>NW_026126547.1:5271666-7907500 GCF_943737965.1 Phodopus roborovskii
ATGGATAAAGAGGATGTGGTGCATTTACACAATGGAATACTACTCAATGGAAAAAACAATGGAATCTTGAAATTCGTAGGCAAATGGATGGAAGTTGAAGAAACCATCCTGAGTGAGGTAACCCAGTCACAAAAAGATGAACATGGTATGTACTCACTCATTTATGGATTTTAGACATAGAGCAAAGGATCACCAGCCTACAATTCACACCACCAGAGAAACTAGGATGCAAGGAGGAACCTAAGAGATTCATACAAGGTCCCTCACAGAAGGGGAAAGGAACAAGATCTCCTGACCATATTGGGAGTTGGGGGGGGGTGCACCATGAGTGGAGAGAGAGTTGGGAGAAAGAGAAGGGGAGGAGGAAGATTGAGTCAGGGGATGAATAGATGAGAGCAAAACAAGAGATACCATAATAGAGGGAGCCATTATAGGTTTCAAGAGAAAACCAACTCTAGAGAAATGTCCAGAGACCTATCAGAATGATCCCAACTAACAATCTGAGCAATGGTGGAAAGGCTACCTTAAATGCCCTTCCCTGATAATGAAATTGATAACTAACTTATCTGCCATCATAGAGCCCTCATCTAGTAGCTGATGGACACAGAAGCAGACACACACAACTAAACACTTAGCCGAACTCCTGGAATCCAGTTGCAGAGAGGGAGGAGTGATAAGGAAAGGGGTCAAGATCAGGCTACAGAAACCCACAGAGACAGCTGACCTGAACAAGGGGGAGCTCATGGACCCCAGACTGATAGCTGGGAAACCAGCATTGCACCACCTCAGACCCTCTGACGTGGGTCTCAGTTAGAAGGCCTGGGAAGTCTAAGGGACCTCTGACAGTGGAACCAGGATGTATCCTTGGTAAATGAAAGGACTTTGGGAGCACATTTCCCATGGAGGGGTGCTCCCTTAGTCTAGAGGCAGGAAGGAGGGCCTAGACCCTACTCCAAATGACTTGACAGATCTTGTTGATCCCTCCTGGAAGGTATCACCCTCCCAGTGGGGTGGGAGGGAATGCAAGGGAGGAAAGGAAGAAGGGAGAGGGGACTGAGATCAATATGTAAAATAAGAAAAAATTATATATATATATATATGTATGTATGTATGTATATATGAAAAAGTCTCTTCCACATGTGACACTCTGGAGGCTGTTGAAGTCTGCCATACTCTATCAAATCTGAAGGAGTCAGATGTAAAGTTCTTCTGTAAATTCTGCAAAGAAATCATTTTTACTAAGCAATAATGGTTAAAAAAGTTTTAAAGGAAGAACATGGAGAAAAAGCCAATCTTAAAATATTCACCAAGCATATGATTTTAATATTTCCTTTTATTCATGTATATACTTAAATTTTGAAACATTTTGCAAAACAATCTTGCTTAAAAAAATCAAACTTCCTTTGGGATCATTACTAAAAGACACTGAAACGAAAACAGGAGGTTTTTATGTAAAAGCAGGGCATGTCCTTGGCGAATTTGGGAAAGTGCTGTTTATTTTGTCTTGCTTGTGTTTTAAGGATCCTGAGTAGAAGCCTGTAATTGACATTTAGCTGTGCTTTTCCAATGTGGGCACTAGAGGGCGTCCCAGGTTGCAAAGTTTCTTCCTTTGATTTTTTTTTTTTTTTCTGTTTTTTAATAGACTCACAACCTTTTAACACAACCAATGTTTTCCATTTTTATCATGAAGTTTTTATGGATTAGGTGACTCGTAGTATCGTACATAACACACACACAACTTTGTAATAAATGCCTGTGTGTTTGTCCACATTGAGCTTGAGGAATAGATTTCTGGTGAACTCTTCCAACTCCATGAGCCCTGTGCCCCAGGAACCTCATCATTTCCTCCCTGTCCCAACCAAGAAGGTCTGTGTTCCACTTTGTGTTCATCTCTTGTTTGCCCCACCAGGTAGTCTGGCTACCTGCAGATGGGTCTCAAATTATATGATATGTATTTTGTAAAATATGACACTGGGCTAACAATAAAGATATAGATTTTACCTTGTTTTGTTTTTCAAGGCAGTTTCTCAGTAGCTAAGGAATCAGTCCTGGAACTTGCTCTGTAGACCAGGTCTGTAGACGAGGCTGGCCTTGAACCCACAGAGATCTGCCTGCCTGCCTGCCTCTGCCTCCTGAATGCTGGGATTAAAGGCGTGCGCCACACTGCCCAGCTAGATTTTATAAAAATATTATTTCATCTCCACAAAATCTGAAATCCAAAAAATGCAATTTTTTTACTTTGTGCCATGTAGGGAAAAACAAAATACCACTGTCCTATTCAAATGCAAGCATGACCTCCTTCTTACCTAAATATTCTGTGTTATTATCTTTAGAGTCCAGAAGATTGGTGTGTAACCATGCCCTTATCCTTGCCCATGATGCCATCCTTCAGTAAGGCAAAAAGACACTGAGTAGACCTCCAGCCCAGTCTTGATCCCTGGGGCATGATCTTTCAAACTTTCTTCATGTCGTGTCTGTCTGTCTGCCTGCCTGACTGACTTCTTTTCCTGTTACTACATCATCTAACATATCCAGTGCCATCTACATTGGTGGAGAACACTTTAACAGTTTAAAATAGTTTATTGTTTTTTGCTGTAGAATTAAATCTGATCATTCAGGAAATGAGTGTAAGAAAACAATAGTAAACACAAAACCAAACTCTCCCATGAGAACCTAACTGCTATTATCCTCTGACCCTTCCTTGTCACATGCCCCCCCTATTCGTTTTATGATATGACATAGGGAGCACCCCACACTGTGATATGCCATAGGGAGTATACAACATTGTGTTATGACACAGGGAGCAATCCCCCCACTGTGACATACCACAGGGAGCACCCCCACTGTGATATGCCATAGGGAGTATGCAACATTGTGTTATGACACAGGGAGCAATCCCCCCACTGTGACATACCACAGGGAGCACTCACCACTGTGACATACCACAGGGATCACCCCACACTGTGATATGCCATAGGGAGTATGCAACATTGTGTTATGACACAGGGAGCAATCCCCCCACTGTGACATACCACAGGGAGCACCCCACACTGTGATATGCCATAGGGAGCACCCCACACTGTGATATGCCATAGGGAGTATGCAACATTGTATTATGACACAGGGAGCAATCCCCCACTGTGACATACCACAGGGAGATCTCACCACTGTGACATACCACAGGGAACCCTCACCACTGTGACATGCCACAGGGAGCACCCCACTGTGACATACCACAGGGAGCACCCCACACTGTGATATGCCATAGGGAGTATGCAACATTGTGTTATGGCACAAGGAGCAATCCCCCCACTGTGACATACCACAGGGAGCATGCACCACTTCTACATTCTAGCATGATCATGAAACACATTTTCATAAGCACAACTTCTATTCTTGCAGATGTGTTGCAATTGACTGATTTAAGGTCATATATAAATTGTTCCCTTTCTCTTTTTGCTATGATACATATTTCTCTCAAATACTTTTACACACATCTTTCATGATCTGAAATTGTTTTATAATTTGAAATTATTCCTTGAAATATTTCCAGGGTCAAATATGCCAACAATCTCATACCTGTCATTCATCCATTTTCTGGAATTGTTCTATTTGCCCCATGTTTGCATTCACCGTATTAGCAATAGCTCATTAAACATCACCTTTTAACGTCAACATAGCCTGATGATAGCAGTAATCCAAGTATTTTAAAAGTATAAAAAGTAAGCTCTTTGGTGTTCAGCAGCAGTACTGGAGGTTTGATGACCCTTATCTATGTATCTAAGAAGTCAGCAAATACAGAGTTTGACGTATGTGAGAGTTAATAAATACTGAGCATCTTCTTCACAATAACATTCTTTTAGCGGGTGCATAGTATTCCCCTATGAGACTACATCAAGTTTATATAGGCCAAGTTCTGAGTAAAATAATGTCCCTGCTATAAACAATGAAGAAAAATAACTTCTGCATCTATTTTTGCCCAATTGTGCCAATGTGCCTGTACAGCACATCCATACAAACAGGATTGTGACATGAGTTTTATCATTATAAATAATAGTTTCCTAATTTGTCATTCACACCTGGATATCAAAAGACATTCACATTTAAGGAATTTACAGCTTGAGAGTAAGCCAAGATCCAGGAGAATGCAATCTGTCCATCTGGTGAACAGAAATTCTTAGAGTTCAGAAGAGCTTAATAGACGTTTAACACCTTTCCTTGGGTAATGGTTGAGAACACCTTTAAACTATATAATTAGCCCCATTTCTAATCTGAATCAAACAGGAAAGTTAAGGTAAGAATCATTTTAGGGGGCAGGAGAGATAGCTCAGTGGTTAAGAGTACTGGCTGCTCTTCCAGAGGTCCTGAGTTCAATTCCCAGCAACCACATGATGGCTTACAGTCATCTATAATGAGATCTGGTGCCCTCTGCAGGCAGAACACTGTATATGCAAATCTTTTTTTTTTTTTAAAAAAAAAAAAAAAAACAAAACAAAACATGTTTTTGTTTTGTTTTTTCCAGTCTGACTTTGCCTCTTTACACAAGAGATGTCTTAGACAGTTAACCAGGCGTAACCCAAGGGCAGCTCCTTTTCAGATTGCATCGTAACCCTGTGTCTCACAACAGCCAGAGTCAAGATTGGTCACGACAGGCACTGAAAATTGAGTGACATGTATCTGAAGGCCCGTGCACACTTAGTGCCCAGGAGCAACCTGCACAAAGTGTCTTTTCTTTTCCAATGGAATAAAAATGAAGGAGCAAGCCCATGGCATCTGCCATAGAAACATCGTGCCCCTTTTTCCCAGCAAAGAGCGAGGATTGGCCTGTGGGGGAGATGCAAGTCCAGCCCAAAGAGCCCAGGGATCAACCAGGTGGGTCATCTCATCACAGCCACCATGGCCCTCCACTATCCCATCACAATAAGAACACCATCTGTCTCCAAAGATCATAGTCACACTGCTTTTTCAATGTGGAGACTTCTATGAGGACACATCAGCCAATAAAGAGGAATTGTTCAACAGAGATTCCCCACCACTTCCTGGAAAATGAATGTATGGGGTGGCAGAGGGACATCTCCTGTAGCTCAATGCAATACTCTCAGCCTTACAGAACACACTCATAACTGAGGCTAAAACTGGTTGTTCCCCAAATATCTTCCTGATTTCCTGCCTTGTAGCTGGATACTTTGACCTTCCCAGAGCACTTTCACAACTACTCTCTCCTTTATTTTTCAAAATAGTGTGAGCAAACACAAGCACAGAAACCAGTTCTGTTACCTGCTGACAAGGAGGTTGAGGTCAGGGGAAATGACATGAAAAACCCTAGATACCTTACTTCATGAACTGTGAGGTCACATCCAAAGAATGAGCCTCCTGACCATGAGGCAAATCTTGCCCTTAACACACAGCCAACAATGCTGTGTATCTGTCACAGAGCTGGCTCTGGGGATTCATCCCAGCCTAGAAGAAAAGCTTTG
Organism: Phodopus roborovskii; assembly: GCF_943737965.1. Classification (NCBI taxonomy): domain Eukaryota; kingdom Metazoa; phylum Chordata; class Mammalia; order Rodentia; family Cricetidae; genus Phodopus; species Phodopus roborovskii. The sequence continues at coordinate 5,277,144 of NW_026126547.1, forward strand.
GACCACATTATTCCTGTATCTCCTTGTAAAAAGAAGGTGTGAAGAGTGAAGAAGACAGGAAAACCATACCCATGGAATGATGATAATAGTAATAAAATTACAAACTCCTGGAAAAGTAATAAAATTACACAAATCTTTTACCCCCCTATGGGTACTGGGGACATGAATTCAGATCCTCTCTTTACCAGCTGGCCTAACTCCCCAGCCCATGGAACACGAATCTTAAAGCATTCAGAAAAACAGTTCCTTGACCAACTGTCATCACAAAGTAGTGAATGGAAACACCAGCTCCAAATGCCTCTCTCTCCTTCTTCCCCTGATTGTGTGATGTTTCCTTTTGTCCTCTGGGCCCAATCTTCCCTCTCTCACCCAGTCTCCCCAGGCTGCCTCCCCTCACTGCACAACTGAGTTCCTCTTGTTGATTCTGCAAGTGATGAGCAATGCCATTGTAGTTCCTTACCTGTACCACATGGCCCCCACCAGGGCCCTTCAAAGAAGGTGCAGTGAGCCTGATTAGGGTAGAGATAAGATGAGGGTGGCACAGAAAGTTTCCATTTCAACTGGTTATGTGGAACTGGAGAGATGGTTGAAAGGTTAAGAGCATTCTTCCAGAGGAACTGAGTTCAGTTCCCAGCACCCATATTAGGCAGCTCACACTTTTTGCATCTCTCATCTCCAATTTCACTACACTCACATGTACACAAACACACAAAGACACGTTAAAAAACATAATTATTTTAATTTTCATATAAAATTAAACATTTTAGTAAAATAAAAGTGTAAGATGAACTGGACATGATGGCTCACATTTGGAAGCCAGCACGTGGGAGGCTTATGAAGGGAGAGAGCCGGGAGTTCAAAGCTAGCCTGGGCTACTTAGTAAGTTTCAGGCTAGAAAAGAAAAAAGTTACTTTTCAACTGGGTCTTAGGTCACCCAGCTGGTCAGAGAGGCCCTAGATAGAGTTAAATGTTTCGTTGACTTCTTTCTTTGCCACATGGTCTTTGCCTGCTTAGGTTCTTTAAGCCTTCAGAAGTTATGTTCTCAAATGGGTGAGTTTACAGCTCAGTAACAGAGAATGTATTTAGTGTGCATAAAGTCCTAGGTTTAGTTCCCAGTACTGTGGGGGAATAACGTGTGCGCATATATGTTATTGTTGTGACTTGGCTTGGAACCTTCCAGGATTTCTCACACGCAGTCCACTGTGTGAGCTCTGATGCCCAGGCTTTTCAGACTGCCCCTGCCACTTGCAGTTGCTGGACTCTGAGCATATTAGCCTGACTCTATCCTTTCCTGTAATGCATGCACATGGGACACTTTAAGGTGCAGGATTATTGAGAAAATTGCCTAAATTATATGAATTATTTAAAAGAGAAATTGTTATACATAATGAGTACTAAATCTACAGTATATTGAGAAACTTGTATGTGTAGCTAAATCTTTAACCGTGGTGGCAGTACATACAGTTTACACACAACATGGCTTTTCCCCTTATTCTGTTAACCTGTAAATATATACAATCCATGTGTATAATTATGATGAGCTGGACATGGCCTCTCACAATCAGGGGCTTATGCAGGAAGGTTGCCAGTACTGCTGATTTATGTTCTGAAATCGTTAAATGTTTTACTTTATTATGCCTCTCTGTGATGAGACAATCAGTTGTCAACTTAGCTAACAAAATATTCAAACAAAGCCAAACCCAAGCTCATAAAGAAATTGGGGCTCAAAAGCCGAGGTCAAGACCACGGAGTTAGAAACAAAGATAAAAGTAAATAGAGTGTCAGTGCTAGTGGGTTACTCACACTCCTGTTTTCACATGGGTAGGTAGGGGTCCCTGAATATAATGGCCCACTCCATCTCAGTACCTTTCACGGCTTTTTCCTTCAGGTGAACAACATCCCCTCCCAGAAGCAACTTGGTTGTCCCAGACAGTCATCTTCCCTTCATATAAGATTGCACTTACATATGTCAAGTGCATATCAGTGTTTATATCACAAGAGGGCATTTGTGCCCTCTTGTGATGTCCCTGTGGGTCAGGGTTAAGGGAAATATATTTAGCAGCAGCGTGGGTGAGAACTTTCATTTTCAAATATGTGTCATCTTATTGTGCGGCCGAATTCATTTTCAGCCTAAGCAGCTAGTTGGTCTACTAGTTCACAGTACGTCATTATTAGACAAGATGCATCATAGGACAGCCTTTATGTAATGAGCATAGCAGCCACTCAGGAGCAACAAATAGTCTTCAAGCCACAGAGGCTCCCAGAGCTGCGTGGAGTTTTTAGTGAAGCCCTTCTTGTGATTGACAGCTAGCTTGTGTCCATCTCTCTGACTTCCTAACTGTGGGCTGAGGACTCTGACTTTACTTGTGCAGGTGTTTCAGAAGCAGTGGAAAAAACCTGTCACCCAGATGGAGGGGATTTCCTTGGTAACATGCATGGAAGCTTCAAAGAATGCTTGGGGGAAGACACGCGCACACATCAGTAGTTTGGCCCCATCTCCGGCACCCCTCCACCCTACAGCTACACTTAAGAAACTCCCAAGAAATCCCAAGGGACACTACCTAGAACTTGGCAGCTCCCATTCACTCATCCAGGCCCTTCTAGCAGACTTCCCAGCTTCACTCTTCAGCCTGTTCCTGATGCTTGCCTCATTCTAGGACCTTTGAGAAACTAGAAAGCTCAGATTCCTAGGTCCTGCTATGCCTGTTTTAGTCAGAATATTAGAAGTTGGTACCACATACCACCATCTTTTAAACAGCTAAGGAGACTTCAGTGTGTGGAACAATCTGCAAGTCTTTGTAGCTGTGTATACTTTATAAATTTTGCATGCTTCTGCTTTATCAATATTCTATTTTCTTAATTGTCTTGTCTGGGCTGGGGCCTAAAGAGCTTTCCCTATGGTTGGTACCATGTCACAGGTGGTGAGGGGGTAGACAGGCTTGCAGAAGCAGGCCTCTCAGCCCTCTCAGTACAGGGCCCTGTCTTTAGCTGTTCCTTTTCCTGGCCTCAGAAAATTCAGTAGTTCATGCCATTTATACTGACCTGTGGCTCTTGATGTGATTTTTCTTAATTCTTTTTAAGTGTGGAGGTGTCCCTAATTTATTAACTTTAAGCTAGTAAGCCATCACCAAGAGCCATAGGATGGCACATTCAAAAGATAGCTCGCAGAGCAACATCCTGCTCACTACGTAGTTTCTCCCTAACATTGTGATAGTAATACATACTCATCATAGGAAGAACACCAAGAAAGTACAGTATGATATAAACTTCAGGTTATATCACCAGCTGATGTCATGGCTGAGGCAATGATGTGCAAAGAGAACCTACCTAGACTCCAGATCCCAGGGCCGACAAGGAGAATCATTGGCTCTACCTTCTCTCTGACACTCGAGCCTGCACTTCTCTCACTGACATCTCTTACTGTCACATTTTAAGGAATATGTTAGTCATACCTCTGTCAATAAGAAAAAATTCCTCAGAGAAGACATCAACCATAAAAAGAATATATATATATATATATATATATATATATATATATATATATATATTCACAGTACTAGAGATTTCAATCCATGGTCCTTGGCCATGCCACTTTGGGTCTATGGTGGCACATACACCATGGAAGTAGCAAATCCCAGAGAAGTCTGTTCACACGGCAACCAGCACACACACACACAGACTGCCTCCTAGTAACTTCCTGAGAGCCTCTTAGTAGCATTCCCCCAGCAACCCAACCCCTCTTCTACGGGCCCTATATCCCAAAGGCTCTACCACCTTCTAATGGCATCCCAAGTCAAAATCAATCTTTGGATGTTGTTTAAGATATAAGCAGCCTTACTTAAGCTCCACTTGCAAATTTTCTGTAAGGATAAGGCATTCATTCCCAGGGAAGGTTTTATTTGGCACGTTGGATATGTGAAAAGGACAAAGCCAAGACATCCACAGAAGAGGCATTCTCCTTTAATAGACTCTGGCTGTATTTAGTAGCCCTTTATTTAGTCTTAGTGTACATTTTGAGTAAGACATAAGCTTGGGATGTCATGCTCTCAAAATCCCCAGAGAAGGGAGGCACAAACCACAGAACTGTAAAGTTACAGCTTGTGTGTGTTTGTGGTGGCAGCTGCAATTTGTCTACTGTGAGGTGGCAGCAGGCTGAGACCCCAGTGTTGAGGAGCTTCGGCTCTGGGCTTGGTGATCTGCAGTGTGCCCATGGTCTTTGATGTACAATTAAATCTGACTTCTTTTTCCTTGTGCTCGTGGTAGTTAAGGTAGCATGTTATAATCGGTCCCCACACTTGAGCCTCATGTGAGGCCCTGTCCTTCACCCTCTCCTTCCTCCAAGGAAGCCATCTGGGTAAACCATTTTGAATGTTACCGAGGCAAGCATATTAGTGATTTTTCATGTTTTCCTGAATAACTGAATTAAATCATTCTAGGTTGTTGGTTGACTGCCTTTGCTAGAGAGGTGTTCACGTACACACTTCAGAACCTTCCCTAGTATTTCACATTTTCTCACTCTGTCTGTGGCAGGGAAGGAGAGGAGGAGGAAATAGATCAGTGGGTGATGTAAAATAAGTCAGTGGGGAGATGCTGAGTGGATTTACATGTACTGTCAATGCAGAGTTTCAGAAAAGTGTCTGAAGTCAAGGATATGCAATACTGTGGTGACAAGAAATACATCTGACCAAAAACAGCATGAATGTTAACACATGTATGTGTCTTTACTGACACCAGAGATTCGTCAAAACTTATATCTTCCTTCAGTATGGAGCTGAGGTCAGCGGTAAGCCTGAACATACACACTTAAAATAATAGTGAAAACACATTTGAAGTAAGTATTTTATTGCCAGAGTTGAGATGTTGCCCGCGTGTATACTCAAGCTCCAGACATTGTAAAGGAAAAATTAACTCAACTGCATCTTCCTTCATATATTTTATACTTGAGTCTAGTTACTGTGACTGTTTCACAAATCATTATTTGAATCTCCTCTCATGCCCTTCTTCTCACTCTTGACTTCAGTGCAGCGAACATTCCAGGATACACCGGCAAGGTTCATTTCACAGGCACCCACGCAACTAATTCTAATATTCCATCAACAACCCCATCACCAGATTCAGAGATGAACCGGTAAGTAGGAATCCTATTACTCAGTTTGCTCACATACATTAGAAAGAGAAATGATAATTATGGTTATTCCATTAAAGAACAATTAAATACCAAGCGTAAATTTGCAGAGCTGAAGAAGAATGGAGTGCCAAGTCCAAAAAAGAGAGCAGTTCATTTTCTTACTGAGGGGAACTTTACTCAGAATTGCCTTGGGGGAAAATGCAGGTTAATGGTCCTGCTTACCCGTGCTAGCGGTGGTCCCTTAGGGCTCTAATTTGGAGCATATTGTGAGAAACCATCTTCACCTTCTGCAGCCCCCCAGTTGTGCACATTAATCTGCTTGCTGCTATCAAAACCGAATGCTACCTAGTGTGTGCAACAAAGCCACAGTTGCTTCTTGTGAATGTCTTTTTATAAAGAAAAACATATCCTGTTGAAACGTACATGTATTTTAATGTCCATTTTTGCACATTGAAACAGAAGGCAATGGGTGGAGAGAATACTTCATTGGCAATCAGTAGTGAGAGGTAGCACACTATTCTCATCATACCTCAAATGTGGAAGCACTTAGTGGGAGTCCTGGCCTTGAACAAAAAGGACTACACAGTTCTGAAGTGCAGGTGCTACCTGACTAAGGCTGTCCTGTGCATGTGAACTGTGCAAGTGAACAACCTACGATGGGGGACCCTCCCCTAAGGGCACATTTTCTCTAGATCACATTCTTTCAGTAGAGCAATGTTCCCTTTATCACATATTCATCTCCGCTTGGGCCAGGCACTGAATGTGCACATCCCCACACTTAAATCCAGAATTGTGAAATAGACACTAATGAAGAACACAGGAGGGCCAGGCATGGTGCACTAACTGGAAGGCAGGGACAAGCATATATCTGTGAGTTCAAGGCCTGCTTGGTCTACATAAAGAGTTCCAGGACAGTCATGGCTAGATCATGAGACCCTGTCTCAAAACAAACAAATAAGCAAACAACAAAAAACTACAAGTAACTGAAGAAGTAGAATACTTTGGAAGTCCTAAGGCAGGCTTATGTCTTAGAGATGTCATTATGTCCTAATCTCATAATGCTGGCATCGGGAGTCTGTGTTCTGTGGCAAGGAAGGGCTTTTTGAGGACTGAGACTGGGGCTTGACCATTAAATAGAGCTCCTCTTTCCAAGGACTGCAATCTTCTGGAAAGCAGCAGAGGTAAATGGGAACACCATCCCAGAGGAGAGTCGCCCAGCTGTTCATTTTGTTTAGTTCACATGTTCTCTGATACATACTGATGGTGTTCAGCAGTTCATAGGAGCACAGCTTGTTCATAAGAGAAGGCAGCAACTGCAGCAAAGGATGATATCCAGAACCCTAGAAGGTTGCTGTTACTGTCTGGGTGGCTCTTTCCAACCACATTTCCCACACGAGGAGATTGAGGCACGCACTTACAAGCTGCAAGGGCTTGTGGGGTGCTGAAGATCTCACAGGGGAATTGCTTCAAGGAGTGACTCTCAGAAGGGAAGGACTTTCTTCGTGTCAGATGTGTGAGTCAGGTGACAGCAACCCCACAAAGGGTAGAAGGGACTCTCAGGGGGTGGCAAGGGCCCCCTCACACCTTCTGAGTGCTCTACATCCCACAAGGCCTCTTCTGTAAGTACAACATTAGAGGAGAGGAAAGGTACCTCTGACAGTGGGCTGTATCGGCATATCTAAATTTCTGGTTTGACAAACACGTTGAATATCCAGCAATCTAGTGCTGAACATCTCAATAGGAAGTCCATGGTTTTCAGGCTAATAGTTGGAATTCAATTTAATTTACTCTCAAGACATTTTTTCCAACCTCAGTATTTATATGGGCAATTAAAAATAAAATTTACTATATGTATCTAAAAAAAACTATGGTGTTATATGATACATAAATAGATAATGAAATGGTTATATAGTCATACATGAACATGCCCAACATCTCTCAGTTTTGCAAGAACAACCAAAATCTACTCACAAAAACAAAACGTCTGAATACAGTATACTGCTATTACCCATAGTCTTCATCCTATGTTAGAACTCTAAACTTATTCTTATCTATTGCTGTGACTTATCCTCTGACCTACATACCTTTATTTCCTCCTACCAGTCATCCATCCTCTCTAACCACTGCTCTCTGTCTTTGTATATTTAGTTTTTTAAATATAAATTCACATTAAATGTGATCATGCTAGGTTTTTCTTCTATTTCTAAACTGTTCACTGTACACAATGCCCTCTAGGTTTGCCCATGTTATAGCAAAAGTCAGGGGGGATTTTGATGGGTATAGGATGTCATAATTCGCTCATCCATCCATAGGCACCTGGATTATTCCATATCTTGGCTATTATGCACAGCAATGAATTGTGATATAGGTGTCTCTTTGAAGCAGTTCTCATATCCTTGGATGCATATGCACCTGAAATGGGATTTCTGGATCATCTCTGAGCTCCATTTCTTATATGTCCAGGGCACCAGTTTCCATTCCCTCAACTGGAGAAGACTCTCTCTTCTCCCATCTCTCCAGTGTCCCCTGTCTCTTCTCCTTTTGGTAAGAGTCATAAATCATCCTAATGAGTGTGAGATGACATCTCATTGAGTTTCTATTTACATTCACAGGTAGTGATCTGGAACATTTTTCACATACTTTTTTCCCCACAGTTTTACATCTTTTTTGAGGAATATTTATGAAGGTCCTTTACTCATTGAGGATTTTGTGGTTGAGTTGCATGAGTTTTTGGGTTTGTTTGTTTTTTGTACATCTTGGATTTTTGTATATCTTGGATGTTAACTCTTATAAGACACATAGTTCACAAGTATTTTCCCCAATCCTTAGGTTGAGAATTCTATTGTTTCCTTGTTCAGAGGTAGTTATTTTTTGACTCGTAGCATCGGCTTTTGTCGTGATATCCAAGATACCATTGCCAAGGTCAATGTCAAGACACATTTCATATGTCACAAATCCATTTCTGAAAGCAGTGGTAGGCACTGAAACAATTACAATTTTGTTGCACAGAAAGAGCATAAAGAAACAATGCCAACCATTAAATATATCCTTGTTCCTGTCAGGATACAAGAGTGAAGATAAAAAAGATCTGACTGGGGCTGGCTCATGGTTTAGAATTCCAGCTCAAAGACTCCCATTAGAGCAAATGTAGGCATTTCTCACCTTTCTCCATTTTGTTCACAATCCTCCTTAAACCCCAGTGGTGTGAGGCTTTACCCAGACATCCTGTTGCTGTAACACCTTCCCACACATCCGCACTGCTGCTACAGAAGCAGACAATCCCAGAGTGGGCAAAAGGCTCCTTTTGTCTTTCAGATAAACCTCTACATCTAAGCTCAAACGATTCCCTTTGTTTTGCAACCAAAGAGAAAAACTCAACTTTCATCAGGTTTCTGACTGCTTCCACAGTTGTCCCCAACACAAACGTGGATGCCATTATTACCCCAGAGTGAGGACATGGAATCCTGTTAGGTGGCTTGTCTGAGGTTCTTAATCTGGGAGTGAAGAACAGATAGGATCAGTGGCAGCAACCAGAGTATTTCCCCCGGTGCAGGATAGCTTGTGTTGGCTCCACTCTGCGCAGTCTACAGCCCACACAGACAGTCCACACAGAAACCTTCAGCGCTGAGACGCTCTAGCCGAGAAAGCACAGTCCAGAGGGAGAGGAAAAGTGACATACAGAGAATGCTCCTAGCAGGAAGGCAGGCCGTCAAAGCTCTCCCCCATGTAGTCCCGTCTCTGACATCTCTGACATTTTTGTAGCACTATTTCAGTGCTTTTCTGAAAATTCCTGGGGAAAGTGTAAGGCCATGTGTCTTCCCACTGCATATGGTAAGGACTCTGTGAGCATGAAGGGTTCCTGCCAGGTGAGCGGCTTCCCCTATTGTGTCTACATGCTCTAACACATGTTCCCTGTTGTGTTGTGTTCTGTTCTGAGCACCTCATCTGGGAACTCTGGCATTTTTGGCTCCACTGTATGACTTCTGTGTTTTTGTAATCTGCCCCTCTCCTTTTAGACCTCAATGGCTGTCTCTGGAGTGGCTAACTGACCCTTTTGTAACCTTCTAGTTTTTCACCCATGCCCCTGTAGAGACCTGAGCCATCTGGAGTGGCTGCCTGGTTTCCTCTGCTACTCCACCCTCCTCCACAGGAGTCAGTCACTGATTCTCTACCTCTTAGGAAGATGTGCAATCACAAATCTCTCCATTTCCCTCTTTGCTGATTGGCCAGGTACTTAGGCAAATCCACTTGGGTGACTCTCCAGGTTGCCATCCTCTTTTTCTCCTTCCCTTCCTTTGACTTCTGAACTTCTTAAGGAAGCAAACAATTGCTCCCATCACCCATCTTCCACTTTCTCCCAGACTGTCCCCTGACCTTACAGCATCTGGATTCTGGTAGCACCAGTAGAGTGAAGGGCTCCTGACAGGTTGAGGACTAATGCAGGGACAGGAGAGGGGAAGGTTGACATCTCTCCATATAAAGGATAAGGACCAGGCATTTGCCAGGCATCTTTGTATTAGGTAAGACTTCAGGATCAACATGGGCTTTTTATTTGCTTAGACTTTGAAGGATGCATGAAAAGAAGTCCCCATTCTGAATCTCAAGACAGGTGTAGTGAACCCCAAGTGCCGTCCAGTTCACTTGGGGGCTGAATGCAGAATAGATGGGAAAGAGACCATGAGAAGAGATGCACAAGGAGGAGACGGGGACATGCTTGAGGTAGATAAGAAGGGACAGGTGGGAAACACGTCTCTCGACTCTTATTTCCATCAAAATCTGGTGTTTGCACAAAAGCTGGCTGGTTCCTATAACACAGGTTTTTAAAGATACATACATATTAACTGCATCCCGAATATAAAGCTACTTCAGATTGCATGACTGCATGGGGGTTACCGTCCCACAGTGGCTTTCTGATTTTTTGCTTCATACAAGACTTGAAGTATGTATATGGGACCAACCTCATGTCACATTTACAACAGAGTTCTACATATAGAAGGTTCTCAGGTTTGTTGATAATAATTGGCATGGTGCCCACCAACCCTGCTCCAGAATGGTAACTCAAGGGGTGAAACCTTATCTTCATAGCAGTCCACATTCTCAGTTTTCTTCCCATTAATTCCTAGGAAAAGTTTGGTAGGGTTGATGTATTTCCTACTGTGCAGACTAGCAAACTAAAACATAGTGATGTCATAGCTGAGCAAGCAGACAGCTACACTCCCGGGCAGACAGAAATGCAGACTCTACAGTCTCAGTTCTGCGGCTGTCCAGCCTGTGTCTGCTTCTTCACTCACTAGTCTCGCCCAAGCAAAGGTGCCTGCCTTCCCATGTGTTTGCTATTCACCTTCCTTTGCCACCCCCTCCAAGCAGGCTCTGTACAAATGCCCTCCTCCCCCCTGAGGGGGACCTACCTCCTGGGTCTTTGCATCATGGACTTCCTACAGAAGTTTTTGAATCAGTCTATGTCCACCTCTTTTCTAAGCATTTGCTGCAAATCTTGGCTACACTCTCAGAAACAGAACGCAGTGCAGTGCACATGGCAGAGTACACAAAGCAGAAGTGGTCATTCCCAGCCTCCTCCTGTGCTACTCCCTAACCCCTCCTTCCCTTCCACTTCTGTGGATCAGTAGTTGGAATAGATGAAATACTTGTTTTCGCGTTATTTATGTCATTTTTTTTCCTCCTTGTGCCCATTCTCATCCTAGTATTTTACGACAAGAAATGGGAGATGACCGCTTCCATCACCAGGCCCCAATGTCCAGAATGGTCACAACTGTGAGGCCCTACAACCCCTTCAACAGGAAGGAAAAAGAAACCTTTGATTACTGAAGGAGACCACACCTGAGAGACTTCTAAGCCCCAGTTGAGGGGAAGACTTTGTGCACAGTGATGGAAAAACACGAACACAGAATGGTCTAATCGTGTCTGTCTGTGTGAATCAGGGTGCCACATAGGCAGCCTGTGCAGGCCTGAGCGTAGGCACTCTCCTCCCCCTGGTGGTGGCCACTCAGCCTGGTCTGTGATCCATGATGGCAGATGAGACCCAGACAGCCCCCCACAGAGAACTCCTCTTCACTGTTGGAATCCTGGGCTTCCCTAGAGGGTCATGAGTTTGAGGATTAGAGATGATCCTCATGCTCAAAAGTTGAGCAGTGGTGACAGATGATGGCTCTTTTTGTTGTTGTTGTTGTTACCTAGGGGACAGTACAACATGGGTTGGGGCACCATTGAGAGACAGATAGGCAGATGCTCTCTTTCCTACTCCAGGATGTCTGCTCTGAAGAGTGAAGCATTCCCAGACTCACTGGGAGTCTTCAGGCAGGCACAGCCTGCCATATATACTAGATTAGCATGGCCCAACTATGCTTAACCAAGGAGAACAGCAGCAGCAGAAGTACCCAGAGTCTCCCCAGTACAGGTCTATTCATAGGTTCAGGAAGCACAATCATGCTAGTTTGTGTACATCTGTACGTGTCTGTTAGGGTTATAAAGTACTTCCAGAATCTTAGCTCATCTGATCTTTCCACCCCATAATACATTCTTGCAGGAAGCATTATACACATATAACTTGCTGTTTTAGAAATAAAACACAGAAAAGCTGAGAGTAAGATGTTTAAGTGGGACTCAGATCATCTGTCTTTAGATAATTTACCTTAACTCTGATCCATTTCTCTGCAGATTGGGTAGCCTTCCATGAATTGTTTACAAACAAAATAAAACTAGACAAGGAGGGAAAATGCCAGATGTTTCTAGTTTTCTGAAGTGCTGCCCAGGGGTTCTGTGTGGCATCTTGTTCTCCCTCACAATACAGAAGATGGGAGCTTACCACAGAACTCCCAATAAACCAGTTGCCTTCGAGGGACGCCAGAGCTTTGCTTTCTTGCAGAAAGAAAAGGAAATGTAGCTCCCTTTCTGTTGTGGAATGGTAAGTTACCTTGAAGAACTTAGGGTAGGAACCAGGAGGCAGGAACTAAACAGGCCATGGAGGAATGCTGCTTACTGGCTTGATCCTCCTGGCTTTCTCAAGTTTGCTTTCTTAAACACCTCAGGACAACATGCCCAAGAATGGCACCACCCATTGTGGACTGAACCCTTTAATACCAGTCATCAATCAAGAAAATCCTTACAGGCTTGCCCACAGGCCAATCTAATAGAGTCAACTCTTTAGCTGAAACCTGCTTTCCCAGATCATTCCAGCTTGTATCATGTGACACACTAACCATTGCAAGGCTTGATCCATCTCCTGACGCACAAAGATGTGAGTGAGTAGCCTTGTCCTCCACCACCGTCATGGTGTCACCGTCGTGGTGTTGTCCACCCCATACTTTCCCTGCCATGATGGACTGCATGCCCCAACTGGAGGCAAAACAATCATTTTTTTTTTTTTTACTTCTGTACCCTACTTTTTTTTATTTAATTTATTATTTTACATGTTGATCCCAGTTCCCTCTCTCTCCCTTCCTCCCTCACTTTTACCCTCTCTGCCCTCTCACATGTACCCTAACCACCCTCCCCTCCCACCGCCCCCCACCCCAATTCCATATGTAGGGGAATGAGGCAAAACAAATCTTTTACATTTCTTTTTCATGTATTTCATCACAGCAATGAAAAAAGCGACTCTCAGAAACATCAGAACAGAATAAAAACCTGCAATTCTGTAAGATTCGTAGTGAAACGTAAATGAAGTGGAATTAGTCTATCTAGCAAGTAGATGAATGTGATACCTGAGATTCAGTTTTCAGCAAATATTTCAGTGGGGCCACCTGCCGCTAGACCCTGAGGCACCTGCTCATCCTTCTGGGCCTTTTGTGGCAAGACACAGTAGCAGCTATTGTGGCACTTGTTTTTCTTTTTCTTTTCTTTTCCTTTCTTTTTTTTCTTTTTTTTTTTTTTTCTTTTTTTCTTTTTTTTTTTTTGTTTTGTTTTGTTTTGTAATTCAACACTTCCATTCTCTACAGTGCAGATATCAGAACCCTCAACAGGGTTCTCATACCCTTCCAAAGCCGCTTCTGAGATGTTGGTTCTGTCCTGCAGCAGAGGCATGCTGATACTTCATTAGGTCTATAACTCAACCAGGCTTCTTCTCCTTTGTGAAGACATAAGGTGACTCCTGCTCACCACAGTCTGAGAATATGGGCCAGGAATAACCACAGAGCACAGAGCCGTAGCAATGTTTCTGGCCTGGGAATGTGAGCCGTAGCAATGTTCCTGGCCTGGGAATTTGAGCTGTAGTAATGTTTCTGTGGTCAGCAATCCAGGCAAGGATGGATGTCACAGGCATATACATGCATCTGCTCTTCAAATTCTGCAGCCTAGACTTGGATTATATAGATTACATTAAGGTCCAGCACATAGGCCCATTTTCTCTTATTCAGTGCCCCATACAATGTCATTTTCACAAATTTTGTATCTCTGAGACATATAAAAGAGAACCTCTAACGTTTTATTCAGTTATAAATTGTAGCATGCATGCCCAGTGTGGTAGCACACCCGTACAATCCCATCTACTCTAAAGCCTGAGGTAAGAGAATTATTAGTTCAAAGCTGTCTTGGACAATTTAGCTTATCTCAAAAAAAATTTTTTTAGTGGTCCAGAAATATCAGCTCAGTGGTACATCACATGTCTAGTTGACTAGCTTATTCAAGGCCCAGAAAAATATGCATGTTAATATTACTCCAGCCAACTATGGAAGTTCACAATATGAAAAAGATGGGCCTCATAGCAGAGCAGACTTCACAAATGGACAAGTTTATACTCATGTGTGCAATATAAATTTTAACATATGATATTAGGACAAATATGTAGAAACAGAAAGAAAGATAGTGGGCTCTCTCCTCTAGGATCAGCCATGGATAAATGGCTATGTTTACAGTACCAGGCATGAATTCTTTCCTTTTGCACAGTTCTTAAGTCCAATTATAAGGCTGCTGATTGTCCCTAATATGAGTCACTACTGCACTCATAAGGATATCTTGTCATTGTTGAGGGCCAAAGGCCTTGTAGATGAATAGACTATTGATTGCTCTTGTCCTAGTGGCAATGTGAACCTCATGGCTCACCTGGGAGAACATTAGGCTGAGGAACTGAGTAGCAGAAAAACATTGATCCCTCCTGAAGAACTGGTTTTGAGAGGTGGATGCTAGGCAGAGAGAATGGGGATGAAAGGGGCTATTTGAAGCCAGCGGCTTCTTAAGCACCATTTGGTACACATGCTTATCAATGCCAACTTCTTCCGGTACACATGACATTGGCATAGCTGATACCCTTTACAGCACTGACAGCATATCTGGGGACCTCTCTGAGACATATGAATACCAGTGTGGTGCTATCCCCTGATGTAAACTTAACGACCCCTTGGTCAATAATGCCACTTTACAAATGGCTTTGACAATCACTGATACTACCCTTTGGTGGAGACAGAAGGAACATCTCTTGCCCAGAGGAGGAGACAAGGAAAAAGTCCTGGTTTGCATTCTCAAGAAACACCTAAAACACCTTAAGGGATGACCATCCCCTTAATGAGATGCATACTTGCATACTTATATGGCCCCAAAAGATTCTCCCTTCTTTTATGCAATTGTTTAATGCTTACACAACCTCACTGCTAAGCCCACCTACTTTTTGAGTACTAACTTAGGAAGCATTTTTTCTATTCTTCATTTAATCATTTTATTTAGACCTTGGCCAGAATCCTAAGACTGCTCACCCTGATACCCTCTCCCCCTACCCTGCCCAATCTGTCTTAACGAATGCATGTGGTGTGTGTGTGTACACCCACACAATGACTAGCAAAATTCCATTGCTGGACCTTGTTTCTTCCTGGATCTTCACTAAGAAAGACTAACTTTTGCCCTTTTTTCCACCTTTCATCTCCCAAAGGTGTGAAGTTCCTTGTTGTAGTTTTCTCTGAAACTTCAATACAATTCCCTCATTTACTTTAAAGTATTTTTAAACACTTTGAGATATAAGCCTAACAATCTTTAAAAGAGACCCTGCATCTTCAAATGACAATATCTATGTCTAAGAATTTGGTAAGGTATCCATCTCAATCTTTTATAAACTTGGGGGTGGGGCTCATGGTATAGAAATAAGTAAAACAATATAGAGTAAAATATTTGTTTTTCTGTGCCTGCCAGGAAGCTAGGAGTTGATTAAATAATCACGTTAGCAAAGAGGCTCAGACAAATGAAAGGCTGGTTTCACATTTAAAACTGCTATTTTAAGAAACCCTTTGATTCATCCTGGTGCACACACCCAAATTCTAGTGGTTTGTCAACCTGCCTCCCCACCCACTCCCACTCTCTACACAAGTCTAGGCTCTTCTGTGTCTACTTCAAGGTCCTTATGGTCTCAGGAGACATCTTAGATGATTGAAAATATACTCACTACACTAAAAACAAATAAACCCTTCAATTATTTCTCACAAGTGTCTAATGTGCAGTGGGGCAGGGTTGCTGAACTCAGGTCTCTTCTTCTCTCTGTTCAAATTGCCTTTGTGGCCAGAAAAGGCAATTTCCTGGTAGTTAGAGCAAAGCAACAGCCCAGAATTATTTCAGAAGACATTGAAAAATACTCTAAAATAGATCTACCTGCTCCACTCAGTCCAAAGTAGTCTGGATGACTTTTCTTTATCTCCAGACTTAATGGTTTTTATGGTATAACTGTAGCCTAATAGCCATCAAAGGCACAGAAGAAAAACTCAAAGCTGAAGAGCTACCGTTAAATATGGAACAGGTTGGTTTGTCTGTAAAACATTTTGGGGGTTGGTATAAAAATGTTATCATAAACCCATTATTATGTATAAATAATATATGCTAATAAGAAGATTAATTTGAGAAACAGCATGTTTTCATCTCTGCTCTTATCATCCTGGGGCATTCAGCTCTGTATTGTGGCTTCCATAATCAGCCTGAACAAGCCTGAGGTTTACCTCCCACTCTCCAGCAGAGTGACTTCAGTCACCTAATAAAAATGTATAAACTACACTATAAATATAAACATACTGCTGGCATTCATAGTCATTCATCCAACAGAACTCTGAGGCACAATGATGGGGAAATTCCTAAGGGGGTCAATAAGCAAGGAGGAGCATTGTACAAAGAGACATTCAACACACCATATTTATGCCAAGGAGCCTCAAGGAATGTGAGCCTGCCATAGCCCCAGCTCGGACAAGCAGCACATTAAATCTTTAGCAGTTTTCTCTTAACTGCAATGCATTTTTAAAAATTAAAATATTGTCATTTTCTAAGATAGGTGGACTATTCATTCACATATCTGCTAGGTAGCTTCACAGATACAGCAGGCTTGGGGATGGATCTTCTCCCTCGTGACTGACTTTAGACCCCACTTCTTGTTTCCCTGATGACAGTAGAAATGAAACCACCACAACTGTCACCTTGACATTCAAACAGTCGTATGAAAATGCAGACACTTTGGGGCTTTGTTGAAGCCCATAAATGGAACGCCACTTCCTTTTAGCCAAAAGAATAGTCTCAACCCTACCACTGACCCTGGGTGAAGAGAGGACACCCCCATCTTCCTCAAAGATTAAAACACTACATCCAGTCCAGCAAGATGGCTGAAAAGGTGCTTGCCACTAAGCCTCATGCCCTGAGTTCAACCCTAGGACCCACATAGTAGAAAGAAAGAACCAATTCCCACAAGTTGTGCACGCAATGGTACAAGTGCTCCCCCACCACACACATCTACATAAACAAACAAGAAAATGCAAATAGTTTCATACCTGCTTGTCTTTGTTTTAGGACATTATGACTCCTTCCTTACACAATCTACCCAACGGTACTCAGAAACAACAGTGTGGTTTTAATTAATAGACATTTTTAAAAATTTTGCTTGTTTCTTTCTTTCATTGTGGTTGATTTTGAATATACTCTCAGTTGCTGTTAAAATACTTCCCACTCCATCCTCTGTAAAGGACATTTCCTCACACCTGTTGAAGATTGCCCTGGAGAGTCCCAGTAGTCCTCTATCTAAACTGCTATTGTGGTTACAGGTAGAGGTGGGGCTCGCTTCCTCCCACCAGCCCCCAGATGTTGCAGGCTACTCTGTGTGGATTTCCAGAGCAAACTCTGCTGATTCTAGTTTGTAAGCTGTAATGGAAACAGCTTTACTTTGTCACATTCGCACTTTGGAAATAAAGCCCTAACACATGTTTGCTGTAAATCTATTTTTCCAGTGCTGGGAAACCGTTTTCATTGTGTTGTCTGCGGGCAGAGCCACAGATAAAAGATAAAGCCAGACTCAGTGAACACACTGTGGGACAAGCAGGAAGAGGCATATGAGCAGAGAAAGGAAAGGAAGGGCCCCAGGCACAAGGTATCATGGGATTATAGGGTGTGCAGCAGAGAAGTCCATGCAAGTCAACCTCACAGAGTGCCAGATTAAGGCTACCGACGCTGGTGTGAATGGTAGCCCTCAGTGGTTACTTATCCATGAAAAGCATAGCCTTGGGTTCTCTTGAGTGATTGCTGAGCTTCAGGGCACCACTGGGACTGATGGGAAGAGCACTGAGCTAAGCAGAAATCAAACAGAGACTCTCGTCAGATAGATAAAGGAAGGAGTAGGCATTGGTGATGTCTGAACAGGGTGTTGTGTGTTCCCTACAAAAATGATGGTCACAGATTAGCAATTCCAAAACAAAACCAGTGTTCTGGGTTATTGCAACTGTCTCTTAGTACCTTTTGGGGGACTTGTTCCAGGACCCTGTGGATAGCAGAATATGCATATTCAAGAGGCTTTGATAACATGTCAGGATATACACAGGATATACACCTTTTCATATACCCCATCAATCCTAGATTATTTATTATATACCTAATACAATGTTATGTAAGTGGTTGTTGTGTTATGCATTACTGGGGAACAAATAACGACAAGGAAAAAGGTAGGTATAATAATATTAGGTATAAACAAAACCATAATGTTTTCCTTAAATATTTTAAATGTACCACAGATTGAATCCATGGATGCAGAACAGGCAGATTTGGAGGGCCAACAGTGTTCTTGCCACTTTGTGATTTTGTGTTATGCTGCTAACATTCAATTTCAGAGTAGGGCAAATGTAACCAAAGGTTTCCGTGGGAAGCTCACTGGAAAACTGTTTACAAGGTTGATGTCCCGACAGTCCTTTTATGAGATGTTCCTGAGACCAGTGTGAACAGTCACATGTTTTTCTTTCAAGATCTAAAGCCCAATTAAATAAACAAGCGACCACAGGGTTTCTCGATGCTATCACAAGGGCTGCTATCTGGGAAAATCCCACACAGAGTGTGAGGCCTCCACTCCTGATCAGGCCATAGAGGGCATGATGCATGATGCCTGCCCCTGGTGTGCTCCTCTCAGCCACGCAGGCAGGGGTGGGAGAAAGTACTGCATCTCTGTACCCACTCAGTCACCGAGAGCCGCTGAAGCTGAGAGTTTCAAAAGAAAATCCAGTTGTCTTGGACAAGTTGGCTCTCGTGATGTTTGGGTCAACAGTGGTCAAAACTGGGAGCAGAAAAGCAAGAGAGAGTACTGGGAGCTTGCTTCTGGTTTGTGTTTGATGAGGCCCCATGTCTTCTACACAGGTAGTTATCTTCCTCTTTGCTTTCTAAGCATGGATTCATTATTTAAAAGTCTGCCATTGTAAATGGATTAATTTAAATTCTCTAAAAAAGTGAATGAATCATGTAGGCTATGGAATTCTAGAAAAGTAGAGTGCTATATCAAAAGATGTGTCTGATTGCACTTCTGAAAAGTGCTGGTGTGTGTGTGTGTGTGTGTGTGTGTGTTTACATATGTGTGCATGTATGTGCATTTCTCATTATTCTTGGACTTTTAGAAGTTCCCTTAACTATGTTTATCTTGGGAAAAGAACTTATATCCCCCAATTTGCTCATCAAACTAGGGTTAGAAACATACCTTTTAGGTCACTGGTTTTCTTGGTTTGCTATTTAAAAGGATATGTCTCAACTGCCTTCTAGTAAAGGTCACAGAAATATTAATATGCTTCTAAAACAAAAGGACCAAAAGGCTCAGCTTTCAGCATAAGTTAAAGTGTGGTGATGCAAATTGCAGAAAATCAGTGGCCTGTATCTCCAAGAATTATTTAGTAATGAATTTATCAGTAGAAAAAAATAAAAGAACCTCTCTCCGGTAACTCATATACAAAACAGCTAAGACAAGCACTGGGAGAGACAGATCTGCTGGATTAGGAGGAGACTCTCCAAAAAGGGCAGGGGTGTAGTGTTCTCATGCTCCCAAAAGCCTTGAAAAGGTGTGGCCCCACCCAATGTGTAGTGACTTCAGCCAAGAAACCCAAAGAGAGTGTAAGTGAAGAAGACCCAGCACAGAGCACTTAGGATACTAAGTAGGATAGCCCAGCCCACAGCCAGTACATGCCCACCTATTTATCCTTTGCAATACAAAGAAATACACAGCTATGTGGGATCATTCTGACCAGTTTGCCCTCTCCTGGGTTTCATTCACAGAATTAGTGAACAATATGACCAAAAGGCCCTACTTGTCCATGAGTAGCCTGACAAGCAAGTATTCAGGTTACATTCTAGACTGCCCCTCACTCATGTTCACCAGAGTTCAGGAGGGGGCTCTGTAGCTCTGTGGAAGTGAGTACCTAGAATGTCAGCGGTGGGCAAGGAATCACACAGAGCCTTCTCTCCCATCAAAATACTAGGTTTTAGTTTCCCATCGTTTTAACACATTTCTTCTGAATTTTTCATGGTTTGCCTGTTGGGGTGCCTGGGCTCCTGAGAGAAGGTGACTGTTACTCATGGCTGTAGCTCACTCAGAGCACAGCATGAACACGTCTTCCTTTCCCACAGGCCTTGCTGGCAAGAGCTCAGTTCCACGAGAAGCAGCTCTCCTGCGTGAATGCTCAAATGTACTTCCTGGCTAAGGTGAAGCAGCGAGCTCTGACATCCAGGGACAGAGAGGTGGGTTGAGGGCCTCCCAGGGACACTGGTGATGGAATTGCTCTGTGTATGGAGGGACCCTGGAGTTCCATCTTGGCTGAGATGTGCACTCCTGTATCTTGTGAATGTGAGCAAAAACAACTTGTTTAGTGGTAGTTAAAGTTTTCTGCAAACCTCCCTCAATTCTTTTTTTCCCAATGTTACAACACTTAAGACTCCCAAAGTCCATGCATATGCACCATCGAAGCTAGGATCCATTCCCTTTGAACCTGCAGTTGCTCCCTAGGCCCTATCCTGGAAGCCAACACATCTAGCTCAGGTCAACACTGCATGGCCAACATATTGGCTCTAATTCTTAACTCTGATATGGGCAAGAAGTTGTTGATCTGAACCTTACCTTTTTCATTGGGAAAAAGAAGAGTGTTGAAGGTATTGAAGAAGAGAACATGCTCATGTGCCTGGCAGAGTAAAGGCCTTCAATAAACTTTAGTGATTGATATAATTAACATCAACATGCCTTGGAATCATGCTTCTGGCTTCTCCATAGTCTGGGTGTACTGTCCATGTCCCAGATAGCCTGTTTGGAACCTGCCTAGCCCATATGAACTGTGTCGCTAGGAATTATGTCCTTTTAACCTCCAGTTTGCCTCAGTCTCAGCAATCCTAAGAACATTACCGTTCATGCACATGCCACTAAAGATGGATTCTGGATTGCTGGTATCAAAAGTGGATAGTTTGTTTGGGTCCTTGCATATACATGTATGGATATCCATATTTGTACAAACACATGCATTCACATATTACTGGTTTTTCTCCCATAACTGAAGCCTCCAGTCAAATGAGCACTTAAAATAGATCTTCTGTCCATTCATGAATGAGCTGAAAAATAACTTGAAGAAATTTGGTACCACTAAGTTGTTTCAGACAACTCTTGAGAATCACTGATACTGAGTATTAGAAGAAATAATAAGAGATGATAAACTAGGGCTACATTCTAGAGGATACTCAAAATGCCAGCATAAGAACTATGAACTTCTCCCCATAAGTGAAAACTGAATAAAGGTTTATGAGTGTTAAAGGTGACGTTGGACTGAATAACAGGAGTAGGATAATAAGGTGTGAGTGGGAAGAGGACTTAATATAGAGATTTAACATTTGGTGCAGTTTACCTTACTACAGTACCTTCAGTTGCCTCCTATCCACACAGAATGCAGAATCCAATCATGAGATGCAGCACTAGGATCTGATCCTGGACATTGGTGGAGCACTGTATGGGGCTGTTAATTCGCTCTCATCCCTGGTTCCATTGGCTCAACTTAGTTCTTTACTGCCCGACTCCTCCCCACACCTCTACCTACTTCTTACCTAGTCTATCTATCTTCAGTCTGTGGCTCCACCGTGGACTGAACCATTTCAGCTGGTCCTATGTTAATAATGGTTTTAGGATAGAAAGAATTTCAGTAATCTATCTTAGCTGTACATAGGGATCAAAGTGAAATATCTCCATTTGTATTCAGGTATACACCAATCAAATCCAACCACCCTTGCCAGCCCTCCCCTACACCTGACCCAAACCTCTGGTATTTACTATTGTGCTTTTAGTGAGGTTGTAAACTCAACTTTCCCCTGAGCTCCCTCCAGCATCTCCACCCTTTCATGCACAGCCCTTTGGTTCTTCGGAATCTTTCTACTTCTGTTTTTTTTTTTTTTTTTTTTTGGTCAAAATTATCTTCTTTGGTGACTATAAAATATGAATCTGTTCATTTAGCATTTCATAAAAATACTTCAGTAACCGCACTTACCTGTGGATCTGATCCCCAACCCATTAGCCAAGCACACCAATCTTTCTAAACATGGCCTTGTGGTCCCTGCATCTGCTCTTTCAAAGCACATATGTTTGTCACCCTCTCAGCTCATGTCTGATGTAGCAGGCTAACAATGTTATTGGACATGTTTTATTTGTGCCTCCTGCCTTTGCTTACACCATCTGCTTTTTGTATACCAACTTCCTTACACCAAAACCCAGTTACAACTCTCCCTTGAAGCCCTCTCACTCTCGGGGGAATTAAAAATACCTTTTCATCATTTTTATTGCACTATTTCTATCTCTGTTCCCTGTTTGTCCTACAAAGCCAGTAACGATGTCCTGTAAGGGTAGAAAAACAGTTGCATATTCTGGGAATAGAGTAATATTACAAGAAAGCAATTGAAGTTCATATATATTAGAGACAGAAAGTTGTGGGGTCAGCACAGTAGGCAAAGATGTTTGCTAACAAGCATGCCACCATTAGTGCCATCACCAGAACACCTGTGATTGAAGAACACCTACTTCTGCAAGTTGTCCTCCTCCTACATCTCCTCATAGTGACAAACAATATATAAATACAATGCTTTTCAATTGTAACTATTACACTTCATGTAATGGGATCCCTAAAATGGTGAAGACCTTCCTGTGTGAGGCTGGGTCTCTGATGTTTTAATACAAAACTAGTGCTCCCGCCGAGCCGATTTGTTATCAGAAATCCTGCTCCCTTGGTTTTCCTGTCACATGCACATTCTCCTCATAATGAACCATGGCTGTTCATTTAAAACATTTTTTACATAATATTAATAATATCCACGTTTTTGTGTGGACTTCTACCTTGTTGAATTCATTTTTCAGCCAATTGTTTTAGACTGGGGTGAGGAGTCTACCACAATTTGGGCCAAAACATTTGATATAATAGCCCACATTTATTTCTGGATAGCCTAAGAAATAAATAAATCTTGCAAATGGCTATAAGGAATCTCGAGAATTTAAGTCACTTGGAACAGTAAACTCTGCCTCAGCTAGTGGCATGATTCCCAGCAGGTCCAATGGCATCTCTAGGTCTCAGAAGGGCCCTCAGATGTTGATGTCATTGACTTCCGGTATTGCTACTTTTCATCTCCACCTTGAGAAGAATCCCAATAATGAGGACATTCCTGGATGCATTAGCCAAGTCCTGAGACACCAAAGAGGGCTGCTTGGAATAAAAAGATATGCTCACATCAGTGATCCCAGCATTCTGGAGGCTAACACAGGAGAATTGCCATTAATTTGGGGATAGCCTAAGCTATACAGTGAGTTCCAGGACAGCACTGACATCTCACAGAAACACCGCAGATGCAGCAAGCCAAGATGGGTCACCTTGGGTGTTAACATTTTAACAAAGGAATGTAGAAGACTATATGTACTCATTCCATGGCAACAGAAAGAGGCCATCATGGTTACAAATCACGATCATCAATGCAATGGTTTGATGCTGCTACTTGACTTCATGATGGAATGTAAAAATGGCAGGTACTGAGTGGGATCATAATTCAAATTTTGAATTCCGATCTTTTCCTGGGCACAGTGATGCCCTGATATGATGCTGGTCCACAGCAGTGAATTCACAAAGGGAAACAGCAGACTACAGTGTTTTGTATAGCTAAACTGAGGTTTTGATGCAGTCTTATTTACAATAGGCTTAGCAGGACATATTCCCATCTTAAGCCCGGTTGCACCTGTATGTGTTCTTTCCAATTGTTCTTTTATGGGCAGGGACTCGGACCAAGCACCCAGGTGCAAAGTGAGATTAAGATTAGCCACCTGGAACTTCAGTTTGTATATCACACAGATTCATGGTCTTAGATGACAAATTTCCATTCAATTGCCTTAGTTGGAGGTACAAGGAGAAATTGGAGAACTCCAAAGGCATAGAGTCTGATTCAGACCTTGTTTTGTTGTTGTTGTTTTGTTTTGCTTTCGTTTTTTCCAAGTTCTAACAGGAATAAGTCATCCAGATCTGAAGCCTAAGGAGTAAAGAGTTACAGAGAAGGCCACAACATAACTCCAACCATTAGTTTTATCTTCAGTATATTTCCCAGGAACACAAGAACTTTGTGAAAACCAACCTCCTGCATGCTGTGCTAATGGCCAGTGAAAGGCTCAGATTGTTAGTGATAACCACTTCACCTGTTGTAAGCTCCTTTGCCCTTTCAACTTTCCCCTGGACACACCTCCTCTCTGATCTGGGGTAGTGACTTGTGTAAATGCTTTTTAATTTCAGAGGCCTCCATGTGGGTTCCCTAGATCTGGTGACCCATGTCTAAGCTCTTAGATGTGTTTTCCTCCCTCTTGTTCTACTCTCACAGTCATGGTGGGAGTATCCAACACGTAACGTGAGAGGCTTCACCAGATTCCTCACTACAAGGATGCTGTGATAGCTAATTGCCACTGTCAACTGGTTTTAGAATTACTTGGGAAACACACGTGTGGATACATCTGAGAGCACATTTTCAAGAAGGTACCTGAAGGGGAAAGACCCACCCTGAGTGTGGGTGGCATAATCCTATAGTAAAAGGTTCTGGGATGGACATAAATGGGGAATAATCAACATTCATCTCTTTGCACTTCCTCATTACTGATTGACATGAACAACAATCTTATTCTCCTACTGCCAAGCCTCCCTAACCTGACAGATTCTCTCCCTTCTCAGAGACATGCCCAAGAGTGCATTGCCAAATTCAATGTCCCTAATATTTTCTCCAAGACTGTTTCCATTTTAAGTTTTACACTGAGTGTTAATTCATAGTGTGTTATGCTAGCAAGCTTGGGTCTTTACTCTCTTGTTGCTGTTTATAAAACACATCTTCCTTAGAGAACCAAGGTCAAGTAAATATTCTTCCCATAAGTTGTCTCCTAAAAGTATATTGTCTTTGAGAATTTCTTCCAGGATGTTTTGATTATATTTATCCCTTCTCCCAAACTCCTCCCAGATCCACCCCCACCAAATTCTATACCCATTTTGCCAGGTATTTGGTCACAGTGACAAGGATAGTCACAGACTGACTGTGACCCTTAGGATCTCATCTTTATCCTCCACTGATTTTTAACACATTCATTTTCATTCATTCATTTACTGGTGTGGAGGTTGGGTGCACCATGCCATGCATGTGGAGGTCAGAGGACAACTCAGTTCTTTCCTTCCAGCGTGTGGATCTTGGGGATCAAACTCAAGTTAACAGGCTTGGCCACAAGTTCCTTTTACCCACTGAACTCTCTTACTGGCCTTTCCCTTGATTCAAGATCTGTGAACTGGATATACATTGTATGAGGTGTGAGGCATTAACTCAAATAAAACTACATTAACTGCTCTCACAGAAGAGAACAAAAGGGACACAGATCACCCCATCCCCCAGTTCAACCAGCTGAACCCTCTACCATACAATTAGCAGTGGACACCGTAGCAAGCCCAAGGCTCCTGCCACTCTCATAGCAACCCTATGGCTGTGAGGTCATTATTTTTACAGATCAGGACATGGAGAACTAGAGGGACAGATTATTGCAGACTCAGTGGTCTTGGTCACTATAGCAAGGAGAAAGGAGCCTTGAAAACAAACCCCAGGCAAAGGCTTATCCAGGTCTAGGTGAGGACTTCTGGGGCAGCAGAGATAAAAATTGGAAGATGCCCGGATGGTAGCACTCGTGCCCTCAAATGCCATTATGTGCATTTTTCATTACTAATTAATGCCCTGCTTTCCCTGTGATTCTATGGGGATTGTGTTTACTCTTTTACAGTTAATTAAACTAATGCACTGCCCTGATAGCCAGCAATTATATTACCTAAGTGCTTTATACACAGCTGGCTCAACAACCGCATCTAACAAACAGTTCAGTTATCCACACCGCCATCAGCTGATGCCCAAGCACAAAATTGAAAGAGATCGCTTTACTGATTCACTTCTGAAGAAGCTAGACCAGAGGACGGCACTGTGGAAGCAGCAGGACTCTGTAGGCACCGCTCACAGGCTGCAGCAAGCCTTGACAAGCCCAAGGATTCCACCTGACTCCTCACCCAGAGAGCCTACCGTGAAAAAGCTCCCATCAACCCTTGCGCGCTACCATTCTTTCAAACTTTCCCGGAAAGAAATCCTGTCACTTTTGCCAAGTTCCTCATCCATCCAGACACTTCCGTTAGAAATTCATTTTTGTATATAATAAATTGCTTCTACTTGGCGGAAAATCATTTCTCGCTGTTATCTCTGCCATCGTTGCTTCTGCTGCACTTTAATGGACTTCACCTGATTATATGCTAGTCATTAAAAGCTTAGTCCCGGGTACAATGGTATCTTATGTAGAAGGATCCATGAGAGCTTTATAGAGGCTTACCAGCCACAGCCTTAATTTTACTCATTCGTCTTAATTTTTTGTAATCATTTTTTGTAAAGAGGGTATAATGTCAGCCTTGCTTCCCGGCCTCTGACAGATCCAATCTAGCAGATAATTACCATAAGGAAATTGATGCTTTAGTGTGCAAGAGAGAATTTAATTTACTCAGACATCCTCTAGTACAATGCATTCCAGAAGATATGAGGATTTAAGTTTTTAAGAAATTAAATTTTACTATTTAACATGATTACTTATGTTGAACATCATTAACTAGCTTTTTTAACTGTTTGAAATAATTACAAGCACACTTGCTATGTCTAAAATCCAGGCTCTGCATTAAATATGGGTTAGGGATCCATGAAATGAAAAGAAAGAACCACACTCTTTTCCCCCCTCTCCAGTCTTCCAAAAACTGCTTTTTAAAACATTCAGAGTAATGCTAAAGCCATCCTTCTGATGGAAACAGAATCTTTTGGCCCACAATTTTATGCATACTTGAAAGTAAGTATTATTATATTCACTGGCCTGGTCTGTTTTATTCTTTAAATCTCACTGGAGATGGTCTGGGGAAGTTCTTAGTACGAAGGGTAAGAAGAAACGAAGCATTACAGTGCTGGAGGTGGTGGCTATACTGGCGCACTTTTGCAAAGGCAAAAAATGTTGGTGAGCAGGAAGAGATAGATGAACCACTTCCGGTGCTCCCTCTCCCTCTCTCTCTCTTTCTCTCTCTCTCTCTCATATATGTATATATATATATATATATATACATATACATATACATATACATATATATATATATATATATATATATATATATCTCCTGGTGGAAAAAGAAACACACACACACACACACACACACACACACATACCTCAATGCATGCAGGGTCAACATAACATTGAAAAACAAAGATAAGATGTAAAATAAGCTCAAGAAAGCCCAGGACTGGCCTTGGTTGCTGTAGCAGTATGACTAGGAACCCCAAGACTCAGGCACAGGCTGTGTTTCTTTGCGTCCTCTGCCTTTGTTAACTGATTCCCAAGAGTTCCTCAATCCTTTCCTAAACGTGAAGTGAAACACTCAACAGGAAATTTCTGGACAAAGCCAGCCCAGAAGTTCCCTTTATCCAGTGCCTCTCCACAGTCACATTTCCTCTCGGGAGAAGCCAAAGCCTTCAGAGTCCTGCAGACCCTGTGACCTTTTGGGGAAGAGTGGGGATTGCCCAAGGGTCCTTGTTTAGAATTCCCCAGTCCCCAGGTGAGGAACCTGGGGGCTGTGGTGGTCCTGGTCTGCAGGGGCTTCTGAATACATGCAGGGGGCTCTCTTCATGGCCAGGGCTCTTTTTTGATGTCTGTCAGACTGGCTATTTCCATTTCAAAAGAGTCTGGCAAATGCAGATGTTTGGTCAGAGCTGTAGAAGTGCCTGAGATTATAAAGGACCTGCAGCTGGTATATAAAAACTGCACACGCTACACACAAAGGTGATGCATTCTGCCCTGCTGCGCCCATCATTTGACTCAGGGATATACTCGAATATGTACCTTTAAGCAAAAAAGAGGAAGCAAAGCTGTGGGTCTTGTACAAGCCTAGTAAGTGTTCTGGGTTTGACAAATTCCCATGGCAAGGGCTGAAGCGAGATACTGCAGCCTCACTGATCTTTCAAAGCATCTTGTGAGGAAGATATTCCTGTTCCGATTTCAGACTTCTTTTAATGCATTTTTATTAATTCTTTGAGAAATGCATACTTTCAGACAATGTATTTTGATCATATCCACCCCAAGTCCTCCCCCTAACTCCTCTCAGATAATTGTCCACTCCTCCACTACACTCAGCTACTATTCGGCACTGAAATGAGTGCCCCACCCTCCTTCAAGCCAATCTAACCAAACCCACTTGAACCCTCCATACTGTTTCATTTCATTACAATCAAGAACCTATCATCTATTCAATCATTTCAAATTAGTCCGGTTGTCACTTACAGACATTTACCAATAATTATGTCATGCAACTATGCACTGAAGATGCTAGAGGCATCAGGGATACCAGTTAAAATAATATTGTCTGTCAATAGCACTCACTGCTTCCTATGTGTAGAGACACACACATCCCTAGGAACCCATAGTAGCACATTAATTTTTCCCAACCACTCCCATTTCTATCACAAACACAATAGCAAAGGGCCCCTCGTACCCTGGTTATTCTTTTCCCAGTTCGCCACACTAAATGCATCCCCCCCCCCCCAACCCTGACCACAAAAGCACAAGCCAGAAGCTTCCTCTTTCCGATAGACAAACTCTTGCCAGTTGTGGGGTCCTCACTTCTGCTCCCAAAGAAATGTGTATCTCTCAAACACTTCAAGTTAACCATCTCATTGCTGCATTAGTCCTACACTGAATTTGCTCCCATCCACTTCCCTAATAAGAAAAGCACAGTTACTTAAGCTACATGTACATAGCATTCAGAGTTAACCTGTGGATTCTGGCCTGCATCCACAACTAGCTTTTATTTCCAGGGTTTAGTGAGAAGCATAGCAACTCAGACACAATTTTGCCCTGGTTGGGATCTACTTAGATGGACTGGATTAGATATCGCACATGACAACCATTTAACACCAAAGAATCACAATTATGCTCAGAAAAATGACACAAACCATCATGAACATTTTCCCCTGTGATTTACCCAGTGACAGTGGAGAAAACAGTAGGCTGGAAGAAGAATGTTTATTAAAGCCTAAACTTCCCTCTCTCCCTCCCTCCCTCTATCTCTACCTCCCTCTCTCCCTTCTTCCCTCCCTCCCTTCTCCCCTCCCTACACTAAGCCTCCTGAAGCCCAAGGTAAGCTGTTTGGATATTTATTTGCAACTAATATGTCCTGAGATCTAGCAAAATGGAAACTTCTTTCAGCCTATAATTACTAATAAAATGTTTTTAGGAGTTTAGTAGATAAGGTATTGACAACCAGAGCCATCCCTTTGCCCAATGAAACACTTCATTATCTGATCAAATTAATTTATAGATAAGTACTCCCTAAAGCACCAGGTCCCTGCATCTGGTCCCATCTGCCCTGTCTGTTACTCCAGCCTCAGTGCCAGGCACAGACAGCAGCAGAGTGTGGCTACTTGGAAACCAGGAACTGAAGAATGTATAAATGCCAGAGTTAAAATCCCAGCTTTCTAACTTGCGAATTTATTCTACTGGACTCCTACCTTTGTGTCCTGTCATTCATTTCTTCAGTCTTACAGTTTTCAAATCCTGGTAGCAGCTGTGTGCAGCTCACTGAGGGGGTAAGGGGGTGGGGTAGGAGGCTACAAAGAATCAGCATTAACTACTCCACTTGCTTCAGAGACAACTGTTGATTTGGATAAGCAACTTTTAATTCATGGAGAATTAATTCTTAAAATTGAATTTTTTTTTCACAACCACAAAATACAGTGTTTACTTTAAAAAAAAAAAATACAAGTCTCAGTGCAGTCTTTTCTAGGAGGAAGAGCTAGACTACATCCTTGTAGGGTCCACTTCACCTTACACATGAAGTCAGACCTAATGCATATCCCTCCATGACCTGGCTTCCTGCAGATCTATAATCGTGTTCTGTCAGAGTTGTGATTGAAAGCATTTGGCCATATTTAAAGTTGAAAAGAGGCAGGCAGAGATGTGTCTTAAGCCAAGTCACAACACTAGCAACAGTAGAAAGTTAATCCTCATCTTCTTCATTCTTGGGGTCCTTTGGCTGCTGAGGGCTCTGCCCTACTGAAGCAGGGGTGCCAACTCTTCAGATCTGTAAGCTGTACTGATGACCATCTTCAAAGAAAATCTTTTTCTGATTAAGTTTGTCAGTTCTTGATGCATATGCAGAATACCTTAGCTATTCATGCTTCCTACCATACACATGAGCCCCTTTGTTTACCAAGTCATGATCATCCTATTCACCTTTTAAACTGACCTTCTCTCCTTCCTTGTTTTTGCAACTTTCACAACCTCGCTGTGCCTTGCCTGGAAGACCACAGCAGCTGTGTAGTAGGTCTGACATCCAGGCCTCTCCATTGCTTACTCCACCCATCTCCTGCAGCTTTGACAAGTTCCTAAGCTGGGGAGCTGTGCTTTTCTCATAGGATCCCTAACACAAGCATGACAAGATCTCCAGCATTTGCCTGGTCCTCATGGTCCCCATGGCCTTCTCTAACATGCCCCAGCCTCAACTTTGCCACTTCCCTTCTCTAGTGCCTTACTAACCACACCCTCACTGGGAACTTCACTTGAGTCACACCACAGGTAGTTCCCACAGCGTGAAATGACCTTGACCTCCTTCAGACTTTGGATGCATATTAGTTCCTCAGTTAGACCCTCATGTATTCTTGTCCATGTGGCAGATTCTTATTTAAGCTGTCAGATTCCAGTCGAAGTCTGGTTCCTCTCTGCTCCTAGGGCTTTGCTTGTCAGGACGTCAAACTTTTTGACTTACCTGTCCGACGTGGAGCCTTGTTCATGC
This sequence comes from Phodopus roborovskii, assembly GCF_943737965.1. Classification (NCBI taxonomy): domain Eukaryota; kingdom Metazoa; phylum Chordata; class Mammalia; order Rodentia; family Cricetidae; genus Phodopus; species Phodopus roborovskii. Next base: position 5,307,864 of record NW_026126547.1, read on the forward strand.
TAGTACTCTACAGATTGGTGTCCATTTTGACCCTGTTACCAGGCAATACATTTGCCTTTCTGGACCTCAGGTTCCCCACATGGGAACAGTTGTAGTAACTTCTTAATGTTTACTGTGGAAATTGATTAATGTTATGTATTTTAACTACCTAACATGTTTTCTAGCATACAGTGTTCAGTAAAAAAATAACTACAGTAATTATGTTGTACTACTGGATTGGCTATTTCCTAATTTCTTTGCTGAACTATGTCAACTTCGTACGAAAAGAGCTTTCTATATGTATCTGCCCCGAGATCAGAGCCATGGTATGAAACATCGCTGGACAAATGGCAAAATGGCCAATGACATAAGGCTTACCCCACCAATACTCAAAGTCTCTGATTGCATTTTGCAGCTCAGTGGACTGAAATGGGACTACCTTGGGGTACAGATGTTAGACATAACACTTCAACAAGTCTTTGCCACCATGGGAGACATTCAGAGGCACTCAATAGAAAAGACAGGGCTTAAAACACAGCTCTCAGTGGGACATTACTGCTTTTGCCGCAGAGGGTTGGCAGAGGTAGAATTGATTGTGGTGTTGACATCTATAGGGAGGCACCAGAGGATCTGTTCAGGGAAATGGTCACAGCGGTGGGCTTTGGTCTCTTTGGGTGATGGGTGACTGAGGCAAAGGGAACTGAAAGGGGCAGCGGTTGTCTGACACAACAGACCAGCTCAAAGTATTCTTCTGGATATCAGAGGATCTGTGCAAACATAGACTAGAGGCAGAAGTGGCATGGTGTCATCAGGGATCCTCCCATACAGAGGGAAGCATCAGCTTCAAGAGTAGGCACCCAAATGGTGCAGGAAAATTCCACTACTCGTTGATCACTCCAGTATGAATTTGGGAACTTTAACGTGAACATCACTGAACCTCAGTATCCTCATAGAAAAGTCTACTTTATAGATTTTTACTGTATCAAAAAGACTGTAGAGTGACTGTTTGTATTCAGAAAATGCAGCAACTTGTGGCTACAAAAACTAAAGTTATCCAGAACATTTCTGTAGATTGATGTGCATTCAGTATCTGGTAGAAATCTTTAAGAGGCTAGGAAAAGGAAAAGGAAGCTAAACAGTGCTTTAGAGGAACTGCAAGGATCATGATCTGCTCTGCTCTCTGGAACTGTTCAAGAAGCAGCAACAGGTCCCCAGTATGATGTTGGCCACTGTGTGTGCTAAGTTGCTTATTTTCATCGTAAGACTAAATGCTGGAGTGTTTGGATGGCCCCCTTTCTTCTGAAAACTTTCTTGACTGCAGAATGGCAATTGTACATCCAGTCCTACCCAACAGCATTTTTCTTAGAACATCTCTGTACTTTGCTCAGCAATAACAGGGTTAATGATGCTCTCATTCAAAGAGTCACAATTATGCTTCAACATTAACACCCATTAAAATGAATGACAATGCATTATAAGTACTGTTTCAATTTTTCTATTTGAAATTGAAATTGTATCAATTGGCCTTTAAACTAGCCAAAAATTCTGTTTGGTAGCTTAAAATTATTCAAATGCTACACTTTTGGATACAGAGGTGTTTTTTAAAGTTTTATATTTAAAGCTAAAGATTCATAATAGTACTCATATTTCTATAATCTTTTCTCTCAGTGGGGGAAAAGTGGCAGGAACCATTATTCCAGACTGGCTGTGGTGTAACAAGAGTGACTATTAGCCAAAGAGGACACCAAACAGAAGTAGAGCCCCTTTAGACTGCTGTGAAGGAAGGCAGGTTTTAAATTCCAGAGAGGAATGAGATATGGCAATCTAATGAGTCTATAAAGACCACACACTTAAAACACCAGCACTGGCTGCTCAGCAAGTATGGAGCCCTGGATTTGATCCTTAGCATGGTACAGGAAGAGGGGGATGTGGGGGGGTGACTTGTTTTCTGGCTATCATCTTTAGAGAGTCCTCTACCCTCAGCCATCAGGTGAGAGGTCTGCAACCTGAAAACTTGGTGTGACCCTACTCTCAGTTCCTACTGGGCCTATCTTGCCCCTATTTTACTTCCTCTACAGTTGTGTACAAGTCTTCCCCCTACTCAAGTGTAAACTTCATTGAAGATGATCTGATTTTATTAATCTCTCTATGTGCCTTTGATCTAGCAAAGGAGTTTACATTAAAAAGCATGTGCCTATTAAAATAACTGGACAGTGTTCTCACTTGTTGACATTTCCAAATAGACATGTTTTCAGTGTAATGGAGTGCATTTCTGTGTCCTCCAAAACTGCATAGAAAGCCTTATTTCAAAGTGATGCACGAAGAAACAAGGCCTTGGGAGATGATCTGGCCACTAGGGCAGAGCCACTGTTATTAGGGATCTGTATGCATATAAAGACAGTGTGCCTTTTATTTCTGCTCTGTTCTCTGTCATAGGAGAACAGAACAGTCAGAAGTCTGCAACTAGGAAGAGGGTCCTCACTGACATTTGAGATGGTTTTTAAAAACATAACACCATGGCCAGTCAGGTAGGTGCCTTAGCAAGTAAAGGCACTACTAGCCTTTACTAGCTTGGCAACTTGAATTAGAGCTGTAGGATTCATATGTGGAAAGAGAGAACCAACTCCTACAAGTTGTTCTCTGACCTCCACAAGTTCACTGTGGTACACATGCACATCCGCATGTGCATGCTCACACACACACACACACACACACACACACACACACAATAAATAAATAAATAACATAAAGACAGTAGACCACCCTCAAATATCTTCCACTCTGTTCTATTTCCAGGGATAGATGATGGGATTGGCTGTTTCTCTAATGCTGGCTAAATAAGAGATTAACTTTTCCAGAGTCTCCATCTTATTATTCATAAAGTGTGGATAATGATTTTTCAAGTAATCAGACTTCTAGAAAGCTGTCTGTGGGACAGTACATAGATAAGAAACCAATACTGGATACATAGAACTTGGAGACATTAAAATCCACTCATGGAGAAGTTCCCACTGGTTCTGTAGTGTCACAACTATGGGGTAAGTAACAGCTTTCTGATTAAATGTGAGGCTCGATCCATAAAAGGAAATTTCACACCTGGTATTATAATCCTGGTCAAAAGCCCATGGCTGGGAGAGTCATAATCCCCAGGGTAGAAACTGCTATTGCTATTTTGCTAAATAGCCATGCTGTAAAAGCACCTTCTAAAATTTAATATTTATACCCATAGATCCTGACTGCCCTCAACCTTAGTCGGACAAGCTTCTTTTTGCAGAGGGCAGAGGTTCATAAGTGGTCAAAATCCATAGAATGAGAGTGAGTGCTCTGCCCTAAACTGAACTGTATTACCCCACACACACACACCATCGCCACCAAGGCTCAGGGTACATCAAGGGAGAGGAGGAGGGAAGAACACAAAAGCCAAAGGATAGTGAGGAAAGCTGAACAACAGGTGGCCACAATATCTCTCTCTCTCTCTCTCTCTCTCTGGTGCCAACTTAAATAGTTCTACTAGACATTTCATTTTCCACCTTATTATACATTGCATTTTCCATCTAGGAACAGTGCTTATAAAGTGCAATGTTTTTTTTTATTATTTATTTTCTCTGTGCACATGTTCCATGTTCAAGTATTGCGAATGCCTAGTAATTTATTGTAACAGTTTAAACTTAAGTCAGTTCAAGTAGAGGTGTGTAGCATTGTTCCACAGGGAAACATTTGAAGGACCCAAATTTAGCAAAGTGTCATGGCAGTTTTAAAATTTAAACTGCCACAGTCTCTTCATGGCACTGACTTTACACATCTATCCCAAGTCATCGAACCCATCTAGAACAAGGCTTCCAGCAAACCATGCTACAATCCACAGCCCCAGAGAGGCTAAGTAACAAAGAGGGTTCATGCAGGGACAGGGGGGACACCCAGATCTCCCTGGGAAGGGGGGGGGGAGAAGAGATTTCATGAGTGTACTGAAAGCAGGCTGGAATGGGAACATGAGCGATCAGGTTGTGGGGGTGGAGGAACAGAGGAGGAGAGGACTGAAAGAGACTACTGGAAAGGGGGGCATTTCGGGGTCAGGTAAAAACATGGCACAAGGGAATATCCCTGGAATCTTCAAGGAAGACCCTCAACTTAGAGTCCTAGCAATAGCAGATATGTAGCCTGATCTAGCCATCTCCTATGACCAGATTGGTACCTAGCCCAATTGTCATCAGAGAGGGGCTTCATCCAACAACCAATGGAAACAGCTGCAGACCCACAGCCAAACATTAGGTGGAGTTCAGCTAATCCTACAGAAGAGGAGGAGAAGGGATTGTAGGAGCCAAAGGGGTCTAGTACACCACAAGAAAACTCACAGAATCAACTAAGCTGGGCCCACAGAGGCTCACAGAGACTGAACCAACAACTAGGGAGCCTGTTGGCTGGACTGACCTAGGCACTCTGTATATAGGTTACAGCTGGGTAGCAGGATCCTCTTGAGGGACTATGAACAGTGGGAACAGGGGCTGCCTCTGACTCTTTACTGACTTTTGGAACCATACTCCTCATATTGACTCACCTTGCCCAATCTTAATACATGGTCTTACTGAAATTTAATATGCCATGTCTTGTTGACACTCATGGGAGAAGAGTGGATTTGGGGGTGGGAATTCAGGAAGGATAGGAGAAATGACTGGAAGGAGAGGAGGGAGGGGAAAGTGGCTGGGATCTAAAATAAATGAATAAATAATGATGGATGGATAGATAGATGATAGATGATTGAAAATTAAAATATAAACAAAACGTCTGGTCATCATTGGGGACCTCAGGTGGCTTCCTGGTGACATGAGTTTTGAATGATAACTTACCCTAGAGTTCCATGGTCTGCATGAGAGCACTTTATATACTGAAACCGAATACAAACATAAAAAAAAAAGAAGAGCATTCATCTGACCTGGAAAGACTATTGGGGATTCCCAGAGCAAGGTCATTACCCTTGATCTCCCTTTGGCCAGGAGGAAGTTACCATCTTGGGAAAGAGAATTCCTAACCATGGAGCTCAGGAAGTGCAACCTCAAGACAAGCTGTTGAAAGCACCAGGGAAACAGTAGCTGCGTGCAGACACTTGACTGTTGCACTCACATGTCCTGGTTATCTTCTCAGAGATGGGATAGAAGACAATAAGTCAGAAACTGGTATAACATTCAGATAGACTTCATCTGCTCATCATTTTTCTCTATGAAGAGGGCATATAAGTTTGTAGTTCTCAGTTGCTTGGGTATATATTTGATTTCTTCTCTGGGATGCTCCCATGCACACAATGAATGTACTTATCTAGCTTTTCTGCATCTGCCTGCCATTGTCTAAAGTCAAAGGTCATGGGGCCCTCAGGAAGTGGAGTCTTCTCTCTCCTGCCCTAACCATGTTGTGGCTAACAGCTGCTGACTTCTAGTCACCTCTCAGTAGGTGGGTCCAGTACCACTTCTGTCCCTGAACTCACTCCTCTGCTGCTTTTAGCTCTGGCCCCTATTAGGCAACCATTCTGTTGCACATACCTTTGTGCACACAAGGCTCCTTTTCTTCTAATCTAGCCCTGCGTATGGGCAAGCATCACCTTTATCAACTAACCATAGAGTGTGAGGGAGCCTTATTGGACAACAGTTACAGGAGCCAAGAGTCAGGAGCACTTGTGAAACACTCTGCTCCCGATAGAGGACCATAGTGAATGGAGAACAGGGCTTGGCAGGCATGACCCCCTCCCTAATCCCTGTCCCTATTTAAAGCTCTCCTTTTGCCATAGCTAGTCTTGAGGACTATTCTCTTCTCTGGTACCTGGACTAATTATTCGTGCCTCCAGAAACTCAGGAAAATGTGTCGTGGTCCAAGAGTATCAAGGTAGACCCTGTCCATGTGCTCCAACTTTGCCAAGTTTGCCAAGACCGGGGCTCATGGGAGTTATGAAACATTCACAAATGAGGCTCAGAAAGGAACAGAAGTTATCCAATGTCTATCCCTGCATTTAACGACAGTTGTACTGAAAACTCACTAGAGCTTAAGAGTCAGAAAGCTTGGTTACCAATACCAACTCTCACTGTTGCCTAGGAGTCATTTGGCAAATGTGTCCATAATGCTTAATAGCATTCAACAGATAGGGGCTACGATGAATAAAATGAATTTACCATTGTATCTCTGCACCAACAGAGATGATTTATCTCTGTACATTCTTTTTCCCTTGATATGTTAGTGTAGTAATAAAAAAATTGCTAGTCTCTTTACACATTCGTTCTGATTTTGTCTTTCTCCTTTCATCCCTGGAGCCTTAATTGACCCTTTATTATTCTCTTGCTCCCGTCATTTCCCATTTCCAATATAGTTCCAGGCGGCTAACTCTAAGCTGCTGTTTGAACCTGTCTCACCATAAATACAATTTGACAAACTATTTCCAAGCAGTCAGTAATGTGAGAAGGGAGGTGAGCCTTGTTTCGTGTCTCATTGAACCTCACGCGTCCTTTCAACATGAACAGCTGAGCTGAGAGGAGATGCCGATGTTATTTTGCTTAGATTTCAGACAATAAAAACTGTGATCAATCTAGGGATAAATTTCAGACTGGCTCCTTCCCTTTGCTGATAGAAAAAGGTCACAGTGGTTACAAGAAGGATTGTGTGTACACAGGACAAAGCCCGAGGAGTACAGCTGTGTGCAGGGATGTCATGGACCACCGAGCTGAGGAAATTCAGAAGAGGAGACATTAGATTGCTCATTACCACCTCTCCCATTGAATTTGGGGAAAGAAGTGAAGGCACGGAGTTGGTATATTGTTTATCCACAGTTCAACATGATTTAAATACACACAGATTGTTCTTTCTCACAGCAGAAAACTTAAGAACAACGGCTTTCCGTTAGTCTTTCTGTGGAGTGTGAGTGACAGTGGCCCATCAGCTATAACCAAAGAACAAAAGCCATTTTTGCATAGTGGAGTAGAAACATTTTTAAAAATATCTGCCTGTGATATGTTTTATACAGATTACATTTTCCCTTTATTGTTTGAACTCCTGCTTCCCTTACTATCAAGGCCAGGCTGAACTTGTCCCAAGAAGGCCACCTGACAAAGAGCTGGAAAAGTACGTCTTTGGGGCCTTTAGTGATTTTCACCCACTTGTCATCAGTGCTGCTGTCACTGGGGTAGGATGTGTCCAGCCATAAGGGAGCCATGACATGCTACTGGACTGTTCTAGGTGCCCACGAGGGCTACACTGGTGCCTGGCATCTGGACCCCTCTGTTCAGGCTCATCCACCATGTTCGAAGACTTCTAGAGTGGCTTGCCTAAAGCTCCAACAGTAAGCACCAGGCGCACAAGGGGGCTTTGTGTGCTGTATTCCAGCCTTCTTCACAATGGCATGGGTAGATTTCCTTCTAACATAGGGCTTAGCAGCTTCAGCACATGCTGTTCTCTTCACTGAGTCAAGAATGAAACACTTTGGGGCTTCTCTTTGGCATGTCTAAATTGCCATCATCACTCCTCTTGCACTTTGGGCCATTATCATGTTAGATAAATGTGCCATTTGGTCATGGCATTATTATGTGACAGTATGACAACTGATCTGAAAACGTATCTACTAAATGTCAATGGCCAGGTACAATAGACAGCATATGTGTATTGCATAACCAGATGGTTCACATCCCATGCAAGTCAGACAGGCCAGGACAGGGTTTTATCATCCTTCTCAAAACATTCAGTGACTTATAAGTAAAGAATGATTTTTCTTGAATTTTCCTTTAATATTTATGGACTAGCATGAAACGAGGTAGCTAAGATTTCAGGAAGTGAAACCCTGGATGTGGGAGAACCACTTACTATGTGTCCTGCATTGTGAGCTATTTTGCTTAAAGGACTCTTTACTTAGTAAGGGGCATCTTTTCCAAAGTCAATTTCTGTCTCACAAATTGTGACAAAGACAAATAGGTAAAGTGGTTTATACATTCTTTCAATCCTGACACCCTATAAGAAGAAGGCAGGGAGGGGGGGTAGGGCTCTGTTGAGAATCTCACTAACTTCCCAACCTTTTCTCAGTTCAGATCAGTCTGTCGTTGCATCTTTTGTCTATCCTATACCATACCATTCCTGTTTGTCACCCTCGTTATATTCTCTGGAACAACCATTTGGGTTAGGCACTGGCTCTTTACTGGTCTCTGTGCCTCAACTGGGCTCTTCTTAGCTCACTACTTGCACACTCCTCATAATGCATATTCTAATATTGTATCACTCAGGACATCCAGTGAAGATAACTTCTCCCATTGATTTGGGGTTCATTCAATTCCTCCTATGGTTTCACCCAAAGCAAAAAAGTCTAATATGAACATTCCTTGAAGCCAATATAGTCTAATGGAGGCTACTCATGAAGTATGACTGAGAAACAAGGGGACTATGAATGAATAGAATAAGACTATTGTTGAAATGGGAAATAAGTGTTGATGTAATATGCAAGAAAAATGGTCAGGAAGAGACCCACAAAATGGGTAAGGATGCTTAAATATTCCCTTATTAAAACTTCCATGTCATCAGTGGCCAGAGTTCACATTATCCAGGTAATCATATCCAACCCCACCCAACTCCAGAATAAGGAACATGTGAATGAGGCTCTTTGTAGAGCCAAGCTCAAGCCCCCTGTCCATCAGAAGATCCATATTTCAAAGAAATCAGGCTTCACCAAGTTTAAGGCAGATAAATTTGAAGACATGGTTGCTGAGAAGAGGCTCATTCTTGATGGCTGTGGGGTCAAATGTGTCCCTGTTGACAGTCCCCTGGACAAGTGGGGAGCCCTGCACTCCTGAGGGTTTCCATGGTTCTCTCCTGTACCCTACCAAATCATGTTCAGTAAGAAATCTCACATCCAGTCTGCTTTAAAAAACAAACAAACAAACTTTTTGTGACATATGTTAATCAGAAGGGCTTGGGATGTAGTTCATTAGTAGAGTGTTCACGTAGTGCTTGCAAAGCCCTGAGTTCAATCTTCTGTAACACACACACACACACACACACACACACACACACACACACTGGGGGGGGGCAACAGCATGTCAATCACTATCAGAGAGCAGTCTCTAGTGGCAGGGCACAAAATATCAATCCCATGTATTGTCTAATGCTGTATTTACTTATTGGAAAATTTCACATTCTGCTCCTCTCTCCTCCAGAAAGGGTCTTCTCATTTTATTCGTACCCTCTGAACCATCCCCCTTGATGCATCATATTCTAGATACTAAGAAAAGTTCCCATTGACTCTGTCAAGAAGATCTTTATGTTATCTGATTCTAAATGTAGGTAACCTTTACAGCACATTTGACAGACAAGACTACAAGTCACTTTATAGCATAGATCGTACATACACCTTTGTCATATTTAGCTCATGCTAAGTACCAACAGAGTGACATGCCTGCAGTAGGAATTAAAGGTCCCTCCCTGCTCAGCTTAATGGTGATGTCTCACGCATGATATTTCTCCAAAGTGAGCCACAGTGCAAGGAGTACATAGGAAATCAGCCTCTCCGACAGCACAGCTGCAATCAACATACAGACATAAGTTGGCAGGCATGTAGAGAAGTGAGAGTGTTGCATGCTTTTAGAATGGGCAGGAGCTGGGCTGTTCCTCAAATGGTGGCGAAGAGTTACCATATGACCCAGCAATTCTACTCTGGGATACAGACCCAGGAGAAATGAGAACTTATGTCCCATAAAACCTTGTCCATGAACATTCACCATAGCATTTTCTATCGCGGGAGAGGGTGGAAAGAGACCAACTGTTGATTGAGAAATATATAAAGCAAACTTTGGCAGGCTCATGCAATGAAATAGTATTTGGCAATAATAGGAATAAAGTGCAGATATATGCCACATCACAGATGAACCTCAGAAGCATTAGCACAACTGAAAAAGCTGGGTGCAAGAACTATATGATTTTATTTATGTAAAATGTAAGAAGAAGCAAATCTACAGAGCCAATTGTTGGGTGTCAGGAAGAACAGAATTAGAAGAGGGTCCAGTGTACAAGGAAGGATTGCCAATAGGTACAAACACTGAAAGAAAAGGTTTTTCTATGTGCAGTAATGACTTCATAATTTTGTAAATGCATTTAGAAGTGTACAATAAAAAATAGTGTATTTTCTGTAATCAAGCTACATTTTACCAAAAGTATTAGACCATAGGGTAGAAGGCACATTAGAGACCTGAGCCACTGGCTCTGTCTGGCTATTGAGACGGGAAAATCTATTTCCTGGAGTTCCTCTATATGATGTTTTCACTATCATATAGAGGAAAAACACAGGAGATGTCCTCACACAGATTCCCCACAAGGTGTGGCTGGGAGAGGCCAGGCAGGCCTGGGGAAGCAGAATTGGGGTTATGCATACAAACGGTGGTTAATCTTGATTGGCAGGTTGGATTCAGAATTGCCCAGGAGATAAACGTATGTCTATAAAGGCGTTCTCAGGGAGTTTAACTGAGGGGAGAAAACCCACCCTGAAAATAGGCGATACCATCCCATAAGAATCTCTGTGTCCCTCATAAGAGGGAGAGACAAGAATATAGGTGCTTCACTTGGCAAAAGCAGAGGAGGAAGACTCGATGAAAATGTTGGGACTAGGAGAGACAGACAGCAGCAGTTGCACCTGTCATTAACCAGGTTCTCTTGGGAACGTGATCCACAGGATGTGTGTCCAGACAGATGAATTTCAAGTAGATGGCTCATGGAAAGTTGACACCAGCAAGAAATCCAACTGGAATTTTAATCTTGTCATCTTGTCATCTCAATCGCCTTGAATCGCCTTGGAAAAAAACCTCTGGGATAATCTGTTATACCATTTCAGAGAACTTGAACCGAAGTCAGAAGCCCTGCTCTCGATGTGGGCCACAAGGTGGGGTAGGCTGGTACCGGACTGATTAAAGGAAAGAAAGCACAAGCGCCAGCATTCTTTCTTTGCTTCCCTGTGAAGGACACAACGCGGCCAGCTGCCTCATGCATTCCTCCCCAGGATGGACTCTACTTTCAAACTGTGAGTCAACCGCACCCGTCCTTTCTGAAATACTTTGTCACCACAATGAGAAATGTGACTAATACCCGGGGACCCTGGAAAGAGGCGATGTTGTAGCTGGAGTCTGCTTGTTATTTGATACACTCATCCCCTCCTCTCCGGTCTGTTCTCTTGTCTGATTGGATGAGGCCTCCCGAATCAGTAAGGGCTATCTGCTGAAACCTACTTCACAGTAACATTTAGACTTAATTGACTAAGATTTATTTGGGTATGACTGCTGAGCCAAATTGACTCCTAAAATTTACCATTACACTGAGTGAAGTTATGGGCGCATCATTCTACATAACCCTGAGTTAGGTAGAAATGATCTGTTGAGGTCATACAATTAATATCTAAATGTGTGGTAAATTCCCACCCCAGACTGTCTCCAGTCTTTTGGGCTGGTCATTTTTTGTCTCCCAGTGTCCTCACCCCCTGCTTTCTGCTCCCAGGATCCAAAGTATTTTTATTCTTATGGTTTACATTGGTCCTGACAGGATTAACACTTTGTGTATGAATAAACCCTAGGCTTAGAACATCTTGACATCTGATCTACAATAATGTAACGTCTAAAAAAAAATGATGAGAATATGAGTAATGACTATTTCCGCATTCTTTGACCTACCCATGGTACTCTTTCTAATTTAAACATTTTTTTTAATGTGTGAATATTTTGCCTGTATGTTGTCTATACACCACATGAGTGCTTGGTTCCCATGGAGGCCAGAAAAGGGCATCAGAGCTCAGGAACTGGAGTTCTAGACAGTTGCGAGCCACTTGTGTGTTCTCGTAATTAAAGTTGGTCTATAAGACAAGCAGTAAGTGTCCTTAACCACTGAACCACCTCTCCAGCCCTTACCCACAGTATTCTAACTAAGAATCAGGTTGGCTCCAGCCTACTGACCAGCAGCATGTCCCTGGGCAGTTTTAGCTCCCTCGGATCCTTTCTGTGACAGCCCTATTTCCTTCCAGGTTTCTGGAGTCTTCAGGTTTCTGCTATCACTGTCCGTGTTTATCCTACTTAGCCTCAGATTGAAGCTAAAGTGCAGACAGACTGCAACTCCTGGCAGACTCTGCATAGGTGCTGGCCTAGTATAAAGGGATTAAGATGTAGAAGAAAAAGCTTAAGGCTGATGTCACCTGTTTCTGCTCCTAACATCCTTCTGCCTTATCTAGGAGATTCACTCCCTTATTGGCCCCAGTTCTACTGCCAAATTGCTTGGCACATTCAATTCTCCTCAGGATCCACTGCCCATCTCCATCCTTTCCCCTACTGGCAATCCATGACTAAGGATGAGGAGAAACAGATGACTTTCCAACACTATCATTATAACCTGGCAGAAACACATGTGCTTCAAGAAATCTGATTTCCTCACTAGTAACTTCAGGTTAGTTCGCTCAGAAGCAACTACTAAAAATATCATCTAATTTTGTCACAAAGAACAAAAGACAAACACACTCCTGAGACTGAGTTAGACCTTCAGAACCTGACCTCTGTGTGTGTTTCACATCCAGTAAAGTGAGGTGCTTGTGCTTCCAGCCTGGGATTAATAGAAAGCTCATATCCAATGGGTAGGGCCTAGGAAGCTTCTAGTGATTGGGCCTCTGGATTGAATCGCTCCAAGGCACAGAGAAGTGATAGAATCAGAGCCTGCTCTGACTCAGTGGCCAGCCACGGGCCAGCACCAAATGCCTTATCCTCTTCTAGGTGGGAGTATGAACCATACCATGACTCATGTAAGAGGTGCCACCAACCTTTCTCCAGTGTTCTGGAGAAAGTAATGTTTTGATTCTAACTTCCTTTTCAGCTCAAAATGCCACTGGATATGTAAATTGAATTTGAAAACATTACTTACAATTTCCAATTTGCTCACAACATTTAAGACACAGAATAAAAAAAACAAGACACCAAATTTTGCTTTATCTTCAAGGTAAATAATACTAAAGTAATAATTAAGTTGTTTTTCCTTTTGAATTTTTCATAGGAATTGAACTATATTAATCTTTCATAAGACACATAGTTCTTAGTTATTCAGATTTATTTTAAAGAGAAAAAATGAACTGAATTTTAGGCCTCTGTCTTCTACCCTTAAATAATACTCTTGAGCAAACATGCATAAAATACTACACCACTAGAAAAAATATTCCTATAGAGTATTTACTATAGGGTAAAGGATTAATCTACTCTCTCAACACTTATTCACTAGGTAGTTTTGGAAGTAGATGTTAAACAAAAAGACATTGAACTTTTTTTCTGTTTATACATATATTTGCATATATAACAAAGAATAAGAGACCATGTATTTTAAAGGGAGTAGATAAGGGGAGGAGTATAGGGAGAGTTGATGGGAGCAGAGAAAATGTAATTATACTTTAAGTTTAAATCTTTTTAGAATAAATAAATCTTTAAAAGTATATGCAAATAAAAAAACTGTAAAAACACATTTATCATATTGACCATGATGGCTATTCTTGGTTGTCAACTTAACTATATCTGGAGTTATCTAAAGCACCCAAAATGGAGGGATACTCCTGTGATGGACTTTCCCTTAATTTGAAGTGGGAAGAACTGGTCCCAATCTGTATCTTTGAGGTGGAAAGACACACTTCCAGTCTGGACCACGCCTTCTGCTGGAAGCCTATGTAAGGATGTGAAAGACGGAAGCGTTTGCTCTTTGCCTTTCTGCTTCCACCTTACTAGCAAAGTCCATCCCTTCATTGACATTAGAGCCTATTTCTTTGCAATTCTGGAATATACTGAAGATCAGCTGAGGCCTTCAGCCTCATGAACTGAACAACTATCAGATTCTTGGACCTTCCATTCACAGGAAGCCATTGTTAGATTAGCTGGACCATAGCCTGTAAGTCATTCTAATAAATCCCCTTTCTATATAGAGAAAGAAAAAAATAATTCTATAAGTTCTGTTACTCTAGAGCAGAGCAGTTCTCAACCTGTATGTTACAACCCCTTTGGAGATCAAACTAACCTTTCACAGAGTCACAGATGAGACATTCATGCTACATGGCATAACAGTAGCAAAATTATAGTTATGATGTATCAATGAGATAATTTTATGGTTGTGGGTCACTACAACATGAGGAACTGTATTAAAGAGTTGAAGGGAAAAAAAAGAGTTGAAGCATTAGGAAAGTTGAGAACCACTGCTCTAGAGAACCCTGACTATATATTAATATAAATAAATGTGAACACTGGAAATTCCCTTAGGCTTACATTGTGACTATCCACTGAAAAAGAGACCAACCAACAATAGAAACAATTCTAATATGAAGAAAATATGTATTTTTAAGTGTACTGTAGTCCTGGGAATCAAACTAAGGGCCTTGAGCATCCTAGGCAAGCACCCTACCAATAGGGATAGAATTAAAAATGCCCCACACCTAGTGTGAACCAGACAGTGAGAGCCAATGCTTTAGCAGCTGCCAGCACAAGGGCACACCAGCAGAGAGAATTATCTCTCTGCTCATGCTAATTTACTGGGCTACCAGTTTGTGCTTGGCGTGACTACTTAAAAGTAGTAAATTTCTCTAATTGAAAGAGGAAAAACATCTTGTTCTATTTCTAGTGTTTAATTATGTAATGTTTAACCTTTTTGGGTTTTTTTATGTTTTTATAATTTTTATTTAATTTTTTTCTTATTTTACATATTGATCCCAGTTCCCTCTACCTCCGGTCCTACCATATCCACCACAGATCCCGCCATTTCATCCCCCATCTACTCTCCAGGGAAGATGTTATGAGTAGGTTTTTCCTGCCGGTCTTGTCCCACCACCATACCAGCCCCCAATAATACACTGAGACTCTGTATTAGATATAAAGCTATAGGCCAGTTACTTGTTTCTTATCTGCAAGCTCTGTCTTAATTATTAACACATTTCTATTAGTCTAAGTATTTCCTCATGTTCTTATCTTACCAGAGAGAGGGGCTGGCATTCTTCTCTCTATCCTCCATTTTGGATCTCCTCCCTCCTACTTCCTCTCTCCTCCTAGTTCCACCTATCTTGCTTTGCTATTGGCCAACAGTGCTTTATTCATTAACCAATAAGAGAAACATATTTACACAATGACATCTCCCATCATCTTCTCTTTTCTGTCTAAAATAAAAAGAAGGATTTTAACTTTACCATAGTAAAATGTATAACAAAACAGTTATCAAATAAGAACCACAGTTAACAATATTTAGTCCATTAACATTTAACAAGCTTTAAAGAAAATATTTCATCATCTATCCTATCTTTGTGAGTCTGAAGTCCTATATGTAACTTATCTTTAATCCTAAAGAAAACTATAACCATAACTATCTGTCTTCAACTCCTTCAAAGACCACAGAAGGATAATATATAAACTCTAGAAATGACAGAGACATCTTGCCACCTAGTCAGTCACCTGAAGTTCTTCTGCAATGTTCCATCTTCAGCCCATAGGCCATAGCATGTCTGGCAGACTCCTCAGCAAAGCAGGAAACTTTAAACTGTCCATCTGTATTGGCAGTTTGTCAGTCACTTTTCTCTGTTTCCTGCAAACTGTCTGACAGACTCTTCTATGGAGCAGGAACCCTGTAGCAATGTCCATCTTGAATCTGCAGTCACTTTCCTGTGGGTCCTGCATGTCCAGTTTATACAACATAAAGTCAAACAGTCCAGACAAGAGCAGTATCTTGCCCAAATGGCTAGTCTTGCCATATTGAAAGCAAATTCCATAACATGTTTCTTCAAGGTCCATCTTCCTTTCTGATGCAGGTTGTGTTGCCGGGAGCAGTTATGCCTCACTGTTAAGAAAAACCCTAAACCATTTTAAATGCCATATTATGTAGGTCTTTGAAAAGTTTTAAGAATGCCTATCCATCTCAAATACATCTCTGTGTATCTTGAAAACCTAACTAACAACTCTAAGTTTTGACTATCATAGGTAACTATCTATAATCTGTATTAAATTATACATTACATTTTAAAATTAGCTATATAAACACAATACCTAAACAAGAGGAGAAATATACACATCACAAAATTGACCTTAAATTGTATCAATAAATGAAAATCCATTTTAAAACAAAGTATTTATCTCTATACCATAATCCCCTTTTTACCTTTAAAAGAATTGGTTGTGATCATTAACCATTTATAACCAAGCCCATTTAAACGACAACAAACAATTATAAGCAATATTTGGGAATTTGGGCGTCATTCTTTCCAAACTGCTTCCTGATGGTAGGGGGTGCTGTCATGGAGGATCCAAAGGAGATGCAGAAATCCTGGCTGTAATCTATAAGGTTGTCTTGTCCCAACTGTTTTGAATGTTGGATCACCTGGGTCTCTGTTTCAGGGGGTCTTGCTTGATCAAACCACATTAGTCTAGAAGGTATCCTCAGCTTTTCATTTTCTGTGGAAACAAAATTAGAAATCTTTTTCCCCAGTAACTTGTCCTTAGACTTAAATTTTGAAGTCAAAGCATTTTTTTCAAGTTAATAAATTTTATTTTCTCAGGGGAGGCTTATATAGGACCCTGGGCAGGATATGAACAGGGTTTGAGCATAGCCAGGGCATGGGCACTGGCAGATAGGCAGAGTGAGGTCAGTAGAAGGAATGCCCTGAATTGTTTAGCTAACCTATAATTGGCTGTAAATTGCAGTAGGAGAGATAACTCTGTGATGGGAGATGCCATTATGTATATATGTTTCTCATACTGGTTAATGAATGTTGGCCAATAGGAAAGGAGACAGGAGCGACTAGGAGACAAGGAGGAAAAAGGAAGTAGTAAGGAGGAGTCAACATGGAGAGTCTGGAGAAGGCTGAACTGCCAGCCGCCTCTCGCTGGTAAGACCACGTGGAAATACATAGAAATGGGTTAATACGTAAGACAGATCTAGCCAATAAGAAACTAGTACCTGGCCAATAACATTATATCAAATACAGAGTCTCTGTATGTTAATTGTGGCTGGCCCGGCGGTGGGGCAAGACCTGCGGTGGGCAGAAAAACCCTACTCCTTACATATGGCACCCACGTGGCTAATAAGAACTTCCACTTAAAATTTAACAAAAGCTTAAAAAAGGGTTTTACAAGTCTACAGGACACAGAGAAAAGTGACTGAAAAACTGCCAATACAAGAAGACAGTTTAAAGTTTCCTGCTGTGCTGAAGAGTCTGCCAGACACACTATGGGCTAAAGATGGAAGATTACAGAAGAACTTCAGGTGACTGACAAGGCAAGATGTCTCTGTAATTTCTTGAGTTTATATATTATCCTTCTATGGTGTTTGATGGAGTTGAAGACAAATAGTTATGGTTATAGTTTTCCTTAGTTAGGCTTAAAGATAAGTTACATATAGGACCTTAGACTCATAAATATAGGATAGATGATAGAATAGTTTATTAAATCTTGCTAAATGTTAATGGACTAAATGTTGTTAACCGTGATTCTTATTTGATAACTGTTATGTGATATATTTTGCTATGTTAAGGTTAAAACCCTTCTTTTTATTTAGACAGAAAAGAGGAGATGATGGGAGATGCCATTATGTATATATGTTTCTCATACTGTTTAATGAATAAAGCACTGTTAGCCAATAGGAAAGGAAGATAGGAGGGACTAGGAGACAAGGAGGAAAGGGGAAGGAGTAAAGAAGAGTCAAGATGGAGAGTGTGGAGAAAGCAGAATGCCGGCTGGCTCCCTGGTAAGAGAAGACCATGTGAAAATACATAGATCAGCAGAAATGGGTTAATACTTAAGACAGAGCTAGCCAAACTAGTACCTGGCCAATAGCATTATTTCAAATACAGAGTCTCTGTATGTTAATTGAGGCTGGCGCGGTGGTGGGACCAGACAATCGAGCATCGGGGGGAAAAACCCTACTCCTTATAGCCCTGAGCTGGTTACCTACTCTTTAGCTGGCTGTTAAACTGCAGCAGGAGAGAGTCCTGAGCTATTCTTTAACTGGCTATGAGACCACAAGCCTGTACCTTGGAATGTTCTGCTGAACATTCTGTTTATTTCTTTAAGAGGCAGTAATTTTCTGCCTGAGAGACCTGAGGTTGTGAGGATGGTGATGGTCCCCAACAGTATTAGGCATGACATGACTCATTGTAACACTGGTGTCCACTTGCTGTGGGTGAAACTATTCTTCCCAGGCTGCTCTATATGAGACATTGACTTCTAAAGACCTTTAGACTAATATTCAAATATTCTCTACCTGTAATTGTATTAATTTTTACCTATGTCTATTCTACCTTACCCCTAAAAAAGGAGTTAAGACTATTGTATGTTAATAGATTAGCATGAAAAGGGAGCTTATTATTTTAAAGAGATTTTGGTATTTTAACCTGTGGATGCTGACATGTGGAATAACATATTTAATTGGTAAAGAAAAACGATGTATTTAAGGAAATGCAGACATCTGGGAAATACATTTGGTATTTCAGTGCTTTACTGATTTGTATGTGAGCCTCAGCATATCATTTATTTCTCTGGCTTAATTTTTTGTAAAATGAACTATTGTGTCATTTGAAATATGTCGGTGTATCTGAACATGATGTAGTAAAACTTAAATTCAACAGAAAGCAAATCTATAGTGATTAAACCGGTTCGAACCTGATAGAACTGGCTTGAACAAGATAAAACTGGTCTGAATCAGTCTCAAACTGATCAAACCAGTCTGAACCAGATTGAAGCGGTTTAAACCAGTCTAAACCAATATGAACCAGATCCAACCGGTCTGATCCGGATCAAACCGGTATGAGCAGGATTGAACCGGACTGAACCAGTTTGAACCGGATAGAGCTGGTGTAAACCAGTCTAAACCAGATCAAACCTGTCTGAACTGGTTTGGACCGGTCTAAACCGGCTAGAACCGGTCTGAACCGGATAGAGCCAGCTCAAACTGGTCTGAACCTGATTGAACCGGTCTGAACCGGTCTAAACCAGAGAGAGCCAGTCTAAACCGGATAGCACCAGTATGGCTGGGATCAAACCGGTCTGAACAGGATCAAACTGGTTTGAACTGGTCTGAACTGGTCTGAACCAGTCTGTATTTGGGGCATAGGTGTTCAGGATTGAAACTTTGTGTTGATGGATTTCTCCTTTGATGAATATGAAATGACCGTCTTCAACTCTTTTGATTAATTTTGGTTTGAAGTCTAACTTGTTAGATATTAGAATAGCCATACCTGCTTGCTTCTCAGTTCCATTTGATTGGAAGATCTTTTCCCAACCCTTTACCCTGAGGTAATGTCTATCTTTGAAGCTTAGATGTGCTTCTTGTATGCAGCAGAAAGATGGATTCTGTCTACGTATCCATTCTGTTAGCCTTTGTCTTTTTATAGGTGAGTTAAGACCATTAATGTTGAGGGTCAGTAAGGACTATTGATTATTAATGCTTGTTTGTTTTAGATTTGTTGTTGGCAGTGGTATTGTGAATATATTTGTCCTGCTTTACCCTTCGTTTCTGGTGTAGTAAGATTATCTGTTGCACACATATTTGTGAGCGTAGTTAACTTCCTTAGGTTGGAGTTTTCTTTCCAAAACTTTCTGTAGAGCTGGATTTGTAGATACATATTGTGCAAATCTGGCTTTGTCATTAAATATTTTGTTTTCTCCATCTATAGCGATTGAGTTTTGCTGTGTATAGTAGCCTGGGCTGGCATGCGTGGACTCTTAGTACTTGTAGAACATCTATCCAGGACCTTCTGGCCTTGAGGGATTTTCATAGAGAAGTCAGTTGTAATTTTGATAGGTCTGCCTTTATATGTTCCCGGTCCTTTTTCCTTCGCTGCTCTTAATATTCTTTCTTTATTCTGTATGTTAGGTGTTTTGATTATTATATGTAGAGGAGTCTTTTTTTCTTTGGTCCAGCTTATTTGGTGTTCGGTATGCTTCTTGTACTTTCATGGGCATGTCCTTCTTCAGATTGGAAAAGTTTTCCTTGATGATTTTGTTGAATATGTTTTCGGCACCTTTGAGATGGGCTTCCTCACCTTCCTCTATGCCTATTATTCTTAGGTTTGGCCTTTTAACGGTGTCCCACATTTCCTGGATGTTTTGTGTTAAGGATTTGTTGGATTTATGATTTTCTTTGATCGATGAATCTATTTCCTCTAATTTATCTTCCGTGCCTGAGATTCTCTCTTCCATCTCTTGAATTCTGTTGGTTATGCTTGCGTCTGTAGTTTTTTTATTTCCAGCATTCCTTCAGTTTGTGTTGTCTGTATTTTCTCTATTTCAGTTTTCAAGTCTTGAACCGTTTCCTTTACCAGCTTAATTGTTTTTTCTTGGTTTCTGTACTTTCTTTACTTTCCTTAAGAAATTTGTTCATTTCTTCTAATTTTTTGTTTGTTTTTTCCTTCCATTTCTTTAAGGGATTTTCTCACATCTTCTTTGAGGGCCTCTATTATTTTTATGATGATAATTCTTAAGTTGTTCCCTTCTGCTTCATCTGCTTTGTTGTGTTCTGGTCTTGTTGGTGTAGATTCCCTGGATTCTGGTGGTGTCATGCTTGTCTTTCTGTTGTTAGATGTTTTCTTGCATTGCCATCTTCTTCCAGTAGGTGTTGGTGGGGTCTCTCCCTCTCTCTATGGTACTTCCCTGGTGGGCTTAGGTGGGTCAGATGTTCGATGTCTGTAGCTCTGGGTAGTCCAAGCTCTCTAGGAGGTCTCTCCACAGGCAGGGACCTGGCAATGTGGGTCAGCGATCAGGCTCCAGCAGAAGACTAGCAATGGGAGTCAAAGATCCCAAAGGCTGGGACTCAGGATGTTCCTTGTGCCTATAGGCAGATCTAGCCTGGGCCTGGCACTCTCCAGCTGAGGCCTCTTTAGTAGAGGCCCTGTGATGGGGGTCAAGGATCCTGCTGGCAGGAACTCAGAGTGGTCTGGCAGAGATAGGCGGATCTTGGGGGAGGAGGGGCCTGGACTCCAGTAGAGGACCAGTGGTGGGGGTCAGAGACCAGGCAGGTGGAAATTACAGGTGGTCCCGTGTGGATAGGTAGGTCTTGTGTGTTCAGAGCTGCTCCTGAAAGTTCCCAGAAGGTGCCTGGATTGTTGGCTCCTTCTTTGCCCCAGTGCTCAACCAGAGCAGTGGGACAGTGGGCAGGGTAGGGCACAGGGTAGGGGGAGGGCAAGCTCTAGATGGGGACAGGACACAGGGGCAGGGGGATCTGGGGCCAACCCAGGGAATTCCCAGGGAAGGGTGTAGGGGAGAGTGCACCCGAATTGGTCCCAGACTCACCTCTAGCCAAGGCCTGGGGATGGGGGACAAAGGCTGGGCTGATACTCAGGATGTTTCTGCACTGATAGGTGGATCTAGCTAGGACCTGGCACTCTCCAGCTGAGGCCCCTTTAGCAGTGGCCCTGCAATGGGGGTCAAGAATCCTGCCGGCAGGAACTCAGAGCAGACATTGGACTTAATCTGTATTTTTCTTCGTCATATTCTGTGTGGTTCACTGATTATAGTGAATATTTTAAAAATAAATCAATAAACAGTGGTTGGTTTTAGTGTGGTATAACTAATGATAGGTACTTTCCTTCCTCTTTGTGTTATGAAGGACCTTAAACCTACATTTCTTTTCAAAGGATGGAGATGGTCTCTCTTCAGTTCCATATATGACTCCAACCCTATGTTTGCATCATTTCTTCTAGGGGAAACTGCTTCCAGCCAGGAGGGACTGCTCCTGGCTCTGAAATACCCTCCTTCTCTGTGCCCCACTGTGTTTGGCAACCCTACTCACTCAGTCTCAAATCCTTACCATCCAAACCTGAATGATGACTGATGTGACTCATTTCCCATTGCAAGTCCACATTATCCTTCCCCTTTGATTTGCATGGATCTTCTCCTTTCATTGAATCTCATGCATGGTTCATATTAACCTCCGTTGCATCACTGCCAAGTGTGTCAGGCTTTTCACATATATGCCTTCTTGGAAGTGAAGCAAGACATTTAGCAACTGGCAGGGAGTTTGTGATGCATGTGTCCACCTTAAGTGCTGTGAGGACATGAAAAAGGATAGGAGAGTGACTTTGTCTGGGAACCCTTGGACAAGACCTTTGATGGACAGTAGAACTTGGCTAAATGAAGAAGTGACAGATGTTCAAGAAAGAGGATGGGTAGGAATGAGGGATACCCAAGTCTGGGCTGAAGCTGTGAGGAACATGTGGGCTACAGATGGGAGGTAGGAATCTCAGGGGGTCACAGGATGCTTCAGTGTGAACTTAAAGACACATGTAAGTGTCCTGTTCAAGATTCTGTGGCACAATATGTGAAAGGTGGGATCACTTTTAAGAAAGATTACTGCCAGGAGGTGGTGGCACATGACTTTAATCTCAGCAGTTGGGAGGCAGAGGCAGGCAGATCTCTGTGAGTTCAAGGTTAGCCTGGTCTACAGAGCAAGTTCCAGGGCAGCTAAGGCTGTTATGTAGAGAAACTCTGTCTCAAAAAAAAAAAAAAAAAAAAAAAAAGAAAGAAAGAAAGAAAGAAAAGAGAGAGAGAGAGAAAGATAAAGAATGGGAGGGAGAAAGTGAGGGAGAGAGAGATAGAGATAGAGAGAGATAGAGAGAGAGAGAGAGAGAAATTACTTTTGACACTTCTGAAACAGAGCAGATGGTAAAAGTGTAGTTTGGGGAAGTAGGTGTATTTGGTTTGTGTGCTGACTTTCTCACCTACCTGGGTGGTTAAGTAAACAGACCATCTCCTCTGGCCTTGTAGTCTTCTAGGGTGACATGGAAATCTTCACATCAATTTTTTAAGGCAATGAGTGGATAAGATGGGTGACCATCACAGAGAATGAGCTGAGTACCCACAGACCATATTCCACCCTCTCTCTGAAGGGCCCTTGTTACTTTAGCTGTCCTACTCCATACTGAATTGCATTGGAAATAAATGATGGTTAACCAGGAGACGCCAACAGGGAGTCCAGATGCCACTCTTGAGGATTTTGTAGCTAAGTGGAACTTTTTATGCAGGAAAGCAAGGTAAAAATTTCCCAAGGGGTTTCTACAAGATTTCCAGCACTTCCTAAATTAGCCCTGGCCAGTAAAACCACGAGAGAAGACTTCCTGGCAGGGCTTGGCACTTCCATTTCCAGTCCCAACCGAAAGCAGGAAGCATCAAGACAAGTCATAATTCAACTCTTCAGTTGCCTTCCAAAATTATCCACATTTAGAGCCCTTGACATTTGCATCAAAAGTCAGGAGTTGCTCCGGTTTTATCTGTTCCTGGTTATGGACTTGTTTTTGTTTTTTTTGTTTTTTTTTTTTAACTTACATTAGAAACAATTTTATTTTATATATCAACCTCAGTTCCCTCTCCTTCCCATTCTTCCATGCCCCCATACTGACCTCCATCCCATCCCTCTTCTGCTCCATAGAAAGAGTGAGGCCTTCTATGGGGAATCATCAAAGTCTGTTCATTTCATTTGGGGCAGGGCCTAGACCCTCCCCCATGTGTCTAAGCTGAGAGAGTATGCCTCTATGGAGAATGGGCTCCCAAGGTCCATTCGTACACTAGGTATAAATGTTGTTCCATTACCAGGAGCCCCGTAGACTGCCCAGGCCTCCTAACTGACACCCACGTGCAGGTGGTATGAACTTGTTTTTAACAAAACCAATTGTTAATTAAAATGCTTTGTATCTCCCCCCCCCCATTCCTACATAATACTGAGCATGGCTCTCTGAACTGAGCAGTTCCATACAATCTGCAGGAGCCCTTGTAAATCTGAGTTAGAGCATCATTATCCTGGGAAGGGAAGATTAAAATTCTGCCTTTTAGATTCAGACTCCCTGCTGTTATTCGTTAGTCGTGTGACAGTAAACACATAAATTAGGATGACTACTACCCAAGAACCAGAAAACAAGTATTTCAGAGGATGTAGAGAGAGTAGACACGTTGTGTACTGTTAATGGGCATGTAAAATGGTACCATGGTCACCAGAATTAAACTTTAAAACCTACAAAGTGGAATAAACTACTCACCCTTTGCTCTTTAGCAAACATGTTGGCATTTGTGTCACTCTGGTAAGATGCTCCTTGTCTGACCATTGGGATTGAATTTATATGAAGAGGAATGATACTTGTAAGTTGGAAAGAAGAGACCAATACTCAATGAATAAAGCTTAGGTGGGTGTTCAGGGGATGGTGATGATGGTTGCTCAACAGGGGGATGAACTTAAAAATTGAGAATTACAAACAAAACTGGCCAAAATGACACATTTATATCATATGCATTTTATCACAATTAAATTATTTTAACATGAAGAATCTTTGAATTTTTAAGAGGCATTAACCATTGACTTTCATATATGTGTGTGTGTGTTTGTATACATTATATGCATACAAATATAGATAGCATGTGCAGTATCTTAAACTCTAAGCAAAGCAAATAGTCATACTTGGTGGTCACAGCTGTGAGCTGATGGCTTGTGCATGGTATGCTACAGGATTGTGGGACCAGGCAGTTTCCTAGCTGGTTTCCTTTACTCCTGTCCCCTTTGCCTCACTGAGCCAAAGATAAACTGTGATATCTGCTGGAAGAAATGATGTCGTGGTGATCCACAATTCAGCTATATTTAAGTCAGAGGTACGACATCTTCTTTTAGTTGTACCTCCTGCCTCCTGAACTCTTTCCCTCTTTTCCACACTATGATGGTTAATATTGGTTTGTAACAACCTAGAATCACCAAGAAGGTAAGTCTATGAGAATTGCTGTGACTTATTCTGTAGACTAGATCAATTATGCAGGTGACCCCACCCTAAAGTTAACAGACCACCAGCATTCATCGCCTTCTGCTTCTGGTATATGAACACACCTCAGGCTTTTGCCATCATATCTTCTCTGCTATGGTGCACTCTGACCACTGAGGCAAAACAAACCCTCCCTTGCTTTTGTCAGGGCGTCTATTACAACAATGTGACAAGTAACTAATTCATGCCTCCACTCCTGTCCTTTCTTCTCCGTTCTCCTTCCCTCTGGTGGACCGCCTCACCCTTCTTTATTACCTCTGGGAGAGAAAGCGGGGTTGGGAGAATCTCTCCCTCTTAGGGAAGCAAGTTGCCATATAGTGAATATCTCCATAACCAAATTCTGATGCCAATTTAATCCCTTTCCATGATTGTACCCTGGGCTAGCAGGTACCTTGACTCCCTTAGATTACTTTAACTGTAAAGTTTGAGAACAACTTAGCTCATGGTAGTACACATTGAATGTTCCATCAGTGCTTTCGGATGAGCCCTCAGGCCCTCTCCCCCCTCAACCACCCCTCAGGTTATGCCAACATTGAAGAACAGTCAGGAACGTGGATTCCCAATTCCAATCAGCCTGGCTTCGGTTCAGGGAAGCCAATACAAGCCCAAGCCACCCTTTGCCTTTGGTATCTTGCAGAGTCGTGTGTCTTCTTGTCTTAATATATTCTTTGTTTGTTTATTGTTGGGCTGTGGGCGGTCCATGTGTCACAGTGCACACGTGGAGGTCAAAGGACAGTTAGATCACCCCTTGGGAGTTAGATCTCCCTTTCCATCATAAGTTCCAGGGATCAAACTCAGATACCAGACTTGCATGGCAAGTCTTTTTATGAACTTGGCCACTTTTTCCTCAATCTGTGGGTTGGGACCCCTTTGGGGATCAAATGACCCTTTCACAGGGGTCACCTAAGACCATTGGAGAATACAGATATTTGCATTATGATTCATAAAAGTATCAAAATTACAGTTATGAATTAGCCACAAAAATAATCCCATGGTTGGGGGTCACCATAACAAGAGGAACTGTATTAAAGTGTTGCAGCATTAGGAAGGCTGAAAACCGCTGTGCCAGGTTGCCAGCCCACTATGTCTTCTCTCGATTCCAATCTCACGCCCCCATACCTTTTCCCATGTGCCCAGAATAGTTAAGAATGTGCTGTTGAGTAATCTTTTCCCTCTCCCGTGAGAAGCTCATTCTCTCCACTGGGCATGAGCTACCTCCCTTTTCTTTTGTTAATTAAATTCTTTGACAACTGTAATATACTCTGATCACTCTCATTCCCCCCTCTTTCTTATCTCCTTCTTACTTCTATCAATTCCCTTCTCTACAACTACCTTTCCCACCCTTCTTTCTTTTCTTTTTTTTTTTCTTTTCTTTTTTCTTTTTGTGACCCCACTGAGCTTCACCAGGGCTGTCTGTGGTAATGGTGCAGAATTATTGTTGAAATCTGATGGGTTCGTCAGTGGCTACACAACTACAGACAATGATTCCCTGTCTCTCAGTGTCTGCCAGTTGTTCACCGGATAGGAGTAGGGGTCCATGAGCCTCTCCACATCCTTGACTAACTGCTGGCAGGTCCAGTCTTGTGTTGCACTGGTATAGGCAAGTGCTGTTGTATGAATTTGTGAGTGCAATCGCTGTATCATGTCTAGAAGGTAGCATTTCTCAGATTTTCTCCCTGTTTTCTGGATTTACATTCTTTCTGTTCCTTCTTTCATGAGGGTCCCTGAGCCTTCAGCAGGTGGTATAGGTGTCTTGTTTCAGACCAAGCAAAACCCCATACTTAAGACAGAAGAGATGACTCATGGTCAAGATACTTACTGTTTTGCAAAGGACCTGGATTCAGTTCCCAGCACCCACATGACAGATAATAACTTTCTCCAGTCCCAGGGGATCTGAAGCCCTCTTCTGTCCTTTACAGGAACAAGCCTGCATATGTGCTATCAAATACTCAAATAAATTAAAATTAATCTTAAAACAACAGTAAACACCATATTTTACTAATAGCCCCCCCCCTTTATTGATACATTAACCTTTGCCTTATTAACAACAACAGAAGAACATAGCGAAGCTTAGGAGCCAACCCCTGTAGTCAACTCTATAACATGCTCACATCATTGCATCACTGTTATTTACAGACCAATGGGATAGAAGGAAATTGGCCCATACAGCCACGTCTACATAATGCCAAGTCCAACACTGACCTTTCTGAGCTTGGAATCATTTTTCTAAGACTTAATTTCCATATCTATAAAATAGAAAACCAGTGAGAACCTTGCAGGGGCTTTGTGACCATTGGAGTGTTTAGAGTACATGAAGTGAATGAGTCAACGAACTCCCCCAAACCCATTGCATTAGCACAGCTGCAAGCTGCTCTTCCCTGGAACTGTGAAATAGCTAGGGGAAGTGTTCTATCCACTGTAAGACTTCAATCCATCCCACAGGCCTATTGAGCTGTGGGGTCAGCGGATCTGGGCAGTCACATGCCTAGCAGTTGATGTCTGCTTTGATTCTTTTCCGTGTGACCTTCCCTTACCAGAAGACGGGCAAGGCATCCTTCCTCAGTGGTCTCAGGGAAGAGTTTCCAGAGGTCACGAACAAAACCAGCAAGAGCCCCTCCCTCAATTTTGGCTTCTGCAACTTGCACAACTTCCCTGCCATAGATTTCATTGTCAATTGTTACCAAGCAAGTCACAGGATATTGCAGAGTCTAGGGATGGGAAAGGGAACACACCTCCTGATGGATGAGCCATAGTCACACTACCAGGAGATTGATATGTTGCTGAAGAAGAAATCCATTTTCCACAAGCACACCAGAAACCATCTCTGTATAGTACTTCCCCACTACCATTAAGAAGAAATGGCCATTTACAAGAAGACAGAAGGGCTGACTTTGAACCTCAACTTGAATATGTTATTATGCATGTGGTTTTCAGATGGTTAGTTAACCTCTCAGAATTAAGGTGATCTAGAAATTGTTAGCATGCTTCCCCGTGATAGCAAGCCACTGTTGTCAGGCCCTGTACTCATCCTGTCACTGTCTTAAAAAATGAAAGTGGAAGAGAAGGCAGCTAGTAACTGACACATAGCATTTCTGAATTGTAAACCCAGGCAGGGACATCAGCTTATTCCTGCAAGCTTCCTATAGGAAGCTAAACTTTGGGAGAAACTCAAGGACCCCTGTTAATCTTGACCCACACACAATCACCCTAGTCACACTGCAGGCCTAATCTGAGGGATCTGATGGAATAAAAGTCTTTTATTATATTTTCATGTTTCTCAGTCTTACCCCAAGACATTTTTCTCATCCTTTTGGTGGTGGGAGGGTAAGTGTTGAGCAAAAGGAAGAAAAATACAAAAAGTAGAAAAGAACATGATCGAGAAGATTAGGAGAGTGTTCCTCCATTCCAGGGTACCACACCATGCAGACCTGACCAATATAAAGACATTCCTCTCCCTGGAAATAAGCCAAACAGAAACAAAATTCCAAAAAACCCAAAGTGTCTCACACTAGAAGACCCATACAGTGTCTCACACAAAAAGCCATGTTCCAGCACAAAAACCATGGACCTTTCAGCCACTTATCCAGTAAAGTCCTCATGATTTCTATTGAAAAGAAGGAGGAAGCAAGAGAGAAAGGCTGGAGAGAGAAAAAGACAGGGGAAGAGGGGAGAAAAGGAAGAAAGGGAGAGAAGGAGAGAGCGAGGGAGGGAGAGGAAAAGAGTGAGGGAGGGAGGACGGATGGATGGATCAATTGATTGATCTCTCATGTGACCTGCAGAAACAGCCATTGAGCTGTGGATAGAAAAGTAAGATCTCAGGACAAGAATTTTATCTCATAGAAAGGTCTCTTCACAACTAGCTCAGACCCTCCTTCATTTCTTTCTTTCTGCTCTTCAGCCTGGGGCTTAGGTGTTCCAATCTTTGTACCAAGAGACTCCTGTTTTTCTCAGAAAATATTACTGTAAACAGACTCTTTTAATACTGGAGAGAGAGAGAGAGAGAGAGAGAGAGAGAGAGAGAGAGAGAGAGAGAGAGAGAGAAACATGAGCATGTGAAGACAGGGAAATCAGAGAGTCAGAGGACAATTTTTGGTAGCTGATTTATCCTTCTACTATATGGGTCCAGGGGTCATACTCAGGTTGTCAGCATTGGCGGCATTTGCCTTTTTACCCACAAAGCCATATGGCCAGCCCTGGCAAGACTCTCTTGTTCACTTCAGCAGTTCTCAAGCCAAAGAGTCTGTCTCCAGCCATGCTTTGTACTGTTTTGTTCATAGACAGAACAAAAGGTCTTTACAGGGTGCAGCTGCATTCTGCTTTGCTAGTCTGATCCCGTGCCCTCCATTCCCACCGGGCTGTGGTCTGCTGAGGAGAAAAAGGAGAATCACAAGTGGAAAGCCACAGTCAGAAAAGGACAGTTTCCTGGCGAGAACACATCCAAGCTCTGAAGAAGTGTAGACGACTTCCTGTCGGTTGCCCTTCCAGACAGTCTGCCCAGGCTGCTGACAGAGGCTTGGCTTTGGAGGGGAACTTTAATTCCTGAACTCAAGAGTCCAAGTTGCTGTTGCTAAGATCAAAGAACAAGGAGACAACATTGTTTTCTAGAACGATGGTGGCAATGAGGAGAAATCCTGGAATACGGCTGTTGTGTCTCATCATCTCTGTCACTGTTAATGGAGGAAGTCACGGAGACAGATAAACTGTCACTAGGAGACTGGATGCACTTTCTAATACACATGTGCACACGTTTTCACGTGGGCCTCTGCAACGTATGTGTCTGGCTAGAAACCTGCCACTGAGCACTAAAGGTCTGGCTGGCCATGCTTAACCCAAACTGCTTTCTGCCATGGGAATAAGTGGGAATAAGGGTGGTGGTGCTGTTTGTAGTCTAAAAAGGCACATATCTGCTCTGCCCACAGGTCTGCAGAGGCAGACAGCCTAGTGGTTCCTGAGGGTGCTATGGGAGCAGGCTACTACTCCTCAGCCTCGAGCCATCTCTGCATGTAGTGATGTCTAGGCTAGAGTGGAAACTGGGAAGACAAAGAAAAGATCACCTAAGCATGAATGATTTTTTTTCTGCCATTATTAATGGGAGGATATCAGGGGTGGTTTTTCCAAATGATTTATTGCAACAAAAACAATTATAGAATAACAGAGCTTTTATCTAAGAGCCCAACCTGTAAATGAGGTAAATGGACACCAGGTGGCAGTAGCCACTGGCTCCAACAGACGACAAGAGGCTCTACACAGAAACTGAGGCCAGACACAGGGATTTTGCAGTTAGCTCCATGAAATTATTGCATCTCCCACTGTTCTGTAAGGGCATGGCTGTCACATCATCAGCTTAAGGTGTTTGCAGTTCTTCCCTGATTGAAGCAAACTGTGCTCTCCCACTGGAATGATAGGCTTTGAACATCCACTCCATACTGACTCCAGCAGCTCCAGGGATAGAGATCCACCTGGAACAGAGACAACCTCTGCTCCCTGAGAGTTCAGCATGCCTGTGTTTGTCACTGTACTGATGTACAGATAAATTCGGTGGTACTGTCAGCCCTAAGGTTTCACCCTGTGAATAAGGAGTTCAAAGGCAGCTGTGGATGAGGGAGGCTAAGTCAGGAAGAGGGGCCAGTGAGCTCAAAAACCACACCGACATTTAAGCCATGTTTTGAAGCTATGTGTGACTCACGTGTGCCTGCCAGGGAGGAAAGTGAGGTTATTCCAGGCAGTGCAACCGCCTGGCCAACCAGAATCTCTGTGGCCTGTCACCGAAGTTGGCTGAGGTCACAGCAGTGTTGAGTGTGTGAAGGGGGGGGGGTGAGAAATTAAATTAGAAGAAGTGTGGGGCAGCCCATGGAAGGAGCCAGGACTGTAGTACAGGAATAATGGGCCAACAGTGTAACCCACCCTGGGCTGTATCAGAGCATCCCAAGAGGAATGGGGAGGGTGGTAATCTAAGGGAGAGAAATGCAGAGCACTGTACTTCTGCTGGACCTACATGAACCTACGACAGAATTAGATTGATGCCACTTCCCTGTCCTCCCCAACCTCCCACTCTCAAGGGATACCCACAACACCACCTGTCACAGCTCTCTTCCCATTTCAGTGTCATGGTTAGCCTGATTGTGTCTGTGATTCTTAAAAAGAACATAAGGGCACTTTGGAAATGGCCTGCTGTTTTTGCCTATCTGGACTCTTAGGATCCATGTCAGCACCAGGTCTGTCCCAGACACTCAGAGGAATAACTAACAAGGGGCTGCCGGGTTCCCTCTGACAAAGCCCAGTTTGTGGAGAAAGAAGTGAGGGTGGGGTTCCCAAGCAAGGACCTAGGATGATCCTGCACAGGCCGGGTTGAAGAACCCATAGCAGCCTTGGCCACACACAGCTGTATGAAAGGAAGGGAGACACAAGGGCAGGCAGAATTAGACATCTGGAAAGAAACCCAACTAGCAGTAAAATATTCTACTAGCTCAAAGGAGAGGCACAGAAGCAAAGAACTGTGCTGGTGTCATACCACACTTCCTGATGGCCTCCCTTTTACTGTGGTTGGAAACATTAACCCATCCTTCACATGGATTCTTAGATTTCAAGGAGAGGAGGGTGACCATGTCCAGAATGGCAGCAAGGAGAAAATATGGGTGGAGCTATTTTCTTTCCCATCGATACCGATAGAAAACTGGAGATGAGTGGGTTGGAGCCATGGGGTGTGGTCAGTTCTCTGAGGAAGTGATACTTGTGTAAGGCCTGAACATGAAGAACAGCTATTCCAGGCAGAGGGAAGAGCCAGTGGGGAAGCAAAAAGGAAGGTCTAGGAGTGAGAAGATACAGAGATGCTAGATAAAGAAACCAGGAAGGTCTGGACCAGATGGGGCCTCCAGGCCCTGCCCTGAAAGACTTTGGGTCTCATCCTAAGATAAGGGAAGGTCAGAAAGGGATCTAACTGACAGCCTGCTGATATGGAGATAGTTTAGGGCCAAAATTACATGGTAAATTGCCCACAGGGTTAAAAATGCTAAGGCAAAAGGACAGGGTGGAAGATCTATGGTCCAGAAAGAGATGACCCATGTTTGCTCTAGGCAGTGAGATACAGTGATGGATGGGTCTTGAGGGGGGTATTAAAATGACAATAAAGCAACAAGAGTTAACTGGGGAGGGGCCAGATAACTAGGGTTGGGGAAAGAGGAGAATTGAAAAGGGGAGCTGAGAAAAATACCACTAAACTACTTCAGAGATGGGAATCATGATATCTTAAGACCTTTGTAAATTTAGTCAGGAGTTTCTCACAAAAGTCAGGTTTTAGCTGAGGGATAAACAGAAAACAGTCCTACACTCAGGTCTCAAAA
Source organism: Phodopus roborovskii (assembly GCF_943737965.1). Lineage (NCBI taxonomy): Eukaryota > Metazoa > Chordata > Mammalia > Rodentia > Cricetidae > Phodopus > Phodopus roborovskii. Next base: position 5,339,964 of record NW_026126547.1, read on the forward strand.
TGATACCACTGTTCCCTGGTGTGTTCTAGCTCACTCATAGTTCTCACCCTAGACTCTGGGTGAGAGTCACTTGACAAAGAAAGCCTATTCATTTCCAGGATGTCCTCGGTCTTTCCCCACCTTGGCTCTGAGTTGCTCCACTAGATAAGACTAAATCAACACTGGAGGCTACCTACTCTCTTTATGAATGAGATAGGTATCTATGTGAACTGTCTAGCAACAGTGGATGGAAGGAGGCTGGCGGTATAGCTCAGTGATAGAGTGACTGCCTAACATGTATGAAGCCCCAGTACTAAAACAGACAAACAAATAAAAACAGACTATCTAAAGACTGTAGATTTCTACTGTAGCTCAGCAGGAGAGTACTTTCCTAGCAGACATGAGCTCCAGGTTTAATACCAAGCACTGCAAAGGGGAAAAAAAAGAAATTTATTTCTTCTCTCTTTTGAAGAAAAAAAAAATACAGCACAAAAGATAGCACGTAAGCTTTTATTCTGTTGTGAGTCAATCCTAGAAATATAACCATAGCCAAGGGGCCCTCATGGCTGTGTTATAACTTGATTTGTTTCATGGTTCTCTGGCGATAATGTTCTCTAAAATCACTAGTATCTAATTTTCAGGAACTAAATATTTTCAAACATTTTAGCAGAGTCTTAGAAAGGCCTTAGGACAGAAATTTAAGGTGGTTTCCTGCCACAGGGGAAAAGCAAATACACAAAGGCAGATCTTTATAGTAGTCACAATAGTACTTTTAAAAGTCAATACACACATGCACACACATACACACGCACACGCACACACACACACACACACACACACACACACACATATTACATATTGCTGCAATTCAGCTGTCTTCTCTAACTAAATTGTTGTAAGAATCAGAAGACAAAAAAACCTAAATGAGTGTTGGTGAATGAATACATGGATCACAAATGGCAAGTTTCTGGGCAGAACCAGGGTCATTTCCAATCTGCATAGCCTAGCAGGCTATATACCTTCCTGGCAAACCCAGGCAGAGCAGTAACATTTACAAAAGTCTTCTAAAACTTTTATCCCCTATCTCTGGCGACAGTGTTGAAAACATTGACTCCTAAGAGCTGACTGCTGGTGTTTGTTCTATTTTCTCAGTGAAATGAGTGTGGGACCGGGGGGGGGGGGGGCACACACACACATTATGACCTTTGGTTCACAAAGAATAAATGCCTCATTGTGACTTTCAAATGCTCATAGTGGGGGTGTTACCTTCCCACACTGAGTGTCCCTTAATAGTGGCAGGTGTGCACAGCTTGGGAGGCTGCCACCATGCCGCGGTGCATTCTAGTCACTTCCGTTCACTCATGGCTCTCTCCCCCTACCGGAGTGTGCTGGTTAGACATTTTCCTCCTGTGGTTCCTTTGAGCAGAGCTGACATGTTTCCACACTTTCTTCTCCTGCACGCGGGCTGTGGGCTGGCCCATTTGAAAGGCAGGGGATGCAGAATACCCTCGGCCAACTCTCTTTACAGATGGGGAAATGAGGTTAGAGCAGTGTGACAAGAACTGCTGCCTGGATTTGTCCATGTCCCCTCACTAATGGCGGGTGGCAAATCAAGGATCCTTAAGAACATGAAAGCCACCTTGCTTTGTGGCAGTGTGGCTTCACACGTACTCCTCATCACACAGAGGCATAAGGAGCACAGACCTCAGGCTCTTCCACTGAGGTGCGTGGCCTCATTTCATTTACACAGCAGCCCTTTGAAGGGAACTCTATCGGGCTATGATTTTCCAGATGTGCAAGCTAATACTTATCTGAAATTATTCTCACAAATCCACAGAAAACAGGATGCAATTAGACATGGACTCTGCCTCCAGAACCTATTCTCCTGAGCCTTATCCATGTGCTGATCCACTTGGAACCATGCTGTATCTTAGCTGTGCTCGACATAGTTAAGCTCCAGTCATGAAACCCAGACTGGGGGGAGAGTCCATCACTGTTCTTGGACTTCTCCTACCAGTGAGTAGTTTCATGACCTGGGTGTTGGGTCAAATGGGAATATGTGCAAGTCGAACAGAGAACTACGCAAATCTCTCCTTATCTGTGCGGGTGTCGCCTTTGCAATACCTGAGTCCTCCAGCACAAGTCAGAGAGAACACCAAAAGGCTTGACCAAGCACCTTGTGCAACAGCCTGCTGTATCCAGAAATCTATTGCCCAAGGTCTCTTTCAGCCTTGTTGTTCTGAACACTGGAAGACAGATGGCCAGGATGGGATGGTGGGGCCCAGCCCCATGGGGAAGGGAATATATTTGGTAGTTCTAACCTTCCGTGTGTTCTCATAGGCTTGGCCTCTGCATGTTTTGCTCTTCTCCAAAGTGCAATAATAAATACTTAGTTGTTCTTTTGCATATGCTAGTATCAAGGAATTAGGGATTACCCAGAAAAAAAATCATGCAGCAAAATCTTACTGGTAATAACATCATTGCATTTATTCATCTGCTTCATCGGCACCACAGTCTTGGGCTTGATGTGGGTACCCGTGAGGGGCTATTTTTCTGTACTGACCCTTCCTTTTGTGATTTTAGATTTTGTACACTCTATTTCTTTTTTCCCTTCAGGGCCATTTTCAACCTCACCTTTTGTATCCTTACAGTTTTCATACATTATAACAAATGTCTTCTTGTACCTTGGGATTTTCTTATAATAGTGAGAAAAAATATTGTCCGTATTGAATGACTGTGGTAAACATTAAGTGAGGTGGTAGATTTAAAAGCAATATATTACCATGTGTAATATGGTTATGATAAGGCTTTTAATCACAAAATGCCTTTTCAAAAATTTACCTACTTGATATTATGTACTTTTAATGCCTTTGAACACTATAATACTGAAGTGTTTTAATAACAAAATATATATTTAAGAATATAAAAATGTAACTTCTATTAATATTTATAAAAGAAAAGCATAACATCTGGAATGGATGTGTTGTTTTCCACACTGTTGTAACCAAATGCCTGACTGAAAACTTCAGGGGGAAGGATTTATTTGGTGCTCACATTTTCAAAGGGTTCAGTTCACAGAGATGGGCAGCTTACATAGTGACAAAGAGGAAGCTGAGAGGGGACAGGACTTTCTCTTTTTCTCTTTTATCCTGAATCGCCCCGTCCCAGATAAATTCTTTCTGGAAACACCTTCACAGAAACATCTACAGGTGAACCCCATCAACCCTCTAAGGGCTCTAGATCTACACGGCTGACAATGGAAATCAACTGCCATGCCACTACAGTACCTGAAAAAGGAAAACAAGAGTAAAAGCTAGGCGGTGGTGGCTCAAGCCTTCAATCCCAGCACTTGGGAGGCAAAGGCAAATGGATCTCTGATGGATCTCTGAATTTGAGGCCTGGTCTACAGAGTGAGTTCCAGGACAGCCAGAGTTCCACAAAGAAACCTTGTCTCAAAAAAAAAAAAAAAAATAGAGAATAAAATTTAATTATTATTTGTCATGAAAGTTCTGTGTGTAGCCTTAAGTAGCATCTCTGGAAGACTAATCAGATATTTTTTCCTACTCTTGATTCCTCCTTTTCTTCATTTATCTGCATGCACCCCAGCTCACGTAGTTAACAACTATGAGAATTAGCTAAAACATCCCCCTTCTTTTCCTTCCTGTCTCTCTCATCCTCCCCATCCATTTTATAATAAGCATCACTGAGTACCCACTGTGTAGCAAATGTGGTTCTTGCTGCCAAAGGTTACCTTTAAATGACTAAGATCCAGATCTTATACTAAAGTCTGTCCACAAAGATGCAAGGTCTGTCCAGCCTCCATAAAAAAAAAAAAAAAACATTGATACACATGGCAGCCACCAGGATTGAGAGAGAAAATGCCACTGGACACTCAGATGGTCAGAGGAGCCTTTCTGAGGGTGGATCTCTGAGTGTCCTGTGCCCTTTCCAACTTCTAAGTGGGCAGAAAAAAGAGCTGGATTCAGCTAAATTTCACATGAATGTGAAGTCCAGGTCCATACCTGCCACAAGGCCTCTTCCACAGAGGAAGGAAATAATACCTCTGACTTCATCGAGGTACATCAAGGATGGGGGCCCCAAACCCAAAGGTCACCCAGGGGAACATGTCCAGTACTTCCTGGACCTGGGCAGCAACATGATGTGGCTACGGCAGTGAGGAGCATGGAAGGCAAGGGGAGAGATCAAGACCAGGGAAAGCTGGGGATCTGTGCTAGGCAACCCTGCTCCTCTTGGTTCCAGGCCAGCACTTATCTCTAAATCAAGCTTGCATGGGGCCAGGATACATATCTTTTGGGGCCTCCAGAGAGTTGGAAACCACATCCGTACCTTGGCTTCAGCATGAGAGGAACTGCCCAGAGCTGGAGAGTGCCTAGTCTCTACCAGCTGCCTCCACTTCCTCCCAGCAGCCTCTGCTTCATGCAGTGGGATCTAGTTTTCTCCTCTTCAGCTAGAAGCAAGGCCTCTCTACTCCTCTAGACTTTTCCACATGCACATGGCTTATGTGGCTTGCTCCTCACCACCTGTGGGTCAAAGACTGCCGGGACTTAGCAGATACTCTCCATAGCTATACAATAGCAACTATACCCTCCCGGTCAATTGCATCCACGCTTCAAAACACAATAGAGCAAGCAGGTCTTGACACTGACCCAGGGTGGAAGGGTGGGGTGGGGAGGCTCTCCTGACATGTGGGGTACAGGACTGAGTCTGTCTTTCCTTACTGTGCTTTCCCTCTACTAGAATTTCCCACACTCACTCTGTAGACATCCCCTCCCTCTAGGACAGCTCCTTGTACTGTGCCAGCATCAAGCTCAGAAAGACAATGGAGGCATGGATGTCTCTAAGCCCAAAGGTCTGGAAAGGCCTGTTTCCTGATCTGTAAAGCAGGGGGCAGTGCCAGAGATTTAGCAAATGAAACAACACACGCACTGCTGGGCTTATGAGCACTGAACACATATTGGCCCCTGAGTGGTATTAAGTGAGAAAGTACTCATCTCTCACTTCTGTAAAAACTCACACAGTGATGAGCAAAGGGGTCAAGACCCTGCTGGAGAAACCCACAGAAACATCTGACCTGACCAGGTGAGAGCACAGGGACCCCAGCCGTAAAGCTGGGGAACCAGCATTGGACTGAACCAAGCCCTCATTCAGAGGTGCCAGTTAGGAGGCCTGGGCAGTCTCTGGGACCTCTGACAGTGGAACCAGTATTTTTCCCTAGTGCACAAATGGACTTTGGGAGCCCATTCCCCATGGAGGGATACTCTCTCAGCCCAGATACATGGAGGAGGGCCTAGACCCTCCCCTAAATGATGTGACAGACTTTCATGATCCCCCATGGAAGACCTCACCCTCCATGGGGAGTGGATGAGAAGGTAGGGTGGGGATTTGGTGATAGGCATGGGAGGATGGGAGAGAGGGCTGGGATTGATGTGTAAAATAAGATTGATTCTAAATTAAATAAAAAGGGGAGAAAAAAACCCAGCTCACATACACCCAGTATCCATCTCTCGGTCTTTTGCAGCTTGGTATGTACCTGGGAAAGTAGGTTACGTGGAAGTGTAGAATGGGGGTGAGTGTCATTAAGAAGCGTGCGTTGACAGGTACTGGGCTACTAGCACTGAATTAACAAGGGACAACTCTTGTTCATAAACAGCTCTGTGTCAAGCAGCTTAGGAGATGTTGGAACATTTTTCAGGGACCCCACACTCGGGTGGTCCTATGCCTCCCCAGAAGGAAGCTCTTGTCACCCATCTTTCCTGAAGCTTGTAAACAGCAGAAGTTGCTGCTATGTTCTCTGGAGTTCCCAACCCCATCTTGGTATGTAGAAAACCGAAAATGTGGGCCATGCCATTGAAAATTATCTCATAGAACTGAGTCTACTTGATGGCTTACAGAAACTGGTGGTTCTTTTGTGTCCTTTCTGTCTGTCCCCAGGATACTAAATCAGAAAATAAAGCATCCCAGAGCTAGTGACTATCCTTCCAAGTAGCATGGGACCCCCATTCACCGGAACTGGTATTTGTTGGCTCTGCTGGCTGATGCTGCAAAGTAGATCTGAGGACTTAAATGTGGAAGAAATAGCCCTGCCCCTTGCTCATCATTGCAAGGGGTGAACTAGCCAGGGCAATGCTGGAGAGCTCACCCTGGTGGTGAGGACAGGGGAGAACTAGCCATTTGACCAACTCTGCAACTACCCAGGCCCAGAACTAGGGTTATGTGTTGGCCCCACCCCAACATCCACCCCATCTGTGATCTCCTGGAGCATGGGGATGGGGCTATTCCTGTGGGACTAGAGCTTCAGGACCTCCACAACACAGGATGTCCAGGAAGAGTCTCAGTGACGTTCCAGAGTCAATAGTGTAACAGAGACCATGAGCCTTGAACCAGACCAATGATTCTCTGTGATGAATGCCTGAATGTAAAAAATGTATGGATAAAGGGGTTTGCTGTGTAACTCACTGTATCACACTGCAGCTTCTATGATGAGATTCTCCCTTTCTTCCTTTTTTTCTTCCTTCTCTTAAATTTTATTTTGTTTTATTGGGGGGTGGATGAATCAAGAGACATGATGTGGAGATATGATGTGAAAGACACAAAGAATAAATGAAAATAAACTTTAAAAGATTGATGAATCAATATCTTACACAATCAGAACATAGCAGACATCAAAACAGACAGGAATGGGGCTGAAGAGGTTGTTTAGCAATGGCTCATCCATAACTACAGTTCCAGGGTATCTTAGTTAGGATCACTATTGCTGTGATAAACACAAGGACCTGGAACAACTTGGGAAGAGAAAGAGTTTATTTCGGCTTACAATTTTCAGGCCATACTCAATTGATAAAGGAAGTCAACATGGCAGGAGCTGGTGCAGAGGCCATGAAGGGTTGCTATTTACTGGCTTGACCCTCATTGTTCAATCTGCTTTCTTTTAGAATGCAGTACCACCAACCCAAGGATGGCACCAGCCACTATTGGCTAGACCCTCCCACATCAATAGATAATTAAGAAAATGCAGTAGAAACTTGCCTACAGGCAAAGCTGATGGAGATGTTTTCTCACTTGAGAGTGCCTTTTACCAAATAACTAGTTTGAGTCAAGTGGACATAAAACTAGCCAGCATACAGGGGACCTGACATCTTCTTCAGGCTTCAAGGGTTATACACACATACATGCAAACACTGAACCTCATAAATTAAATATATTTTTAATTGGGCCAAGATTCAAATACTGTTTCTTCCTGGTCTAGATACTGGGACTATGTGACTAATGGACCCAGAGCTCCTCAGGGAATATATGTCCATACTAAAGGCAGTTTGCTCTATACTACAATCTGGTGCACTCTTTATGAAGAAGGATCAGATGTTTTTAGAGGGCTAGAGCCAAGACACACAGGTCCTGTGGGGCTTTAAAGATTCAGTTAAGGATTTGGACTTTAGCCTACTGTATCTCAGGCTCTTTGGCAAGGTTATAGTAAGAACAAGTTCATTAGCACTTGAGAATGTTCTTAGGGCCCAGTGAAGGGGAATAGACAGGAAAAGAGGGAGTTAGAACACCAGATCTGTTTGCCATTCACCTCCTGCACCAAAATGTCCAAGGCAGTGAGCATAGGAAATGTTTGTTTAACTGGTAGTTTTAGCTGTTCTAGGCCATGATGACTGGGCTCATTGTCTGGGAACTATGACAGGATACTATGGTGGGTGTGTGTGGAAGAGAAAATTGTTCGATTCATGGCCATGGAGAGACTATAGAGGCCCCACTATCCCCTTAAGGGTAAAATTCCTAATGACTTAATGATGCCTCACTAGGTTCCTTCTCCCAGAGCTTTTACCATCACTTCTGAAAAGCAATGACCTAGGGAACAAACCTTTAATATGCAAGACTTTGAACAACACCCAATGTCTAAACTATGGAAACCAGTTGCGGGTAACTCGGAAATACTAATGGGAGAGTCATCCCAGTGCTTGAAGCAGGAGGACAGATGAGGACCCCATTTCCAATGTACAGGAAAGATCCTCCTGGAGTTCCCACATCACTATGCTCTTATTCCCCTTGGCTTCCAAGGATGTGCGCCTCAAAATCCATGTTTCAGAGACACTTTGAGATTACTTTTGACACAGCTGTTGCTGGAGTTTCTTCTTGTCCCCACTAGGTCCCGCTGCCCTCAGCCCCAAATAAACACACGTAAGCTATATTAATTATAAAACTGTTGGCCCATGGCTGGGGCTTCTTATTGGCTAGTCTGTTTTAATTATTAACACATTTCTATTAATCTAAGTGTTTCCATGTGGGCTTATCTTACCGGAGAAGGGTCTGGACCTGTTACTTCTTCCTCCTCTACATGGTGTCTCCCCGGCGGCCTCTCTGCCTCTCTCCCCAGCATTCTCCTCATCTCCTAGCCCTCCCTATCTTCCTGCCTCTACTGGTTATTGGCCAAACAGTGTTTGTTCATCAACCAATAAGAGAAACATATATACAGAAAGACATCCCCCATCACACAGCTTATCAAAAAGAAGTCACCTCCCTCCTGTTCAAAAACCCATGCATCCTATATAGTTTGTCTCCAGGTTCTCACTGGACAGATGTGTCTCTGTGACTGTTAGAGAAGGGGCATATGGGAACAGCCCACAACTTTTCCTGGAAGGCTAGGCCTAACTCCATAGTGATGACGATGCATGCAAGGCCACAGCTGTATGAAGACCTGGCAAGCTCCCAGTCTCCCTCCTCAAGGCCTTTTGCTTAATGGCGAGTGGAGAGGACAGAAAGGCAGCTTTAGGTGTGGATGAGGTAAGGCTGTTCTGACTGTGGAAAAGGATACAAGCTCTCGGGTGTAGAAATACCTCCTGATGCATTAAGAGAGTGCCGAAAGCTTCAGCAACAACCTCCCTTGACCCATTCTCTACAAGATGCTCCACCCCACAAGAACAGGAGAGAAATACTCCCACAGGGATGGTGGCTATCAAGGAGTTTTGCATCTTCCAGCAGCCAAATACTTGACCTCCTTAGCTCAGAGCAATGCAGTTCCAGGAGACTCTTCTAGTTTCATCCAGTGATATCCTCAAGAACAATGGACAAAGTTCTTTCAACTTAGGCTGAAGCTGATCTCCCTCTTCCATGGCATGAGAAGTTGAGTCTGACCATATCTCAGCTCACCTAGAACTTAGATCTTTGGGGTTCTCTGTTTCAGAGCTTTAACTGCATGGCTTTTCCTGCTGACAGGGGTCTCGATGCCATCCCTTTATTCTGCCACATTTTAGATCCCTTCGTTTGTATGTATCCCAACTATTTCCAGGACAGGCTCTGGCCCCGGTGGCTGTGGATAGCAAGATATGAAATGTTGAAGATCCTAAGGATCACTCTCTGGACTGTGAAAGACATTCCCAGAACTAGGCATCCCTGGTAGCCTCACTCCTCTGACCCCAAACTGTGATCACATTTCAACAGCAGTGAGAGCAGAAGATGGACCATTGTGAGTGAGCTGGATCTTTGTGGCAGGTATTCCCACTGCCCTGGAAATCAAGTCATAGCCCCAGCTCAGATCCTGGTTCATACAGTAGTGTCTTTTCCTCCCTGTGCCATGATTCCTGAAGCAGTGTCCTAAGAGCATAACCTCTGTGACATTTCCTACCACTGAGAATCTCTGGTCACTGAGAAGCTCTCGTATGCCTAACACCAGCATGCTGAAGCAGCTTTATATTAAACTCACCCATCTTGTGTGTTAGGTTGGGTCTTTTGGTATGGCAGAGTTCTCCCATCTTTTTACAGTGGCATCTTCATACGCATAGAGGTGGAGTACGCTAACTGAAGATGGGGATGGCTCCACACCATGTCAGAATAGCAGCATTTCACAAGGGCAGGTGAATTCTTAAGTCAGCTTTCATCTTTTAAAGTTTCTTTCCAATCTCAAAGGACATTGTGGGGATATTTAAGGGCCACTTTATTGGTATTAGCCTCCAATAACAGTAACCACAGTGGGCAACTGCCTTTCTCATTTCAACGATTGATAGTAGAGGCACACTTTAAATGCCCAAGAGAACTGTCTTTGAAAAGGAATCAGGAGGTTGTGATACAAACCCCCTTATCGAGGTTGCACTGTGCACTTGGCATCTATTTCACTATCTCCCATTTCCTACATATAATGTAATGGTCATCCTTTTCCTGTTGCCCAAGGGCAGCAATTTCCACAGTAGAGAACATATTTCTTACATATCCTTTAGTAATCATGGACAACTGAATGATTTCCCCTTATTAGCAGCAAAAGAGTGCCCTGAGCCTATTTTGGGTAGAGATGCCAGACTCTCCTCTGCTTTGCAGGCAGGAAGCCTGTGGTCAAAGCCACGCTCAGCCACCTGGGATTGCACATCTCACATGACAACAGAAACAGAAGTTGTTTTTAAATGCCAAGGAGGAGCCACTTCTCACTCTACAATTGGGCTATGAAAACACACGCCAGTAATCAGTTTCTGAGCCTGAGCGATGAGGCGGAGGCAGGTAGGTGTACATAGGGAAGAGCTGTTTCCACCAAACCAGGGATGGAGAAGCTAAGAGCATGTACTGTTCTTTCAGGTGACCTGGGTTCAGTTACCAGCACCCACGTGGCAGCTCACAATCATCGTTAACTCCAGTTTCAGGGGCTCAAACACCTTCTGGCCTCTGTAGGGACCAAGTACACACATGGTGCTAAGACATTTATGTAGGCAAAACACCCATATGCATAAAATAAAAATTTAAAGGAATTTTGTAAAGAAGGAAACGAACCAATTCTATTTGTAAGCTAGATATGTTCACCATCTCCTTACAGCAGCACTTACTGAGGTAGAAAAAACTTTTGTAATCAGACTTGGTGGCACAGACTATAATCACAGCTACCCCAGGGCTGAAACTTCAAGGCCTGGGAAACTCTTGAGAACTTACCTCAAAAGACAAAGTGAGGGCTTGAGATACATGTCAGTGGTAGAATGTTTGTTTGACATGTACAAAGTTATAGATTCAATCCCCACTTCTACAAGAAAAAAAAAGACTAACTGGCTCCAATATGAGGGTCCATGCCAGGTATGCCCAGAACTTCCGAGCTCAGGAAGAGTGCCAAAAGTTGGAAGCTGTGGCCCAGTAGTACATGGTGATATCAGCAGAGGACAAGGAGCTCCAGGCAAAGCATGAGAACACGGCACTTGAACAGACTGAACACTTACAGAAGACTCGGGAAGAGCTTTATCAAATTCTCACTGGCAGGAGAAAAAATTCTGTAAATGAAAGCAGATTTTATGACTCAGATGGGACTCTTGGAAAGCATTTGCTGAGAAATTAGGTGCCAGACATTGTCCAAGGTATGGAAGGTGTATGGGTTTCACCCTCCTACAGGCCTGGGAAATAAGCTTGATTCCACGTAACAGACACAAAACTGAGTTTCTGACACAGTAAAGCACCTTCCCAATTGATCAGAAAAAAAAAACCTAGATTCTAGCTTAGAAATGTCAGGTGTCCAACATTGCTTACCAGGCAAGACTTGTCACCCAAGGTCTATGTAGGAACATGCTAGAAATGCTTGGGTTCCATCTTATCCACTGAGCATGCATCTGCCTTCCTGCAGGTGGACCTCAAGCACTTTGGGGTCAGGACTCGACATCCTAGGCAGATGGAGGTATATTATCAGTCAGTGAAGCTGGAAATCTCTTAAGGAGAGCCTTGTAAGACAGAGGTAATGATGCTCTACTGTGATAGGAAAATACAGACACAAAATGACATTTCATGTTAAAAAAAAAAAATAAGACTATAGATTCCCAATCTCTGATTATTTGTGAATTTATTAGCTCTTCATTTACTTCTCAATATAGTTCTTTTGGGGATGCTGGGTGTTATAAGTGTATTCAGGTACCTTCTTGAGAAATACAGTGAAGTTAAAAATGTCCCCAGACCCAAATGAACTTCTAAACTAGAATTAACAGGTGTTTCAAGAACATAGGAAAGACACTCTGTGGTAGCTCTAAGGCAATGTGGTATGTGATGGCTGATCTTGGGTACCAACTTGACATACCTAGGAAGAAGGAACCTGAATTAAAGAATTCTTCCATCAGGTTAACCCATGGGGTTTGTCTGTTGGTGTTTTCTTGATTGCTAATTATGTAGGATGGTCCAGTCCCACTGTTCATGCCACCCCTAGGCAGGTAGCTCTGGGCTGTGTGAGAAAGGTGGCTGGATGTGACCTAGAAGCCAGTAAGCCTTATTTACTCCTCTGTAGCTTCTGCATCAAGCTCCTGCCTTGGTATCTCCTCATAATAGACTGTCGGCTCTAAGTAAAATAAACCCTTTCCTTCCTGAGTGTAGGTCCCTGCAAGAGAAAGTGAAGTAGAGCAGGGTACACCCAAAACTAAAGTGGTGGTGGGGAGGTCATGCAGGCTCCAAGGGTCAGCAGTCAAGTCCATATTTTGTTGTTTAAAAGCAAACACGGCTTAAAAACAACAACACAGTTTAAACACAGTTTAAACACAGTTTAAAAACAACAACAGCTCCTCGGGCATGGAAAAAGCTCAGCACAGAAAGGAAGATGATTTATGAAAGAAAGAAGGATAACCATGTGTGGTTGCTTATTGATCACAGCTACAAAGTGGGATGCTGGAATCGGCAGGTGCTAGCATTGACAAAATTTGACTGTACCAGGTACTGTTCTGGTAGATTTTTCAGGGAATCTACTGTACCATTGCTTAATAGCTATGCAATTGGAAAAGGAGTCCAGACAACATGTGTGGAATCACTAGAAGTGAATTCTGACTATTGAAAATTAACAATAGACACATGGGTGTGGGCATGCAGAGATGCCATGGTCCTGCCTCAACTAGATGATGGGACAGACTTAGTAGACTTCCTACCAGAGGCTTTACCCACTCCATGGAGCAGATGGGGGGAGGGTGGGACTGGGGGAGTGGAGCGGGAGGACAAGAGGGAGGGGGAACTGGGATTGGAATGTAAAAAGTAAATTAATTTTTTAAAAAAGAAAATTAACAATAGGACCACTGTGAATTTGTTAACATTGGGAGAGAGATTGAGTCACTTCATGATACCCTAACAAAACTGATCCTCTCCACCATGAAAATTCTGATGCCTGTGACCTGGAAACTCTCCCTACATGACAGTAGCCCCATACAGTGAGCAGCTGGTCTCTTTGCTTGACATTATACTAGAAATACACTACCATGCCTCTTTTCTGTCACTGTCTCATAATTAGATTAAATTGTGAGTTGCTCTCTCCAAGTCCACATCTAGTTCCTAGATCACTTTCAACTAAAGTAACAAGTACTTAAGGTTCTGTGGCCATCTTTTTCTTCCCATCCAGCAAGTAAAATTTAGTATCGTCCTCCTCCTCCAAGGTAATAGAAGCACACATTCTGATACCCAGTCTCCAACTCTTTGTGTTGTCAGGGCTGTTCTGGACATTCTTGAATCTGAGCTTCCCTTCTAGAATTTGGAGTCCAGCCTCTGAACATCCTGCCAGGTGATTAGACTTGGGTTTCCTTTCTTTTTAAATAATCTTTTTTATTTTACACAACAACTCAAGTTCCTCCTCCCTTCTCTCCTCTTGCTCTCCCCAACCCCCAACTCCTCAGAGAGGGTGAGGCCTCCCATGGGGAGTCAATAAAGCCTATCACAGGACCAAGACACCCCTGCCCGTATCTTGGCTGAGCAAGGTATCCCTCCGTAGGGAATGGACTCCAAAAAAACAGTTCATGCACTAGGGATAAATCCTAGTCCCATTGCCAGTGGCCAAACAAACTGCCCAAGCCACACAACTGTCACATTCAGAGGGCCTAGTTTGGTTCTATGCAGGTTCCCCAGATGTCAGTCCAAAGTCAGTGAGCTCCCACTAGCTTGAGTCAGCTGTTTCTGTGGGTTTCCTCATCATGGTCTTGACCCCTATTGCTCATATATTGATCCTCCCTCTCTTGGACTGGACTCTGGGAGCTTGTCCCAGTGCTTAGCTGTGAATCTCTGAATCTGTTTCCATCAGTTACTAGATGAAGGTTCTGTGACAATTAAAGTAGTCATCAATCTGATTACAGACGACTATTTCCACTATTGCTTAGATAGACTCAGGTTTCTAAGAAACGATCTTCTAGATGGCCCCACCCATCCTACATGGCATCATTTATCTGACATGCTCATGATCTATGTATGTCTGCCAATGGAGTCATGTCACATTTTGTCTACTCTGCTAGTCTCTTACCTTTAGAGATGACAGTTTTCCCCAAATCATCACTGAAATGTCTATACACTTAGATACTCATGAGCAGCCCCTTCTGCCCTTGATGGCATCTTCAACCCTGCGAACATCTCTAATCAGTTTTCCCCCTTATATGCAGGTTACCTACCCCCAAACCTACAATACACTTAGATACTCATGAGCAGCCCCTTCTGCCCTTGATGGCATCTTCAACCCTGCGAACATCTCTAATCAGTTTTCCCCCTTATATGCAGGTTACCTACCCCCAAACCTACATTTTTAACATTTATTTTAGTTTTGATTATGTTCGGAGGACGGGTATGTGTACACGAATGCTGATACCCACAGAGATCAGAAGAATTGGATCCTGGTGGAGTTACAAGTAGATGCGAATCACCTTCTGTGGGTGCTGAGAACTGATCTTGGGTCCTTTGCAAAAACAGCATGCATACTCTTAACTGCTGTTAAGCCATCTCTCCGGTCCCTAAGTTCAAGTCTTTATCTCACTAGAGAAGACAACCCTGCAAGTGGCATCTGCCTTCTTTCGAGATAGAGGAAAACAAAGGAATGGTACATTGAGTAAAGGGAATGAGTGAAAACTTCACACGAGGCAGGCAGCCTGGCACACGTCATGACAATGAATTAGGCAAGGGGTAGAAGAGAACCTCCCAGCAGAGGAGATGAGGTAACACTGTCAGAGACCAGCAATCACCCAGCTCAGCAGGAAGTGGAAAGAAGATTAGTATGTGGGGAGCAAGAGATGGGAAGTTGGAGAGGGTGTGGTTGCCTGGAACAGCAAGACTCTCTCTGGGAGCTCTTGGGCCTCAGCCCTAAGAGGAAGGAGCAATGGAGTCATCCCCCTGTGGTTCTCCTCTTGAGCTTCAGCCACCAACGTTTATGTGTGACTTGTCAGAAAAAAAGTGAAACAGCCAAGGTTGAAATGTCAGGCCTCAAATCTATGTCAGAGCCTCCATCGAAGACTGAAAACAAATTGTCTATGCTGAGAAGTTAATTTGCATGTATTATACCACTGCTGAACCCAGGACAATAATGTCAGCCCAGATTACCTCTTTGAAACATCTCTTAATCCTCACTAACATTCAAAAGTGGAATTATGTTTAATCATATACATATGCAGATGCGTGTGCACATGCCAACACACAAGTATATGAATACACACAATTTGTCAAAAGAAAAATGAGATTGACCATGCCTTGTGGCCATTTCCTCAAAAAATATTCACATTACTAGTATTTTGTCTACTAGCTATTAATTCCAGTTAATGTTGTGATTAGAGAAGGAGCTCTAATATTTACTGGAATCATACTTCATCCAGCTATAAAGAGACAGACTTGTTATTTTTAATAGGCTTTTCATAGATCATCTTCTAAATATAATGGGACAAAGAGTAAGGAAAAAGACAGTCTATTCAAGGCATCTTCACACATGATACTAAGATTACAGCAGTCCTTGAACACTAACAAAGCTTAGTCCACATCTCATTAGCTCATTCAAAAAGTGTATAAGTGAGATAAAATAAACAGAGAAAGCCCTAAATTAAATCTCAAACATGAAGGAAACTCAGCATATAACCGTTCTTGGGTTTGTTTTTGTTTTTAATTTTTGCACTATTTTGTCATTTGAAGAAGTTTCCTTATTTGGTCATTTGGTCACTTCTAATCTTCCCCTCACAATTGGCTCCCATGAATTTAAAAAGAAAAAAAAAATATATATATATATGTATATATATATATATATAAACTTCAGATAAGGACATCACGGGAAAACAGGCCTTCGATGAATATAAAACTGAAAACTTTATTAAATTAGTGGCAAACAAACAAAATCAAACCATAAGGAGAGTAAACAAATTATATTCCATGTGCATGTGTTCCCCAACACACCAGGAATTCAAGGTTACTTTACCATCTGGAAATCAATGTGTGTGATATATTACATTAGAATAACAAAAGGTGAAAGCGATATGATCATATAAACAAGCAGAGAATATCTCTCAAAAATCCAAATGAAGAAAACGCACAAGGTATTAAAAAAGAGGAATGTTGTGAGCCTGTTAAAAAATCACCTATGAAAAGCTTACAGCTACGTGAGAAGAAAGCAAGACTGTCCACTTTTTTAATTTTTCATGTTTAACCTGCATTTCTTTCTCTTTTTTCCTAGGCTGCTCTCAAGCCTCTGGATTCAAAGGATTCTCCTGCCTCAGCTTCCAAAATTGTTGTTTTACACTAAATTGTCACCACACCTACTTCATTTGTGACATTTTGATTTCAAATTTTACTGGAAATTCTAGTCAGTCAAGGAATGGCAATTGAAGTTTTCACATTGAAAAGGAAGAAGCAAAACTATGTTGACTTGTAGAAAATGGTGTATAAGTGAAATATGCTGAAAACTGCACACTGAAAGTAAAATTAGCAAACAAGCAGCAAGTCTAAGGAGTAACTCATCAACACAAGACTCCACTTAGCTTGGATTGTACTCATCTGTAGCTACTAACAATGCCCTCAGCTCTTACATGCACATACTGTGCTCATATTCCTCTCCTAACAATGGACCTCTATCTATACCGTTTCATGCACACACACCCAATTTTAGACAATGAAACAAGTTTCTCATATTTATTAACAAAATGTTTAAAAATCCCCTTTTGTGGACCAGTTTCTTGTGTTCAAATGCACTCCAGATGTATACAGGTTTGGGAGTAAGCAGGTCAATCCAGACTAAGCTAGTTTGGGGTATATGCACAGTAAGGCAAATAGTATATTCTTTGTGAACTTTTAGGGGAAGTCCCCTATTTACCATCTTATGCATATGTAAAATTGGACTTGCATATGGTTAAAAATCAGATACATTATGAGAAGAGCATATGCAATGATCAAAAGCTTACATAACTCAAATGTGTCAATCAAAATAGAGAACCACCGAAATTATTCCCCTTTGTAATGCTCCTCTTCTTCCTTTAGATTCACAGAAGCTTGAGGCAATAGCCTGAGACCTTTAGTACTCTCTAGTAAATGTCACTCTTGACAGCACATTTCTTGTCTTGTTTGTTTGTTTGTTTGTTTGTTTGTTTTTAGAGACAGGATTTCTCTGTGGCTTTGGATGCTGTCCTAGAACTAGCTCTTGTAGACCAGACTGGTTTTGAACTCATAGGGATCCACCTGCCTCTGCCTCCCAAGTGCTGGGATTAAAGGTGTGCTCCACCACCACCTGGCTTCATCAGCACATTTCTGATCTGTGCTATTACTTTGATTGTGAACAAGATTTTCCGACTTTGCAATATGTGTGTATTTTTATATTGATTCCTTGAGTAAGACACCAAGAACCAGGAAATACCTTGTCCAAACACCAACTGACAGTAAAAAAGAAAAAACTAGTCAATTAGATTATAGTATATAATATATCCTATATATTATCCTATATATCATATATATATATATCCTATATATCCTATATAATATATCTATTCATTATCATCAATGAAAGGTGTAAAAATGAGATCTGAAGACATAGCTCAATGACTAAGAGCACCTGCTCTGCAAGAATGAGAACCTGAGTTCAAATTCCCATCACCTGCTTATAAAGCTGAGCATGATAGCACATACCTGTAATGTCAGCATTAAGAGGCAGAAATAGGCAGCTCCCTAAAGCTTAGTGACAACCATCTCCTCCAAAATGAGATGAGGGAAAGACTCTGTTTCTAAGCAATAATGGTGAGAATGAGAGTGGAAGACAGCCAATACCCTCCTGTGAACTCTGTATTTGTGCACAGAAGTACATAGACCTACACACACACAACTTGAACCACACACATGATGAATATAACATAAAACTAATAAGTAATTCCATTTACAATGGTATTATAATAATAAATTTAACAAGATAGATATATCATTTGCATAAGGAAATTGTCAGCTAACATAGATAATTGGAACGCATCATTTCCTATTTGTATCTCTTCTCCTTCAGTTGTCTTATTGTTTAAACTAAGACTTCAAATATTGTATTGGAAAGAGTGGACAGCCTTAAGTTATTCCTGATTTTAGTGGAACAGTTTTGAGTTTCTTCCCATTTAAGTTGATGTTGGCTGTGGGTTTATTATGTTGAGCTATGTCCCTGTATGTCTTGTCTCTCCAGGACTTTTATCATGAATGAATGTTGGGATCTGTCAAAACCTTTCCTGCATGCATGAGATGATCCTGTGGTTTTTGCCTTTTAATGTGTTTATGTGGTGGATTATGTTTACTGACTTATATAAGTTGAGCCATCCTTGCGTCTCTGGGATGAAGCCAATTTGATCACAGTGAATGATCTTTTTGAAGTGTTCTTAAATTCAGTTTGTATTTTATTGAGAATTTTTGCATCTATGTTCATAAGGTATTTTGGTCTACAATTTTTTTCCTGTTAAGTCTGTGTGTGGTTTTTGGTGTCATGGTAATAGTGACTTTGTAAAAAGAATTTGGAAATTTTCCTTCAGTTCCTAGTTTGTGAAATAATTCAAGGAGTACTAGCATTAGTTCTCTAAAATTCTGGTAGAATTCTACACTGAGTCCATCTGGACCTATGCTTTTTTAGTTGGGAGTTTACTGTTTTTATTTTACTAGGGGTTATGGGTCAGTTTAGATTGTTAATTTCATCTTGATTTTTGTAGGACATGCTTATAAAGAAATTCATCTATTTTTTTTTTATGTTTTCCAGATTGGTGGAATACAGATTTTTCAAGTGTATCCTTATGATTCCCTGAATTTCCTCTATGTTTTTATAATCTTATAAAAATTAAAAGCTTTGTCCATCAAATGACATATCATAAGACAAAAAAATAATAAATAGGAGAACTGTCTCTAAAATGTACACTCAATAAAGGGCTAGTAACTTTACTATATTAACAATCAGTGCAACTCAATAATGGCAACACATTATTTAAAAGCTTTCATGGAAGGGAAGAGAGAATATGGGTGAACCATAACCTGGGAGAGGGGAGGGAAGATAATACAGAGGTAGAAGAAAAGGAATGGAGGAGGAGAAATAAATAACACTATGAATATCGGAAAAAGCAATAAGGAAATATATTATTTATAAGATCACTTCAAAATACATTTTGTGTGTGTGTGAGTGTTAAGTGGAGTTATGTCTTATGGGGTGATAATGCTTCCCCCAGGAGCCATAGGCTATTGCCATTGCATTTGGTTGCCTCTCAGAACTTGAAAGTAAGAATCTATTGCTGGAGACAACACAGGAGCACATACTAGGGACCCAGGACTTGGTAGAATCAAATTTGTACTACCTTGGAAGCCTCCTCCCTAAGAGCTAGTATTCATAATAGCAAAAGCTGTGTGTAAACTGCATTAGATGATCCTGTGGTTTTTGCCTTTTAATGTGTTTATGTAATCAATAGTCCAATACAGCTATAAGCTTGCAAACTACACCAATGGTCTAATATTGCTAATGGTTCAGTAATGACACATCTTCAGGAAAACCAACAGCTGTCTAATTGGACTTAAGACTCTCTCAACAGGGAAGAATTCATACCTGATACTGTAAATATAGGCAAGAATCCATGTCTGCAGTAGTCAGAGACCCTAGAGACCCTAAAAGGAAACTTAAAACTGCCATTTTCCTAAACTAATATAGCTTCTAACTGCATCCTAAATAGTTATCCTTACTCTCACACATGAATATGTTTCTCACTTCCTTTTGCAGCAGATGGAGGTTTCTAAAGAGATCTTCCACTGTTCAAAATAACTAACTGCCTTCAACTGGTATGTCTACAACATGACCTCCACACTTAAGGCTCAGAGCACATCACAAAAGAGGACCTCCACACTTAAGGCTCAGAGCACATCACAAAAGAGGGAGCATAAAGATTGTAAAAGTGAAAGGACTAGGGTGTTTGCTGTAAGGCAATGTCTTCTAGACGTGACAGAGAGGATGTACCCATGAAATCTCCAAAATATGTCTGTATTCCCAAGACCTATACAATGACCACACCAATCAACACACTACCATGGATGATGAAAGAAAATTTCACAAGCCCTCACCTTAGATGAAGAGCTATAAGTATCAGTGTCTGCCGAGGGAGGGAGAATAAGTTTTCTCCATGAACAAGCCCCCTGCTATGGTATCCAATCCTATATGGTGAACTCTAAACACATCTACATACAGGCAACAGTATCAGACTTTGAAAGTAAATGTGCACATAAATATATGCATGTGCGTGCGTATGTGGTATGTGTGTGTAACAGTGTATGTAACAATGATTGCAGAGGTTATGAGTTTGAGAGGGAATCAGTGGTCAGAATTTGGAGAGGGGTCAAGGAGAGGTGGAAATTATATAATATGATATACTCATGTGTGAAATTTTTGAAAACTTTACATAAAAATGCACAAGGTACTCAAATATTTTCCAAATTTGATATATAAATGGTCAACAGCACACAAATAGATGTTCAGTTTCATTATTCACTAGATCAGTTCAAATGAAAATCAATATGAGCCACTACTTCATTCAGAGGAGAGAGGAAAATGTCAAGAGTCATTAAGAGTATGAAAAAATTAAGACCTCACACACTAATAGAAAAGTGGCATAGCTGTTATGGAAAAGACTGTCATTACTCTTCAACAGTTCCTTTGTTTGGTTGGCTTGGTCTTTGAAATAGGATCTTTCTATATATCCCAGGTTAGCCTTGAACTCCCAATCCTCCTGCCTAAGCCTCCTAAGGAATTATAAGTATGTACCACCATGAAGCAATTTAAATATGAAATTGTAATGTGGTCCAGTCATCCCATATATAAAACATAAACCTATAACAATTCAAAAATAAGTGAGCAACTAAAACATGAATATTGTTATTCACTATTCACTATTCAGTAGCCCAAATGCAGTAACTCAACTATCTGCCAACAAGTGAATTCCTCAGTTGACAGAGAACTTGCCTAGCACAGACTAAACTCTGAGTTTACCATAAGTGTAATGTTAGTAGACACAGAAGTTCAAGCAGATGACCACTTGGAGCTATATATCAGATTCTAGACTAGCCTGGGATGCATAAGACTATCTCAAAAACAACAACAAATATCCATGGTGTGTTCAGTCAATAAAATACCACTCACAAGATTCTTGATCACATCATGCTGCAAAAGCATTATGTTAAGCAGATGAAGGCTGACACAAAGGACCCCATATCATGATTCTATTAATCCATTTGTTTTGGCTATTCAAGGTCCATTTTCATTCCCTAGGAATTTTAGAGTCAACTTTTTCATTTATATCCCAACTAAGCAAATGCACAGAGATGGAAAGTAGGTCGAGTCAATGAGATTGACTGCTTAATGATTATAGGTTCGCCTCCTGGTTATGGTTCTGAAACTAGACAGTGGTAATGTTGATGTGTGAGTGTACTTATTGCCACTAATTAGTTGAAATGACTAAAGTGGCAAAAGCTTTTGGCCATGGACATTTTTACTATAGCTTCTTAAAGGCATTACAACCAACATTTTTCTTGTGCCTACAAATCCTACGTCGATAACATGTAATTTGAAACTCAGGAAAGTAGTGCCATTGTCCTTATAGAAGGATGAAAGCAGACAAGAGCAGGGTCTTCCTTGGTGCCTGTGTCTGTCTGTGCCTGAACCTTAGCACACACTTAGCAGCTAAGGGAAAGAAGGTGTAAGCAGGCAAATGAACGAACAACTGAGATGTGGAATGCAAAATGGACACATTTGTCTCACTGCTAGGTGGGTGAGCCAGACCCTCCACCAATATGTCTTCAGCCACTTTTACCGTGCCCATTCCACTGGATCATGTGTCTGCCAGAAATATAGTTCCTGCATTATTTTTTCTGTACTTCAAGGAATTGTTAATAATTTAGAAAAATAAATAATGCAGATCCTTCATTCCCCATTATTTCAAGCAGTGTAAAACCAAACCAAACATAATACAATCTAGAGAAAAAGCCAAAGTTTTCACCAGGCTAAAAGGTAAGGTATTCCTAAATTGAGCACTGATAACCTGTAGGAAAGAGAATTTCCTCTAAAATCCAAATGTACACAATTCCATAACACCTGCTTATAGTTTTGAGGGCTCTGTGACAGCCTGAGCTCAGGGATAAAGCTCCTTGGCATGGAGTTACCTCTGTCTCTGTAATCCTGTACAATGTCACAATAATAGCTATAATAAGGGGCTTAGCTGCTTGTCATTTTGGCTCATGAATCGTGTGCTTAATGTTAGTAAGGTGCTATTTCCTCCAAGAACCCAAACACCTGCTACAAAGGAAAAAGATGTTACCTAATTGGCAAAAGATTATTTATTTGATGTAGAACATGAATATATTCATGACAATGTGTGTTTTAAAACATGTTTAATCTAGATGTTGAATCACAGGTGTGCATATTTGCCTATAAAGTGTGACATTAAATATTTAAATAAATAATGGAATAATTCAGGATCCAGCAGTAAGGAAGTGATAGGATGTTGCAATTAGAGCTCGGGGCCTGAAGTCCAACACACACAAGGTGTGAATCCCATACCAGTACCATCTACTGGCAGGCTGGCCTTGAATGAGAGATGTCTTACCTTCCTGGGCTTCTCTTTGTCAAATGCTTACTTTTGTGTCAGTGCAATGAGTGAACTATGTTTAGCACAATGTCCACATATTGCACTCACTCAGATGTATTCTGTTCTAAAACACATGCTAGTACCTAAGTCATTTAGACAAATACTTGAAGACAGTGATATAAGTAATGTTTTAGTTCCCAGATGAAATCATTTACAAACGGAGACCTTCTCTGGAAAACTGGAAAACAGATTTATAAACAGTCTCAGCATGGAAACAACCAGAAAGCCCAGCAAGGTGGGTTGTGCCTATAATCCTGGCATTCAGAAAGCTGAAACAGGAGGATTCTGAGTTTGAAGCTAGCCTGAGCTACACAGGAAGGTTCTGTCTCAAAACAAAAAAAAAAAGTGGAAGGTTTTTTTTTCTATGACACGAGTTCAGAAATCCAGATTCCGTTGCAATTCTCAAAGAATGGATGGAGATGAAAACGCTGCATAAACAATAACTCAGGAGGGGATCGAGACAGGTGAGATGGACTGGGAGGAGAGGAGGGAGGGGAAACCTCAGCCTGGATGTAAAATAAATAAATAATTTTATTTAAAAAAACACAGAACAAGATGAAGCTTATGGGAACTGTATACAGCAAAGATATTTTCATGCCGTGTTCAGAGGAAAGAAGTATATGAAGTTGTGCTAGTCGTAGAAATTATGGGGACTCACTGAGAATGGGAGCCCAGGTGGGCTTACCATTTCATGTCAACTAAGATTCCACTTTAAGTAACAGAGAAACTTCCCAAACAAGTCAACTCCATCACTGTCAGTAACCGCACTGTAGCTTCCCAGGAGCTCACAGACCCTGAGATCTGAGTTTTGTTTGCTTCATCAATTTCCTGTGCACATTTTGGGCTCTTTTCCTCTTCTACTGAGGCCCCACATGTTCCTACAGTACTAGGCTGAAATATAACAGTAAACAATACTTGGTAGATTTTGCCTACAAAAAAATACAATATAATTGGTTTACCTAGTTCTTAACATGTATACATAGTTACGATAGTGATACTTTAAATGTTTGATTTCATTCATCTATGTTAGTAAGATTCCCAGAAAGCTAAATGTGGGAAAGTTCCAGAAAATGCCCTAATTTTATGTGAGTAGAAAATTGATACTTGTTACAGTTTGGATCCTAAATGTTCTCAAGTGCCAAATGCCAAAGGCTTGGTCAACAATTAGTGGTGCTATTGGAAAGGGGTAGAAGCATGCTCTTCAAAGGGATATCTCTAGTCATTTTTTCTAATCTTTGCTTCCCACTACCATGACATGAAGACTTTCTTTACCACACACACTCAAAGCTACTGAAACCATAAGCCACAGCCTCCCTCCTCCAGCATGGTTTTCTCAAATATCTGTTTGCAAGGGCCTGATGTTCAATGGCAGATGCAAACAATGGTTTAAAATTAGAGCACTCTGCTGAGAAATATGACTGGAAAGGCAAGCTTTACAGAGTAGGGTAGAAGCCTGATGCAAGGGAAACTTCCTTGTCTATAGAGATTGGTCCCAGCTAAAACTCCAGGCAGAAATGGATGCAAAGTCTGAACAGTTCATCCCCTGTGGTCAGATTGGAGACTACCCTGGTTGTCAGTACAGAGCCTTCACCCAGTGATTGACAGAGGCAGGTTCAGACACCCATGGCCAAACATTGGGCAGAGCTTGGGGAGTTCTGCTGAGGAGAGGGAGAAGGGATTGTAGGAGCCAGGGGATCAGGAACATCAGAGGAAACCCCACAGAAAAGGGTAGCCTGGCCCATGGGAATACAGAGTCTGAACCAACAACCAGGAAGCCTGCATGGGCCTGATCTAGGCCCTCTGCTTATATGTGACAGTTGGATAGCTTAGTCTATTTGTGGGACTCCTAGTAATGGGAGCAGGAGCTGTCCCTGGTGCTTTTCTTGGATCTTGGGAACCTAATCCTCATGCTGTCTTGTCTTGTCCAGCCTGAATACAGGGGAAAGTGCTTGGTCTTATGGCATCTTGATAAGTCATACTTTGCTGGTGCCCTTGAGAGACCTGCCCCTTTGGAATGAATATGGAGGAGGGGTGAATTGAGGGGGGCAGATACGGGGGAGGGAGTGAGAAAAGAGGAGGAAGGGGAGGCTGTGGTCAGAATGTCAATTAACTAATTGATACTCAATAAAAATTAAGGCACTCTAAACGAGGCACCTAAATCCCCTTCCCCTTCCCCACTATAATGTATAATGTAATTCTGGGGACACATACAGTAATTTAACAACTTTTGAGTTATATGGCTATAATGGTTTCCTCCTCACATTCCAAAAGAGTAAGGTGATGGTTTGGTTTAATAGCAAACAAATGGTGGAGAAGAGACTCCCAGAAAAGGCTGCTGACTCCACATCAGAGCTCTTCCCATTGCACCACACACCACCATGCAGCTTGACAGGCAGAAACCACAGAATAAGTCCTCAGATCACACACCATCAAGCACATGGTGCTCTCAGTGGAGAGAGGTCAGCTTCCTTGCAAACAGGATGGGAAGGAGGGCAGATTCTCACTCCTTGCTCAAGTGGATGGTAAGTACCAAATATTTTTTGCTTGGAAGAAGGTTTCTAACTCCAGGGGATTCTTTCAGTTAATTTGTTTAACTTGCTATTAATAGAGGAGCACCTTGCGTCATTATCTGGTGCAGGGAATTGGGATTTGGGTTTCAGGCTGGCGCTTCTTAGAATTAATTTCCTATTTTCAGCCAAAGGTTACCTTCCCCATTTTCTTCTTTCCATCATACATGTTTGCACATGCTGACCTTTCTAAACTTGGGAACAAGTAGGGGAAACCACGTACTTAAGCACTAACCACATGGTGCATGGGTTTGATGCAATAGTCAACAGGTATGTCTCACCTTGCTTTTAGTCTGAACTCATTCTATCACCAAATATAGAAGAATGTCTATCTGGGCACCAACTACTTGCATCCTTATTCTGAACTGTATGTTGCTATCATCCTGGGTGCTGTGATTGTTCTGGAGTCATTTTGCAAGTGAATTTGACTTTTATGGAGGACTTAAGTGTTCTTCATCATGCATTCACATGAGGGAGGGCTAACTTGTATAAGACTCAACACTGCAATGTATGTGTTTGAGTTATAGGGAACTTTACCTGTGTAGCTTGTTAGATCCTTAAAACCTTACTAAAATTATATATTTTCTTATTTTACATATTGATCCCAATTCCCTCTCCCATGTCCCCCGACCCCCCTTCTCATCCCATTCCCCACCCACTCCACAGGGAGGGTGATGCCTTCCAGGAGGGATCATCAAAATCTGTCAAGTCATTTGGAGTAGGGTCTAGGCCCTTCCTCATGCTTCTAAGCTAAGGGAGTATCCCTCCATGGGGAATGTGCTCCCAAAGTTCTTTCGTGCACCAGGAATACATCCTAGTTCCACTGTCAGAAGTCCCTTAGACTACCTAGGCCTTCTAACTGAGACCAACATTCAGGGATCTTAGTAGGTACAATGCTGCTTTCCCAGCTATCAGTCTGGGGTCCATGAGCTCCCCCTTGTTCAGGTCAGCTGGCTCTGTGGGTTTCTTGATCTCTTTTCTTATCACTCCTCCCTCTCTACAACTGGATTCCAGGAATTTGGCTCAGTGTTTAGTTGTGGGTGTCTGCTTCTGTTTCCATCAGCTACTAGATAAGGGGTCTATGGTGGCATATAAGTTAGTCATCAATCTCATTATCAGGGAAGGGCATTTAAGGTAGCCTTTCCACAGTTGCTCAGATTGTTAGTTGAATGAAAAAGCAAAACAAATACTCCCACTTAGCAGTGTCCCTCTTTCTCTAGATCTTCAGTAGTGTCTTGGGATTTAAAGAAAGCAAGTCCTGCTCAAAAACATAAATATAGATCTCGCACTGGCTCCAGACAGAGATTTACTTTGTGGCTACAGTTTACAGATGATCAAAGGCAAGACAGTCATTCTGCATTACTCAAGATATCAAATTACTCTGTTGTACAACCAATCACTCATGTTCAAAATCAAGACAAGACTAATGAGGAAGGAAATGTATTCTATTTTCTTCATTCCTGGATGCCATCGATTATGAAACTATCATAGATTCAAAGACATTTGTAAACTAGCCACTGAGATGGCTCTAGGTGAAAGTGCTTGTCCCACAAGCCCAATGATCTGAGTTCAATCCCCAGAACCTACAGTTAAAGAGAAGCATTGAAAGTTGTCCTATGACCTCCACATGTACATTATGGCATGTGCTCACTCACACTCACATATATCTTACAAACAATGGCTGGCAGGCATAATGTCACACAACTTTAAGCTCAGCAATCAGGATCCAGTGGCAGGTTGATCTCTGTGAGTTCCAGTCTATATCAGGGTTCAGACCAGGGCCATATAGTGAGATCTTTGTTACATTAATGTTGTGTGCTTGTGTGTGTGCATGTGTGTGTGTTATGTGTGTGTTATGTATATATGTATATATAAGTGTATATATGTATGTAAATATACATGTGTATATGTGTGTGTGTGCCTCATGTGTATATGTGTGTGTGATTGCCATATACAATCAATGTAATATTAATACAGAGCATCTAAGAAAACATGCATTTTCCCTTTAAGAAAGCCAACTATTTGTTCTTCATCTCTAGGGTATGTTATTGGCTGAATGATGGGCACCAAGCCTTCTCCTTTTGGTAAAGCTGCCAAATGAACATTGGAATTCTCCAGTATGAGCTTGGCCTCCCATGAGGTGGTCATTTGTAAAAGAACAAGGAAACAAGGAAAGGCAGCAGGAAAGAGCACACAATGTAAGAAAACTTGTTAGTGGGGAATAATTTTCCCTGATATAAAACTGCAGTGTGAAGCCTGGCAGGAGTTGGTTTTCACCTGGTTTTGATTTATAGGGTTTAAGAGGGTTTTCTTCTCTGAGTGAAAGTTTTTCTACAATAAAAGACTAGTGGAGAGACTCTTGGGGGAGAAGTCAGTCACCACAGATTGTCTGATTGCCAAGAGGGCACTTTGTACTGAAAAATAGGAGGGCACTGTTGGATCCTAACAACAAAGAACCCAGAAGAAAGAACAAAGAATGACACTAATCACCTGGTAGGGAGAATATCAGAAGATAAACAGGGTTACTATGGTATGTCTCTACTCAGAGAAGTATCTGCACTGTAACAGCCATCTCCTGGGACTGTCTTACTTCACAAGGATTATCCTTTCTTATCTTAGCTTCTGGGAGTTAATTACCATTCTTACACCAGAAGCTTGAGTATCATCATTTTCTCCAAATGCCCATGTACTCAGTCATTAACCCCTGATAACTTGGTGTCTGTCTACCTGTCACACCACTGATTGCATCTTCCAGTTCTACATCAAGAAACTCTTTTGTTAAGCCAACATTGTTATGTCTTACTGGGGCTATTCTGATCAATTTCTAACATGCTGTCCTTTCTCCAAAATCTTCTTTATCTTTTTAAAAAAAACTCTCACTTCAAGAGGATGGTTGGCTATTTCAGTGAAAAGGTTACTCAACAGGGCCCTAAAACAGCACTCTTCTACTAAAATAAAATTATATGTCCACTATGGTGAAGGGTGCACCTAATCTTGACACGTCATTGGAAGGAAGAATTCAGGAACCGAATTTACCTTAAAGTTAGTTCTCTTCAAAGTTGAACCTGCAATTGTGGTAAGCTGCTGCTGCTGGCTGGCAGTAGAGCTAACCTACCACTTGTCAGTGGTTGTATATGGATCCAGGTTGTATAGGGAAGAGCTGTTGAGAGATGTATCAAAATAGACAATTCAGTTGTTGGAATACCTATAGTTTTTTAGAAGTTTCTTAAGGAATTTCCCATATAGAAACTAACTCATGTTCCTTATAAGAAACGGAAATAAAACAATAGAAAATATATTAAAATAATTTATAACACCATCTTTCAGAAATCTGTCATATAATACATACTTTTATAATCTTTCTCTACTGGAGATTTATTTTCATAATTACAATATATATGTATTATATTAGTCAGAATTCCCCAGAAAACAGAACTGATAGAATGAATATATATGAATGGTATCCATTAAAATGGCTTACAGGTTATTACCCAACTATTCCAACAATGGCTGTCTCCCAATAGAAAGTCCAAGAATCCAATAGTTCTTCAGTCCATGAAGGTGGATATCTCACCTGTTCTTTGATATGCACAGAAATCCTGAAGAAGTAGGCTCTATACCAGCAAATGAATGAACTTTCCAGGAAGAACAAGGACAAGCAAACAAAGAGCACAAGTTCCCTTCTTCCATGTCCTTTATATGAACTGCCCACAGAAAGTGTGGCCTATATTTAAAGTGTATCCATCCATTTGGGTTTTAGTTCATTCCAGATGTAGTCAAGTTGACAACCAAGAATAGCTGTCACATGTATACATACAGTATCTGAGAATGATTGATTCTAGAGCCTCCTTTGGGGTCTCAAAACCCAACATTCATATGCTTTATATAATGTAGTATATATAGAATTTTCATATAATCAACTCCTGTATGCATTGAGTCAACTATATACCATTTAAAATACCTAAATCAAGGTCTGTACTTCAGGATCTTGTTGTGAATTCAGCACATAAGGAACATATGATGCATTCAATTTTTAATTTGTAAAACTTTCTGGGTTGTTTATCTCAGTTAGGATTGATGTGTAGTCGTTTTAATCTGATAGTATAGACACTGCAGGTGTAGATGGTTGACTATTTCATATTCATCATTTTATTACTGAATTTAACACAGTATTTAACAATAATAAGTTAATGCAAATATTACTTTAAAAGTCAGTAACAGTGCATATAAAATAAAAGACACAGGGAGTTTATATTTTACAAAAGAGGAAGAGAGACTGGAGATATGGCCCAACAGTTAAGAGCACTTCCTGCTCTTGCATAAGACCAGGGTTTAGTTTCCAGCACCCACATCAGGCAAGTCACAACCTCTTATAACTCCATTTCCAGAAGATTTACCATCCTTTTCTGGCTTCTGTGGGTACCAATCATGCATGTAGGCAAATACATATATACAGGGATTCATACACACACTTAAAATAATAAAAATGATTAAATATTTTTTTAAAAATAGAAATTTTGGTCAAGGATAAAAACTGGTCAATAAAATGTTTTACTCATTTTGATGTCAGACTTGGAGTATTGTTTCATAAGCCTTTCCTTTATTGTCACTTCTAAAATAAAATAGGATTAAAGAAAAATACATATCTATGGGCTTAGGGGGAATCTCATAAGGTTTTGAAGCTGTGAATTCAGGGATGTGTCTTTCCTACATGAGAAACACCTACTACCAAGAACAAGGCAAGATCACCTCATTCTAGCAATGACAACTAGATCATATGATGTGACTTGGACCAGAATCTGATACTAGCCATTGTAAGGATATGGTTTTTCCTCCCACTCCCAGTCTTGTCCCACCACTGCGCCAGCCCCAATTAACACACAGAGACTCTGTATTTGATATAATGCTGTTGGCCCATTACTTGTTTCTTATCGGCTAGTTCTGTCTTAAGTATCAACCCATTTCTATTAATCTAGTATTTCCACGTGGTCTTCTTACTGGGCAGTGGGGCCAGCGTTTGGTCTCCCCAGCCTCTCCATCTTGACTCCTCTTTACTACTTCCTCTTTCCTCCTTCTCTCCTAGTCCTGCCTATCTAGCTTTCCTATTGGACAACAGTGCTTTATTCATTAACCAGTATGAGAAATATATTTACATAATGACATCTCCCATCATCTCCTCTTTTCTGTCTAAATAAAAAGAAGGGTTTAACCTTAACATAGAAAAATATATCACACAACAGTTATCAAATAAGAATCTCAGTTAACAATATTTAGTCCACTAACATTTAGTAAGATTTGAAGAAAATATTTTATCATCTATTCTATCTTTGTGTGTCTAAACTCTATGTAACTTATCTTTAATCCTAACTAAGGAAAACTATAACCATAACTATCTGTCTTCAACTCCTTCAAAGACCACAGGATAATATATAAACTCTAGAAATTACAGAGACATCTTGCCTTGTAAGTCACCTGAAGTTCTTCTGTAATCTTCCATCTTCAGCCTATAGGCCATAGTGTATCTGGCAGACTCTTCAGCAAAGCAGAAAACTTTAAACTGTCTTTTTGTATTGGCAGTTTGTCAGTCACTTTTCTCTGTGTCCTGCAGACTGTCTGGCAGACTCTTCCATGAAGCAGGAACTCTGTAGCAATGTCCATCTTGAATCAGCAGTCACTTTTCTGTGGGTCCTGCATGTCCAGCATGGGTCCAGCATAAAGTCAAACAGTCCAGACAAGAACAGTATCTTGTCCAAACGGCTAGTCTTGCCATATTGGGAGCAAACTTCATAACTCCTTTCTTCAAGGTCCATCTTCCTTTCTGATGCAGATGGTGTTGCCAGGAGCATTTATGTCTCACTGTTAAGAAAAACCCTAAACCATTTTAAATGCCATATTCTGTAGGTCTTTGAAAGGTTTGAAGAATGTCTATCCATCTCAAATACATCTCTATATATCTAGAAAACCTAACTAACACTATAAGTTTTGACTATTATAGGTAACTATCTATAATCTGTACTAATTTATACATTACATTTCTAAACGAACTATGCAAACACAATACCTAAACAAGAGGAGAAATATACATATCACAAAATTGACCTTAAATTGTATCAATAAATGAAAATCCATTCCAAAACAACCTATTCATACCTATACCATTTTACTTTTAAAAAGAGATTGGTTATGATTATTAACCATTTATAACCAACCCCATATAAATGAAAACAAACATTTATAGACAATATTTGGGAATTTGGGCGTTGTTCTTTCCAAACTACTTCCTGCTGGTAAGGGGCAGTGTCATGAGGGATCCTAAGAAGATGCACAAATCCTGGCTGTAGTCCATAAGGCTGCTTTGTCCAGCTGTTTTGAATGTAGGATCACCTGGTACTCTGTTTCAGAGGGTTTGGCTTGCTCAAACCACATTATTCTGGAAGAAATCCACATCTTTTCATTTTCTGTGGAAACAAAAATAGAAATCCTTTTCCCCTGTAACTTGTCCTTGAACTTAAATTTTGGAGTGAAAGCATTTTTAAAATATATAAATTTAATTAATCCAGCAGTATTTCCTTTAACAGTTGTTTCCTCAGCAGTCAAACGATATAAAGACAATATAATGCCATACAGTATCCATATTCTCTCCATCTTTACATGGCTTTTTTATTACTCTGTTTCTTTTGCTTCTATTTTTTTTTTTTTTATTTTTTGAGACAGGGTTTCTCTGTGTAACTTTTATCTGTCCTAGAATTCACTCTGCATACCAGGTTTACTTTGTAATCACAGAGATCTGCTTGTCTCTGTCTCTCAAGTGCTAGGATTAAAGGTGTGTGCCACCACACCCAACTCCTCACTATATTTTTAAAACCATTTTATTCCTTTTCTCTCCCAAGCCTACATATATTTTAGAACACATGGTAAACCTTTAGAGGATTTCTTTATGTGAATCTGTCTTTGCTGTAAATCATTATCTTTTTCTGGCCACAAATCTTTTATCTGGTAAACAGCAACATTGCTAAAATGAAAGTCATAGTTGTTTCTGCCTCGGGTTAACAAAGATGGTGGCGGGTACCTTTACCACCAGCAGTGAGAGCTGTGCTCACCTCCTTGGTCTATGTTGCCATCCAGCAGCATGTTGCCCGCTTGGAGATGTGGCCACTGCCATTGCCAGCTCTCATACATACCAATAAATTGTTAGCAGAGCTTCTTAAAAGCCTTGCAGTTTTTTGCCGCTTATGTTAAAGGAGCCGCGCAGTTTTCTGCTTGTCCCTCGCAAAGCAGAGTCCAACCAAGAAAAATGCTACTACCAAGAAACCTTGCTTGTCTCTGTTCTTTTGTTTGTAAAACCCTTTTTTAAGCGTTTGTTAAATGTTAAGTAGACATTCTTATTAGCCACATGGGAGCCATATGTAAGGAGTAAGGTTTTTCTGCCCGCCGCTGGTCTTGTCCCTCCACCATGCCAGCCCCAAATAATGCAATGAGACTCTGTATTTGATATAATGCTGTTGGCCAGGTACTAGTTTCTTATTGGCTAGTTTAAGTATTAGTCCATTTCTGTTGATCTATGTATTTCTACGTGGTCTTATCTTACCAGGGAATGGGGCAGGCATCTCGTCTCCCCAGTCTCTCCAACTTGACTCCTCGTTACTACTTCCTCTTTCCTCCTTCTCTCCTAGTCCTGCCTATCTAGCTTTCCTATTGGCTAACAGTGCTTTATTCATTAACCAGTATGAGAAATTTATTTACATCTCCCATCAAGCCATCTTTTATGATCACAGGAATATCAGATAACTGAGAAAGCTTGCTATTGGCTGAAGTTCAAATCTTTTTTTTTTATTTTATATAACCAAGTCCATTTAAATGAAAACAAACATTTATAGACAATATTTGGGAATTTGGGCATTGTTCTTTCCAAACTACTTCTTGCTGGTAAGGGGCGCTGTCATGGGGGATTCGAAGGAGATTCAGAAATCCTGGCTGTAGTCTGTAAAGCTGCTTTCTCCAGCTGTTTTGAATGTAGGATCACCTGGTACTCTGTTTCAGGTGGTCTGGCTTGCTCAAACCACATTATTCTGGAAGGAATCCATATCTTTTCATTTTCTGTGGAAACAAAAATAGAAATCCTTTTCCCCAGTAACTTGTCCTTCAACTTAAATTTTGGAGTCAAAGCATTTTTTTTAATTTAATTTATTATTTTACATGTCAATCCCAGTTCCCTGTTCCTCCCTCCCTCCCAACCTCCCTCACTCCCTCTCTTCCTCCCTCCCTCCATCCCTCCCTTTTACCCTCTCTGCCCTCTCACATGCACTCTAACCACCCTCCCATCCCCCCATCCCAATTCCATATGTAGGGGAATGTCATCCAGTAGGAGTCATGTAAGTCTGACAGGTCATATGAAGTAGGGACTAGGGCTTCTCTCCTGTCTCTAGTTATTCCCTCCATGGGGGATGTGTTCGCAAAGTCATTTTGTGCTCCAGGGATACATCCTGGCTCCACTGTCTGATGTCCCTTAGACTGCTCAGTCCTTCTGGCTGAGACCCATATTCAGGGGGGCCTGAGTCAGTCCCATGCTGGCATCCCAGCTATCAGTCTAGTGGCCCTTAGCTCCTCCTTGTTCAGGTAAGCTGTCTCTATGTGTTTCTGCCGCCTAGTCTTGTCCTCTCACTCTGCATCTGAGTTCTACTTCGACTCAGTGTTTATGTATGGGTGTTTGCTTCTGTTTCCAACAGGCATTAGTTGAGGGCTCCATGGATAAGTTAGTTGTTGATCTCACTCTCTGGGAAGGGCATTTATGATAGCCTTTCCACGGAAGCTTAAATTGTTAGTTGGCAGCAGTCTTGTAGTTCTCTAGACATTTCTTTGTGTTCAATTTTATCTTCAAACCAATATTGGCTCCTTATTTTATGTTCTCTCTCTCTCTGTCTCTGTCTCTCTGTCTCTCTCTCTTTCCTGTCTTCTATTCCTAACCAGGCTAAATCTTCCTGGCCGCACATGTTTTCCTTTCCTCCCCCTCATTTTCTCCTACTTCTCTCTCCATTCGCTGCCCCCCCCCGACTTCCCCTGAGCTCTGGGAGACTTGTCCCTTACCAGTTCTGTGAGGGACTTTATATAAATCTCTTAGAATACACCTTGTATCCTAGTTCCTCTGGTGGTGTGAATTATAGGCTGGTGATCCTTTGATCTAGGTATAAAATCCATATATGAGTGAGTACATACTGTGTTCCTCTTTTTGTGACTGGGTTACCTCATTCAGGATGATTTCTTCAAGTGCCATCCACTTGCCTGCGAATTTCAAGATACCATTATTTTTTTCTGCAGAGTAGTATTCCATTATGTAGATGTGCCACATCTTCATTAACCATTCTTCAATTGAGGGGCATCTACGTTGCTTCCAGGTTCTTGCTATTACAAATAATGCTGCTATGAACATAGTTGAACAGATGTCTTTGTTGCATGGATGTGAATCCTTTGGGTATATGCCTAAGAGGGGGATTGCCAGGTCCTGTGGTAAACTAATTCACATTTTCCTGAGGAACCGCCATACTGATCTCCAAAATGGCTGTATGAGCTTGCACTCCCACCAGCAGTGGAGTAGTGTTCCCTTTTCTCCACATCCTCTCCAACATGAGTCATCATTTGTGTTTCTAATTTTAGCCATTCTGGCAGGAGTAAGATGGTATCTCAAAGTTGTTTTGATTTGCATTTCCCTGATAGCTAGGGATGTGAAACATTTTCTTAAGTGTCTTTCAGCCTTTTTGATTTCCTCTATTGAGAATTCTTTCTTCAGTTCTGTACCCCATTTTTAATAGGGTTAGTTGGTGTTGTGTTGACTAGTTTCTTGAGTTCTTTGTATATTTTGGAGATCAGCCCTTTGTCTGATATAGGAATGGTGAAAATCTTTTCCCAGTCTGTGGGCTGTCGTTTGGTCTTGTCTACTGTGTCCTTTGCCTTACAGAAGCTTCTAAGTTTGAAGAGGTCCCATTTATTAATTGTTGCTCTCAGTGTCTGTGCCCCTGGAGTTATGTTCAGGAAACGGTCTCCTATGCCAATTTGTTCAAGGGTACCTCCTACTTTCTCTTCTAAGAGGTTCAGTGTGGCTGGATTAATGTTGAGGTCTTTGATCCATTTGGACTTGAGTTTTGTGCATGGCTATGAAGTTCAAATCTTAAGGTTCACACCTTCCACAGACCTTTCTTGTTTGTTCTGATTTTTAAAAGGTATAGGGTCACAGAATCAACTAAACTGGCCTCATGGGGGGCTCACAGAGACTGAACCAACCACCAGGGAGTCTGCATGGGACTGATCTTGCATACATGTTACAGTTGTATAGTTGTATAGCTCCCATTGGACTCCTACCAATGGGAGCATGGGCTGTCTTTAACTTTTTGGGGACCTGATTTCTCATATTGGGTTGCCTTGTCCAGCCTTAATACATGAGAAAGTGCCAGTTTTACTGAACTTGATATGCCATGTTTGGTTGATATCCATGTGAGCCCTGCCCTTTACTGAATAGAAACAGAGGAGGAGTGGGAATGGAGAGAGAGTGGATGTTAGGCAAGAGACTGAGAAGTGAGGAGGGGGGAAACTGCAGTTGGGATGTAATAATAATAATAATAATAACATGATAATAAATAGTTTTTAAATGCATAAGGTCAAAGTAGAGATGATGGGAGATGTCATTCTGTATATATGTTTCTCTTATTGGTTAATGGATAAAGCCCTGTTGGCCAATAGGAAAGCAAGATAGGCAGAATGAGGAGACAAGGAGGATTCTGGGAGATGTAGTAGAGAGGAGTCAAGATGTAGGACATGTAGGACCCTCTCTCCAGTAGGATAAGACCATGTGGAAACACTTAGATTGATAGAAATGAGTTAGTATTTAGACAAAGCTAACCAATAAGAAACACTAGTAATTAACCAACAGCTTCATAATTAACACATTGTTTTTGTGTGTTATTTGGGACTGATTCCAGAGAAGAGAGATCCCATATGGGAAGGCATGATTTTAGCTAATAAAATAAGAATCAAAGGGTGTGAAATCAGATTGTGGATTCATCACTCTGGAGACCAAGCTTAGAAGCCAAAGAAAAGAGTCCAGAAGATCTCCAGAGGATCTTGTGAGCCCATCAAGAGATCCTGGAAGCAACCTAGATGTCCCTCAACCAAAGAATAGATAAAGAAAATGTGATACATTTACACAATGGAGTACAACTCTGCCAAAAAAAAAAAAAGAAAAATGAAAAAAAAAGAAAAGAAAGAAAGAAAAAGAAAAAACTAATGAAATCTGAAATTTGCAGGCAAATGAATGAAACTAGAAGAAACCATCCTGAGTGAAGTAACCAAGTCACAGAAAGACAAACATAGTATATACTCACTCATATGTGGATTTTAGAACAACAGACTACCAGCCTGCAATCCATACCACCAGAAAAGCTAGGAAGCAAGGAGGACTCTAAGAGAGGCATACATGGTCCCCCAAAGAAGGGGAAAGGGAAAGATTTCTTGAGCAGATTGGGATGGGGGAGGGCAGAGGGAATTAAGAGAAAGAGAAAGGGAGAAGAGGAGGGAGGAGAACATGAGGGAGAAGGAAGGTTGAGTCAGGGGGAGAAATATAAGAGAGCAAGAAAAGAGGTACTGGCTCTGCGCATAGGCAACCCAGCCCTGCATGGGGGACCATCCAGACCCTGCCCTCACCTGACCCATGGCTCCCCTATGCCCTCTGCTTGAAACCTCCAAAAGAGCTCAGACCATCCAAAGTTCCTGACATCAAAATCCTGACCCACCTACACCCAACAGGAGAGGAAAGCAGAGAGAGAGACCTCACCTGCACCCACTAGAAGAGGGGAGGGAAGACAGCAGTACAAGAACACATTCAACAATAGAAACACCAATATGACACCACAGGAATCTAGGGACTGGACACCAACAAGAACTGAACACACCAAAGCAGATGAAGCAGAAGAGAATGATCTTAAAAAACAACTTCATGAAAATGATAGAGGCCCTCAAAGATGATATGACAAAAATCGCTTAAAGAAATGGACGGAAAACAAACAAAAAAATTGGAAGAAATAGAGGAAAAGACCAACAAAAAATGCAAGAAATCCACAAATTTCTTAAAGAAATCAAGGAAAGCCAAAAAAATAAAACAACCAAACAGATGAAGCAAACAATTCAAACAGTTCAAAACCCAAAAACTGAAATAGAGGCAATAAAGAAAGCACAAGCTGAGGGAATGCTGGAAATAGAAAAGCTGGGTAAATGATCAAGAACTACAGATGCAAGTATAACTAACAGAATACATGACATGGAAGAGAGAATTTCAGGTGCTGAAGATATACTAGAGGAAATAGATTTATTGACCAAAGAAAATCTTAAATCCAACAAATACTTAACACAAAATATACAGGAAATATGGGACACCATGAAAAGTTCAAATATAAGAATAATAGGAATAGACAAAGGTGAAGAAGCCCAGTTCAAAGGTATGGAAAACATATTCAACAAAATCATAGGAGAAAACTCTCCCAATGAAGGACATGCCTATGAAAGTACAAGAATACTAAACACCAAATGGACTGGACCAAGAAAAAAGGAGAGTCCCCTCAACGATAATCAAAGCACCAAACATAACAGAATAAATAAAGAATATTAAAAGCAGAGAAGGAAAAAGGTCAGGTAACATGTAAAGGCAGATCTATCAGAATTACACCTGACTTCCCCATGCAAACTCTAAAAGCCAGAAGGTCATGGATAGACAGAAACTTAACAAAGAAACAAAAGAACTAACAGAAGTTATGACCCAATTGGGTTTAACAGACATCTATAGAATATTCCATCCAAACTCTAAAGAATATACCTTCTTCTCAGTGCCACATGGAACCTTCTCTAAAATCGACTACATACTAGGCAACTTAACAAACCTCAACAGATACAAAAAAAAAAAAAACAAAAAAAAAAATTGGAATAGCCCCCTGTGTTTTATCAGACCACCATGCTTTAAAATTAGAATTCAACAACAACACAAGTTCCAGAAACCCTACAAACTCATAAAAAATGAACAATGCAAAATTGCACCATTCCTGGGTCAAGGAAGAAATAAAGAGAGAAATTAAAGATTTCCTAGAATTCAGTGAGAAGGAAGACACAACATATCCAAACTGATGGGACACTTTGAAAGCAGTGCTAAGAGGAAAGTTCATAGCACTAATTGCCCACATGAAGAAACTGGAGAATAGTCACATTAGAGAATTAACAGCACAACTGAAAGCACTGGAACAAAAGAAGCAAAGTCACCCCAGAGGAGTAGACACCAGGATATAATCAATTTGAGTGCTGAAATCAATAAAGTAGAAACAAAGAAAACAATACAAATAATCAATGAAACACAGAGTTGGTTCTTTGAAAAAATCAACAAGATAGACAAACCTTTATTTAAACTAACCAAAAAGCAGACAGAACATGTAAAT
Source organism: Phodopus roborovskii (assembly GCF_943737965.1). Classification (NCBI taxonomy): domain Eukaryota; kingdom Metazoa; phylum Chordata; class Mammalia; order Rodentia; family Cricetidae; genus Phodopus; species Phodopus roborovskii. Next base: position 5,378,841 of record NW_026126547.1, read on the forward strand.
TAGTAAAAATCAGAAATGAAAAGGGAGACATAACAACAGACACTGAGGAAATCCAGAGACTCTTTAGGTCATACTTCGAAAACCTGTAGTCGACAAAACTTGAAAATTCAAAGGAAGTGAACAAATTTCTGGATAGATATCACTTACCAAAATTAAATCAAGAACAGATAATAAATTTAAATAGACCTGTAACTCGTAATGAAAGAGAAGTAGTCATCAAAAGTCTCCCAACCAAAAACATCCCAGGGCCAGATGGCTTCAGTGCAGAATTCTACCAGAAATTCAAAGACGAGCTAATACCAATACCTCTCAAATTGTTCTATACAATAGAGGCAGAAAGTTCATTGCCAAACTCTTTTTATGAGGCTACAATTACCTTGGTAACGAAGCCACACAAAGATACAACTAAGAAAGAGAATTGCAGACAAATATCCCTTATGAACATTGATGCAAAAATACTCAATACAAATCGAATCCATGAACACATCAGAGAAAACATCCATCATGACCATGTAGGCTTCATCCCAAAGATGCAGGGATGGGTCAACATATGAAAATCTATCAATGTGATCCACCACATAAACAATTGAAAAAGAAAAACCATATGATCATCTCACTAGATGCTGAAAAAGCCTTTGACAAAATCCAACACCCCTTCATGATCAATGTCTTGGAGATCAGGGATAACAGGAACATATCTAAATATAATAAAAGCAATATACACTAAACCAACAGCCAACATCAAACTAAATGGAGAAAAACTCAAAGTGATTCCTCTAAAATCAGGAACAAGAAAAGATTGTCCATTCTCTCCATATCTCTTCAATATTGTACTTGAAGTTCTAGCTAGAGCAATATGACAACAAAAGGTGATCAAGGGGTTACAAATTTGAAAAGGAAGAAGTCAAAGTTTCACTATTTGTAGATGATATGATCGTTTACATAAGTGACCCGAAAAACTCTAACAAGGAAATCCTATAGCTGATAAACACCTTCAGCAGAAATCAGGATACAAGATAAACTAAAAAAAAAATAATAAAATCAGTAGCCCTACTGTATACCTATATACAGGTGACAAAGGGGCTGAGAAAAAAATCAGAGAAATTTTACCCTTTACAATAGCCACAAACAACATAACAGTTCTTGATGTAAAGCTAACCAAACAAGTGAAAGACCTGTATAGCAAGAACTTTGAGTCTATCAAGAAATAAATTTAAAAAGATACCAGAAAATGGAAAGATCTCCTATGCTCATGGATAAACAGGATCAACATAGTAAAATGGCAATCTTGCCAACAACAATCTACAGATTCAAAGCAATCCCCATCAAAATCCTAGCACAATTCTTCACATACCTTGATAGGACAATACTCAACTTTATATGGAAAAACAAAAGACCCAGGACAGCCAAAACAACACTGTATAATAGAGAAACTTCTGGAGGCATCATCATCACTGATTTCAAGCTCATATATATATATTAATGAAAACAGCTTGATATTGGCACAAAAATAGACAGGTAGACTAATGGAATCAAATTGAAAACCCTGATATTAATCCATACACCTATGAACACATGACTTTTGACAAAGTAGCTAAAATTATACAATGGAAAAAAAAGAAAACATCTTTCACAAATGGTGCTGGCACAACTGGATGCTGGAGTGCAGAAGACTACAGATAGATCCATGTCTATCATCAAATGGGTCAAACACCTCAACATAAATCCAGCCACACTGATCCTCTTAGAAGAGAAAGTGGGAGGTAACTTTGGACGAATTGGTACAGGAGACAGTTTCCTGAGCATAACACCAGTAGCACAGATACTGAGATAGACAATTAATAAATGGGATCTTCTGAAACCGAAAAGCTTCTGTAAGGCAAAGGACACAGTCAACAAGACAAAACGGCAGCCCACAGAGTGTGAAAAGATTTTCACCCACCCCACATCTGATAGAGGGCTGATTTCCAAAATATACAAAGAACTCAAGAAACTAGTCACAAAAAATGCCAAATAATCCAATTTAAAACTGGGGTAAAAAAAACTAAATAGTGAATTCTCAATAGAGGAATCTAAAATGGCTGAAAGACACTTAAGAAAGTGCCTAACATCCTTAGCCATTAGGGAAATGCAAATCAAAACAACTCTGAGATGCCATCTTACTACTGTCAGAATGGCTAAAATCAACACCAATGACAGTTTATGCGGAGGGGTTGTGGAGAAAGGGGCACACTCCTCCGCTGCTGGTGGAAGTGCAAACTCATACAGCCACTTTGGCAATCAGTATGGTGGTTCCTCAGGAAAATGGGAATCAGTCTTCCACAAGATCTGGCAACTCCACTCTTAGGCATAAACCCAAATGATGTACATTCATGCATCAAAGACATCTATTCAACTATGTTCATAGCAGCATTATTTGTAATAGCCAGAACATGGAAGCAACTTAGATGTCCCTCAACTGAAGAATGGATAAAGAAAATGTGGTACAGTTACACAATGGAGTACTACTGAGCAGAAAAAAAATGGAATATTGAAATCCTTAGGCAAATGTATGGAACTAAAGAAACCATCTTGAGTGAGGTAACCCAGTCCCAAAAAGATGAACATGGTATGTACTCGCTTATATATGGAGTTTACATATAGAGCAAAAATCACCTGCTTACAATCCACACTACTAGAGAAGCTAGGAAACAAGGAAGACACTAAGAGAGACATACAAGGTCCCTCACAGAAGGGGAAAGGGACAAGATCTCCTGAGTAAATTGGGGGAGGGGTGGAGAAAGAAAAGGGGAGAAGATAAGGGGAGAGGAAAACATGAGGGAGCAGGGAGATTGAGTCAGAAGAATAATAGAGGAGAGCAAGAAAAGAGGTGCCATAATAAAGGGAGCCATTATAGGTTTAAAGAGAAATCTGGCACTAGGGAAATGTCTGGAGATCCACAAGGATGATCCCAACTAAGAATCTAAGCAATAGTGGAGAGGCTACCTTAAATGCCCTTCCCCTAAAATAGAATGATCTCTACTTTATATGCCATCCTATAGCCTTCATTCAGTATCTGATGGAATTAGAAGCAGAGATCCACAGCTAAGCACTGAGCCCAACTTCTGGAATCCAGTTGTGAGAGGGAGGAGTGATGAGCAAAGAGGTCAAGACCATGCTGGAGAAATGCACAGAAACTGCTGACCTGAGCAAGTAGGAACACACAGACCCCCCAGTCTGGCAGATAGGGAACCAACATAGGCCCGACCTAGACCCCCTGAATGTGTGTGTCAGTTAGGAGACCTGGGCAGTCTATGGGGCCTCTGGCAGTGGAAGCAGTATTTATCCTTAGTGCATGAACTGACTTTGGGAGCCCATTCCCCATAGAGGGATACTCTCTTCATCTAGACTCAAGTCCAAATGACTTTACAGACTTTGATGATCCCTCATGGAAGGCCTCACCCTCCCTGGGGAGTAGATGGGGATGGGATGGGGGGGGCATGGGAGGGTGGGAGAGAGAGTGAACTGGGATTGATATGTAAAATAAGATTGTTTCTAATTTAAATAAAATTTATTTTTTAAAAAAAGAGAGAGATTCTAATGAATTGAGATTGGGACATTTTAAAATTCTTTCCAGATACCAGTCAAGGGCTTTCTTTTCTCCCTATATTTAACAGCTGTGTTCTTTGAGATAGGACCTCTGTAGCAGTACTCCAAAACAACAACTGACACCTCAAAATTAGCCTTTAGAAGCAAAATATTTTCATTACTCCCCCCTCTAATGGCAGTTAAGGGTTACTCCTTCAGAGAGAGGAGATGATAAGAACAGAAAGTAGGAACTGCCTGGGCAGTTTAGGATGAAAACACCCCCACCCCTGCTAGCAAAAAAACAATTTCTTTCTTGACTAAAGGCCTGAAATGCCACGAGACTCTTAGCAGCTTCTTCCTTGCCAGAGGCCAAAGATGCCAAAAGTGTTTAGAGATCTGATTTCTGATCCGGATCCTAAGTAATTCTTTGGGGAGCCAGAGTGTTAAAGTAGTTATGAAGGTCTGTTAAGAGAAAATGTTCCTCCTTGTCAAAGAGACTAGAATCTCTGGCTTGGGTGCAGACCTACATCCCAAAAGAGCAATGATGGGAGATGCCATTATGTATATATGTTTCTCATACTGGTTAATAATAAAGCACTGTTGGCCAATAGGAAAGGAAGATAGGAGGGACTAGGAGACAAGGAGGAAATAGGAAGTAGTAAGGAGGAGCCAAGATGGAGAGTCTGGAGAAAGCAGTATGCCGCCAGCTCCCCGGTAAGAGAAATACATAGATCAGCAGAAATGGGTTAATAATTAAGGCAGAGCTAGCTGATAAGAAACAAGTAACTAGGCCAACAGTATTGTATCAAATACAGAGTCTCAGCGCGTTATTTGGGGCTGGCGTGGCGGCAGGACAAGACCTGGCGGCGGCAGGCAGAAAAACCATACTCTTACAAATGGCGCCCACGTGGTTAATAAGAACTTCCACTTAAAATTTAACAAAAGCTTAAAAAAGGGTTTTAGAAACAAAAGAACAGAGACAAGCAAAGTTTCTTGGTAACAGCATTTTTCTCGGTTGGACTCTGTTTTGCAAGAGACAAGCAGATATTTGCGCGGCTTCCTTTAAGGGAAGGTTCCTGACATGAAATTGGGAAGGGAGCATTGCAGGTTGAAGACTCAGGAAAAAGGAAAGAGGGTATTTGGATGGAAATAGCCAAGATACAATGCATGCATCTATGAAACTGTCAATAAATAAATATTCTAAAAAGGAAGACATGCTAAATATAAATGTTAGAAGACATAAACGACAGATTATGGTTGTTTAATAATTATTCAGACTCTTTGAAATCTGAAGAAATAGGAGATTATCTTAAATAGAAGTGGTTGACAATATTCCAGGATTAATAATATAACACATCTTTTAAGATCCATATAGCCAGAAAATTTCAAAAACATAAATAAAATAATACATAACTATATACAAAATAGTGGGTTTCATAAGACAAAAGAGAAATTAACAATCTAAAAGTTTATGTAAGTTCCTGTAACAAGTACGGTTTTTCCGCCTGCCGCCACCTGGTCTTGTCCTGCCGCCGCGCCAGCCCCAAATAACACACAGAGACTCTGTATTTGATATTATGCTATTGGCCAGGTACTACTTTCTTATCGGCTAGCTCTGCCTTAGTTATTAACCCATTTGTGTTAATCTATGTATGTCCACGTGTTCTCCTTACCGGGAGCCGGCTGCCGCATACTGCTCTCTCCAGACGCTCCATCTTGACTCCTCCTTCCTACTTCCTATTTCCTCCTTGTCTCCTATTCCCTCCTATCTTCCTTTCCTATTGGCCAACAGTGCTTTATTATTAACCAGTATGAGAAACATACAGAATGACCTCTCCCATCAAGTTCCACTGTTACCTGAATTTACAAGAGCAATTCTGGAAACCCAAAGACAGGAACAAAATAATTAAGGTGATAGCATAAAGAATATCAATTTAAATACAATTGATGTCTAATGAAACTTTTAAAAAAGATAAGAACAAATGTGAAATTTTTCCTAAATAAATGTGTCCACATATACTAATAAATGTATTTTTTGAAAAATAAATATGAAGAGAGGTAGGCAATGGTTAGCAAGTGTATCAATACAACAAGGTTCAGTCTATTGTCCTCACAATGGGGAGCATGTCAGCTTGCAGGTGGATGTGGTGCTGGAGCTGAGAGTACTACATTTTGTAGGCAACAGGTAGTTGACTTACTGTCACACTGAGGTGTGACACAAATTAATAAATGACCCAGAGACAGCTGAAGATCGGGGAAGCAAAAGAGCAGGCCACTAGCTCTTACCTCTAGCTCCGGCTGTAAGGGCTGATCCACGCACGAGCTCTTCACCAAGTCTCAAATTGCTGCCTCTCTTCGGTGTGGCTGGAGAATGAATGCCTCTCTGAGACTTTGCTTCTGTCTTATACACTTCCCTATGTGTGAGCTATGATTCTCTTTTAGACTGATTCAATCTCATGTATCCCTGGGTGGCCTTGGACTCACAGAGATCCATGTACCTCTTAATCCTGAGTTCTAGGATTAAAGGTGTGTGCCACCACCTCCTAGCTTCTAGCTGTTGGGATTAAAGGTGTGTGCCTGGCTTCTATGTCTTGTGGCTGACTTTGCTTTTCTGAATCCTCAGTCAAGCTTTAATAAATCACAAATAATATATCACTACACTGAGGGAAGGTTCAGCAAAAGAGCCCTCAAAGCCCATCTCCACAGTAACACATTTCCTCCAACAAGGCCACACCTCCTAACAGCACCACTCCCTGTGGGGGGTCATTTTCTTTCAAACCTCCACAATACCCAGAAAATAAATAGTAATAAAAAAGTGGATGGTGCATTAATCACCATGATGGTGGGAGAGCTTCACTACAACTCTTTTACTGATGGATTAGACCAAAGTACTCATGAAAAGTAAGATTTAAATAAATTAATGTAATTAACAACTTTGTTGTGTGCAAGTGTGCAAAACATTGTACCAATCAGTTAGAATGAATATTCTTTCTAGTCATAGGAAATCTTTACAAAAGTATTATAGTTGGTGAGTGCTCAGATAGGTCATCATCCCTATCAACCTTTCCCATCCTGTACTCAATGGACATCAGAAGAGGGGGCAGATGGTGGGGAAGAGAACTGAAAGACTCTCTTCTGGACATGACATGGCTGATGCATGCTTCTCTCCAGAGTAGCTGTGGTCATCTGTACAAAGCCTGCACAAGATAAAACCAGAAGAGGTTTAATCGTGGTTGAGAACAGAGTTTCTGAAACACTGCCCAAACTGCAAAGCTATTTGCAGTTGGTAGCTGTTGAGGGAGGGATGTGGCTGCAAGAAGGTTACCCATGCACCAGTGGATGACCTCACAGGCATACACTATTTGAACTCAGTAGGCTATTTGAAATTCTGGAGAGAGTTGGAGGGAATCAAGAGGAAGTACATGAGATTAAAATACATTGCATACATTTATGAAACCCTCAAAGAATAAATATTATTTTTAAGGTCTATAATTATAAAAATAAATCCATGGGCACAAAATACTATGGACATAAAAATCTTAGTAAATGCTGATATGAGAGCAATACATAATAAAAATAAATATATATGGGCTATGTTTATTTATTTATTTATTTCGGTTTTTCGAGACAGGGTTTCTCTGTAGCTTTGGAGCCTGTCCTGGAACGAACTCAGTAGATCATGCTGGCCTCAAACTCAGTAGACCACCCGCCTCTGCCTCCCAAGTACTGGGATTAAAGGCATGAACCACCACCGCCCAGTGATGAGCTATGTTTAAAACACTTTCAAGTAACTATTCACTTAAAAAGTAAATAATTTTGGATATTCTTGCAAATTTTAACTAAACATTATTGAGAATGCTATATAACAACATACAGATACATTATACTCATTTAGATAACTCCATGAAAAAATTTAAAATGAAGAAACTAGACGTCTCAGTTGACAAAATTCTTCCTGTATAGGCCTAAGTACCTGGATTTGGATACTCAGCTTCTATGCAATGTCTGGGCGCAGTGGCATGCATATGAAATCTCAGCACTGGAGAGGTGGAGGCAGGAAGAGCTCTCTGGTCTGTCTAGCTGAAGTGGCGAGTTCCAAATGTATTGTGCAATCCTGTCTCAATAAGAGGAGAATAACTGAAGAAGATAGCTGGCATTGACCTCTGACTTCCCTATGCATATGTACACACACACACACCAGAGCACACAGATAAGTATACACATACATAGATAATTATATACACACAAAATGAAGAAGCAAATTAATAAATACTGGTGTTGAAATAGGAATAAAGAAATTGAAAATGGTTCATTGTAGAGAGAAGTATTAAATGTTATAGTTACTAAAGGAAAATAGTATAGTAATTCCTCAAAAAATAAAAATAACATTACCATATGACACAGCAATTCTAATTTTGGACATATATTCTAAAGAATTGAAAGCAGTCTCAGAAGGATATTTGCATACCACGTTTAAACTATCACTATTCACAGTAGTTGAATCATAACAGTGCCCTAAGTGTCCATAGATGAATGGATAGATGATCAGAGTCTATCTATACATACAATGTGGTATTATGCAGCATGAGTAAAGAAGGAAATTCTGAGACAAATCAGTAGGATCCAGAGAAATGGATCACCTATTTTAACAACATCCAAAAATAACATATCACACATATTTTTCCTAAAACATGGAAAATACTCCCAATCTGTAAAACTAATGGAGAAGTGAGGAAATTATTTCATGGGCCCTTGCTACAAAAGAAAATAAGGAAACATGATTAATCCCATTAATAATCAGAATAATTCCAATCAAAATTACAACAACATTTACAGCTTTATTATCAGAATTAGCGCATTTGAAGACTGGTGAAATCAATTGTCGAGGTCATGGTAGTTTGGGGATACAGTGGTGCTTTCTGGCCCTCAAATACAGGATGACTATTGCATAATGATCTGGTTTATGGAAAATGCCTGGGTCACAGGAGACAAGTCTAGCAAGAGCATGTGAAAGCCAAGTGGTTCTCAACCCAAGTCAAATCCCCAAATACTCACACTTTACTCAGTGGTCATGAAATGTATGCAGTGTCTTAAAGAACATTGACCAAATTAAAGCAAACATTGAAAAAGAATAGGAATGCACATCTTGCTGCCACCTACCTTTGTAGCCAAAGTGAAAGAAATGGATAGTACATAGTAATAAAATAATATGGTCATTAATATAATTTTATACCATTTGTGATTATAAGTAACATCTGAGTTTATCAAATGCTGTATTATAATTATACATTTAATATATATAATTAATATATACATATTCATGATATATTATTGTGTAGAACTGGAGAGTTTGCTCAGTTGTTAGGAGAACTTATTGCTCTTGCAGATTACCTGGATTTGATTCTGGGCACTCAATTGGTGGCTCACGGCCATAAGTAACTCTTGTTCCAAAGGATCCAATACCTTCTGATTTCTGCAGGTACCAGTTATGCACATGCCACACATACATACAACCAAGCAAAACACTCCCACACGTAAAATAATAAAATGAATAAATCCAAAAAGAACTAGAAATTATTTATAATACATTACTATGGAGATTATTTAAAAACAAAGTCCAAGGCTATTTTTTTCTTTTGGTTTCTGTTGTGTCTCATGTTTACATTTTCTGTGAAATGATAATATGAAAGAGAGCTGCACAGATGGAGGTAATAATATGTTGTAGTTTTTTCAACAAGGTTCAAAGGCTTTTCAAACCCCATGCTGTTTATTATCTGTGTATTGTACAAAGCTGCCTCAATTCCATAGTGTTCACAAAGTTGCTCCGCTTTCCAAACCACTTTGAGTAAAGTGATAATTGACAACTGCTTGGCTATTACAGAAACCTTAAAATTTAGAGATCTATCTCTGCTGATGATGAGATTGCATGGTGTTGCAGTCAAATCTTCCTACATTCTGAGAGTAGTGTGGCCTGCCATTTTCTCCTGATGTCATTCTACATGATTTCTTGTCTTGGACTAGAAGTACAGGCAAAAGTTCTACTTTGAATGCTGACACCATTGGATCTTTCACTGAATCAGGTTATGTTGCTTGTCATTGCCCCGGGTTTACTATCTAGAAACCATGCCTAAGTAAGATCTACTAGGCAGCAGGCTGTAAAGATCATGCAAGGCAGATAACATCTCTAAAATGACCAGGCTGTTCTTGGGTGGAAAAGCTCTTGGTGTCTCCATTCCTGCCTGTTACATTTGCTATCAGGAGGCCAGAGTGAACCCCAAAGGTATCCACAGAACAGATTCTGGGAATCTCCCATGGGGCCCCTTCACTGATCATCCCACCTGTGGCTACTCTGTGATTGGTCTATGGTTTCTCTCCCTTCTTTCTCTTGCTCTGCCCCTGTGGCTGGTTTGCTATTATTATCCAAACCCAGCTCCATTCCCTGTGCCCTGATGCACATCTTTGTTCTCTGGCACTGGTACTACCTGGTAAAGTCACAGTATCCTTCTCAAATGCCAAAGTCACAATCAGACACCAGAATCATCCTTTCCCTGACACCCATTCACAATCTTCCAAACACAGGCTTAGCTTCACTTCTGCCTGCATGGTAATATGCTAGGCTGAGACAATATGATGGATTGATGTATTTATATATACATATATATACACACACACTTGAGGTTTTTCTTATCTATATAAGTGTTCAATATTTATTAAGATGTGAAAATGAAATTTTAAATCTCCTTTAATACCAGCTCAGAGGAATCTGACACCCTTTTCTGGCATCTTTGAGATGTGTATTGTTGTATGCTTATACATATAAGTAAATAAACAAATATACAAAAAGAAAGTGAATATTAATTGTTCTCTCATTTAAAAATGTCATGTGGGATAATAGACATTTCAGTTGAATTAATACACAATGTGTGTGTGCATTTGTTTTGACATCAGTTGTACACAATAAACACAGTTTTTACTTTTTAGTTAAAAGAACTCCAAACTTTAAGAATATCCAGTCCTTTGTCTCTCGCTTGTTCTTTATTCCTTCAAACTTTAGTTTCTTGTCAACTCATCCTTTATGTATTAGTGACTTTTTCACTGCTATGACAAATATTCCACAAAAACAATTTAATGAAGGAAGACCTCCCTTGAGGTAAAATGGTAGGGGAAGTATAACAGCACGGGCACCTCTGGTGGCTGGTTACCAGGTATCCACAGCCAGGACGCAGAGGAGATGACCACCAGGCCTCCAGCAGTCTTTTCCTTTTGCCCTTTTATTTCAGTTCATGATGGCAACATGGAGCCCATATTAAGGATGAGTTTTCCTTCCTCAAAGACATGCCCTCAAAGACTCACCCAAAGGAGTATATCCAAGATGATTCTAAATCCAGTCAAATTGACAATGCAGATGAATTTCTCATGCTGCGTTTCAATGAACAGGTGTTGGAGAGTGTTTCTTCCTGACCTCTGGTCCCATAACTCTCTTTAGCATGTCTTTACCCTCTTTGTTATGTCTCCTGTTAAGATGTGGCAATCTTTTCTAAAATATAGCATGAATATGCACTTCTTTCCATAAGATCCTAATATGTCAAATATACAAATCACTGAGTTCTTTGTACTTACTCTGGTCTAGTTTCACTTCCCGCTATTTCTTTAGTATCTTTTAAGAACCCCACACTTCTTTATTCATGCACCTTATGTTCCAGACATACTAACCCACAAGAGAAATTTCAAATTAGCGCCATTAGTATGTCTTAATTGTGTCCCTCAAATGATTATATGCTCTAACCTCCAGTATGGTAATGTGGGATACCACAATATCTTCAAGAGAGAGATCCTAGTGGGAGTTCTCTAGATGGATCGAGACCACACAGGACTGTGGTCTTTCTCTTGAATCCTGATTTCAAGATGTGATCTCTTCCTCCCAGATGCACTCCTACCATGAATTCATCACCACAGTCAAGCCATTGCTGATGCCTTTCCCTGGAACTTCTAGAACTCTGAGCTAAATAAACCAATTCCTTATGTCAATATTCTGTCTTGGGTACTTAATCTAGTTAAGGCACACTCGGCTGAAATAGCCATGCTATTTGCTTTTATGATAATCATTTTTGGAAACTATAATAAATTTAGAGAAATATTTCCAAAGCATTTTAGTCCTCCTTGTCACTGAATCATTTGATTTTATATTGTCAGCAGTGTTATAATATGGTGTGAGAGGGACCTTGGTGGGAAGCCACACAGAGGGTGAGAGACAAACCTTGCCATGCAGACAGAATTGTGTGGGAAAGGGGAGGGGGGGAGAAAGGGAGAAGGAGAGAGATAGGAAAAGGCCTGCTGCCTCCTCAGAGGAACAGCTGGAAAGAGAGAATGGGAGTGGGCAGAGCTCGTCTCATAATGAACCTTTTGCACCTGCATACAGTCAGGGTACTGCTTGCCATGTTCTCCAATGGGCGGGGCCAAAGTATGTCTGGATGCTAACAAGCATTATGTTCCACCAATCATAAATTAGAATATACTAAACACAGGCCCATACATAAGCCCATCAAAACGAAAATTAATATGAGTTGATTATAATCATGCAATCCCATTTAAATATGATGGGATGCGCAGACAGAAAAATACCCCTTATAGCAAAGGGATCAGGTATTACTTTGTGGTAGAATTTCTGCTCCATATTTCTGTATATAAAAATTCAGTATTTTCTTTATTTTTAAGCTCGAGACATACTTGAAAAGTATGGATCGGCAATTTAAGAAATTTCTCAAAGTTTGGGCTTGCTTTATACTTTAGCTAACTTTTCTGTTGTTGCTACAACCAAGTATGTGACAAGAAACAACTTAAGGCAGGAAGAGTTTAATTTACTTTGGGGTTCCAGGGGATTTAGTCCATCGAAGCGGTGAAGGCATGGCAGCAAAATTATGAAGCATCTGGGCAGCTTTTGTCCACAGTCGGGAGACAGAAAGCATATAGAAGTAGGACTAGGATATCAAACTTCAAAACCCACTCCCAGTGACCCAATTCTTTCAGCAAGCCTCTAAGTCCTAAAGTTCCCACAAGAACCAGTGGCACTAGCCACAGACAAATTCTCAAATACCTGAGTCTATGTGGGTGGGAGGGGCATTTCACACTCAAGCCACACCTTGCTCCTGTCCCCAATAGTCTCACGAAAAATACCTTATAAGAAGCCACTTAAGGAAGGGTGATCTTACTGTTTGAGGGCATACTGCCCATCGTGGCAAAGATGACGTAGCACCAAGAGTGTGAGGTAACTGCTCACACTGCATCCACATCCAAGGAGCAGAGACTGAGCAGGAAATGGAGACAGGCTATCAAACACCAACTCCTCCCCTCAATGACTTACTTCTTCCACAACCTTCCAAAATAGCATCTCTTGATAAAGATAGAGTATTCCATGTACAAATGCAGGAGCCTATGAGGACATTTCAAATAAAACCTCAGCACCCAGCAGCTTCTCTCATCAAATTCTCTTCCCGTGTCTTGAGTCAATCTCGTCAGGTAGAATTTAATTTGATTTCTCCCATTACTGGTGATAGTGACGTCAGTTGGGTTTGTACTTAGACTTTTCTACTGTCATATTATTAGTAGTATTACTATTAAACAAGTCTTTTATGAATAGCTACTTTGAGGTTATGTAAACATTCCAAGAGTGGGTAATGATATATCTATTCATGAATTTGAGATTCCTATTGTAAATATATAAATGCCTGATTTTCTATGTCATTCAATGGATTGTGGTTTATTATTGTCATCTATTTTGATGCTCAAGATCTTTTGTGTTACTAAACATATCCGAACTTAGCAACTTCGCTTTCTAATTCAACAAATATTCTAGGCTCATGTCATGTTTTCTTTGACCAAGCCCCATAACTAACAATTGCTTTAAGGACCATCACTCCCTTTCCATGGAGAAGGATGCTCCAAATCTAAGAAGTGAAGATCAGTGTGATCAGTGTGATCTTGGACACTGAGACTTGATGTGTTTATCTGTGGGTGTCTGCTTCTGCTTCCATCAGCTACTAGATGTAGTCTCTAGGATGGCATATAACATAGTTGTCAATCTCATTACCGTGGAAGGGCATTAAAGGTAGCCTCTCCACTATTGCTTAGATTGTTAGTTGGATTCATCATTGTAGATCTCTGAACATTTCCCTAGTGCCAGATTTCTTCTTGTATTTAGATTTAAATCTATCATTTTGTCATCTATTTCCCTTTGTTGCTCCATCTATGTTCTTAACCCTTCTCCATTCTTATTTTGTCCTAAATCAACTTTTAAAATATTCTGTTTCTCTTATTACTTGATAATTATAGCCTCCTATTTTTCTCTTATCTGTTACCTTACATATTGCAACACTCTCCTTTGATTTTTTTTCTCACTGTTGTAGATTGAATTCAGGGCTTCACAAATATTAGGTAAGTATCTGTCACTGAACTACAACCTCAGAAGACCTTTTACTTTTTATTTTTGAAAAAGACTCTCACAATGTTGCCAAAGTTTACTTTAAGCTAAGTCAGTAGCCCAAGTTGGCCATGAATGTGTCATACTCCTGCCTCACCTCTTGGATCATTGGGATCACAGGCCTTCCCTACCACGTCTAATTCTTTTCCTTATTATTATTTTGTTACTTAATAAGCATGTTGGATTTTGTGCCCTATTTTTTGGTTCATTTAGGAAAGAAAGTCTTTTTAATGAAACTTTTATATTTTTTAGGTAATTGTACATTTATTTGGAATGGCAAAAACTAATAGAGACATATATTGCACCTTCTTGTTTTTCCTTGTGGTGGTATCTAGCAACAGAGTCATAACTGTGGTATGGACATTGATGTGATCTATTGTGCTGCCTAGTTTTATGTCAGCCTGATATGAGCTATAGTCATCAGGGAGGAGGGAGCCTCAACTGAGAAAATGGTTCCATAAGATTGGACTGTAGGGCATTTCTGTAATTAGTGATTGATGGGGCCCATTATAGATGGGGCCATCCCTGGGCAGACCACTCTGGGTTCTGTAAAAAATCAGTCTGAGCAAGACAGACGAAACAATCTTGTAAGTAGCACTCTTCTATGGCCTCTTCATCAGCTCCTGCCTTCAGGTTCCTGCCCTGTTTGAGTTCCTGTCCTGACTTCCTTCAATGATGAACAGTGATGTAGAAGTGTAAGGCAAATTAACCCATTCCTAAGTTGCTTTTGGTCATGGTATTTGATCACAGCAATAATAATCCTAACTAAGATGTCCATCAAGTTTATGCATATTTCCCCAATTTTTACTTATGAGATGTGTATATACATGTTTTCTATCAATTTTATGATGTGTAAGTTTCTGCATCTACTGCATAAGCAAATTTTGTTGAAACCATGATGCACCATATGAGCTTTGGTACCTCTTTTTTCCCTATACTGTTGAACAGCACAAACAACCCCTTCCTAAGGCCACATTACCATTCTCCCATTGTTTAACTGTTTTGTTTTTGTGGCATTTTTTTTCTTATTTTACATATTGATCCTAGTTCCCTCCCCCTCCCATCCTCCCATCCTCCCATTCCCCCTCACCCCACCCCCTGTCCCATTCCCCATCCACTCCCCAGGGAGGGTGAGGCCTGCCAGGAGAGATCATCAAAATCTGTCAAGTCATATGGGGTAGGGCCTAGGCCCTCCCTTGTGTCTCTAGGCTAATGGAGTATCCCTCCATGGGGAGTGTGCTCCAGAAGTCCTTTAGTGCACCAGATACATCCTAGTTCCATTTTCAGAGGTCCTATTGTGTGTACAGTAAAACACACACAAGTGACTTGCTATACTGTCTATTGACAATTAGCCTATCATTTGAACATATGGGTATTTTAGTATTTACTGTCAGTATCCATGCTATTGGCTCAACACAACCTCATCCAAAGCTTATTTTAGTTTGGAACACGTCTAACATACTCACAGAGCTTATATTAATCAGACACCATTCCACAAATATTTTAATGGCTTTTTCATTTAAAAACTGAATAGTACTAATTTTAACCATTAACAAATAAAATCTCCATCTTGAAACTCTATAATAGGGTAAAGTTTTTAATTTTTCTTGGGCTATGTATATGTAATGTATAGTATTTATATTTTTGCCTATTCCTTTTATTGTTTCGTATAACTGTAAAAAATTATATTAGTTTTCAACTAGTTTATTAATTATTTTTACTGTTCTAGCCTATGGAAATGTGCAGGTGTCATGAAGGTGACACGTGAACCTTCACACCTACTTGTGCACCCAGAGAAGCCACAGTAGATGAATTCTGGGACTTGCCACTCTCAGTCACAACACACTTTCTCTTTGAGACAGGCACAGCCTCAGAGTCCTTCATCATACTTCTTTCTAGGCAGATCAAAATTCATGTAAGAATTCAAGATAAAAATTGGTTTGTCTCTCTCTACTAAAATGGCAATTACTTAGATGAGTTATTAAGTTATTTTACTTTTCTGTTTCAGAAGTAAAATTAACATGTATATTCAATTCAAAGTCAATCTTAAGTAAATTAAATTGAGTTTTCACCATTAGTCTTTTAATACCTATTTGTTTTGGAGCTAGTGCATCACTGTGTATCTCACACAATCCTCTAATATATGCCCTTCCTACCTAGCATCCCAAGTGACACTAGTATCATGCCCACTTTAGAACCTTGACTGGTTGCTTTTTGCTCATCATTAACAGTTTGGGTGAGTGACATCATCTTCTGTGACTCTCTGGGAACTGTCTCTTCATCATCTACTGATCGCCAGCAGATCACATTCTCAGTATATTTTGCACTGAATGTTCATCTCTGTTTTTTTTTTTTTCACATGTTCTACTAAAAAACATAGCTATAAAGTGTTGATAGCTATATCTTTGTGGGTAACCAATTTATTCATATTTTCCTGTCAATGTTTGTTACTATTGTGATAGTAATCAAAAGTGCTTCAAAGCACTATTGGTGTATTTTTAAATTTTAAATTTTCTAGATCTCAGTGCACTCTTACAGTAGATGTATTAATTTATTTTCCTTTTAAGAATGTCAAATATTAAGAGTCTGGACAGTCTGTGCAGAAAATTTTAATTCACAGTTAACTCTCAAATGAGCTTCAGCTTAACTCTAGACATATATCAGGAAGCATCCTCTTCAAAGATCAGTTAATAAAGCATGAAGGGATTGGAGCCACAAGATCTAAGAGTGATCAGTAAACTGCAGGGAGAACAGGATGTATACTAAAAAAATTTTAATTTATTCACTGTGTGTGTGTGTGTGTGTGTGAGAGAGAGAGAGAGAGAGAGAGAGAGAGAGAGAGAGAGAGAGAGAGAGCAGGCCACACACATGAGGTTAGAGGACAGTTTGAAGAAATTTTTTTTTCTTCTACCATATGGGTTTCTGCAATGGAACTCAGGTCATCAAGCTTAGTGACAGTTCCCTTACCTACTTTGTCACCTCCCTGACCTCAAAGTTTTTTTTAATGCACACTGAACTTTAAATCACCTACACCTTCACTATACCACAAAATATCATTGGTACAGCACCAAATTGGTCCATGAGTTCAGAGTTATATACATGATAGAGACAAAGATAGAAATAAACTATGTGTTAAACCCCAGTAGAGATGGTATTGCATGGTTTTAGTTCTTCATCACCCAACCAGCTAATATGTAAGGTAACATGAGCATCCTATAGAACCTTAGAATGGAATGGAGAAAGTAGCCACCCACTTTATCAGGAGTGAAAATGTATAGACTTGTAAGTATACCCCACATAGAAAGAACTCAAGATGGAATCTGGCATGGCAGAATTCCATCCATAGAGGTATCTTGCCCACTTCTTTGTTTAACCCTCATAGAGCCCTCTAATTTAGCAGTACCAAAGCTAAGACTTGGGGAAATTAAGTAACATACCAAGATACAAGAAATACCAAATGACAAGAGCAAAGATATAGGAAATTTGTGTCTCCAAGCTCAGTGTTTCCTCTTGAAGTAAAACACTCTCCTAATGGACATGATGGCATTCTCTACTGCCATAGATGCTGACTTCAGTGTTAGCCATTGAAAGCACAATCACCTCTCAGGGAGGTCTGAGTCTTGATTCTGGCACTTCATATGGATCATAAATATATAATATGTGTGCAGGTGCATACAGAGAAAAGGCTGTTGGATCCGTGGGACTGAAGGTATTGGTGACTGTGTGTCCCTTGGCATGAGTGCTAAAAACTGAGCTCCAGTCCTCAGTAAGAATAGCAAGTGCTCCTAACCCATGAGTCATCTCTCCAGTCCCCTACAAGATTTGGTATCTGCCATTCAATATATTTGAGCCTTAATTTTACCTGAAAGGGAAGAGCAATCAGGACACCATTATTTATTTTGCAAGTTGGAAAATGAGAGTGAAGAGATTTGGATGAGTACAAAACATTTTACAACTTGATGTTGGGGATCTGGAAAGATGGCTTGGCAATTAAAATGCATTTTATTCAACCATTAGGACAGGAGTTCAGATTCTAGCATTGATGTCAGCTATACCTTCAATTCCAAGGAATCCAATTCTTTCTTCTGCCTTCAGAGGACACATGCCACACATACTTGAACACACACACACACACACACACACACACACATATATATATATATATATATGCATATGTACACAGAGTCAAATAAAATAAAATGAATCTTTTTAAAAATTGAACACAGGGCAGATGCTTTACCATTGAGCTACATCCCAGGCCCAATGTTTGGAATTTATGTTTTCTTATTTGACTCTGCCTTATTTTTCCATTTTGAGAAATGGGCATACAGCTATAAATCAGTCACAGTACTTTCAAACCCTGTGGAACTTTGTTGACATGTGGTGCGTGCCTGGATGAAGCTCTGGTTACTATGCCACCTCGGTGTGGGAGAGATCTGTATCTGTGGGTATTCAGATAACTAGAACACCCTGTTCTGGGTGAAGGCAACCTTTCACTGATTGTATTTTGATCCCTCCACACCCACACATACACAGTGACTCCTGCGAGACAGTATTTGTCCCTGGAACTAAATGGGAAGTTAAAGTCCTGACTATCTTTTCTTAAATCATAACAATATAAGTAGCAATTGGTTTTGGTCCTTTAAGAAGAGTTGTCTCATCACTTTTTTTGGTCTGGAATCTAACGAGTCTCATAACATTTCATATTTTAGGTTAATGTTAGGATAAACATCAAAAAGTTGGATGCTTCCAGGAATCTTCAAGCTATCTGTACCCATTTCAGTAGGAAATAGTGTGATCAGATTTCATTGCCTGATTTCCAAACCTTCCTGACTTTAATATAGACAACATTTTTAGAGAAGAGGGTAACACAGAAGAAAAATGATCAGTGTTGGTTTGTTGTGGTGGAAAGTGGAGAGAACCAGACAGAGGTGTTGATGAACAATGTCATTCCTCTGTTTCTTGACAAAACCTGCCTCACAGACACCATCATCACCTAGATCCCAGCAGTAGGGGGCTAAAGATACCTAGAGGGCTCAAAACCTTACTGGACCTTCTTTGAACGTAGGTAGTAGTATAGTAGCCAGCTCAGGCCTTCTGCTCTGTCTTCAGACACCACATCAGAACATGTGCACAGAGGCTCCATTTCACAGGGGGACCCACAAACTTCCTAGATAGCACAAAATTCCTGGCACATATTAAGCATTGGATTACCAGCTCCTACCCCTCTCTATCTGGGAGGCTTGTTCTAATGATGAAATATAATATTGGCTATCTGTATTAGCAGAACACATGGTAAAGGACAAAGGGACTATCACAAAGTTTCTGCTCTGAGCCATGGTTTGGAGCCTGTACCTCAAGTTGGTACTGATGCTTGGGAGATGGACATGTAGACAAGGGAGGTTGTAGTTCTCTGTGGATGAGACCTTCTGGTTGAGAACAGGTCCCTAGAACTTGTTGGATGAAATTTGCTCTTCGGTCAACTGCCTGATATTTTCTTCAGATAATTCCAATAGCAGGGATTATTCCTAGATGAAACTCAGTGATTCAAAAGCAAGTCAGAGATCCAGAGGTAGGGTCCCTCACCCTGCCTGGAGTGGGGCAGCAGTGTGTCATCACTGAATTCCATTTTCATTTAGTAGCATCAAACTCATTCTGTACAGGACAAATGGAAACTGTACTTAGCACATGGTATGTCAGAGTGCTCCCTAGCCTGGTGAGCTTGGAGTTAAACTGCGAAAGGTCACTAAGTAGTTGCCACTCCTAGATGTCTCAGCATAGCAAGCCTCACGACTTTCAGTGAGTAAGAAACATAACTTTACCATTGAATTCTGCATCATAATCTTCATCTTTATCATCTCTCCTTATTTTAATACCTGTGAAGTCAGAAATCATCTCTAGTTTATCAGCGTGATCTGTAGGACAAGGGACATTACATGAATGATGTGGAGATTAATTTCCAGCAAATAAGAGGAACAAAATCATGATATAATGTGGGGTTTGCTGAGGGTTAAAGCCCTGTGGATTAGGAATATTCCCAAGATGAACCCTTACATCTTTTTCACATATACCCCTTCCTACAGAGCTCATATATATCCCTTTCTTCAGAGCTAGCATCTTGCCTTCAACATATCAAGATTTCAGTAAATCCTTATCAAATGAAAGAAACCCTAAAATGTCAAATATATATTGAATACATACCAGATATCAAACTGAAAAGGAAATGCACGTAAGTCAAATTCACCAGAGGTTCTTTGAGGATAAAATGTAATTGAGAAGAAATTGTATACATAAAGCTAAACAGTGCTGAGTAAGCTCAAGTTTACATAGCTATGTAATGCAGAAGAAGAGGTAAAGAAATGATCACAGAGGAGAGAGGAGTAAGCAAGCCTTTGGGGACTCAGAGACTGCAACTGGCCTCACAGGGAGGGCAGTAAAGAAGGAAACTGACACATCACCCTGTGTTCTCTGCACATCTTACCTCACCTTTTCCAGTAGTGTACTACTAGGGAGGAGGAAAATGCCAACACTGTAAATAACACAGTCAGAATTTGAATCAAAAATTGACTCCCCAAAGAATATGGTTCCATTCTCCGTGGGAATCCCGCCTACCTGAAAACACGAAGATGGCATAAAATGAAGAGCAACTATTGTGAAGAACGGCCAACATTCCAGAAGAATTGCTGGTTGAAACAGAAGTTAAAATGTTAGGATAGAGTGGTTTGCCCAGGAAAAGTGTGCTGGAAGCACAGCCAGCCCAAGGGCCACCGCCAGGATCAGCTCTGCACTAGGTACTCTGCTCTGCACTTAGGAAGGAGAACTATTAAGGACGTCACAGGGGAGTCAGTATTCTAGGAGAATTAGATAGGCTCTCACCTAAGAGGCGGGTAAGGGAATGAGAGACATTGGGAGGGCTCAGAGGAACGATGCTGAGGCCCTGGCTACCAGAGATAGTCAAACAATATTCTCTTATTCATTGATTCTCTTTCTTGTTCTCAGGTAGCTCTTAAGAAATGTGTCAAAGGAACTAGATAACGATAACCACTTTTCCCCTACTATCTAAATTCCAGGGGAAGTGATGAACAACTAAGAAAGAAAGCATCTTAAAGTTATAGTTGATTAACATAGTCCACATGAGAGAAACCTGGATAATGGGGCCAGGAAGGTCAGGCAGTGTGACTGGTAACAAACATGGACTGAGTGGACAGGAATGTCCTCCGGGACATTTATTAATGAATGAATGGCGAGTACTGGACATTTTGGATGCATGCCTATGGGTGCAGGCAAAGCAAAACCCCCGGCCTGGAAGCCCTGGTGTGTGGCAGAAGGAGTTCCACTAGGGAGATTCTACAAAGAGGAGCCTATGAGACTACAGGAAGTAGAACAACAGCAGGAGAGCTTATACAAATGACTTCTGCCACTGGACCTGGTCAGCCTTGAACACGGGGAGTAAGGGAGAGATCCAAGTGAATCCAGATTTGACAGTCTCCAGGAACAACAGGAAGTGAGTGAGTGAGTGTGTGTGTGTGTGTGTGTGTATGGGTGAATGTGTATATGTATGTGTGAGTGTGTATGTGCGTGTAGGTGGGGGGAGGTTTGATGAAGGCAAAGGGACACCCTTGAAGCTCATGACTCATTCATGGTTTGAAACCTGTTTAAGAGCAAAACTCATTTCCTTTCTCTCACACCTTGTGGAATTTCCACATCTGGAATCGCTGACTGTATCACAGAACTGATGTATTAAGCTGAGAAGGCTACTGCAGGTCTTGGGAAAGGCAGTCACACCCACTTCCACGGTGTGTGAGTGGAAAGCCGGCAGAAATGACCAAGGAGCCGAACTGCTGACATCTTTCATACTTAGCTGCCAATAATTCTCCTGACTCCAAAATCACTTACAATTTGGCTCACAATTTAAAAACAAGGCATATTAATAATAAATTCAATAACCATGAAATATAGAGGATGGGGAGGATGTGAAGGGGGAAAACCACTTTGTTGAGGATTTCTAGGTGCAGAGAAACATGGAGTTGCCTTAAACACTTTGGCTCTGAGCATGCTGATCTAATTCACTGCAAAGAAGGACCATCTCCAGATCACACTAATCACATCATCTAGGAATAGGGAATTCTGTGCCTTCTGAGGAGAAAGTCGCTTCCCTGCCCATGTGCTTCAGATGATGCAAAGAAAACGTTATCATTAATAATCCTGTTTTTTTTAGATGTTGATCAAAACTATAATAATTGTTTTACTTTGTGGTGCTTAGGGTTGAACGTGGGACCTTGCACATGCTGGCCAAGAGTCCTACCACTGAACTACATCTCCAACCTTATGTTTACCTATTATGTTAAAGCATACTCTCACTAAATTGTTCAAAATAGCCGACCTCACTCTGTAGCCTTAGAACTTCCCCAATCCTCCCAACTCATCCTTGCAGAGTCCCTGGCATTATGATCCTTCTCTATAGGCTTGACCATGTGGTTCTTTCTTCAGCACTCCTGGTGAGAAAAGAAAACATCCAGCCAAATCTGACTTTAACATCTTGGTGGCAAGGCAAAGACATGTAGATGTTTACTGTAACCTATTTGATCATTACAAATGTATGTATCTGTCAAACTATCACATAACACCCAAAAAGCATGAACAATTTTTCTATGTCATCAAAAAAAGCTGAATAAAAAAAAAACAAAATGAAACAAAACAAAAAATTACATGATCTTTTAGGAGCAAAAAAAATGGGCTCAAGTATACACATTTGGTTATTCGGATCATCTAAAAGAGATAGTCACTCCAGTCTCAGGTTTCCTAGGCTACCTGTAACTCTATAGATGGCAACTTTCATCCACCTGATCTAACTGCCCCCAGAGAGAAAGATGGAGGACCTGAGGATAAAGAAGGCAGCACAATTGTTTACACAGCCACCATCACAGCTAGACTTCCGCTGAGCCACAGGCTTCCTGTGGGAAGACAAAGTGGGCAGCAGGGGCCTACACAGCCTGACAGCCTCCTTCAGCCTGTTCCTAGTGTTTGTCACTGGCCCTTGTTGCTGCACTCAGCTGCCACCCACACATGTGGCTCTCTGTCACATTGTGCTCATCTTCCTAGACACAAATTTCACACTCATTTCCTGGAGTTTCTACTTAGATAAGTGACTCTGACAAGGTGGGTATCACTTTGTGCCTGGAAACCCAGAGTGTCCACCGCCCCCAAAGCCTCCACTTTCTTTCCCTTCTCCCAGTGAGGTCTCACAGTGGCTTCTTCCTCAGACAACATCTGTTCTGCCCTTCAGTTTTCATCATCTTGCCTTGCCTTGCCCTATTTCAATCTTATAGTGGGGGGAAAAAACAGAACCCGATAATCGCAAGCTTATCACACACACACACACAATCCATAGCCTGTTCCCATCATCTGGATCATTCATGCCCTGAGCTGACACATACATTTTCAGACTGTTAGGAATTAGGATGTTAAAGTCACTGTCTACAGGCACAAAATAAAGTGAACCACTTCAGATCGCTCTCCCAGAAACCGGTCTGTGACGCGTTTCTATGGGCTTCTGCACTTCTGGGCATGTGGACTGAGGTCTAGTACTAGTTTGCTGTTAGCTGTCAGCTCCCTCCTTCTAACTACATAGGAGCAGCAGACAAGCCAGACTACAGGAGCCAAACTGCCAGAACCTGAGTAGAGAAGGTGGGGAGGTGAAGCCTATCCTATCTCATCTCCCCAGCATGCCTTGCAGCTACAGGAAGCCACCCACCAGCATTTCAGAAACCACAGGCTCCTGCGGTTCTGAGAGCCCTTGTCCTGTGTGTCCCTAAAACATGCACACCATTTAATGTCTCATTAGTCACCTTCTTTTATATGACTCAACTGGAACCAGCAAAGAGCACTGCTTACTCTGACCCAAGCTCAGTTTGGCCTCCTGTCTTCCCATTCAATTGTAAGCAACTGTCTCAATAGAAATGGCCAAGGGATGTGTGCTAGAATTTTATGACCTATGATGTGCAAGAAATAACCTCTGCTTGTCATGGACAGAGGCACTGGAAGATAAAGCCAAACCAGCAGTGTCTGTCCTCCATCCCTAATGCCAAGCAAGCTCTGGTCATTGGAGGGACACAGGCCCTGTTTGTCACTTTAAAGCCAGAAAGGCCCTGGTTTCCCTCAGCCACCTAGTTGTAGAACAATTATAAGATGAAGATTCCAGCTGGGCAGTCAGCTGGGCCCAATGGCACACTCTACAGATGCTACTACCTTCAGATCTGCTGTGTGGTTCCTCACTGACCATACCCACGATACCTAATTACAGGCCTCAGAGGTTGGAGTCATGACAGCTGCAATTCCAGAACCCTCCACTGTCTCTGACTGATAATCTCCTTGCCCAAGGAATTCCTGCATGCTTCCTAAGGTCTCTGTGCTTGAGAATTCTCCATCACTTAGTGCTACAGTGGTGTAGATGAGAAAACCGAGGGTTCAGATACTATAACCCATGAAAACCAGCTATATGAGGCTATGCACGTGGATAGACGTAAGCCACTGCACCGTTCTCTTCCTCTAGCCATCTACTAAGCCTGCCAGTATGGCAGGCTTCCTGGACATGTGCCCCAGGGTCTATCATATCCTGTGCTCACAGTCCTGAAATCATTCTGTCCTAAACCTGTGTTTTGTCAGTAAAGTCATGTGGAGCAATGAAGCTTGTACTGAGTTCATACATGACCATCATTCCTGGCTGAGTCTTTCTCCCAGCACCCCACCCAGTAACAAGGAGACCCAGGATATGGGGCAGGGTGGTGTGTGTGTGTGTGTGTGTGTGTGTGTGTGTGTGTGTGTGTGTGTTGTCGCCTATGAGCATTCCCTGGGTCAAGGATGCAGTGAGAGAGATATGTATTTCCTATGTGCTTTGTGAAGGAAGAGCTATACATCTTCCATGGGGCCCTGAAAGTTCTGGAGCCAACTTTGCCAGGCAGATGTGGCCAAAAACCCATGAACTCCAGGATATGATATTGTTGGTGGAGCAACAGCTGCTAAAGCCTTGGTGCAACTGTGTGCTTGAGAATAGTTCTTCACATATGCAGAAATAGGGAGCAGAGGTAAAACACAAGTTGCATGCAACACTGAAACCTCGCCTCCCACCTGTCACCTCTTTGACATGTGTGGCTTGCTAAATCCAGAGCCTTGACCAGCAAGTTGTTCAGGCTGTCGCATACTCAAAAGACAGAATTAAAAATATTGTTGAATATTTGAGTCACATTCTCAACGCCTGTATCTAAAATAAGGCCCAATTTTGCATCTGCGATTATTTATGCCTGGAAATAAGGAAGTGAAATTCCCACCTACTGGAAGGACAGTTAGCAGGGCCACTCAGCCAGGCAAGTGTGGCTTAGAGTGGTGCAAACTGCATTGCACGTGCAGCAGAGACTGGGAGCCTGAGCAGGCAGCTGCACAACCCTACTACCTAGAGTAAGACAGGGATCAGTCTATGACCTTCACTAGAAATACAGGAATGAGCAGAGGTGCCATCTTCAGGGGCCTAGTGAGATTGGAAGGGGTGAATCTTCAAGCAGGACTGGCCTGTGTGAGATGATGGACAATAGTGGACACAATTCCCATAGCCTGTTAAGATGCTGCCTTCTCCCCTATCAGAATCGTTCTGTATATCTCAGAGCTTAAGTAGGTTCCAAGTAACTTATGTATTTCTCCTTTTGATATGCTTAGTTTCCTACACAGGACATTGCTATGGAGCATCCATCTCTGAGAGTTTCTGCCACAAACCTGAGCTGAGCTATAGCCATGCCCCATAGGCTGATACCCATTGTGGACTCATGCTACCCCAACCATAGTAATGGGTGAGAGTATAGTAGGGGCCCAGGCAGAGTCCTTTGGAAGACATGGAGGCCTTTGGAAGACAAGCTTTACTTTAAGCTGGAGTTTCAAGAAAAATCTCTCCCTCCTCTGGAGGCAGGATACTAGCAACTGAAGTATGGACAAGAGGGCTAAGCCTGTCTAAAGCCCTGAGCCTTTGCCACATCTTCTTATGAATCTAGACCAGGCTGTGGACTGATTCACAAAGCTGAACTACTTATTGGAAACCCTGCCTTCTCTCTGGAATGGCTGGGTCACCAGCTGCAACTGGGCTGCTAGGATCCCCTGGACTGCTGTGGGCTCCTTGTACTCTGCTGAAAATAACTGTCATTTTACAAGGAATCTAAGACCTACTAGTTATTTTAAGAACTAAATTTAGGTTCCTGAATCTGGACTCCATTAGGTATTTTAAAGACCAAATCCAACATCTTTTTGTTGATATGTATATGTATATATACATATATATAGTATATTTTTTAATTTTTTTATTTTTTTTTATTTTTTCTTCTTTTACGTATCGATCCCAGTTCCCTCTCCCTCTCATGCCCCCCCCCCGACTTCCCATCCCACCCACCCTCACTCCACAGGGAGGATGATGCCTTCCAGGAGGGATCATCAAAATTTGTCAAGTCATTTGGAGTAGGGCCTAGGCTAAGGGAGTATTCCTCCATAGTGAATGTGTTTCCAAAGTCTTTTCATGCACCAGGGATACACCCTGTTCCCACTATCAGAGGTCCCTTAGACTGCCCCAGGCCTTCTAACTGAGACCCATGTTCAGGGGGTCTGAGTCAGTACAATGCTGGTTTCCCAGCTATCAGTCTGGGATCCATGAGCTCCCCCTTGTTCAGGTCGGCTGTCTCTATGGGTTTCTGTAGCCTGGTCTTGACCCTTTTTCTTATCACTCCTCCCTCTCTGCAACTGGATTCCAGGAGTTTGGCTCAGTGTTTAGTTGTGGGTGTCTGCTTCTGTTTCCATCCACTACTAGATGAGAGCTCTATGATGGCATATAAGTTAGTTATCAATCTCATTGTCAGGGATGGGCATATAAGTTGAAATTTTTAGGCAAATCCAACGTCTTTTAATTCAGCCTTTTCCCTGATATTTTTAAAGAATGAAGAGGCTAGAAAGCAGCATTTTCACAAATCATTACGCTAATATCACTGCCTGCCTTTGAAACTACACAGCCAGTTGAATATTGTAGGCTCCCCTCTCTCCTCTATCAGTTTCTGCCGTAATTTACTCTTCACATGATAGTCCTTGCAATATCTTATGATAACTGTCAAGACACTTTCTTCTGTGGTAGCAAACATTTCTCTGCTGTTTTAAATGCTTCTGTTTTCTGAGCATTGGTTAATTTTGTTTGTGTCGTTTAAAGCTTTGATTTTAGTCAGCATTATTAATAATTTATTCTTTAACTTAATGGGACTGCAGAGGGCCTGAGACAGGTCTGGTTCAAGCAGTGTGAGCCCCCTGTTATGGACAGCTATGGGGATCTTGTGTGTGTTGCCAAGTGCATTACAGAGTAATAAATGTATAACGAGCTGGGCTGTCTGTGTGTGCTAAAAATGAACATAGAATTAAGTAAAGGAAGTATTGCCACTGTTCAGCCTCTGCTATTAAGAAGCCCAATATGAAAACCATTGCAGGCTGCAGAATTGACTCCTAGGAGTATGCCTCTCATGTTAACAGCCCACATTCACACCTGTAAGCCTTGAGTTATCTTTAAGTGCTTGCTTCTAGAATAAATTCATCAGTAGAGGTCTGTTTTCTAACATGTATACCATCTTTACGTTTTGTTCACTTGGGAAAATATGGTCTAAATGGCATCATCCATGGGTGTGAAGGGGTTAAACAGTAAAACCTCAGAAGTCTGCAGTTGTTGAAGATGGGGGCAGACCCAGTCAATGTGGGATGAGAACCACATTCATAATAGGGCAGAATGTGCTGTGGTGAGAGCCCTGTTTCCCCTCACATTAAATCCAGTGACACTGATGCCCTCAGGGAGAAGGGAGAAAATCATAGCCAAGTCTCAAGAAAGCTGCCAGAATGTTCTAGAAAGTGTATAATGTGGGGGAAACAGTTCCCGTGAGTTCAGGAGCCACCAAAGCTATATAGATGCAGAAATGGGTGACACTGTTAAATACAACTGCATATAGCAACAGACACTGGGATCCCTTTTAAGTTGGGATAAAAATTTTCACAAAAGAAGAATGCACCTTGTGATGCAGGACAAGAGCCAGAGCACTTCAACAACACAGGAAACCGTGGTAATCAAGACACTAGGGGGAAAAAACCCACTCCTGTGTCATCTCTTCAACTGCACACCCTGTCGGCCATTGCCAGGGTTCCACTCGAAGGAGCAAAGGCCAGTGTCAGACAAATCCCGCAGATTCACTAGCTGTTTTCATAGTAATCAAAAGAATCCCTTTAGTTTTTGTCATCAGCACTAACGCAAATTGGGTAGACCACAGCAAGAGATGCAGCCTACATGGACCACACATTCTGATTCTTAATGATAACTGTTCAGACTCATGTTTGTATCAAGCTTTTCTCTCCTCTTATAATAAGAACCAGGAGATCAGGAAAGCAGCATTGTCTACATAATTTCACCTAAGCATCACCAACTACACTGTATGTTATTTACATAGATACATTACAGGATTTCCTTTTTTTTTTTTTTAATGTGGATGGAAATAATGGGTGTTGGGTTAAAGCATTTGCTATGTGGGTATATTTCTGTGACTTTCTTGTGTCCAATACAACCCTTCCTCTTAATTGGGAACCAAAGGGCTTTACACCAAGCCTTGTCTTTTGTGTACCTGACTGCTATGAAATGATTTCTATGTGACGCCAGGTTCCATGGCATCCTGGCATTGAAGTGGATGAGACGATTCAACACTCTCTGGAAATCCCCTTGGCTACAAAGCAGGAAGGACTATTTGTGCAGCCACAAACTGATGCACACTAAAGAAAGGCAACCCTTCCAAAGTGCAGAGGCAGGAAAAGATGGTCGTGTAGGGATCTCCTATCCACAAGCATCCAAGTGTCAGTCTTATAGTCTTTAGTTATGAATCGGCTACTACTATGGAATAGGGACCAAGACTTTACTTATTTATCCAGTAAACACTTATTAAAGACCTGCTATGGAATAAACATATGTGCACATATGTACACACCACCACATAAGAAGTCCTAAAAGTCACATAAGGTTGTCCTAAAGTGCAGGGGGTAGGGGGGTGTGACCTCCCCAACTTACTTTTTTTATTGTCAGGCCAAGAAGTTCAAAGACACGGAAGTCAGAGAAAACACAAGAACAGCTGTGCAGGATGAATGTGTTAAGTTCTTAGAGAACAGAAAGTTCAGGTTAGAGTTTGATATAATAAGCCAGGTACCATTCCAGCACCTTTATATGCCCATTGTGCCATCACAATTCCACTGACTTAAGGTGCATGCATTTAAATGCCTTCCTAATTCTAGTTCATTTAGTGCTCTCAGCAATCACATGAAGAGATACTACTATTATTCAATTTTTTTTTCATATGAGAAAACTGAAAATCAGAAAAGATAAAAAAGAAAAAAATCTGCCTTGGAAATTACAGTAAGAGGAAGGTCCAAGATTCCAATTCAAACATGAGTCCACATTCTTAACCCCTGTCCCCTCTTCTCCTAGGAGCAGAAACAGCAAGAGTCAGTCACTAGAGCAAGCACTGGGAGGGCCTGCTTGGTAAGTACCTTTCCTATTGACACTCAGCTGGGGAGGTAGTGGTATTGCATTCTTCTGGGTTGAGAGGGCAAAGGGAGATAGGCCTTGAAAGAAGAGAAAATGTGCCATGTTTTAAAGTTCTTACCTCACAAATGACCAGCATTAGAGGCTTCGGTTTCACCCACCTACATTTTGCAGAAGGTGTTTAAAAAAAAAAAAAAAAAAAAAAAAAAAAAAAAAAACAGAGATGCACTGTGTCTTCTACATAGTTGGAAAACAGAAAATACTAACCATTTGGATACCCTTCATGGAGGCAGCAACATTCATCCTGTGAGGACTCCAGGCACATCCACAGCCACAAAGAAGATGTCGCCAGGTTCTGATGAAAATTCAGGCACAGAGGCTGTCCTCGTGATGTGAGTTCCTCCTGGCCTAGTCTATGTTCCATCAGTCCAGTTATCCTAATGATGGTCATCGAAAACCCAGCTAATCTGTACTTCATATACAGAACTAATGCTCCCAAAGCAAACTTTTGTGCTTTATTTATAGCATATGAAGCAAGAAATTGATAGATTAGATGCATCAAACTTGTTTAAGTTACAAGTGCAAATGAGCCTTCCCTCCATTCCTGCAAACTGCAGAAATAACTACTTTCTAGAAAGTAGTACTGATGTTAGGGGAAAGTATACATCTATCTGTTGATCGTCAGATTGACACTTTCAGGAAGTGACTATGAGGCTTTTGTGCATCTCCAGAATGTTTAAACGGGACACAACTGTTTTAAACGGAAGGAAACCATTATCCACATAATGTTGTTGTCCAGATAGTGACAAACTGTGGCAAATGTTAATATATGGCAGCTATTGGTCATTGTACATGTAAAAAAAACAGACTTAATAGTCAATATAGAAGAATATATAAAAGAAATGGCTGGGAGATGGGGGAAGAAAGAGAAATGTAAGCCAAGAGGTGATGTGTTCCTCTAATCTGATCTTACGATGGCTCAATTACTCTCTTTACACTTCATTTACTTCCTCACTAAATTTATATATCCCGTGAAAGGGTCCACAGGCTCTGGAACCCTGGCCATCGGGTTCCATATCTGCAAAGCCCACACCACTGGCAGACCTCCCTGCCTCTCTTTAGTGGTTGGCCTGATTGATCTCATTAACTAGTAAGAGCTATTTATTTCTTCTTTAATAAATACTTCTTAATTCAATTAATCTCCTTGTTCAAGTATGTGCAAATTTAGACATGGTGCTTCAGCTGCACAGGCATCATGAGGCACGAGGATTCTTATAACAGAAAATTCATTCTTTCCAGAACATTAGCCCAGGATTTTTTAATAACCCAGCAATCAGGTTTGCACACTGCTACTACAATGGCTACATCGCTGGCCCAATTTATTCTCTCCCACAGATACCCACTCAAACTAATTCATGTGCCTAAATATATCAGCTTTAAATTGGGAATTTAGAAGTCTTGTTTGAAAGCAGTAAAGCAGGATACTCTAATTCCAGGCATGTCTAATAGAGATCTTATTCCTAAACTGTCATTAAATCACTTGAATGTTGTTCTCCTGGCTTCTGTGAGCCATTACATATTACATCTGTATTTAAATGATGGCTTTGGCCATCTTTGCAATAACATTTTTTTAAAAAAAACTTATCTCTAGTAAAAAGAACTCATTTATGAGCTATTTAAAGCTGAACAAATTATTTCCTTATTAGATGGTCAGCAAATTTAATAATCAATAAACATGTACTAAACATCAGAAGAGTAACAGTAGCCACATGCCTGAGATTCACTGGTGCCTTACCCTGACTTGTTGGCAGAAAAAGACTGGAAAAAAACATCAATCCATCCCTTCCTTTTCTTTCTCATCCCTCTGTATATTCAACTCCTCAGTCTTGTGTTTTGTAGTTGTCCTCATCATTATTTTGTGAACTTTATAGAGAAAAAACAGTATCATACCAAATTCGCATGCAAGAGAATTTCATATAAAGGGGGGAATGCATTAGGGTTAGGGATCACAAGTAAATTTAGCCAAGATGAAGATTTCACTGCTAAAGGCAGACAAATCTTCTGTACCTTCAGCCTTTCAGAATATGAGTCAGCCTCACCATGACCCTCTCATCTCCCTTCTAGTCCTCAATCATCCCTCTTGCATTGTCTCCATAGAAAAGGGGGCTCCTCTCTTTTTTCACACACATGGGGTTAGTTCCCTGATTTCTGAGACAGTTTTTGACAATACTAATAAACTTAGCATCTAATTCTTTCATGGAGCAAGCGAAAAGCTGGGAGGTGCTTGTATTTCATAAATAAGGACACTTCTTCCTTTAAAAAAAAATTCATTAAGATGAACTTTAAAATTACTGAGCATGAGAATGTTCTGTATTGAGAAGAAATATTCTTAATAAGAAAATGATTTGGTAAAAAATATGATATATACATATTAGGAGGTTTTTTTAAATGATGGTATGTTTCAAGCTACAGATGTTTGAAATTGAAAACTGCACATTGAAATTAATTTTCTTAAATACTGAGTAAATGCAATAAATATAAAACATTCAGAAAATATAGCATCCAATCTTTCAACAGCCATGAACTCACTTACTACCTTAAGAAAGCTACTAGTGTCCTTAACCTCATCCTTCCCATCCCTGCTAAGATTAATCACTATCCAGAGCATAGGATCACTGTCCTATGTTTTCTTAGAGAAATTATTGTTTCCCATTCACAGTAATTAGCTGACAGTATATTTTTTAAGGTTATGTCTTTTGAAACCACAAAAAAGAAAAAAAATTGTTCTTTTGTAGTTTGTTTCTTCCATTCAAGAATTAATTGATGCATCCTTCTACACTGATATATAGCATATAGTTAGCCCCCTTTACCTGCTATGTGGCATCCCTTTGTAAGCACACATCACACTTCATAAAATACTCACTTCCCCATGGGCCTCCTGGTTTCTTAAAGCTTTTGTTATTACAAAGAGTGCTCCTATGAATAGTCTTGAATATTCTAATTTTTACCAATCTGGTGAGAGAATAATGTGGTTTTAATTTTACATTTCCCTAGTCACTAAGATTGGAGATCTTTTCATATGTTTATAAGTCATTTTCCTCTTTTATAAGTAATATTCCTCTTTTATAGGTGACTATTCAAGCTTTTTGGTTATTTTGATATTTGTTTTATTATTAATTTAAACAATCTCACTTGCAGGGTATATTTTCTTCTAAAACAAAAGTTTAGTAGTTCTCAATTTTGCCTTTAATGATTTGATTGTAGAGGAAGTGATTAAAGAAAGGGTTAATTTTCATTTCTTTCCTTATGTGGATAATAATTTAGTCTCCAATTATGACAAAGTGGATTTTTTCCTATCTCCTCAGTTACAATTCTAGCTCAATTATTAAGTAAATTTTCACATATTTGTGAGTTGCCTGGGGGCAACTTATTTTATATTCCAGTGGCCAGTTTCTGTGCTTAGCTATTCTTAACCCTTGGAGCTATTTTACAAAACAATAAAAAAAAATCATCTTGTCAATCTTTGTGAAAGGGTGGAGTTTTGTTTGGGATTAAATTACATTCCCAGAATCATTTTTTTTGTTTTTTTGTTTGTTTAAATTTGGCATCTTCAAACCAGCCCAGCCATCTATCCATGAACATAGTGTGTCTTCCCATTGTGGTGGATGGTGGTAGGTTGGTTTATTCTTCCTTGTTGGCCTCTATGTATTTTTATGTTTCTCCATCATGAAATTTAAGGGTTTGGAAATGCTGTAATTGGCTGACAGTTTGGGGCACATTATTCTCTCATAATCTTTTACCTCAGTCCCCTTTGTCAGTAAGGATGTGGCTGCCCTTGCCTGCCTGTCTGTTGTTTTAGTCTTCATTTAGCTGCCATGTATTTTCAGCTCTGTTCTTAATTTCTTGGAAATTGCTCATGCTTGAAATCCTGTCCAATCTCAATCAAGAAATGAATCTTTTGAAATTGATTTGAGGTCCTGATAAAACTCTGATGGAATTTTAGCATCTGATCTGTGTTTTCTATTTGTCCTTTCAATTTTCTTTTTCTTTCTTTCTTTTTTTAACTCTTGTCTTGCCTCTTTTTGGATTCAGTTTTTCTTTGCTACTAAATGCAAAGATAGACAAACATGTATGTATAAATACACACACACACACACACACACACACCTTATTGCTATTATTTTACTGGCTTACACATGTGCCATTAAGACACAATTTTAATAAATACCCTGAGATTTTTGTCTAGATGACATTTTCCTGAAGAAAACTTTTACTTCTAATGTTGAGGGTATCCCAGATGCTCCATGCTCTTTCTTTGCCACCTTTGGATGGAACCAGCCATTCACCCCCAGACTTCTGTGAGGTCCAAGACCACACTTGGCCATATGTTTGCCAGAAGAAAACCAAGAGGGTATATTGTGCTTAAACTTTATTGACCCTTACTAAATCAATTTTATGGAGGCTCTGCATGTGACAACCAAGATCTGTGTCTGTCATACATGCCAGGTTCTTAGACTAGAGCTCTGATTGGAAGGATATTTTAAAGTTCTTTTCAGAGAGAGGAACTCTGACACTCTAAGAGAGGAAGTGACTGAGGTCACCCAGAAGTCAGTTGGCAGAATCAGAAATAGACCCCAGGTCTCACTCTCAGTTCAGACAAAGCAAAATGTTCTGAGAGAGAGGAGGAGAAGGGCATACAGGAGAAATATTACCCCCCCACAAAAAAAAAAAAAACTGCTTTTTTTCTTCCACTCAAATCCTCTGTTGTTACACGATGACTTACAATGGTTTAGAAACTCCCTTCTTGTGATGTGTGATGCTCAGCCTCTTCCATCTTGGGTTCTCCTTGTCCTACATGCTAACTGTGGCAAATGCTGTGTGGGAACGTCTTCTTCAACACTTTGGAAGTCTGTAACGGGCTCCCTAGATGGTATCAGAAAGTGGAGTCTGTATGAAGGCCTGGTGGAGATTCGAGACCTCTTGTGGAATTGCAGTGAGGGGGGGGGGGGACACAGCTCACACCCACTCTTCACTCAGCTTCGAAGTCCTCAAAGTTGAGGCCAAAACCGAAGGAAGTGTATATGCTATCTTCCCCTTCCCCCTTCCCCCTCCCCCGGGAAGAAATGATAGAACTTTCCTTGATGCCCAACATGTAGTCCCAATAAAAGAGGCAAGGCTCCTTCATGTGAAGGAGACAAATGGGAACAGGCTAAGTGCAGCTCTTTGTGATGAGCTCCTTTTCCCAGAAATAAGAGGTTATAGAGAAAACACAAATGGAGTCTAAATCTGGTAAGATTTGCAGAACCTCAAGGTTTCGCTGGGTCAGGAACAGGGTAAAAATAGTCTCTCAGGATGAATCCTGGCCAGGGAGATAGACACAAGGGAAGGACAGGGAAACTCAATGAACATTTCACTTTTTCCAACTTCCTGCTTGATTTCTGTCTTTCTCTCTGAGTCACTCACCTCCAGTAGCAGTACAGAGGAGCTCCCTGGAGTGGAGAGACCCTGGAGGCTATGGAAGGGGTACTTTTTAAAGGTCCAATAACAAAAGGTGTAGTAAAAATAGATCTCAGAAGTAGGCAATATGCCCACAGGGCTGGCCAGACTGTGTGGTGCAGGGACTGGCCCCTTCCAACTCAATACACACTTCATGAAGTACACAATGAGGGCACAGAAGAAACAAAGCCTTCAGCGGGTTTCCAACAGTCCATGAAAAGCAAATTCTATCTTCTTTTTTTCTCCATCATTGGCCCAAAGAAGTCAAGAACATGGACAAGTCGTCCAAAGACCGACTCACTTAAAAGTTACACTGCTTTGATGGGAGATGCCATTATGTATATATGTTTCTCATACTGGTTAATGAATAAAGCACTGTTGGCCAATAGGAAAGGAAGATAGGAGGTACTAGGAGACAAGGAGGGAAGAGGAAGTAGTAAGGAGGAGTCAAGGTGGAGAGTCTGGAGAAAGCAGAATACCGGCCGGCTCCCTGGTAAGAGAAGACCACGTAGAAATACATTAAAAAAAAAATGAGTTAATACTTAAGACAGAGCTAGCCGATAAGAAACAAGTAACTGGCCAACAGAATTATATCAAATACAGAGTCTCTGTGTGTTAATTGGGGCTGGCATGGTGGTGGGACAAGACCAGGCGGCGGGAGGAAAAACCGTACTCCTTACACTGCTTCACATTGACCGAACTTTTGTTTTCTAATAGGGAATGAGAGGCATCCTATGGTGCTGAAGCTCAGGAAATACCCAGTGCCTTTTCAGACTTTTGAACTAGGGTCAAGAAAATACGTGTTCACTAGGCCAGGCATCTCAGCTTCTCTTTCATGTCCATCCCCTCTCTCCTCTCTGAGGAAAGGGAGGAGAAAGAAAGATTGGGTACCACATTCTTCCCTTGCATTCTTTACTTTTGTTTGGTTTATGCCTCACTGGGTAGGAAAACTCTGAGTAACCCTGACCTTCCAATAGCCTACATACTGTCAGGAAGCAAATGACTGCATTCATAGGTCATTGCTTGGCTCACAAGAGACTCCACAGTCCCTTTCACAGATTTGCTACTAATAAACCAATGTGCACTGTGTGTCTCTGATCACAAGGTAAGCACAAGTCATCCAGGACAGCCAACCTCCATCTGTCACTTGTAGGAAGGAAATCTGAAGGCCATGAAAACATGCACTACCTATCAGCTTTGTAAACATGAAATGCAGAAGTACATTAATGCTGGGGGACAGGTGACAGGTAGAATGCCAGGCTAAATGATGCCTAGATTTCAATATCTTAATCATAACCAAGTCTCAAAGAAATCGCTGACTTCCTTCAGGCTTTCAGTGCAATCGTTACATAGTATCATCACCTGCATGGCAGCAATTCATGTCTGGCCTGTCTTCATCACTAAACATTGGTGTTCTCCAGTGAAGGTATCATAGCTCAGCATTTCATATGCTCACAACCTGGTCCCAGGCCTGGCATGTAATGATAAACAATTGACATTATATGGATGAATGAATGATAGGAAGTGGGAAACATTTAGGGATGAACACTGAAATGAAAAGACAAGAAAAGAAGGAGGAAACGAACAGAAGGAGGGAAGGAAGAAGGGGAAAGAGAGTCCACAGCAGCAGATATGTGCTCCCAGTCAGCAGTACTGGTGTGCGACCATGCTTCCACGATGTCCACACATATATGCAGCCTCCTAGACCAAACACAGCATGAACAGGAAGTTGTTGTCTGGCTTCATTCTAAGTCAAATGTACCAAGTACCATGGTAGTTTCTTGTGTCTTTGCTCCCTCTTTGGGGCCCCTTTATCACGTAGCAGCCACCTCTGACATTGTTCATTTTCGTCTTTGGATGCATCGCACTGTAATGTGACTATTTCATCAGCATTAACTAACTTTCACAGGGACAAGAGAAGGTAGTTGACTGGGTTTGTCACAGACCTGTCCTGACAGTCCACTAAAAGTGATATATGGCTCTCCTGAGGAAAATGCACGCTTGCTTCACTGTGCCTCTATGCAAAAACTCAGGCATTGAGGAAAGCGGTTTCAGGAGCTCATAGGCCTAGCTTGGTTATTGGAGACTGTGAGTGCCTTCTCAACATTTTCATAGCATTTATTTCTTAAGTCTTCATCCCTAACTGGAAAAGTGTCCAGCTTAGGGGATTCCTAGCCACCAATAACCAGATTGAGAGGAAGACACTTCTGTGTCAGAACCAGACCTCCAAGTATGCACTTTTTGTTCATATGGAAGTATGAATTTATTTCTAATCTTCTAGAAGTAAATTCAGTAATTTGATAATGTGGGTGTCCTCCTCTTATTCTTAGGTTGGCAGTGACCCTTTGCATGAAACTAGAAACGGGTTCGCACACCATGGAAGAGGAATACAGGAACATGAACACCCCTAAGAAACATAGAGATGTGTAGACACAAGTCAGTAGTTAGCTTTCTTTCTCAGTCATCAGTGGAGGGAGGGGCATAACAATATAATAGTGTATGCTGGGTAGTCTCTCAGTGATCTTTGGATTCCCACAGTTGATTACCTGTGCATTACTGTTCTATCTGGTTTCTTTCCCTTCTCTACCTCCCTCCCAACTCCTTGAGGGAAACCAAGTTCTCAAACCCCCTTCAAGTTTGGGGTGATGGTTAATCTTAATTGTCAATGGTTAGATTAAAAAACACCTAAGGAGAGGGTGGGTAGAAATCCCAGCACTCAGGAGGCAGAGGCAAGAGGGATCTCTGAGTTTGATCTACAGAATGAGTTCCAGGATAGCCAAGGCTACATGAAGAAACCCTCTCTTTAAAAACCAGAAACAACAACAAACAAAAACCACCCTTGAAAGAGAAAAACAACAACAAACAAATAAACATCACCTAGAAGTCAATAAAGCAGATCTCTGCTCACATCTTTACAGAAAAGAGTTTCCACTGGCATTAACTATGTAAGATGCCCTGCCCTGAATGACCAGCAACATCCCAAAAGCTTGGGCTGACTTGGAATAAAAAAGAAAAGGCTGCTCCCATAGCCTTTGCTTCCTGGTTACCAGAAGGTCAGCTACTCTGCTCCTCAAGACCCTCTCCACTATGATAATCTGAAAACATGAGACAAAATGAATCACCCCTTCTTTTAAACAGGTTGTCAGGTAGCTTATCACTATGATGAAAGGCTCACTGGAATGCAGCATGTTGAACAACAGGTAAAATACCAAAAGGGCTCATGAACTGCTTAACCAAGATGGATATTCACTCCATATGCAATATCTGACTTCTGAGGAAAGTGGGCATCAGGAGCTCGTCTTGAGGAGGGAATGCCCAGAGCTCACCTCATGTTAGGAGAGGAGGTGAGTGAGCTATTGGGGTTTTTTCCCCAACTTTTCATTGGTATTCAAGTTTTAAAAAGGTATTTATGGTCCAGCTTGCTGCTGTTGTGGTTATTATTTTTGAAGTAGTTGTAGTTCTCAGATCTCTATCCAAGGAGCTTTCTGAATTTATCAGTTACATTACTTGTGTGTGAACAAGAAAGGCAGAGTTTATACCCTGGAACATTTTAGGAGAGAAGGAAGAGTCCACAGCAACCTCACCAAACTCCTACACACAGCCGCTTTGGTTAGGGTTTCCCACTGGTTCTTTTGGAATAGATCCCCCAAAGACTGATCTGTCAAAACGGGCATAGAATCATCATAGAGAACTGGTTGATTAATCACAGAGCCTGGGGACCATTCATCTAGAAGAACTGGTAGAGCACAGAGTGTTAAGCCACATCCCAGACTACCTGTCACAGAAATGTGATAGGGATCAGCAATTTGTTTCAATTAGCCTTGCAGGTGTGCAAGAGACATGCATACTCAGATTAGAAGAGCACTTCTTAAGGTGGCTCTTTAAGTACAGAGCAGTACTTCACAGTCATCCTTGGAGGTATAATTTTCCAGCTAAGGGTTTTAGAGTTGTTAGGGTGGAGGAGTCAAATGCCCAAGTGTTAACTGCTTGTGTTTCAGGAGGTTCTCAACAACTTCCAATATCTAATCTCTATTCTGCTAACACCCAATATATGCAGACATCAACTATCTGATCCTGGCTGAGAATATATAAAGAAAATCTTCATCCTTTCCTAAACTGGAAGCCAGAATAATCCTTTCTTTCCTTAAAGAGCTTCTTGTCAAGTATTTTATCACAATATAAAAAGAGCAACTAATTCCTTAGTGCAGGGGTATGGTGTTATCTCATTGCTTTAATTTCTAGTCCCCTAATGACCGACAATGTTGAGCATCTGGGCATCAGCCCTAGGATTCATGTCACATATTTAGAACATTTAATTTGACATATTGGTTGAAAGTGTACCACCACTTTTCCCTCTGTTTTCCCCACTTTTTCTGTCCCTTGTGGGTGTTAGTTAAAGCTGGAAAGTAGGTGATCTATCTACCTAACTACATCTATGGGGTAGGCTTATCAAGGATGCTTTTGGAGGTATAATAATGTGTCTTTCTAAACATTGTGTGTGTCAGATTGTATTCACCATTTTCCAAGAAACACAGACTTTCCATTTCTTTGTAAGTTTAACCCCTTACCAAAATATGTGCATCTTATACCCTTGAATTCATTTATCTCTTCAGTTTCAATAAAATATTCTACAATCATTGTATGATATGAATCAATTATAATGTAATAGTTTCCAACATAATCTGAACCCAATTTGAGTTGCAAAATTTTTATTTTTGAAGACAATAAATTAAGTTATCTCAAGTCCATTTAGAACATGCATAACTTTATTGAGAGCATTTTTACTAGACTGATTAACTCCCAGTGTCCATTTGACTGAGGAGAGGAAGCCTCAGTAAGCCACTTTTTCCAGGTATGTATGTATGTGGGACATTCTGGAAGAGATTGGCACTTGAGTTCAAGACTCAAAACTATCTCACCAATGTGATGGGAGGGTCTAAAGGGAAAAAAAAGAGGAAGAAGGACAAATTTGCTTGCTCTCTCTCTGCTTGAGTTGGGACATCCATCTTTTCCTGCCATTAGGTTTTGGTACTCCAAATTTGGGGGTGCCTTTGTGTTTGGACCGGAAACACCCCACCCACTTTCTTGGGCCTCCAAGTTGATGAGTGTAGACCCAAGACTTCTTAGCCTCTATAATGTCTGGAGCTAATTGTTCCATAGTGGACCTCTTCCCCTGTATATACACATTTCTTCTTAGTTCTGTTTCTCCAAAAGTTTGAAGAGAATTATTGAAAAAAATATAACGTAGTATAGTCAAGAAACAGAAAAAAAAAACACTATCAGGAAAGTCTAATCACTCAGGAGCTTCTTACCCACAAGTAATGTTTGTATGTTAGTAAACAGACTCCAGATATAGGTATGAAGTATTGCTTTTTCCTTTAAACTCTCTTACATCTTGTATTTTCACTCAATTAATGGAAATATGTCATTTATTTTTAAATCATCATAATATTCAGTATACATATATGCATATATATATATATATATGTATATATCAACCACTATCCCACCTATAGTGAGCATATAGGGTTTTTCCATTTTTTTCTGGAAGTTTATGCTAATGAACAATATTAAATATATACATAAAGAGATTTCCTTACACAATCACTTGTCTCTTTGAGTATATTTCATTAAATGACAAGTTCAACATCTTGTACTTTCTACACTGACTTATGGTGATGGGTAGTGCTTGACTGCCCACTAAAGTCTCCTGTAATTGCTGTCGTAGAATCCAATCTCTACCTTGAATGACAGTCTTTAGTATGTGACAGTCATATCTTATAGTTTTTGTCATCTTTTAACCTCTACAAAAGTTGGAGGTTTTCTTTGTATTCAGTTCTGTATTGTATTTCTTTTTAAGTTATATTCTTTCTTTGTTTGTCTCTTTTTCATTAATTTTAAGAGATTTTGTATTTTAGGGAATATATTATTCTTCCACATTTATTGCAAACTATCTCAAAATAATATTTCTGTTAAATATTATTTTTCTTCATTTCAGAAATCTTCTAATTGATGCATAAAAGTAGAGATAATTATATAATAAAACCACATACAGAAATATCCTATCATCAAAAATTACAAAGACTTTAGCAATTTGGCTCTATGTGTGAAATCTTCTTTAGCACTGTTATTCTAAACAAAGCTCACTTTACCTACAAATTCATCAGTATGTACCCAGAACTATAAGAATACCATGACAACTACATACACACCCTTTCCCAACTTATCCACCTTTAATACCAAGAAATGACCACCTATGTCTGTAAAGCCCTTTGCATAACATCAGCCCCTTCCAAATCTCTTACTATAGTCTTTCCCCAGGGACTATCATCAGAGACTTCATTTGCATTTCATAGGTTCTTAGACACGTTTCCACAAAATTCATTATCAAAACCCATTTTCAACAAGTTTTTTATTCCTTCAATTTATCTGTTTTCCACAAACTGTCTCACCAGATAATGGAAGGTGTTTGAACCTGAGGTCAGCCATGATTCTTTCCTCCACTGCCTTTCCCCAGAACTCTGTGTTTCCAATTTAAATGATAGTGCACACTGAAATCACAAGCTCTTCCTGATAATTTTCCATGTTGTGGGCATTTACATAGGCATTTGGGGAAGTTATGGGTTTTCCCCAAAGCATTTCCCACTTACCACAACAACCCAACTCACGGCCAACTTCAGGATTTCCCCCAGATCAATACACTTATTTTAGTGCCATATTAGCTCATCTTCATTAAATCTCCCTTTGCCTATGCAGCGAGCAGCTTTCCCAGAACGCTGCCTTCACCAGCTATCTGTCTTCTTTTACTCAGGAGGACTTTCCCAGGAAAACCGTGCCTCTACCAAGACTTACCTAACTTCTCTGTGATGGCACTGCACAGACAAAGGTCAGTTAGCTCTTTGAGTGTTTTATAAACTGTTCAGGATAGGAGAATCTGTGACTTTTCCAGGTTCACTCATACAGTACTGAACTTAGGCCATATTTTTTGCAACACAATGACCACATTATCTGACAGAAACCTAGAGGGTAAATATTTCTTGATGCTTGTATTTTAGAGGGTTTTCACCCACCATAGCAAGGAAGGCATAGTGGAGAAGCTCAGTTCCCATGGCCAGAGCATGCAGCAGAGGCTATTCACATTCCAGCAGCCCAGGAAATAGGGAGTGGAGGCTGGAACCAAGAGCTCAGCTATAACCTTTAAAGGTTCATCCCTACTGACCTACTTTCACCGTCTATGTCCTACTTCATAAGGTTTTCACACCAATCCCAGAATAGCACCGTCATCTGGGGAAATAAGTAAGTATCCAAAATATGAACCTGGAGGCATTTCAGATTTAAACAATAACAGCGTTTATTGTGATCAGTTCATAAATCATAGACTTAGTGATTGGACTATGTGTTTTTGAGAGTACAACAGATTTTGACTGATTGAGCACAGCTCCCTCTCGGAGCTTGGAGCCTTTTGGGTGGAATAACATACAAAACAAGCAAAAATAGGAAGACAGGATGCATGAAGAGACAATACGGCAAATACTAGCAAGCTTTTCTCAGAGGCTGTTCTCAGTTCCATACCATCTTCATGGAAATGCACTGCCTAGGTCAAAACTAACCCATGGAAATTTGAGAGAATTCAGATACAATATCTCTCACGGGGACACCACAGCTTAGTAAGGTGAACTCAATGACTTGTTCAAGGCTGAAGAAAAAATCACTACCAAAAGCAAATCTCCTGGCTCTTCTGTCTACCAAACCAAGCCAGAACATCTATGGTTGGTAGCATATTGTAGCACCAAAACTTTCACCCAAGCATGGAAGGCCAGTGTTGCCTCGCCAAGATAGCTCGTGTGATAGCAAAGCCTAAAATAAACTCAATGTTGTTGACTACAATTGTTATACTAATTCCCAAAGACTTCAACTATAAATGATTCAACTTGAGGTCATATAAGCTGCAGTACTGGACTCCTGCACCAGGGACATTGGTCAAACATGGTCCTGTTGAAAGCTAACATCTACTGAAATGAAAGGCAAAAATGAGCATAAGGAGCAGGTAAAAAAAAAAAAATAGATTTTAAAGGAGAGTAGACCCCCTAGCCCTGATGTCCTCAGAAGGCCCTTAAACAAAGTATCAGTCCCATCCTGTAGTTGACCTGCCTCAGCCTGTAAGAACTTGATCTTTTGTCTCTGAAAAGACAACAGGATTGGGTCTTTAAATGGAGAAATAAATAGTAAGTAGTTTTCCAGGGTTTCCGCAGCTATGTCTCATATTTGACAATCTTACACTCCC
This sequence comes from Phodopus roborovskii, assembly GCF_943737965.1. Taxonomy (NCBI): domain Eukaryota; kingdom Metazoa; phylum Chordata; class Mammalia; order Rodentia; family Cricetidae; genus Phodopus; species Phodopus roborovskii. The sequence goes on from NW_026126547.1 coordinate 5,422,248, forward strand.
CGACTTGACAGTCTGCTTTCACTAATCCATATGCATATAAGGTGTATATTACCCCCATGTCTACGAGATTCTCACTTAGCCAACGACATCTGTCTTTGAACTGTCATGAAAAGCTAGAATGATTCTTTTTCTTTTGTGGTGTCAATTCCTCTTTCTGTCATTATTAACCTTGTTAAATACCCTCTTCCCTCCCCTTCTGAAAGGCATGAACTGAGTGCTAAGTTTCAAACATACCCCCTTAACACATCCAGATGGTGGGGGGAAAGCATATCTAGCTATCTACTTAATCAAACATCTACTTTCCCTCCATCAACGGGGAGTAGGCCCTTTTGTACATTTAACAAATTCAAGCAATTTAGCAACTGGGTTAAAGTCTATGTAAAGTACTTCAACAACATGGGAAATGAAGACACTGGTCTTCTGTCTGAGAATTGGTTAATGGAAGGCATGAAGTCTCAAAACGCGCACAACAGTGGGTTCTTACAGTGCTGCCTAATGCACTGCTGGGAAAACCTTGAGAAGTTTCCCATCACGGGGGGAGGCGGGTTGACAGTTTTTGCCTTTGCTGTCAGTTCCACTGTGGGAGGCTCCTAAATTTATTATGCCTAGGAAAGGATTCTAGCACACTCGTATCTCACAAGAAGCAAAGAAGCAAGGCATTCAATGTGTCCTTCAATGAGAACCGTTACCCCCTACTATGAGTGTACAGAGGCCAATTTAGGCAAGCATATGGGTAGTGGCCAACGAGCTCTTCTCTGTCTACCTTGGTCAAAGGGAAGCTGAGCAAGAATTCAGTCCCACTTGCCTTTGTATATCAGGCAGTTTAACTTAAAATATGTATACTCAAATTAAAACCCAGAATTGTAACAGTGGAGTGGTAGCATTTCCCACCGGCCTGAGAGTCTCTACCCCATGTGATTTTTAATGAGTAAACAAAATGCTCACCATTACCTATTGGACAACCATCTGTGAAGCAGTAGTTTGGGGTCATTAAGCGATGACTGTGTTTCCTATATTTAAACAAATCTGTCATTACCTGGGAGGCTCCTGAACCTCAGTTTCCTCATCCACAAAATAAGAGTGGTAATGTGGTCCAACTTCCTGGGGAGGGGACTCTGGAGTGCTTTTTGCTGATTAGCTCGGAAGCCCTGCAAATATCAATCTCTGAGTGCTATGCAGGCTGCCGCACTCTACGTTAGGCGCCGGGAGCTTTCACTGACATCAACGGGAGCTCCAGGAATGAAGAAGAAATATGTAGCAGGAGAGATGGTCCAGAGCGTTTCCATGGCGATTATGAAGTACACTGCAGTGCTAGAGGGCGGCAGCTAAGTGTGTGATTATCGACCGCTGCATTTGGGTTTGCTGGGAGAACTGCTGCATCAAATAGTCCACTCAAATGACATCAATCATTAGGTGCAATGTTGTCTTATGGGCTTAATGGCATTGGAATCTAAGGGGCCAAAAAACCTGCCCTCTGAGGCGAGCAATGGGCTCTCCAAAGGCTGAAGCACTTGCAAAGTTAGAACTGCCTTTTGCTTTAGCTAATAGCAAATAGTCTAATAAAAAGGTAGTTAAAACACCATGTAGCTTTTGAGCATCACACAACCAATAACCATATCTGTTCTTAGCTTCACCAATGGAGCCAAATTCCCAGTTCTACCCCAAAGTTAGGCATTCAGCTTGCCACCTTTTAAACATAGCCACAGAAGATATCCCCAACTGTAGTCAACTCTTCTGTGAATATTTGCATGCCCCTTATTTCAAATTGTGGCAAAATATGGCATCTTTGTTCTGTAAATCTCTTTTCAATGGTAGCCTTTGCTGTCACCTATAAATTAAAACTATTCCTTCTCCTGGACTTCAGGGTCATTTGTTACAACTTACAGGAAACACTGTGCCTGGCAGAAAGTGTTTGTAAGATATAATCATAGAAAATAAGGGATATTCAAATGAGAAGTCAACCCTTTGGCTTAATTGCAAAACAGTGTGTAAGCACAAGAAAATTGTGAATTTGAGCTCTGAAGTGGAAATAAAGTTGCTACCATCTGAGAAGCATATCTTAGAAAATGAGTTCTTTTTCTTCATTAGAACAACATATCTGCAAGTAATAAGAATATTATGAGTAAGTATTAATGGAGCACATTGCCACTGGGCTGTGTGTAGCTTCAGAATACATATCTGTAAATAATTTTTAAATCATCAAGCTTAAACAAAGAAAAGTTTACTCTTGGCCTTACTAAAATAGAAGATATTTTCATTCCTACAGAAATAAAAACATATAAGATGTTATATGATACTTTCCTAATACAACCAAATATACATACCATTATCATACCAAAGGTTGTAATTGAAAAAATCATCTTTGTTTCCTCTTTTGAAAACAAATAGAAAATGAACAGAATAATGTACAGGTAAGAACAGCATGAATAAAATTATTAACCTTTCTATGGACCCAAGAAGGAAAGAAACTGGGAATATTCTTGTGCTGAGTCCTTTCCCTCTAGGAGACTTAAACAAGTCAAGAAGAAATATCACAGTGCACCTGAACTTGGAGTCCAGAGGGGCATGAGAAGCAAAGAGAAGGGGGCCTCTTCTTGCTGCAATATTAGGAACACAGCAACCATGCACAAACATGCACACTGCAAAACTAACCTGCCCATCAGTCTATCGTGCTGTCATGGCGTGCAAGCAAAATGTGTTTCTTAAGTTTGGAAAGTCTTATAAATCCTTCAAAATATGGCACTATTAAATGCAAACTTTCTCAGTGTCTGTTCAAGGATTAAGTCATTGAGGAAACCACACACACACACACACACACACACACACACACACACACACACGAGTACCCAAGTGTGCACTCACACATATACACACATACAGTCTCTACATTAAAGAAAACAAAGTAAATGTTAATTAAGACATGAGGAAATAAACAAGTGCTGTGGAAAAGAACAGAGAGAGAAAAGGGAAGGGTCGGCTGTGCTGTGCTGTCAGAGAGAGCTAGTGATGCTCTCAGTGTGACAGTGGCAACTGAGGAAGATGAGGCAGGAAAGGGGGCCAGCAGGTAGATATCCATGCTAACATTCTAGAAGACAGAACAGTAAGTGCACACTCAGTAGCCAGTCTGGAGTATCGGAGAAGAACTAACCTGGGCAAAATGGCAGGAAGTGGAGACAAAGCAGAGAGCAGCTAGACAGGAGAGGTCTGGTGACAGAAGGAAAGAGAGGGAAGTGTCTAGGGTCTCCTAGGCATGGGCTGTGATCAGGAGAGCTGGCTTCGACTTCTATAAAGAAGCTATCCAACCTGGCACAGCTTCTTACCAGACATCTCTGACCTCCATGTGGAACAAGACAGAGGTGAGCAGGGTGACTGTGGGGAGCATGGAAGATAGGGCTCCCATCCAGCAGAGCCAGCAGGAGCTCCTGAGAGACTGGATGGCAGGAAAAGGGAATAAATGTAAATGACTAAGTAGTCTCTGGTTGGTATTCACTGAGATGAAGCAAGCAGGTAAGGGACAGATCCATTTGTGACACAGAAAATACAGGATGCCAGTTAGAATTTCAGGGGAAGGTGCTAAAGAGACAGTGAGGTATACCAGGCTAGAGTTTAAAAGGAGGTCCGAAGCATAAGTGTTGATATTAAGTATCAGCAGTGCATTAAACTCTGATGGGGAAGAGGCCTTCAAGTCCCTGATGACTAAGAGACCTGTGCCTCACCTGAATAGTGCCATCATTTGGGAAGGAAGTTAAGTTGCCCATGACACAGGAGAAAAAAAAGTCAGATAAACACAGAGTCCTGAAATATTTCACTCACCGAAATAATCTGAAAACCTTGTATAAAACTGAGGTGGGGGGGGGGTCTTTAAAATACAACATGAAATAAGTAGCCTCTTGATACCTTCCAGGCAAGCCACATTTGGCTTCCACTGCAGATTTTTTTCAGCTTTCCTCAGGAAAAAAAAGGAAGGGAGGGGGGAATGAAAGGAAAGAAGGAAGGAAGGAAGGAAGGAAGGAAGGAAGGAAGGAAAGAATTAAAAAATGGTGTGTTTGCAACTTAGTCTAGGTTAATCCCAATGGAGAACCTGGGAGCAACTTCCAGTCTGTCTTCTAGAGTAATATCTTAAGAACTTTTGGAGGTTCCTCCAAGCAGGGGAAGTGTAAGGGCCACAAAGGAAGAAACAGCTGGAGAAAGAAGTTTTGGACAAGGATGAGCAATCAGGAAGCAACCAGAGGAAGGGGCCTCCTGGATCTGGAAAGAGAAAATTACCTTATGGTTGAGAAAACTGGCAAGATTTGTATACCAACCCAACCACTTAAAAATGGAATTCTACAAAATACTAAACACATATTCATGCTTAGAAGCCACTGCAAGATTACCATGTGTTAACTCATCTAGATGCCAAAACATTTCTGAGCAAAGTCTTACTGCTATTGTTATTACGATGATTATGTTTGCCATTTTACAAAAATGAAACTGAGGCATAGAGAAGCCTACTACCTGTAGATCAACCAAACAGCTTTGCTCAGGCTTCTGTCACTCAACTGCTAGTCTCAAGGGCAGAGAATTGACCCTCTTTGACCTTCAATGTTATGTAAGGGCTGCATCTGCTATGGGTGTTGGGCCTGGGAACCCCCATCAGAGAGCTCAGTCAGGTTCAGGGAGGGTATCACAAACTACCATTAATCTTTGTATAGGTGTTTTGTTTTGCTTTTGGAAAGGGGACTTTTTAAAGGAACCCTGCCTGGCTGTGGAGAAAAAAAACATCTCCTTTTGCTTTGGGTCCTCTTCTTGCCTCTTCTCCTTTCATGTGCCCATGAAGCTTCCCTGGCTCTAGTAACCACTGAGTTTCACCCTTCCTGTTCAAAGAGGATTTTTCTGGACACATTTTGGGATGAACTGCATTATCTAATGGTCCTTCTGCTGCACAAGATCCTGAGCCCTGTAGAGAGCAAGACCATACATTCCTTATGCTTTATTATGATGCCGGATGTGTCCAACAGCACCTGAAATTATAGCTAAGTATTTTCTGAACAAGTAAATCGTTACATGCTGCCTGCATATTTATATTGTCAAAAATGGCATTCCAAGCCTTTCTTGTCTAGCAGACTTAACAGAGTTTGCCACAAGCCTAGTATCGTCTTCATTCTGGCTTTCTCAGGTAGGAGGGATATCTATTTGTCCAGACTCACTCAAAACATTTTCAGAATTTTTTTCTTCAGAGAGCTTTTACTATAAATCTCTTGTCTCCAAATCATTATTTCTGATTTTAACGTCTAAGAAAATAATACCGATTTTAAAGATCAATTATTTTGAACCAAATCTTATAAACCCCAAAATAATATGGTGAAGGGATTTCTGAGAAGAATTGGGAGGTGATTGTGAGCTGTGGCACACCTTCATGAGATGTGAGTGGGAATGAGTCTGAGGTGTGACTAGATTCAGAAGCAGAGTCAGGGAAGAGACAGAGGGGACCTTTTCCTGGTTGCCAAGGGAGCTAGCCCACAGAAGGGTTTCTCCTGGTGTTCCTGGGAAGGCTTTCCAGTCAGCCACAGCCAGAGGGACCCTCACCTGTCCCTCAGTCTGCTGCTCCATCACTTCAGCAGGAGGTGGGAGCCTGTGGTCTGTGAGTAAAAGGAAGGAAACCAGAATGGGAACTTGAAGCCAGGATCAAGGACGTCACCCACCCCAGCAGTCACCACTGGTGTCCAAAGACACAGAAGCAGAAGCTGGAAGTCATGAAAACTGGGAAAGAGAAACTGAAGGATTGCTCCTTGTTAAAATAGTTTCATACAACTCCAGGGCCTGGCCTCAGGTTCTTGTGCCTTATCAGACGGAGTTAGCAAAGTTCTCCTGAGATAACGAGCAACACCGGATTCTTCTCCCATTACTGGAGGAAAAGGAACATGCACTAGACAGCTGTTTAACAGATCCCTTAACACTGAAGAAAACGCTATTTGTATTAACAATGACATAGAGGACATGGTAACACATGCCTGTGACCGTAGCACTTGGGAGGGAGGTGGAGGCAGGAGGATGAGGAATTCAGTGTCATCTTCTGTTACATGGTGAGTTTGAGGCCAGCCTGGGATACATGTGACCCTGTCTGGAAGAGGGAGAGGGAAGAAAAGAGGGAGGGAGGGAGGCAGGGAAGGAGGGAGGGAGGCAGGGAGGGAGGGAGGGAGGGAGGGAGGGAGGGAGGGAGGAGAAACACAATTTTTAAAAGAAGAGTGTCTTATTTCATCTAGTCTCACCTAAGGATCAACATCACTGTGGACAAAGGAGATACACCTCAGAAGAGAATCTCAACTTGGGAGAGCTCAGGCGACTTCTGAAAACTGACAGCTTGTTAGCTGAATCACAGAACCCAGACACCCTTCTACTCTGTAGAATTCACTTTCCCTTAAAGTGTCTCCCAGCCCCTGTGAGAACCAAGTCCCCAGCTGAGTCCTCACAGTTCTAAGCTGAGAACAGGGAGCCTCAGGTTAATTCCATGGGTGGTGTTGACTCTTTCAACAAAACTCTATCAAACCAAAGAACTGGTAATTCAGTGGTGCTTCCTGAACACAGAAAATGCTAATTCTCTAACACTTTGAAAATGGCAATACATGTTATTAATTCATAAATAATATGGCAAGCATAAAAGTATCTTGGGGTTTTTTTCTAAAGGTCTTTTAAGTGACCTCTGGTTTCCTGGTATCCATCCAGAGACCCCAAGTTGTAACCAGCTACTTCAGCTCCATCTGCTTATGGGGGAGTGGTAAACGGGAACCTACTCACAATATGCCCCCCACTACACAGAGATATTGATGGTTAATGGGCTGAATAGTAAATGACAGTTGCTGATACTTCTGCTCCTCAGGCAGAAGGATCCATATAGATCCTTCTTAACTCTCAAATGATCCCTTGGGGAAGATTTTATCATCACCCCCAAGTTATAACAGGAAATGGGCTCAGTTAGAGGATGTAAGGCCATAAGATAATATGGGAAAGCCCAAGGGATCTGGACTTGTAGGCTTAGTAGCAGGCACCTTGCTAGGATGACCGTGTCTGAGTCCATTCACAAGAAACCAGGCACACATTTAAAGAGACATATCTGAAGTCTACGTGAGCTTGAGTATCTAAGAACTAGGGATGAAGACCCCTTCCTGGCCACGCATCTAACCTCCCCTTGCACCTCTCACTTTATAGACAGTTACAGTCTCAGTGAATCCTGGCAGGGCTGCTCCAGAGTCACCATGCTCTGGGATACAAACAAGGAAGACAGCCAGAGTTTGGAACACACAGGAAAAGCAGAGAGTTAGCAATAGATCCAAAGGCAGTTTCCGGCCTCCCTGGGCTTTTACTCTTGAGTTGACTGGCTCAGGATCTCTGTACAATGGAACATCTGTAGGAACAAACTGAGTACTAGATGTGTTGCCTAAGTGGCCCGAGAAAACTTTGTGTATGTGTTGATTGGGCTCATGGTGGGAGGCGCGGTGGGGGGGGGGTGTCGGTGGGGTTGGAAAGGACCCCTGTCAGCAGGGGCAAAGTCTGTCATTGAGGTGCATGGGTCCTGCTATGGCAGCCTCCTCAGCCAGACCATAATCATCCTGGACAGCTGTGTCCCCAGCCACACTCAACTGCCCTGAAGTCACATCTTCTCCCTGTGGCTGTGGCTCACTCCTCTTGCCACCTGGGAAGCCTGTGACTTACCCCTTTGAGGCCCTCAATCTTCCTCCCAGCCCCTGTAGCTCTGAAGGATGCTCCAGAGTTTTATTTTGTGCTTTACTAAGTGGCTTCGAAACGCAGTGAGGTAAGGGTCCCCGTCAGGGACACTGCTGTGTCTGCGGAATTCAATATTCTCCCTCTGTGCTCAGGGTTAAGGATTGCCTGGCCCCCTTCGGGTGTGGCCCAGCTAATCAGAACGACGATGGGCTCTTTTGTAGAGTGTAAAGGGTGCGGTGTCAGAAGCTGCAGTCCTGTTTCTACGCAGGCACTCGGTGCATGACTCGCCAGGGAGAGGTCTGAGGCGCCTGCCGTGGAGCGAGGTGTAGGATTGCTTTGCTCCAACCTTTGCCCGCAGACCCCTTCCACGCTGGCGCGTGCACACGGGCCAGGATGGAAGGCGCCATCCTAACTTCTGCTGTGAGCAGGTGGGAGGGAAGAGACGCGAGAGGTATTCCATTGGTTGCCTGGGAAAATGAACTGCACCTTCTTCCCCTCACTCGCACAGGATTAACTTTTCCCACCCCCTAGGGTGGGCATTAGTACCTTGGGGTCTGAGCTCGAACGTGGGAGCCCAGGAGTCCCAGTTCTAGGGATTTGGCTCTGCACAGGCAGCGGGTGCTCCTAGACACCGGAAAAAGTGCCTTACAGTGTCCCCTGTCCCTCGAGTCCCTCGACTGGGCGAGCGCGCCCGTGTCGCGACCACCCGGCTGTCCCGCGCGTGGCGCTGTGGCCGGGAGGCCCCTCCCCCTCCCCGCGGGTCCGCACGTGCCGCACCCCTGCGGGTTGAGCGCGGGTCCCGCAGTGGAGCGGCTGAGCTGGGCTAACCTGCGGGCAAAGCGCCGGTCGCCGCATCCCGCACGGGGCAGCGGCGCGATGCTGCGCTGGAATGAGGAAGCTTGGCTGCAAGGGGAGGGCCCGGGCGCGCTGCGCGCGGGGGTGGCGGCGGCGCGCCGAGCGGGCCCGGCGCGGGCGAGCGGGCTGCAGCCGCCGGCGGCGCCAGCAGGTACGGCCGGTGCCCGCCGCCGCCCGGCGACCCTCGGCGGCCGAGCCCCAGCTCCGCGCGACTGCAAACTTTGTGCGAGCGGCCCGGCAGGCAGGTCGCAGAGTTGCGGTCCCGGCGGCGGGCGCGGTGACGGGACAGCTCTCTGCCCGGCTCCTCGTCCTCGCCCCGTGTCACGAAACCGCGAGGTGTTACGCGCGGGCCGGGTGGGCTACGGGACGGACAAGCAGAGCGGGAGGCGGGTCGCGTGTACCACCCCAAAGTTTCCACCGTGCGGGACGAGGGACGCGCGCTCCGGGCGGCCGCAGGTGGCGGCGCGGTGAGCCCGGGCCAGGTGCGCTGCCCGGGGGCGGCGCTGTAGCGCGGGACGGCCGGCGGCCCGGGGCTCCAAGCCCGGTCGGAGCCGCGGGGGGCGGGGAGTGTGGCGAGAAATGGGGAACAATGCGAGTGAGCAACTTGAGGAAGTCATTGTGAAAGCAAGCTGGGAATTGCTCCGAGGCCAACTTAGCAGGGCACTCTAACAAGTGCCTGCCCTGCGCGGCCGCGCCCCGGCCGGCGACAGCGGCAGCCCGGCGCAGTGCAGCCCATCCCGGGACACTCGACCGTGGCAGGCGGAGACCGAGTAGGTCCCGCGGGGTGCAGGAGCCCCAGATAACCGGCTGCTCTTCGCGCCCCAGGATCAGTCTTGGCCCCCAAAGCGCGGCGCACAAATCCACGTGAGTGTTTTCAAATTGAATTTCAGTAGGAAAACTTGGGGTAACTGGTGGATTTTTTTTTTTTTTTTAAATTAGAAGTAGGAAAGAAAGGAAAGTCATTCGAAATCCATAGTGTCAGAGTCCCTCACGTCAATCTTTTCCTTTCTGAAGACTGTGAGAACTTTAACTAAAGCCTCTGCCTTTCTAGGCTGGGGCAGCAGGTGCGAGACCAGGCCAGCCTGAGGCACTTCTGAGTAGCCTGCCGTCCCACGAAAAGCATGCCCAGCTCATGTGTAGGCTTATATGGGCAGATCTAGCGTGATCACAGAAACAAGCATTTCCAAAGTCGTGGATAAAGACTTTCCTAATTTTGGGTGCGATAGCTATTTGCTTTACTGGTAAGATCCAGTCTGAGTTTGCTTTGTGCAAGACGGAAATTATCTGGGTACTGAAAACGTACTTTGCTCATCGCAGTGTGTGATCCCAGGTCATGCAACTACAGCAGGGAGACCCTGTTATCAAATAAGCATCAGGAAGCTTGCAATTTATTTGATTTTTTTAAATTGCCAAACATCACTAGTAATTCCCAAGGAATATTATGATCCTTTGATTTCCTTCTAATTTGGAAGCTCAGGACATCTGGTGACCCAAAGAGGTACCAACACAAAAGGTCTGAGCCAGTAGCAGTGTCCATATTCTCTTGGGCTGGAGCCCACCCAGAGTGAATGTTAACGTGTGGTTTGCTCAAGTTACCCACGCATAATTTCTCTCCCTGCTGCAGACAACGTATTTCCATCTTTGAGCTGCCTTGTTTTCAACTTCCAGAACCAAAGTGGTGTTAAGGAAATAGCTCTTTATGGCCCAACTTTACTGTAAAAGAAAATTTAAAACGTCGAAAATGCATAAAATGTATAATATTTCTCATAGACATTGAAATGCTTTTAACGATTAGTTCCTTTGGGTAATGAATGGAGAGGGGGATGACATCTGTAAGAAAATTTCAGAGCCTGCCTTAGTTTCTTTGTTTGACGATATTTGTTCTATGAGATTAATTGAACCCATTCAATTTTTTTCTATGAGATTTTTAAAGTAAAAATTTAAACACTACTCATATTAGGATGTGTCCAAATGGTTTCAGTGACAAATCAGATTATTTGGGATGTGACTCAAAATTTAAACGGGGACAAGTATCTATGACAAAAGATTGATGTGCTCACATTGGATCGGCACACATAATGTGGGCACATCCATGTAAATGACAGTGGAGTATTTTACATTCATTACCATTTGTTTTTATGAAAACATGTATAATTTCCTATTTCCCCACAAACATACATGCTTTTTTTTTTTTAATTGTAGAAAAGGAGAATGGGCTTCCCAGACTTACAATCCACTAGAGATGATGGTCAGAACGTTTTAAGTCTATTGGCTTTGGTTTGTTGTTCATGGTGATAATTAAAACCTAGAGTTAAGAAATTCCAAAGTACTTGTTTGTTTAATTCATTGGTGTTTTAACTGGAAAGCCAAACCCCGAGACTCCACTCCCCTCCCCAAATTTAGGAGCATCCTTGCAATTATGGCCCACCATGCTGGCCTCACAGGCAGATACTGGCTGCTAATGAAAGTGTGGGAGTGGGTTGTCTGATTCTTTTGAGAAGTTTGTGTGCTGTGTCCTAAAGAGAAAGCAAATGGGGTTGCTCTTGCAGCACTTTCATTGTCTAAAAATTAAGATCACACTGAATTTATTGGCCAAAAGATCTAATGACCAGCAGGGCCATAGGCCCTTGCATTTTCTACTTCACTGGATACTGAGTGTAAGAATAATGTTTCTTTGCTTTGGGGAAGTTTTTTTCCTTTATTTGAATTTGTGAGTTTCATATGTAGTTATCATAACAGTACACTGTTCATGAGAATGTCAGAAATTCAAGGGGAGTGTGTGTGTGTGTGTGTGTGTGTGTGTGTGTGTGTGTAATATATCAGGGTTACTCACATTAATATATACAGGAAATAAATTACATGTGTACACCTGCTTACACAGGTACACATCACACACATTGTATGGTGTGAGAGAGGCTTGAAAATGTCAATAAAAGAAGTTTTAACATTAATATACACCTAACATGAGGGATAGATTTCCTTTATCTTATTAATTTTTTTACTTTTTAATATAAAATAAAATGGTTTCTTTATCATAGTAAATTTGGGCATAGATAATGTTAGTTTTATAATATTAGGTAATTTTAACTGGTTGCCAAAGTTTGCACATTCATGTACTGCTACTGAAGTTAGTCAAGATTCATCAAGACTAGCATGAATGGCAGAGGTATGTCCTAATAGTGGACATTTCAAAACAGTCTCTCTATTAAATAAGTGGTACTTGCTGTGTTCTAAGGAGAATGATGGAAGTGAATTCAACCTCAGAAGGCAAACCAGGCACCTTGGAGTTCCTTGGGAACCGTTAGCTTCCTATGCCTGTTTTTAAGACTGGCAAATGTTTTGGGACATTGTGGTTCCTCCTTCTAGCCGAAGCGCATGCTCTGACTAGAAACCTATGAACAGGACTATTCTCTTTTGTAGCTTTCTCATGGTGCTTCGTTTCATAGTTAACTGTGTGAACATTGCATTTTACAGGAAAACACATGAAATGTAATTGCAACAAGTGATCCCTCCTGGGGATACAGGGAGAGAGACAGAAATCCATTTCACATCTTGAAAGATCTTGGTTTCTGCTCAAAAAAAAAAAAAAAAAAAAAGACACTTTTTTTGTTTGATTTGGTTTTTGGTTTTTCAATCTAGGTTTTAGGATCCCTGAATGTCAGAGAATTAGCACTAAACATACACACATACACACACAAAATATGGATGACTAGTTATGGAGAAGTGAGGTTCTGTTAGAGTCTTGGGTCAGCACCCCAAATAAACAGTAATGAAACTGTTTCACTGGTGGCGCTGATGCGATGCTCACACTGCTGTTCCTCATATAAACCAATGCCTTTTCACAGCCCTTTCAATTTAATATTTGGCTTCATACCTCAGGTTACTTTGTCCCGTTGCTAGAATATATACTCCTGGTCTTCAAATTTCACTGCCATCTCATTGAAAGTGTTTGTTTGATATGGCCTTTAGCTGCTGGTTGATAATGTAGCAATTATTTTTAAGACATGTGTAAGCATTTTTGCATATAGTACCACGTGTTATAAATGAGCCATAACCACCCAACAAAACATGATTTGCAAGAAACTTTCTAAGGGGGAGAAGTAGATGTCTGCCCTGGCGTTGGGGTACCCTATTGGTTCTTCATGAAGAAGTCCCAAAGGAACACAGCTGGTACAATCTAAGGACAACTGGGAAATTATTCCCATTGGCATTTTCCCATTTTCATGTTTGACGGTGATAAATAAGTGGATGCCTGTGTGTCCTCAGCCAATGGTAATAAACTGGTTTTTTGTTTTGTTTTGTTTTTAAGTCAAAAAGCCCAAGTCTCAGCATGTAGGCCATTGGTCTTCTGCTTCATAGGCCTGTCCCAGCTGCTTTTCTCCTGTGGCCATTTCTTGCCAGGGGGGGAAGTCACAATTCCTGTGACTAAAAGAACACCCCTTTCCATCCTGTCTGACAAATCAGACATCCGAATGATTTCTGAACTCACTTTGGTTAGGACAGGAAGCACAGGCTCCCTTCCTGTGTGAGTTTCCCTGAGAGAAAAAGAGCTTCCCTCCTCCTTTGCATACTTGGTGGCTGGTTCCACCTTTCTCTGAGCCCCAGTGGTGTGTGGAGGCAGCCTGGGACCTTGGAGGAAGAGAAAGAGGGATCTGAGGCCCAGCAGGGACCAGGGTCCTTCCCAGGTGGCTACTCAGAAAGCACTCAGACCAAGTCTGGATTTGTGTGGGAGAGAGAGGCAGCTCTTATTTGGTCTTGGGGAGGCCCAAGCTTGTTGGTGAGTGTCACATGGTTTGGCTTCTCAGTGTACTCTCTTGGCTTGAACTAGCCAGTGATCTTTCCATCTCCTGCTGGGGGTTTTGGTGAGCAGCCACTCTCTGGCACCCCTGCCCTGTCTCGGCTGATGGAAAGCATCATTAGGCCCCATCTGTGTGTTCTGCTCTCAAGTTAGCCCCATGCTCCACCTCCTGACGGCTTGTGGCATGGGGCCACGGCTTAATGAATTGCTTAAAGTGGGCCCTAATTAGAGCAAAAGAACGTTCTTCATATTTTCTCAATCGAGTGTGCAGTGATAGATTTTTCTTCAGAAAGCAGCTCACCTCTGCAGCAAATCTGACACTTGCCGCCATTTTCAAAACAGAAGTTTAAGATGACTGGTGGAGAGCTAGGTGTAATGGACTACAGAGTCAGTAGAGAAACCTGGCACTGGCACTGTCTCAAGCTGTAATATGTTTTCCTTTCTTTCCACATTCTCTACCCTTCTCTTCCTTTCTTTTTTCTGTCGCATGTGGTATTTTGACTAAATGATTGCAACAATTACCAGAGTGTTCTTCAAAGTCTTCATATGTATGGAATAGATTGTGTGTGTGTGTGTGTGTGTGTGTGTGTGTTGCATTTTTGAGATTACACAGTGATTCTACACTCTATATCATTTTCTGTTATGCACAAACTGTTGGGAGATGAACAGTGTGGTTTGGAATAAACTTCTGCCAAAGCTTGGCATTCAGTGGGTTTTGATTCTTTTCTATCACATTTTTCACTGGTAAATTTGGAGCAAATAGAATTCCACAGGATAGTTCCTTCACCCTGATGGGGAAAATGTTTAATTTAGCAACTTTAAGAGACATGAAAATGAGGAGCTGACCTTTTATCAGCTTAGCTCAGGCACTCTGAAATGTGTCCCAGTGCTTTTAATGCAAACTGGAGAAAGCCATCGACCCCCTAGCGCGAGCCCCACTTTTAGTCTGAGAAAAAGTGACCTTTTTTCCCTTGTTTGTGCTGAGTTTTGTGTAGAGTAGAAAATTAAAGTGATATTCAGAGAGACCCTATTGTAAAAACAGGTAAATTGTCTACTGTACATCATCAAATGAAAACCAGCTGCTAATTATGTCAGGTGCTTAAAGCAAAGGTTGTCTGTTACTTTTTAAAATAGACTTGGAAAGTTTTAGCTCTTTTCCACCATGATGGTGTGTGTGTGTGTATGTGTGTGTGTGTGTGTGTGTGTGTGTGTGTGTGTGTGTGTGTGTGACGGAATTTGAAGGATTTTCACTTTAATTAGGGTCATGTGGGATTTTTGTCAAATAATGAACTTTTTGGAAAAAGACTTAAGAGTGTTGAAAACTCATTATTCCCGTGTGTTGGGAGACGGCAGAACAGTCTGAGCAGGCATCAAAACCAAGGTTCTCTGTGCTTGACTTTTTCTGCCGATTATAAATAGACACACCAATTTTTGTAACTGTACAAATGAGGAAGCTGTAAGACTCCATGAGGTTCAGCTGATGCCCCTCATCTCCTGGGTTTGCATGGAGGCCTTGTAGGCTGAAGGTGAAGGATTATAACATCCATCCAAATAGCCTGGCTTGGGTGAACACATGTCACACACGGGTCTCCATCTTGCTCATGATATGTGGTATTTGTATGAATGTCTTGAGAATGTTCCATGGTCTGCGTCAGGGAACACTGCTACTGAGCCATCTCATAGAGAGAAATAAACATAGACATTCCTTAGGATCTTACTAGAAAGCCAGTGCAGACAATCAAGTGGTTATATTTTTGTTGTTGTTGTTGTTGTTTCCGTCATTGTTCAGTTTATTGCCTGTAGTTGTTACCAGATAACTGGTTTTCCCTCTACTGATACTACAAGTGTCTTACTTACCCAGCCAGAAGTTGGGAGAGCAAGGTAACCAAAGTGCTAAAGCCCTTAAAAGACCATAATGTGATTTAGGAAACTCAATTTTTGAATGTAAATTACATTACTGTGCACATAGTTTTGAAATAAGAACATATATATTCATATTTAATAGTTTTTATGAAAAAGTTACTTCACTTTAAGGGATGACAGTTGGTGGCTTTTACAGGTGCTATCAATAAAACTAACACCCACTCCAGTTCTTTAGAGAAAATGGCCACAGAGTCCATGTGGCCTACCCGAACAGAGTGACAGCAAGCAGGACATCAGTGATGTGTCCTCCTCTTTGGAGCAAGGACTAGATGCTCCTTATGTCTGGGGTGTGCCAAAATGGCCTTTTGTGTTTCAAAGACTAAGAGACCAGCATGTGTCACAATGTGGTCGGTGATGGCTCTGACCTGGAACATGAACAGTGTCCCTTTTTAGAAGTAAAATGGAAAGCAGTGTATGCTGGTAGGAAGTACATTTCAGCATCCTCAGTGAGTGACTCAAGTCAGAGTGCCTTCTCAGTTACATTTGCTAAGTCTACATATAAGGATTCCTGGACAATGGGATACTCCTATAAAGATCTGCAGGGTTTGAAGTGTAAGGCCTAAATAAAAGAAAACCAAATAAACTGACCCAAGCCCTTTTTAACCAAAGCAGAGTAGCATTGTAGAAACACCAGCATCAGAGATGTATCTCTCTTAATGTTATGGATAGACAAGTATTTTTCAACACCAACTAGTTTTAAGGTTGGATATTCAAGCGTCCACTTGATAGCGTTTACTTCTCTATCTATATAATTTCACTGCAAAAAGTCCCCATTGGATGTTTTATTTGTTGTAACACTATAATCACTTACGAAATAAAAATAATAATAATGTTGTAAGCTTGGACTTAATCTCTTTGAAAATAAATAAGCAGGAACTTGGGAGAACAGGGCCCTGCTGTCTCTTTATAACAATTACAAACTATCAGCACTTCGGGAGTTATCTGTGTGAATCAGTCTTGTGGAAGCCGTTGCTGTATTTGAAAGATAGAAATCTCATTCGTGCTGCATTTCCCTTGTCTCTCACTACTCCTGGCCATGCACGATGGTCTTCCACAGTGAGAGAGCAGAAGAAAATGTTTCTAAACTTACTCTCTTTTCCCTTAAGTGATGAAGTGTGAAAGGTCATTTATGTTTGAGGAAGCTACTTAAGAAGAGGCCAGAGTTGATGGTCCAAATCAAAGTGTAGCTGCGTGTCTCTCCTTAGCTGCTGGGAGTAGGTGGCCAATGTGGAGCATAGACAGGAAACCCAGCTTTGTTGTGTGAACATGGCTTACCTGAGCAGGGAGGGAGCAAAGGGGACCCTGACTGTCACATCAGAACACTGTGGGCCTCTTGTCTCCAGTGCTGTTTTTTAAAGTAGTCTTTCTTGTGTAAGATCCACCATTTTTTCTCTTTCTTACTCTTGCCCTGGGGTTCACCCTGTTGCCCAGACTAGCTGAAACTAATCTCAAACTCATGTGCCTCTTTGAAGTCATGGGATTACAAGTGTGAGCCACCATGCCTGCCTGGTTCCACCATTTTCTATTACATGCCACAGAACAGGTGCTCAGTCTTGGCTTTATACTAGGAAGTGTTCTTTCTTTATTGTCTGTTCCCTCCCTCCCTCCATCTCGCCCACGCACGTGCGTGCGTGTGTTTGTGTGTATGTGTGTGTGTCCATATGTTCATATGTGTATTGCACCTATGTGTGAAGGCCAGAGGTTAAAATGGAGACTCTCCCTCAATCTCTCCCATAGGATCCCAGGGCAGAGTCTTTCCTGATTGCCTGGCCATCTAGCCTCACAGACCCTTTTTCCCCCACCTCCTAGCACTGGAATTACAGCTGCCATGCTAGGCTTTCTCTGTGAGTTTCTGGGATTAAACTTGGGCTGGCAAGTACTTTACTGACTGAGCCATCTCCTTAGCCCCTTACTGTATTTGTGAAAGACTTCCTCGTTTCCCTTTGGCCCTTCTCCTTTTGCATATCAGTTTCTGCCCACAGAGGGAAAAATGTGAAGCCAGGGCTGCACATCTGAGTGATTTGCCCTGAAGAAGAAGGTTCACAGAACTGCAGGATCCTTCTGCAGCTTTAGCGGAATGTGGGAGGAGGGGCGTGGTGAACGCTAAATTGGATTCCTGTGCTCCTGTTTAAATCTTGTTTTTCATTGTTATTTGCACCAGCAAAAGCTCTGGGAAGTAATCATGAAAACGTGTAGATTGGCAGCTAATTTTTGATAAAATGAAAAGAATCACAGATGAAATAGGAGTGTTCGGAAGTTTTTATGTTCTCCCAACCTGCTTTGTCAAATTGTTCTGCAAACCTAGAAGGTCTGTGACTAGATACAAAGATTTGCATATTGCTGGCCTTTCTTGTGGAGCATTCCTTTTGAAAAACACAGCATAATTTATGTTGATATGATAAATTTGCCAAAAAGTAAAATCTTCAGTGTACAGATGAAAAGACTTGTCTCTCACAAAATAATGTGATTTATTAAAGAGGTCTGTGACTTAGGCATTTTTAATAGGTTATTGTCTTAGACCCACCCCATTTCTCCCTACACACACACACACACACACACACACACACACACACACACACACACGCTTAACTGCCTTCAGAGCAAGCACTGTTGAGTATTTAAGTAGCTAGTCCCAAGTATCCCTGGGGCAGCTTTACCAGCAAGAAAGAAAACTACTGGGTACATGTGCATAACTGCATAACCAGAATTTTATTGTGCTAAAGAAGTCCCGTTATGAAGAAGTTGTCTTGGTTTCAGGCTATTACAAAGTGCAAGTTTATATTCTGGCCTTGGGAATTTACCTTGGGAATAAGGGGCACCTTTCCTTGTCTGTCAGACACTTGGATCTTGGCCACTACGTAGTGCTTACAGAGTTCTTATAGCAGGAATAGCAGAGGGTAGATGTTGTCATCACATGACTGTGGCTTCAGAGCTCAGCTTTGCTGTTGGTTGGATATAGCCTTGGGCAGGCTACTCTTGCTTTGCGACTCTGCTGTCAGCCTCAGTCTTCCCTTCTGTAAAATGGAGATGATAAGGCAGGTCTCCCTAACAAGTAGGTATTGGATGCTAGCTCTGTGCTGGAATCTGAGCCAGCTGTCCAGTACAATGCTGGGCAAGACAGGGTTTCACAGTCTCAGGAAGCTTAACAGTTTCTCACATACAATGAGCTGCCTAAAAGGTACCTGTACTCTTCCATTGGCTATAGACCGGGTCCTCAAGGGTCCCTGTGGAGTATCACTGCACAGAGAGAGAAGGAGAGAGAGAGAGAGAGAGAGAGAGAGAGAGAGAGAGAGAGAGAGAGAGAGAGCACAAGGCAGTTTCAAAAGGAAAAAGACCATTGGCTCTGAAAACAAAAACAAAAGTTGGTATATGGTGCTTTTAAATCTCAGGGACATTTTTCAAAGCTTATGGAAGTACTACGCCTACCAGGTAACAGGCTGGTTTCTAACTGACCTTCCCTTTGCATGCCACGTGCTTAGCAGCTCTCTGATAGCCATACTGTTGGGCTAACTTGAAAAGACAGACATTTGTGGTTTCTGACTGGCAAGCTCACTCAGCTTGAGAAAATTCTGGAAAGACACTGGGCTATGACATCAGGCACCACCGGGAGATATGGTTGCTAAAGGAAGATCTTCTAGTGATCCTTGGGGACTTGTGTGCTCCTCGGCTCCATTAATCCCTCTTCTGGGCCTTGCAAGTTTAGAAATGGGCCAGCACTAACACCTGGCCAGCTTGCTTACCTGGAGGCAGCAACTGCCCAGGGCTGTTGGATGGTTCTCCCAGGAGCCAGCCAGGTTCCAGCCTGGTGGCAGTGGCCTCTGTATGGCAAGAGGAAAGGCTCCTGGTTTCCCAGGGGGACTTCCATGATCTGCAGAAGCTCAGAGCAATGGGGTCCTTCCTGAGCAGTCTGAAACGTGGCATCTACTGTCTTCCATGCCTCTCCTCTAACATTAGTGATGTGTTGACTCCTTCTGTCTGAATCAAGGAAATGAAACCTGTTTGTCCCTTTTTAATCAGAAAAAAAAAAAAAAGAGACAGACAGGAAGGGAGCAGGACAGAGGGAAGGGAGAGGGAGACACAGAAATAGAGATGGGAAGAGAGTTAGCTGAAGAAGACAGGAAATGCAAAGCGATCTGGGTTATAAGGGAAGCTTCACTGCTCACTGTCCTGAAGGGCCAGCCTTGGGCAGCCTCTGTCACACTGGCCTGCACTTATCTCTGCATCTGTTTCCCCTTGTGCAAGATTCAGAACTGCTTGCTCCACAGAAACAATAAAAGCATTCATGTTCGGAAGAACTGCACAGGTGAGAGCTAGCTTACTGATACTGTGGTGTTTTCTCCATTGACTTGGCTCTTACCTGAGATTGCTTGCTTTTCCCATGCAAAGTAGACCATCACAGCACATTTCTGTGACGTGCTTATTCCTTCTGACACCCCTGCCAACACCTGAAGATGCTAACTTTTCAGACAGACAGGCCAATGTTTAGGAAAATGTACTGTTAGTTTGCTTGGTGATCAGTGAATGAAAACTCTTTTTTATTTTATTTTTGTTTTTAGCTGAGATTGTAACACAACTGAACTTAAAATCTTTATTTTTTTTAAGTTTTTTTTTTTAATGAATTCGTTTCTTTGTGTGTGCGTGTACATATAGAGGTCAGAGAACAGCCTGTAAGAGTCAGGTTGACAGGCTGGCAGCAACATCGTTATCTGTTGAGACATCTCTGGCCCTTTAAATCCCACCTTTCCCCCCCTCAGATGCTTGGTGTTGCTTACATGTGGGAGAAAGGGTGTTTTGTAAGCAGTCCCTGGGGGGGGTCAGCATAGTCCCCAGGGATGGTTTAGGGTCCTTCAGGACACTTTGAGATGTAAACTCTGCCTTGAAAGAGGCCAAGTGTGTTTCCCTCTCACTCTGCCACTGGTAGAGCTCTTCAATTAGTCTTACCCCAAACAGGTGCAGATTTCTAGTTTTGAGACATTTGAGTCACTCCAGTGATGACAGACTAGTCAAGCTGCAGAATTCATAGGACACAGTATAGGCAGACTCCACTTCTTAGCTGAAAAATAGTAAGTATCTGAAAACATTGTTGATGGTTGAACTTTACACCAAGCAAGGGACCCTGTTCAGCTGTACTAATCTCAAATCCAGAGAGGGTGGGGTTGAAAATGTGCATGAAAATCTAAGCGTGTCACAAGGGTCCGTGAGCCCTGGCTGGCAGTGGATCAGTCTGTCATTGAGCAGCCCAGCCAAGCAGCACAGGTGAGCTTCTGGGACCCTGACAAGCGCCACTCTTGCTACAATGCCATGGGAACTTGCTCCAAGTACTTCCAATGACCTCAATTCCTTGTCCCCCAGCTCCATGAGAGCTGCTTGCTCTCTTTATGAGATACTGTTCAGAGGAGGGCAGGTACTCATGAGCCTGGTAAAACATCTGTTTTCCTTTGAATTGGAAGTAATTTGGATATATTATTCTGGGTATCATTTAGGGAATCAAGCCTTTAATGCATATCCATTCAAATACAATGATGGTACTATGTAGTAGTTAAAAAAAAAACAGTTCTGGAATAAGTTTAGTGCCTATTTTATGAAAAGCATAGAAATACTCACAGAGAAAAAACTGAAAGTTAAAAATATTATGAATCCTAAGAGGCAGAACTTACATGAGTTTCTTAACAACAGAAAACCTCATGAAAACTCATTCATGCTACAAAAAGTTCAAATTCACATTGCAAACATTTTGTGTTGAAGTCATTCAGTTCTGCTTTACCTACCAACACTTGGGCATTGAAGAGCTTTTGATGAGCTTTTGATGGTGCATTCATGTCCAGATAGCCACAGGAATAAGGTCTCAGCTTTGATGAGTGCAGTCCAGCCCACCAGACAGGCCTCTCTTCTGAGTCCTTTATCGTTATTTTGACAGTTTTGGAAGATCTCGTCCTTTTCACACTGAAGGGTGTGGGACTCTGGGCACAAAACTTCTGGCTGCTCTTGAACTGATTGGTGATTTCCTCTGGGGCTGGTTTGTCATCTCAGAGACTGTTGGACCTTCACTGGGGGCCAGAGCACATGTGTAGTATAGGGCCTTTGTCTCCCTGTGGTCCTGGCTGTTCTTGGACGTCCTGTATCAGCCTTGAAAATTCTCACAACTGAGACCAGTGCAATACCTTTCAGAAACAGATGAAACTTCTCCACCCAGAAAATGGGGCTGCTACTTATGTCTTCCTTATGACTAGTGATATATGTATGTATGTATGTATACATACATATATATTCCATCCATGTATACCATAAAAGTTAAAGATAAAAAGATACATCAAGTTTTAAAAACATAGATAACATCACATGAATTACGTATGTAGTAATATATGACATGTATATACACATATAATATATGTAATATGTGAATATATTCATAGGTTGCATATTATCTCCATACCATGTCTTACATACAGATGATTTTTGTTATATAGAATTACTTACACATGTGCTACTGCCCACACAGTTTCCCAGATGACTGGAATCTTCCATCAGTTTCAAATCTCTGTTGAAAGTGGGCCTCAGCTCATATCCACATAGCTGAAGCAAAGAATCAAACGGTGGTACCCAGGTGAAAACAAAGGGCTTGGCATAAACTCAGCAGATAGCCTGAATCTGCAGCCAGTGACAGCTGTCTAGCAGAGCATGGTGAGCAGACTGAATGAAGCCACACAAAATGCTACTGGACAAAGATTTAGTGAGCTTCTAGATGCTATGTACTAATTAATGTAGCATCTAAGGGCACCTGAATGCTCTAAGGTGTGTCCTTCAAGCCAAGGCCCTCTGCTTTCATTTCTCTCCCTCCGTCTCTGGATCCCTCCCTCCATGGAATTTGTGGTAGTGTGTAGTACAGTCCATGGAGCACTTGCCATAGCCACTAAAGGACAGCCTCTTCCTATGAGTGTTTTCAATTCAAACCAAGATGAGGAGCCAGCCACAGGCCTGCAAAACAGGAGGTTTGGGCCCTCTCCTGGCTTGTTCTGTCACTTCTCTCTGTGAGACAGTGCTGGTGGGATCTGAAGCCAGACAGAGCTGAGGAGTGGGAGACAAGGACAGAGCGTGTATTGCCCATCTGCCAGGCTGGAGGTGTATTCATTATTGATGGAGGTAGTGCGTTGCTGTTCAGATATGCAGCCTGCCTGGGTAAATGAGACATTCTTCAGCAAATTGCTTCGTTTTTTGATTGCTGATTGTACGCGTGTCACCAAGCTGACTCAAGGTTCATCGATGCATGCTCAGTAAATTAGAAAGAACATAACTATGGATCAGCCAAGAGAATGAATTCTGTGCCTACAATGACCCAGGGCCATTTAATTTTCTGCTTAATTTTGTTGCAGTCAGTTTGCATTTTGGGTTATTATGCAGTAGGAAATTAACAATAAATAACAAATTTGGTCCTCCTGTGCTTGTAATGATATTTTTATAAATCTTTGTAATGCTGTTTTTTAAAGGATCAAGGTCTGTGCTAGTCTGATACCCCAGAAGTGTGTGAAGAGGAAAATGCATTATTCTTGCTAGATAGCCTTGTTGTTAAACAGCACAATCTCTCTCTCTCTTCTCTCTCTCTCTTCTCTCTCTCTCTCTCTCTCTCTCTCTCTCTCTCTCTCTCTCTCTCTCTGCAATTTTGCTTTTAACTAAATCCATTCCTCTCTTCTCTTTCTCAGATAATCTGAAGACAATGGATGCTGACGAGGGTCAAGACATGTCCCAAGTTTCAGGTGAGACCTTGGGTGATAGATGTGTGTCCAGAAGTTGTTCAGGCTGTGCCCAGAAGAGCTAGCAAGGCTGCCCTTTGGGGGGGGGGGAATCCCAGATGTCATGTGTGTCATTGTTTACTTCAGCTTTCCAAGCATCCCAATCTGGGAACCTTAATATAAAACTTCCCAAGTGAAATTAGCTATAGTGTTAACCCTTAAAGAGGATTAATACTGTACTCCTGGAGAAAATTATGATGGATTCATCTACCAAACAACTGAAATGCATCCCAAAAGGTGGCATTTAAAAGATGGGGAAGGGAGAGGAGGAGACAGTAACATGAAAAGAAAGCATAACTAACAATAGTTAGTTCAGAGTCTGAGCACTTGCCAAGTGAGGAAGGCAGAAACATGGCTGCCTGGTCTTCTCATCTTATGAGACCTAGAAAATGCAATACTATGGGAAGAGAAAGTCAGATCAGTTCCCAGGCATCCAGTGGGATAACACTGAGGATGACCATACAGCAGATCCTCCCTGTACCTATATGATTAGTATATAAAGTCCATTTCTGCCTGGCCCTGTTATGGGGACAGTACCTGGAAGCAGGCTTCCTGGACTTGGAGGTTTATTCCCTAGCTCTGTTTCAGAGCCTCCAGGCAATTTCCCCTGTCCCAGAAGCCTGGCCTCTGTGTGTCACTGGTCAGTCTGCCTTCTGAACCTTGGCTGAGCTGCCCCCTCAAGTCTTGAAGAGGTGTTTGTATGTTTGCATCTTTGTCCAGGTGGCTGCTCCTAGGGGACCAGCCTTGAATGTATGGTGTTGAGCTGCTCAGCAGAGATCCTCCATGTCCTGAGTCCCACCCCTTACAAAGTGACATCACATTTAAACACATGCTCACTGTTGCATTGTTGTTAATACTTAAAAACTGTGGTACATGCACAAACCTGAACGCTTACCTCTTAAAATAGAGGAGAATATGAATATGCGGGTGTGGAAAGAAATCTGAAATGTATATGAAAATGGAGAAGATGAAAAGTATGATTCCATGTGGAAAAAGAAAATAAATCACTCACACACACACACACACACACACACACACACACACACACACACACACACACACACACACACACACACACATTCTACATGCTTTTGTGAGCAGTAATAGTGATTCTGGAGTGTATATATTAACCTGCACTTTCCCCCAGAGGCTGCATGTTAAAAGAAAGATTCGTGTTGGGGGGAGGGAGAAAGAGAAGACATTGTTTTGCCTTATAGTCTTCAGAGTTATTTAACTTTATTTTCATTTATGCTTCTTAAGGAAAACAGTTAAGTGATAAAAAGAATGTTGTGTATTTGTTGTAGCTTTGTATTTAGATTCCCTAGCCATTCCCCAAGCCCAGGAAAACAGTGTATGCTACACATAATTAATGGAGGAGGATGCGTTCTACTGATGGAAGACCTCACCCACTGCACTGACCCCTTACAGCTGGATTGCTTTGAATGTCACAAAAACGGGGATGTTGAGAAACTCTAAGGGCAAGGAAAACGCCTTTTGTTGGTTCTGTTCTGCTTTTCTTTGCTGCTTTGACCTCAGATAACTTCTGAGTTTATATCTTATAAAATGCACTCAGTGAGAGTGAGACCCTTTGGTTCACATGGCACCTACATTCTGAAGTCCTAATGTCAAAACAGTAGACTAGAGATTAAATCAAGCCAAATATCCATCAGTGGATAACTAGATAAAGTGTGCTGTGTGTATATATTAGAACACTATTTAATTATAAAGGTTGGAATCCTGTCATTTAGGAAAACATGGATAGACCAACATGGATAGACCAGGAGAGCATTAAGTTAAGAGAAACAGTCCAGGCACTAAAAATCAATGGCATGCATACATGTGCATGTGTGTGCTTATGTATACTCACAAGAGAAGTGTAATAAAAAAATAAGTTGATAAGGTAAGAGCTTGAGCTGATTCCTAAAAGGTGAACAAAAAACAGAGAAGAGGAAAATTAATTTCAGACAGAAAACACAATATTTTCAGTGTTTCACAGAAAATATGGTGATTTATTGAGGTAAGATGACCACAGCACATTTGTCAATAACAAAAAAGAATACCCCACAAAGGAAGCAGATTGCCTCAATGAAGCCTCCAACCCATGTTATAGTTATATTTTTATACTTATTTGTATGATCATGTCCACGTTTTACCCCATAAAAGACATGCCATTGTG
Source organism: Phodopus roborovskii (assembly GCF_943737965.1). Taxonomy (NCBI): domain Eukaryota; kingdom Metazoa; phylum Chordata; class Mammalia; order Rodentia; family Cricetidae; genus Phodopus; species Phodopus roborovskii. Next base: position 5,447,491 of record NW_026126547.1, read on the forward strand.
TGTTTATGTTAAGTAAATTGGTGATGGGCTGTATATTGAACATTTCTGTAAAAGAAAAAAAAAAGTTGAGAGAATGATTTCTGCCCAAGGCAGGGGGTAAAGGGAAATAGGAAGAAATAGGAAGGAAATAGGTCAGTGGATACAAAGCCATGGTTAGCCAGGAGTAAAGCCTGGTGTGCTTTTGCAGTGTGGTGACTATGTCTACACAAGACAGGATTCTTTCTCATGAAAAGTCTGGCATGCTGGGTATGCCACACACATGTAGAAATTTGAGTATGATGTACTGCATACATGATTGAAATCTCATCACCCTGTACCAAATAAACATGAGCAATTACTGGGTATCAATAAGAAATTAAAAACAATAAAGATAATACTATACCTTAGCCTTGAAACCTACCCCTAAAATGTTTACTAGGAGGAATGGTCAGTATTCTCATTTTCCCATTTTGATCCTGAGGCTTCCAAATGCCTTATTTTCTTGAACTTCCTTTTCTTGCCCTTAACATTGTGCTGAATATTTAGTGTATTGTGGGCTGCTCTAAAGGAGAGGACACCTGGGGTAGGGTTAAAAAATGGCTTAAAAAAAAAAACACCAAAAACTCCTTCATCTCCTTTTTGTTTGAAAAGATTTGGTCTGAAATTTTCTCTGTTTGCCCTTAGCAGCAAAGGAATGACTCTCTCTCAACCCTGATAGAACTGCTGAGTTCCCCCATTCTGCCTCGAGCATTCTAAACAATGACTAGAGCATCCACCGACTGTGTCACATTTAGGAAGGGATTAAACACTCAGTTTACTCTTCTTTAAATCTGATACTTTCCAAATTCAAAGCAATATTTCCTTCTTTTTCTGCTGAGACTGGGAAGACAGTGGGAAGTTACGGGATATATATTCAGCTACATGGGAGATTTGTTTTCTTTTGTTTCCCTTGCCATCCTGGATAGAGCCCAGGATGGTTGCTCCTGCTCTGCAGGCACTCTACCACTAAGCTGTATTCCCAGCCTGGGGGTTAACTTTCTTCATAAGAAACTGAGAAATGTGGTACTGAGTCATTCCCTTTTTCATACTATGTTCAAAGATCATCTGTTTCATAGGATTCCCCCAAACATGTGCAATATTTAAAAATAAACAGTCCCCGTTTTCAGGTCCTTTGGATTCTTATTCCCTGGTATTTATGTGAGGTTTGCTGCAGCTGATGCCACCTCTGGGCTGGGGACAATCCTAGAGGTTGACAGGCATTACAGATCAAGCTCACCAACTTGAGTGCACTTATTGGGAAAAGCCCACTGATAGGAACAGACTAAGCTGCAGGTATGCCCAGCCTTATTACACTTTCATCTGCAGAGATCTCACTCAGGGACCATGCAATAAAGTTACAAAATTACCACCAAGAACCGCTTGATGTCTACAAATTGGGGCACCAAAGCTCTCCTGACCTACAGTCCTCAGAGTTAAACACACAGGGAACAAATAATAAATAAATAAATAAATAAATAAATAAATAAATAAATAAATAAAACCTCACTAACTTTTTGAATGAAGCTGTTTTCCCCATCTCTTCTCCGTTGGTCTTTTCACATTACTCACGCACATAGCTTTCTAAAGAAAGGGACAGTGTATGGGAAGAAGCTTGAAGGAATTGAAAGGCCATCTCCACACCTATTTCTGACTGCAGCTGTGGGACTCAAACCAGTGTTCTTGCCTCCTAAGCCATGGTGTGACTCCTACAGCAGAAGGGGCTCTGGCCAGTGACTCTTGAGGTTCCTCTGGCTCCCGTTGCCGGAACTATGTATTTGATATTTTCATAATGCTGTTTGTAATGTGTTTGTTGGAGTGTGCACACAAGGAGTTCACCCTGTAGACATGCATAATCTGTGTAGGAAAGGGAACCTCATTAAATAACAATGGAAGTATCCTACCCAGCTAATCATAGTAAATCACATTGATTGAGCACTTTGAATTACCCAATACTATCCTAAGCATTTTCTCATTTTCGCCTTATAAAAACCCACTGACTGGGGATGTAGTTGTCTCCAAATTGTAGGAAGCTGAAATTCAGTTGATAAGAAATTGACAAGATATCCCACAAAAAACCAGAGAGTATGAGCCAACTTTAGCCATAGGCTCCAAAACCTGACTCTTCTCTAGAGTGGTGGTTCTGTAGTGGGAGCATCTATTTACCCCAAGTATTATGTCCCCTTGAGTCCCTTAGTATATTAAAGACACATGCCTTTGGGAGAGATTCCCAGAGTGTTGCTGGGTAGACTACAATCTACTTGAGAAGTCATTTATTTTTTATTCAGATTAAGAACACTATTTCTTTAATTTGGCCACAGAAATTTCTCAAAGACACACTTGACATATAAGCAACAGGCAAATTTTAAGTGTAAGTTGATATATTTATAATTTAGCCAGAAGCTTTTTTTTCTAAGTAAGTAAAATTATACTTGGCCCCTCAGGGTCATTCTATATGACTTATTAAATACTTGCTGTCTTGCTTTCTCAATGTGATTGCTTGTGCTGCAGGGTCAAGGTACAAGCCACATCCTATGCCTATGTGGTGTGCTATAGATTACCGAGTGACACCATGAGCTTAACAGGTTAGCACTGAAGCTCATCACTAATTTTATTTTCACCATGACCTTCTGAACTATACCCAAATCCTGAATTTTGGCCTCCCGCTGTACCTGAAGAAAGAGTTCTAAAGTAGTGGCCATCTCTCCTTCCCATCAGCTCTTCATTTGGACCTGTAAGCCAGATCCACCAGTGCAGATATGTCAGTGTTTTCATAATGGGACCGTGTTGGCTTTATCTAGCACTTCCTTTCTTAAAGAAATGATTCAAATGGTTAGTGGGACAAAAGCTAACATGCTCCATCATCTTGCCTATCAGAAAGATTCTCATGAAATGGTAAATTTTCCTCAGGAAGACCTTCCAGCAGTAAAAGAGTGCAAAGGTCCTAGAGCACAGAGCCCCCAGGGTGATGAGTGTCTCTGCAGCATAACTCACACTGGGGGCTTTTAGGCAAATCAGAGCTCCTCTTAAAAACCATCAGCGAGCCGCCCAGGTGAGGCAGGGTTGAATTAATGCCCTGCTCTTGGCTGCCATGTGAGTACATCTGCTTATGTTCCTTCCCATCTGGTTTTGTACTCCATGCCCCTATAAACACAGGGACTCATTGTTATTCTTCATCTCCCTGCGTGGTTTCTTCTGCTCTGAGAGTTCCTATTGATCAGTCTGACCCACAGTATTTTAGAATCAGGATCCCTACTGTTTTCATTACACCTTGTCCTCCACATAGGGAAAAAGCAAAGTACTGAGACATAAGATCAGTGAATACTGTAGAGTTGACCTCGGTGTAATAACTTGAGCCGGCTGTTACTATGAATATCATCCTTAAGGCATAGTTGATATTGTTCTTTCAAAGATGGATCAGCCATGCTTTTAAAAATGGGTAACTAAGAGGTTTTGGGTTTTTTTGTTTTTGTTTTTGTTTTTTTTTTAACTCCATGCATGAATTGGGCTGAAAGTGTCGCATGCTTTTATTGGCTAACCCCTGGTCTTTATCACACACACCCTCCCGCCATCTCTAGTCTAGTATGGCATCTCCATGGGCACAGAAGCATCATGGGTGACACGAAAGTTATCATAGGAAAGATCATCAGAACAAAATAAGTCAAAGCAATTCCATCTTTCCTTCTCGCACTCCCACTCAATATTAATAACAGTTGGTTAATCACTGGGACCCAATGCTCCGTGCATTCTGTATGTGCCGACTTATACAGCAGCTCCTTAAGCTGTGGCTTTGTTACCAGGGGCCCCACTATCAATCTGAGGGAGGTTCTTTTTTATAACTATTCCTTTTATTTTTTGAGGTTCTAATGTAATTACAACATTTCCCTTTCCTCTTTGGAGGTTCTTTATTGACCTTTCAGGAGACAGTGGTGTAAGTCTTTGTTCACCCACCCCCTCCCTCCCTACTGCAAGGTCTCTTCATTATACAGAAGATTGTTTAATGAGAATTTTGTGTGGTTAATATGTTTGAATACTTTTCTAAGGTTCTCATACTTTGAAAACCTTTATTCTGGGCTATGATTCTGTGTGAAAGTAAGAATTGTCAAGTTGTTCATATGCCTTCTGCATCCTCCTAGTTAGAGCTTTTCCTCAATTATTGCAAAGGTAAGAGTCAATGCCACACATCCAGCCACTGTTACTTTAAAGGTCATCTATTTAGGGTGATGGAGACAGTGCTGACTAATGCACCCAGATTCTAGCATGACATGGACACTTTCAATCAGTCTCTTGGGCCTTTTGCTTTTCTTTGTAAAATTATTATACTCTTACCCCATCTTTAACTATTTATTTTGTATCAGCTATCCAAATATACCCAATAATGCTCTTTCTGAAAATATGCCAATTGCTCTAATCACAGCTAACCTGGGATATAGCATTGTGATGCCTCTTTCTTAGAGATTGTAATGCTATCCTCCAAAGCATGCCCTTGGTACCTGTACAGCTTCTATTTTAAAGATTCCGGTAATGCTTGTCTTACGTTCTGAAACTGTTTCGCTGCTGTTGTCCATCTCCTAAAACGTTGGTGCAATTCTTGTGAGTTGATCCAGTCTTCCCACCATGTCTCATGTTCTCAGAAATTTTTACTGATTGACATGTTCTTTGCATATGCTCCCAAAAGTCTGCATTAGTGTCTACGGAGAGGTCATTTTGCCTATTGGGCCAAGTTGCCAACTCAGCAGGCACACATCTGGTGTATTGGTGCTCTGGTAGCCTACCTTCATGTTCTTAATCAGGGCTGTCTTTTGTAAGTAGCCGCAGTGAGTCAGTTAGCATGGGCTAGGGCCCCGCCTCACCAGTGCCTCCCTAGTGCCTCCTATGTGGTTTGTGTCTACTAAGCCCTTTAAATCAGCTCCAAAAAGGTGAAGCTTTGGGAATTGCAGCCTCAGTGGGAAAAGAGTGTCTTCTACCAACGACAGCTTCACTCTGCTGATCTTAGTTTCCCCATACTGAAAGGAACTAGACAAACTTCATTTTAACCCAGCCAAAGATGGCTGGGGAGAAGGAAGAGAAGGATGAGAGGGTAACGGGGAATGAAAATGACCAAAATGATGTACATACATGTATGGGATTGTCCAGTAATAACAAAGAAGGAAAGAGGGAAGGAAGGGAAGGGGGGAGGAGGGGAGGGGAGGGGAGGGGAGGGAGGGAGAAAGCCCTGCTTCATGAAATGTGACAAAATTTGGTCTTGAGTGGACAGTGAGTTTGTTGAAGAATGTGAAGAGCCTCAGACATGCAGGTGCCATTGGCCCAGCAGTAACACTTCCAAAGAGTATATCTTGGTGTCTTTATGGATATGTCCAAAAATTGACTGGTAGGATGTTGAGCTCGGTATTGTTTTGAAATACTAAAAAATAAAATAAAAAACAATATAAAGTCAAAAGCAGCAAAAGAACGGGATCCCTTGTGTGCCCGTTATAAGTAAAATTATAGGAATAAGTCTGTAGAACCAAAATATACTGAAAATATCTAAAAGCTAGTTGATTTTTTTTTTTTTTTTTTTTTTTTTTTTTGGAAAAGCAACATCCCTATAACATATCAATATTTATGTAGTAATTTAGTACCAGGGACAGCTAAAAGATTAGAGGTGTTTCCTTTAGTAAGTCTTTGTTCTCTGATGTTTATTTATTGCTTGGCAGTGATATTCATTCCTAGAAAGAGAAACACATCTTGGTCCTAACAGGGAAACAGGAATTCAAAACAGATACCCCTTCGTGCTGCCCTCTCATGCCACCAAGGTGAAGCCCAGGCACTAAGGTTTTCCCAGCAGCTGACAATGCCTGCCAGAAAGTCAAGCTCTGATTTGTGTCTGCAGGGAAGGAGAGCCCCCCGGTCAGTGACACTCCAGATGAAGGGGATGAGCCCATGCCTGTCCCTGAAGACCTCTCTACCACGTCTGGGGCACAGCAGAACTCCAAGACTGATCGAGGCATGGGTAAGTGGGTCCCCGTGGTATCCTTCAGGCTGCCACATACACGCAATTAGGAAACAGCTGCTGTGTAGGGCAAGGTAGGTGTGATCAGCCCCCTCTTGTCCTCTGAAGTCAGTCCCTTACATATTTCAGGGTTTTCTGAAGTTGGGACTTGGGTAGTCTGTCTTAATTGATGTGTTTATTTTTAAGGTAGTGTTCTGCTTATTGCAAGTGGACTTGGTGTTACTATGTCTGAACTACTAGCATGAATATCTTTTGAAACACATGTAAACAAACTTAAAGATCAGTTTAAATCAAGGGATTCAGCCAGTGTTGGAGCATACAGACCTCCTTTGTTTAGTCCTAGAAGCACCCTGGGTAATAGGGATTTGTTTTACAAGGTAACCCAGGCATAAACAGATGTTCACAGCCTGCCTGTGATTCCCATCACGAAACAAGAGGCTCGCTGTGGGAAACAGAAGACATTGTCCTTTCACCATGCTGCATGGGGAGAACCCTGACTAGAGAGTCAGGCTGCTGACTTGGTTCTCATGGAGAAAGAGGTGGGCTTGCCCTGAAATCCCACAGCTGCTCTGGAGCCTATGCAGAATCATCAGCTGCAGGCGTGCTTTAGGGAACTGAAAACAAGGCTGGTTCCTGGAGAGCAGGGAAGACATGTACTTCACTTGTCATGGATGAATAGGTCACCAGTGCCAGCAAAATGCTGTAGGCACCTTGTCCCTTTGACCATGTGTGAGTGGGGATCATCCTTGGCTGGCTCTACTGGCTGGCTTCATCACAGACACAGTCCCAGGTGTCCTCAGTGTGGGAATTCCTTTTGGACTTGTTGTTCCCAAGGCTTCCTCTCCATAACTGTCACTGTGTGCAGTTTTTGATTCACTTTCCTTTCAGGGTGAAGTTTAGAAAATAGTCATTTCAAAAGGTAAACCTTTTTGCCTGCCTTGTCAATAACAGTTGACTTGGCCCTGAAGACAGGAGAGGCTATTTGAAGTAGGCCCCACGGAGAGAGCAAAGGCTTGTGTGGGCAACTAGAGGCCAAAGAGTCACTTGCCAGGATAGCTGGGAGAAAAGGCCCAGAGGACAGATAGGATGTGGGAAAGGGGTCAGAGGATGTAATGTGGCCCCCAGCCACATTATATTTTGGTGTTGGCCACCTTGTCCTGTGTGACTCTGGAAGGAACCACCTGTTCACATGTAAGCTACAGGCTGTGAGCTTCATAACTTGTAGAATACAACATTAAATAGAATAGTGTGACAATAACATGTAGGGACATTCACAGGTTAAAGGAAATAAAGTTGAAGCCACACTTCACCATACTGTCTCGTGGCATGGCTCATGAGAACCAAGAGTAAAAAAGGATGGGACCAGGAGCCAGAAGAGTTCAGGGCAGGAGCAAAGGGCAGCAAGAGGAATCAAGAGTCACTGTGGAGACAGGGAGCCAGTAAGAGCCTATTATCAAGCAGAGAGACAAGCCTCAGAAAGGACACATCCAAGATTCCTAGTCCCTTAGTTGTGACCCTCAAGGCCAGAGCGGCTCATCTTTTCCAAGCCTTAGTTTTCTCATGTGAGCAAAAGCAGCTACCACATGCCCCAGAATGGCTTTGTGGACCAGATGGCAAAAGCAGAAGGCAGAATGGTAGACAGAAAGTAGAAGGTAAGGCAAGTGCATGTTGTGCATCCCAAGATTTACAGTCCTGGAGAAAGGGGCCCAGTGTAGCTTCAGAAGTGAGAGAGGGGCAGGCAACAGGGTGTCAGGAAGAGACAGCAAATGTATTAAATAAAAACAAATCCATAATTCAGACACTGGTAGTGCATGCCTTTAATCCCAGCTCTTGGGAGGTTGAATCTCTAAGTTTGGTCAACAAAGTGAGTTCCAGAACAGCCAGGACTACACAGAGAAACCCTGTCCTGGGGTGGGGGGTGGGGGGGATGGACAAGTCCATAAAATAAGCAAATTGAAAATATCCAGGAAAGAGGGAAATGTGTTAGTATGGGACAGTACCAAGGGAGATACTTCTTCAAATCCAGATGTGAGCCAACAGAGTGGACAGTCCAGGGAGTTATGGTCAGAGATGACCAGCAGTGAGGGTAGAGGAGGTTGGGTCACTCAAAGGGAGAGAGATAGGCCTGCTGTGAGTCATTCCAGAAGAGTCTTAGCACCAGACAACAGACAAGGTAAGAAAATCAGCAGTAGGAGATGCTAGAAACCACCCCCCATCTGATCTGGTCATTCCCCAGGACTTGAAAGTTAGGGTTTCACATACTGATGCTTTTTCTGATAATGCTGAAAGGGCACCCTAGATCTATGTCTAAATATTGGGACAATGACAGCCAGATGCAAAGCAAGACACACTCCAGTGTTGGGCCTCCATTTTTTTCAAAGTCAGAGTAAGAAGAATCAAACGATTTGAAGTGCAGCTTGAAGAATTTAAGTCAGACCCAAAGGAGAACTTTCTGGAAAGCAGGGATTTAGTCATCAGAATGGTCTACTTAATGACTCTGTGGCTTGTTCTTCTGAAGTGGTCTCTTTAAAAATGAGAGAACTCTCGGCTCTCTGAAGTGGTTGTGTCTGAAACCAGTTGAAGCTGGGGAAGCACTCATTGACCTCTTCAGACAACCCTGAGTTTACCAAGGCTTAGCTGTCTGTGGAGGGAGTGCGGGACTGATTGCACTGACACAGAACTCTGGGGCCTCATAAAGGCCTTCCTGTGGGACAGTGTCCAAGCTAATGTCTAGAAAGAGGTGGGCTACTTGTAAAAGGAAACTAACAACTCCATACTCCCTTCCTTTGCTCAGTAGTAATACTTCTCCCCTCTTTCTGGGGAGTTTTCTCCTGGTTTGGGTGTGCTCTTGTCCCCTGTGACCTAGAAAGGGACCAAAGCTGTGTCACCCTTCCTGCCTGGTAAGCTGAGGACTGTGACCAAACACTGAGAATCCGGAGTGCCACTCAGTGCTGAATGCAACCACGGGGCAGCCTGAGCAGAGGGAGAAGGAAACCTGGAATGCCGGGAGGGGGGTTCCAGGCTAAAAGCACGGACACACACCATGAGAAGGCCAGGCCAGTGTGGGCTTGCTTAGCATAGAGTCCAGGGGAAATGCCAGCAGAAGCATAGGCCTGCCCAAGGCCTATGGAAACGTCATATTTCCAAATCAACCTGAGTGGGGGCTTCAGTTTGGCACCTGATGTTGGGACAATCTTGTGCAGAACTCAGGCAGGAGGAAATGCAAGAAAACTCTGAGAGGGTGCGTGCTAGGCTGTGCATCTTCCTTTGAGTGCATCTCAGCCTGATATCCCTCTGCCAGCACTGAGAGGGGCTGACCCTGCACAGCTTCCCAGCACTGAGTGCAGCACCAGAGTCTGGCTCTCCCTAAGCTTAGATGCAAAAGGGGGGGGAGGTGCAAATAAAACCTGCATTTTCCATTCCTCGAGGAATTCTGAGAAAAGTAATGAAATGTATAAAATCTTGATCTTGGTTTTTTTTTTTTAATTTTTTTTTTTTTTTTTTTTTTTTTTTTTTGGGCTCATTTTGTTTGTTGGTTTGTGTGTTTCTTTGCTTGTTGTTTTTCTTCTCCATTCATTACATTGACTCAGCCATGAGGGCAAGGCTGGAGCAGAAACTATAAACAATCATTTCAAGTTTTCATTGCTTCTAGGTAGTATCGATGGTAGTGTGTTACGTGAGGGCATTTAAAATATATTGTCACATATTTTGTAACTGATATCCTGATGCCAGGGTTCTCTCCTGGAGGGGGGATGGCATTATCTTGGGCTGTAGTCCTCATACAAACTGAGTTTCACTGTGGCATTTTCAAACATACTACAGCACCAGGCTTATTCACCCTGTCACTACTGTCCTTGCCCTTCTCCTGTCTCTGTGGCCAGCTACAGGCAGGGGAGAGTGATCCTCCGGGTGGGTGATAGCAGGGCTGCAGGGAGTTTTTCAGGACTAGAAGAGAGACAGCAGGCCTGGCTGGAGAGTGGGCAGCTGGCTTCCAGTACGGATGTGAGCCCTGTTATCTAATCAGCAGCTAGAGGAAGTTGTTTTTATCGGTGAAAGGCATCTCTTCTGCAGCAATAGCCCCACTCAACTTGGAAGAAACACCATCTAGCAGTATCTGAGCAGTTGCAGCAAGTGCAGGGACTGAAGGTGCAAGCGGGCAGCCATCTCCAGCCTCGGGAGCTGCCGCCAGTCCTCCCCTCTGGGGGTGATTGGAGATGCGGGGTGCCTTGTGTGCTTTCTCTTCTGCCCTTCCTTGCCCCCTCTTCAGAGATCAGTGATCTGTGCTGTGGTTTCCATGGGGCAGACCTGTCACATTCTGACCATAATGTCACCATCTCTGCCTTGGAATGCTTGTAGAAGCCACTGGTATGCCCCCACCACCTCCCCCCCCCCACCCCCGGAGGCATTTCCCAATTAGCCGAGAAATAGCCCTTTCTCATGAATTTCTCAAAATATGAGCTGCTGAGCAGTATTATAAAAACTACTCCCCCACCCTCTTTCTCTTTCCATGTTGGGCCCAAGAGCCTGTGGGTGGCTGCAGCCTTGCCTCCAGCCGTGGGATGAGAATTGCAGACTGTCAGCCAAGCCTTTTGCCTTATTCATATCCCTTAATCTATCAACCAGCGGGAATCACAGTGACCTTCACTGACAGTTGGTTATGAATGAACTTTGAAATGACTCTGCATAGCACCCACCATCTTGGGTTGGGCTAGGTTAGGCACAGGCAGACCAAGCAGCAGGAATTTAAGGCCATCCCTTGGAGGAAATGCAAACTGACATGTGTTTGTCAGCACCTGTGTGTGCATGCTTGCGTCCGTGTATGTGGAGATAATGTGTTGTATGTGTGATGGATGCATGCATGTTTGTTTATGTGTATGGTAGATATGTGTGTGTTTATGTATTCCTATATGTGTCATGTGCATATATATATGTATATTTGTGTATTTGTGTGATATGTGTGAATATAAATATATGATATTTTATGCATGTGTGTTTATGGGTGACACAAAAACATGTATTGTAATATGTGTGTGAGATATGTGAAGAATATGTATGTGTGTGTATATTTATATATGTGGTATGTTTGTATATGTTGTGTATATATTATGTTAAGTACATGTGTATATGTGATATGTGGTATATATGTATATCTGTGTGATGTGAGTGTGGCATATGGAAGTATGTGTGGTACATATATGATACTGCATTTATACATAGTATGTGTGTGTGTGATGTGTATATAGTATATATAGTATATATCTGAGATTTGTGTAGTCTCATGTGTATTTGTATCATGTGTAGCAATGTGTGAGTAGCGTGTCTGGTATATGTGTGGTATATGAGTTTTGTGTGGAATGTATGTGGCATGTGTATGGTATGTCTATATGTGGTATGTATGTGTGTAGCTTATGTGAGGCATGTGTGACTTATGTAGTATATGTATGATATGTATGTTTATGTCTTGTGTATAGTATTTGTGTGGGGTATGTGTATGGATGTATGTGGCATGTATATGTGTGATATGTGTTATTTGTTTGGCATATATGTATATGCCATTTATGTGGGTGGCTTAGCAATTTGTGTAGAATGTATGTTGTATACAGTGTTTACTGTATGGGTGTGGCATATATGATGATGTGTATATGTGCTGTGTGTTGTGAGATGAGTGTGTGATTGTTGCCTTTTAAAATATGAATTGCACTTATTTTGGGGTGGTTTGTGGAGCTACAATCCACATGTGTCATGGAGCATGTGTGGCTGCCAGAAGACAACTTGCAAGAGTCCGTTCTTTCTTTCCACCAAGTGGATCCCAGGGATTGAAGTCAGGCTTGGCAGCAAGCACCTCTACCTACTGAGCCGTCTCACTGGAACTTTTGTGGAACTTGTAGTAGAGCACTGCTATTTTCTTGGACATTCTGGCTCTCGGCTCCCAGCTAGCTGCTTTACAAGCAGTTGGAGCCCCTGGTTCTGGTATGTCCCAGCTCATCAGCTCTGCAGTGACTACCGTCTACACCTAGAAGATGAGGAGTTCACCTAACCCAGGCAATGCATGCAAGTTACACGCTGGCATGGAATTTATCCCAGCCAACGCTCATGGTGTTGCTGATATCTTCATGTTATGCTAATGACAAAAATTAAATATCATCTCAGTTAGGTGACCCTGTTCCTGAGACCCCTATGAGTAAGTGACTTAGGCAGAAACCTTGACACTAAATCTGACATGAAATCATATCCTGGGCCCCAACAGAGGGCAACCCAAGGTCTCTGAAAGAACTTCACCAATTTCCTCTCTGAACCATCAACTCCGAACTCCTGGGCACAAGAAACCTAAGCCATCTCTGCCAGACCCTGATGGAAAGAGAGTGTAAGCAAACATACTGATACTCATACTTTGGGATAGTTTCTTTCTGTACACAAAGGCCACTCTATACCCATTCACTTCCTTGTATTTGTAAACTGGTGACCATAGTGCTCTGAAATTTCTTTAACATCTGATCCAAAATAGATCCACTTAAGTGCAAAGCATAGCCCTGCCCCCAACCTCTGCTTAATTCATTTTAGTACTGGTATAGATGTTTGGGTCACCTCCCAGCTCTGTTTGGGTTGTCTGGCCCTTCAGGGGTGAAAGAATTCCATCAGACTCCAGGACTATTCCTAGAACCCTTTAGTGTACAAGGTGGGCTCAGCCAGTGCCTTGGAAACCTTGACAGCTAAAGAGGGACTTGAGAGTGGTGTCTGTATTACAAGGATGCAATGATAACCTCACAAGAATATAATTTTCTTAGAGGACTATGCACAAGGAAGAGTTTTTCCTAACCGGGCTGAGGTTCAGATTCATGGAACAGCTGACTTGAGTAGGGGTATGAAAGAGACACAGCCCTATTTTGCCAGAAGGACAAGTTGAGGAAAGAGGCGAGGGTGCTTAGAAGAAACAGCAGAGGCACTTGAGGGCCTCAGCAGCTTGGCCTTGGGTGTGAGTAGTGGCGCTGGCAAGAAGCCCCTTCCAGTACGTTGGCCCAAGTGATAAACCCAGCTGATCTGCATGCTAGAGTTTGTTCTCATGATAGTCTTTGGAAGTCTTTCAGTCTTCTGGAAGGGTGTTTGAACCTGAGCAGGCGGCAGTGTGGGTAAGAAGAAGAAAGTGGATTGAGATGATGTTTGTCTACTCAATTGATAACAGGTTTTTGTGTATAGCGACCTACTGCAGTGACTGGAGCAACAGTGCTCTGCTGAGCCAAACAGGAAATCCAAAGTTGGTTAAGATAGAATTCAGTGGTGGTTCTGAGCCAAGGAATTAGCTGGGATGTAGAGATGGAAGAGGCAGAAGTTCTGTCTGTGGGTTCTACTAGGTAGGACAGTGGAGGGAAACCTCAGGCCCACACTGGAAACCTTGTAAGAACAGTAGCTTTTAATTGTGTAGAAAATAAAAGAAGAGAAAAGAAAAGGAGACAGAGAACAGGTCCTATGGTGCAGGTGAAGCTTCTCAGAAGAAATATGGCGTGGAAGCCCCAGAGAAGACATGTAGCAAAGGCAAGAAATGTCAAAATGTGCACAAGAAGTGCCCTCCAAGGAGGGTTTGGGACACTTGTGCATTTCCCAAAAGTAGCTCAACAAGGTGCAGGCAAAAACCAGACTGTGCAGAAAATCAGGCAGGTCAGCAGCAGTGTGGTGGTGAGGAACAGTGTGGGGAACCACAGGAAAAAATGGAAAAGGGAGCTGAGAAAGTGGCTGGCTGAAGGGCAGGATTTCCATACTGGTGCTTTAGGACGGGAATGTTGAAATTCATTTTAGGAAGTAGGAAGGACTGGAGAAAAAGGGAAAGATAGAGCTCAGAGTCCTGAGAGGCAAACAGGTAGTTCCCATGATGCCCATCAGAAAGCCTGACCCAGAAGAGAGTTTCCTGGACCCTTTGTTTTCTTTCTAGTTTCACGCCTCATCCCTACAGGTGGTCTTGATTTATCCCTGAGGTACCCTCAGCACTGGTTTTCCCCTAGAGTAGAGTAGTCTTCCAGCACTGCAGATGGAATGATCGTATTGGTTTGTTGAAGAAAGAAGAGGGCAGGCAAGAAGGTCTGAAGTTGAGAAGAGAAAACATGGCAAGAGCTGATGCTCACCATCTTCGTTATTTATTCACAATGGCATAACTCCTATTTGGGGCAGAGGGGCAGAGCCTTTGTGGGAGACTGTTCCTGCCACATTGCCAGTGGTGTTACTTCACCCCGGTCACTGTGACAACCACATATCTCCATATAGTTTCCAGGTGAGAAACTGACTTAAATGCCATCCACACTTCCCTCTGTATCTCCCCACACGACAGCTTTCAAGTTCACACAGGCCATCTTCAGCTGGTTAAGACTTTACATTGTGGTCAGTAGTGTTCCAGAAACCAATGTAGAAATTAAAAGCACTCTGTAGAAGATTTGAACCAAAAAAGGTAGCAGAATCCCATCCTTGGACGAATAGCCCTTCTTCCTGTTTGCCCCCAAAGTCTCCAAAGGTCCAGGCTAACTGTGGAAATTGGCTTGTTTCTATAACTAAAACCCAATATTAATCTCATCTTCACTCTACTCTAACCACTTAAGTTCAAAAATCACGTTGTGCTCCATTAATTTACTGAGGAAGATGAAGCCAAGTCCAAGATTAAAGGGCCTTGGAAAAGATAAGACAAGTGCTACTTTCGGTTTCTGGGTTTTGGTCTCAGTGTTATTTTCTGCTTTGTTCTCTGGTGTTGAAAGCATCGGTGGCTCTGTATGTAGAGCAGTCAACTGACATTCCGTTAACTTTCCTTCTGCCCCGGGGTTTCAGAAAGAAATGGAAAGAAAAAAAAAAAAAAACCAGGTTGTGTGCTGTGGTTGCCAGTTGCCACCTGTCCTTCTATCTGGTTAGGACATTTTTTCTGATTTGGGAAGTGTAAATATAACCCAGAAAAAAAAAAAAAAGCTTCCCTTCCTTTTATGCAAAAGTAGAAAGGTTTAAGTAGAGATAGCAAGCCCTACCCATCACCCTTTAAGTTTTCAGAGAAGCAGCTAAGCACAGTGCAGATGCCTGCTGGGGGAGGTGAAGTGGGGGAAGGGGGGGTAACCTTCCTCCTCCGACCCTGACTGGTTGAGTCCCAGCTTCTGGCCTCCACCAGATACACTCAACAAATCACAAATCTGCTCAGAATTTTAACCTTTTCTTGGGAATTTTTTTTAGGATAAGAGAAACTTGGAAAGAATTCAGAAAGTGTGCTCCGGTTAGCCTGGAGCCAAATAGAATCATCGGACCTCAGATAGGCCTGATCATACTGCTAGATTCCAAATTGAACAGCTTTGAGTCTACCAAAGTTAGAAGTATTTACACCACACACATTTGGCCATTGCTACAAATTAGGGCTTTTCGTTTTGCTTTAATTTGGTTTGGGATTTGAGAGCTGGCTTGATATGATTTTCATATCTTGAGAGCTACAATGAAGTACCTGGGTTGTTTTTTGTTGTTGTTTGGGTTTTTGTTTGTTTGTTTTTATTTTGTTTTGGATAACTATATGTCCAGTAAAGGGTAAATTCAGTTCAAAAGAATTGGCTTCCATTGATTCTCTTCTGTGGTTGTCACAAATGGGACCTCCTGCAGCAACGGCCCTCTGCCTCTTAATAAGCAGAGCACTTGTGTTGACTCGATTGGTTATGTTCAACCCAGCAGCCAGTATACAGATCAAGAGGTGACTCCCTCGCTGGTCCCTGCACCTGTGGTGGTTGTGAAGATACTTTCTCAGTAAGGCTTAGCAGTATGCAAATGTGGAGGAGAATGATCAAAAACTCACCCTCCTGTGGAGGGACCCAGGACTCTTGGGGCTCCAAAGCACATGACACTTGCTGGAACTCACTTTTCTGGCAAAAAACGCCATCTGTGCAACCCGTGTCAGGAGTCAGGTCAAGGCAGGCATCGCTGGCCACAGGTCTGAGGTGTGTCTATGCAAGGCTGGTTGCCAGGAGAGTACTTCCCCTACAGGGGATGTGGCTGCAGGCTGTCAATTTCCACTGAAGTCACCAGGCCAGGGTTCCAGTGAAACACTGAACATCCAGCGTCTTCCCCATCCAGCAGGGCGTGATCTGCGATCTTGTGATCAATGGATGGCTTCCAGGATGGCTCCTGCTGCCCGGCAGGGCCCAGGCAATTGTGGACATTCGCTTTTTCCAAATGAAAGACCGTTACCCTAGAAGTGAAACCCTGCTGAAATGAGAAAAAGGTTTTTATTGCAGCCCTGCAGGCAGCTATATGATTATTGTTATTATTATTCTTAGAACCTGGCAAAATGTTGACTGCTCTCACAAGGTCTCTACACTCTGTTTGAACTCGGTTGCAATAAAAATAAGAATCTGCAGTGACCCCAGAGCGCTCCTCTCAGCTTCTATTTACACCGTAATGTTTAATAATGACGATTAACTATTGCCTGGTGTGGTAACCACTTGTTTGATCTTTGTGTGACAGTTGAGACAGCCGTTAGTGAAATTAGTGTTGGGTGGAGAATGCTGAGACTTAAGAGCAGTGGCTTTAACCCTGAGAAGATGATGGTTTGTCCCTGTAAAGCCATGTGCATTGCTTACAGTTTTAGAGGAGTGTTACTTTCCCCGTGGTCCTCACACTGGTTCTCACATTTGCATTTGTGCTTATGGGTATGAAAACACCTAATAAGGGTTTGTGTTCATCGGTGTATTTTTTGTATTCTAGTAACTACTTCTATTATTGGTGGAAAGCCTCTTGGCTATCTGCCCTTCTCTAAGCCTAGTCTGTGCCTACATGCCATACACATGCCCAGATTCGCTGTCTGTCATCCTCAAGCACACTGACAGGCTCACCCCACAACTAGGAGCAGCCCTCGTCTGGGGGCAGGAGTCTCATAGATGTGGTAGCCCGTGTTTCTGGAATATGTCTATGCCATGCATGAGTCACCCGTCCTAGAGTAGTAGTGCTGGCTGTTGGAAATGCAGTGATATACAAAGTTCCTTCTAAATTCCCTGGAGAAAGGAATTTTTCTTTTTCAAACAAGGAAAAAATAGCACAGGTAAATTAATGTTAACATATTTTTATTTAGTCAATATACCCAAATATTATTACAAATGTGTACTCATTCTAAATAGGGTTTTTTTAAATGCGAACTTTTACTTTCCCCTGGGACTACGTGTGTAGTTGGTGCTTATATCACATCTCAGTTTGGATTGGATTGGCCACTTTTATGCTCGGAGGGCAACTAAGCTGGCTATTTGAAGGTGGCTGATTCTTTTTGTTTTCAGTACTGTCCTCTAGCACTGAGCTGTAGCCCTAGCCCTTGGGCAGGTGGAGCTTGAAAGTTCCTGAGAAAAGCCTTTAATTACATTATAGAAAAATATTATGAGATTAAAGATGAGGTTGATGAAATTGGTTATTTCTGTGTCTTCCACATTTTGCTCAGTCTGAATCCTTCCCCGTGTGCACTCTTGAATTAGCAGCAGGCCCTGTGAGCCTTTACTTCCTCATGGAGAGCAGCAGGACAGCACCAGTAATGTGGGACACACATCAGTTTCCCTGAGCTCAGCTCACTTGCAGGCAGGTGAGAGAGGAGATCATTTGTTTCCATCCCTTTTGGTTTCTTGTGTGTTTGGTTAGTTGGGTTTTGGTTTCCTGGTTTTTTCGAGACAGGGTTTGTCTGTGTAGCCCTGGCTGTCCTGGAACTCACTTTGTACACCAGGTTGGCCTCGAACTCATAGAGATCCACCTGCCTCTGCCTCCTGAGCTCTGGCATTAAAGGCCTGTGTTGCCGTCGCCACCCAGCTTCTATTCCCTCATTTATTCCTGTTATCTTCAAAACATGGTGGTTCCTTCATAGGCAAAGGGCATTGCTGAGGAGTACCACCACGGTAGACAGCTCCCAGCAAATTGAGCCTCAAAGACACACTGTGGCTGCTGTGGAACTGGTTCTGCAAAAGTGGCGCCCTCCCCCACCCCAATCCTCTTGCCACCTCCTAAAGAATGCTGCTGCTGCTGCTGCAACCTGATGAAGCAACAGGGTGGGGAGAGGTGTTGGAAAAGGATTTTTAAGGAAGAAACAGAGGCCAGCTTCCTTCCTGTAACCTTAAAATGTAAGCCTCCTGTTTGCCTCAGCACCCACTGCTGTTCTGAAGGCGCAGGCATGGATGGCTCTGACCTTCCCACCCCTTAGGCGTCTCCGTGCCCCCCATACCCCCCAGCACCACCCCACCCCACCTCCCCACCACCCCCCACCCCGCCCAGCATAGACTCCAGCCTTGCAGCCTTGCACTGCCGCTGCCTCTGCCCGCTGCTGTTCTTACAGTTCAGGAGACAGGCGTGTCCCTGTGCGTGTGGCTGCTGGGTTTCCTGAGCACACCATGATCCAGAGCACAGAGATAGAATCTGTCCCTGTGGCTTTCTATTGTTATTGTCTTGTGATCTCCCTCCCTCCTTCCCTCCCTCCCTCCCCCTCCCTTCCCCTTTCTCTCTCCTTCTTCCTCCCTCCCTCTCCTCTCCTTTCTTCTCCCCATCCTTCCCTTTTTCCCTCTCCCCTCCCCACTTATTCTTTCCCTTCCTCCCTCATGCTTCCCCTTCTTCCTCCTCACTCTTTCTCTCCTCCCTTCCCTCCTTCTACCCTTGCCTCCCCTCCTTTCCATTTCTGATTTCCTCTCTCCCTCCCTCCCTCCTTCCTTCCTTTTCCCTCCCTCCATTCCTTCATTTGATCATAGATACATTGTCATCAAAATTTGGTTGCTTAAGTGGATCTAAAAACCCATAGATAAATTGTGTTGCAGTGTGACCATTCTCCTGGCAAAAGCTGTCATGTGTTAGAAAGTGACATTTGAATCACCAGTGGGCGACAGGTGTGACAGTCCCATCGATAGTATCAGCTCATGGTGTCACAGCTGTCTGTGTCTGTACTTAACACACTTTGGTGATCACATGGGGATGAAACCACCTCAGGATGCATTTCTTCTTCAGGAATATCCATGTTGTCAAGTGATACGTTCCTGTAATAGCTTCTGTCTCAACATGGATAGAACATACAGTGAGTATACATGGCTGGCCTTTAATGCTAATGCCTTTCTCCCACACCCAGTACCCACAGAGCAAGGCAAACACAAGCACACCTTGTAAGCAATAGCATGTTGCTACTGTGCTGAGAGGTCCCAGTTCTCAGGAAACACACTGGATAACAGGCCACCCAGACACCATGTGGACTCAGCAGTCCATTTAGACCAGTCACCAGGCAGGTCATTCAGTGTAGGTGCTGTCGGCATGGGAGTGTTGCGCGGGGGGGGGGGGAGTGTTAGACATTGGGGGGTGAGAGACAAGCGCTGAGCTAAGTCTGTCCATCTGGAGTCCCTTCCTTCGGTCTGCAACATCACTGTTTTCTCGTCAGTAAGAGCATTCAGCTACAGATGAGACATACATTAGGCCCACTAAATAACCCCTTTCTTCTAATTATTTCTTTTCTTGGAATATAGTAAATACAAAGAGTGAAAAGTACAGTCCATTTGCCTTGCTTATTGTTCTTATTCTTTCTTTAGAGGGTGCTTGCCTGCGTGCCCTTGTCTTACATCAGGATGCTGGCAGACAGCTTGCCACAGCTAGCTATGAATCTGCAGGGGGCTCACTAGTAATGATTTGTGAACCTGTGGCCTCTTCCTCACAGTTCATTGCTTATAAACTCTGAGAACGCAAGGCTGAGTAGGAAGGCCACCTCCCTAGCTCTTGGTGTGTTGATGAGTACCCACACCAGACTGTGTGAGAGTTTCACAGCCTCATCCCTTGTTCCCTGTTGACCAGCAGCTCATAAGCAATTTCGCCCTGAAGATGTAGCTCTTGTACACCCTGGGACCTTTGACGTTTGGCTGAACAATGACATTTGCTTGTATTCATTATCCTGCTTAGTTTGGTGTGTTCCAGATCAATCTGTGCAGGATACATGGACATTGCTGAATAAGACAAGATTCCTGCCTTTAGGAGGTTGGTTGTCTCTATTCCATAATATGTCTGGCTAAAAGCAGCAGCTTTTCTGTTTTGATAGTGTGATATTCTGTGGATAAAATATGGAAACAATGAAATTAGGATTGCTGAGCTGCTCGGGGTTCTGTGTTGATCCCTGCTTCCCTAGACAAATGTCTGCAAGAGGAAAAAACTGATGGACCAAGCTCAAAGTCAAAGTCATGCTTTCTATCTGTTCAAAATACAGTTTTTTAAAGGGACCCCCAAGCCCTCAGGTAAAGGAGTAAAAATGTCCTGGCTGCCCACTCTTTTCTTATTCCAGTGAAATTTATTTCACAAGGAGATTTAACCACCGGGTCTTGTATTGAGTTTCATTTTTACTTTAGCAAATTCATTTTTCTAGCGTTCAGGGTTTCTGAGAGTCAGTTGAAAGGTCTGATGCCATGCCACATAATGTGTCAAATCATTCAAGAGCAGGTTATAAATGCAGAAAGATTTCTTAGAAGGTTTAAGTGAAAGGGGAATGGGGGGATGTTTGGCAATGATGGTGTGCAGAGATGTGTGTGTGTGTGGCTGTTGGTACAGCACTCCTGGCTTGTGTTAAATGCATTGGGTTGCTGCTAGTGGAGTTCCCGTGCTGATCCTTTAGGTCAAGAAGGCAGAATGTTTTGCTATAAACTGGATGTAAATGTTCAGCTCTTCGTTTAGAAAGGATAACACAAAGCCCAAAATTCTCCTGTTGTGTGCCTGCAGCATTTCCAAGAGAATGCCCTTGCTCGGTTTCCCATCTGTCATTCACACTGTTAAACACTGACAGAAATTGTTTGAGTTTGTCAGAAAAGTTGGAAGTCTCTCATCGTGGCGTCCAGAGATACCACACAATCTTTTCAGATCCACTTGAGTCCCAACAAGGAAGACAGGAGAACGCTTGCTGGTCAGAGATGCCTCATAAATGAGCTGTTAGTGACATTCTCACCTCAAAATGGAAAGCAGGAGTGGGGTGGGCATGCTTGGAAACTTGTTTGTGGCACT
The DNA here is from genome assembly GCF_943737965.1 of Phodopus roborovskii. Classification (NCBI taxonomy): domain Eukaryota; kingdom Metazoa; phylum Chordata; class Mammalia; order Rodentia; family Cricetidae; genus Phodopus; species Phodopus roborovskii. The sequence goes on from NW_026126547.1 coordinate 5,468,483, forward strand.
TTCTTTGAGGAGAAGAACCTCTCTAAAATGCTGCTTCCCCACAGCTATGGCATGAAGACTTGAACAAGGTTGAAGTAGTTGTAAGGCCATAGGTATCACCCACAGCAAGCAGGGGCCCTCCTCACTGGAAAAAATGAGCCAGGCCACCATTTTATTTCAACCAGACCCCTGGATTAGATATGGTTGGAGTCAACAACCATAGATAGATGTGCAGTAAAATAAATTTGAGATAGGCGGCAACAGCTTCAGTGGTCATTATATATAACATTACCCAATCTTTCAATAAGATGTCCCATGAACTATTCACAGAAGCGAAGGGATAACACCCCAAACAGTGGACAGCTAACCACAGGGAGAAATGCATGGGGCATGTGAGATATGGTTGCTGTATGGGCCAGGTATGAATCTGCTGACCTCTGTGCTGTAGGCAGAGAAATTCCAAGCACGTGCCCAGGGATCCAGCATAGGCTGCAAGAGTATTCACTGTGTAGAGTTGCCAGACACTGACTATGCTTGCTAAACTTGTTAGCTTAAGGGCTCAGCTTTCTGATCTTTGCATCTCGAAGTACTATGAATCCTCTTTAGGCTGCTACCGACTTTCCTTTAAGTATATGTGTTCATAACCTTCATCACCATCCAGAGAACAAATACTTGCTGAATGGCATTCTATGGCCAGGTATTTGCCATCTAATCTAATTTCATTCAGGACATACTTGCCAGGTATATAATGGTGGGACATGGGGGGGGGCGGTGACTGAGCCATAACCTGAGTTTTTCTGGGGGGGGGGGGGCAGAATATTATAAACAAAACAAAACACTGCAGTGCACACAACAAGCAAAGGGAGAAATCGGTTTTGATGAGACATATGTAGGGTCCCTGATACCTCACAAAGATGTCCAAACCTTCTTCCTCCCCACTGGTCCAGACCCTTTGACTTTTGTAGTAGGTTTTCAAGGTGTGGTTTGCACCCTCCTGGAAATCTAGTGCATGAAGCAAAGGCAACTCCCTCCCCTTTGTGCTTCCCTTTAACAAGTATCTGTTGCAAGGGACCCTGCAGCTGCACCACAGACCCTCAGGCAGAGCCCTGCTGGTCACTGCCCAGAGATGCTAACCTTGCCTGCAGAGAGCTCTGCCTCCCTCCTGACCGTTAGAAATGTGTCACCGAAGTGTGAAAATATTTATGCTGTTAGATTTCCCATCATTTCTAGTCTTTCGATCCCTCTCATTTGCATGGGTTACTCATAAATGTAGATCTTGGGTATGATTTGTACAACTGCTCTGTTGTCATCTGGAGAAAGGCCTTGCTCGGGTGTAGGGGGGGGTGGCCTCTTGTGCTACTTCATCTGCAAGTGCCGAATGTGAGTCACAGGTGGTGCCATAGGAGCTGGCCTGGAGCCAAGGCCTGGGGAAACAAAGTGTGTGTTTGACACAATTACTGGCTTAAAACCTGCTTTGCAAATGTAAGCACTGCTTTCGCACTGAGGAGTTCTCTTTCGGATGCCCAGTTGTTTCATTTATTTGTATGCTACTATCTCAGGATAAAATCATACACGATGACTAATAAATAATAAACTTTGTGAGTTCAGGTTGAGGAACTCTGGAACATTCACCAGTTTGCAGTTGTTCATGAGTTGTACCCTTTATTGGGTAGATTTTGTGATGTGGTGAATGGCTCGTGGACTTCACCATTGTAGTCTACGCTACTGGAGGGGTTGGTTGAACCATAGTATTAATAGGCCTTTTACATTTAGAAGGATGTCATAGCATACAGCTTAAGAACCTTGATTAAGCTCAGCCTTTCATGGTTACACCTTAGAGTTGAAACACATTTCATTTCATCATTTCCCAGAAGGGGCACTCAATTCACCCGTTTCCTGTTTTTAATCTCAGGTTGTTCTGTATTTGCTCCATATCTACTCTCCCAGTAGCACAGCCCTGGAAGTCAACATCAAACTCTTGCCCTACCTGAGAGTGGCGAATTTTGCACATAACTGCTGTCCATTCTAAACTATCTTTACATAGATCTGTGAGGCATGGCTGGCTGTTCCACTAGTGTCTGAAACGTCACAGCCACTCACTGAGCTCCTCACAGCAGCTATGTGCCGTGTCTGACGCACAAGCTCTCGTGCTCCCAATCTGCCACAGACAGTGTTTTCAGTCTGTCACTGAGGTGGGGGTGGCGTTCTAGACCAAAGCTTCTAAACACCTTAATCTTGCCCCCATCCTATTTCCGGTGCACTTGAACCACTGTGTATAAAGAATTTTCATTGAATCTGCTTGGTACCTCTCTAAAGACATGTGTGTGTTGTTGATGTTGTTGTTGATGATGATGATGATGATGACTGATCCCAGCAGCTGCCCATGCTTGGCACATGGTATTCAACTGAGCCACACTCCCAAGCCTTGTTCGTTCATTAATCCACTCCTTCGGCAAGCATGTCTCTTGCTTCCCCACACAGCGGGGGTACTGACCTGAGGTTTTCACTTCTGCTCAAATTTCAGATGTTCAGAATCCCTGGGGCAGAAAACCTGCTTGTGTTTGTCAACCCCCAGGTCCCACACTAAAGAGAATTTGCTTTGCTGGAGCTGCTGGAGCTGATGGCTCTGGGATGTCTGCTCTGTTCCTGTAATGAGTTCTGTCTCTTCCTCTGTTAAACTGCAGATTAAGATAGGAGAGTGTCTTTTCCCCCCACTACAGTGTGTGAAACAGGGATCCTCATCCTCAGAGTGACTGTCTCAGGTGCATGAACTGCAGTAGTTCAGGAATTTGCTTGTCCTGTGTTTGGCTCTTCCCTCTTTCCCATCCTGGACCCCTTGTCATTGCTTGGTGCAGGTGAATGGCAATGGCTAAGGAGTGAATGGAGTGATGGTGGCAGGGGCCAGGTATGGATCTGCTGGTGTTCTCAAAAGGGTGCATTTTATACTTAGCATTGTAAAGTCAGGCCACAACCCCTGCTCTCTCCACATTCTTCCTAGCTAAGCTTCCTTTGTATTTCTGTCACTTAAACTGGAAGCCTCCAGGTTGACATGAAATACAATCACCTCCTCAGCTGATATCCATATTTGTTGAGATTACGTTTTAACTGGACCTCTTCCCTGACATAGCTTGGCAGCATCCATCAGTAGCATAGACATGAATGCTTTCCCACTGCAGAGTATAAAACTTTGCAAATGTCATGCGATGCACTTTGCCCCTCAGATATGTTTCAGGTTGTTAAAACTTTGTTGTTGGAGAACGAATTGGCACTGATGGGTGGTATATGGCTCCCTGTGTCTCTCTGTCCTGGTCTTGCTTTCAGGGTCAGATCTCTTCATAAAACTACAAGACAAGAAAAGGATGGGAGTCCCAGGTGATACAGGGGGTCAGGCTACAGCGAGGGTGTCCATTCTCTAGAAGGTGTTTGCAGCTTGTACATCCAAGATTTCCAAGGCACTTGGCCTGACTTTCCTAACCTCAGCCCTTTGCAATAACAAGCCGTTTCAGCCTTTGCCACCTCCCCCAGGCCACCGTGGGTGTCAACAGCATGCTAAGGCTGACTATCTAGTGCATTCCCTGGTGACACAGGTTAAGTGGCTATGGGACACAGGTGATATGGGACCTGGTGATATGGGCTAAACACAGGTAAGGCATCCACATGGACATGACACAGGTAGGACATCCTCATGGCACAAGATTACATGCAGTGACACAAGTTAAGCCACCTACATGACAGTTGGGACATTCTGGTGACAAATGACACAAGTAAGAAAATCCAGCACCAAGTCAGCACAAGTGAAAACCCAGGTCACCAGAACCAGCACAACTACCTAGACTTAAGCCTGTGGTGTCCCAGAGACTGTGGTGACAGACTGATGGCCAAGGGCCTAATGGATGTGGCTTTTGCCCCCAATATTAACTCTCAACTGTACTGCTTTTATTATTTATAATAAAAATTACTCTCATTTATTACAGAGGATCAATAACCCCTCTTAGTATTTCTGCACCCAAGGCATTCCCTTTTCCATAGCTTTGGCCTGACTTCTTCAGGGAAGGCTCTGTTGTCCCAAACAATCTACACCCAAAACCTTTATTTTGGACCCCAACCTGGCACTGAGCTAGGGTGTGGGAAGCATGCAGGGAAGGCAGAACCCCCAGCTTCTGCCTGGAGGACACTGGGTCCTCGGCTCCACTGAGTCCTTCTGCCGTGTGAGTGTTAAAGGGCCGTGTCTACCTTTTGTGTGTTTGAGCTACCTATTTATCAGCTCTCTTGGGCTGTGATCAAGTGGTGGTGCCAGGGACTTAAGGGGAGAGGTTGGAGAGGAAAACAGTGTAAATGGTGTGGCAGCTACCACTCTGGGCAATCTCCCCTCAGGGTGGCACGGCAGAGGTGGGCAACCTCCTTTCCCTATCCACACATGTGTGAGCACAGCCCTTACCACAGCCTGACGCATCCAGCCCAGGAGGCAGATGCCAGGCTTGAGGTGATGACATTGGGCTGTTTATTCTGAATGTGGCCTGGGAGGTACCAGAAAAGCAAGAGACATGGCACCCCAGGCAGCCACCTTTACACTATGAGCATCTTCTGCATAGTACAAAAAAAAAAGCAATGTTTAGTAATGAAAATGTTTATAATGTTTATCAAAACTTGAGGAGAAAATGGAATGCCAGAAATCTCCAGGCACAGATTTGTTTTTCCATAGTCTCTAGCATTTCTGCTCTTTTACCTGACTTTTTAGGCTTCAGTATATACTTTAAGATGAAAAATATGATGGTTGAGATATGTGACACAGAGAAAATACCACCCAGAACTTCTGACCAGGGGAATGGGAATGCCCATTGGAAGCCTTGAAGGCAGCCTGACTAGTGGGGGATGGGCCTGGGCTTCTCTGGAAGGTGGACTCAATAGGTCTTACACCTCTCTTCTGCATAGCCCTGTCCAACCAGCCTCCTTTAGGCAAATCTTCCCTAACCTGCATTTTCAAATGAAGGACTGAGACATCTGGACTTTTCTTCCCACTCACAAAGAAACACACCTGTCCCATACAGGTGAATAGGCACCTGGTACACTGCGTCTTCTAGAGGCTGGTAAAGGGGGCTGAACATGGTAGTGTCTGAGTAGGAATGTCTTGTATGACGAATGCTCAGAGCACAGGAGAGCCCTCTCCCACTCAGTGCACGGCCTCCTCAGGGCAGACACACAAAAACACACAGACTAGCATGCATTGCCCATTGCATTAAGTTGAAGCTGAGGCTGGAGCTTCCAAATATTTCTCAGTTGACCTAAGTAAGGCTTTCTTGTGGAGAGTCCCTACAAAGTGTCAGATGCTATGTCACAAGACAATAAGTCAATAGAAGCAATCCTCAGAGACACTGTCATGGAGAGGCCCTGTGAACATCAGTTTGTCTGATGCTCCTCTGGGGCAGTGAGTTCAGGGACTGTGTGAGAGAGCAGCATGTGAAATTTAACCCTGATTGGTAAGGGAACTTTCCATTTGCATCAGGCTGTTTTCTTACCTCCTTGGTGGGTCCTGCCGGTTCTGCTGCAAGCCTGTGGACATGTTAGATAAGGACTTTTTTTCTAAGTGGTGTCCACACTCCACCGGTGGATCCCTTTGACTCAACTCAGCTTGCTGATTATCTCTGCAAACAGAATGCCACAGACAAACGTGTGGATTTGTAGTTTTGTTCTCATTTTTCTGGGATAGTTCTCGTCATTCAAAAACTGACTTGTAGAGGTCCCTAAATATGCCCTTCCTAAATGAACTTATATTTTCTCTCTTAGTCTATTTTTATTGTTGTTTGCTTGTTCCTTTTGTCTCAGTCATAACATTGGATTTTTACTATAATGTAAGAAAATCTTATTGTGGTTTTTACTCTTTTTTTTAATATAAGAGAAAAAGTCTTCAGTGGTCTACTAGGAGTACCACAAGTACCTAGATTTTAGGACTGAATAGCAGATAGAGACAGATATCACGGTGCAGTTGAGCAGTTCCTCTCAACCAGAAAAACTGGCCATCACACTCTTCTATGGAGACTAGGAATAGAGACCTCAAACTCTCATTTTGTGTTCAAGAAAGGCTGTGTGTGGGTGTGAGTATACATGCCTGTGTGAGAGCATACATGTATGTGTACATGTGTCTTATAACTCTGTGCCTATATATGTCATGTTTGTTGTACAAGCTTGTACATACATGCCTATTTAGTGTGTGTGTGTGTGTGTGGTGTGTGTGTGTGGTGTGTGTGTGTGTGTATGTGTGTGTGTTGGATATATTATTTTCCTGTGCCTGTATCTATAGCTATGTCTAATCCCCCTCGTGTCTGAGTATGTAGGGTTTGCATGCTAGTATTTGTGTATGAAGCTGTAACTGTCTGCATGCATTGCTATGTGTTGTCTGTGTGTGTCCCCAAACTCTCTACTAAGCCCCTGGTATGATTCCCTATGCTTACTTCCCTTTCTGTCAGTTCTCCATAATTCTTTGATTTCAGTTGGGCTGGTGTCTTGGGCAGCTTCCTCTTTTCCTGTATTCCTATATTTCAATATTCACCCACGTTCCTCTTCTCAAGCTCTTACCATACAGTCAGGAGGATGTGGAAACCCAGTTACAATATGACACACAACACGGTGTCACAATCACTGAGCATGGCCCTACCTCCTGGGGATAGGGATGTTGGTCGGGTAGGAGAGGCAGGGAGGGACAAGGACAGAATAGAGAAGTTTGGCTCTGGAAACCCAGGGCTTCCTGCTGCATAGCTGCTATTCCCAAAGTGTGGTGGCCAACGTAGACCATCCCTCACCTTTCTACAGTGGCAGTTGGGGTTTATGCATCTGACTTGGCGGGGGCAGGGTGTCCCAGTCATTGCCTCATAATCCTGTTTGTCCTCCCAAATGCCTGTTTGCTCCCAACTTCCCTATTTCTGCCTATGGAGTGTTATGATTTCCTCCTTCCTCGGAGCCTTCCCCATCCCTAAGCCAGTCCCTACTCTGTGACCCACTTAACAAGCAACTCAAGCAGTTCTTGTTGCCTGCGAACTCTGGTTTCCAGAGGGCCCTAGAATGGCTCCCAGCCTCCCATCCCTGCACCCCTGGATCGCAGAACACTGTCTCTGTAATTCTGAGTAGGCAGGGAATCGCTTGCATGCCCACTACACGTCTCTCCCTGACTTGAGTCACCTACATGGTTTCTGGCAAGCCCCCTAGAAAACCAGGGCTGACAGCCTATTTCTGCTGGTGCCCCATGGTGGCTCTTGGGCATCGGGTAGTGCCTTTGCTATATTCCTGTAGTGCTGCCAAGATAAACACTCTGGAAGCAGAAAGACATCTTGTAAGTTCTCAAGTGACTCCATGGGGTTATTATGGGCATACTTCTGGAATGCTTGCATTCCTCCAGTGATTCTTAGCTTATTGGAAAGGCCTTGTTTCATAAACTATTAGAAGCAGAAAGTTTATAAAAACCCATTTCAGGACTTAGGGAGTAACCTGGGAGGAATGGGCTTCGAGGTCCCATGAACTTGGGCTGCAGCCATAGCTTGCTGAGTCTCACTGGTGACCTTGGGCAGCTCTGTTGTCTATGAGTCTCTCTCTCTCTCTCCCTCTCTCTCTCTCTCTCTCTCTCTCTCCCTCCCTCTTTCTCTCTCTCCCTTTCTCCCTCTCTCTCTCTCTCTCTCTCCCTCTCTCTCTCTCTCTGTTAAAATGCAGGGATATGTATTTTCCTAAGGGTTGCTTCAAGGATTACAGAAGTAAATCCACAGTAGACGCTCAACACAGCTCCCTCACCTAGAGAAAGCTCACAAGTTTCAATGGGACCTGTGGGGGAGCCTGTGGCCTTGACCCAGATGTTACGTGCATAATACATCTGATTTTTTAACTGGGAAGAACACATGACTTGAACTACTCGTTTCTATACATTTCCCAATAAATGCTACTGAATCATAAAAGGAGAAAAACAGGAAAGGAAGAAAGAAATTCTCTCATTTCAAAGAAATGCTAATGATAAGAAGGGCAGGACTTTTTAAGTTGCCCTGATCATAAGAAACTGCTGGGCCCTACTAGGAAAAACATGTGGTATTTGAAGGTTCTTCCCAAGAGATGTGACATTTTGATGAAAGTGCCAGTAACCTAGGGGTTTCTGAGTAATGAGCTGAGCTCAGAGAAAGGTAATGGCACCTGAGCAAAAGGACAGCCGGCACTGACTGAGGGCCAGGTGTCTTCTCTGCTCTCTGACAGGCATTTTTCCGGGTTTCCTTTTGAGGAAGCTGCAGGTTGGTGATGTAGAAATGATGAGGTGGAGATGAGGGCAGAATAGGGCTTGCCTCTGTGAGTCCATTTCCATAGCAGCTTCCAAAGCTTGGAGGTCAGGCGCCAGGACCATAGTCATTGCTTTGCTATGATGGCCAGACAAGATAGAATGTGGTTAGCATTCATCATGCTCACTTCTTATAAGAAGAGACTAGAAGAGAAACAGAGAGAAAAGGAAGGAAAATAAGAACATGGAGAATAAGCCTAAAAGACCTCCCTACAAAAAGAGCCACACAATGCAGAGGCTTTGCTATAATGAAGTTAGCACTAAGTTGTCCCTAGATGGTAAAGGACTTGAACTTTCTGTGTGTCCTACCTTCTCATCGTGTGAACAGCAGCTGGTGACAGAATTCCTTAGGAGGGTTGATAATTCCCAAACGACTGATCCCAAGCTCACCGACTCACAGGTGTTCATGGCTAATTCTTACAGCTATCCTCTCTGATCCTCGGTTTCTGAACTAGTATGTGAGAAATAGGCTTCCGGGGAGCAGGGGAAGGGAGTGCATGGAGGTATAACCAGAGCAGAGCTAGGGCTTCCTTGCTTCCTGCAGTGTGTGGAATTGTCAGAAGCCTGCAAGCCACCTCACTCCAGTTTCTCAGCCTGAGAGTGCATAAGTACCTTTCCACAGACAAGCGTCCCCACAAAGGCACAGGCTGCAAGCTAACACCTGGGCTTGTGGCCCAGACGGCTGAAGAGTCTTCATCGCTGAGTCACTCTTTGCTTGGAATTCTGACAGGGACCTGTTGGGCTTCTGGAAGGGAGGGACAGCAGAGGATCCACCCTCTGTGTGTCCCTGGAGAGATTACATTATCTCTGGCCTCCCTGAAGCTGGGCCTAGGCTTCTGGAAATCTTTGGGGCTGACACAAAGTCATTTCTGGGGATGAGACAGAATGGCCATGAATGTAAGCAGAGCCCACAAGGAGATAACCCATTTGGTGTCCTCTTCTCCAGAGCACTGTGGGACTTACCTCAGCCTTACTTTGTATGTGTCCCCTCATTTTAAGGACCAGTGTATCCTGTATCTCACCAATGTGAGAGCCTTACACTTCTGGGCTATATTTGGGAAGCCAGGTCAAGTAGAGTAGTCCACATATTTTCAGCCCTACATTTTGCCAACTGGTAGCTGGCACAAGCAGACAAATGAACTTGTTGCTCTTGGAAGTGTGTTGCCGGGAAGGCCAGGCTACTGTCCGTGTGTAACCTCTTCGCTCAGCTCATACAGTGGATGGCCCATAGCTCAGTACCCCCAATAATGCCTCAGCCTGTCATGTGTGACAGGCTGCCTTCCTCCCATGCCTCTCCACTTCTGTGGTGAACACAGCCATTCCTGTGCCTTGTGGTGGGTGGGTGCCTCTGGCTATGTCTGCCCAGCCCTTTTAGGGCCTGGGTGTTGGGAGATAACCACAGAAACCTCCTGGTGTCCCTCTGGCCATCTGCCATTAGTGCTCTGGGGTATGATCTAGTTATCCAGCAAGGTTCCCCATATACACTCTGCCCTCTGCATACCAGCTTGTGCCATCTAGTAAAGATGTCTCTCACTACGCAGCGTTTCAAATGAAATGGGAGACAGATATCTCAACCTTTAACTCAGATCCAAGACCTTGAATGACGTCACTCTACTGTGGGACACATGACAAGCACCTTTCTAATAATTGTCTTCTGTCTTCACTGTGTTCACCTTACTTGTCAGAATATCCCTTTTCTCTGCCTTTAAAGCTTTCATTATTGGAGCTGGAAAGTTGGCTCTGTGGTTAAGAGCACTGACTGCTCTTCCAGAGGACCTGGGTTCAATTCCCAGGAGCCACATGGCAGCTCACAAGTGTCTGTAACTCCAGTTCGGGGAATCTGGCATCCTCACACAGCCATACATGCAGGGGAAACACCAATGCACATAAAATAAGTAAATTTTTTTTATTCTTTCATACATATTTATTCTTTCAGCATCTTTGAGAATAAGCAGAATTTTAATGATATATATGAAAAAATAAAATCTAATAATGTTTCAGTAGACTTTAATATAATTAGATCTCATCTTGTTAGGGAAATACCTGTTAGGTAAGTAATTATTTATTTAGCCATCATAAGCTCAAGATAAATATTTTAGTTTTTTTTTTCTTTGTACAGTTAAATAACTTTCACTGTATTTCAGGTAACTATTTTTAAATTTACATAAATATATAACAGTTTCTAATAAATCCTTTAGATCTTTAGGAAAAGTGATATTATTTTATACACAAGACATACTCTTGACATAGAATAAAATAAAGCACATAGTTCTTGCCTCTAGAAGGTTATAATCATGAATATAACTTTAAGTTTAAAATAATATCCAATAAATATAGTGATACTCTCAGAATATCATTGGTCTGGATCTCTTGAGTGTGCTCTCCCTGTGGCAAATATTTGAAACAACTACTTCAAATTTAAAACAAGGGAGTGCTAATCTGCAGAAACCACTGATCAATAAAGAATAAAGAAGTATCTTTTGTGTTGAAGAGCCTGCGGGTACCAACCAAGGGATTTTAAAAGGCTGGATGCTTAACCTGGCTAAGAACTTTTATTTTTATTTTTTTTATGCATATAGAGTATTTTTTATTTAATTTTATATAACAAAGTCCAATTAAATGAAAACAAACATTTATACACAATATTTGGGAATTTGGGCGTCGTTCTTTCCAAACTACTTCCTGCTGGTAAGGGGCGCTGTCTTGGGGGATTCGAAGAAGATTCAGATATCCTAGCTGTAGTCTGTAGGGATAAGTAAATATTTTTGAAAAGCTTTCATTATTTTAATTTTCTCTTGCTCACATGGTTCTCCTTGGATCACAGAAATGTCCTCATGGCATTTCTGTATATTTAATGCCATACAAGAACAAGTAATGTTTTTGCTTAAACTGTAACGCTTGTTTAAAAATACAAAAAAAAAAGAATGAAACTTAAAACATTCATAATGTACTCAAGGCTTTTTTTTTTTTTTCAGCCCACCAGATTTCATCTTCCAAATTGTGGGTCTGTGAGACCCAGGGCCCTGACCTACTGACATGGACTTGTGTGTGTGTAAAAGAGGGGCGAGAGAGCATGGGGAACTTACAAATGGTACCATAGTGAAGACATGTATATACTCCTGTAAATATTAATAGAACGATCATTTTTACGCTGTTCTTTCTTTGTACTCTCTAGAGGAAAGTCTGAATCCATCTCTCTCTAAGTCATTATTTTACCAGCTGGAGCTTTGTCTTGTCTAATTTGTTCACTGTGACAGTTCACTGTGCATTAATAAAATAAAAACAAAAATAGGGCAGGGATGGGGGGGTGTGGCTTACTGGGAGAGCACTTGCCTCACCCTGGGTTCTGCCCTCAGCACTGAAAGTAAAACCCAGGTATGCTACATTAAGAACAAGGGCGACGCCTCCCTCTCACATTGTGCTCTCCACCCTGTCTGCTCTGGAAGCAAACTGGCCAGCTGGGCCTGGGAGCAAGACAAAGTGATGTCAGGAACAGCCCCAGTGTCAATCTACCCAATAGCCTAAAACACAGAGGCGATGATGTCAAACTTATCCTCCATGGATGGGACTAGTCCCCATCAGAGTGTTGTCACAAAAGGCCACTGCTAGGTTGTTTGGGGGTGGAGCACACAAATGGTGTTTGCCCTGACATCCTCTACCCTGACTCCATCATCTTGGGTACACTGCCGAGCTGTCTTCCTGCTGCTCTTCCCATTTGAGGAAGGTGGCAAACGGTAGTTGGGTGTAGCCAATGCCATAGGCCCATGGGATTCTTTGTGGACCTGAAGATAAGGCATTATCTTCCCAGCCTGTGGCTCTGTGCTGAGCACAAAGCTAACTACTTGTCGTATAGTGTGACAGCCAGGCACTTGGAGTATTATCATGAATCAGCACACAAACCTGACAGAACAGATGGCATTATTCCCACTTGGTGGATAAGGAAAGTGAGCTAAGATAGTCAGACCATGATGCGTTTTCCAGCCAGGAGGGAAAGCCCAGCATCGAGGCCTCCACTGACCAGGGTGTGGTCAGCTGCTTTCTCTTCCACGAGATCATGGTCACCTTTGTCTCCTGCAAACTTATGAATGTCTGAGCTCAAGGACATCCAGAACCAAAGGAAGCCAGGGGTTCCATTCCATTGGAAAACCAGTAGTCATAGTAATGTACGACACTGTGAAAATTATGTCAAAACCCCATTGTTGACTTTGCTTTAAATATACATGTGCCCTGGAACTGCATGTGAAACCCAGTGCTTTCTGCCATGTGTTCTGACACTTCTCGATTAGTTCAAGTGGATTTCTGAAAATAGCCAGCTATTGGGGTTATTAAGTAGGGAACTTTCTAGTGCACCCCTGTCATAGGTACCCTGTGCCTCCTGTATATGCTGCCAAAGGGACACCATGTGCTAGTCATTCATGGCCTCTTTCTGAGCATGTCTATGCTCAGACCACCTGAGTTTTCAGAGCTGGGCATTGACTTGGTATAGGCTCATATGAAGACCAAAGGCCATAGTCGGGGGTAGGATGGGGTGGGATGGGGGATGGAAGGCAGGCTTCTGAAGAAGCATCTCCAGGCTAGGGACACCAAGCAGGCCCTGCAGACTCCATAATTCTGTAAGGACCAAACAGGGGTATCTGGGAGAGTGAGGAAACCGGTCTTCTGGACCTGCAAAGTCACTTAAGTAAGACACGTGCAAATTGAGGCTGGGGCTTAAGGATGGAACAAGGATGTGCATAGCTAAATGGAAACCACAGCATTTACAAACATGGGTAGTTTGTGAACTTTGTTGTTTGTTTTGGCATTTTCTTAAGGTTCATCCTTTATTGAATAGTGTGATGTACCCAGAGATTCTCTGATAGCAGTTGCCAGAGGTAGAAGTTTGACACAAGATCTCCATCTCTCCCCTCACATAGCACGGCAGACTGCTGGGGCGTTTGGAACTTAGATGTGATCTGTAAAGAGCCTGAGTCTAGTAGACACACGTGTTGGGACAGGAGCCTGAAGGCCACAATGCACACACAAGCTAGGCAGGTGCATGATGGTGAGCAGGAAACATAGGCAGGAAGTGCCTCACACCACAGCCTCGGCTAAGGAGTGGCTGGGGTAGTAGCTTCATGGACGGGCTGGGGATGTGGTGTGTTTGGAGAACAGTGGGGGAAAATGAGGCTCCTTGGGGAAAATGACATGATCATTGGATTTGACTAGTAGTGGTGGAGGAGCTCTGGTTGACTGAATTAGCTAGAACCTTCTTCATTGGTGCATGTGCAGATGTAGGAAGAAAAGTAGGCCTGGAGAAGAGGGTGAAGTTGGAGATAGACAACTGTCTGGGGCCTGGAAGGCAGGGGACGAAGGGAGGATGAAGCCTGGTGTATTCTGCTCTCTGGGCCCTGGCATAGTACCCCTGCCTGCTCTTTCCACACTCGTGTGCCGGGAGCTTGTCAGGACATCATAACCTACCCTGCAGGACCCTTGAAGTATGGACAGGAAGAGCTAACCCAGGGGAAGAGGTGTGACAGCTTCACAGCTGTTCTGACCCTGCATCTGGGGGAGCGGTGGAAGTCACTTGAGTAGGTGTAAGACCGCACACCGATACTCCTGTGCTCTATGTCCGTAGGCAGGACATGGAGCTTCTTTGTACTTTAGCTGACTCTTTGCAAGGCTGGAACCACAGCATCTTTTGTAAGTGATGTCAGCTAGCTGGTGTCCTCTTCCCGTGAGAAAACCCTGAGACACCTAGCCAACAGGGAGGCTTAAGAACAGATGTATTCATCTATAAAAATATATAGATTCTCAAAGAGACCCTGCAGCGGGCTTCATCCTACACCTGTAGGGTGATACTGTAGAAGGGCACCTACAGTATCTGTGGAGACCTAGTGCCCTTTGCAGCCCAAGCCCTGTGACTCTTGCTGACTCCACTACATCCATAGGCTGCCCTTCTTTAGATCTATAAGGACTGCCAAGTCACTGTGAACTGTAGACCGTGGTTTCTGCAATGTTGACCTGTTTTCCATAATCTTCATAGATTTGGCAAATTCAAACAGAGCTCAGAATATTGGGTGACTACAGCATGTTATATAGTAGTGATTGCTCAAGATTTGGGGATCAAAAATCCCTAGCACAGAAGTGTGATTAAAAAAAAATGTATTTTGTTATTCTTAAAATACGTGTAAAAATTCTCAATGCAGCCAAGAGTAGTGGCAAACAACATTGATCCTAGCACCCAGGAGGTAGAGGTGGATGGATCTCTTTGTGTTTAAGGCCTGTCTGCTCTACATAGCAAGTTTCAAGACAGCTAAGGCTTAAAAGTGTGATCCTATCTCAAAAATTCATTTTGTTGTGGCTGCCATTTCATAAAACTATACCTTAAAATTGGGGGTAGACGGTCTAAGAAATGAGGGCATCCACTATGGATGGTTCCTAGGTCCCACCCATAGTGGGATATGCTGCTTCTGATGGGACTTCACAGACTGTCACAGGGTAGAGTGACCCTGTACCCGCAGACCTCTGCAAAAGGGCAAGCAGACAGTAACTGTGTCCTGTTTCATATGCCTGCTTCTGGAAGCAATGTTGTCAAATGGCATTATGGCCAGCCAGCTCCAAGAAGACAAGGAACTCTCAATGACCCATGTGCTTACCTCTTCTGTGTGTATGAGGCTTAGTGCTGAGGGCCATGCAGCAGGCATTACTAGGGCAATTGTATTTATATCACCCTGCAAGTTCTTGGTTGACCATGTGTTTGCCCTGTTGTAAATAAATGCTCTGTCACCCAATGTGACCATGTACAAGCAAGTGTATTACATATGCATGTGTGTGCACACTTGTGAATGTGTTTGCAGCTGCAATAACTTACACATTCCCCAGTGCCTCACAAGCACCCAAAAGGTTGCTTGCAAAAAAAAAAAAATGTGTCTTTAGAATTCTGAGTGCCATATAACTGGCCATGACCTTAAATTTTCATATTTACATATTAAGCCCCAAAATAGCAAACCATAGAACTTCCTTTGAGTCCAAGATCCCTTACCTCTAAAACAGTGATGGTATCTACCTCAAAGGCCATAGCGGGGCTTCAGGGCTGTCTGTGGAAAGTGGCTTATGTGCACCTGACATTTATAAAGCCCCACTGAGTTCATACTATAAGAGACTGGATTTCAGCATAAACAAGGGTTTTGCCTTATTTCCTACTTAGAAGACTGTAGAAGGGGTTTTTTTTTCTGAATTCAGGAAAGTAACACATCATTATGGTCTTTACATTAAACAGTAATTTAAAAGCAGGTGACAATAGGATTGCCCAACATTGTGTAAGTCTACACTTTCTAATGGTGCACAGACTGGAAACCATCTCATTCTTTCACCTTCACTCCTCTGTGTGCCACTAAGTACCAGTACCCCTAATTGCCCTCCAGCACACACTTAGCATGTGAGTAAATAGTAGCCATATGATCAGTGGGATATGTTAAGACGGTGACTTCCCATCAGGCCATATCAGCATTATCTCCAGCAGTACCACCATCTCAGTATCATGTCACCTACTCTGAGACTTTCATATGGTCCCACCTACTGTAATATGCCCACCTTAAAAAGCCAATGTGAACTCTTACCCTGTAAAACAATTTGCATTTTCTACTGATGTCTAAGGACCCAGTGGTACAGAAGTAACGAAGTTGGGAAAGTTTATATAGAAGGTTCTGGGTTCAGGAAGGGTAACAAGTGTTCTGTTCGTCATATGTAGTGGTTTGAAGACCAATATTCATATCCCTATCTGTACACATCGATTTATGAAAATTACATTAATTATTGTGCTATGGTGAGGGTGTGGAGCAAAACAGAGAACAACTTACAGGGGGCTGAATTCAGGACTCAGGTATGGAACTCAAGTCTTTGGCAGCAAATGTCTTCACCCTCTAAACCATTTTGCCAGTCAGCAAACAAAGTTACGATGACATTGATGTGATGTGTGATGGTGACTTTAACTCTAGAGATTTAGACCGAGAAACAAAACAAAGAGATGAAAAACATGTATCACTTCCCAAAGGGGGATGTGACAATTTCTCTTTAATTATGTTTGTGCATTATCCCAGTATTGTGTTGTTTTTTATGAAGAAGACTGAGAAGCGGTGGCTCAGTGGTAAAGAGCTTGCTGTGAAGGCATGAGAATCTGAGTTGGCATCCACAGCACCCATGTGAAATCAGGCAGGGCAGCAAACACCTGTAATCTCATCAGTGATGGGGGGAGCTCTCAGGTTAGTCAGTGCAGTTGAATTGGCAAGCTACAAATTCAATGAAAAGCCTTATCTATAATAATAATAACAATAGAGCAATTGAAGAAGATGTCAGACATTGACATGTCCACATCCATAGCCACACATGTGGGAACACAACTACACATGCACTATTCACATATATTAAATTTTACATGGGGGAAAAGGGGAGGGTCTGTAGCCAAACAAAATTGAGAAACAGTGGTTCAAACAACATTTGGTAAATATGTCTAGTTTCTAGAGCTCTTCAGCCTATTTCCTGCCAAGTCAATAGTTGATCCAACAAGTTTAATTTAAACCAGCTACATTGAGTACACAATTCTGACACTCTTAGAAACCGTGTGTGTGTGTGTGTGTGTGTGTGTGTGTGTGTGTGTGTGTACCAAGTCTTAGAAATAGGAACTAACCAGGAATTTCCTGCAAAAGAGAGAACAAACATGGAGATTTGGTGCCATTTATGAAGGCAACTGCTAAAGAATGCCTACAGAAATCCAGGAGCTCCTTTTGGAGCAACAGTTTTCTTCATCCAATGTGTTGATTGGAAATGTTTTTATTTTCTCTGGATACTTTCTAAGACAAAAAACAAATGAAGAGCATTTGGGGTGCAGCCTACTCGTGAGGAAACATACTGCTCTTGTAGAGATGTGTGCTCTCCCCACAGATATTGCAATGTGGCTGACATTGTGGACCAGCATGACTGAATGGTTTCTTGTGGCTCTGAATGCCTTACGGTACACATACTTCAATGCTGTTGAGCCCATCAGAGCTTGTTCACAATGTTCAGTGTGATGAAACTCTGAGTTGTGACCCTTGGGTTCAGACATCTTGTTCTGAGGAGGGACTTCTGTTGCTTGTATAAAGACCAACAGTAACAAATTAGTGGCTAACTAGTGGTTTTACATGATAAAAAAAAATTTTTAATAGCACTGTCTTCTAAGCTCTTATTGTGTGATGATATTACAACCTGGCTTTCTTTCTTTCTTTTTTTTTTTTTTTTTTTTTTTTTTTTTTTGCCTTCTTTATTGCAGTTGCATATGGGGCTGATGGCTTTAGGGATTTTCATGCAATAATTCCCAAATCTTTCTCCCGTAAGTATATGCTTTGCTTCTAGAAAACAGTAGCATGTGTTCATTTCATGGTCAGTTCCATTACACGGACGCCACAACCTGCATGTTCCCTCATCAACACCTTCCTTTACACTTGAAACAAATGTGATGAACCCAGTGGTTGCCATTCCGTTCACTAAACACCCACCACTGGGCGCACCATCGATACAATAAAAATAAAGCGGGAGGGGCCTGTTTGATTGGTTTTGCTTTTGTTAGTGAGACAGGATCTCCCTATTAGCCCTGGCTAGCCTAGAATGTTGTGTTGTGCCCAGGCTCACAGTAAGTTTCCTGCCTCTGCTCCTTGGAGCTGGGCACACCCATCCCCCACCTCACCAGCATGGTTCTGATAGTGAGAGGTGTAGAGAGCATCAAAGTGAAATGGTAGTGAAAAGCTAATGTAGCCACCCAGAGCCTGTCACTGAGAGTCTGTTCAGCAGGGTCAGGATTAAAGCTGCAATCAACAACATTGTGGTCCACGCTTCCTGCCAGCATCACACAAACCAACATCTTTTCAGATAACTTACACAATTTTGTGTGAAGGGGGTGGCATTCTCCTTGTCTTGCTCTAGGAGTGCTAACCTCAGAACAGAGTAGAAAAAGCTCACGGGTTTCCAGCCCATTCTTCTGTGATGGCTCCCAACATGAGCAGGCACCCTGTTAGCATGCAGGCTAGCCTGCTCTCCTCTGGGCTGTGAGACTACAAACTTGATGGCAATTTCATATTTTAACATATTGAGAGTTGAAAATGATAATTATATTTGGGCAACCATAAGGAGTATTTTCAAAAATAGAAAGGCTTTTTTTTTTCTTTAAAAAAAAAGAACTTAATAGAAAATTGTTACAAATTGTTAATCCCCTAAGGTTTTTAGTCTTCAGACCTTGTATCATTAATTTTTTAGTATTATGAAGCAGCACCAGAGAACAGACTGTGTGGACACCACTCCAAGGAGAGATTTGTGTGTGCATAGTGCTTCGGGTCAAACCCAAGCAAGCGCTCGACACCAAATCTGAGACCAGCTTGTTGACACTGTAATTACAGCTATATTTTCATATTGGAGTGTCAGTAACAGCAAGATTAGGATATTGACATCCTCGTATCAGATACTATTTTGGAAGCACAGGACTTGGCAGTATCCACCTAAATATGCTTACAGCCAAAGACTGGATTGACATACCCTCCCTGTTGAACTTAAGAAGCTTATTGAGATGTTTCTCCTACTCATATTTCTTCAGTTCAGCTTGACGATGAGAGCTTCCTGTTTATTTCTTCAGGGTAGGCATGTGTGCACACATGAACATTTTTCATGTGTGGGTAGACGAGAATGTGCCAGGGCAGGAGCTTATGTTCATTTTGAGACCGTGTTTGGAATCACAGTGTTTGGAATGTTTTGAGAAGCCATGATAGCAAGACAGCAAGCACATTCTATGACGTGTTGTCATTAAACCTGAGGAAGGGGCAAAGCCCAGTGTACCCTAAGGTCCTAGCAGATGGCTGAGCTTTTCCAGATGAGGATGTACAAATGACAGAGGGAGATTTTCTGAGATATAATAGATGTTTCCGTGTATTTCATGTCTACATACTTGTAAGAATGAGTTCACGGTAATACTATCGCCTTTTTCTTTCCCTCCTCCCCTCAATATCCCTGAGCTGTAAGTATCTGGGACGTACTTGAGACTTGAGGTTGGTTGACCCTCAAGTCTACACCCAACAGCAACCAAACTGTTCTGGGCCAATATCGCCACCTTGTGGCCATGCTTTAGAATTTACCCACAGGCATGTCCCTTCTTGAAGTTAAAATAACCTTTATCCCACTTTGGGTCCCTAGATATCTAAGAGAAATAAAAAAAAAAAAAAAAAATGCTGAAATGGCTTTTCTTTTTTATAATTTTCAGCTTTTCTCTGTATATCTTATCTCTGACTTCATCATACTTCAAAGCCTAAAACATCAAATAAGATTATTTCTAAAAAACATACTTGTTCAGATAGAAACCCTTTTAACTATATTTTAAGTTATAGAAATTGGTCTAGCTAATGCTTACAATTTGTTTTATTTTGTTTTCTGAAACAAGATGTCGTGTAGCTCAGGCTACCCTCAAGCTCCCCATGTAGTGGAGGATGGCCTGAGACTAATCCCTTGCCTCTGCCTCCCAGCATTACGGGTGCAGCACAGACATAAAATACCAATCTGTTCGTGCACAGGTGTCTCAAGTCTTTCCTTTATTACCACAGATAGATTGAAATATACCATAAGTATTTTTATCCCATTATGTTTTTCTATCTTTTTTCCTTTTTTATTTAAATTAGAAAAAAGTTTTCTTTTTTTTAGGAAATTTTAAAATTTTTTTCTTATCTTACATATCCATCCCAGTTCTCTCTCCCTCACACCCTCCCATGCCTCCCTCGACCACCCCCCTACCCCCCACCCCCACCCCTGTCCCATTCCCCATCCACTCCCCAGGGAGGGTGTGGTTTTCCAGGAGGGATCATCAAAATCTGTCAAGTCATTTGGGGTAGGGCCTAGGCCCTCCCTCCTGTCTACAAGCTAAGGGAGTAACCCTCCATGGGGAATGTGCTCCCGACGTCCATTAGTGCACTAGGGATACATCCTGGTCCCACTGTCAGAAGTCTCATAGACTGCCCAGGCCTTCTAACTGAGACCCACATTTAGGGGGTCTGGGTTGGTCCCATACTGGTTTCCCAGCTATCAGTCCAGGGGTCCATGAGCTCCCCCTTGTTCAGGTCAGCTGTGGATTTCTGCGGCCTGGTCTTGACCCCTTTGCTCATCACTTCTTCCTCTCTGCAACTGGATTCCAGGAGTTGGGCTCAGTGAAAAACAATCTTACTTTATATATCCATCCCAGTTCCCTCTCCCTTGCATCCTCCCATGCCCCCCCCCCACCAGCCCCTATCCCATCCCTCTTCTGCTCCATAGATTTTCTATCTTTATTCCAGTTTCCCAATAGAAAAAAATCACATTCTAAGTTTCCAAAACACTACATTTCCAGCAGCTGTGAAGATGAATTCTGAAAAAGGAATGACAATTAAAACAACTTAACACCTGTAAGCCAGAGCCTGCCAGTGTGCTCTACTCCTCTGCCTTAAAAATGCTCGCTTATTCTCAAGGGTACAGCACACTTGGCAGTGAGGCCAGCTCTGGGCTCCTGTTGGCCTGCCTTCCTAAGTTCTTCAGGACTGTTTGATTCTAATCTTTTTCTAGGGGCCTTGGCACACTTAGTGAGCACTCTCTTAGGGCAGCGGGGGTCATTGCACTAATTGTATATATCTAAAATACATACTGATGAGGTTTTCATTTTTTCCTGTTTTGAGTAGCATCTGAGGAGCAAAGCAGCTTTTCTCTGGAGCTGGAAAATATCCATGTTAATATAAGCCACACTTGGGAAACACTCAAATCTGGCCTCATCCACTATCTGTCAGTTGCTGGAAGAGCATGTTGAACCAGAGCCTTCTGAGGAAAACACTCACAGGACTCCAATCATGTTCTGTATTTAATTAGCTCAGTGCAGCACTTTTTAGCAAGTTCCTCATTGTTCTATGTAGTGGGGTAGAGATAGTTTATAGAATATTTACAAGTCTATTCCTTGTATTTGGGGAGAGTGTAGCATTTCACTGAAGGAACACCACAGCTAAATAGTTCTAAACAGTCTCCCGTTTCCATGGACAACCTATTTTGGCTGGACAGAGATCTTCTAGATTTCTAATACTTAGCTAGCACCCACTTTGCATTAATTTCCAGAGATATGAGGGCCTTCCCCGTCTTTGTATAGAAAACCCCCTGCGCTGCAGGAATCTTGAATTCCTCATGCTGACAGTGTAACTTGTGTGTTACCAAAGCCTCTTCTCTCTGGCTACTCAGTCTTTCTTAGACATCACAGACCTTCCAACTCAAAATGTGGCTGGGAATGTCCTCCTCACAACCACTAGGCTCCCAGAGCTAAAGCACTTAGCAGTTGCCATGGAACTCTTGTACCAGAATGTATGTAGGGCCTGTTGTGAGCCTCTGCCTTGTTTCCAGACACATGGTCCTTGGCCATGCCCACAGGCATCTACAGATAACTGTATCTTCTTTCACAGAAACACAAACTTTGTGATGCTAGAAAAAATTCTGATCACTGCTTATCCTTCCCATACTATCTATGCAATGGATCCTTTCTCTCTATCTCTTTCTCTCTCACACACACACATACAGTACACATAATTATATATAATTACATAGTTATATGTTGAATTATATATATGTATATGTACATATATATTGAAAATATTACCACTCCCGTATGAATCACATCAAGTAAGTTTGATATTCTTGCTGTATGTCCTTAGTAGCCATCCATCTATTTCTTCCTCATACATTTCTTCCCTAGATTATATCTGGTGCCTATGCAGACCGCAGGACAAGCTATGAACAACTCTCAGGACTTTTGAGTTGCCTTTCTCTCTTGATTCTGTTACAGCTAGTGGCAGTGCCATCTTGTAGGATGTGAATGCCACAGCCTTGCCTTCAGCTGACCTAGTCACACTAATGATGGGCCCTTGGTGACTTTGAGGAAGAAGGCAGTGGCCTATCACATGATTCTTCACCTGCTTCCTCCCTGACTCTCCACTCACCCTCCTAAGCAGCCTGTTGGAGCAGGACTCTTCCTGGAAGCCTGAAGGTCACTGCCCATGCACCCTCCCATCCTGGACTTCTCTGGGAAGCACCACGTAGGCTTTGGTGACATGTGCCATGGAGTTCCCCAGAGGATTTACAGTAACTCTGCAGTTTTTATTCGGGCAGAAAAATGTTTTTGACTGCTATGTGCTCCGGTGTCCTGTATGCAGTGTCCTCGGGAAAACAGGGTTACTTCCCTTTGACTGGCATCCTTTACCTTAGTGGAATCCAGCTGTGTCAGGAATATGCTAAGGGACCATCCCAACACGTGTTCTTCTGCAGGGTGGCTTTTGTCCAGCTGTGGGAGCTTCTGGTTTATACACTTCGATGCAGCCCTGTGTCTCAGTGATCATGACAGAAGACAACAAACGGTCATGACAACAAATCCCAGTTGTCTTAACACAACAAGCTGTGATTTGCTCCAGGGAGTCTTTAACTACCCTGTCTCACTTCAAAAAACAAAAAGATGAGTAATTGCAAACTAACCAGAGATTGAGATTTTTGTAGCTTTATCATGCTTCCAAGAGAACAAGTTTAATGTAGTTTATGGTCTGACACTGTAACATAAATCCCAGAGGCTAGGGGACATATAAAGACTAGAAGTTCATTTAGCTTGTACTTCTGGAGGATGAGAAGTCGAGTGTGGTGTCTTGCAGCTGGTAAGGGTTCTCGCTTCATAGTGACTAACTCGAGGCATTATGTGGCAGCTAAACAGAGCACTCATTCTAGCCCAGGCCTGTCTTCCTTGTCTTGAGGAACACTTTGTAGTCAGATTTGCATTACTAAGTGAAATACCCAAGGTGAGGACTTTATAGAGAATTGTATATATTTAGTTCTCACTCTGGGAGTTCCAGGCACGGGGAGGGGGACTTTGGTGAGAACAGCCAAGGATAATGATGGGGGAGGGTGTCAGAGCAGGTCATACATCAAGCGTTGGGAAGCAGACAGTGACTGGGAGGACAGAACCTCACAATCATTTCTGAGGGGCTACTACCAGCCGTAAAGACCTCCCAGGTCTTTAGACCTCACCCCAGAACCAAGCCTTTAGTGGATGAGCCTTTGGGGAGTCTTTACCCAAACCATAGCAGAGTGGGTACAGGCACTGGTGGGTTCGAATGTACCCCCAAAAGATATATGAGAATTCTGATACTTCAGGGCTCGGTACCATTAAACATGGCCGTGTGAGCAGAAAACCTCTCCTCTCTTGCCACACAGATGCAATCTGGTCTCTGAGGGGAGTGGAAGGACTGCTGATTTGCAAAGTCTCGGGTCAGAATCTTGTAGGGAAAAGTGTTTTTGAGAATTCCCCACCACAGAATTTCTCAGTGTCACGCATGGGCTCTTAGAGTACAGTCTCACTTCAGGACCTCAGAGCCCATGCTCTGGTTTGTACAGTGCATCCCATTACTGGTCAGTAAGTCACTTGTGTGAAGAGCTCAGGGGATAATGGTGGCAGTAAGTGGGCACAGGGGACTGGGGGGGTGGGGACTGTGCTGTATTCGGCTCCCAGCTCTGTCACTTGCTAGCTGTGTGACCGTAGCAAGTTCTTTGACTGAACTGTACCTCAACCACGACAAAATACAGGGTGGTAATGGTAACGGCATGCCCTTGCTGAGTTCTTGTGAGGTTACATAACAAGTGACATTAAATTAACAGCGGTCTATCTGAGGTAAGTGTCAAAAACAGGGTCAGGCAGAGTCTTATGTTCGGAACCACAGTGTACAGAGTAGGATGTCATTTGCTGTGTCCCAGTCCCGATCTCAGTCATCTGTTACTTGCCTCGGGTCTCAAGGGCTGGCCAGGGCTGTGATAGCTCCTACATTTATGGATGATTAATCAAGGCATAGAGAAGGTATGTGATCAATTAAAAAGGAGCCCGGCCTTCAGCCAGCCAGGATTCTCCTGGTGTCTGGACCCCAAATGTCCCAGCCAAGAAAAACAGGATCATCTAGCTGGCTGTGTGAAGAAGCTGCTCCAACTAGATATTCTCCATTGTAAAGTGACTTTGGATCCCCCAAGAGTCCATTCAAAGATATGGCTAAATTCACCCCGGGATCTGGGAACCAGCAGACCCAGGGAATCCAAGAGTACACACTTGAGACACGTTCTTGGATCACGTCCTGGTTGCTTGTCTGGGGACCAAACTTTGAGAATTTTTGAATGAAAATGCTGTTCAAAAATTATGTCAATAAGGGCTGCATGGATGGATCGATGGTTATTAGTACTTGATACTCTTGCAGAGGACCCAGATTTAGTCCTAAGATCCCACATTTTGGTGGTTCCTAATAGGCTGCTAACCCTAGTTTCAGAAGGTTAGAGCCACAAGCCTTTATATGGCACACATACATATATGCAGACACTCCCATATACACACCAAATAAAAACAAATATGTCAGATAAGCACAACACTGCTTATTTTACTCAAAAAAAAGTACCTCCCAACCCTTATGAGACTGTAAAAAATATTGAGAAATATTAAGAGAAAGTACAGCTTCTGATATCACTTCAGTTTTTACTGGCCATTGCATGTGGGATTCATCATGGTACTATTAGTGTTTCAGGAGAATGTATTTCTAAAAAAAAAAAAATGGGTGAATAATAAAACTATGTTACTTATAAAAGAATGCAGAGTCAAAAGCGGGTTTTATCTTTGTTAACCTACAATCACCTTTCTGTTTGAAAAACTCTTACCTGTTACATTCAAAGACTGTTCCAGCTAAGCCTTTAGCAGATGAGGGACACCTCTACCCTAGGGTACAGGTGAAGCATGCCACTGTAAGATAAAAGGGAAAGCAAATGCAAAGAAAAAGGAATTGAGATCAGAGCTCCAAACAGCAAAGATGCTTTTTCAGGCATGAAACCATTACTTATGAATTGTGCTGATAATCCCCAGTCCTAGGGAGGCCGACTTTGTGACCAGATACCCAGTCACTACCTACTGCCAGGTGTTCTTGTGAGCATGTAAGATTCTGCTCCAGGTCCCCCTCACCCCCCCCAGATCCCATAAGTCCCCATTGCAG
This sequence comes from Phodopus roborovskii, assembly GCF_943737965.1. NCBI lineage: Eukaryota > Metazoa > Chordata > Mammalia > Rodentia > Cricetidae > Phodopus > Phodopus roborovskii. Next base: position 5,493,824 of record NW_026126547.1, read on the forward strand.
TGTGATCTGTATAGATAGCCTCCTCCTGCTGTACCTGTAGACCTGCCTCTGTCCCTGCACCTTCAGCATGTCCTGTAGGTGCCATCCACTTTCTGGAGGCCGAGTGCATGCAAAGCCAGGCTGCCTGCCCTGAGGTACAGGCCCAGAACTGCTCCAAATGTCTATTTGATGACCTGTTGCTGTTGTGTTGCTATCTTGTGACTTTTTTTTTTTCCTGCCCTGACACTGAGTGGCCTCCTGTGTTGTCTCTTTCAGCCAGTAATGTTAAAGTAGAGACTCAGAGTGATGAAGAGAATGGGCGTGCCTGTGAAATGAATGGGGAAGAATGTGCAGAGGATTTACGAATGCTTGATGCCTCGGGAGAGAAAATGAATGGCTCCCACAGGGACCAAGGCAGCTCGGCTCTGTCAGGAGTTGGAGGCATTCGACTTCCTAACGGAAAACTAAAGTGTGATATCTGTGGGATCATTTGCATCGGGCCCAATGTGCTCATGGTTCACAAGAGAAGTCATACTGGTAAGGCCCGGCGTAGTTTCCCTTTAGTGTCTCAAGAGGTCCTATGGGTGCTGGAGGAGCAAACTGTACTGTCAAGTGCTGGGGATGCAGCTTAGTAGGAGGACACCTGCCTAGCACATGCAAGTCCCTAAGTTTCAAGTGCAAAAGGAGAGTGGGAGGGAATGTGGTCTTGAAGCATGTTTCCTATTGGCCAGCAAGGCAACCGCTGCACCTAATTGATTCCCAATATGTACCGAGGCACATTGTTCTTATTCTAGGGCGGTATCTGAAAGGTCTTCTCAGCACATATCTAATCGACCCCATAAACGAAAGAGCAGGTTACCACCATATGTGCGCCATCTTCCCACGGCCTGGTATCCTCGCTGAAAAACCTCAGCCACAAGGTTGACTTTGCTGTATAAAGTATCCATCCTGCACAAAATGAGATCAAATGCTAGAGATGCACCAAAACTGACTTCACCAACTTGCCACTGAGAAACTATAAGTAAACTTCTTGTTTTGATCTTGTTGGCACTCAGGGATCTCTGTTTAGAGATGTTAGCGAGTGGTGGCCTAGTGTCAAAATGTTTTTCAGAAAGGGTGCTGGTCGGCTTCCGATGGTTCACCCTGTAATCTGAGTCTCTGGGTCAGCTCCTATATTTCCATGAGTTTTCATCCCAGAGCCATCAGGAACTGTCTGCCAAACTGCTCTTGTAATGGAAGACTTGCAGAAGGCTTGGGAAGAAGGCAATGAAATAGTCTGTTCAAAAGTGAATAGATGCGGACTATCCAGTGTTCGAGCCTACCCCTGCCATTGGCAGTGTGGGAAGCCTGCCCCGCTTCAGTTGGCTGTGCTAACCCTGTCCCACCTCTCTCATAGAAACAGTCATGTTTTCAAACAGTCAGCTACTTGTTCTACACAACTGTCATACCACTGCCACTAAGGGCACTAAAGGGGCTTCCTATAAAACATTAATGGCCTTCAGTGCATTTGCTTTGTATGGCATAAGGTTCCTTTAGAACTAAAGAGAAACATTGCTCTTCCTTCCATGAAAGTTTCTGGAAAGGTAGCTGTACCCTGGTGAGGTCACCAACTCTCACAGCTACAGAAAGCTTAGGTGTGACACTTAGATACCCCGAGCCATCACTGCCTGTCCTGGCTTCATTGGGGCATAAGAATGCTGGCATCTGCTACTGCAGTATCCAGGAGGGAGAAGAAAACCAAACAAAAATGAATGAAAGCAGGTTTTGTAAGACATTTCAGAAAGGTGAGGAAGATGGCTTGAAAATGGCAGCCTTGGCTTTTCCTTACATGAGGCCCAACAAGTGTGTGTTATCCAAAAGTAGCCAAGGGCTAGAATATGCATGGGGCAGAGATGATGCCATCAGAAGTGTAGGCATTTCCAAGGTTGTGATTTTATATATGAATAGGAACACTTTCCAAAATGATATACTGCATGTAGGATATATGTGGAAATGATATATAGTATGATTATTTTTTTAGGTAGATGTTCATCTTCAGCAGAAATTTAGCTTTAAAATTAGACAAACTTGAATTTTCTAAAGGAACCCCTTAGTCCTCAAAGTACCCATTGACGTAGTCCTGGCACACCCAGCCCTAAGAAAAGCAAGCATGAGGGTAATCTTGCTCTTGCCTTCTGTGGTAAGGTGGATATGACAGGCCCTCAACCAGACTAAGGCCTATGGTAATACATTCCTGAAGAGGAGGGGACCTCAAGTGAATCATGTTCCTGCCAATTCATCTAAGACCTGACTATGCAGTAAAAATTCCCTTAGATATTTAATAGGTGAATCGTATTCTAGTATACTAAATTGCCAAAATATGACTGTTTGCCTTGATTTAAAAAAAAAAAAAGATAATTACATGTAATGAATAAACATGCCAGGCTCAGGTACTCTAGGAGAGTACCTGAGGTTTGCCCAACAAACAGTGACTAAGGACTTCAATACACTAAGCTCTTCAATTATGAACAGATAACTTTCAGAAAGAGGTGCATACCGCCCACTGCACCAATCCTACCTAGTCTTTCACTTTACAAAAGAAAGAGATTCCCTGTCAGAGTTTGTTCCTGGCTGGCTCCACAGTATATCTTCATATATTGAGAATATACAAAGCCACAGGTAGAAGAAAAACCCTATGTAGCCAAGTAGATTTCAATAACTGCACATGATGGACAGGTTTTATGATGGACAGGTGGAATGTGGCAGCAAATGTCTCTGCTCTACATTCCTACACTTACTACAGGTAGTTCGACTACTTCCCCAGCGTGAAAGAAGCTGTGGGTCACTTGGAATCTTGAGGAAATGCAGGTTCAAATTCTGACCCCAGCAGAGTCCAGAGAGCAGTCCCCAAGAACACTGGGCGTAGAACCTGGAGCACGATAAGTCTCCACATGTTGTGGAGGAACAGACAATGAGCAGAGCCATCAGTGTGGCTTCTCAGTTATGTGATGCCCCAGTGGATAAGCTAGGACGTGCACCAGAGCCTCTTCCCACTGCCCGTGATCTGGTCAAGGCTCATGGCTTCCCAGTCCCTTCCCTGGTGGACAGATATCCCAGGCCTGGCCCCAGTTTCTGCTCCTCTCAGAGTGAAGTTCCACTGCCGCCATTTCCTAAATGGTTTGTGGGCACCAGTGTGTCACTTCCCCTTGGGTGTCCAGTTGGTTCAAGTGTCACAACCTCGATGTCCCCACCAGCATCTCAGGGTGAGTGCGAGACTCTTCCTGAGGTGGCTGGAAAGCTGCGGGAAGTGGCCACCACCCATGCCTTTATTATTCTGAATAGTACAGACCAAAAAGTGTCCCGAAAAGAGCAAAACTGCTGGTTCACTGTGGTCCCCAGCCTAACAGGTACTGCCACAGGCATGGTCGCTGCGCATGTGTTCTTGTATGCCATATTTCTTTTTAAATCTATTCTTCATCCCAGTTAAATGTAAGTAGATACAAGCTTAGAAAAACTTGAACTTAGATACAGTATCAAGCTGTTGTCCTTCTGGAAACAGGCCGTGGTCACTGGCAAAGAGAGGGACGAGGGCTGGGTGTTACGATCCAGCCCTTTGGACACAGCCGCTTATGTGTAACCCCTCCATTGAGTGGAACATTGTGTAGCCCATTTGGGGAATATGGTCTTCAAGACTCCCCAGCATGAGCTTGCCTTGCTTTGGGGCAGAGATTAAGACACCAGGCAAGCAGTCACCTTGAAGGAGATTGCCTCAAGTGAGAAGGTGGGTCTCAGTCCCTTCAGAATGCCCACCTTCCCTTCCTGTAGAAGGGCAGTGAGTCTCCCAAACATTTTTGTTGCCTGGGCTTCCCCTCACAGACTGGGGGCCTACCTCTGAGTACCAGCTCAAGTATTAGGCATGTTCCAGTTCCCCAGCTGGGTCTTCTTTTTCCACTCTTCCAGTTGGAGGTGGACGCTTTGTGAACACAGGATCGGCTGAGTGTGCACTTGGGACTCGCAGCCTTGGTGATGGATGATGAGTTACTTCAGCTATCACTCTCCAATCTCCTTGACTTGAAACAGCATCTTTATGATCAGCTGAGTCTAAGCCAGACAGGAATCTTGGGAAAGGCTAAATATCTGCTCATTAGTATCAAGACCCCTCCGACCGGCCTACCGTTCATTAAACGTCATTTTAAATTAGTTTTAACTTTTGTGTCTGCATTGCCCACTGAAAAAGACTTAAGCGGTAATTAGGAGCGCCAGTATAGGCTTTAACGTCTAACCTGGCCTGGGTTTTAAGAGGACCACCTGAGTTCTCCCTCAGTCACAGTGGTAAACAATCTCTTCTCCACCATTACCCAGTTTGGGAAAATGTTAATTAGGTATTTTTGACAAGTTGTTTATTCTTAAGAGAAATGTGTCTCAGGACATATGTTTTCATACATACTTTTATGAGGATCATGACAACACATCATCCTGAGAGTTACAGGCTGGATTAGTGCTAAAACCTGTGACTGCCCAGCAGGACAGCCCCACACTCTCTATTCACAAGTAGTAATTCCTTCACCTTCTCCAGACCCAGGGTGTACGCTGTAGCTCTTGCCACTGCAGGATCGCTAGGCTATCTCAGTCCAAGGAACCCCCTTGGAAGACTCCTTCAATGACAGTGAAATCTGTACCTGAAATACAACTAACATGTGCAGTGTGGACATAAAAACAAACTTGAAGGATTTCTGAGTTGGAAGAAAGGATAGGCAGGAGGTCTCAAGGCAACTCACTGTGCTGGAGCCTGGGGATTCCATCTGGAGGACAGGCCATAGCTGCCCTGTTTCTTAACTTCTCATTTTATTCAATCTTTTTCCAATCTCTCCCTCTCACCCTCACACTTTCTCTGGCTGTCTCTCTCCTGATTTGCCTGCTTAGGGACAGACAGGTAATGGAGAAGAAATTGAAAGGGAAAATACAGGGAAAATGTAAATGAAAAGAAGTTATTATAACTGTTATAATGAAGTGCCTTTCATTTAAATATAAGAATGTAACGCTGAAATGAACTTGTGATCCTGAAATGCATTTTTAATGAGTTTCCTTTTTATTTTGCTGCTTCAGTGGCATATTTTAAAGACCCTTTGAAAAAAGCCACATTAAAAACCCCACCAAATGCCACAACACGCAAAATTGGATATTGGTTTATTCCAAAACTGCTGATCAGGAAGAGTGACTCTTCATCACAAAATGTTGCAGTCACTTTATTTAAATGAGTTTGAATTTGCATTGTGATGTGCCATTCTGATTTAGGGAAAAAAAATTAGATTTTCAGATCAAATTGACCCAGCCAGTGAAGCGTTAAGCAGCTGGCAGGTCTAGTCTAAAAGCCTCATGTTCTATCAAACCTGCAGCCGGTGGAAGTCACCAAGCCCATGGGAAACAACTTTCTTGCGGCCGTCCTCCTGAGCAGCCCTTGCTCTGTTCTCACCGGGCTACCCCTCTTCCCTTCTCGCCCAGGTGAACGGCCTTTCCAGTGCAACCAGTGCGGGGCCTCCTTTACCCAGAAAGGCAACCTGCTGCGCCACATCAAGCTGCACTCGGGCGAGAAGCCCTTCAAGTGCCACCTCTGCAACTATGCCTGCCGCCGCAGGGATGCCCTCACCGGCCACCTGAGGACGCACTCTGGTAGGTCTCCTGGGCATGGTAGGTCTCCTCCGCCATCTCAGTTAAAGGGGCCTCAGGTCATGTGCTCCGTTCTACCCAGTCAACAGCCCTCTGGGGGTGCTGGCCTCCTACATGGTGACCTGCTTTCCCTACTGAACCAGGGGAAATGGGTGGGGGGGGATTAACACCAAAGGAAGCCCCACCTCCTTGGTGCATTTTAGAAAAGCCTTCTCCCTCCCGCCATATTGGGTGAGGTTTTTCTTGCCCTTAACTTTCCAAATACCTCTCTTCTGGCTCATTGTGATTCCGCACATATCGCTGGCTTGTGTAGAATATGTTGAATAACAGTAATAGACGTAATTTTCCTTGCAGAGAGGACAGGTTGGTCAGAGTACACCAACCCCAGCCAAAGAGTAGCTCCCACACCAGAAAGCAGCTGAGGCTTTGATGGGTCTGGCCAGTCTGGAGATGTCAGAAAACTGCAGACAGCAACATTTCCCTGTCAGTATGTCCCAGATACTCTAGAGTCTCAGCACACAATCTACATGAATGTTGGACAGTTGTCCAAATGTTCTCAACCTGTCACACAGACTCCTCTTTAATTAGATCTCATCTTCTGCCTCCTGGGTGGCTTCTTGCCCAGCAGCTCCACAGGCCTCCAGGTCTGAGAGAAAAGGATTTTGTCCAGCAACTGTGTTATGTTTGCTTGAAATATAGTCAATGTAATGTAAGGTACACAAGTTGCCCCCATTCTGCCTTGGCGTATGGTGTCATGTGCTACACTGGCTTTAGGAGCACTAGGCTGATGGGCCTTGTCGATGCCCTCCAAGAGTGCCCTGTCTTAGCAAGCCATCACTCTGTCATTGCTCAGTGGCTTCTCTGAGCAGCATCTGTGCCCTTGAGACAGTGGCTGTGCAGGAGGGACTCACTCCACCTCCTTCCCACTGCTAAGTGACAGTGGGACATCGCTATGGGGCTCATTCTAGCAGATGTCAGATGCCAGAACTGGTTTTTCTAGTTAGTGGTCCCCTCTAGATGGGCATTCACAAGACAGCTGCAGAGAAGGAAAGGAGCTCAGGCCAAGCATCACCTCCCCTCTAGTCTGCTCTCCTCCCTGACTGAGAGCAGATATGCAGGAGACTCACCAAAGCTTATAGCAGAAAGCTGTGGATGCTGTGAGTTCCTTGGCACTGCTGAGAAGGGAGCTGCCCTCCATTGAGCAGATGCTCTCTCAGAGGGTAAGGCAGGGGACAAACACTTCCCTATCCTAGGTGGGACACTGGCTCGGATCTGGGTTGGGTTTTCTGCAAAGAATGAGAACTGAAGGCTTTCTGAGATGGGGGTCACACTGTCTGTATGCATTAGCAATGAGTACGTACACTTCCCCAACTGAGGGTGGTGCCAGGTAGGGAGTGACATACAGACCTGTGTAGGTGTCAGGTGTGAGAATCGTACCGTCCATGCATGCTAGCAGGTCACAGAAAGAAAGCAGCTGCACATCTATCATTTATGCGAAGTCACCTAAACACAATTGACAGGCACCTTGCACTTGGGTTGGCAGCAAGCACAACTTCCCAAGTCAGTGGAAAACTCAAAGACCTACTTTCAGGCCAACACCAGCCACAGCATTATCACCCTTTAATTCCTGGTTTACGATATAAATCTTTCCTTTAACTGTAAGATGGCAAGATGAGACCTAGTGAATTGGTGCAGGGTTTGTGTTTCGCCTACATGCTTGCTCATTGCATTTGAGGCAATGATGGAACCTTCCTCTCAGGGTGGCTAATGACTTGAGTAGTTACATAAAACAGGTGGTGGACTCCTGACAGGTTATTTCTATTGCAAGATCACCAATGAGCTAATAAAGATATCCATCATAGATCTGGGATGTTGATGGCTCTATTGTCTGAAAAATGCCCTTGATGCACTGGCAGAAAAGAAACACTGTTTGCTTCTTCAAAGTGATTTTACTGGGATGACAAGACTTCAGCCTTTGTCTGCAAAGGCTAACAAAGGGTAGCACATTTCCTTCCTGTGTGAGTAGCCAGGCCCATACTCCATTAAAAGGTGGGATCAACCATATAGTTTTCCCTAGCATCTGGGTGGTAGTCTAAGGTTCTAGACTCCAGTATAGCAAAGGAATTTATGCTGATATTGGGGTTAGTACTTCTTTGGAAACTCCAAGCCTTGTTAGAGATAGTTTGATTCTTGTGTTCTAGCATTAAAATCAACCATATACTGAGGAAAACCCAGACACCATACCATTTACACAGGGGGCAATTTTGATTCACTAAATCCTTAAAGTTATAATGTTTTCAGGAGAGGACATGGTATAGATGTTTATATTGTATTCGTTTCTATGGCAATAGAATGCAAACATGCAATTTTAGGCAACATATATTTCATTATCATTTCCTAGTTTTTTGGATGCATCACTATCTCTAGACACAAATTCTGTAAGGACTGGAGAGGTGGCTCAGCAGTTAAGAGCACTGGCTGCTCTTCCTGAGGAGCCAGGTTTGATTCCCAGCACCCACTTGGCCATTCATAATCATCTGTAACTCCAGTTCCAAGGAACCTAACTCCCTTTTATGGCCTTTGAAGGCAGGCACCAGCCATGCAGAGACACACATGCAGGCAAGGCACATGTACACTTCAAATAAAAATATGTTTTGAATTCTGTAGATGAAGCTTTCGTTCCCATGAGAACTTTTTCATAGCATCTGCTCACCTAGGAAGGAGAGCTAAGTAACATCTGCTGTAAACTAGTTACCAATCATTCCTGTTCCCATGGCTTTGTATCATACTTAGATACATACTAAATCCAACAGCATGAGAAATTCAGTGTTGACATTGGGTGAAAAAAAATCTATATTCTTCATAAAATAATTTGAGAATAGTTTCTCTAAAATTTGTTTTTACTGAAGTCTTTAAAAATAGGCCTAATGTGGGCTATTTTGCTAGTCTCCTCCTAAAATACCACTCAAAAAAACCCAGGAAAGGCTAAACTCATATAGAACAATATTGTCATTAGCCATATGTGGCACTTAAGTTTTAGTACGTTAAAATTAAACAAAATCAAAATGTTAGTCCTCTCTGGCACTAGTCAAATTTGGAATGTCCAATAGTCCCATGTAGCTGGTGGCTGCCATATTTCACAACATAGTGAGTGCCACGCTGAACAGACATGCAAAGAACACTTACAACACTTTGGTGAATTCTAAGGGACAGGGCTGATCTGGACATTTCATCACCCAAGTGTTCTCTGGGATAAAACAGAGACTTCCCATAGGCTCTCCTATGCAAGATACATTGTATATTCTCCATGTATATGAAAATGCAGTTCTGTATCCATATCACGCTTCCTTTGTATTTTCATATTGTATATTCTTAAGCAAGATGATATGTGCTACAAATGTAAAGTACATTCATATTATATACAAATATAAAATTTGGAAATACCCATTTCATTAAAGCCTTTTCCTGCCATGGTTTCTTAGAGACATTGAATGACCTCATTTGACCTCCTCAACTTTGTGATCACTTTATTCCATTAGATATTGTCCCAGTGAGGGATCAGAGCTGATAGGAGGCCCACCCTCCTGAAGGCTGAAGGTGATGTCCAGTCTCCTCATGTTCATGTCCACACTGTGGCACTGTGATGGTTTAGTTTTTCCCACTCCAGTGATTTAGAAAGGAGTCTTGTAGTCAGTTTGATAGGCTAAGTTACAACAAGACTCATGAACTCTTGGTGCAATCAATGAATCACTTGGGCATTAACTTTTTTAAAATTCATTCCTTTTGACCCAGTCCATAATAGTCATAGCTCTCAGAGAGTACATTTTCATTTTTTTTTATTTTTTTTTTTTGTTATAATTGTATTGCATGCATTCCCGTTACCCAGAAGGCCAATATTTAATTGGAGTCTTAAACTCAATTGTGTTTTCTGCAGTTGGTAAGCCTCACAAATGTGGATATTGTGGCCGAAGCTATAAACAGCGAAGCTCTTTAGAGGAACATAAAGAGCGATGCCACAACTACTTGGAAAGCATGGGCCTTCCAGGCACGATGTACCCAGGTAAGCGCCAAGGCTCCCTGCTGAGCTGGGCTCCTCCCCCTTCCAGCACCTGGGTCAGGAAGGGGCTCTGTGGCATGTTTCTGGCCATGTTTCTGGCCATGCTGTCCAAGAGGAACTTTTTGTCCAATAGTAGTGCAGCTACACTAGGGACAACCCATGTGTTCCTCTACTTTCCAAGTTCTCAACTGACCAGATATAGCCTGTCTTAAGACCTCCCTTACCAGTAAGGACCCTAGTAAGATTCTATGTTGTGGGGTGTTTTTGGTTTGGGGGCTTTTTTGGAGGGGGGGATTTTTAAACTAAGAGGAATTGGCTGAAGCAATAAATAAGCAACAAAGGGCTTGGCTGGTATGCAGGAAGCCCTGGACTTCATATGCAGCACTAGACACGCACGCGCGCACACACACACACACACACACACACACACACAGGAAAATGGAAACAAGCTAGAATAGTATAGCCGTTCTCCTTTGTGTTTAAAAGTCCAAATAAGATGTGAGTCTTGGGCTGGAGATTAGAGCATTGGCTGCTCTTCCAGAGGTCCTGAGTTCAATTCCTGACAACCACATGGTGGCTCACAACAATCTCTAGTGGGATTTGATGCCCTCTTCTGGCATAAAAGCATGCATGCAGATAGAGCGCTCATATAAATAAATAGGTCTTTAAAAAAAAAAAAGGTGTGGGTCTTTTAAAAACTTCATTAAGGTCATCAAAGGAGAAGTGTTGGGCGGGGCTTAGTATGGGCTTTTAAGTGTCCACACCTGGGAAGACAGCATAGCTTTCTGGAAGACCCTGCAGTCATGGGTACTGGGGCTGCTGGAAGAGAGCTGGGATGTATACTAAACCCTACCTTGTTGTGAGAATCAATTTCACCCTGAGCTTCTCGTGTGTCCTAGCTGCTGGTTCAGAACACTGCAGTGATGGCCTCATGCTCCAGTGCTTTCTTGAGAAATGAGAAATTACTCTGGCAGGAAGCAGCAGTCAGGCAGCACAGCCAGAGGCAGGCACCAGCATTTAATTACACCCGGGTTCTTCCTGCCTCTGCCTCATTCCCATTAAGATACACAAGGCCATCATAGATTCCCCCCACTCCCACCCCAAGCCTGTCAGCCAACTTTCCATCACTGTAATGGGTGTCTGAGACAGCCAGTTACAATAGGAAGACAATTCTGCCTGGAATTTTGAAGCTTTCAGCCTGTGGTTGGTAGACTACATTGCTTTGGGCATGCCATGCTAGAAGTATGGATACACTGAAATCCTCTGCTGGGGGGGGGTGAGAGTAATCTTCACAAGCCAGGGAGAAAGAGAGAGAGAAGAGGCTGGGCACCCATGCTCCTCTCTGAGAACATACCCCAGTGACACAAGGACCTCCTGCAAGACTCTACCCTCAAGGTTCTGACACCTCTTACTTGGATCGCCCTAGACCGGAGGACTTCAACCTGTGGACTTTGAGGGCCACTCCAGGGCCACTGCAGTTCCAAACTGGAGCTGCCAAGGCTCCAACACCTACCTTGTAGACATTCAGTGAGTTCTGGGTTAAGACTTGGCATTAGCAGGCTCTAGAAGTGAACTTTAGTGTAAGTCCTGCCAATCAGCCTGTATATTCTTGTTCATCTCCCCTCCTGACCCTCTGTGTCCCTTGGGTTACCACATTAACTTCCCAGACCTATTGATATTGAGTCCATTAAGTAAAAACTGCCTGGTTCAAGAGATGTAAGAAAAAGCTTGTTTTACCAAACCAAGTTTCTTTAGTAAAATGGTCAGGTCACTTGTTACACTTTGCTAATATCTTCATGAGAAAAAGAACTTTCTCCTGGGCCCCACATGCACAAAAGACAGAGAAAAGGGGTTGGGCTCAGAGGTGTGGTATGGTCTCACCTGAGAGATGAGCATCTGGGCTGGTGACTGAGCCCAGTTCACAGAGAAGGAAAGGCATTGTGCATGAGCATTATCAGCTTGATAGAGTACGTGTAGGAATGACTTCCAGAACTAGGTTTTATGACTTTCTGGATTTCCTCCAGATAATCAGAGTGTGGGCTGAATGTTGAGCTAATTAACAAGACACACTTGTAATCCACTATTAAAAGAACATACAGCAGTAGTACTCAACTAAGAACCCAGGATTTAAAGTGGCATTCACAACAGTGAATTCACAGCAGTGAAAATGTAAAATACATAGGGGTCCTGTTGGTGTGCAGAGTATAGAGTAAGAGGCAGAAAGCTACCAAGCCATCCTGGACAAGGAAGAAATGTAAAGATGAAAGAGGGAGATGAGGTTGGTCCATCTATGAACACCCTCCCAAATCTAGGCATAGTGTTCACACGAAATTTTTATGCAGTTTTAATACTTGGTAGTCATTTATTACAAAAATATATCTGAAAAAAATAAATGAAAATATTGGCAAGACTAGAGTTAAATGAAGATGTAGCCATGGCTCAAGGAACTCTTTGACAAACATGGAGATGGACCAGCACAGAACTGAATAAACCTATGATAAGTCAACATGGTTTGTCTGAGAAGGAAAACACACAAGACAGAAACAGTGTTGGAAGAGCTGATTAAAAAGTAGAAGAGCTGATTAAAAAGTAGAAGCTAAGCCAGGCATGGTGGCTCATGCCTTTAATCCCAGCATTCAGGAGGCAGAAGCAAGCAGGTCTCTGTGAGTTCGAGGCCAGCCTGGTCTACAAAGCAACACATAGAAAAACCTTGTCCTGAAAAATTAAAAAAAAAAAAAAAGAAAGTGGAAGGGTGTGTTTCAGGGGAATGAAGGAATTATATTTCAGAAATCCCTGCCATACAAACTAGAAGTCAGCTAGAGTTAGATGAGACTATGCAGGAGACAGGCTTGGGTCTTTACTTGTGGATAGGGAGAGTTGTTAAAGAAAAGGAGATGGGAGCTGGAGAGATGGCTCAAGGGTTAAGAACACTGATCAGTGCAGAGGTGCAGAGTTCAAATCCCAGAAACCACATGGCGGCTCACAACCATCTATAATGCAATCTAGTGCCCTCTTCTGGCGTGCTGGCATTCATGTAGGCAGAACTATACATAATAAGTAAATAAATCTTTAGAAAGAAAAAAGAAGAAAAAGAAAAGGAGATGGACTGGGCTAGCCCATGTCTGCATTCCCCTTCATGATTGCTAGGCTTCCCACCCTGTCCTGCTGTTTGATGATTAGGGATTTGCTGTGTGGTTGGGGACTGTTCCCTATAAAGTTGTGACTTCAGAGCCTTTGATCATTTCTGGACCTGATGATATTTGGTTCTCGTGGCTGTTGTTAAGAGTTGGTTAAGGTAATCTTGAGACAGGACCCTCCAAAGTGACACAGTTAATTCTCTATGGTCCAGCCTTGGATGGTGGACAAGCAGCTTGTTGTGAGGTTGCACAGGTGGAGGAAGGGCCATTAGCACAGGTGGCTAGTTGTAGGTGGCTAGTCTCTGGTTGTGCCAGGGGCCTGGAAGATGAGAAATAGGCTCTTGTTGGCACTTGATGAATGTGAGTTGACACTGGATACAGCAGCATCTTGAAGTGCATGCATGTCTAAACTAGCCTCTCTAACTGTCTTTGACTTTAGTCATTAAGGAAGAAACTAACCACAGTGAGATGGCAGAAGACCTGTGCAAGATAGGAGCAGAGAGGTCCCTTGTTCTGGACAGACTGGCAAGCAACGTCGCCAAACGTAAGAGCTCTATGCCTCAGAAATTTCTTGGTAAGAGTTAAATGTTTGCTGTCTCTTCACATACAACTATGCGGGTGTTCTAGACTCAAATGAAAATTATTTGAAAGTAAAGGAAAAGAAAAAAATCTCGCTTTTTGAAAAGAAAGTGACAAGATTAATGTTTCTTAAATATTGAAGGTTTTTTCTAATAATTTTCTTTCAAGTTCACAAACCTTTCATCAGGAATTAGATAGGACTTGATAGCATCTGGAGTCCTTGGTATGATGTTTCTGTGGTCATTCTGATGACAGTTAGGTCAATCCTGTCAGAGTTTCAATTCACTTTTTCCTGGGAAGCCTGTGTAACCCTCCCATCAAAGGACAGTGAGGGCTAACAGGAACCGAACAGAGACTTTCAGAAGTTCCAGCGATGGCATATTGCAGCTAGAACTGGTATTTTGACCATTGGCCAGTCCTTAATACTATGAGGGATAATACCGAGTGAGCCCCTTGCTCCTTGAACCACTGTTGCCTGCTGTCAACCACAGACAGGTGCTTCACACCTGCCAGCTAGGGCGGACACTGCAAGGACAGGGAAGAAGTTGAGGCAGGTGCCTCAATGGAAATTGCTAGCCTCAGAAACAGGCCTGAGGTCAGAACAAAAACACTTATTAACTCTGTCCTTGGAGAGATAAGCCAACTTTCCCAAGCCTGAGTTCCATTCTTTATCTTCATAGGGCAATTGTGTGCATAAAATGCCCCTACTATCATGAAAATGTCTAGAAGCCCTCAGTGTGAAAGTCAGCTACTATCATGGTCAAAAAAAGGGAATCTATGTCCAGGAAAGCAAAAGAAGTGTTCATGAAACTGAGATGAACTTTGAGAAAGGGGTAGGACTTCAGCACCTCACCACACAGGCATTGAAGGAGTCTAGGCAGATGAGGAGAAATGACTATGCTGTTGATGCTCTGGAATAGGACCAGTGGGATGTGATGGATGGGCAGGTATGTGCCCAACTTTGCCCAAGTGCTTACTGGAAAGCCACAGGAGAAGTCATCCCAGGGAGCTCTGACAATAACAGGGGTATGTTTTCAGTGGAAGGCGGCAACTTGGAATGTAGGTACAGCATGGGCCCAGATTAATGGGAAGGGGCAATGGAGGAGGATACTTTAGTGGAGAAGGAGTGGAGATCAGGATGGGGTTGGTGAAGGAAACCGTGGGTTTCCTTGTTTAGTGTGCCTTGTGTAGAAAAGATGAAACCAAGTCTGGAAAATGAGAGGTCAGGGTTTGATGTAATTATTTTCAAGAATGCCATACTGATAAGGACATCCCATGGAAACTATGCTAGAGAGAAGATGGAACTTAAAAGATGTTCTCACACACACACACACACACACACACACACACACACACACACACCTACCTTCACACCAAGGCACCTATGTCAAGCCAGAAAGACAGAAGTCAGGTTCTTGGGCAACAGCCTTTCTCTTACAAATACAAATAGGACTCCAGTTTTATCTATTGATTAAATAGAGGTTTCTCATGAGAGGAAGAAGGGGAAGAAAACTGTTGGAAGACAAAACAGAAACCATTTAATGGAAATATTATTCATGGGCTCTCTGTGTAAATGTGAGCCTCTGAACTGAAAGGAGGAAGGAGACTTTGTTTCCTGAACAGAGAGGGAGAGAATCTTGGGCAAGGAGTCATCTGCTGGGTGGCTGAGACTTTAGACAGTATCAGGTGCTGTGCGGGGTCCCTATTTTCCCACTGTGGAGTGCACTGAGAACCAGAATCATGGAGCGAGTGTGATGGACTGCCCAGGGAGACTGGCAGAGATGAAGCTGCAAGTGTGGTCAAGGGTTGTGAAGAGCTGCTGACCTCAGGAGGCAGGGTGTGACTTCCTCTTTGTGATTAGGAACCTGAAGAATGCCCTGTGCTTTAGTAATGGCCATCTGCAGTGCCCTGAGGCCCTGGGAGACCCCCAGCCAAATGCAGCCTCTGAATTTGTACCAGAGCTGTCCTGTGTGAATGAACATTGTCTTGATTCACACGCTGCTGCTGCTGCTGCTGCCGCTGCCGGTAAGAGGGAGCAACAAAACTGGTGAGGCAAAGCTGAGATGAGAAAGCCCTCTCCAGGGGAGAGGTTAAACACAGGAGGAAGTGGCATTGTGGGAGCAGAAGGACCAGGATAGCAGAAGTGGAGTGTGCAAGGAAGAGCTCCCAGCTGCTGTGTCTGTTGGTGTTCCCCAGAGGTGATTGGCAGTTCATGTCCGAGCCAGTGCCTCTTCCTGCCCTCATATGCCAGCCTTCCTCTCGCTGCTGTGTGATGGCTTCCTACTGTCTCTCAGTTCTCCATCTCTAAAACAGAAAGAGGTGGCCCTCAAAGGCTGAAGTCCACATTTAGGGTAAAATATTGTGTTACTAAAATGATCGATAGCTAATAAGAATCTTGATAGAAATATTTTATGTTTTTCAGTTAAGTCCAGCCTGATTTTCTTTTCTTTAATATGAGTTTACTTTTCTCCATACAAAGTGTCTGTTTCCTTGAACCCAAAAGTTGAATGCCCTCAATAAGAAGCATCCTAGTGTTTTACAGGCTGAAGGAACCTAAGCCTTCTAAACTGGGAGAGTTCTTTCTTCTTCTTCCTTGTCTTTTGGAAATGTTTCTTTGCATAAATACCTTTTGTTCTATCTAATGTGTTCTCTGCTCAAAAGTACTGGCTTTCCATAGTTGGGTAAGCTGTCTCCCATGTTTGTTAGCATTTTGTTATTTTTAAGTTTATTTGCTGTTATTTCATGTTTTCCCTGAATTGTCAGAAATTCGGTTCCTAGCCATGTTTATTCTAGTGTTTGCTATTTCTAATTCATATGTTAACTGTTTATTGGATTGGATTTCATTTGTTTCCTGAGATCTGAACTCTTCCTCTGTTTGGTTTTTTTAGTATTGTCTTTGAATATTCTCTAAGTTTGGCTGCTTGCATATTCCAAAAATTAAAACAACTAAAACTTTAAAATTATTTTTTTCAACTCCATGTCATAAAGCAATTATGCTGATTTCCCCCTCTTCCTGGAATTAAGTTTCTTTTTCCCCTAGGATGGACTTATTGGTTTGTCTTACTTCCTTTCTTGCCAAAAAAATATTTTCACTGTAACCATGACACTTCCTTTCATCCTGCTCACTCTACTTGGTCTAATAGAGCTTGATTGACATTTCAATGTTCTTCCCATTGTATCTGAGAATTTTTCCTATGAGAACTGTGACTTTTTTAAATCCTGAAAGAATGCCAAGGATGGTGTTGGGGGAGTTCAGGTGAGGCAAAGTGCGGCTTTTGTTTTAGAATGGTCCCCTTTCAGAGCTTGCTCAGGCATTTTTCAGATTAGGTTAAAGCCCTAACAGAGCAGATGGTGCCTCCTTCTCCACAGGGGACATTTCAGGGCTTCACTTCCCCTCCTGTGCAGACCAAGGCCTTTGCTTCCGTGCTGGGGGGGCCAGCTTTAGGCTCCATGGTCTGAAAAAGGAAAAGAACCAATTCAGTGTATTCAACTGCTTCTCTGTCAGTGTAAGGATTGGGGGATGCTGAAAACGTTGTTGATCCCACCTGTTTCTAGAAGTGACATTTCCCAGAGCTTGTCTTTTCTGTTCCTTCCTTGGTTGTAGACAAATGTAAAGTAGAAATAAGTAGAGGATGGATGGATGGATGGATGGATGGATGGATGGATGGATGGATGGATGGATTGATGATGGATTGATGGATAGATTTCACTGAAGCACTGGGGACTTTAGTAGTTTTCATTTTTCACATATGATAGAGGAATTCTGTAGGTAGATTTGTCACTCCATGCTCATCTAGAATGAATGTTGCTTTCTTTGCAACACCCACTTGTTGTTGAAACTAAGTTCTTGAAACAGCAGGCTTCAATGGTTGCTTAGAAAACCACAGAACCACGACCCTGGGGAGAAACAGGAAAGCACCACCTTTGTTGAAAGAACACACACTTTGAGAGCGAGCAGAACTAGGCACCAGGCCCACACTCTCCTCCACTGCTAGGCTTTGACAGCAAGGGAGATGCTAGTGCAGCAAGAATGAGTTCCTTCTGTCTGCATAACCAGATTGGTTAGCACCTTAATCCTAAAACAATTTACAGGGAAGAAATCTTTGGTTTTAGGAATGCTATGTAACTTAAGGATGTTGTGTAATTACTTCCCCCTGGAATGGAGAGAAAAAACCCTTCATTGTGTCTACCATCCACTACACAGGGATTTTGTCCCATCCAGTCTCTAAGAAGATGTAAGTGGGCATACACAAGTTTGTTTTCTATAGTCCAAGGGTCATTCTGTGCCATTATCAGGCTAAGTGTTGCTTCTGACACAAGTAGATGAAAGCAAATGAAACCAAGTAGTCAATGTGGTACACACAGTAAGACTAAGAATCACAAGGCAAAGAAAGTTTTAAAGGTGGGAATATATTCTTGGACTACTATTTTTTTAATTAAATTTATTCATTTATTTTACACCCTGACAGTAGTTTCCCCTCCTTCTCCTCCTCCCATTCCCTCCCCCTACCTCTGCTCTGCCCCTATCCACTCCTCCTCTGTTTCTATTCAGAAGGGGCAGACCTCCCATGGGTGTCAACAAAACATGGCATTGAGGGAGGACTAGGCTTGGCGAGACACACCAGTATGAGGAATAGATTCCCAAAGGCCGGCCATAATATCAGGGACAGGTCCCAC
This sequence comes from Phodopus roborovskii, assembly GCF_943737965.1. Taxonomy (NCBI): domain Eukaryota; kingdom Metazoa; phylum Chordata; class Mammalia; order Rodentia; family Cricetidae; genus Phodopus; species Phodopus roborovskii. Next base: position 5,511,899 of record NW_026126547.1, read on the forward strand.
TCCTACTGCTAGGAGTCCCACAAGCTGTACAACTATCACAATCCTGGGCTACTATTAATGGTCACTAATTTTTTTTCAAGAACTATGGGTAGATTTATGAATTGTGGAAGTTTTTCCTACTGTAAGAGTTTGGGGGAGGTGATGACCTCAATGTCAGTGTGAAAGACACTGGGGTTGACTTCTGTCACAGCCTGACTGTGAGCCATCGCTCACCTTTGTACATCTTCTGTCTTTTCTCTGACTGGCTGAGTACCTCACTTTCTTCAGCCCCTTCACCAGTTCCCCTTTTAAATTAAACAAATTCTGTTTAGTGTAAGATTCCAGGATATGATCCCAGCTTCCACTTGGACATTGCCTATGCTCCTAGAGCTCTGCCCCTGGACCTTCACCTTTCCTAACAAAGCTCCAGGATCCCTCTCCCCCCAGGGCCTTCACTACTGCCGCCCCCAGCCATGGTCACAGAAGCCCACACACCCATCTGGCTCTTATGAGATGAGAGCCTGTATGACACGCTGGCAGAAAGCCTTTCTATGCTCATTGGATTTCTCAGAAGGGGATGGAGTATACCATCACTACTGAGTGTGTATATCTCCTGCTAGCTGTGTGCATCCAAAGATGGGGACCACTCTCACTGGCTTTCATTTTAGTCCTGCTGTCAAGCCAGATGTATTGAAGAGGAAAGAGGCAGAGTGGGAGATGAAATGTGGGAGGTGCATGTGATCCTGTGGGCTGCCATCACTGAGAAGGTTAACAAATGGCTAATAGAAATATAACAGTTGCTTTAATGAAAGAATTTGCTATCTGAGTCATCTTAATCTTAACATTTAGAAGATAAAAAGTATTTTTATTTTTTTTTTTTTTTTTTTTTTTTGAGACAGGGCTTCTCTGTATAGTCCTGGCTGCTCTAGAACTCACTCTGTAGACCAGGCTAGCCTCCAACTCACAGAAATATACCTGCCTCTGCCTCCTGGGTGCTGGAATTACAGGCTTGTGCCACTACAGCCTGGCTAGAAGATCTTTAAAGAATTTTATTTTATTTCATTAACAAAACATTTGCTCCAAAACTAATTACCTGAAGCCAGATCTAGACTCATCTCCCACAGGTACCAGGGAAGGAGGTTTGTGTTAGCCAGATGTTCCATCACTATAGGAAAATATCTGAGATGTTCAACTTGTGAGAAGTTTGGTTTGCAGCTTTGGAGGGTTCCTCTCCAAGATTGGCCCTGTTGTGCTGGACCTGTGGCAAGCAGCATAAGTAAATCATAGAGCAGAAACGTTTGCCTTGTGCTATGAAGAAAGAGGGAAATATATAGGGGTCAGGGTCCCAATATCCCCTTGAATATAGTCCCCCAAATCTAAGGTCTTCCCATTAGGCCCTTCCTCCCTAAAGAATTCAGAACCTCCCAATAGAATGTGTCCCTGGGTAGTCACCAAGCTTCTTTGACATGGTGATAAGACATTGTTATCTACAAATGGGTTCAGGCACATACATATCTATCTTAGGATACATCTGATTTATGAGCCACAGGCTAGACAGTACCTGAAAACATGGGACTTTGGGAACATCAGAGGTTTAGATTGTAGCAGAGTTCATGTAGTCCAAAAGCTAACGTGAGAGCTATAGGCTTGTGCTCAGAGAAAAGCATAAGTTTCTTCCTTCCTTCTTTTCTTCTTTCTTCCTTTCTTTTTCTTCTTTTTGGTGTTTTGGTGTGTGTGTGGGTGTGTGTGTATGTCACAGCTCTGGCTGTCCTGGAACTCACTTTGTAGACCAAGCTGTTCTCAAACTCACAGAGATCTGCCTGCCTCTGCCACTGCCTCCAGAATGCTGGGTTTAAAGGCGTGTGCCATCACCACCAGGAGAGCATAAAAGTTTCTTGAGTTCCAAGTCCACTCACTGCTGTTTTACCCTCATCACAGTGGCTATGTTTTAAACTACTAGCAGCCCAACTGCTCAGGCCATAGCCTGGGGGCAATTCTGCTGCCCCAGACAATGTTGCTGCCACTAAAGGTAGCTTTAACTAAATCTCTATCATTCTAATAAAACTCGAGACTCAAGGCTTGCATGAAAACCTGCAAGCTCAGTGTGTTGGAGTAACAACTGGCTAGCTTTCTCTCTTTGCTGGTGACCCCAGAAGCCGCTCTCCTTTCACTCTGCCCCAACTAAAAAACCCATGCTATAATCCTCCCAGCTACTTCCTGTTAACTAACCCCACCTTTCTGAGCCCAGGTTAATTTTGTTTAATTAATGCAAATGCAACACACCTTTACATATTTAAATAAATGCAAAATAAACAAATATAACACATCTTTGCCTAGTTAAACAAATATTCTACAATATTTCCCCCTTTTGTCTAAATAAAAAAGAAAGATTTTAACTTTAACATAGTAAAACTATATACAATAGGAACAGATATTAAGTAAAAACTACATTTACAATATCCAGTCCCTTTGCATTTGGCAAATTTGGAGAAACCACTCTATTACTCTGTTATCTATCCTATCTTGATGAGTCCAAAGCTCTGTACCTAGTTTACCTCCTATCATAACTAAGGAAAACTGTAACTATAACTACTTAGTCTTCAACTCCTCAAAGACCCCAAAAGGATATGGCATTACCTGAGCAAACATAAGTACAGAGCAAGAAACTTCCAAAAATATATACACAGCAGAGACATCTTGCTGCCTAGAAAGTCACCCAAGGTTTCTCTGCAACATTGCTGGATCCATCTTTAGTCTACAGGCCTAGAATATCTGGCAGACTTTTCTATGAAACAAGAATTTTGAAGGACTCTCCTGCCTTGTTCTGGCAAAGTTCTGAAGTCAGTTTCCTTTGTATCCTGCATGTCTAGTTTGAAACTGTCGAGGCAAGGACAGTTACTTGTCCAAATGGCTAGCTTTGCCACAGTGAAAACAAACTCCATAAGGAGATTCTTTAATGCCCATCATCCTTTTTTCTAGTAGATTGCTCACTTTCATGAAAGTGTCTCACTTTCATGAAAAGCCCTATGTTGTTAAATATCTTAAATGCCATAGTCTATAGGTCTCTGAAGCATTTGAAGATCATCTGTCTAAAATATGTCTGTTTAACATTGAAAACACACCAATATAAGTTTGATTATTATAGATGGCTAACTACTAAACTGCATTTCTTAATTATACATTACATTTTTTAAAAGAACTACATAAGCACAAACATACATACACTATAACAAAAATAACTTTAAATGTGTGTCAATATACCAAAATTCATACCATTGTAAAATATTGAGTTTATAAGTTGTCTTTTTATCCTATATCCTATATCCCCCCCCCAAACAATGACAAACATCCAAAACCCAACAAATGACCAAAACCCACCCACCCCATCTCTAGCTGTCTCCTTCCTGTTGTCTGGAGGCAACAGCATTTCCAGTGGAGAAAATTGAGACAATGGTCAAGTTTTGGGAAAACTAGTTGTAACATTTGTTATCCAGTCTCAGAACTGTTCCCATGCAGAGGAATCACTGGCTTGTATTTTTAGTTAGTTTATTACTTTATGTCTGTAGCCAAAATTTTCAGGAGGTCTCCCCTGATCTCTATTAACTTTGAAGGATCCAGAGCCTTTCACTTCTTGTGGAAATAAAAGGATAACCTCTCCCCTAATGCAATACATTTTCTGAATTCAATTTTAAAGTTAAGACAACCATAAATTATCCAGGTTGGTTTAATTCAGCAGTCCCTTTTACAATCCAAATGTTCCTCGGGAGCTGTCATTTGCTCATCAGTACTCAAAAATATTCAATGTTAGCACAACAACATACAGGATCCAGATATCTATCTTTGCGTGGCTTTTCTCCTTTATATTACTTTACTGTCTCCTTAAAGATTTTATTATTTTTAAATGATTTATTTTTTCCTGTCTATACCCATTTTCTCTTCTTAAGCATCTATGCACATTTTTAAACACACTGAAACCTGTTCAGAGGTTGTTTTGCAGTCTGAGCATGATTTACTGTGTGTGTACCTGTAGCATTCTCTGACCATGTGAGCCACTGCATGACTTTGCACTGGCATCTGGCTCCACCCCACTGGGGTCTGTAAGAGCTCGAGCTTTATCCCCTGTAGGCTTGGCCAAGAGCTGAGATTAACTGGGAGCTACATTTAACTGCTCTAGGAAGTTGGTGACTGCATTATGGCAAGCATTTTTACTAGCTTATTTCTGCTCAACATGCCAGCCACTCAAATGCTTGCTGTATGCTATGAGCACCATTCTACTAGGAAGCCATGTTTGTTTATTGTTTATTGGGGTTTTTTTTCCTCCAGCTTGCTCAGTCCCTACATAAAAATATGTGCCCCACGTTGTAGTTGGGGCTTTTTTGGGCCATCAAACCACTCACAAATAAAGACATGGAGACTTATTATTAATTGTTAATATTCAGCTTTTGCTTAGGCTTGTTTCTAGCTAGGGTTTTTTTTCTTTCTTTCTTTCTTTTTTACTTAAATTAGCCCATTTCTATTAACCTATGTGCTGACTCCAGGCTCGTTTACCTCATCTACTTGCTGTCCATTCTGCTTTTTTGCTTCCTTTGTTTCTGGTTGTCTGGCCCCCAGCTGGCTCCCCTTTATCTCTGCCTGCCAGCCCATCTATCCCTCCTGTGCCTAGCTATTGGCCATTCCATTTTTTATTAGACCAATTAGGTGCCTTAGGCAGGAAAGTAAAACAGCAACACATCTTTACATAAATAAATACAGCATAAACAAAAGCAACACACCTTTACATAGTTCAATAAATGCAACATATCTTTACGTAATTAAACAAATACTCTATTCCACAAGTCACCACTGAATTCTCAGTTTCATTCATCTTTAGTATGAAGCATATTTGTAAAGAGTAAGTGAATGGTGCCTACCTTCCAGCCTGCTTAAATAGATTTTCTCTGTTTCCACCTGATTTCTGCTGAGATAATTCACCACTGCTAACTATAAAGAGAAGGTGGATACAATTATGTTAATGTATCCATTCTACTTTCATCATGCATTGGAGTCTACCACTTTTAAAATATAAGAAATATTTAGTTTATTATAAGTAATATGTAACCATGTTTTGAGCACATGTTTTTCTAGATTAAAATGATAAATGTAATATAGTATCTTAAATTTATTACATGAATTCATGGCTGTGCATTTTAACTAAGTAATTTTAGAATAAATTAAACAGTATACATTCATAAAACTCTTTTAAAATATTAAACATTCAATATAATAGTGTTAATTTTACCTTATTTAATGAAAGATGGGATTTAACCCTGTGAAACATGGCTGTTTAAGCTGATGTGAACAATCTTTAGTTTTCCTATTCATGGGTAAACAGGATTTCTCGATGTGCCTATGGACCTATCGTAGTAAGACCCTAAGCAGGATGTTGCTTTTTTTTTTTTCCTCCTGTGCCTTGGGTAAATGTGTCCTGTTTACTGTGACACTGGGAGGCCATCCAACCCCCTGGGTACAGATTTTACTAATGGTCATCTACTTCCCACAGGAGACAAGTGCCTGTCAGACATGCCCTATGACAGCACCAGCTATGAGAAAGATGATATGATGACATCCCATGTGATGGACCAGGCCATCAACAATGCCATCAACTACCTGGGGGCAGAGTCACTGCGCCCGCTGGTGCAGACGCCCCCCGGCAGTTCCGAGGTGGTGCCTGTCATCAGCTCCATGTACCAGCTGCACAAGCCTCCCACTGACGGCCCCCCACGGTCCAACCACTCGGCGCAGGACAGTGCCGTGGACAACTTGCTGCTATTGTCCAAGGCCAAGTCTGTGTCATCGGAGCGGGAGGCCTCCCCGAGCAACAGCTGCCAAGACTCCACGGACACCGAGAGCAACGCAGAGGAGCAGCGTGGTGGCCTCATCTACCTGACCAATCACATCACCCCACATGTGCGCAATGGGCTGGCCCTCAAGGAGGAGCAGCGCGCCTATGAGGTGCTGAGGGCGGCCTCAGAGAACTCGCAGGATGCCTTCCGCGTGGTCAGCACAAGTGGCGAGCAGCTGAAGGTGTACAAGTGCGAACACTGCCGCGTGCTCTTCCTGGATCATGTCATGTACACCATCCACATGGGCTGCCATGGTTTCCGGGATCCTTTTGAGTGTAACATGTGTGGTTATCACAGCCAGGACAGGTACGAGTTCTCATCCCATATCACACGTGGGGAACATCGCTACCACCTGAACTAAATACAGCCAGGCCCCACAGAAGCACAAAGATGGCTGCCTCCGCCTCCCTCCTGGCAGCTGGACCCATGGCGGACAATGTTGGGTGTGTATTTGCAGGCAGTATTTGTTCCTTTAAGTTGGTTGTTTGGGATTTAATTTGCTTGTGTTAGAAGACAAGTTTTTAATGTTAAAGACAGGATTGCATTGCATCGGGAGCATTCAGAACATCCATGCGTCTAGACGGTTTTGTTGACTGCTAGCTGAGATTTCCCTGATCAGTGGCTTTCTGACCCACCTACCCCCACTCTACCCCTACCTCACCCCCACCCCAAAATCAGAGCTGCATTTTCAAAGAATTGAATGAAACAATTATCCAAGAAGGAGCAAAGTGAACCTTGCCCTAAGCAGAGTTTATGCTGCATGAATTCTCCAAATGACCCCAAAACATAATAGCCACTGGGGTGGGGCCATCTCAGGGAGCTCCACAGATGAGTCGCAGGACGAGATAATAAGACAGCTGGGGAGGAGCAAGGAGGCAGCCTGTGTGGAGACCAGGACCAAAGGTTGATCTTTGAAAGATACTGTTAAGTCATATACTGCATGGGAACATGGTGTCTGGACAGCTGTGCTAGGGAACTCCTCTGGGCAAGAAGGGAAGGGGATTGGAGAGCCTTGCAGACTCCTCTTCATTTGCCTGATTACATCCAGGCTCCTGGAACTTGTTGCCCAGTGAGATCAGCTCAGTGCTCCTATGGACATTTTTGGGTAGCCCTCTTCTCTTGTCACTCCTGTGCCATTAATGGTCCCAAAGCTCATCACTGCATTTTAGACCCCAATCCTGAAATTGAGACTTACTTTAAACTTCTCATACTGTAAAGTTCCTCAGAAGCCAAAGTTTTCTTCCAAGGCCCACTATCTTTCTATTCTTCCCTGCATTGGTTGTACCTGGGATCGGACCTATCCCACCAAAGTACAACCCCATCCCTTCATTTCAAATGAATCCCTATTCTGATTATAGCTGTGGGCCTGGCTATCTTAGTCTGATGATTATCTTTCCCTACTCACACCATGATTCAGAATGACCATTTTTAGTAAATATAAGAGCCCAGCATCTCAGTGGTGAAAACACAGAATACACTTGTTTTTAAACAATTTTTTTTTTTTAATTTTCTGAAGCTCTTCCGTATAAAAACAAAGTAGCATGTGTTTTCACATAGGCAGGAACCCTGCATCCTTTATCAGGTATTTGGGATATTGTATTATTAGGATATTGTAATGTTTGGGGTCACTGTGTGACCAGTGCAGGTTCCCAGAGAGGAATGTCCACCAGATATCACAGAAAAGAGACAGGTGAGGTGGTCCAGCCAGACCAAGATAGGGATGCCACACTGAAGCCAAGTCAGTTAGCTGGAGGATGGGCCTCTGTTAAGTGTCAGTATTAGGGTCATCACCCTCCATCACCTCAATAAAACAAAAAGCATATACTTGTCAATGTTTACAGCATGGTCTTCACAGAAACTCTCTGAGGTGATTCCAAAGAACTGGGGGAAATTGTCTATAGCAGCTCTTAGGCTAAATCAGGGGTTCTTAGTCCAATCCCTCCTTCAACTAAGGAGGGCATCATCACTGGAGACAACTGTTCTATGAATTGTAGCTTACTTAGCAGTATCCCTCGTCACTGCCTAGTTGATGCTGATAGCATCCTACTTGATTTCCAAAACTGTCTCTCAGGTGTTCCCTGGGGCAAAGAAACCACTGATCTAAATTTTAAGCTGGTGGAAAATGTGGGAAGCTTTAAAATAATCAAAAGCACTTGAAGCCTTCCCCAGTCAGCAGCCTCAAGCTGCACTTGCTTCTTTGGAAAGTGGCTGGGTTCTATTTGCGCATTTGAGACTACACTTCCTCAAGTGCCTCTGGGTTCAGTTGCAGGAATGTAGTTCGTCAAGGTGTCACTCTCAAGTGTCTTCGCTTCCAGAACAATGTGGCATATTGAAAGTGAAAATAAAACTGCAACTATAATGATTTACACTGAGTAAAGGGAGAATTTGAGGAACTAGAGCTGTGAACAGCTTTTGTTCAACATGCAGTTCCGGAGAAAGGCTGCCCTTACCCAAATTCATATATTCCAGGTGATGGCATTGTAAGCCTCTGGTTTACTGGCAGCTCCTGCTCACCCTTGTCCTTATCCGTGAGAACCACAGGGTCAGCTGGTCCAAGGGAGATGGCTCCAACCCCCACCCCTACCCCTGCCACTGGCATTCAGAGTTTGAAGCAGAATTGTAAATAGTGGCTTCAGGAGCTGTTTTCTAGAATGCTTTGTCCTTCCTCTCACTGCCTTTTTTAGCTGATATGTCTATTTGCACACCTTTTGTTGTGGTTTTATATTGTAACAGCATTTTTGAAACTATTGTATTTAAGATAAGGTTTCATATTATGTCCACAAGTAATTAAATTATGTTTGAAGGTGGCTATATTCTGTATCAAAAGTTGATGATGTTTTTCTTTAGCTGGTAAAGTAGGGTTTTGCATGACCTCACTTTTTGTTCTGTGGTTTGTTCTATTGTATGACGTGTGTCTTCAGTATTGCTGTGTGATGAAGTATGCCGAGATTCCATGCCCTCATGTTGTCTTTTAAGTAGCTATGAGAGGCAAGAGGGTTCCTAAGAGCAGGCTGAGCTGTTAGCAAGAGCTGGCAATCACCACTTCTCATTCCCTCTCCTCCCTGTTACCCCAGCTTCCTGTCCCAGGTCCCTTCTGTGAGTCATACCTTAGTGAGTGTGTGTGTGTGTGTGTGTGTGTCCTGATGAGAATCAGGAGCATCAAATACAGTGTCACCATTGTGCTATCACCCAGTACCTGTCCAGGCACCAGTTGCTTCAGATACCAGAACATTCTGTTTCCAGTTTAGAATCAACCACTTAATAAAACATTAGAGTCTTCGCTGAAAAGCACAGGCACTCATTATGGAGATGGGGGTGGTTGTTTTATGCTTGTGTTATATTGTGCTCTTTTCTTCTTTTTGTTTGTTTTTGACTGCATTGTGACTTCTGACATCATCTTGCCAACACAAACTCGAAATGAACTGAATGTATGTAGACATGTCATAACATCATCATCATCTATTTCTCTCTTCTTCAGATCCAGCAATAAGAATTGATAAACTCTAAAACCTTGGTCTCCCACCTTTAACATCCATGTTTTCTTCATGTTTGTTTTTTAACTTTAAAGTGAGCCACAACTAGACTTGAGATGTACAGGCATCAAAAAGCAAGAAGCACACGTGGATCCGGTGCTATGGCGCTCACTGTGAATAAGTGTGACCACATATTAATATGCAGTATTGTTTCGAGTCCTTTCTAATACACGTTTTTACAGTGTTGTGTGTGGTGATTGTTGAAGTCAAATCTCCGTGTATCGCTGCAGCTGCAGCCCTTTGCTCCCTTGCTGGCAGACGCATGCAGAGGACTGTGAGATGATGAAGTCACCTCTGCAGCCCTGGCTCCATAGTGACGTTCAAAGATCTCTGTCTAGCTGTGAACAAGTGATTTCCACTGGAGGTGTAGAGTAGACTTTTGTACACATTTCGTGTTTCCTCTGTAGTGATAGAACAAATAAAATCTACAAACACTCTGTCTGCCCCATCCAGTCAAATCCACACAAGCATAAAAGAAGCCCTGCCCATGTAGGAGGCTGCTGTAGTCTCTCAGGCACCAGGAGGCAAGGAGTACAGGGCTTGAGACAAGAAGTGTGAGCGATGAATACACAGGAGGAGGCACAGCCAGTTAGCTCTGCCAGCATCATGGTGAAGGTGATGGCAGAAGAGCATCCAAAACTCGCAGACAGAATGGCTGCTTTCACGTCCTTTCCATTTTAAATAAGCACAAGGACTATTCTCAGCCTGACTTACTGACACTGTGGAGTGGGACTTTCCTGTTCCTTCACCTGCTTCTCTTCCAAGAGATTCCTAGAAAACTACTGCAGGCTTCACTTCTAAGGAATATGTAAATGTAAACACTGGGCTCTACTTCAGTGGGAATCAGCATTGAGGAGTGGGGGAGCCAAGACCCCTGACCCCATTTCCAGTGTTCCTTAGTCATATTTTCTATCAGCATAAAATGATACAGATGTCCTGCGACTCCCTGGTTAAAACCTCCTTGCATTCTTCAAACACATTCAGATTCACAGGAAACAAAACTCTAGGGACTGAGGATATGGCTCAGCTGGTAGAGAGAGCACTCACCTAGCATGCACAGAGTCTTAGGTTTCAGTCCCCAAAAACTGGTTGTGGTGACACATATTTATAAATCCCAGTATTCTGGAGGTTGAGGCAGAAGGGTCAGACGTTAAAGGTGCTCTTTGGCTCTATAGGGAGTTCAAGGGCAGCCTTTGGTACCTGACACCACAGTTTCATAAAAGGAAAGAAACAAAAAACTTGTCTGTTTCTGAATGTTGCCTTTTGCAGTAACTTCAACTAAGACACAGAGCTAGGAGCAAAAGAAATGGAGCATTGAGCAATTAGTGAAAGACTCGGAGGAAGTTCTCAGACCACCAAAGTGGGAACTCCATGTTCCTCCATCATTCTGGAAACTTCTGACTCTTCCTCTGCGCCAGAACCTAAAGCAGCAAACCAGCTGGCACAGCCCCCATACAGAGGTGGGGTCAGATGTAGCTGTTGCCTCACAACATCCTCCTCCTCTGTCTTTTCCCAGGCCCCTCCCCTCCACCCAGCACACATACCACCTCTCAAGAAACCAAAATGAATTCCCATTGCCCCTTGAACCACTGCCTCTAGCAACCTTGTAGCCTTTGGCTTCTCTGTTCCTCTATTTACCTCCACCTCTTAGCAAACCCATTCTGGGATTCGTACACAAGAGGCCCAGCTCACTCTCATGTGTCCTACAACTAGTCTCAGAAGCATCTCAGACCCCATCCTACCCCACCCATATTGTTCAGTTGCAGCTTCTATTCTGGAGCTGGGGCATTTATGGGACAACTCTCCTATCCCTGGTTGTGAGGTATGGGGCCACCCTCCAGCATGCTAAGCAGATATAACCAGTCAATCCTAGTTCACTGAGGACAAGTTATAGCCTTGACTCTTGTGAGCCTGGATCCACAGTTGTCTGCATAGAGGAACAATGTCTTCCCACTTGGGTCTCAAACAGCTTAGACACAGACAGGTAAGACTCAAGTGAGAAATCAAAATACCTGTTCTGCTACTCATAAAAGCTGGGCTTCCAAGGGTGACCACTCTGCAAAAGCATCCAGGATAGGGGACTCACATAGTCTACCCCTCGACACCTCAGCAGTTCCCCTAGTGGAGAGCTTGTGTATCTGACAGAGACAGAAGACCATCATGCCAGCTATCATGGGTCTCCCTAGTGACTCTGTAAAACAACATGTTTCCCGTGACTCCTCATGCCTCCTGAGTATCTCTACTGCAGTCCACCCTCTATGAGGTTTCCAAAGTGATTTGAGAAAATGGGGACCTGACCAAGTTACTGTGATTCCACTCAAGTTTCAAAGCAGTATACAGTGCCCTCAGCTAGGAACATGAGATAGGTTTTTCCTTAGAAGGCATCCCTCTGGGCATGCTCCCAAGAATATGATCTGGTCGTTAAGTACAAGATTCTGGAGGCAACTAAGCCTGTGTTTGAATGTCTGCACTACAGACTAAAGATGTGTGACAGAGGATTTGTGGCCTAAACTTTCTGCAGCCCCTTTCCTCATCACTGAAGGCTGGATGGTTGTGAAGCCGAAGTCATTAGTATCTGACAAAATGTGAGAAAGGGTTGGGTCATTCAAGTACTCCTACTTTGTTTGACACATGTATACGCTGCCCTCTTCCTCTTATTTCACTTCATCTCTATGACAACCAGTAGGCCATCTGTATCCCCATCTCAGAGATCAGATAGTTGTGGTCAGGAAGCAGCAAGCTTCTCATCCCTTGTAACATCAACCACACTGATAAGTTCTCATTACCCCAGTCTTCACAATTGCCCTGGGAGGTGCAGGCTCACACCCCATTGGACAGATGAAAGACAGCACATCAGGGTTCACCTGGGATCCCAAGTCTCACAGAAAGAAGGTGCTGGGCAGAGGCAGATATGACTGTAGGCCTTGGCCAAGGCCTCTTCTTCACCTAGCTCCTGCTTCATTCTGGAATGTTCCTTTTAAGGAAATGTGGGGTAAATTTGATGCTCTTGAGCCACAGTGTCACTCCCAGAAAGGGAGGGAAATACCTGTATCTAGAAACCTGCCTTCAGAACAGCCTCAGTTTGGTCCTCACAGGTTGCCCATTGCATCAGTTTCTGAGTCTTGCCCTCACTGAGAGTCACTACCCCTGAGACCTTCCCCAGAGCAACAAGGCAAATGCCGTAGAGCAGGATCCTGACTCACAGAGCTGAGAGGAAAAAAGAACATGGATAGAGCCAGAAGTAGGGAACCGGCTCTTGTCAAATTCTGACAGCTGTGGAACATCTCTAGACACTGTGGAACATCTCTAGATGCCAGTGCATGGGGAGTATATTGGGACAGCATTGCCCACCCAGACTCTTAATGGAAGCTGTGAGCAGTACCAGGACTGCTCCTATCAAGTAGAAAGCAGCTCTGGAATAGGTGAGAGGAACAGAGAGAGTAGGCAAAGGAAATGAAAATGATTGTCCATGAAGGAAAGAAGGAAAACCAATTGAGCAGGCATCCCCAGTTTAAATCTTCAAAAGAAGAAACCAAAATACAAATCTCAAGAGGACCAAATGAGGAAGGCCTCTGAGCCAGATGTCTTGGATACTCCAAATGACACTAAAGGTAGATAGTGTGTAGGAAGCCACCATGTGGGAAGAGGTAGACTCTGACCTTGGGAAAGCACCTAACAGAGAAGACAAGGGCTTTAGCTATACAGTGCCAAGCCTCAGCTGGTACTAAGTTCTTGGCCAGATTTTCAAAAAAAAAAAAAAAAAAAGGAAAGAGCCTCGCTGGATATCTTCTGGCTTTTCCCACTTTTTGACAAGACCAAGAGCAGAAGCGAAGTGAACATCCTTTGACCTCTGACTCCATCTCCAATGACTACAAACTCTGCAGGTGTTTGGGGAGAGGGCTGCTTATAGCAGGACACTTCAAGTTCCACCTCAAAGAACAAGTCTAGTGAGTTCTTGTACAGCCATGAGTTCCTGGCCCATGCTCCCTGTAGTAGCAGGCACGGCGGAGGCCAGGGCAGATGGGCCCTGAAGACTCAATGAATTGGAACCAAGGGAAGCAGATGTGCCTACCATGGTCCCCAGGCACAACTGGGAACCAGCTACAAGGGGAGGAAATTTGCATAATAGGAATAATTTGGTACCAAAACTGTCCCCTGATGTAAACTGCATGGATCTCAGTATAGTTCACAAATTTCACTTCTTCTTTCCCATGTTTTCTCAAACTAACTAGCTATGGGGTAGAGTGTATGACTTGTCCAAAGGTTTATGGGTGTTGTTTTATCTTTACTGTTGTCTCCCTTCGTGAGTCAGTACCATGCCTTTTCTCTCCCACTCTGCCACTCCCTTGTGCCCAAAGGTGAGCCTCTGACACTCCCTCAGGGGTCTCTCCCATGCACATGCCAAATGGGAACACCCAAATGCTCTTACCTTGGGCACAACCATGTGATATTCCAGACTCACAGCCAGCATTAATAGTCATTTGCCTCTTTGCTTGTATACTTAACCAATGCTATCTCACTTTGCTGCTTCCTCAGAGCCTGTCTGAGCTTCCTCATTGACAGTATCCCTGTGGGTAGAGGGTGGGCCAGTCCCAGAGTAAGAAGGGTGTGTGGTTTCAGAGCTACCCAATTTCATTCCCCTTTCAGGCCTCCTCCTTTCATGGTACCACCCTTGTCCCCACCCACAGATGGGGTACAACCCTTCTCTAACCTTCCCAGGGACTCCCGACTGGCCCCATAAATTCCCACTTCTGCAAGCATCATGAGCCATTTTTTAATATTAATTTTATAGCACCTCACAGAAATGAAGTTGTACATTTATATCCACTGATTCTGATACCAAATTTTGAGGTGACAAATACTCTAAAAGAAAGCATTTAGCCTGAGACAAATTACCTAAACCACAAGCAAGATGGCCAGATTGTATTAAAACTGTCCCCACCACATACACACCCCGAAGCAGCCACAGTGTTTTATATGGAAATTTGAGAGAGAAGAATCATAATATGGGGCTGGAGAGATGGCTCAGAGGTTAAGAGCACTGGTTACTCTTCCAAAGGTCCTGAGTTCAATTCCCAGCAACCACATGGTGGCTCATAGACATCTGTAATCGGGTCTGGTGCCCTCTTTTGGTGTTGAAGCAGACATGTAAGCAGAGCATTGTAAACACAATAAATAAATCTTTAAAAAAAAAAAAAAGAATCATAATACAACATTCTACAGATAATAAGGACAGGCAAGCATAGTCTGAGCCAGGAAGTTAGGCCTAGAGAGAGCTTCTTCTACCTCTTCCTGGTTAGTTGGTCCCAAAAAGCAGAATGTAAAGTGGCCTTGATGATGATCAGATCTACACTAAAACGGAACCCTTTCTTCTTATTGCTGTTGCCCACTTAGCTTGTGATTGTGGATTCAAATGTGCTAAAATGGGCTTCTTGTCTTTCCTTCATTTTTTTAAACATTTAATTTAATTTAGAATATCGCAGAACACAGAAGTAAAACAGACTTTCTTATGAGTTCAACCTCATGACCTCAGGGACCATGAAATGCAGACCACTCTTCCTCAGGTAAAACTTATCATCTCCAACATGACAGTCCTCTTCCCATGACAGTCCTCTAAAACACACCTACTTCCCACACAGTGTCGCTACAAGATCCCTGAAGTCTTCCCACACTGCACTGGCTGCAAGATTCACAGCACCAGTGTTTGGAGCTTCCCCAAGGCCCAATGTGTTTCTAAGGAACATGGTGTTGAGTGCTGGACCCTCTCCCATCAGACTGTGGGGTCAGTGATGTACCCCCCACCCTAGTGTCCTGAGCCCCCTGGCTCCAAGATGGGTCCTGCTTAAAGTCATATCTGGACCCTAGCTCCTGACTTTTCCAGAAGCTCCTTCTCACCATTGCACTTGCTTCAGCCTTCCCCTGAGGAGAGGGGTGAAACCGGCAGGCACTTGGCTGAGGATCTCCATGAAAGAAGCTTCTCCTTGTCCTGGCATTCAGGCCTTCATCCAAGGACTCATCCTGAACTAGGCAGTGGTCATGATGTGAGAAAAGCAGAGAGAAGCGCCATGAAGCAGAGAAGGTAAAAGCAGCCCCTTGAAAATACGAAGGTAGCAACTGCAGCAGTAGGTATGGGGTGAGGCTGCCATTCAAGGATTGGGACTTTTACTTTCTAACTTAAGCAATTGATACTCCTATCAGAGTATAGTGGTATATTGCTGTCCTAGAGCATGGTTGACTTTCATCCCAACTGACTCTGAGCAGCCCAGCCGTTGACATCTCAGGGCCGAAGACCAGTGGTGGAAATAAGAGAGAACCACAGATCAATGCCAAAGTTTTGCCAATGACTGCAAGATTGAGTTAGATATCCAGAGTCAAGTCCAATGTGGCACAGACAGAACCCAGCAACAAGTCAGGTTCCATAGACCAAATGTATCTCAGCCAACTTTTTAAAATCAGGCATTGAAAAGAATGAATAATGGAGGCATAAAAGATATTTAAAACCAGAGGTGCTGAATAGAAAGGAAGACAAAAAGAAAAAGAAACAAAGGGTACAATAAGAAAACAGTGACATGCGTAGTAGATGCTAATCAAACGATGTCAACAGTTAAGTTTCAGTAAACAAAACATACCAATTAAAAGATAGACACTAGCTGGGATGGTGGTGCACACCTTTAATTCCAGCACTTGGGAGGTGGAGTCAGGTGCATCTCTGTGAATTCAAGGCCAGCCTGGTCTAGAGTGAGTTCCAGGACAGCCAGAGCTACATAGTAGGACCCTGTCTCAAAATAGATAGATAGATAATAAAATAAAGACAGACACTATCAGAATGGATCCCAACTAAGACTTGTCTACAGGTTGTCCATATGACATTCACTTTAGACCTAACAGCACATACAGGTTAAAAAAAAAAAAAAAAAAAAAAAAAAAAAAAGGAGGAGGAAGAAAAGAAAAGATACTTATTTTTTTTCCTTGATTTCCTTGATTCTTGTTCAATTTCCATGGAGGATATGCTGCTCCCAGAAACCATCAATTGTTACATGAAAATCCCAGTGCCAGGTATATGATTCTTCTCTATGAGTTATTAGAGAAGCCCCAAAGGACCCCCAAACAGTATAGGTTAATGCCATTGATTTTGGTTTACCCACCAGAACTAGATGGTAAGACCCTATTGCTAAAGACACACACAGGTTGTTTGTAGGACCCAAAGAAATTAAGATAGAACTCAACTGACTCCACATGGGCTATTTTCATAGTGCTGGAGGGTACTATGTAGGATGTTAGGTGAGAAAAGTCACTATTGGTTTTACCCAGCCGTAGACCCCATGTACTACAGTCCCAACCTGCCAAGCAAGATGTGCCCACTGGCATAATAGTGACTTGATTGTTACGGTGATAACCAACTACATTCTGGTTGGATTTGAGGCCTACTCCAATAGAGGGAAATTGTGCCTGGTCAAAAGCCAGTGACTAGGGAGGTCATACACCTACTGAAGAACTGATAAAGAGCTTGCGTTTTACCAAATGGATGTGTGTATGTCCACAGATTCTGTTTATACCTATGGACTAGTGCTGCTTTCAGTCTCAATCAGACTTCATTTTGCTGAGGGTAGAAGTAAAGGCGGAAATTCATTACTCATCAAACCACTAGGAATTATTGACCATTGGGTTCTGAGCCTTAAATGGAATACCTCAATCACCTCTCAGTGAACACCCTGGAAAAGGAAGCACAAAGAGAACCCAAGGATGGAGTGAAGTGCTGTGAAACTCTTCTGGAATGATGGGGCTGTTGTACCCACAAACTTGCAGAAGCTGAGTTTAGCCTGCACAACAGCTACTCCTGACTTGGCTCATCAACCTAACATCTTAGAGTCAGGAGGAGCTCCTGAGGCCCCACCTCTTCCTGAAGAGTCACAGGTAGAAGAGGGGAAGTCATGTTCCTCGGTAGTCCTTGCATTTAGTTAACAATCCCCACCTATGTCTATGCAAGCAACCCTAATGAAATGCAGTGGGTCATGCATACTCACAAAAAGGGCATGAAAATAGGAGAAGGCAGCAAAGGAGGGGAGGGTGAGGAAACTGGGATTGACATGTAAAACAAGCTTGTTTCAGATTTAAATTAAAAAGTATTAACATATAAAAAAAGAAAATAGGATGATAAGGGCTTGTTGGGAAGAAAGGGTTTGGGGGAGTGAGAGGCAGGCAAGAGGGTAATGAGGGAAATATGATCAAAGTACGTATTATATTTATATGTATATAGATAGCTGTGAATGAGGAATAATAAAAAGGGAAATGTTCAAAAATTTCTAAAAGAAAATTGTTGACCTTAAACTAATAAAAGCCTATACATTAGAACATCGGAAGCTGCAGAACATCATAGAAATGTATTAGCCCTTTGAGGACAGTTAATTCAGCCCAGTCATGTTACCATGTTCATTTTTGCTGTAACTTCTATTTGCTATTAAAAGCATGAACTCTCAAAAAGAAAGAAGATGTTAATTTGAAAACATAAATGGAAAACAGGAGGAACTAATATTAATGTCATACAGAGCTGACTGCAGAGTAAGGCAAGTTATTTTGAGTTAGGAGGGGCATCACATAATGAACAAGTAGTCAACACTCCTAGATAATCTAAGCCTACTTAATAGAAGAAGAGAACAGCTCTTGAAAGTTGTTCTTTGAACTTCGTGTGTGTGTGTGTGTGTGTGTGTGTGTGTGTGTGTGCATGCGCGTATGTGCATACACACACACACAAAGAAACAAAGAATGGAAATGTAATTTTCAAATCAAACTCTATGTGTCTGTCTCTCTCTCTCTCTTACTCTCTCTTTCTCTGTCTCTCTGTCTCTGTGTGTGTGTGTGTGTGTGTGTGTGTGTGTGTGTGTGTGCGCGCGCTCTCTCTCTCTCTCTGTTTTTCCAGGTAGGATTTCTTTTGTGTAGCCCTGGCTGCCCTAAAACTCACTCTGTAAACCAGGCTGGCCTTAACTCAGAGATCTGCCTGCCTCTTCCTCCTGAATACCGGGATTAAAGGTGTGTGCTGCCGCCCCCCACCACCACCACCACCACCCGGCTCAAATCTTTTTTTAAAAAGAAATAACAGATTCAGAAGCCTAGAAATCACTAAAGATGTATTTAACCTGCAAAATAAGAATGACTTAGGCAAAGAAAGATGAGAAAATTTTAGGCAGTAGAGAGCCTGTGCAGCTTGGACCTGGACTATTGTGCTCAAGTAAGCCAGGTAGTAGTAGGGTTGGAGTGGCCATGCTTCCCAGGCCTCTTTGACCTCAGTGGTAAGGACCAAAACAGAAGAGCTGTCTACCACTCACTACAGAAGCTTCTCTTAGCATCCCAGCCAAAGATGAGCCCCTGGCCTGTACTACAGCTGCTGGACTGCTCTGGTGGCACAGCCTCTGGAGTGAGGGTGGAAATGGGTGTGATCCCTAATTTCAGGTAGTGAAACTAAGGCCAGGGAAGAAAAGAGCCTTGGTCAAGGTCACAGGGAGTCACCCTTAAGCCACATTTCCTAAAGTTCATAGTGCACAATACCAAAAAAGAGGAATGAGGCCAAAAGTCTCAGGGAAAGCCATGCACTCTTATCCCCTCGTGGAGATCCACAAAGTCCCTGAAAGCCTGAGGAGACTGCCATAACTTATTTAATGTGGCTTTCCACAAACATATCTAGTCTGAAAAGTCCCCATAACTTGTTTTAAACTGTTTTCAACATGCATGTCACTGCAGGCAGGACACGATTTAGGTAAATGGGGCCTGAGAGGAAGAGAGCCTTGATCCATGACAGATGCACTACAGCCTGACCCTATCTCCCAGGCCTGGCACAGTCCTACACGACTGCCCTCAGGACATGAAGGTCCCCTGCACTGCTGCTCGCTTCCTGGAGAACCAGGGCCTGAATCATGAATGAAGATGAGTTTTGTTCACAGAACGGGTTAGCCAATGTTGGGATAAGGACAGGTGAACCTTAACCAACTCTGTGGGACACGTGGCATCTCTGTTCTCAAGAGGTTCAAGACATAACCATCTTTTGCTTCCTGTGGCCCATTTGTCAGCCCATAGTGAAAAAGCTGGCATAGTTGAAAGCTGAGATTATAGCTACTAGGATGGGTCCTAAGGCTCATTCTCCTTATGACAGGGAACAAGAGACAGAGCAACATATGACCTCTGCCTATATCTGGGCTTGACACTGAAACTGAAGCCTGACTTAGGGACTGAACAGCTCAAAACAGATCTAAGTTCTAAATATCTGAGCTGACCACAAGAAGCACAAACATACCAATGCTACATATGTTTTCTATTCTACACTTAGTGAGACATATCATTAGACATGCTTAGAGATGACAATAAAAAAGAAAAAGAAACACAAGCATTTGCTGAGTTGCATCAGGCTAGAAACTACCCATAAGGATCACTTGCAAATGTGGACTGCTAAGGCTCGGATAGGACAAGTTATCTTCCCAAATCAGGCCTCCTTGATAGGCAGGATAATGCTCTTTTCACTAACAACAACAAAAATACAATATACCAGCACTGAGGCATAATATCTCTAAAGTTACCTTTAAATAGAGTAGAAATATTATCAGTTGAGTTAATCAATTTCCTGCTTTCCAATTTACATTTCTTGTAGCTTGAAGCCTTTAGTTAGGATTTGAGCTTAGCTGTGAAAGTATGCAGACTATCCAACATCAGTCAATGATTTCAAATCAGGAATCCTCAAAACTGTTTCACTTAGGTGGTGCCAAGCCTACTTATGATACTATATGTGAGGAAGTTGCAGCAGGTGAAATCAGAATGGTCTGGGGAAGCAAAACCATGGTGAAGAACTTTGGCTGTGTTTTTACATAAGAAGAAACGCCCCAGAGTGCCTGTGACCTGAGACTGAGTTAGGTGGTGTGCTTCAATGTGTGTCTGAATTCTAATAAATGAAGGAGGAAATGCCCTGAGAAGCAAAGGAGGGCATGCTGATTAATTTGTTGCCAACTTGACACAAACTAGAGTTACCTGGGAAGAGAGACACTCAATTGAGAGAACGCCTTATCAGATCGGCATGTTAGCAAGTCTGTGGGGCTTTTTCCTGATTAACAGATTGTTGTGGGAGGGTCCCAATTGACTATAGGTGGTACCACCCCTAGACACAGGGTCCTGAATTAGCTAAAAAAGCAAGCTGGATGAGACACAAAGAGCCAGCCAATAAGTAAGCAGTGTTCCTCCATGGCCACCACTTTGGTCCCTGCCTCCACACTCCTGCCTTGAGAGTTTGTTTATTTGTTTGTTTGTTTGTTTGTTCTTATTTTTTTTAAGACAGGGTTTCTCTGTATAACAGCTCTGGCTGTGCTGGAACTCACCTTGTAGACCAGGCTGATCTTGAACTCACAGGAATTAGCCTGCCTCCCAAGTGCTGGGAACAAACCATGGATGGCTACCACTGCCCAGCATCCTGCCTAGAGTTCTTGCCCTGACTTCTCTTAACAATTGCCTGTGATGAGGATGTGCAAGCCAAATAAACCTTTTCCTCCCTCAAGCTGCTTTTAGTCATGATGTTTGTAGTAGCAACAGAAAGCAAACTAACACTGGTCGTTCAGTTGGGATGTCAGCTGTAGTAGAAGCTGTATTTGGGTTGGAAAAACCATGCAGAAACCCTCCACTGGTTCTGTTCTTGTCAGACTATAGTGACTATCCATAGTATCAAATGATGCACAGCATAAGATGTTAAGACTTCATCTTCCCAGTTGAAGTAAGGTTCAAAAATTTAAAGAGAATTTCTTTGAGAGATCCTGAAATAGATCACCAAAATAAATAAATAAATAAATAAATAAATAAATAAATGGATAGATAAATAGATAGATAAATAAATTTAAAAAATAAAAATTAAAAAAAAACTCTTACCTAACCTTAGGATAAAGTTAGTGGTCTCCTGCTCATGGCAACATGCACACTGTAAAAATCACACAACTGACTGTGATCATTTCAAAATAGCCAGTGAAGAGCAGTTTAAAAGGTCCCAGCATAGATGGGACAAATGTCTAAGTCCTAATCTGATCCTTACACGTTTTATACAACCACTGGAAGTTCATACTGCTCTATCAATACACAGGTACAAGAATTATGTGTCAACCACAAGTTAAAACATACTTTAGTTTTCAAAGTTGTATGGTACTAAAGTCCTCCAGAATCCTTGTAAGGAATTACACTTTTCAACTTCACACAGAATAAAATTGCTTTTAGTGTTTAATAAGTTATCTCCTAAGATCAGTTTTTCTGTCATTTCCAATATTCTGTAATAAAAAGTGTGGCTGCAAACTAAATCATACCAAATACTAGACAGATTTTGCCCTAACATCCAAGATGAGAAAAGGCCTGACCTCTGCCGGCAGCGGTCACACAGCCCTGCCTTCCTTACACCACCTAGTCCAGGGATGAATCCACCCTCTCTCTCTCCTATCATCTCAAGGATGAATCTGCCCACTCTCTTATCATCTCAAGGATCAGAACACTTCCCTGTGGACACACTTCCCTGTGACTACAGCATGAACATTTGCATGGGACAAGCACAGAGAAAAAATGTAGTATTTTTGTGGCAATGAAGACAATAATTCATGACAAGGGAGTTATTACCCTTGCTCCTTAGGGAGAAGAGGATCACACCTGAGCTCCCCCAGCTAGTGGAAACCACACCTTTCACCACCCCCAATGACCCAGTCAGCAGGATTATGTTAATCATTAAAAGGGGGTGAGTGGAAAATTCTCACACTAACAATTAGTCACTGGTGCATTCAAGGTACACACATGTCCTTTGGGAATGTTGAGGCCATGGAAAGATAAAATACAAAATACAAAGAGCCTGGCAGAAGCAAACAGCAATCATATTTCTTGACTTCACGCTGGAAGTTGGGGATGCTATACATCTAACTGTTGTCACATGGGATGCCAGGATGACAGGGAAGAATATTTATGTCCTTCTGCATGTAGAGATTCTAACAATGATGTGCCATAGACTCAAGCAATGTGTGGCTATTTAAACTTAATTAAAATTAATTAGAACAGAAAATTCAGCCTTTTGGTTGCAAACATCCTGGATATTCAAAAAGTTGGATTTGGCTCTGGCTTTGGCTGCCATCCACATTGGATCACACAAACAAGGAGTGCTCCTATCCATGTAGCAAACTCTGTGAGGCAGTGCTCATAGGTAGCTATTTGACTTGCTCCCCAGTGTCTGTCATGGTGCGTGGCACAGGGGATGGCTATACCTGTAGAGCCGGAGTTTCTTTGTGAAGTAAACCATGCCCTCTCAATGAGATTCCCAGCAAACCATCCCAAGCTACTGTGTGCATCCTAATGGATACCCGCATTAAGTTAAAAGACTGCAGCAACTTTCCACTTCTGTTTGTGAACAGACCCTTTACTCTGCCTAGGAGGAAAATGGCATTTGCTGAAGGTCCTGTTTTTTGCTAACATGTTCACACTGTTCAAATTCAAAGTGCAGACGATGGAGGTGACTCTGGAATAGATCACAGTGTTGCACCTCCCTGTAAGTCTGAGCCTTGGTGGGTTCCTGTGACCTCCAGCCCCTCCCATAAGATAGCAACCTGCAAAACAGAAACTCTAATGGGCAGCAGGGAGAGGGTGGGATCTCCAGAAATAGGGAAGGACAGGCTACGCCCTCCTGGCCAGTTCTTGCAGGATCGTCTTCCTCCCAGGAGAGAAAGAGGAAAGGAAGGCAAATCACTTTCCACTTGCTTCTGCTTCTCCTAAATAAACTGCTTGCCTAATTTCCTCTGCAGCTAGAGAAATGTTCCTTGTGAAAGCCACTATTTCCACACATTCAAACCCTGTGGACTCCACCGGCCTCCCAGAAGCATTTGCATTTCCAGTCTCCCTGTGTCCCAGAAACTTCAGCTGTCCCTGCAGCTAGAAGGCAAAAATCAAGAGCAAGTCCCAATGACTGCAATCAGCAGGTCCTTCTGTGGAACATTCTAGCCCCACTGGCCTGCAGAGGTGGGCTCAAGCCCTCCTAGTATGGCCACAACTACAACATCCTGTGTCGCTGAATGGCAAAACCAATCTAGTTAAACCTGTTCTCTAACCCAAGCCTGGGCCTGGAGAGCCTGTTGGCTGCAGAGAGTGCCCTCTGCTAATAAACCCTTGCTTTTTTCATGGGTTAAAAACACACCAAATATACTTGGGCTACAGGAGAATAGGACCCTTCCACCTCTTGATGTATGAAGGTAATGCTTGAAATACCCAGCAGGAGTAACCCAATCTTGCAGCCCTGTATCACCAGACACTTAAAAGGTCACCAGAATGAAAGATGAATGTAAAAGCTAGAGGGAAACCTGTTATCTTACGATACAAGTAGAAAATACAATTAGGCCCTGTGTGGTGGCACACACCATTAATCCTAGCACTTTCTAGGTAGAGGCAGGAGAATCTCTATGAGTTTTTGGCCACCCTGGTCTATATAACAAGCCTCGGGCCAGCCAGGGCTCCTTAGTGAGACCTTGTTTCAAAAAGAAAAAGATAAAAGATAATCAGAGGGGATAATAAGTCAAAGGTAACATAAAACAACATGGAGAAACTCCAGGTTAAAACTTTAAGTGGGATAGGAACAGGGCAATGGGGAGAACAGAGGGAATGGGAGAAGGATGTATGAAGAAGATTTAAGGATGTCCACTAGTTTGTAAGCTAATTAAAGAATAAAAATACTTTTTAAAAAAAAAGAGTTTTCATGATGAAAACATATTAAAGCAACTTATCAAGCTAGCTCGATGCAGAATATTGAAAGGAATACTTTGGTCCAATGACCCCATCTTACTATCAAACAAAAACAGTACCAAACCGTTAAAGGGAAGCAGAGGCTAGCAGATCTCTCCGTTCAAGGCTAGACTGATCTACAAAGAGATTGCAGGATGGCCTGGGATACACAGAGAAACCCTGTCTTGGGGGGGGGGCAACCAAAAACAAAAAAGGTAGTACCTTAGGGAGAGCTCCTGGTCATGCCACGACTGCCAAACACATCCCCTCACAGCATCTGTGGTTACCTGTGCAAGACCTGCACAAGATCAAGCCTGTAAAATTTCCACATTAATGAGGAGACATCCTAGAGGACCCACACTACCAGGGAGCTATTAGCAGTTAATGGCTGCTGAGGTAGGAACACTCTAAGATATGACCAACACCACATGCATTTTGACAGCACTGAGTGCACTGAGGCTATGAAAATAAAACAAAAATAACAAAAATGAGTATAGGGAGTTGGGAGGGTGATGGGGTGAAGGCCACTAGGAGAGCTGGAGGAAGGTAACAGTGGATGGATATGACCAAAATGCATTATTTAAATGTATAGGGTTTTTAAAACTCGCTATAAGAGTTTTAAAGCATCTAAATTCACTGTTAAAATACGAAGAAATCCCCAAACCTGGGCTTTTTAGCAAATCAATGAACTGAGATTTTTTTCTAACATCTGAGTTAGAATTCCTTGCAAGGGTACCAAACTCAAACTTTTTTCCACAGGATATATAAAGCCACTCCAGAGCCTTGGTGGAGCACCAGAGAAAATCTGAGATGCGCTCGCCCTCTAGTGGCAACGTGAGGCAAAACCAAGAAGCCGATTTCACTGAACCGTGCCGGGTTTTCAGAGATCTTACAGGATGAGAGAGCGCAGTGTCCACCATCTAGGGGGCAGACACAGTGTTATCCCCTAGGTAAATGTGTCTTTATCAGTGTTCTTTACTTGTGGGTTGATTGGGAAATTACCTTAAGAACTCAACAACTGTGTCTACTGAAACCAATTCTTTTATAAAGTATGGGGACACCTTCACTCAGAACGCTAGAGCCCTCTTGCTCACCCAGCTTTCACCTATGGACAACACTGACCTCTGCCGGTCAAAGCAGGTAGAGCCCGCCTACCACAAGAACTTGACTCAGAGCCATACTGCTGCTGCTGGCCAGTGACACAGACCAACCCATGAGTGAGAATGACAGGAGCTGAAAAGATGTTAACAGATATGGGCTCAAATTCCAAACGGGCGAAACTTAGCTTAGGTGAGTTGTCAGAGGGCTCCACAGCTCCTCAGTGACAGTAGTAGAATCTCCTGTCTCCGGGGTGGCCTTTGGGGAAGATAAAATGCAACGGTGTAGGAAATCACAGCCAGTGCACAGGCCTTCCAAAGAGGTAGCTCCCTTAAAGAAGTCCCTCAAACCCATCCTCCCTGACACTTTCAGCACTGTTTTGAGTCTGTCATCTAGTTATCAAAATTAATGTCACCATGAACAGACCCAGAGAGTTATGAGGAAGACAAACATCCACGTGGAGTATCAGTACCAACCCCATCTGCTGTGTTTTCTTGTTGTGTCTTGAGGAAACAGTGTTACCTCATGAGAAACCTTCACTTACTCATGATGGCTCTTGTGCATTTTTTTTTTGAATAGGCACCTGAATTTACACTAATCACTCAACTGTTTTTACCAGTTATGTTTGTAAGCTAGAAAACCCCAGACATCCATCAATGGGTTAAAATGGGATAAAAAAAAAAAAAAAAGAAAAGAAAGAAAGAAAGAAAGAAAGAAAAAGAAAAAAAAAAAACCTGATAGTCCATATCATGGATACTATCCATTAAGAAAAATGAACAAACAATTATATATGCACCAACACAGTAATCAAGTTCCCTTGATGAGGTCAAATAAGGGAGTATAGTGTGTGATTCTGCTTATGAGAATTCTAGCCAACGCAAAGGAATATTTATGTTAAAAAGCAGTTCAGTAGTTACCTGGTGTTGCTTGCGGGTCAGAAGCAGTGGGTAGAAGGAATTACAAAAGAACACAAAGGCACTTTCAGAGTTAAGACGTGTACTCTGGTGATGTAATTGTTAGCTTGACTGGATTCAGAATCAGTTAGGAGATTAATGAGGAGCGCCTCTTTTGGTGCATCTGTGAGGGCATGCCAAGGAGATACATAAAGAGAGGTCAGCCTTCCTTGAATGGTGGATGGGTAGGCTGGGGCCAGGATGGAATAAAGGGGGAAGGAGAAAGTCTGCTACTTTTCAGCAATTCTCTGCTTTCTGGCCACCATGAAACGAGCTCTTTTCCACCATGTTCTCACTGCCACAATAGACTGAGACCTCTGGAACTATTATCAAAATAAGTGTTTCCTGCTCAGGTATCTGAATCCCTGCTCCCCACTGTGTTGACCTTAACATCCTGACTAACTTTAAAAAAAAAAAAATAGAATGTATTAAAACCATACTCTTCCAGCATCCAAAGGGTTAAGAATATTGTCAGTTAGCATCTACTTCATGGCCTATAGAAGAGTTCTCCCCACCTTGCTATAGGCCCCTGACCTGACGTACTCATTAATGTGTTGGAAAGTGTCTTGATGTGTGGCTTCCTTTGTTCTATTATTATAAAAAGTTCACAAAATTGCTACTTCATTAGAACATGCTATTTGGGAGACTCTAACTCTATGTTCCTAGGCCATGGTCACTCATATTTCCCTCTAGAATCTTTTATTCATTCGAGGTAAGACTATTTCTTTCCTTGACTATGTAATTAAATTGTACACTCCAAGTATGTGCAGCTATTATACTTTTACTTTATCTTAATAAAGCTATTTTAAATTATAAGAAACCTGGGACTAAATTATTTTGAAACTTCCAAACATCTCAGGAGTTTTACTAAGAATGCTTCTGGATTCCTTGACAACCATTATGAGTGATTCACAGGACACCTTTGTGCTCTGGTTTGAAGAACTCATAGTGGACTTTAATTGTCATGTGGTGGTATTAAAAGGTAAACCCTTCAAAACATGAGTACGCCATGTGTATTCCATTCTTACAAAATCTCGAATGAATTAATTCATTGTCCCAAGCGCAGGATACTGATGTTTTCCTACCCCTCTGGTTCTCATGCTGTCATCTACTCCCCAGGTGCTGTCTAGCCCTGTCCTGCCTTCTACCATGTCACCAAGCAACTAGAAAGCTCTCACCAGACATGACTCTTTAATCTTGAATTTCACCTTCAAAACTGTGAGAAATAAATTT
The DNA here is from genome assembly GCF_943737965.1 of Phodopus roborovskii. Lineage (NCBI taxonomy): Eukaryota > Metazoa > Chordata > Mammalia > Rodentia > Cricetidae > Phodopus > Phodopus roborovskii. The sequence continues at coordinate 5,539,337 of NW_026126547.1, forward strand.
ATTTTCCATATGAATTATTGTATGTGTATTGTTACTGCACAAGAAAACTAAAAAACTATCATGTCCTTGGGAGACTATTCAGAGGCTAACAGTACACAGGTGTGAAGACCTTCTCTCATCCTTCCCTTTATATCCCTTATCTCCTCCTGCTGCCAGTCTAGGGAGAGCTAGTCCCTACTTCTTCCCATAGTCCCCTCTGGCATACCCAGTCCTCAATGTTTCTCTCTTTATCAGTATAGGGAACCTGTCTTGAATACAGTCCCAAGCAAGTAAACAAACATCTCGTGTGTGTGTGTATGTGTGTGTGTGTGTGTGTGTGTGTGTGTGTGTGTGTGTGTGGCCAGAAAAATGGTTTAGTAGGTAAAGGCATTTGTCACCAAGTTTGATCCATCCCTAGGACCCACAAAGCTGAAAAACAAAACTGACTCTTACAGTCTTTTCATCACCACACACAACATGACACATACATGCACATGCGTGCACTCACGCGTGCGCACACACACACACAAGTGTAATAATATTTTTTAAAAAGAAAATATTACAAACTTCAGTATCAAGACTAAAAACCTAGAGCAACTGTTGAGAGACAAGCACACATCACACACACATATCCATTCAGATGCACATATATATATATATATATATATATATAATATATATATACACACACACACACACACACACACATTTATACACAGGCACATATATATATATATACATATATATATATACACACACCTACACACACATCCATACACATGCACATATATATGCCTACCTACACACACACACACACACACACACACACACACAAGTATCTAAGCTCCTCAGCAAATGTTCCTGGTTCCAAGAGTTCTTGGAGTAAACATTTATAAATACTAAAGCTTGGCCTGGGGGTGCATCTCTGTGGAGTAGCATTAGCCAGCAAGTTTCAGATCCCGTGTTCTGTCCCCAGAATCCAAACCCTAAAGCTAGAATCCATGCAAAGGCAATTAAAACTCAGGTTTGTGTACTATTGCATTTCTTTTTGCTACTTGGAAGCTGGTAATGAATTCTAGAGGACCTCATTTATCTTAAACTGATAACATCATTGACCCAGTTTCTGGAAAACATGTCTGGATGTTTTATTTTGTTATCTGTTTAATAAAATATGTTACAAGATTTGTATTTTAATTTTTCCAATTGTATGTGGATGCATCTATAAGAATTTATGCCACACAACTGGAGGTATCCACTGAGACCAGCAGATGTCAGATCCAGATGCCTCAGAATCACCCCAACATAGGTGCTAGGAACCAAACCCAGATCCTCCCAAAGAGCAGCAAGTATACTTACCATTGAGCCATCACTCCACCCCCTTGTTGGCTTTGTAAAGTGGTATGCTTTCTCTATAGCCTTCTGAACTACATAAATTAGAGGACAGCATTCAATCAGAGAAGTAATATCTATGGCTAGATTCCAAATTTGAGGAGCATTTCAGCAGAACTTTTGAGTAATATACATTAACTTCTACCTCTTCTTAATCTATCTGCTCTACAGATTGCATACACATATTTCTTAATATTACTACTCAATAAAACACAAATCATCAAGTTGGCAAGTATCATGGCCTTGTAAGGGAATCTGGGTTGGGTTCATCACCACTGATTTTGACTGAGCAATAATATCAAATGTATCTGTTTAGTCTAACGTACTTTTTAAACGAAATTACTGACTCTACTAAGAAGAGACTCAGTCATTCAAAAGGGAATTGTGAACTCCATCCAGTGGTGAGCACTGGATCACCTAGGCAACGCCTGACAAGAATGGTGCAGAGGAGATTATGTGGTGCAATTGAAGGAATACAACAGAGCCTTTGAAATCAATTATACAGCAGGATTAAGTTTTCCCAAGGTACTAGCATGGCTAGGAAAACAGTTTTTCATTTCTTTGTATCCAGTGCAAGGGTAGATAGTGTGCATTTTTCCACCCTAATTTAGGCAAGTTGAGAGGAATAAATACTGAAGCACTGACATACTTATTTTGTATCAACTAAGCTTATCCATTAAAATAGATTTATCTGCATCATTTCCCTTAAATTGTAATAATGCCCTCATTTTACAGCAATTTTTGATATTCTGTGAAATTATGTCCACAGATGCTTATCATGCACTGGGGGCTGTGTTGTTGCTCTGGGTCAGAGGTGTGCATACAGTCAAGACAGGCATGAGAGCTCACAAATCTGTACCCAAACTTGGATAAAATAGAATTTATCCACTTCTGTAGTCACATATGTAATGTTATGCATATATGTTGCATGCTCAAATATTCCTTTGTAAAAATGGGTTTTTTGAACATTCAATTTCTTAAAATGCAGATGAAAGCCATATTTGCCTCACAGCTACTTTTTAAAGCAGGTTTGATTGCTCTACTCAATTTGGAGTTGGATGAATGACTCTTTGCTATGGATTCTGCTTGAGGTTTACGATGAAATACAATATTATATATGTGGGAAACATGGGGACTTTTAATCTGTTTTTAAAAAAGGATTCATCTTCAGTTTGCTCAATCTTTTTTCAGCCCTGTTTTCTATATGTCATGTGGAATGTTTTCTAAGAGGAGTTTCCAATAGGGATTCTCACTTCCAATTCCCACTTCTCCCTTGGGTATCAACATCCAATGCCTCTCATTTTAAAAATTAATTATTCATGCCCAATAGTTTGAAAATAACCTTGTGTTATTTTCTTTTTAAATTACATGGAGCGCATTAACATTGTAAGCAATATCTACACTGTGTGTGTAAACCCAAATACTGCTTCCCTAGTGCTGGAATTCAAGGCCAGTACCACCAATTCTGCTGCCTCATGATCTTAGACTAGGATAAAATGCACCCAGCTGCAGCAGTGTTTAATGATGGTGGCTGAGTTTTAAATGTCAGTGCCCAACTCTAGAAACAGCATATTGCCAAGACTAGCATGAGGCTGCTCAGCAGAAACCAGTCTGTTCCCATGAAACTCAATTCTTCAGAGCAAAATACAAACTTTCACTTCAAAGGTCTACAAATGATTTCCTGGTTGAATATAACAGGGTATGGTGATAGATATGCCCAAGCTCACTTTCTTAAATGGACAAACAACTGGATGAGTGAATGTCCAGTGAAGACAGGAGACTGAACACTGGAGAAAGCCAAAGCTTTTTCCCTTCTAGAAGGGTGGGACTGTAAGACTGCAAGTTCAGTTTCAATAAACTGACTCTAAGTTGAGTGCTTTGGGGTTTTTTTTTTTGTTGTTGTTGTTGTTTTGATTTTTTGTTTGTTTGGTTGGTTGGTTCTTTTTTATTTGGTTTTGGTTTTCTTTCTTTGTTGTTGTTGTTGAGACAGGATTTCTCTGTGTTAACAGCCCTGGCCTGGAACTCTGAAATCTGCCTGCCTGCTACCTCTGGAATTAAAACCATGTACCACATCTGGGAAGTGGCAGGTGGATCTCTACAAGTTCGAAGCCAAACTGATCTACAGAACTGCAGGATAGGCTACAAAATTTGTTTTTGTCTCAAAACATAAATAAATAAATAAAATAAAAAGCCTAACAAAAAGTAGACCACCATGGCCACCTTGGTTGGATGTTTTATAGAACTCCTAGATCCTTCCCTTTCCCCTATTGTTCCTGCTTTGATCCACACTGCCAGCTCATGCCTTCCCACCATTTTTCCTTGCAATGTCCTCTGGGAATAAGCAATGATCATCTCACTTTCTTTGTCGACTTATGTCCCTCTAATTCTTCCTCAAAACATCTGCCATGATATAAATGGACCAAAAGGAAAGCACTTTGCTCCATTATAAATACTGCTGGTTGGGGAGGGGATGTTATTTTGCCTTCATGTATGTCTCTGTGCCACTTGCCTACCTATTCTCTTCTATCTTCAGAGGCCAGGAATCCCTGGTATTGGAATTACATGCAGATGGTTATTAGCTGTCATGTGGGTGCCAGTGCTCTTACCCACTGAGTCACCTCTCCTTCTCCTGCTGTTAAATTTTTGGCCAACCCTGACCAATATGCAATTGAAGGAATGCTTAAAACAGGTGAGTTAGGACAAGGATGCTCTGGAAATACAAACACACATTGTGCTTCTAAAACTCAGCATTAGAAAAATTGCATACATATTGCATAAGTCTTTTTTATATTCACTACTGGAATATTAATTTTACCTTGTTCTTTTTACTTTTTAATGTGGTTCCTAGAAAATTTCAAATTACGTATTTCTCACTGTGTACTCTAAACAAATGTCTTCTCAATGGCTCTGGAGCACTCATAAAATGAAAGGCTAATGAAGTAATAACTACAAAGGCAGTTTCCCTGCTCTGCCAACAGTTTCTGGAAAGGATGTCCATTCTTGGTAGGACTCCCAATGGTCATTCACAGCAGGCACATTTTAAAAAAATATTTATTTTATGTATGTAAATGACCTGACTTATCTTCATGCATACCAGAAGAGGGAATCAGATCCCATTACAAATGGTTGTGAACCATTATGTGGTTGCTGTGATTTGAACTCAGGACCTCTGGAAGAGCATCCAATGCTCTTACCCACTAAGCCATCTCTCCAGCCAAAACTGGCATTTTATAAACACCTCTGACCCTCCATTGATTTTACTGGGCTTGGAGCTGATGTTTGTTGGTTGTCGTTTTCTTACAGTTGCAATGATTCTATTATTGTGGCTTGTATTACCTTTTAGCTGCTGTGATAAAAAAGGATGAGCAAGGCAATTAAAGGGAGAGTTTCTTTTGGCTTAAGTTTCAAAGGTATAAGAATGGCAGCAGAGTGGAAGCAAGGAAGATTAGAGCAGTAAACTGAAAGTTCAAATCTACAAATTGCAAGCATAAGCCAGAGAGAAATAGATACAACATGGAGTTGTTAAATTCCCAAAGCACAGCCAAATGGTGGCCATGTGGGCCTTTAATCCCAGCACTTGAGAGGCAGAGAGGTGGAGCTCCTCAAGTTTGAGGCTAGCCTGGTCTACAAAGCAAATCCCAGGACAGCCAGGGCCGTTATACAGAGAAACCGTCTCAAAAAAACAAAACAAAATCCCAAAGTCCACCTTCAGTGACATAATTCCTTCAATAGGCCGTAACCTCCTAAACCTCCCCCAAACACCAACTGGGAAACAAGAGTTCAAACATCTGACCCTATGGAAAACATTTTCATTCAAACCACTACCTACTCTAACAAATTACCACAAGTCTAGTATATCAGACAATACAATGTTATGTCAGTTCTGTAAAGGACAGGACTGGTAGGTTCTACTGCTTTCTCTACTTTAAACAAGTCTACAGTCACTTGCAGGCTCCCTTAAATTGCTAGTAGAACTGTCTTATGCATCCAATTGTAGACCTGAGCTTTTGCTTTTGCTTTTTTTTTTTTTTTTTTTTTTTTTTAAGTGTAGGAGTTGTGGTCAGCTCTAAGAGGCCTCCCTCAAGCCCTGTTTTACACCTTGGAGTGAGCTTAGAATCGGACTACCTGTTTTCCATCAGCCAGGAAACATCTTCTGCTTTAAGGATTCATGTAACTAGGTTGAGATTATACAAATAATTCAGGAAAAGTTGTCTATCTTTAGGTTCACAATTGTACTGTATCTGCAAAGCCCCTTTCTTTCCAGCAGTGCCTAGAAATCAGTGTTGCAATGATCAGGGGTCAGGATCTTGGTACCATATTTTCAGAATTCTGTCCACTGCTCTTCCTATACTGGAAACACTTGTGAGACAGTCTATTTAGCTCTGGCTGGCCTGGCACCCACTATGTACATCAGGATAGTATCTAATCATAGAGATCTGCCTACTTCTGACTCCAGGGTAATGCTAGAATGAAAGGCCTATGACATCACATATGGCCATTGAAAACATTTTTGCTACACCTTGGAAAAAACAGAAGACCAAAGGAATGGAACAAAGTAGGGAAGAATAAAATGCTCACTGCTAGGAAGGAACTGGGTTGTTTTTTTGTTTTTGTTTTTTTGTTTGTTTGGTTTTTTTTTTTTTTCACTTCAATGGGAAACCACTGAAGGGTTTTCTTATAGAAGACACAAACTAATTTATACTTTAAAATGAAATAGGAAAAACTCCCTTACAATGTCTTTCATTTGCTCAGCTGAGTATGGGCCCAAGTGACTGCCCATATGTGCTAAAGAGAGGAATGTGGAGGAAAGACTGCTTTCTCTTCAGACTATATGTAGTTAGGCCTTGAAAAATGAGTAAGTAGGTAATAAGTTACAAAGGAAAACAGAACTAAACTCTAAGTACCCTGAAAGTTAGCACTTCATCAGGGAGGAGATAAAGTGACAGCATGAACTCATGTCAGCTGACACGGCTCACAAAAGCCAGACCACTGTCAATCACTCTGATGTGGGGACCACCACTTCCTAGTGGGTCCTAGTGGGACACAAACTCTGCAGGACCTTCTCTAATTCCTTCATGAAAGACTGCAGCCCACAAACTGCTCTGCTGCCTAAGCAATAGTTGAGGATGGGGTCCTACGAAAAACCAACCTCAGCTGACCTTTCCACAGGCAGATGACAAGTACAGCTGGGAACTGCAACAATCCAACATATAAACACCCCAAACATGCTATTTGGAAGGACCAATCTTTCTTCCCTTTTCCAGTATTGCAACAACTTACACTCATCTTTCCATTCTGTGGGCTTCCGATCTAAAATTTCCTCTACTGCACCAAATCTTTTGTTTCATTAAATCCCATGTATTATTTGCTAGTCTTATTTCCTATGCTACTGGAAATCTCATTCAGAAAATCCTGTGCTTATGAATTGAAGCATATGCCTATTTTTTTTCTAGCAGTTTCAGGGTCTTGGGTCTTACATTGTCCTTGATCCACTTACAGTAGTGTGCAAAGTGAAAAGAAAAGGATCCTCTACATATGGCTATCAGTTTTCCTCCTATCAGTTGTTTCAGAAGGTTCTGTTCAAGGTGATTTGGCAGCACAGCCTGTGGCAGGGGATTGCACTTCACAGAAAGAAACCAAGAGCCTGCCACTGACACAAGACTTAGCCCCTAAGGTTACAACCCCAATGACTTTCTTATTATAAAAAAGGCTTTCCTCATAAGCTTTCTAGAACCTTCCAAAATAGCACAACTATTTTGGAGCCAATGACTGAACGTATGAGCCAGTGAGGGACATTTCGTACTCAAATCCTAACAAGGATAAAGTATTGGATATTAGTAGATATTGTAAAATGTTAGAAAATAAAAACTAACTCTAATCCCAGCACTTAGGAGGCACAGGCAAGCAGATCTCCGTGAGTTCGAGGCCAGCCTGGTCTACAGAGTGAGTTCCAGGACAGCCAGGAGTGTTTCACAGAGAAACCCTGTCTCAAAAAAAAAAAAAAAAAAAAAAAAAAAAAAAAAAATTGAAAACAGTAACTTAAGTTCTAATCAGATAATCATGTTTCAAAGAAAAAAACTAAAATTTGCAAGTTTTTAAAACAACAATGTATAAACAAAAGGTAGATGAAAAATGTTGATACATACTATATCAAAGAACAAACTTTTAAAATTTTTAGATTTCCTGTGTAAATAAAATTATGGAATTTTTTTCCCTGCATGTGTGCATTCGTACCAGCTGTACATGGTGCCAGCTGAAGTCAAAAGAGTGCATTATATCCCCAGGAGCTGGAGTTACAGATGGTTGTGAGCCACCATGCAGTACAAACTTTCTAAACTCAGTCATTAAAAGTGTTTCAAATTCCATTTCAAGATGTCATGTTCCCAAGAGAAAAATATCAACTTCCATGTTAATTAATTATAGCCCATCTATACTGCAGACTCCCAAACAGTGTGTAAAGCAAGGTAACTATAGACATGTATGATAGCAAGAAAAATGATAGCAAAGAAAAGGAGCTGGCTAACCAGACATGGTGGCACAGTTGGAAGAATGAGGCAGGAGATTGTTTCATGCCAATATGGCTGCATACCAGGTGAAGTGGGGAAATGTAAAACAGACTACAAAAGGAAATACACAGTAAAATCATAGCACTGTATAAAACAAAATAATCTGAAAGTATCCCCCTCAAAGTGGTAATAAACTAATAATATATTTTATTCTTTTTGTTTCTGTCTTCTGAAGTTTCTACAATGAAAATGTTTTACAAAACAAAATGATACAATTTTAACATAGTTAGTTTTATAGGCTTTGAAGTGGTATCAGGTGAAATATTAATGGAAAACATTCCAGACCCCTAGAAAAAAACACTTATCATCTTCTGTTTGGAGTGGGGATACTACATTCCTGATACCAGATTACATCTTGCTATTTCTAAACATGTTTTTTATTAGTTAATTTTGATAGGAAAACACACACACACAAAACAGGTTAGAAACCAGCACAGGTTACTTGGCTTAGTTTCTGGTGCCTTTGGTAGGATCTTAACTCTATGTAAACCAAGTAAGCAATGCTGTTTCAAATGTAAGCCAAATTACACTAGCCAGGTTTATTACCAAACTAAAGATATAATTTTAACTCAGAAATAAAAGGTCATTCTATTTAAATGAAATGAGTTTATATGTCACATGACAATTAGGAGGCAAACACATCATTCTAATCTGAGGCACAGAATTCAGGATATACTCCACAACAATACAAGTAGCATACCCCAAGCTTCCTATGCTAAGGGTAAAAGTACTGTTACTATTAGATGCCAGCTTCTCCTCTCAATTGCTGTGTTCACTTTCCACAACCAAATGTTTCATTCCAGTTTTCATAAAGCTCCAAGTCTTTTGGAGAAACACTAGGTCGCACAGTTTTAAAAGCATTTTCAAAATCAATATAAGCTATTGGTCTAACTTGATCTGGGCTTATAGTAGCAATATCAGCAGTGTGCAAACTTCGAATAGGACCAAGAGAAGCCTCTCTGCACAGCTGTGTCATATCTGCTCCAGAAAACCCATCAGATTGCTGCACCACCAGTTCAATTTCTTCATCACTGAGGCAACACGGTTCCTTGGACATGAGATTAACTACTATCTGTTTCCTGGCTGAAGCTTCTGGGAGGGGAATATAAAGCCTTTTCACCAATCTTCTCCGGGCAGCCTCATCAATCTCTTGAGGCCGATTTGTGGCTCCCACCACTAGAATACGGTCTTCAGAAGATGTGGTTGCTCCATCTAACTGAACTAAAAATTCTGTTTTTATCCTTCTAGAAGATTCATGTTCACCATCTCCTCTTTGAGACAATAAAGAATCAATTTCATCAATAAATATCACGGCTGGCTGATGACACCTTGCAACAGCAAACAATGCACGGACCATTTTCTCCCCCTCACCTACCCACTTAGAAGTCAAAGATGAAGCAGAGATGCTAAAGAATGTTGCTCCAGACTGACTAGCAATGCATTTGCCAATCAGAGTTTTACCAGTCCCTGGAGGGCCAAAGAGCAGAATTCCTTTAGGGGGCCCTCGTAATCCAGTAAAGATATCAGGCCTCATCATGGGCCATACTACAATTTCCTTTATTGTGGCTTTGGCAAATTCTACCCCAGCAATATCTTCCCACTGCACTGGAGGCCCATGGTCCATAATTTCATTCATAATAAGTTCAATCATCCTTGGCTCCACATTCTTCAGATGGTCATCAATGAGGTGTGCTGTTTCTGTTGACTCTGCCTTAGTGGGCTTGTACTTCACTCTTTCGTTCTGTTCATCTCCATCTTGCTTAGATACAGGAGAAACAAACTTTCCAAATATTCCTCTTGATTTTCCTGCTCCCAAAGACTTTTTCACACCACCATATGAAGATTTTGATACATTCTGGGATTGGTGGCGCCTTTTTTTTTGATCTTCCCGTAATTGTTCTTTTGCAGTTTTAAAGGTAGGCAGACTATTATCTTCCCTTTGGTCACTGTCTTCTGTTTTACTAGAAGCCTTATTCAGTATTGGATCAGGAAGCATGTCAGTGGTGCCAGAACCATAAAAAACCTTCCTTTCTCGTGGATTTTCACAACCAGAAGGAAAACAAGACAGACTGGATAAGAAAGTATTTGGTCCTGTGTTGGTTTTAGGAAATCTTTCAGTTTCCCTTTTGGTATTTCCAAATAGTGGTGTAGTATAAAATGTTGCAGTGGCTGACTCTCCTAAAGGTTTTGAGGAGGTGGGACAAGTCTTAGTGATATTAGTTGGTGTAGGCTGCAGAGCACTCTGAAACTTCAAATGTCCCAGACTGCTGCCTGGGATAGCTTGGGTCCTATCTGTGTCTTGAACTAAACTTGATAAAAAGTCACCCTCTCTAGAACTTCCACAAACATTAAATTTAGAAAGCTTAGAGACAGTGGGCTCTTTACTGATGACTACTGATGCATCAGCAGGTTCCAGCAAAGACTCTTTCCACTTCTTTCCAGCTTGCATCATCTCCTGTACCTTACTCATTTTCAAAACATTATTTATTGACAATCCAGATTGCCACTTGTTACTGTCAGCCTGTTGAGATCCTGCCAAAGCTAAAATGCTCTCTGCATAGTTATTTAAGCCAGTTTCAACATTGTCAGAATCAATAATTGCAGAATATTTTTCTGTATACCTTTTAAACAGTTTGGTAGCACAGACCTGAGAGATCTCCGAGTTGGCACATGAATATTGAATGCTTAGTATCTGTTCACGGTATGCATCTGCCTTCTGTCCTGGTGTACATGTGCTGGATGTAACTACAAAGTAATTCTTCTGCCATTCTTCCAGGTGCACAGACCTAGGGCTGGAAGTCTCCATTTCAGAAATTCTCTAACATAAGACAAAATTGAAGACAAGTAAATCAGTATCAAGAAAACAAGAGTTTAAAACTCTCTGCTAAAAAAGGTAGATTTATTTATAAGGTTCATTTACAAGGACATTTATTTGTAAAAGATATCTACTTAATATATTTCAAGTACTCATGACACAAAGATACATTGATAACAGTTTTCAAGATTAAGAACTGTCTTATTTATAAAATAATTTTCCTACAAATAAAACATTCATGAGTTTAAGAACAAAGAATTTAAAGGTAACTGAAGAAAGGGGTTCAGACATGTGACTCAGATGGCATACTAATGTGCCTGAATCCTTGTATTTGATCCCCAGTACACATATATTAGGTGTAACAATACTCCTAGCATTTGGGTGATAGATTCAAAAGGTAAGTTCAAGATCACTACCCTCAACTACACAGTAAGTTTAAAGCCAATCCAAAAGTTCCTGTAAACAAAAAGGAAAGAGTTAAGTGATGAGTGACAGAAGAAAATACCCAATATCAACCTCTGGCTTCCACATACATGTGTGTACACATACAAGAATATGCACAGAAATATTTAAAATCAATCAGTGGTTCAGTATCCCACTCTCATGAGATAGGTTATCTGAAAAAAATCACCAAAGAAACTTGAGAGTTAACCTACACCAGATCAAAAATGGACTCAATATTTACAGGTTGCATCCAACAGGGGGAAAAAAATTCTTCTCAGCAGCCAATGGAATCTTCTCTAGTATAGGACAATCTCTAATTTTAGGACATTTATCAAGGCTAACTAAATACAAAAGAATCAAAATAATCTCTTGTGGGGCCAAGGAGATAGTTCCTTAAACATTGTCCACATTGTTTTTTGAGACAAGGTTTCTCAAAGGAGCTCACCAAGTAGGCTATAGGCTGACTTTTGGACAGTAAACCCCAAGGACCATCATGTCTCTGCCTCCACAGCATGATTACAAGTACCTGCCACCAAGCCCAGCTTTCTTACGTAGGCTCTGGGAATCAAACTTGGGCTTTCATGCTTGTATAGCACACACTTCACCCCAGACTAGAATTATAAGATTCTATGTAAACTTGAAGAAGCTGGAGAGATGGTTCAGCAGTTGAGTACTTGCTGCTCTTATATAGGACTTGGCACCTACATGGCTACTCACAACCACCTTGAACTCCAGCTCCAGAGGTTCTGACACCCTCCTCTGGCCTAACATGCATCACACACACACACACACACACACCTTCCTAATATATGAAGAACTGAAAAATAAACCACTTACACACACACACACACACACACACACACACATACCCCTTCTGGAAAAACAAAAACAACACATACCCCTTCTGGAAAAACAAAAAAACAAAAACACTAACCTCCAATCTTCCAATCAAAAAATGTGCTAATAAACTGGACAGCTCTCACAAAGAAATACCAACAGCCAATAAATATTTGCACAAATGTTCAATATTCTTAGTCATCATGGAAAAGTAAATTAAAACTGTCTGGAGTTCATCTCCCAGTCAGAATAGTTGTCATCAACAAAACAAAAGACAGCAAACACTGTTAAGAATATAGGGAAAGAGGAACCCTTACTCAATGATGATGGGAATGTAAGTTTGTGCAGTCACTATAAAAAAGCAGCATAAATGCTTCTCATAAGACTGCATACTGTATTCTTGGGTATATACTCCAAGAATTCTAAGTCTACATACCATAGAATGATAAGGCATCCATGTTTATAGCTACACTACTTACTGCAGCCCAGGAAACTGAACAACCTAGACGTACATCAACAAATGAATGGATGTATAAATACACAATGGCTGCCATAAAGAAAAATGAAATCCTGACCTTTGCAGGAAATTGAAATCAACTAAAAAACATATGCTACATAAAATAAGTCAGACTCAGAAAGACAAATACCTCATTTTCTCTCATATGCAGAATCCAAATTTAGAAATTGTGTGTGTGTGTGATGTGTGTGTGTGTACATTTACATTTGTATTCATAGATCAGATGAGTATGAAAATAATTTCAAAACTGTTACCCCTACTATACAAATGTAGAATCTGGGGCTGAAAGAGGTAAAGAACTTACCAGAGAGAACTCTGCTGATTATGCACAATTCAAGAAGTCCACAGTTCCACGTGAGATCCTGCGTACTTTACCATGTACTGAATGCTTCTTGATGCTATTAGCACAGATTGAGCTGCATGGAACATAAATATGAATGATAATATACTTAATATTTTTAATGATTTATCATGCATCAACATTTGAAACATGATGCCCCAAACTTTCCCCATTTCTCACAGTGTTAAATTTTAAAACTTATGCTGGGCTGGTGGTGGCACACACCTTTAATCCCAGCACTCAAGAGGCAGAGGCCAGCCTGGTCTACAGAGTGAGTTCCAGAACCTCCAGGGCAACAAAGAAACCCTGTCTTGGAAAAAAAAATTAAAACGTATAAAAGATGAATTGCAAGAAAAGAAAATAGTCAACTAGTAAAGGAGTTTTACATCAGATTTTCCTCAAGACAGTCTCATAAACCCTTCACATTTCTACACAAGAATCTTAGGAAAATATACAATTGGGCCAGACAGATGGCTTAGCACAAAAAGGCACCTCCTCTCAAGCCTGCCAACCTAAGTTCTCAAGATCTATATGGTTTCTGAGTGGCCCCAAATGTACAACTTGGCACAAATGTGCCCCACACACCACTAAATAATGTAAAAACTATTTCTGTAATGTAGAATTTGTATGCATACTAGAAAAAAAAATTTTAAGGGAGCTGGAGAGGAATAGCTCAGACGTTAAGAGCACCGGCTGCTCTTCCAGAAGTCCTGAGTTCAATTCCCAGCAACATGGTATATATAATGAAATATGGTGCCTTCTTTTGGTGTGCAAGGATACATGAGGCTAAATACCATTTATATAATAATCAAATAAATCTTTAAAAAAATGTTAAGAAAATCTTTTGGTTTCCTAAGAAGTATTATGATAAAGTAAAAAGATCATCTACATTTTAAATTAACTTCCAATTTATCTGGAAGTATAGCTTAGTAACCAATACTTTTTGTGTGTTTGAGCTATATTTAATATAGCTTTTTTGGGGGAGGGGGAGGCAACTGAGACAGGGTTTCTCTGTGTAGCCCTGGTTGTCCTGTAACTCAACTCGTAGACCAGCTGGTCTTGAACTCAGAGATTTGTGTGTCTTTGCCTTCCAACTGCTGAGACTAAAGGCATGAGCCACCACCACATGGCTTAGTATAGTTTATGTCCACAATGCTGTGGAAATAATTTATCACATTATAGGTAGGCAAACATAAATATTTGCTTATAATAATAATAGGAAGCTTAACAGCTAATAAAACTTACTTAAATCTAAACTAGTACCAAAACTAGACCAACAGCTCTGGGGCAACCAGCCCTGCTTTCATCTGCTTTAACCCTATTTTAATCTCCATTACACAACACCAGAAATAAGAAACTTAAGGGGAGGTGACTTGGAAAATATCAATACTAAAATCACCAAATCACCTCAAAATTATCACCTTCCACCACCATTTTTAATCAATATTCATCTCCCAAGTTTTACCTCTTTTCCACTCAGCCATATCCTACAACCAGACACAGATAACCAAAAACTGTTTGTCACCGCTGCTCAGTGACAGGTACTGGATTGTCTACTACTTCCAAGTCATTCCAACCTTTTTGGTCTTGATAAAACCTATAAATTATGGTTAAAGAGTAAAGGCATCAGAGATGCATTTCAATCTTAACTTTGTTAATTTTCTGATTAAGCAAGTTACTTGTTATTTAAACTCGACAGTTGGCTTCTACACCAAAGAACTATTTTCCATTGCATTTAGATTTTCTTCAGTACCTTGACTATGGTATCCACTAATATAACAATGATTAAAAACTAGAGTCCCTACTACATCATTTTCAACCTTTACAGAACTCTTAATTTATTAGTGGGAAAGTAATAGGAATTTAGAGCACAGGATCTAAATCCAGACCCTGGACATAAAAGGTTTTTGTTTTGTTTTCTTTTCTTTAATTAACTGTATCTATCAGCTAAGGGTCCTGGTCTAGGTCTGAGGGCAACTTGCAAGAATTGTTTCCTCTTTTCACCACATGGGTCCCCAACCTCAAAAGCTTTTACCAGCTACGCTGTTTCTCAGCCAAGCCACTTCGCAGGCCCTGGACTGTGGATGCATGGTTTGTTCTTTCAGCAGTGACTTGGAGTGTATCTCTTAAGCTATGTTTTTTTTTTTTTTACCTGAAAAAATAAATAAAAACAGAATGAAACATTTAGCTGACAGGTTTTTATAATTATTAGAAGCCATTAAAAGTACCAAGACTTAGAAATATCGGATAAGGGATTGTGAATTATTGTCCCTTCCCTTTGGAAGGTTCCCTCAGGCCATATAGTAACTGCATGGCCTCGAACCAGCTACCTAACCACAACTGACAAACATCCCTATCCCAAATGCTTGGGGTCAGAAGCGTGTCTAGTTTCCACATGTTCACACACGTATTAGGCAGGGGACTCCATTCTAAGCACAAGACTCTCATACAGTTAATATATTACCTTAGCCACATAACCAGACTGTGTGTATTTTAAGTAACTCTTAAGCAGGACTGACAGAACGAGAATTCCCACTTGGGATGTTATGTCGGGAGCCTTTCGGATTCTCACACTGGGGAGGTTCACCTGTGTTAGCAGTGCCGAAAGCACGATTCTCAACCTGAGTGCATTTAGATGGCAAACGAGCTCCAGCCCTCCTCGCGGTCGTGGCGGGAGGCAGCTGCGGCCGACCTGACCCCGAGCCCGCCACGCCCACCGGCACGTCCCTCAACCGCAACCGCCGCCGGGAGCCAGAGCCTCGCCTTGGCTTCCCAACGCCACCGCCTCTGACAACCCGGATCAAAAAAAAAAAAAAAAAAAAAAAAAAAAAAGAATACAAAACGCCAAGAAACGGCCGACGCGGCGACCACTGCTCGGCCCTAACGGAAGCGGCCGCCTAGCGAGGCCCACCTGCGCTCCCCGCTCGGCCGGCAACCACCGAAAAGCGCGCCTTCCGCAGCGCGCCTGCGCGGTGCGTGACGCGCTCGGCCGGCGCCGCGCATGCGCGTGTGGCTCAGGGCCGCCGAGGGGCGCGCGGCGTGAGGGCGGGGCCGCGGGATGCCTGAGGTCGCCGCCAGGCCCTGAGGCGGGAATTCGGACTTGCGGCCCGCGCTCTGTCCGGGGGACCGGCCCCGCGCTGTGGCGATAGTTTTTCCTAAGCAAGCATTGGCTTCTGACCCACTTCAGGTTTATGTCTGCCCTTTTGCAGCGCTAGATGCTGCGAAATAGACAGAGGCAGGGAGAGAGGATCTCGGAAAGCAGGTCCCCCTGGGAGGCCGAAAACGACCCGGGAGGAGGAGAGGAGGTGCCTCCCGGGCCCCCACTCATGAGCCTGCGGGTTCCTGCGCTCTCCGGCCCTGTGCAGTTCATCAGCAGCTATCAAATAATTAGTCTCGAATTCAGACAGCCTTGGTAAAGACCACAGCCAGCCTTAGACGTAATACCAAAATTACCAAAGCAGTAGCTGGCAGGGATCCAATATAAACTGAGTAGCTTATGTTTGTTACTCATCATAGGTAGCTAAACCGATATTGACAAGCTTGGCAGTCACTGATGGACCTTCCCTCCCCCTCTCCCCTCATAAACAGCTTTGGACCCCCACCTCCCATCTCCCTATTACCAGCTAAAACATCTTGCAATTTGGGTGAGGTCACTAAGGGTTAGGTTCTTAATTGATTGTTTAGGGCATAAGCCACTGGGTCAGGCTCCAAGCAGTCGGGAGCTGATTGTCAGAGGGGGGCGGGGGTATGCTTTTTATTTTCGTCTCTTTGTCTATGACCCTCTTTGCTAAGCCTGCCTGTTTTCACTGAGAAGACTTACCATTTTCTTTCCTTCATTCCATCTCCCTCTTCAGATACTGACCAAAATCCTAACCCTGCTCACTAAGGTTCTGGGCATTTTCACTCACTCTGAAAACTCTCTCCCGAAGGCAGCCATTCACAAGTCTGCATTGCTGAGCCTGCCTGCTTTTCTGACCTTTAACTTCCAAAGCATGGTGTTCTCTTTTCTTCTTACCCCTCTCTCTCCTCCCAGAGGCTGCTGAGATGTCTAGATTGCCTTGATTTTCCCCCTAAACTCAAAATTGTCTTCAGTTTCCTACTGAGTCTGTTTTTAAAATCTTTTGTCTATTAGACCAGGAACCCTGCAAAAGGCAACGTGATTCTCTGGTGCAGTTTAAACTCTTATGCTATGTAAAGACTTCCATCTTTTAAAAATTGGCTTTGTTAAAATAAATAAAATTAAAAATAATTTTTAAAAAGAATTGGCTTTGTTAGAATCACAACCCAATGCATAGTGTGGACAAGGTTAAGGCTTAAGCCATGCAAGTAGTAAATATGCTGTCTGAGAACACAAACTGCTTAATAGACTCATTCTCATGAGTGGAAGTTGTTGGGCCTGCAATGAAGAAATTGCCTCTTAAGCAGACAGAAACAGTACCCTTAGTAGGAGGGGTTCTTCTTGCTTATGTATCTGAGTTTATAAACATAATCTCAGACAATGCCTGTGTATAGTTCCGTTGGCTGATTTGTTTTGAGCAGAAAGAGATGTTCCCAAATAATATGCATCTTCTTGCCAGGAAAAAAATGTGTTTGGGGGGCTAGCAAGATGTCTCAGGTAGAAGTGCTTGCTGTGCAAGCCCATTGTCCTTAGTTTGAGCTCCAGAACCCATGAAAACGTGGAAGGAGAAAACTGACTCCACACAGTTGTCCTTTGAAGTCTTGGCATATGTGACTTTTCCACACAAGCACATAATAAAAATATTTTTAAACTATGCTTATAGGCAAGGAAGAAGTAGATGGTTGTAGAGAGAGGAAAAAGGGATGAGACAAAAATTAAATCTGTCTCTTCCTCTCAGATTTCCTGAGTGTGGTTGGGTTTCTGTCAGTTGCCACATCTTTCTGCTCCCAGCCTACCTTGGTGAAATAGGCCCAATGAAGATTGGAGGTGGTGTACCCAGCCATTCCTTGGATATAGTCTGTGGCAGCCTAGCGTGAATGGAACACACAGTTCTACTGAAGTTTTAATTAGATGGTACTCTCCCCTACAACCAGAGGCAGAATTTTAACAAGTCTAAGTTCTAATTATATTTAATTAGCCTTTAAATTCATGAACAGGGCAACCTCCACTCTACAAAATGGAATGAGAGCTGGGCAAAAGTAAAAGGGTGAGTTTTGTAAAGTAGAGAGACAAGACTATTGGATAGGAGCTGGCAGGTTGATGCCAGCTTACTTCAGGTCACCTTTTCTATGAGGTTGGAGCAGAAGGATGTAATCAAGCTGAGGCAGTTTGGGCTCTGGCTGCTTTGAATTCCCTCTGTTTAAGAAAAACTGGTCCATTTGTGGATCCCTCTGCTTCCTTGAGTATCGATTTGAGCTGGCTATGTCTGTTGCATGTCTGCTTTTGAGAACCATGAAAGTTTCTTTAAAATGGTCCTTCCTAATATTCCCAGTTTATGCAAGCAACTTACTCTCCTAGTATTTTCTTATTATTTTTTCCTACTACTTATTACTAGGTTATGTTATGGCACACACAGAGAGGTGCCCCGGAAACTGATTTTTATATCAAGGTGGTGAAAACTGTTAATATTTGGGAATTTATATGATTTGCATATAACAATAAAGCTATCCCTAGGCCAAAATGCTATCAGGCAGATACCATGTTTCCTTAAACATAAACTTTCTGGGTAAAATTCCTCTAAGATCATTCTCCAGTGCATATCATCAATTAGATTCCCTAGTTACAAGTTCAATCCTGCCTTCCCTTGGGGTCTTTATCCCTTTCCTGTGTACCCCTTAAGATGATGAGATGCCACCTGTGACATCTCCCTGTCTTGCCTTGGGCTTCTCTCCACGCTGACTGGTATGTGGTCAGCCTAACTTGGACCTCTGGTTCCTGGAAGTCTGCTCTTTGCTTTGTTCTAGACAAGAGATGTTCAAGGATAAGTCTTTTGTCTGCTGTCTGCTATGTCCAGATAAGTCTAGGGCTTGCCCAACACCAAGAGGAAGTGCCTGTATTCAGCAAACACCGGAGGCCATACAGGCAGCATCTAGTTCCAGTGCCACCAGAGGTCAGTGTGCTCTAGTATGATATTGCATTGGACACAGATTTAAATAGAGGTTCCACATGGTGACCATGGACTAGTCTTAATCCAGGCATACTGTATTCTTTCTGTTTGTTTGTCTTTGTTTTTGTTGTTTCAAGACAAGATTTCTCTTTGTAACCCTGAGTATCTTGAATTCAGAAATCTGACTACTTCTGCCTCCCAAGTGCTGGGATTAAAAGCATGTGCCACCAACCCTGGCTTTGACAGACTGAATTCTATGTAGAAAATGTAGAGGTGGGATCAGAGACAAGATTTACCCAGGCGGATAAATATGGAGCTTGTTCCATATGCACCAAATGTCCTTGCGTCCCCCTACCCGAGAAACCTTTGTCTTAGCTTGCTTTCTGTTGTCGTAAATACCATGATCAGAAGCAACTTGGGGAAGAGAAGGTTTATTTTACCTTACAACTCACAGCCCATCGTGAAGGAAATTCTAGTCAGGAACTCCAAGCAAGAACATAGTGTCAGGAACTGAAGCGGAGGCCATGGAGGAACACTGCTCACCGGCTTACTTTCATGGCTAACCCAGGTTGCCTAGGACCACCTGTACAAGTGTGCTATCACCCATAGCTGGCTGGACCTTCCCAATTCTATTGTTAATCAAGAACATATCACACACACAGGCAATCTAAGGGAGGAAGCTGAGGTTCCTTCCTCCCAGGTGACTGTAGTTTGTGTCAACTTGACAAAACATTAATCGGCACAAAGTTAGTCCTGGGGAACTCATGGCACAAGTGGTCACAGGGTTTAACAGGAGCCTGACTTCCAGGACAGCATTCATTGCTCAAGTGCCAGTTATCTCTGTGACATTAAAACATGTCATCAAACCTCCCTGGGGCCTCGGTTTTCTCATCTGTAAAATGGGAGGTAGTAGTACAGCTTAACTCATGGAATTTTAAGATGAGTATTAAATTGATAATTTCAAGTGTGGGTAACAGTGCCTGCCATTGAGTAAGTGCCAGTGTATAGTTTTGTTAACTGGTAGGAGACTCATCTTCCTGTTTCTAGGGCTGAGTGTTTTTGGAGTTTTCAGCACCACACTGAAGAAATGCCTGGAGAGGCTAGTAGATGGGTGTGTGGGCATCAACTTGACACACACTAGAGTCATTTGGGAAGAGGAAACTGCAAATGAGAAACTGCTCTCACTAGATAGGCCTCTGGGACATTTTCTTGATTGAAGATTGATGTGGGAAGGCCTAGATCACTGTAGGCAATGCTAGTGGACCTCACTGCTATAAGAAAACAAACTGAGCAAAGCCCTAAGCCACATTGCTTCCTTTTCATCAATTCTTGCCTTGAGTTACTTTCTTCACTTTCTTTCAATGATAGGCTATGAGGTGGAAGTGTAAGCCAAATCAGCCTCTTCCTCTTCAAGTTGTTTTTGGTCATGGTGTTATTATCACAGCAATATAAATTCTAATATGACATTGAATAAACTAAAAATGAGCCATATTTACCCAAGATTGCATCCCTCCTAGGTCTGAACATAAACTGAAGTCATAGATGGTATTTCCTAAAGATTCAGACAGTTTTAGAAAGAAATACTCTAGCCTTTCAGATAACCCCTGCCTCCCATTTGTGCAATGTGTCCTATGGCCCATGCCATCTAATCACTTTCTCATACTGTGTCAACCATCTTGCCAGAGATAAAGACTGTGCCGAATGGAGCTCTTTCTGCAGCAGAAGATGGGATCATGTCAATGGCAGCAGTGACTCATCTTGGAGCCTTACAGCATACACAAGGGCACACAGAGACATGAAGAACAATCATTGTAAAATGTAGTCGCATCAACCTCAGCTCAGTAATTTGAGTGTTTTATATTCTACTGGTCCTACCACAAGATGGTTTTGGTGGCCTCAATATACCATCCCTTGCCTCCACATCAGGACAAAAGCCGAATCTGGTTTATCTATAAACAAATGTCCTGACCAAATAAGATGGAGAACATGCATGATAAGCACCAAGATTTCTGAAGAACAGATCATATCATCCTGCTACATTTACACAAATGTCAGAGGTGTCAGAAATTCAAAATATACATGCTACCTTACTTTTCTTGTTGCTGTGATTAAAAAAAAAAAAAAAAAAAAAAAAAAAAAATCCCTGACAAAAGCAACCTAAGGGAAAACCGGTGCATTTGTTTGGCCTGACAGTTTGAGCACATAGTCCATCACAGAAGTCGATGGTGCTGCATCCACAGTCTGGAAAAAGAGACCTATGAAGGCTATGCTCAGCTAGCAGTTTCCTGTTTGTGCAGTCCAGGACTCAAGACCAGGAAATGATGCCACCCACATTGGCGGGAGGTTTTCCCACCTCAAGTAACTTAATCGAAATAATCCCTCTCAGGCATGGCCATAGGCAATCTAGTCTATAAATCCCTTCACAGCCATACACAGAGGCTTGTCTCCTAGATGAGTCTAGGTCCTACCAAGTGGACACTCAACATAAACCACCACACCTACTAATAATCCAAGGACACCTTCTGAATGCCATTGGCAATTTTTTTTTTGTTTTTTGTTTTTGTTTTTGTTTGTTTGTTTTGTTTTGTTTTGTTTTTCAAGACAGGGTTTTCCTGTGTAAAAGTTCTGGCTGTCCTGGAACTTGCTTTGTAGACCAGACTGACCTTGAACTCACTGAGATCTGCATGCCTCTGCCTCCCAAGTGCTGGGATTAAAGGTGTTGGGCACCAACAGCAGGCACCATTGGCATTTCTAAAGGTTCTAAAGGACAATAATATGTTAGGATTGGAGAGACAGATAAGTAGCTAAAAGTGCACACTGTTCTTATGGAAGACACACATTTGATTTCTAAGAGGCACCCATAGGTAGGTTACAACTATTTTTACCCTAGCTCTAGAGGATTCGATGGCCTCTTCTGGCCTCCCTGAGCACTACACACATACATACACACACACAAATAAATCTACATTTTTTCCCCTAAAATCAGAATGATTCCTTATAAAAATTAGAGATTATTTGAGTAAATACCTACAGGTTGAACTCATTTCTAAGCAGAACTTGAGTGTTAACAAATCTGAACTATGACTGATACATACCAGGCTTTTATTAAACACGATGACTAAATGAACATTAACAAGGGTGGCATGCTTGAAAGGGTAAGTCAAGTTCACAAGAATAAATCTGAAACATTGTTAAACAAGATGCTTACTCAACACAGTTAGTATTGCACATCAATTGTTTATTAAGGGTTGAGCCACACAGGACAAGCTAACGGCCATAGAAATAGTCTGAGGTAAAACCAAAGACTGCCCTCAAAACTAAAGCAAGACTTTCCTGCCACCAATGGCTTCAGGAGCACAAAGATATCTTATTATCAACAAAAACCACAGCCAAATAAAGAACAAAAGCTATAGCCACTGGCATCAGCTTTGCACACAGAAAACATTTCTTCCTAGATAAAACAGAAAATATTTCTTCACTGACAGGTCACTGAAAGGCCGATCACAGATTTCTGGTTAGTTTTGGAGACACAAGGCCACATATAAGCATGATTTCACGCAGACAGGGTGGTGATTATTTTTCTCTCATTCCAGTTTGCAGGTATACTTCTTTTCAACTTTTGATCTCTACAGAAAAAAAAAAAAAAAGCACAAACTTAGGGATTATAAATAAATAGAAAAGAAAGAGAGTAGCAGTGTAGCTCAGCGGTGGTACACCTGCCTGGAAGGCACAAGATACTTGTTCCATTCCCAGCATGAAAATAAGAATTTTGTGTACTTCTAAACTGAATACAGAGAAGGAATATACTATTTCTGCAGTGAAACAATACCAAAAAAAAAAAAAAAAAAAGAAAACAATTGTTTTAACTGAAGAATTTAGGCAGGGCGGTGGTGGCACACACCTTTAATCCCTGCACTCTGGAAGCAGAGGCAAGTGGATCTCTGAGTTCAAGGCCAGCCCAGTCTACAGAGTTCTAGGACAGCCAGAGCTACACAGAGAAACCCTGTCTCAGAAAACAAACAAAAAAATCAAAACATTTATGTGCCAACCTGACATCTCTAATGATAAATAAATATCACTGTAACAGTGCTGTCTGCAAAACTCTCCCTTGGAAGCTTTGTCCTTCTTCACCATCACTATGTTGAGCTTTCCTGCCAGAGTAAGTCAGTCACATGACTGTCCCATTTATTGTTTTCGTGTATCTAAAGCTTACTGTGATAGTTGCTTTGGTCGGTGTTGCTTGGGGAAATCTGAGGGGAAAGTATAGGGCAAGACCTCTACATTAGTTATTATGTATATTCCCACAGAAGTGAATACAAACTCACTTTGTAGACTCATTACACGTAGCATGCTTTCTGTTTTTTCCTGACTGAGCATGTTTACAATCTTCTCTTCCTCACCTTACAGTGGAGCTCAGCCCCACAGCACTGAGTGGCCAAGCTGGGACTGAGCTGGAACCCTGAGGCCAGGAGGACAGCATGTTCCTGGCATTGCTAGCTTACCTGAGGGAGTCCTGCTTTCACTGCTTCTCGGCTCTCAGCACGCTGCTTGCCAGCTCTCTGATGTGCTCCCAGGCCAGCTGCACGTGGGCAGACTCCACAGTGCGAGAGCATACAGCAAAGCGCAGCACGAACTTGTCTCGCAGATGACACGGAACCAAGTGGATTTTTTTGGTGCTGTTTATTCTTTGTAAAAGAGTTTCATTCAGCTGGTTGGAGCCCTGAGGTAATTAGAAAACAGATCCATCATGTAACACCAAGTCTGGTAACACCCGGAGTTAGTAGACAACAAAGAAACCATCGTTACTTTTCATTATGTATGAAAGATGCCAGAAAGCTTGATGAAGTAACTCATACAGGCTAATAGAATTTATGGGATCATTTTTCCTGTGACACCATTTCTCCAAGATCTGGGTTATCAGAAGTTGACCTTCCCATCCTCCAACTTCCTTTAAGGGATATGAAAGTCCCTAGAGGCATTGTCAACAAACAGGTGAGTATAAACAATGGAACTGGGTCCCTGGCACACCAGAGCAGCTTTAGAGACTTTGGAACCCACAGGAGGTCTCAACAATAGAGACAATGGAACCCTAGTCAAGCTGTTGTGAGAATCTGCAAAGGACATCTGTAAGTGCAGGGACAGGGGATCACGGATGACCTCTATACAGCCTCTCTAGAAAGGGAATAATCAACCACCTGGAGACAGAGAGGCCAGAGTCCTCCACTCCCAGTGACTGACCAGAGATAAGAGGGCCTTATCAACCAACACACAGAAACTCTTCACTTTCCATTTGGGCCCCAAGCAGACAGGCTGGTGGCTGTTCTTTGCCTATCCCTTCACTTCTCTGTATAAGCTGCCATGAAGTGGCTCCCCGTCTTCACAGCCTTTCAGTATAACAAAATATAGAAAGGGGATGGTCACGGGCATCACTCCATAGTCATAAGACCCTGGCAGGACTGGACCATTTATTCTGTACTTTAAGGGTAGAGATGTAGGAGGATCCACTGGAAGGAAAACGTCCTCTCTGTCTGGATGATAGTAGCTGAATACATGCTGGACACTGAAAATTGCTTTTGGCCCTAGACAGATTCATACTCCTCTAGCTGTGGGTCTGAGTGTGACATCCAAGAAACTCTTAAGTGCACAGTGAAGGAACTACAGGCTATTCAGACTGTTGGTGTAAGTACCACGTCTGGACAATGAGGGCCTATTCAAGGAAGATGGACACATGAGAGGTGGTTCTAAGAGAACGAACTTTGTAAAAAAGATTCAGCATGAGAGCATACCTTGGAAATCCATGTGACACAGAAAACAAGAACCAAGTACTTAGGAAAAAGTTGTGTGCATTTTCATTTTGTTTGGATTAGACAGGATTTCCATGAAGTAGGACCAGAAAGCAAACAGAAATGGTTAGAGATGCAATAAAGAAAAAAGACAAAAGTAAGCCAAGTAAGATTAGAGGAGCCTGTACCAGGTGGTAGTGGCACATGTCTTTAATCCCAGCACTCAGCAGGCAGAGGCAGGCAAATCTCTGTGAGTTTGAGGCCAGCCTGGTCTACAGAATGAGTTCCTGGACAAGCTCCAAAGCAATGCAAACAAACCCTGTCTCATAAAAAGAAAACAAACAAACAAAAAAGATTAGAGGAGTCTGGCCAGGGAGAAAGGAACAACTATGCTATTGTAATATCACATACTTCATGTCCAATAAAGGGCTACAGGGCCAGAAATGTAGCTTGGTGGTAGAGCATTTATTGTCTGGCACATGTGAAATCTGGGTTTAATGACACAAAAGTAAATTTTGTATAGCGGATGCTATTTTCAGCTAGCAGAGTGGTGTGTACCTGTAACCTCACCTATTGAGAGGTGACATGAGAGAATCAGTTCAAGATAGTCCTTGGCTACACATTCAGTTTGAAGGTAGCCTGGTGTACACCAGATACTGTCTCAATAAGTAAGTAGCCACAATATATGCTTGTTTATGCCATCAAGGATGGAGAAGATTGAAAACTCAAAAGGGATAGAATAAGGACAGGGAGAAAAATAAGGAATAGTGTTTGTCTAATGTTTTTCCTTAAGAAAAAAAAGTGTAAGCTTGGCAGTGGTGGCATATGCTTTTGATCCCAGCACTACAGAGGCAGGAGGATCTCTGAGTTCAAGGCCAGCTTGGTCTACAGAAGCAAGTTCCAGGACAGCCAGGGCTACACAGAGAAATGCTGTCTTGAAAAAAGAAAAGAAAAGAAAAGAAGAAAAGAAAGAGAGGAAAGGAAAGGGAAGGGAAGGAAAGGGAAGGAAAGGAAAGGAAAGGAAAGGAGAAAGGAAGGGCGCAGTCGTGGGAAGGATACAGCAAAGGCTCACTCACAGAAGAAAAGTCTTCTTAGCTTTAGAGTATGGAGGGTTCTGCATCTCCAGGCTGCACACACTACCATGAATGTGACAAGGAGCAGAAACTCTTAAATTATACAAATCCAGCAATAGTCTTAGACTTGAGAACATCATGTTAAAAGTGAAGCAGACAATCACAAAAGGCATTATTATATAGAGGTTTTTGGAAAAGACAAACATCTTCTTAATTATATTGTGGTGATGGTCTCACAGCCCTGTAGCTATAACAAAAGTCACTCAAATAGACAAGTTAAAAGCCAAAGTGAATTACATCTCAATAAAACAATGAAAAGAGAAGCCTCCTACAAAACTGAAAATATCTTACAGTGACATGTACAGCAATGGAAACAAATACCGGCTTGGGGGACAAATGCTAACCCAATGTTGGTAGGTCTGCCACATTCTATGAACCATACACCAAACTCCAGGGACATGGATATCTTGAGGCATCCCACACAGGCTACATATGGCCTACACATCTTCCCTAGACATTCTGTTTCATACTTGCCGAAAGCATGGAGCCCCTCTCCTAGCTCTCACACCACAACATTAATGCTTGCTGCTTCTAGGATTCCCCAGGGATGGATTTCATCTCAAACTCTAAGAATCAAGATGAGGGAAGGAGACAGTACACGGAGGTGCAACATCATGGAATTGATGTATCCCAGATGGCTCCTTCTCATGATTGCTGTCTAGGCTCAGACAAGGAGGCCTCCTGGCAAGACCTAGAACTGATTCAGAAACTTCCAGTCAAGCTCGTGGCATGCATCTGCAGACCCAGCTACTTGGGAGGATTGCAAATTTTAGGTCAGCCTGGGTAACATCATGAGGCCCTTGTTTCTTATTTTTAAAAGGGGGGAGAAAAAAGGAGACAGGGTCTGTGGCTGTAGTGTAGGATAGACTTGTCTAGCATGTGTGAAGCTCTGGTTCCAATCCAGTACTGTAAAAAAGGAGAAGAGGAAGGAGAGGAGGAAGAAAACAAAACATAAAACTGTTGGCCTATTAAAAAGCCAGCTCTGTAATGGCCAGAGCATCTGGTTTCATTTATAAAACACTGATGAGCAGGGGCCTTTTGAGTAACATGGCTGTGTAAGTCTCTGCAAAGATAGCTTACTCCCTTGCTGGTCTGGGCAGGGTTCCCTCACAAAGTGAACACACAGCCCAGGTGCCCCCTCTGGGCAGGAATCTTGCTGAGGTATATATAGCCAGATGACTGGGATAGTGAGGTTTGTTTATCTAACCAGTTCCCCAGATGTGCTGATGCTGTGTGTCCACAGGTGACCTGGTTACTGAGGCCACAGACAGCTCAGCAGAGGAGTACAGTTCCAGAGGTATTGGATGGACTCTTGGCATTGGGTCAAGAGGAAAGCATCCAATCACATCTGAGGAAACTGGGCAGCAAGTCCATGGAAGAGAGTCTACGGGGCTAGTCAGCCAGCCAGCACCGCCTGCTAAGCACCACGGGTCATGTTCTGTAGCCCTTGGCAACTGATACACAACTGTGCATGTGGAGGTCATGAATAATACTTTATCTCATTCAACAAAAACAAAGATGGCTGAAATTGGCATAACATACCTTGAGCCGAAAGCAGACCAGCCCAAGAATGACTTCCGTGCAGATCTCAAAGCGAGGGTCCTGGCGTACCAGAGACTCAAACTCATGAGACAGTGCCACGTGCTAGAAAAAGAGAAGGGAAACTTGCTGTGTTTCTCATCACAACTTAAGTCTAACCCTGGCCACCCAGAATCTTACAGGACTGTACATCACATCTATTATTCCTTCACATGCTCGGAGAGAGGCCTGTCCACTCACCAGCATTTCCCACACTGGTTGAGAGGAAACTCAACTGCCCTGTTCCACAAGGTATACCATAGTTTCCTCAGAAAAACAGTCATTTTCTTCTCTTTGGGTATCTATGTTTTAAACCCTCTTTCTTTTACGATTTTATAGTAAATATTATAAGGAAGGTGTTGAAGATTCCAGAAGAAAGAAAGGCCACATCCAGCTGCCTTGCTCTCCTCAGGACAGCTTAAAATATGATATAGGGATATTAATTTACTAATTTGCAGATAGGAACTGAGGCTCAGAGAGAGAGAGACAGACAGAGAGAGAGTCATAACCAAGGCCTTCTGGTCATGTCATGGTTCTGATAGGATCCACAGCAGCTGCCCAAGGCTGGAGCATCACTTCACTAACAGGCTGGGCTGTGGTCTCAGCCGGATTGCTACTGATAAGTAGGAATCAGCTTCACCTGCCATATTCAAGGACCATGCGCTCTCTGGCATGGTGGTGCATGCCTTTAATCATAGCACCTAGGAGATTGAGACCTCTGTGATTCTGAGGCCAACCTGCTCACTGAGCCTCAGGCCTACCGAGGCTACCTTATCTGCAAAATAAAAAAAAAAAAATAATATTGAACACATAAGCTTATTTAATCTCTAGATGTTTATAGAACTCAAACGCTGATTAAAACCACATAAGAGAACACGCCCATCACTGTCCATGTGCACACTTAGCTAATTGGAACCTGTTGGCACCCAGCGCTAGCTGCCACAGGGTACATGCTTAAGAGAAGCTGAAGCACACAAGGCTTGACGGGACTGAAACACAGTTGAAGCAATTGTCCCTAGTCATCCCA
Organism: Phodopus roborovskii; assembly: GCF_943737965.1. NCBI lineage: Eukaryota > Metazoa > Chordata > Mammalia > Rodentia > Cricetidae > Phodopus > Phodopus roborovskii. The sequence continues at coordinate 5,567,810 of NW_026126547.1, forward strand.
CCAGGGGGCACCAAAGATTCAGGACTAAATCGAGCTTCAATTAGCTCAGGCCTAGGAACAGCTTTGACCATTCTTACTGTCTCTTGTTAGGGCAGGATTGAGGCCTTTCCAGAAAGAGGTGTGGTGTGTTTTTAACCTGGCACAGCCTAATCTCAGTGAGTTGTCCTGAACTGAAAGTCATCGTCACCTTCGACTGATAAACCACTCTGGGATTTTTTCTTATTAAGCCAAGTTGACTCACCCTCCTTATTCCTTTTGCAGTTGGACCAGGGACTATCCTAGAAATCTACACACACCCTCAGTTTCTAGTTTTCTCCTCTGTGTAGCTGCTCACAGTGCTTGATGTCTGCATACACGTCCTTACAATAGTTTTGTGATCTGGACAGATGCCAGTTTGTAGCGTGTGATAGGTACTCAGGACACAAATGCTTTTCTGCATCCTGGTCACAGAAAAGGAGCCTGGAGACATTCAGCCTCTGCCTTTGGCTGCACATCTGGTGATGCATTGGGTACTGGGACTTAAGGGGAAAGCTGTCACCACCACAGGCTGGAAACCACAGGCATGCTTGCCTCATCAAGATGATGCTGTGGCTTAGAAAGGACTGAGCTGAAGTCAGTGGGCCCTCTGCATCTGGCTAAATGGGTGGACAAGTCCTGGCTCATATTCAGGCCTCAGCTTCCCCAGCTGTTGAAAAAAAAGTAGGGTAGTAGGGGACTTGGAACCAATCAGTGGTTCCGCAAAGCAGTTTAATGCATATCTCAGTGATCTACATTGCATGTTGAAACAGAAGTTACATACAGCCCAGGAAGCCTCCTTGAAATCACGGGGACTAAATGGTATCTATCTACCCCAAATTACTCAAAGGGTCTCTTAGTTTGCTATTTTGGGGAAGGGCTAGGGTAAGAAAAACATGTTTTCACTGTTAGTAATGCTCAGTCAAACTTGCTGTTGGCTGGATTGGGGGGAAGGGGGATAAAATCTACACACTACTGGTTTAACTAACTTCCTGGAGGTGATAACCTCCATTCTAACAAAAGTGTCTTAGAAGACACGTGGGCCCAGATTGTGAATGTCCTAACCTTCAAGGCCCAAACTACTTCCTGGCTCCAAATTTTTACTTAAAATATTGTTTCAGACAGCACCAGACCATATTTTTCCTCTGCCCCAGAGGCCTGTGCCTGCTAGGAAAGTGTCTATCTCAGCTGTATATAAAAATTCTGATATCCTCATGTTTATGGAAGTGCCCCATGATGTATTTCTCAGAACATCCCCATTGTTAGGCAATGTGTGACAGTGTTTGCTCCCTAAGACACCCGAATTCATTTCAAAGTCTACTTAGACCATTACAATATTACTCAGATAAACAAAGAAGGCCGTCTTCACCTTGCGGATGTAAGCCTGCAGTCCCTTGACTCCGTACATTCTGAAAACAAACCACATTTTCAAAGAGCGAAATCTCCGCCCCAGTGGGATCTGCCAGTGCTGAAACAAAATATAAAGAAGACTACATCAGTGAGAAATGTGTTAACAGCCAGGCTCCTTTTCAACTTCGCAGTTGGCCAGTTTCGTCTGGAGGCGGCCATTTCCCTACAGAAGGGCCCATTTTCCAACCCGGAAGGCAAAGAAAGAATTTTCTGTGCGAGTTGGGGAGAGGGGAGCCAAAAGCGGCTTCACATCCTAGGGAACCGGGGACAGAAGGAGCACTGCCTGGGAGGCACTGATGTTTGTTAGCTTCACGGGACAGACTGAGTGCACAGCAGAGAAGGTGCTGGAGTAAGAAAGAGAAAAGATGTGGCCCTTCCCGAGGGAGCTTCCATGGGGGCAGGGGGTCATCCGGGCAGCGAGAGAGGGTGCTGAGCCCCTTGTGTGTCGGCCTTTCTCTGCCTGCATGCACTGAATCTGCACTCTGAAACAGTGTCAGCTCCTTTGTCTCCCTGACCTCTGGGAGTGACCCCAATACCCTTTCACCAGAGAAGCTTTCCTCTGCTGCTCCTCACTCTCCCAGACGGTCAGCTGACTGGCTGTTCACACTGGCCCTCACATTCTTCTTGATGGTGATGGATGGTGGTTGGAAATGCAATAAACGCACGTAGGAAAGGACAGAGATGAGACACAGGCCAGTCAGGAGGAGGACGGCCTTGCACTACTTCCTGGCTTTCTTTGAAATTCTCTACTTGAGCTTATAAAGGGCAGGCTGGGGGAGGGGAGCCCTTCGCTTCCCCCCCCCCCTCCGAGTTCCCGCTCCGGGGCTGTGGAGAGAGACAGTCGTCCCCCTGCATGAGATGGTGTTCTACAGTTAGGAAGAGCACCCTAAACTCCGCTGCTGTCTTCTACCAGAGATACAAGTACGAGTTAGCCTGAGTTCGGTGCTCCAGGAAAATAAAGATCATTTATTTTTAAATACCATTGTTTCTCCCTTAATCAGGAGGTGAGTTACAAAATCTCTCCCCTGTGCATGGATGAAATCTGGGACAACACCAAACTTATATATGCTGTTTTTCCTATACACATGTGCCTATGGTATAATTTCTTTTGTTTGTTTGGTTTTTGAGACAGGGTTTCATTATGTAGCTCCTGATGGTATGGACTCACTTGGTAGGCTAGGTTGGCCTTAAACTCATAGAGATCCTCTTACCTCTGCCTCCTGAGTGCTGGAATTGAAGGTGTGCACCCCCATGACCGACTTTATGCCTTAGTTTAATTCCTTACTATTGAACTTTTGTTTTGGTTTTTCAAGACAGGGTTTCTCTGTGTAGCCCTGACTGCCCTGGAACTCACTCTGTAGAGCAGGCCTGCCTCTGCCACCCAAGTGATGGAATTAAAGGTGTATACCACCACCAGGCTTCAACTATTTCTTTATAAAGGTTTCTAACTTTCCTGAGTTACTCTGCAGCAGGCATACAATTACCATGTGTATAAAATAAAAACGGGACAACGAGGCCACAGGATGCACAAAATTTGTGGTTTTTATTTTTCTTTAAATTTTGCCTCTGCACAGTTTAAGTATCCTTTGGGGGGAAAGGGAGATCTGACCCCCCATGCCAAGTTCACTTAAAATAATGGAGGCTCTGCTAACAATTGCCTACAGACTTACCAAGTTCTGCCTAACAAAGATTGTGAGCTCTTTCTCAAGAGTGTAGTATCATACCCCCCCCCCCCCACAAAGGCAATGCAAACCCAAAAGCCCAGGGCAATGTCAGGATGAAGAGACTGTGAATAATTTTGTCCTCAAACTATTTTTAATATTCTCACATCATCCTTTAAGTAATGCTTTCTAAAAGGTAAGTTAGGTCCTCAATAGGGATTGTGTGTACAAAGTTAAATGAGATAATGAATTGTTCTCCTGGTCATACTCATATCTACACATATCCTGACTTTCCCCCATGGTACAAGCTTCCCTGAAACTCTGTCCGAGGGGAGCTGTAATGAAGATTCTCTGGTGACCTGCACCTGCCAGCTTGCAGCTGTCACCAGAAGCGGGAAGGGTACTCTATGTCTGTGAGAGGTAATCCTGCTACCTTATTATCAGCGCCTGACATACTGCCCCAAGAATTTAGACACACTACTTCAGACAAGATGCTTTGATAATGTCCTCTGCTCACCATGCACACCCGCCACCCCACCCAGCAAATGAGCCGGGTCATTTCTTGAGTCAGAAAAGCAGCAGATGCAGTGGGCCCCTTCATGTTCCCGGCCTGCTTGGCTTCTATTCTTGGAAGAAGCCTCCCAGCATTACTTGCGGTTCCAAATTCCTTTCCAGAGTAAAGCTGGGACAACCTGGTGTTTTCAAAATCCAGAAAAACATTTGTGGCAAATAAAAAAAAGAGAAAGAAGTAAAGCGAGTCGAGGAAAAACTGCCAAGACGGCAATCTCCTGTCCAAGAATCTGACTCTTCCCAGACTCTGCTCCACCACTCCTTAGCATGCTGCCCCGAGCACACCGCAGAAGGGGGAAAGAGCCACGTGTGCTGTGGAGACCGACCCTTGCAGGAACTGATGTGGAATCTCCCTCCACTTTGTCTTAGAAGGGGCTGTGCCTTCTAAACTGGGTCCTCTGATGGACTTACTGGGCAGGGCAGCTTACTGAAAAGCCACCTAATATGTTTACTAGAGCACATTTAGAATGGGCCTCTTGTGGACTCCTGCTCAGGAGGTGGGGACAGCAGCCACCATGGTAGGAAGCCCCTGGCATTTTGTTCAGTTTGGATTACAACGGACAAAAATCACCTACTTACCCTGTAGTCAGTGATGAGCCCTGAAGAAAAGAGAAAGACAAAGGGAGGCCATTAGAGAGAGATGTTACAAATGATGTCTTCTGGGGCAGACATGAAACTACCTAGGGTTACGTTTTCTTTGTGGCTCATTCAAGGTAACAGATTCAAGGGAAGTCCCTGAAAGCAGGGTGCCCAGGACACATTTGGAAGGCTGAATTATTAATGGTGCTGGTGATACAGAGAATGATTCACATAGCAATGGGGCGGGGGGGGGGGGGGGGGTATAAGGGGGAGAGCGGATTTCATCTCCCTGTTCAAGGATGTTGGCTGGTACAGAACAGCTGCTCTCTGGATACACTCCGAGTCAGATTCCGAATCCTGGACTCAGTGTCCCCACATTGAAAAAGATGTTTTGCACTCTGGTGTCCTCTTGTGCCTAGAGCCCTAGATCCCAGGACAGTGTATGAAGGAGGCTGGGTGAGGAGTTACAAACCAAGGTTTCTAGACTGTCCTGGGGACTAGGGGAGAGTGCTGAGGCTGGATGCAGCACACACAGTCAGGCACCTTGGAAATGTCATCCATGAACAGTGGCCAGGCCACACATGCTACAGCTTGTAAGAGTCCCTGCTTTCTAGGCAATAGCCACTGCAGCATGGGTGCTTCAGCTGGGACAACCTAATGTACCCAGCATGCACTGCACAGGAGGGTTCACATTCTATTCACAGGGCATCTAAAGTCGTTACTTGACTCCCATCTGGCCTCAGGAAAGTCCAGGTCTTTTTTTCTTTCAACTAGTATAAAAGTGGCAGTGTTGGGGACATGCATAACAGTGTCAGCCTATCTTTTTAATAACTCTGAGGCAGAGCCTGCACTTCGTTATGCAGGGCCCTCAACTCCCATCCCACACTCTGACCTTTTCTTTGGAACCTCTTGTCAGCAGTGAAGCTATTAAACGAACCTGGTGGCTGTGGCATGGTGTCAAAAATAACCTGATAGTGACTCACAAAGGCCCAAGGTACCTGATAATAACTACATGACTCATAAGTGAAAATGAATGGATGGCACTTCCTCCTTTGAGTGCGTGTGTCTGAGCCATCTGATAGAGTACCGCTAGCTACATTCGGCTACTTTAATCAAGTTGTTGTGTGAAACTAAAGGAAATTGAAGAGGTAGTTCTGCCAGATGAGCCATCCTTCAAGTGTCATCCACCCGCTGTGGGTTAGTGGCTGCCATGTGGACGGCAGACTTAGAACATTTCCTCATTGTGGGAAGCACAGTGGAAGGGCACAACTGGGGGCTGGGAGAAGGGTTTAGACAGTCACTTCTGGAGCTACACGAAAACATGAGTGATAATCTGCTTCTTTGCGAGTCTGTTTCACTGGGCGTGAGTCTGTTTCCCTGCGCTCAATGCCTGGGCTCCTTATACAATCACTTAGCGTTAGCCCAAGCAATGGCCGACTCCTCCCCTACACCAGCAAGTTCCTATGCTTGCGGCTGTATACACACTGTGGACTACTTAATGTGTCTTACATACCTACTACATCTTTAAGCCCTCATAATTTAATTTGGTGTGGGCAGCTTTTAAATGGAACAATAAAGCAATCAAATCAGGCAATGCTTAAAACTGTGAGAAATACAATATATTGACAACTGTGGTTTAAATAGCAAATGCCCCATATACTTGAACCTCTCTAGTGGGTGGTGGTGTTTTGGGGAGGTTATGGAACCTTTGGGGGGTAGAGTCTTCCTTGCTGGAAGAAGTACATCACGGGGGGGGGGGGTGGTAAGGGCAGACTTTTTACAGCCGTGTTCTACTTCCTGTTCTCACTCTCTCTGCTTCCTGTGTGAATGAAAATGTGACCAGCTAGCTTTCTGTTCCTGTTGAGTCTTGCCTGTTGCCATGCCTTTTTCTCACCATCATAGACACTATCCCTCTGGGACTGTAAGCCAAAATTAACCTTTTTCTCTTCTACATTGCTTTTGTTCGTGACATTTTATCATAGGAACAGAAAAGTAACTGGCACAGAAATATTTGCATTTGGAAGGTTGAGGTAGGAGATTTACTTTGGCACTGACTCTTTTCTACTTTGCAAAATAGGTTTTTACCAATGCAGATTATATCTGAAAAGCCTACTTAATGAGAGCAATCATTTCTCTCTTTTGCCAGCGTTTTCTGTTATATAAAAATCTCAGGCTGGAGATACAGGCCCAGTTTATAATGTGTTACCTAGCATGCACAAAAGCCTGGATTTGATCCCCAGATAAAGTGGGTGTGGTGGCACATTTCTGTAATCCCAACTCTGGGGGGATAGAGGCAAGACAATCAGAAATATGAGGTCATCGTCCTTGGCCACGCAGTTGAGCAGAACTTCTTGTCAGGAAAAGCTGGGTTTCCACTCCCTTGGTGCCCTTCAGACCCCAGCCTACACTGACTCAGATTTCGCATTGGGGGCTATGGCCTACAAAGAAGGCTAATAGGCACATAGAATGGTACTTTATGTTTTGTAAGAATTCAACTGCTTCATAGACCAGGACTTAATGAGACACTGGCAGGATTTCCCCTGTCTCTCTTTCTGTCCTCGGTCCTCCAAATCTCTTTGTCCCTGAGAAAGCTCTGTCAGTACTATAACCACTACTGTAATTTCAGTAGATCATAGTCTACAGTGGTGCTATTGGGAGATACTTTGGGACCTTAAGAGGTAGGGGGGCCTAGGGGCTGGGGAGATGGCTCAGTGGTTAAGAGCACTTGCTGCTCTTCCATAGGACCTGGGTTCAATTCCCAGCATCTACATGGCAGTTCACAACTGTCTATAACTCTAGTTCCAGAGTATCCAACACCCTCATATGGACATACATGCAGGCAAAAACATGAATGCACATGACATTTAAAAAAATAAATAAAAAGAGCGGGGCCTATTGGGATTCTCTTAGATTCCTGGGGATGAACATTCATAATGAATTGTGATAGCACATCAATTTTTCTCTTTCCCTTCTTCTCCCCTCTTCTCTGCACCTCTGACTTATGAATATGCCACAATGTGAGCACTTGTTTTACTCCATGATGCATTTATGTAATTATTCTTTAACAATAAAAACCTGAGAATCGGATATCAGGGTAAAACTGGAATGATCGGAGAAGTGGTGGAGAAGCAAACAGTAACCTCTCTCTCTCTCTCTCTCTCTCTCTCTCTCTCTCTCCCTCTCCCTCTCTCTCTCTCATTCTTCCATTCAAAAAGGCCTGAGATACTCTATAAGCCCCACCCTACTACTTCCAGTGTCTCTCTTTCTGTCCTCAGACCTCCAAAATCTCCATAGTTCATTTGGTCAGCTAGTTGCTGGCTCCACCCTCTGATTCAAAGCAAATTTTATTGGCAGTCTTGAGAGCGTCAGGATGCAGTCAAAATATTACACAACAACTACACGCTCCTGCCATGATGTACTTTCTCTCAACAAAGGCTCAAATCTGTGGGGCTGTCCCATCTTGAACTTGAGCCTCTAGAAATATGAGTTAAGTGCCTCAGGCATCTCGTTGTATTAACAGGAGACTCACTTATATGGTCATCATGGCTCAAACATCTCATTGTGTCTGCTTTCTCCATGGTCTCTGGGAAGGACATGGCTAAATTAGAGGCCGCCCCTGTAACTGTGGGCTTCCTGCAATGGCATGTGAGAGAAGTCTGTGTGCATGCTCATACTACTGCTCGTTGCATACATGTCCTCTATTAGTCTGTGCAGTCGATGAGCGCCTTTAACCATCGTTGCCATTCAGCACCAGATCACCAAATGCAGAAGTGTGTTTTGGTGCACCGGCCCTACCTAAGTTGTCTTCATATTTTCTCTTCATTCCCCTTCTCTACCCAGTTTCCTTTCTCCCCCCCCCAACCACGTGGTATTAATGGATGTTGTGAAAATCCTTTTCAGGGAAGACATCAGCACAGCCACCATTACGTTTTCTTTCTTGGAAGACGTGCCTGTGCCTGTACTGAGGCTGGAGGCTGCACTCCTCCTGTCCCAGCCCCCACCTGGTATAACTCAGGCTCTTGGTGCTTCTCAGACGGGAGGGAGCCTCTGCTAGAGAAATCCAACCACTACACCCCTCCCCCACCCCGTGTGGAAGGAGTCGTGAGGGGCAAGGGACCCCTTCAGCCCTCAGGAAGATGCATAGCCAATGCAGCACCGAAGAAAAGGAAACCCTGAACAAACAGCACAAGTGGGCAGGCCTGCTCACCCGAGTCCTGGTGATTGTGCTTCAGATAGACAGGGTCCAATTTAAAGGCTCCTGTTAAGTCGGTTCTCTTTTTCACCCTGATTTGAGAAAACAAAAGATAGGGCTCCTAAATCCCAGCAGGAATAAAGAAATTCTAAAGAGACAATTGCATCCCTCCCTTTGGCTATCAGACTATTAAGAAAACCCGATTGGAATTTCCCCAGGAATCTCATGCTGGGAAAAGGCTAGAAGCCAGGGCCAGCCTCAGGGTAACTTGTCTCCCAGAAACAGGTTTCACCCAGTTCTGAGGACTTGTCAGGTCACTTTTGCAGGAGACAGTGGAGCCAGGGCAATGATGGCCTAGACCACACACTGACCAGGACTGCTTACTTATGCCTGTCCCTTGCTCTTTAGTTAAATCTGATTTCCATATCAGTACCCAGAGAATGTGGGTGGAAGTGCTTCTTTATTTGTTTCTCTTCCCAATGTGGCACACTGAAGAAATCTTCTTCTCTATTTATCATTAATTAACAGTATCTTAATTGGCATATTGATGGTACACAGGCAACATTAGCTTATTAGAGCTGCCAGGGCCCAGGCACTGACTCTAACAACTCAGGGAGCACACCTTGTACCAAACTGGGCTCTACAATGTACTGGCTTCCATGGTTTCACATTTTGTACAGAGCTTTTGATTTCCAGCAATCGGTAGTGTTTCACCGTGGCTTTCTATAGGTTGATTTCAGCCTTAATTTTTGTTTTTTTGCTACTGGCATTCAAGCCCAGGCCCTCGTTCATTCTAAGCAAGTGCTCCAACACAGACAGCAACACCCCCAGCTCACCACTGTAATCTTCATTTACATTTTGATAATTGTTGGGGCTGGTTACTTTCTACTAAGAGACTGTGTTGGACCCTTCGTGTAAGTGATACACATACATACACACATAACAAATAAATAAGCAAATAAATAAGTCCCTTTTGAAAAATACAGATTTTCTTTTCTTTTCTTTTCTTTTTTTTAATGCAAAGGCATAGTGGCACATGCCTTTGGTTTTGTCCTGCAGGGTATTAAATTTTACCTAATGCCTTTTCTAAACCTGATGGGATAACTGTTTCTCATTTCTGTTTAACACAACAAATGACATTTTCAAACCTTCTAATGTTCTAATGTGTTCACACATCTGGAATACACACATTCTGGTCCATTATACCATTTTGTTAAGCATCACTGCATTTTATTTGCTGATTTAGAATTCAAATTTTTAAGTTTGTGAGGTTATCCTATGTTTTTCTTTTTGGGCTTCTCACCTGCTTTTGGAAAGCAGCTGAAATTAACTTGTTGGCATAAGAGACATTTACTGTTCCCCATGAACTACATTTGTGCTTGGACTAACACCTCCCCCCACAGACTGCAGAAGGGCTGAATTATAGTGTGCGAGTTTTTTTTTATTCTTAAGTCAGTTTTGGGGACACACACACACTTTTTATAGGATTGTATGTGTAGTTGTGGACATTTTGACATGACTTGATCATATTCCTCTCCGTTTTTTAATATCTCCCTTTTACCGAGACTGATCAGCGTGCACTTTTTCATTTACTCCCTCATTGGTGGTGCTGGGGGATGAATCCAGAACCTCTAATGTGCTGACAGGAAAGCTAACCCTGAGCTACATCCTAGCTCTTCTTTTCTTTTAATTCATCTTTCCCAAGGTCATGTTATCTGACAGAACAGTGACCAGTGTCTATTTTGCCGATCCTCTCTGAAGCTCTGATACAAAAGGGATGTTAAGACTTGAACACATCATCTCATACCTCCTTGCATGTGAAGAGTAAAAAGCTTATGAACAAAATAATGAATTCATGAAGAAACAGACTTGCTGTGCTTGTAGTGATTGCCAGTTTCAGAAACTTCCATTATTTTGTCCATTTCAATATTTAAAGAAGTCAACCAAATGTTTGTTTGTGTTACATTATGGGCAAGTCGTTGGTGAAATCTTATTGAACAAAAGAGAGACGCTCCAATTTAAAGATTACAGAGCACAAAACAAGCAAAAACAAAGAGAAACCCACCCCAAACCAAACTATATTTGTTTCTTGTTTTAGTCAAATCTTAAAACATATCTGTAGAAGATTATTAACTTGGGGCTGTTGACCTGTGTCACATTTTGCAGGGTCTGAGGGTCAGCCACCTCGGAACTCTGGTGTTTGTTTACAGGCCTCCTGACTGCCAGTGCTCTATTTTGACAGGGCAGATCACATTACTGCAATGATATGAGGCCTAGCAAAAGATTTCTTTCTATTTAGTAGATAGATGTTCAGGACAGTGTGAAAGATCACTGAAAAAAAGTTCTCAAATTTCATCATCTGAGCGACTGCCTGTCACCACCTTACAAGGCGCCATCTTCCCCTAAAGCCCTCTGCAAACATTCAGGGGGACCCCCGCTCCCCTCCCCAGCATGCTCCACCTACCCCTCCGTGAAGGCAGCTGGGCAGAGAAAGACAGGATGGGGATGTTATGTCTAGCTAGTGACCTTTTGCCTTTAGGCTGTACTTTCTGGGCTAAAATTCAGGGCCTTTTGTAGTGTTCAGAGAGAAAACACAGTCAATAACTGTTTGAACGAAAGTTGAAACAGAATGGGTGCCTAAGTCTGGCCCCTCCGCTAAAACACAACCCCTTTCTTCAGCTTCTTCTGAGCCCATGATGAATGACCCTGTGCACTGTCTCTGCATGGGTCTGTCAGATAAGTGCTGCTTCCTGCTATCTGCTCTTAGAAGGCATGCCATGAAGTGCTGGATTCTGTCTTACTCTCCACCCGGCCCTACATTTTAAGACTTCAGTCCCCCAGCACTGATACAGATCGGTATGTACCCTTTCACAAGAGAAAAATAACCCCTCCGCCCCCAGGTCTCTCTACCTATCTCTCTATCTCTCTTTCTGAAGGAATCTTGTTTGTTGCACAAGCTGGTTTCAAACTCCTGGCCTGAAGTAAACCTCTTATCTCAACTTCCTGAGTAGCTGAGACTGTGGGTGCCTGCCACCACGTATTTCTGGATTAAGCCTTAAGCTCTAGCTTCCTTGACCATAAAACAGGGAGGCAATTCCTAACCCTAAGAGCTATTGAGAGGGTGAGATAAACTGTGAAGTGCTGCAGAAATAGCAGACATTGCTCAGAAGGTAAAGCTCTTAAGCAAAGCGCCCACATTGCAGTGAATGGCTGACAGCCCTTTGTTAATTGTAACAAGGACCAGAGAAGAGTAGAGGAATTCTGTCCACGCAGCCTGAAAATTCAGGTGTGTGCTGCTTCTTGCAAACATCTGTTGTCATTTAACTTGGTCCAGCCCTTCTTCAAGGACAAGGTTTGCTGTGAGCAACTGTGAATCTTACTTTTCTGGGAGCCTCATGCTTGCTGGGGTAGCTGGCTAGTAGGGCTGTGTTGAACCTGAAAGCATGTGCCCCGCTCAGGGCTACTCAGCTCAAACCCATCCTAACTATGAGAAGGACATTTTGAAAAGAAACACATGTCTATAAAAACACCAGTTTTTAAATGTAGTAGCTTATTTGAAACAAATTCAAAGCCATCTCCCAACAAGATAAACTGCAACTCTTTCAACCAAATTTGAGCTAGGCATTGTGTTCGTTCTACCTCAGGGCCTTTGCACACACTCCCACTCCTGCCTGTTCTTTCCCAAGTCAGAGGTCTGGTCAAATGTCACTTCCCCAAAGGGTCTTCTCCTGACCTCTCTATCATAAATAACCTATCATCGAATGAAAGAACCAATTCATGGTGTCCTGGGCACTTTTTCCTCCTCATGTCAGCTCCCAGGCCCTCTGTACACTCCTCATCCAAATTTCTCTCCCCATCTTTCCCCAAGCATTCGCCTTATAGCTTCCTAACCACAGAAACTGAAGCCACCATCACCTACATGTTATGTACTGTCACCCACTGTTTTATTTAGTTTTTTTGTTTGTTTGTTTGTTTTTTGTTTCCTTTTTTTTTTTAGTTTACACCTGTTATTATTTTATTTCCTAGCACTCCATGGCTAAGAGCACTAGAGCATAAAATAATTTTGTTCTTGTTTTAATTCTATAATACTCAGATTCAAATGCAACTATATTTGAACAATGGGTTTTCTTTTAGCTGCTATCTGAATGTTGAATCTGCATCCTGAAGTGATTAGGAGAGGGAGACTTCAAGGTCATTAGGTCACAATAGTTCAGTCTTAATGGAATTACTGAATACCTCTCATAAAAGATCCTAGACAACTTGCTCATCCCCGCCACTAGATGTGGACACATTAAGGAATTGTCTATGAGGAAATGAACCCTAACCTGACATATAGGTCTACCATGGCCTTAATCTTGGATTTTCATCCTCCACAACTGTGAGAAATAAATTTCTCTTAGTAATCTACTGAGCCTGTGGTATTTTGTTGGGGCAACATGAATTGACTAAAACACTTGTGACAGTTTGGATAAATGTACCTCCAAAGGCCCAGAAGACACTGGTTCCCCAACCTGTGGCAGTGTTAGGAGCTGGTAGAGCCTTCCAGAGTGGAGGCCTAGTTGGAACTCTTACAATAGCAAGCTGTGCTTTTTAAGGAAATCATAGGAACCCAGGTCCTTCCTATCTCTCTGGTGTCTTGGCTGACTGTGGGGCAGACACTTTCTACGCCACGTGTTTCCTCCATGATATGCTGCCTCACCACAAGCCACAAGCAATGGAACCTACTGACCATAGACTGAAATCTCTGAAACTGGAAACAAATGTTTGTCTTCTTTTTGAGTTGATTCTCTTCAATAGTTTGTTGTAGTAACAGAAAGTACGATAGCTCAATGCATAGTGGTGCTCCCATACAGGCAGGCAACCTGAATTCAAGCCTCAGATCCCACAAGATGGCAGGAAATGGCCAACTCCTGAGTGTTGCCCTCTGCCTTCTGCACACATTCCAAGGCTTGTGCATGTCTGTACACACACACACATGCGCACACACACACCACAAAATTAATAAATTAAACTCGGAGAATGTTATTAAAATTTGGATGAAAAGACTGACAAAAATAAATTTGATTTTTATAGCAGTTAAAGCATTTCAGATAAGCTAATAAAACAATAAACTGGCTATTTGGTAAACTGAGGGATTTGACATTACTTAAATTAAGTGAGAGGTGTGTTCTTTCCTGTTTTAAGGTAGAGTGTCATTCATTTAATGACTTTACACACCGAGCAATTTTGCAAAGTAAGCAGGCATATTGAAAACATTAACTTTACAGGCTATATTTACAAAATTCAAACAAAGCCTTCTCCTGGTTCTATGAGGAATTAATTTCTCACTCTGATTTTTTTTTTTTTAAGAAATAGTTCCGGGTGTCCCTGCATCACTCCCAGACATTATTCCTTAAAACGTCATTATGTGCTACAATATTACTTGATTTTTAAACTTATTTTTCTTACTTAAATATAGCCAAAGTGATTACTGCACTGTTACTAAGAATTTCCAGGGAACTTTAAAGACCTGGTACTTTTATTTGTCCTCAGCAAGTACTTTTAAGCAGTTAGATTGTTTAAACTCCGAGTTAGTCTGAGAGACTGATGATAAAGCTAAGAATAAATACACAGAAGCCAAATAATTAAATATAAGTGCTGAAGTTCTCTTGGATCTGTTGCCGGCTCAGGAGCGATAAGTCAAATGACAGGTTGACTGTCTCCAGTCTTCCCTCAAGCTAATCTGTTGCAACAATACATTCTAGATAAAAGTTTACAACCAGAGAGAGATTGAGCAAGAATTCCAACAGTGGTTCTGAAATGGAAGTGACTGATGAACTAAGTGATTAGATGTGTTTTCTCTGCTCTCGCCCAGGCCCTGGATGTGTTCTGGCAGGTAGGCCTGCATCTCTGCAGAGCAAGGGTCACCGCAGGCAATAGTATTTGAACAACAAAGAAACTTACCACATGGCAGAGCAGTCAAAATTCACCAAAAGCCACTTGTGGGGATTAAAGTTAAAGGAATCTGCAAACTGCAGAGGAATAAGAACAGAAAAGAAACAGTTTAGTACAGCTCTTTAGGGATAAAGCAAGACTCTGGGCGTTCTAAGAGTTCACATTCTCAGTGACACGCGTTAATACCACACAAAATTCTCCATGTGAGAGTCCAAAAGCACTGGAAATCCAGAATATTCAATTTATAAGTCCCATGTCCAAAATATACAGATTGGGTCCACAAATACTTTTTCCCTTTAACTTTCCGAGCTAGCAAAGTTCTCAGATTATATGTATCATCATAAGGACAGGAAAGAGGAAAAAGAAAATATCAAAACTAATTGAGAATGATTAGAAATTCCCTTTTTTATTTAAAACTGAAGGTTTTTTTGCCAGCAGGACAACAGGACCATACTTTCCATGTACCTAAGGGTTTTCTTTCTCAGTTTTAAAGATGTCTAAGCTCGCTGAATTCCTGACAGTTTCAGGTTTCTTGGCTGGAGGATCACACCTAACGGCTGCAGCTTCACAGACCATGTTTTTAGGGAAAAATGAAGTTTCAACAAGCAACAGCCACGGATGGCTCCTGGGTTTCAGCCTCTGAAAGGCCGCCCTCTGCCTTTTTCTTTTTCCAAATGCAGGCCCCGTTTCCCACGTGACTGACAAGTGGCAATGAGTCCATCTGAATGTCAGGGATTTGGCCTCAGAGCTCGATTTAGATAGAAGCAAGGTTCAGTCTACCCCGATTTCCTAAAGGGACATTTTTCAAACTTCCCAAGGCTTTGCGGTTGCTTCCTCTTTATTTAATTCCAGGGACCCTCACTGAGGAGGCAGCAAAGCCCTAAGGGGTGTGATTGGTGTCAGTAATAGACATGGGGCCAACCAAGCAAGCTTCCATATGGACCCAAGCTGGAGGTGCCGATTCATTTCCTCCCAGGTTTCAGAAAAAGTAATTTTGAGAAGGAGACAGGAAATTACAGCAAGTTTCATTTGTTGATAAAAGGAAACAAAAGGTTAAAGAGGAGCATTGTTTGCTGGGGATTTTATTAGTTCCCTCCGCTGGGCTGATCTGTTTAAACTTCTTTCATTACGGTACAGTGATATTTTCCTCCCGCTGACAGAGAGGACGGCCCTTATCTGCAAGGGTCGGGCCACAGCAGGATATTGCGGCCGCTTATCTGACCACGGAGCAGCCAAGCCCTCAGCCAGGCAAGGAGAGAGCGGTACCCCTAATGGAGGAAAAATTGCAGCGACTCCTTGTCCCTGTGAGTGCCATGAATGCCGTCTGCTGTTGATACGATCTGGCTGCGGTGCCCATCGCTGTGGTGGTCTGACTGTCCCGCACCCCTCTGTGAAAGGTGAAACTTCTGAGTTGTCAGTTCAGGCCAAAGAAGAGCACTGGTAGATGAGGAAACCCTAAACCGGATACCTGGAGTCAGCAGGCTCCAGCCTAGGCCTGACTACGGAAAGGAGACTATGGCCCTTCTTCCCTCCACCAGTTGAAGGACAAATGGGTTGAGTGTTCCTTATCTGAAATGCTTCTTTATATTTAAAAGTATTTGCACATACAGAGTGACATAAATTAGCCATTGGACCCAAACTTAAACATGAAATATAAGTGTTGGAAGAAACAGCTTGGAGGTAGTTTTACTCAGTGTTTTTAAATTTTCCGTGTATGAAACAAAGCTTCATGATATGGAATTTGCCACTTTGGCATAATGTAAGTGCTTGGAAAGTTTCTGACTTTGGAACATTTTGGACGCTGGAGTTTAAATTAGAAATGTCCACACACCATCAAGATTAATGTTCATTTCTGAGACCCAAACACCCACAAAACTAGCTACGGGACATTAAGAGGTTTGGCATCAGAATCATAGCATCAGAACTTTCCACATGTTAGCACAACCGTCAGTACTTTGTGATGCTGACCTCTTTCTACCTCCTGGGATGGATCTAAGTGTAGCATGAAAGAAACTCAGTAAGGAATTACTGACTGCATACATGAATGAATGAATGCAGCACAGAAAGAAACCACAGTGCTTTTGTGGGAGATTATTCTCTTCAAAGACGGGGCAATTTGTATTCCATACCTTTGATGTTCAGTTTTCTGTTATTACAGTCTTATGAAAATTCAAAATAGTAATTAGAAAATTGATCGGCAAGCCTGATGTGCCAGCAGAAAGCAGTTTAGAGGTAGTTTCTTCAAACCCTGGTGGAAAATAAGGAAAGCATCTAATGCGTGTACGGTTTCTTAGGCAGCACCCTCTTCTTAAATACTTTAAGTGAGATTAACACAGCCACTCCTTAGGATAACTTGACAAAGGCTTCCTCAGGAGGAAATCCATTTCATGATATGAGCAGAGGATACCTGAACTGCCCAAGGGCACATGGTGATTCCAATTTGGGAGCCTAATGCTAAAGTCTACATGCTGATCCTGCTTTGCTTAGAAAGTGAGGTCTCTAGAAACCACTTCTTCCAAGAAGAAAGCAATTCTTTCCTGGCTAAGGCACTGACTCCCCTATTTTAGTACCTCCTTCCTTGGACACACTTCTACAAAAGGCCCCTTGGGGCACTTTAGTGAATTAATCAGCTAGTTGCCAGGTAGAAAAGCTTCCTATCCTATGGACTGCCAAACAATGGAATTCTGCATGAGTCTGGAAAGCTATTGGTGATATCTGTGTTAAGCCCACACTACTTGTGTTCTATAGTTCTAAGGAGAGAAAGTACTGGCTAACTGTTTGGATTACTACTTTTCAAGGAAGAGTTTCATTTGTTCTGGCAGGATACATTTTGTAATTTTCAGAAAAGTCCATGGGACACGTAAATGCATTGGTGACTTTCTGTGGGGCAGTGACTAATGTGTCTGTCATGCTCAGGTATAGGAGAGGAATGTGAGCAACACATTGAGCCAGATTGGAGGGAATTTCGGGTTGACATTTTGAATTATTGTTTGACTGGAATGCATAGAAAGTCTACTTTGCTCAGAAATATTCTTCCATAGCTTTGTAAGTCTAACCCATGAAACACAGCTCTGCCCAGATTTGTAGCAACTGGGAAATAGCTGTCAGCCTCAGGAACACTTCAAAAGACAGGCTGCATGACTGGATGTCCTCAGCCCCTGTCCTGAGGAAGTGTATTTCTTTTATTAAATTAGTTTTCATTTTTAAAAATTATGTATGGGGGGGCATGGGATAAATACATGTGAATGCAGGTGTGCACAGGCTAGAGCCATCAAATCTCCAAGAGTTGCAGTTATGGGAGTAGATGTTGGAAATCAAACTCAGGTCCTCTGCAAGAACAGTATGTACTCATAATCACTGATTCATTTCTCCAGCTCCCTGAGGAGATGTAACATCTAATAATCATCACAATTGGCTGGAAAGTAGTTTGCAGTAAGAGTTGGGGTGTCCAATTCTTACAAAAGGAGAATTTACTGATAATACACTGGGTTTGTCTTTGGTTTTCTTTTTTAATGATCTTGGAGTAGCCATGTTATTCAGTGGCAGAGTACTTGCCGGGTACACAGGAGGCGCCTGGGCTTGGTTCACAGTGCAAAAAGTCAAAACCAAAGACCGTATTGAACAGCCTAAAGCATACTCACCTCCACACCATTCAGAAGATACCTGAACTCAGGACAGATAAAGGCACTGCCTGCATATGCGGCGTCAATGTGCAGCCACACTCCCTCCAGGTTGCCTAATGGTCAGAAGCAAATGGTGAGATCACACCTGAACACAGCCTCGCCTCATGCAAGAAATGCCTATCTAGAGTCTAGCATATCTCTTACATATAGCATATCAATAGCATTTGTGGATCTAAAGAAGAAAGAAAGAAAGAAAAAAAGAAGGAAAGAAAGAGAAGCAGAAGCAACCACTCAGTACAGTGCTGAGTCTAGCACATGGCACCCCTTATTGTATTTGCTAGCTCCCTCTCAGGTCCTCCTTTAAGAAACATCCTTTATGGAAAGTTGGACACACAATCCCTACTCTCATGGTCTTAGTTATCAATTTGACCAGATTTGGAATCACCAGGGAAGACAAAGCTCCTGACATGTCTGTGAGGACATTTCTAGGGAGTGTTAGCTCAGGATGGGAAGAGCCACTGAAAGGGGATGGTACCTTCCAATGCATAGGTCACATATAAAGAGGAACAACACTGTCACCTTGCCTTCTTGCCCCAAATGCTGTCTCCTAGTCGTGTTAACTGCATTTGTTGCTGGTGCTGTTTTGGGCTGACATTACACTCCAGCTTCCTCACCCTATCTTTCCAGTATCTCCAGGCTTTCAGCTCTGGATTGGAACTGCTGAAGTATCTACTTCCTGGGCAGCTGAGCAGTGACCAAGTTCCTTGTATCTCTCTCTACATGGAGGGAGCTGCTATAGACAATCTAACATGTCCCATTTTTATAACCTATAGATGTACACATGTGTGTACAGGATGTACATGTACACATTCTATTGGTTCTCTCCCTCTAGAGAACCCTGCCAATATATCCACTGACATTGATCTGCCTCCTTCATGCCCACCACAAAGTTAGGTCATTTATCTTACGCTATTTTAAACTACCCTTGGCTCTTGCCATAAATGACTGAAGTTTCCAAACTGAATCGGTCACTTTTCCTTGCTATGATAAAATACCATAACAGAAGGAACGTAAGGGAGAATGGGCTTGCGTGGCTCACAGTTCAAGGTGATCAAGCAGCAGAAAATGACGAATACTTGTCCTCAGTTAGATTTCTACTTTTTATGCAATACAGGTCCCTAGCCCAGTGAATTGAGTTACCACTTTTAAGGTGGATATTTCCACCTCAATTAATCTAATCCAGATAATCCTCCAAAGGTCTTGCCAGAGGCTAACCTAATCTAAATAAAGGTCCAGGTGTGCCTGGAGGCTTGTCTCCTAGTGATTCTAGATCCCATCAAACTGACATTCACTTTCACTCCAACCACACATAACAGCCTTAAAGATAGAGCTCTCACCTTACTTTGTTTGGGAATGAGGGAGCCTTCTCTGTAAGCATACTTCATCAATATGTATGTATTTTAGCTCACTGCTCTACAGATGTCTGCCCATATCCACCCAGCCTAAACTTCATTCTCTTATAGGCAAATGAAGGTAAGGGTGATATATTTAACTTTGAGTATACACTAGATAATACTCCTACTTTGCATATCCTATCACTTAGAAGTCAGTGAAAAAAAAAACATTCATTTTCAGGTCTGGGCATAGTGCTGAGCACCTTTAATTCCAGCACTTGGGAGGCAAAGACAGGCAGATCTTTGAGTTCAAGGCCAGCCTGATCTACAAAGCAAGTTCCTGGATAGTCACACAGAAAAAAGAAAGGAAGGAAGGAAGGAAGGAAGGAAGGAAGGAAGGAAGGAAGGAAAGAAAGAAATTAATGTCCATTGTTGTGTAGCAATTTCATACAAATTGAAACATTCCATCTCAGAGAAAGACCTCTTAAGACTCAGGAAGTAAACAAATCTCACAGGTCTCAGGAAGTTCTTAAAACTGATAAGGTTTAAAAGACACCCCCACCCCAATTATATAGAAATAATGGTTACTAGGGAAAGGAGACTGGCCAGCAGTGCTGCCTGCAAATTCTGCAGGGAGCTCCAGGGTGTAGCATCTGTGAGATTATCACCCAGGCTGGTGTGGGCTTTTCAGTGATGTAGCTGCCCTTTAGTCATCCATGTTTCTGTGAGTAACCCCTCACCCAAACTCCTGTAAGTAACCACAATTCAAGTCAATGGTTACCAAGTTGGACTTTTGTGGAATTGTTAATTTGGTCTTCCACTGGTTTCCTGTCTGAGATGAGTAATACTTTGTATCTATCTAGGAAAACTCATACACCAAAAGAAATAAATAGCCCAGCCACCAAGTATAGTCACAAGGTCATTAAGACCTAAAGGTTGAGGCCACAGAGAAGATAGCAGGCAACCATCCCTGCATAAGCCAAGATACTGGTGTCCTTGTATTTATACAGAATAAAGGATCCACCACGGGTTTTCATGCATAATGGCCATTAATGTCTGTGCTGAGAAGAAAAATGAGTCATTATGAACTCTGCTGATAAAAGATGTAAAAGACATTGCAAAACTTTGGTTCAGTTTATTCTTCAAACTAAGACTCTTAGGAAATCAAGGTCAGATGAATTATAAGCTTGTGGATACCACCATATTAAAAAACCAAGGTACAAGGAGAAACTCGGGTCATTGCAAGCAAAGGTGAAAGTGTCAGTCTGAGCAGCTGCTCACATGACCTCAGTTGGATGAAGCAAGAGACAAAGCCTTAGGATAACACAAGACTCTCCCCAGGGAACAGCAGGATCATGATGGATGGCCAGCACAGCTATCACTCAGATTAGCTGTGAGGCCAGAAGAACTCTATACTCCTTTGTAGAACAAGCATGCTGTAATTTGAATGTCCGTTAAACCAAGCTGAGAATATTACCTTTGGGAAGTAACCAGATTATCATGGTGGAATTCAACTAACACCCTTGTAAAGGAGACGCCAGAGAGACTGCTTGTGTCTTCTACCACTTGAGCACACATAGAATGTCCCACCAGTAACCAGGGTATAAGTTCTCTCCAGGCATTAAATCTGCCAGTGACTTGATCCTGCATTTTCACACACTAGAAAATGTAAATAATGAATTCCTGCTATTTTTAAGTCCCTGGGGTCTGTGGTGTTTTGTGGAGCATGCCAAATGAACTAAAACAAGATGATTCCATGTTTTCCATGAGTGCTGCTTGGGTCCAACATAGACTTCTATCTACAGTATGTGCTTTTTTAGCTGAGGTCTTCTAATAGAGTTCTATAGACATAGACACCATTGTTCATTGTTCAGGATGCTAAACGAAGGAGTAAGACAAAACAAGATGGAAAGTCTCCATGGGCCTACAGTAAGAAACACTCCAGCACTCAGGAGGCAGAGTTCAAGACCAGCCTGGTCTACAAGACAATCTCCAAAGCCACAGAGAAACCCTGTCTTGAAAAACCAAAGGTAGGGTCTGGAAGGGTATTTAGGTGTCTCTTTTTCTCTCACCCCTCTGTTGCTCCTCCCATATCTTCTGCTATAACCTATCTCTTCTTAATTGACACCTCTTATGGCAATCAATCTAGCCTAACATCACTATCCTCTCTGATGCATCTGATGCACCGTTATCCTTTTCTTTCTTTTCGTTTTTTTTTTTTTTTTGGTTTTTTGTTTTTTTGTTTTTGTTTTGTTTTTTGTTTTGTTTTGTTTGTTTGTTTGAGACAGGGTTTCTCTGTAGCTTTGGAGCCTGTTCTGGGACTTGTTCAATAGGCTAGCTAGCCTCAAACTCTCAGAGATCCTCCTGTCTCTGCCTCCCGAGTACTGGGGTTAAAGGCGTGGGCCACCACCACCCAGTTGGTGCACCATTTTCAAAGGGACTAATAAGAGCTCAAGTTTCCTGAAGCAGAAACTGGAAGAAAGTCATCTTCCAAGAGATGGTGAGTGAAGAACTCTGTGCTGTTATGACTATGTCATTTTAATCAATAGGATAAGGCCAGCTCAGAGCATAGTGCTTGCTGGTGAAGCATGCTAATTGATGATGGCTAAATAAAAGTCATTGGTGGCAAAGGTTTTAACTACAAGACACTACCACTGGTTAGTACTATTGCCCTCAAGAATGAACACTGACCATGCATGAAAAACTTTGGTGTTGGCCTGTCACCACCCCTAACATTGTCCCAAAAGCAATCTCTGGGATTGAGGCCACACAGCAAAGCACCTATCAAGTTCTGCCCACAGCACCAGAACTGCCTGACAGAGGGAGCTGCAGGACAGACAGCAGGGCAGCATGAGCTGTAATCATCCAGCACTGTGAGCATTAATGGCAGGGGCCACCTGCTGGCTGTCATCTTCCTGCTCCTGTGGGGAGCCAGATTGAGTTCAGGGATAGCAGCCGTGTAGGCTCTACTGGCAGAAGACTTCAGTGCTTTAAATCCGATAGCCCTGGGGAATGACATCAGCCGGCTGTTGGCCAGGACATTCAGTCCTTGGCCTGACATCTGAGTCAGAGGACTTCGACTTGCTTGGCTGAGCTTGTGAAGGTCTGTAGCTAACGAGGCCCACAGTACAGCCATAGCTGGGGATGGCCAGCTAGTTCAGTGTGTTCTCAGCCTGCTGTGTGTGGCTGTCTTTAGCCAGTAATAATTACAGCTGTGCCATAGCTCATAACAGGTGGAGCCAAATCCTGAGTGAATGGCAAGGCTGTGTCCACCCCACTTCTCATGGTTGGTGATTAGCCTCACGGTCCTGGCAGTACAAGCGTGTACTACACGTAGTACATGCCTTTCCTACAGCCCATTGTCTGCATGAACTCCCCTGAGCTCCACTGTGAAGGAAATACTGTTTTGCCATTATGAGAGCCGTTTTTCTTTCCAATTTTTAGATAGGGGAAAATGAAGATCAGAATTTAAGACATGCAGCTGTAAGCTATAAGCTTCTCTGCTGCTTAAGGTCATGGCCACCCCTCCACCCCCCACCCCACCAGGGAGAAGCCTGCAGCACCACCTCCACCCCTGTCTCCTGCTAGCCAGGCAATAATGACCCAGGGGAGAAGAACCCATTCCTGAGAAGAGACCACAAGCAAATCAGGGGTTAGGAGAGGTGGGAAACGTGCTTGGCCCACACGGACTGACAATGAAGCCAAATGCCAAGCAGGTGGCGTGATGTCTGGCACAAGTCAAAGGACTGAGGTCAGAGAGCTTGCTAGGGACAACTCCACCCGAGCCTTCACATCGCTGAGGGACAGAAAAGGGTGAGTGTCATGGGCTGATATATACTTGATGCCTTAGAAACATTTCCAAGGCCTGCTGAGTTCCCAGTGTTCGCATCAAAGGTGAAACTTTACAAACACAGGCTTTTGTTCATTTTGTAACTATCACAGAATTCTAGACTCAACGAGAAAGACAAAATGTCCTGATTGAGGGAGGAAGGAGGAGAGCACGAGGCCTGAAATGGAGCATTCTCTGTAGAAGTTTATCTTGAAAGTATTGATTTGCTAAATCAATACTAACCACCCCATGCTGCTTAATGATGGCAGTCTGAGAAATGTGTCATTTCACAAGGTGGTCATTGGGAAAGCATCATAGAGTATGCTTGTATACACCCAAGATATAGCATATGCCATTCCAACTGGTGTTTATCCTCACTGAAAATGAAAATGTTACTGCATATCACAACAATTTCTTTTCTTTCTTTGGTTGTTTTTTTTTTTTTTTTTTTGGCTTTTCAAGTCAGTGTTTCTCTATGTATTCTTGGCTATTGTGGAAATCACTCTGTAGACCAGGCTGGCCTCAAACTCAGAGATCCATTTGCCTCTGCCTTCTTTTTGCTGGATTAAAGGTGTGCACCAACACCTTCTGGTTTATAATAATTTACTTTCTTTAAAAAAATTAAAATGTGATAGGCAGAGGTAGCACATGCCTTTAATCCCAGCACTTCAGAGGTAGAGGCAGGTGGATCTCTGCCGTCTAGGTCAGCCTGATTTACAGAGCAGGTTCTAGGGCAGCCAAGGCTACACAGAGAAACCCTGTCTCAAAAAACCCAAAACCAAACCAAAACAGAAAAGCCAAACGGGCATGACAAAAGATTAGATTCAGTCAACTCATGGCATATAAAGGACCTTCGTGTTGGGGTAATTGCTCCAAATGGTGAGGAGCTTAGTTTCCTTCACATAGTCACCATATCCTAAACATTATATTCCCATGAAGTACTTGGACATTTTCTCTCTTCCAAATAGTATGTTGGTATTGTTAATCTCAGCGATTGTGTGATTAGCTCAAACTCCGAGTTTATGGAATTTAAGTCCATGGGGTTACATTATTGTAAATATAAGACAAGGCATGCAAATCAAGATGATTAGAATTAATGAGGAGCACAGCTAAGAGTGAAAGGTTGGCTAAATCTCCCCCCTTCCATGTTAAGAATGCTTTTCAAAAAGAAAAATAAATCGGATACTCACAGATGGGGCCCACTTCTAGGAGATTGTCAAAAGAGCAGCAAGATGTGGTTCCCAGTGTAACAACCACCTAGGAAGTAAAAAAGGACCATTTTATCGTTCATGTTGCCATTGCTGTAACCCAGCCCTTCTTTCACAGCCATTGCTAGTGGATAGCCCAGGCACAATGCTAATGACTATTTTCATGGAGACACAAAACCATGAATATGTGTTTAATCTTTTGGTTAAAATAGACAAAGAGAACAAACCTATGAACAAGTCTCAGCTGTGGGTTGGAGAGATGGCTCTGTGGGTAGGAATATTTTTTGGGAAAGCAAAAGGACCTGAGTTCAAGCCCCTAGCTCCCATAAAAAAACCTAGGCATGTCCTCATATGTCTGTAACTCCAGCATTGGGGGACAGACACTGGTAGATGCCGGGGACTTACTGGTCAGTTAGCTTAGCCAAAACAGTGGGCTTCAGGTTCAATGAGAGACCCTGCTTAATAGAATAATACCAGGGCTGGAGAGATGGCTCAGCAATTAAGAGCACTTGCTGCTCTTATAGAAGAACCAGGTTTGGTTCCCAGAATCTACATGGCTGCTCACAATTGTCCATACTCCAGTTTCAAGGGATCTATTGTCCTCTTCTGATCTCTATTGGCACTAGGTCACACATGGTGCACACCATACACACACACACACACACATATATATATATATATACACACACAATATATATATATATATATATATATATATATATATATATATATATATATATATGTTGTTCTTTTGAGACAGGGTTTCTCTGTATATCCCTGGCAGTACTGGAACTCACTCTGTAGACCAGGCTGGCCCTGAACTCACAGAGATCTGCCTGCCTCTACCAACTGAGTGCTGGGATTAAAGGTGTGCATCATCATTGCCTGGTTTATAATTTAAAAAATATATGGTGGGGATCACAATACAGACGTCAATGTCTTTCTGTGACCTCCACATACACATGCATGGTCATGCATATGACCATACACATAAGGGCATATAATACACACACACACACTATATATATATATATATATATATATATATATATATACACACACACACACACACACACACACACACACACACACACACACATATATACCTGAACTCTGAGCTGTGAGGCTAGGAAGTACTGGCTTTCATGGATTATCACTTACATTTAACCTACAAAAGATTTTCAAGGAATGGTGCATTGGATAGAAATGAAGGAATTTAGTCACATGAATTCTTATATTCTACTTCAGCTGTATCTGTTAGAGATAAGGTCTCCCATAGAATAAAGAATTTAGACATCTTCACCTAGGTGTGTGTGTGGGGTGTGTGTGTGTGTGTGTGTGTGTGTGTGTGTGTGTGTGTGTGTGTACAATGTCCTTACTCTGTGACTTTTCTTATCCAGAATGCCATTGCTCCCAAAGATTTGCTTCAACCTTCAAAAGGTCCATGAGAAAGTTCTGCTGCTGCTGTCAATGATACTAAAGGTGTTCTGAGAAAACTTGGGGTACTGTGGATCCTGAAATGGGAACAATGACCTAGAATCCTCTGTAGAATCTATCCTCTCTGTGCCTAGTGACACTGTAACCTGTGTTGCTCATTCATGTGACTATCTCTTCCTCCAGCTCCACAATATTCTTGAAACCAAGTCTTTATGTTGGTGGGAATTTGTACTTTACTAGACATGGAATGGACCCTAAAATGTGTTTGCTGAACTGACCCTCTCCAAATGATAAGAAAAAGTCTTGTTTATGAAAGCCAAGGGCCAATATGATTCACAGAGGTCATGCTGTTGGGATAGTGAACTTCCTCTGGCTTGATGGAAACATGAAATTTCATGTACACTTGTGTCCATTGCATGTCAAATGTCAAGTGTTCATGATTGTTCAAGTCTCCCGGGAAGTAAGGCACACAATGCTGTTTGAGCAAAGTTTGCACCCTTGCATCAAGTCCCCTGATCCAATAATATTGACTACACCACAGGGTCCAAGTGTTAACTAGGACAGGTCAGAAATTTAGACATGGTTATCTGGCAAGGCCTTTCTGGCTGATACACAGATGACCACTTATATTTGTTCTGAAAGCCAAACCCACCTTACAGCAAGATCATACTCACTTGCCAGGTAACCTGTCATCTGTGGGTCACTCACCTGGCTTCCTGGGCCCTGCTGCTCACTGGGGCCTGGGTTGGTGGAGGTACTTGGCACTCTTTCTCACAGGTTGTGCCTTTACCAGAGACCAGAGTTTCTTCTGCACCAAGTTGGCAGCTTCTCTCTAGCAACCATCTATATCCATAAAGGTCAGCTCCTCATAGGGCTGTCCTCAGGCTCAGCAGAGGCAAGCATTTAAATACAGGCTTTGTGATTATGTATGTATGGTGACCCAGAAGGTCATGAAGTCCTCCACTGAAGATAGTTTATTGTCCTATTAACAGTTCCTCGGAAGAGGACCATGTCATTCTGTGGAGTACACCATAGGGTACACATGCAGAAGCTTTAGGACCAGTCAGATGTCAGAGCACGAGGCCATTCTCTTAGTGCTCATAGGAAGTTACAGTCAAGGCCATTTGCCACTAAGCCTAATGACCTAGGTTTGATTCCAGGACCCATGTGGTAGAAAGAGAGAACTGATTCCTATAAGGTATCCTCCAGCCTCCACATACACACTAAATAAATGTATTTAAAAGAAAAAAAAAAGAAAGAAAGAAAAGAAAGAAGACCCTGTCTCAAAAGAACCAAACTCAAATGAGAGAGAGAGAAAGCACCCTAGGTATGAAGCTCAGTTGTATTGCATTGCTGGGTTGCTTGCTGGGCCCCTTCTTTCTCACTCACAAGGTAACATGGACACAGGACTTGCCCAGTGTGAAAGGTACCAGTGGGCTTCCAGGCTTCCTGTTCCCAGGCTTTCCGGGAGCCTCACACTCCTCTACATCTCAGCGCACTGTCCTCACTTCATGCAGTCAACATTCTCCCCATTTGCCTCGTTTGTACACGATGAGTCATGCATGCAGTAGGTCTCAGGGTCACATGTGGTTTTCCTTTGGTGTCTGTAACTTCATCCTGATATTTAACTGAATGTTAAGATACTTTGCTTTAGGTACCTGGCTTACTGGGTTAGTTCATCATAGCACTCTTAAGTGCTTTGTCTGGGTTATTCATGGTAAAGCCATGCAGTTTCAGTAAAAACAGATTGACTCGACATTAATACTGCGTTAGCCATTTGTGTCTCTTAGAAATGACCTATCTGCAATGCAGCAATTGCTTCAGCTTCATCTAATGTTCTCATCTAAACACTAATTGGCTTAAGAACAATAATTTCTGCCGTTGAATTCATACATGTTAAAGATTTGCTTGTTAAAATCTGCCTTTATCTATTACTGGATGTACAAAGAGTATAGAGAATGATTTCTGCCAAATGTGATTACTGCTTATCGCCTGAGATGAGCTTTTGGGCAACATAAACGTTCGTTCTTAGATTTGCACACAAGTATTGATTTATTTGTAATGAGCTTGAGATACTGTGCACAAACAATAGCATTCTGCCTTGTTCTGGAAGGAGCCCTGATGGGAAATAAAAATGAGTGACTGTGCTTAGTGCTTTGCTGGTGTAGTCTGGTTGCTCTGAGTGCTTCCTGGGTAGGTCATCACAATGACCTTAGATAGGCTCACAATCCCTGCTTCATAATTAGAGAAGATGCCAGAGTAGGTAACTGTCCAAGAGCATATGGCCAGGGATAGATCAATGGTGATACCACTAGCCACATCTTTGGAAGACAGTGGTTCTGAGTGCTTGCCACGGGCCCCAGTCCTTTCTAGCTGCAGAGGAGTTGTGAGCAGGCAGTAAGACCAAAGATGGCGAGGCATCGGGGGTGGCATGGACAGTGTCCTAATGACTTGTCCACGTGCCACCGAGCTACAAATCAGCTTGTCCTAATTCTCAGAAGCCATATTAAAGCTAGCACCTGCTCTGCTCCAGGCTCTGATTACCCCAGCTCAGCATCGTTCAGTGACACTAACCTGATTTCAGTGTGCTCTGCAGAGTCCTAATCACATTTGTGTAGCAGAAGGGGGCAGGAGCCAGAGCAAGCCTCTATCTTGAGAGCCTGCGGCCTTCCTGCTAGTCACAGAGCCTGTGTGACCTCCTCCCCTGCTGTCCCTACCCCATCAGCCCTTTTCCCAACGTACGTGCCTTGCAGGCATTGCCCTTTGCTGATGTTATTAAGTTGGCTTTATTGAAGAAGCAAACTATTATGAAGAAAATAGAAAGAGAGAAGCTTTAGCATGGTACCCAAGTCCATGGAAGGACGACAGTCAGCTTCCTTGGTCAGACTGCCAAATAAGCCTTATTCTCAGGAGTGGGTATCCAGATTGAGGGGCCTACAATTCTTTACACATACTGAGGGCTACACACCTGCATCCCAGAAGGGTGCATGTAGCCATTACACATGCACACATGCAAATACTTATGGCCACCAAGGAACATTAGGGAACTAAAGCAAGGCATATGTTACCTCTTCCCTATCTGGGGCAGGAGGGTGTATCCTAGTTGAATAGCCCCAGGCTGCACCTTGAAATAATAAACCATTTGCACTGTCTCAAGTAGCCTGTGCTCTTTCCCATTGATGAATGTTATCAGTCCTCATTCCTTTAACAAAAAAATGCAATGCACCATGAATCCTTGCCTCTCCAACCGCTAGGATATACTTATAGTTGCTATTGTGTTGCTTAGCAACAGGCATTATTGATCCTCTCCAAAGCTGATTGCATCGTCTACTCTTATCTGTATATGTAGTTATCATGAAATGGTGCAAAGACCAGGCATATCTGTCTCTTTGCCATAAAAAAAAAAAAAAAAAAAAAAAAAAAAAAAAAAACCATTCCAAGAGGAAATAGACTGTGACTGGTCAGATATCCTCAGAGTTGGTAAAGGTACACTGAGATACAAGCATTTGTCAAATGTATGAATGTGTGAATGAACTGTGACACTTCTCTTCATGCCAGTACGTAGGACTGGTGATATCTGTGGCTTCTGCCTGCAAAAGGGCAAGGATATCTTCTAATATTTTCTGAAATTTGGTTCATTAAAGAAAGCACATTCAAAAACATGGCATATATTTTCTCTCTCCCCTCCTGAAGGAAAATAAAATTAGACTCTGTTTCAATGAACTGTGCAGTCTTCAGTACCTGTGTTTCTCCTTATTTGGCTTCTTCAGTTGAGCACATGAATACAGTTGACCCTCTGTGTTTGAGGTTTGATTTGAGGTTGGAACTAACAATTTGACACTGTTTAGGTGGCCAAGAATCTGAAACTAAATAGACCACGGACCTACAAGAAAACCAAATACTACTGCTCTGCTACATGAATGTACCAATAAAACGACTCCTAATGATATTCTGCTATATTCATAGATCACTGCCTTGCTCAGTCATCATCAGAGAAGCTTCCTCCTGCATACAGGAATGCATACACCCACAATTGGACAGTGTGAAGAGAGTGAGAGAACTTGGAACACTCAATTCTAAAAGGGAGGTATTCATCAAATCCTTCCCCTCAGGGCTTAGGGAACTGTATACAAGAAGGAGCAAAAAATATTGTCAGAGCCAGAGGGAAGGAATGATACCAAAGAAACAGTGTCTTCCCTAAACAACAGGATAGACACATGTATGAACTCACAGACACTGTGGCAGCATGTTCAGGCTTGCACAGGTCCAAACCAGACAGGGTCCCAGTGCTGAGATGGGGAATCAGACAGGAGCTTACACACACACACACACACACACACACACACACACCAGCTAATGATCTATATCCAATTAACAACTGCTTGCAAAGGAAAATTTAGTTTCTCCAAGGGAGTCTCATTGGGTACACAAACCACACTTAAGGGCAGGCCCCATGCCCAGCAGTAGATAGATGGCCAACACAAAGCAAACTCAAAAGTATTTTTGGAGATTTATTTATTTTTTTGTCTCATATTGCTTTGTTTGGCTTTTTTTTTTTTTAAGTCTTTTCCTTGTATATTATGGCTTCTGATTGTTTTTATGGTGTGTGTGTGTAAGCATTTCTTGTGATCTTCCTTTGTTTCTATTTTCCTTTTTTTTTTTTTTTTGTTAGCTTGTTCATTTTATTTTATTCTTGTTTGTTTTTTACTTGCCTTTTTGTTTTCTTTAGAGAGAGAAAATGTGTGTGGAGTTGGAAGGGTGGGGAGATGGAAGGGATCTGGGTGAAGATGAGAGAGGGAAAGCCATAATTAAAATATATGGTACAAAAATAACTATTTTCAATTAAAAATGAAATTTAAAAAATATTAGGAATAAAACCTCAGAAAGTTCCAAAAGAAACACTTTAATTTGCTGGGCATGAAGTACCATGTGTTGAATCCATGAATAAAATGATGTGTAGGCATTGCTTTAGACATCAGAAGTATTTAAAATATATAGGAAGGTACCAAGGTTATATGCAAATACTGTGAGCTTTCATATAAGGTTCTTGAGAATCCACAGGCATCCTGGAAACAATATCTTGTGGATAGTGAGATACAACTAAACCTTTCATTTCTGTACATTTTCCACAAGCCCAATGTATATATTGAATGTAAACATTTCATTACAAAAAAAATTAAACTGAACACAGTAATGCAGGGAATTTGAGAGTGTGCTGGTTAGTTTTTTGTCAACTTGACACAAGCTAGGGAATAGGGAACCTCAACGGAAAAAATTCTCCCATCAAATTAGCCTGTAAGCAAGTCTGCGGGGCATTTTCTTGATTAATGTGTGATGGGGGAGGGCCCAGCTCACTGTGGGAAATGCTACCTTTGGGCAGATGGTCTGGATTGTATAAGAAAACTGAGCAATTCATAACAACAAGCCAGTAATGAGGATTGCTCCATGCCTCTGCTTTGCTTCCTGGACCCAAGTTTCTGACTTGAGTTCCTGCCCTGATTTCCCTTCAGGTGGACTGTGATTGGGTTGTGTAAGTTAAATAAACACTTCAGCCCCAAGCTGTGTTTGGTCAGTGTTTGTCACAGCATTAGAAAGAAAACTAGGACAGGGGATATTATACACCATATAGGAGGAACCTGGAAAGTGGCAGAAGCAAGTCTTTTTGTATCAACCATTAGGAAGAACAGAAGGGCTGGGGAAATTGCTCAGTTGGTTAAGTGTCTGCCATGCAAACATGAGGATCACAATTGATCCCCAGCATCCATGTAAAAAGTTGGGTGATGCAGTATGAACCTGTAATCCCAGGGCTGGGGGAGGGGGTGAGAACAGGTGGCTCCCTAACTCCAAGTTCATTCAATGAGAGAACCTGTCTCAAAAATTCAGATAGAGAGCAATTGAAGAAGATATCCAGTATTGACAGCTGTCATCCACATGTACACACACAAGGTTACACGTACACATATTACTGTATGTACATATGCATACATGAATGCATGTACATGTTACACCACACACAAACAAACAAACAAACAAAAAGAATAGAAACTCTGGTATATGTTACATGGAATAATGATGAAGACATATGCTAAGTGAAAAACATCTTTCATGAAAAGAGGTACTTGGAACAATGAAATTCATAGGCACATAAAATATAAGAGTGATTTCCAGTGGCTTTAGGGAGTGGAGGTTACTATTTAATGGACACAAAATTTCAGTCTTCTGAGAAGAAAGGAGTTTTGTGCATTGGCAAATGGTGATAATTGCATATAAACTAATCATTTGAACATGTATTAGTTTAGTAAGTTATATGTACAGGTGCAGAGTTGCAAAGAAAAGTTGTAATACTAGCTTTGGGAGTAAAACAATAGCAATGATTATTCTGAAAGTTCATATTTCATAACACACACCCAGGTGGTCCTTGGCTTACAGTGGTGCAACTTCAGATTTTTCAATCTTATGACAGTGTGGCAGTGATACACAGCCAAAACTTCAGGGCTAATGTACTAAACAGCACTGAAAAACACATTTGGAAGTGGTTAATGTGTTTTACACTATGTATATTCTCTCCCGAATAAAAATTTTTTTTTAAAATTCACAGAGGGTAAAGTGGGGACAACATAGCAATAACAAAAGAATAACTTTTCATGATGCTGAAGGGTCAGTTCCCCTAAGGAAACAGCAGCCCTTATTGGTATGCATCCCTCAACAAAATATATGAATTAAAAATTGATAGACCTGTAGAAAGAAACAAATGAGCCAACCCTCACAGTTAAAGACTCTTAATACTCTTCTACCAGGAATAGATAGATCCATGAGACAGAGATTTGATAAAGATGTACTTGAATTGAAAAGTACCATCAATCATTTGATCTAATTAAATCTGTAAAATACTTCACATGATGATCATAGAATGTATCTTCTCATGTTGACATGGAACATTCACCAATGCAAGCCACATTCTGAGCCATAAAACACATCTCACTAAATATGAAAAAATAGATATTGTACAAGATATGTTCTTAAATTTACAGTTGAATTTAATGAGAAATCAGTGTTCAAAAGATAGCTAGATTACATCCCAAACTCTGAATAATCATAAAATACATTTCTAAATGTCAAAGGAAAATTCTCAAGAAATACTAGAAAGCACTTCAGCCCATAGAAAATGACACTACAATTCAAGAATATCAGAATAGTGAAATTGCTTAAACAGAGATTTATAGCATTGAATATATCTACTAGAATAAAGAATCATCTTAGGAAACTAGTAAAAGAAGAAAATTAAGTGCAAAATGAACATAAGAAAATAAAAAGAAATATCAATAAATCAGTGAAATGGAAAATAGTAAAAACCTGATTCTTTGAAAAGATCAATAAATGTGATAGACTTCTAGCCAGATTAGCTAAGACAAAACAGCAAAGACAGAAACTATTAACATCAAACCTGAAATTGGAGCCATCACTGCTGATCTCGTTCGTATTGGAAGGCTAATAGAGAATAGTATGGCCTCTGATCTCATAGACATTAAAGGGATAGTAAGAAATATCATGGGCTCGGTATCCACAAATGTAAAGACTCAGATAAAATGCAAAATTTCTGGAGAGATTTAACATAAACCCCTCCCATAAAGATAAATAAATACTTCTCAGTAGAGCTGTGTGTGTTTAAACTGTGTGTGCAGTCAACAACTTGCAAAATCAGAAAGCTCACCCACTGTAGCCAACTGGAATCCTCTGGTTGTTCCATGACCATTTCAGAAAGAAACTTGAAATGCCATAGCTCATTCTATGATATTAACATTAGCACAATAACTAAACTAGACAGGAACATCAGGAAATGTTGTGATAGTCAAGTATATGTCATAAATATAGATGTAAGAATCTCAAATAAAATATTTGCAAAATGCCTCCAACAGGGAGAAAATAATTATATACCACAACCAAGCGTGGTTTTCTTCAGATGTAAAGGCTGGTTGAATGTTTGAAAACAAATAAATATAATCTGGCTAAAGAAGAGAAATCACATCATTACTTATGATCTGAAGCAAAGCAAACTAAGATTATACAAAACTTCCTCAACTCGATAATAGCTACGAGTCTCATGGTTGATATTAACAATTGAATCTAAAGTTTATAATCAAGAATCAAAAGACTCAAAAAGAAAACAGAAATAATTTTAAACAATAAATTCTGAGTTCTAATCCCACCTTAGTCAACTTATTGTAAACCTGCAATAACCAAAACAGTGTGGTCTTAGAAAAAAGAAAGAAAAAGCCAGACCAACAGACCAGAAATAGGTCTACACATGTAAGCCAAGCGCTGACAAAGGAGGAATGGTTGTTTAATGGAGGAAGTATAGTCTTTCAACAGACAACTCTGGAACAATGGCCCATCACAGCACACACATACACACACCCTCAAAGGACTCTAAACATATTTTACTCTTTTCACAAAAATCAGCTGAAAATAGATGATAGATTTAAGTATAAAGTAGAAAACTACAAAGCTCCTAGAATGTAACTCTGAAGAAAATCTATCTGGTCATGGTGTTGAATCAGTTGGCTGGAGTCCTTTTGTTCTGTTTATACAGAAATAATGTGTAGCCAAGGAGACAACCTTCAAGTACTGGGCGCTTTTGTTTCCCTTGGTGTTTTGCAGCAGTGAGTGATGGCCGTAAGCAGGTGGGAGCAACAGCAGGTGGTACCTTCTAGTGTTACAGTCTTCATGCATGCCTTGGATATTGGGACTCTAAGCCCTGTACGTGCTACAAGTCTTGTGTAAGCCTAGAAAGCTGGGATTTTTCAGCCTTTGGTTGTAATTAGGGTTGAAGTTTGTGGGCAGCAGGAGTATAAGGGTTTCTCAGCTCTTGACAGCATCCAGTGTCACAGACCTTGTGTAGCCAAAGGAAGTTGGGATTCCTTAACCCCATACTCTGACCAGTGTTACGTGCTAGCCCTGGGGCATCTGAGACCCTCATTTAAAGATCTGACAGTTCTCTGGAATTCCTCTGGCAACCAAGGCCTGCACTTTTTCTTTTCTGACACTGTAGAGTCCTTTATCCTTCCTTAGTCTCAGCTGTCCACCCTCTCTTGTCGCCCCTCTTCTTCATCCCTTCTTTGGCCCACCCTAGCTGCTCTCAAACTGTTCATCTGATTCTTCTTCAGCTGTCGAGCAGCTGCCTTGCTTCTTTCACAGCCCAGCCTGCCAATTGCTCAGCTGTCACTGCCACTGCCACTCTGCTGCCTTTGCCATCGAGGCTGCTCTGCTCTCTCTGTTGCTCAGCCACACTACTAAAAGGAAAGACCACTGGAGAGAATCCTTTTATTAGGCCTAATGTTGCAACACCAGGGAAGGCAACACAAGAGAGCACACCAGAGCTGATACACTTAGCCTGGGAAGTCTGGGAGTACAGCCCAAGAAAAGGAATTTAGGCAGAAACTGCCTAAATTTGCTTTGGACCAGCACAGCCTTGCCTCTTTACCGCAAGTCACGGCAGTTCCTTTGCTAGGCAAACACAGACGTGGCTTCCTTTTGGCCTACGTGGAAATGGTTGCAGGATTATATAGAGCTCATGGAAGCTTTCGATAGCAAAAAAGAAAGGCACAAATGGTTTCAATCAGTCCCTGCTGGAGCAGTAGCTGGGGCAATCAACTAAGGCTGTTCTAGTTTTCTCAGGGTGTCTGTGAAATGTTCTCAATGGCTGGTGCTGGCATCAGGTTAGTTGACGATTTGACTGGAAGTTTTGCTGCAGCTATGGCAGCAAGGGGGAGTCTAATGCTGCTAATTAAGGAGTCAAATCATGCCATTCATCTGCATGTTTAATTATTTATGAGAAAAAGAACATCACAAGGAGTACTTAAAGACTTTGTCATCAACACTAATAGTGTCTCACTGTTATTGTTGTTTTGTGTTTGTATTTTATAAACAGTATTTAACCCTACTCCAGGGAGGGAAAGGTCCCTTGTACCGTTTTATGTCGAATATCAAAGGCCTGATCTGTGGAAAGAAAGGATAAATTGCACTTCACTGAAATTAGATATCAGTCCCACAATTCAGAGAGTATAATAACAGGCTACAGACTGTGAGCAGACATTTGGAAAACATGCAAGTCGGTATGGAAACTTTCTGTTCTATTTTTCTTTTGGGAACTTGGGCTATGGCTTGAATGTGGAATGTCCCTCACAGGCTTATGTGTTTCAACACTTGCACAGATGGCCATACAGCTTCAGAATACTGTAGAACATTCCGGACATGGGGCCTCACTATGGGAAGTGGGTCATTGCAGGGCAGGCCTTATGGGTTCTTGGCCAGCTCCCTTCTAGCCTGTGCTCTCTGCTTTTTGATGCTGATATGATTAAACAGCTGTCTCACATTCCAACGGCCCTCAAAGCTGCCCCTGCTGTCATCTGATAGGCTGTGTTCCCTAAACCATAAGCCAAAAATAAGTCCTTCCTTCTTGAATTATTTCTGTTAGCTATTCTATTATAGCTGCAACTTAAAACTGCTCTATCAAAATCAATCTGTTACTTAAAAAATAAAAAATCAACCGAGGTTTGATATTGATGGCTTCTGGGAGAGAGTCAGTTTTTTTTTTTTTTTTTTTTTTAAAGGGTGCGGCTCCTGGTATGTCAACTGTGCTCCAGTGAATGGTCTCACGTCCATGAGTATCTGGGCAACACAAATAGACTCTGTGAGTTATTTAAAAAGAAAAAAAAAAAAAAGAGCCATAAATTTGGGAGTAGATAGGGAGATGTGGGTAGTTCTGAAAAGAATTAGGGAGAGAAATTGAGGGTTAATATGATCAAAGTGCATTCTACAAAATTCTCAGGGAATTCATTTAAACGTTTATTTAAAAAAGACAAAATTAAAAGTCAACTCAAGGGCTGGAAAGATGGCTTAGTGGCTAAGAGCACATGCTGTTTTGCAGAAGATCTGATTTCAATTCCTCGCACCCATTATGGGGAAGCTCACACACAGTAAGCCAGCACCAATTTCTTGATTCTAATGTTACTGCAATTATATGAACTGTAATACACGAGGGCAAAAGTGATGGGTATAGAATACTTTTGAAAAGATTTTCTTTTATTATTTTAAATTGTGTGTTTGTGCCTGTATATAAGTATGTGCATATCAGTGAGGGCACCCACAGAGGCCAGAGCCATTCAGTCCTCCTGGAGCTGGGATACCCGACACAGGTGTGGGGAACCAAACTTTTCTTTTCTTTTTTTTTTTAAAAGATAGAAAGCACAGAAAGAAGCATACAAGATACCCAACACTCAGGAGAAAGACTTAAGTCATGAAATCATAGCCCCAGAATGAAAAGAGGGAGACAATGAAGAGAAGTAAACTATGAGAAGACAATGGTCATTTCCCCAAACTGATGTCAGAATCCACGGAAATTGAGAAGTACGAGAAATAGTTCTCGTTGTGTCTTGGTAAAACTACCTAAAAGTAAAGACAGAAAAACAAATACTCTAAGCTACTGGGAATGTCACACCCCCTTATCGCAGTGGGGACGGCGAGCAATATGAGCACCAGTGTGCATGCATTCATTGCTCTTGATGGACTGCCCTTGAACTGTGAGTTCAAAATACAAAACAAGCAGGAGCTTGAAAGATGGCTAGGTGATTAAGAGCACTGGCTACTCTTCCAGAAGACTGGTGTTTGATTCCTAACACACACATGGAGACATGGTGGCTCACAACTATCTATAATCCCAGTTTCAGGGGATCTGATACCCCTGACCTCTAGGGACACTACACACAAATGAAGCACAGACTACATCCAAGTAAAATGCAAAATAAAATGAAAGTCTTCAAAATCAAAACTAACAAAAGCACCCCTCTGTCCTTAGGTTGTCTTTGTCAGAGTATTTTATCAATAAAAGTATCTTTCAAAAGTAAATGGAAACTAAAGATGTTTTCACGAAAATAAAACTAGCAGTCAACACTATTGATTCACTAAAACAGCTTCTAACAACACAGAAGAACATAAGAAATATAAAATAAATGAATGCTAACAAAACTGACACGGCAGATTTATCTAAATTTGTGTTGCTCTTGTAAATTCTCTTTGTCTAGTAGAGTTTAAATATGTGTAGATTTAAAGGTGATGGGGAGGTATAATAAAATAATATATAACCAACACGATAAAAATGAAG
This sequence comes from Phodopus roborovskii, assembly GCF_943737965.1. Classification (NCBI taxonomy): domain Eukaryota; kingdom Metazoa; phylum Chordata; class Mammalia; order Rodentia; family Cricetidae; genus Phodopus; species Phodopus roborovskii. Next base: position 5,605,822 of record NW_026126547.1, read on the forward strand.
AAAATGGAACAATATAAAAACACTCAATAAAAAAATTCAAAAAAGTAGAGAAAAAAAATAAGAAGTGAACCAAACAGAAAACAAATACCAGGATGGTAGATAACATTTAAATCCATCAGTAATTAATTTTGGTAAAATGGAGAAACTGGGTGACAACTGTTACAGAGGAAGTGGGTATTTCCTAATAGCAAGCCGTCCTTCATAAAAAAAGGGAGACTTCCAGTTTTCCAGCACTATTTGTTGAAGATGCCATTTTTTCTCCAGTGTGGATTTTTTTTAAGGTTTATTTATTATGCGTGCAGGGTTTTGCCTGCATGTATGCCTGCACACCAGAAGAGGGTACAAGATCTTATTATAGATGGCTGTGAGCCACCATGTGGTTGCTGGGAATTGAACTGGGGATCTCTGGAAGAGCAATTAGTGAGAGCTCTTAGCCTCTGAGCCATCTCTCCAGCCCAATGAGTTTTTTTTTTAAATGTTTATTGTTTTTTCTTTTTAATCTTTGCCAAAAATCAAGTGGCTTAGGTGCCATCGCACCTAGAAATTTGTTCTTTATGTTATACCCTGCAAAAAGATCAATTCTAAATGCACCGAAGACCTTAAGGCTGTACTCAAAATATCTAGAAGAGACAATAAAAAACATAGTCCGGAATATAGACTCAGGTATGGATTTCTCTATAGGACCCCAGCTGTATAGGAAATAAGGCTAACATTCAACAAGCTGGTTAGCATGAAATTAAAGAGATTCTATGCTGCAATGGACATGGAGTGAAGGAACAGCATAGAGAACGAGAGAAAATCTTTGCCAGCTATGCATCTGACAGAGAATGTATAAGGGACTAAACGAATCCTAAACATCAAGAAAACAAACAACCCAATTAAAAAATGGGCTAAAGATGGAACAGAGTTCTCAAATGAAGAAGTGCACTTTGGCTAAGAAATATTGTTAGCTATCAGGGCAATGTAAACTACAACTACTTTGGTATTTTACCTTTCCCCAGCCACGGTGGCCAATATCAAGAAAATAAGTGACAGCAGATACTTTTGAGAATGTTAGAAAGGGGGAACGTTACTCACTGTTAGTGGGAGCACAACCTGGGCGGCCACAATGAAAGTCAGAGTGATGTTTCCTCAAAAAGTGAAGAGCAGAACTACCTTGTGTCCCCGCTATATCATTCCAGGGCATATGCCCAAAGGATTCTGTGTACATCCTACTACAGAGATTGTGCATCCGTTTTCATTGCTGCTCTATTCACAATTGCTAGGAAATAGAATTGGCCAACTATCAGCTGACAAGCACATGGATGGAGTCAAGTAACCCAGACCCAGAAAGACTACAACCACATTTTATCTCCCATATGTGCATCCTAGCAGCAATCTTCAGATTTGTGTGTTTACCTTGGAGTACTTACAGAAGCCAGGAAGGAGACTGCTGTGGGGGAGAGGGAGAAATAGAGCTTAAAGAGGATGGTATAATACAGGTGGGGTGAAGGTGGCTAGGAGAATAAGGGGGTAGGAAGGGTTACATGGGGAGAGAGATGGCTGTGTAATGTGAAGTAGTGCCTTGGGGATGGATAACTTGATGCTGAGGGTGTTTTAAAAATCCACATGGATTGTCTCTTAAGCTTATTAAAAATGATAATAATAGGAGGGTTTGGATGTAGACACCCTACACAAGGGGTTAAGGTGACTCCAAAAAACCCCGGGTTCCACCCCCACCACTGAAAAAATAAAAGGAAAAAAAGAGATCCTGAACAACTTTCTCAAACCCAGATGCACACTAGAACCTTGCCATTAAATATGACCTATGCCTGGTTCTGCCCATAGACATGCTTCCAAAATTATCCTGGAGTCAGCATTCCTAAAACTCCCCTGGTAACACTATGTAACCAGGCAGAATTCCCATAGGGCCACAGTCATGACACTCCAATTGCTTCAAATATGACATATTAGTCCCAGGAAGAACATACTGCTGTGGCTACATCAGAAACATGACAATTCTCAAACTCCAGGTGCATCTCCCAGTAGAATGCATAACCAGGCACAAAAGAACCAGCATGCTATTTGGCTAGTTAGATATTTTCTTCGGAGGGATAACACACTGTTTGCTCACAAGCCTCCCACAAAGGAACCTTCTTAGTGTCTGTTGAGAGCAACCAACCCAGGCAGTAAAGTCTATAGTGATTTGTTTTTGTTTTTGTTTTTTGTTTTGTTTTGTTTTGTTTTTGTTTTTGTTTTTGTTTTGTTTTTGTTTTTGTTTTGTTTTGTTTTCGAGACAGGGTTTCTCGTTATAACAGCCCCAGCTATTCTGGAACTCACTCTGTAGACCAGGCTGACCTCAAATTCACGCACAAAAATCCACCTACCTCTGCCTCTAGAGTGCTAGGATTAAAGGCGTGTCACCACCACCGGGAAATTATTTTTTTAATATTACTTTGTTAGTTTTATTCTTTGACAATTTCATACATGTATATAACACATTCTGGTTCACTTACCCATCCTCTCCAATCTCTTTCTTCCCCTGACATTCCCCTTAGAAGTCTCTTCCTTACATTTAATGTCTTTTTTTTTTTTTTTTTTTTTTTTTTTTTGTCTTGTGGCACAATGATTTTTGACCATGGCTGACTGTGTGACTTTGAGGCACCCTTTGGAGTATGAGGAGCTCACCTATGGGTATCCGTGTATCTTAGTTACTCTCTGTTGCTGTGATAGAACATCTTGACCAAGGCAGAGGAAGAAGAGTTTGTCTGAGCTTACTGTTGTAGAAGGTCAGTGTCCAAATGGCATCATGACAACAGGCAACAGGCATGATGGCAAGGGCAGGAACTAAGAATTTCCATCTTGAGCCTCAAGCATGAAGCAGGGAGAGTGAGCTGGAAGTGATGAAGACTATTTTTTTTCCCTTATGGCTCACTCCTAGTGGAAGGGTGCATCACCAAAACTCTGTGCCACCAACTGGGGAACAAGTGTTCAAATGCCTGGCACCATGGGGGGCATTTCTCATCCAAGTCACTACAACAAGTGAAGACAGTGACCACCTCATCCCAGATCTCTCTCTCTCTCTCTCTCTCTCTCTCTCTCTCTCTCTCTCTCTCTCTCTCTCTCTCACACACACACACACACACACACACACACACACACACACCTTTAACTCTACCCTAGACCCACACAAGATCCAGAGGACCCACAGTGCCTTCTCCAGCAAGTGTTGAACTTACAAAGAATGGAATCAGGCCTGCTGCCTTGTCTTGCTCCAGGGCCTCCTGAAGGGCAGAAGCTCTCATGGAAAAGTTGCCATCCGAAGGAATTGTTTTTAACTTTACTCCACCAATTAGTCCAGCTCTTTCTACAGAGGAGTGTGCCTGCAATGAGAACACGTAGAGCTCAATCTGTGAGGGTATGTTGCCATGGCTCCTCAGTCAATGGCTGTGCAGAGCGCCTAGCCTGGGCTCTTGATGCCCCACGATGGTGACAGAGTTGGTTTCTTCTCTTCCTCTATGAAGTCACCTTCCCTAGATTGGTTTCCATCCTGGAATCTGGATGTTCAATCTAATGAATCAGGTAACGCCCAGAGTGAAGTGTTGGTTCTCTATTGATTTTTTCCCTTTAGTTTTATGATTTTAAACACATGTAGATTTAAATATATAGCAATATGCACACCAAAGGTGGTAGCGTTGTATAATAACAGAATGTGCCAGGCAGTGGTACACCAGCACTCTGGAGGCAGAGGCGGGTGGATCTCTGAGTCTGAGGCCAGCCTGAACCAGAGTGAGTTCTAGCATAGCCAGGGCTACACAGAGGAACTCTGCCTTGAAAAAGAAAACAAACAAACAAACAAACAAACAAACAACAAAAAGAATATATAACTAGCAAGATTAAAATGAAGAAAAAGGAACAATATAAAATAGTGAACCAAAAAGTCAAGTAAATAAAATAAGTGAGCTAGAACTAGTAAATTTCTATTTGCTGGGTTTTATGAGCATTGTAATGAACTCCAAGTCAGTCCTCTCAAGCCACAAGCTGGACTGAGTGGTCACAGCAAGCATGGAGCTTTTATCCCTTTTGCTAATAAGAAAAAATATAGGCTTTGAGAATGTACATGATTTACAAAGCTGGGATTTGGCATTCGGTTGGAGTCTCACTTCCAATTTTTCCACAGTGGAGTTTTAAAGGCAGGCCACAGGGGCACAGAGCAATTCCACATTACAGAAATGGTAACCAGCCAGTTGTGGGGGATCTCAGCATGTGTGTTTCATTTCTGACTAGATCTATCAAGCTCCCATGATAGAATAAGAAGTTTCCCCCCTCACGATCCCTGGGGAACTGCTTTTGGATTTGACATGATGCTAACTGTTCCTTGGACTCAGCTCTGGGATGGGAGGTGGGGGTGTTGGGCCAATGCCCACCCCAGCACTCTTACCTGATCTGATGTATAAGCGACCAGCTTTTCCATGATAGCAGCTTGTGTCAACCCTGGGGAGGCTGCCTGCAGCTGGCGGATCGCTTTAGTTCGAGCAGCCAGTAGGGCCACCAAGGTGGCTTCACTGGCACTCCCCTGAATCCAAGAGAAAAAAGGCCAAATGAAATTTGAAATGTTGCAAAGGAAGCCTTGTCTAAACTGTTGGAAGACATATTATTGTGTCCATAGTTTCCTTTAAAAGCTGAGCCAGAAATTGCAAAATGCACTCATGTTTGCATCTAACATCTGCAGGGGCTGGTTTAGCTCTTGTAATTAGTTTGACATTGCTTTATCCATATTATGTCCCAGTGAGCTAACATTCTGATCCTGTAGCATATACAAGACTCTGCAGGTGTTCTCTCATGGGTTCTTTAGGCCTGGTCTGGGACACACTGTCTCCACTTCCATCAGAGGAAGACTGATCCAGGGCGCCCTGCCCAATCCCTGCTCTGTGTTCCTATGCATGTGGACAGAACAATTTGTATTTGCTTATAACATAGGAATGCATTTTCCTTAATACACAGAGGTGGACTTGGACAGTTTCTCCCATTTCTTAGTGTAACAGGCTGAATTGTGCTCGCTCACTTGCTCGTTTCCTGCCCTGGACATGTTAAAGCCCTAGGCCCCAGCATCTCAGAATGTAGAGAAATAAGACCTTTAAAGCCAGCCGTGGTATACACTACATGATGTACACACACGTAGTCTTAGCACTAAGGAGGCTGATGCCTGAGGATAACTGTGAGTTCAAGGCTAACCCGGGTATGTGCAGGTTCCAATCCAGCTAGGTCCACAGTGTGAACTTGTCTCAAAATACCCATAAAAGAAGGGAGAAAGCAAGGAAGTTGGGAGGGAGGGAGTGACAGAGAGGATCTTTAACAATTAAATCTTTAGGGTAGACTCTAATCCAATCTGACTGCTGTACTGAGAATTAGAAACTAGCCAGCGGACACGCATACACAGAGGTGAGACTATGAGGAAACATAGTAATGAAAAACTCAAAGCTAAACTTCAGTCAAAAACAATCCTGCTGACACGTTGGTCTTGGCCTTCAGCCTCCAGGACTCGGCAATGAGTGTGCAGTTTCAGCCGTATTTGCTCTGTGCTTTGTTGTGGCAGACCTAGCAAACTAGCTCAAGAAACCTCAGCCATTTATTTCAGCAAAGTAAAAAGGAATTGTATGGAATTCATCTTTCGAACTAGAGAGTGAGAGAACTGGATTCAGTGCCTACTGTGTTATCCCGTGTAACTTGTAAAATATTCCTGTTTTTGAGGTTTTTCATCTTTAGGTGGTCCTCTGTAAGATTGCCTGGATTTGCAGTATGAGTTAGGCATGGTTAAAAGTGAAGCTCCATTTGGTCTTTCTTGGTACCTCCCAGCATTTGTGCTTAACTTCCCTGGCAGACAAGTCCCAGGAGAAAGCCGTCAGATTTTTGCTGATTCTGGAAGTTTATAAGAGCATGGAATTTTTTAGATAAATGTACAGTTCAGTGAACTGTGTAGAAATGCAAATTTTTCTTATTAATGTTTTATCTCCTTCATCCATCATGATATCCTACTTTGATCTCCCATCCACTGTTTTTACTTATTCTTTTGAATCCACTCCTGTTCCCCAAGGAGTAAGCCTTTCAAGCTAGATCTGTGTATCTTTACTAGTGTAGCTGTGATGCATGAGTTCAAATAAACAGATGGACCATGGTCTTCACTCGGCATCTGAGTGACTCATGCATCTCCTTCAGACTGGACTTTCACAAGTGGTTGTTTTGCACAGTCTCAGACCATGTCAAAGAAGCCTGGCTGACCAGACTGGCAGCTATTTCAGGAAATTCAAGCCTCTGAAGGCAGACACAGCCCCTCCCATTTCTTCTGTGCATCCCCCCCCCCCCACCACCACCACCTTTTTTCCCCTCCTGGCTTGCTTATTTCAGTCCCTCTGGCAACATTTTGTTTTTCAGAATCTGTTAAAAAAGTGGGTAGAAAGCCAATGGTGCATGCCTTTAATTCCAGCCCTAAGGAAGCAGAGGCAGTCGGGTCTCTATGTGTTCAAGCCCAGCCTGGCCTACAAAGTGAATTTTGGGACTGCCAGAGCTACATGGTAAGATTCTGTCTCAAAAAAAAAAAAATTGCTAGAAAAAATTCCCACCCTCTCTTCAGAGCCTTGGACACCTTTGTAATTAATGATTCTGTGTAGCCACTTCATACCACGGCATGCCAAGCTCACTATGAGTTCAGTGACCGCTGTCCATGTTCTGAGAGAAAATTCTTGATTTTTTTATTTTATCAACAAATAAATAGATAAATAAATAAAATTAAAGAGCTAGCAGCAAAGTCCAGTGCAAAAAAAAAAAAAAAAAAAATCACCATCATTAGAGCACTGAATCTCAACATGCCATTACAGATCCGGTTTGGGCACACTTGAACATCAAGGTGAGTGGCTCTCTGTCTCTTTCTGGAAGTGGAGATTTGCTGAAGGAAGAAAGAGAGAGCAATTGTTCTTTGTTAACTGAGCAGTGACAGAGCCCAGGCTGTCCATTGTGCTTTGTGGCCGAGAAGTGGGGAATTGAACAGACCTGAGCTGCATCCAGCTAAGCCCACACACTTGCTGCTTCCTTTACCTGGAACCACTTTCTCCCACGTCTTTGTGTGGCTCGCTCATGCCTTTGCTTCAGGCAGACAAAGGTTGCCATGGCGAGCCTGCTCTGAGGTGGGAGGGACCTTTTGGGAGGGTCGATGCTCAAGGCTGCTGATGCCCTGAGCCGAAAGGTCCTTTTCATCTTCTAGGTTTTACAAATGTCACCTCACACAGGGTAAGAAATTGGCAGCTTTTCTTCCACAAGAGCTTTCAAACCCAATTAAGAGACCCATTTTGCAGGTCTCATTTGTCCGGCCTCACAATGATGGTGTGCAGTTTCGGCTCAGACACCCACTGCTGCGCCAACGCTAAGCTGTGATTACAGCTCTGAGGGGATCGATAAGGCAGGCTGCCTCACGGGCTGTCACTGGGCTCAGGGCTCTTTAAGGCCTCACAAATTACAGACAATCAGCCTCGTGAGCTGAAAAGGGCCAGCTCCCTGCAGCAAACACACGGAAGTCTGCTTCCCACCAACCCAAACTAAGTGGGTTGAGCTCACAAGGGCTTTGTTGAAGCCTGGTCTGAGAGATGCCGCAATTATCCTAACCTAAGGCTGGAACTTCTAAAAATGAGATTGTCTTTAAAGACGGTTTAACCCACGGTAGCATTCAAACCTCCACACAAAGCAAAGAGCCTGGGCCAGCTGGTTGTTAACACACAGCACCGTCTTTTACACGCTGCCTTTAATTAGTTTCTGCCACTGGACTTTTTTGTATTCTGAAAACTATGGTTGATAATGCAACAAAGCCTCGTAAGTATTTTGAAGATGATAATTGATTATATAAAGCACAATACATAGGCTAAAACACAGGCTTGCAGTAGTCATTCAATAAGCTACTTGTAGAATTCTTTGAGAAGTAACAAACTAGAGGACTTATGTTTGGATACTAAAGACTCAAAACTGAAATTGTTTTCACTGTACGACAAGTGACCCAGAAATACTCTGGCTCTGTTCTGGTCTTGATGGAGCACAGATGTGTATCTGGAGGAAGCTGATGGTCCTGGAAGACCGTTGCCCCTTATCCTGAAGGCTGTCCTCTGAAACCTAACAAGACTGAAAAGTGTGATATGACATGAATATCTTAGGTGTTATTTAAATAAATTGTGGCACACCATAAAAAATTGTATAATAACAATATTCTCAAAGAATATTTGAACAAGAAGAGGACCAGTATGAAAGGAACAAGAAGGGATAGGTGCAGGGTAGAGGGGGTGGGTAAAAATACAGCATAATAACATGTGTGTGGAAGTGCCATAATGAAATGAAGCCAGCCCATTGCTTTATTCTCTGGAAATGTGAATCAAGAAAACGTTTTAGCCCGATGGTGGTGGCACATGCCTTTAATCCCAGCACTAGGGAAGCAGAGGCAGGTGGGAGTTTGAGGCCAGTCTGGTCTACTGAGAGAGTTCTAGGATGGCCAAGACTACACAGAGAAATCTTGTCTTGAAAACCGCAGGGGGTGGGGTAGGGGGCTGGAAAGATAGCTTAGGGGTTAAGAACACTCACTGGCTGCTTTTCTAGGAGTCCTGAGTTCAATTCCCAGCAACCACATGGTGGCTCACAACCATCTGTAATGAGATTTGGTACTCTCTTCTGGCATGCAGGTTTACATGCAGACAGAACACTGTACACATAGTAAATAAATAAATCTAAAAAGAAGAAGAAGAAGAAGAAGGAGAAGAAGAAGAAGAAGAAGAAGAAGAAGAAGAAGAAGAAGAAGAAGAAGAAGAAAAGAACCTCTGACAGTGGAACCAGGATGTATGGTGCATGAAAGGGATACTCCCTTAGCCTAGAGACAGGAGGGATGACCTAGGCCCTACTCCAAAATCCGATTTGACAGATTTTGATGATCCCTCCTGGAAGACCTCACCCTCCTTGTGGAGTGGGTGGGGGAATGGGATGGAAGGGGGAAGTTGGGGGAGGATGGGAAGGAAAGGGAACTGGGATCAATATGTAAAATAAGAAAATATAATAAAAAAAATAAAAGACCCTCCCCCCCCAAAAAAGGGAAAGAAATAGTTTTAAATGTCTGAGGGCCAATGAGATGGCTAGGTACAAAGACATTTTACCCTGCAAGCTTGGTGACCCACATGAAGGTGGAAGGCAAATCTAACTTCACAAAGTTGTCCTCTGACCTCCCCATGAAAGTGATGGCATGAATATCCACACACACCCATCATGCACACACACAATAATAGTAGGAGTAGTAATGATAATAATAATAATTAATAATGATAAACAAAATATTTAACTATAAAAAATAAGACATTATTCAGAAAATGTATATGTATTGTATCATCTTAATTTATGTAACCCACAAATGTAAGGATACTAGATAAGACAAAGAGAGAATTATACTCTAAAATAGTTGCTGTATTTTCCCATTTCTACAGTGAGTGCCCATTATCCATAAATACAGAGGGCACGATAATTTTTAAAAGTGAAATCAAAACTGACATTGAAGATAGTAAATTGGCAATGTGGAAAATTACAGTGATACCCAGAAAACCATGTGCAATTATTGAAAATATAGAGGAGAAAATGACCAAAAAAAAAAAAAAAAAAGGGGGGGGTAGGAACTATTTAAAGAGAGAGATTATGGAAAACGTACTGAGTCTATGGAAATTTTAGCTCCTGAGAAGTATGCAAGTGGCCTCCTCACTAACAGGGCAGAGAAAAATGCCCCAAGGTAGACAGAAGGCTGGGTCATGAGGAGGGCTTACCAAATGCTAAGATCTCAAAGAGTGTGGAGTTACAGCGAGAGCTTGCTCTGGGGTCAGGCCTACTGTGAAGAGTGAGACACTTGCCCAGAAATAAATCGACCAGAATTCCAGGCCAGGCCTCTGCAGACAGCTCGGCTGGCCTCTGCAGCCCCGACAGGCTGTCTCTTCTCCAGATACTCTGGCTTGATTGTCCTTGTCAAGGACAGCGAGAGTGTCCCTGGAAAATCAGGGTTCCAACATCAGAGCCTGGTTAAGCCACCAGGGCTGCACCTAGCAGAAAGGCCTCTGACTGCATTTTGGGGACTTGTCTGTCGGCCCCCTCTCAGACTGGAACAACACTTGTACAATTCTTTTTAGCAGAGGTCGGACTGTGCCACATAACCTCTGAAAAGAAGAAAACGGTTCTGTGAAATTATATTGGGACTTCCCTAGGACATCCCTGCTGCCATTTGTAGAAGTCTGTTTCACAGTTTATGCTTTGGTTACAGTACAGCAGATATGTACATTTACTAGAATATATATAGGGCCTCATGTGGACCACGCTGGTGTGAATTCACTGAGGATGGCTATGAACTCCTGATTCTCCTGTCTGCACCTCTCAACTGTTGCTATTACAGGCAGTCCCAGCCCACCCAAATCTAGTTCATTTTGATCAGCTCCCTACTTCCAGTGACTTAGAGATGACAAAGTGACCTGATCAAAAAATGTAAAGCATGGTTTGAGCCACAGTACTGCTGCCGGCCCACAGATCTCTGCATCAGAATGAACAAGAATTCACACTTCCAGGCCCACCGGAGTCCTGCTGAGTTTGACTCTCGGCTTGCTGGCTAGGAACCGGCAAGTCCTTCCCAGGCCTCTTCTGCAGACAGCCTACAACACAGATTGCATCCCCCACCGCCAAGATGCCAGGCCTTTTTCCCAGACTGGGAGATTGTTTACCTTTCAGGGGAAAAGGGACTCTGCTGATGTGATTACAGTAAGAACCCTGACTTGGAAAGATTATCTTGGATTATCAGAGTGGACCCAATCCTATCACACGGGTCCTTAAAAGTGGAGACCCGATTTCACATCTGCAGTCAGAACATGACAGTTAAAGAAAGGTCAGTGAGATGGAACACAGCTGCTTCTGGAGATGGAGATGGGAGTCTCAGGCCAAGGAATTCCAGAGGGCTTTAGAAAACTTGAGGAGGTAGGGAAATGGATTTTCCCCTTGGGCTTCTAAGATGACAATCTTGATTTTAGCTCGTTAAAACCTAAGTCAGACTTACAGAACCATAAGAAAATAAATGTGTTTGAAGCCACTAAACTATGCATAGCACCCTCAAGGAAAAGGTCATACATTGGAGGTCAAAACTTACTGAATAGTCAGTCTCAGGACTGGAAACTGAAGGCCTTGCTTCCTAGTTTAGTTTGGCCACACTAGACATGTGATCTTCCACAAAGGAATTCTCCTGTCAGCCCCAGGGTTCTAACCCATAAAATATGTGGAGCCATCACTGCTCTACCTTACACTCGGAGCTTCAGAGAAAACAATAGATATATTTAACTCCTTCTTTCTAAGTTAAAGATACTTTCTCGGTATTACAGCCATAAACTTGACGTGAGAAAAATACGCAAGGAGGGGTGACGAATTAATGTAGTTCATTGCTTGTGTTACTAAATGTTTCTTAAAGGCTCACATTTGCTGGGACACGGTGGTACATTCTTTTAATATCAGCCCTGGGGCCCTGGGGCCCTGGAGGCGGAGCAGGTGGATCTGAGCTCAAGACAAGCCTGCTGTACATAAGTGAGATCCAGGCCAGGCCAGGGCTACATAGTCAGACCCTGTCTCAAAAAAAAAAAAAAAAAAAAAAAAAAAAAAAAAAAAAGGGAGAGAAGGAGGGGGTCATAAATTCCAATCATTCACTCTGAAGATCCTGGTGGAATGGAAAATTCACCACGGCTGTCATTTGCATCTGTTGTGTGCCCTCATGTAAGCCCTACAGTTGTTCGAGTGAATCTGAGAATGAATTAAATGTATGCACGGACATAGCAGAGGCCTTAGGTAAGCTGTTGGCTCGCAGACAAGTAGCACATACAGACATTGAAGCATGGCCACAGCTGTCACTTGTGGTAAAAACAGGATCCTTTGGTGACATCAAGACCTTTAGGTTCTGGAATACACTGGCACAAGGTCTATAACTTCTCAGTTAGAAGCTGAGAGGTAAGTTCTCAGTTGTTCTGTGCCTCAGTTTCTTCTGTTGTAAAAACAGCACCTAATTCACAGTGCTTTGAGGAGTAATTGTGTCTGGAGAGAGCTTAGGCATGGCGGCCAGCAATGGATACCCCAATAAAAATACTTGCTTTGTTATTCATTGCCTATGTGGTAGCCACTGCTCTATCTACCAGAAGGGCCTGTGCAGATAAGTGCTCTCCCACAGCTCGTGGGAAGCAGCACCAGGATCCAGATCCCATCAACTCCAAGAGCAGGGCTTCCCAGCTTTCCTGTCCTCTGGAAGGCACAAAGCAGCATGGACTCTGCTTTCTGTTTGCAGCTGTGACCCTTTGTGGAACCCACACTCCCAGAAGACTGCCTTCCCCACTCTTCCCACCTTACCTGGATCACTCCTCCCCCTTCACCAGCTCTTCCAGCCAAAAAGGCCTCTGGCAACTGCAACATCTTCCCCAGCCAATCCATCATCACTGTCTCCAGCTCTGTGCAGGCTGGGCTCGCAGCCTGCAGTGGGGGTGGGGGTGGGGGAGAGTGAGGCGCTAAGCCACGGGGCAGCTGGCCTCTGCACAAAAGGGTGACATGGGGAAGCATTGCTTCTTTGGTGACTTTTATTTGATCAATTTAGCACAAAAGTTCACATTTTTGTCCCCCAAATCCACTCTTGGTGAGGAATTAATCCCTTGGCCTCTGTGTTTTGAGCGAGCCTTCCCACATTCGGATGTTGAAACCTGAACCCACTGTGAGAGTCCTGAGAGGTGGGGGGATGTTATCGTTAACCAGCCTGTGTGGCGGCTGCTTGGTCCTGAAGTGTTGGAAAATGAGTCGTCTCAGGAGCGAACTAGATAGAAATGAGGAAGTTCACCCCAATTCTTGTCTGTTTCATGCATGCCTGCTGTGATCACACAGCAGGCGTTGCTGCCAGATGCCAGTAGCATGTTCTTCACACCCTCAAGTAGACTTCTAATGTTTATAAAGGATTCGGCCTATGGTATTTTGTTCTCCCCCAGCAAATGGATTGAGACAATGCTGTGTTCTCATTTCCCAGAGATCTGGAGGAGCCTCGGGGTTTAGCACTGCCAAGAGGCCTGGAAGCAGGGGCCTGGGCCTGGCAGCACTGATAGAATTTTACAAGGAGGACATTTCTCTGCTCGTCCTGCACTTTTTCCAGATATGACCCAGGGAGCCAGCCGTGCTGGGTAGATCTGTACGGGCCCCTTCTGACTTACTTCATCATCTCCGTCGTTTCTCCGTGACAGGAGGTCTCCGGGTGAAAGCTGAGAACAGTCCCTGGATACATGAACCTCCCCACCCCACCCCCATCCCCACCACACACAGCCATGGTTCTTTAGGAGCAAACGCTGAAGCAAGGGCCCAGACACTGAGTAATTTGGGGTCAACTCGGACTGAATCCCAGATTAAAATCTCCTAATCCCAGATGGGCCTCAGATGCCTGAACTCAGTCTTAGACACAGCTTCTTTCATCCACATTGGTGCAAGGAGAATTGTACCCTTGTGAACCCGACTCCATCATGCCTGCCCTGACTGCTTGTGCACTGAGTGCTTGATCGTAGAACAGAACAAGGCAGAAAGGTCTACTGGTAGACCCTCCTCTGAGACCATGAGTGAATTTTAGAGTGCAGGATGGAGTCAAGAAAATGGACATTGGCTACTTTGAACTGCTAGGCAACACCACACAGGCTACTCATCTGATATAGTCTTTTAATTCCCCAGTCACTTGGTGACTGGCTCCTCTCTTCTCATTGCACACAGAAGGTGGCTGGGTACTCTTAGGTCTAGGCTTCCATTTGGAGCAGAACTTGGTGACCAGAATACTCATGTAGCTACCTGTGCATTCTGGCATTAAGACACATTGATGACAAGAGCACTTTCTCCCTGCTGGTCAGATGGTCATCCCCAGCCTGGTGGGTTCTCCAGCATGCAGTCAGACTAATCCTAACTCCAGGCATGGGAACCAGCATTCCCTGTTATGAGCACAACCTCTGAGGCAGGAAGGCAGACATTTCCTCATTCAAAACCTAAAACCAGTCTAGAAGAGCAGATAAACCAGAGGTTGATGCTGGGTCTCCAGACAGACACGCCAGGAGAGCAGAACTACACCCGTGAAAGCTGCCTACGCAACATCTAATGAAAGAAAAAAGGGTACGCTCAGCCTAGGCCAGGTCTGTCCCCAGGAGAAGGAGTTCCCAGTTGCCTAACAGAAGAACAATAGCAGGGAGGCCTCCTTAGCTCTCCCATAAACAGTGACTCCCGCTTGCTGGGCCCCTGAGGATCCCAGCTTGAAGCAAAACAGGTGTCACACGGAGGAGAATTCCTAAGTTGTCCCCACTTTCTATATCCCAGGTCCTCACTCAACACTTGTCAATACAAGTGGGCTCCAAGGCACAGAAAAGAGAGCTACTCTCCGTCTAGAGAGTCAAAGACAGTTCTAGGCTTTGGGGAACTCTTCATAGTGTGGGCAGCCCCAGAACCTGAGAGTCAATGGCACCTACTTTGAGTCTCTCCTGACGCACACAGCTGGGACACAGAGAGCAGGGAGACCTAGGCCTGAAGCTTTCAGAATGGGGGACTTTCTAAGTCTTTACTCCATGTGGGAAGAGACCTCACACAGGGAGGGCTGGATGGCCTGCAGGCAGCCCTAAGCCTATTTCCAGACACTTTTGCTCTGCATACTTGCCCATCAGATAGGCTGGGCAGTAGCTTGGTGGGGGGCAGATGGAACAAGACAGGGGTGGTAGCATTCTCAGACTTCAGAGCACATAGCAATCTTCTGGTCTTAGGGGAATGTAGGATCCAGCTTTGGCCTGCAGAAACTTCATTGCCTTAGACTGGGATTTTGATTCAAGTGTTTATAAAACAAAACAAAACAGCCCTGTGCAGAATCCTCTTCTCTTCTGTTCTCTTCTCCCTGCTTTCCTCCCTTCCTTTTCTCCTCTCCTCCCTTCCTTCTCCTCCCTCCCATTCCCCCTCTCTCTTTCTCCTCCTCCTTCCTCCCTCTCCCACTTCCCATTTAGAATTTCTCATCCACCCCACCCCCAGGCCAAACTATTCTCTGCAGTGTCCCTGCTGCCTACAGGTGACAGAGCCACCTGTTTCTGTCCTGAGTATAGAGGGATCAGCTCCCCGTGCAAGGAAAGACCCCACCACAGGCTCTTGGAGATACTCACCCAGGTGAAGCCAATGCAGCCAATAGCCCCACACAGCATATCTGCCAGCATGGCTGGGTACGAGCTAGCCGTGGGGAAGTAAGCGAAGAAATAGGGACTGTGCCAGTGTGTTACCTGTGGGGAGGTGGAACAGTTACTCTGGGGCAAAGGAGTCAAGCTGCAACCGAGCAAGGTTGTACACAGGGTGCACACAGATGTCAACTTGGATAAAGTTTCCCAAATGAAATCATCCCACAATTTCTGATTTCACCCATTACAGTGAACAGACTCCCTGTCTTGTGCCTAAATATTTTTGCTAGCCAAGAAGATAGTGCTGTCTTCATAAGATAATATGGGAAAATATTATAATTTGTCGTAATGCATGAAGCCTCTAGGTAGGAACAATACTGTTTCAGGTTTTTGCTGGGTGCCCGGGACACAGAAAGTGCTGCACCACACATCTGAGATCCTAGAGTAAAAAGCTTGATTTTCCCCCAAATTGCTCTATAAAATTCAGTTGCTTTTGTTTATTTTGTTTTTAATGCCCATTTCTTAAAGCATTTCTTTCATATGGTCCCTTCCCACTCACTGGCTTGCACAATATGCTCCTGCCAACAAACCAGTAGCCTTATGAGGAGCTGCTGTCCCCCTACCTTCTCCAGCCCTGCTCCATGCCAACCCTGGATTAGGTACAGAGGAAAAGCTCAGGTTGACTATGGAGGAGATACACCTAGATGGTGTTCTTGGGAATCCCAGGAGTGATGGGAACCAGGGCAGTGGTGAAGACATATGACCAATATTGGTTCCATGGGCAGAATCTTCCCCTTGCAATGTGTTGAAACCCTATCCCCAGCTATAAATGGCAGTATGAGGAAGCAGGGCCATGGTGAGGTACTTAGGTCACAGAGTGGGGCCTTTGTGATGGAACTTTGGCTCTTCTAAGAAAAGATCAGATTGGCCATAGACTAACAATTCCAGGCTCTATGGAGGGCAATGACATTGTATCCATTTGGAAGATCTGAACCCCCCCCCACACTCACATACACACACACACACACACACACACACACACACACACACACACTCACATACATACACACACACACACACACACACACACACACACACTCCAAATTTTAACCAAAAATTTCTGCTCTTGAGTCATTGAAAGTTGATGCGCTGTGTAGTGATTTGTAGCAGGCTAAGGAAGTATTACTTTCTCTAAAGTTCAAAAGGTTTATATGGTTCTGATCTAAAGATTCCAGAAAGGGGTCTACTGATTCTCTAAATCCAGGAGCTGGGTTTCCTTCTGTGTTGTTAGCCAGTGAGACCATCTTGGATTTTCTCTTCCAGATCCTAGCCCAATAAATTCTCTCTTTCATTGATTATAAGACAAAACTGTTGAGTTTTGGGATCTCTGAAATCAGGATGCATCCTCCAGTGTAAGGAACAGTCTCATGCAACCTACCCTCTGTCATCGCCAGACTTCTGGGATGAGGCCATTATGCACAGCCGTAGGCTGATATTTTTTAAAATGATAGATTTTTATTTTTTTTTAAAGGATATGTCTGTCTTGGGGAAGAGATTTCACAAAGTGAACTGAGGGCAGAGACATAAAACAAGCACTCATTCTTCACCAGTGTATAAGGAAAGATGATCCCTGGGAGCAGGAGGGGCCTAGATCCTGTCGTTATAGAAGCCGGGAGCTCAAATCACTCCATGTAAACATTGAAGGAAAGATGAAAGTAAGGGTCTGCAGGATGTGAGGGGCATTGGATGTCAGGAACAGGAGGAGCTATTAGAGGGAAGAGGCTAAGAGTGGTGGTGGGGGAGGAGGACGAAGAAGAGGAGGAGGAAGGGATCAGAGAGCTGGCTTTCTACCACTGGAGGGTACAGAGCCGCTCACTGTAACCTAACCTCCAAAAACCGGAGAAATGTTGAAGTCACCTCGTCGATGTGCTTTATTACGACACCACGTTATGGGGCAGCTCCTAAGAATCCCCAGAGCTCAGTGTGTTAGAGGCCCAGTCCCCAAGGTGGCACTATCTGGAGGTAGTGAGAGGCCTTAAGGTCCCTGCTGATGTTCCCTCAAAGAGGACTGTAAGATGGTGGTCCCCTCCTCTTTCTCTGTGCTGCTTTCCCACTGTGACTTGAGGAGATTTTTCTCTGCCACATGCTTCTACCATGATGCACTGGCTCACCACGGGCTAAAACTATAAGCCAAAATGAACCTTGTCCCTGTGTGTTTGTCATTTCGGTTATCTGCTACAGGCCCAGAAAGCTGACTAACACATTGCCATTTTCCATAGTCTTTGCAAAGATGTAAACATGTCTTTTCTCAGGAAAACCACACATTAGACATTTACTGGCCCATACGTGGCACAAGGAACCCCAGATTATGATTATGAAGATAACCAACTAGGATAGCTCATTAAAAGCTGGAAGATTCCAGCAAGACTCATTGCATGTCTGCCTCCAGGCCTGGGAGTGGGACAGAGCCAGAGGGAGGGGAAAAAAAAAGTGAGAGTGAAAGAAAATCAGGGTTAGCAAGAACAGGAAGGGGGAGGGGGGAGGGGGGAGGAAGGGAGGGAGGGAGGCTGACAGTGAGTCCCAGAGGCTCTGGAGAGCTTCACAGGCTGAGTGATGTGCTCAGCAAAGCAGGAGTGGGGCCCATGAGGCTTTAGAAAGAAAAAAGGGGGAAAAAAGAATGTTCAGATAAAAACCAAAACATCTGCAGTGGTAATGTGCTTGTCTTTGCGGAAATGCCTTTATAAAGTGTAACTTGCAAAGGCCAGTAGAGGAAGAGGCCAAAGACTTCACAAATGCACAGGGCCAGAGGGCACAGCTGAGCCTGGGGCCGTCGTTTCTGTCAGGTATCTGGAGGCCCCACACTGCCTGTGGGGCCTCCACACTCTCTTTCCTCACTACCCAGGTCTTGGAAAGGCCAGGGTGATTCTTGACTGGAAAGGACACTCCTCTGCCTTGCTCGCTGTGAACAGCCATAGAGCATGTGAACTGGATGGTCCCACACTGGCTGTGCACAACACAGAATTTTCATGAAGCTTTGGGGGGGGAGGGTCAAGCACAGGGCTGGCTGGAACTGTCGCCCAGGGAGCTAACCCCAGAGCCTGTGCATTTCCCAGCTTTGCTCTACCCAGCGAATGCTCCTATAGAGTGTGGATTCCTGTAGGAAGACTGCACAGTTTTTCCCAGCACCATGCTCCTGTATTCCTCCATGGCCTGACATCTGACTGTGTCTCCCTGCACTGGGCTTTGTGCTGACTGGCTTTGCTTCTTTGTTGAACTTGCAGGCCAGAGCTAGAATTTTGAGTTTTACTCAAAGAACAAATGCCAGGGGAAATCTCCTGGAGATGAAACTTGACAAGGGCTGTGAGAGGTGTTCTGGAACTGAGGCGCTGACTCTGAAGCCTGTGACTTTGGCTGACTAGCGGCCTCCCCAGAGCCTCTGAATTCTATCTGGGAATAAGCATGAGTACCCACTATCTCAGCACCACCACCACCACCACCACCACCACCCCCCCCCCCGCCCTGCATGTCACATGCTCGTCTCTCTGCCTTGCAACCACAGCCACCTAACTGCCAGCTTAGACTTTACACATGATTTGGTGACCAGGGTCAATCTCAGCTGTTCAGAATCAGGTTAAGACACAGTCTTTTAGGTAAATTGTTTGATGGGTAAAGTAGTACTGTGGAGACACACCGCTGGGGTTCTCTGCAAGCCTGTGATCCCTCTGACTATCAGGAATAGCTCAGCTATTCTGTGCCTTTGGGCAGAAGCAGTGTACACTGCCCATACCCAAACAAAATGAAGACAGCATTCCCTCGGTTCATAAAACTTACCTTTTGATAGATAGAAAATGCTATAAATGCCTTTATTTAGGATAACTAATTAAACTATTTGCAATCAACCACCAGGAGCTTGTTTTTTTCTCGACATCATAGGACAGCTAGGAACCGAGTATGGTAAAGCAAGTACTGAATCTTGGGGGTCTTGGGAGAAAACCCCTACTCTGCCTTTGGAGCCCAGGTAATTTGAATCTCATTTACTATCCCCATGAGAGCTCTGTGGACCATTCAACTTCTCTAAATCTCAGTGTCTCAACTGAAGCAGAAACAATGGTACGAGTTTCTCTTTAACCTGTTTTGGGGAACCCATGACACTAGAACTGTAGCTTCCTGTAGATGTTATATTAGCATAAGCCTTTTTGTCATGTCATCTCATATACATACTCACCCCTGGCATAATTATCTTCTCAATGTCTTTGATTATGTCTTCATATGCTTCTGGTTCCTGGGGGGCAGCGGTGGGGATCAGGGGTCTAAGGTAGCCGGGCTCCACATCAGGATACACAGGGCGTCCCTCAATGCCTTCCAGATAGTCAGCTATATAATCCACCATCTCCTTCCCTCTCCTTCGGAATTCACTTGAATCCATGTGGAAAACTGCCCATGGAGAGAATAGGAATCAGCCAACAGAACATTATACCTCTGAACTGGATGGGCAAGTCCAGGGGTCAATGACTACATCTTAGAGATGACAGCTCAGCACCCTTTGCTTTCTCCCACATCTGGATGAGAGAAGCATGCTGCTGGGTCCACACAGTGCAGCACAGCGCCCGGGCCGCATCTCACAAGACACTCAGCAGAAGGCCCCACAGCACCCTCCAGCTTATTTTTTATTTCAGGAAAACACAAGAAGCATACATTCATGGATTCTTCCACCTTCAGTGACAAACACTGGTGCCCATTCTGCCTGTACCCTTTGTTAGCCGTTTGAAAGAGCCTTGCACTTGGAGCCCCCAACCTCCCCGCCCCCATCAGCCGAGATAAAGATGATAATGCCAGTCAGTCGCTGAGGAGTGGGTGAGGGCATGACCACCATGTGAGTTCAGCCCAGAGCCCAGGACAGCCCAGCCCTGGCCCAAGTCGGAGATGCCATTTTCTGGAATCCCACCTCCTGGTGACCTGCACCTTTGCCTACAGTCTGCTTGTCAGAATGGCGCTCTCTTTATTTCACCCATGTCACACACGCGGGCAGCTATGACTGTTCATGCTCATTATCTTCACCAACACTGCAACAACCTGAGTGGTGCTGACTAACAGTTATTTTTCTCCACAGAGCTTACTGCCGCGCTTGCTGGGGCTGAAGATCACGTGACAACACTTTTGCAGTACATTTTGAGGGTCATTTTAAACAGTCTAATCACTAAGAAAAAAATAACAACATAAAGGATGAGGTCAAAACAGATTGGAGGGGGAAAAAAAAAAAGGAGGACTCTTATTTACATCACAAGAGTTCAAACACAAGGCAGAGCATCGCCTTGTTCAACCTCAGAGGGATTGTGAGCCTCTGATGATTCACACAGTGCCCCCACCCCTCCCTCTCTGCACTTGGTCACCAAGGCATAGTGAGCCTTAATTGCGGATCCAGATACAAGTTAGCATGCAGGGGAATCTGAATGTCTGGAATGTACGTATAGTAAAAAATCAAATGTATTTGCAAAACAAGAAAGATGGACAACCCCCTAGAATCCTATCATCCCCAATTGTAACATGTGTCTTTCCTGAATAGTTCCTAAATTTGTGAGAGACAATTGAACGCTAAACAAAGGATACATTTCTAAATCCCTCCCTTAGTCCAGAGCTTTGTAATTGAAGATGGATTTTCCATCAGAATAAGTACTGGGGATGAGTCAAATCCATTGTGATTAGCAATGGGGCTGACCTTCATGTCATGTTCCCAGCACTTCTCCATGCTCCCCATTGTCTGGGTGGGGAAGGGGGGTTGGACAGATTTTGTGATGTTAAATGCATTAGAAATGATTCATCAGGCACTTTTTTAAAATGGGAAGACAGACTTTTTATTCAAGAGTATTGCATAGGGGAAAGAGTTTGACCTCAACTTTGAAACACCAGGGACAGATGGGGAATTGTAGCCAAAGGGGATTACCCTGGGCTCTCCAGAGGAGTGAAACCCACCGTATACATATACTTCTAACTACAAAAGGGAGTTTATTGGATTGACTCACATGCTCAGAGGCTGTTTATTTCCACAATGGCTGTCAGCAAGCTGGAGGACTGCAGAAACCAGTTGCCACTTAAGTCCGGGGAACTTTGGGATAGGAGACACCAATGATGCAGCCCCAGCCAGAGGTCAAGGCCCTGAAGGTACCTCCTCAGGAAGTCATTGGGTGCTGGGACTTATTTATTGAGAGGCTAAAGAAGCTGGAGCCTGATGTTCACAGGTCACAGCAGCTGCAAAAATGTATGCCTGCTATAACAGAGACTTCCTCTTTCCGTCTTTTGACTCATCTGACCCAGCCTATCAATGCTGCTCAGATTCAAGGCTAGCTTCCCTTTCAGTTCACTGACCACCTTCTAAGGGTTTCTGGTAATGCCTTCCCAGAAGCATCAAGAAATGTGCTTTACCAATTTCCTAGGTGTCTCTAACTCCAACCAAATAATAAGAAAGGATAATAAAAACCAGTGGGTAAGAAAAATTACTGACAACATGGATGTTTAGTCTTGGGGTTGGGAGGTAGCAAGCTGGGTCAGATACCAAGGGTGGAAGGAGATGAATCTGATTAGCAATGTCAGCCCAGTATACTTAGCAGGGTTTCTTTGTCAAACTAGGCTTAAACTGACTAAGGTTGGGTTAGACATAGATGATATCCAGGGACAGCTTGTCTTCAGGATTCTCCTTCCTCCAGTGTTCTCTGCTAAAGGGAGAACACACAGGAACATTTTACAGGGGCCCAGCCCCCATTTCAGAGTTACCATTTGGGTGCACATTTCAGCCATGAGTGCTTGGGAGACGATGATGCATAAGATAAGATTTAAATTACAGCAACAACAAGTGCTAAACTAGCAAGAGCAGGGAAACCATGCTGATAAATGCATTTCTGTTGCATGCCCTCTCCTGATGGCATTACTACACACTGCGACAAGGCTACAGTCAGACATTGTGCCTCCATTGAGGAATATCATCATCATCTTTTCTCCATTCTGTTAGTGGGAAGGTGTGGAGAGAGGGCAGATTCCAAGGCTGATACTTAGGGTAAGGGGTGACCTGCTCACACTCAGGCCCTCACACACTACATGAATTGCTACCACACTAACCCTTGTTTACCTTAACTGAAAACAAAAATCGAGATAAATATGAATTTATTGTAATATTAAATAAATTTATAGAAATAGCTTTGAACAGTGGTACTAAATAATCACTCAAGAACTGTCAACTAGTAGCTCCCCCGTTGTTCGTATTTTCATTTTCTAAGGTTACTTGCAGTCAAGTGCAATTCAAAAACATTAAATGGAAAATGTGTGCATTTTTAAAATTGTGCATCACTTTGAATAACATGATGATGTCTCTGCCTTCCTGTTCCATGTCACTCAGTACAGGAATCATCCCTTAGTAGGACCGTGTTTCTCCACTGTATGTATTACCTGCCTGTTAGTTACTTGGTAGTTATCAGGCTGACTGTCACAATATAGCAGTCCTTTCGTTCAAGTAAACCTTGTACTGATGCAGCAACTGCTTTGCTGCATATTAGGTATCATCAACTTCTTTCTATGTCTCATTTATTGAATGAGCTTCAGCACAGGTATGAATGCATAGGATACATTTCTATCCTTAGTTTCAGATAGCCTCTGTAGGTCTTGAACTGTATTGCCCTGTGAATGATAGGCAATTACTGTAGGAGCTTATCTTTACAACTCCAAATTGTACCTCTTATCTGTTGTTGCATATTTTTTGACTTACATTTAAAAAATCCTAAATGTGGAAAACATTTATTTTTTTATCGTTTCTTTAGAATAAAATTTTCTAGAGATATATGGCTTTAATGTTTTTACGTTAGAACTGCCAAGTTTCTCTGAGCACACGCCTTTATCAAGTTACTCTTCTAATGGGGACTGTGGTACAGTCGTTGAGGTTAATTTTAAACTTCACCCGTCTCATAATCATGAATGGTTCTCTTTTAACGTTGACTATTGAAATCAAATAGTGTTCTGATGTTTCTTTGACGTTTAGATTTCTTCATTTATGAATTGCTTATTCATTATATTTTTTCCACTTGGATATTAGCAATTTTTTAAAATTTAATTGCAAGGATCCTAACATATTAAAAGTTCTACCCTCATTTCTATGATATGTTTTATGACATTTTCCTCCTTTAGGCCTGACCTAATTTGGTATGATTTTATTCTGATTTATAAGAGTCAGAATAAAGAGGTCTTATAAGAGCTTTAATTTTTATATGGCAAAAACCTCACAAATTTCCCCTTCTGATTTGGACCTTGTATGTGATTTTTATAATCGTCTTTTAAAAGGAGCCATTTTTGCAGTCTCTGTTTGCCTACTTGGGGGGGGTGTATGTGTTGCAGGAAGCTGAAGTCTCCAAAAGAGAAGCCCTACAAAGCTAAAAGAGACCCTCAGCCTCTCAGAAAAGCACCAGCCATGTCTTTCTACTGGGAATAAGATAGTTTTATGGATAAAGCAGGATGTGCCAGGGAAAAAACAAACAAGCACGGCCCAACTCACTATGAAAGGAAATATTCCTAGGCAAACTGTAATATAATACTTGGTTATTCTTTTCAAACCATCCTGTCATTTATTTGGAGATTATTTCCCACTGAAACCTTTGCAGAAGGTACTTAGGGCACAGCCTCAAGAGCCCTCAAGCTCATTTTGGAGCTGTCTGATATTCATGGCTCCAGGTTGGGCAAATATTAGCTGGAAGATGCAGACTGTGATAAGGGCAACGGCCTGTACTTCTCCAGACCCCTGAAAGGGTTTCTGTTGACACAACCTGATCTGTCTTGGCAGCAGCTGCACTGCATGGATTTTGCATGCAACCCCTGAAATCTTTGGTGCATGTGTGGAGAGCCAGGCACCTCCCTGGATGTTTTATTTTATCAGTGACAGTCAACACAACTCCATACCCATGGGCTTCAGAGACATATGAACTCCCCCTGAACTCTCTCAGGCCCCCCAATCAACCCTCTGTTAAGAAGTTATTATTGTTGTTGTAATTTACCCTTCCACTGCTGTCCTTAGGTAACTGAGAATGAATAAATCAATCAATCAACTTGGCCTTCTAGATATTTTATTTCTGCTCTACTCTGTATTGGATTCTATCTGCCTTTTGTGACAACTTTCAACACCGGATCACTACATCTCTGGTAGAGTCTTAGCTACTAGAGTGAGGCCCACAGCCACAGCTTCATCTGGCCTTTGAGCTACATAATTTTCATTATGCCTAGGCTACAGCTTCTATTCTCAGTTTTCCTTACTGGACTCCTCTGCCATAGACATTTTCCCAGAGCCCGGTTCAGGCCCCTCCAGACATTCTTATACTTGGTATAGGAATTCTGCTTCACGGAACCTCGGTGAAGGAAAAACGTGAAGCTCATGTCGGTACCATGGTGTACACAGTGAGCTCCCGTGTGCTGAGGGAAGAACAGCAGAGTTCTGAGCACCCATGCATAGTCTAGCCTAGCATTTCACATTTTCCATGCTTCCATCCAAGGTTTCTAGCCATGAGGAATCTCTAATAACTTGAGGAATGGCTATCTGATGCTTTACCTCACAACAGGCACAAAATTCCAAGTCCCTTGAGCCTTTTTAAACGTTTAAGATTCTGGCTAAGTGGCATGTCTTAAAATGAACTTTTGGTGACCATGTTTTGTTGCTGACTGTGAAGAACAGGAGTAGTCCAAATTGGCTCAAGAGCAGCCTTGGTATGTGCCAGTGTCAGGTGACCCAAGGTCAAGGGCACTTCTTTCGTTACCATGGAGCCTTCAACCTTCAACCTTTCTAAGGTTTCCTGTCAGCTCCTGCAAAGGCAAACAGGCATAAAAGCACCCCCAGGAGTGCCATCGGCAGGATGAAAGGAGGCCACATGTTGAGTGCCTGCAGCAGAGTCCGTACTCAGTAAAAACTTTTATTAGTAATCAGGGAAGTATTGTGCAGGGGAAGAGGGGAAATCCTCCTCTCTTCTCCTCTCCTCTTCTCTCCTCTCCTCTCCTCTCCCCTCCCCTCCCCTTCCCTCCTCTCCTCTCCTCTCCTTTCTTCCCCTTCCCTCTTTTCTTTTCCTTCCCATTCACCTTCTGCCTCCCAGACTGGATTGGGGCTCACTGTGTAGCCTAGGCTGGCCTTGTACTTCTGATCTTCCTGCCTCTACTTCCCAAGTTTACAAAGCACAGCCTATTCTGCTATACACAAGAAGTGAAGTTGGGTATTCTAGTGTTTTAAGTAGAAGGAAAATTCACTGAGCAGAAGCCCCTCATTTTCTGACTTTAGAGGCCAGTCTCTCATATGAACTTATTTACATTTTTATGCCCTACAACTCACAAACTTCCTTTTACAGAGTGGAAAGCCTGCTGCTCTATAGCCACTGTTTCCCTTCCAGACTTGAGAAGAGGGCTGCACTAACCACAGATGTTCTAAAAGTCAGAGCAAAGGACTATGGAGCCATGGCATAGAGCCCAAGTCTATGCTCTTGTCTGATTTGGGTCTATCTGTGGGTGACATGTGTTTCTGGCTACTGGTGATATAGGAAGCAAAGAGGGAAGGAGAAACCACCATCTCACAATCTCTTTCACGGGGATGATCCCAGTGACCTAAGGACCTCCCACTAGAGATCTTGTCACCTGCTCATGGCTCCACTCTGGAGTCCAGCATAACACATGGATGTTTGGTGGACACTCCACCCAAACAGAGCACCTTGTCAGGGTTCTCAACAGATAAGAAGGTGAAGCACGGAGAGGCTGGATACCAGCAAGGTCCAGTTTCAGCTGAACTCAGGCAGTGTGAGTCCTACTACCCAGTGATAGAGTTGCTGAGCACCCTAACAGTTGTTGCAAATGACCATTGCTTGGCAACCCCTAGAAAAGTGGCCTCAGGCAGCATCAGAACTTGAAGCTCAACCATTTCCTGAGCCTCTGACACAGTTATGATTCCTAAATGGCTCCCAGGGCGCCTAGCATAGCAGCTTCCAAGACATCTTAGTTGGTGAGGGGACATGTTCATTACAAAAGGAAACAAGAAGTTAGTGGGCTTGGGTAGCACTTGTTGAAATATAGCCACAGTCAGACCCTCACTTTAGTCCAATTGTGGTACTTCAAAAGACACAGTAAACCAGATGGATTACACTCCACAAACATTGGTGCTGCAAGTTACAGAAGCTAGGATTCTGAAATCACATTGCTTTCTGGTGAGGTGCCTCTCCCAGGTTCACACTCGCTGACCTCTTGCCATCTTCCAGACTGTGACCTTTTGACCAATGCACCTCCCAAAGCATCACTTCCTAATGCCACCATGTCCTGTGCTAAAACTCAACATAGGAGCTTGGAGGATATAAGCCACAGTCCTTTGAATTCTATTTCCAATCCGTGAAATATCCACAATTCCAACTCCACACAGGACTATAATGATGCCCTAAGATGCTCAAAGCCTGCCAGTTGGTCCTACCCTTGCCCTTCTGCAGATGTGAAAAGAGTCACTGTTTCTTCTCATTTCCTGTTTCATAACAACCATGCTGCATCTTAGTATTTTCTTGGCTGACAATGCCTGGAAAAATACTATTTCTAATGACTTTTTTTTTTTTTTTTTTTTTTTTTTTTTTGCTTTTGGCTTTCTACATATCTATGTGCAAAACAGAACATAACCAAAACTAAGACCTCCACATTACTTTACCCTCATTCATCCTGCAGGCATCTCATGTTAGGAATGGTATTGCTGAAGGTCAGGTGGAGTGGTTGAAGCACCACGGAGCAGGTGACACCATCAAAAGTGTCTTTGAAGGATATGAATTCCCCCAATGCACAAAACAGTTGTGTGTTGTACAATTATTCTTGTGTGTTGCTTAATTCTTTCTAGAAAAGCTACAATGCTACAGAAAGCTTAGGTCTATACACAGACAATATAAGCAAGCATCTCTGCTAACTTTCCTCATCCACTCAAATTTCAAATATAAAAGCATTGAAATCTTTTTGCTTCTATTCATGTGTGCTACTTTTTGCAGAAGGAATGCTCTTCCTCTACTCTATGTTTTCTCCTTGATTGTCTCCTTCTTGCTTTTGCCCTTGAAGTCACATCAATAGTTTACAAAGATCACAGGCCACTTGCCTTTTCTATAGGCCAGAGACTCCTCAGGCTGTGTTCCAGGGGCTGCCTCTTGGTAATAGTCTCATATTGGTTTATTGTCTTTGCAAACACAGACACCTGGCATTGTGAGTCTATTTGGTGCCCTTTGGTACCCGCTTCTGGTAGTCTCAATTTTCTCTCACGAATGAGGTCAGTGGTAAACATTGACTTCTCAATTCCTCATTATCCCTTGCATTGCACAGTTGCTGGCTTG
The DNA here is from genome assembly GCF_943737965.1 of Phodopus roborovskii. Classification (NCBI taxonomy): domain Eukaryota; kingdom Metazoa; phylum Chordata; class Mammalia; order Rodentia; family Cricetidae; genus Phodopus; species Phodopus roborovskii. The sequence continues at coordinate 5,633,393 of NW_026126547.1, forward strand.
TCACTGTGTTGCTAAGAACCCTGTATTCCAGGCTCTTCCACATTCGATTCTGAGAATACATTGACATTTGGTTGTCACATTCTATTGTCCGAGAAACCAAACAAATCTGTATTTCCTGACCTTCTGCTAAGCACATGGTATTCACAGTATCTTGTTTAATACCCAGTAACCCTGTAAGGTGAGGATTATTACTACTGCTATACCACAGTCACACAGCCAGCAAGAGGGCACTGTCCTCTCTCCTGAAATCAGCCTCTTCCCAATTAGCCCTTGGCTTGGACATCCCACACTGTCTCTGTAGCCTGAGAGGCACAGATGGATCCCAACAAGGTCTCTTGCCAGTATTGATAGAGGTATTGCCTGCAACCCCAAGTGTCCTGCCTATATGTCATATATATGTCATATAGGCATATATGTCATATAGGCAGGGGTCCTGCCTATATGTCACCAGGGTCCTGCTAGGCCTCACACATCGGTGTTCAGAAGAGGAGCTTCAGCAAGAAGACCAAGCCTCAATGCTGCCCACCCTCCTGGGTGCATCTCCATGGGAACAGGCTGAACCAACTCTATTGTCCTCCATTTCCTCCATTTTCACATGGGCTCTACAGCACAGTGAAATTACTTTCACTTCAGGAATAAGAAAGTAGACAAGGGGTGGCACTTGGCTTGCCTACACCTGCAGAGATCCAAAGTGGTTTGTACAAATGGCATATCTCAGCAGCAAGACAATCCCAGTCTCTTCTCACCTAGTGTCACCCAGACAGTGAAATTCTAACCTAACTGTCCCTGTGAACCTGTGCCCTCTGAGGGTCTTCCTGTCAAATGCCTGTGAATGGGAAGAGAACGTTAGGACTGTTCTAAAATACCGCCAAGCATTGTTTCCCTGATACTTGCTCAAACTTAACAGCAGACATAAGATGAGTTTGCAAACGTTCAGGGTAAAAACTTTATGATAACCAATAGCTGCAAGACCAGAAAAAAGAAATAGAACTAGATCCCTGGACATTTCTTTGGATGTGTGGAGGTTTAAAGGAGAATTTAATTTTCTTTATCTTCTTAGCACAATCCCTGTGCAGAGGCCCACACACCGTGTGCCCAGGGAAGAGGAAAGGATGCTGTCACAGGTGACCACCGCTTATCTCTCTGCAGACATCCAGGTACCCCTCCCTGGCTAGTTCTTCCTTGTCCTGGGATATCCTGATCCAGGACTCTGCAGGCTCTAGCTGAGCTTGGGGTGACCCCGAACAAAATCTGCTTCCCTCTGGCACCCCTGAAAGTTCCAAAGGAGGCCAGCTTTCCTGACATTGTCACATTTGCTTTGATCCTGTTTTGGAGGGGAAACATGGTGTTTCCAAATAAGAAAATTGTGTATAAGGAGCAGGACTGGAAGCCTTTGAGGGGGAGAAGAAAGCAAGTAAGAAGAAAACACAGGTAACTTGACCGAAGTTGCCTTGGAAACTAGAGCTAAGAGGATGTGGAGGGTGGAGTGGGTGCACCTTCCTACTGTGGTTGCCTTGCTCATTTACAACAGAGCTCCCAAATACTGTGTGCCCATTGTGCGCCCAGCCCTATAAGAAGGAGGTTATTATAACTTGTGGGAGGCTTTTGCTTAGTTTTCCTTCCCCTGCAAAGCACTCCCAGGTCTGTGGTCCCACAGCCGCCTCCTCATTTCCCATCCCACAGGTATAGGGATCTCCAGAAAACCACTTCACTCACTTGCTACAATAGCTCAAACAACAAGGGCTAAAAAGCCACCAGAAGTTCCAAATCTCTGCTGGACTAGAACAGATATGATTCAAAATAGGCAGGCAGAGGCTGGTGCCTAATTTCTCTGAAAGTTCCTTTAGCAGCCCTGCCACCTGCGATGTTGGATGCTCAGCCAGCAGTATCTCTGTCCCTAGAAAGACACCATGACCAAAATCAACCACAGATGCCCACTCCAGCCCCAGGGTCGTTGTCTACCAGAAGTGGGTGCTGGGGTCTGACCCTGAGCCATGTAGACAAAGAGCTGTACTCACAGGCAGCTGGAGTCGCCTCCTCTCTATTCGCTCCCTTGCTTGCTCTCTCTCTCCTTGGTGACAGTTAAAAGGCACAGAGGATGCGATTGCCATTTATGTAGACAAAGTGTCCGCCTCCCGAAGCCAATCAGCAGCTTTCTCTGCATTATTTACCCAGAGCCTCTCTTGCTCTTCTCCCTGTGTGCCTCCTGCTTCACAGGATGGAGCCCAGCAGGGCAAAGAGAGAACAATGGGGCCTGGAGAGAGGTCCAGGAGAGGTGGGTCCTGGGTTCCCTGTCACTGTTTGGGATCCAGACTAAGGAGCAGTGTTCCTGGAGGCTCCTAGCAGCTCAAACCCCAGGCTCTATTCTAGGGGAGAAGTCTGGTTACAGGCCCTGCTCCATCCATGGGGACCATTGGAATGCTGCCTGACACAGGGGCTGTCATGGACTAAAAGTTCAAATCCCACTCAGCTCATTCAAAGAACAGTACTGGTCCCTTTGGCCAAGCACCATCCCGACTATATTGGGTGCTGTACACTTCTGCCCAGTGTGTAGGAGTGAGAAGAGGCTCACCACGTCCTGCTAATCAGTGTGACTTAAAGGTCTGAATTTTTTTCGTAAGGGGTACACATCACTATATAAATCTAGAATAGAAGCCTGGGTCATGCAGATAAGGGAGAGCAGAAGAAGAGCCAATTCTGGCCAGCAGCACCAATCAGAAGCATCTATCAGAACCACAGACACACATGCACAGAAACACACATATGCACAAAGATCACACATACACACAGAAGACACACACACACACAGAATACATGTGCACATAGACCTCACATACAGGCAGACATACAGAGTATACACACACGCAGAGAGAGAAGACACATGCAAAGAACACACATACACACACACACACAGAGCACACACATAAGCATAGAGGGTACCCACACGTTTACAGAGGGTACACTCTTGCAAATAGTGCACACATTAATAGAGTATACACACATGCAGAGAGAGCCAACACATGTAGAGAACATACACACACACACACACACACAGAGCACACACATATGCATAGAGGGTACCCACACGTTTACAGAGGGTACACATTAATAGAGTGTATACACATTCAGAGAGCAGACATATGCATAGGGAACATACACACACAAACAAATAGCATAGAGGGTATATCTGCATACATACACAGAGAACACACCCACAAATGTACAGAGGGCACACACATGCATAAAGTACACACACATTAACAGAGAACACATCCATATGCACAGATGCACAGAGAGCACATACATACTTAGACAATGCACACATGTAGAAAGAGCACACACATATATAGAAGATACCCACCCATGCACAAAGGACACACACATATGAACAGATAACACACGCACGCACAGAGAGTACACACACACAGAGGTACATGCAAATGTGCATGCATGTGTATACACACACCAATACAAATGTAAGCATGCAGTCACTATGCTCATGCATGTGTACACATAAAATGTACATGCATGCAGATGTATGCATACACTGACACATACACACATATACAGTTGCATATACAACACACACATACCAGGTGGGCTCTGTGGCGCAATGGATAGCGCATTGGACTTCTATCTGAATCTTCTTCGAATCCCCCAAGACAGCGCCCCTTACCAGCAGGAAGTAGTTTGGAAAGAACGACGCCCAAATTCCAAATATTGTGTATAAATGTTTGTTTTCATTTAATTGGACTTTGTTATATAAAATTAAATAAAAAAATAAGTAAAAAAAATAATGAAAAAAAAAGGATGGTGATAGAATCATAGTGCATAGGTTAAATATTACTAAAGTACAAGCTTACATCTCTACTTGATCAAGTCTTCTGATCACTCTTCATTGCCTTTGGGATAAAGCCATTAATTCTAACATACAATGACCTCCCAAATCAGGTCATTGCCTGTCTTTTGAGTCCCATAACCTATGTTAGCTTGTTAGGGCTAACATACAAGGCACTGAAGCACAGGCAGTATACTCCTAGACTCCTCATTTTTTTCCCTGTGGATAAATTTCTTGCCTTATCTGAATTTGTTTCTTCACATGTAGGGGTAGAATTAAGAATACTAAATTTTAAATTGTTTTCCCCAGGATTAAACAAAATAATGCATACATACAGTAAGTAAAATAATAGTCCTCAGAAATAGTCACAAAATCGTTTTAACATTTAATATGAAGGTAATAAAAAATAAAAGTTGTGAACTAAGGATATACTTCATCTGGGAGAGTGTTTGCCTTTCATCCAGGAGGACTTGGTTTTAATCCCAAGCACCATGAGAGTAAAATAAAAATATTTCAAATTAAAAAAAAACACACACACACACACATACCATGTCCAGCAATTCTCCAAAGAAAACTGATCATCCATGACGCGGCCCCACAGGATTTCTTCACAGACAAGTTTGGAACAGAGGTGGTGGCTCCAAGTCCAGAAGAAGTGAGGGTTGTGCGGCAGGGAGAGCCAACACATGGTTGCTGGCCATGGATGAGGGACCCTGGCCCCCAGCACAGGCAGCTCCCTTTACTGCCGATGTAGACAGCAGCCATGCCCACAATGGAGGATGTAAGGAGATTAGCTCTATCTGTACAGATGGAGCGCCCCAGCACCTGGTACCATTATCAGTGGAGCCTAGCTGAATGGGCAGGAGGCTGGCACCCACCCCCAGGTTACCTAGACTACTGAAACAAGCCACAGTGAGGTGGGAAGGGCTGTCACCAGGCTGGACAGATACCCTCAGGTACTCTCAGCCTGATTCCTTCACAACTCAGCCTCACTGTTGCCCGTATTCATATGAGGAAGAGGAGTCCCTGATCAGGAGGACTGGCCAGGAGCACGGGCACAGGAAAGATGACTAGCACACTGGATTCTAGGAAGAACAAACCCATGGAAAAACACAGAGCTCTACCCAGAGCACTGTCCTGGAAAGAACTGGCTGTAAACAAGAAGGAAGCCCCCCCCTCCCCAGGCAAAGACTTCTGGAGATGGTCTGTAGGTCAGTGAAATCCTCTGTTTAATGGAGATTTCCCCTGATAGTGCTTGGCATTCTAAAGCTTCAGTTGTAGCCTTTTTCACATAGGTTCCCTGAGCCTCACAACCCATTTCTCTCCCAGCACCAACTTACAGATGGGGAAACAGACTCAGAGAGGTCAGGATACTTACTGAAGATCACACAGCTGCAGACAGACATTTGAGGAGATAGGAATGTTTAACTTAATTGAAACACTACACTAAGCATACATGTATGGACACATCACCGTATGTTTTTGTTGTTGTTATTATTGTTGTTATTGGGGGGTTCAAGATAGGGTTTCTTTGTACAGCCCTGGCTGTGCACAAACTTACTATGTAGATCAGGCTGGCCTCAAACTCAGAGAGAATTTGCCTGGCTCTGTATCCTGAATGCTGGGATTAAAGGCATGTACCACCACTGCCCAGCTTACCCCAACATTATATAAAATGTTCCTAGTCTTAAAAATCAATCAACAACACCAGGTATATGTTTTAATCCCAGCACTCTGGACGCAGAGGCAAATGGATTCTCTGTGAGTTTGAGGCCAGCCTGGTCTACAGAGAGAGTTCCAATACAGTTAAGGCTACACAGAGAAACCCTGTCTAGAAATGTGTTCCCACCAAAAAAAAAAAAAAAAACCAAAAAGAAAAGAAAGGAAGAAAGGAAGAAAGAAAGAAAGAAGAAAGAAGAAAGGAAGAAAGGAAGAAAGAAGAAAGAAAGAAAGAAAAATAAGTCAACAAAATGAGATAGGTAATGGCATAGACTAGGAGATCTGGGACATCCAGAGAGCACAGCGAAGCGACCATGCTTGTTGCTCAAAGGGCATGCGGACCCTCAGAGGTTTGAAGCAGAATGTGTCTCAACTTCATGTGTAGCAACTCACACCATCGAATCTCAGGGATAAAATTGGATGTGAATGGGTAAAAATGAGAGTCTGGAGACATAAGAGATGTATTTAAGAGTGGAATGAAAAGACCTGGGTGGCATGGGAAGGCACTGGAGTGTAGGTCCAGCCAGCAGGCCTCAGGTCCTGCACTGGAATCTGCTCTCCCCACCTGTGAGGGGGAACTGCACTTTTTGCACCACAATGAAGCAGCTAGGTCAGCATTTACAACAGAAGCAAACCACAAGGAATGGAGGTAACAAAAGCCGGCGAAAACTCTGCGGGTTATGGAGAGGCACACAGGAAGGTGAGACTAAATGGAAATAAACCAGTGTTGAATAGGAACAGCCAAGGTTATAAATACTTGAATTCTTCTCTAACAGGCGAACAGACTCAGTGCCACTGTAATAAAAATCCAGCACATGCCTCGGACTCTGAAATAGAAATGGAAAAGCGGAAGTCTAAGAAAGGCCAGTGGAGTTCTGAGAAGGAAGATCGTGATGGCAGCCAGGTGGGGGTTGGGGGCAGGGGGGCGATGTTCCCCCCAAGTCACAAGCACAATGGTCCTGTGTGCAGTGTGTGGGGCGAGGCCTGCTGGGTGCAAATAGACTCATGGGTAGTTAAATAGAGTGGACATTCCAGAAGGAAAAAAATAGAGCCCTGAGTGTGGAAAATGACAGGTGCACATTGCAGACCAAAATGGAAAGGGTGGGGTATGAGACACTGCGACAACTGTGCTGCTCCACTTGGAAGGACAAGAAGCTGGGTGTTTGCCTCACTCCATCCTGATGGCAGGGGCAGGCAGGGGCAAGCGTCTAAGAGAAACTGAGGGGCATGTCTTTCATGATATTGAAGTAAAAAGATTTCCTCTCATCCTCCTCCTCTTCTTTTTGTTTGTTTTTTTGTTTGTTTGGTTGGTTGGTTGGTTTTTTGTTTTTTTGTTTTTGTTTTTGTTTTTTTTGGTTTTGGAGACAGGATTTCTCTGTGTAGCCTTGGCTGTTCTGGAACTCACTCTGTAGACCAGGCTGTCCTTGAACTCACAGAGATCGGCCTGCCTCTGCCTCCGGGATTAAAGTCATGTGCCGCCACCTCCGGGCACAAAAAGAATTTCTTAGATGGTTTACTTTATCAGCTAACCATAAGAGATAGATAGATTTGATTTTCTTTTTCTCTTTTTCCTTACTTGTACTTCAAGTACAGCATCTAGAGGAAGCCTTGAGAGGCATTTTCCTAATTATGGGTCAACAGATATGAATAAAAAAATAAGAAAGGCCAGGTGGTGGTGGCACAAGTCTTTGATCCCAGCACAGCAGGCAGATCTCTGTGGGTTCGAGGCCAGCCTGGTGTACAAAGTGAATTTCAGGACTTCACAGAGAAACCCTGTCTTAAAAAAAACCAAAAAGAAAAAAAGGGGAGGAAGGAAGGAAGGAAAGAAGGAAGGAAGGAAGGAAGGAAGGAAAGAAGGAAGAGAGGGAGGGAGGAAGACGATTTATAGAAAAGCAAGCATTTGTGAGACATAGAGTCCAGGATTTCTCATGAGCATGCAAATACAATGTTTCAGCTGGTAATCAGAGAACTGTTTATTAGAAACAGGATTGAGACAGTTGACCACTTACTATACTCTCTTTAAAATTTTAATGTCTTGCTCATTAATTCAGGTGGATTTGTAGGTCAGCAGCCATGCCTTCTCTGAGTCTAACAATTTCACTTCTTCCAGACCTTTTCTTGCATTGTTTTCTGGCCTCCCCTTGCTGCATGCTTTGGTGGGCCCAGCTACACCAGGAGCTCTCACAGTGCAGCCAACACTATTGAACAAAGTTGAAATAGATGATTTACAAATTGAAGCAGTGTGAATATTTCCCATTAAACACAATGCTAGTGTAAAACTATAATTGGGTTGCATTAGAAAGTCCTGTTTTCACTCCATTCTAGTAGTGATACACTTTTTACCTTTTAAGATATGGCAACCAGAACACTTAAAATTGGAAATGACTCATGTGCCTGGCCCTGAAAACCCTCATTCCTAAGTAATATTAAAAACCTTTCCTCCTGAACAATATCTGTGAGAAGCACTTCCCAAGCAGCCTGGTCCTACTGACTCTGAAAGGAATGCTTCTCACATTTTTGCTATTAATTACAACTGGGAATTCAGTGTTGGATTTTCTTCTGTTCTTATTCTTATACTGTTTTAGTTAATCGACTTTTGTGTTGGGAGAGGAAGCCATATAGCATTCCTTATCCAGATGTTGGTGTGATGAGCGACAGGTAGTTTGGATTTGGAGTGTCCCCCAGAGGTCACTGGCTGAGCAGCCAACCTTTCCCTACATCTTGCACCATCAGTGGAGCTATTTGGAAGTGGTAGATCTGGTAGATTTGGAAGTGATCTGCTTGAAACTGGGTAATTGGAAATGTGACCTTGAAGGGGACAGAGGGGCCTCAGCCCCCTTTCCTGTCTTTTGTACTTGGCTATGAGGTCAAGGGATTAGATTTCAGGGACACTTGAGAGGCCGTATTTTCAATTTATTGGATGCGAGGTCCCATGCAAGTGCAATAAACTAGTGAGTTCTTCAACTGTGGGTTTGACTATCTATGAGTCAGAAATGTTTTAAAATTTCTGTACAGAACAGGTACATGTCTTTTCTTGTCATTATCCCTGTAAAGTAGAGTAGTAACAACTGTTCACACTATATTAGATATTGTATGTAATCTAGAGAGGACTCATGGCTATGGGAGCTAGTACCTATAGGTTGGAACCTAAATAGGCTAGTTTTTAAAAGGCATTTGAAAATTCATGTGTAACTGATGGTGGTGATGGTGGTGGACACCTTTAATCTCAGACAGGCAAATCTCTTGAGTTTGAGGCCAGCCTGGTTTACAGAGTAAATTTCTGGACAGTCACGGATACACAGAAAGAAAGCCTGTCTTAGAAAAAGCAAGGAGAGAGAGAGAGAGAGAGAGAGAGAGAGAGAGAGAGAGAGAGAGGAGGAAGAAGAAGAAGAAAGAAAGAAAGAAAGAAAGAAAGAAAGAAAGAAAGAAAGAAAGAAAATTCATGTTTGTTGGTATCCCCAGGGTTCTAGGACAGATTCCTCATGGGTTCAGAAGGACATGCTAGAATTTTCCATTCTGGTGGCATATTTATAAATTCTCCCTATAATTGTACTAAGATTTCTTGTATGTATTTGAGCGTCTATGTGTTTACAACTGTATTATACTCTTCCCCCATAATATTTTTAATAATTATTTGGGAATTTCATTCATGCACCTGATCACACTTCCCTCTCATTCTCCCAAGGTCCACCTGCATACCTTTGTTCTCCCTCTAAAACAAAGAAACAACATCAAAAAACCACAAAGTCCAATGTGTGTTGTTCATATATTCATTGGAGCATTGTCAAACTCCCAGTGGCCAGCCCCTTAAAGTAAACTGAGTGTCCCTCCCCCACAGAAGCCATCAACTGTGAAGAGCTACACTCCAGCATCTTTATCACAGTTTTTAAGGACTCTCTTCAATAGCTTCCTGTCTGTCCTGTCAGCTTCCTGTTTTTGTATTATACTCTTGACAGAGTAGAATTTTTGTTGTTCAATTTACTAATACACTAGAATTACTGAGTTGATTACTCAAACAACTATTCAAATTTGAAAATCTCCTTTTCTTCCCCAGCCTTCCAAGGGAGTGTCCTCCAGACCCAGTCCCTTCTGAGGTGGCTCAGAGTTCTGTGAGGGGATTGACTCGGATCTGGGAGCATGAGCCCTCCAAGGCTTATGACTCAGGGGGAGGCCTGCCTTAGGACAGTGTTTAGCCCTCATTGCTTTGATGGCATTGGTCCATGCTGCATGCTATCTTGAAAGCCCAGACTGTTCACTTCCAATCTGGTCCTGCACTTCTGGCTTTCCAGTGGGGTCCCAATCCCACCTTCTCTCTTCCCATCTCATTCTTCTTCACAGAGCCCCATCTTTCCTGTTCCATTTCTCTGCATTAGAGAGCTTGATATACTTTTTTTTTAAAAAAACATATATTGCTTCCTTCTTATGCTTCTGTGACATTTTCCCTAAAGCTTTTATGCAGTTGAGGTATAGTAAACGTATAGTGATTAACTAGAATAGCTTGCATTGAAAAAGTAAAGAGAGAATACATGCAAAATATAGTTGGTCACGGAATCTATAGAGAAACCTTTCATCCCTGAAGGGTTTTGAAATGCCTTTTGATGCTTTTCTTTTAGATGGGACATTGATGGTGACTTTTCACCTTTGGTTTTCCCATAAGAAATAAAAACAAGCAAGCTTAATAGTTAAGGCACTCTGAGGAACCGTCATATGAAGCCAATATAGTACCTGGGCTGCAGAAAGTGCTTCAAATATGTCTTTCCCAGAACAGTAGAGCAGAACATGCCGAGCTATGAAGTGAAAGCAATTACAGTTCTGATCTCATCTGCATTCACCATGAGAAGGATTACATGCCATCTCCCTCACCTCTTCTGCTGTAGACTGTACATTGGAGAAATGCAGCTTAATATAAGCTCTGGGTTTTTATTTTGTTTTTTATGGACATCAAAACACTGTTTTTCTTTAAGACAGGGTTTCTCTCTGTAGCATAGCTGTCCTGGAACTTGCTCTGTAGATCAGGCCAGCCTTGAACTCACAGAGATCCACCCTCATCTGCCTTCTAAGCTGGAATTAAAGGCGTGTATCACCATTGCCTGGCTCTACTCCTCAAAGATAACTGTAACCAGTAATGTAAATTAAACTGTCTAGGCAGTTGAAAGCAGAGAGCACCCTTCACAGAACTACAGACACTATCCAGGTAAGGAGGATTTCATGCTGATGAATCATCTGCCATGTACGTCAAGAGCTTGTTCAGAATAGAGAGTTTAATCTCCTCAGGAACCTGGCAAGCTAGATTCCACTAAAACTCCATTTCACAGATGAGGAGGCCTAGGGGGAGTGAAGTGCCAGATGCCACCTTGTTGTGCATAATATTGTGAAAGAGTTGCCTTGTTTCCTTCATCTTCTGCTGAACTGCAAGCCTGGAGCCATCGTGTCACCACTGCGTTTGAGTTCCATCATGGCCTCTATGTATACACACTTGTACAACCAGCTACGCAGTCACAATAGAACCGAAAAGTTTGCCAAGGCTTCAGTGAAAGAGGAAGCATTTTGTCATCACTAATCCCCATTCTCAGGAGAGTTACCCTTTCAGCACACAGTCAGTAAAGTGGAGCCCAGGAGTCACAATAGAAACGGCGCCTTTCAGCAACTGTAATCAGACAAAAATATAACACTTACTTGCTGAGAATTTGGATTCTTCACGCTCCACTCTGCTATTTGAGATTGTGCAGCTTTATGTATCGGGGAGAAAGTGCCAACTCATCTGTGAACTTGGTGCTTGGGCAGTTACTATCTTTGCAGATTGGCACCGATGCATTTCTTCGTCCTTGCATTTTAGCCTCGTATTAAGGTTAAACATTAATTTCTGAAGGTATAAAGGTCAAGGAAATCTAGAGAAAGCACACATGTTTGGGGGTTGGGGTACAGCTCTTCTTTGGGATCCTAAGAAAGCCCTAACAGCATGGGTCTTTCTTACTGCATAACCCTACCACCTTTGATTTCCCCCATAGCCTCAATTTTATGTTGTTAGCCCCTCTAGATAATTCGGTAACTCCATGCCCTGTGTCAGGAAAAGGCTGGCCCTTCCCTCTGCCTAGAGGGAAGGTATATTCCTGGGGTCTCTAGAGCTAGATGATGGGCAGAACCCATCCGCTTCCTTTCTTCCCCGCCCCTTCACACTTGTGATACAGGAGACAATATAATGAATGAGATTTTGATGAATTTCAGGAAGCCCAAGCTGACAGAGTTTCATTGGCACATAAAGGAGAGCCAAGGGAGTATCATTGAGAAGACACATGGGAAAAGGCCACAGAGCACTAAGCGCTGGCCTTCCAGGCAGGTTGCCAACTTGGGCCATCAGGAACAAAGGAACAAAGAACAGAGTGGATGTGAGACTGTGTATGGGCAACTGGGAAAGGGCTGGGTTCCAGGCAGCTGAAGACAGAATGGTTGTCACTAGAGGTAGTTGCCACTGGCTAGGGGATGGGTAAAGCTATCTGTACTCCACAACAGGGACAGGAATGGTGGTAGGAGTAGGCTTGGATCCAAGGATTCATAGTCAGAATTGGGACCTGGGAGAGAACCTGGGAGACAATGAGGGGTCTCCAGATCCCCCAAGAATTATTGGAGGAAAGACGGGGGGGGGCGCTTCAATGCAATTGCACAGAGGCCTGTTGCAAGGCACCCCATACTCCAAGTCTCTGCTGAGGCCTGAGAAGTGATTGTTCTCAGCAAGGGAAGAGTGAAGGAACGGTACCTGGTAGGAATCAGTGTCAATGAGAGCCCCAAGCCCTTCCAGGACTCAAAGAAAGCCGACCCCAAAGACCAGCCACAGTGGACCTTGCAAGCCACACTACACATACACTGAGCATCCCTCTACAGCAATGGACGATGTTGGAGTATTCTAGAAAGCAGTTCCCTTGGCTTCCTTATGTTTTAACCTCACTGTGGCTCATGTGTGGGGTCCAGAGACAAGAGGGTCAGAGTGGAATTCTCTCTGCTTTCCTGAGGGGAGGAAAGCTCAAAAATCCAGGATGGCTTGGGGAGGGAAGAATGTTGAGATAAGGAAGGCAGACAGGTCTGAGACATGCATGTACACATGCATGCATGCCAATACTTGTGTACACACATCAAGACGAAGAGGAAAGAACCACGAAATCTTGGGCATGGAATCCAAAGGCAGTAGACTTAGTTATGGACGAATAGAACTTGGCAGATGAGACCAGCTTTGGCTCAGGAGAGATGGAGGACACCAAGCATTCAGTTTGGAAATTAAATTTCTGATATTCTCTTCTTATCTAAGAGTAAATATCCGGTAGGTCTTTCAATATCTGAGCTTAAAATTCAGAAGAGGTGTCTGGCCAGGAAATCAAGTTATGAGTGGAAAGGATTTGGCAGGAAGCAATAAGAAGCACACAACATAAGCAATAAGAGCTGAAGTAACAAGAACACACAATTTAAAAAGTTTCCCCTGAAAATAATAATCTCAGCACCCACATGAGCTGGGTGCTCACACACACCTGTAACCCCAGTTCTCAGGGGGGCTGGAAACAGGAGATCACTGGCAATTTGAGTGTGAAGTTTCCAGAATCAGGAGCTCCAACATCCAAGGGCAGAGGACAGATGTCAAGCTAAAGTAGAGGGAGAAACTTTACCCTCTTTTGCCACTTCTTGACTTCAAGGTTGTGGGTTATGTGGCACCTTGGTGAGGATGGACACTCCTTTTTTTATTAAGACACTGTGTTATTTCACAATTTCATGTATGTACCCTGTGCAAGCGATGCCTCTCTCCTCTAACCTCTGTTTCCCTGCTTCCCTCACAAGCCTCCCTCCTCCCTAGAAATCTCTTTGCCCTGTTTAGATTATTTTCCTTTGGGTTAATGTTCCTTTGGTTTACTCAGGGCCATTTATGTGATCCCGAGTTTTGAGCTAACCATCAAACCCTGGCCTTGCCAGTAGTATACAACTAGATACAATGTCTCTCTCTTTTAACATCTGTGGTTGACAATAGATGGGCAGAATCTGTGGTAGGGCCCCAGGAATTTTTCCCTCTCCATACTGACTGCTACAAAGCCCAACTTCTGTGGACCCAATCCTAATTACACACAGCTGCTGTGCGTTCATGGCTGTTATGGATGTGTCATGCTTAGAAGGTAGTATTTTGCAGTCTTACTCTCCTTCCTCTCGGCTCTCACAGTCTTTCTGTATATTTTCCTGCAATGTTCCCTAAATCTTAAAGGGGTGGTGTAAATGTCACATCTATGGCTGATCCCTCAACCATCCCTTAGTCTCAGTGTCTCCTACAGCCAGGGGTCTTTGTATTTGTTTACCTCTGTTCTCTGCAAAGAAAGGCTTCTCCAGTTAAGGCCGAGAGAATCAATCATGTCTCTGTGTGTATAAACACATACTATGCCAATTAAGCTAAGCAGCCATCTTAGGTTACCATCCCACAAGGTCTAAGACCTCTTTAGTCATGGGTTTTGGGCCAGGTTTACAGTATTAGGCATGGATTCTCTTGTCTATAGCAAGCTCCAGATCCACTAAAGGAGTGGTGGTTGTTACATCCGTAATAGTCATGCCACAATTGAAGTGATGGACCTATCTTTCCTGGAAGGGTTGTTTTATAATTTGTTAAGTTCTCAGCTGGCTTCAGCTGTTGATGCTTTTACTGGCACAGTAGACTATCATAGTACCATCTGGGGCCCCGAGAGCCAAGCAGAATGGAGGATTCTTCCAGCCCAGTCCCAACTTGATTTCTCTACATCTTGCATCTGAGGTGTATGCTGTCTACTGTAGTAAGGTCTCTTAAAGTAGTTCTGTTTTGTTTTGTTTTTGTTAGAGGCAAGCAGAGGTGAAGCTCCTTTAAGAGGCAGCTTCCTGACTCAGCATTTGCAGCAAAAGCCACAAGGCTCTTTTAAGAGGCCCTGCTACCAAACACATATGGAATTTATAAGCAGCTGGGGGCAGCATAGACTTAAAACCTCCCCAGACTTGAGGGCAATACACATGGCTTCTACCAGTACCTCCACTATGAAGCTAGACTCCCAAGAAGCCAAGGGATGGGTTGGATCCAGCTGCTTTAATCCTAGCTACACCTGCTTAGCAGATTAAATGCTCATATGCTCAGAAAAAGATAGATCCAGATGGGGAAAGAAAAAAAATTCTAAATAGTTTACAGTGTGTTTAAAAAGATATACATAGGTTTGGGAGATAAAAGAGAAGGTATAGGCAGTTATAAGAAAGAGATACATAGTTTTAAAATAATTAATTAAAGTCCTTAAAAAGGGAGTAAAGTAATACTTTAAAAAAAAGTCACATAAAGTTGGAAAATACACAGTATAGATACTGTAGGTTATTGTGTTGTCTTTGAATTGTTTGACACCTGAGGAAGGAGCAGTAGCTGCTAAAAGACGTTTGATTATACATGCTATATTTTTAAAATGCCTTGACTTCAAAATTTAAGTGAAAAGATATGTTACTTTGGAGAAAGGTTATGCTTCCCCCCCCCCCATAGGAAATGAGAGGCTGTGGATTCATTCTGGGTTAAGAAAAATCAGGTTTGATGGAGGAAGACCCCCTGAAATATCTCTGATGGGAGCAGATGGTCTCTGAGTGCCTCTGTTTTAGTTTCCTCTGAGTTCTATATGAACAACAGCTTCAAGGTGTTTGTCTGAGATGATCCAGCCTCACAGAATATTCCAGTCAGGACTTGACCATAATCCTAAATTTTCTCAGGGTCTCCATTACTAGCACCCCTAATGAGCAAGAAGTAGCCTAGAAAACTATTCCCACATTCTCAAAAAGTCTATCAGGGATGTTTGTCTTTGTTTAGGGGGTTTGGTTACAAATTGTTTTTGTTCATAGCCAATCTCTTTTTAAAGAAGAAAGGGAATATGAAGGGGAAAAAGGGTAGATTATTAAATCTACTTTAATCCAAAAATCAAGTGTTAATCATACATATTTTATATCTGTATAGATTTTAGTTTATTGATATAAATTTAAAGTTAATTTTGATACACACACACACATACACACACACACACACACTCTTGTTTAAGGCATTGTGTTTTTACAGCTCAATTAAAAATGTAATGTATAATTAAGAAGTACAGATTAATAGTCATGTATAATAGACAAAATTATAGTCATGTTAGTTAGGTTTTCTAGGTATGTGAAAATATATTTCAGATAGACAATCTTCAAATCACCTATGGAATATGTCATTTAAAATGTTTTAAGAACTTAGACTTAAACTGGGTAGTGGTGGCACATGTCTTTAATCCCAGCACTTGGGAGAAAGAGGTAGGAGGATCTTGTGAGCTCCAGGCTAGCCTGGTCTACAAAGCTAGTTCCAGGACAGGCTCCAAAGCTATAGAGAAACCCTGTCTCAAAAGACAAAACAAAACAATAACAAAAAATAAAAACTAAACAAAAAAAGAACTTAGATTTTAATTGACAATGAGACATATCTCTTCCTTCAAAGAAGATGAACAGCATCATAGAAAATGCCATATAGAGTTAACTTCCTTTGTGGGGAAAGTTAGCCACTGGGCAAGAAACTGCCCTTGCCTCGACTGTAGTCTGTCAGATATGGTGTGCCTGTAGGCTGAAGATGGATGCCCCAATGTTACAGAGGAACTTTGAATGACTGTCCAGGCAGTCTGATCTCCCTTTCATTAGGTAATATTTCACCCTTCTGGAGTCTTTGATGGAGTTGAAGACTAGATAGTTACAATTATAGTTTTCCTTAGTTATGATAAAAGGTGAAACTTTAGACTCACAAAGATAAGCTAGATGATAAAAGTATTTTCTTTAATTTTTGTATAATACAAATAGACTGGTGTGACTATAATTCTTGCTTAATACCTGTTAAATACAATGCTAAAGTTAAAAAAAAAACTTTCCTTTTTAATTAGACAGAAAGGGGGAGATGATGTGGGATGTGTCTCTATATGCTGTGACTATGTTTTATTAGCATTTGTTAATAAAGAAGCTGATTTTCC
Organism: Phodopus roborovskii; assembly: GCF_943737965.1. Taxonomy (NCBI): domain Eukaryota; kingdom Metazoa; phylum Chordata; class Mammalia; order Rodentia; family Cricetidae; genus Phodopus; species Phodopus roborovskii. The sequence continues at coordinate 5,649,950 of NW_026126547.1, forward strand.
CATGGCCATGCAGAATAGAGCCAGGTGGGAAATCCAAGCAAAGATACAGGGGAAAAGAAGCTGAAGTCTGGGAGATGCCAGCAGCCACCAAAGGAACAAGACGTGAGGTAACACCATGGCCATGTGGCAATATATAAAATAATAGAAATGCCTTACCTTAAGTTGTAAGAGCTAGTTAATAATAAGCCTGAGCTAATAGGCCAAACAGTTTGTTTATAATTTATATTAAGCCTAAGAGCAGGAGAGAAACCCGTCCAGTGGGACTGGACAAGACAGTATCAGCTACAGTATCAGTTATCTGGGTAAGCTTTTCCAGGGACACTGACACACAAAAATACCATGTCAGCACCATTGACAGGATGGAGCTCTTTTAGCAATGTAGGGTGTTCAGCCACATCTGGACTTTGTTCATTAGGTATCACTCAACCACATTGTGACAACCATAAGTGTCTTGTGTATTGCTCATGTTTTCTGGTGGCAATAAGATGGCTGAGAACTGTTAATATAATGTGACCTTGCTGTGACCCAGGGAAGCAGAAGACAGCACATGCTGCAGTGGACACTGTTCCTGAGATGGGAGGATTGGGTTTCATGCCATCAGATGCCATCAGTGTGTTGCAGGAGCAAGGCTGTGATTTTTTTTTTTTTTTTTTTGAGGGCATACCTATTGTAATTTTTTAAATTTAATTATTTTACATGTCGATCCCAGTTCCCTCTCCCTCCCTTCCTCCCTCCCTCCCCCCTCACATGTACCCTGCCCACCCTCCCCTCCCATCCCCCCACCTCCATTCCACATGTAGGGCTATGCTATCCAGGTGGGGTCATGTAGATCTGACAGGTCATTTGAAGTAGGGACTAGGACTTCTCTCCTGTCTCTAGGTTAAGGCAGTATCCCTCCATGGGGGATGTGTCTGCAAGGTCCTTTTGTGAACCAGGAATACATCCTGGTTCCACTGTCTGAGGTCCCTTAGACTGCTCAGTCTTTCTAGCTGAAACTCATATTCAGGGGGTCTGAGTTAATCCTATGCTGGATTCCCAGCTATCAGTCTGGGGGGTGCCCATTAGTTCCTGCAAGGCTGTGATTTTACAGAGAGATTTTTACCTACAGATTTTATCTAGAGAGATGGTTTCAGTGTAGAAGGATGGGCTGCCCTACAGTACCAACACTGTGCCAAGGGAACCAAATTTTCTGAGAAAAGCTACCTTAACGAGGACCTGATAAAAATATGAACTCAGTTGTTCTTTCAGAGAGAATTAAAAATTGTATTGTAACTTTTGCATATGTGGTGAGTGCCATATGGATGCTCTGTGGTGCATGTGTGGAGGTCAGAGGATGACCTTGGATGTCAGTCCTTACCCTCTGTCTTCAGACAGGGCCTCTCTTTTGCTTGCTGATATGTATGTCATGCTATGTGACCTGTGAGCTCCCAGGGTTTCTCCTCATCTCTACCATCCCCCCCATCTTACAGATGCAAATTATAGTGCCTGGCAAACACTGCCTTACTAAGACATCTCCCCAGTCCTTGCAGAGAAAAGCTTGACTTTAATAAAGCCTATCTTACCATTTTCCTTTTTTTCCTGCTAGGGATTTTTTTTGTAGTTGTTTTAGCAACCAATAAGTAAGTAAGTAAGTAAGTAAACAAACAAACAAGTAAATAAACAAATCCTCCTCAAACCTAGGGTCACTTAGATTTGCTTTTGGAGTTTCTTCTAGGAATTTTATAATTTTCTATTTGATACATTTTGAATTAATTTTGAAAATGGTGTAAGTCTTAGATGGTATGAAGTCTCAGATCTGTGTCTTTGCTGACCGGTTGATTGCATGTGGCTGTGCATTTGCCCTAGCAATGATTGATGCAAAGGCTATTCCCTTCATTGCACTCTCTTGGCTCCTCTGTCAAGGACCAGCTGCCTATGTTTGCTATATTTGTATGAGTGTGTTTCTGGGCTGCACGTTCTATTTCATTCAATGTTTTATAAATTGTTGGCCTTAGCTTGCCAGTGGGTCATGTAATCAATTTTGAAGGTCTTAAGATCAGCCTCTTTTTTTTTTTTTTTTTTTTTTTTAAAGAACAGAATTGAATAGAAAAGAAGGAATATTGCACCTAATAGTGAGACTATTATTTTCTGAAACTTAGTTTCAAGTGCATACATTTCTATGTACCCTGTGTCACAATATATAACATCTTTCTTACTGTATGTAGCAAAACCCTCCAAAACCCCTATAAAGAAGCAACAGTACCCCCTCTTTCTCTCTCTTGGTCTGGTGAAATGTAGGCTGGCCTGAACTCTCTATAGAGCTACAATACTTCTCTTGTTCCCTGTGCCTCTGTAGTGCTAGGATTCTTGGTATGAGTCTCCATGCACAGCTGAGTAGTGATCTCTTTTTATAGAAGTAGAGGAGCCCACAATTTATCCAATCTGAACATTAGTATTAAACAGTAATTACAGAAAGCTACAGAAGGCAAATCCCATAGGCAGCCAGTTGTACCTATGATTACTGGTTTTTTCTTTTAGGAAAATTTCCTATTCCTTACAGTGTATGTCATTTTTTTTTTTCTTATCTCTTCTACTAATTTCAAGTCCTTTCCTTCTTCCCTCGCCACTGTTTTGTCAAATTCATGACCTCATGTTTAATTATTGTTGAAATAGACAGACAGATAGACAAATCAAGATATTGCCTGTAAGTACATGTGTGTAGGGTTGATTATGCAGCCCTGAGAAACCTATCAGGGGCTCACTGTTGTCCTCTCCTGAGGAGCAGCCATTGATGGCCTGCAGCTCTTATGAAGGACATTAATAGATTCCCCCGTACGTGTTGGCGTGTTGACTTGTATGCTTTTGTGAAAATCCTGTGCAAGTGCCTGCACTGTTGAGAATTCATGGGTTGTTGAGAATTCACTATCTTTCTGTCCTCATCTCAGTCTCCCAGCTCCCATAATCTTTCCCCTCCCAGTTTCATTATGTTTCCTGAATCTGATGTGTAGGGGTAGATGTCGCAGGTGGGGCTAGTTGCCCCTTAGTCATTTAATCCCTGCATTTTTGTCCAGTTGTAGATATCTCTAATAGCCTCTGTCTTCTGCAAAAAGAAGCTACTTTGATGAAGGGTAAGAGTTGTACTTACCATGGGTGTAGGGAAACATATTTAGAAAGCAGTTGTAACTATATATTAATTTAGCAAATTGGTAGGAGTAGGTTCTCCTTTAGGGCCTATGATCAAGCCAATTGTGGGTTCTTGGTAGGGTTTATAGTACCAGGCATGTATATCCTCCTATTTAGCAGGCCTTTGGCCCAGTTACATAGCTGTTGGTAAACCCCAATGTATAAGTGCCACTATTGTACTGTTGGGAATATCTTGCCAGACTGGTCATAGTTTCTGGGTAGCACTGTTGGTAACTCTTCTCCCTTTGCTGCCTGTACCCATCTTCTGACATTATTAGCACTAGTCCCTAGGGAGGGGGCAGGCTTCCAGGTCAGCACGACCTTGATACTTTTTCAAGTCATGTGCCCTAAGTGTGTAGCACCTTCAGTAATGGGGACTTACCTTTAAATTTTGGGAAACAACTATGTTGGTTTGTTAACTTGAGACACACTGGAGTCATCTGAGAAGAGAGAAACTCAATAGAGAACATGCCTTCCTAAGACTGGCCTGTAGGCAAACCGGGAGGGCATTTTTTTGACTGATGATTGAGGTGGGAGGGCCCAGTCCACTGTGGGTGGTTCCACCCTGGGCAGGTGGTCCTAGGTTATAAAAAAAAGCAAACTGAGTAAGCCAGGAGGAGTAAGCCCACACACAGTGTTCTTCCAAGTGGCCTCCTGCTTCATTTCCTGCCTCCCACTTCCTAACCTGAGTTCCCCTCCACAGGTACTATATAAACTGTGAGCTGAGATAACCCTTTCCTCCCCAAGAGGCTTGTGGTCATAGTGTTTATGACAGTACTAGAAAGCAAACCATACTGTGCACCAGCAGCAGCCCATAGTGCTTAGGAGGGTTGGTCTCTTGGACTCTCATGTCAAACAACTCTAAGGGAGGTGTCCCTTACCTGGTTCTGGGGTTTTTGTTACATAGTCTATGGTTCATAGGGAGAGCACTACTCTTCAGCATGATTTCATTTATACACAGAGACACACACACACACACACACACACACACACACACACGCACACATGCACACACACGCGCACACACACGCGCGCGCGTGTGCGCGCACACACACGCACACGGCTAGTTAAGTCTCTCCTTGTTTCCCCCTTCTTGTCATAGCTCCTTGTTCTACTTTTCCTTTCTTTGCAGTTCCTTCCCCGCCTCCGAATGGTTCATTTCTGAATGCGAGGGGCTCAGTGAAGAAACAGAAAAAGTCGCTCTTAGTGGAAAAGGGAAAAGTTTTTTTTTTTTTACAAGAAGCAATTCTTTATTGCTATTACACAGAAGTTACAAGGGGCCCATTTGCAATGCAGTAGTATAACCAGTACAGAAAACAATAGGGAAATTCTTCAAAAAAACTAGAACTGCTATATGATCCAGTTACACCACTACTAGGTAAACAGCCTAAGGAATTAAAGCCAATGCACAAAAGAGAAAACAGTGGCACTACCTACGACAGTTAAGGTATGGAATCAGCTGAAGTGCTTGTCAGTGTTCATGGATGAATAGAAAAAGAATTATACAAGTACATTGTCTTTAAATTAGAAACAAACTTGTTTTACATGTCAATCCCAGTTTCCTCTCCCTCCCCTCCTCCCCTATCCACCACCAACCTCCTATCCCATCCCCTTTCTGCCCCCCCCCCCGGGGAGGGTGAGACCTTCCATGGGGATCTTCAAAGTCTGTCATGTTATTTGGAGCAGGGCCTGGGCCCTCCCCCCATGTGTCTAGGCTGAAAGAATATCCCTCTATGTGGGATGGGCTCCCAAAGTCCATTCGTATACCAGCGATAAATACTGATCCACTACCAGAGGTCCCCTGGAGAAAGCAAAGGGACAAGATCTCCTCAGAAAATTGGGAACAAGGGGGCAGTGGGGAAGGAGTTGGAAGAAAGAGAAGGGGAGAAGAGGAGGGGAGAGGAGGACATGAGGAAAAAGTTTATTCCACACTCCAAGGCTGTCTCTCCAAGAGAACTGAGGGAGGATAAGCTCCAGGGTTCCAAGAGAATGGGTACCTGGGAGAAAGGGCCACTGTGAGCTGTGAGGTGGAGTGGAGGCTTTGAAGTCTGTGACAAGTACACCAAGGGGCACACTTTGATTTGTTGATAGGGGCCACAGCCATATGCTAATGGGGAGCCATGATTCCCTTTTGCTATAGATAAGGAGAATGACTCCTTTTGGCAAGTGAGAGGCAGCTTCACGAGTCCCTGAGGAAGGCTGGCTTTTGTCTAGCTGCCAGAATTTGGGGGAAATGGAGTTTCCTTCAGACCTGACAATTTGTACTTCCCCGGCTTCTACAGTCACTGCGAATTTACAAAGTAGAGCTTAAAGCTTCAGAGCTAGGAGCCACAAATAAGAGATAACATGTGGTATTTGACTTTCGGGGTTTGGCTTACCCTACATAATATGTTTTCCAGTGCCATCCATTTCTTCCTGGGTTTCATGGTTTCGGGTTTTCATCAGAGCTGAATTCCACAGGGCGTAATTTTCATTATCCATTCATCAATCGATGGGCATCTAAGCTGCTTCTCTTTACTAGCTATTGTGAGGATTGTGAGGAGAGTAGCAATGAACATGGCCAAGGAAGTATTGTTGTAGTAGGATTTTGAGGCCCTGAGACATGTGGCAAGGAGTTCTATAGATGTATCATATGGTACATCTACTTTTTGGCTTTTTGGAGACTGCTTCACAGTGATTTCCATAGTGGCCTATCTACCTTAACTACCAAAACAGAAACACCATTGTGCTTTTGCCCAAATAACTTTTGGATCGTGTAGAATAAAATCTGCTTTAACTTAATCAATCAATGAATGTCATTCTGCCATTGAGAACCACACCCAGGATTATGATCTATTTCAAATGCAGTTGCCAAGGCAAGCGCTCCCCCCCTCCCCTGTGAGATAGAGTTTCTCTGTAGCTTTGGAGCCTATCCTGGAACTTGCTTTGTAGACCACACTGGATTTGAACTCACTGAGATTCTCCTGTCTCTGCCTCCTAAGTGCTGGGATTAAAGGTGTATCTTGTAACCACAAGGCAATTTTTTTAGAAGTTATGCCAACCAACATTTTTGTCTCACTCCTGTGGTTGTATCAGTTGGCTTTGTGCAGCCCAGTGTGTTCTATATTGAGACAATGCAATCTGCAGAGAGCCCCCTTTGAGGGCAACGGGGGAGTGGTACCTAGCTTCCTGACAGGTTGACATTTAGGTAAGAAGCATGTGCCTTGCTTTGTTTTGTTTTTCCTCCTTGGAGGCCATCGGGGAGGAGGAGATCAGGCTCACACACACAGTTGAATTTTATAGACAATATGCATTTATGCTGTATGCTTAGTTATTAGCAGAGAGAGTAAAAAGACCAAACTCAATACAGAGAGTAGGCCGTCCATCATAATGTGAATTAATCTGACCCTGCCATGCATCTTAGCTGTATGATATTATCCATAAGTGAAGAGTTCTTACCCTCAAATCTAGAGCCAAGCTTTGCTGAAACTGATTAACAACTGGATAGGGCGTAGTGATGGTAGATTTTCAAATGGAGCACTGCTCAGTCTAAGCCACCATCACCCCTTCTGTTCTTCAGTCTCTTGCTCACACCTTAAGCTACTGCCTTTTATTTGAACCTTTTGTTTTTGTTTTTTGAGACAGGGTTTCTCTGGGTAACAGCCCTAGCTGTCCTAGAACTCTATAGACTAGGCCTGCTTGGACTCACAGGGATCTGCCTGCCTTTACCTCCCAAGTGCTGGGATTAAAGGTGTGTGCCACCACCGCCTGGCTACTTGAACCTTTTATGATGATGAATATACTCTCTCTTTACTCTGCAAGAGCCACTGTCTACTTATTGCTACTCAGAACTTAAAATATAGCTGGGAAATCCTTAAGATTAAAATTTTCCTTTTATATTTAAGTTCTTTTTGGACAGAGAACAGAGTATTTCTTGGTCTTGATTTCATAATCTGTTTTAGAGTCATGAGTAAAGGGGTACACGATGGCTTTAATCATTAATTTTGTGTGTGTGTATGCATGTGTGTGTACATGTGTGTTTGCATGTATGGTGTGCATGAATGTGTGCATCTATAATGTGTGGTGTGTGTGCATATCCATGGTACATGAGTAGACATCAGAGGACAAACGGCAGGGGTTGGGTCTTACCTCCCAGCTGGTTTTGAAGCAGAGTCTCTCCTGGTCTTACTGTCTTGTGACTTATTTGGAGGTATTGCTTTTCCTCTGGTTCTTACCTGGCACTTCGCTTTTGAAGCAGAGTGTCTCTTGTTCTAGCCTTCCAACTTTCTTCAGGCACTCTTTCCTGTTCTTGCCTTCTGCCTTGTTTTTGAGACTGAGTGTCATTTGTTCTTGTTTTACACGTTGTTTTCAAGCACTCTTTCCCATTTGTATGTGCCTATTTTCCAGGCTAGCTTCAAGTGATACTCCTGTCTCTTCTTCCCTACTCACCATACAAGTGCTGAGATTGTAGATGGGTACCAGGTACTACCACACACATTTTTTTTTTTTTTTTACAGTAGTTCTAAGGATCAGAACTGATTTCATCAGACTTGTGCCAAAGTGCTTTGACTCATGGAGCCATCTCCATGGCCCCCATTTATTGTCTAATTAATGGAAGTGAATTTAAAGTTCTATGGACTAGTGGTATTATTGGGCAGAACACTCAAGGCCTAAGACTACCTGTGGTCACCTTTGTCTTCACAATTATTACCACATACCTTCCAGACGAATCTCCCCTCTGACCCAGGGCTTACCTTTGCAACTCCCCTTAGCATTCTATGCTTCACCCTTCACAGACACACAGTACTGTTCCTCTTAAGTTATGGGGTTATCTATAGGACTTTTTTTTTTTAAATCTAAGTCCTATGGATTAAAAAATAATAATAAAAAAGCACAATAACTTCACATACCCAAATCTGTAAATATATATCAAATAGCACCATATCTGCATATAACCTAAATATGTCCTCTTGTAAAAGTTGTTTTGTCAATAGAATACTTATAGAATCTAGTACAATATAAAGGTTGTATAACAATTGTTGTACATGCTGTTTAGGGAATAAGGAAGAGGGAGGCTGTAAATACTCAGTATCTATGTAAACTCTATGAACCTAACTGGAGAGTACCTATTGGCAACAATGCAACAGTTTCAGTTCAGGCTTAGTTAAATCTACAGAGACCAGTGGAGTCAAAGGTTTGGCTGTAATTCCAGCAGAGATTTTGTTACTAAGCGAATTGGCCATAACTTTTATTTCAAACAACAAGCCTCTAAAATGACATCTGATTAATATGCAATGGAAAATCCAAGTAAAAATGTTTTTTGGTTGTAAAATTTATTGGACAGAATTTCAGGAGAGCCATCTGGAAGGTGTGTGTCCACATGTGGAAGGGGGAAATTAATGAGATGATAAGTTATAATGGCCTGCGTGCTTGGCCTTGAACTTTCCACACGGTCCTTTGTAACAGGGCTTGCTGATTTATTTTGTGTACCAACATCAAGGAGCAGTTGATAGGATAGCAAAGAGTTGAATGGACACAAGTGCCAAAGGGTTTGGGAAAAGCAGATGCTGTAAGCAGAAGGTAAAAGCGATCCAACATATGCATAATTGTGCTCTTTAAAACAAAACTAAGGGTTTGGAAATAGAGTTCATTGGTAGACTGCCTGCCTAGCATGCATGAGGTCCTGGGCTCAATCCTTAGTGCCACTAACAAAAGTAAAAATAAAGCCAAACTAAAAACAAACAAACAAAACCAAAAACAAACAGATGTCATACATGAAGAACTAGTTCAAGGATTCAAACCTATAGTTTGAAGGTTTACACTGTGTTCCAGGAAAAAAAAATGATACCAATCTATCAGAAAAGCATCCACTTTTTTTTTTCCCTGTGGATAGTCTTTCATGGCTCATCAAAACATGCTATTTATCTTGCAGATGCCTTCTGGGCCTGGGTTGAGATTGGTGGCATGGCCCTCTTTTGTCATTCTCTTACTGCTACTACATCTTCAGGGCCATAACAGCCTCACCTCTGTGGTGGATGGTAGTATGATGCATAAAACCTGTGTTGGTTAAGTTTTTGTTTTCATCATCTAGAGTTATTCGAGAAGGAAGAACCTCAATGGAGAAAACCCCTCCATTAGATTGACTTGTAGACAAGCCTGTGGGCCTTTTTCGTGATTGATGATTGATGGTGGGAGGGCCCATTGTACTTCGGGTGGTGCCGTGCCAGACCAGGTGGTCTGGGGTTGTTTAAGAAAGCAGACAAAACAAGCCAAGATGAGCAAGCTAACAATCCATGTTCTTCCATGGTCTCTGCTTCAGTTCTTGGCCCAACTTCCTTTCATGATGCACTGCAAGCTATAACAAGTTGCTTTTGGTCATGCAAGGTGGTTTGTTTGCTTTTTTTTTTTTTTTTTTTTTTTTTTTTTTTTTGAGACAGGGTTATTTTTCTGTGTAACAACAGCCCTGGCTGTCCTGGAACTAGCTTTGTAGACCAGGCTTGCCTCTGCCTCATGAGTGCTGGAATTAAACTTGTGAGCCACCATGTTCCACCATGCATGGTGTTTTATCCCATTACCAGACACTAGGAGTGTGGACTCTTGCTGTGACAGACATCATTATATTGTTTTTTGTTTTTGTTTGGGGGGGAAGATGATGGGGTGGGGGGTTGTGGAAGTGTTCAGAACTTTGGCCTGGAAAAGCTATTAAGTTCTCTGAGCTTACTGAGCAGCTGTTGAAGCTTAGGAAACACTGCTCTAAAAAGGGTGATGGAAGCCTGACCTGGCTTGTGAAGCTTCAGAAAGAAGTGTGAGAGTCTCTCAAAGACTCTGTCAAGGTAGTTCCTGTGATAGATCTAAAGAATTGGTGGTAGCTGGTTACCAAGAGCTGAAGAGTCATCATGATGGACGAGGCCATTACCACTGATGAGGGTGTGGTTCTCAACCCTCCTAATGCTGGGACCCCTATTACAGTTCCTCATGTGGTGACCCCCAACCATAGTGTTTTTTTGTAAGGAGTAAGGTTTTTCTGCCCGCCGCTGGTCTTGTCCCACCGCCGTGCCAGCCCCAATTAACACACCAAGACTCTATATTTGATATAATGCTGTTGGCCAGGTATTAGTTTCTTATCGGCTAGCTCTGTCTTAATTATTAACCCATTTCTATGTATTTCCACGTGGTCTTATCTTACCGGGGAGAGGCGGGCGTCTCATCTCCCCAGTCTCTCCATCTTCTCCTCATTACTCCTTCCTTTTTCCTCCTTGTCTCCTAGTCCCTCCTATCTTCCTTTCCTATTGGCCAACAGAGCTTTATTCATTAACCAGTATGAGAAATACAAAATGACATCTCCCATTAGTTTTTGTTGCTACTTCATAACTGTAATTTTGCTACTGTTATGAATTATAACGTAAACATCTGATGTGCAGGATATCTAGTATGTGACTCTTGTGAAAGGGTCCTTTGTCCCCAAAGGGGTCACGGCCCACAGGCTGAAAACCACTGCTTTACTGGGGCAACTGACACTGGTCAGCTGGAGCTGAGAAATCAACTGCGGTTAAGAGGAGACCAGCATCATTGAAGTAAAGGCTTCTGGGAGTATTTCCTCAGGGTTAACACACAGAAGCTGTGGTTTGAAGAGTACCAAGGCTGCATCTCATGATGGCAGCGGAATTTGGTTATGTGTAGCAGTCTCTCAGGTACTACTGATTTTGAAGGTATGAAGGGCCATAGAGGCTTGGCACTGTGAGAGGCCAGGAGAGGTCATTGGGAAGGTGTGTTCCAGATGCAGAACTTTGAGCTAGAGGACTGTGCTTTGGTTCTTTCCTTTTGGAATAAGAGTGTGTAAGTTATTTTTTGTTTTACTTTAACCCACATTTGGACTTTCTGTAGTTTAGATTCCACAATCAGGAATTTAACTGTATCAGTTATTTCCATAATGGCTCCCTCTATCAAGATTTTTTTCCCTCCTTTTCTGTCCTTCCCTCAACTCTAACATCCTGTTCCCACTCCCCTTCCCTCCTCCTCTCTCCCCTTTCACCCTTCCTGCTCCCTTCTATTCTCCGAATTTGCTCCAGTGCTCTTGTCTATTTCTCTTTTCTAGGTGAATCCATATATGTCTCTCTTAGGGTCCTTTTTGTTACCTTTTCTGGGGTTGTGGACTGTAGGTTGGTTACAGCTTATAGGAAGGGTATGGATTAAGGGGAACACTCCTCCATTGCTAGTGGGAGTTAAACTGCTATTTTGGAAATCAGTATGGCGGTTTCTCAGAAAAATTGGAAATCAATGTACCTCAAGATCCAGCAATACAACTTTTGGGAATATACCCAAAAGATGCACACTCATACCACAGGACATTTGCTCGATTATGTTCATAACCAGAATCTGGAAACAAGCTAAATGCCCCTCCAGTGAAGAATATATAAAATGTGGTACATTTACATAATGGAGTACTACCCTATGGTAAAAAAACAATGACATCTTGAAATTTGCAGGCAAATGGACAGATCTAGAAAAATCCATCCTGAGTGAGGTAACCCAGAAAGACAAATATGTTATGTACCCCCTCATAAGTGGAGTTTGGACTGTTTAAGAGACAGTATTGTTGTTTTTCAAGAGAACTTTGACTTTTAAAGTGTTGAAGTCTTTATAAAGTTATGCTTTGTCTTGTGTTGTGACATTAATATTAACATGGATCCTTGGGGACAAACAAGAAAGGAAAGTTTATGGTGTAATAGTGATGTGGTGGGTGTTAAGCTGAGAAAGAAGGAGTCAATTGTGTTGGTTAATATTTTGTCAGTTCCACACAAAGTCATCTGGAAAGAAATCTTAACTGAGAAAATGCATCCATCAGACTGGCCTATAGACAACTAGGTGGGGCATTTTCTTGATTGATGTGGACGATGCCATCCATGGGCAAGTGGTCCTAGAGTGTGTAAGACAGCAAACTGAGCAAGCTAGGAGGAGCAAGCAAGTAAGCAGTGCTCCTCCATGGCTTTTGATTCAGTTCCTGCCCTGGTTTCCCTTTATAGTGGAGGACTACAGTTGTGTACAAACACTGCAGGTGACAACATCCACTTTGGGTGTGTGATTGGGGTAGGCTATGGAGGAGCACATGGATGGGCACCATCAGAGCCCTCATGTGAGGGCTGAGGACAGTGATGGTAGAGTACATCATGTGCATGCCTGGTGCCCGAGGATGCTAGAAAAGGGCATCAGATTCCCTGGAACTGGAGTTAACAGGCGGTTGTGAGCTGTCATGTGAATGTTGGGAACCAAACTGGAGGAACGGCTAGTGCTCTTAATTGCTGAGCATTCTTTATAGCCCCCTCAGTCTCTTAGTACATTTCTACAGTGACTACACAGAAAGCCCCAGAGTTCTGCCTTTCCCTCTCTGCCACTGGGAATACAAGTGTGGGTCACTACTGGCTTTTCTGTGCATTCTGAGGATGGAACCCATATTTTTTTTTATCTTGTGTGGCAACCATTTTTTCCAACTGAGTCATTTCTCCAGCCCAGGCCTGTGATTTGTTTTCTTGTGTGTGTGGTGGGGAGGGACAGGATGAGCAGGATGAGGTTGGTAAGGTTGTCCTGGTACAACTGAGCAGGCCCTGAATCCTGCCTGACTTTATCACAGGTACTGGGGATCTAAAATCTGGTGTCTTGCATTCACAGCAAGCACTCTTAACCCACTGAGCCACCCACCCCAAGCCCAGTGTTTAGTCGGAGGCGTAAATAAAGAAACAGGAGAAAATGAAGAACACTGTATTAATGTTTATTTCTAATAACAAGAAACAGAACATCAGTCCCTTATTTGTACAAAAATACCTGAAAGTTTACAATTAGGTTCACGAGCCAAAGAGCTATTGTAGCACAGAGTGAAGCAAAGCACGCGGAATAAAGGTTTTGTCTGTCAATCAACACCCTCTGCATTCCCTGAAAACGTTTACAAGTCAGGTTGTTTTTCCGGTCACTGCGGTTTGCACTATGACATCACAAATCTACGATGAGCTAGTTGCGCTCTCGGAGGCGCAGTGATCGGACAGACTTCAGGTATTTAAGTGCACAAAGGGGAGACAAAACATCTAAGCTGAGGCACATTATTTCTTCAAAGTTTAAGCAAACAAAAAATAAAAGAGAACACGTTCAGAAACTCTTAACACCTAATAATATAACAGAGCCTACTTATTAAAACTCTAAAAACCCAAAGCATTTGGCATTTTCCTTCTCAACTTAGTCCAGGTGGCTATGGAGTTTTCATTTGGAAAAGAAAATCACAGGCAGAGATTACAAAGTCAAACAGGCTCCAAAACAACCCTGAGCTGTCCCCTTTACATTCATGTCAATTAAATACAAAAATAAAAGTCAAATGTCCTTCAGTCTCTGGCTAGGGGGGCTGGGTACCCACTACCCCAGGGACTAGCTGTTTCTGGTGGAATTCCCAGCTGCCTGTGCAAAGGCTGGCGAGCTCGGGGCCACTGAAGTCTGCTACACTCAAGGCGGGTTGCAGCCTTCAACAATTCACTTCGGCTAGGGAAGTACAAAATCTACGTCAAACCAGCTACGTACAAAATTGTGAACCAGAGTCAAGCCTATACTTCCTTTTAAATAAAATGCGTACTCATAAATATGAGATATACTTCCTAGCTGTCTACTGTAGAGGCAAAAGAAAATGATTATGCGTTGTGGGGACTGGTCTGTGTAAACTGGAGAAAGAAACCCTAGAGTTGCTTGTTGTCTGTTTTAAAAAGGTCTGACCTTAAGTCAGCAAAGATAAATGAATATGGTAAAACTGAAAATGTCCGTTATCTGTCCCTAAGGGGAAGATCAGTGGAAACCTGCTGCCAGGCATGAACTTGAGAATTATCTCATTGTCAACTGAATGATTAACTAGCTGCGAAAGAAAGAGAAATGCAATTGAGCATTTATGCTTAAGAAAAATGTTTACTAAAAAAAACGATAAAAGATAAAAAGATAAAAAGATAAAAAGAAAAAAAAATTCTTCATTTGCTGTAATAAACATCTCGTGGAAACACGGTTGCGTGGTCTGTGAACTACAGTGTTTCTATACTGTGGACCAGCTTGCAGCTGACCTGTTTACAAAGCGCTGTTACATCTATCTTCCACTATGCCGTCAACCGCAGGCAATCAGAAGTGCTCCCTGGGGAGCACTTCGGTAAATCGGGACTGGCAATCTAGTGGCTAGCTCAGGTTCAAAGGGCCAGTCAGGTGTGGTGTCAGGAAAGGATACCTGTCCACCACGGTTGTCTGTGTGTTTCTCAAGGGAGTCCTGCCTGCCACCCTCATGCCTGATAAAAATCATTAAGGGGACAACAGAGGGTCCTCCATGGGGGCTCAGGGGAGCCAATGACAACTCCAGCCACCTTCCATCTCCTCTCTTGGAGGAGGAAGCAAATATCATGCTGCTAAAAAAAAAAAATCTGTCCAATGTTCACAACCACTGTGAGGTACTTCTCACCCGAAGCCAGCAGAGGCAGAACCTCTGCATACCCTGCTCCTGCTGGCTTAGGGGGTTTTCAGTAGGGTGCAGAGGCCACCAAGCAAAGACTCAAAGCCAGCCTATGCTGTTGCCCTCTACAGTGTTTCCATATCTTTATCACCATAGATGCTCAGGGTGACAGAGCACAAGGCCAACAAGTTGACATTTTCTCTTTAGATCGCTTCACCCCACTACCCCACCCCGCCCCACCCCTGTGGGAGAACTGAAATGACTGAGGCTACTGCAGAGGGTAAAGGCAGCAATTATTCTACAACAGTGGGTGGCTATGAAAATGTGAGGCACAGGGCACCCCAGATGGACTATGTGGCATCCACAATGAATGCCAATGTGTTCCAAGAAGGCTTGCTGACATCAGTCTACAGCTGAGGTCATGCAGTTGTGCTGTGCTGGGGAACAGTGAGTTTTCCAAAGTAATGAGGTCTCCGGCACTGTGGAGAACGAGACACACTAATAATAAATGACCAAACGTCAGCACAACAACGATTATGACCAGACTGTGGTAGCTTGACTGAGTCCACAAAACATGCTTGGTGTCAACTGCGGTTGACACCTTTTATTTCATAATTTTTTTCTTTTTTTTTTGAAGAAAGCTTTTCAAGTATAATGGGAAGGACTGGGGTGTCTATAATGTAGGAGCCAAACCCACACTGTGGCAACCTGTGGAAAGCAGGATGCCCGAGAAAGCTTTGGGGATTCATTTTTCAGGCTGAAGTCTGCCAATTCAAAATTCTTTGTCTCATCTGGGTTGCAAAGCCACATCCTCTCCTACCATATAGGCTGAGTACAACATTGACAACGAAGAAGGAGTGCAAAAGTGATCAATACAAAAAGTAAACATCGCGGTTTTAATTGTCAAGATTATTCCAGGGCAAGAGTTCATTTCCAATCATTTCTCTGCGGTTTTCACCCTACGTGGCCTAATCAAAATCGTCATTCCAGTTTCTTCCCACACTTGCACTGGATCTCATCCCTCCCCCAATTTAAATGACTGATGCAGAGGGAGGTGGTCCTGCTTGATCCGCAGCGGCAAATCTTTGTGAAGTCCAATAACTAATTGATGTTGGTCGGTTGGCACCGATCAAAAAGACATGATGTTGAGTCCTTGGGTGGGAGTAGGTGTGTGTTCTCACCCTCATGCAGGCCTCTCTTCTCCGTTCCAGTGTTGCTGCCTCCAGCCTCTGTGATAGGGCAAGGAGGTCATAAGGCCACACGGATGCAGTGGTGCTTCAGCTTGCAGGGCAGAACACCTTTGTTGAGCTGGTAGAAGTCGACCAGCTGGATCAGATCGGAGAACTTGGTGTTCCCATCATCCAGAGTGAAGAAGGTCTGCCCATCATCCTCGCACTGCAGAGACATAGAAAGTACTTGCCGAATTAGAAAGTGTGACTTTGGGGGACACCCCACAGCCTGTGGTCAGGAGCAAATTTGCCTGCTCATGATTCTGTTCCTGAGAGCCATACATAAAGTTGGCAAAGTCAGTCAGAAGACACGGTGGTGGGTTAAGGAGCCATTATCTGTGCCCGGTGCTGGAACCACACCATATGATATTGGGAGGGGGACAAAGGCCACTTGGCATGGCTTTCTGAGGTTCAGTCACATTTTAAAACTACTCCTAGCTCACCAGATTTGGGAAGCTAAGTTCACCAAACCCACTTGGGTTATCTACTACACATAGCACACTCCAGTTATTCTTGTCAAAGGGTTGAGTCAATCTCCGTAACAGCCTATTATAAGAGCCTAAGGATCATTGGGTGGCTGTTTCTATGAAATTAGATGATATCATAGTTAAGTTTCATTGAGAAAGAACTAAACACCTGACATCTTTTGTAATTCACTGAGTCCAGTGACAGCAGTACAGGGAAGAATGGTAAAGCCACACTGCCTGGTTCATATGGATGACAGAAACTGTAAACCTTGGCTGATGAACAAACACAGCCACTTCTGACACAGTGTGATGGGCCTATGGTAGAACTGTTTCATGATCCGATGACCAAGTGGACACAGGAGCACAAGTTCTCAGGGGTCACTTAACTCTCATTGATTTCCTCTGTAATTCTGAGTGGTCAGGAGATATACTGGCTCAATTCAGACTATTCCTTCACTGGAAACAGCCAAGGTCAAACTTGTTGGAAGTGTCTAGTAGACCCAGAATCTCCTGGTTAGTTACATATAAGCTGGGAGGTCTCAAGGCAACAGCACCATGCTCAGCACCATTCCTTCTAGACTCTTGAGAGCTGCTTTCTGGGACTGGAAGCTGTCTGCTACTATCTATAGTTATGTTTAAGTTGGGAATTGCATTAGGAATGGAAGGACTGGTTAGAAGGTATTGGCACTTACGGGTAAGATCTGGAAGTTTTTAATCTTCTGGTGATGGCACAGTGTCAGTACGAACGCCTTTGGATTGCTCTGGCTGTCACGAAGGAGGAACAGCCTGTAGAGTGGGAAACCAGCAATTTATTATCAATTCTTTTTCAAATCCAAATTTCCCATGTATACATTTGCACACCACGTATACATTTGCACACCAGCTAGACCTGCCTGATAAAAATGGGCTTATAGACATGATACTTTCGTGTTTGGGAACCTGAGCGGCTTCTGGTGGCAATACCATTCAGAAGGTAGTTTAGGATGGCATTTGGCATTGGAAGGAACCAGGGGCCCTTGAGAACATGGCTGACTCTGGTAAGGCATGGAAACTACTAAGATGATGCTGAAATGGTCTGTGTTAGAGGGTCAGAGAGTGCTCACAGGCCAGATTTATAAGGAGAACATTATATTGGTTGCAAGATGTCACATGTTTCTCTCATGTGGGAATCCAGACTTAACAATATTATCTTTATCTGTATCTACAGTGATCCCATGAAATCAGTGTAAGCAGTAGGAGACCAATTTGGGGCAAGGAGAGGGGCCAGTGGAAGACCAAGGACAAGGGAAGGTAAGAAGTGAAAGATATAGAAAAAGTACCATGGCAGGTATGTATTAACAATCCATAATGAAGCCCATTGTTTTGTAAATCACATTTTGTTTTTTGAAGAGGGGGTGGAAGGACATCACCATGGATGCCACTGCAGGCAGGATGACATGGTGCCCTGGAAAGAACATGGTCACTCACTCACAGAAACCTGGGAGCTTCAAGTGTTCCTGTCTGATCAGGGGCAAGAAGGCTGACCCTGTGTCAGTCATTTATCTATCATTTCTTTTTGTAGATAGGGCGCTAGCGCAAGATGAAGGCAAAGGTGAACACTTGTCCTGGGCTGCTAGAGGTCACTGTGATAATAACAGCTGCTGTGACACAGCTTGTACTCCTGAGATCCAAACTCTCTTGCTGGCTCTGGTTACCATGTGATGTGAATGCTTGAAGGTCAACCTGCCACCAACATGCTTCCAGTCACTCTGGCCAATGGTTGCCATCATCCACTATACACGTATCAGTGAAGCCATCCTCTGTTGTCTGGCTCAGCCTAGCAGTGAGACAATCTACTTGAGCAGTCACAACTGTGAGAAGAAAGCCTCTTGTGGTATAACCCATAACAACCTGTTCTTAGTAAAAGACAAATTTTATAAGGTGTATAAATTAAGAGGTGTTCGTGATTTTTTTTTTCTTCCCTATTTGCTTACTGCCTTAGAAAGTAAAAGTAACTAGCCTTGTTCTTTTTTTATTTAAATTTCACTTAAGGGGTAAAGGGCACATCTGGACACATCCAGAACAGGAGAGTTCAGAATCGTCTCTGGCCTTAACTCAAAGGCAAGGCCAGCATACTTTGCCTTTGAGCTGGCTTATGCAGGACCCCATGAGCAGTGAGGTAGGAGCATGTGCTCAGCACAGTGAGCCTTCAATAGATGACAGCTTCAATTAGTGGAGTTTCCTTACCCGTCCACGAGACCTTGTTGTTTGATGATCCTGTGAGACTCCTCACGGGAGATACGTCCATGAAACCAATGCTGAGTCCTGTGAATCACTGTAGGGAAGATGGAGAAGAGGGTAAGACCTGGCTCCTCTGTAGAGACCCAAGAGCCCAGACAACAACACTTGACAACTTGGATCTCAGCTCCAGGCGCACTGTGCGCAGCTCAGTGAGGTTGTGGTTCCAGAGCAGGGCTCTGTTTTGCCATTACATACCACACAAAGCCATTAGCTGTGCTCACCTGAATTCAGGGTAGAAGGATGAAGGGGGCTTTGGCTGCTCAGAATATTCATGCGAGTGCTTCTCTTCTGCAAATGAAGTGCCCATGTTAGCAATGAGAAACTGATGTGCCAAGCCAACCACTGTCTAGGACAGGGTGGATAAGCAGTGTCCCCAAACCCTTAGACTTTGATGGCACTACCTGACTATGGAGAACACAGAGTTTCTTGGCAAAAATGGTAAAGAAAATGAAGTAATTGCATTTTGGTTATTTCTAGCCAACCCAGTACACTGAGGCAGCAATGTGTTTCTTACTCAGACTACCTATGAAGCAAACCCTGGAGTCTCAGCTTAAACTCTGGCAGTTCTCAGAACCCTGTTCTCCAGAGTCCTTGTGCTGAAGACTTTTGCCCTTTTCCCACACTGTGGCTACAGGACTGGGAATGTCTTCTAAGCAGAGCCCTGGGCAGGTGTTCTGCACATGGTCTTTAAATCTCAGGGAAACCTGAGCTGGGAGATAATCTTCCCATCTGCAGATTCAGCACTTGAGCTTTAGTGAGAGAACCGGTCCCTGTGGAGTCCTCATACGAATGTCTGGCCCCGTGCCCTCCACAAACAGCCACTAGTAATTTATCAGCAGGAACAGCTCAGGACAGAGTGCTGTGGAAGCCTGACAGCAAGGAGGGCTCCTGGGGCCAGCTGCTTCCTGTAGTTACTCCCATAACTCCCTCTCACCAACACCAGCAGAGCCCTTTTGGCAAAACCTGGGTGTTTGTGTGTAACTAGTTTCAACCAGAATGGGGCTAGAGCCTTACACGCCAGGCATGGCCTTCTTCCAGAGCAGCACTCTGGGCTTCAGCCGGATTATCGATCACTCTTCCGGTTTGTCCAGAAAAATCCATGGCCACCAGAGAATTCTCAGAGACACTGCGCTGTAAAGCAAAGGCCACAAATTCTAAGATGCAGAGAAATCAGCCAGGGTAGCATTACCCTATGGGACAATCATAAAGATGGTGCTACAGAGTTCCCTGTTTCAGGTTGAAAACTCAGTGATTTAAATGAAACCACACAAAAAATGGTAAAAATGACTTTGGGTTTTGCTCAAAAATAAAGGAAGGAGGGGGAAAAAAAGGGAGAATGGTTGGTCTATCTCCAATTCCTCATTGTGGACCATGTTTGGGGGCATTAGTTCAGGAAAGCAAACACTGGACTCTTCTATGACATGGCTTGCTCTCTCCTGGGAATAGATACCAGAGGATCTTTAAGATCACATTGATAATACAGTACATTTGTGTACTTTTGGGGAGCAGAGGTGGTTATACTCTCAATATCCTGACCAGGGAATGACTTCAACATTCATGGGTCCCATGACTTAACGGAACAAAAGCCAATGATGAGAAAGATGGCTTCTGGAGAGCTACAAGTGGCTGTTGCTATTTTTGGAATAGGTAAGGCATGCTGCAATGACGTTCCCACAAGACTTGACTGTCGAGGGTCCTCTACTTACCACGGGTGTATTGAAAGGAGAGAGCAAAGCCTTTCTCTGCTGTGGGATGCGATAGTTTTGGTACAGGAGCATTCCGTACTGGAGAGGAAAGACTAGAGTCAGTACCAGCACCCAAGAGCCCCCACAGCCCCAGCCCACAGCAAACCCCACAGCTGGGAGGGCAGGGCCGATACACAAGAGGCAACTACTCTTTGCCAAAGGCCCCCTGTGAGATGGCATGCTTCTGTTCAGTTCTGCCTCAGAACTTCTATCCTGGAAGAGAGGGGGTGCTGACTGGTCTGGGACTGTTGGAGAGGGAAACAAAGAGAGAGGGCAACAACACATATCACAATACCAAGGTCAAGAATAATTAGCTTTCCTGAGTTCTGCATGAGTCAAGTACTGTACTAAGTCATTTACCACTCCCCGTTTTTTATGATCTATGCACTATCATTAGTCCCATTTTACAGATAACAGAACTAAAACACAAAGAAACGAAGCAAGTATTCCAAAGTCACGAGAAGGTAAGAATTCACGACTCAAGTGCATATAGCTGGTTCTAAAGCCAGTCTCCAGAAGACAGAGGTCTCACACACTTTGAATAGCCAAAAACAAACAAACAAACTATTGATTCAAAACACCAAGTTGGAACAATATGTATGTATGTATGAGAGAGAGAGAGAGAGAGAGACAGAGAGACAGAGACAGAGAGAGAGGATATAAGAGTGAACACCAGGAAGAGGATAAAGTTCTGGAGTGGCTGCATCATCCTCATGTCCTTGCTTCACAATGTGAACTCTCTTGTAGCTCTTGGTCCTATAAACCACACTCCTTCCTAAAGTACAAACATGTACAACATGACAGGACTGTTTTCCATGAGTGTAAGTGCTCTCCTGTAAGAGGAGACGACAGATCAGGACAACTGTCTGAAATGAAAAATCAAAGAATTCCCCCATATTGAGAAGACATCAAACTGCACAGTCAAGAATACACAAAGCAGACACATTATGAGAAAACTGCTAAATAAAAATAAAAAAGAGACAAGGAGAAAACATCAAAAAGTTTCTTGGGTCCACGTGGCAAAGACTGCTAAGAGCTGAGTTCTTTTAGTCCCCCAGAGAAGAATGCATGTTTGGGAAAAATTATAGGGCAAATAAGCGGATGATTAAAATAAGCTTTGAGTATATGAAGCACAGCAGCAGCGCACTTTAGGGGGTTTTAATACACAGAGAATGATTATCCACAACAAGAACATGTCAGATAGGTGGGGAGGGAAACGAAGAAAGTCCTCTGTTAGACTGACTGTGGTGAAAGGACTGAATTACACGGCTTTTTAATACGTTAAAAAGATGCATGTTGTGGTGCTGTGGCAGCTACTGAAAAACAGAAAAATCAATGTATACAGGAAAATGTAAATGCTTCATGTGAAAGAGAAATTATGCAAACACTAATCTGATCATCTGAGGCAGCGATGATGTCTAGCATTAGACAGAGGAATTAAGACCTTAGGGCAAGAAACATCACTGGAAACAATGAACCATGTTTCACTATGACACAGACTGAGAAACCTGTTAGATATTAAGTATGCTACCTAATGCATACACTTAAAGTCAGTCATATATGTATGGTTTGTATATAGTCCTTCCTCAGTAGCTGTCAGGGGAACTGGTTCTGGGACACACTACAAGTAACAAAACAGTATTGGCATAGAACTTATGTACACCTTCCTGTAAACTGTACTAAGTCAAGGGTCTTCTATCATTGTCCACCTTATCTTTGGAGGTAGAGCCTCTCACTGAACCTGGACATTGCCATTTGGGCTAGAGCAGCTAGCTAGCAAGCCCCAGCTCATTATGTGGGTGCCAGGGCAAGGAAACTTAGTCCCTTAGAGTTGAATAACAAGTACTTTACCTACTGAGTATCTTCCCAATTCTCACATATAATTTTATTAAAGAGCATTTCTGATCTGTTTTGGTTGGTTCTGAGAATGTGGGGCCTGTGGCTAAGCCAGGCTGGCCGTACACATACAGGTATATGCTTGTGTGTGGTGTGTGGTCTCTGGGTGTCTATGTACATGTATGGGGAAGTCAGAAATCAATGTTGGGTGGTGTCTTCCTGCAACAGGGTTTCCAATTGACCAGCCAGGAGCCCCAGGGATCTTCTTCCCCCCACCCCACAGCACACTGGGGTTACAGAAACGTACTGCCACATCTAGCTGGTCCTGGTAATGGAGATTTGAATTCAGGTCCTTATGTTTTCATGGCAAGGACTTTACAACTAAGCCATCTTGCCAGTCAGACACATATGGGTTTTGGGTATGTAGATACATGGAGAGGTGGACATAATGGCTTAAGCTTGCCTGGGCTTCTGAAAGATGACCTCTCTGAGTCATTAGAATGGCCTGCCTGATATAAGCGCTGGCCAGACCACAGAGCCTATGTTAAGAGTGTGATTCGTGCTGGGCCTGGGGCCATGCTAGGGACTAAAGCCAGCCACGTAAATGACAGTTCTATATGGCCAACGATGCACGGAAATTGGGGTCCACACTAAGGCTTGGGTGAGCTTCCCTGGTCAGTAATGCTCTGGGTGTGTTACTGTACGTTTTTTGTTAGCAGATTCAAGTATGGTATACCTGACTCCTCTCTTCTGGATTACCTTCAGGCTATTCATTCACACCTCTCCCTTTTACTGTAAGAGTTTATAGCCCTAGTTCATGGGAGGGGGGGGGGAGAAGCTAAAGGGTCTCCCAAACTTGCCTGCATGCCTCTTCCCACTACACATAATGACACACCTAATAAATCTGAACTCTACAGTGTTCTAAAATCAAATCTTTTGATCAACAATGTAGCATCTCAAGTAGAAAATCCAACATTTGACTTTATATGATCTGTCACAGTTAAAACCCGGGCAAATGTATAAAATTACTTCAGGTTATGTGTAAAACATGTATATGAAACAAATGCATTGCATGTTTAGATATAGGTCCTGTCCCCATGACATCTCATTATGTTTACACAAATATTCCTGTGTCACAAAATGCCAAAATCCATAGTGCTTCTTATCCCCAGTGCTTTTGAGAAGGGTCACTGAATCTGGAATTAAACAAAGTTAGGAGTATATTACCCCTATATGCTCTTTTCCCTTTCAGTACCTCTGCTCTGTATTTGGCTCAACCTGAGTGCCTTTCTAGAATGTCTTTAAGTAGACACTTAGGTCACCGACTTTAAGCTTTACTTATTTTTTTTTTAACATGTATTTAACATTTTCCTTTGAAGTTCTCCTGTAACTTGTGGTACTTTTATAATTACTCAATTGGCATATCTTCTGATTTTGTTTTGCATTCTCTCCTTGGTCTATGAATTATTTTAAATAGATCATTTCTATAAGTAGGTATTTTGTACAACATTATACTTTATTTGCATAGTGTTTTAAATGATTTTTTTTTTAAGATCTCAGTTACTAAGGAAGTTGGCTGCTTTCATACTGTTTGTAGTTTAAAGACTAAAAGTTCACATGGTTTCTACTTAAAAATATGGGGACCTACATGGTAGTTACTTGTATTCATACAAAGTCTTGAAATTGTTAAGCCATTAGCCATTTATGTACCAGCTGGCTATAGAATTACTTTCTTTCATTTCTCTTTTTATTTTAGTTGACTGGGCTTTAAAGATACATGTATAGTCCAATTAATGTTATTTCCTTTGTAATTCCTTCTATTGCTTCAGAAAAAGAAAGTATGACCTAACGATGTTTCCTGCTTTACTGCAGTGTAGACTCTCACTTCCTATTCACATCAAATTAAATGTGGCTCTTCTAAACAGTAAAGGATTAAGGTAACAGTGGACTGTTTTGTTTCTTTGTGTAAAGAGACAACAGCATGTCTCCACATTCAGAACTTGTCATGTTAAGAAATATCCTTCTGGACTGGTGAAATGCCTCAGTGAGTAAAGGTGCTTGTCACTAAGCCTGAATTTGGTCCTTAGAGCCCACATGGAAGGAGAGAACTGACTCCCCCAAGCTGTCCTCTGACCTCTATACACATGCCCACACACATTCCCCTAAAGAAACTAATTAATAAATTAACATAATAAAGAACCATAAGCACATCAATAAAGTTCACAGGAGTTTAACATTACAAATGAGGTTGAGTTTGGGGATCTAATGAAAGGAATCCATTTGCTTTGTGAACCCATTGTGCATTGACAGATTTCCTTTATTACCTAGTTTTCATTCTGGCCATTAACCCTGGAAGACCCAACACGTTGAATAAAAGGACAGATCTTTCCCTAGTAACTTAGGGAGACATGTAAGTTCTTAAGTGAGGTAGTAAGCAAGTTTACTACTGTTTTGTGCGAAGATAGCAAAAAGGTTTAGAGTTATGGTGGAAGAATGCTTCAAAGACTATAGCTCAACTCCAGGAATACAAGACAAACTTAAAGAGATTTTCTTTCTTTTTTTTTTTTTTAAACAGGAAGGGAGCCGTAATCACATGGGAGCATACCCCATTTAGCACAGATGTTAATGAAAAGGAATCTATTAAGCCCAACTAGGCTGAACCTTCCAGAGGCCCAGTGATTTGATGGGCCATGTTCCTGGTTCAGAAGTGGCATAGGCCATTACAGTCTTGAGCATCTAACTGGGAAATGAGACTCTCCCTGCAAAATTCTAGCAGAAGTAAGTCTCTGCCATTATAACACTACAAGCTCCTGAGACTGTGGGATGTCTGCTAATCTAGAATACTCTAATATACTACATTTAAAAGAAAATCAAGTCCCCCCCCCCCCCCCCCCGGTCTGTCATACTGGGGAGTTACAGATTTTGTTATGAAACAGGGAAGAATTTTGCTATGAAAATCTTTGAAAACCACTTGATTTGACTTTAGGGAAAGACTGCAAGAAGTGTAAATCCACAATGCTTACATTTTAGATAGGACAAAGAAATAGATTTGGGGGAGGAGCAAAAAAAAAAAAAAAAAAAAAAAAAAAGTTCCAATTGCCTAAGGTTTGACATCTTTATCGAATTAGATTTTTTGCCATGAACAGGAGATGCCTCCTTCCAGTAACTGAGGACTGGCTGTGTGGAACCCTAGGTCTAAGTCTTGGTACCTAAAGTAGAACTTGGGAGGGAGTATTTGCACAGGGGTACATCTGTAGAGGAAAGGCTAAGAACACTGAGCCACCACCCAAGTCATTCCATGATTCCCAATCTGTTGCCCTCTCTGGCATGCCTAGGATCCATGAGGCGAAGCTTCTCTGACCTCATTACACCGGGTGCAGCCTTTTGTTCTGCATACCCTTCTCACTGCTGAGATGGCTTTGATCCCTGCATTTAGCTGCTTCACAGAACTGCAGTGAATTTCTTCTTTGTTTCCAATATGCTGGTCCTACTGTCAAAGTGCTTTTGCAGAGGAGGCTCCTCATGCCTCTTGGTGGTCTGCTGTCTTGCTGAACATGAACCTAATTGCCTTTTCAGGGTGGGGTAATTTAAAACCAAAGCAACCACAATGACAGGCTCTTGTGCTGACACAGCAAGACATTTTGTGGAGGGAATTTTTACATCAGTTTAAGAAATGTTTAGAAAAGCAGGGAGAATATGAGAAGTAGGTAACCGTTACGACTCTCTAACCCTTTGGCACAGCCCTGTGTCCAAGAATGACTCAATGATGCAATAGGAAAGGATGAAGACCACAGACTGACCCCATGTCCTGCACTGTCCACACTAGGTTAAGTCTGTAGCTGAACACAGCCATGCCTTTAGCAATCGTGCTTTTTTCCTCTTTCAAAGGCAGGCATACGTATGCAAGCACTTCATGGCCCTTGGTTATTTTTAAATAACAAAGTTTTCCTTCCCCAAAGCCCTAGGATAGCAACGTGACATAAATTACTGTTTCAACACTGCTGACGCCAAGTTCATGTTCACTAATCAGAATGGTAATGAGACAGGCTTAGGAATGCTGGGAGGTGACTTTTCAGGGTGATTTAGGATTCCAGGGTCTCTATGTTGACAGTTGTAATAAAGCAAGGAAACCTCTATGCTGAATTCACTTTTTCCAGATTCAAATCCAAACAAAACCCCAGCCCATTTCTGGCGGGTAAGAGTATCTGAGAGGATGAAGCTCAAGGACTTGCATTACAGACCAAGGCCTACTAATCCTGAGAAGACACAACTTGATATTTGGTTATCTGTGCTACTGTGAGCCTGCCATCTTTAGTTCAAACTCCCCATTTGGTGACTTTTCCCAGCAGCCTGAGGGAGACTTTGGCAATACCACAATACACAGATGCCATAGGCAAGGCATCAAGAAAGGGGAGCGTATACATGCGTGTAACCCCAGCTGAGGCAGGAGGATCAGTCAAGTCCTTCTTGAGTTACAGAGAAAGTTTAGGCAATCTACCCATACTGTGCCTAAAAATGTGTAAAGAGGCCTAGGGTTAGTGCTCAGTAGTACGGTGCTTGTCTAGCATGTGGGAGACCCTGGGCTTAATCCCTAACTCTGCAAAAGACAGACAGACAGACAGACAGACAGACAGACAGAAGGAATGGACAGACAGGCAAACGTACACACAGAGGCAGAAACATGAGTGTAAGATGGCATTTGCATGAGCCTTTATTATATCCTGAGGGCCTAGAAGTCCCTATCCTCAATGGGGATTTGGGAGGAGAGCCTGGAAAACATGGAAAACAAGCCCAGGAAGGTTGGGTCCATGGGTCCTGCCTAGTCTTGCTTTCTGCAGCCTGCAGGGATAAGAAACAGGAGAGGTTCTAGGTTTCCTGTGGCTCTGAACTTCCTATTCTGAAGGTAGTATGAAGCCGCACTACCACATGACCAGCCGAATCTTGTCTTCCAACTTTAACTAAGATGACTTCTACCAGGAGAATGTATGGAGGGGAGAAACAGCTTGGTGTATGGTAGGTAGTAATCACATAGCTGCTTAGGAATGACAATGATCTCGAAGCACAAGGAATTATGGCAGAAACAGAAAAATTCTACTGTAACCTCGTTGGAGACTGGCAACTCAGTAGGCTGTACCAAGGTATGGCACTGCCTCCTGTAAGAAGTGCCCTTCAAGATGTATCCTGAGACCTTTGGAATCAAATGATACCTGCACAGTAGCTGGGACACTAGAACTCAATGCAGAATCAGATCTATTCCAAAATACTGGGGAGGCTGAAGCAGGAAGATTTTGAGTTTGAGGCCAGCATGGCCCACATACAAACCCTCTATCAAAACAATAAATCAAACCAAACCAAAACAGGAAGTGGACATGCAACTGCCCAGGGCTCTCAGGGAGGGCGGCAAAGCACAGTACTTAGGAAGTGAGCTCAGGAGCCAGAATGCTGCTCTCAACCTGGCTCTGCCACACCCCAGCGGCCAGACCTCCAGCCTCAGTGTGGTTACCTGTGAATGAGACAATCATGACACAAAGCAGCCGTGAGGAGAACATGAGGTTGGGCACCGAGGCATGGATGTTCAGAACAGGCTAATGGTGTCATGTTAGCATTAATATGGTATAAGATCTCATGTATTTGCACTTCACGATAAAGCCAATTAGTGTTGTCACAACAGTTCTGCCCATTTCCTTTCCTGCAATTGTGTTACAGTTTTTA
Source organism: Phodopus roborovskii (assembly GCF_943737965.1). Taxonomy (NCBI): domain Eukaryota; kingdom Metazoa; phylum Chordata; class Mammalia; order Rodentia; family Cricetidae; genus Phodopus; species Phodopus roborovskii. The sequence continues at coordinate 5,677,821 of NW_026126547.1, forward strand.
CTCATGGTACAGTGGCTGAGAACTGGAGCCTACTAACTGGACTACATATCAACAGCTTAATAAAATGTATTGTTTTATAGTGTACAATGCTATTTTTTCTATTTCTTTTGTTGCCTTTTAAAAATACATTTTCAGATTAAAAAAAAAAAAATCAGACCTATATAGAAATGTAAAGGTCTGTGTCTAGCATGCGCCCCTCCTTGCATAGTGGGGCTATCTATCTCTCAGCAACCTTTCCTTTTCTGGTACCATAAAGTCAAATATAAATTTTGACTTTTGCCTCTCTCCCACACAAAAATGGAAGACATCCTAATATTGATATACACTTAATTTTTAATTAGTAGGTTTTCTAAAACATAGATCATCCTTTTATTTATTTATTATTATTTTTTACTCATTTATTTTTAACAAAGGGTCTCTGTATAAAGTCTAAGCTGGCCTCAAACTCAACAATCTTCTTGCCTCCATTTCCAGTTGCTAGGATTCTAGGTATGTGCACCACACCTAGAAATCTCATTATTTTAACATACAGAAAGTATTCCTTTCATGGCTGGCTTACATCCTGTCACTTGGATGATAGACTGCACAGGCTTAGAACTAGGAGTTGTCTACTGTGGGGAAATTCCTTATCCCTTGATGCTCAGGGATAGACATTTGGAAACGTCTAGAGGCATTTTTGGCTGATTCCACTGACTGGGGGCATCTGTGGGCAGATATCTATAATGCACAGGGCCTCCCCTTCTAGCTCACAAAGAATCAATTTCCACCAACCATTGGTGGTGCTCAGCTAGAAAACCTTGCTCTACCCCTTTCTCATGCTCTGAGATCTTATGTAGAAGAATGGACACTTGAGATCTTACACAGAAGAATGGACAACTACACGAGAAATAAATTCTGACAATAGTACAAACATCATAGCATTTTTGTGCCAGAATGGCCCCACATCCAGTTTGCTCTGTGTGAGAAACAGCCATTGCTACCACGAGTCACATACCTTGAGGAGTCTGAAGGCTGTCATCCAGCAAGTACGGATCTGGTCATCCTCGGCACAGAGCAGACGCAGTTCCTTTGTCTCGACTTTCGCTTTGTTTGGCTAGAAATGAAAACCCCACCAGTGCAACAGTGAGCAAGTATACACCCAGTGTTAGGGAAGGCTGCCCTCAAACCAGAGGCCATTTGCTGGATGTCACCTGAGCAAAGCAGAGCAAGAGGCACATGTGTCCCCTGTCCAGTTTACCCACCATCAGTCTGATGAGCCCTTATTTTATTAAGGACTAGTCATGGGCCAGTGTTCCCATATACACACAGAGGGTAGGCATAGTGTGGTCAATCCTTATGACCAGAAGCCCACACAAACAGTGTCAGTTCACTCAGTGTTACAGACAATTGGGTGTAAGGTTAGGAGTCCCCCCTCCTAGCCAGCTTCTGACTCTACCATGACCAGGTAAAAGCTTCACCCAGAGCAGGAGGCCAAGAGCTACCCCCCTTTTAAGCTGAGTCTACTGAGTGCTCCATTAGAGCATGTGCGATGATTTAAAGCCCACTAAGTCCTACGCACACAGTAAAGCCAGTGTAAAAACCATTTCTGTTTGAAGCAAAAGGATCCATGACCAAATACTGGGCAGAAGAAGAAAACCTGTGCACAGTTCTCAGCCCCAGGCCATGGGATGGGCAGCATCCTATGGAGTACCTTGATGCACATTCCATGGTCATTGGGTGCATTGTACTTCTTTCCAGAAATCAGATAGAAGATGCTGCTTTCCTCCAGGTCAGCCAGCAGCTGCAGGTGTCTGGGTTCCTGCAAAACAGCAGCCAAGCAAAGTGTGGGGTCATATTTACTGGAAAAAGTCTGCAGTGCTAAAAGCTCATTTTGAGGTCTGTAGTCACTCTGCAGCTCTCATCTTTCTACTGGTCCTACATGAAACTGAAATGAAAGCATGGAATTCTCACAACAGCATGAGCTAAAAATGTCAGCTACATGTTATCACAGATTTCACTTTGTTTTTATATGATCTGCGCAATTTTTAAAATTTGCTCCAGCAGAGCCAAAACTATACAGCTTGCTCATGAATACAGGACAACAACAATCCAGCACCTATCCTACAGCCAGCTTGGATTCAAGTTCCAAATTATGAAAACCAAACGTGTGTCTGCCTTGACTGAATCAGCCAGGAGGGTGTGTGCTCAACCCACAGTAGGGACCCAGGGCTGGGCATTCCAGAGGTGCAGGAGAGATGTGACAAGGGTGTTGCTGTGTGTGTGTGTGTGTGTGTGTGTACTGCCATTCAGTTTATGACAGACTAGTAGTCTACTGGTCCCTTTGGGTAGAGCCATTATACAAGTTGCTCATTAATAAGTTAATACTAGAATAAAAGAGGTTAAGGCACATTTAAAAATTAAGCTCAAGTTCACAGTAAGCATACCTAGGTCAGGGAGAAGTGAAATATTTTAAAACTTACCTTTGAAGTCCCCTTGGTGGAGTAATAAAGGCCAGATCTGCGCAGGCACACATACAGTTTCTTCCAGGACTTTCTTCCAACTTCCTTCACCTGCAGGAATCCTTGAATCTCAGGGCAGCTGCTTGTGTTCAGAAAATTCTATGAAGGAACACATTTTTAAAATTAGGAAATGTGCACATAATAAAATAATGGAAGCAGTTATGTTATTACACATAGCTGATATTTCCTGGATTATTAAAAATACTTTGGGGCAGGTTCTTAGGCAAAACTTTCTTCCTTTGAACACCTTGAAATCCCAGCAAAATTGGTATTGTTAATATTAAATTAACAATTTAATTAATATTAAAACAAAGAGCAGCAAATGGCTCCTACGACAAGGTGGACATAATATTGTAAATTTCCCCAGAAGATGGAGCATTTCGGGAATCTGCTCCTCACTTCAAATTTCCAGCAAGTCTATTTCAGCAAGAACTCAGTTTTTGCTTGGTACCTGCAGGAGCTGAGCCTGATTGCCATTGGGCTGCTGGCACCAAGTAACCATCTGATCCGGGAAGAAGTTCTGAGAGAGGAGAAAAAAAAAGCTTATTACATACAGCACACCTGCCAATATTAACAGTTCTCCAGATATGATTATGATTTGTATTTTAAACAACAGTCCTTCTCATTTTTTTTGTCAAAACCTATACAACCCCAGTACCAAAAGAAAAGCACAACCAATAATACAAGGAGTTGATGTCAGCATGCCAATCACTGACTGCTGTTCATATTCCAACATATAATCAAGAGAGTATCTGCTATTTGCAAAGATTAATGAGTAGCTCTTCTGTTGAATATTGGCTCAGTATGTTCCAGTGTGAATATCTTTACTCTCTGAGCAGAGAGACAGCCTCCTTCCCCAGTCTCAATGACATGTATGATGGTATTGTGTGTGAAGCCTGTTTCACTGACTGTTGACCCAGCTTCTTAAGCCCATGTATGCACAAGTCTCAGCTTGTCGGTCTGATAGGTTCTATTCAACCCAAGTACATATTCCAAGATTTCGAGAGGCCCCAGTGCTAATCCCAAGAGGATACTTACCACCGGATTTTTAAAGAACTCGTACTTCGCATAATTCTTTCTGAATAAGAATTTACTCTCACTTGGCATGGTGCTCTCCACTTGGACCACGATCTCATGGTCCTCCAGGCACCTCTCTGTAGGGAGAAGCATCACATGTGAGTGGGGACAGAAACATCGGGGCAACTATGCAAGGTCAATACTGTTCTTTAAGCACTGAGAATAAAAAATATATCAGGAACACTGAATTTAAGTCCTTTGTACACACTGATGGCTATCTAAAAAGGGACCTTAAAATTCAATATAATTCAACATTCAGGTTAGTGCTGATGAGTATGTGTTTCTTTTGCACTTGGTATCAATGCAACATTAATGAAAGGGTTGCAAATGATTTTGCCCTTATACTACAAAATTTCAACTCCTGCAGTGAATATACTCTTACAACTTGGAAAACACTCAAAAGCAAAGGAAAGGCAAAGATCCCAGGCAAGGAGGACTCACAACAGGCAGGGTATAAGAGCAGAGGGCATACAGGTACGAAGACCAGGGGAGCTGTGGACAGGACACTATAAGTCATGGGATGTACAAAGCACTCACCATTCACACCTAGCTAGTTAGCCACATCATGGGATGTATGCACCAGCTGCATTATATGTGAAGACAAAGAAAAGACCATTCTCCACAGAGCATTCACTGTGCATGGCATACTGGTGGGCACTCATGTGTACATACACACACACACCTCTTAGCACACCTTATGTAAGGACCTCTCCTTCGGTGTAGAGCATGGAGAACTCCTCGCTGATAGAAATAACATGCCCAGAGGGGCTGTGCTTTTCTGCCGTGGAATAGAGATCATAGCTCCTACCACAAAGCTCAGGAAAAGTCACATTGGAGGTGGTAGTGACAGAGAACTAACCACATCAGACAAGTAAGTCCACCCCAGGCTTAGTGTGAGACCTGATGCCAGCCAGGCATTAACTGGACACAGGGGCTGTATCCTAAATCCCTTGCATCTCTCATGCTGCCAGAGCTGAGTCCCGCCTGGGAAGGAAGGGAGACACTTAGGAAAAGCCACTTTAAGTTAAAAGGGTCACAGAATTGGGAGAAGGAATTTCTCCATATAGGAGAACTGTGGCCATGGGCACTTCTCTGTGAGGAACACCTCTGTTACCAAGAGCACATTCTGGGTTGACACATCCTTGGCCTCCATTTTGATACTGTAAGAAGGGGACATCTTGGTAAAAATATTTAAAACCAGAATTTGTTCTCATGGCAAATACAAAGCTCACAGACCATGAAAAGCCATGCTTGGTGCAAACATAGAATAGTTTCCATTTACCTCTATCTGGGAGAATTCTCCCCGTAACACACGAACGCTTATGTTTACACAAGGGTTATATTTCCTTGAGACACATGTGAACAACCACATACAAGCTGAGCATTGACTAAAACTGTGATGCATGGTTTGAAAAAACAGCCATGCTTAAGTTCATTCATTTTAAACAGACTTTCTAGTCTAAAAACAGATCAGCGAGTTCCATTAGGAGTTTTACTCGGAGAAAATATTCTAAACAAACTTAAAAACAAAACTCAACAACCCCATAGCCTGTGGGTGGCTGTTTTACAGAATAAATTATTTTTCCATTTAAAATACAGAGTAGAAAAGGGAGTGTAAGCCGTCTGAGTAAGGATGAAATGGCTAGCTCTTAAATCAAAGTATTCTGCTTCCCAGAGAACTTTAAGGAGCATGAAGGGCCCTGTGGGGAGCTCCCCAGCTAAGACTCATGCTATGTATGGTCTGCACAGCTCTGACCCACAACAGTAGCTGTCTGGGAGAGCTCCTGGCGAAGTTGCACACATACTGCACGTACACAAAGGGGAGGGCATGGTGCCTGGGGAAGGAGCAGGGGAAACTGGGCCTCACTGTGGTTTCAGGTAACCAGGGACTACCAAGCTGGCCCCTGCAGTCCTTAAAGGTTCACACTTTCTCCCCCCCACCCCCCGCCAGTCAGGTGACCCTAGAGGGGCCTCACTGTGGTTCTTCAGACATACAAACCAGCTGCAGTGTTAGCTTCTGTTCCCCCGCTAAACCTTTCTTCAGGCTGCCGTGGGATGACTCTAGGCACAGCCGTTGCCTACAACTTTTACCCTCAAGTGCCTGCTGTTCCTGAGTTCTGAGTAAACCTAGAGCAAGGCTGCTCTTCAGGACATGCCTAAAGTACCATGTGCTCATGAGGAAGAAGCAGGGACTCCTCAAATGCCATTTGTTATTTTTCAAATGTCTGCAACTATGGTCAGCATCTGTGTCAATATCTCACTTGGTGACTGAAAGGATTGACCGTCAGAAAACTCACAAAGGAAATTGTACCTCTTTGTTTTTTAAAGTACACAGCTACTTAGAGCCTCAGCAGAGACTTGACCAGCCCAGGTAGCAATTGTGGAGAGGTCATGCAGAACAGAGGGCAGAAGGAGGCTCAGTGCAGCCTTTCAGCGGGCTCAACCATCCTTCCCTAGCCCCTCCCACCCACTAGAAAGTCTCAGGCCTACATGTTGACTGCTGGAAATCATGGCGCTGGGCGAGAAAGCGTGTCCAACCCACCTCGACGACAAACCAGCCAGCATTTTTCCATCTATCCATCCATTTTAATGAGAAAAAGATATCACTCGGCGATTTCAAATTAACACTAATGGACTGCAGGCTCCTTCTGGGCAGCGAGGATTAAAGGGGGCTCTGTAGGTGTCAGTGTCTAAGGCACTGTGGCATTTGACTGTAAACTGCGCCTAGAAAGCCACTGCTCTTTCCTGGGGTGCCTGCCTAATTCCGACAAGCCACAGTACTCACTCCTCAGTCACTGAACTGTGTAGGACCCTCTCTTTCCTGTGCTTGCTGTCCCAGCTCTCCAGCTCTGGCACCAAGTGACCCCACACTGAATCCTATTTTCAAGTGCAGGGCAGGGAGCACCAAAATGCACCTTTGTACATTTAAAAGTGTGTTTTGAAAAATTTCTTTTTTAGTCATCCGTTTCTCTGTCACATGTGTGGGGGAACCATGTTCTGTCACCGTGTCCTCTTTGCAGGAAACTTTCCTGGTGGAGGAAGGGAGTCTAGAGACTTGTAGCTCACATGCCTGCAAAGATGGGACGTCTCCATCCAACCTATGCTAGCGCACTAGCCAGGATTTATCACCGACTACCCTCACCCACAAAGGCAAATACAGAATTCCCAGTAGGGAGGCCTTATGGAAAGTGCTCACCAGGAAGTTTCCAGCATTTTGGCTGCTAATATCAGCGCAGTTAGCGTTGCTTAAAAAACAAAACAAAACGAAAAAAAAAAAAAAAAAATCTTAATCTGAGCTCACATAGAAACCAAACATACCAGAGTGCTATCTGCACTGCAATTGTAACAGTTTTGTGTCGTAATCGGTTTTAGAATCTGCCTGAAAGACTTGCACATACAGTTTCCCTTTTGTGTGTCCTCCTCCCTAATAAGAAGACTCAATAGAGAATTGCCTCAGAGAGTCATTTCCATGGAGACAGCGATACCCAGGAATGTGGGGCAGGGTGGCTCCACACTGAGCATAGGTGAGGCCCCACTCTTCAGGCCAGGACCCAAAATACACACCCTAGAGCAACATCCATTACAAAGAGCCTCCCACAGGTCTGTGGTTCACTCATCCACAGCAGGGCAGGTTAATGCCCAGATGTGAACAGGGCTTTCTGAGAGAAACCACACAGCACCACAGTTTTCCAACAGTGGGACTCTGACAAGAGACCGCTGTGGAACCGTGGCAGAAACAGGATTTCCTTTTAAAGAGTTACAAAGCTGTGTTTTATCTTCCTCGTCTTTTTTTTTTTTTTTTAATTAAATGGTAGGTTTGAATAAAACAAAACACCGCGCGCGCACACACACACGCACGCGCACACACGCACACACAGTCTCCTCACAGGGAGGGAGGTGAAAGAACTGGAAGGAAGAGACTGAGCTTGTGTTGGGGTCGCCCACTTAAAGATGGTGAATCTTAAAAACTTTAAAAACTCACACAATCCTCTCTAAAACCTAGCCCGCTTGGAAAATGTGTTTCACTTCTCCCTACTAAGGGAGAAACTGGCGTTGAAAAGACACCTTTAACCAAAAATCTGGCAGGCTTCTTTACCTGAGATGAACCAGCTGAGCAAACATATATACAACACACTCATAGAGTTCTAGAAATAGTACGTGTTTTCAAATATTCTCTTGTGTAAAATTCGCTCTCGCTCCTTAGGCAGGGTACAGACACATACACAGCTGTGTGCATATGCACACGCAGTGTAGGCATCACCCCAGAAAGATGCCACACAGGCACTGTATTCCCACGAGACCCCTTTATAATGTATCCTGACTCCCTGTCCTTACCACAAGGGAACCATGGCCCCCTTCTTCTACTAGCAGGCTTGAGCTGCTTTGAGATGGGTAGCTGTAACTCAGTGGGTAAATAGAGCCTGGGGGGCTCAGAGCCCATTTATCACCAAGGATGAGCCTTTGGGAAGTTACTGTGCTTTGAGCGCCCGAGGTGGGATTCTCAGAGGGAGAGGACTGGGAAGGAAGGAGAGTGAAATTTAGGAGGAAGCATGGCCACAAGGCGTGAGGAACCTGCTCATGTGGCAGGAGATAGTGATGCATTTATAGCATTTACATTTGACTGTGGCATAGCCATCTGGTCACAAACTGAGGTCCCCAGGTGCTATTCCCAAGCCAGGTAACCAGTCCCCTACCTAATCCCAGTTGTGGGTGGTGCTCCACCAGAGTCCAGCTGTTGTCATCCACACAGTGACTTTTGTAAACCAGCAACTGGCACAGGTCCCTGGCAGTCATGTCAGTCAGAATCTCCACCACTTTGCTTGTACCATCTTCACTAAAGACTTTGACATCCTGCAACATACAAAAAGGCACAAGTACAGATGAAACAACTTTGCATTTACAAGAAAGAAAAGCAGACAAGATAAAACAAAAGTGAACACTTTAAGTGTCTCAACACATGGACAAGTGGTTTCTTGGGCTCCACAGACATAGGTCAGTGGCTATGGGACTCCCTTTCCTCTCTTCCGAGGGACCAGGGAACCTCATGGCGCAGACAGCACACAGCCAAGCCACCGGCCTGGATTAGGGAGTCACAGAACTCACTAAAACTCTGCGGTGGTTCCCCGTTAGACAGTTTACACTTGCACAAATGCAGCAAATGTCTGAGCTGACACTCTTCTTCCTCTAAACTGTGATGACCCCATTGTTTCTACTCCCCGAGTCCACAGGGCCTGCAGCGCCTGTTCCCTTGACGTTCTCCACAGTTCCCGAGGCACAGGAGGAAGCAGAGGTAAATATTTAGACCAAAGGAGAAGGGTACAGAAGAATATTCTCCTACAATACTGAAAACAAGCTACAGTTTCCAGGTCCCATTCGAATCTATGGGAACCAAACAGTTCCTAGGGAAAAGACATAGTAGAAATTTCTGAGATTAAAAATGCTACCTGCTCCAGTTGATGGGGATGCTGTTTGTAGGGGACGGTAAGATGTATTTAAACAGAAACAACAACTATAACAAAACCCCTCAACAACAAAACTCTACCCAGAATCTCACCTCAACGGCAGTCAGAGGGACATGGTGGCATTTTAAATTGTGATTGCCTCCTGCTTGGTAGTTTGTTCCTGGTGTTTCCCTACCTTCCCTGGGAGTTCAGGCTCACCATCCAGCAAGCACTACAGTCCTCAGCAGCTTTGGCCTGATCAAAGCTGCCTTTGTCTGCCTTCCTGCCATCTTACTCGTCCCTGAGGTAGGAATCCAAACACCCCAGCAACCCATTGTGCCCTTCTTAGGACTGATGTAACCACCCCACGGGCTCTTCAGGCTGATGACAATGGTGACAACATCAACAACACACAACATGATCGGCTGTAAAAAATCCCCAGGCAGTGAAACACCAACAGGCCACTCAGGCTGGGGCTCATGTGTGCTCTGGGTTCAGACCAGCCTCTTGCTAATCTTTGTCCAACTGCTGCCATCAGTGGCAACTTCAGTGCTGAGTCTGCCATCAGGCTCAACTGACCACTAGCTTGTTTTAACAAACTGTTTCTAGTGGCCCGGTTCTCTGCTCCTTTTCTAGCTCATGTGCTTAGGAGGGTGGCTCTAAGGAGGGGAGTCAATGCCAGTGCTGGGGAAGGCACTGTGGCCCTGGGGGTAGGAGCTATGCCCACAGCATCTTGTAGAGAAGGCTCCTGGTAATGAAGGACAAAGTAGCCCTGAGGCTGGGGGGGGGGGGGAGAGAGAGAGAGAGAGAGAGAGAGAGAGAGAGAGAGAGAGAGAGAGAGAGAGAGAGATTGATTATATTCCTCTGGTCTTTGAACTCCCAGATGGGGGCGGGGATGCTTCAGGGGTATCAGAAAGGATACTTCTTTATTCTAGACAAGTTGGGGGAACCCAAAGGGCCTTTCTACCCCTGATACTCCCCGACTCAGAAAAATATCAGGATTTGCTTTCAAACCCCGCTTTCACTTTTAAAGAAAAATACCCCTCCCTTTTCTGGAATTTATGTCTCACTCAGAGAAAGTTTGCCTCTACCAGCAAAGCAGATGCCTACACACGGCTCACTCACATGACTGACTCAGTCTAGGAACTAACACTTAATTCAAATCAAGAAAATATGTCTGTGGTCTCTAGGCAAGAACATTCTTTCTAAAACACTTTAACATAAAAGAAACAGAAATTTGGAAAGTATAAATGCATTTGATATTCTGGTTTTCAGTGTGCTGGGCCTCCTAAGTCTGTGAAGCTTTCCACTGCCCAGATCAGCCTCCTAACGCTCTTCCTTTCCTAAGCTTTGAAACATTTATGTGGTTACAGCAAACACTGTCTCCTCCAGGAAAGTTATGTGGCGGTGAAGTATGTGTTTCATGTCTCCCCAAGTCCACTCGCCACTCTTCCTGCCCAGATCAGCCATGGCTCCACGTTTCAAAGTCTGTTTTCAGCCCACTGCATTTTTCTTTAAACTCCCTCTTTTTCCCCTCAGATGCTCCAACAACCACCCCCCTCCCGCCCTGGCCTCCATCTATATATAGTCTGGGCAGTACCAGCTAACACGTACTCTGTCACAGGTTTATCTCCACTTCTTTGAGATTCCCACAAAAAGCCAGGTTGGCAGGACAGGGCAGTACGTGATGGGCAAAAGGCCTCCCCCCCCTCCCTGAACCCCAAAGCCTGTGAGACAGAACAGACAGAAAAGCACACACACCTCCCGTTATAGACTGTAACTGACACACCATTCTTTGGCTATTTCCCCAAACTCCACAGGGCCTGCTGCCCGCAAGCCAAACAACCTCCAAGACAGAACTCTGGAAAAACCATTACACATACCAGCAGTGTTGATCTGGGTAAATGTTGGAAACGACAGAAGGGACGTTTTGTAGCAAATATATAAGGCACAAAGCGAATACTGTGTGCAGCTCCAACCTCCTTCCACAGAATCTTTCAAAGGAGGGTTCTAGATGGAGCGTTTTATGCCACGCTGTCATCTGCCCCCTTAGCAGACCCCTCAGCTATGCGGGCCCCCATTAAGGAATCAAGGAAGGGTTGTATATTTCATAGGTCTGTGCAAGAACCTGGGCCAAGAGCTCCTGGGGGCAGCCTGGGCCTCCAAAGCACACTGAATGCTCTCATTTCTTTAGCAGGGTGGACACAGAAGGTTCTCTCAAGCACACCAGGGTTCTGGGCCCCCAGCAACCGACATTTCAGCAGGGTGAGACCAACGAACGGGCAGTTATTTTCCATGGGTGAACTGTGCAGGCACATACGAATCTGTGCCATACTGGAGGGAGACAGGGAAGCTGGAGACCCACAGTCCCACCCTGACACAGCAAGGTAGCTGCCCAAAGCTCATTCTCCTCATCTGAACCGTGTGGCCCTGTTTTGTCAATGGGAGGAATATACAAAGCCTGATGCTCCATGTACGTAACTTTGGCATTGGCTAGAAGATTTGACATGGCAGTTAGGGCTAGTTCTGGGAGGCAACTCTGGAATCAGAGGGAGCCATAACTCCCTTCATGATTTACCCGACTTTTCTGAGCCCGAGTTTCTCCATCTGTGAAGTGGGAACCCATGAGCGACAGTGGCCTCACAGTGTTGGTATGAAACCGGTTCTTGAGATGCCTCTGAAAATCTTTTCAGGCATCTTTGTGCACAGACCCAGGATGGGTGGGTTGGGTCAGCTGAATGCCTGGAGGCAACTTAGTAGACAGATGGGGAGGACTCTAAATGCCTGTTCACCAGCACTCCCAATTCTTAGAAAGCAGACCTCAACTGGTTAAGATGCAATGGGAAAGCATCACAAACCAACCAACCAAATAGCTAATTGCTTTAAAAATAAAACCGTAATATGAAAGAGAACAGGCACAATTACGTCAACAACATGAAACTCTCCTTCAGAGGGTAGGGGAGGGAGTGCTTTTTTTGCTGGACTGGACCATTACACACTCTGCTGTAAGGGCTCTGATGAGGTAATAAAATGTTCCATTGTTCCCAGACTTTCTGTTGTCATTTCCTATACATTCACCATATAGAGGAAGGAACAAAAGCCCCTTTCTTTGTAGCAAAAAGGAAGGTGTTTAAGAACAAGTGGTGCTGAGGCACATCTGCTCTGTGGCCCCAAGCTACGATCTGGGATGCCTGCCTTTTTGTCTTCATGGTCCCCGACAGGTGGACAGTATGGGGTCTTTGGGCCTCCCTGCTCCCAGCCTTGGCACACACACTCTTACCACAGCTTCCTGTAACAGTCAGACCTTGCTGCTGCTGGCTGGGGACTAAGGAATCTTGTTACTGAATTCAAAAGATCTTCTGACTCTGGCAGTGAAACTGTGCCAGAGGCTCACCTTATAAAAATAGAAAACGGGACACTCGAAGCTCTGTGCTTCCCTGGCCCCCCTCACCAGCTGTCTGCAGTGCAAGATTTGCCCATGTAGACTGCCTGGTCCCTGGGGTGCCCAGGCTGACGGCCCAGCATCACTAAGGTCTGCTCTTCCCAGACATTGCACAGTAACTGCGATGGTGGTGGGCGTCTGAAAGCAGAAGCCCCGGGACACTGAGTTGTCCTCATTCTTCATCCCTGTCTAAATAACTCCTTAGATCAAAGGATCTTGTAGGTGTAAGCTAGACTTTTTGCCGCTCTAGAGGCCTCACTTCTGGAGAGGCTGGCTACAATAACAGGACCAGAAGAGGCATGCGCTCGGGAAAGGCATGCATGGGATACTTAAGGGGTCCCACACCAAGTATCTCAGCAGGGATGTTTTATTCTGAAACTACAGGACCTAAACGGGCAAAGGCAGAAAAGTGATGCTGAGGGAGAAGGAGAGCTAGCCTCAAGGCAGACATTACATTAGCCCCATCAGCATAATGTCTGGAGGCAGCAGAACTTTCCCAGTTATAAGAACAGTCAGTCTTGGGGTGAGGGTTTGAGCCCAGGGCTCTCAGACCTAGCTGGCTCTTCCTCCTCTCCCCCCACCAACCAGCTGCCCCTCAGCACCTTGAATCCTTCCTGCCACAGAGGCTCCAATATTTTTGAGCTGAGAGGGTCCTCAAATAGAGGAATGGTGGGGTGCTTGAAGTCTAGGAGTTTCAGGATAAGTAAGATGGGCTAAATTAATTTTAGTAAAAACGAGTGAAATCCCACCAAGTCTTCTAAGCTTTGTTCTAAGTCATGGCACTGCTTTGTCTCTGACGAAGCATAGGACTCAACGCCATGACGTGGCTCTCCAACCATACGAATACACCACCCTGCTAAACCGACTTTGAAAAGTCTATAATTCAAAGTTCTATCAATTTCACTTTTCAGTTAGATTTTAAGCCCTTGAAAACTCCTTACAAACAAGGCTGTTCTATCACTAAAAACAGTTCTCAAAACTTGAACAGGGATCTGGAGCTGTGGCTAAGACTTCTCTACAGTGAAGGGTCCCTCACCAGCTGAAGCTGCCCCTAAACTATTTAAACAGAAAGGCTTATCTGGATGAGTGGATATTGTTTTACATATCTGTGCATGCATGTTTAACTAATCTGAGATGCATAAATTCTGTTATTTTGACAAAACTTATTTCTATAAATTGGCACCCCGTCATAGCAAATAAAATTGGAAGTTACTTAAAGAAAAAAAAAAAAACTGTTAGTGAATCAAAGAGGATTTAAAAAAATAAGGCCCCCTTACTCTTGGTGGGGGATTTGTTCAAGGACCCCAGAGCTGCCTGGAACAAAGGATAGTACTATACTCGACATGTGTTTTTCTATAACTGTGTGCCTATGATGAAGTTTAGTTTCAGACATGGCCGAAATTAACAGCTTATAATAACAAATTATAGTAACTCCTAATAAAATAAAAACAATTCTGAGGATGTACTGTGGTAAAAGTTACTCAAATAAGGCACTGCTTTCAAAACATTTGATTTACTCTTTACCCTTTTGGTTAAGTAACGTATTTTACAGCTTCATATTATTTCCAAGTGGCCATCATCACTGTTATTGAGTTTTAGAGCTCTTACTAAGTATCAAGGGCTGCTTGAACACAAGCATCGTGATATAATATACAATACCACATGTATGAAGATACACATAGGAACATGCCTATACAGTACCAACATGTACACATGCATCCAAATAAATACATCTGTATGTAGATGGTGTCTGAAGACACATACATATGTGAGCTTTATATAGAGATGATGTGATTCTCCTATCAAACTGGAAAAATACAGTAAGGAACAACGGGGACACAAACTGCTAATCACTGACAGTTCACAGACTCACTGTGACAGCATTCTTCTGTACAGATATATAGAAATAGAAACCCTGACAGAGCTGTAATCATACTGCACACACACTTCTAAGCTGGGCCGCGCTGCCTCACATTACATCATAAACACCTTACCATGTCATCGTGCTTCTCTGTTGTTTTAGAGCTTACAAGGCACCAAAGATGAAGGATTCTCCCACGCTGCCCACTGCCCCCCTTTCATTCTTATTATAGAATTATTTAAGATTATCTTCAAATATATATCTTAGTGCATATGTTTATTTTCTTAAGATGAATTGCTAGATACCATGCCTTTTTAAAATAACCCTCTACTAGGTTTAAACATTTCCCAAGAATGTAGTCTGCCAGACATTTCGGGAAAAATGCTCAAGTTGTTGAGGAACAAGAAAAAATCATGGACAAATGCAATCTGTCGTCTCCAGATTTTCAGGTCCCCCAATTTTCTGGGTAGATATTTCCCTGGTGTCCATTCCTTACACCCATAACTCTAGGGATAAATTGGGGTAGATAGCATAGACTTTTTAGTCCACATGTCCTAGGCTGGATGTTCCCAGCAGGAAAACAGGAGAGTTCTACAGGCTGAAGTGCCATGCACGGCAGTGTGTGAAAGTATCTAACCAAGAGTCTGTACTCAGGAAATAATTTCTGACAGACTCACTTTGCAGCTGAGTGTCAACAGGACATCATACACCTAGAGACAACTTGGAATACATCCATCAATTACCCCCCCCCATCTCCATACCACCGTGTTTCCAGTACTAAAAAATAAATAAATAAATAAATAAAAATCAGGCAACCCGAGCAACGAGCAAAACTTGCCAATGAGAACACCAATGGCAACTTGTGGCCTGCCGGGCAGAGATGTCCAATGTGTGTGCTAAGTCCTTTAAACCGAGGGAACAACGTTCTGTTGAGCAGAAGCTTAGAAAGGGATGAGGATCTGAAACTGATGGTATACATCCACCCCCTTTCTAACTGTGTGGTGCCCTCGAAGTCAAAGAGCTTCCCGGGACAGATATGAAAGCAGGCGACACTGCCTAAAATCTCTTGGTTTGTCCCTCTGTTCCAGTCAGGCTCAGTAAACATCTTCTAGGGTTTCTTGAAACTACAGACCCAACTAATCAACATGATGGATTGTCTGGTCCTCTGCCTTCACATCCTGGGCCACTGTCGCCCCAGAGTCCCAGTGATGTGAGGCCAGTGGTAGGAATCTAAAACCAGACTGCAACAAATCACAGAGCCAGGCCAGGGGCCAGTCCCACCAAACCACATGCCTTCACATTTCATTCCAAGGGACAGACTGTATTTGACACTATTTATAAAATGACTTTTTATATATATGTATGTATACTCATAAAACCATAAATAGTTTAGCACTGCACTGACACTATTAGGAATCTTTCCACCCCATCTATTAAGTGACCAGAGACATATGTAAAAGAATAGTCACTCAGCTTTGTTTATTACAGTAATAAGGATGGGATTACAAACAACAAAAATGTTAATCAGCAGGGCACTCAGTTAACATGAATCCTGATACCTCTGTGTGGCAGAACATATCAAAATGTGTTATCTATTCTATGAACACTACATGTGGATACAGCCCATACTGCTCACCTCTGGAAATGAGATTATACTTAGGAATTTATGGAGAGAATAATCTCATTTAACAATTGTGATAAAATACCTACAAAAGCAACTTAAGTGAGTAAGGGCTTATGTTGGCTCCCAGTTCCAGATTACAATACAGTGGCAGGAGCCTGAGGGAGCGGGTCATGCTACATCCATAAGCAGAAATAGACAGCAGTGATGAATGCAACCTAGAGTTTAGCTCACACACACCCTCTACTTTATACAGCACACGATTCCTTGCTCAGCAGATGGGCTTTCCCACCTCAGTGAAGAGTGAGATAAGACGATCCCCAGAGGCCCTAGGTGATTCTAGATTTTGTAAGCTAAAAAAGGTCCCATGTAGCCCATGCTGACCTTAAACTAACCAGGATGGCCATGAACTTTCTGATTCTTCTGGTTCTACCTCCCGAGAGCTGAATGACAGGCATATGCCACACACATGGGTTTTATGTAATGCTCAAACCCAGGGTTTCGCACACACTAGGCAAGCATTCTGTCAACTGAGCTACATCCCCATATCCCCATATACCCAATATACCCATATACCCAATATACCCTGTTGTAGTGTTTGATTTACCCCTCACATTTGTTGTGAACATTTATTATTTTTGTAATTTTAAAAAGTCTACTGTATTGCTGTTCCTTTTTTTTTTTTTTTTTGGTCGTCTATTGGCTGTACATAGATAGAAGCTATATGAAAAGAGCTAGACTCTATCGGAATTCTTTTATCGGAGGTTCTTTTTCTGTGAATAGGTGGCTCTTAAAAGACCCACAGATCATTCCTAAGTGTCATGTACAAATCCTTATCACATTGGGCTGCCGTGGGTTCCATTCCCACCCTGCTAGGGCACAGAGGGGCGGGTACTTTGGCTGAAGCAGGGCCTGGCCAATGTCAGCAGCACAGACATTTCTACAAAGGTGACAGGGTGGGGAAAGGGTGAATACGTCTGTGACTGGAAGACAGCTCTTTGCAACGAACAGTACAATTTAATACAGCTGCCTTTATTAATCTCAGCAAAAGAAAGGTAGTAAGAAATCATCTGATAACTTTCAACTGCTCACAATGCTTTTATAACTCAGGGATTCCAAAGTAATCAGCAATACGCAACTACAAGCAGGACTAACATTTTTTTTTTCTTCAAAAAGGGGTATTTTTTAAAATTGTATTTATCAGACCAAACCTAGAATGTAATTTATAATTTTATAAAACTTTAAGAAAATAATATAGAGACTATCTAGTTCTGGTGTGGAATGTGAAAACATTCAAAGATGCGGTCTTTAGAGAACTTTGGTGGTGTGCTCTGATGATTTCTGCCCCTCGTCACCTTGTGTGTACATAGGGCATATTTTTGGTTTTAGACAGAAGGCCTCTTGTTGTTTTTGGTTTAGCATCTTATTTTGTAATAATTTCACACTTGTACAAAATTTTTAAGTAGTACAGATTTTCTGTATGTTCTTCATCAGGGCTCCCCAAATAGCAACATCTGGCCCCATTTACTTGCTCATATTTCCATTCTCTGCTCTGTCTACTTGGGACTGCTAGACAAACTATGTGATTTTTCTTTTTTTTTCCCCTAAAAACTGAGAACATTCTTACATAACTGTAGTTCAATGATCAGAAGCAGGAAATTAACAGTGGCCCATGCCACTATGTGATTTATACACCCCACTTGGACTGAGCTGCACTCCCCATCACGGCTTGTACGCCCTAAAGGGGAGGTTTTGTTTTTTGGGACTTTTCTACAAACTGGAAAGCTCTGAAGGTTCTGGCTGTTCCGTAGAACATGCCCGGGACCTAGTTCAGGGCAGGAGTACCAGGTCACCAGGTCTGCAGGGTCAGTATGCTGTTCTGTGCCCCATTCCTGGAGATGTCTGCTGAGACTACTTGCCAGAAGCTTCCTGCTCTGCATCTCCCCCCACTCAAGTTACAATTTTAATTTTTTCTCTTCAAGCTGCCCCTACCTTGTAGTATGTCCCCTTTACTCTTTAGCCTTTTTGTTGGGGGACAGATATGTTAGAAACTGAAAGCCAAGACATACATGTTCCACCCTGGATAGCGGCACCTCCACCCCAACGAGGGCCACCTGATCCCTGATCTTGGACTGGCACCTCCGCAACTCCCAGGCAAAATAACCTTTTTTCTCTTTACAAGTTGGCACCTCAGGTATATTTTGCTGTATGGCAAGCTAACACATTTGTTGTTACATTCAATACTGTGACGGCTTGACAGTCAGGACTCAGATCACAGTCATATTTATATTCCAAAGTTGAATGAAAAAGAAAATAATGTTGCTTCTATTTTCTTCAAGTTATTTACGATATTCCTGCCACCGATCTGGTTCCTTTCCAGGGCTCGGAGGAGAAACCAGGGATGGTGTGAACAGAAACACTTCTAGGGAACAGAAGCCGAGGAATGCACTACTCATAAATGAATCTGAAATTCCAGGACACCATAGAGTCCTTAGAACCCACTGCTTTGATTGAGCACAGAATGTCTGCTGATGAAATCACAAGAAGGAAACTACTCTGAGGGAAGGTGAAAGATAAACAACTGGTCATTTGCATGTAGTTCGAGAGAACCAGGAGATATGTAATTATTAACCTTTCTAGACGAGGTCAACATCTGTGTTCTCTTTCCTAGAAACGTGGGGACTTGGCACCCATGGCCACGGGAGGATGTTTACCACATTCCCCCTGTTGAAGGCCCTCAAAACACCCTTGCTTGCTTCCCTCCAGGGATTCTTTATCATTTTTACATTTGTTAGGACTCCACTTGGGAGACTGAGGTGAAAGTCTGGGAGATGAGTACAAAGATGTGGAGGAAAGGAGGAGGTAGGAGCTATGTGATGGGCAGCTGCACTTAGGTAGGGCAAAAAAGAAGCCTCCCAGGGCAGGCGCAGAAATGAAGAAGGGAGACTCTCAGCCCAGCAATGCAGTTTTATATGTAGATTAATGTTCCCCACAAGAATGAAAAGGCTAAGATTTAACACTTGGTAATGGTGGAAGTGTCTCAGCCAAGACAAAAAGCAATGAGACTTTTCAACTTTGTTATTTCATGGGATACCTTTGTTCTAAACCAGGAGGAACCACCAGAGGCGCAGACTGTCTGAAGAGAAGCCTCTCTCAGTTGCTCATAGGCCAAGTGTGGCCTACCTGAAATGTTTATGACTTTGAGTTACTTCAATTGGGGGAATATTTGCCTATACATAATGAGGTTACCTGGAGAGGACACCCAAGCCTAAATGTAAAATTTATGTCTCAGGAGTAGACTAATCCTTAGGTTGAAGGTTACTTTTTATAATAAAACAATCACTTTAACATGTCAATAGCTTAATGAAGTAGCCCAGGTAGAATCTGGCACATTTCAGATTTCACTTTGGGATAAGAGATGCTCAGCCTGTATCTCTGAAGAGCAGGCTGCTTCTCTGCAGGAGAAACTGTGGGTTCTAATACAAACACAAGGAAGACGACAAGCCAAGCCATCACATAAGGTAAGCTTGCTTGTTTTCTGATGCGTGATAAAACACTGGCCAACAGCAACTCAGTGGGGGGAAAGGGCTACCCTACCGTTATGGAAGGTTAGGGCAGGAGTTCAATATAGGAACAGTAGAGGAAAACAGCTAGTTTACTCAGCTAGCTGTCCTTTTACAATTCAGACTCATTTGCTTAGGGACACGGCTGCTCAACCATGGGCTGGGCCCTTCTACATCAATCATCAGTCAGGACTATCTCTCACAGACATGGCTGCAGGCCAATCTGATGCAGGCAATCACTGAACTGAGCCTCCCTTCAGATGACTCTGGGCTCTGTCAAGTTGACAGCTGAGGCTAACTAGGACAGAAGCTAATCAGGTAAGAAGTTCACTAGCTGGCGACTTTCCCGTTTTCTAATGAAATTTAAAGTCAAAACATCAAGTAAGAATTCGCAAATCAATTTTCCCAGGAAAAGGATTTCTGGTTCCTAGCAGACCAAGAGGCTCTTTTTGGATTCACCAGCATGCGTTCCATTTGCTGGACCGTACGCAATTCTGCAGTAGGATCTTATCACATTGGTCCATATGCAGGCAAGGCATAGACTCATTCCTGTGGCTGAAGTGTGGTGGTTCTTTCCACAAAAAGATAAAATTTAAAGGCTCATGTTTGCAGTACTCTTTCACGATAAGAGAGATCTGAGGCTGGAGCAATCAGTCAGGCTTCTCAAATTTATAGAATTTATATAAGATATTTATAGTGAGGGAGAGACTAGGCTGGGATTTCACATGAGATTCCTGGGATGATTTCCTGTCTCATTTTTAGCCAAGCACATGGTCTGCTCCAGGTCATGACTCCCTGCTGTGATTGCATCATTTGTTCAGAGGCGAACAGAGACATGAAGGTACCTCACGTCGTCCAAGCAGTAGGGATTATTCTCTGGCTCCAGGGGCTGTAATGCTCAGGGCTCTGAGGCCTTAGCAACATCACCAATCAACTGTGACAGTTAGGGCAGCCCTCACCATTTTATCTTGGGCAATTCAGCACCATATCTAGAATAGGCTCAGTGAGAACTATTTTTATGTAAGTATTTTTAAAATATAGAATATTTAATAAATATTTTAAATATGTAAAGTGCTTTTGTTTGTTTTTTTTTTTTTAACCTCAAAAAGCTCTAGATTAACTTGAAGTTTCCCCTGATAAGGGCAGGAAATGTGGGAGAAAATATAAAATTCCCTAACTATGGAGTTACGTGTTTTCCAACCTAGAACCCTGCATTTACTAGATAAATGCTGTACCACAAAGTTAAATCCTTAGCCTGAGATGGCAGTTTCTGCCTGGTTGCTTTTGGTAAATTCGCACGGACACTCCTAATAAAACACTTTATTATGTTTAGTTTGCTCAGAGGTGTTTTTGCTACATGGGACCTGTTGTGGCACCTTGCTCTCACAAAGGTTTACATGTGAGTGGTCTTAGATATGAATTCTATTCTTTTGACGCTTTAGTTACTGACTATCCAAGGTGGCCTTGCCCTTTGTGGACCTTAGCTGACATTTGAGCATGGTTTTGGTGATCTGTTCTATTCCATAAGAGGAGATCAGGATGAAATAAGCACCCATAGTGGCAGCTGTGGTGTTAGGTATTTCTTAAATGCAGGAAGCAGCTGCACTGTGGTTACATTTTCCTATGTGTTGAATTAATGTCACGACTGGTCTGAGAGTCTAGGGTCAAGGACATCAGCCTCCCTTCAGAGGTGATGCTGCTCAGAAGGGGCCACCAGCCCTGTCCTAATGCACGAGCTAGGGCTCACCCTCCACGCACTGGACCTACAGAGAAGACAGGCCTTCAGGCAGAGCCTCCCTGGAGAGGTGTCAGAGGAAAGAGGAATGGGTGTGCCAAACAGAGAATTTTATCTTTGAACATGGGATGAGCTGATGTGTCTTATGCTAGGCTGTCATGTGATGTTAGCATTGTCTGTGTCACTTGGGATGGGCATCCCTGTCTCTGTTCCAAACCTGCTACAGACCATGGACTTCTTTAAGCAGCCACAATCTGCCTCAGGCAGGGGTCCCAGAACTAAAACTAAACTTAGAAGTCCTGACACTCCTGACCTCAGAAGGTACTAGACAAGATGACACTAAGACAGGAACACTAGTGAATGTATGGTCAAGTCCCTCAGGGAGTGACAGCTTACTCTTCACATGGTGGCCAGGGTTAGATTTAGCCTCAAAAGACCCCACTTTTTTGGTCATAAGTAAATGCAGAAGTGGAATCCTATGTAAGGCCATTAATTTAGTTCCAGAAAATTAATTTTTAAACTTAAGTAAAGAGAAAAGAACTGATTGGAGTTGAGACAATATTTATGCCCCATTAATGATGGGGCACAATATGAGACTAATTGTGTTTAAACAGCAAATGGAAAAACATGCTTGAACGAGTCATTATGTGGTCACAGGAAACTCTATTGGACTGAAGAAAGAGAAGCCTGCCATTGCTGAGCCTGTTATGAATTCAGCAAAGCTCCTGTCTACAGCACTAATTGGAACTAGCATGAATCAGATCTCATCCTCTGAGTTCCTGTGATCCCCCTATTGTTCATGTCCTTTATTCATTGGGGCACACTATATAGTAGATCTCAGTTTCCCCTTTCACCACTACATGTGTCAAAGCACTTGGTTCACTGACTGTGGTGGAAAAGGTTGTTGTTGAACGACAGTCTCAACTTTGGTCACACCAGTTCCAGCTGCAGAGACACTGTGCAAGTTCTACAACACGGAACATGGCCAAGGCAGCTTCGGCTTTCTGCCCCAGATATCCTATCCCAGGAAAGTTGTGTCCTCAAGAAGGAAGCCAGCCAGGTTTGGTTTTCTGTAGCTAAATATATCCTGACAGTGGCTCACACAGCTTGGAAATCCATAAACCCAGCAGCCATGTCACTACCACTATGATCTGTAACTATGGAAGTCCTCAGTGATATGGGTAGGAAGAATGTAAGAGAAGGAGGATGAGGGTCATCAGGATGCATTACAATACACGTATTTAGAGTGTAAAGAACAAAGTTAGCTAATAAAACAACAGAAGCCAAGCGAAGGTGAGGTAAGCATGCCACTTTCTTCAGTGGTGTAGACACTACTAAGTTGCCCATGCTCAGTGAATAACCTTGACCCTTAATAAAACTCAATGGGGGCAGAATGAAAACAAGAAGGCTCATGAGATGGCTCCATTGTAGGTAAAGGCACCTGTGGTCCAGTCTGAGGGGTGGGGTTTGAGCCATGGAATCTATACAAAGGAAGAGAACTGAGTCCTTCAAGTTGCCCTTTGATGCCTACACTCACTGAATTGTATAGTACATGTGTGCCCACCACTAACAAAATAAATGTAATAAAAAAAAATAACATCAATGAAAAGTCACGAAAGTAGAATGGGGCTTTGGGGGAAGGAGAGACTCAGAAAAGGTAGGAGGGATAATGATCAAAATACACAATTTACACGCATGGGGTTATCAAAGAATAAATACAAAATAAAAATGAAAACAGCCATGAAGAACAACGGCCTTCCACAAGTGAGAACCACCCTCCCTGCTCTGGCTGGTCCCAGTCGGCTTGAGGAATCTGACGACAAACACGCCAGCACACTGTTCTCATGAGGAGCCAACTCTGATCCCAAGAAAAACACAAGCAGGCAAAATTCCCGGGTTTCCTTATTCTTACAAATTTGGACAATCGGTGGGGAGGAGGCTCATTTTCTTGCCAGCCAAGGCGAGGGCCAGACAGTACTTTTGTGGTCTACTTCAGGACAGGAAACTTGTAAACAACCTCGGGGACAAACCATACACGCTCATCAGGATCCTTACTCAAGGCAGAAGGTCACCAGGGAGGTAGACAGCCCAGATGCACTTCAGCATGTGACCATGTGCGGAAGCCAGGACAGTGCTGGCTCCCAGACAAGGGACACTGACCTCACCTTCTAAGTCTGACAGTGCTGTAATGTGGGCGGCTTGAGAGGCGCTCGGGGGAGCAGTGTTCCAAAGCCAGTGAGTATTAGAAAAGAGCCTGGTGCTCAAGAGCCTGGTGCTGTATGCCACCGGGCTGCAGAGGATGGGGCTTGCTGGCTTCCCGTGACAGAGAACAGCAGAGCTGGACGAATGGAAGAGCACAGAATCCTCTAAACAGCATTTGTTTGGAAAAAGCAGTTAAGGTGGCAGGAAGCCTGTGAGGACTCTGGGCCTGGAAACCAGGTTAGACACAGCTCAATGCTCAGTGGCCTCAGTTTCCTCTACTTGTAGGAAACAGTGGCATTTAATCTGATTTCACAGGGGCAACCTGAGCAATATGTGAACACAGCAGTAGCATGTGCGCAGCTTAAAACAGAACCTCAGTGTAAGTTGCCGGCTCTGTTATATTCAACCCTAGCCATACTGCAGTGGGATGGGCTGCCTGCAGAACCCTGTGCTCAGGGAGTCTGAGATATTCAGATTCCCCTGCCAGTGTCTCTGATAAGCTAAGTGGCTGTCACTGGGCAGTTTCTCACACCAGTGGGGGTGGGGGGCAGTGGCTAGATCTGTCTTCCACAGTACCACTTCAAAAGAGAAACTTGAGTTTTTAAAAGGGCAGTAATTATCTCCTGGGTCAAGTGGCCATTCTTTGCCTATGAGCAAGCTTCATTCAAAGACCTTAAGATGGAAACTCTGACTGTACCCCATATGGAAGAGTAGGTTCACAGGAAGGTCCAACAGAAGGGCTATGCCAGAAGGGCTGGCAGACCAGGATGACCTGGTTGCATGATTTCTTTAACAAGAACTAAAATTCATCTACAAGCATCAAATCTTTAATTAAAGAGCAAAAAATACAGTTAGGACTCTAAAACACAGTGATGCATTCCTCAGCCTTGGATAACAAGCCTGAGGACCTGAGCTTGATCCTCCAGGACCCACATAGTGGAAGAAAAGAACTGTGACTCCACACATGGCGCCATAGCACACATGCTGCCCCCATAAACAAACAAACAAATCAATGAAATTTTACAAAACTATACCCACACATTCCTAATTTAGCACGTTGAATTTTGACCAATCAACTACAAGAACTCATGAGAAACAAGTTCAGTATCAAGCTAATGGAGCAATCTTAGAACTTCCCACCTTTTTCCACAAAGAAATGCATCACCATGCTGAAGCTAAGGACCACACTCACCTGCTTGGCCGGAGGCTGGTTTGGAGGAGGAGGAGGAGGAGGTGGCAAGGCATTCGGAGGAGCCACGGGAGGACTCCCAGGGCCACCAGAGAGCTCCGGAAATGGGTTAGGGATGGCCGGAAGAGATGAAGTTCTCAACTGTTGGTCTTCCTCCTGAAGACGCCTGTGAGGAAGGTGGCCAACACCAGTTAACATGCGCCATGCTAACACAACAGAGTACAGCTGCTGCTGCACTTATGCCCCAGAAAGTGGAATGTAGGATCTCTGTAGATGCTCACACACCCGGGTTCATTCACAATGGACAAAATTGGGAAGTAACCCATCTGTCCCACCATGTATGGATAGGATAGCAAAATGTGGTGTGTCTCTGTGACAGAATATCATATAGTCTTAAAAAGAGAATTAAAGAAAAATAATAGAGCAAGGATATTCTGACTTACACTATAAATCGAGTGAGCCTAAAGGAAATTATGCTGAGAGAAATAATGCAGAAAAAAGATACATACCAGAAGATTCCACTTGTGGTGGGCATACAAGTTAGTAGAATTCAGAAAATAGAATGGTAGTTGCCAGGGACAGAAGAGATGGGGAGCTGCTAGTTAGTGAATACAGTTTCTGTTCTATAAGATGAGAATATTGCAGAGACTGGCCATCAATTCTGAGTATTCAGACACTTTAAAAGTGGCAACTGCACTACCTATATTTTGCTGCTTGGTACATGATGTTCTGTTGGCCATCTGCTCAACATGCGCCCCATATATGTAAAAAGGTTTAGTGAGTAAAGGCAGCTTTATGAGAACAGAACTTCCCAAAATCTTTGAAATGAACACATAGCTATCTAATACTACTGGAGGCTTCATGTTTCTTCATCTGAATCATGGAAATGATAAAGTTGTATAGAAAGGTGGTTAGTACTGAACTAGAAATCAAAGTTTTATGTAGCTATCTTCTTGGAGTGTCCTTACCGATTCAACACCTCCTCTGTACTCCTTGGCACTTCTGCAGATTCACCTCTCCTTCCTTTCCTTCTTTGAAAGATCCAAAGCTCACTGGACACACCAATAGGCAATGGATGATGAATTGGGTATAATCAGAAAAATAGCATAAAAATGAAGCACAATGTCAGAGCTAAAACCAATGCAAAATGCCCAGTGCTTTTCTTTGTAGAATTCTTGCTAGTGACTTCCTGACCACATTTCCTGGGTTTTCCTGGAGACACACTTCATTCCATCCACCTATCCATCTTCCTACTTACCCCCATCCCCCCACTCATCCACCCCCCTACTGACCCCCATCCCCCCACTCATCCACCCCCACCCACCCCACCCATTCTTTCCCCCCCACCCACTCACTCTCCCCCTACTTACTCCTCCCCCTTACTCATCTACCTCTTGCCACAATGGAGGGGGCATGCTAATGTGTAGAGCCATTCTTTCAGGAGGGGCAGCGTCTGTCCCTCCTCTTATTTGGGGCTACCTTTGGTATATTATCTTCAAATAATTTTTGAATATTTCTACAATTTGATATAGTTATTTATCCATGTGCCTTCTTGGGTGAGCTGCTATTTGGAAATTCACTGTGTGACCACTGACCTTACCAACCAGTCACTGACTTAAAGGAAGATCTGTCTAGCCATTTTTTGTGGACTGGGAAATGATGCGCTGACTTTTAAGATACCAGATCTCCCGAGACAGGGAGGACATCTGTGTTGTGACACATGGGAAAGTCGTTCCTATACCAGCTTGATGATGTGGCAGGAAGCTTATTTTTACTGTTAACAAATCCTGCTCTTCCTGTAACAGCCTCAACCTCAGTGAATCTTTGATCTGCAGAACCAGCAAGGACTGTTTCTGATGTCCCAGCAGCTCACAAAAGCCTCCTTCTTATTAGGGTGTTTTGAAAATTTACAATTTCAACTTCTAACTTCATTAATTTTTTTTAACGCTATAACATTTCACAGATACTGCCCAGAAGCATAATTAAGGGGCATTATGCAAAGATGAAAGCAATCCCTGTTACAGGGGCCCACATTAAAAGAATATGCCCCTGAGGCTACAAGGCCAAAGTGTCTGTGGAGAGGCACTGAGATTCAAAACTGCCAGGCCTGGGAGGTTGGAGGTACTTCCAAAACCTTGCCTTGCTCACTACCTGAGAAATGTCCCTCACCTGAGCCCTCCCCTCCTGCTCCATCAATTAACCAGTGGGAGCCCATCCACAGTGTGCACCCAGCACCCATGATGACATTCCAGGGCAGCAGTTTTCAACTGGTGAATCATGTATCAGATACCCTGAGTATCAGATATTCACTTTACAATTCATGAAATTAGCAAAATTACAGTCATGAAGTCTCAACAAAATAATTTTATGGTTGAGGTCACCACAACACGAGGAACTGTATTAAAGTATTGCAGCCCTAGGAAGGTTGAGAACCAGTGCTCCAGGGCTTTCTAATGCAGGCTGGAGAGCAAACCCTCCCTCACCCTGTCACTAGCCCAGAACCCTACCTCTGCTGTGAGCCTGGGCTTTCAGACTGTCCCAAAGGGACAGCTTCAGAGACTTGGGTGAGAATGACTACAGTTAACTAAATGAGAAACATCATGGAGTCTGCTCCTCATCACTCAACAGATGTGTCACTTTATAGAGCATGCTCAATTCTGTTCTTACCATTTAAAACAAGTCTCACTTGATGGTAAGAGACAAGAGCAAGCAGCAGCAAGGAAGGAGGCTCCTGTCACCTTGCAATAGTCAGTGCCACTGTCACTGACTAGAGACACCAGTGGTAGCACAGAAATGGCAATTATAGAGCCTGAAATGCCGTGGGTAACATATGAACTCTCATTAGAGAGTTCTCCGATATTACCCTCCTCCTGACCCACCCTTGGGCCCTCTTATCCTCTGGGCAGTTAAGAAGGCTCCTTCATTCTGGGACACCCTCAAGACAGCTTTGGATGGATAGTCAGTAGACGCTTGAATCTGGGTAAACACAAAGAACTGAGTTTCCCTTCCAGACACAAAAGAAACCAGAAATGAGTGAGAGGGTCAGTTCACCCCATGAATATAACAAAAAACAGAGAGCCTGAAAGGCAGCTGACTAGGAGTCCAGCACACCTCACAAGCTCCTAGGGAAGAGGACCTAAGGGAAGATGGTTACTGGGGCTATAGAAAACTTAAGATGGCAGACCAGAAAGAACGCTTTTAGAAGTTTCTGGAAGCAGGGAGGAGTAGAACATTCCAGAATAGGCAGTGCTGAGAAAGTACATCCACTAGAATTCCAGCTGGACAGAGGCTGGGCACTAATCCCAAGCACAGTCCATTGCACACACATCTGTGAATTCCCAGAGAGACAGGCTTGTATTAAGAGCTCATCATCCTTGCTCGGTCATGCACGCCTGAAACTCATGGGAGTCCTGAGACTGGGCCAGGCAAAGGCAGTGCTCCTCAAGAGCTGTCTTCCTCAGCTTGGCTGGGTTTCATAAACCAGGAATGACTATAGGACTTTCCATCTTCTGAACATTCTAATTAACCTCCTTGCTTTTGCTCAACACAAAACCAGGCTACTCTCCACTCTTCCCTGTTCTTCAAGTTCACACAAAAGTCACATGCTTACAAAATAGGACTGCTTCTTGCTCAGCAGTACCCTCAACTAACTGTACCCTTCGCCATATGGGGACCCCACCACCTGCAGGCCTGTGGGGTCTTCAGGTGACCTTCATCCTGCTCTATAATCGTCAAAGCCAGAAATATATCCTCTCTTGTATATTCTAACCCTTCCTCTGTGCAGTTGCTGGGAAAGGCCTTTTAGAGCCTGCTCTTTGCTTCCACTTTCCAACCTTCCACTTTCTCATTAACTTGGATTCAGCTCAGAGACCTGTCACCTCCCAGGAAGTTCCCTCAAGGTCCCAGTCCTGTCTTCTTGCCAGCACAGACATGCTTTCCTGTTCAATCCCCTAGGGATAAGGCCAGAACAGAACCATAACTGAGGTTTGGAATTGGACTTTTTTTTTTTTTTTTTTTTTTTTTTTTGACTAGGCCCTGGAGGACACTGCAGCTGGTCTACAGATCCTACCCTGAAGGAACTTGGAGCATAGTCATGGTGTCTGCTGTGGAGCAGGAGCTTGGGAAAATGTACAGATGCTAAGTCAGGCAGCAAGTACACACCAAATACTGCAATGTTGCATAGTATACATAGGGCTATTGAGAGCTGCACTTTTGGTTCTTTGAAGTCAGCTGGTATAGGCATGATTTGAAAATTCTCATGACATATCTCTGGACTGTCAAAAGTAGTCTAGCAATATCATATAACACCTGTTCCACTTGCTTCCTTTTATCTTGTCACATTGTGCCATCTCACTATCAAAAGGGTAGGACCCCACTCATGTGACTTCCATTATTGTAATAACTGTTCTGTTTTACTATTAATTATTGTTGTATACCTTATGGTATCTAACTGATAATCTAGAATTCACTGTTGGTATGTATGTGTAGGGAAAACTAGAGTAAACAGGAGGCTCAGGACTGTGCTTTGGCTCTAGAGTTGTGGCTCATTTCTCCCAAGATTATAGGGTGACAACCATACTTGCTATCTACAGAATCCCATTTAACCCATCACCTTTTGAAGTAAGAAAGTAGAATCTCTGTACACAGTACCTTTTCTGGGCCCATCTGATCGGCAAAATGTGCACAGGTTGGGACCGTTGCACCTTTTGTTTTGGGGATGCCTGCGGCTGCAGGCTCCGCGAGCCAGATGCTGCTGGTTGGTTGCTGGCATGCTGGCCATTCTGAAGAAGGGGCACAGTGTCAGTGTCGGACTGCATGTTGCAAGCTGAGTTAAGGCTTTCCAAAGACGAGTTAATATCGTTCATTAGCAGTTGAAGGCCAAAACCATGCTCTGCACATAAAAAAAAGCAAGAGAAGAAAGAAATGTCAATGAGGGTGTAGAGTCCCACCAATATGCTCATCCTTTGGTGATCTAGCTCTCAAATCAAACAATATTTTAAAAATACTATGAAATCATGTTATTATATATTAATTATATACAATACATAAATCCATGTGTACACATCTACTTATACAGTTTAAAATGAAGTTATCTCACTTGAACTGACAATGCTGTTTACAAGAGCTAGAGAATAATAAAAACCCCAGTACCAGGCAGGAGAAACTCCCCTTTGAGCTGTCTGTTGGTCAGGGGAGTTCGAGACACCCTCAAGACAATAAAGACTATTGCAGTTGGTTTGGTTATATTCCGGAGGTCCAAGGTAAGTCCCTATTGCTAAAGATACCATGTAGTTCAGACATAAGACCTGGAGTACCGAAGCTGGATTTGACTTGAAAGTTTACTCCATTAGGATTACCTTTCATCATACCATACTTGGTAACTGTAAAAGTTACCAAGGGAAGAAAGTAACCAACAGTCATACTCAGCTGTAACACCTATAAATGGAACAACAATGTTCAGCATGGCAATATACAACAGTGCAATAGTGGTACCCATATCTTGGTGGCAACCAATAACTTCTATAATTTCACTTAGGGCCTGCCCAACAGGATGAAATCATGCTTAATACCAGAAACCTACCCAATTTCCCAGGGTTAGTGAGGTCATGGATCTTAGAGGAGAACTTTTTATCATCACTTTACTAAACTAGTATAATTTTTAATTGTAGTGTACTCATCCTTATATTCACAGTAACTGTAGCTCTTATTTCTTTGCAACAGGTGGAGACCATTGGAGAAAGCTTATCTAGTCAAAATATAGAGAACAACTAGTCATGGGGTGTCTAGCCCTTATGTATACACCTGCAATGTAACTACTTGTACTTAAGGGAACATCAAGGAAGAAGGGGTGGAAAGATGGTAAGAACCAGAATACCAGAAGTCTTTTGTGAAACAGTGTTCCCTAAAGTTGTCAATTCTTAACTACAGGGCAAGCAGTGATCTAGGCTGATTGCATTAACAGCACTTTACAAGACACGGCTTGGAATGACCCCCTCCCCCCCCCCGCACCCCCAGAGGGGCTATGAGTCACAGACATTCACCCTTACAGGTCATGGCTCCTGAGCACTGGAAGGAACAGAGAAGGCATTTGTGCTTACTATGCTTACTATGCCCAGCTTACTCCTACAGCTTCCGGGCCCAGGACAATAGACTGCAGCCTTCTGTTCTAAGTAGGTTCAAGTCTAACATAGAGTTAGTAAAGTATTCATTCCCTAGGGGACTGTAAGGATGAAATCAGGTATAATCTGTTTTATAATAGAGTCTGATACAGAATAAGTAGCTCAATTTCATTTGTTTTGTTTGTTTGTTTCTTTCTTTCATAAAAACAACACAAAACAGGCAACTGGTCTACCAGCAGAGGAAGCAGGTTTGAGGAATAAAGTCACTTGCTTCTTTTTCTAGAACACTTAAGTAGCAGAGAGCACCTTGAATTTGAAAATAAATACGGATGTTTGTTTCACCAGGAGTATGATCAATAAACGGGCTCAAAGATCTTTCTGGAGTACTGGGTCCTCCCTACCTCCCTCTCCCCACACTCATGTGGCAGGCTGGGCCAGGAGTTCTGTGGTAGAATGTGTGTCTAAAGTATATGTGCACCAGGATTTTGTTCCTTAGCACTACAGAGTCTTAGGTGGCCTTTCTTGGGTGCCTCTTGTTTCTCAAGAATAAAAGATGTGACCACAAAAGACACTAAAGGCCACCATTGTGTAGGGAATGGGAAAAATTGTGCACTCTAGAGATCAGTATCTTTCTGGGGGTGAGGGGACAGGGCACAATTATGGAAACATATGGGTAGAAGCAGAAGAACCTTCAGTCCCCCTGGCTTGATGCTGTAAGAGACCCTGATGGGAGCTGGATATCTGACATAAGACGTGGTGTGTCTAGGCAGTTTATGCTGCAGGGTCATCAGGAGAGACAGGACAGCAGGCTGCTGAAATAGCATTGATATGTCCTTGCTGTCTGAGTGGTGGAGTGAGAACAGAGGCAATGTACAAGAGATGCTGACAAGGGGTGACAATGGGTGGTGGGCCCAAGAGAGAAGCACTGAGGTGGACACAAGGATTCAGACTGTGAGTGAAATCTAGGAACTGTATATATAGGGAGAAGGGGAGGAGAAAGAGGATGTTGGTATAGCATATATTTTGAATGGTCAGAAAACAACCCTATTGTTAGATAGTAAATGGACAAGAGTGCTGAGGTGGTAATAATAACTCCAAAATTAAGGCATCATAAAGGGGATTGCTGATGGCCAAGACTGATTGTTGCACTTGCCCAGGCAGGGGTTGACTGACTAACAAAAAATCCAAGACTCTAGTGGGGTTAGATAGGGGTTACACCTTCAGGTCCTATTGTCCTCTGAAGGGACATGACTCTTAAAAAGCTCTCCAAATGATAAAGTATTCATGCTTTTACCCATGACTGAACATTTCTACCTTGATGGATCAATAGTGGTGGTAGGGTCCAGGCCAGCCCAAATTTACTGACTGAAGGAACCCCACATAAACCAAAATTTGCTACACGCAGAGCTGCTTCCTAAGTGTTTAAACGGAAAAGAGCATGTAAGACACTGAGCCCCTTTTCTACTGCTCTGGTCCTACCGATACCCAATGGCAACATGGTTCCTGGTCCAACAGCGCTCCCAACCTCTGAGAAGACGAAATGACTTGGTTCATGCTGGCAGATTTTCATTTGTAGCTATTTTTCCCTGCGCTTGCAGCAGCCTTTGGCTGTGCCGACCCCTGGTGGCAGTCCCTGGTGTCTCCTGTCCTTTTTATTTCTTTTGTTTTTTTCGTCAACAGGTAAATTTCTGGGTTGGTCCTCTGCAGTAAAGCCAAAGCAATTCTGATAGTGTATACAAATATTATTCATATAAAGCAGACAGATGCTAGGAGAGACAATACATGTCCAAATTACTATTCTCCTCTGAAGTGCCAACTTCTTTAACTGGATACCCTTTATTGGGTGGTCTTTGAAAGAATACCAGAATAATCTGATAACATCCAGTTACCAGGTTACAATCTTCACCAATCAAATACAGCTACCATACACCAGATGCTTCAAATCTTCAGGCTTTCTGTAGCCATCAGAATGAGAATAAAACTTCAAATTTCAAAAATGGCTTTCTCTACAACCAACTTTAATATATCCTATGAGAACAATTACTAACTTATATGTTTAGATTTATTTTAAAAATTACTGTGAAAGGACTTTATTTGAATGTCTCTGAATTCTAATGTAGACTAAAATAAAAATCTTCTAAACCATTTTTTTTTAAAAGTAGTTGATTTTTCAGGGTCTTCACCAATGTTATTTTTCAGTACTAGAGTAAGATATACTAAAATCATGGTAATTCTTTGTCTTTCTCCACTGACCTGTCTCACATTCCATTTTTGCACATACTATATAAGCTTATATTTTTCTCAGTGAGGACCTCATGTCTTTTCTGTCCATGTGGCCAATTGTTAAACTGTTTTGTAGTCCCAGGAACCTGAGTGGGTCTACAATAACCTGATTGTGAAAAGCTTTGTCAGTGAGCAGAAGTGGGAGAATGAGGCAAACTGATGTTTTTAGAAATGAATGTTCAGACTGTCTATTCAATGCTAACCTGATGAAACAGATTTTCCACAAGGGTACCCTTTCAGAAAGAATAGTAGGAAAGAAAAGAAATGACTTTGTCTATCTTTATATAAACAATTTCACCTAAGATGAATTTATAAGAATATGATTCCCGAGCAAACATGGCTGCCAATCAAGCCCTTAATATAAGTAGCTGTCTCCTACCCCTAAAGAGCTAGTCTCGAATAGGCATGGATTGTGCCCCAAATATTTGAAGTCATTTGATCTCAAATTCATATCTCTTCTTGCTTCACTGTCATTAGCAAACTCAAGGCTAGTTTCGTTTGGAAATACATATAAGTTCAGTTAAATAAAATCTCATTTGATTCATAAACCATGACTGGCAAATGTCTCTCACAAGCCAGGTGAAGTGTGCTTATCTGGGAAGGGCAAGGAGAGCGGAGAGGTGTTAGGCGAAGAGGGTTTCACTCTCGGGCGGGCGCACCTTAGCACCTTAACAAACAACACACTTCTTGGTTCACAGCACCATCTAGTGTCTTTTTTACGCGAACTGGAGATTAAGGTGGTTCTGCATTCTCTTCACTAAAATTATTCTGTCTCCTTAAAGGCATTTGCACTATGCATATGATGTGTTCATTATGACGGTCCCGTCTTCACAGACCCCCCCCACTAGTGACTGGGAACATTCTGTGCCTGCCTTGTTTGCCCTTAGTTTTTCATGGAAGGTACATCTGTTAGGAAATGATGAGCTGTAGGCAAGCTTGTATGACTGAATGACAGTGACTGAGTCTCTCTGAAGAAAAAAAATGAAACACTATTCTACCTGAGACGTTTCTGACTCTTCATTTTGGACAATGTCACCACTGCCATTTCTCCAGGATTGAGATCTTTATTGGAAAAGTAATTTAAGTCCCTTCAGCAGGGTCAGAGAGGCAGCATATACTTGGTCTTTTTGATTAAGTATGTGATCAACAATACTTGGTTAGCTGCACATGTTCTTTTCTAAGAACCTTCTCTTTCTAAAAAAGTTTTTCTTTTTAATTCAGTCAAAAATCAGTATATATGCTACTTTAGTTTGTGTTTTCTAATTTATCTTTATGGCAATTGCTTAAAAAGCCTGAAGACAGAAATGAGTATTAATGCTCTTTCAAAATATACTTGAATCTAAAAACAATGATCTAAGGAACAAAACTTCATTGTAAAAAAAAAATAGTTTCTGGTACTGAGCAACTATCACAGTTCATCCTCCAATCTGAGAGGGCAGAAATCAGCCAATTAAATATGGTACAAATTTATAACGGAACACTAATATTTTATTGTTAAGAATCTCCAGTAACTAGATGAAAGATGTTAAAATTCACTCTGGCTTTCCTATGTTTCATTTTTTAAAGAAGCAGATGAATGTACTGTTAGCCTTCTCTAAGGGTTCATATAGCTGTGGATTAAAAGAAATTAACAGCAAAAATATTTGAGGCAACAAAATCTATGCATCTACACTGAATATGAAAGTTGATTCTTGATATCCCTCTAAAATGACACAGTGTAGCCTATATTACTTATGCAGAATTGGTTGTTACAAATAATCAAGTAGTAATATACATGGTGAAATGTTTCTATTTTATATGCAAACCCAACATCATTTTACACATGGAACTCAAGCATCTGTGGCTTTTAGATTCTTTGGGCTCTTAGAAGTCCATCTGCACAAATGGGAAGAAATGCACATATCCAGAAAAAAAAATGAAGGGGTTGAACTGAGAGCAAAGGGAAATGCTGTCTATTTCTTAACTGAGTTTGCAGTAAGCATGGGGTCGGTCCTCTCCTTAAGAAAAATGAATCTTCAGTATAAATGTAATGCTCATTCATGTCTCAGGATAGTGGCAGGAAGCAGTTGTTCAACATGGTCATAGTACAATGGTGTCTCCAATGCTCTACTGCCAATGGAGCCTCAACAAACACAACTAAGGCAAACATAAAGTGTGTCTACTCTTACAGACAGCTGGGGCCCACAATACCCCCAGGGCTAGTGCCATAGGCTAAAATCTAGGACAAATGATAAAGTTGAAGGCAGATAACTTGGTGGCTAGGCAACTACACACCATCTCCACCCTCTAAAAACAACAACAAAAACCAGTAAGAAAATGATTAATTGCCTTGTACTTTGATTCCAGTGAGATTTATTTTTAAAAACTATGTTTCAGGGAACTGTACAATAATTCCATTTAAAAAACAAGGAAAGCTACTCATTTTACTCAATGATTCCATTCATTAAAACTAAAGAACTGGCACCCAGTGTTCAATGGCCACCCCATAGCAAAAGGGTGTAGTGTCTTTCCTCAGACTTTACAGATTCATCCCACAATGTGCAAGGAAGCACCTGGGCATTACTAAGTCTCTTCCCAGTTCTTTAAGATGACTTGGATTCTGCACCAAAGACTCATACAGCACAGAAATGGAATTTTCCACTACCAAAATGTTTCAGGCTGCCAAATGAGAACCAAAGACCTGAGCTGCAAATTATATTCTAAAAGCACAGGTTTAGCCATGAAATTTCTACTTTTACTTTTAGAAGATAGTCTACAAAATTACACTCAAAAAGGACAAAGATAAATTGTATCTTTCTCAAGTCTTCCTTAGCAATTTGATCTGTTTCTTTTCAACCTTGTAATTTCAATTCCTACTTTTTTTTCTATTACATCATAAATCAGGCAAAAGCTTGGGTACAAGTAACTATATAAATAACTTGTCACTTTAGTAGGTTCCCATTTTCCATCAACCCTAAAAATATTAGTCTAAGAACACTGGACTCGAAAAAGGAAAATCAAGGTGATGGTCCAAAAGTCTGTCACTCATGGGTATTGAGCACTCAAAAAGTCAATGTTTTCAAACCAAATGAGACACTGGGGAATCTTTATCATGATATTAAACAGAAACACTGTATGCTCATGAACTTAACTCCATAAATTCAAAATCTATTCACCTACCCAACATAGCCTCGTTCAATATACATTTGAGTACAAACTACCTACCCGACATCATTTAAGGTGCTAGAATACAGGAGTTAATAAAGTAGGCAAGCTTCCTGCCTCCATATTTGTAATTATTTGAGTACAATGTTTATTCTGACTTGAACATTATAAAACATATATGTACTAAAAACATTACATGGCACCTATAAATATGTGTAATGTATCAGTAAAAAAATATCCCTGTCACCAAATATAATGAAGACTTATGCAATAAGCTTTGGAAAAAGGTTATGAAGCTAAACATAAAAGTAGTAGGGAAGGATATGAAACTTTCTTTTAAAACTTCTGGAAAAGTAATTCTATGAAGTTAAAACCTATTCCAGTTTAAGTGGCACTGAACGTGGAGTAGCGTGTCCTGTAGGTATGTGATCATGGGCTCCCAACTGAGAGGGGTCAGATCAAGAAGGGATGGTTCTTGGTTCCCGCTTAAGGAGAAGTGGGAAGGTTCAGCAGGCTTGTGTCCTTAGATGAAGGGATTCTTGGCAGGGTGAAGTTCCTGGTCTATAAACACACTCCAGAGGCCAGTGCTCCTCCCAGCATGGGTCTGTTCAGTGCTTAAGAGAGAGCAGTTGACACCACCTCTGTTTACAGACAAGGCAGTTGTAGAAAGGGCACTCAGAAGAGCCTTAGCCCTAAGGCATCTCCATCCCAGGAGAACCCAGAATTCAAAAGGCTCAGAGGGTAGAATCTACCAGCCTGGGTTCAAGTCTAGCTCTGGCTCTCAAAAGGGTGGAGTCTGAACACTGCTCTGACCCCAGGCCTCTTTCCTACCTATAAATATGGCCCTAGTAACTACTCCTACCATGTAGGCTAGTGAGATGGAGTTGATGAACTAAAATATGAATAGAAAGTTCTTACTATTTCTAGAACCTATTTTTGGAACACAGAAGTCATATAAACACATAAGTAGAAGACAGAGCCAATAAGTCATGTCAAATCTAACAGTTTATAATTCTTCATACCATAGAACAATCATCATGACATACAAACAATATCTGATATGGCAAGAGCTTTTTACATTTGCCACAGTGAAGAAGGAATGCAGACATTAGAGATTTTGTGGGAAAAGAACTAGAGATGACTCTCCTACGTTTTAACATCCTAACAAAAGGTGCTTAGGCATTTGGATGGAAGTAATGAAAATTCCAGCAATTCCACTCCTAAGTATAAACCCACGGACTGGAAATCTAGAGATTTAGGCACTCACATGCTAATGATGGCAAGAGCCAAAGGAGGTGGCAAATCAAATAAATGTCCATCCAGAGCAAATGGAAGCCAACATAGCAGAGTATTATTTAGTAATAGAAGATGCAGGGCAATAATAGCTTATGGCTAACATAGACAAACCTTGGAATTCAGAAAGAGCATGTGAACTTGAGGTTACAAGCAGTAGGAGGACTCATTGCTTACTTGCCTCAGATTTCTGTGGTGTTAAGAAAGTTATGAAAATAGATAATGATGGTTGTACAACACTTTGAATAAAGTCGAATGACACACTTGTGGTGGTTAGAATGATAAGTTTATGTTATATATATTTCCACAATGAAAAAGTACTTCTTAGAAATTGTTGAGTATACTTTTAAGTATTAGAAAATAAGCCATTTTCAAAGGAAAGTGTAACCCTTCCTGTTGGTGCTGCTAAGAAATACATGGAGTGTTTTTAGCAACTGCCACATAAAAATAAGCAGCTTATGTTAGGAATGAGATAATCAAACAGGAACAACAAATCCTCTTTGCCAGAGAGAAGTAAGAGGTCAAGGAAAGGCACGGCTAATCTTCTATTCTATACATTAGGTCCCTTGTAAGGAACTGGCAACTTTGGATTCCACATATGTGCAATCCTAAAGTCTGTATCAGAAATTAGGAAGCAAGAAGGAACAGTATGGTATCTTGGCCCCATTCAGCCAAATAGTCCAAAAAGGCTTCTTAAAAATAACCTCATACATTGAACTTGGTTCAGGGCATATGGGAGGGGAAAGCCGATGGTTTGGGGGAAGGCAATGGGAAGGCCCCCTGCATGCTCCGGTGGGGCTTCATGCTTGCCTGAAGACAAGCTGACCCACTCTCTCCCAGGAAGGGAATGGCCTTTGTACTGCACTGCCAGGGAGCTGCACACCCCAGGCCTGCTCACCACAGACTCCCAAGAGCTGTGTGTGTGCCAAGAGGGAAGATGAACATTGCACTTGGACACACTTGAAAGAGGGACTGTGCCCTTGTGTTCCCCGAAACCTCCCTCAGAGCATCGGCTTCCTTGATTTCCACTCAGTTAGTTTCCTTAGTTTTCATGTGAAATGAGTGTCCAGAATCAGAAGGAAGACAGCATGCTCGATGTTTCTGCAAATCGCCTGTCTAGGCTTGTTGCTACCTTTGCTATTTGATTAAAAAAAAAAAAAAAAAAAAAAAAAAAAAACCCAGAATACAATAATACTATGCATGTTACATGCATTGTACCACCTCACCCCAGGCTAAAGTACCATTCAGTGTTTCATGTCATTTGCTATATTTATTTTCCTTTAGGGTTATGCAATGTCTTAGTAAAGAATTCTATCTTAGCCTGAAAGAATGAAGACTCTTACTTCTCATTTTTATTCTTGTCATTCAAATAAAGACTGCCCCCCCCCACTTTCAGTTACTTAATTGGCCTCAATTTGACTATAGGATAGAATGTATCATGGGATTCATCCTCTTTCACCAACTACAAGTATGGTCAGTTGTGACTGCAGGCATTTCCTTTCTGCCACAACTTTTCTCTGCTGTACTTAGTTGTGCATGGTTCATATCTAGGAGTTGTCTGCTCTGGTTCTATGTCTTCCTGCCTCGAATGAACCATTACTTCCTTTCTGTGAAGAATCCTTGCCATCTGACTGTATTGTTGAAGGCAGAATCTTGATCATTGGCTCCATTTCCTCCAGAGTTAAGATTTTTCTATTTCAGGTGTTAGGTTTCAGCTCAGTAGTGTAGTATTTTGCTAGTAGGCCTGGGGCCCAGGCTTCAACCCCCGCTCCCAGTACCACACATACACAAAAGATTTGTCCATTTCAAGAGCAGATATGCATTTACCTGTTGCAATACATTATATTCTCTCTATTTCCACATTCATGGCTCAAAGTTTTCTACTTTTTAAAACTCTAACCTGCTACTAACATGGTGTGCTTTCATACATGTCTGTGCACTGTGTTTTACGCTCTATGTATTCATTAACACAAAAGAATAGCTTTGGTTTCACTACTCTCTATTTTTATTTCAATGATTTCCTATATTAATTTTGTAATTGCTTTCTTTGAAATTGCTTAGATTTATTTAATTTACATACTTCTAGCTTCAATGACTCTTCTTCTTGGAGTTAAGTTCTATGAACCACTACAGCAGTAAGACATACTTTCTAGTTGCCAAGTATTCATGTCCATTCCAGTCTAAATTACTGGTATTTCCACCATGATTTCCTGTGTAGGCCATGAGTGAAGCTAGGGGTTTCTACAAACATATTTATGTGTTTTGTTTTGAACTTTTTCTGTTGATATTTGATTTAATCACACTAGGTCAAAGAAAAAGGCTTGCATGAAACGGATTGCTTAAAATTTACTACAACTTTCCATACATAGTCAACTTTTCAAAAAGAAGAATCTAGAGTGTCTGGCAGGTGTAAGGTTAGATGTGAATCTAGAATGTGAGTCTGTGTCTACTGTCATGGCTATGCTTGCAATTAACCTACTATCTTGAATATTCTGTATAACTTCATTTTTCCTTTCATGTCAAATTTTTCTTCTATATGACATTGTTTAACTTTTTAAAAATATATTCTTAAATATGTGTTCTTTTAGTAAGGATAGTCAACTTATAGCTCCATTTAATATTTTCTTCTATGTTAAGTTTATCTTTTCCACTGATCACAAGTTATCCCATGTTTCACTTCTCCACACTCAGCCCTTTCACGTTTGACTCACATTCCCCAAAGGCTCCCATCATCGGGGTGTGTGGTGTTCACTTAATCTCTATTTCAACCTTTTGCTTGGCACTGCACTCAACACCGTCTAGTTTCCCTCCAGTGCACTATCTCCTGTTCCCCTCAGTGTTTGTATTTCCCCTTCCTGAAGCACCACTTTTGATAACATTTTTCAATACTAGAAATCAAACCCAGGAGCTGTGCCAGCTCAGCAAGAGCTCTACCACTCAGTTACATTTCTCCAGCCCTGAATCGCTCTTTGAATGAAGCTTCCCTGTAATTCATTTTCTGAAAGACTAGTTGAAAAAGTTCCACTGTGCCTTTACTAGAAAGGATACATTCTAGATGGATAAAATTCTAGATGGATAGTTATCTAAGTGCTTTGAAAGTAAATCATATTATCTAACATTTATTGTACCCTAGTTGGTTATTAGTGTCATAGTGTGTTAAACATCTATTTCTTCCATTTAGAACGTTCTTAGTTTCCATTACTTTGAACTACTCTCTAGTTGTCTTTGTTGATTCTATGGCTGCACCGCCATGCCTGTTTTTGGTTTTCCTTTGTTTGTTTTTGTCCTATGGTACATGCTATGTGAAGAGAAGGACTAACAACAGCTTATGTCACAAGTGTGCTTGAAGGTTTAAACTCTCTCAGGGCAACAAACAGTTACATTAAATATGAATACATGATCCTTTCCCATTTAAGCCCTGTTTTTAGATGCTGTGACACATTGGAGTCTTAGCTTCTACTTGCTGCTATATAAGAGAAATGAAAAGAGCTCCCTTTAGAAAGTCATCTCTATCCATGGTCTATGGAGTACGTAAGATTACAATGTAAAGATAATGGATAAGAGATAAGCTTTTGAGAATTCTTTCAGTTTGATTACTGTTATATGATAAAAGGTTTAAGCACAGACTTCTATATGAATATTAATACAAAGACCTCGAGTATCTCCACTTCATTGAGATCATTTGTCAGCGGCATGGTGTATTCAGTTAAAATATTTCAAGTTAGTTCTAACAAACAGGTACTCTTTCATTTATATTACCTCACTGGAAACTTTTCTGAAGTGTGAACCTAAATTCATTACAGACAATCCTGGCTCTTTTATGAGCTGCCCAAAGCTTGAGAGAACACTTATTTGATTACACGATACACTTCAGTGTTTAGTTTTGTTAAATGTCATCCTCGTTTTCATTAAACATTAAAAAAAAAATCTGATCACTCTAATTACCAGCTCAAAAACATGATTTCTTGGGCTTACGCTGACTTACCAGTAGCCCAGCAATGGGCCTTTTCTCCAGTTTCATGTCAGAGCTGAGTCTTCATTCTTCATCACTTTTCATTTCTCAGATTAACTTACCAAGTTTAATTTTATATTCATGTACAGATATTTCCTTCTTCCCCACAGTGACCCTCTCAGATATTTAACAATATAGAAGGGATAAGATAATGGAAGGAGAGAGAGAGAAAAAAGAAAGAAAAGGAAAGAGAGATGCCCAGAGTACACACATGTAAAACTAGCATAACTAAAGATACAAAAATGTCCAAATATAAAGGATTCTGTTGTGGAGTTACTCAAAAGAAATTCACCAGTTCCCAGGGTGGAAGGACCCTCAAAATGTAAGAAGAGAGGAACCCCATGAAGAGGGACCTCATTAGGTAATGGTTAGTTGTCTTTATGTAGGATTCAAAGCCCTTGCAAAGTTAGAGGTGAATCCCAGATAATTCACACACAACAGAATTTAACTTTTGACTCACTGAAGTTTTTACATTGAAAGAAAATATATAATGATTTGTATGTTAGACCTTACTGACCGTAAGACAAAGAGAAGATGCTAGAATCTTATTTTATTGATGGCAAGAACATTTTTAAATACAGAGTTGGGTTTCTGTACCCTCAGGATTCACATTTATAGGTTGAACCAAGCACAGATCAAAAATACTGGGAAAAATTTCACCGGTATTAAACAGATACACATTTTTTTTTCTGTGTCACTGTGTCCCTATACAATACAGTGTGACAAGTGTTTTAATGGTGTCATACTCTATCATTCCTGATAAAGACTCTAACAATGATGTACAGTACATGGAGGATGAGCACAGGTTCCAGGTTTTAGTATATTTTATATTAAGGACTCAGTCACCTCCACAGTTTCCTATCTATGGGGGATCCTGGAATCTCATGGATCCCAAGGTCCACTATGAAGTTCTCGGGTAGCTGCACACAATTATAAACAGTTCTTACCTGGTTGGCTTCTTGATTGAGATGAAAACCCAGACCGGGTTGGGTCTTGCGGTTTAGAAGATGAGTGCCCCACTTTGTCCTAAAAAGAAAACACCAAGAGTGAAAGGAGGCACTGCACCCGCCACCATTTCCTCCGGCTCAGTTCCTTCTTCCCTTTCTATTTATTACTCCTTTTCTGTAGTTTTAAGTGACAGCTGAAAATGTGCCACGGAAGGGAAACCAATCAACGCGAATGGAAATCCGTTGTCAAGGGAGTGAGAAGGTGCCCCTTTTGTTTTTGTTGTAGATTTCCCCTGAACGATAATTTAAAAATGACAACTGCTGACTGCTCAGCTCCGGCAATGAATGTCAATAATCAACACTCTATGAAGCACATGGCACTTTCTAGAATTGCTAGGTAAGCAGTCTTGGACTTCCTGGGTAACAGAGAGGGATCATAATGAGTTCCTTGCAAACAAAGGATATGGAGCTCAATGCATGTCGAACGAAGACGACGTTTCAGGCAGAAATTCAAACAGCAGATCCAAAATTTGAGAAAAAACATTTTTAGAGAACCACCTCAAGCCAAATGAAGAGACATTAAAATATGGGTAGAAATATGCCAGTTTATATCCGCACGTTACCAAAAAAGAGCACCGGATTAACTCATGGTAGTAAGATGATAACAACCTCTTAGAAATCTGTGAACATTTTGGAAAACATATACAACTTCTGTAATTATAAAGGTTTTGAACTGTGCCCAAAGCACAGTGTATTCATTTAAGTCTACTTATTAATATATACAAGCAGAGCGCAGATTCCCTCTTACTTACAGTGAGATCATACCCCAATAAATTCACCATAAACGTACTGAGGTGAAAAGTGCATTGAACGCATCCAACTGACTCCACATTGTACTTGGGACATGGCGCACTATGGAGTACTTCTTGTTTCTCTTGTGACCATGAGGCTCAACTCAGCAGGAACTGCGACTCATAGTCACTATTGTGCATAGCAAGACGGTACCCCACTACATAGCATTAGTTCAGGAAAAGATCCAAGTTTAAAATTCAAAATGCCGGTGCTGAATGCATGTGTAATTGCCATTGGATGGATTTTTTAATAGATCCAGCATGCCCCACTGCATAGACATTAATTTATTTGGCCAATGTCCTACTGATGAACACACAGCCTTCTAAGAACACTTAAATCCAGTTTGTATCTAGAATGTGCCACAAAGGCCTATGTGTTGAAAGGGGGGTGATGTACTCTTTAGTAGGCAGGGCCTAGTGGAAAGTAGATTAAGTCACTGGGATATGCCTTTGCATGTGATTTTGGTATCCTGACTCTTCTAGTATGTGTTTCTGCTGTGAAGTACTGTGCTGCCACAAACTCAAAGAAATAGGGCAACTGACCATGGAGTGAAACCTCCGAAACCGTGAACCACAATAACTCCTTTTTTCTTATTAAGTTACTTCAGTAATTTTGTCATATTAACAGAAAACTGACTAACAAGTTTTTCTATTATATGAGACCTCCACAGACATTTCTCCCTAGGCCTGAACCCTAGAAGGCTCCACCTGCCCAACAGTGCCTCCCAGGAAGGCAAACCCTTAACATGGGCTTTAGGTCAATAAATAACTTGCTAACGACAGCACTATTTGTCACCCAATCCTTGCTTTTGACTGCTTGCTCTAGGTTGCTGTGCACACATTAATCCCTTCACATGCATACACACGCATGCACGCACGAGTGCACACACATACACACCACACGCCTCCTACTCAGTTCCGCACATCTGTCTGCTTTTGGGCTGACACCCTGCATTTTCCACTTGCACAGCCTGCCAACAGGTTTATCATCAGCAGATTATTTCCTTTCTCACTTCTTTTACACGAATATCTTAGTCATTTTCTTCCAAGCAAATGTCTGAGCCAGGAAAGATTTAATAAAGGTTTAGAAAAGTCACAGAACACAAAGCTTCAAGCTAGAAGCTGTACCATACAACTCAGGTATGTAGGAAACTCAATCAGTTAGCTTTGTATATAACTATACTCTAAGATGTGCACAATGATAACATTGCCTAAGAATTCATTTCTTAAAATGCTTCCACAACATGACTTTAATTTTTAAGGTTTGCTTAAAATATTAAAATATCTCATCTGAAATATGTCTTTGAATGAGTGAGT
Organism: Phodopus roborovskii; assembly: GCF_943737965.1. Lineage (NCBI taxonomy): Eukaryota > Metazoa > Chordata > Mammalia > Rodentia > Cricetidae > Phodopus > Phodopus roborovskii. Next base: position 5,722,416 of record NW_026126547.1, read on the forward strand.
ACTTCTATCACTCATGGAAATACCGCTATTGGACCATTAGCCTGGAAGCAGTTCACATGGACACTGGGAAACGTTTAACAAGATATATAAACCTATTGTTTCTAAGAGTAGAAGGGATGGGTTCTAGTGGCACAGATCTCATACAGTTTAGCTGATTAAATAAATATATGCCTTCACAATGGACATGGCCCTACCTGACAGCATCTGGTTATGTCCTGTGACTCATTCATGCACTTAAAACACCATTTTCCCTGACAAATATCAGAAATCACAAGCAAATTGGGTTATACCTTCTTAAAAGATAAGTATCTTGCAAACAGAACTATGGTAAATAGTCTAAAGTATAACTATGAATAAAAATACACCATGTCATTATATCTGTTTCAGATAGAAAATTACTATTTTGGTGTAAATATGCAACAAAGTATTACATAGGACTTAACCTAAACATCTGTAGCTTATCTACAGCCTCACTGCACAGTCTCTACTTTTATCTGGCAACACTCATGCATATGTCTCAAGCACTGTTTAAAATGTGATGCAATCACAAAATCTCACTAAGAAGTGCATGTGTTTGTAAAATCCCCAGATGAAAAAAAAAAGGAAAGTCACTTTAAAAAATTTAACAGGTTAGAACTTTAGAACTTAAGATAAGAATTCTGTTCCCATGAGAAGCCAAGAAGGCTTGACTCAAGATGAATGACCCTTAGCTGAAATGCGTGCATGGATATTTCGATAGATCTTAGGGATGTAATTCGGGTTCAAACATGCACTCAGTTACGTTTCACACATGTGTTGTTCTCACAGTAACCTTAATGCAGTATTTTTTGTTACTTGTATACAGGATCAAGGAGCAGATTTTCTAATTGCAGTCTTATTTTTTTTTTTAAACGCTAAAGTTTTAAATTTTAGAGTAATTCAGATTTCAGGATTTTCAATTATGACAGTCAACCTGTTGTTAAAAACCATGGCATTAGTAAAATGAAATCAACCCCCAAAGGCAGCAGAGTAAAGTTACCTACTGGCTGCAGCATTGACACTCAGAAGGTCAAAAGCAAACGTCTGTCCGCCATCCCGAGGCAAACAATGTCATGCTGCCAGAAGCAAGGGAATGAACGGGGAGGCCAGACTAAAGGTTTCCTCTTCAGGTTAGTTTCTGTTTATCTGTGTGTCTGCTTCCTAGCCTCCTGGCCTCCATGAAGATAGAACTGGGCAGAGGAGAGAGAGGGTGGCCTTGTGGTCACAGCTTCTCTCCCTCATAAGTAAGAGGCCTGGGGGCTTGAGAGGAAAGCCAAAATTCTTCTTTGAAGGACAGGCTAACAGCAAACACTTTTTAGACTATGGTTCTTAATTACTATGCTGTCTGCCTCCAGAAAAAAAATGGGAGGGTTGGAAGTGTGTTCTAAAAGTTCTTTACCTGAAGCCATCCAGGGCACTTTCTTAGTTAATGCTGGACCTTCTCAGATGTATGTGGTTTTTGGAAGTACTTGCTAAAGTCCAAGTCTGACCTGCCAAGCAGATCGGAGTAGAAACATGCCTTTGTGAAAATGGAACAGGAAAAGCCCACCCTCTCTTGGGTGGCCCAATCTGGGACACTGCACTAAATGGTGGAATGGGACTCCCACAGAACCCTGAAATTGGTGAAAGGGACAGTGAAGATGGTCAGCTCCATTTTGTCTCTGCATTAAGACTGCCTAGGCTGTCCCATCAGATCCCTGGATCTTCAGCTTCAAAATGGTGGCCAACGGAGCAAGGCTGACCAGGGTGGGACAAGGACTGGTTGGGGGCTTGGTTGTCTTGATTAACTGTATGTTTCATAAACCATATATTAGTTTGTTATGTGAAAGCCCCTTTGGGATTCTTGTTGACCATAGGTGGGGGTCCACCCGCACTCAGCACACTGCTGAGACCCTGTCTGGCCTAGTGAGCAGATAGCTTAGCTTCTATTCTGATTAAGAGCCCTAGTATTCCACATTCAGCATTTCTGGAACATAGCTACCTCCAAAGGAGGCTGTTTTTGACACCAGGAAAAGCAACTTTGAATTGCTTAACTTTAACACCCATTCTGCAAACACATATACACACAGACCAGATTGAGTTATTCATGGTAGAGTTTGTCAATGTTTCATATTTTAAGACACCTACGCTGAGATGTTACATATCGCATGCTTCCTCTGTTGAATGTGTACAATTCAGTTGAGTGCTGGTATCAAGACAGAGTACAACCCTCACCATGTTCTAATTTTAGAATATTTCCATCACCCTCCAAAGAAACCTCGTGTCCGGGGCCTGTCAATCTTGACAAATGGTTTTCCCAAAATAAAATGTCTTTGCCAAGTCAGTTTTATTCCCGGTTTTAGATCCGGCATTCCCATATCAAGGAGGCAGCTTGGCTTTAAGGTGAAGGACACTGGCTCTAGAGAAATTCTGCAGAGAAGCAGCTAACTACCTGACCTTGGGGAAGACTCCACAGCCTCAAAGGCTGTTGTGTGATCATGCCCATAAAAGTTCCTCAAAGCAAATGTTAGCGGCTGCTTTTACTAGAACCACTGGTGTACCACGTCTCCCTCCTCTACCTCACTTCTTCACTGGCACCTCACCTACAAAACCTCTATCACACTTCAGTCCACCTCTTCCTCCACCCCTCTCTCCACAGCCTCCCCATCCCCCCACTTATTACCCAGTCACTTTCTTCTATTATCTTGTCCACTTCTATCATTGCTTCTGCCTCCTCCTTCCTGTCATCTACTAGCACTACTGCATTGGGACTCAGCTTCTACCACACCTTCCAATGAGCTCTATAGCACCTCTCCTCCACTAGTTCAACCACCATCAACCCACAATTGCTGTGATTTTTGTCTTTCCTGACCACCTCCTCCTATACCCTTAACAAACCACTTCCCTTATGAGAAGACAAGTAAAAGGGCACCTCCACCTTTGGTCATGTAAGGCTGATTTGTTAGAATTGGTCATCAGGGAGCACCCTAATCTACTGTGAGCTCTACAGTAACCTCAGGGAGCAACAAGAAGCTCTACCTGTAAAATCTCTGCCCATAAATATCCAATCAGTAAGATGAACAACTATGCCCTTTACAGTATATAAGACTATCAGTCAAGGCATAAATTGGGGCATGAATGTAATTGGAAAACAACACATTTCTAAACTGAATAAAAAATATTTTGATTCTGACCTCAAGAAGTTCTGGCCCCATGACTTATAAGTTTTGGAAAAGGGGGAAATTCCAGGTTTTATTCTCTGAATATTTTCCCCTATCACTTTCTTCTCTTCTGTCATAGAAAATTATTACATATAATGAGTTCCAGGGATCCTTGAAGAACCAGGCTAAAAGGTCAACAAGAGATTGAGTCCTTTGGAACTCAAGAATTACCCAGCTACATATACACTCACAGACCTCTAGATAAAAAGGAGCAGATGCCAGTTAATAAAAAGGTAATGTGGCATGTTAACAAGTAGAGTTCAAACTTGGAAAGACAACATTCGACATTCTAGTCTGCTACTTTTAGGGACAATCCCTAAGCATCTCAGAGCTTCAGCTGCCTTGTCTAAAACAGGAATCACAACAAAGACATTGTCACTGAAGAACCTAGATTCTTCAATTCCATGCTTTGTATTCTTTATGTTCTCTCTTGCTTCCATAACTCCTGTAACATCTATACTAAAACCAGATCCCCTAAACATACATTTAGAACAATTAACTGGATGGAGTGGCTAAGTCCATAGCACAATATACTTGCATGCACCCCTTTCCTTGAACTTGCTCAACAATAATCTCAGAACTTGGAAAGGGCCTTCACTGTCCTGGCTGACCGGGAAAAGGCCTTAGGGTTGAGTGTGATGTAATCCTTGGTAGTGGTTCTTCCTCATCTCTAACTAAATAATGTAAGTTAACACTACACTGTATGGGCCATTTCCTCTTCTTGAAAACAGGACCAGTAAATTCTCTTTCAGTTCTAAGGCTGGACTTGCACATTTTATAAGGATATTCCCGAGAGACTCTATTCCTAGAACTATGGTCAAAATAGTATTATGAGCTGAGTATAAGTAGTGTATGCCTATAATTCTAATGCTGGAGAGATTCAGGAAGGATCAGTAGTTCAAAGCCAGCCTGGGATACACAGTTGGACCCTGTCTCAACTTGCCTAGGAAGGCAAGAACAATGACCTGAGCCCCATCAGTTACCATTGCATTTCTTGCAGATTTTTTAAGCTGCAGTGGCCCATTAGAGGAAAGCTGTGGAGACCAGCCCCAAGCATGACTTCTACCCTGCCTTCTTACCATCTGGTATGAGCTAAGAGAGCTAAGCATTGCCTTTATCGTCTTCATCAGCATCCTCAATAGTTGGACTATGAAACCAAACCAACCCAGATTGAGTAAGAAGTTGATATCTTCATGTTTTCAGCTACTTGTTCTGACTCAGTGAGTCCTGAAAAAGTCTAGGAACTCCAGTTTCATTTGTAGACCTGTTCAGACTGTAACATTAATAATTATGCCTATTCCAAAGAGTTTGTTGGGAAGGCAGTGAGATGACGGATAAACAGTTCAGTCACAAAACACAGGCCAGTTTCTCTTGGCCATCCTGCAGGAGATGGCCTCCAACTCTATCATAGCCTAATATGAGCTGGGGGAGAGGTGGTGATGGGTGAGGGGCCGAAGAGAAAAACATGGAGGCCTTCACTGTTCATTTTAGTAAGCCATGTACATACTATTCCATGCCTGAATAGTGGTTATAAATGGCAACAGCCTGGCTATTCATAGGGCCACTCCACTTCAACAGACAGCAAGAAGGAAGAGCCAGCTGGCCTCCATTACAGGAGCCCAGCTGCCAGGCTGTGCACTCCCAATACTGTCAACAAATGGAATGACACTTGGAAGAAAAAATGGAGGACTGTGGGAATGAGTGTATGCAACATGGATGTGGTGTGCATGAGTGCTGCATTTAAACTAATCACAGATACAGATCACCTGTAGCTATCATAAACCTTTGCCTTTTCCACTATTAAAGTTGAAAACATTTCTCTACCCAGAGATTTTCCCTCTGTAATATGAACTGATTTTACACCAGGACATAAATGGCAGTCTTGCTTACCTACTTACTTGTTACCAGCTACACTCAAAATGTCTTCCTTTTCCATCTCTCTCTCTCTCTCTCTCTCTCTCTCTCTCTCTCTCTCTCTCTCTCTCGAATGGGGTTCAAAGGCTAAGGGGTCCTTAGCTACATATCTGTTAACTTTATTCTGAGACCAGTATGAGGAGGGACCTGTGAAGAGTGACACTAAAGCCATGGCCACATTTCCCAAGCTGCCCAATATGGGACATTTGAGAACAGAGGAGGCCACATTTAAATTCCCTAGAACCCTGCCTGCTCAAATATTTCCAGCCCAAGGGTCCAAGTTCTAACATGCAAGTTGTGGTGGGTATTTCCAAAGAGAAACTTAGTGGTTCACACAACCGAGTTCCTGTGGGAGCAATGAAGAAGACAGGATGGGGAATGAGAGCATGGGAGTGGAGCCTCAGTTTTTCAGAGTTGGACCCTTTGTGACCAGGAAGAGGGGAAGCAACACAGCAGGAGATAATGAAAAGAGGCCAGCATGGAGGCAAGAGCTATGTAGAGCCCTGCTCAAGTTACATGCCACACCCCATACAGGAAGCTCAGCAAAAGTGCTACTTGTTCAGGGAGAAACAAATTACAGTAAGCATGAAGAGATTCACACATGCAATTAGAAAGCCCTATGTGACAGTGGTATAGGAACATACAAATGGCACTGAAACAGTTACTAAGTTAAACGCCAAACACTTACATAGGAAATTAAACAAACTCATGTTTAAATTATTCTTCTGCTTTAATAAACAGAGTAATTTGCAGTCCCTCTTAAAATGTATCATTTAAAAATAATCAGTTGTAAACTGCCTAATTTATTGTCAATCGATACATAATTATTGCCTATTTAAAACATATCATTTTTTTGGGGGGAAGTCTGGCTATCCAAAGCCCTGAGAGTAATTATCCAGGCATTTCTCCCACTTCTGCATCTCAGTGAGTGAGAATATTTTACAGCACCCAAATCCGGGCAATGAGATTGTCAAAATAAACCAAAACAAACATATGCTTCATCTAGGTGCCAGAGAAGAGGGATGCTCCAATTCATTCAAGTGTCACAAACCATTAACACAGATGCCATGTGTATTGCTTGCCACACTTGAAGAATCACAGCATAGTCAAGGTACCCAACCAGGAATCTATTTTAAACTTTCTCGGAATACAGAAATTACTGCAGGCCTCTGTGCGCAGCTGGCTCTGCACATCACCAAGAGCCAGCCACTCCCCACCTTCCTAAGCAGGGAACAGACCTAGGTTGGGGCCCCCAGTGCAGCGCCAAGCTGGTTGAAGACAGGGCTCAGGGTGTACGTGCAGAAGGATGAAATGGCCAGTACTCCTGTCCACGCCCTCAATAGGTTATTTTTAATTCCTCTTTACTCATCTGAGGTAAAGACAGATCCCAGAGGATCAAGTTATTTCTCTAGATTCTCCGACATTTACCATGGCACAGTCTAAAAAGGCCACATTCCGACTCTGTGGAGGTGGAATAATACACGTATCCCTCAGATATTAAGAGCCCAATCCAAAGACTAATGGGAAGACATTTGTACGTTGGCAATAAGGGACATTCATACAAAACCCACTTTTCTTTTAGCAAAGTTCTAAAGAAAAGGTAAATGATAACCTGTAAGTACACTGAAGTAGAAAAGAACCAAACTGACTTCTATTCTCAGCCAAGAGAAAAGCATCTTTATTAACAATGCCCCCAAATTTCATTTCTCCATCCACAGGTAACTTGGGTCTTTCCCTCCCTATTGTACCCTTGGGAGAACCTCATATGTCAACTCACTCATCAGGGCTTTCAGGAATAAGTTTCTCTTGGTCTGTAACTTCTATACGTTCCTGAGCCTTAAGCTATGCTACAAACATACTGGTGTTTCCAGAACGGACAACCACTGTGAAAACTTTAACAGTCCCTAATTGCTCAAAGAACAGCAACAACAAATGTTCTGGCTAGGGTTGGGGCAAATGCCTTTAATCCTAGTTAGTACTCAAGAGGCAGAGGCAGGAGGATCTCCGGGTACAAGGCCAGCCTGGTCTACACAGTGAGGCTCTGTCTTAAAAAAAAAAAAAAAAAAAAAAAGAGGAAGAAATGAAGAATGAAGGGAGAGAGGAAGGAGTGGAGGGAGAAGATGTTTAAAAATAGCTTGGGTGAACCTTAAAACTAAAGTGGATTTAAGCTGAGGTCTAGAAATGCCTCCTTGTCCACAAACCCTCTGCCAACAATGAACAGAAAATATTACAAATACCCATGGACCATTGTATATTCACCAAGTTTTGTCGATCACCACCCCCAACCCCTTCTTGAAACCAGATGGTTGCATCTTCAGTTCTATGGTCTCAATATTTATAATGTCCCTATAAAGACCAAAATATCTACTGGCAGAAGGTCGTCCCTGCCCCATGTGACTGAAGGTGGGCAGGTGGGCAGTATGTAAGGAAGTTTAGACAGGCAGGTGGATAGCAGACAGGCCACTAGGAGCTAGCTCAGTGGACAGAGCAAAGCAGGTATGACTTCTTATGTGATGTAGCTCCTTACACAGTTACTCTCCCACCATAGACAGGTATCATAGGTACTTAAGAGTTTGACAGACACCATATTCTCATTGATAGAACATGATTTCTGCCAACTGTTTCTTTGCACAGGATCATCATTTGATGACTCGGCAAGATAGCCTATTCATCTATAGTTAGTAAAAAATGGGCTTGCCATATACTTATTTGATCTCACCAAGACAAGAGAACTATGAAGTACCAAAATTAAAGGTAGAGTCTAGGATTTCTATGTAAAACAAGTTATCCTCTGCCTGCTAGTGCCCTGCCCTACAACTCAATTACTACCTCTACCACTCAAGCAGAAAGAGGGTCATTAGATGCATGCAACAATTTTGGAGCTTCTGTATGTATAAAAAATTTACCTATCAGTGACTCATTGACTGAATTACATATCTGATCCAAGCCACAGTTATTAGTGAACATAGCTAGAATTGGAAAATTATTTGTATATTGAAGATTTTTAAGAAGATTTTTTTCCTCTATAAAACCCTAGAGATTTATCTAATTGCTGTAATTGCAGATTGCTCAAGACTGGAACCCACTGTAAATCATCCTGTTTTCTGAGAAATTCTGGAACTGTCATCTAATTTTCCAGGAACACTGAATACATACTGCCAAGTCTTGCTGCTGGATTTTTATAGGAGTAGACAGTGCCTTCAAAAGCCACTGAACAGCATTGAGCATGTCCTTAAAATATGACAGAGAAGAGTGGAGAATAGTCAGCATTGGTGCGTTCCTGGTGTCCTGGCTCCTGGGGAAGCAGCCTTGGGCACAGCAGCATCAAGGACAAACACCCAGCAAGTCTACAAAGTAAGGCATTGATTGGAGTCTGTGCTGCTGCCATTTCTGTATGTACCAGCAGGAAATGGAAAACGCCAGGGGGAGGTGATTGAAAAGTAAGAGAGTCTTTGTTGTGTCTTTACCCTTCCCTGGGCCATTATTTGGCCCTCAAAGTCTATCCTGTACCCAGCTGACAATGACATGAGGTCTCTCCCTTAGGAGAGCTTCTCCCTTAGGATGCCATCCTCTGTGTCCCCTGCTGTGTTCTCTTGGGAAGAAGGGATGAAGGGCCACACAGCATGCAAAGGGAGGGACTGCTGTATGAGCCATGGATGTAGCATAGAGCTTCCATCAGCCACAGCCTCTTTAAGAACAAGGAAATCAGTATGTATGAGACAGAGGGAACTGGATTTCTGCACAAGAACTTACCCGCTAAATGGACCTGTAGGTTGCCGCCAACCTTCACAGTTGGCTACAGTTTTCATCTCCTTTTCTGGCATGAAACTGACTTTGGCTTTACATCAGACTCAATGATTGGTATGAATGGTATTCCTAATCTTCAACTTTCTCTATAGATTTGATCCACTTGGGAGAGCAAAAAATGAATGAAAAAGATTTCACTCTGCTGCTATGGCACTGTGGGCAAATTCTTATAAAAAAGAGACTTCACATACTAATGGAGAAGAAATACATTCAAAGACAAAAAAGGCTGATCAACGCCTTTAAAACCAAGGTCTCAACTAGGTAGAGGGATGAAGGACCAAGAGAGATGGTACAGGACTTCAAGTGACGTGAGTACTGAAGGCATACATATACACTCAAGTCTAAAGAGTCAAGAACCAACACTCAAGACTCTATCCCTCTATATAGTAAAGTAAAAGTTGAAGCTAAGATCTGTTTCAGAAGTTGAAGGACACTGAAGGTGGAATTTTTTTCTGGAAGTTCAGGGAAAGAAACTGGAGAAATGGGAGAAACAGGGATGAAATTCTCCCCTAAAGATCTACCTTAGGCCTCCAGGAAGAGAAAGTCAAATCTTGGAAAGGAACCCAACTAGACAGGAAGCTAGCAACCAAGCCAAGATGCCACTTATTAAGAAACTATGTGTCCCTTTCACATTTTCTCCTCCATTGTCTTTTGGAATGTCCTAAAAGGTGCCAACATTCCGGCACACCACTTGGAGTCTTTGAACAATGAAGGTAAAAACACCCACTTCATTTGAATACCTGATTTCAGGAATCAGTGCACACATCTGTGCTATGACAGAGCTCTTGTTAGAAAAAAGATGGAGTGATCCCTTACAGAGGAAAACAAGGATGGGCTAAGTTTATCTGCACTGTGGGGCCTTTTACTTTCTCGAGCATTCCCGTGGTAATTTACTAGTAAAGGAAATGCCAGATAGTGCAGAAAGTAATCTGGGCAGCCAGCTAAAAGGATTGGTTCCCTTTGTCTTCTTCAAATTACATGTACTGCATTGTGGAACCTGGAGCAAAGACGAAGCCATGCACCTTCTTCCCAAGTAAGTCATTGCTTACATTTGGTTCTTTTGTCGTACACCAGCGCACATAACAAGTGACTTCATGTGCAAGTGTAGACACGCTGCCTGCTTAAAGAATGCTAGCTTCTTCCTTATAAAAGCAGACTATTGCCGCCAAGTATGGAACATGGAGGAGACATCTTTGTGCTTTTGAGAGTATGACATCCAGAAGGGCGAGGGAGAGATCAGATCTGCTAATTTGTGTATTTCATCACTCTCAGTAAATGTTGTGGTTGCTGTTGTCTGCAACCTCACAAAAAGCAAAACACTGAATTAATATATAAAATATCATTCCATGCTCTTAGACACTGAGGAGATGTCTCAAAAGCAAATTAGTTTCTTTAATGACACCAGGATTTCTCATTAACAGCTGTAGAATGGCTATAGACGTGTGCCAATAACTGATGTCCATTTGTCTTCCTTGATTTGAGGGCCTACTGGCCAATTTTTCTGTCTTGATTTCATGTGTCCACTTAATGTTAAACTCTTCTTTGCAGACTGTCATTATAAATAATGCATGACAGTCTGTTGATCTATGCTGAGTGGTGACCTCATAAGTACTTAAATAATCATTATAAAGTTTATTTTTCTTTATTAAAACTATAGCTCTGAAATACAGTCAAGACAAAGTCAAGAGTTGGATGATACTAAAGTCAATATTTTTTCTTTGAAAAGTCAATATTTATACTTCTGGATACCACAAATGATGTTGAATATGCCTTTGTTCTTTTGATATTATGTTTTGTTTTATTTTTCTATTTGAAGGGTCATTCATATCAATTATTTTCATAAGGTTTAATAATGTTATACCTAGTAACATATTTATGAAAACAATGTTGGACATTCCTTAGACTGGTACAAATCAGGTGACATTTAAGCTCTAGCTATCACAGTTAATTGAAAATCCTGTTCAAGGTGGACTTGAACTGTAGGGTATACATACTCCCTCCCACTCTACTGTTGGTCAATCTGACAAACCAAAGGCAAAGCAAGCAAGCAGATAATTAAAGGGCACTCTGTGACCAAGCCAGATTTACCTCACTTGTCTTTTAAGGCAGGTAGCATATGACATTTGCCAATATGTTCAGTGCATGGTAAAAAAAATCTGTGTGATCAAGCCTGAAGTTTTCTATTTTAGAAGGCTTTCATGACCTATCAGCTCCCTTCCACAGTGGCAAATCCAAAAACTGGTCCCTGAATTCCACTGGACTTGCTATCCCTTCTCCTTTCTTGGTTGGTTCAGGCACTCACTGTGTTCCCAGCCACACAGTGCCCATCATGACTGTCTCTTCTTTCGTCTGACCTCCTCTTTTAGAAAATGTGTCACATCTCCTTAAGCAAGGGGAAACAGGTTGGGGGGAGTCACATAAAGACACTTTTTGAATATATCATAATAGCATTTAAAACAGTATGTTCTAACTTTAAATTTTTTTCTTAAAAAGTAAATTTTAAAAAATGGCTGTTTACATGAGAAAAAGGGTAAAGTGATCGAATACGTCTTGGAGGCAGGCTCAGAAGAGACCTGGGGTGACCTTCCTGAATGGCACATAGTAATGGGACTCAGGATAATTTGCTAATAGCTGTGTTTTGGTCTTTTTGTTGTTATTTTCTTTTTAAGATGTTTCTGGTACCCAGGGTGCCCTCAAATTTGTGATGGAGCATCTGATGATGACCTTAACTTTTGATTCTCCTGCCTCCACTCCCAAAGTGCTAGGATTACAGGCTTGTGTCAGCATACCAAGCTTTAAATAGTGTAATTGTTGAAGGCAGCTTAAGTAATACAATTTAGCTTAAAAATTAAAATTAAAATGAAGTTTAAGTCTTAAATTACTACCACAAAAAGGTTTTACCTTCCATAAAAGCTGAGAAATTCTATTCTTTATGAAGAGAATTGAGCAATGTTCATGATCTATTAAGATAATCACATTCAGAACAAACAACAGAACATTTGCATTCTCAATCTTAATGAAAGGATAAAACGAAATGAATACTTTAAACATCAAAGGGAAAATAGAGAACAGACAAATGAAGAAACATTTAAAGCAGAGACAATTTATGATAGAAGATAGATGGCTTGTGGCAATGAATGTCAACTGCCCAATTATCTCTTGTTAAAGACATTATTCACAAATATTCTAACATTGAAAAAAATATTCAAGGCAAACAGAAATAGCAAAGTTTTAAAGAGACAGAAACAGAACAGATACAAAAGCCAAGTGGGACTGCACAGGGAAAGGTCAAGAAAAATAATTCAAATTTTAAAATGATATACTGATATTGGGTAACATTTTAACTTTAAAGAAAAACTACAATATTAGATCTTTATCCTTACAACGTTCAAAACTCAATACTGGAGAGGTTAAGAACACTGGCTGCTCTCATAGAGGACTGGATTTAGTTTCTAGCACACACCTGGAGGCTTCAAACCATCTGTAACTTCAGTCCCAGGGTGTTCTAGTCCTCTTCTGGCTTCTGTGGGCATTGCATGCACATGGTGCATATACATACATGTAGACAAACCATATATAATACAGTAGAAAAAATAAACCTATTAAAAAGTGAAGTATATGAAATTTTAAGAATGATGTTGAGTGTTGTGGTGCATTCCTTTATTCCCCAGCACTCAGGAGGCAGAAACAGGAGAAGCTCTGAGTTTGAGGCCAGCCTGGTCTATATAGCAAATTATAGGCCAGCCCAGGCTACTTACAGAAACATTGTTCTTAAAAATAAATAAGAGGAACAAAAGTAGAATGAGTGTTATACTTCAACAGAAGGATTACAAATAAACAAAAATAACTACCTATAATACCTACAAGGAGAAACTGAGGAAAAATATACCCATTGTTGGAGGAGAATGGAAGTGTAAGAAACAGTAAATATTAGTCTCTTCAGCCTGAACTTGATTATGACAATGAATTCTAATCCTTTTTACCACCTCTATTCAAGTACCAACTCTATGGGATGATGCTACCCACATTCATTTTTTGTATCACACATGTTCTCAGGCTACAGTGACAATTACAGAGTCACTGATACTATGGCCTGCAAAACCAAAATATTTTTTCAATAAAACTCTTAGCAGAATACAATTACTGGTTCTGCTCCAGTCATTCACTATCCATGCTATATCTCCAGCTCTGGGAATGTAAGGACTCACTCTTTCTTGCTCTGAACTTCTTTATATCTGATTACTCTCTCCTCACCACTTCCTTCCCTTGGATCTTTGAACATTTTCCCTATCAGGAAGGCTATATGAAGTATCTGTGCCCTTCCAATGACAATACTTCATTATAATGCACAGAGCTTAGAATCTTAAATCGAGTCTCTCAAGACAGTAAAACCCCCAATGGAGTCCGTTCCAAATTTCTTCATAACTTCTTCTCACGGTCTCTGTAGCATTCCCATCTACCCCTGCCTGGCAGGTAATCTCCTAGGTTTATAACTATAAATCTTAAATGTGGTCTTCCTCAAGGTTTTGTGTGTGGGATTCTATACTAGAAAGATTAGAACTGGGATAAACAGGGACTTTGTTTTAAAACAGTTGTAGTAAGTCACAGAGAGATTCCAAAGCATTTAGAGATTTCAGTGGTCTTGTCTCTCTAGGTCACTGGTGGTGGGTGAAGCTGGGGGATGGATGAGGAATCCTCTTCAAGCCAGACATAGCAGGTACAGAATTTAAGCCTCAAAGTTGGCTGGGGCACATGTTCTTGATGAAGAAAAAAGCAGAGCACAGCAGAAGTCTGGAGAAAGTTCCTACATTCCTTCCAAATCCACAAAACAGACAAGGCTTTATAGTTTGGGTTTTACACAAAGCCAAATGCTTGGCTTTCCCCTAATATGTCTTCGAGCCTTTAATCTAGTAAGGCAGCTCTCTAAAGCAAGGTGAAAGGAAGCACTTTTCCCAACTTGCCTCCTAGGCTTTGTGCTTTCTTTCCCCACTCCTTTTAACCCTGCCCGTCTACCCTCTCTCTCTTCATACCCTTCCCCATACAGAAGAGTTGGCTGGGCCAGTGGGGTGGAGAACCTATTGTGAGGACTCTGTCCATTCAGAATCACCACAAATATATGAGTTGGGAAGTCAGTGGGGCCAGGCAGGTCCCCATCTTACAGGGTCACTCTGGTTCTTGTGTAGAGGACACATTATAGAGGACCTATACAGGGAGAAAGGCAAGGCATCAGCTGAAACCTTTTGCCTGGATCCCAGAGGATGTAGTCTGAGAGGATAAAGACCTTATATCAACTTAAAGATACATATGAAGAATGCTGGGTATGAACACTCAAGAGGTCATTTCTATTGAGAAGCATAGGAAAGTTTGGAAAAAGGTAGAACGGTGAGGTCAATCTCAGTGGAGGGGTCTCACTTAGCAAAACCTCAGCTGATATGATCTTTCTGCTCCCTGCATAGTAATATTAGTAATATTCTTTCTTCAGTGGATTGGGAGGGTTAGATCTGCTTTATATATTACACTTTGTGAGGAGGTGGTAGAACCTCTAAGAGGTTGGTCTAGGGAGAAATATTCAGGCTGTGAAGGCACTCCTTTTCTTGTAAGAGTCTGGAAGATGAGAAAGCCAGGAGAAATGCAGATAGTGGATGCCTGGCTCATAAGATATCAGAAGAAGCAAAGACTTAGGTGAGAAAGGGGCCACCCTTGCTGGTAAAACAAAACAAAAAGAACTTGGCTATATTCTTCCCCTGTCCTGAGAACTTGTAGACTAATTTCTTTAAGAGGCAATTTTAAGAGAGCATGGTTGACACTCAACCTGTGGCATGGTTAGTAGTCACCATTCTTATTCACAGTGAGAGAAAAGAACAAGTTGAACAAAAATATGAAGTTTGGTGAGGAAGGTATGTGAGAAAGCTTAAAGTTTCAAACAAGAGTACAGATGACAAAGTGTCTTCATTGAAACAATAGGAAAGCTACCTGAAAGCCTAAACCTAGACCTGCCACTGCAGGAGCTACCTGCTCCAACTCTTTAGGGAAGTGTACCCCAAAGAAAGCACAAGTGAGTAGATTTCTAATTCTTCATGGTAGTTTGCCTCTGAAAGTCACCATGAGCATCATGGCTGTGAAACCTGTTGTTCATGTATGCATGAAATATACAGTTAGGATTATGTGAGCTTCTGGCTGTATTTTTTTTTTTTTTTTGACAACTGAGAAATATAGAAGCTTGTCTGATATATGTTTCTGCTTAACGATATTTTACAAACAACTCCCTCCAAACAACAACAAAACACCTGACAGTGACTAGGCCATAGTACAAATATTGGTTTTGAGTACAGAATCCCTATCTGAGCTCCACTGGAATGCATGTTTCTTATTCCTGCGTGTGTGTCTATAGATAACCACAGAAGTCTACAAAATAATAGATTTGGGAGCTTCAGTAAGTAGTCACATTTATAAACCAGAAATTCCAAATATTAAGTATCAAGAGCATCTAGCTTCTGAATGTCTTGGTACTGCCACCTCTCCACTGTGTCAGTCCTTGGGTGCTCAAACAGACCGGTCTCTTGAATGTATGAAGCAAAGCACGTTTGAATTTGTGTGCTACTGCTAAGCTTATTAACCTTATCTGGTCTCTGTACCCATAACAACAGCTACTCTACTCTCTGTCTGACACGTACTCTGTGTTGTTATCTACTTCCCAACACACCACTCCCAACATCTGTGTATGTTCCAAGGACCAGACCACACTGTATGACATCAGGAGCTACAGAGATTGTGCTTGAACTGAGACTGCTAGATTTTGATCTCTGTAACTTATCTTAAGTGCCACATTAACTGCTTCTTGACTTGCAGTATACTCTGTTCTACTGCATTACTGGCCTCATCGCTGCTTAAAAACTCTATGCTTAAGCCTTGTCCCTAATGATCCAACACTCTATAGTACCAGAAATGTATCAATAATCATGAATATTTCAATATGATTTCATTCTCTGGAGAAACTCTCGGTGTATAGACTCACTGGAAGTCACCAAAATTAAAGCACCATGACTTCATGGTTAGCAATCAGGTGTAATAATAGCGAGAATTACCATTTGTTTCTGAATCCTGAGAATGATGGCAAAGAGATGGGAAGGCAACTCAAGAAGAGAGAGAAGATAAACAGACCACCAGACTTCCAGGTCACTGAGCTTTGGCCCTTCGGATTCAGGAAAGTGCAGTAGCTTTTAAAATACCCACAGATTTGACTTCTAGAAGGTACCGTGAGAATTCTGACAATTATTTTCAATTTCTGGCTGAACCTCAGAAGGGCCAAATAACAAATCCCTAAACATTGACCTAAAATGCACCAGCCATGTGGGAATGAAAATGTTTAAATAGGAAACTAAAAACCAAAGTAGGACTGGTTATAGCGGTGGTGCGTGCCTGAAATTCCAGCACTAGGGAGGTGAAGTAGGAAGACCATGGGTTTGAGGCCAATCTGGACAGCACAGCAAAACCCATTGGAAAAAACAGGGGAAAGCCAAAGTAGTTTCTAATTCTCCCAAGATGGTGCAGTGCCATTCCTCTCAGGCCTTCCTACTATCACTACACGCTCTAAATCTAAGCAGCAGGTAAAGGAAGACCCTAGCAAAAGTCAGGAAGAGGGTGGGTTTCTTAGGACCTCTAACACAGCAAGAACCCCAGACAAGGTACTGTGTAACACCAAACCAGAACTGCATAGGTTTCAGGAAAGATATCCTGCTTCACAGACCATAGGAACATCATGTAAGAGGGTGCCCAAGAGAACCAGGGCTTTTTTAACAGCACCCACTAGCCAAGCACTAAGAGAAAAAGATAGTCCCCTACCACCAATTTAATGAGACATAGGGAGTTAGTGTCCTACTTCCCTCAGATTCTGATATGGCTCAAACAGTAACATGCCAATCCTCAGGACTGTGTCTGCTGCCAAATGGGAACTAAACCAGTTCTCACTTGGTGAAAGTAGATAATGAACTGATTCTTCTATAGGGGGTCAAGCTAATAAGGGCTAATGGGAGCTAACTCTCTCCACCCCATTACCAGTGAGAAGAACAAGGGGCTGGAGGTATCTGTTTTTCCTCATGGGGAAAGCAGTGTCTGTGAGACCCACAGGGACCCACATACCACCTTGCTATGATGAGACAATGCATGTGGCCTCTTTTCTTCCTCATCCCTTACCCACTGCTGTGTACAAAGCATCCACTGCACTCTACAGGTTAACAGGGAAACTACTCGCTAAGAGGAAGGTTAGTCAGAATCCAGAGACACAGGATACAATGCCTAAAACACAATGGGAGAACAACTGGTCAGATCAGGAATGAGGAAAATGACAGGGTAACCGAGAAAAGACAACAGATAACAACATCAAGATGACTCAGATTTAGAAGAAGCTACTTAAAAATGTTTCTATAAGAATTGCAAACACTCTTTTAAACAAAAACAAACAAGAGCTAAAAAAGTGCTGTGATTCAAGAGCAGAGTGACAGATTATCTTGTTGGCTGATCAGGGATGGCAAGGCAAATGACAGATGATCTAGTGTGATCTGTGAGAGACAAGGCACACAGAAAACCACCAAGTCAGGGCCAGCTGAGTAAAAATGGTGAGGCAAAAGGAAAGAGTATAAGGGGATCCCACAGAAGACGCCTCCCTAAAAAAGTAAGAATGCTTGCTGTTTTTTGCCGGGTGCTATCAGTTCATGGTTTACTGCCTCCATCCTACTGGGCCTCTGAGGACATCATGGTAGCAAGAGTATATGACAGAGCAGGCTTGCTTCAGGGTGTCTGGGAAGCAGAGTGAGACACGAAGGGGCCTAGTTATAGCTTTCCAGGGCATACTTTTCAGTGATCTGTCTCATCTAAGGCAAAGCCCACTTCTTCTGAGTACCATGAACCCATCAAGGGAATAATCTATCAACTCAGTCAGAACCCTCACAATGCAATTACTTCCCCAAAGCCTGTCACCTGACAGCCAAGCCTGCAACACATGAGCCTTCAGAGGACATCTCAGTTCAAACCACAGGCCTTGCCCACACCAGGCCTGAATGCCCTGGTCTGACACCGCAAAGCCACTCCTGGCTGACAACAATCTGCCTCTGCCACAAACCCTGATTCTATTTTATGTCATGCTCCTGAAATGCCAAGGGATTGGGCTTCAATCAAAGCTTAAGTTCTGAATAGATTTTTTTTTCTATTCAAAGTATCCCTATATAAGAATGGACTGTAGAACTCAAGACAGGACTTTATACCAAGAGAATGCCTATTACAAACGTGGAATTAAAAAAAAAAAAGTTAGGAAAGTGAGAACAAATCCACTAACAGTTTCAAATACACTCAGAGCACACCTATTCAATCAGTCTAGTTTCAAGTCAGATCACCCCTTAAAAAAATGGGCTCAAATGTATTGAGGAACTCTGTTGGCATCCCTGGTGTGATAATACTGTCTACAGGCTTCCCACCCTGGACTTAGCCTAAAGAAAATACAACAATCAGAGCTATCTCAGTGAGTATAGTGTGTGTGGGGTGGCACTTCAGACCATATGTTCTCAGTTCAGTTAGTGAGGCTCATATTTGACAGTTATGGGAGTTTTGTAAGTTGGGCATGGTAGTACATACCTGTAATTATAGCATTCAAGAGGCAGGAGCAGGAAAAATCAAGAGAGCAAATCTATCTCTATCTTTGCCAATGCAGTTAAGTTCAAGGCCAGTTTGGGCTCAATAGATGGTCTCAAAACAATAAACAGCTCCGCCACAAATAAAAGCAAAAAACAAAAAACTGATAATTTCCAGCTGATAAAGCCCTGGAAATTATATCCTTGGAGCAATATTTGGTGCGACACACCCTACTCACTACTCACTGACACCTGTGAGGACTTAAAGTTGTCAATCAGAGCAATGAGGTTCAGGCAGGGTGTGTCACGGGTAGAATGCTTGCTTAGTGTATGTGAGGTCTACGGTTCAATCCCCAAGACCAGAAAAACCAAATAAAATAAACATAGCAATGGGTATCTGCAGACCCAGCTCTTGGAACCTAGATGAAAGGTGGGTCTGCCACAGCACAAGGCCGTTCCTGCCAGGAGGCCCCATTACTTAAGCTGCTATTGATAACCACATTTCAAGCCAGAAAGGCCAACTGTGAAATGAGTCTTCATTTCCATGCCATGTCCACATCAAGCAGTCCTGATCAGGCTATTGGAATGCAGAGGCTTTGAGGAAGAGCTCCATTTGAATGATGTAACCAGAAAAGAAAAACACAGGAGATGCAACTTGGTCAGATGATCCCAGTGGGGCCAGGAGTGGTTAGAGATGGCCTTCTGCCTATTTCAGATGTGTCTCTTCAACCCTGCAAAGGCATGCCAGGGACAAAAATAGACCTACACCTCAAGGAACCTCAGTGTTGCTCACAATAAATTCTTGTTGTGGAGAAAGACTCTCTGGGGCAGAGAGATCCAAGGGGGCTTTTACTACTGGAGTACCAGTTGTGGCCCACCAACTTAGGACCATCCTCCCTAGGTGTACACCATCTGGAAGCTGCAGGCACTACAGACACCATCTATAATGACCAACTACCAACTGAAAGCTAAGACAGCCACCTATAACTGTCCCAGGGTTTCAGACAACAAAGGCTTAACATCCATACTCATCTGTGCCATGAGGAAGAGGGCCTCTGTCTTGCAAAAACTAGTCTGTCCCACCACAGGCTGTCCACCAGGATAGCAATTCCGAACATTTGTGATTAGTCAGTTCATTCCTGGGTGGGAGTTCATGGGGTTCCCCAGATCCTTCCCAACACCCCTGTCCCAGTACCCAGAGATCTATGAAGAACATTGGACTCTCAAGCTCTCATGTTATGTCTGGAGAGAAGCAAGAAATGTCTATTCATGATCTTGTAGGATTTAGAACACATTGTGTAAAATAACAACTCCCCATATGGTTACACATGGGAAGGAAGGGAAATCACCTCAGAATACTCTATCAAAGGCTGTGGATACCAGCAAAGGCAACTGATGGACTGCAGTTCCCTAGCCCCACATGAGCCCTTCAATCAAGATCTTCTCTGTGATGGGCCAACCTGTATTCCTAGAACATTCATATGCTGAAGTCTTAACTCTGATACTTTAAAGTGTGACTATACTTGGAGATGGGTCATAAAGGGGTAACTAAGTTAAAGTGAGGTCATGAGGATGGCCCTAGTCCAATATGACTCATGTCACACCCTTAGAAGAGGAGGTTAAAATACAGACATACACAGAGAAAAATGTATGTCAAGAGAGTGACACCTCTGGGAACCTTGAAATAAAGGACCCAGAGTGAGTCTCTACTGACAGTGATGCACATCTACTGACCTTGCCTTGATCATTTAACAGAAGACTCCCTGCCTAGGAAAGGATCCATCTACATATACCTGGTAGCTCAATGGCTTTGTCTGCTGAGGTGGCCATCTAGACTTCACTGAGGACCAAAGTGAGGACCTTACTGATTACTAGCCCTCTGTTCCCCAACATTGCCTCTACCCATTCAGTATCAAAGTCAGCTCCAAAACTGGAAAATCAAAGCATCCATCATTGAACTTGCTGCAAACTCATACAGAATGTACAATCTGAACACACCCAGGACTAAAAACTGCTGAACATATAAAAGAATGTTTTTCCTCCCGAGAAGATTGTTTGACTTTCCAGGAACAAAACATGAAAGTAAATTCAGACAAGAAGTAGGTCTCCACTATCATGTCTACTAATTTTAGGGATGAATGCCTATGCCTACATATACCAATGGCTCCCAGCTTACTGCTTGGGTGTCTTCCTTATCCCAAAAGCAAGTGACCCTCAAGGATACAGAGTATGGAACTCTGCCCTCCTAAGAGGCAAAAGTTTACCTAGAATTTAAGTTCTGAGCCTGGCTCAAATCTCACATCATGTTCAGAGTTCCCCTAGGCTACATTCATACTCTTAACCTACTCCAGAGATATGCCTGTTTCTCAGATCAGGTACAGCTCATAGCTGGGCATAGTTCTTGGGGACCCTTTGCTCAGAGAACATTATGAATAGTATATGGACTTCCTTTCAGGAGAGTGCAGAGGAGGAAGGCCCCATGACTTACTCTGATTTACATATTCAAGTCTTATATGTCACAATAGCTCTTACTCTGAGCATGGGAAGGTAGCAACAAACCCTTGCCTTGCAGGGGATATCACTGTGCATCTTAATCAACTGTATTAGGATGCCACTAGATTTCAATATTTCTACAGGATGCAAACAGTAACTAACTTGATAGAATGATAGCATGGAACAAGGGTGTAATCAGAGAATCACTCATGGCTGCTGCCTTTGCACTGCTCTACCTATGATGTGGGTCCTTTGAACACGTAACTCAATGAAGGACACATCAACAAACTTTTCCTAATTGTTAAGGGTGAAAAGAAGACTCTTGCTACCTCTTACCTATCAGTCGGTCCTCTTTGGCATGCTGTTATGAATCCAGGCATGGGACTCATCAAGCCCTAGTTTGTCTCCTGACATTACCCTGACTCAGCAGGCTACATCTGGGCAAATTACTTGCCTCGCTGAGCTTCAGTGTCCCTAGTTACAAAACAAATATAAAGTAGATCTTCCTTATAGGGTTTCTGTGAGGATTAATGCACATAAAGACTGAGGACAAGCTCTAACCATACAGTAAACATTAAATAAATACCTGCTGCCACCATCTGTGACATACCAAATGGTCCCCCATTATCAGATGAAAAGTTGTTAGCTTTGAAATTGTCCTGGAAAACAGATTTAAAGCTGCCAGAGAGACAGCTCATAGATCACATTTAATGCTCATATTTGGAGATTTCCACCTCTGTTGGATCTAATCTTTTCCTAGATTCTGGTTGAATGCCCCTGGGCTACTTTCCATTGCCTCTGCCACATATGTGCCTTCAGATTTAGAGGATGGCTTTTAAAGAGCACAATAAGTCAATCTCTAAAGTAAAATTAAAAAATTTAGAAAGCTCACCACATCAACCATTTCTGTCTGTTTTCAAGAAAACAGATGTTAAACTTTGTAGTTGGAAAAACAAACAAAGCACCTTTTAAGTCTTACAAAATGAACCGAGTAATATACAACCCACCACAATGACCTCAGGGTTGTTCCACAGCCACAGAACCTGTACAAACACCTCTTCTGGGCATTGCTTACCATGACCCCAGACAGCACCTACAGCAGACGCTGGTAATATTCCAAAGCAGAACAACATGTCATGGCCATGAGCTGACCTTGACCATCCTGTGGGAGACAGGCACCTACTGAGTCCAAATGAAACTCCTGTCTGCCTTCCTTTTGATCAAGAAAACATGTTTCGTGTAGCTGTATAGTTAGACATAGCAAAAACTTGAGATCTTATTAAGGGAGATACTAACTTGAACTGAAGAGATGTCTTAGCTTACTCCAAGATTTTCCAGAAACAAGGTACCTCTTGATTCTTGTTTGGTATCTTTGGTATCTTCCAAAAATTCCTGAGCTAACATAAAGTGTTCATTCTGTCTAGCTTTCACACACTAAATATTTAGAGTAATAACAGTGACTATTTAGACACACAACAAATTCCAACTTTCACAACAAAGATATTCAACCTGGTTGGCCACAGGGTAGCCTAGGCCTTCTTGAAAGGGGACAGAATAAATTTTAAAAAGCAAATTCCATATTGGAAAGATACCAAAATCTACTATGTTTTCACAAAGTAAGGTACTTAAAAGGATAAATTAAATAAGAATGGAAGGAAAGGAAAATTTCTAAAAAAGCAATCATAAAGTTTCAGAATGCTATGGTTAAAACATGGGCAGCTTCAAAGTGAGTCAACCATTAAATACAGGAGATGCAGTATAGCTCAGTGGTAATGCAGTTAGCCAGACGGTGTAGAGCCCTGTGTTTGAAAACTAGTATCTTTAAAACAAAGAGAAAAGTGGTCTGGGCAGAAAACTCTATTGGTAAAATACTGCTGTGTAATCATATGGATCTGGTTTGGATCCTCAGAACCCATGTAAAGGGCCAGGCATGGGAGCTGCAGATTCAGGGAGAGATCCTGTCTCACAAACTAAAAGGTGAAGTACATGTGTGTGGTATAAGAACAAGTATATGCTCATTTGTGTGTGCATACATATGTTCACGTGGAAAACAGGTTAATGTCAGATGTCTTTTAACAATTGCTCTCTCTCTATTTCACTTTTGGAGGCAGGGTCTCTCACTATGGTGGAATAAATGAAAATTGTCCCCCATAGGCTCATGTATTTGTATATTTGGTGCCCAATTGGTGTCTCTGTTTTGGAGCTTTCTGGATGCATGCTTTCCTGGAGGAAGAATGTCATGGGGGGTATGGGTTTAAGAGTATAGCCTTGCTCTACTTCACTCTCTTGGATTCCTGTGAGAAGAGTGATCAGCTAGCTTCCCGTTTCAGCCATTTGCTTCAATGCCTTCCATACCACCATTATGGACTCTTCCTCTGGAACCATAAGCCAAAATAGACTCTTCCTTTTGTTTCTGGCTATGATATTTTATCACAGAACAGAAAAGTGGCTAATAACACTCAGTGAATCTGGAGCTCAGCAGTTCATCTAGACTGTCTAGACAGAAAGCACCAGGGATCCTCCTGTCTCTGTCTCCCTAACACTGGGATTACACATGTGTATGGTCATGCCTGCTTTTTTATGTGAGTGCTGAAGGTCCAACCCATTCTTGAAGAACAAGAATTTTATTGACTAAGTCATGTGCCTAGCCTTATTATTATTATTTTTAAAGAAAAAAAAAAAACATGGTTAAGAGAGAAAGCCTAAAATCCAAAGCACAGTTGGCAAGAAAAACAAATCCCCTGCTTGCTTAAGAACTTTGATGATAAAGTATGGAACAATAAATATTCCTAACTTTATACATGATAATATGCTAGAAACTTCTAGCAAACACGTAGCATACCTCCCCCCCCATACACACAAAAAGGGAAAAAAAAAGAGCAAAACAAGGCCATTTCTAATACATCAAAGGCAAGAGCCCACACACATCATGAAACCTTACTATCCCAGGGGCCAAAGATCACATGGTGAAATAATAAACAGAAATGCAAAGGGAATGCTGAATAGGAAAACAGATTTTGAAAAAGAAATCATTGTTATTTACAGATGAAATGAAGGACGATCAATTAGAACCAAGGTGAACACTCAAAAAAAGTTACAATCTGTGGGGGCTGCAACCATTTTCTATCTCTCACTAGCAAAAGGGTAATTAGAAAATGTGATGGCAAAAAAATTATTTCATTTCCAAAAGCATTAAAATAATATACTTCAGACAGAAACAATCATGGGATTCTTTGAAGAGAATGGAAGGCTTTTATGGAGGAACCTGAGAGAGCAGATGCAAAAAAACCTCCCTTTACCTGGAGGGAAATACTTCTATTATCATTCCAATGGGACAGGGCAACACAGCTCAATTCACACCCAATCTACAGAGAGTTCTCTTGCTGCTAAACCTTGCTGAAGAGGCACTCATGTCCACAGAACACACAGAAAACTCTGAACAACCTAAACTAACCTGCTGAAATTCTCCCCTCCCTCAATTCTGATCACACAACGGGCACCCACCAAAGTATATACCCTTCTCATTCCTACATACCTTTAACCTAATTCACCAGTCTAACTAACTTTGGCAATTGAGAGCCATCCACTTCCACCTCTACGGCCGCCAATGGCTGCCCCCTTTTCTTCAGACATAGGAACTTGTTTCATTTCTCAGCATCCTTGTTACCTACCCATCCCCCAGCGCTGCAGAGTCCATGAGCTAAGCACCAGCCACATGCCATCCTTACCCATCTTCTGCTGAGATATCAAAATATCTGAGCCTAGATAATTTATAAATAGAAGTTTATTTGCTCATGGTTCTAGATGCTGCCAAGTCCAAGTGCATGGCCCTGGCATCTGCTTGGCATCTGGTAAAGGGCTTCTTGGTTCATCAGAAAACATGGTGGAATTAATGCATGGTGAAACTCAACAAATATCCTAGTCTGCATCTAACCTCTTCTTATAAACTCACTAACCATCATGGGGATCTCTTATAACTCACCTAAACCTTATTACCCATTCAAAGGCCTTAGACCTCTATAGACTACTGACATGTGAACTTGGAGATTCAGCTCTCAACAACCATGCAAAGGTTAATTCTAATCATAATACTTACTGTACTTTGAATTTACCCAAATGTTCATTCAATGGATGTTGCCAGGCCTACTCCATGGTGCTCCCCTCTCTGCTTTAGGCTACCTAAAAATGGATGGCCTTCAAATGACCAGCCTTGTCCATCATCGTCTTCAGCCATGCCTGTTCCCTGTAGCCTTGGCATATTCTGTCCTCCAAAAATTCTTCCTACCATCTACTTTTACTGCCTGCAACCTCACTGCAGAGGCAAAGCTCCCATTTGCCTTGACCTGTGATACTAAAGCAGTCTACACACTCCTAACACATTGCACACCAGGTCTGGTACTCAGCAACCTCACTTCCTCTTCCTCACCCCCTCCCCCCAAAGCAGGATTGCTGCTCTTCCCATGGAATCATTGTGTGGTGATTTCTTCATTAAGAAGCCACTTTCATGTCAGAACAAAAGCTTAAATTCTGAGTACATAAAAAAAGGCCACCAGAGGGGTCTAATCCAGTATAATATAGTAGAGAACTCGTGGATGGTGGGTAGCCACCCAAAACACACACAACAGAAGAGGCACAGTGCAAAGGCCTTTGACAGGCGGTCATGGAAGTGGATGGGAAACCAACCTCTGTAGGCAAAGGAGGTAACCTCTCTGTCTTGATTTCCTTCCTTCCACACTGAAATGAGAAGGCAACACTGTGAAAAGACACAGTTGCTTACAGATGCCTGACATTGGTTGGCTGAAGGCAACCAAGTTCTAGGGGTGGGAAAGAGCTAAGGGGCAGAAATAAGAGGGATCATGTTTAAAAAGAAAAACTGGTATGTAGCCATGTCTACAACTACTACACAGGGAAACATTCAAAGACCCCAAACAACACTGGCCTGTATGGCCACTACTCAGAAGAGACAACAGGCAGAAAGTTTTAAAATAAAGACCAGGGTGACTTACCTAATTTTAAAATCCTGCTAAGTAAGAGGGGTTTTAGTCAAGTTTAAAATGAATGGTCTTTACCTCTTCTGTCTTCCCAGCCTTCCCTTGCAACTGGCAGGAAGAGCCCCATCTGCTTCTGTCCTTGAGTAGCTCTCCCTCCCTCCTCACACCTAAACACAATGGGCCTATTAAGTGCTTCAGTCCAAGTCACATGAACATTGACTACACAGACCCTGCTCTGTGTGTTGCTTCCAGAAACCCGGAAGAACTTAGCCCTCTATTTTCTTGTCTTTTTTGTTCATCCCTTTTCTTTCTTTGTCTGACTTTACTAAAGGGTTTTTCCCCTAAAGAAAAGTACTCAAAGGGAAAATGATGAAGGGTAGCAGCACTGGAGACAGCTATAGTTTGAGAGGCAGCAGGGAGGGTAGAGGGTTAAGACTGTTCCTCCTTCCATCTGTCTGTCTCCTCTTCTTCCTCCTCTGGGGGATTATCTCTGGAGAGATGCAGTCATAGCTCTCTGGGTACTTTATCAGCTTACTATCAACAGTGGTCATGTCACCCCACATTCCTCAAAGTACTAGCACCACTGTTATTTTAAACTTTATCACATCTTTTCATTCAGCATACTCCACATGTAACTAGAATGGACAAAACAGGTTTCTAGAATCAAGTATAAATATGCAAGTGTGAGGAAATCTTGTCTCTCAATGGATCAAGATTTCTGCAAAGACAATGGGGGGCGTAGAATAGCAAGAAAACTATCATCAATGACTCTGAAATGCACTGTACTGTACTGAGCAAGTCCTAATAAGACATAGGGAATAGACATACGAACTTCACTTAACAACACAACCTATTTGTATCATTTAGAAAAACACAATAATCTTTAAGTTGGCTTTCTCGATGCTGAGATGTTGCAGTAGCTTACTGAGTTTCCATTGCCTTGCAAGGAAGAAAATATCTAGAGACAAGAATGTCAAGCTGTGGACCCTTCTACTCTTTGTCCTACAATACTAAAGGTGACACTTAGCTCCTAAGGATCCAGATCAGGCAGTGTACAGTGTAAGTAACTGACTGAAGGAGGAATCATTTATAATTTTCCACCTCAAAATATAGACCACTTGGTGGCCTATCTTAAACTCTCCTCTGGTGCCAAGGAATCTCTTTAGAAACACACAGGCATGACTAGCAAAGACCCCCAATTCTCAGTCCCATGTTCTGTGTTAGATTCCTGAGTCAGGGTGTGGCAGCCCCTGCATACCAACAGCTTAAGAGGTGCAGGGGCAGCTGAGTCTCCAGTATATGCTCAGAGGCCCAGAGAGGCCCTTTGATCTCTCCACCCAGTTTGGTTTGGATGATGGGTATATCCTTTGGAATTCAAGTGTCGAAAGAAATAATCTTCAAAT
Organism: Phodopus roborovskii; assembly: GCF_943737965.1. Classification (NCBI taxonomy): domain Eukaryota; kingdom Metazoa; phylum Chordata; class Mammalia; order Rodentia; family Cricetidae; genus Phodopus; species Phodopus roborovskii. The sequence goes on from NW_026126547.1 coordinate 5,749,865, forward strand.
TCATGTTAATGGACTTGGAAGTGGAGTCTCTGGGAGTAGGAAATGTGGTTTTATGAGAGTAAAGAAGACTTGGATGAGTACACTTGCTCTATCTCCCCATGTGACACCCTCAGTGGCTTAGAACTCTGCAAGAAGGCCTTCCCTACTCCATAACTGTGAGTGAATGAGTGAAGTAAACAACCACCAATAACCTGAGTTGGGATATTTTGTTACAGTAAAAGTAACAGACTAAAACATAGTATCTTTCTTTACTAGAGTGGCTCATGGTGAGAATGAGACTCCTGTCTTCTCCACATCCCCCCATTTTAGGCATGGGCTGTGGTTGGGCTAGCACAGCAGTCTCCTTGTTTCCATCTTAGTATCCACCCATTCCCCCAAACCATTATCACAATGACCTGTTCTGTCCCGCAGCTAGACCAGGTGATGCCTATCACCCTAGGCTCCTCATCACTGCTGAAGACCTGGGTTCTAATCTGATTCCTATCTCAGACCCTGAGGGAGAGCTGTCCTAGCATTAGTTACATTCAACCACAGACTCCCAGGCCTGCAGTCTGCTCCCCACTCAGGAGTGATGCAAATAGTATGTAGCAGTCATGAAGTAGAAAGCTGACCCTTTGATTAAGACTAAATGAAGACACAATTATCATGTTACATCCTGGAAAAACAATGTAGGGGCCCGAATACCGGACTCTGCTTTATTCTATAGCTGACTGACAATTTTGTTAGAAAAGGCAAAAATCCCATGTTTGTCTCCTTCAATGTCTCCCAAGTGACTTTCAATATCAGAATTAACTGTCCTAAAGGGACTGCCTTATCACTTCTCCTTCTTTTTAGAACCCTTGGGCTAATGGCTAGCATCTATGTAGTTTGCACCTCATATAACATTTTGTTACAGTAACAGTAATAGACTGAGAAATCACAATCCCCGTTTAGATTGGATCTAGCAGGGAATGAATAAACCTACCAGGATGAGGGTTATTATGTTAAGCTGTGGAATTCATTATTCTCTCATTACTGAACAAATAAATAAATAGATTATTGAGTTAATATTTTCTGGGTGCTCATCATATTCTCAGACTTAACACCCTTTGTTATTTCTCCAATATGGGCCCTAACTTTGCTTCCATAGGCCTAGGGATACAAGCCATATGTAGTGGCGCCAACTCTTATCATTGCTCAAGACCCAGGAATGAAGAGTCCGGAAAGACAAACAGCTTGCGGCATGCATGGTCAGCCATTATTTTTATCAGTTCTGCAAAAACTGCACGTAAGCAAGTGTTTAAACATGTTCTGACTGAGCTTACCCTCAGGGGGTATGGAAGGGGACCTTAAGCTGCTGACCTTTGCTCTTCAGGCAACAAAGCCCTCTCTCTGATGTGATGTTCTACAGCCATATCTCTGTGGCCCTGAAAGACTGCCACAGACAAGATCCATCTAGGGAAAGCTGCTTTCTCTGCAAATGCCTTTCTTCTAGACCCCTTACAGCCTTGTATATACCAAGCACAAAAGGCCAACCTACAACTCGCTAGTCACCTCACCACTGCTAAGTAGCTCTACTTTGCTCTAAAGTACTCTTGGATGGCATGGGAATGATACTCTATTGCTTTTGTTGACTCCCAACTGGTAAGAGCAACTGAAGACAGAGCTTGTCTGTCAGTAGACCTGTTCAGCTCAGAGTTTACTGCATAAGCTCAACAAATAGGGGGCAGGGAAGAAGGAGCTGCCTGAGTTCACTAGTCAAGTCCCTCAGACTTGAATAAGGTAGAGCTTCTTCATCCCTCAGACTCCAGGAACTGACTACCCTGCCTTATGTACTGGGGCAAGAACCCTCCAGGATTTCAGGAGACCAGAACTATGTTTAAGAGACTACAATGCAATCCTTTCCTGTTTCCCTCTCATTCTTTCCTAGGTAGAGGCTGAATTTTCTGGATTCATAGGGCATGTGACTGACATTTTCGCTGCTTTCTTATAAACTAGGCACTAAAAGGACTTAGGAAAAGGGCAGCAGTCTCTCTTTAGATTTTTTTTTAAATCCACTTCCCATAAGTGATGTTATACTTATGTTGTTTTAAAGGGAGGGAAATTTTAAAATGTTTGCTTTGACATCTCAAATATCAAATACTGGCAGATATAGCTCATTTGGTAGTGTCTATCTACCATGCATGGCTCTGAATTTATTATCCAGTACCTCATGAAAAAAAAAAAAAAAAAAAACAACTGGATGTGCCTGTAATGCTAGCACTGTGGAGACAGAGGCAGGAAGAACAGAAGTTCAGGGGCATTCTTAACTAAATAGCAAGATTACTTGAAAATAGGGAGGGGATGAATATCAATATATGCACCCATTTAACCACAGTTCTTGGAATCTAAAACTTGCAAAAAAAAAAAAAAAAAAAGTTTCACACACAGTGTCCTTTGATTCCATAGTCTTCAAACCTGAAGTAGCTCCTCTGGGAACCAAGACCTCACCCATCATGCAGAACTTCAATGTACACCTTAGGGCGGTCTGAAGGAAGTCAAACCTTCACCCTTTAACTCAACCTTTCAAGTCAGCACTGACAGAAGAGTTTCATGGAATAAGACCCCTTTCAAGATTACTTCTTCAAGCATGCCAAGTTTCATAAATTTTCACTTGAGACCCAGCTGTAAATACGAACATCCCTGGCCAGACTATGTGCAGCATATGGCCAACGGCACAGGGTGTGACAATTTCTTCCATTTTGTTCTCTGTCAGTGGCCCCCAGAGGTCAGCACCTTGAAAAGTGGCTCAGCTATGCTCACTGAACCCCTGCCGGCATGTTGATTCTGGCAGGATGCACAGCCCCACCATGGAGAACTCTCTATAACTGCCTTCTGGACAAGTCACACACATTGGGAGAGACAGAAGGAAAATGTCACACTTCCAGTATTTCCAGTTTCCAAGAAAATTCTAGCCCTGCCTCCGGGTGAAATGCAGCCCTGATGACAGACAGCCTCTTTGGGGTGGCCAACACCCAGAGGTGGCCAGAGCTCGTCCATCTTCCCTTTGTCTATGTGAACTCAGAGGCTCAAAAACATTCATCAGAACCCCAGATCAGATCTTCCTAGCTAGAGAGGAGTAACACTGCCCAGCTTATACTGACACACACTATCTGTGTCCATCTGTTCCAAATGTGTGACGTTAAGAGACCAGAATTTGCTGCCTGGGAGGAATGAACTGTGAGGCTCCAGTGAACAACTGTGCATCCAAGGCCTCCCACCGGGTTGGAACATCCAACCACGTTCTGCCTGTGGTCAGGCCACCACATCCAGGACTTAGCATAGCTCTTCAAGGATCTATTTCTGACCTGGGAACATGAGGCACTTTCCAAATGGGGCAAGGGCCTTATCACACCTCTTACTTCTCCTGAGGACTTGGTATATAGTACAGTTGTCCCTGAGTGAGTGTTACAAACTCAATTTGATTTTAGTATCATATGGGTATACTGATCTGATAGTATACTAAGAATGGTTTAGAGACTTGATGGTGGTGTGCATGTTCAGACAATCTTACTTTCCACCATCACCATCTCTATGGCCTCAGAAATGAAAAAAAAGAATAGAGCAAGGAATGTTGCAAATCATGGCATATGTGTTTCAAAAGGCCACAGTGACAAGCACCCAACAAAAACATCTGACAGGGAACCACACTATTAACCAATATGGATTCTTCTTTGAAAACTATCCTGAGGGGGAGCTGAATATCTTCTACCCAATATCGTGCTAGTACTGGGAAAAGCCCACAAATGATGTCACACTCCATAGTGGAAAAGTGAAATCCTCCTAAGATGGAGAACAAGACATGTCCTCCCCTTTGCTGCTTTCATGCAGCACAATTTAGTTTGAAAGTCCCAATCAGGACAAGCAAGAGAAAAAAGTAGGGACAATAACTGGAAAGACAAAATAAAGTTACCTTTATTAGACTCTGAGACAAAAGTACAGGAAAACAAAACAAAACAGAAGACCTCTTCATGATAGGATTTGATAATGGTCCCCTCAGATATGACACCAGAAGAGTTAGTGAAAGATTAAAAAGAAATTTAATGTCATCAAAAAAGAGGGACTTGGGAATATAGTTCAGTGGTAGACTACTTGCCTAGCATGCCTGCAGCTCTAAGTTAAGGCCCCACTGTGGGGGGGGGGGGGGAGAAAAACATTGTACAGTATAGGACACTTATGCAGATAAAACCCTAAGCAAAGTACACCCACGTGACTGACCTGCAGTGTCCGTGAGATCCTGCCGTTCAACACCAAACTGCAACTCAAGACATCAGTAAGACACCACTTCATACACTGAGATGAACAGTGACAAAATGGTGGAGGTGAACTCTTACATAGTGCTGGTTACAATGTAAAATGGTTTGGCCACTGAGGAAAGTCTGACAATCCCTCAAAAACACATCACAGTGGAGTGGATGCAAAAATCTGACATCAAGGCACCATTGGCTCTGCTGTCTTCCCTGCTTCTGGCTTCCAAGATGGCACCCCGCTGCTCTACCCACCACAGGGACAAACATCTCTACATGTACTAAGAGCAGAGGAGAGCAGGTCTACTCACTCAATCCTGTTCATTAAAGTCCTAATCCCATTCAGCAGGTCTTTGACCTCGACTCACCTATCTCCTAAGAACCCCAACTTTTAAGGCTACTGCACTAATAAGGAAGTTGCAACACAAGAATCTGGGGGCATACATTCAGGCCACAGTGGTGCACTCATCTACAAATATACTAATTGAAATTAAGTTGAACCCTTTGAGTGGGTAAATTTCATGGCGTGTAAATTATACCTCAGTTAAGTCTGACTGTGTAAAAGAGAAGGGAAGAGAACACTACAAAAGGCTACTGTCATGAAGTAGTGGGGCAAAACAGGGAGTTCTGTGTCACATAACTTCAAGCCACCATAATCACTCCTCCCCTCGGGGTATCACAGTACACTGAAGCACAGTGAATTTTCTGGAAAGCTCTATCACAAAGAATCTGCATTAGCCCACTGTTTCTCAGTTTACTGGGCCATGAACCTTCAGGAAAGTTGCCCAATATCTCAACATGACCAGGATGATTCTTGATAAAAAGGTGACAAGGAATGGGGCCCAAAGTCCAATGGGCTCTATTAATACATCCATTGAGCAACTAGAATAGGCAAGAATACAAGAATTCCGTAGTGCTTTTATTATCCAGGGAGGTATTTTGGTGTGAGATTTTTTTTAAAGGTAGCAATAAAAAGTAGTAGAGTGGATTAATGAATACAAAACGTAGAGTCACATGTATAAGAAAGATGAAAACTAATTTATGTCATTTCCCCTAACAGAGTTAATAATGAGACAACTCAGACCTACCTACCTTTCAGGATACAGCAGACTTCATGCTGACAGAAGACACCGCAAGAGCGCAGTCTGCAGCCTCACCAGGACAGCTTTGTTGTCTTGGTTGACACTGTGAAAGGCCCTTCCTAGTCCTTACCTGGTACTAAGAGGTGAAGGCATGGGCCCCTGGAGAAGCAAGGTGTTAAGTATACAAGTGCAAAGTGAGCTACTTAGTGGTAGAGTAGCTTAGGTACTGTGCCCAAGGCCTGTGTTCAATCCCTAGCATGGCACGGAAGACAGAGAAAACATCAGCTCGGCGGATAAAGGCATAAACCACTTAAGATTCAAAAGGTTTACCAATTTTCTAAGAGTCGCACTGTTCTAAATGAGGGAGAGCTACTACACAAGACCTACGGGAATACAAGAGTCCAACAGGACACTCCAAGTGGAAAGACTGATTTATAATTGAGCACATTTAAGAGTGTTTGTTACTTATGGCATTACAGGGCTAATCACAGCAAAAGTTTTGGCAAATATTCCCGGGTTAAAAGTACTATTAACGATAGTTCTTAAAGAGTGAAGTACTTTTAATAGAAACTTTCTAGAGAAAGCGGGCATTGGACGGAAACACACTAAGGTCTTACTGCACAAAGCCTGGTCACTGTGGAAGGGCACGGATATCAAGCAACGCTGATCAGAAAATCAGACATGGGCCCCACTCCACGCCTACTGCAGCAGATTTTAACAGGGCTCTCAGAGACTTATGCATACTAACCTTAAGGAGTATTACTTTCAAACAGTGAAACAGTGTTAAATATTAACAGTTAACAGTATTAACATTTAACTTGTCAGAACTGAAACTTGCTAGCTCCCTTCAAGACAATAAATAAATATTAATAGCAAGCCTCCCTCCTTTCTTGTAGCTTTAATTTCTGTGGTTTCAGCTACCTGTGGTCAACCAACATCTGACATTAAATGGAAAAATTTCAGAAATAAGTAAACTGTGCCTAATTTATAAATAAAACCTTATCACAGATACGAACAGTATTGCCATAATTTAGGTCTAAATGTCTTTCAAAGAACCACAGATAAAAGAGTTGGTCTTTACCTTGGAGCTATAGAAGATGGCTGCAACCTTTAAGATTTGGGCCTACAGGGGGATTTTAGCCTTTGAAGGGGCTCTGAAATGTCTTCTCCTTTTCTCTCTCTATTCTCCTTGGCAATCACAAGGTGAGCACTTCACCCTGGGACACATTTCTCCCACCATGGTGTACTTCGTTTCCATAGACCCAAAAGAATGGAGACAAGCAACTATGGAAGGAAACCTCTGAATCCATGAGCTAAATAAAATAAGACTTTATTCTTTTTTAACTTATTCTCCCAAGTATTTGTGAACAGTGATAGAAAGTGAAACTCAGCTACTATCTATAACTCAACTATCCTCTGGGGATCTTGGGTTGCACTCTTGTGGATGAGAAGGACTCTCGGACTCCTTGAGACATCCTGGCTATCCCCTTCCCTCTCCCTCTCTCTTTTTTTTTTCCCATCCTTTCATTTATTTTTTTCATTATCTCATCAGTTACTTTTCTCTTACATTTGTTACAGTTGCTGTGACAAAATGTCCGCCAAAGCCACTCAGAAAAGAAAGGATTTATTCTTGGCTTATGGCTACAGAGGATAAAATATAGTCCATCACCAAAGAGAAGGTACAGTAGGAGAACAGCTCCATGCTATAAGGGCATGAGGCAGCTGGTTATATCAGCAGGAACCAAATCTACACACTAACTCATAAGGCCTACCTGCTACCTGTAACCCTACTTCCTGTTTCTGGAAGGTTCCACACTTTCTCAATGCAATGGCACCAACTAGTGACCATGTGCTCAAACACATGAGCCAAATCATAGCCATTAGACATACATTGGGGAGAACACACCAAGAAAATAGGCCAATTCCTTAAACGATGGTTGAATGGGACAAGAGAGGGTCCTGTCAAAAGCCATCAAGGCATTTATTGCAATTCTCGATCCACTTATGCGCTACACAACTTCTTGAGCTTGTATTAGCTATCATGGCCATGATTAGCACCAAAATGGAAAGAAATCATGTGTAGGTGACTTAAAGTCCCATTTATACCACCAGGATTTTCTTTCCTCCCTGATATCAGGTTTCAGTTTGAAGCATCCTGAGTTCACCCCTGATGCCCGAGGGCAGCTCTTCACAGACTAGGAATGTTCCTAAAGAAGTCCCTGCCAAAAAAGGAGCAGGACGGCAGACCTCCAAAAATGTCAACTAGCCACCTCCCAACCCAAACCCAACCTTTTCTTACCATTTAACTCCCACTAACCTCAAGGAACAAAGCCCATTTAGTTAGAAACAAGAAAGGAAGAAAACTGTTGAAAAAATTTCAAACCTCCATATTAAGGGTTCAGGCACTGATGGCTTCTGGAATAAGACAAGACATTGTGTCATTTCCACCTGCATACACAATACTTGACTTAAAATGGCTTGTAAATTTAAAACACTGTACTTGAACAGCATGTAATGCACCCGCTCACTCTTCAGAGCATCACTGCAATTCAGTACATTGTGGAATGTTAGCCTTATTTTCTCACGGCTGTGCTTGCTGCCTCAGCCCAGAAACATGACAGAATATGATAGGACATCAGTAACCTAGGAAACATTCAAGATTCAAAGTAGGGTTCAGAAGAACTCAATGTACACTGTTTACATACTATCATAAAGCTGAAAACTTAAAAGTCTTGAGTTAGGAATGATAAACGCAGTACTCACTCCTGAAAATTCTCAAAAAAAAAAAATAAATTAAAAAAATTGAGCTAAGCCATCATATCATGTGCCCTCTATAGTGTATTCTATGGATTATAAGCAAATCAGACTATCAAAACAAATTTGGATGCTCTGAGTGGCCACACCAACTGTCTGATTTGCCTTTCAGTGCCCTGCACTGTTTGAAGCTGGAATCCTGGGGCCTAGGCCAACTCCTTTTTTAAAATATGATGAAATAGAGAACAAGATGGCTCATACAAAGGCCTCTTATGACACACTCTCCCAGACCTCCCAGAGTCCAAAGGGCTCAGACTGCTTCCACACCACCCCTCATTTTGCTGTTGTCCCTCTAGTTAGGCAGTAACTCCATCAGATGAAGGCTGCCAACCTTTTGCCCTAATATCCCAAAGCCCACGTGGTTACAAGGCTCAGGCACAGCATCTCTTCTCTAGCTTCATGTCCATTAAGAATCAACCACGGGAGCTGGTGAGATGATTCATCAAATAAAGGCACTTGCCACCCAGCATAGCAACCTGCGTTCAATCCACAGGTCCCTCCCACACAGTGAAAGAAAAAGACTTACATGTCCTGTGACTATCACACACTCTGTACCCCAAACCCACAAATAACATTTATAAATTGATTAACAATCTTAAAAGAATCCATAATGAGCCTCACCGTGATGGTGGATTCCATTTCTCAGATTCAGCAAGAGCCCGATGGTGTCTGAAGATATGGACTGATAATTATGTCACACCCTGGGCCTCCCCCCCCATTTCCTGTCATCTTGGGTATCATTAGACCTCAGTCTCTCAAGTCTAAGATGGAGTGTGCAACTGTGCTAGTCCAAGAAAGCTCCCTAAGACATTCTTTCTAAGTCACAAGTATGAAACTGTCTGGTTTTTGTGGAACCACAAGGGTTGAAAGTCAGTGAATTCAGACTGTCGCCTAAATGTCACCTAATTCTAAAATTCAAAAGATGCACTGTTCTCTGAAATTTTAGAAGCCCAGCTCTGGGTGGTAATTACATGACTGTGAGAAGAGTGACTGGTGATGGAAATCCTTAAGAGTGGGTTTAGGAGCAAAAATAACTCACATTTTAATTCTACCAATCTGGCACTTCTCCACCCCTTCAAACTGGTAGTGAAATTGCCATTAACTCCATCTGCTGCCTTCATTTAACCATCACTGAACAATTCTCAACACTGCCAGGCAGGATCTATAATCCCTGTTTTCTAGCCCAGACATAGGGAGGGGCTAGAAACACAACAAGAATTAACCCTGAGTCCAAACAGGGGCCTCACACCTACCCCCACAATTAAGTGCACAGTTGTATGGAACCCTAAATAGGAAGAGTCACTTACCACCTTTCTTCTCAGGACTGAAAGGAAAACCCCAGTAATCCCACCCCCCCAGCCTACCATCACTCCACCCTCACCCCATCTGCTAAACACAGAGGACCTGGGCTAAAAAGGAATGCATAGGGTCATTACCAAAACCAACCAACCAACCAACCAACCAACCAACCAACCAACCAACCAACCAACCAACCAATCCCCCTCCCAAAAAAAAAAAAAAAAAAAAAAAAACCAACCAACCAAACAAACAAACAAAAAAACCCCAACCAAACAAAAAAACAAAATCCAGCCCAGCCAACACTCCTGAAGGAAAAGAAACAGAAACATGCAGAAAATCAAGGCCTGAGGGCTCTGGCTACCAACAGGTCAAAATCCCTGCAGTCATTACATTCCAGATTCAGACTGAACAAAAATGAAAAACACTCACTTTTTACCCACTGGTCCAGGAATGAAACTATTTGCTAATTCGAACAGCAATGTTCCCAGCCAGTAGCTGCTTAGCTGAATGTTCGGTCTCTTATCAATACACTGGCAGTGGCTGTCGCCATCAGCAGAAAAATGGCAGCTGATGAGAAGGGCAGTCAAAATGTAAACAGGTGATCTGGCTGTTTCTCTGAAGAGCTACGTCAAGGGATAACGAATGGCCGCCACGGTCATGTGAACAATTTGTTGAACTCAATCAAAAACATAAAACCGGCCAGAAAACCTCTATCACTCAATTTTAATTAATTGCTATTTTCTTTCAGTGAAATGAGAGGTTTTATGGATAGATACACAGGGAAAATATGTATTTATCCCAGGCTCCTAAACTACTCTCCATCGAGGTTTAAAAAGAGGACCAGGCCGACCTTAGATCCTATTTTTAACAGAGAAAAAAGGTCCAGTTACCCCAGATGCCCGCGTCTGCTCACAGACCAAGCTGGTTCGTACAACCACTGCCCACCACTTGGCTGAGAGCAGACGCTACGTCTCCACGTTCCAGTTACAGGTTTACGTGGGTACAGTTACTACTTGTTACATAATATTAAAAAAAACGAGATTAAAAATGGTTACATAAGACTATCCTACAGCTACGGTCCACCCAAGCTCGCGCGATCCCGGACCGTAGGCGAGCCGGTAAGCGAGCCGGCAAGCGATCTAGCAGCTACAAGCGCAACAGCGCGCCGAGCCCGCGGCCATTCGTGCTCGCGAGCTCGCCGTAGTGCTCACCACTCGGACCTTTGCACGTCTCGGAAGGCGAACCCTTTCCAAACGACCACCGTGACTTCAGCACGTCTCCTCTTACCCCCAGACCCCCGGAACGGGAACGTTGCCGATGAAGGAGCCCACCTGCGTACCTGGAGAGCCGGCTACCACAGCCTTCACCGCACGGGGTCGCTGCGTGCGCGCTACCGGCCGGCGGACAGCTCCCGAACCCGGCAGTGCCCAGCGCGTGGACAGCGCTCCGCATGGACAGCGCTCGGCCGCGCGGCTCGCTCGGGTTCGCCACGGCTCCGCCCCAGCTAAGGGCCTACAGCGCAGAAGGACGACTCCGGGGCCTGAGAAGCGCAGAGGCCGGGCAGGCGCGCGCCGATACGCGGCAACACGCGCCAACACACGGCAACACGCGCCGACACGCAAGCTACATGCGCCAACACAAGCCGACAGGCGCTAACGTAAACCAACACAACCAGCCGACAGGCTCCTGTGCGAACCAACAGGGCCGGCAAGCTCGGATAAGAAGGAACGCGGCCGGCACGCGCCGACACAAGCCGGCACGCGCCAACCCGAGCCGGCACGCGCCAACACGCGCCGGCACGCGCCAACACGCGCCGGCACGCGCCAACACGCGCCGGCACGCGCCAGCAAGCGCCGGCACGCGCCAGCAAGCGCCAGCAAGCGCCGGCACGCGCCAGCAAGCGCCGGCACGCGCCAACACGGCTGACACGCGCCCACACGCATAGAGACACACACAGACACGGGCCAACACGCTAAGCAAAGCAACGCAGTCTCCCAGGAGGCCATCCCGGCAAGGATGCCATACCTCCCCGCCCCCCCAAACATGCCCGCCTGGACCCACCCCCATCACTGCACAGGTGCTGCGAGGCCTGTCCAGCCGCTGTTCCCTGGTCCTCCAATGTTCTCCTCAGCTTCCAGGGGACTGACTGAGCACCCCTGACGACCGGGAGGACGAGGGACGCGGCTGGTCCTTGCGCACTACGGGAACCCCAGGAACAAACCCATGTGACGCAGCCACGCCCCGAGGCCCAGCGGGGGCCCTCTGCTGCCCAATCCCCGTATCCCTGGTTCTCATGGCAACCCTGAAGAACCTCTTGCTCCCAGCTTCTCGTCTTCCCCTCCCCCACATCCCCTTCGCTCTGATGGGCAAGAACAGGAACGCCGCGCACAGATTTCATGACGCCAAAAGTCCACCATGTCCACCAGTTAAACCACATACAGAGCTTAGAAATGGGTGGTGAGCCCACCAGAAGTCAGTAATGCCACCAGCAACACCATTTTCTTGACCTGCGAGAGGAGGGGAGTTCTGAGTGACTACAGCCAGACAACCTCGGTTTCCAGAATAATTTTCATCTCAAATCCTTCCTCAAAATGTCAAAGCAAAAATACTGGAAAGGAGAGAGGCTCCTTTCGGAAACAACAAACATATCATTATTATATATTAGTGAGAAAGTCTGGCTCCGTATAGATAACTAAGAAAATATTCTATAGCAAACATCTGCTTGTACTAGTCTCTCTCTCTCTCATGGCTGCAACAAAGAATGCAACAGTAAGGTTAGGAAATGCTTATGGATTTACACACACACACACACACACACACACACACCCCTTCTTAGTATCCTCAGGAGATTGGCTCTAGAGCCCTACAAGTATCAAAATCCCCAGAGGCTCAACTCCTCTCTATAAAATAATTTTTACATATAGCCTATGAACATCCTCCCCATGTACTTTAAATCACCCCTAGATTTATAAGGTCTGACACAATATAAATGCCTAAAAATAGTTACTATAGTATATTATTTATACATAATGACATGAAAAATGTCTGAGCATGTTCAACAGAAGTAATTTTCTGAATATTTTTGAATCAGTGTTGACTCAATTTGTGGGATGCAGAACCCATACAAAGCAACACACATACACACGGGGGGGGGGGTCACAATAAAGCAAAAGAGAAGGTCAGGAGAAATTCTGACTCTTATGAAAGTACAGAGCTAGTACATTCCCCTCTAACAGATAACATGGACAGATAGAAAACTGTAGGTGTCAATAAAAACAGTGGCATTCAAGAGATTTGGAAACTGAGGTATACTATACAGTCTTCACAGCTACAAAGGGAGCAGGAAGCTTTGAAAACTCTATCTAGGCACTTTTCTGAGGCAGAACAGAAAAAGTTATACCAAGGCAAGCAGCCTTGGAGGTCAGCTCAGGTCCCTAAGTACCACAGAAAGAGTATGGGGAAACTGAAGATGCTCCCTAGGGAACAGACTTCAAGGTAGCGATGCTACAGAATTCTTTTACTATAAAGCCAATTGAACAAAAGCAGGTTTGAGGCAGTTCTGCGAATGGCCACCAGCAGTGCTAAGCCCAAATCAAAGACAACAAGCCCTTTAGCCTGGCCCGATCTAGAAAGCCAGCTATTTCAAACTGGCTATAGCCTAGACTAGGTACTTCTTTAGCGGAGGTGCTGAGCAAAGCAAACACCAGGCACAAAATGACAATCAGAAGCCAGCCTTGGGATTGCTGAAGTCAAGCACAAGCGCAGAAAGATCAAAGGACACACTTAAGCTCATGCCTAGGCTTAGAGTGCAGTTCAGGGAGGGAAAATCTGGGTTCCAGGATTATGTCCAGTTTGGATAGTCAACTCACACAGGTGTTCTGGGCCTCCCTGATTGGCTGCTCAAAGTCAGGGGTGGGGGATGGGGGGTGTGGGGGGGATGGACAGACACACTTCTTTGCCTGAACATGACACCTAACCTACAGCCTCCTAGTCTAGTAGAGCATGTCACATAGGACAAAGAGCTCAATCCCCACTCTTCTTGGTCAAGAATTTTTTTTTTTTTAAAAGCAAAGGTGAAATGGTTCAAGGATGAGTAAATAAGAACCCAGAAGTCAGGCCTGTGCCTTCTAACCTACTGGACACCTGTTTTTGCTCAGTTGTGACATCATAACCAGTTGATAAGAAGTAACTGACTTATCACATGCTTAAGAGCTGAAATGTAACTGGAGAAACAGATTAAATCTGATGTATGCACTCCAAAAACTCAAGAAGCATCATTGCTTCTGCAGAGAAAAGGCAACCATCTTAAGGAAGTTAGCCCCTTCTCAACAGACCACCAGAAGCAATGGGGCAAGTCACTGGACAGGGGTCAGCAGGCTTAGGCAAGCCTTTGGACTGATACTAAAATAATGGGTCTAGTGAAAGCGCCCAAAAACCATTCCCTACAGAGCTATGAAGAACTCTGAAGACATGGGCATTAGGGGTGCTTCACATACTGGGACAGAGGCTCAGTTGAAGCCACCATTCCCACTGGGATCCACAGGGTTCTCAGCCACATGCTTCTCAAGCAGAACAGAAAGGGCCTCAGAGGTCCATACAAAGCCTCTAAAATGGGAAAGAGGGCCCTTCAGCAGAGACAGAAGCCAGCTATGGGCCTTCCTATCTATGGGCCTTAGCCTTCCTGGGACCTGTCCACCATTTTGCCCAACCATCACTGCTCCAGACCTCCTTCCTTCACTATCCTGGTGCCCTACAGCATGCACACGAACCATTGTCCTATCTACTCAGTCCTTATAAGCATCAGTGGAGCACTAACAGGCCAACAGCAAGAACTACCAATCAGAGAGAAAACCTTGGACTCCAGCTTCCCCAGCTTCATAGTCAGTCCAAGTCAGTGCCATGCTGCTGTTGCCCTCAGCTCTACTCAGGTTCACATGGTGGCTCATTAGGCCCCCTGCTTCCTACCCTTCTCTCCAGGCTGACACTACTTCCCACGAAAAGTTAGATACAAATAAGTCAAACAAAACAAAATGACATAAAAATGTAAATTAGAAGAAATTATGCATGAAAAATAGCTTCTAAATGAGATTAAAAAAATATTGCACGATGACAATAGAATGCTGTGCTCTTATTTTAAAAGAACACTTGCTCCCTCCGGTGAACTCAAATCTATCGCTCTGCTGTGGGATTTGGTACCATGGCAGATGCTGGGAAGAGGTGGACTAGCATGAGAGATCATGAAAAAAAGCCAGGTCCACTGCCTTCAAGTATACTTGAACCTAAGACTGCTCTAAATACTACTGTAAAACACAATCAGAGAGCTGAGGGGATAGCATGCCCTAAGTCCTGAATTCAATTATCAATACAAAAACAGATAAAAGAAAAAAATAAAGTCCTTCAAAGTTAAAAATGAAAATATGAACAAAAGCTAATAGGAAAATTAAAGGTAAAATTAAGGCTATCATAACCTAAAACCACACAACAGATATAGAATTGGAAATCAAAACTTTATTAGAGAGTACTTACCTCTCATGAGGGAGGCCTTGGGTTCAGTCACCTGAGATCAAATTCAGAAGGCTAAAAAACTAAATAAATAACCAGACTTGGAAAATAAAGTAATAGAATTTATTCAATTGTTGCTTCCTGCTTGAAAGAGTCCTCAACTTACCCTACTAGATATATGCTGATCTCACCAGGTCACATCTCCAAAGAAATTCATCAAATACAAAGAGAATCCCTAAAAGTTTCCAGACACAACAAGAATGAAGCCAAACCACCACCATCCCCCAAGACAAACACTTTGGTATTCTTTCATATAAAAAAAAAAAAGTCAAATGAGCTTCATTCGCAGCTTCTGGGTGCCCTAAAACAATAGCTGGGTTCAACTCTTGGAGGGAAAACTGACATTGAGAAATTCACTCAACAAATGGGGCCAGAAAAAGGGCATTTCACACGTTCAAGGTACCTTGTTTGAGAAAGGCTGATACATAGTGCTCTCCATTAGATTTAATAAATTAAGAAGCTAAAAAAAAAATGTTGTGCTATCCATGAGAAAAGCAAAGGCCATGTGAAGCAGGGAGTCTTCAGTGATGGTAGGCATGGGCAAAAGCTACCTATGAGATTGCTTGCAAAAGAATACTGAGAGATCACCTATTGCAACTGACAAGTACAATTTGTGGCGTTTGGGGGAAGTATAGGTGATAATGACAAAAAAAAAGAAAAAAAAAAAACCTAGACAAAACAACTGCAGCAAAAAAGTAAAATGTCCTTTGAGTTTATAATAAAGCTTACACTGTAGATTACATTGGCAGAGATGTGAGAGGCACTTAAGGGACTATTCCCACTCTGCCTACTTTTTAATCTGGCCAAAAAGAAACAATAAGGAGACCAGAGTATTCAGGACATAACAAGACAAAATCTTCACCTTCTGCAGCAAAGGAGACCTGAAAACTTGAGCTCCAAGAGGCAGATAGTAGATGGGAGGTAGACTGCAAGGGATTTCTATGTATTATTTAGCCTCTGTTTATGAAGGTAAATGTTGGGGACTGAAGCTAAGCCTAGCTTTCTGAATATCAATTTAACTCTCTGCTTAAACTACTAATAGCTTACCTGTCATTCTGATAACACACACACACACACACACACACACACACACACACACACACACACACACACACACCCTCACTGCTCTGATAACTGAGGAGCCTGTGTCCCTCCACACAACACTCCAGGGTGCCAGGGGACAGTGTCCCAGCCTGTGTCCACTTGCAGCCCTGCAGGCTACAAAGTGTAGAGAAGGGTCAGGCACAATCTGTTATCTAGGGATCATCCAGCAAAGAAAGGAGGCACTCCTTTTTATCACCATCTCCTTCCTCCTGTGCTAAATCACCACAATAAGGAGGTGTACTGCACAGAGCACAGTGTTCCCATCTCTCTAGGAACATCCTGGAGTGGTTTCTGTAAGATCCACACAATTTTCATAGAAAGAGAGCAAGCAGCTCCCTAGAACTGGCAACCAGTAGGCTCTCAGGGAAAAGAACACCACAGCCTGTGCTGGCCCCTTAGATGCCAAGGTGGAAAGATGTGGGCACTACAGGCTTTGGGTGAAGCCAGCCCACAGAGACACTCAGAAGGCTCCAGGCTCACCCTGCTCTGCCTCCTATCCAGTACCCCAACACAAAGACCTCCTTGGTAGCAGTACTTCTAAGCAGGCACCAGACTCAGTGCAAGACATTGTCCTTAGTTATGAGGCTACTGTGCAAACATCTAAATTTAAAAGTTGCTCAACACATACTAGCTTTTGGTTATTATAAGTTTCCTGGAGCAGAGGATCCTAAAAGTATTGCTGCAGGTTTTAAATTTAGTAGACAGGGGATTATTTATTTGTTTATTTGGCTTTGGATTTTAAAATAGTTATACACAGATGGGCTATGAGATATTGAGGGATGAGACACAAGTCTACACATGAAATGAATTTGTTTTTTTATACACTGTATACACATGGCTTGAAGACAATTTTATACCACACTTTTAGTAATGCCATGCCTAAAATAAATTTCATGGGGGTAGGAATGAATGTCCATTTGTTACAGTATTAAGTTGCTACTCAAAAACCTTCACATTTGTGATTTCTGAGTTTTAGATTATGGGTGGTCAACCAGTATTACATAGAAAACTTTTATACTGAAAAGTATCTTAATTGGAAACTTGCTCATGAGGTCCCAGAGTTGATACAAAAAATATTAAAGAAGGTCTAGGGCTCTAGCTCCATGGTAGAGCACGTGTTTAACACGTACCAGGTCCTGAGTTTGATCCCCAGCACTTGGAGAGAAACGGAAAAATAAGCAAGCCAAAGTCCCTACAAATCCCAAAAGTGAAGGCAGCCTTTCCTGCTCATATCTGTAGGCTCCCATGGGACAGGAGGGGAAGGGAGGAAGGGCCTGCAGGTACCTGGCATGGTTTTCTATTGTCAGGGGCTTAGGCAGAGTCACCAGAGAGCATACCTGATCAGACTGGGTTAGCAGAGAGCCTTTCACACTGCAGCTCTACCTGCTTTGGAAGACCAAGTGAGAATCCCAGGCCTGCAACTGAGCATTAGCTGTGGTGACAATGATGGCAGGGTGATAAGGACCAACAGAGCTCTTTCTGTGCCATGTGCTTTAGGAGCGCCTTGTTAATGGCAGTTACCCAGGCCTAATTACTTGGCTCAAAACCCTGCAAGGAAGTCAGTGAGGGGTGGGGCTGCCCACCAGCACAGCCCTGGAATGGGGCTGCAGCCACTCCCCGGGGGGACGTGGTCAGCATGTCCAGGATGAGTGTACGTGCTCATTTCAGCCCCGGCTGGGATAAAAGCCTCCATGGAGTCTGAAGACAAATGTCGCAGGCTTCCTGTGCCTGCAAACCAGAGACTGCTTTATGCACCAAGTTTCAGCCCATCTGAGCTTGTACCTTGGGAGTTGAAGCTATTTCACAAACTTCCATTCTACAAATGGTGTTAACTTGCTCAGGCTGACAAAGGTAGCAAGTTAGGACCAAGACACACAAAGGAATTGCCTGTCAAGAAAAAGTGAGAAAGGCAATTCCTCTAAGTGCGTGTTCCTACTGCTGCAGTTACTGTGACTGAGCAACAAGAAGTCCTGTTTTCCAGGGCTCAGATCAAATAACAAGCACCTCTAATTTAGGATCTGAACAATCAAGGAAAAGTCTTTCCAAAATCTAATGAGAAGTAAATGGCTAAAAATAAAGAATATTCTAGCACTGGGGGCGGGGGGGGGGGGGGGGGGAAAAAAAAAAAAAAAGAAATCTCCTAATTGTCCACCTCCAAGGCAGAGAACAGAGGCACCCATTTCTATCTCTGAGATGCTTTTTGATAACTCTAGAAAATGGCTTTTGTGGTTGATATCTCAAAGGACAATCATGCCATTTTCATTCCATTTTTATAAATGATCTATCAATCTGCCTTTTCATTAGTGTAAAAACCCCGAAGAACATAGCCCAAATCCCAAAGTACCTATTTGCCAAGCCCTACCAGGTAATTTGATTTGACTGCCTCAATCTCCCCCCCATAATCTCCCATATTTCTGAACTGGATTTTACAAGAAAATAATGACTACAATAGAAAACTTTGTAGGATGCAGCCAAAACAGTGCTTACAGGGAAACACCTAGCTTTAAATCTCTGCATTAAAAAATGAGATATAAAATCTGTGCTCTAAGATTTTTTATAAGAAAAATTTTTAAGAAATCAAGAATTTTACAGCTTTAGGATGAAACTGAAGGCACAACAGATGTCTTTGTTGAAGCAGAGTTCAGTTTCTGAACACTGTAACGTCTGTGCCTTTGATGGAACATTGAAATCCAAAAGCCAAAAAAAGGAGAAAAATAAACTTCTACAGGCATGTGAAAAATAAAATGAAGGCTAAACCACCCCACCTCCCCCCAAAAAAGAAAAAAGAGGACCCCCCAAAAAATTCAAGAACAGCTTCACTAACGGAAAAGATTTATTTAAATTTAAACATGTGACCAACTACCTAAATGAAAAGCAAGTCAGATTTTCTCCTCCCAAACAGCTCCATACTGCTGTAGGTTTTTGTGAGGGGAATTTCTGCAGGGAGGAGGATTTGGCACTGGAGTTAAAGCCAAGGCCCCATCATGGCTTCTCCGCTGGGCTGCTTCGCCTGCCCTCCATGTTGTTTGAACAGACTGAGAAACAGACACTGGATTATGTACAGGCTTCCCTCCCATGAAGGTGCCAGGACTGAAATGTCCGGCCGTTAGGGCTGAGTCTTCATAGATGGACAATCTCACCCTGAATGCACATATTTGCAAATACACTCTACTATCCTGTAGTTTCTTACAATCACACGTTGAACAAAATTTTAAGCAAATACTTTCTCTAAATTATATCATCTATAAAACTTTAGTTTTTTAAAAGATATACCAACCAAGACTTAGTCCATCCAGCTCTAAAATGAGCTAAAGGCACATGGATGTCTTGGTTCAACCAAAGTTTGGCTTCCAAACACTGCAAAGCCTCTGACCCAGCGGATTCAGCAACATCCTAAATTTTGAGCTGGATCTTTGGTTCTGACTTTGTTCTTGTTGTTGCCCAGTGGAGGCTGACTGGACAGGAACAGCTGCTCTGGCTTCCAACCATAGCAGTCACCACCACACAAAGTCCTAGACAATTAGCCACCAAAAAGCTGCCCTGCTTTCTGGTTTTCTGGTCCACTAACAAAATCCACTTTGACCAACCCAACACAGCTTCAAAAGCAATACAGGCTACAAGCAATTTGCAATAAGTGATTTAGGTGAAACACATTTTTTTTGAAAAAATTTTTTAATTATAATGAACATAGTTACATACATTTCATGAATATTGAAGTTTCTTCTCAAAATCAGTGAGTATGCAAGTCTAAAAAAATAAACAGTGATAATTGCTTGGCCTACGTGGCATTAATCTTGGAAGGCTGGAAGCGACTGGACTAAGAAACTAGGCCCCAGCCTCCATTTGCTGAGCTGTGTGTCGGGCAGGGTGCCCCTCCTCCACACCATTTCTTCCAGAAGTGGATGTGCTTTTGCAGACCTGTAAAGCTCAGGAGGTCTCCAAGAGCTTTGTCCTTTGTTAGAGCTGGTATGGCCTCAGGCATACCAGTTAACCTCCTGAGCCTTGGTTTCCAGACCTGTAAAATGGGGACCGTGGGGGCTACGAAGTGGATAAAAAGCAACAGGGCTTCTGAAAGTGCCTTGTAAACTGGGAAATGCTACCTAAGTATCAGTGGCTACACTTCTCAGTTACTGCAATTCCTGCTGGGCTGTAACTCTGTCTGTCCTCAAATTCCCTCCCTGTAATGTGGAGACTGGCCTGCGCAGCCCTCTTTCAAAAGTTCCCAGTAAAACTCAAAAAAAAAAAAAAAAAAAAAAGAATGTTCAGTAATCCTAGTTTTGATTTTTAACATACAAAAAAATTGGTAGGCAAGAATCATTTCTGGGACCACATTTGATCGAAGTGCTGTTGGAAAAAAAAAAAAGAAAGAAAGAAAGAAAAAACTCTCAAGACTCTTCATCCATCGCCTTACACAATTCCCTCTGCTGCAAAAATCCAGAACTTGAGGTTCACTTCTGTACAATAGGAACCTCACTAAAGTGTAAGCCCCAGTCCGTGCCACTGGGGAGCTAACGACTGGAGTTCTGGTAAAGCAGAGAGAAATGTTAAATTGAGCACCATTTCTGAAACTCAGGGGCTCCAAATGGCTGAATCAGCATTTTCTGAAACAAAGTCTTCTGGGCCTGGCCTTTTAAACAGCCGCAAAGAGAAAGTTGTGCAATAACACATATTTACTCACGAATGCTACTTGTTTTGGACTTTTTCTTTGCATCTCTTGAATGAAACAGTTATAAGAAAAGAGTTTTTTATTTATTTATTTATTTTTTAAACATCCTAAAGAACTAGGGCCTTGTAAAAATCACCTGTGGCTCCCCTACTTTACCCAGTTTCGGTCAAAGCAAACGAAAAGAAGTTCGCGGGGTTTCTTCCAATTCCAAGAAAAGACAAATACCATTAAAAAAAAGTAGAGAATACCCTAATTTCCATAACGCACATGCTGCAGGCCCTCGCCAGGCAGGCGTTTGGAGAGGCAATCAGCAAAGGCGAAGAGTTGCATCAGAAATTTCCTTCTGCAAACGGTACCGCTCTTATCACGTTTCCACCGCTGGCGGGCTGCTAGTTCGCGAGCCCTCAAAACTTGGTGTTAGGCCCCAGCGACGGGTAGCAGGGCCACTAACAGGACCAAAGAAAGAAAGGGGTGGGGGTGGGGGGGGAGGGAAAGATCCTCGGTCCGCGGCCGGGCCACGCTCGCTTGGGACTTGGGAGTGTCTGGCACCGCTGCCCGGCCCGCCTGGCGCGCGCGGCGAGGCCCGAGGCGCAGCAGAGGCACCCGCCGCTCCAGCGGCGCCCGGGCGCCCACCGTGCAGGGCGGTGGCCCCCGGGAGCGGGCGGCCCCCGAAGCGCGGCCTTGACCGCAGCCCCCGCCCGAGCCCCCGAGCCGCCGCCGTCTGACAAGACGGGTCAAGAATGCGCTGCCCGGGCCCCGCACCTCCCCCCAGGGGCTGGAGCGCAGGGGAGCGCCCCGTGGGGCGCCCGCACCATGCACCCGCCGTCCCGTCCCGTCCCGTCCCGCCATCCCACGCCGCCCGCCCGCCCGCCCTCCCGCCGTGGGCCTGGGGCGCCGTAGCCCCCAGCCCCGCGGCGACGCCCTTCCGCCCGCCGCGCCTCGCGGGGCCCCGCGTCCCGGGCCGCGGGCGGCCAGAGCGCAGACAATGACGGCGCGGGGACCCGCCCGGCCGCCGGGCCCCGCGAGGCGCGGACCACAAAGTAACTTGCCGCCGCTCCCCGCCCAACTCCTACCTGCCGCGCTGCTCCCCGCCGCCTCCGCGTGGCCGCCGGCCACACTTCGCACGGTCTTTAGCGGAGTACCCGAAGGCAAAGACGGACACTGGACGGTCCCGAACGCTGTGCGCGCGAGGGTGCGAGGAAAGTTCGTGCTCCCGAGGGTCTCGGAACGCGAATCCTGCCCGCCACTAGCCGCAGCGCCCTTCCCTTCCTGCCGCCTCCCCGCTCCCCACCCCCTCGATGGGCTTTAAACTCTCCGGGCCCCGCCCGCCCTCCCCGCCCCCGCCGCCGCCTCCGCCTCCGCCTCCTCCCCCGGCCGCTTTTCCTGCTCCTCCTCCCGCCGCCGCCCGGACCGCTCGGCGGCCGCCAGCGCGGGAGGAGCCGCGGCCTGGGCGCAGGGCGTGGCGCGGGGGGCGCGGGCCCAGCGGCCGCGGGGTTGGCGTGGCGCGATGCTCCCGCCCGGGCCAGCGCGCGCCCACCATGCTCCCGGCCCGCGGGACCCCCCGGCGCCACGCCACCGCCCGGGTGCGGGGCCGCGCCGGCGGAAGAGCAACCGGACCTGTCCCGAAGGGCCGTTCGTAAGCGAATTGTTCGAAACTCAGAAAGTACTCCCCAACCGCACAGTTCCAATTCTTCCTGGGCTGCGGCCGCCCGACACCGTCGTGGGCAGTCCCGGTCCCGGACAAGGAAACTCGGGCTTGCTCACGGCGGGTCGGGTCCGAGCCTCACCTTTCTCAGCCTCAGTTTCGCCAGCTGCGTGTGAGTAGCCCAAGGAGGGAAGCCTGAGAGGCCCTTCATTGTTTTCTTGAGGCAGCCGAGCAAGCCTCGTGTCGTGTCCTTTACCTCTGAAGTGGGGGCCCTCCTGAAAGTCGTGCCCAGACGGGCCATACCCAGTTTCTAAAGTGACCGCCGAAAACGGGGTTAAAGTGAATCAGACCCTTCGAAATAATTCGTAAAATGTCTGGGTTATGTCGGGTTTTTAGAACAGATAGGATACCAATAATTACACCTTTTTCTTGGGTCTTGGCGTTGTAAAAGCAGCTCCAACCGTAAATCACCGTCGTTGAGAAGACACGTGGTGTGAAACATTCATGAGTCCTCCCTACTTCTCCCTCACTCTGGCCTCTGAGGTTGGTTGTTCCTGGAACAACTGTAGAGAATAGAGAGACTGAATCTCTAAGAAGTAACTTTCAGAAGAAGGTCGAGGCGCTGGGAGTGAGCACGGGGCAAGGATTTGAAAGTTGTCTGTATTGTCCCAACGCTCTTTTTGAGCACCGTTTTCTACCTCCTGCTTCTAATAGTGGTTTTTCCGACCTCAGACTGATGTAATCAATGAAAAGTTTTTCCTTTCCTATAACCCAACACTCAGTCTTGTTTCTGGCCATCGGTCCAAACTCAGAAACCCACAACACCCAGAGAAAATGATGTGAATAAATCTTAGATTCCTGGGGAAAGGAACACAAGAACTCTTTTGTAGACAAAGGATTCAAAAGCAAACCGAAGCGGAGGAAACTGGGCTAACTTCTCCCGAGTTGATTTGCTCCAAACTTTGCAGTTTTCCTGCAGGCTCTCATGAGCGATCCATACTGCACCGGACACAAAGCCTGGCAGGTCGTAGAACTTTTACAGACGTTTGAAAGTTTCTACATGCTTTCGCAATACTTTTTTTTTTTTAATCGATTTGTTGGTAAGTTCCAAACACCGTGGACCCTTCAGTCCTCTGTACATTGATGTGGCCTTCCCAGGAATAGAGGCAGTGTTTTATATAACTGCCATGCTTTTCTGAGAGTCACAGATTTATATAGATAAAAAAACACGTAGCTAATCTAGGTTCATATTCTAGTTTTGTCAGTTTAGCTGATCATTCGGAGCATTCTTTTTCCTTACAAGACCAGTGCAGTGATCTAGGCAAAAAGTTGAATTTCGTTGTCCCTAAACATCTGTGTTTTCAGGCATTACTACTCACTGGAATGGTATGTCGATAAATATCAAGCATTTTCTTGTTGGTGTCAAAGCCTGGACAGGCCCTCCTGCTCACATTTCCTGGTTCCCCGTAGACCTCACCAGGCAGGGCACACATAGCACCTTTCTGAACCAAGGTTATGGCCTTGCCATCTTTGCTGTGGAACTGGGGCTACAGTTAGCCCCAGTGGGGAAATCCTGGCCAGTATTGTGAGCACACTACGTTAGTACCTTCTCATCTCCAGACTATCAGCATCCCCTGCCCACATTTTCCCCTTACAGAATGAAGACAGACACACATGTTGTAAGGCTATGTAGTGTACAAATGAGCCTGGAGAATCCAGCCTCCTGGGGCAAGACAGGATGGCTTTGTGGCTCACAAACTTCCCAAAGGGGTAATATATGAACTAGACTAGGGTGTCGAGGCAGGAAACAGGATTCCCTGGTAGTGAGGAATTCCATTAGCCAAACATGAGCTTCAGGAGGCTCCTTCAGTTGAAAGTAGAGAATGTGATAAACTCTAATTTTAAATTAGTAATGAATTGATTAACATCTGTCTCCCTTGCTGATTGTAGGAATAGTCTCAGTGGTAACTATGTACTTTTGCTAGTGTTGTGTGTGCAAGGGGTGGAGGTTGCCCTAAGTGGAATAAGCCATTGGAAAGATAACAGACAAATGAATGTCTCCGAAGTGTAAATGAAGGGAGTAAAGGAGTGATCTCTCAGCCCCAGGCATCTTCTCAAATGTTGCCAGTAGCTTTGGCAGAGGGAAAGCGTGGAGGGCAAATGGCATCCTGACAGATGCTAGTCATGCCGCTCCTTCCCCACTGCACATGGTGCATTCTGGCATAACTTAGAAGGCAGAGCTGGGAAGCAGAGACCAGCCAGTCTGAGGACAGTCCAACAGAACACCCTGGTGGGTCAGCGGGTGATCTGCAGTCAGAGTGAAATCACAGTATGTTATGATTCGGACATGAAATGCCATTCACAGTCTTGTCTTTCTTGTAGGCTCCTGAACTCAGCTCTGATCTTCTACAGTGGTGCCCTTTCAGGAGGTGGCGGACACTCAGGAGGGGGAACCTGGATGGATTCAGAAGTGGGTCTCTTGAAATAGAACTTTAAAGGTAATATCTCGTTCTCATTCCAGCCTCTTTTTTTTTTTCTGACCCCCATGATAGGAACTTGCATAGATAGAATCCTTTGAAGTCATGAACTCAAAACCAAAAAAATCCAAACCAAAACAAACCAACAAAAACCCTTCCTTTGTTTTTCTAAAGTGTTTAAAAACACAGGGACACAAATTCTGACAGTGGATGCCCCAGAACCCCAGGAGACTATTTACACTACTGCTTCCTACATTCATTTAGGTGGCACAGCAGTCACCTTCATGGGTTTGTCCTGTTTCGGGATCCTCCTGCCTCAGTGTCTGTAGTACTGAGGTTACAGACATGAGTCTCAAGTCCCATATTGAGCTCATTTTTAATCTAATGATGTGTGTACTTGCACACGAGTAGTC
This sequence comes from Phodopus roborovskii, assembly GCF_943737965.1. Taxonomy (NCBI): domain Eukaryota; kingdom Metazoa; phylum Chordata; class Mammalia; order Rodentia; family Cricetidae; genus Phodopus; species Phodopus roborovskii. The sequence continues at coordinate 5,775,192 of NW_026126547.1, forward strand.
CAAATATGTCAGCTCTCTGAACCATTAAAGCCAGAGAGTTAAAGCCTTCCTCAGAGTCTACAGGAGAATGATCTGGCGACTCACAGTTTTTATGGCTGTGGCAGCAACCCCAAAGAGTCCTAGAATCTCAAATTTGGAAGGTGTGGCAAAGAAGCTAAAAAGGCCTTTGGACCCAGGGAGAGGCATGTATCTCAGAACTGTGCAGAGAGAGAGAGAGAGAGAGAGATCCTGGCTTCTTTGGGGAGAGGTACCCGGTAGTGTCATTTGCTCACAGAATGTGGGAACTGGAGGAGGGGAGGATGCGGTTGGGTCAGGATAGTCGAGGCTGGAGGGGTAAGCAGTGCCTTACTCATCAGGGTCAGGCATTTTTTTTTTTATTTGCACTTAACCTAAGTAGAAGAGTGTGTGTTACGAACTTTCCCTAACAATCCTGGCTTTCTTGATCTCCAACAGATTAGGATAACACCTGAAGCAAGGGCTCCATTTCCTAGGTAGGTTAGCCAGTCAGCAGAGTGGTGAGCGGAATAGGCAGGTGATACACCTGGGCTTATGGAATTGAAGCATCGATAGGGGTCAGGACAAAGGACACCAAGTGAAGAATGGGGCTTGGTAGTCCCAAAAATAATCCCCATCTTCTAGGCTTGGTATAGTATGATGTTCTTTGGACTGCCTGGATAATTCTGTTTTCTGACATCTTGATATAAACTCTTTTTTCTTTCTTTTTTTCCTTTTTTGAATTGCTAGAATCAGGAGGACTTTTCAAAGCAAAATGGGGGCTCACTGGAAAATATTCCCTGAGTTTCACCTATTGAAATACTTTGCCAATAGGGGAACTCAGTCTTTGAAAAAAAAAAAAAAAGTACGTGTTGTTGAGTTTAGAATGGTACACAGTTGTGTAACCAGTAAAGATACCGGACAGTATTGACCCCGAAAGGTTGCTTCATACCCCACCCTTGCAGTCAACCTCCACCCTACCCCACCCCCTGGGCCCCACATCAGGCAACCACCCACCTGGTTTCTGACCTTGTGATTTTGCTGTTGGAGTGTATGGAATAGCACAGAAAGTAACTCAACTCGGCACAAATGTACTTTACCTGTGTTATTCCCCAAACTTATACCTTGCTCCTTTTAAATTCAGTTTAGGATCCCACTGCATGGGTGTTTATTAGTTTTGTTCACTTGTTTGCTGGTGACAAGAAATTTGGGTCAGTCTCAGTTTTGGGCAATTATGAAAAAAATAAAATTGCTAGAATTCTTTGTGAGGAGTTTTTTTTTTTTTTTTTTTTTTTGTGTGTGTGTGTGTGTGTGGAAATGCAAGTTTTCATTTCCCTTGGGTAAACAGCTAAGCAAAGCAGAGAGGTCTTGTGGTATTCTTTATCAGAAACTGCCAAATTGTGTTCAAAGTAATTATATCATTTGCATTTGCACCCAAAATCATGACTGTTCCAGCTGCTCCCCATCCTCCAGATTTGTTTGCCAGTCCTCTCGGTTGTAGCTGTCCATATTAGCGTTCGTTGTGGTATGTATGCCTTTTCTGATTTTAATTTGCATTTCCTCATAGTTAGTGTATTAAGCACTTTCTCATGTGCTACTTTGCAGGGTCTGCCCATTATTTTGTGAAGCATCTGTTCAAATCCCGACTCTTTTGGGCTGTTTTCATGTTATTACATTTTAGAGTTTCGTTAATATGGGTGCATGCTTTGCTTATTCTCCCCCCTTCTCTTTCCTCCCCCCACCCCGCCCCATTATTTCAAGCATCAAAGAGAAATTTTTGTATTTTTGGAGGATAAGCCATCAATTTATTTGTTCATGGTGGGTTTTCAGTCCTGTTTCAGAAATCCTTGCCTCATTCGATACTGAAACAATGTTCTTCTATGTTTCCTTTTAGAAGTTTTGTAGTTTTAACTCTGACATTTACATTATTATCCAATTTGGCTTTAAGTTTTGATGAGTGGTTTGAAGGAATTAGATAACTCCAGGTGTTTTTTAAAAATCCCATCTGATTCCTCAACAGATTGGAAAGAATAACAGGGACACTGATGGACAATGTAAGGACACTGGTGTACTATGAAAGGGATGGACAGCATTCTCATGCGGTAACAGTTCTCTGAAGCTTGATGGCTGAGGTAACTTCACCCACACATCAATTCACACAGGAGCATGCATGTAAACACCAAGTAGCTTTAAGGCAGAGCTTGGAACCTTTCTGCTGGAGGCCAGTGGCCTTGCCACAGGGGACAGGCAGCAGGACCTAGGCTCAGTTAGCTGGGATCCAGGCTCTGTGTCTTTGGGGCAAGGCTCTGAGGATGAGCTCTATGTTTTTTGAGGTTGACTTTTCCATATAAAAATGGGGATTACAGAGATTTGCCCTTTTGATTCTTCAGGGCATGGAAGACATCACAGAGCTCACAGGGCAGCCACTACAAGGCCTGATGCAGATAGGGAAAGGTTGCAAGGGGCATGGTGCAGGCTACTGTAGGAAGATCTCACTGTGGAGCAGTGGTAGGATCTGGCCAGGGCTGGTGCCCCACAAGACATCTCCATCCAAGCTGGGAAACTGAGCATCCATTTGCGATTTAGACTACAAGGCTCTCTAGTCCAAATCCCAGGTACTTCCAGTTTTGCCAGATCAACTTCAGGGTGCTAGCTTCACCTTAATGTTTGTCCCCAGTAATAGAGACATGGCTCCAAAAATCAGTTACCCTAGTGACTGTGTCCAAGAGACCAAGGGAACATCACTCCTCTGCTCATGCTAGAAACCTCTAGGAAATTCCTTCTTACAGCTTGTCGGGACAAGGTCCCAGCCAATATCCCTGTGTGTAGGAAGATAAGATGAGAGCATATGGCATTTTAAACTTTGATACAGCCCGAAAGAAGGTTCAGAGAGTGTGTTGCTGGTAACTAGACAACCAGGAAGACCTAAACAAACATGTATGGCCCTTACAGCCGTATAAAAAATATACGGCTCCATCTTACTTAAAGGTAGTATTCTAATAAAATTATGCATGAAGTTAGAATGTGAGGGTTAGCATGTAATTAGAAACTCTGAGTTAGGCTTAGTTGTGCCTCTAAAATGTGAGGTTCTTTTTTAGCCTAAGAAAAAAAAATCTCAGCCCCTTATTTCAATTATGAGTTAATTAACCACTAATATCATAAAACTTTGCTTAATGAAATATATTTCCATCCAATGCATTTCATGGTTATAATAACATACGTTTTAGGGCTAATGGAAGGATCCCAAATAAAGGTGAAATTACTTGAGTGGTTAAAATTTATGCAGAGCTAGGAGGGACTTTATATAAGCATACCTTTCACAATGTGCGAGGCAGTAAGGGAGAGTATGCTGTTAAAGTGGGAACTTATAATCTGTCAAAATTCTTAATACCAGAAACTCCTGTTAGACATTATAAACTCATGAGGAGGATTCATCTATCTGACAATTAGAGAAGATAGCCCTGGAAATGTGCTCGATAAAAGGTAGCATGGTTGGACTGAGACACATGAACTGTCCTCTCAGGTGGAGAGCAGTGCTTAGAGGGTCTATGTCCTTTGGGAGCCTTATGCCCTCTATTGGCCAGGGACCATGTTGGTTGTACAGCAAATTACGCTTTATGGTCAAGGGTATGTTCTCTTTCCTTTGTCCATGTGTAGGTGTAACTCAGGATTCTTATGATTGATAGCCTATCTGAATCAAAGATGCATTGGCTGTATATGGAAGATTTCTCTAGGAAAAATTATATTTTCACATCTTCTACCTACTTTTTATTCCACTTTCTCCGTTTTCCTCTTCTGTATTCCCAAAACACGCATATTTTAAGCATCTGCCTCATCATACAAATGGACATATATTTCATGTGTGATTCTCTATGCATGTCTCAGTTAATACTTACAATACACTGTGATGTAAATCCTACAGTCTTAGCTTATAGCCCAGAAAGTTAGCTCAGAGAAATAAGATGTCTCAACGCTACTTAACTGTAAGCTTCTGTAACCCATTTCACTATCTCTGCATCCACCCATATTTTTCTCCACTCAAAGCTATCTTTTGTTATTTCCTTGCCATTTTGTTATTTTTATTTTATAATCAGTTATTTCAACATATAACCTCACAAGGTATCTTTTGTGCATGATTCTGGGTTAAGATTTTAATATCACTAATATTTCCTTTTTTTAGGAAAGGTGTTCTTGTTTACTTTCAGATGATACTATGTGTCTTGGATCCAAGGTGGGAAAAAGGGATAGCCATGGAAAGAAAATATTAAATCCATCATTGAGCAGGGTTTTACCTTGTCTCCCCCTCTCTCTTGATTTCTTGCTTTTAGAGAATTTGAGGAGTTGGCTTTGAATGCCATCTTGGGAATTCTGACCTCTCAGATATCAGAGATACCCACAGGTTGGAGACTGTACCTTATTAGGTAGCTTAAAAGCCATCCAAAATACTATGGGAGGAGGGCAGTGAGTATGCAGCTAAGCAGTGTATTCAAAAAATTCAAAAGAGGAAGGTGTCTTAAAGATGGGTCTTGAGACACCAGGTGAATTCAAAACTATAATGTAGGCTAAGTGGATGGAGGCAGCTACTAAGGGGAGCAATTTATGGATTGGCTTTTATATGGCAGAGTGGCTCAGGTTGGGTGAGTGCAGCTGTTGCTTTTCCCATCATGGCAGAGCAGGATGCAGGGTGTGAGAACAGAAGCAGCATGGGAGAAACTCTCCATGACCCATCTCCATTAACCAGACCTCACCATCTCCCCACACAGCTCTACTGACTGTACCAAACCCCACTGTGTGAGTCCATTAGTGGAAGGGGATACCTGAGGCTGAATAACTATAGAGAAAAGAAGTTTATTCAGCTCACCATTCTGTAGCATAAAGGGCATAGTGTGGTATCAGCCCAGTGTAGTGAGGACCTCAAGCAATAGTGTCAGAATAGCAGTTGGAATGAATGTAAGGGGGAAAGCTCCTGTGACCATGTTTACTGTTTCTGTGCGAACTAACATTTCTGGGACCTAACTTAATCCCTTTGGGGCTTCTTGTGACTTCCCATTAGGTTCTACCTTGGACAGGTACCACCATGTTGAGGAACAAGCCTTCAGTACATCAACCCTGGGAGGACAGACCACATTTAAATCACTTCCAAGGGCCAGCAAAATGACTCAACAGATAAAGACAGTGTGAAGCCTGGTGACCTGAGTTCAAGCCCCTGGCATCCACATGGTAGGAGGAAAGATCTGTCTCTGAAGGTTGTACCACACACATGCTCTGGTGTGCCTGACACCCCCTCCCATGAAAACATTAACCCACTTCCAAGCCAGTGTACTTGCTCAAGCTGAAGACTCAGGATATGGTCTCAGGCACTAAGCATTAAGAATTCTCAGTTACAATGTGGGTAGTACTAAGTTAGTGGGTCAGGTGACTGTTTAAAGCACCTCAGACGATCGCAGCACTATAGCTGGTACTCAGAGTAGGGGTTTTATCATGACCAAAGTCAGCTCAATTTCTGTATAGCCTCTTGGTAGTGTACCAGTTCTGCCTTTTTTTCTGGTCTGTGACCTGGGGAAATAGCAATTCCAGCTTTCTAAGGCAGTATCTTGGGATTTATGAAGTACAGGCACATGCGATTCTCAATGTGCCCACATCAGGAAATGGTGGGGAAAATTATGATCTGTTCTCATCAAAATTCATGTTGAAACTTGATCCCAGGTGGAAGAAAAGCCAGCAGATCATCAGTGTCCCCATTCTCCACCTCCTGACCCGTGACGATATGAGCTCCTCTGCTCTGCCATGCACTACCTGCCACGATGGACTGAGCCCTTTGAAGTCATGAATGAAGTAAGTCTTTTCTCACTTAAGTTGTTTCTGTCAGGCATTTCTCAGAGCAATGAACAAAATAATGCAAATGGGGGCAGATTAGTTGAAGAGTTGGCCATCAAGAAAAGAGCAAGCTTCTCTCCTGCTCAGGCTCTTCTTTCCTCTCTTTCATGTGACTGCTCTCACCTTTCCCCTCTCACTGGTAGACACCACCTGATGTGTGACGCAACCAGGGGCCCTCACCAAATATTGCTCCATGCTGTTTGAACCTTCTAGTCATCAGAATCCTGGGGCAGGCTCCCTTTTCTTCATACATTACCTAGCATAAGACATTTAGTCAGAGAAGTGACAAATTCCAGGACCATTTTTGTTTGGGATTACTTTTCCAGGAAGGGAACTTGATCTGTGAGTCTCTTAGTGGTTTTCTTGCTGGGGAATAGGAGGCTCAGAGCAACAGCCTAATCAGTCAGATGACAATGGCCAAAGAATGCATACCTGAATCTCCTGCATGGTACAGGACACCCTGTCCCCATCCCCACCTTGTTCCATTGACGGCTGCTTTGAAGGGCTGAGTGGGTGGCCTGCAAGGTGAGCTTTGAGCTGGGCTGCCTGATCCCCTCTTTATCTCAGAAGCACTCTCTACACCCATCCTGGGGGTGAACGCCCAGCCCTGATGACATACGTAAAGTTCAGCAGTAAGCAATGAACTCCATGGTGGCTTTGTTCCAAAGAGAGAAAGTAGAAAGTGATGCCATGTGGCTCAGAGCATCTCTTTATAACCACCCGTGGAAAGATACATTTCCCTCATATTCACTAGCTGACAGGAAGAGGTAAAAAATACTTGAAGTGTCAACTATTTCTATAACTTTTGGCTTTTTCCCAATACTATGATGTGCATGCTTCCATCTCAACACAGGAGGAGTGAGTTTCCTGTTTTGTTTTGGTTTCAGCTGCCTCCAGGCACCCCTTTCTATGAATTGGCACCCTCCACATGCTTGTTTGTTGGGCATTTGGCCTATTTCCAGTTTATAACTGCTTTGAATAGCATTGCAATAAACACCCATGGGCAAGCTGTGTGTTTTTTTTTCTCTTCTAAAAAACATATCCCCCTAGATCACTGATAGTTTGCTTTCCTCCTTTTAGTGGAGTCAAGAAAAATGCTCAAGTTTCCTTGGAGTCTAAGGCTTAGACATAAAGGGCTCATCATGGGCAACTGCCTATGGCATAAGCTTAATGTTGCTGGTGGGCCACATGCTGCTGGTACTCTTTACTTCTCCTCGTCCCTTCTTTTGTTGGCTGGTCCTATTCACAGGTGTGAGATGTCCCTTTTATACCTTGCTTTTCATAGACATGATGTCTCCTTCCATATTGACCACACAATTTCCCCACAACTTCAGTGTCCATTTCCAGAAGGCTCCATGTACACATGCCAGAGTTAATGTTCCTAAACAAGGCCATCTCTTTAGGTTAACGTAGATTTCACACAAGGCTAGGTGGTAAGGTAGAGCCTCTGATGAGACAGTAGGGCTGTATCCCAAATGGAAGTGAGTTTAGTTTGCTCTTATTTCCAAATGGAATCTCACAAGCCACTCTCAAGTCCTAGTGACTATTAAGGTTGAAATGTGAAATGCCCTTCACAGGCTCATGACTCTATAGCCTGGAGTACTATATTATACAGGCTTTGGGTGTTGAGAAGCTCTGGCAGCTGGCAGCTATGGATGTGATTTTGAAGATTACACATGCCCCTGGTTCTGGTCTCATGAGCCCTGTTTTGCCTCTTCCTAAGTCCATCATGGTTTGAAGAGACTCTACTACACCTGCTTTCCCTCTACCATGAACTCTGCTCTGTCTTGCCTGCAATGATGGGCTTTGTCCTCTAAGACCACATGTCAAAATAAATTCTTTCTGTCTTAAGTTGCTTCTTTCCAGTATTGTGGTCACAGCAACACAAAATGTAATTGATAAAATGACTTAAGACCAACACCCTGATCTTTGCAGTTCCTAATGGATCAGTGATCATATCATCCTTGCCTGGGTTTCCTCATGCTATAGACAAAGAGTGAGGTGGACTAGGGGTTGCTGTGGACAGGGGAGTGTTAACACCCTGCTTTCCCACTGAACACTGCATGAAATGGGAAATCTATCACAAACTCTGTAATTTCACATTATCTTTTTTTTTCCATTTCATGTATTAGTTACTATGTGAATAACAGTGACACAGATCTTGCCCTGCCCCTTCAACACTTGTATCACAGATGTGACAGTAGGTCAGCCTGTAAGCAGGATATTGTTGGGGGAGGGTTGATTAGTGTGAAAGACATTTACTTGGGACACTTGTGAAAGAGAAGGGAGAAAGCAGGATTGGATGGGAGAGAAGTTGAAGGCAAGGAAGCCATGAAGGGCACACTCAACACCACTCTTTTCCATTGATTGTACATTGAACAGTGTTGCTTCCAGCAGGGGACTGGGCATAGGAGCAATCTTGAAATTCCAGTGGTTCTGTCACCTACATGAGCAAAAGCTAGGAGAACTAGCCTTGCTAGGTGAACAAAAATGGTGGGGAGTGTACCAGGTTGTCTGGCACTTGCATGCTGTCACAGAATATGTGAACCCAGGTACTTTATAAACAAAGAGTTGACCTTACAGTTTTGGATACTTAAAGTTCAGGTTAGACAACCTCATATTTAGTCTCTGGTGAGAGCCTCCTTGGATGTGTCACATGATAGCAAAAGGAATCTTGGTGTGTGTGTGTGTGTGTGTGTGTGTGTGTGTGTGTGATTACACAGTGAGATGGGAAGCCAGACAACAGAAGGAAGAAATCACTCTCATGAGATCTCACCTGTACCAGGGGCCTATGAAGGATAAACAGCATTCATCCTTTCTAAGAACAATACCACCAGTTACCTAATTACCTACTCTAGGCCCTATTCCTTAAAGGGCCCACCACCTCTTGTTATTGCCACATTAGGAACCAGACTTCCAACATAAACCTCCGGGGGGGGGGCGGTGATACACTGGAACCACATCCAAACCATAGCACACTTTAATTAGCGGTCACTCAGCTTTCACTAGTATGTGAACTTGAAGGCATTTACACAAGCACTGGATGCACAGCCCACACAGTGCCCACAGAAGAAGCATGTCACTGGAAGGCATGCTGATGTTTGTCTAATCCAGTACTACCAACTGGTGAGAACTGATCCAGAGTTCTCTGTGGGACCCTCCAATTTTATATAAATATCAAATTATTCTATATCAAGCATCCATCTCTAAGTTTCATGCTGTTTCCTCTGTCTGCTGTAGTACCTTTGATAGATGGCCTCACAGGCACCCCAACCTCAGAGCAGGCTGACCACTTCCACAATTCATAAACCACTTCTCAGTCTAGGACTTCCTGTTATAGGTTATTCATGTCAATGACAGAAAGCCTCAAAGTTTACTCTTGAAATGGGGGTCCACACACAGGTATAACTGATGAGCCCCTCCCTGCCACCTGTCTCTATCCAAGTCTTTTAAGCTCAGTAAACTTATACAGCCTAATAAAGTCCCACAGATTTGGTGACATACACAAGGGATATTTATTTTCTCATAATGAAAGAGGTTGAACATATTAGTCAGGGTGCCAGGCAATGCTGGTTCCTCCTGTGGCCATTTTCCTTGGAAATGACCATCTTCTGAAAGCATGTCTACAGGGTCTTCCTTCCTTATAGGTCAGTGTCTGTCCTAATCTCTTATGATGACACTAATCCTATTGGACAAAGCCTGACTACTGGCCCCATCTACCTTCCTCACCTGTTTTGGAATTGGATGACAGGACTTAGCTATGGGCACCCTCATCCCAATGCTTCCATACATATCTCCTTCCAGTGGGTGGGTGTCAGACTTGGCTATAGCACAGCTCTTTCTTTTCCTTTCTACATGATTCCTTTTTGTTGTGGTGGTTGAGGACTTCAAACATGACTATCTCACTCTTTGCCCTTTCAGTGCTGTCCAGACTCACTCTCAAATTCATGACCTCTTCTTTTTTAGTGTGTGTGTGTGTGTGTGTGTACAAGTGCATGTGAGTATAAATTGTACTTGGTCCATTTAACACTCCACATATATAACTATGTGTTGTTTAGGGCTGACCTCTTGGGATTGGATAACCTCTCTGAGGGTTTGTCCCTGGAGAAGATGGTTCTTCTCTCAGCAAATATAACCTACCAGCAACTTAGCAGCTCTTCAGTCTTCATTTCATTTTTTTGGGGTCTGTGTGTGCCTTGTAATATTTTCCTCACCATCCATGTTGACATGTTGACTGATATGGTCTTTTGTGGATCTTGCATAGGCAACCATGTTGTGGGTGCAACTTTCCTATCATGTCTAGGATACACTATCCATCCATAGTCATTCTAGGGCTCTTTGTATCTTTCCTTCCCCTCTTTCACGTCATTCCCTGAGCCTTAGGTGTAGGAATAATGTTTTAGATGTTCCATATGAAGCTGGAAACCTCATGTCCACTCATTCTCTACATGTTAACTACTTGTAGATCTCTACAGTAGCCCCTGTTTTCTGCAAAAAAGAAGCTTCTCTGATGAGGGTTGAGAGCTGCACTTATCTCTGGTTATAAAGATAGGTATTTAGAATGCAGTTGGGAATTATATTGGTTTAGGAAAGTTAGGTTCTTCTCTAAGGCCCATGACATCATCAGGGAGCAGAATTGAATATTGTATTAGAGTTCTTTAGAGGAACAATCAGTATGTTGTATATATTCATATACATATATCCATGTGTTTATGTGTGTGTGTGTGCGTGCGCGTGCGTGCGTGCACATGCATGTGCATATACACACATACATACTGTGTGTGTATGTATGGTGTATATAATTTTAAGATAGTTTATTGGATTGGTATATATGATAGGTTGGAGGCTGGACCATCCAGCAGATCATTTCTGCATGCTGATGAGCCAGAGAACCTGGTTGTTTCTCAGTTCAAGAAGCTGCAAATCTCACAACAAAGGGAATCAATGATGTCACCATTCCTAACACAAAAGCTCCTGGAAGATGTGCTTATGTGAGACTCATGGAAAGGCTTCTTCAGAAGATGGAGTCAGTGTTAAAGGGTAATGGTAGCCACAGTAGACATACTTTCTCAGAACAAATGGAGCCTATGTAGACTTTATTCTCTTTATTCTTCCACTTTAACTCTATCTTAGCCTCAGCCTATTGGATGGAGCCACCTGCATTTAGGGAGGGTCTTTCTCCCTCAGTTGCTTTCCCACATCTCTGCCATGTTCTCAGAAGCACACCAAGAAACGTTCTTTCCTGGTTTGCTAGGCATCTCTAAATCCAGCCAAGTTGACAATTATGATTAATCTTCACAAATACAAAGAAGGGACTGGAATAATGAGATTTAAGAACAGCTTTCCCCTTCATTAAAATAAATGTACCTGGTCTAATAGTATTATGTTTTTTAAAATGGCCATTTGTTGAAAAGATCTCTTAAATGGTTCATTGGGAGCCACATCAGACAGAAGTGTTCAGTCACAAAACTACCAACCCCAGCTCTCTGTAGGGCAAGCCTTCCACCCTGCTTTTGTATGCATCTTTTCTCTTTTATCATTTCATCTGGTTCTAAGCTGGTTTCCCTTCCCCTTACCTCAGATCAGTTTTCCCTACCAGGACACAAGGCTGATACCTTCTACAGAAGACTATGGAACTAGTCAGGAACCAACACAGCCTGGATGAGCAATGCTTATAGGACCATATTATCCATGAGCAAAGAAAGATTGTAAAAAGTTAAAAAATGAGGGTGCCTTACAAAGTCCACAGAATATACATGTTGTGAATGCTTAGAGGATCAGCATTGTAAATTACAGAAGACACATTGTAAAATGTGTATCTGTGAAAAAAGAAGTAAAGAGCAAGGATAGAATGTGTGTGTGTGTGTGTGTGTGTGTGTGTGTGAGAGAGAGAGAGAGAGACAGACAGACAGACAGACAGACAGACAGAGAAAAAGAGGATAGAAGAAAGAAGGGAAGGAGAGTAAGTGAGTATGTGAGGGGTATATCTCCTCCTTATCTATCCCATATCTACCTCTGGAGCCACATCACTTCCTTATCCATTGACAACTACCACCAATATATTCCCTGAACTCCAGACTTTCCTTCTCAATCATCAGACAATGGTGCCAGTCTGCCCTGCACAATTGGAAGACCCAACCTGCTTCTTTCTTCTTATTTCCCATGTAGAACCCGGAACAAGACAGAGAACACACTGTTCCAAGCCATGAAGAAGAAAAAGGTTACCCAGTGTGTACTCTACAGACTGACAGCATCCACAAATTATGCAGCTGACTTTCTTGTGTTTGGAGAATTCACGGGTCAACATCCCTAGAGTGCAATTGATGAGCCTCACCTTAGGAAAATCACCCTCGTGATCATGAGATCTCCCCTGCCAGGTAAGTATGTATCCACACCTCTAGTAAGCTTGCTAGAAATGCATACTCTCAGGAACCACCCAGGTATACAGAATCAGTCATTTCTAGGGCTTGTAGCTCTGATCTGCTTGAATAGGTTCTGACATGCTGGTCTGAGAAACACTGGCTGAAAAACAAGACTCAGCTTCTATCTAGATACTACTGGGCCTGCCTGGTCACACAGTGCCTAGGTCTCTTGTATTTGTGCCATTAGCAGTGCAGTGGATCCTGTTCAGTGTCTACCTTCTCTGAGCTCTGGGGACCTTGATTCAATCTTATTTACTTTGCAAACTAACACCGGTGCTGTGTCTGGCATTGAGCGGAGGCTCAAATGCTTTTGAACTGCAATCGTGAAGTTGGTTCAAATGATTAACTTAGTGCCAGAGATGTCCCTACCTATGCAACAAATGACACCACTAACTTGAGTGGACTCCACACCTAAAAGTAAGGGAAGGGAATAACACACTGCACCTTTTCAAGAGAACAACTCCAGGAAGAATTATTACCTCCTTAACAAACCAAGTGAAATCCCTGATAGCGGATTCTCATTGTCTTTGGTATGTTCTTCAGCCAGGGTTTTTACACATGTTTAAGCTTGAGGTGTGCAATTCATGCTGGCCCCCAAGAAAAATTTTTTTTTTGTTGCACCCACACCCCACTGAAGGAATAATGTTGAGCTCCAGTTCTCCATGTTGGAAAAGTACCTGGAAGCTTTTACATACTGAGCTCAGTAAAACATCAGAAAGCAGGTTGCATCCACACAATGGCTTAAAGAAAATAGATATTACTTAGCTAGAACAAGATTCATGTGGAATCTTTCAACTTTTTCCTTATTTCAAAGTCATAATAACCTAATGAACAAAGTTATTTTTCACCTACTTTGCTATGTTTTATAGAAGAAACCACACCCTGTTCCTTTCTGTAGCTGATTGGGCTGCTGGAATCACCCAAGATTACTATCTAGTGGGAACACAACAAAAGAGATCAAGGGGACAGTTATTCAGCATGAATATTTCTTGCTTCAAGCATCCATTTGGGGAGTATGGAGATACCAACGTCATTCACAGAAAAGGTGCTGGGAGAGTTCAAACCAGGAGCTCACTTTAATGAGCAGTGGAAACTTGAACACCAGAGGGAAGCAAATGTGCTAAGTGGTACAAGATCCATAGAGAAGTGTCCCCATGAGGGACAGGAAGGATGGCTGCTGGAACACCCATGGGCAGCTTTCCAGGCTCATTCACAAAGTTTTCCATTTTTCAAGGTGCATGTGAGAGGTTCTCTATGTCTTGCAACTTAAAGAAATTGGGCTGAGTGTAGTCTGCAAATTTAGGTTCATTGTCAGGAGTGTTTTGGGAGTGACAGGCATTTTATTGTGATCAAGCCATTATTTGTCATTTGTAGGAGGATCAACAGCATGGCATAAAGCTAACCATGATCCTGGGAGTCAGACTGCCTGGGCTCAAACATGACTTTGTATTTCCAGAGAATTCATCCACCCTAGGTAGGTTGCTTTTCTGAACCAATGTTTGCCTAGTGCCTGGAATAAAAACCGTGCTTAGTAAATATGAGCTACTCACAATCCACACTCTTTCCACTGTCTCACAGTAGTCTGAATGTTAGTCACAGTGTTGTTGAAATCCAGTTCAAACATAAAATGTTTAGCTCCTTGGACTTGGGGAGAAGGAGTGCATGGAAAAATGTTTAGCTCCTTGGACTTGTGGAGAAGGAGTGCATGGAAAAATGTTTAGCTCCTTGGACTTGGGGAGAAGGAGTGCATGGGAAGACTTTGTAAATTGTAAAAGACAGCTGGGTCTCTGTGGCTATTAAACGTTTTTTGGATATACTGAAAGTATGGAGGATGCAGGCACCGACCACATGTATCTTATTTAGATGACTTTAGTACCTTCAGGTTTATTATAGTCAGGAGATTTCAAATTCCCCTGTAGATTCTGAGGGCTAGATATACTTCTTCAGGACCAGCATTATTTGGGATCACCTTAGAGAAACACATTCCTCAGGTGACTGGCCCAGAAACTCAGCCAGGCAGTTGACCTTAGGCAATTCCTATAAACAAAGAATCCGCCCCCAACACCACCCCTGCAGACAAGCAAGTTCTAGCCACTGGCCCTAGAAGAGCACACAAATAAAGATCCAGTCCCAAAGAGTCAACTTCCAGTAAGTTACCAAGGCCAAATCACTTATCTGTACATCGTATGGGACATAGCAACGGGAAGCCCGTGGCCCCTACCCCACATTCCTTGGTTTTGATTCAGAGTGACAGCTGACTAGTGCTTCTCCTCAGCCTACCTGTATTCATTTGTTCAACCTTTAACACGAGAAAGGAGCAAGACCTCGAAGTGTCCTACAGTGATAAAACAAACAATAAACATAAACCAGCCTTCGTTATTACCTTACCTCATCACCAAGCTGCAGCACTCTTGAGGGTCACCTCAGTATCCCAGATGAGAGAATCAGCTGGTACATCTTGCACTCAGGAGTTACAGGACGTCCTCTTACCCCACTCTAGTCTCCCTACCACCTGAAGGCCCTACCATGGTTCCTGCTTCTTTTTCATGGTCTTCCTCAAGCTTAGAAGGACTTACACCCACCTGGCCCGGATCATAGCAATTTCAGCTTGAAATGCCTCTCAGTGAAATAACCTGCAGCAGCAAGGAGGCAACTTCTTTTGACTATGCATTTGGGGAAGCAAGGATGTCACTGACTGGATTCTCATTTTATGCAAGAGTTTTAATATCTGAAGGGCACATACTACTGGTTGGGATTTCTGATGTTTTAGAAAAGGGGAGCAAAATAGAAACTTTTAAATGTTAAGTAGCATGTTTACACAAATCCCGATGCCTTACAGTCTTATCAAAAAATAATAAAATGAAACTGTTCCATTTTAATAATTACAAACCATAACGATAAAGAAGAAACAGTTTCTTTTTTCTTGGTTCTAATGAAATACTTTATATTAGCACTGCGTTCAGTGTTTTTTGTTTGTTTATTTGTTTGTTTTAAAGTGCCTGCTCAGGCCAGGTGTGGTGGCATTTTTCTGTAATTCTAGCATTTAGGAGGATGATCCCAGAGGAGTGGGAGTTTAAGGCTAGCCTCTGCTATGTAGCAAGTTCAAGAACAGATTAGGCTGCATAGTCAGACTGTGTCTAAAATGTCAACAAAATGTGTCTGCATGCTTATACATTCTATGAAATCTTTACCCAGTTGATTCTAGATTTTTATAATAATTCTAGATCTTATGTGTTATGCAGGAAGCTACTAAATTTTGATTTAGTAGCTTTGAGTTGGAGCCTGAATTTGAAAAAAAATTTTAAAGTTTCATTGACCACATATTGAGAAACAATGTAAAAAATATTGGTTTTCCTAGATGCTATGATTTTAATGTGATGGCTGCATTAATGACTTAATATTTGGAGGAGAGACCTTTGACAGGTGTATCAGACAGGCAAAAATGAAAAAAAAAAGGTATCTAGAGAGAACGGCACTTCTTAAATAAGTTGTTTTCAGAGCAATATCCCCCCCACAAACAGCAGGGACAGCATTATTTGAGACTACTTTAGAAAAACAGGTTCCTCAGGTGACTGGCGCAGAAAGGCAGTTTTGTGTGTGTGTGTGTGTGTGTGTGTGTGTGTATTCATATATGTGTATATGTGTATGATAAATACAAATATTTACATATGTGCTGTGTCTGTGTGTCTAACAAAAGAGGGAATGGGGACTTGTTAGACTGGCTTACATTAGAGGTCTAGGTGGTCCAACAATTGTCTGTATGCTGAGGGCCTGAGAATCCAGCAGGCACTCAGCTCAGGGAGCTAACTGAATGTCTTTGCAGTTCTAACCTGGCACCAAAGTCCTTGGAAACTCCTGGAGGATCATTGGTCTTCTTCAGTGCATTCTGGAAAGCCAAAGGAGCTGGGGTATGATGTCAGCAGAGGACAGAAGTGACAGCCACAGAGAGATGCTCAGGAAGAAGTCAGCAGGCATACAGGCAGTGCTGAATACATGGAAGCCACAGGTTGGAAGATGTCACTCACTCCGCAGGAGGGTCTTTCCCCCTCAGTTCATCCTTTCTGGAAATCCCCTTGCTGACATGTCCACACATATATTTCCTGGTTGATTGGGAGGGGGTCCACTCAATTTGACAATCAAGATTAGCTATCACAGTAGGTGTGATGATTAGCCCTAACTGTGAATTTGATAGGATCTGGAATTATCTGGGAAAAGGGCCTCTGGTCATGCCTATAGGAGATTATCTTGATTTGTTAATTGATGTGGGGATCCTTATCTGAATTGTTGGTGGGACAGTTCCCTGCGCAGGGAATCCAGGCTGTATGAAGAGGAAAGAGCAAGCTGAAAACTAGCTTAAGGTCATCTCTCTGTTTCCTCCCAGATATGCTACCAAGGCTTCCCTGCTGGGATGGTTTGCACCTTAAACCGTGAGTTACAATAAACCATTTTCCCCTTAAGTTGCTTTTCTCACAACAATAAACCATTTTCCCCTTAAGTTGCTTTTCTCACAACTACAGAAAGGGAACTAAGATGGTAGGCCATAAGGATTAGTTGAGTTCATGAAAGTGGGATCTCATGATGGCATCAGGGACCTTATAAGAGAAAAAGACCTGAATCTGTCTTGCTGTGTGACACCTTCTGTCCTGTTATGCAGTAAGAAAGCCCTGTGTACATTCCAGCATCCTGCTTTTGGACTTCTCCAGACCCATGAGACAGATAAACTTCTGTTCTTTGTAAGTAACGAGACTCTAACATTTTGTTATAGCATAAAAAAGAAAAAGAAAAAACAACAACAACAAAATACCCTAAGATACAGATTTATAGATGAGTAAAATCTGGTTCAGAGATGTTGAGCCGTTTACCCCGTCTCTCAAGACAACACAAGGCATCACAGTTTCAGGCTGGCTCCTCTTCCTGGAAGTACATAGGTGTGATGTGTGGCATTGCGGAGTACTGTCCCACTTTGTGCAGATAACGAAGACTCTGCAGCCATGAACTTTCCCCCTCCTGGCCTTTGCTCTGTTGTCACACTCTTACTTTTAAATACATTTTAACCTGTGTAACATTTTTATTTGTTCAGAAATGGGCAATCAATTAACTTTCAGTGTATTTTTAGAAAAAAAGAGAGGAAAAACACTTAGCGGTTACCACGTCCGTTGTTGGATCTGAAACTCCTCATCCCTGGCAGTGGGATACATGTTCCCTTTGTGCTGTAGCTGCTGCTGATCACTGCCTTGATGATTTAATGTCAGGGGGAAAAAAAAGGTTGGCTTGGTTAAATTTCTGGAAATTGTTTTCTTTAGACATGTGGTTCTCTGGAGAGTTTTATCTTCATTTCAGTGCTTCTGGATTGTGTGTTTGCGACCCAAAGGTGGTGGCAGCAGCTGCTCCTCCTGTCTACAGTTTCAGTTGCCTGGGACAGGAACTAAAGACATTGTTTTCATCTTAAGGAGAAATTTCAAACCTCTCCTTCATGGAGGATGCATGGCCAGCATCCTCCATGTCATTCATTGATCCTCCATGTCAGTCATTGATGCTCAAGGTGACATTTTCTCTGAAGTCTTTGCTGGAATATTAGAGCATTGGTTGGGTCATACAGATGCAGGAGAGATGGGTGAGAGCCCTTTGTTGTTATTCATGGTGAAGATGCAGGATGCAGGACTTGTGTGGTGATGTCTAGCTCTTCTTGGCATATTGTTCATCATAGTTTAAACATGAAATGCCCTTCAAAAGCCATATTTGAACTCTTAGTCCCCAGCTGGTAACATTAGGAAAGTTATCAAACCATTATGGTATTGCTGGAAGATGTACATCACTGGGCTTTGCATTTTGTATCTATCTCTACTTTATATTCTCTAATCTCTGCTTCCTTTGTGTGGATGAATGTGTTCACTGTGCTTCCTGGCCACCAAGCCAGCCTCACGCTCCTGCTGGCATGCCTTCCCGGCTATGATGGACTATACCCTGTCTGGAACTCTGAGCCAAAGTAAATCCTTTCTCCAGGAAGCTACCTTTGTCACAGTATTCTATCACAGAATCAGAAAAGTAACTAATGTGCTCCCGCCTCAACATACTCAGCTTACCAGTAGTGGAGGTTTGTATGTGGCAGGGTATTAACTCTTCATCATGTTGTTCTTTAGCCATGATGATGCCATCTAGTCAGACAGCTCAAGATGCCCAACTTCCTCATCCATGCGAAACAGATGCTCAACATCATGAATGCATAAGGCTTAGAAAAGGCAAGAAGCAGCAGAACTCTTGAAAATCATTAACTCCATGAAAGTAGAAGATACTATTTAACTTAAATCTTATTTGAGCATGTCTAACAGTGTTGGGCTTTGCTTTGGAATGTAAAAACAAACCTCTGATTTAGAAATAGGAGCTAGAGTGGTATAGAGTTAACCTGTTCAAGGTGTGGCACATTCAAGTTCTTACACAGTTGTCCTACCTCATAATGTTTCCTCCATCTCATGCAGTATACCATCTCTCAGTACTAGACCTCAGCTAGGGACGTTAGTCAGGGGACAAACTCTGTTGTCCTTTGAATGAAACATGGTCTCTGAGTGATTGCTGTATGGTCTGCTCTGTGTGGCAATGCCCATGCAGTCTACAGCTGGGCTGTGCTCTTTGAAAACAGGCAGCTCCCTGGCCCCCTCTCCTCTGTCCATCGATCTACATAACTTCTAAAGAAGTGGACATGTGGACAGTGTGGCATGTGACACTGGCCACACAAACAGAGACTGCTTTGATGAAAGGGACATTCTGCTCATGTTTTTCTGAACAGAATTTGTAATTTTTGTGTTGTTATTTACTCAACAGTTTAGATTTATATCTCCTGTTGTCCTGTAGCTGCCATAAGAAAGCACCATCTGCAGAGCTCATTTTCCCCAATCTCTCACTTCCCCTCTCCAGATCTGCCCCTGCCCTGAGCTCCTGTTTCCCCTCTGTTAGTTTAAGCTTCTCTTCCAGTTTTTGAGGCAGGATTTCACTTTGTAGTTCAGATTTAGGCCTGAAATTCACTGTGTCTCTGGACTCTAACTCTTCCCTTATCACCCTTGTTTTGATTTTATGTGTTTTATATGGTTGCTTGATTTATTTATTTTTAATGAATAGGAAGCAGTGGCTTCAAGTCTTACACTTCTAATGTGGTTCCCTTTGTCCATATGATAGAGAGCCCCTATGGCAGGCTTTGTAAATTTGATGCCTTATTATTTGATGCATATGTGTCCATCATAGCTGGATCTTATTTTGTATTGTACCTTGTGTCACTGGAAAGTAACCTTCTTCATATCATGTAGTACTTCTTGGTGACATTTCTGTATGTTTGAAAAACTTTTAGATTAGAAATAATTGTTGAATGGGGAGGGACAAACCTGAGACAAACTAAAACTTTACTTCAGATTGTGAAACTACCTATTGCCATAAGCATAAAAAAGTTTACTTTTCCACTGAGCAGCTGGTCAGTAAACACTTGTGACCCCAGTCCATCCTAGCCCAGCAATCCAGGCCCTCTGTAGCTTTACCTGGGCTCCGGCTTCCCAGCCAGGTCCTAGAGTCAGAAGACTATTGACTGCTGTCTGTCCATCTTGTCCTATATACTTTTTTTTTTTTAACTACTTTGCTTTTTGTCCCATGTCTTAATATTCTAAAAGTATAAATGAAACACTGCATTTATCATGTAAATAGCTACATATTTTATACTTACAATGTAGATATATCTGTTTCTTTTTTTCATGGATTTTAAATAAAATGACTTTCAAACAGAAAAAAAGTAATCCTTTTTAAAAATTTTTTTATTTAGTATTTTTTTCTTATTTTACATATCAATCCCATTTCCCTCTTCCTGCCCCCAAAGCCCCCTATCCCACTCCCCATCCACTCCCCAGGGAGGGTGAGACCTTACATGAGGGATCATCAAAATCTGTCATATCATTTGGGGTAGGGCCTAGGCCCTCCCCCATGTTTCTAGGCTAAGGGAATAACCCTCCATGGGGAATGGGCTCACGAAGTCTGTTAGTGTACTAAGGATATATTGTGGTTGCATTGTCAGAGGTCCCATAGATTTCCCAGATTTTATAGATTTAAATAAATATATTTTATTTAAAATATATATTCAAGGGGTCTGGGTCGGTGCAATGCTGGTTTCCCAACTATCAGTTTGGGGTACATGAGTCCCCCTTGTTCAGGTCAGCTGTCTCTGGGTTTCTCCAGCCTGGTCTTGACCCCTTTGCTCATCACTCCTCATTCTCTGCAACTGGATTCTAGGAATTTGGCTCAGTGTCTGCTTCTGCTTCCATCAGCTACTGAATGAAGGCTCTAGGGTAGCATGTAAGCTCATCATCAATCTCATTATCAGGGAAGGACATTTAAGGTAGCTTCCCACTATTGCTTAGATTGTTAGTTGGGGCCATCCTTGTAGGTCTCTGGACATTTCACTAGTGCCAGATTTTTCTTTAAACCTATAATGGCTCTCTCTATTATGGTATCTCTTTTCTTGTTCTCCTCTATTCTTCCCCTGACTCAATCTTCCTTCTCCCTCATGTTCTCCTCTCCCCTTATATTCTTCCCTTCTCTTTCTCCTAACTCCCTCCCCCGCCCCTACCCCCAATTTGCTCAGAAGATCTTGTCTCTTTCCCCTTCTTTGGGAGACCATGTATGCCTCTCTTAGGGTCCTTCTTGTT
This sequence comes from Phodopus roborovskii, assembly GCF_943737965.1. NCBI lineage: Eukaryota > Metazoa > Chordata > Mammalia > Rodentia > Cricetidae > Phodopus > Phodopus roborovskii. Next base: position 5,796,166 of record NW_026126547.1, read on the forward strand.
CTTAGCTTCTCTTGGAAGTGTGGATTGTAGGCTGATAATCCTTTGCTCTATGTCTAAAATCCATATATGAGTGAGTACATACTGTGTTTGTCTTTTTGTGACTGGGTTACCTCACTCAGGATGGTTTCTTCAAGTTACAGCCATTTTCTTGGGAATTTCAAGATTCTATTGGTTTTTCCAATGAGTAGTACTCCATTGTGTAAATGTACCATATTTTCTTTATTCATTCTTCAGTTGAGGGGCATCTGGGTTGCTTCCAGGTACAAGTAATGCTGCTGTGAACATAGTTGAACAGATGTTCATCTTTTGGGTATATTCCTAAGAGTGGAATTGTTGGATCTTGAGGTAGACTAATTCCCATTTTTCTGAAGAACCACCATACTTATTGCCAAAGTGGCCATACAAATTTGTACCCCCACCAGCAGTGGAGAGGTGTTCTCCTTTCTGCACATCCTCTCCAGCATAAACTGTCAACTGTTGTTGATTTTTAACCATTCTGACAGGAGTAAGATGGTATCTCAGAGTTGTTTGGATTTGTATTTCCCTGATGGCTAAGGATGTTGAGCACTTTCTTAAGTGTCTTTCAGCCATTTTAGATTTCTCTATTGAGAATTCTCTATTTAGCTTTGTACCCTGCTTTTAAATTGGATGATTTGGTGTTTTGGTGACTAGCTTCTTGAGTGTTTTGTATATTATGGAGATCAGCCCTATTTCAGATGTGGGGTTGGTGAGGATTTTTTCCCATTCTGTGGGCTGCCCTTTTGTCTTGATAACTGTGTCCTTTGCCTTACAGAAGCTTCTCAGTTTGAGGAGGTCCCATTTATTAATTGTCGATCTCGTGTCTATGCTATTGGTGTTATGTTCAGGAAGCAGTCTCCTGTACCAGTTCGTTCAAAGGTGTCTCCCACTTTCTCTTCTAAGAGGTTAAGTGTGGCTGGACTTAAGTTGAGGTCTTTCTTTGATCCATTTGGATTTAAGTTTTGTGCATGGTGACAGATATGGATCTATCTCCAGTCTTCTAAAAGTCAACATCCAGTTGTGTCAGCACCATTGTTGAAGATGCTTTCTTTTTTCCATTGTATAGTTTTAGCTGCTTTGTCACAAATCAGGTGTTCATAGGTGTGTGGGTTAATAAGAGGGTTTTCAATTCTATTCCATTGGTCTACCTATCTTTTTTTTGTGCCATTACCATGCTGTTTTCAGGACTGTAGCTTTATAATGTAGCTTGAAGTCCAGGATGGTGATGCCTCTGGAAGTTTCTTTATTATACAGTGTTGTTTTGGCTAACCTAGGTCTTTTGTTTTTTCATATTAAGTTGAGGATTGTTCTTTCAAGGTCTGTGAAGAATTGCGCTGGGATTTTGATGGGGGATTGCATTGAATCTGTAGATTGCTTTTGGCAAGACTGCCATTTTTACTATTTTGATCCTACCTATCCAAGAGCATGGGAGATCTTTCTATTTTCTGGGATCTTCTTTAATTTCTTTCTTTATAAGACTCAAAATTCTTACTATACAGATCTTTCACTTGTTTGGTTAGCGCTGCCCCAAGATATTTTATGTTGTTTGTGGCTAATGTAAAGGGTGATGTTTCTCTTATTTCTTTCTCAGCCCCTTTGTTAACTAAATATAGTAGGGCTACTGATTTTTTTTGAGTTAATCTTGTATCCTGCTAGTTTGATGAAGGTGTTTTATCAGCTGTAGGAGTTCCTTGGTAGAGTTTTTTGGGTCACTTAATGTAAACGATCATATCATCTGCAAATAGTGAGACTTTAACATCTTCCTTTCCAATTTGTATCCACTTGATCTCCTTTTGTTGTCTTATTTATTGCTCTAGCTAGAACTTCAAGTATAATATTGAAGAGATATGGAGAGAGTGGACAACCTTGTCTTGTTCCTGATTTTAGAGGAATGACATTGAGTTTCTCTCCATTTAGTTTGATGTTTACTATTGGTTTACTGTATATTGCTTTTATTATGTTTAGGTATGTTCCTATTATTCTTGATCTCTCCAAGACATTTATCATGAAGGGGTGTTGGATTTTGTTAAAAGTTTTTCAGCATCTAGTGAGATGATCATAGGATTTTTCTTTCAGTTTGTTTATATGGTGGATTACATTGATAGATTTTGGTATGTTGAACCATCCCTGCATCCCTGGGTGAAGCCTACTTGGTCATAGTGGATGATTTCTCTGATGTGTTCTTGGATACGATTTGCCAGTACTTTATTGAATATTTTTGCATCAATGTTCATGAGGGATATTAGTCTCTAGTTCTCTTAATTCTTGAAAAAAACAAAATAAAAACAATTGTTGAAATCAGTTGAAAGACATTTAGGTATTAATTGTTGTATTCTTTTAGCTTTTCCAAAGGCCTAGAAAATGTCAAACTGAAAAGCTAGGATAGGATAGTAATGTGAAAGCCATGCAGAGTTTATCTCACACATGGTTGTGTTTGAGGGATAGGAAGTGAACAATTTCAATCTCAAAAGACAGATGTAAACCTGGACCAAGAGCTAGAAAGATGCCTCAGGAGCTAAGAGTATTTGCTGTTCTTGCATTGTATCTGGATTTATTTCCCAGTACAGGCAGTGAGTGGCTCACAACCACCTGTAGCTGCAGATCCAGGGGACCTGATGATCTCTTGTTGCTTCTAGACACACTATTCACCTGTGCAAACTTAAAAATATCAAAATAAAATACAATCTTTAAGTCCGAGATAAACCAGGAGCATTCAGTGCCCTGACACTCAAGTTCCCCATCATGAAATAGGAACAAACACACCTACATTTGCAGCAACATATGTAAAAATGGAAGAAATGTGGAGTGCTCAGTATAAGTGTTGTTAGCATCTTAGGATGCTACTATAAAAGTTCTACCAGTATTTTTATAGTCAAGAGTTCTGATTTTTGATTTTTTTTAATTTGTACAATAATGTATGTCTTAGAAATTGTTATGATTAGATATACGAAGTAATTGTTTATGTTTAATTTAAAAATCTCACTCTCATTACAAAATACTGGTGTTATGTTTTTATCCCTTACTGAAAGCCAGATGTTATTCTAAGTATATTTCAAATATTAAATCGATTCATTCTCATAACAATCTTATTTATTTCTACAATCTTATGAGATCTCTATAACTAGAAATCTCAGTGTAACTTGTGAGGAAATATGCACAAAGAGATATTCACTTTGTCCAACGTGACACAGTTAGTATATAGGAGAAGTTGGATTCAACTCCAGACATTTTGGCTCCAAAATCCGTACTTTGATCTGTAACATCATCTCAATATAAATATTAAAAAACAGTTTTCTATTATTGGGAGGTTACTAATTTGATTGACTGGGGTCATTTTGACATAATACAAAAGTATATATTAGATTTTTTTCCAGAATATTCCATCTGTGATTTAGCTCTCTAGAAGTTTTACTGACTAAATAAGTTGAGTAAATAAACATGGTCTCAAATAAAAAAAAACACACAATTAAATAAATAGCAGCAATAAACCTGCCTGGTAGGCAAAAATCTACATACAATGCAGCTAAATGTTATCTTCCTAAAATTTTAATTTGGTGGGAAGTTTCAGGTGGTAAGGACCTTAACAGATTCATTTGTTGCCATTTTGGAAGAGAAAGAGGTCTTTGAAAGGCAGGAAAGAGGCTATTATAGACTCAGAGGACTTTTCTCCATGAATCAGCTCCCATAGTCTCAGGTGAAGTAAGTGTGTCACACCTAAGCCAGGGACTAACATGTTCACTCACTCCTTAAAGGAGAAGAGATACCATATGCTCAGAAGTGTTGGTGTATACATGCTGATAAACTGTCAGCCTACTGCTATGACTTAAATATGTCCCCCAATGCAATGTGTTGGAAGCCTAATCTTCAATTTTATATGCTCATGTGTTTGGAATTGGGGCCCTTAGGAGGCAATGAGCATCAGTAGAAGTTGCCAGGGTGCAGTTCCCATGATGTCTTTAGTTGCTTTATAAAATGAGAGAGACTAAGTTGGCATCTGTTACATTACGATGCAGCAGGAAGGCTATCCCCAGCAGCAGAGCAGATCCCAGGACCATGCTTTTGTGTTTCCAGACCTTTAGCCATGAAGCAAAATCAGTGGTTCCCTGCTTAAAAAAAAGTAAATAAATTATCCAGTCTCAGCTTTTTCTTTTCTAGAACAGAACACAGATCTCAAAGATTGTGATAGAAGGGGATTGCCTGTAACATCAAACAGGAAAATGCCTTTGAAGAGGATGAGTCATCCGTGGTTGCCAGCATCATGTCACGTCCAGCTAGATGGGAAAACCGCTTTGGCTGCTCACACATACACTGTCGTTTTGAAAGGTGACAGACTATTTGACCAACAAACACTAAAAAGAGATTTTGAGCTTCTGTGAAGTTAGTATGAGGTCACTCACTGTTAAAGTATAATAGGGCAGCTTAGATAATGCCTTCACTGACAGGCACACAAATGACCAGTATCACATATCACCTTTATTTGCAGACAGGCCTGTCCCTTAGCCTGTTCTGGCCAATGTCTGATGTTAGCATTGGGATCAGCTTTAGAAAGACCTGGACTGAGGAGAAGATTCATTGGTTCAACTATTGAAAGGAAGACAAAAAGGTCCAGAGTCTGTAATTTCCCCACCCACATTAAGTTATTTGGATAAAACTCTGCTGTCATAATGGGACTGAACTCACTAAAAATAAAATATGTCTGAGACTACTTTCTCAGGTTTGACTACTCTGTCTGTGAGAAAAAACAGAGAAATTTGGGGGCCTCTGCAAAATGCAGCCCTGTATCAGAAAGTGTTGGCTTTTGTTGAAATTTATTGCTGGAGATTTATCGACTTGGGAGATAAATATTGACCAAGTCAAAGTCAAGGTTATTACTTATCTTCAGGAATAATAAATCTTAGTGTTTTCAGTGACACAAAGTCAATATGTACTTTGCTGCATAAAGTCCAAATGAAGAGTTTCATCGAAACATCTGTAAATCTCTCCATCATGACCACAATGGTAGCTTTAAAATTTTTATTATTAAAGAAAGAATGGTATAGAGGCCTGGTGGGAAGATATGCTGCTCACTGCTATGAAGGTAGCCAGGTAGCCCCATTTTCAGGATGAAGGAACACTTATTGGCTCTATGGTTGTTAATTGGTTCCTGTTGTCCCCCATTCCAAGTCAGAAGAATCAAAATTTTCTTACCCTACATAGGAGGTAGAGTGAACTATAGATTCCTGGCCACTGGTACATTTCAGGGCAAAATATTGTAACTTTCTAGTACATGCAGTAAGTGGATTCTGACAAAAATGATTTACCTTCTCAGTTCACTCAGTCTACATCACTCAGCAGTCATAGGGTAGTTAGCTCTATACAAGCCTTTCTGTAAAAATAGTTATGGATGCAGAAATAATGGAAAAAAACGTTAGTTCTTCCCTTGGAAAGTTCTTCTCCAGGGAGCCATATGTGGGGTGACTAGCTGACTGATGTCCCTTATGTCAGGGGTTGCAGTTACAATAGGCTGCCTTCACCTGAGTCCCCCAGGCATGTAGATGGGTCCAACTGTGTGGCTGTTTCAGATGTCATGCTTGGCTATCATTGCAGGAGCTCAGCCTCAAAACGGGAGTCCAGCTCCCTGGAACTGTTTACTGCCACCTCTCTTCTGCAGTACTAGCTGTCCTTTAGTTCCTATTTATTTGTTTATTTTCTGGGATGGTGATTAAGCTCATAGCCCTTGTGCATGTGAGGCAAAGATCTTACCACTAAGCTACAGTCCTAGCCCTTGCAGTCAACTTTCAAACCAGTAGCCACAGATTTATCCACAGTTTTAGCCATACACACTTATGTTTAAACCCTTGAGGATGGCTTATATGTGTGTTAGTTTCTTTGGAGCTAAGACAATAAGTTATAGTATGCCTTTTGTAACTGCAGATTCTATGCCTACAGATTGAACTATTGTGGCTTAGAAATATTTTGAAACTAATATTAGAAATTTTCTTTTATTGATAGTGTGTGTGTGTGTGTGTGTGTGTGTGTGTGTGTGTGTGTGTGTGTATGTGTGTGAGTGGAGAACAGAGGACAACCTGTAGAAGTCAGTTCTCCCTTTCTACCATGTAGATTCCAGGGAAGTGAACTCAGGTCATCAGGTTTATTTGTAAATACCTGTGTGCAAACAAAATCGTTTTGTTGACTCAAATTCCGGAAAGTTTCAAAAGTCAAAACTTAAATTTGCTGTCTATATTCAGGTGAAAGGCAGAAAATTCTATCTTGTCTACTGTGTTTGTATTTATACTGGACATAGACAGACTTATTTTTTTATTATTACCCTCAAGAAATATATATATATTTTACACATTGTATTAACTTTTGTGAAGAATTTGGAGATGACAAAGTCCACAGGGGAATGTGGATGTGTTGTGTAAAAATATGATTTTGTATAAAGACCATACCGTTTTGTAGTAAGGGTTGGGCACCTTTCGGTTCTGGAATCTACAGAGGTCCTGGAACCAGTGCTTTGCAGATGGCAAGGAACAACTCTCACACAAACCAGGGATCTTAAAACAACAGCGATTTTTCTTTTTTGAGGTTTCAGGCATGAGTCTCAAATCAAGGAATCTTCATGGCTGTGCTCCTGTGACGATCCTTCTCCGTCTCTCCCAGTTTCCAGTGCTTGTGCACACACTTGGCATTCTGTGGTGTGCAGCTGCACCACTCTTATTTCTGCTTCTGTTGTCTCACAGCACTCCTCCGTGTGAGAATCTGTGTGTACTCTCTCTTTTCCAGAATGCCAGCCGTTGGACTAGGGCCTATTATATTGCAATAGACCTTCATCTCAGTTTATTCTTAAAAGACCCCCTACCCCTGCACTGCCTGGTGTGGTGGCACATGTCTTTAATCCCAGCACTCCAGTGACAGGCAGATCTCTGTAAGTTTGAGGCCAGCCTGGTATACAAAGCAAGTTCCAGGATAGCCAGGGATGTTACACAGAGAAACTGTCTTTTACCCTAACCACCGGAGAGAGAAAAACTGTAGATATATATGTAGATATCTATAGAGAGAGATATGAAGGGAAGGAGGAAGGGAGGGAGAGAGGGATGGAGGGATGGAGAGATAAGATCCCTCTACTCCAATAAGCTCCTATTCAAAGGCACCGAATGTTAGAACTCAGTCTGTCTTTTGGGAGACACTGCCCCTCCTACCACCTCTTCCCCAAAATAAAACTTGATCAATGGACTTTTGACCTTAATGGTCTCACCTCCTCTGACTACTTGCTTTTGCCCAAAACCAGCTCTAACACTGTCTTATCTCTTCCATTTCCTGAATCTATATGGAGTCTTTCTCCATCACTCTTCCCTCTGTTTGGAATCTGTTCCTTTGTAGTAGACTTTCTTTCCTTCAAACCTGTACTCAGAGAACCTTCTTTGGTCACTCAGTGTAAGTCTACTAATCTTTGCTGTGTTTTGTGTTTCCCTCACAGTCATCACCAACTGTAACGGACTTTCTACTTCAGGCTTCTCTCCCGCATGAAGAGCAGGTGCCTTGCCTGACTTGTTTGTGCCTTGTAAGCCCTTGCTGGGACAGAGTGGACCCTTACCCAAGATCTGTTGGTGAATGAATAGTAAGTTTCCTCTGGCACAGCCTTGCAGAAGGTTGGTCTGGGGCCATATGTTATCTAAAGATTTGTCTCTCGCTCTGGGTGACCTTTCCTTGGTTTTTAAAATCTGCCACACACATAGCCTATGTCTACCACACCAAACAGGTTTAGCCTCTCTGGAGTGTTATTATTTGCAGGTTTAAAGGAAGCTGGGAAGGACTTTACATATCTGTATCTTGGCATTAAATTTGTGTCTTTATACTGAAAAGAAAATGTGGCTTTAACTTGCTTTTACTTAGGACAGTTTAGAGTTTATTTCACTTAATGCTTCTATGAGTCCTATACCTTTCTGGAGTTTTCATGCTTCCAGTTATACCACAAAAGACCCAGGAGATACAGCAACTCAGTAAAACAAAAAAGGCTTTCCTGAATCTAGTTTCTTTGGGATACCTTGCATTTCCTAGAGGGTGGGCTTAGTAGAACAGTTGGGGTTTGACGGGTACACATTAGAAGAATAGAAGCAATATGAGCTCAATGTCAATTATCCTCAGCACAGCCCAGAATGACATGGAAGCCAAGGACATCAACTTCCCAGAAGCAGGAGTGCTCAACAGTCTCTTTGGGATCCTTATAAGTAAGTGAAAATTTTAGTCTCTCTGGGCCTTGTGATCTGTGTTCATACCTGGGGTGCTGTGATTGGGGGCATTGTTGGTCTTCTGTGAGACTCGTTGGTATTTGACTGGACTCTCCTTTGGGAGATGATTAGCTCATTAGGAGGGAACAGTACTTTCCCACTGGTGTGCAACTTTGTGGCAATAGATTGCTATAAAGCAAGGCTTCCCCTTGTGATATTGCAGCCTCCTGCACCCATTTGCTCTTTTAACATCTGCACACTGCAAAGCAGTCGAAAACCATCACCAGATACGGGTCTTGATCTTGGAATCCCAAGCCTTTAGAACTGTTATATCAAAGAAACTTCCTTCTTCCCTTTATAAGTTACTGACTTGGGTGCCTTCTATTCATATGGGAAATGGGCTAAGATAGAGGTAGTCTTAACTTCTATGTAAAAAAGTAGTATACCTTCAGCTTTTCAAGCTATACAGACACAGTCACCAGAGTGAGATAAACTGGAGATAACATGCAAATGAATGGGCAAAGCCATCATTCAATTAAACTTTACAGATACTAAAATTAGAATTAGGTCTAATTTTCTTTTTCTTTAAGGGATTTAAAAATTTTTTTATATATTTTTCTTATTTTTACATATAAATCCTAGTTCCTTCCCATCCTCCCATGACCCTGACCTACCATCCCATTCCCCATTCACTCCCCAGGGAGGACAAGTCCTTCCAGGAGGGATCATCAAAATCTTTTGTCGTTTGGAGTAGGGCCTAGGCCCTCCCTCATGTCTCTAGGTTAAGGGAGTATCCCTCCATGGGGAATGTGCTCCCAAAGTCCTTTTGTGCACCAGAGATACATCCTAGTTCCACTGTCAGAGGTCCCTTAGACTGCCCAGGCCTTATAACTGAGACCCATGTTCAGGGGTTCTGGGTCTGTCCAATGCTGGTTTCCCAGCTATCAGTCTGGGGTGCATGAGCTCCCCGTTGTTCAAGTCAGCTGTCTCTGTGGATTTCTCCAGCCTGGTCTTGACCCCTTTGCTCATCACTTCTCCCACTCTGCAACTAGATTCAGGAGTTCAACTCAATGTTTAGCTGTGGGTGTCTGCTTCTGTTGCCACCAGCTACTGGATGAAGGGTCTAGGATGGCATATAATCTCATTATCAGGGAAGGGCATTTAAGGTAGCCTCTCCACTATTGCTTAGATTGTTAGTTGGGGTCATCCTCATATATCTCTGAACATTTCCCTAGTGCCAGATTTCTCTTCAGACCTATAATGGCTCCCTCTATTATGGTATCTTTTCTGGGCCTAATTTTCATATGCCACACAATAGTCTCTGTTGCCATTTAAGCATGTAATGTTAGTTCTTAGCACATGTGCCATATACAAACAGGTATTGGGCAAGTTTGGCCTGTGAGCTTGCTCTGTGGGAGGTATAAAGGCACAAGTCCCAGAGTCATTGTGAGAATTGGTGGGCATATGCTTTAGCCAAAGCTTGATGCCATGGTGCTCATTCACCAGTGGTATTCATGTATCCCTAACCCAAAGGGAAACAGACACGTCTGGGACATGAAGCATGAACTGGAGGCTGAGTGACCACTTCGGTCTAATGGGAGGTCTGCTACTTCAACACCCATTCTCCAACCAGAGCTCTTAGCAGTTTCCTCTCAGCCATTGATGGACTGTGCTGAAGGCATGGCATCTTGCCATTTTTATCTCTTCTCCAGCTTAGTTTTGTTTTGTGTTCTCTTCTTCCTCTCCCAGTTCTCTCTTTTCTAGGACACCTGCATTTCTTCTCTGTAAATCGGGAGATTTTGAGACGCTAGGTACCCAGGGAGTAAGATGAATGTTTGAAAACCTTACTCTCTGAATGACTTTCTGCAAGGGAAAGTGTGGAAGAAAAGCAGTGTGTGGTATAAAGACAAGAGCAGGCTACTCTCTGAGTACTTGGGGAGGAAAAATGACATGCAGGTAGCATTCCCTCCATGAAAACCCATCCTGTAGAATTAAAGGCACAGACACAGGCTATGGAACAGTTCTAAGAATACCAGTGATGTGACTAGAGGCTCTCCACCTCTTGTACCTGGTTGTCATGGTACAAGGCATGCACATCACATGGTTAAAGTTTCTTAAGTACTGTATACATAGCTCTTGGCTACATACCTAGCATGCAACATTTGACAAATGCTGGCTAGAACCTAGGACCTACTGCATAGAGGCAAGCATGCTAAAACTGAGCCAGGCCAACATCAACACATGACATAACTTCATTCTTTATGGCTGAAAAGGATTCCATTGTATATATACACTGCACTCTCCTTATCCACTTCTCTGATTGTGAACACATAAGTTTGTTCTATAATGTTACTGTTGCAAACAGTGCTAAAGTGAACAGTTATATATGACTGTCTGTGATATGTGGAGTTAGTGTACTCCCAATAAATATCAGGGATGTAATTGCTGGATCTGGTAGGTCTGTTTGTAGGTTTTTGTTGTTTATTTGTTTTTAGAAACTTCCATACTGAATCCTACCAGCAATTATAAGCTCATCAAGTACTTGACTTGTGTGAAAAGCTCAGTAAGAGACGAAATCCCTCTGCCAATCTCTCCCTTCATAGAGTTTATACTCTACCTACTTTCTTCAGTTAATATCAAATCCCAAAGCTCACACTTGCCTACCTGAGAACACAAACATTCTACTGAACACTGAGTACACGTTTCAGTGTACTTCAAGGGTCTGCTTTCTGGAATCTAGTATTCACCTTTTATTTGTGCTTTAGGTAAATCTTTTTTAGCATATTAGTTCTTTTTAAAAGGATATTTTCTAATGACTGTACTGAGGTAAGGATATTATATTCCTTTAATAATACTATCCAATCAATACTTGGGAAGATGTGATAAAGTATATACATTTACATACTGTAGGTAACAGAGTAAAGGTTTCAGATCAACATCCATAAAAGGGGTGAGTGATTTAATCTATTTGGGGATATAACATGAGGAACTAATCCAAAACAATAAAATCATAAGCATAGAAAGATTGTTGGAGAGGTGATTAACATTTCATTATACAGAGTTGGGAAAATAATTAAAATTTAAATCTGAAACATATGGAAATTTTGAAATCATACAAACAAAGATACTCAAGTAAGATAAAAATGTTTGTTATGGAGGTTTCTCTAATCAGGGGACATTAAGTAATTAAGCCTTAGAATTAGGAAAAGACACCAGAAGTCTACGATCACGCAAGGGTGAGCCCAGAAGAGAACCAATCCCAGAAACATATCACGTCTCTTCAATTCCAGGGTCCACAAATGTGACAGTGTAAATTTCAGTTGTCTAAAGCATACAATCCATGACACTTTGTTATGGAAGCCTGAGCAGACTCATTTGGGGGCAGAGAGAAATGAGCTCAGCATGTGTTTTGAAATAAAGAATTGACAAATAGTGGTATCTACTTACAGAGAGTGAAATGAAACCCCAAAGAAACAAACAGAATGGCAGGGTGTCTGTCTAATCTACTAAGCATTGTTTCACTTCTCTATTTCTATCCGTTAAAATTTATTTTATATAATATATTGAACTATAATTAATGTACTGTGTTACTAACTCATTATTACCATTACAAAATATCTGACAAAGTACAATTTAAAAAAGGAGGGATTTACTTTGTCTGACAGTTGCAGGGCATATAGTCCATCGTGGCATAGCAGACATGGTGGCAGGAACAGGAGGCAGCTGGTCACTTTATGTCCAACTCAGGAAGCACAGGCAGATGAATGCTTGTAATCAACTTGTTTTCTCATTTTTATTCAGTTGGGTACCCCAGCCCATGGAATAGTACTGCTCACATTTAGGATGGATCTTCACCTCGATCAGCTTAACATAGATGTTCTTTTACAATCATGCCCAGAAATTTGTTTCCATGGTGATTCTAAATGCCATCAAGATTAGCCATCATCTCTACCTCTTGTCAACCCAACACCTATGTACATTACTTTTAAACCATAAATTCTATACCTTGTCCCCATAGGCTCATGGCAATCTCAAATGTATTCAAGCAGACTTCAAAAATCCCCATAGTCTTTAAACAATTTAAACATTATTTAAAAGGCCAAATTCTAAGTCTTATCTGAAACTCAAGGCAGTCTCTTGAGTTGCACATGTTAAACATGTGACAGCACAGAGTAGATATTCTAATCCAAAGACTAAAGGAGCCATTTCATTCTAAGACCAAACTCCGGCAGGGAAACACCAAGCCCTACAATTCCATGTCCATTTGAGGGGCTCTTGAGGAAATCATTGGGCTCTGAAGGGCTTAGGTACACTACTCTCCAGTTCTGCTGCCCACAGCACACATAACCGCTCTCTCCATATTGGCAGTTTTGTCCCATGGTCTGGGTGTCTTCTAAATCCCAAGTCCACGTTGCAACCCAGGCTTCTCCTTCAAAGGCTTCTGCAATGATCTCAGAGGGTGACCAACCATGCCATACATTGCCTGGCTTGAGTCCTTTGGAAAAATGGTGTCAAACTTCATGACTCCAAAACCAATACCATGTAGACAATGCTACCATGTTCTGCAGTCAGCTTGAGATGGAGCCTGCCTCTCTGGACCATAGTTACACTGGCCCTTGTGTGCTGATGCTGGGGAAACACTTTCCTAGGAAGTTGTTTTGAGCAGGGATCTCCTTCTATGGTTTCTCAGTTTACACGTACTCTTTAAAAATGAGAGAGAGAGAGAGAGAGAGAGAGAGAGAGAGAAAGAGAGAGAGACTTGCTTCACTGCATGAGAGGAGGTCAGAGGACAATTTGTGTGAAATAGTTCTCTCCTTCAACCATGTGGGTCTGGGATTGGACCCAAGACACAGGGCTTAAGGTCACTGAGCTATTTTTCTCTAGGTGTTCTCCTTTTAGATGAATTTGTATTTTCACAAACTGGAACCTTTGACAGGTATGGTCTCTTTCCCTATTATCCCAGTTTAAACAATTACAGACACATTGTTGTTTACACTGTCTTTGGCCCGAACGTTCAGTTTGATCACGACTTTCCTTACTGCCAAACTTCATTTTTTTCTTTCTGTTCTCCCTTTTGATCTTTGTCGACGTGGACCTGAAAGCAAGCAGTACCCACAGCACAACTGAAAGCTAGCTTGTGTTGACAATTTCTTCACCAAACATATTAGTTTTAATTTAACTTCTCTCAAGTTCTTTGGACGTGGCAGAATGTAGCCAGATTCTTTGAAAGCAACAGGCATGGTTTACCTCATGAGCTTGGACTATACTATTTGGGTTTATCTCAGATTTCTCGTCTTACAGGTCTCCACTAGAATGTCTCGTTAAGCCCTATTTACAAAATTCAAGACTTTTCTAGCCCAAGCTTACAAACTTTATCACATCACTCCTATAAACCAGTTCCAAAGGCCCAAGAACCACATGGTTAGGTTTACCAAAACAATGGGCCAACTTCTCCATAATAATATTTTAGTTTCCTTTTCATTTTTTTTCTTCTGAAAAAAAAAGTAAGTAAAAGGGGGGTTTAATCATGTCTCAAATTTCTGGGTAGATGTAGTTCACCATGAGAGGGAAGGTGTGGTAGCAGGAGCACGCAGAAGCAGTTCATTACATCGGGTCCATGGTCAGCAAACACAGAGCAATGAAACCTTAATGGTCAGGTCCTTCCATTTCTCCTTTACATTTGGTTTGGGGACCCCCCTCACACCCCATCCCATGCAATGGTACTGCTCACATTTAAGGTAGGTCTTCCTCCTTTATTACCTAATTGAGAGATTCTTTTGACTATGTATGTAGAAATTTGTTTTCATGGTGACTCCAAATGCCATCAAGTTGACTATTGATATTGACCAAAACACATACTTTAAAACTCGTGTTTTAGTACATTTACAAAGTAGGGCAACCTTTCCCACAGCTGGTCATTACAGCATGGGTCATCACTTTCAGGGAAACCTATATTAACAGGTGTTACCCATTCTTCTTCCAGCCTGTGGGAACTTCTTCTCATGTACTTTTGCTCTCTTTGGCTTTGACTACTCTGGATATTTTGTATAAATGGAAATACATAATTCTCTAACCTTGTCTTCTGACATTTCAGTGGCTAGTGGCTGAGACTCTTCCTCATTGCCAGCTCCTGGAGTCTCTGTTAAGGCTGGTGGCAATTTTAGGGCCCACCTTGGTTGTTTCTTGACTTTTGGTGACCACTGACTTCCATTGAGTGATGTCTAATACCTTGGAAACTGATGTTTCTTAAATTTTGTTATTGTTTTTTCATCAACCCCCACCCAGTGTGTGTGTGTGTGTGTGTGTGTGTGTGTGTGTGTGTGTGTGTGTGGTGTTTCATATGAGAATTTGCACAACATACTTTGTAGATGAGCAAGAAAGATTGCTCAGAGTTGAGAGGAAGGGAACAAAGGGAGCAAAGACCTAGATTTCATTGAATAAAGTCTATGCCAGGAAGCAGCTTCTTAAAACACCAATCCCTCTTCGAACCATTTTACATGAGAAGTCCTGTGTGGGCTCTTCCTCAAAATGCCTCTCAGACATTCTTTGACCTTTATACCACCATTTTATTCTACCTTAATTTATGATGGTTACTTATTATCACTTAAATTGTAATTATTTTTAGCTTGATCTTTCTCTTATGAAAATTTAATTAGGCCAGAAGAACATGTTACAACCTTGTTATTCAGACTTATAATACCTAGCTCATAAGTATTTTATAAACATTTATTGCAATAAATTGATTTTTATTAATATTTTAATTTACAAAGTTTATAATATTAGTAAACCATCTTCTTTCTTTCAGTAGAGAGGAAGAGGAAGGATGAAATATATCAAATCTTTTTGCCTGAGGCTTATGTTGAAGACATTTGAAGCAGGTAATGGTACCAGGTCCTAGTTCATCCTTGCATTTGTCTTCTTGATTTGCTTCTCATGAATAGTACTGAGCCATAGAACCTTCTGTGGTGATAGAAATATTCCCTATCAGGATGGTTCAGTGTGGTTGCTGCTATTAGTCATATGTGGACAATGAGTACTTGATCATGAGACCGGGGTGTCTAATATTTGATAGAAACCAATTTGACACCTGAGACCATTGGCTACCATATTGGATGGAACAGCTCTACACCACTGAAGACAGAATTCTTTTATCTTTCAACCTTTGAACTGTACATGCTCAATAGGAACTGGAGAGGGGTTTTGTAATTGTCTTCTGAAGGATGACAATACTCTTGCCAAAAAAGGAAAAGGAAACTGTATAAAATTAAAATCCGAATCTGAAGTGAATGGAAAAGGTAAAGCAACAACATATTTCAACATGGCTGCCTAAACAAGACCTTAACAATGGCAATACAGTAGACATGATAGCATGGAAGGGAGAAATCTCTGGAGGCCCCACCCCTAAACAAAGAACTATATGCAACTAATGACTTCTCAATGAGGAAAAATTAGTCTTTCTCAAAGATGAGCCCCCTACTGGGTTATCTAAAACAAAGTGGTCTGCTCCCAAATCATATACATACAAACAACACTAAACAGACTCAGTACCTTGCATTTATATATTTATATATGTATGTATGTATATGTGTGTATGTATGTATGCATATAACAATCATAAAGACAAAGAGATCATTAATTTAAGAAAGAGTAAGTGGGGTCATGGAAAGGTTTGGAGGGAGAAAGGGAAGTATGGGATATAATCATTAAGATAACAAAAATGGTCAGGTGAAAACTATTGCTTCAAAAGAAGAGGGTTTCTTAAAACAATGACTTACTTGTGTAATCCATGAGGAATAGTTTGCTCAAAGTTCTGTATTTCTCTGTCTTGGTAAGTGTATGTAAACAGTTACGCTCACTCCCTCTTATGTGTGTGTTTATGGAACTAGAGCATATACATGCATAATTGTGCTATTTAAACATTTTAAAACTTAACTTTATTTTGCAAAAGGAACAGCCTCCAGTTCAGCAACCATCCATATCGTTGGCGCTTGAACTTCATGATAGTAACCCTGTCATTCTAACCTCTTTCAGTGTGAAGGTCATTTGGAAGGTCTCCTTTGTCCTGCCCAGATTGTTTCACCACTTTTTCGTAAAGGCAAGTGTGTTCGTTCCTTGGGGCTGCTGTCAGCAGCTGCCAGGGGCTGGGCAACTCAGGCAACAGGACTTATCTCTTACAGGGTCAGGGACTCTAAAGTCAAGAGGTCAGCAGCATTAGTTCCTTCTGGATGCTGTGGAGGAGGCTAGTGGATACATCTGTGTATGATGTTTCTTGGCTGATATCTGACTTTGTAGTTACATGGTGTAAGAAGAGGAGAAAAGGGGCAGTCCCTGAGCATTTGGGGTTATCCATGTGATCTACATGCAATATCATCTGTGCCAAGCTGATTCCTTGGAGGCACAGATTGGGGCACTTGCACTAGGCACCCAGAAAAGATGGATATGCTGGTTCGTTTTTTGTCAACATGACACAAGCTGTCGTCATCTTGGAAGAGGGAGGCTCATAAAATTCCTAGGCATGTGGTGTTGGGCTGTGTAAGAAAGCAGGCTGAGAAAGCCATGACGAGTAGGACAGTAAGCTTAAGCATTCCTCCATGGTCTGTGCTTGAGGTCCTGTCTCCAGGGTCTTCTTTTGACTTCCCCCAAGGATGTTATATGATCCAGAGTTGTACAACGAAATAAACCATTTCTCTCCCATATGGCTCTCTTCATGTGTTTATGATGTAAAAGCAATAGAGGGCAAATTAAAGAATAGCACAGGACTCTCTCAGTCTGTGACTTAGACAGTGAGGCAGAACTGCTCTGTATGGTGTCACTTGGGTACAGGTTGACACGAGTCTTGCTTATCCATCCTGATCTCCATTTCCCAGGTCATCTTCTTCCTGGACTTTGTGTCTTTTCTTGAGGATGCTGATCTCTGTCAGCATCCTACCCTCAATGCCATTTTTCTTGACAATGTCATGTGAAAAGAGTTGATGTCTAACAGCTGAAGTCTTGACAGAGACTCAGAAGATGAATGGGAGTAAGGGAAAGATAGGTTGTGAATGAGGTGCACCATATGTAGTGAGCACCTGCTGAGAGCTAGGGGTCACAGTGAAGCTGTGAGAAGGCCCCTTTCTTACTATAGCCCCTAAAAGCTAGAGTACTGCCCAAAGAGCAGGTATTGCTACACAACTCCCACAGGCCAGCTCCAGTGAGTAAGACAGGCTTTGTTTATCATCGCCTCCCCACCCAAACCACACTCAAATAAGCAGCGAAAACCTCCAGACCTTAGTCATCAGGCGAGGTAAATTACAAACTTCTAAGAGTGTGGCTTCTCCGAGATACCACATTTTCCTCGTATAATGAGCCTGCAGTTTGTGGCAAAGAATGACTTAAGAACAAGTGAACTCACTGTCTAAAAAGAGAGTTTTTATCACTATCAATTGCTCTCTGACTGACAGGACTGTTATTTCTTTCAGTAGGAGAAAGGGCTAAAATACAGAGAGAAAACCTAGAAATAAACACAGCCTGCATAATGGCAAGGTTTTGTGTTGCCAACGTCAAAAGAGCAAGTTCCTGGGTAAGAGTCTTCGCTTACTCCTGTTACAGTGACTTTGTAGCTTCTGACTCCCTTAAAGTGGCTGCCACAGCCACTTTGCCATCAGTGTGGGGCTGGAAGGCAGCAGTAGCTGAGGCAGTGTCATTGTGAACCAGAAGCTCAGTTGAGCAGGCAGAGCCTGGTGAATGAAGTAGGAAGAGTCCACAGGCAGAGTCTTCAGGTGGAGATACTATCCCAGTATACATAGAAGGAAGCCTGCAGTAGATTCATCCCTTAGGGGAGTGGCACTCAAGATTTCCCAGAAAGAACATTTGAGGTAGTTGTGTGGCACAATGTAGGATTAACCACACAGAGGGGAGGAGAGTTCTTCTCGCCAGTAACATGGAGGTAAGTTCATCCAGTGACCAAGATCTTGACTTGGCTAGAATGTAGAGCACAGCAGGGAGGAAAAAGTAAGGATAAGACAGGCTCACAGAGTGTGCTGATGCATGACAGCTGGAGAGGAAATGCCTTGTGAGGGTGTTACACAGAGGCCGATGTAGCCAGATCTACAATGTAATCACTGGCAGAATGTCGAAGGTGTGTGAGGTATGCAGGATACCATGTCATCCAGTAGCAGGGTTATTCTGGGAATCTAGGTGAAGTATCTTGACATGACACTGAGGCACGGTCTGAGTTTCAGGAACTTCAGCAACTTTCCTTTTATAATGTTTGCCCAACTGTTAATTTTGTATTGTTACTCGAAAATTTCTTAGAGGCAGCAGCAGAAGGCACATTGCAGATGGCAGAAATATTTTTCACAGCTTTTATGGTGGATAACAATATACTTGACATTTTTCTCATTAAATGTGAGCTTTGCTGTATGATTAAACTCACTAGGCATCTGTGATCTAAAATTACAAATGTGAAAAGCAACAGCTCAAATGTTTCAGTCAATAAATACACAGGAGACAGTCAACATGCAACAACTCCATCATCTGCTCTCTTCAAGGAGCTGCTCCGCTGACATTGACAATGCTTTTGGCAGTGGCCTCACCTTCACACCAACAAGAATAAGGAAACCAAAGTCCCAGACTGCTAATTACATCCTGGGAGTCCAATAGGAGTGAGTGGTTTCCATTAGGAAATCTCAAGGCTGAAGGCAGACTGAGCTGGGAGAAAAGAGAGGCTTTATTGAGGCAATTAGGGAATTACCAAGAGGGTCCCTAGGGCAATAGAACTACACGGAGTAATCCACTGTAATATAAAAGCATGGAAGATGAGTGGACAAGTCCAGTGAACAGCAGGCTATGTATGTGTGCATTTGCTGAGGCAAGTCTCAGTGTGCATGTGTGTGTTTGTGTGTTTGTGTGTGTGTGTGTGTTCCACACTTCGCTAAAGGAAAGATTTTTCTGAGAACTATTCTCATATACAAATTAACTACTTAGCCAGGGCCCTAGGGTCCCAGATCCCCAGTGACATCTGCCACATGTGGAGAGTCAGAAGTAAAGTGTGGCTACTGTCATGGCCACAACACAGAAAGAAAACTGGCCCATGCAAATCCTAACAAGCTAGTGGGAATTCACACAAGGGAGTGGTAGTGGAGTGGATGAACAAGGACTGTAGAGCAGAGGAAGGATGTGTTCCATTTGATACTACTGCATGTTTTAGAGACAAGGCATGGTATGTACGATGTATAAAAATGAGTGTACCAGGTGTTCTACAGAGAGTCAGGATGAAGGAGACAGGAATGTGACAAGGTGGTAGGGAGGGGCAGCTGGACCAGTGGAAAAGATCAGCAGAGAACATAGGTCATCAGAACACAATTAGATGAAGGAATTTACAACCTGTCCACAGTATGGCCCTATTCCTGATTTACACTGATAGCAGACTTTGTCTGTTTGGGGCATTAGAGCTGGGCTGATGCTTAGATGCTCAGCTTCTCCAATGTCATTGTTAAGGTACCTGTATGTGGTTCTCAGATTTCCATAACAAAATATCTCATCTGGGCAACTAGTACAGAGGCATTGGTTTTTTCATGGACCTGGAGGATGTATATAGAAGATCTGGGTGCAGGCAGCAGTGTGAGCTTTTCTTAAAACCCATCTCCTCTCTGTGTTCTCACCTGTTCTTCCCATTGTCTATGTTCTAATCACTTCTTAAAGATGTCAGACAGATTAGATAACCCCGATGACTGCAGTTTAATTTAACAACCCCTTGTATGAATGACGTTGTTTCCAAATGCAGTTATATTCTGAGATACCAGGAGTTGATATTTTAACATATGAATCAATAGAGCACAATTTAGATCTTAATAAGTGACACAATGCTACATACTTGTAATCTCTGCACTAAGGGAACTAAGGCAGTCATAGATTTAAAGGCAGTCTGGACTATGTAATGAAAGCCTGTTAGAGTGTAAGAGATGGGGAGGGAAGGAGAGAAATTGGGCCCATATATATATATCTATATATATATATAGGCCCTGGGTTTGGATCCTGGTACCATACTGAAAATAAATAAGACCCCAGTGACCCCAGCTTCCATATTCCATACTCCATACTCCATACTCCATGGCTTATTCAAGACGTTCCTGTCATCATTTCCTTAGTTACTCTTTAGTCTAGGAGATCAGAACTTAAAACCAAGAGTTCTGAACATCTCTCCATTTCTTCAAGAGCTATCAGGATGTGGTTGACCCTCAAGACTTTGGGAATCCAGCAAGTAGGGCATAAATATGTGGTCTAGACCCGTACTTAGGCTATCAGGAAGAGAGAGGGCAGGAATAGTCCACATATCCCCTTTCCTTTGTAATATATATGGAATGTTAAAAAGGAGTGGAATCTCCTGATATGCTGAGAGTTCAAAGTGACAAAGATTTATTCCTCCCACCAGACCTCACCCATGATACCTACCCTCATGTAATCCATCAAAAGCAAAGTCTGGCTCCTCTTCCTGCGTTTTCTCATGCCTCCTAAGTAGGGAAAGAACAGTGATGAGACAGGCACGTCCTCTCAGGCATGTTTTCATTGGATTCAAGTTTCTTCTGAGTGGCCCCACCTTTATCTTGTGGTTAGCTCTCTGAGGTAGGGTTTAATTTAGCTTGTGACCAAATGAGTAATCGTGGGTTTTTCAGCTCCTGAAGACTTTGGCTGCAGTCTCAGCTGAGAAGCACCGTTATGCCCTCAAGGCGGTGTTCATGGGAGCCCAGTATTTCTCTAATGGAGGGAATTATTTATTGTATGCTGCCTCAGCTCAGTGAGATTCCAGGATGGGGAGAGGTGTCAGGGAATGTAGATCAACATCTATCACTGAATTGCCTGTCCTTCTGTTGTGAGCCTTTTGTGTGATACTGTGACAAGACAGTTAAATCAGATACCACGTCAAGTACTATGAACTTACCCATTAGGACAGAGTAGATATTTAAATGTCACTTTCTTTCCCATCTACAGAAAACTCATTTCATTTCAATGGACCTTTCTCACAGCTTTCTTTGGGGAGAGAGATGTCCAGCAGCAGCAAGTTCAAGCTCAAAGGAAATAAAAGGACTTGGCCAGGCATCTGTGATAGAAGACCAGGTAAAAGGACAGTGAGATTAAAGAGGTAGGCTGGCCCCTCACAGTCTTGTTCATGTTTGTTCTGCTCACATTCAGAGTGGACTCTTGAGTTAGAGTTATTAAGTTTAGCATGTTTTTATCCATTGAAACTTCTCTGATGACCTGTTTTTAAACTGTACTGATACCAAAAAGTCGTTGCAATGGCCACAAGTCTTTCCTAACATGTTCTTGATCTTTGTTTGAATCTGCCTTCTCTTTATGCTGCCCTGACTATTCCAGGCAAGCTCCCACACTTTGCCCTCAACATTGGCTCCTTCCTCAACCCCAGAGATGATGCCTGCTAAGTCCCTTATTTCCATGAGTCCTAATTCAAATGTCACTTCCCTAGTAGCTCTTCCCATCTCCTTTTCTTATTTTACATACTAATCATCAACTAATATATTCTATATTTTTCATATTATTTGTTTGTTTTGCTTTTTGTAATTTCTTGTTTTTCTTCCTCCCCTTTCATGATCTTCTCTCATTAAACGACACATGCAAATATACATACCCTACCCATATATGAATACATATATATGATTTAAAATTTCATTTCTACATATAAGAGAAAACATGATTTATTTATCTTTTTGACCCTGGCTAATTCTACTTAAAATGATTTCCAGTTCAGTTTTAGTGTGTTTCAGTAACTTCTTATGGCTTGAAAATAAATTCCATGATGGTAGGAATTTTTGACATTTTTTAATATTTTTTTTAACTTATTCCCTGGTATTTCTGTTATTTAGGTAGCAACCACAGATAGAGTGAGTTGAATTTTTGGTTGTTCTGAGATGGAAGAGGCCATCAGTCCTGATCTGCCCTTGCTGGTCCAATTGCAGACAGTGAATACTTTAACTGCAGCAAAACTAGTTTAAGTATAGTCTAAGATTGTTTTCTAACTCCCATACTCTGCTAAATTGCTCCAATTACAGTGAAATAGACTGTAGGCAAAAATAAGATGAGCTGATTCTTGGGACATGTTAGTGGTGATCATAGTAATGTATAAGATGTGTTCTCATGGAAATGGGTTGGGAAAAAAATGAAAGGAACAATAGGTTTATCTGTTTTCCTGTGTTTAATGTAAAGAAATCTGTGAGATTAAAAATGGCAATATATAAAGAAAACTTTATCTGAAACAGACCATTTCAGCTTTCTGTGGGACAAAAGGATTTAGATCATCATCAAAATTAGATAAATTGGAGCTTTTGTAGAGACCTGATAGAGTAAGGACTAAAGCATTGCCCTCTTTTCTTTGTCTCCAGAGGCAGGGCTAGCCTCTCAGAATGGCATGTGTAACACATGTGAATGTATGTGAGAGGAAAATTTGGCAGTAACTTAAGCAATGCATGGGAGAGAAGGATCTAGTAAGGCAATGACCAAATCTGCCTTTTGACAACTATAGTCCTATTGGTGGCTCAAAGCCTGACATGTCATAGATGTTTAATTCATGCTTCTAGAATGCATTCATGCTGAAAAATCAGACTTTAGTGCCATTGTTTCTTTCTTTTCTAAGCCCCCTTTTTCCCTCAAATGATTTTTAATGTGGAGGCTTGAGGCTTGTTACTAGACATAAGGTGGAAATCTAAAATATATATGTGGGCCTAGGTAAGAGTCTGCAGGGGATTGTGGCCCATTTTTTAAGTATCTGTGTTTCTGGTTTGCTTGGTGGCATTTTTCCTGTGTGACTACTTCCTTTTGCCAGTGAGAAGAGAATGGACTCTGTGCTTTTGGGAATAAGGTGCATAGATTCAGATTTCAGATCAGTCTTCCTTCCATTGTCTACATTGCCCTGAGTCTCAGTTTTCCCATCTGTAAAGGAGTAATTGTGGTTCTACTATCATAGAATTGAGTTTAGAATTAAGAGAGATAATCCAGGGAAGGTCCTTAATGGTGTACTGCCTGTGGGAGGTGTTTAATAAGGAGTCAATCCTCTCTGTGCTCTGTGCACAGGGTGAAAGGTGTGCAAAATGGATCCTTCACCTTCTTCTTGGGGGCAGGAAAGAACACAAAGAAAAACCAGGTCTCGTCTTGTTAATTCAAGCTGGAGTTTATTAGCCTTGGTCTTATCTGGGAGCAGGAAGAGGGTATGAAGTTATTCCTGAGTACTTTAAGTGCTAAAGAAATAAACTGAGAGAATCTACAAAAATCCCAGTTCCAAATATGAAATGTATGTCAAAAGGTCCACCACACCTCCTAAGAGCTAGGTGATGAGCTCGAAGTTCAGGAGCAAATAAAAGCAAGGTAAAGACCAGGACCAAAAAGGTAGTAGAAAAAAGGGCTGGTCCTATGATACTGCCTAGAATGTTGTCACCTTCAGGCTCCTTGCTGGCTTGCCTTGAGTTAGAATTACTTAAAAGGTCAGAGACAGGGCATACAATGAGAGAAAGCAGCAAGGCTGTCCCCAGGAACTCTCTAGTGATCTCAGATTTAAATGGCACATGAATAAAACATAGAAAAAAATGGCATGGCATAATATTCTATGGGGAATATGAGGGAAGTGTGAGTTTGCAACATAGCTTTAGGAATACTAAAGACTGATATGCCCTAAGGACACAGACTTTCTAAAGGCTACCAAGGAAGCTCAAGAAAGAGCAAGGGGTAGTGGTGTTGCCAGCTTGATTCTGGCACAGTTATACCAATGGCAGAATGACGATGAAACCAAATAGCAGGAGCAACACCACCACCACCGAAAACAACAACAACAACAAAAAACAAAACCCAACACTTTGGTCCTAAGTCAGGAAGCCAGAAGCAGTTCTAACATGGATAAAATGAAGTAATGTTTTTATTGGGGGGAGGATCATGACAAAAGTACCAATCCATGTCATCGGTGGATGGAACCTCAAATGTAATGTATAAACCCAAAATTTAGAAATCTACATATTTCTTTCTAAAAACCTCTTATTTTCTTACAATATTAGATGGTTTGATATTGTTGGACGCTTAGCACTGGGTCATGAAATCTGAGGTGCTGCTGACTTTGGTTGGAAATCTCTGGTTTCCCAGAGGTTCTTTCCCTCCCCTGTCCAGTACTTGGCTCCTATAGACATTTGAGTTTGTGACCCCTTACGTAAGTGCTGGAAGTCCATCCAAGTCCCTGGCTTAGATCCTAGGGGCCCATGAGACCTTGTAAACATTGAACCTCTGTGGGTGATCTTAAAGGAATCCTAGAAAACTGGATTGATGTTATGAAATGAAAATGGGTGGCATTACTGCAGTTTTCAAAAAGCAACAGGAAGTGGAAAAGGTCCCTGGGTAGTGCAGGAGCTGCACTGAGCAGAAATGCAATTTTTATTTTTCATAAGTACCAGAGAATGATCCAGAGTGGTATCTTTAGAACATGTTAGAGATGCCATCTTCACACTTGCCCAGTGATTTGGATGAAAATAAGGGACAGCTCTCAAATCATGAATATAACACAAAGCTGGGAAGGATATTCAAGCCACTCCTAGTGAAGCTCCATTCTAACACAGTAGACTCCACTCCACTGACTTTGCAGGACAGCACAATGAGAGGAAAGTAAGTTATGGTTTTGATCACAGTAGGTTAGTAGGACTTAAGAATGAGTTGGCTGCCAAGGCTGCCAATCTGTTCTCTGAATTCTGGACTAAAATGGAAATATCTAGAATTGGGGATAAAGTTCCAGTCTACTGCAGATGTTTTCTAAATATGGCACCTTGTACATTTCAGACATTTCCAAGAGGTTAGGATATAGCTGGGTCCTAGAGCAGTTGCCTAGTGTGTGCAAGGCCATGGGTTCCGTGCCCAGCACCCCAACTGTTAGATCAGTTGATGGAGGTGATGTGTAAATGAAAGAAAGTAGACAGGCATATCCAGAAGCAGAATATAAGTGTTCTTTGAATCCAAACAACTGAAAGACAACAGTCTGTCTGTAGGAGGGGAGATTGTGGCATGAGGGTCTTGGAGTTTTAGAGGAAGGGAAAGAGGGAGTTTGGTGTTGTGGAATATTACTTTAACTAGGCAGAGATATGTTAAATTTATGCTTCAGGGTATTACTTTAACTGTGTGAAGATGTGTTGCACTTGTTTCACCTTGCCTGCTTAAGACATCTGATTGGTCTAGTAAAAAGCTGATTGGCTAGTAGCTAGACAGAGAAAGGGTAGGCAGGGCTGGTGGGCACAGAGAATAAGTAGGGGGAGATATCTAGGCTTGAGAGAGAACAGGAGAAGAGAATGAGGGAGAAAGAGAGGGCAGCCAGACAGCCACCACCCAGCTAGAGGGAGTGGGACATACAGAAAGAAAGGTAAAAAGTCCCAAGACAAAACATAAATGAAGAGAAACCAGTATAATTAACTATGAGAGTTAGCAAGAAATGAGCTTAAAATAAGTCCAAGCATTCATAATTAATAATAAGTCTTTGTGTCATGATTTGTAAGCTTGTTGGTGGTCCCCTCCAAAGAAAGCCTGGTACAGTTTGGGGGATGGAATAGTCTATCAGCAGGTTATCTCCCCTGCAATCTAGGAGTGGAAGATCCCAGCATGTTTGGTATGTGGCTCTCTTTATCAGATGATTCCAGAAGAATTATCCAGCAATGTCCAGAGCATCTAAGTCCACCTGAGGCTTTTAGGTCACTAACCCTTCACCAACAAAGAGGCAATCCTATTCTAATTTGTGTCCCAGTATTTTATTATGAAAAATAGCAAGCTTATAGAGAAGTTGGAACTGTACCATAATGAATAAATGCTGCTCACCATTTGCTTATGTTAACAAGTTGCTACATTGCTTTATTTGTTCATGTACGTGTATATGATTATGCATATCTACATACATGTCTGTATCTAGTCATTTGTATGAGTACATATGCGTATTTGTGTTTCAACATGTTTTTCTGAGATATTTGAAAAGAGGTTGCAGGTATCAAAGCACTCATCTCTGCATCTTCTAAGAAATGGTTGACCTCTAAATAAACACTGTTCTACCAATACATGAGAAAAAGTGGACAATGATTTTTAAGCACAAACAATATCTAGCCCTTATGTTATGAGTAGGTCAGAAAACCTTATCAATGCCAGATAAGAAGGCATTCCTCTGCCCCTTCTTCCATTCCCTATTGTTTTTAGGGGATTTTTTTCTACTCTCTCTCTCTCTCTCTCTCTCTCTCTCTCTCTCTCTCTCTCTCTCTCTCTCTCTCTCTTTTTGTGTGTGTGTGTCCCTGACTCTCTTTTACAAACAGATCTTTGAGACTTTTAGACAGTAAATTTTGACCATGTTCATTCTTTTGCCAAACTCCTTCCAAACACACTCCTTTTCTCTACCCACCCAAACTTGTAACCTGGGAGCTTCATCATATGAGCTAGTTTTCATAGTGTTGGAAGATGCCATGCATTCTACCAAAATGGGACAAGTAACCATCAGTCTTACTCATCTGTGAACCCTTTGAACTACAATAACAAGTATCCTAGCATAACATCTCCATTGGTGCAACTGTGGTTTGAACATCAGTTTGAACCACTTTCTAATTGGATTTCAGTCTCATTCCATAAGATGAAGCTTGTACTTGGTGCCTTTTTTGAGTCAACAAAAATAAAACAAGAGCCCAGTATCTAGGCAGGTCATAGGCTCTAGGGTAGAACCTAGTATACTTACTTTGATAAATGGACATACCATTAAACTGACTCCTAATGAGTTATTGTTACACCCAAAATGTATCTCTCAACTGCCATCAGAGAAGCTTCTGTTTTTAGTAGAAGATGATGAACACAGGGACCGACAACTGGTTAAGGTGCAGAGAATTAGAGTTAGTGGAGTGTTAAGCTTTAAATGGAGCATTTATTTTTTCCTCTTTCCTACAGAGGCTCAGAGATCATTGTTGAAGAGCAGACAGAGAGAGTATAAGAACCAGAGTTGGTGGGTGACAATTACAAGGAAAAAGAGCCTTCTAGATATGGCAGGACAGCTACTCATAGGAAGCCATAGTGGTTGTGACTTCATGCATAATTCCTGTGAACCTCAAGCCAGACCAAATCTCAGCATGGAAAGGGGAGGTGTGAATGAAGTTCTGCCTTTAGATGAGGAGGTATAAGCAATTGATACCTGCTGGGAGAGGGAACATCTGTTTCTTTGCAGTGTTGCCATTGGTAGGTGAGCTATTTTCTAGTGGAAGACCATACAGTCATGAACATATGGGCAGCACAAATTAGTCTTCATAGGTGAAAAAAAGGACTACATTATAGTTTCTGTTCAAAATGTTATTATACTCTTATCTTGAAGTGTTTTGCGTTTTTTCCCCAAGTATTTTTGTATTTAAGGTTTTATATCTTTAATATATACTGAGTTGATTTTTATTCTTTTTGTTATTATTTTTAAATTTATATACTTTGCATAGCAACCACAGTTGCACCTCCTTCTCCTCCTGTTCCCTTCCCCCACTTCCCCCCACCTCTTTTGTACCCCTTCCTCATCCACTCCTCGGGAAGCCTAAGTTCTCCCATGGGAGTCAACAAAACATGGGATATCAAGCTGAGGAAGGGCCAAGCTCTGCCCCCACACATCATGTCTGAGGAAGGCATCTCACTATAGGAAATGGGTTCTAAAAAGCCAGCTCATGCGCCAGGAACAGATCCTGGTCCCACTGTTAGGGGTACCACAAACAGACCAAGCTACACAGCTGTCACCCACATGTAGAGGGTCTAGGATGATCCTATGCAGGCTCACTAGCTAGCTCCCATGAGCTCAGGTCAGCTGTCTTTGTGGATTTCCCTGTCATGATCTTGACCCCCCCCTTGCTCATATAATCGCTCCTCTCTCTCTTCAACTGAACTCTTGGGTCTTGGTTCCTGGTGGATCTCTGCATCTGCTTCCATCAGTTACTGGGCAAAGTTTCTATGATGACAATTAGGGCTGTGACCAATTGGATTACAGGCAAAGGCCAATTTGGGTACCCTCTCTCCATTATTACTAGGAGTCTTAGCTGAGGTCATCCTTGTGAGTTCCTAGGAGTTTTCCTGGCACTAGGTTTCTCCATAACCCTATAATACCCCCATCTATCAAGGTATCTCCTTCATTGCTTTCCCTCTTTGTCCCTCCCCAAACTTGAACACCCTGATACCAATACCACATGTTCCCATCCATCATCCCTTCCTCTACCACCCCATTCACCCCCAGTTACCCAGGAGATGTCATTTATTTTCCCTTCCCGGGGCAATACATGTGTCCCTCTTAGGGTTCTCCTTGTTACCTATCTTCTCTGGGACTGTGGATTGTAGCCAGGTTATCCTTTGCTTTACACCTAATATCCACTTATGAGTGAGTACATACCATGTTTGTCTTTCTGAGTCTGGGTTACCTCACTCACTAGTTCTATTCACTTGCCTGCATATTTTCTGATGTCATTTTCCTCCACTGAGTAATACTCCATTGTGTACTACACTTTCTTTACCTATTCTTCAGTTGAAGGGCATCTAGGTTGTTTCCATGTTCTGGCCATTATGAATAATGCTGCTATGAACGATGTAAAGCAAGTGCCCTTGTGGTATGATTGAACATTCTTTGGGTATATGCCTAAGAGTGTTCTTACTAGGTGTTGAGGTAGATTGATTACCAATTTTTTTGAGAATCCATCATACTGATTTCCAAAGTGGTTGTATAAGTTTGTACTCCCATCAGAGGAGTGTTCTCCTTAATCCATATCCTCTTCAACATAAGATGTCATCATTGTTTTTGATCTTAGCCATTCAGACAGGTATTAGATGGTCATTTGGATTTGTATTTCTCTGATGACTAAGGATGATGAGCAATTTCTTAAATGTCTTTGGCCATTTGAAATTCTTCTGTTGAGAATTCTGTTTAGAGCTGTAATCCAGTTTTTAATTGGGTTATTTGGTATTTCGATGTCTAGTTTTTTGAGCTCTTTATATATTTTGGAGATCAGCCCTCTGTCAGTTGTAGGGTTGGTGAAGATATTTTCCCATTTGTTAGTTTCCATTTTGTCTTTTTGACAGTGTCCCTTGGCTTACAGAAGATTTTCAATTTCAGGAGGTTCCATGTATGAATTGTTGCTCTCAGAGTCTCTGTTACTGAAGTTATATTCAGGAAATTGCCTCCTGTGCCAATGTGTTCAAGGCTACTTCCCACTTTCTCGTCTATCAGGTGCAGTGTACCTGGATTTATGTTGATGTCTTTGATCTACGGGGACTTGAGTTTTGTGCATGGTGACAGATATGAATGTATTTGCATTCTTTTTGTCAACATCCAGTTATGCTAGCACCATTTGTTGAAGATGCTTTCTTTTTTCCATGGCATAATATTGACTTATTTTTCAAAAATCAGGTGTTCATAGGTATATGGATTTATGTCAGGGTCTTCATTTAGATTCTGTTGTTCACATGTATGTTTTTATGCCAATACTAAGCTGTTTTTACTACTATAGTTCTATAATAGAGTTTGAAGTCAGGGATGGTGATGCCTCTGGAAGTTCCTTCATTGTGCAGGATTGTTTTGGCTCTCCTGAGTTTTTTGTTTTTCCATATGAAGTAGAGTATTGTTCTTTCAAGGCATGTGAAGATTTGTGCTGGGATTTTGGTGGGGATTGCACAGAATCTCTAGATTGCTTTTGGTAAGATTGCCATTTTTACTAAAATGTTAATCTGCTCTATCAAAGAGCATGGGAGATCTTTCCATTTTCTCATATCTTCTTTAATTTCTTTCTTTAAAGACTCCAAGTTTTTGTTATACACGTCTTTCACTTGTTTAGTTACCCCAAGATATTTTATGTTGTTTTTGGCTATTGTAAAGGGTGGTATTTCTCTTTCTCAGCCCATTTATCATCTATATATAGGGGGGGCTACTTATTTTTTTTTTTAGCTAATCTTGTATCCTGCCAGTGCTGAAGGTGTTTATCAGCTGTAGGAGTTCTCTGGTAGAATTTTTTGAATCACTTATGTAAACTATCATATCATCTGCAGAAAGCAAAAGTTTGACTTCTTCCCATTTTGTATCCTGCTCATTTCCTTTTGTTGTCTTATTGCTCTAGTTAGAACTTCAAGTACAGTATTTAATAGATATGAAGAAAACGGACAGCCTTGTCTCTGTTTTTAGTGGAATCAATTTGAGTTTATCTTCATTTAATTTGATGTTGGCCGTTGGCTTGTTGCATATCGCTTTTATTATGTTTAGTTATGTTCCTTGTATCTCTATCTCTCCAAGACCTTTATCATAAAGAGGTGTTGGATTTTGTCAAAGGCTTTTTCAGTATCTAATGAGATGATTATATGATTTGTTTCTTTCATTTTGTTTATATGGTGGATAACATTGACAGAGTTTTGTTTGTTGAACCATCCCTGTATCTCTGGGATGAAACTGACTTGATCATAGTAGGTGATATTTTTGATGTGTTCTTGGATTTGGTTTGCCAGTATTTTATTGAGTATTTTTGCATCAATGTTTATGTGGGAGATTGGTATGTAATTCTTTTTTTGTTGCATCTTTGTGTGGTTCGGGTATCATGGCAACTGTATCCTCATAAAAAGAGTTTGGCTATGTCCCTTCTGTTCCTATTGTGTGGATCAATTTGAGGAGTATTGGTATTAGCTCTTCTTCAAAATTCTGGCCCTGGACTTTTGTTGGTTGGGAGACTTTTAATGACTGCTTCTATTTTTTTTTGGGGGGGGGGTTATAGATCTATTTGAATTGTTTATCTGGTCTTGGTTTATTTGGTACCTATCCAGAAAATATTAATTTCTTTTAGATTTTCCAATTTTGTGGAGTATAGGTTTTTGAAGTATGACCTAATAAGTCTATGGATTTCCTCAGTGTCCATTGTTATGTCCCCCTTTTCATTTCTGATTTTGTTAACTTGCTATTTTCTTTCCACTCTTGGTTAGTTTGGATAAGAGTTTGTCTATCATGTTGATTTTTCTCAAAGAACCAATACTTTGTTTCATTGATTCTTTGTACTGTTCTCTTTTTCTTCTATTTTATTGATTTCAGCCCTAAGTTATTTTTTCATGTCCTCTACTCCTCCTGGATGAGTTTGCTTTATTTTGATCTAGAGCTTTCAGGTTTGCTGTTAATTCACTAGTGTGATGTTTCTCCAAATTCTTTATGTAGGCACTGACTGCTTATGACCTTTCTTCTTAACACTGCATTCATAGTGTTCCATAAGTTTGGGTATGTTATGCACCATTTTGAATGAATTTTAGGAACTTTCTAATTTCTTACTATATTTTTCCTTGACCCAGTGGTGATTCAGTTGAGTGTTGTTTAGTTTTCATGAGTTTGTAGGCTTTCTGTAATTTGTGTTGTTGAATTCTAAATGTAAGCCATGGTGATCCAATATGATGCAAGGGGTTATTCCATTTTTTTTTTTTTTGTATGTGTTGGATTTGCTTTGCGACTGAGTATGTGATATATTTTAGAGAAAGGTGAGAAGAAGGTGTATTCTTTTGTGTTTGGGTGACATATTATATAGATATCTGTTAAGTCCATTTGAGTCATACATCTGTTATTCCCTTGTTTCTCTGTTAAGTTTCTGTCCGGCAGACCTTTCTAGTGCTGAGAATGGGGTGTTGAAATCTCCCATTATTAGTGAGTGGAGTTTGATATTTGATTTAAGCTTTAGTAATTTTTTTCTTTTACAAATGTGGGTGCCCTTGTATTTGGAGCATAAATGTTCAGAGTTGAGACTTCATCTTAATAGATATTTTTTTCTGTGATGAATATGAAATATAAATATGATGAGTTTTATTTTGAAGTTTGTTAGATAATTGGATAGGTACATCAACTTGTTCTTTTCCCAACCCTTTACTCTTAGATAATGCTGCCTGTCTTTGTAGTTGAGGTGCATATGCAGAGAAGGATGGGTCCTTCTGTTAGCCTGTGTCTTTTTATAGGTGAATTGAGTCCATTGATATTAAAGGGTAGTAATGACCAGTGATTGTTAATTCCTTTTCATTTTTTTCTATTTTGTTGTTGTTTGTGGTAGTTTGTGTGAGTTTCCCTTCTTTGGGATTTGCTGTGTAAGATAATCTATTGTCTGCTTTCTTTGTAGATGTAGCTAGCTTTCTTGGGTTGGAGTTTTCTTTCTTGTACTTTCTGTAGGACTGGATTTGTGGATAGGTATTGTTTAAATATGCTTTGTTATGGACTGTCTTGTTTTCTCCATCTATGGTGATTGAAAATTTTGCTGGTTACAGTAGTCTGGGCTGGCATACGTGATCTCTAAGTGTTTGAAAAATGTCTGTCCAGGACCTTCTGTCTTTCAGAGTCTCCATTGAGAAGTTGGTGTAATTCTTATGTCTGCCTTTATATGTTACTTGACCGTTTTCATTTGCATCTCTTAATATTCTTTCTTTATTCTGTATGTTTAGTGTTTTGATTATTATGTGGTATTATGTGGCAAAGAGACTTTTTTTGTTGTCCAATCTATTTCATGTTCTATAAGCTTCTTGTATTTCCATAGGTATGTCCTTTTATAGGTTGGGAAAGTTTTCTTCTAAGATTTTGCTGAATATATTTTCTGTGCCTTTGAGCTAGAATTCTTCTTCTTCTATTCCTATTATTCTTAAGTTTGGCCTTTTCTTAGTGTCCCAGATTTCTTGGATGTTTTTTGTATATAACATTTTCTTTGACTAATGAATCTATTTCCTCTATTGCATCTTCAATACCTGAGGTTCTCTCTTACATCTCTTGTATTCTGTTGGTTATGTTTGCATCTGTAGTTCCTGTTTATTTACACAGATTTTCCATTTCCAAAATTCCCTTTGTTTGTGGGGCTTTTTTTTTGCATTGCCTCTTTTTGAATTTTCAAGTCTTGAACCATTTCTTTCAGCTGTTGAATTGTTTTTTTTCTTGGCTTTTGTGTGTGTGTGTGTGTGTGTGTGTGTGTGTGTGTGTGTTTCTTTTAGAGGTTTTTGATTTCCTTCATTTTTTCTGTCTTTTCCTTTCTATTCAATATAGTACTTGAAGTTCTATCTACAGCAATTAGACAATAAAAAGAAATCAAGGAGTTACAAATAGGAAAGAAAGAAGTAAAACTTTCGCTATTTGCAGACGATATCATAGTATACGTAAGTGACCTGAAAAATTCTATCAGTGAACTCCTATAGCTAATAAACACCTTCAGCAAAGTGGCAGGATACAAGATTAACTAAAGAAAAATCAGGTAACCCTCCTATATACAGATGATAACTGTGGTGAGAAAGAAATCAGAGAAACACCACCTTTCACAATAGCCAAAAATAATATAGAATATCTTGGGAGTAACTATAACCAAGCAAGTGAAAACCTGTATGACAAGAACTTTAAGACTTTAAAGAAAGAAATTGAAGAAGATACCAGAAAATGGAAAGATTTCCCATGCTCTTGGATAGGTTGGATTAACATAGTAAAAATGATAATCTTTCCAAAAGCAATCTAGAGATTCAATGCAATACCCATCAAAATCCAAGCACAAATCTTCACAGACCTTGAAAGAACAATACTCAACTTAAGAACAATACCAACTTCATATGGAAAAACAAAAAACCCAGGGGAGCCAAAACAATCCTGTATAATGAAGAAACTTCAAGAGGCATCACCATCCCTGACTTCAAGCTCTATTATAAAGCTATAGTAATTAAAACAGCTTGGTTACTGGCACAAAAACACAAGGGTGTACCAATGGAATTGAGTCTTAGTAAGTTTTTAAATGGGATTTAAAAATAGCAGTTATCATTACTACATTTTGGTTGTAAATACTATAACTTCATTGTTTAGGTTTGTCTCTATATAAGGTATGTAAAGTTCTACAGTCTGTGGAATGAGATGAAGGAACTAGACAGATATTCTTGTTTTGATCCTAATTATTATAGGAAATTTTCAGTTTTTCCTAAGGACATTGGTTACTTAAATTCAGTGTTAAAATTTATTCAATGGTTTTTCTATGTTTGTTGAGATGACCCTGTTTTATTTTGTACATATGCTGATCTCATATATTTTGTTTCTATGCTTTGGTTGAATCATTGTGCATAATTTAGGATGAAGTCTACCTGATCACAGGGTATATCATTTTTTAGTGGGCTCTTAGTTTTTGTTCACTTATATATTCATCAGGGATTCTCTGGTTTTGTTTTGTTTTTTGTTGTTGTTGTTGGCATCATTTTCTCTGATTTTGATGTTTCAGTGGCACTAAAGTAGAAGGGGTTCCTTTTCAACATTTGGGAGTAGACTGAGAATAATTGGGATAAGTTTTCTTTCAAAATGTTGTCAAATTCAGCATCTTGTCCTAGGCTGTGGTAGTTTGGATGTTATTGACTCCTGTAATCTCATAGGGAGTGGCACTATTAGGAGGGGTGGCTTTGTTGGAGTGGGTATAGCCCCATGGGAGGAAGTGTATCACTGAGGGGATGGGCTTTGAGGTTTTCTTGACTTCTTGTTGCCTTCAAGATGTTGGACTTTCAGTGACTCCGTCAGCACCATGTCTGCTTGCACACCATCATGCTCCCCGCCACGATGATAATGGACTGAGCCTATGAACTGTAAGTGAGCCCCCTCAATTAAATATTATTCTTATAAGAGTTGCTGTGGTCATGGTGTCTCTTCATAGCAATAGAAACTGTAAGACATTGTTGGAAGATTTGGATTTTGTTACTGATTCCATCTTGCTATTTATTCATCAATTCCGTTTTTGCATGTCTTCATGGTTAATTTTTTGTTGATTATACGTATCTAGAAAATTGTATATTTATTTTAGGTTTTCCAATTGTTGGCATATGTGTTTATATTAATCCCGGATGATCATTTATAGTTTAGTGATACCAGTCATAATATCTGCTTTCTCTTGGGGTTTCCTCTATTTGAATGTTTTCCTTTTATTTGGTAAACTAATAAATTGTTTGTTGATTTTCTTTAACATTAAAAGAAATATTTGTTTCATTGTTATTTTGTACCTTTTTAATATCCTTTTTTTTGTTCTATCTCTCGTATTTCTGTCCTACTAATTTTTAGTTTTGCTTGTCCTTATAGTTTTTTGCTCTTTAAATTATACCCTTATTTGCTCATTTGAACCCCCCAGATATATTATTATAAACTTGCCTCTTAATTCTACTTTTCCTGTATCCTGTGGGTTTTGGTATATTGTGTTTCAGTTTTCTTTTGTTTCTAGACATTTTAAATTTCTCTTTTGATTTCCCATTGGTCAACCAAGACAGTGTTTTTTAATTTTCATGCATTTGTATTTTTTAAACTTTGTTGATTCTCATTTAATTTGATTTTTGTAAAAGAGTTACTGAATTCTGTTTTGGAACTATTATTGGCAAGCATTTTGTGCTCTAAAACATCTATCTTGGAAAATGCAGTCAACCACTGATGAGAGGAATGTGGAGTCAGCTGCAGCTGGCCCAAGTGTTCCATAAATGCCTGATTGATCTATTTAGTATACACTAGTGTTTAGCTCTGAATGTTTTTCATCTGGCTGATCTGTGCATTGATGAAAGGGTGTGCTGAAGTCCACAGAAACCATATATTATTAATATTTATACCAACAAGTATAATGAGACATTGTACAATAAGTAAGTATGAATAAAATGAATAAGAAGAGGTTACAGTGTGATGCAATACAGTGGGAATTTAATTTAAGGGACTCCTGACTGTGGGTGGGTCTTGTCCCTCAAAAGTGCTTTTGTTTTGTTTTTCTTGAAACAGGGTCTCACTATGTTGCTCAGATTGGCTTTAAACTCTTTTTTTAGACCTCTCAAGTAGCTGGGAACTGTAGGCATGTACCACCATGCCCAGCTTCCCCAATAGTATTTTGATAAAAGCATAGTTTGGTATGAAGTTTTTATGTTTTAACTCAGCCAAAAATAAATAAATAAATAAATAAATAAAAGCATGAAAAAGGAAGGAAAAGAAGAAGCACCCAGCACTTACAATTCTTCCCAATAATCGGAGACTTTATTTTTTGGCCATTTTGCTTCATAGCTGTCTTTGTAGTTAATTAATGTCTCTTAAGACCTAAAATACCTCAGCACCAAAGAAAATGTCTCACAATCCTTTGTCTTTAAAAGTAATTTAAAAATTATTGTCTTTGTTATATTAAGCAAGTTAAGTCTAGTTTTGTTAGAAAGCACAGCTCCCTTCTGGGCATCCTATACCATGCAGGATTTTTATTTTATTTTATGTGTGTGTGTGTGTGTGTGTGTGTGTGTGTGTGTGTGTGTGTGTGTGTGTGTGTGTATGATTCTGAAGAAGGAGCAGGAAATGGCAAAATAGCAAAGATGTATTTTCTCATACTGACCCAAGAAGAGTTTAATCTCAATGGCCTTCAATGCTTCTAGTGTGGGCTTTTATCTATCTCTATCTCTATCTCTATCTCTATCTCTGTCTCTGTCTCTGTCTCTGTATCTATCTCTAACTCTACCATCTATATCCAATATATAGTTGCTAAGATTCCCAAAGTTCTCTAAACTAGATTTTTTTTTAAATGCATTCCCTTTTCTGTTTTGTTTGACCTTGGAGTTACTTGTAAAACCTGGTTTTGCTCCCTAAGAACTCTCTCCTAGACATTCTGGCCAACAAAGGGGCCACTTTCCTTGAGAAACTAGGAAATTCCATTAGGTGTTTTCCTGCCACCTCTTTCACATCCTCCAGTGAGTGGGAGCTGTCTGGTAAGCAAACACAGACAGTCCTCATGTAAAGCCGTCAGAGGTTTCCCTTTGCCATGGAGGATGGGAAATGTTGCAGAAGGAGATTTTAATCATGGGGTTGACTCTTTTTGGTCTGGGTATGTGGCTCCATCTGCAACCGCCGCTCTTGACCCGGGGTGGAGGTGGAGTGGAAAGTCTGATTACAGCTTCTGGTCCTTGGCCATTTCTCCCATTGCTTCTTCCAAGGTGTCAGTATCAGCAACTCCAATTAATTGAGCAACGCTAAAACTGAGCCATTCAAAAGCACATAGCCCATAAGACAGTCCCTGGAAAACAGCCATTCATCTGTATTCATTAGAAAGCATCATTGTATCTACTCCGTGTGCTACTCATGGGAAGATGAGTGTAGTGGACTCATTCGGAGGGTGACGGAGGGTAGGCGGTAGAGCTGCGTAGAGGAAGTTATGTCACTAGGGTGTAGTAGAACGGTGATGTGTTCAAAATGCAGCAGAGAAATAAAGAAGATACTTTAGTAGCTGTGGTTAGGGAGAGCCCCAGGGAGGAGGTGATACATAAACATGGGCAGACATTTTAAAAGTAGCACATGAGAAAAAGAATCTCAATAGGATTTCTCAACTATGAGGGCAGTAGAACAAAAGGAAAACAAAACAAAAACAAAAATCAGGTATCCAGTGTTGTGATAGTATACTACAGCCTTATAAGAATAAGGGGAAGAAAGTCTGTACTGGCATGTGTGTCCTACACTGGCATTTGTCAATGTATGTGCAAGTGTGTGTGTGGGGGGGTATGGTACACTTAATGTCTCCCTTAGTTTTATCTGTTGGGAATTCCCAAAAGAAATTTTATTGTCCTCAGAGCAACAGACAGACTATGTCTTGCAAATGCAATTTTCCTGATAATTGAGCCCCTCTACACAGCTGTGTTGGGTTGTTCCTTGTACATAGGGTTAACCTGAAAATTTTCCCGAATCTCTTTCTTTGAGTAGTTCTGGGCTAGATATGGTCAAAGCACAACTTGAAAGAGATCTGACAGTCGGAGTGAAGTGACACCACAGCACTGAGGCTGCTGTGCTTGGATAGGGGACAGGAGTATAAGTGAACTCTACACTCTATGTGGCACCCGCCTTTCCTTTTTTGCTACAGCAGTTGTTGGCCAAGAGTGGCCTGAGCCTCATTAACAAAGACCTGTGTGGATCATGGCAGTAGGCTAGCAAAGGCACCAACTTCTCAGATGTCTTCATGAGCCTCCTTTGTGATCCCTACAAGGTCCACCTGCTACTCACTTTATTCTCAGGAAGCTGATAGCAAAAGCCTGCCAGATTTCACTTCCCGCTTCTTGCATACTGGGTGAGTCCTAAATCCAGTATCAAGTATAGCTTTCCCATCATGCTCATGGCTATTTCCAGCCCCTGCTAGATTGTAAGTGGGAGGTTTACACCTCTGCATCAGAGAATTGGACCTCCTTCCATCCACCAGTCTGGGTGTAATAGCAATCTCTAGTCTAGATCTTCTAGCCTATGGTAAATCCTTCTGGCTTGGCAAAGCTGCCATATCCTCCTAAGTTTCTTTCAAGATCCTGATGCTGAGTGTTTCTGGGATTGGACATGGAATTTAATTTTATAACCAGCTGTTTTGGCTAATCTTGGTTGTCAATTTAGCTACTATCTGAAATTACCTAAAGTGCAAGCTGATCCTGAGTAATTATCTTGATAGTTACTTGAAGCATGAAGTTTTACCATAAATGTGGGGGTTACTTTGTGCTGGCAGCCCTGATAAAAATAAAAAGACATAAAAGAAGGGAAGTTTGCTTTTAGCCTGCTTGCCTTCCCTCTTGCTGGCAAATTCATCTGTCCTTTTGCTGTGTCATTCCTTTGCTGCTATTAGACCCACCTTCTTTGGGCTTCTATTTAGAGCAAAAGTTCAAACCTTTCCAGGAATCCTTCAAGCCTTTAGCACCAGAATGGGACAGCTGCGGCATCCTGCTGCCTGGACTGAACTATACCTCTCCTGTGTGAGATAATCATTGTCAACTTTTCCAGAGCACATCATGTAAGTCAACCTAATCTCTCCTCTTTTCTTCTCTTCCTACCTTTCCTCTCTCTCTCTCTCTCTCTCTCTCTCTCTCTCTCTCTCTCTCTCTCTCTCTCTCTCTCTCTCCTCTTGCCTCTCCTCTCACTACTCTTTTCATTTGGAGAACCCCAACACACCAGGCATTTCTTTTCACCACCAGGTGATTCTGTCACAATGTTCTGCTGTGTTCTAGGTTGCCCTGAGGACCCTACTTCATTTCTATCATTGCAGACAAGGATGCTATGCAACATCCTCTTGTTCTTGTGTCAGTATTGAGCTGTGTTTGCTTTGATCAAGACAAAAAAGATGATGAAGAAGGAATGAAGGGCAGTTATGGGGTAGGCTCCACTTTTGGGTAGGACCATGAGAAGAAGGTGGAAGGGAAAGGGGGCAACCTTGGGTCTGGAACACTTGCCTGAGGTCAGCCTCAACTGCAAAAGACTTATCTGCCTTCTCCATCTGCAATCCAGGAAGTATGCCTTCATCTGTGTAGGAAGAAAGAATTTTCAGCTGTTTCTTCTCTTTACCAATCCCAGAGGCTGTAGCCTTCTGGGTACCCAACTGGGACTGGTGTAGCCTACATCAGAGCAGCCTGCCCTAGGACAGTCCCAGACTTTGGGGCAGAATCATCTTCTGCCACTCATCTTAGACAAGTAGTACTACCTATCTGACAAGGGTGTTGGGAGGGTTTTAAGGGGATGACAGAGTCTAAGCACAATGCCTGGTACATGTCAGGTCACCCATAGTTAGCATATCTTTCTATAACTCCTCTACTTCTGGCCAAGATCACCTCTTGAGCTGCCTGGCTGTGCACATTTGAAACCTATTTGGTTTGGCACTCAGCTAGCTTCCTCTTGGGGGAATCTAGATGT
This sequence comes from Phodopus roborovskii, assembly GCF_943737965.1. NCBI lineage: Eukaryota > Metazoa > Chordata > Mammalia > Rodentia > Cricetidae > Phodopus > Phodopus roborovskii. The sequence goes on from NW_026126547.1 coordinate 5,836,051, forward strand.
TCTTCCTGTCTTTCACATGGAGTAGTACTGGTAGATAGTGGACCCTGGCTCAAAAGTATTCCCAGGCATGAAAAAAAATCAGGGTCAGCAGGATCAGGAGGATCTGTTTGTGTGAGTTATTCACCTTGATCAGACCTTCCCCAAGGTGACTCAGAAATAATTACTAATACCTGAATGTGAACATTCTTCTCTGAAGGTTATGAGCTTGTAAAGAAGCTCAGTGATAAAGCATTTGACCAGTTTATGCAAGGCCCTGTGTTTGATCACATTTTTTTCTAAACCCAAACCAAAATACCTACATAAACAGCCATCGCAGGGTTTTCAAACAGACATTGTGCCCTCTGAACAGACACCCTTTCTCTCCACAGACTCCTGCTGATGATGAAATAAGGTTGGCACATTCTTGAAAGACATATCAGCCCACCCCACCCTATACAAGTTTCTGAGTATTCTTCATATATGGGCACTTGAGGGAAAGAACCATGATCACAAGAAGCAGAACTCCCTTCAAGCTTCATGAGACAGCAGCATGGACAAAGAGCAGGCGGCCTGTAGGAGTGGACAGATAGCAGAAACAGTGATCACTCCAGTCCATAGCTGTCTTCAGGGCTTTTTTGTCTTTTATCAGTCCCTGAGACATTTCCCAGCTTCAGTCTGCAGAAGCACCGTCTCTCTGCATTAGTGTGCAGCACTGCCCAACAGTGCATTGGGGACTGACCCAAGCCTCCTTAGTGCTCAGTTCAGTCCTTTCCTGGGAAGAGAGACTCTCATTTCTCTACCCTGCACCACCAGCTGTGTTTTCCAGGGGCTGAGTTTGGTTATGAGAACCCATCAGGACAGCCATCATTGGCAGTGGCCATGCCATTATTGTGGGCTGGGGCTCCTATGTAGAAGACAGGTGCTGTTCAGGTGAGTTTTTGTGCACTTTTCCCTTGAAGATAGGGTCTAGGCAGTGAGGCTTTGGAAATCTTGGGCTTCTTTTTATATGGAAGAATCAGTGGATATGCCAAGTTGTATCATAGTATGATGTATTAACTATATAGCTCTACAAGAGTGGCTGCCTGTAGAGCTGAATCCCACTGAGGTCCAATTTTATTCCACAGATGGAGCTATGATCACAATCAAGTTTATTGTGTCCATGAATATGTAAATAACCCTTAACCCAAGAACTCTGCCACTTCACAGAAACAAGGTAGGTCTTTTTTTGACATACAACCTTGCATTGTTTTGTTTATGTCTGAAGTGTTTACCTGTGTTTCCAAATGGATTATAGCTGTAGAAGTTGAGATGGAGCCAGCACTAAGCAGCTTTTGGAGAACTCCAGGCAAAGCAGGGTCTATGTCTTCCTAATTTCTCTTGCATTCCCAGTGGACGCTAAGTTGGCTGCACTCGAATGGGTTTCTACATATTTTTGCAGTCTCCAAGGCTGTCCAGTCTGAATCTTCCAAATAACAATGGCTGTATGTGAGCAGGAGATAGGACTGCCATCTTTCCTGATTTCTCAGAACTCCAGAGCTCCCATCTCTTCTGGAAATCACAAGAGTGACGTCATCTGCTTGTGCTCAGCATTATGTGTGTCTTGAATGCAGGGTGAGTTCCCAAATCAGCCCTTTCATATCCCAGATTCTCTCTAGCCATATCCGAATACCCAGAGTTTCCAGAAACAACCAGAGAGAGTCTTTTTAAAGGACCTAAGTTGTTGTCATGAAACAGAGAAGAGATATCTGCTCCACGTGCTCTTGCCTTGTAGTGAACCATCAGATACTTAACTGTGCTTATGAATTCATGGATCAGGAATAATACAGGACCCAGGGCAGGCTCTTTGCTCTTTATGGTGACAGATCTCTGCTAGGAACACAGGAACGATGTCACTGGAGGATCCCTTCTCAGATGGCTAAAGTGAGGCTCACCTGGGACCTGAGCCACTCATGTAGTGTTATGATTTGAATCTGAAATGTGTCCCACAGGCTCATATTTTTTCTATTACTATTTTGGGGCACCATGGGACTTTTGGGAGGAGCAGAATAATTGGCAGAAGTAGGTCACTAGGAACAGGCTGTTGAAAGTTAAAAGCCTGGTTCCTCTTTCCTGGTCTGCCACAGTGTGAACAGCCACAATCAGATCCTTTCCCAAGCCTAAAGAAGCCTTGTCTCATTCAGATATTGTGGTCATAACAATACAAAATTAACCGATATGTGTGGCTTCTGCCTGTAGCTCAGGCTTCTCAGAGCATGTCAGCTTGGCCATGAGTGAGAATGTCCAGAGAGGACACTCTAGGAGCGATCATTACAAGAGAACTGCATTGACTTTTCTGCCATAGCAACCAACATCTCTAGATTCAAAGGGAAGGACACAGTCCTAAGAGAGATGAATGGATCATCTACATTTAGGAAAGCATTGGTGTGACAGTGTTTTTATGTCACCTTTGGAAAATGCAACACCTGTGTATTCTGGATCTAACAATTCTTTCTTCTGTACCTAAAGGGGTACAAGGAGGTATATAGCACATAGGCATTCTATTTTCTCTATTACAAGGGATGGTCTTGTTGCTTTCTTGTTTTCCATTCTGTGGTAGCTTTAATGAGATGGCCTCCATAATCTTGAGAATTTGTAAATTAGGTACCCAATTAGTGGCACTGTTTTGTTGAGTTTATGAGGTGTTGCCTTGCTGGAAGAAGTATGTCTCTGGGGAGTGGGCTTTGGAAGTTTCAAAGCCTCACACCATTTTGAGTTAACTTTCTGCTTTGTGCTTTAGGATCACAATGTAAGCTCTTAGCTTGTGTTCCTGCCATCATATTTTCAAGCCACCATCATGGACTCTAATCCTCTGGGACTGTAAGTCCGAGCAAAGACTTCTATAAATTGTCTTTATTATGATGTTTTGTCACAACACCAAAAAAGTAGCTAATACAATATTTCAGTTTCTCACAGAAATATGGTTTATAGGCACACCTGTCTGTCGCCTTTGAACTGACAAGGGCTAAGAATTTTAAAGACCAATGTGATAGTTAATGTTGATTATGTACTTGACAGGATCTAGATTCACCTTCAAGATAGGTCTCTGTGTTTTTATCGATTGGGTGCTAATCTCTGAGCATGCTTGTGAGGGATTTATTTGCTGAGACAAATTCAGGTTGAAAAAAAAAATCCACCTTTAAAGTGAGTGGCACCATTCCCTGGGGTTGGCTTCTGGACTGTGTGAAAGGAAGACATGGCCATCTTTTGCCACCAAAACTACCCCACCAAGATAGACTGTCCTGTTGAACCGTGAACAAAAACAAACCCTTGCCTTTGGCAATTTGTTGGGTAAGGGTCATGGAGAAATGGAGGCCCAGCTTGAGGTAATATTGTAGAGTTATGCCTTATTCAGTAGCTCACAGCAGTCCCTGTCAGTATTGGGGTGCAGGATGGATGCCCAAAGTGCACCTGAATCCCAATGAGGAACTTTAGGGCATTGTCAGTTGACAAACAGCCTGGAAGTGGTTGCATACTTTGGCCTCTGGGAAGAGAAAAGGAGTCATTGTGTGCAGAACCCAAGTGGATGTCTATCTTAGAGAAATGACATTCTTAAAGATGTCATAAGAATCTAATTCTATAGATTCACCCAACCCCTTCTACCCCCGTGTTGTGCGCCAAGAGCCCAAAGAGTTTAAGTTGCACTAGCAGTTTGCCTTTTCTCTGGGGTCATACTTGCCCTGACTTCTATAGGAAAAAAGGGAAGAAGAAGAGAGAAACTAGATACTTATTTCTTAGTAGCTACCTTGACATCATCCTTGTTCCCACATGTGTGTGCATGCACTCATTTTGGGATACACAAGTGTGGAAGCAGGATGTGAGTACCAGATGTCTTCTGTAACTCCTCTTCACCATACTTTTTGAGATAGGGTCTCTCTCTGAACCCAGAGCTCACCATTTCAGCTAAACTAGCTATATAGGGAACCTACAAGATCCTCCTGTGTCTGTCTGCTCCCCAAAATTCGGGGTTCACTGTCACTCCTGGCTTTTATGTAGGTGATAGATACCCAAAAGAGTCTCATACTTGTGTAACAGGTACTACTGAACCATCTCCTAGGTACCAAGTTTACCTTCTTTCTATGAGCTAGTCTAGTGCCTATCCTTTGGGTGTTATACAAGACACTAATGCTATCCATCAGAAAAGAAGAAAGAAAACATGAATCTACCAGTTTCTTTACTCATTAGTCAAGGGTTGTCTCATATACTGAAATCTGTAAAAATTGGGAGATTTGTATTTTATTAATTATTTGAGAATTCCATACAATGTACTTGTTTTATATTCACCCACACATACTCCTTCATCTATCTAGATCCACCTCACCTCCTTATTCCCTCACAAATTCATTTACTCTTGTTTGTTTTTGTTTAAATAGCTCACTAAGTGCACTTAGTGCTACTTGTAACATCTGTGCCACTGTTGAGTCAATGGACATCACCTAGCAGCCCCATTGGTCATTGTTGAAGATCATGAGGCACACAGCTAGATGAGATGGTTGATGATCTTTTCTTCCCAGAAGCCTGCCAGTATTTTCTGGTACTATGCAAGCTAGCCAGCATGAAGGAAGTGTCTTGGTATGAACCAACTTGATCTCTCCATATTCTGTGACCAAAGTGTGTGGTGTCTTCAGCAGTGGGGTCTTATTATGAAGTTCCTCTGGGCAATCAAGAACAATAGAAACAACGTACACTCAGGAGCTGGAGAGATGGCTCAGCAGTTAAGAGCACTGACTGCTCTTCCAGATCACCCGGGTTCAGTTCCCAGCACCCACATGGCAGCTCGCAACTGTGTTTAACTCCAAGATCTGACACCCTCACATGGACATACATACAGGCAAAACACAAATAAAATATAAATAGATAAATTATTAAAAAAAAGAAACAATGTACATTCTTTTGGGAGGTCTCTAGTGGAGGTATCCCACATCTGTCATTGGACCTTTTATTTGGCAATGTATGTTTTCTGGGAAGGGAATTATACCTGTGTAGATTAGCTCCAATTAAACTTTTTATGTGAATATATAGATATTGAGGGAGCTTATAAAATAGTAAGTTTGCATATGACTTTTTCAACTCTCATTGGTATTAATTATCTCCCCCACAACCTTTGGTGCCCTAATCTCTCACCCTTCCTCCAAATTAAATCTCCATTCCCATTGTTCTCCCTTCCTCCTTCGTGTCATCTGTGCTCTGATATGCCCTCTCAGTTAGGATATTTTTCAAATAATTGTTCCATTTCATTGGATGGTATGGATTCTTAAAAAAATACTTTCCTCAACTCAACCATGGTAGGTCATATACACCTAGAAATTTATCCAGTTTTTAGATTTTCCAATTTCATGAAATGTAAACAGTTAAAGTAGGTATTCTCCAAATTTCTTCATTTGTTATATCTACCTTTAATCTCTAATTTTGTTAATTTAAATCCTTCCCCTCTCTCTATTAGTTTGACTAAAGTTTTGTCAAACTTGTTAATCTTTTCATGGAATCAAGTCATCAATTAATAGATTCTTCTATGTTTCTTTGGATAATAATTACATCATTTCTCCCTTCCATTTCTTTCTTATAAACCATCTCATAGATTCATCTTTACTTACTTTCAAATTTATAGCTTCTTTTTTCATGAAATATATATATAAAATATTCTTATATACATAAATACAACATATTCAATCTGAATAGCTTAAATCATACATATATATTTTCAGAACTGACCATTTGCTATATTCTTTCCAGAGGAAGACTATTTCTCCCATTCTCAGTGTTCTTTAGATGTCTATGGTTCTTTGTATAAGGTTGAGGCTTCCTGAAATTTCCCCCATTAGTGTTAATGTAGCTTTTGGAGTCATCCCTGTCCAGCTCAATTTGAAGTTCTTAACTTGAGATCTTTCAATTCTTTCAAATTTTTTTTTTGATGTAGGCACTTAGTGCTATAAACTTTCTTCTTAGGAAGTTTCTTCTTAGGATACTTAGTTAAAAAAAGTATCCTTATTTACAGATGATTGATTGTATACATAAAGGACCCCATCAACTTTATCAGGAAACTCTTACAGCTGACAGACAAATTCAGAGAAGTAGCAGCACACAAAATTCACACAGTGTCTACTATCATTCTTATATAGCAACAACAAACATACTGAGAAAGAAATCAGGAAAACAATGTCATTTACTATAACTACTATCATTCTTATATAGCAACAACAAACATACTGAGAAAGAAATCAGGAAAACAATGTCATTTACTATAACCTCAAAAACATCTCAGAATAATCAAACCAAAAAAGTGAAAGCTTTGTATAATGGGAAGCTTAATGCAATAAAGAATGAAATGAAGAAGATACCAGGTATAAAGACCTCCTATACTCATGGATTGGTAGGATTACTATTGTGAAAATGGTCATATCCAAAGCAATCCTATACTCATGGATTGGTAGGATTACTATTGTGAAAATGATCATATCCAAAGCATTCTACAGATTCAATACATTTTACATCAAAATTCTAACACTATCCTTCCCAGAAACTAAATAGAATCTCAAAATTCATATGAAAGTATAAAATACGCTTAGAATAGCTCAAACAACTCAAAATTTGAAATAAAAATTCAGGGAATAAACAAAATCTCAAAAGAAAACCTTACTGACAAACTGGAGCAAGTGGAAGAAAATATTAGGTCTTGAAGAGAAGGTAGAGAACTTGGATCACACAGCCAAAGAAAATATTACATGTTAAGACAACAACAAACCCCAAAACAGAACTTTCAGGGCTCTGCAACAGTATAAAAAGACAAAATCCACCAATAATAGGTATAGAAGAAAACTAATCAATTTAGGTCAAAGGCAAAGAAATATTTTCAACAAAAATCATAGAAGAAAAAAATTTAAAATTAAGGAGATTCTTATTGAGGTGTAAGAGGTATACAGAACATCAAATAGAAACAGAAAAAAAGAAACTACCCATATTGCATAATAATCAAACCCCTACATGTACAGAGCATAAAAAGAACATCAAAATCCGCAAGAAAAGTCACCTATAACTTCAGATCCATCAGAATAACACCAACTTTTCAAATCATACTTAAAAAGATAGGATGATTTGGACATATTTCTCCAACTCTGACATATCACAGGTGACAATCTAGACTATTATACCTCACAAAACTATCAGTCATACTTGAAGGAAAAAGAAAACTTCCATGATAAAAATAGGCTAAAGGTATTTATGACCATTAAGACAGCTTTTTAGAGGCTATTATAAGGAATACTCAGCTTGAAAAGAAGATTAAACATGCCCAGGAGGGCAAAAGTAATAAATAAGCAATACCAGAAGAGTTAAATCAATGGAGATATGAGAAAATACCACCACTACAACAAAATAGTAAGAATTAATAAACATTGTTCTACAAAAATTCACATTAACAGTCTCAACTAACAAAATGGATTAGAAACAGGATTCATCATTTTGTTGCTTCTAAGAAATGCTCTTCACCATCAACAATAGACACTAGACACTTCCATAGAGTAAAAGAATGGAAAAACAAATAGAACTAAGAAATAAGCAAGCATAAATATTTTGCCATCTGACAAAATAGACTCCAAACTAAAACTACTCAGAAGATAATAGGGAAGCACATTTCATACTCATTTTAAAGGAAAAAGTTACCAAGTGGATATTATATCCTAAACATTAACACACCAAACATAGAGGCATCCAATTTAATAGAAGAAACACTATTTGATCTTAAACCAGAGATTGACCCCAAACTAGTTGATAGTGGTAATTTTGATACTTCACCCTCACTAATAGACATGTCACCCAGACAAATAAAGTCATGGAAAAAACTGCAGTTAAATGATATCATAAATCAAATGGACCTAACAGATATCTTTAGGACATCCCACAAAAATACTAGAGGATACATACTGTTTTAATCATCCCATTAAACATTCCTCCAAATTGACTATGTATTAGGACTCAAAGCAAGAAAAATTGAAATACCAACCTTCATCCTTTATGATCATCAGTGAATAAATATGGATACCAACAGCTATGTTACAAATAGGGTACAATCTTGTATAAACATGACAACACATTTGTCCTACTTGGCTTTATTACTATTGTTGTGGTAAAATACTGACCAAAACCAAGTTGGAGTTGGAAGGGTTGATTTGGATTACATATTTTGATTAACAGTATATCATTGAGGTCAGTCAGGGCAGGAACTATGAAGGAAGGAAATCTCCTTAACTGACTTATTTTCCATAATTTGCTTAGCTTGCTTTCTTACATAAGCCAGGACCACTTTTTCAGGAATGACATTTACCACAGTGGGATGGGCCCTTCCACACCAACCATTAATTAAGAAAATGATCCACAGTCATTCCTCAGGCCCACCATATGGAGGCACTTCCTAAATTGCAGTTTCATATTCTTAGGTGACTAAGTTTGTCTTAAGTTGACAAGAGTTAATCAACATAACACTACTCAATGAAAATTGTGTCAAGCAAGAAAAAAAGAAGGCAATTTAAAATTCCTAGAATTGAATGAAAATGAAGCAGAATATATCAATCTATAGAACATAATGAAGAAAATCCTAAGAAGAACATTTATTTAAACTAGCTCTTTGAGAGAAACTCTTATATGTAACAGTGGCTAGTCTAGAATTTACTATGTAGGGCAGGCTGGCCTCAGACTCACAGAACTCCACCTATCTCTGCTAGGATTAAATATGTGCACCACCTCACCCAGCTTCGAAGAGGAAAGTCTATAACCCTAAGTGCTTATATTAGAAACTCAAGTAATCTCATTTTAATAACTTAGTAATACACTCAATGACCTTGGAAAAGTAACAATCATAACACCCCAAAACCATAGCCAGGAAAAGTTGATCAAGTCACAGATGAAATCAATGAGATAGAAATAAAAATACTATAAAGAACCAATGAAATGAGTTGATTATTTGAAAAAGTTATGAAGACTGACAAATCTTTAGCAAAGTAACCAAAAGAGATAGGACCCACATTAATTAAATCAAAGACAAAAAGAGAAACATTATAGAATATGCTGAAGAATTTCAGAGATTCAAAAGGATATACTTTAAAAATCTACACTCCATTGTGTTACAAAAATATAAAAGAAATGGACAAGTTTTTTTTTTAGTAATATATGATCAGCCAAAATTAAATCAAGATGAAATAAATACTTTAAATAGACGTATTACAACTTAAAAAAAGAAAAACTCCACTTTAAAAAAAAAATCTCAGGACCACAGAATTCTGCCTGACTGTCAAAGAAGAACTAATGCCAATACTACTCAAATTATCCCATAAAATTTTAAAGGAATGAACACTTCAACACTTCCAAATTCTTATGAGGCCAGAGTTACCTGGTAACAAAACTGACAAAGATGCAACAAAAGAAAACAACCTTTCTGACCATCATAAACACAAAACATCTCAATAAAATACTTATAAACAAAACTCAAGACTACATCAAAAAGGGCCACCATGATAAAGTCAGCTTTATCTCAGAGATGAGGTATTGTTCAACTTATGTAAGACTAGTGAATGAGATAAGGGGAATACAAGTAGGAAAAGAAGTCAAAATAACAAAGTGTTATTTTCAAACGATAATTCCTATATACTATAGCTGGCAAATAGATTCAGAAAAGCAGAAAGGTACAAAACTAACACACAAACCTAGCAGCCTACCTATGTACCAACAACTAGCATACTAATTAAGAAATTAGAGAAATAAACCAATCCATGATAGCCTTAAAACAATAGATGCTACCCACCCTCCATTTTCTAGCCCTACTTCACTTGGATTCACCAAGCCTTAAGTCTGTTTTCCAGGACTGCCCACTCCTCTTGGTCCATTTCCCTCTTTCCCAGCAAGCCAGCTACACGGGACTCTAGCCAGAACTCATGGCACAGACACCCAGATAAGCTACTTACACTTCCTTACCCTCAACCCCTTATCACTGGGATTTCCCAAGTCCGATTTCTGCTTGCCAGGTCTTTGGGACTCACCTGTTTCCAACACCAGGGCACTTTCTAGTCACTACAAATAACCCAAAGATCCATTTCCCTGCCAAAGAACTTGGAGCCTTTGCCTGAACTATCTGGTTTTGAGACCCAAGAACATTCTACAATGGCAGGGAAAACTACTTCATAGCTGGTTGAACAGACTGCTGAGGGAATGAGACTGTAGCAAAGAAACTGAAGACCTTTGATAGAAGTTGTAGTCCCAAATACTAGGCAGAGAAAATTGAAATCCCAATCCTGCTATGAATTAGCTCCCCCCCTGAACATTGTAAACAGCTCCCCTGAGAGAATAAAGGTGACTTGAACAAAAAAAAAAAAAAAAAAATCAACGACAAAACTAACTCCAGATGCAGAAATCCCAATGCAGAAATAAAAAACATGGATTTTAAAGCAAACCAAACAGAAATGTTAGAAGTGAAAAACTCAGTAAGCTATTAAAAAAATTCAGTGGAAAGTCTCACCAATTGAACGGATCATGTTGAAAACAGAAAGTTATGGATGGTAGGTAAAGGTAGAGGAATTGGATCACTCAGTAAAGTACAATGGGAAATTTTTAAATATATATGAATGGAACATAAGAGTGTTTTGGGACACAATGAAAAGAGCTAACCGCACCAAATAACACAGAGACTATCTTCAGTAAAGTCATTGAAGAAAATTTCTCAAGCCTAGAGAAAGAGATGCCCATCCAGATAGAAGGTTTGTGGAACCCCAAACAGACAAGAACAACTAGGAATTCTTCATGCAATATTATAGTTAAAATGTAAAAACACAGAATAAAAACAGTGTATTGAAAACTGCATGGGAGAAAAGTTGGAATCACCTGTGAAGGCAGGACTATTAGACTATCACCTGATTATTTGACAGAAACCTTTAAAGCCCATTCCAAATTCTGAAAAGCCATAGCTACTGTGGTAGTTTAAATGTAACTGGACCGCATAATCTCATAGGGAGTGTCACTATTAGGAGCTTTGGCTTTGCTGGATTTGGTATTGCCTTGTTAGAGGAAGTGTACCACTGTGGGGGTGGGCTTTAAGGTTTCCTGTGCTCAGGATACTTGCTCATTGTCTCTGTCAACTTCCTGTTGCCTGCAAGCTAAGGTGTAGCCAGCACCACATCTGCCTGCATGCCACCATGCTTCCTGCTCTGATGAAAATGGACTTTGAGACTGTAAGTGAGCCACCCCAATTAAATGTTTCCTTTATAAGAGTTGCCATTGTCTTGATGTCTCTTCACAGTAATAGAAACCCTAAAATAGCTGTCAACCCAAACCTATCCAATAAAATACCCAACAAACCTATCTAATAAAAGCAACAGAGAAATAAATACTTTACATGATAAAAACAGATTAAAAGAATTTACAACTTCTAAAGCCATCTCTGCAGAGCATACTAGAAAGAATATTTTCAATCTGAACAGAAGGATAAATACACTGAGAAGGTCAAAGGGGAAAGCTTAATACTGTTATTCCCCTAAATGGCTATAGTAATAGATTGCTCCTAATTTTTATTTTTATTTAATTTATTATTTTACATGTCGATCCCAGTTCCCTTTCCTTTCCTCCCTCCCTCCCTTTCTCCCTCACTCCCTTTTACCTTCTCTGCCCCCTCACATGCACCCTGACCACCCTCCCATCCCATCCCCCCATCCCAATTCCACATGCAGGGCAATGCAACCCAGGTGGGGTCATGTAGGTCTGTCAGGTCATTTGAAGTAGGACTAGGACTTCTCTCCTGTCTCTGGGTTAAGGGAGTATCCCTCCATGGGGGATGTGTTCGCAAGTTCCTTTTGTGCACTGGGGGGATACATCCTGGCTCCACTGTCTGAGGTCCTTTAGACTGCTCAGTCCTTCTGGCTGAGACCCATATTCGGTGGGGGGCAGAGTCAGTCCTATGCTGGATTCCCAGCTATCAGTCTGGTGGCCCGTTAGCTCCTCCTTGTTCAGTTAAGCTGTCTCTATGTGTTTCTGCAACCTGGTCTTGTCCTCTCCATCTGCATCTGGATTCTAGTTTGACTCAGTGTTTAGGTATGGGTGTTTGCTTCTGTTTCCAACACGTATTAGATGAGGGCTCCATGGATAAGTTAGTTGATGATCTCACTATCCGAGAAGGGCATTAATGGTAGCCTTTCCATTGTTGCTCTAATTGTTAGTTGGCGGCAGTCTTGTAGGTCTCTAGCCTTTCTTTAGGTTCAGTTTTCTCTTCAAACCAATATTGGCTCCCTCTTTTATGTTCTCTCTCTCTCTCTCTCTCTCTCTCTCTCTCTCTCTCTCTCTCTCTTCTGTCTTTTATTCCTACCCTGACTCAATCTTCCTAGTTGCATGTGTTTTCCTCTTTTCCCCCCTCTTTCTCTTACTTCTCTCTCCATTCGCTGCCCCCCTCACTTCCCCTGTGCTCTGGGGGACTTGTCCCTTACCCCTTCTGTGAGGGACTTTATATGAACCTTTTAGAATACATCTTGTATCCTAGTTCCTCTGGTGGTGTGAGTTATAGGCTGGTGATCCTTTGCTCTAGGTCTAAAATCCATATATGAGCGAGTACATACTATGTTCCTCTTTTTTGTGACTGGGTTACCTCATTCAGGATGGTTTCTTCAAGTTCCATCCACTTGCCTGCGAATTTCAAGATACCATTATTTTTTTCTGCAGAGTAGCATTCCATTGTGTAGATGTGCCACATCTTCATTAACCATTCTTCAATTGAGGGGCATCTAGGTTGCTTCCATGTTCTTGCTATTAAAATTATGCTGCTATGAACATAGTTGAACAGATGTCTTTGTTGCATGGATATGGATCATTTGGGTATATGCCTAAGAGGGGGATTGCCAGGTCCTGTGGTAAACTAATTCTCATTTTCCTGAGGAACTGCCATACTGATCTCCAAAATGGCTGTATGAGTTTGCACTCCCACCAGCAGTGGAGGAGTGTTCCCCTTTCTCTATATCCTCTCCAGCATGAGTTGTCATTGGTGTTTCTAATTTTAGCCATTCTAGCAGGAGTAAGATGGTATCTCAAAGTTGTTTTGATTTCTATTTCCCTGATAGCTAAGGATATAGAGCACTTTCCTAAGTGCTCTATATCCTAAATCAGCCTTTTTGATTTCCTCTATTGAGAATTCTTTCTTCAGTTCTGTACCCCATTTTTAATAGGGTTGTTTGGTGTTTTGTTGACTAGTTTCTTGGGTTCTTTGTATATTTTGGAGATCAGCCCTTTGTCAGATATAGGATTGGTGAAAATCTTTTCCCAATCTGTGGGCTGCTGTTTGGTCTTGTCTACTGTGTCCTTTGCCTTACAGAATCTTATAAGTTTGAAGAGGTCCTGTTTATTAATTGTTGCTCTCAGTGTCTGTGCCCCTGGAGGTATGTTCAGGAAGAAGTCTCCTATACCAATTTGTTCAAGGGTACCTCCTACTTTCTCTTCTAAGAGGTTCAATGTGGCTGGATTGATGTTGAGGCTTTTTCAGCATCTAGGGAGTTGATCATATGGTTTTTCTTTTTCAGTTTGTTTATATGGTAGATCACGTTGATAGATTTTCGTATGTTAAACCATCCCTGCAATCCAGGGATGAAGCCTACTTGGTCATGGTGGATAATTTCTCTGATGTATTCTTGCATTTGGTTTGCCAGTATTTTATTGAGTATTTTTGCCTCGATGCCCATCAGGGATATTGGTCTGTAGTTTTCCTTCTTAGTTGTGTCTTTGTGAGGCTTGGGTACCAAGGTTATTGTGGCCTCATAAAAAGAGTTTGGCAATGAACCTTCTGTTTCTATTTTGTGGAACAATTTGAGGAGTATTGGTATTAGTTCTTCCTTGAATGTCTGTTAGAATTCTGCACTGAATCCATCTGTCCCTGGGCTTTTTTTGGTTGGAAGGCTTTCGATGACTGCTTCTATTTCATTGCAGGTTATAGGTCTATTTAAGTTGTTTGTCTGTTCTTGATTTAATTTTGGTAAGTGATAGTTATCCAGAAATTTGTTCATTTCCTTTGTGTTTTCAATTTTTGTGGCATACAGGTTTTCTAAGTATTACGTGAAAATTGTCTGGATTTTCTGTTTGTCCGTTATTCTGTTCCCCTTTTCATTTCTGATTTTGTTAATTTGAATGTTCTCTCTCTGCTTTTTTGTTAGTTTGGATAAAGGTTTGTCTATCTTGTTGATTTTCTCAAAAAACCAACTAACTCTTTGTTGTATTGATTTTTTTTTGTATTGTTTTCCTGGTTTCTATTTTGTTGATTTCAGCCCTCAAGTTGATTATTTCCTGGTGTCTACTCCTGAGTGAGTTCTTTGTTTTAAGGCTTTCACTTGTGCTGCTAATTATCTTATGTGACTATCCTCTATTTTCTTCTTAAGGGCACTTAATGCAATGAACTTCCCTCGTAACACTGCTTTCAAGGTGTCCCATAAGTTCGGGTATGTTGTGTCCTCATTCTCGTTGAATATTAGAAAGTCCTTAATTTCTTTCTTTATTTCTTCTTTGACCCAGGAGTGGTGCAATTGCACTTGTTCAGTTTCCATGAGTTTGCAGGTTTTCTGTGATTTTTGTTGAATTCCAATTTTAAAGCATGGTGGTCTGATAAGATACAGGGGACTATTCCAATTCTCTTGTATCTGTTGATCTGTAGGTGGTCGATTTTAGAAAAGGTTCCATGTGGAGCAGAGAAGGTGTATTCTTTTGTGTTTGGATGGAATGTTCTGTAGATGCCTGGTAAACTTCTGTTAGTTCTTTTGTTTCTTTGTTGAGTTTCTGATTGGTGGTCCTGTCTAGTGTTGAGAGTGGTGTGTTGAAGTCTCCCAGTATAAGTGTGTGAGGTTTTATGTGAGCTTTGAGTTTTAGTAGCATTTCTTTTACGAATGTGGGTGACTTTGTATTTGGGGCATAGATGTTCAGAACTGAGACTTTGTGTTGATGGATTTCTCCTGCGATGAATATGAAATGACCATCTTCATTTCTTTGGATTAATTTTGGTTTGAAGTCTAACTTTTTAGATATTAGGATAGCCACACCTTCTTGATTCTTGGGTCCATTTGATTGGAAGATCTTTTCTCAACCCTTTACCCTGAGGTAATGTCTATCTTTGAAGCTTAGACGTGTTTCTTGTATGCAGCAGAAGGATGGATTCCGTCTTTGTATCCATTCTTTTAGCCTGTGTCTTTTTATAGGTGAGTTAAGACCATTAATGTTGAGGGTGAGTAAGGACCATTGATTGTTGATGTTTGTTTGTTTTAGATTTGTTGTTAGCAGTGGTATTATGAATATATTTTTCCTGCTTTACCCTTGGTTTCTGGTGTAGTTAGATTATCTGTTGCCTATGTCTTTGTTGGTGTAGTTACCTTCCTTGGGTTGGAGTTTTCCTTCCAATACTTTCTGTAGGGCTGAATTTGTAGATACGTATTGGGAAAATCTGGTTTTGTCATTAAATATCTTGTTTTCTCCATCTATAGTGATTGAGAGTTTTGCTGGGTATAGTAGCCTGGGCTGGCATCCGTGGTGGTCTGTTAGTCCTAGTAGAACATCTATCCAGGACTTTCTGGCCTTGAGGGTTTCCATAAAGAAATCTGTGAGGAGTACTGTTTTTCCACCCGCCGCCCGGTCTTGTCACGCGGCCGCGCCAGCCCCAAATAATGCACATAGACTCTGTATTAGATATAATCCTGTTGGCCAGTTACTAGTTTCTTATCGGCTAGCTCTATCTTAATTATTAACCCATTTCTATGTATTTCCATGTGGTCTTACCGAGAGCAGAGGAATGGTGGTTCTGTTCTCTCCAGGCTCTCCATGCTGACTCCTCCTTACTACTTCCTATTTCCTCCTTGTCTCCTAGTCCCTCCTACCTTCCTTTCCTATTGGCCAGTATGAGAAACATATACAGAATGACATCTCCCATCATCTCCTCTTTTCTGTCTAAATAAAAAGAAGGGTTTTAACCTTAGCATAGCAAAATATATAACACAACAGTTATCCAATAAGAATCACAGTTAACAATATTTAGTCCATTAATATCTAGTAAGATTTAAGAAAATATTCCATCATCTATCCTATCTTTGTGTGTCTAAAGTCTGTGTAACTTATCTTTAATACTAAGGAAAACTATAACCATAACTATCTGTCTTCAACTCCTTCAAAGACCACAGAAGGATAGTATATAAACTCTAGAAATGACAGAGACAACTCACTGCCTGGTCACCCAAAGTTCTTTTGTAATCTTCCATCTTCAGCCCATAGGCCATAGTGTGTCTAGCAGACTCTTCAGCAAAGCAGGAAACTTTAAACTGACTTCTTGTATTGGCAGTTTGTCAGTCACTTTTCTCTGTGTCCTGCATATTGTCTCGCAGACTCTTCCATGAATCAGGAACTCTATAGCAATGTCCATCTTGAATCAGCAGTCACTTTTCTGTGGGTCCTGCATGTCCAGTTTATACAGCATAAAGTCAAACAGTCCAGATAAGAGCAGTATCTTGTCCAAATGGCTAGTCTTGCCATATTGGAAGTAAACTTCATAACGAGTTTGTTTCTTCAATGTCCATCTTCCTTTCTGATGCAGGTGGTGTTGCCAGAAGCATTTATGTCTCACTGTCAAGAAAAACCCTAAACCATTTTAAATGCCATATTCTGTAGGTCTTTGAAAGGGTTGAAGAATGCCTATCCATCTCAAATACATGTCTGTATATCTAGAAATCTTAACTAACTTAACTAAAATATCTGACTATCATAGATACTATCTATAATCTGTATTTAATTATACATTACATTTCTAAATGAGCTATATAAACATAATACATAAACAAGAAGAGAAATATACATATCACAACATTGACCTTAAATTGTATCAATATGAAAATCCATTCCAAAACAAAGTATTCATATGTATACCATAATTCCCTTTTTACCTTTAAAAGGATAATGGTTGTGATCACTAACCATTTATCACCAAGTCCATTTAAATGAAAACAAACATTTATAAGCATTTGGGAATTTGGGCGTCATTCTTTCCAAAGTACTTCCTGCTGATAGGGGGCGCTGTCATTGGGGATCCTAAGAAGACTCAGAAACCCTGGCTGTAGTCTGCAAGGCTACCTTGTTCAAGCTATTTTGAATGTTGTATCACTAGCGACTCTGTTTCAGGGGTCTGGTTTGATCAAACCACATTAGTCTGGAAGGAATCCACAGCTTTTTATTTTCTGTGGAAACAAAAATAAAAATCCTTTTCCCCAGTAACTTGTCCTTGAACTTAAATTTTTGAGTCAAAACATTTTTAAAATATATAAATTGAATTAATCCAGCAGTATTTCCTTTTACAGTTATTGTTTCCTCAGCAGTCAAACAATACAAAGACAATGTAATACCATACAGTAACCAGATTCTCTCTGAGCTTTTCATCTTTGCGTGGCTTTATTATTACTCTGTTTCTTTTACTTTTTATTTTTTATTTTTTGAGACAGGGTTTCATTGTGTAACTTTTATCTGTCCTGGAATTCACTCTGCATATCAGGTTTAATTTGCAAATCACAGAGATCTGCTTGCCTCTGTCTCTGGAGTGCTGGGATTAAAGGCGTGTGCCACCACACCCCGCTCCTCTCTGTCTTTTTAAACCATTTTTTTTTCTCTCCCAAGCCTACGTATTTTTTAAAACACACTGTAAACTTTTAGCGCTTTTTCTTAATGTGAATCTGTCTTTACTGTAAATCTTTTTATAGCCACGAGTCATTTATCAGGTAAAAAACAACATTGCTAAAATGAAAGTCTTTGTTGTTTCTGCCGTGATTTATAAAAGATGGTGGCGGCTATTTTACCGCCAGCACTGAAAGGTGTGCTCACTGCCTTTGTCTGTGCTGCCTTCTAGCATGCATGCTGCCGGCTTGGAGATGTGGTCACTGCCATTGCCAACTCTGATACACACCAATAAATTGTTAGCAGTGCTTTTTAAAAGCTGTGCAGTTTTTGCCCCTATGCTGAGTCAGGAACCTTCCCTTAAAGGAGCCGCGCAAATATCTGCTTGTCTCTTGCAAAGCAAATTCCAACTGAGAAAAATGCTGCTACCAAGAAACCTTGCTTGTCTCTGTTCTTTTGTTTCTAAAATCCTTTTTTAAGCTTTTGTTAAAATTTAAGTGGAAGTTCTGACTAGCCACGTGGGCGCCATTTGTAAGGAGTACTGTTTTTCCACCCGCCGCCCGGTCTGGTCACGCGGCCGCGCCAGCCCCAAATAATGCACAGAGACTCTGTATTAGATATAATCCTGTTGGCCAGTTACTAGTTTCTTATCGGTTAGCTCTATCTTAATTATTAACCCATTTCTATGTATTTCCACGTTGTCTTACCGAGAGCGGAGGAATGGTGGTTCTGTTCTCTCCAGGCTCTCCATGCTGACTCCTCCTTACAACTTCCTATTTCCTCCTTGTCTCCTAGTCCCTCCTATCTTCCTTTCCTATTGGCCAACTGTGCTTTATTCATTAACCAGTATGAGAAACATATACAGAATGACATCTCCCATCAGAAGTCAGGTTTAATTTTGATAGGTCTGCCTTTATATGTTACCTGTCCTTTTTTCTTCCTTTCTCTTAGTATTCTTTCTTTATTCTGTATGGTAGGTGTTTTGATTATTATATGTCGAGGGGTCTTTTTTTTTTGGTCCAGCCTATTTGGTGTTCGGTATGCTTCTTTTACTTTCATGGGCATGTCCTTCAGATTGGGAAAGTTTTCCTCGATGATTTTGTTGACTATGTTTTTGGCACCTTTGAGCTGGGCTTCCTCACCTTCCTCTATGCCTATTATTCTTAGGTTTTGCCTTTTCAGGGTATCCCACATTTCCTGGATGTTTTGTGTTAAGGATTTTTTGGATTTATGATTTTCTTTGGTCTTTGAATCTATTTCCTCTAGTTTATCTTCCATGTCTGAGATTCTCTCTTCCATCTCTTGAATTCTGTTGGTTATGCTTGCATCTGTAGTTTCTGATCTTTTGCCTCATTTTTTTATTTCCAGCATTCCTTCTGTTTGTGTTGCCTATATTTTCACTATTTCAGTTTTCAAGTCTTGAACCATTTCCTTCACCTGCTTAATTGTTTTTTCTTGGCTTTCTGTACTTTCTTTACTTTCCTTAAGAAATTACTTCATTTCTTAGACTTTTTTTTTGTTTTTTCTTCCATTTCTTTAGGGGATTTTCTCACATCTTCTTTAAGGGCCTCTATCATTTTTATGATGGTAATTTTTAAGTCGTTCCCTTCTGCTGCTTTTGCTTTGTTGTTATGTTCCGGTTTAGTTGGTTGATTCCCTAGATTCTGGTGGTGTCATGCTTGTCTTTCTGTTGTTAGGTGTTTTCTTGTATTGCCGTCTTCCCATAGCTTCTTTCAGTAGGTGTTGGTGGGGTCTCTCCCTCTCTCTATGATACTTCCCCGGTGGGCTTATGTGGGTCAGAGGTTTGATATCTGTAGCTCTGTGTGGTTCAAGATCTCTAGGAGGTCTTTCCACAGGCAGGGGCTCAGGGATGGGGGTCAGTGATCAGGCTCCAGTAGAAGAATGGTGATGGGAGTCAAAGATCCTGAAGGCCAGGACTCTGGATGTTCCTTGTGCTAAAGGCAGATCTAGCCTGGGCCTGGTACTCTCCAGCTGAGGCTTCTTTAGCAGAGGCCCTGGTATGGGAGTCAAGGATCCTGCCAGCAGGAACTCAGTGTGGTCCTGAAGAGATAGGCCGATCTCTGGGAGGAGCCCGGGACTCCAGTAGAGGACTGGTGGTGGGGGTCAGAGACCAAGCAGGTGGAAATAATGGGTGGTCCTGCTGGATAGGCAGGTCTCCTATGTTCAAAGCTGCTCCCAGAAGTTCCCCGAAGTTGTGTGGACTGTTGGCTCCACCCTCTTTCCCAGTGCTCAACCAGAGTAGTGGTACAGTGGGCAGGGTAGGGCACAGGGTAGGGGGAGGGCAGGCTCGCGGTGGGGGGGTAGGTGGAAGTGTATCATAGCTCCGAGAGCACTCTTGATGGGTATAGGACACAGGAGCAGTGGGATCCTGGGCCAACCCTGGGGAGTTCCCGGGGGAGGGTGTAGGGGAGAGGCCACCGAATTGGGCACAGACTCACCTCTAGCCAAGGGCTGGTGGTAGAGCCTAATTTTTATTTTTATAAGTGTGGATTAGTTATTTCTAATCCAGCATCATAGAAACTTGGTTTTATTTTTAATTTTTTTTTTTAACAGTAGGTGATGATTAACACAGAGACCTATAAAGTGGTCAAAATCCAGAGAATATAATACTATGAAACTCAACTCAAAATGGAACATCTGTAACATAGCCCTTTGTCCTAATATGTAGGGATCTTTGGGGAAGAAGAGGTAGAAATATATGATGGATGGATGTCTGCTCTGAAGCAGTATTTGCCAGACGTCTCAGCACATGACTTCATAGTGGCTGTGACTGCATGCCCATGATCTATACAAGATCAAGCCATCCTTAAACCCCATCATGAATGGGTAAGAGGCTAATGAAGTTCCACTCTATCTGAGTAGCTATTGACACTTGATGGTTGCTGGGTGAGGGAGAATCAGTTTTCTTCATGGATGGGAGTCCTGAGGGGTTACCCATGCTTTAGTAGAAAGTTCATACAGAAAGCACTAAGTTGACTCAGTGGGTTAAATAAAAAGCAGTTGAAGGTGAAAGGGAACAGTTGTGGTGTGGAGGAATTAGAAGAGAAGATAGTTGGTTGTATTTGATTAAAATGTAATACACACAAGTATGGATTTCTCAAACCCAAAAAGTAAGGTTGGAGAATAACAGGAAGATACCTGACTGCAATCTCTGGCGTCCATGAGCATGAGCACAGTTAATCAGCATACACCCTTACCCCATAAATGCAGAGACCCACTTGAACATACATTTCCATGCTGAGAGAGAGAGAGGGGGAGGGAGGGAGGGAAGGAGGGAGAGGAGAAGGGAGGGAGGGAGGGAGAGGGAAAGAGAGAAAGGGGACTGATTCTACTGCTTTAGAGTCAAGCCATGGTTTAGACCAATGTATATATCAGGTTGGACTGGGTGCTGTCAGAAGAAGAAATGTGTTTTAATCGTGTCAGATTCCTGTCACATAACTACTATAATACTTGGGTCTTCCTAAATAATAGGAGTATCTGGTTATTCATCATAAGCCCCTTTGAGGTATGAACATGTGCTCTTGAGATGACTTTGGGTGGGACCCTTAGATAATCTTCAGATAGGACCAGTACCAGGGAGCCCTTGTGCCTGGAGAAATCAAAGATTGTGGTTTCCAGTCCCAGTTCCATTCCCTAAGAAAGAGGTAGGAAGGTCTCTGAAAACCTTTCTACGAGGAGGTCTAGTGATCTTGCAGGCTGGTGAGCATAACCATGCATTATTGGGAGGATGGTGCGCCCCAAATCCATGGAGAAATCCTTTACTTAGGACTTTCCTGACCTATGGACTTTCTGCATCTGGCTATTCATCTGTTCCTTGTGTAACATTCCTTACATCAAGCTAGTGATGTGTTCCAGAAAAGTCGCTGAATATGAGAAGGGCAGTCATAGAACACCAAAGTGATACTGGCTTGTTAGAAGTACAGGTTTCCATTTCAGAATGGAAATTGCCATCATAAGTGGGCATAAGTTAGTGGACTCAGTCTTGAACATATGGAGGCTAATTTCAGGTAGAAGGTGCCTGAGTTGAATAAATTGCATTATCAGCCATTTTGAAGTCAATAGGAGTGCTTAGTGTGTATATGGGATAGAATCCATGCCTTTGCTCATAAAGGAGTCTGTGCTAATGAAAGTATAGAAGAAAACAATATGCCTTCCTGAGATGCTGACATTGTAGACATCAGGTAGCTTAAACAAAACTTATTTTCTTGTTATTCTGGGTTCTTGGAGAAGTGTGGCTAAGGAGAGAAGATACTCCCTGGATAGGGTGCACAATTTCATGGATTCAGGTACCAGACTGAATAAAAAGGAGAAACCAGTAAGTACCAGCATTCATAACTGCTTCCTGACTGTGGGTGAATATGTGACAAGCTGCCACACTCTCATCCTGTGATGCTTTACTCACCACGATGGACAGGCTTTTAAACTGTGAGCTGGAATAGATGCTTTCTTCTTTTAGTTGCTTTTGTTAAATACTTTTTCATACCAACAAGGAAATTAACTAACCCAAGTTCCTATTTCCAAACACAATAACAACAGACAATAGAGAAGCCACTTATCAATGGTGGCAACTCAATCCATAATAACCTGTGAGAATGTTTTAGTCCCCAAATTATGCCGTGTGTGTGTGTGTGTGTGTGTGTGTGTGTGTGTGCGCGCGCGCATGCATGCTCATTTGTTAGGGATATCAAAATTAGATAATAGCTTTATATCACAGTTTGTAGATGACTTACAGCCAGCATGGGTTTCATTTTAGTCTTTTCCAAGATGTTCTATCATATAACTATCCTATTTACTCTCTTGAATTAGGGCTCTCTCCTCTGCCATGGTTTGTAACTTCATACTGCCCAAAGAAGTGAGGCTTGTGAATAAATATCACATCTCACATGTGTCAGGATGAATAGAAGCATGAGAGTTGTTGATTTAAGGTGCCATGAGTGCTGAGTGGGGGTGGAAACAGGTGGAAATCTGAGATAGCTCGAAGGCACATGAACAAGTGCCTGTTTTTGCCCAAGTTGAGTAAGCCATTTGGAAACTATTGGCTTTGGGCAACACATTTCTCACAGAATGCTAATTGTCATTATTATTTTTGTCAGTGTTTTGTTGGTTAAGGAAATAACAAGGAAGCAAATGCTGGAATTGGACACAGGGTTGGTAAACGTACTGTGCGTATTGGCAGGTGCACTATTGAGACTTTCCAATGGCTCTTTTCCACAGGCTCACTTGCCAACAAAACCTCTGCATAGGACGTATCCTGAGGGAATGTTTCCAGATCCACAGAGAGCAGTCCTGGTCAATCTAGTGCATGAGAACCTGATTCCACCCTTTAAGACAGTTGTTTTGAATTAGACCTAAGCTAACATGCCAGCAAGATACTAATAACCATGATTTCTGTGTATTTCTGTTGCTATTTTATTTCCAGAAACCAAATCCAAATCTTTTTAGTTGTTTAGTTTTCCACTGCAATTTACTGATCTTGTATGCTGGCCAAATTGCTTTTTGGTTAGGTTACAGTGACTAACTTCCTAGCTTTCAAGAGCATTGCTCTTATTACAAAAGCCTATAGTAGGAAGGCCTTAGGTTCCTGTTGGGAAATGTAAGGCAGGAAACTTTGAGCTTTCCTAGTGACACTGGCTTCATGTGTGTCAGGCACTGTTGTGCTCACTCAGATCATGTATGTGTTTATTAATTCAAGGAATATTCATTGCCTGGCTTTACAATCAACCCTTTATCATCTGTTGTCTTTGCCACCACTCATTTCTGTAAGGGATATAATCCATAGTGATTTTTAAATTCTTTATAGTAGAAGATCTGTTTTATTGTTATTTTTGACCCATTTCTGAATAATATTTTTATAAACTACAGTATAAATGAATTGCCAAAGAAATGGAATAAGGTACAAATGATATACCTCAACTTTTCATTATTAGATTTAACAGACATAAAATTACATTTGGATAAGTATAATAAGAACAAATATAACATCATTGCACTGAAAGTTTCTGAACACTCACAGCATTCATCTCAATTGTATCTTGGAAGCAGACAGTTCCTGAACCATGATCTGCACAGCCTTGAGGCAGTGATCTTTCTATGGACTTCGATTCTAGGAAAGGTACCTATGATTCCACCAAAATACATGCTATCAATTTTGGCAAATTTTGTTTTTTTTCTAGGTGGTCCTTGACTGGACTTAGGGAAAAATTTAGGGCACTGTTCAGTTGTTAATCAAGTCCTGGATATTTGGGGCTGCTGTACTGGTTATACTTGGCTTCCTTGACTGATTGCTAGCAAGAGTAAGTTGGCCTCCAGTGTTGTTTGCTACATCAGAATATTATGGTATGTATGCTGTATCTATTGTTTGCATATTAAGCATCTCAGCAGGACTAAGAGTAGGGACCAAGAAAGGCCACAGATTTGAGCCTCCACATCCCAACAATACAAATAAAACAAAATCTTGTATAGAGGTAGTACAGATGAGCAAATGAGAGCAAATGTAGAAAGATCGCAGGAGCAGAGAGTTGTCCAAGCTGCTATAACACCCTTGATAAGATGAGGCTACAGAGATGAATGACTCTAAGAAGGTCTGTTTCTAAAAACACGATCTAGACAAAGGCGCTTGATCTATGAACATCTGTGCATGCCAGTGGGGTAGGACAGAGGTCATCAGGTCCTGGCTTGGGTTCTGAGGCAGAAGGTGCAGGGAAGGCAGCCAGCCTGAAGTGATTAGCAGCATGGAAATGCATACTTTCTTGGGCAAGACTTCTGTCTTTGGTGTTGGTACTCCTTTTATAAGACAAAGGGTTGCATGATATGAGTCAAAATTCTGTCTTTCCTTCCCTATGGGAAAGAAATCCCCATTACCTATTCCTTTACATCCTTTGACACTATTAACAAATGCATTACAGTATCACTCAATTATTCTGGACTTTCCTCCAGCCCCAGGTGGACAGAGAAGTTTTGCCAAAATCTGCTGAATATGCCATTGCCCAGAGACTTGACAGGATAACAGAGATGAGACAGAATGAGATAGCTATCCTGGGCAGAAGTGGAAGAAAGCGCTTGAGGGCATGGAACATCATTGTGACTTCAGGGAGCTACCAAATGTTCTGTGTGACCAGAGCTAGAAAACACAAGGAGAAATGGAAGTGCTGAAGTAGTGCTCCAAATTGAGGCCCCACATTGCATTATAAAAGGATTTGGGGTTATTCCAGGATGGGACTGTGACTCTTCAGGCCCGCAATGACACTTCTGAGGAATGCTGAGGAATGGTGCAAACATTACCAGGTCCCTGCATGGAGAGGACTATATCTGATCTGGCTTACAATGCTGTGAGGCAAGGAGGGGGCAAGATGCCAAGGAGAGTGATGGGAATGTGCTACTTCTGTAAAAAGTAGAGGGGCCAACAAAGGCTTTCAGGCATCTCAGATTAACCCTTTCAGTAAAAAAGAAAGGGGAGATTATTACTATACCTAACCAGCCAGTGTTCTACTCTACTAGGACAGAGTATGCAACCTGTTGGAGAAACAAAACTCCTTGTGAATACTCCAAACACATCACGGTCCTGAAAATTAATTTTATCTATCTAAAAAGCTTTGAAAACCAAGCTTAATACTTTAATGAAGAATAATAATGCTACTCAGACAAATACAGCATTTATATATCGATTACACTTTCTGTACATCTGCCTTAGCTTTAATTTGATACTGCTTAATCAAAATCAACACTGAAGAACAGAGGCTGTAGAGTCTCACTTACATGAATGTCAAAGTAGCCAGCCTCAGGGAGCCTTCAGCGTCCTGTTCTGACAATGAGAGCAATAATAAGACTCAGTGCTTAGGGCTCTTGCAAGGGTCACATGAGGTAATGTGCATTATGTATCTTACATGCCCCACATTTCAGCTTTTATTATTATTGAGAATAAACCACAAAGCAGAGTTTATATCCTGTAGGACGTTTGATGGCTTCTGAAGACCAGGTCTTGATCTTGCTAATATCTCTTTGACCACTTACAAAAGAGGTGTGTCTAAATCTGGGTGTCATCATTATGAAAACATGGCTCACAGTGGGTCATGTGGGTGGTAGCCAGACACTGCGTCTTTGTTTGGTCATTTAGTGATGTAACCCTTGAAAAATCCGCTCTCAGATAATTCTGTTGGGAACAGTTTCCAAGCCATTAAAATGTTATTCTTGCAAGTCCTCTTGCGTGGGCAACAGGAGTGAAGACAAAATGCGATGTCATTTGGGCTTTGCCTAAAATTAATTGAACCCTCTCTGGTGTGTGAAATTGATAATATATTTTCTGAAATGAGAGCTATGGCTGGCTGTTGTTGATGTCAAGGTTGCAGGTAGAGGAAGAGCTCATTAGCACAGTCTTCATGGATTTGCAATTGCAAATAATTTCAACAGTGGTCTGGAAGAGATTACTGATTCAGGGACCAGTACTGGAGGAGAAGTTCCCTAAGAAACCAGTGCCTATTGACAGAGATATTTTATAAGATACATTTACCTTGGAGCATGAAGCATTTGCAGGATATCCATTTACATGGAGGTAGTTGCTAATTATTTACAAATAATCCTTATCTGTTTTCCAAAGCAGTTTCTCTGGGGAGAAATGCTGAATGGATTATAAAAGGTTATTCTTTGCATAAGATGGAGTTTTGTAGGCAGACGAATAAATTAAAACAACTTTCTAATTTTTTAGGCAGTAGGCGTCTGGGAAGTGGGGGCTAGCCTGGCAACATTGCTGCAGTGCTGACAGACAGGAGCCTGGAGCAGGAAGAGAATAGCGGCTTCTCTTGTGACCTTGATAAATGTTATTAGAAGAGGTTTCACAGACAAATGTGAACAAAGGACCCTGACATCATCCAGGAGCATGACAGTCCTTGTCCCTGCAGCACAAATTACCTCTAGCCCCTTGTTAAACTTACTTTGAATTTTAAATCCTGGAAAAATCATACTAATGAGCTGTTTTTCTCTCTGCATCCTACTAAGAAAGGGCATTTGTGGACCATTGTCTAAATGATTGTGATGACCAATTTGGCACACAGAGTTTATTTTAGCTCATGGCTTCGGGGCATAGGTACAGTTATCACAGAGAGGCATCTGGAGAAGTTCTATCAAAAAGTTCAGCTCCACATTTGTTATATACCAACTTTATTATCTGATGTATTGCAGCTACAAATTTGCAGTCGAGCATATTTCAGTTTTATTGGTGGTAATTTCTAAGATGCACTTTTTGTTAATAGATATGAAACCTTAGGCTTGATCCCCAGCATAAACTGGGCATGAGACATAGGCCTGTCATCCCAGTACTTTGAAACTAGAGGTGGTAGGATCAGAATTTCAAAATCATCCTCAGCTACATAATTGAGTTCAAGGCTAGTTTGGGATATGAGAGACCATGTATCAAAATAACAGACAACAACAAACAAAACAGGAATACACACAAAGACACAGGCACACAGTGTCCGTATGATGGTGTTACTAGTGTATCCTGGTTTGACTTGTGGGGATGAATATTAATCATTCTGCAACTTCTATTCTTCTGCACTGGCTTTAAAGTACATCAGCCAGTCTGTAATAGCCAAGGTAAGAAAGCAGAAGAACAAGAAAGAGAGAGAGAGAGAGAGAGAGAGAGAGAGAGAGAGAGAGAGAGAGAGAGAGAGAGAGAGAGTTGAGCACTATTTGCTTAGAGTGCTCTTCTCCCTCTGGGGATTTGGTTATATGAATTTAAACCTTCAAAAGGAATATTCTGTCTGTTGATCCCAAGCTGCAACATTCAATATTGACACTGCAAACAGCAGGAAAGGATGGAAGAAAAGTTAAAAGAAATCTGGGTCTGTCCATGGCTAATTATAAAAATATTTGTATAAAATCATCTAAATGCTACATTTTTCTCTAAGCAAGAATGCCCATAGTAAACAGTGGTAGTCAAGAATAGACTATGAAATTCCTTTGAGAACTACTTGTGTAGATCTTGGAACTCACAATGGAGAGGTTGTCAAGGGAATGCTTGCTTAACTTTATTGAAATAACACCTTTTCCTAACCAGAAGTGTGAGTGATTTTACCCAATGCAGAGCTTTCTTACTAGCACCAATGACAGAACTGACTGTGATGGTGGCTGAGTTACTTTTATTGTTGCTACAACAAACACTCCCCACAAAAGTAATTTCAGAAGGAATGGCTGATTTAGGTTCATAGTTCCACAGTATAGTCCAGTATGGCGGGAAATCATGGGAGCAGGAGTTAGTCATGTTGTATCTGCAATTCAGAAGCAGAGAGAGATGAATCGGAGTGTTCAGTCACCCTTTTCTTTTTTTATGAAGCCCAGGGCACCAGTCCATAGACTCATTCTGCCCACATTTCAGGTGGGGCTACCCATCTCATTTAGGCTATTCTAAATAAACTCCCATAGGCATCCCCAGAGGCTTCTTTCCTGGGTGATTCTGGGTCTTGTCAAACTGGTAATCAGTGTTAAGCAACACATGGATTTTACAAAGAGCACACAACCAAAGCTGTTGGTGAATTTCAAGTGAAGATAGTAAGCTGTCTTCTTCCATGTTCTTGGGAATGGGGGAGACACTTAAACATGGGACCAGATAGCCTTTAGGTCTTCAGAAATTGAATTTATTCCTTGACTGGCTTTAAGAGGAACCCACATGGCATTTATGATCTCAGAGGGAGTCATATTGCTTTAGGATATCACAGGAAGATTGGGTTAACAGACTTTGTGCTTTTTTATGTTAACTTGACGTGATCTAGAATCACATTGGAGACAAATGTTGGGGCATCTCTGTGAAGGGTTTTCCAGATTGAGTTAATTAAGATGGAAAATCCCATCATAACTGCTGGACTCAAAGGAATATGAGGACAGGCTGAGTGTTCATTCTCTTTGTTTCCTTCCTGTGGACAAAATGTGATCAGGTTTCTCAAGCTCCTGCTGCTGTGACATCTTCCACAATGATAGATTGCATCCTTGAACTATGAGCTCAAATCAACCCCTCCTTCCATAATTGCTTTTATCACAGGAATGGGAGAAGTAACAAATACAAAGAATTGATAGCTAGAAATGTGATTGTTGCTGGCTGTGGAGTACCTAGCCATCAGAATTGTTTTGTAGGGAGAAGGTAGAAGAGTTTGCAACTGGGGGTAGAATGCTACATGTAGAGTTAAAGGGGTCTTTCTGGTTGGAGATTGGAAGATGACAATGTTGAGATAGATACATAGAGAGCGGAGGTCTGACTTCTGATGTTTTAGCAGGGGAAGGACTCTATTAGAAATTGGGCTAGGGTCTAAGTGCATGCTACCCTGGCAAAGAATCTGGCTACATTATGCATATATTCCAAGAGTTTGAATAAATTTGAACTTAAGTCTTAATCTTTTGAAAATGAAATTCATTTTCAAGGAGAGTCTGAACTGAGAGTGCAACAGGAAGTGTTCCCTGACTCTCAAATGTAATTACATAGCAGTATTAACCCAGGCTTGCCAAACTGTGGTCCAAGAATGCCAGGTTTCATCTAGAGCTGGCAACAGAATTTGGTAGCACTGGCCACATGGTACTGTTGTGTAGGCTTGAAGTTGTTTTGAGCTAGGAGTGTTCTGAGTATCCTGAACTTCTAGTCTCATCCCTTGACTATAAGAGGTATAAGACTTTATCCACACTATGACTATAAGAAGAAACTGGAAAGAATAATTAACAACTTAGGCTAATATGGGCTAGGGACACATCTCATTTCATAGAGTGCTTTCTCAAAACCCTGGATTTGATCCCTAGGACTTCATAAACAAGGTATTGTGATGTATACGTATAATCTCAGTACTCAGGAGATGGTGGCATAAGGCTCAAGATATTAATGTCTGCAAATAAAGTTCTTTTTTAGTTTTTATTATTCAATATTTTTTCTTATTTTACATATCAATCTCAGTTCTCTCTCCCTTCCATCCTCCCATGCCCTCCACAGACCTCCATCCCATCCTACATCTACTCCCCAGGGAGGATGAGGCCTTCCATGAGGGATCATTAAAATCTGTCAAGTCATTTGGAGTATGGCCTAGGCCCTCCCATGTCTCTAGGCTAAGGGAATATCCCTCCATGGGGAATGGGCTCCCAAGGTCTGTTCATGCACTAAGGATACATCCAGGTTCCACTTCCAGAGGTCCCATAGACTGCCCGGACCTCCCAACTGAGACCCATGTTCAGGAGGTCTGGGTCAGGAGGTTTCCCAGCTATCAATCAAGAGCTTCCCCTTGTTTAGGTTAGCTGTTTCTGTGGGTTTCTCCAGCCTGTTCTTGACCCCTTTGCTCATCACTTCTCCCTCTCTGCAACTGAATTCCAGGAGTTCGACTCAGTGTTTAGCTGTGTCTGCTTCTGTTTCCATCAGCTACTGGATGAAGGCTCTAGGATGGCATATAAGATAGTCATCAATCTCATTATCAGGGAAGGGCATTTAAGGGAGCCTCTCCACTGTTGCTTAGACTTTTAGTTGGGGTCATTCTTGTAGGCCTCTGGACATTTCCCTAGCGCCAGGTTTCTCTTTAAACCTATAATGCCTCCCTCTACTGTGGTATTTCTTTTCTTACTCTCCTCTAGTTTTCCCCTAACTCAATCTTTCTGCTCCCTCATGTTCTCCTCTCCCCCCTCTTCTCTTTCTCCTAAGTCCCTCTCCCCCCTCTCAATTTACTCAGGAGATCTCATCCCTTTCCCCTTCTCTTGGGGATCATGTATGTCTCTCTTAGGGTCTGGTCCTTCTTGCTTCCTAGCTTCTCTGGCAGTGTGAATTGTAGACTGGTGATCCTTTGCTTTATGTCTAAAATCCATATATGAGTGAGTACATAGCATGTTTGACTTTTTGTGACTGGGTTACCTCATTCAGGATAGTTTGATTTCCATCCATTTGCCTGGGAATTTCAAGATTCCATTGTTTCTTTTTTTCCCAATGAGTAGTGCTCCATTGTGTAATTATACCATATTTTCTTTATCCATTCTTCAGCTGAGGGACATCTAGGTTGCTTCCAGGTTCTGGCTATTACAAATAATGCTGCTATGAACATAGTGGAACAGATATCCTTGTTGTATGAATGTGCAGCTGTTGGGTATTGTTGGATTTTGAGGTAGACTGATTCCCATTTACCTGAGAAACAGCCATACTGATTTCCAAAGTGGCTGTATGAGTTTGCACTCCCATCAGCAATGGAGGAGTGTTCCCCTTTCTCCACATCCTCTCCAGCATAAAGTGTCATTGGTGGTGTTTATTTTAGCCATTCTGACAGAAGTGAAATGATATCTCAGGGTTGTTTTGATTTGCATTTCCTTGATGGCTAAGGATGTTGAGCACTTTCTTAAGGGTCTTTCAGTCATTTTAGATTCTTCTATTGAGAATTCTCTATTTAGTTCTGTATCCCACTTTTTAATTGGATTATTTGGTGTTTTGGTGACTAGCTTCTTGAGTTCTTTGTGTGTTTTGGAGATCAGCCCTCTGTCAGATGTGGTGTTGGTGGAGAGTTTTTCCCATTCTGTGGGCTTCTGTTTTGTCTGCTTGACTGTGTTGCTTGCTTTACAGAAGCTTCTCAGTTTCAGGAGGTCCTATTTATTAATTGTTCTCAGAGTCTGTGCTACAGGTGGTCTCCTGAGTCTATGCATTCAAATGTATTTCCCACTTTCTCTTCTATGAGGTTCAGGGTGGATAGATTTATATTGATGTCTTTGATCCATTTGCACTTGAATTTTGTGCATGTTGATAAATATGGATCTATTTGTATTCTCCCACATGTTGACATCCAGTTATACCAGCACCATTTGTTGAATATATTTTCTTTTTTCATTTTATACTTTTAGCGTCTTTGTCAAAAATTAAGTGTTCATAGATTAGGTGTACATTGGTTGGTTGATATCAGGGTCTTCAATTAGATTCCATTGGTCCACCTGTCTGTTTTAATACCAATACCAAGCTGTTTTCATTACTATAATTCTTTGGTAGAGCTTAAAGTCAGGGATAGTGATGCCCCAAAATGATCATTTATTGTACAGGATTGTTTTGGCTATCCTGTTTTTTTTGTTTTTCCATATGAAGTTGAATATTGCTCTATCAAGGTTTGTGAAGAATTGTGTTGGGATTTTGAATGGGAATTGCATTTAATCTGTAGATTACTTTTGGTAGGATTGCCATGCCTACTATGTTGATCTTACCTAATCAAGAGCATGGGAGATCTTTCAATTTTTTGATATCTTCTTTAATTTCTTTCTTCAAAGACTTAAAATTCTTGTCATACAGGTGAAAATTTTAATTCTTTAGCTGGTGAATACACACTTCTTTCCCAACAACTAACCCCAAAAGGAAAATATACTTGAGTACTCCAACCCAAGTTATTTTCTAACTTTTTTTTTCTTTCTAGTATTTTTTTTTTTTGAGACATAGTTTCTCTTTGTGGCCCAGGTACCCTGGAACTCAATCTGTAGACCAGGATGACCTTGAACAAAGTTCCACCTACCTCCAGAGTGTATGGATTAAATGCATGCACCACCATTGCCTGGCTCAAAATTATTCTAAAAAAATCTTTGATATATATTCTCCTTTGCTCACGTCCAAACTCCTGCTGATGCCCTTAGAGCCCATGACTGACCCAGACTGAGGACAGCAAAGTTCAGCATAGTTCTATATCACTTCAACTATCTCCAGGCTACTTTTGGGACCCAAGCAACAGTGTCTGACCCAGTGTGAAATTAGAAACCTGTGAACAGTGACCCTGTGTCTTTGTCGAACTACATAATCCTGCACAAACCCAAAGGGTCTCTGGTAACCTGTGGGAGTCCAGGGACCCATGAACTTTGGCACTTTCCCTCACACATCTCCATATTCCTGCTGGACTAATAAAGACTCTGATTGACCCCATGTCAGATCAGGTGATTTCCACCTATATTCCCTCTCCCTCTAGGCTCATGCCAGGACCTCCAGGTGCTCTGGATAGTCTTATATAAGGTCAAAGATACATAACCTGACACCTTAGACCTCAACCTATAGAGACCATGAACCCTGTCACTAGAGATCAGTGGGTTTGCAATCTGGTTCCAATCCCAACTTATCCTGTGGACCCCTTTTGAGAGATCAGAGAATGTGGGAATGGCCTTAGTTACTCATCTATGAATCATCACTATCTCTACTACTGAACTTCAAGCCTATCCAGCCTAATCAAGGCCAGGTAAGCTGAGTGAATACAAGGCACCAGTCCAACTGGTATAATAGAAAGGCTTAGCCAATGAACTAACTCCAGATATTCAAACACCAACACGAAAACACAGTTAACAGCTGCCTGACGAGAGGCCATGCCATTGTCAGAGGGCAGAAACTCACAGCCAAACATTAGGTGGAGAGAGTACCCAAATTGCATATCTCCATAGGGTCCTTCCCATCAGAGCTTGGGGGACCCATGGAAGAGGGAGAACAAGAATTGTAGGAGTCAGAGGGGTCAGGGACTCCAGGAGAGCACAGCCCACAGAATCAACTAGGCAGGGCTTATAGTCTCTGTAAGGAGACTAAAGCAGCTATCACAGAGCTTAAATTGGTCTCATTCAAATTTCACCAGTTATCATGATCCTTTGCAAGTATTTTATGGTTGTTAGTGTGGTATTTTGTGGGACCGCTAACAGTGGGAATGGGGGATGACTCTGACTCTTTTGCCTGCTCTTGGGACCCTTTTCCTCCTACTGGATTGCCTCTCCCAGCCCTGATATGAGGGTTTGCAGCTAATCTAATTATAGCTTCTTATGTATTGTTGAGTTGATATCTCTGGGAAACCTGCTCGCTCTTTTTTGGAGAGAGGTGGAGAAAAAGTGGATCTGGGGGAGATGGAGGAAAGGAGAACTGGGAGGAGTAGAGCTAGGAGAAACTCTGGTAGGAATGTATTGTATGAAACCAATAAAAAATAAAACAAGTTAAATAAAACACAACTGTAAAATGTAATCAATGTCTCCTACAAAAATCTATTGACCTCGTAGTGATAGTCCTTCTGGAAAGACACTCAGATGAAATTTCATATGAAGAATACTGTAGAATGATTATAAATATGTCCATAGGATTCAATGAGGGCATGAATAAACACCAAAATGAATTTAAATAGGTCAAGCATATGCTCTTGAATAAATTCCAAGAGAACATAGCAAAAAACTAAATGAAATCATAAAATCAATTCAGGACACAAAAATAGAATTCAATAAAGAAATAAATAATAAGATAAACCAAATTTAAATGAATTTGGAAAGTAAACATTTAATAATTTAAAATCTTTAGTGGAAATTTTGCCAGTAGAATGGATCATGGGGAAGATGAAGAACCTAGGGTTGAAGACAAAGTAAAGATATTGGAGCATTCAAGTGGAGAAAAACGACACATTTAAAAACTATCAATGGAGCCGGACAGTGGTGGTACACTCCTTTAATCTCAGTACTCGGGAGGCAGAGGCAGGTGGACCTCTGTGAGTTTGAAACTGGCCTGGTCTACATGAGCTAGTTCCAGGACAGCCTCCAAAACCACAGAGAAACCCTGTCTTGAAAAGGCAATAAAATAAAATAAGATAAAAATATCAATAGAACTTACAAGAATTTGGGATGCCATGAAAAGACTAAACCTTTGTATTTTGGACGTAGAAGAAGGAACAAAAGAGAAGAATCACAGGCCAAAGGCACAGGCAGCATTTTCAATAAAATCATAGAAGAACTGGCATTTGTAGGAAAAGAGATGATCATCCAGAAATAATACAGAACATCAAAACAATATGAGTATAAAACAAGTTCCCCACACCAGATTATAATCAAAACACTTGATAAACAGATCAAAGAACGTGTATTATAAGCTGCAAGGGAAAAGGGCAGAGTCACACACAAAAGAAGTCTCATGAGAGTAACAACTGATTTCCTCCCTATATTCTGCAGGATTCCTTGCACTTGACATAACGTTTGGCATAGGTCTCTGCATCTGTTTCCATTAGTTACTGGGTAAAGGTTCTGTGATGACAATTAGGGTAGTCACCAATCTATGAATATAGCAGAATATTGTTAGGCTTCATTACATTTTTTTCTCCACTCATATTTGATTCTGTCATATGTCAGAAAAATAACTTGATAATGCACCTTAAGCCCTTACAAAACAATAAAAAACAACCCCAAATACATAGACATAAAGAACATTCAAGATCAGGGCATGAGTCAATGAAATAGAAAGAAAATAATAAACAGAATCAATGAAATGAAAAGATGGCTCTTTGAAAGGATAAACAGGATTGATAAATGCTTAGCTAAATTAACCCAAAGATATATAAAAGGCCCAAATCACTAAGATCAGAGATGAAAAGAGAAACAAAATACCACATACCAATAAAATTCACAAAATCTTAAGGATATTCCTTGAAACCTGTATTCTACCAAGTTAGGAAATTTCAGAGAAATGCATTTCTAAATGCATATAATACATCAAAGTTAAGATGACACACTTTTTAGAATAATAAAACATAAAGTAAAATAAGATAAAACAAAAATCATCATATCAATGTTGAAACAAGGCAAACCAATAGAAGGAAAAGAGTCCAAAAGAGAGTCTTCAGAAATGGGGCATTGCTATCAGTTTGAAGAGAGCAACCTATTGTCTTGACAACAGCCTGTATTTTGGGGGGATATCCATAGGAACCCTTTGGCCAATAATTTATTTGGACGTAGTCCAATCCCAGTATTGGAAGCTTGTTTGGAGATAAGAGATGGCCAGTTGGGACTCTTATGTCCCCCATTTTTTGGAGACTTCATTAGGATCATGTTGGTATGTTATAGAATGTTTCCGCAGTGCTAGGTTTTCATACCACCTCTCAAATGCCCCTTGATTCTAGCAATCTCTTCCTGCATTCCCTCCTTCAACCCAATTTCTCCTCCCTCTCTGTCCCTATCCTCCTGTTCTTGCCTACCCCATCTGTGGTCCACCTATTAAACAATTTAAACACATGTACAACAAACAATGACTTGAAGCAATAGTAATTACAACAGCAACAACAATAATAAACCCTCATGACTAAAAGGATACCAGGCTACAGAATTCTAGAAAGTTCGTAAAGAATGAAAAAAAAAAAAACAATGATTGCCAAATCATTTCATAAAATGTAAAAGCAGAGAATGTTTCCAAAGCTCTTTTAAGAGTTCAGCAGTATGCTGGTACCAAAACCAGATAAGCAACATGGTATGGACAATGGACAAATTGCTCATGAATAAACATGCAAATATTCTTTATGGAATACTTGAAACTGGATTCAAGAACACATCAAAAAGATCATCTATCATATTCAACTTGATTTCATTCTAGAGGATGTGGGGATGATTTAACATATGTAAATCAATAGTTCTGTTTTTCTACATAAATGGCCTCAAGGGTGGAAATCATATAATCATATGAATAGATTCAAAAAGCATTTGACAAAATCCAACAACCCTTCATGATAAAAAACTTTATAATAATTAGGATAAGCAGTCTCTCAGCAAAATGAAGGCTATATTTTTACAAACCTATAGCATCATGCTAAATGGGGGAAAAAAACCAACCAAGAATTTCCCATAAAATCAGGAACAAGACAAGCATGTCCATGCTCTCCATCATTCTTAGCCCACTAAGCTCTGGTGTTTAGTTCCAAACCTCATGGTGAGGAAGTCAGGCTACAGAGTATGATCCCTATCTCTTAAATTTTTGTGAGCATTGTGCATGTGTGTGTGCATATGTGCATGCATGCACACCCGCACACTCACAGAGAGACAGAGACACAAAGAGAGAAAGAGAAGAGAGAGAAGATAGAGATAGACAGACAGGCAGATATGGAGTAAGAGTGCTGCTAGTTTGGAAGGTGGGAGTCAGTCACATTGAGAAGGGGCAGGAGAGGATAATGGGAAGGGACTGTGATCGTGATACATTCTATACATGTATGTGATTGTTAAAAATGAAATCATTTTCACTTTGTTTTTCTTATTGGAAACATGATCATGATAACTGGTGAAATTCCAATAAGTTATATTTCTTCTTATATCACATTTTAATATTAGGGTCAAAAAAGAAAAACAAGAAAATGAGCAAGAAACAAATTTAAATAGCTTGCAAAATGATTCAAGAGAATCCTTTTCATGAAGGTAGAATATGTACCAGCACAGGGTGTCCTCAAGGCCAGAGCATCCTTCTGTCTTCCAGCTTTCACTTAACATCCTTCAACTCACAGTTCTGATAATAGTCCTCATTTCTTTCTTCCCTTTCCTCATATGAACCTCTTTCTTTCCCCCTCCTCCTCTCCTTCCTACTTCTGCCCTTCTCCTCCCTTCTCCTGCTCCTCCTCTTTTATCTTCCGTAGCTTCTTCAGCAAAGTTGAACAGAGGTACTGAAATTATACACTCATTTAAGATGTGACCAGTTTCAAGGTCTGTCACTCCAGGTGTTCCTTCAGGCACAGCATATAGCTCTCTCATTTTCAAAAGTTTTAGGACATGCAAAAAAAAAAAAAAAAAAAAAAAAAAAAAAAAGAGTCCCAGGA
This sequence comes from Phodopus roborovskii, assembly GCF_943737965.1. Classification (NCBI taxonomy): domain Eukaryota; kingdom Metazoa; phylum Chordata; class Mammalia; order Rodentia; family Cricetidae; genus Phodopus; species Phodopus roborovskii. The sequence goes on from NW_026126547.1 coordinate 5,873,280, forward strand.
GATCTTTCTAGTTTCAGTGACATTCTTTTCAATTTTACAAACTACCTTGTGCCTCATATAGCCTGTAATTTTTGGTTCATCAAAGGAAAGGGGATTAGAATTATTTGGTCCTGATACCATCCTGTATGTCTTTGTTAACCCCTCATTTGTGAAATACTCTATGGGCTAAAGTGAAGTTCTCAGTTAAGCACAGGCAGAGAACTTCAATATCTACCAGAATAGGGGCATCATATCCTGGGACCTTGTCACTGCACAAGTTACCATTCTTAAAAACAACCAAAAATCATAAATTCCTGCAGGGTCTTTACATTTCAGCCAGGTTCTCATTTTCAGCCTTGGTGCTTATTCAGTTCCTCCAGAATCTCTCCCTTTCCTCTCAGTTTTTATTACTTCTTTAAGAGTTCCATACAATATATTTTGGTCATATTCATATCCTTCCAGAACTCCTCCCAGATTTATCCCTCCTTCCAAACCTACCGAACTGTGTCCTCATTTAATTTCAAAGCCATCAAATTCAATTTGTGCTGCCCATACACTCTTGGATGTGTGGCCTTCACTGAAGCATGATCAACCTACCAGGGGCTCTACCCTTAAAGAAAACTGGCTCTCCCCGCTGCCAGAAGCTATTATTCCCAATGGCTTCTTAGCCAGGGATGGGACTTCTTTCCCATCTCCCTTCCTCCATGTTGGGAGTTTGTCTGGATACTACTTGTGGAAGTCATGTGTATACTGTCACAATGACCATGAGTTCATGTGTGCAAGTGCCCTGTCATGTCCAAAAAAACATTAATTCCGTGTAGTCACCTTATATTTCTGGGTCTTACAATCTTTTTGCCACCTCTTCTGTGATGATCTCTCAGCCTTGGGAGGCGGGAGTGTGATATAGATTTGTTGTTTAGAGGTGAAAATTCTACTGTCTCTTATTTTCTGCTCCTTGACCAACTGTTGTTTTCTGTGTTAATTGCCACCTACAACAACAACAACAAAAGCCTTTTTGATAAGCGTTGAGAGATGTATCAATCTATGGGTATAATGTCAAATCATTAGGAGACATTTTAATATTATGTCCACTTAGCAGAGTACTAGTGGAGTTCTCCTTTAGGGTTTATGATCCATCTAGCCACAGGTTCTTAGAGCCAGCTATATGATTCAACTTATGGAATGGGCCTTAAATCTAATCAGAAGTGGTTGATTTCTCCCTGGAAATTTGTTCCACTACTTTACTAGAAGCCCTAGAACTCACGATGTAGACCAGGCTAGACTTCACCTCACAGAGATCTTCCTGCCTCTGTTCCTTAAAGTACCAAAGCATCGGGAAAAACCTACTATTAATGCATATATTATACTATTTTATAAAACTATATATTCATATAAATAATTTAACTGGGGTTATCCTACACAATGGATAGTGTTTCTCTTAAAAATTGTAGGTTGACAAATAAAAAGTCTAATGCTAGATGTGGAATACATCACTGCAAGTTATTGGTGAGAGGTCTCCCATAGAAACTCAAACAATACAGGCTACTGCCAAGGTTGACTACTGAACCTGATGGTAGGAACCCATTGTTGACAGCACCACACATTTTTGCCATGGGATGTGGAAAAATCAAGTTAGTACTTCCCAGGAGCCTTTCTTTGTAGTTGCTGTCTCAATAATATCAGAAAGTTCTTTGTAAGTTGTTTTGTGAGGGAAAGTCATCAACAGTCTTACTTGGCTGTGAATACTGTAGACTACAAGAATGATCAGTGTAACAAAATTTGCCTATAGGTTCAATAGTGGCATGACTGTTCTGAGGGGTGGTAAACAATTACTTTCTGATCGGATATAAGGCTAACTCTACAGGAAGAAACATATACATGGTATTGCAAATCTGGTCAAGAACCCAAAGGGAATCTGATATTTTTGTTCTGCTAAGTGGACATATTGGTAAACACCCCTATGAATTTATCACTCTACCCATTGATTAGTGGAGCTCCTAGACCTCATCAAAGAAATTTCTTTGTACAGTGGATAGTGGTTAACACAGAAACTCATAGGTAGTCAAAGGACAGAGAATAAGTGTCAGTAGAGTTCAGACATGGGACATCTATATTACCCTATGAGAGCCAGGGACTTCTGCCATGACTGCTGAGCTCATGCACACACAGCAACTGTGTTTGTATGTAAAACACAATATCAAGCCAACCCACCTCTAACTGACCCTGCCTCTGAGAAGTGGAGATAATTGATGGTCTTTGGAGAAGAGAATCAGTTTTCTTTTAGGGTGTGTCTCATGGTAGATCAATACTTACTACAGTTGATGGGGCTATGCATATGAGTATTTGAACATCAAAAATTTTACCCTAGGTATTAAAAAATAAAAAAGATGGAGGACTGAGGCTGGGAGGTAAGGGGTGGATCTGGGGAGTGTTATGGGGGATGAATATTATCAAAACACATTGTATGAAAGTCTCAATGAATTAATAAACATCATAATGAAAATAAGTAGTAAGAAATAGGGACACAAAAGAGACATAACAATAAAAAATAGTGAAACAATTTAAAAATGCTTGTTTTAGAGTTAGAAGTGTGAGTAACTAAAATTAGTCTATATTTGTGGTCTATTTGGTAACATTGATAGCTATATCATGCTGCATACTCTCAGTGGGTTCTACTGCCCTGCTTCATATCTATGATCCAAATTATTCCGTTTGATTAGGGCTTACTTGTGGAACCAGAGAAAACAACACATTAATAATGATGCTTGTTGGGCAAATGTAGTTAAATTCCACATTGTGTGTTACATGAACTGGATTTGGTAGCATGCTTTTGCATGAATTTTTCAGTAGAATCTGTTATTTATTCAGTGCTTAGGTTTTTCCTCCTCTAGAAGGGGAGATATTCCCAATCTCATTTGTCATAATAACTTCCATTTTGATATTATAGACCACAGAATAGTCATTTTTCACAATGTAATGATCTGTCTTTGTGCTCACCAATGCTTTTAAATCCCACTTTCCCCACTCTGAATTTTCATTTTCTCCTCAAGAGAAGGTTTCCTAATCATTCATTCAGTCACCTGTAAGTGGCAAATTCTTCATCTTTGAACTTCACATATGGCTTTATTTGTTATTCACATTTGAACAATGATCATGTTCAAAGTTCAATATTGGCAATCATTTGATACAGTGTAAATGATTGATAGTGCTGATTGGAAGATGACCACTGTGATATTCTTTTCTAGTCATCTATATTCTTAATGGGTTAATTGAACACATGTCCTTGATGTTTTAATAGTTCATAAACATGTGTTTGAGTTGTTTTGTTCTTATTAACCCATTAAACCCAAGAGACAATTTTTTTGAGTGATCAGATTATTTGTACAGATTTACAAATTATCAGATGTTATTTCATGAAATATGTTTCCTGTTACTTTAACATTTTAATGATACTTCTAAAAATATCTCTAAATCTATCCTGTATGTCTCTTTAAAGATTTTTTACTGTGAATATGTATGTGTGCAAGAGTTAATGTGTACCACAAACATGCAAGAGGTCATAGAGCATTGGAGCCTATGGAGTTAGTTATAGTTGGTTGTGAGCCCCCTGATGTGTGTGCTGGAAACCAGAGTCCTCTGCAAGTATTCTCAACCACTAAGCAGTCTCTCCAACCCCGACTTCTTTCTATATTCTGTATCTCTTTATTCTGAGTTCTGGATAACTCATTACTAGCTTCCAGTTCTCTCGTCTCTTTTGGCAAAACTTTAGAATTTATTCAACAAAAGTTCATTGGACTTTAAATATGTATTTTTTTTTACTTCTAAGAATTTTGTTTGTTTTTATATGTACCATTAGTTTTTTTTCAGTAAAGAATTTTGCTTTTATATGTACCGTTAGATTTTTTTTTCCAGTTTTTCTTCAGTCTGCTGAAGTATAGTTTATATAAGTCATTTAAGTTTATGGTTTGATACGCTTTTGGCAATTTGAAGTCTTCTGACCACCACCACAACCAAAATACCCCTTTGCAGTCATTCCATTTCCCAGACTCAGCCTACAAAATAACAGCTGTAATTTCCATTACTAAAGTTTTTCCCATTTAAGGGCTGGGGATAGAAGAAATCATACAGTATAGATCATCTTTTGCTTTTAATTTCTTTTCCTTTGAAAAATGCATTCATTATTTTATTTATGTTTTTGCATGTACCAGTCATTTTTATATTTTAAATTTGAATGTTTTTGAAATACTCATATACAAGTACTGTATTTACACCATCTTCGCTTCTTTCTCACCATCCATCTCTTCCACATTGTCCCCCACTCCCTCTAAAATTCATATACTTATCTTTAGTTATCAGTGTTACAAATGTGTATGTGTGTCTATTTCGTGTACACAGATATATGCATCTACTATAAGTGTATAACATACCTTGTCCATTTTGTGTTTTCATACTTACATATGTTTAGGACTACTTGGGACTGGGTAGCCTTTCAAAGAGTTCATCCCTGGAGAAAACTGATTCTCCCTCTCTCAAAAGTCACTGATTGCCTGTAGCTCTTCATCTAAGGGTGGGGCTTCTGAAATCCCCCTCACTCATGTTTGCATGTCAACTGTTGTTGCCAAATGCAGGCCAATCATAGGTAACTAACTTGTTGAGACTTTATGGGTGTAATTTCTCTGTCAAATCTAGAAGCAAGGTATATATTTTTATCAGGGAAATCATCTGTAGTTTTTCTTGTGGTTGTTGTCTTTAACTGGTTTGGGTATGAGAGTGTACTGGCTTTATAGAAGGACTTTGAGAGATGCTCTGTCTGTTTCTTCATTTTTTCTTTGCATAATTTAAGAAGTACTAGTTGTAGTTACCCTTTGAAAACCTTGTAGAATTCTGGGCTCTTTTTGTTATTGTTGCTGTGGGAAGGCTTGTCATTTCTCTTTTGATCTTCTTATTCATTATGGGGCTGTATAAATTGTTGATCTTTTCTTGATTTAATTTTGGTGGTTTGGATCTTGTCCATTCCTTTAAAATGTCCTATTTAATGGAGGATAGGCCTTTAAATACTTCCTGAATATAACACCAATAGCATAGACACTGAGATTGACAATGAATAAATTAGACTTGCTGAAACTGAAAAGACAAAATGAAGTCAACAGAATGGGAAAAGATCTTCATCAACCCTACATCTGAAAGAGGACTGATACCTGAAATATATAAAGAATTCAAGAACCTAGACATTAAAAACCAAATAATCCCATTAATAATGGGGTACAGATTTAAACAGAGAATTCTCAACAGAAGAATCTGGAATAACTAATAAACACTTAAAGACGTGTTCAACATCCTTAGCTATCATGGAAATGCAAATCAAAATGACTCTGAGATACTACCTTTTACCTGTTAGAATGACCACAATCAAAAACACTAATGACAGCCTATGTTAGAGAGCATGTGGAGTAGGGGAAACACTCTTCCATTGCTGGTGGGAGTGGGAAATTGTACAGCCAATTTAGAAATCAGTATGGTGGTTTCTCAGAAAATTGGGAATCAATCTACCATTCTTGGGCATATTCCCAAAGGATGCATGATCATACCTCAAGGACACTTGTTCATAGCAGGGTGACACTAGATAAGCCTTCTCACAATAGTGGTGAGGGTGCCTGAACTGGCCTTTCTCTATAATCAGAGTGGTAACTACCCTAATTGCCATCATAGAATCTACATCCTGGAAATAGATGCAGAGATCCAAGCACTAGGCTGAGCTCTGGGAGTCCAGTTAAGAGAGGGTGGATTATATGAGCAAGGGTGGTGGTGGTGGTGGTGGTCAATATCATCATAGGGAAACCCACAGAGACAGCTGAACAGAGCTTGTGGGAGCTCACAAACTCTGGATAGACAGGTAGGGAGCCTGCATGGGACTAACCTGCACGTGGGTGATAGTTGAGTGTCTTGGGCAGTCTGTGGGACCCCCTAGCAGAGGGACCAGGACCTGTGGCTGATGCATGAGCTGGCTCTTTGGAACTTATTCCCTGTGGTGGGATGCCTTGTTCAGCCTTGACACAGGGGGAAGAGCTTGGTTCTGTCTCAACTTTATACACCATGCTTTGTCGATTCATATAGGAGGCTACACTCCATCTAAATAGAGACAGAGGAGTGGATGGGGGACATAGGAGTGTGGTAGGAATGAGACTGGGAGGAGAAAAGGAAGGGAAACTAGTTGGTATGTAAAATAAATAAAAAATGATGAATAAAAAAGTATTCCCTTTTAATATTCTGATTTTTTGATATTCATTGTAATATTGCCTCTTTCATTTCTGGTTTTGTTAATTTGGCTCATTCATTGGTTAACTGGGCCAATCCTCTTTTTATTTTAATCTTTTTTTCTTCAAGTTTTGAGACTGTAATATAATTACGTCATTTTTCCCTTCCCTTTCCTTTCTCCAAACCCTCACATACATTCCTTCTTTCTCTTTTTCTAATTCATGTCTATTAAAAGAACCAGTTCTTAGATTCATTGATCTTTTTATGGTTTCTTTTGTTTCTGTTTCATTAGTTTCTTCAGGATTTTTATTATTTCTTTCTGTCTACTGGATTTGAGTTTTGTCTGTTCTTGGTTTTTCCAAATTCTTGAGTTACATGATTAAGTCACTTATTTATGCTTTCTAATTTTTTAATATAGGTGCTTAAAGCTATATATTTTCCCATTAGGGTGGCTTTTAGTGTGTCCCAGAGGTTTTACTGTGCAGTGTTTTAATTTTCATTTAATGGAAAGAATTTTAATTTTTTCTTGATATCCTCTTTAATTCATTCATCATTTACTATTGTGTTGTTTAATTTCCATAACATTGGTAATTGTTGGAGATGTGTTTGTTGTTGATTTAAAGATTTGTTATATTGTGGTCAGATAGGACACACAGATTTATTTCAGTTTTCAGAATTGGTTAATTTTTGTTTTGTGCCCAGATGTAGTCTGTTTTAAGGAATTGTCCATACCACAGGTAGCTGAGTAGAATGTATGTGCTTTGGTGTTTTTGGTGGCATATTTAATAAATCTGTTAGGTAAATTTGATGAATGATGATACTTCATTCTAATGTTTCTCTGTTTAGTTTTTGTTCAGATGACTCACCCAATGGAGAAAATGAGATATTGAAATCACCCATTATTGCTGAGTTGAAGTTTATCCATATCTTTAAGACCCTTGTTATGCTTTTTATGAAATTGTGGATGCCAGAGCTTGGTGCATATATGTAGTGAGATAGTCATTCTGTGGCACTGACCACGCCCATTGGGGGTGGAGCCATGGGCGGATGAGACCTGTGGAAGGAGGTCTGAGGAAGAGCCCCTGAAAGCTCTCTTGCTGGCGGGACTCGGACAGGAGAGCATCCGGTGGAACTTGCTGGTGTTCATCTGTCTAGGTTGTAAGTTATTTCTGCCTGAATAAACATCTGTTCGGCCTATTTGTTTATCCTGATCCTTAGTTAACCTCAATACATATATGTTTAGGGTTAGGCGTATTCCTGGTTACTTTTTCCTTGATTGGTTGAGGTATCTTTGTTTCTTCTGATTTTATTTTCTAGTTTGAAGTCTATTTTGTAAGATGGTAGGAGAACTACCCTGCTTATTTCCTGGTCCCATTTACTAGGAATACATTTTCACATTCTCCATCCTTTCAGTTTAAGGTGGCTTCTGTCTCTGAAGGTACGATGAGCTTTTTTATTTGTTTACTTTTTTTGGTTTCTTAATCCACTCAACTAACCTGTGACTTTTGATTAGAGGAGTTGAGGCCATTAATACTAAAGGTATTATTGAAAGGTATGTACTGATTGTTGTTTTGTTGCTATTTTGTGTTTCATTGAATTATAGCTTCATTTGTATTCTTTCTATAATCTCTTATCTATGTCTTTCTTCAGTATGAAGTATTGCTTCTAGTATTTTCAGTAGGGTTGGTTTGAGGAACATAAATTCGTTTAGTCTGTTTATAACGTGAAGTTTTTCTTTCTCTTTCAACTACTGCAGATCATTTTTCTGGATACAATAGTCTAGACTGCCATTAAATGCATTCAGAATTATTCCTCTAATCCCTTCTTTCTGTGTGATCACAGTGGAATAAAAGAGTTATTAAAAGATGGAATACAAATGGCTGAGAAATATTTTTTAAAATGTTCAACATCCTTTGTGATTAGGGAAATATGAATTTAAACTACTTTGAGATTTCAGCTGACCCCTATCAGAATGGCTAAGATCAAAAAAACCTCTAAAGATGTTAAATACTGGCCTGGATATAAAGAAAAGGGAGCACATATTCACTGCTTGTGGGAGTACAAGCTGGTACAGTCAGTCTCTGTGCTAGTCAGTGTGGAGGTTCCATAAAAAAAAAAATGAAAATAGGTCTACCTCATGATCAAGCTATACTACTCATTGACCAAAGGGATCTGTATCCTACCACAGAGATTCACTCATCATTATTGTCTATTCAGAACAGCCAGAAAATGAATCAACCTAGATGTCATCTTCTGGTGAATGAATAATGAAAATATGGTGTATCTAGACAATGGAATATTACTCAGGTAGTTCTCCATATTTCAGGAACCATTGAGAAAGAGGGTGCTATTAGAGTCTAAGAGCCAGAGGTAGTGATAACTGCAAGGAAACTGTCTACCATACACAGTAGGGTAGCAGCACATATAAACTCACAGTGGTTGTGACAGTATGTATAAGACCTGTGCAAGACCAACCCAGACTCAATTTCAGAATAGAGAGAAGAGTTGGGCCTGACATTCCACCCCTAACCAATGAGATATTGACAATTTTTAGTTATTGGGAAAGGAGAGTCAGGTGTTTTTGTTTTTAGAACATAGCCCCTGATATTTCAATCACATTCCTGTGGAAGACCATGCATTCATTAGTGTATAGGCAGTACAAATTGATCTTGATGGGATAAAACAAACACAAAGTTGGATTGGAAGAGTAGGGGATGCCCTGTAAAGAGTTTGTGGAAGGAATGTAGATATGATCATAACTGATTATATGAAATTATCAAAGAACTAATAAAATGATAAATAAATAAAATTATTTTAAAATACTGCAAATCAACAGTAAGAGAAACCATAGCGCATATACAATCTCATGATTAAACAACACACTATTGGTGATGTGTCTGAAAAAAAACCCAATAAATGAATTCAATTCTATAATTGAATGAAAATGAAAATACAACATACAAAACTTATGGGATAAAACTTATGAAAGTAGTCCTAAGGATGTTTATAATGCTAAATATCTACATAAAAAATCCAAGAGATCTCAAATAAATAACTTCATGATACAACCAAAAGCTCCAGAGAAAGAAGCCAAACCCCAAGTTAGTTCATGGAAAGAAATTATTAAGATCATGGTAAAAATTAATGAAACTGAAACAAACATAAGACAGTTCAAAGAATAAAACAGCATTGATTATCTGAAAAAAAAATAATGGCAACTATCTAGTCAAAGTACCTGAAAGGGAGATAAGAACCAAATTAGTAAAATTATGGATAAAAGAAAACTATAACAACAGATACCATTGAAAATTTTAAAAATCATTAGTTCTTTAAAGTATATTCCACTAAAAGGGAAAATCTAAAAGAAATAAATGAATTTCAGATACCCATGACTTACCAAAATTAAACCACAATGATATAAACAATTTAAATAAACATAGAATAAGCAGTAATTTTAAAACTTTCCCAACTAACAAAAGTCTAGGTTGAATTTTGCCAAACTTATAGAAAGAGCCAGTGCTTCTTAAACCACTCTATAAAATAAAGAACTAAAAGGAAGAAATGATGTAATTATACTATAATCTCAAAGACAAAAAACCAGAAAAATAATGCTGCCAACCCCTTTTTATGGAACTACTATTACCATAATACCAAAGTATGTATCATAACAAAAAAGAAAATTATAGCTTCTATTGATGAACTTAGGCCCCAAAAGTCTTAGTGTAATACTTGCAAACCAAGTTGAAGAATACAAAATATCACTCATCATGGTCAAATTGAATTTATTCTGGAGATTCAGGGATTGTTCAATGTATATAAGTCAGTAAAGTTTAAAAATTCCATGAATGAACTTAGGGACAGAAATCACATGGCCATTTGAATAAGCACAGAATTATTTCTGATAAGATTCATTATTCTTTCATACTAAAAGTTCTTAAATTCAGAATATATCTCAATACAATAAAGGCTATATATCAAGACAGTTCTACCACCAACATCATACTTATTTATTTTTCTTATTGTACGTATTGATCCCAGTTAATTCTCCCTCCCTCCCTTTTTCGCTCCCTCCCTCCATCCCTCTCTCCCTCCCACCCATAACCCCCTACCACTCTCCCCTCCCATTCCCCCCCACTCCACATGTAGAGTGATGCCTTCCAGGAGGGGTCATCTAAATCTGTCAAGTCATTTGGAGTAAGGACTAGGCCCTCCCTCCTTCCTCAAGGTTAAGGGAATACCCCTCCATGGGGAATGTGCACCAGGGTACATCCTGTCAGAGGTCTCTTAGACTTCCCAGGCCTTCTAACTGAGACCCATGTTCAGGGGTCTGAGTCAGTCCAATGCTGGATTCCCAGCTATCAGTCTGGGGGCCCATTGGCTCCTTCTTGTTCAGGTCAGCTGTCTCTGTGGGTTTCTGTAGCCTGGTCTTGTCCTCCCTCTCTGCATCTGGATTCAGTGTTTAGTTGTGGATGTCTGTTTCTATTTCCATCAACTACTAGATGGGGACTCTATGATGGTGGATAAGTTAGTCATTAATCTCATCATTAGGGAAGGGCATTTATGGTAGCCTTTCCAGTGTTGCTCAAATTGTTAGTTGGGGTCAGTCTTATAGGTCTCTGGACGTTTCTCTAGAGTCACTTTTCTCTGCAAACCTATAATGGCTCCCTCTTTTATACTCTCTCTCGCTCTCTCTCTCTCTCTCTCTCTCTCTCTCTCTCTTCTCTCGTCTGTTCCTCCTCTGACTCAATCTTCCTAGTCCCACGTGCTTTCCTCTCCTCCCCTTCTCTTTCTCCTACTTCTCTCTCCATTCACTGACCCCCCCCCCCGCAAGTCCCAATATGCTCAGAAGATCTTGTCCTTTTCTCCTTCTGTGAGGGACCTTGTATGAATGAAACTCTTAGAATCATCCTTGTATCCTAGTTTCTCTGGCAGTCTGAATTATAGGTTGATGATCCTTTGCTCTGTGTCTAAAATCCATATATGAGCGAGTACATACTATGTTCCTCTTTTTTGTGACTAGGTTCCCTTATTCAGGATGGTTTCTTCAAGTTCCATCCATTTGCCTGTGAATTTCAAGATTCCTTTGGTTTTTATTTTCCGCTGAGTAGTATTCCATTGTGTAAATATGCCACATCTTCTTTATCCATTCTTCAGTTGGGGGGCATCTAGGTTGCTTCCATGTTCTTGTATTACAAATAATTCTGCTATGAACATAGTTGAACAGATGTCTTTGTTGCATGGATGTGGATCATTTGGGTATATGCCTAAGAGGGGGATTGCCGGGTCCTGTGGTAGACTGATTCCCATTTTTCTGAGGAACCCCCACACTGATCTCCAAAATGGCTGTACAAGTTTGCACTCTCATGAGCAGTGGAGGAATGTTCCCCTTTCTCTACATCCTGTCCAGCATAAGTCGTCATTGGTGTTTCTAATTTTAACCATTCTGGAAGGAATAAGATGGTATCTCAGAGTTGTTTTGATTTGCATTTCCCTGATAGTTAAGGATGTTGAGCATTTTCTTAAGTGTCTTTCAGCATTTTTGATTTCATCTATTGACAATTCTTTCTTCAGTTCTGTATCCCATTTTGTAATGGGGTTATTTGGTATTTTGTTGACCAGTTTCTTGAGTTCTTTGTATATTTTGGAGATCAGCTCTCTGTCAGATGTAGGATTAGTGAAGATCGTTTCCCAATCTGTGGGCTGCCGTTTGGTTATGTCAGCTGTGTCCTTTGTCTTACAGAAGCTTCTCAGTCTGAGGAAGTCCTATTTATTTATTGTCAATCTCAGTGTTTGTGCTACTGGAGTTATATTCAGGAAGCAGTGTCCTGTACCAATTTGTTCAAGGGTTCCTCCCACTTTCTCTTCTAAGAGGTTCAATGTGGCTGGATTTATGTTGAGGTCTTTGATCCATTTGGACTTGAGTTTTGTGCATGGCGATAGACATGGGTCTATCTGCAGTCTTCTACACACCCTCATCCAATTGTGCCAGCACCATTTGTTGAAGATGCTTTCCTCCTCCCATTGTATACTTTTAGCTGTTTTGCCAAAAATCAGGTGTTTGTATGTGTGTTGGTTAATATGCAGATTTTTGATTCAATTCCATTGGTCTACCTGTCTATTTTTGTGCCAATACCAGGCTGTTTTAAAGACTACAGCTCTATAGTAGAGCTTAAAGTTGGGTATGGTGATGCCTTCTGTAGTTCCTTTATTGTACATGGTTGTTTTGGATATCCTGGGTCTTTCATTTTTCCATATAAAGTTGATTATTATCCTTTCAAGCTCAGTGAAAAATTGTGGTGGGATTTTAATGGGGATTGCATTGAATCTGTAGATTGCTTTTGGCAAGATTGCCAGTTTTACTATGTTTATCCTCCCTACCCAGGAGCATCCACCAACATCATATTAACTGGCTAAAATTCAGAATATTTCCACTAAAATAAAAAATAAGGAAAGAGTGCTAAGTATCTCCACCTTAATATAGTGCTGGAAGTCTTCGCTTAAGCAATGTGAGAAGTGTTAAGAGATCCTATTTGGATACAAATAGGAAAGGAAGAATTAAAACTATCTCTGTTTGCAAATGATATGATTCTCAATATAAAAGATCCCAAAGAATATAATGAAGTATTTAGAACACTGAAGAAAGATACTGAATATGCATTAGAAGCTAGAAAGATCTCCCATGTTCATGGGTTGGAAGAGTCAATATTGTAAAAATGGTTTTTAAGTCTTTTAAAAGATTTCTTTGTTTTTATTTTATACATATGGATGCTTTGTGTGCATGTATGTCTTTGCTCCATATGCATGCAATATCTCTGGACCCCAGCAAATCTGCTTGAACTAAAATTACAGATAGTTGAGAGCCACTGTGTGAGTTCTGGAAACTGAACATTTACAAGATAATAAAGTGCTGTTAACCATTGAGCCATGTCTCCAGCTAGAAAATGACTACCTAAGAGCAATCTCCATATTCCATATGTCTTAGTTTAGGTTTTTATTACTGTGAAGATACACCATGACCATGGCGACTCTTATAAAGGAAAGCATTTCATTAAGGGAGCTTACTTACAATTTCAGAATGTCAGTCCATTATCATCGTGATGGGTTGCATGGTGGTGTGCAAGAGGATGTGGTAATGGCTATATCTTAACCAGAAGGCAGCAGAATGTGGACACTGTCTCAGTGAAGCTTGAGTAAAGAGGCCTCTAGGCCTGCCTTCATAGTGACACACTTCCTCCAACAAGGTCACACCTCCTAATAGTGTCACTTTCTTTGGGGGCCATTTTATTCCAAACCACCAACCATGCACCTCTAATCAAAACAGCAGGGTCTTTCTACACAGTAAAAATGAATAAATCTTAAAATCAGTTTGGAAACATAAGAGACCTCAGATAGCCAAAGTAACGCTGAAAAAGAGGAGAATACTGGAGGTATCATCACACCTGATTTCAAAATATACCACAGAGACATAGTAATACAAGCAGCATAGTACTAGCACAAAATAGCTCATGTCAGTGCCCCAGAATATAACACCCAGAAACAGAATGACGCAACTGCAATCATCTGGCTTTTGATGCAGATGTCAAAAAATGAACACTAGAGAGAATACTCTTTAACAATTACTACTGGAACAACTGGATATTTATATGTAGAAGAATGAAACTGATTCCACATCTCTCACCCTATACAGCTCCAAATGGAGCAAGGGCTTCAACATAAGACCTGAAACTTGGTAACTGCTACATAAAAAATTAAGAGTAAGCTTCAAGATACAGTCACAGATAAGGACTTTCTGAATAAGACTCTGACTGCTTATGAGGTAAGGCTCAATAAATGGAATCAATAAATGGAATCTCATGAAATGAAAAGTCATCACTGTATTGAAGGATACTGTCAACAGTGTGAAGGTACAGTGAAAGGAGTAGGTTTTTCCTCCTACCGCTGGTCTTGTCCCACCGCCACACCAGCCCCAAATAACACACTGAGACTCTGTATTTGATATAATGCTGTTGGCCAGGTACTTGTTTCTTATTGGCTAGCTCTGTCTTAAGTATTAACCCATTTCTGTTAATCTATGTATTTCCACGTGGTCTTATCTTACCGGAGAGCGGGGGCGGTGGTTCTGTTCTCTCCCATCTTTCCATCTTGACTCCTCCTTCCTACTTCCTCTTTCCTCATTGTCTCCTAGTCCCTCCTCTCTTGCTTTCCTATTGGCAAACAGTGCTTTATTCATTAACTAGTATGAGAAATATATTTATAGAATGACATCTCCCATCAGTACAGCTGTATATATGACAGGTATTTATAATCTAGTATATCCAAAGAACCCAAGAAATTAAACATCAAAGCCTCCAAACACCCTAACTTAAAAAAAGAAAAGAAAAACAAGCCATGACTCTGAACAGAGAGTTCTTAAAATAAAATGCCCAAATGTGTAATGTGGTGATTTGAATGAGAAGTGTTCCCTATGGATTCTAGTATTTGAACACTTGGTTTCTAGTTGGTGGTGCTATTTAGCAAGGTATAGGTGATGTGCCCTAATAGGAGAAAAAGAAGTCACTGGGTAGGGTGTGGACTTTGGGATTATATAGCTTCATTCTACTTCCTGTTCACTCTTTTTTGCTTAGTCCTTGTGGTTAAAGATTTGTGGTTTTTTTTTTTTGTTTGTTTGTTTGTTTTTGTTTTTAGCTTCCTGCTCCTGTTGTCATGCCTGTTGCTTATAGACATACCTCACCTCCACGATGGACTCTTATCCCTAATGAACCATAAACCCAGATAAACTCTTCATTCTCAATTTGCTTTGGCCCTGATATTTTATCATTTTAAAAAGAATTCAGCATCATTGATCATTAGGGAAATTCAAATTAAAACTACTCAGTGATTCCATTTTACCTTGGTCAGAATGGTGATGGTCAGAAGTTGGCTTCTGCGGTGGGTAGTTTTGTTCTAAAATACCAAAGTGGTCAGTCTTACACCCAAGCACATATAAGAAAACTTACTGGACCTCCTAGATATAGACATATATAGATATATTTATTATATGTTTATATGATACATATTTATATTAAATTTATTTATTGAGGAAAAGCATACGTGTGTGTGTGTATATATATGTGTGTGAACATGGGAGAAATGTAAGAGGGAAGGAGGTATGGAAATGAAAATTCATTGCACTCATGTATGAAATTCTCTGGAAAGAAAAAGAATAAGTGACAACAAATACTGGAAAAGATGTGGAGGGAAAGGAATGCTTGTCCCCTGTCACTGGGAATATGAATTGGTGCAGCTAGTGAGGAAGCTTCTCAAAAGCTAGAAACAGATCTATATGATCTGGCTGTACATTTCCAGGGCATTTTCCCAAAGGATTTCATATCCTCCTATAAAGATTGTTGTCTTCTCAGATTGGCTTCTTTCACTTAATAATAACCATGGGTTTTTCTCCCTTTCTTTTCATGGCTTGGTAGCTTAGTTCTTTTTAGTTGTAAGTGATATTTCATCTTCCAGCTTTGTCAGTTTGTTTGCCTATTATTAAAAGAGAATTTTGTGGCTTCTAAGTGTTGACAGTTACAAATAAAGGTGTTAATGGTCATGTGCATGTTTGTAGGTGCACATAGAATTTCAATTCATCTGTTTAATTACCAAAGAGCACACACACCGAGTCAGATGGCTAAAGAATATGCTGTTCTATAAGAAATGAATGAGCAGGCTGTCTCCAAAGTGACTACTCTTGTTTTCTCGCCAGCACCATTAGACTTGACATTGCTTTGCATTTTCAGTACTCTATGCTGTCTGTCTCTTGGTGTGACATTCTGGCATAGCTGTATTAGTGTGGGCTTTGGTTTAATTGAAATCCCCAATAAAAGTGACGTCCAGCACCTTTTCATGTGTTTACTAATTTTTGAAAGGCAGGAAACTTGCTCTCCCTAATTCCTTTTGTATGTGCACACATACCCTTGTATATGTGAGTGTGCAGGTGTGCCTGCATAGCCTTACATAAGCATGTTGTGGCCAAATGTTACTCCAATAATCTGCAAGTTTGTTCTTTTATATAAGTACCTCACTATCTTTTTAAAATACCTTTTATTAATTCTTTGATATTTTTATATATATGAACAATACATCTTGATCATAGCTGTCTCCAATTCCTCTGTCCCACTCCTCCAAAGCAATCCTAAACATGTCACTTCTCCTATCTCACGTCTCTTCTTTTATTCTATAATTTTCTGAGTCTAGTTGGTACTTTCTGTTGGAACATTTACTGATCTTGTTGGCTTGGTCTTGTGAAAATCTTGTGCAGTTAATCATAACTTCCTTGAGTTTATGGGTTTGCTGGCCATGCCACGTCCAGAAAGAAGCATTTCTCTCCCTGATCTCTGCCTCTTAAATTATTTTTGTCCCTTATTACACCATGTTCCTTGAATCTTGGAGAGGAGGAATGTTGGTGTATATGTTCCATTTAGGGCTGAGCATCAGTGGACACTTATTCTCAGACCTTGTATCAGTTATAAGTCTCTGCATTACTGCTGACTTCTGCAGAGAGGAGCTTTTTCTGCCGAGTTTGAGGGTATCACTGATCTTTGGGACACAAACATAAATATTATAAGGTAGGTTGACAACATGTCCATTTAGTAAGACAATAGTCGTAGGTTCCACAGTAAGGTTTATGGCCTCCTGAGCCATGGGCTTTGACCAAATTTATACTACCAGGGTTAAATATCCTCTTATGAATAAGCCTCAAAACAAAACCAAAAGTGGTTGGTTACCCACATAACCTTTGTGTCACTATTGCACCAGTGGGCACATTTTGTTTGGTAGGTTGGTATTGTAGCATGCATTGTTTGCTGCTTGACAAAACCTTTGATGTCTTTCCATCCAGTAGCCTCCCCAGCAACTTCCAGCACCAAGAAAGCTAGTCAGGAGAGAGGGGGCTTCCAAATTGGTATGAGATTGATTTCTCTATGTAATTTTTTTCAGCAACATGGCATCACCGTGTTACTGCAGTGTGCAACCAAGAGTAATGGCAATAGCCTGTGTAGAACAAACTTTTGTCAGCACGCTTGAGCTCAGATCATAAACTTATCTATCCCCTTCATTTTTTGTTTTGCTTCCCTTTTAATTTTATTATTCATTTATCTATTTAATGAATGTAAGAGTGTAAGAGTGCATGGATGTAGTTGCTTGCACATACCAAAAAATGTTTGTGGAGCTCAGAGGACAACCTGCAGGAGTTGGTACCCTTCCTTTAACAAGTAGGTTCAAGGGTTCAATCTCAGGTTATATGGCTTGGCAGCAAGTGCCTTTACCAGCTGAGCCATCACACCAGCTCCATTACTTATTTTAAACAGAACTGACTCCCGGGATCACCTATTCTAAATATATTTCTGACAGACAGTTTTGCCTTCGGTATTTTTAATCTATTTTTCCATGTCTCTTTCTTTCAGAAGAAAAATCACACCAACATGACTCTGTGGATTCCATTCTTGTTTTTACTTGTTCGCTGCATGAATTTGTAGAAATGTTGAGTGTTTTTGACCCTCGGGTTCCTTTTCTGTAATGTGGCTATCACAATAAGAGTTGACTGCCTGCTGCTGTTAGGACAAGTGTCAAAGCTAGGGATCACAAATGTTAAATAACCTTGGCAAATGGGGAAGTTCTAGAGGAATATCACATTTTCAGGTAGCAAAATACTGTTATTTAAGCTTTATAATTTGAAAATTGGTATTCACAGAGGTCTATCACATAGGTAAATGGGTCTAAGCCTAATTAAAAGGCAACGTTCCAGTTTTTGAACTTCTCTGCCACTCTCGTCATAAAGGCAGGTTTCTCCACTGGCATTCTTGGCTCAGCTCTGAGAGCTCTGTTTATGCGGCACGTCACTCGGGACAATCTCAAAGACATAGTATCATGGGAACTGAACTGAATCACTGGAAAATGTGATGGTAGGAAAATAAGCGAGCATATTTTTTCCAGTTTTATTTGCTCCACTTTTGCCCCTTATATTAAATGAGTCAGAAATTAGTGAATGTGAAGTTCATATTGAGACCATGTGATTTGTTTTGACATAGCACTATCTCAAATAACATCACACATTTCTTATGCATAACATTTAAAAGATTGCCTTTGTCTCTTCCAAAGTGAAGGCCAAGGGAAGTGTTACCACATCAGGAGGCGTGGCATTTCCAGATAAGAGCCAGCCAAGCTTCTTTTCAATGAGACTGAAAAATAACCAAGTTAATGTGTTAATGTTTCTATATATTATTTCTTATTTTCTTGGCACTTTACATTTCAAGCTGTTTAAGACTTTTTTATTTTTTTGGTTTGTTGCACTTAATTTCTCTGGTGACAGGCACACTTAGCAAAACACATGGACCAGCTCATCTTCAGGCTCACTCTATGTAGTAATTCTTACCTATACCATTTCAGCCTGGCAGTTGTGGAGACATGGTCCATGTTTTCCTTATGTGTACAATACTCCATCTGTAAAGCAAGAATGAATGGAAACCTGAAGGGGAAAGAATTTTCAACCACTGTACTGAAGCCTCAGAGAAAATAGTGGGAGAGTTCTCATAAATATTCATTATGCTCACCGAGAAGGCAGGATGCTGAATAAGATGACAAATGAGACTTCCCATCTTAAATTGATAATAAGCAGTTCTACAAAATGACTTCCAACCATTCCTTACTTGGTAGAAATCCTGAGCACTGTCCCAGGCATTCTAATGAGATGTGCACCCATATTTTTTGCTCAAAAAACAGGTGATATGCTGCAAGGAGATAATCTTACCTCTGTGTGTGGTTCTCCATCAAAATGTTCAGAGCTTTTCTGATGCTGAGAATCACAGTTTTTGATTCCAGATTTTTGGTTCTTATCTGGAACTTTGACATATGGGAATACCCTTAAGTATTTTCTATTGCTCTCAGCACTGATAATTGTAACCGTTTTCTGTTCCTAATGCCACAAAGCAGAGACCCAGTCATTTATGAAGACAAGATGTTTAAGCTGTCCCATGACTCTGGAGATTCAAAGCCTCAGGGCTACTTTTGGTGATGGTGTTCTTGCTAGTGGGCTCCTAAGGCTGAGAGAAAAGGAACACCAAGTATATAAGTTACTTCTCTTCCTTATAAAGCAAAGAGAATTCAGTCACAGAGCCTGTAATAATCTCATATAAATTTGATTGCTTCCCAAAAGTGCAACTCTAAACCCATGGCCAGATCAAGTTTCCACTTTCTTAATGCCTCACAATGAGGAATAAATGTCAGCATGAGTTTTCACAGACAAAACACTGTATTCAAGCCATAGTACCTAGCAAGTACTTCCTAGACTCCACCTCTTAAAGGGCACAGCATAGAGTTCAGGTGCAGACCATGTGGGTTCGAATGCTGTCAGCCCCTGGGCATCATTACTGGAGTACACATACTTCCTGGAAATGATCTGTGTTGGTTCTTGTTCTTATTTATAAGGATTGGCTGAGATGCTGGCTGCCCTGTGCTTAGTGGGCCCAGCAGAGATGGTGTGATCCTTCTCTCTCCTTCTCAGTGAACAGCAACAGTCTCAGTTCTGTTGATCATTGTTTCGTGGCAAAAGTATGTTCTTGGAGTGTTGTGGGCCTGCATCTTTAGTTTCTAGCTATACGAGCTATGATTCCTTGCTGCCATTTTCACTGATCTATCTTCATTTCCAAAGCGACTCACATCACTCCCAGTTTGTAGCCTGTTTCCATTTCTATCCCCCAAAGTAGCAAATGACCTTGTGCTTGGGATAAGTTACATAGACACATGTCCCCATATACTGGCATTTCTTAGACAGAAAATTGTTTACTTTTTCCTTGTTCCAAATCAGGTAGGTCCTTTCTGAAGTTAGTCTCCACTTACTTTTCTAAATCACACACTGAAGCTTGAATCACTTACTCAGCCAGGCTGACTAGTCAGAGAGCATGAGGGATCTGTCTGTTCCTGCCTCCCCAATGTTGGGGTTATAGACAGACACACTGCCTCATTCACCTGGGCAATGAGGCGGCAAACTGAGATCTTCAAGCCTGTATAACAAGCATTCTCCCAACTGAGCCGTGTCTCTACCCTGGAAGAACTTTGTATGAAGTCACTTAACATTTTAGATTGAGGAGGTGGTCTTTTTGATCCAATTCTTGCAAACTAGAAACAGTTACACATGGTACTGTCCCTGTGCCTTTTGATTTAGTTCCATAATTTTTCATAATCTGTAGTTTCAGTTTCTATAATTTCAACTACCCACAACCAACTATAGTGTGAGAAATAACTGAATGGGAAAATTTTTAAAAAGACTCAAACAATTCATGTTTTAAGTTTCACATGGCTCCAAGTATCCTGGTGAAATTTCACAGCATCTTGCTGCTTCTGGTCCTGGATATGATCATCATTTGTTTGGGGTATCAACACTGCATATGCTACTGATTCCTTTGCTACGTAGTAGCTCACATGCCTGTATAACACACTAGTGATATCACACTAGTTGCTTTTGTTCAAGCAGTCCTTATGTTACTTCGCAGTGACCCCCAAATGAAAGGATAAAACAATGCTGGTAATTTAGATATGCCCAAGAGAAGTCACTAACCCTCTTCCTTCCAATGAAGAGGCAAAAAGGAAAAAAAAACATGCAAAGTGTTGGCTACTAGAAAAGGTGTCATGCATACGGTGGTGGTGGGGCTAATGTAATTTCGTGCTGTTATTTAAAAGAAGCCTTTAAGATGTATCTGAGGAGTAGGATGGCTGGAAGCATTGCATGCTATTTGCATCTACTCACCTAGGAATGTATGGCATCATAAACAACCAGAACAGTGAGGCCACCAGAGGAAGTCTTTCTACTGGCAACACTCTTAAATGTGATCCACATGCTGTACAAGGCATTGACCCTATCCAGAATTTGTCGTTTAGACTGTCTGCAAGTAACATCACACTTACAAGAGTGGCATTGTCCTATCTTGTTTCTACACTGCCATGTCCCAGGGTCTCTTTCAAATCTCCCAGACTCCATGAGCCAGAGGTGATGTCAAAAATAACCACAGGCACTGAATTCTGAGTACCTGCCTTGCCTTAATGTGGCCTTTGGGTGCTTTAGACAATCATACTTCTCCTTTTACAATTACATCGTTAAAGATTATCCTGCTTTGTGGTTGAGAAAAACGGAGGCTGCAGGTGGTCAGTAAGTGACCTCAGGCACCACAGTGGTAAGCAACTCTCAGCTCTGCCTCAGCAGATCTTGACCTCCTGTACATTCACACTGTTTGGGCAGATGCTTTATAAAGCTCTGCCTTGATACCTGCAGCCTTGATCTCAGTGTGTGTGGGTGAGACAGAGATAGGAAATTGGTATCTGATTTGGACTGAGGGGTGCTGGCTTACTGTGCTATTCCCTGCTCACAGTGGCTGCTGTTGGCATGTTGCATATTGCTTATCCCCTTGGCTCTAGCTGCATCAAACATTGAGCCCCAGGAGAGGGTGAGCCTGGTTTCTTCTGCCTTTCATCAGATCTGATCTTAGCTCAGCCAAGGAAAGGCAGGGAGCAGGAACTAAGGTGCCTGGTGGAAAGCAAGCCATCCCCTGATTTTCTAAAACACTTTGTGCCCACTGCAATTGCTTTGTTTTTTGTTTGTTTGTTTTTGATATTTTCCTTTCTGTATTTTACAAGAGAATTGACCTTTCTCTAACCCATTTGTGGTTCACTTTTCATTATACATCTAAGCTTTATCTTTTCAGAACTTAGCTTACTATTTCATAAAACAACAGAAGCCACATTTTTCATTAAATATTAATATCATAATAAAACTGAATCATCAGAGTTTTTAATCACCCCCTTTCAATCATTAAATCTCATTTGAGTTATTGATGATGTCAATAAAATGACATATGTACATTGCTGGAGTAGCAGCATCACAGAAAATTACATTGTGCTATGATTCCATCTCGTGAATTCTGCATGTTTGCCTGTGACATAGAAAAATAGATCAGAATATAGATTTTTATACAAAATACTATGATGAGAATGTGCATAAATCTATATTTGCAGACCATCACTGCTTATAAGTATTTGTCTAGTGGAAACAAATGTACACATATTTGTCTGCACTCAGGGTAACTGTTAGTTTTCCATGGCTGTGACAAAGTGTCTGAAATAAATGTATTATGAGGAAGGAAGTTTTGTCTGGGATTGTGGTCTCAGAGATTTTGGTTCACAGTCACTTTTTTCTGTCACATCTAGGTTTTTGATGAGGTACAACATGAGGGCAGAACAAAGTTGCTCACCTCATGGTGGCTAGGGAGTAAAAGAGAGGAAGGGATTTTCATTTCAAAACCCACTCCAAGTGACCTAGCTTCTTCCACTAAGACACGTACCCTAAAGGTTCCAACACCTGCATGGTTCCATAGACTAGAAGCGAGCCTTCAATAACCGGGATAGTCTAAGACCTGTGTGTAGTGACAGTTTTCTGTTATGACTAGTACCTGAATTGGGAACTCCCAAGACCTTCACACTAGGAAGTATATCAGAAAGAACAAAAGTAAAGAAGAGAGGAAAGACAAAATTGTGGTGTTAAAGTGAAAACACAGACCATACAACTCAATGCTGGGGAAGTTTCAACAGCAATTATGCTCGCAGCTTATGCTTAGCTGTAGTGTTCCCCTGTCATATAGATGGATCTTTATTCAGGTCCTATTCATGGTATACAAGGACCTATGTGTTTCCAGGGTACAAAAAAATGGCTGGAGTTTTACAGAAAGCTCAGACAGTAAATCACAGCCCAAAGTTGTGACCAACAAATGATATTAAACTCCAAATGCCATATGGGCAACACTAATTGGACTAGTTGGATGCTGTGTGTGTGTGTGTGTGTGTGTGTGTGTGTGTGTGTGTGTGTGTGTTTTAAAGAAGAAAAAAAGAGAAAGAGGAGGAAGATTCAGAACTAGGAGGGGCCCATGTTGGGGGATTCCAGGGGGAGTTGGAGGGAGAAAAATAGAGAATGAATATAATATGATTATAACACATTATGTGCATGTATGAAATTCCCAAAGAATAAATATAAAGTATTTTTTAAGATGACAAAAAAGCCCAAACAAACCCAAACCTCCAGCTGCTTGGCCACCCAGCTGCCTGGCTGTGAGGTGAGATAGAGAGCTGAAGTTTATACACTGAGGAGTGTGAGGATTTGAAGGGATAAAAATGTTTAAATATCTTAACTGATGAGATGCAAATACCAGGTGCCCTAGCTGGGCTGTTTCCAGATATTTTCTATGGATAATGCAGGGCTTCAAATGTCTTCAAAGCCAAAGTACTTCTCTAGGGATTAAAAAAGGAGTAAAGCAAAGTAAATCCAGGATGGCAATCCCATGACAAATTGATGCCAGCTTTTAAACTTGATAAAGATCCACCTGCCAAAGGATAAGAAAAATGAATTTGTTATTTACTCTGTAAATAAATGTTGATTTTAAACTTTATCACTGCTGGAAATGTTCATTGAGTGCCAAACATATTCTGGGCACTGAGTAACACGCGGAAGTTAAATGCTGAATTAGATAAAGATGGCATCTGTTTCTTGTCATGCTTACTGGGCAGGTAGACATAGATCAAAACTAAGAATTTGGAGCACCTGAGTTCTATTGTAGTTGGGCTTAGAAATAGAAGTTTCTGATCTCTCATGGAGAGTCATTGTTTGCCCAAATGCAAATGAAATGATTGGTTATATAAGCTAGCATGGATGTTCGTTGGTGGAAGAAGATGGACCAGGACTTTTCCCCTCCTGTGGATTAAGTACAGTGCTGTGTGGAGGAGCAGAAGGGAATGCAGAGAACCAATGATTGTAGAGGTCATCTTAGCATGGCGATTAGAGGAGGCAGGTTCTACAGTGGCATGTTTTTGTGCACGAACCTGCATGTTTGGTAGTTGTTCACATGGGTCTCTGTGCCTGACTGAAATTTTTTAAAGTTATAAGCAGCCATGTCTGCCTAGTATGGAGACTGGAATTAGCTTTGGGATAATCTCTTCTGAGGCCCAACTTTTTAAATTACAGACATAAGAGAAGGACCATCCATTCTTGAGAGAAAACAGACTACAGTCAAGTCACACGAAGAACAGCCTCACGATGGACAACTGTGAGAGTTAAAGATGAATTGTGGGCATTTAAAGAGTTTTTAGTGACTGCTTTTAATTGTACAAATGTATGGGATGTGTGCTGATAACGATAAACATCTCAGGGTACAGTGATAAATAAGAGTAGTCAATGTTGTCATCCTCTTAGACATTCTGAGAAGTTTCTGATTATTACATAGTTATTCATTTATAAAGCCGAATGTGATATTTTAATACACTTACATTGCAAGGTGCCAATCCAATCATGGTAATTAGCATTTCTATGTTCTTACCACTCCTCTCATTATTCATAAAATATACGGTAGGTTATTATGAATTATAGTTCCCCCATTTTATGGAATACTTCAGTCTACACTTATTTTTTATTTTTAGCTTCATGGGCCTTTTAAATTATTCCCTTGGGATTATTTATACAAAAAACAATATTTTGTAAAGAAAAATGCTGCTTTAACTGAGTACAATGAGTAAAGAAGAGAAAGTTTGTTGTCTGTTAATGGCTATAGTCAGCCCTTCACATCTGGAGCTTGGAATCCTCAAGTCCAACCAACTTCAGATTGAAAGTATACAGAAAAACAAGTATACTTTTTCCTTGTCATTATTTACTAAAGTGATAAAATTATTCTTGCAGAATTTATGTTTCAATAGATGAATGATTAAGACAGTACTTAAAACATGTGAGAGATTATGTGCACATTTGTTATGCACAAATATTAAGTTGTTTCATGTACAAGATTTGTGTAACCAAAGATTGGTATAACCAAAAAGATACTGGTTGACATTTCATATAAAAACTGAGAGATGATAGAGCATAAGTTTGGGCTTGGGATTTCATGGCTTTCTCAGCCTTAGTTACAGCAAGGAGGCGTGTGTGTGTGTGTGTGTGTGTGTGTGTGTGTGTGTGTGTGTGTGTGTAAAATACAGTCATTTCCCTTGAATTGAAAACAGAATTTTGGGTTCCCTGTGATTTGCTACTTAGAATACAGTTGGAGTGTTATTTACTTGGTGCTGAGAAGCCTGGATCCAATATCCCCCTGTCTACTTATTGCTAAATCCTAGAATACATAGAAATAATTCAGAACTGCTGACCCACAATAAACTTCCTACCCAGAATTCAATATTTATTTACACTTGTGGTCTCTTTAGCCTGGGGTTATACGGTCACAAGAGCTTGGTCTCAGGTCACCCTTCTCCACTGTACCCACATTTGCAGAAGCTCATGTCTGTTCTGTGAATGGTGCAGTGTTTTGTATGGCACCTGTGCACATCTTATATGTTCTGAGTCACCCCTAATGAAATGTCTTTTAAATTCTTTACCTGTTCTTTTCATAGTAGATTATATTTCTAAGTTACAGTCATATGTTTCCAGCTTGAGATTTTTTATTAACTATTATTTCTTAATACCCTGCTACATGAGTTGATACAACACCTACAACACTATAAGTATCATGCAAGCAGTTGGGCTGCACTGTTTAGGAAATATGACAAGAAAATGTGTTCAATCTGTACACATTTTTGAAATAAAAATAATTTGAAATTAAAATATAATTACAGTTTTCTCCCTTCCCTTTCCTCACTTTATCCTTCCCATGCACCTCTTGCTTTTTCTTAGATTCATGACCTCTATTTCTTTAATTTATGATATGTGTGTCTGTGTGGTATGTATTTATACAAATATATTTCCTAAATACATAAATATAACCTTCTCAGTCTGTATAATGTTACCTGCATGCATATGGTCTCAAGGTTGACCATTTGGTAATATATAATCGACTTGGGATTCTTCCTTAAGAAAGACTATTTACCCCGTCTGATCTCAGCATTCCTTAGTTTCCTGTAACCCTTTATTTAAAGACCCCATGCGATTTCTCCTTCCACTCAGCAATTCTATTTGTGCATCATTGTTCAGGCCTTCTTTAGTTTGCCATTCGATGAGGCTTCATAGGTATAGCTGTCTGACATTTCTAAGAGACAGAATCTCACAGCAAACTTCTGCTCTGCTGTTTCTTACAGTCTTTCTGCCACCTCTTCATCTATAATCCCTGAGTCCTAGATTCAGGAATTGTGCCGTATGTGTATCAGTTGTGGCTGGACACTACATGGCCACTGTTCTCAGCATTTGATCAGTTGTGGCTTTCTACAATGATCTCCATATGTTACAAGTAGATGTTTCTTTGATGAGGGTGAGACCTATACTTATCTGTGAATATGAGGATAAATATTTAGAGTGTAGTTAAGAATTATTCTGCTTTAGTAAAGTGATGGTTGTTGGTTCTCCTTCAAGATCTATGACTTCACTAGCCTTGGGTTGTTGGCTAGGTTTCCGGTACCAGTATGATTTCCCTTTTGTTGAGTGGGTCTTCAGTCCAATTAGAGACCTGTTGGTTACCACCAAGGTATGCTTGGCACTAATGCATCCTTAGGGTTATTGAACCATGCTGATCATTGTTGTGAGTCATAGGCATCATTTCTGGTTTGAACTATTGGTTGCTTCCCTCCTTCGGAAATTTGCATCCCACCTTCTGGTACCATGAAAGCTAGCCCTCAGAGAGGAGGCATTCAGGTTAGTTCCAGCATAGGGGCCTGTGGGACCTGTATCTGAAGTGCATGGTGTCTTCAACTATAGTGGCTTAACTTTCACCTTTGGAGTCAGCTAACGGCAATAGCAAAACAGCTGTGTGTTTTGGGAGTCCTTTGGACAGCCCTGACCAATCTCAAAAGAGGGCTTCTCAGGTCTGGTATTGGGGTTTTTGTTAGGTGATCTTTGGCTCTTGGAGGAAGTATTGTCAGCTCAAATGGGAAAAGTTCATCAAAACCGTGTATGCATATTTAAACATGGAATCATTCATGTTTTATTTATAAAAGAAATAGTTAATAGTATGATTCCTTATGACTTTTTCAGACACCATTGTTGTTATTTTACCTTCTCCTCCCTTCTGGTTTTACTTCCCACTTCCCTAAGGAGCCCCCATTTTCCTATTTCTCTAATCAGGTTGTTTATACCATGCTATTCCCCTTTTTATTGCTCCCCAATGCACTCATACCCCATAAATGGTTCATTTTTACTTTCTTGGTTTCTGTGTTACTTCAGGAAATTTGCTCACATCTGAAGATTTGGAACTAGAAGCTTCTGATAAGAGAGATCATGTGATGTTTGTCTTTATGACTCTAGGTTACCTCACTCAATATGGTCTTTTCTAATTCCATCCATTTACCTGCAAAGTTCATGGTTTCATTTTTCTTTATAGATGAATAGTATTCCACAATGTGTATGTACCACATTTTCATTATCCATCTGTCAGTTGAAGGACAGTTAGGTTGTTTCCATTTTCTGGCTATTATGAATAAAGAATCAATGAACATGGCTGAGCAAGTATCTGTGGAGAATGATGCCAAGTCCTTTGGGTGTGTGTCCAAGAGTTGTATAGCTGAGTCATATTGTAGATTTATTTTTAGCTTTTCGAGATTTCTTCACATCGATTTCCATAGTGGCTCCAGTTTGTAGTTCTAACAACTGTAAATGAGGGTTCCCTTTTTCTTCCACATCCTTCCAGTATTTGTTTTGGTAATCTTTGCCATTCTTACTGGGTTAAGATGAAATCTAAAGGACTGTTTGATTTGCATTTCTCTAATTGCTCTGGATGGTGATCATTTTTGAGATATTTTTGGTCATTTTTCTTCTTTTGAAAATTCTTTATGCAGTTTTCAGGCCCATTTTCCAGATGGTCCAAACGACTAGTTTTTATTTATGTGTATTTGTGTATATTGTGTATGGTGTGTGCCTCATGTGTAGGTGTTCAGAGGTCAGAAATGGGCATTGGATCAATGGGACTTGGAGTTACAGGTGGTCGTGAGCTACATGATACGGGTGCTGGAAATTGAACCTGATCCCACTAGAAGAACAATGACTTCTCTTAACTGCTGAGCTACCTTTATACCTCCAAGTCTGTCCTTTGATTGGGGGAATTGAAACCATTAATATTCAAGGTTGTTATTTAAAGTATATATTAATTTCTGTTATTCTGTTGATTGTATAGTGTGTGTTGTTTTTCTATTTCTCAGTTGTTCAACTAATGGTCTAGCATAGTTCATTCTTTACTATAGCCTCATGGATGTGCTTTGCTTGTTTGTTTGTTTTTTCCAGCATTATGGAATTCTTTAAATATCCTTGTACACACACACACACACACACACACACACACACACACACACACACACATATAAAACAGTGATTAAATAGAGGCCATAAATTTGAGAAAGAGAACAAGGGACTACAAGGGAAGTGTTAGGAGGAGGAAGGGTAGTGGCAGACAAAATAATTATGTTACTATATTTTCAAAAAATTAAGAAACCTTTATTATAAAAAACTTACAAATAAAAACATCATGTAGTGGAAATATTTCTATAGTGTTGGATTATTGGTCACAAATGTATTTATCATGAAAGACTTTCCCTTTTCCATTAATTATCACAAATAAGTTGCAGGACATAGTAATCTGGGTTATCAGGTAATGTCTTTCAGATTAGAATATAGAATTACATATTCTTCAGAATTTTAAGTTTTACATCGGAAAAGGCTGATATAATTCAGATGAATTTCTTTATATGTGACTTGGTGTTTCCTTCTTAAAATTTGTAGTGTTTTTCTTGTTCTCCGTGTTTCATGTGTTGAATGTAATATGATTTATGAAGGTTCTGTTCTTCTTTTATTTGCCTTTTCTAAATGCTTTCTGAATTTTGGTGGTTATCTCTTTTCTTGGACGTGGAAAACGTTTTTGCACCTTTAGTTTAAAGTTGTTCTTCTGTTGCCTTGATTTATAAGTTTGGTTTTATTTTATTTGCTTAAATGGGGGGATTATTCGTGTGTTTGGTTGGTTGTCTGTGTGTGTTTGTATGTGTGTGTGTGTAAAGAGTGGGCATATAATATTTCTCCACTGAAAAAAATATTTTTTTGCTTGTTTTTTTTATTGTCCCATCTGTTGCCTATGATAAATGCAATAATACCAAAGAAAAACAGTCTGTGATAAACATCATTTAAAATATCATAATGAACAATAGACTAGCCTTAGATTGCATATATGATATAAGACCTGACAATGCTCCTAGAGAACTGGGCACACTGGACACAGCTGGGGACCTTAGAGGTTATGGCTGAGATCAGTATTGAACATTGGTTCCATCTGCTGTGTACAGTCTTGCTGAAAATATCTTAACTAGAGGCTACATGAAATTAAGTTAATAACTTGGCTCAGGCTCCATCCATCATACTAATTGGGCATGCATGTATTTATGTAAAGTTTGGTCTTTTAATATTATCTCACGACCTTGTATGTTAACAGTCACAACTTCTTGTTATTTATCTGAATGTTCTAATTATTCTGTCTTGTCTTCAGTGTCTTTCTGAGGCTTTCTACAGTGCATTTCACTTGGCTTGATTAATTTTTATTTCTAAAATTTCTGTTTTATATTTCTTCAATATTTTTATCTCTGTCAAATTTCTCTCTGATATCTTGTGTTGAACAATCTCATAAGTATTCTTTTGAGCTCTTTGTCTGGGATTTTCATCTACTTCATTCACATTGGAATTCATTACTGTGGAATTCAATTTTTTGGATGTGTCATAAAACCTTAATTTTTTTGTTTCTTACATTTCTGCATTGTTACTTGCACATTTGACATTTTGAATGTTATAAAATAAGTTATAATCTTCCAGTTGAAGTTGCAGTGTCCAAGTGGCAATGGGTTGTAGTAGGATCAACACCATAGTCTACTAGCTAAATTCATCCTCTACATGCTCATGGTTCAGGATATGATCCCCCATACAGTTTTGAGGATATAATATGAATTACAGAAGCAACCACAGCCACTGGATAGGCATACTATGCAATATTATAGCTGGTTAAAAATAGTCACCCCTTTAGACATGTAACTATTGAGGTTATAATGGGAGGATAATATGATTTGAACTAAGATGTTAGTTCAGGAATGAAAGGGAAGTAGCCTGAGTAAGGTTAGAGATTAGTGTTAACTAAACTGAGAAAAATATTGAGTAGGGAAAAGTAGATGGAAATGGATTCACAAATTTCAAATATAATTAAAGTCCTGGAAGGTTATATTCAAGAAATGAAAAAGGATGACGAAGTAGGAATGAATGAGAAGGACATAGTTATGTGAAGGAAAACTAGGGTATAAACAATAGATTGGGTACAGAAATATGAAGAACATCATTGAACAATATAAAAAGTAGAGCCAGATCATTCATTAACAGCTATTTATGAAATAGTGGTTAAAGAAAAAAACACAATAAGGGAAAAAATAACATGAAAAATACAAAGTACAAATGAGATGCCTCTGTTCTGATTTTCTTGATCAGTATATAGGAGAGCTATTAATTTTTTATATTGATTTTATATCATGTCACACTGCTGAAACTGTTTATTCATGCTAAAAAAACTTTCTGTTGGGTTATTTAAGGTCTTTTAAGTTCAAGATCATGTCTTGTACAAATATACAAATCTTATAAATTTTACTGTATTCTTTTTGCAAATTTTACCTTTTTAAAAAGGACTTATTTTATGAATGGGGCACACTATATGTATGCAGGCTTGCAGAGACCAGAGGTAGTGTTAGATACCCTGGAACTGGAGTTACCAGAATTATAAACTTCTTGATGTGGGTGCTGGAACCAATTGGGTCCTCTGCAAGAGCGTCAAGTGCCCTTAGCCATTTAACTATCTCACTAGTCCTAACTTCTTTCTGCCTTATTTGTAGCCATTAATTTCTTTCTCTTGTTTTATTACTTCATCTAAGACTTAAAGTGCTATGTTGAAGTAGTAGAGGCAGTGCTGTCAGCTTTTCTTCATTTACTATAATGTCTTACTTGCATTTTATACTTATCAGTATTGCTACATGATTATCAGTTACATTGTTACTTTTAATTCTTTACTTTCTCAGTACTCACTCTTAGCCTTGTTGGATCCTAGGCCTTTCTTGGAGTTTACTATGTGCCTGTTGATCTTGAGGCAGACATTAGACCAGTGGTTTTCAATATGACTTTAGTGTTTCTTTGTGTTCTAGAACTACCAATATACCATTACAAAACACACCGGTGGTGCATTGTAGGGAAAATACAAAGAGTCTTGTGGACTTCCCTCTATCCAGTCGTCCTTAGTTAACCTCTAAGCACATTAGCTGGTAGAAATCCCCAGACTCTATCCCCAGGGAGGTTCATTAGAGACTGGAGTCTCCTGTGTTCTCTAATGACTAGTGAATAAAGTCTCCTTTATAAAACGTGTTCCTTCAGTGACTGGCATGCCACTCAGTGGGAAAAACTAGCTGGCTTAGTAGCCGCAATATCCTCTCTATTGTGAAACATTCTAAATACACTTTCTAATTGTCTTTATGACTTCTTTTTAAACAATGAATTATAAAGAGGAGTACTGCTTAACCACAGGTATTTGGGGATTTCCCTGGTTAGTGGTCTATTTTCAGAATTTTCTACCTATTTCTAAAGTGGTAAGAGAAATGGTTCCAGGGGTATACTAGAATTTCTAATTGTACCATTACTCTGTCAGTTTTTGGTTTATAATAGTTTAGGGGCTGTTAGATTATATTGCCTTAAGTATTCTTTTTTATCCTTTGTTAAGATTAGTTTTTATTTTAATTGTGTATCTGTATATGTATATATGTGGATTTGTGCATGTAAGTGCTGTTGCCTGTGAAGACCTTGGATCCCCCAGAGTTGGAGTTACAGACTCTTGTGAGTCATCTGAACCCCAGTCCTCTGCATGTGTACTAGCCACCAGACCATCCCATCACTCCTTCTCTTTGGCTATTAAGCATAGATGTGTTAGAGCCTACACAGTATGGAGAGGGGACTGTCACACCTCCTTTCTTTGGCTTGTGTTTCTTCAAGGTACCCCTTAATCATTTTACTCTGAACTTTTGGTATCTTTGTAATTGGAATGTCTCCAAATACCAAAAGTGTTAAAAATTCAGTTCCATAACTTATTATTTTAACTGGTAACACTTGTTATGCTTATATTTACTATAGTTAATAACACATTAGTGTCAGCAACTAGTAATTTAGCCTCAACTTAGTACTTAGTGTTTCTTTTCTGTCTTGCCCCCACTTTCCACCTTTCATTATTGCTCTTTTGGATTAATTATGTTATTTGCTTTTCTCCTAGTTACTTTGAATATCACAACAAATACTGTTATTCTTCTTTTGTAATTCTCATGTCTCTTAGATGCATGTGCTTTTTTTTAACACACACACACACACACACACACACACACACACACACAATAGTTTAAGAATTCATTTCTTATTCAAATACAAATATAAACATTTAAACCAGGTGTGATGATGCATGTCTGTGGCCCCAGCACTTGGGAGGTGGAGGCAAGAGAATCAGGAATTCAAATCCAGCCCTGGATACACAACAACCTTGAAGCCAACTTAAGCTATATAAGACCCCATGTTCAGAACAAACTAAACAGAAGAAAATGAGAAAGCATGAGAAAATTACTTAAGCCCATTTGTCCTTTTATCTATATTTGATGTTGATATTTCAGTGTTAAATGTTCCTTATATTACTGAATAGTTCCATATTCATTTCTATTTGCTGGATTTTGACCCACTCACATGGTGTTTTCTTCCTGTGTTCCCATGGTGCCATGGAGATCAGTTTCTGTCTGTGTATTTCCTGGAGAGCACATTGACACATGTTAGATCATTGGTAGAAAGTATTTTTCTTGTGGGTTCTTTTATTTTTTTTAATTAAAACAATTTCTGTATCTCCTGGATTCCCTAGTTTTTCTTCTGGCTATTTAGATGGTTCTGCTACTTTAACAATAGTTTTGTCTGATCACCAGCCTATAATTCACATCACCAGAGGAACTAGGATACAAGTTGTATTCTAAGAGATTCATATAAAGTCCCTCACAGAACTGGGAAGGGACAAGTCCCCCAGACCTCAGGTATAGTGGGGGAGGACAGCTAATGGAGAGAGAAGTAGGAGAAAATGAGAGGGAGGAGAGGAAGGCATGTGCGACCAGGAGGATTGAGCCTGGTTAGGAATGGAAAATAGGAAAGAGAGAGAGAGACAGAGACAGAGAGAGAGAACATAAAAGAGGGAGCCAATATTGGTTTGAAGATAAAGTTGAACACAAAGAAAGGTCGAGGGAACTACAAGACTGCTCCCAACTAACAATCTCAGCTTCCGTGGAAAGGCTATCATAAAGGCCCTTCCCGGAGAGTGAGATCAACAACTAACTTCTCCACGGAGTCCTCAACTAATGCCTGTTGAAAACAGGAGCAAACACCCATACATAAACACTGAGTCAAACTAGAACCCAGAAGCAGATGGAGAGGACAAGACCATGCGGTAGAAGTACATAGAGACAGCTTACCTGAACAAGGAGGAGCTAAGGGCCACTAGACTGATAGCTGGGAAGCCAACAGGGGTCTGACTCGGACCCCCCTGAATATGGGTCTCAGCCAGAAGGTCTGAGCAGTCTAAGAGACCTCAGATAGTGGAGCCAGGATGTGTCCCTGGTGCACAAAAGGACTTTGCAAACATATCCCCCATGGAGGGATAACTGCCTTATTCTAGAGATAGGAGAGAAGCCCTAGTCCCTACTTCACAGGACCTGTCAGATCTACATGACCCCAACTGGATGGCATTCCCCTACATATTGTATTGTGGTGGGGGGTTGGGAGGGGAGGGTGTTTAGAGTGCATGGGAGAGGGTAGAGAGGGCAAAAGGGAGGGAAGAAGGGAGGGAGGGCTTGGGGGGAGGGAGGGAGGGAGGGAGAGGGAACTGGGATCGACATGTAAAATAATAATAATAATAAAAAAAAAAAAAAAAAAAAAAAAAAAAAAACGCTTTGACTCCAAAATTTAAGTTGAAGAACAAGTTACTGGGGAAAAGTATTTCTATTTTTGTTTCCACAGAAAATGAAAAGATGTGGATTCCTTCCAGACTAATGTGGTTTGATCACACCAGACCGCCTGAAACAGAGTACAAGCTGATCCTACATTCCAAACAGCTGGACAAAACAGCCCTACAGACTACAGCTAGGATATCTGAATCTTCTTCGAATCCCCCAAGACAGCGCCCCTTACCAGCAGGAAGTAGTTTGGAAAGAATGATGCCCAAATTCCCAAATATTGTGTATAAATGTTTGTTTTCATTTAGTTGGACTTTGTTATATAAAATTAAATAAAAAATACTCTATATGCATAAAAAAAAAGAATCATTAGTTGAACCCTTTAGAAAACCAAAATGCAAAACTTCACTTTTGTGTTTCCTTAAACATTGTAGAAGAAATAAAACCAGTGAGTGCCTTTTCAAAAAAAAAAAAAAAAAAAAAAAAAAAAACAATAGTTTTGTCTTTGCAATATTTTCTCTTTAACAATAATTCATGCAAAGGTATATGTGTGAGTGTGCATGTGTGTTGGTGTTTATTCTGGTTGGAATTTTGCAAATTTCTTTTTTTCTTTCTTTTTTTTTAGTTATAAAGCTGTTGGCCAGTGGCTAGAACTTCTTATTTGCTAGCTCCATCTTAAATATTAATTCATTTCTATCAATTTAAGTGTTTCTATATGGTCTTACTGGAGAGAGGGGGGGAGAGGGAGAGACCTCTTATTCCTCTCCCAGCCTACATCTTGACTCCTCCTTTGTACCTTTCCCAGAATCCTCCTTGTCTCCTAGTCCCGCCTATCCTACTTTCTTATTTGCTAATAGTGCTTTATTCATTAACCAGTAAGAGAAACATATTTCCAGAATGACATCTTCCATCATCTCCTCTTTTCTGCCAAAAATAAAAAGAAGGGTTTTAACTTTAGCATAGTAAAATATATAACAAAACAGTTATCAAATAAGAACTAAAGTTAACAATACATCAACATTAGCAAGATTTAAAGAAAATACTCCATCATCTATCCTATCTTTGTGAGTCTAAAGTCTTATATGTAACTTATCTTTAATCCTAAGGAAAACTATAGCTATATAACTATAACTATCTGTCTTCAACTCCATCAAAGACCACAGAAGGATACTGTATAAACTCTAGAACTGACAGAGGCAACTTGCTGCCTGGTCAGTCAACCGAAGTTCTTCTGTAATGTTCCATCTTTAGCCTATTCTGCAGCTTGATATTCTCTGTCAGTTTTGGAAAGCTATTGCTGGTAGCTCTTTAAGTTTTCTGACTTTATCTTTCTTTTGTTTCCTGACAGGATTTCAGGTATAAATACATTGAATGTATTTCATATACCTTATATCTTGCATGTGTTTTCACTTTTTTTTCTCCATTGTTCAAACTGAAGCTATCTATGACCTGCCTTGTGTTCCATCTTGTGTCTATGTATATATAACTCTAGTGAAATTTAAAGACTTTCCATTTTATTGATTATCATAGTTTTTCTATTAAGAACTTCATAGTTTCATCTATACTTATAATTAAAGTTGTTATTTTGATCTCTGTGTGGTCATCTCATAACTGTTGCATGGAATTTGGATCAACTACTAGACTGTTTTCAAAAGATTGTTGAGAAGCCAGATGTGATGGAACATACCTGGTAAATTTATATCCAGTCTGGATTACATAATGAGACCTGCCCAATAATAACAATATAAATAGGAACAACAATAATACAGAGAGTTGCTGAGGCTCTGAAAGCAGTTACCTTGAGTAAGGGAAAATGTATGGTTTTCTACCTCACAGATTATGTTCCTGATCACTTTGAAATTACCTGCCTTTCTCTATGTTTACCTGATCCTTAGTATGTCAACTGTTCTTGGGTTTTATGGAAATACTATAAGTACAAGAGTAGTGTTTCTTCTCCTTGATGAGTCTTGGAATCTGATTTTTCTCCCTAGTACCACTGGACCTCCAAATTTCTTGCATAGGACTAGTAGCCATAGTCTGGTGTCATCTACCTCTCAAAGTTCCTAGAAGCTGACAAATGCCTTTGATGTAAATTACATTTAGAATATAAGGTTTAGCTTTAAAAATAAAGGAAAATAGCAATAAAATTACTCCAAACAACATTCTGCTATGCTCATGATGGCTTTGCTCCATCATCAGAGAAGCTTCCTCTTGCAGCAGATGGGAACAAATATAGGGACCCACAGATGGATGATGTGCAGGGCTCTCTCTTCAGGGCTCCAGGAACTCTGCAGAAGGGATGGCAAAGATCATAATACTCAATGGGGACAGAGCACACCAAGGAAACAAGGCCTTCTAGGCAAAGCAGGACTGCTATAATATGAATGTACAGAGACTGGGGCATCATGCACAGGGCCTACATAAGTCTAACTTAGATGGGGTCCCAGCACTGAAAGGAGAAGTGGACAAAAGCACCTATCCCTAACACAGAAGCTATCCTAGTTGATAATCTCCTACAAAATTTCTTTTTTCTCCAGAGGGTATATAAATCACATTTAATGGAGGGGCTAATGCCTAGCAGTAGATGCCCAACACAAAACAAACTCATGGTACTTTTGGAGGTTTTTTTTTTTTTTTTTTTTTTTTTTTTTGTTTCATAATGTTTTGATTGGGTATTCTTTTTCTTTCTTTTTTAACCTTAAGGTCTTTGCTTATTTATTATGGTTTCCAGCTTTGTGCTCTTACCAGACTTCTCCTCCTCCTCCTCCTCCTCTTCCTCTTCTTCTTCCTGCTTCTGCTTCTGCTTCTTCTGCTTCTGCTTCTTCTGCTTCTCCTTTTCCTCCTTCTCCCCTTCTTCTCTCTCTCACCCCTTTCCTCCCCCTCTCTTTCAATGTGTGAATATATTATATGAAAAAAATCTATTTTCAGTTTAAAAATTCCCCTAGTCTATCATCAACTTACCCCCTAAAGTTCAGTGGGCACTGTAGCTCTAGAACACGTTTGTTTGTCCTTAGGTTTGCCTGAGACAGGCACTTACTCTATAGCCTAGGCAGGTCTTTAACTCACAGTCCTCCTGCCCAATCTTCCCAACAGAATGCTGGGCTCTCAGAGGTGTACCATCAATGGTTTTGGACACTGTTGTTTTTGTAATGTGTTTTTGAAAATTAATTTCTCCATTTACAATTTCATATATGTATTAATACATTCTGGTCACCTTCATCCTTCCACCTACATTTACCCTCCTCCCATTCCCACCAAATCTTCATTCCAATTTCTTGTCTTTTTGTTTCTGTTTTGTGACCCATAGGGATTAAACAGGGCCACCCCCGCAGGCAGGAGTTGAACCTATCTACTGGAGCATGAATAATTCCCCAGTGGCCACATCACTGAAGACAATGACTTCCTCTCTCCTGCAGGCTTCTACTGCCAATAACTCCAGTGGGTAGAGAGGGACCCCATGAATCCATTCCCTTCTATTCAGGTGACCCAGCTGTTGTGAGTTTGTGAGTGCCATGGCCATGTAGGGTGCTGGTTTTTTTGTTAAGACCCTCTCCTGAACTGAGAGGGAACTGCTGTGTCAAATGAGGCTCACATCAATATTTTTTCTTGTTACAAAGATACTGCTTTTTCAGATCTCTTTTGTTTTTCTGCAGAACCATCACTGTTCTTTGACAGCGGTGTACATGGCTGGGTAGTAGGCTTTACTCCAATGTACAGATACTTGTATGCTTCAAATGAGTTTTCCATAGCAAGGCTCTGCTGCTGCTTGTAAGAAGTCAAAGTCATTTTGTTTATTTTTTTAATGAACACATTTTTGAGCATTTCCCAGGTTTTTTTTCCTGTTTAATAATATAATGGTCCTAACAGTCTTAGAGGGGAGAAAAAATATAAAATCTCCAACTATGGTTGTGTATGTGTCTATTTGGTCCCTTTGATGGTGTCACAAATTTAAAAAACCTTATTAGACACATATATGTGATGAATTGATCCCTTATCATCATGTCCTTGCTTGCCTCTTCCTAATACCCGGTTTTAGAATCCACAGTATAGATATAGTCACTCCTAGGTTTCTCATGACTAAGACCTGTGTGGCATAGTCTTCCTCATCCTTTTTACTTTTAACATACCTGGATTTCCATCTTCAAGATACGTTTCATATAGTCAATATTTACCTACATCTTTTCTCCATGACTTCATGAAACATGTAATTGACAAAATTGTAATGTGATGTTTGCTATATGAGCATATAGTGAGCTGATGCAATATGACATCAGGGTTTTTGTTGTTGTTGTTTGTACATCCCCACCAAAGCTTCCCCTCTCTCCCCTCTTCCCACGTCTCCCCCTCCCCCATCCAGTCTTCCTCCTTAGGACTCCCATGGGTATGAGCCAGCCATGATTTATCAAGCTGCAGTGAAACTAGGCTCCTCCTCTTCTAGTAAGGCTGCTGAGACAACCCAGTAGAGGAATGGGTCCCAAAAGCAGTCAACACAGTTAGAGACAGCCCCTGCTCCCACTGTTAGGAGTCCCACAAGAAGACCACATTACAAAACTATAACATTTATGCAGAGGGTCTAGGTTAGTCCCATGCAGGCTCTCTGGTTGTCAGTCAGTCTCATTAGGTCCTATGATCTCAGGTTAACAGCATCAGAACTTTTTAATCTCATAGTCAACTTCTGCCTTTGTGAAAGCAGAAATTCTTGGAATATTATAGTAACTTTAGCTACAGTTTGAGGAAAAACTGCTTCAAAGATAACCATAGATGTACTTGTGATATACTAATCTACTTTTAAACATGCCACTTTTCACTTCATTTATGATTTGAGACTTGCCACATGAAAACATGTCACTTTCTTCTTTCTCTTTGTGCTGCACACTTTATTTCCAGATATTATAAAGCCCAGCAGATAGTGCCATGCTTTGCTTTAAATGGTCTGTTAATTATTAAATGGCATATGTGTGTTTGTGTGTATGTGTGTATATGTCAGTGTGTGTGTTTGTGTGTATATGTGTGTCAGTGTGTGTATTGTTCGTGTGTGTATATGTGTATGTCTGTGTGTCAATGTTTGTGGTGTGTGTGTGTGTGTGTGTGTGTGTGTGTGTGTGTGTGTGTGTGTTGGGGGATCAAATCCAGGGATTTACACAGAGGTATACATTCTATTGCTCTACCCTGAAGAATTTTTTTTTTCCTGAGTTAAGGTCTAGCTAGTAGCTTTGCCTTGGCTTTATATCCACAATGCTTCTGCCTCAGGCCCCTAGTGCTAGGATTAAAAAGAAAAAAAAAAAAACTGAAATGATCAAATGCCTAGAATCAATATTTAAGCTAGACCTGCATTTCCACCCTCTACCATTTTCATTCTGCCTGAAGAATTTCCCTTCAAAGCAATGTTAAGTTTTAAGGGAGCAGATACCATTTTTGTTTACCATCTTTATTTTAGCCTCAAGTTTTAAACATATTTCCATTAAATATTGTGTTCTAGGTTGATAGCTCATTCTCTTTAAATATTTAAGATGATAATAATTCATCTTCTGACCTAATTTGCTGCTGTCTTACCCAACAAATGCAGCTTAAGAGAGAAATGGTTCATTAGGCTCATGGTTGGAGGGGACAGCCCATCACAGGGCATCCAAGGCAGGAACCTGAAGCTGCAGGTCACATTTGCCACCAAGAACAGAGAAAATGAAGATTCACTTACCACCCAACTCAGCTTCCCTATGTTTTTACAGTCTGGGACCCAAATCCAGGGAATAGTGCTGCTGGCTCCCCTACTTTGGTTAAGATCATCAAGACAGCCCCACAGCCCACCTCATCCACAGCCTCCCAGGTGCTTCCTACCTACGTGAGTCCACATTGTGTCGAGTTAGCAATTTAAACCCTCACAGCTGCTAACAGGATCTACAATCATTCCTCTAGTTCATCTCTGTATATGATTCTGTGTCTCTGATCAGTTCTGAGTTTCATGGTAGAGTCCCATGGCTCAGAATCTAGGCAAGGACTGATCTTACTCGCAGGGAACTTCTCTTGGGAGCTTCTGCTTTCTTTCAGTGCCTTCGATAGACTTCATCAGAGCCACTCAGCCCACAAAGGGTAGTTTCAACAGGTGTGTGTGTTCGTCTAGCATTTTTATTCCTTTATGTAGACCCATAGCAGCTGTTATTAAACTGGGAGGATTTGAGCCGTAATTTTTTTCAAAATGGTTTTGTATTTGCTACTTTTTCCAGACCCCTACCCCCACCCCATCTTTATAAAATTCCATGAATTTTAATTTAA
Source organism: Phodopus roborovskii (assembly GCF_943737965.1). Taxonomy (NCBI): domain Eukaryota; kingdom Metazoa; phylum Chordata; class Mammalia; order Rodentia; family Cricetidae; genus Phodopus; species Phodopus roborovskii. The sequence goes on from NW_026126547.1 coordinate 5,913,789, forward strand.
TGCTGTTTCCCTGGTCACTGAAGCCATTTCTCTCCTTCCCTTCTTTCTCTCTGATTTCTTTTTTTAACTCTTCACTATAGCTTAGGTCATTTCTATTATGTCTTAAAGGTCACACATTTCTGTTTCTTAAGTGTTTGCTCTTAATCTCATTTAGTGAATTTCTACTATGTCTTTTACGTGTTTTTCTCTCTAAGTGTTAAATTTGCTTCTTTATCTTTTATATTTTGGAATTATTTTAAAGTATTTTGAGCTTTTGAGACTGTTTTTTAAAAATTTATAGTAGCTGTTTAAAATTTTTGTCTGTTAATTTCTGTGTAAGTTTTTGAAGGTATGTATATATGTATGTATGCATTTGTACTTGTAATTATGTATGCATGTGTGTGACTGTATATATGTGTGTTATATGTATTTGTATGTATATATGTATGTGAATGTGTATGCATGTGTATGTGTGTATATGTGTATGTGTGTGTGCTATATATGTGTGAATGTGTGTATATCTATGTTTGTGTGAATGTATGTGTGTATATGTGTTGTGTGCAAATGCATTCATGTGTATATGTGTGTATACATATGTATGAATGTGTATATATGTATGTGCATGTTTGTGTCTCTATATGTGTGTGCCCATGTATGTATGTATGTACATGTATATATATGCATGTGTATACATATATATGTCTGCATATGTGTGCATGTGTATACACATGGAATGTATAAGTATATGTGTGTGATATATTTATGCGTGCATGTGCATTTGAGTGCATATGTGTGGTTTCTTGTGCATGTTTTCTTTTCTGCTTCATCTGTCTACTAATTTTTTTTATTTTTTATTTTATAACCAAATCCATTTAAATGAAAAAAAAAACAACATTTATAGACAATATTTGGGAATTTGGGCGTCATTTTTTTCCCAAACTACTTCCTGCTGGTAAGGGGCGCTGTCATGGGGGATTCTAAGAAGATGCAGAAATCCTGGCTGTAGTCTGCAAGGCTGCTTTGTCCAGCTGTTTTGAATGTAGGATCACCTGGTACTCTGTTTCAGGTGGTCTGGCTTGATCAAACCACATTAGTCTGGAAGGAATCCACTGCTTTTCATTTTCTGTAGAAACAAAAATAGAAATCCTTTTCTCCAGTAACTTGTCCTTGAAATTAAATTTTGCAGTCAAAGCATTTTTTTCTTTTCTTTTCTTTTATATAACAAAGTCCAATTAAATGAAAACAAACATTTATACATAATATTTGGGAATTTGGGCATCGTTCTTTCCAAACTACTTCCTGCTGGTAAGGGGCGCTGTCATGGGGGATTTGAAGAAGATTCAGATATCCTGGCTGTAGTGTGTAGGGCTGTTTTTGTCCAGCTGTTTTGAATGTAGGATCAGTCAAAGCATTTTTTTTTAATTTATTATTTTACATGTCAACATAGTACCCTCTCCCTCCCTTCCTCACTCACTCACTCACTTTTACCCTTTCTGCCCTCTCACATGCACCCTAGCCACCCTCCCCTCCCATCCCCCCACCCCAATTCCATGTGTAGGGGAATGCCATCCAGTTGCGGTCATGTAGATCTGACAGGTCATGTGAAGTAGGGACTAGGGCTTCTCTCCTGTCCCTAGGTTAAGGCAGTTATCCCTCCATGGGGGATGTGTTCACAAGGTCCTTTTGTGCACAAGAGATACATCCTGGCTCCACTGTCTGAGGTCCCTTGGACTGCTTAGTCCTTCTGGCTGAGACCCATATTAAGGGGGGCTTGAGTCAGTCCCAGGCTGGCTTCCCAGCTATTATTCTGGGGGCCAGTTAGCTCCTCCTTGTTCAGGTAAGCTGTCTGTATGTGTTTCTGCCACATGGTCTTGTCCTCTCCATCTGCATCCTTTCCTCCCCCTCGTTTTCTCCTACTTATCTCTCCATTCACTGCCCCCCCACTTCCCCTGTGCTCTGGGGGATTTGTCCCTTCCCTCTTCTGTAAGGGACTTCATATGAATCTCTTAGAATACACCTTGTATCCTAGTTCCTCTGGTGGTGTGAATTATAGGCTGATGATCCTTTTCTCTAGGTCTAAAATCCACATATGAGTGAGTATATACTATGTTCCTCTTTATGTGACTGGGTTACCTCATTCAGGATGGTTTCTTCAAGTGCCATCCACTTGCTTGCAAATTTCAAGATACCATTATTTTTTTCTGCAGAGTAGTATTCCATTGTGTAGATGTGCCACATCTTCATTAACCATTCTTCAATTGAGGGGCATCTAGGTTACTTCTAGGTTCTTGCTATTACAAATAGTGCTTCTATGAACATAGTTGAACAGATGTCTTTGTTGCATGGATGTGGATCATTTGGGTATATCCCTAAGAGGGGGATTGCCGGGTCCAAAATGGCTGTACAAGTTTGCACTCCCACCAGCAGTGGAGGAGTGTTCCCCTTTCTCCACATCCTCTCCAGCATGAGTGGTCATTGGTGTTTCTAATTTTAGCCATTCTGGCAGGAGTAAGATGATATCTCAAAGTTGTTTTGATTTGCATTTCCCTGATAGCTAAGGATGTGGAGCATTTTCTTAAGTGTCTTTCAGCCTTTTCGATTTCCTCTATTGAGAATTCTTTCTTCAGTTCTGTACCCCATTTTTAATAGGGTTATTTGGTGTTTTGTAGACTAGTTTCTTGAGTTCTTTGTATATTTTGGAGATCAGCCCTTTGTCAGATATAGGATTGGTGAAAATCTTTTCCCAGTCTGTGGGCTGCTGTTTGGTCTTGTTGACTGTGTCCTTTGCCTTACAGAAGCTTCTAAGTTTGAAGAGGTCCCATTTATTAATTGTTTCTCTCAGTGTCTGTGCCCCTGGAGGTATGTTCAGGAAGCAGTCTCCTATACCAATTTGTTCAAGGGTACCTCCTACTTTCTCTTCTAAGAGGTTCAGTGTTGCTGGATTGATGTTGAGGTCTTTGATCCATTTGGACTTGAGTTTTGTGCATGGCAACAGACATGGGTCTATCTGCAGTCTTCTACACACCCTCATCCAATTGTAACAGCACCATTTGTTGAAATGCTATCCTCTCCCCATTGTATAATTTTAGCTGTTTTATCGAAAATCAGGTGTTCATAGGTGTGTGGGTTAATATCAGGATTTTCAATTCGCTTCCATTGGTCTACCTGTCTATATTTGTGCCAATACCAGGCTGTTTTCAGAACTATAGCTCTGTAGTAGAGCTTAAAGTCAGGAATGGTGATGCCTCCTGAAGTTCTTTTATTGTATAGGGTTGTTTTGGCTATCCTGGGGGTCTTTTGTTTTTTCCATATAAAGTTGATTATTATCCTTTCAAGGTCAATGAAGAATTGTGGTGGGATTTTAATGGGGATTGCATTGAATCTGTAGATTGCTTTTGACAAGATTGCCATTTTTACCATGTTTATCCTACCTATCCAAGAGCATGGGAGATCTTTCCATTTTCTGGTATCTTCTTTAATTTCTTTCTTTAGAGTCACAAAGTTCTTATTATATAGGTCTTTTACTTGTTTGGTAAGCGTTACACCAAGATACTTTATGTTGCTTGTGGCTATTGTAAAGGGTGATGTTTCTCTGATTTCTTTCTCTGTCTCTTGGTCGTCTGAAAAAAGTAGGGCTACTGATTTTTTTGAGTTTATCTTGTATCCTGCTAGTTTGCTGAAGGTATTTATCAGCTGTAGGAGTTCCCTGGTAGAGTTTATTGGGTTGCTTATGTAAACTATCATATCATCTGCAAATAGAGACAGTTTGACTTCTTCCTTTCCAATTTGGATCCCCTTGATCCCTGGAAGTAGTGTGGACTCTAGCCTATGGCTCTAGCCAATGGCTGGCAGAAGAGGACAAAAGCTGGGCTGGTACTTTGGATGTTTCTGCACCTGTAGTGGGATCTCAGTGGGAACTGGCACTCTCCACCTGAGGCCTCTTTCTTTAGCAGAGGCCCTGATTTGGGGGTCAAGGATCTTGCCTGTAGGAACTCAGAGTGGACCTGCAGAGATAGGCGGATCTCTGGGAGGGGCCCGGGACTCCAGCATAGGACTGGAGGTGGGAGTCAGAGACCAAGCATGTAGAAATTACAGGTGGTCCCGTGTGGATAGGCAGGTCTCCTTGTTCAGAGTTGCTCCGGGAAATCCCCAAGAAGTCCCCGAAGTAGTGTGGACTGTTGGCTCCACCCTCTGTCCCAGTGCTCAACCAGAGCGGTGGGAGAGTGGGCAGGGTAGAGCACAGGGTGGGGGGGGGGTAGAGATGGGTGGGGGTGTATCAGAGCTCCAAGGGTGGTCTCAATGGGGACAGGACACAAGAGCAGGGGGATCACGGGCCAACCCAGGGAGTTGGGGGGGAATTGTAGGGGAGAGGCCACCCCAATTGGGCCCAGACTCGCCTCTAGCTAATGGCTGGTGGAAGAGGCCTGTCTACTAATTTCATTTTGGTTCTAGATAAAGGAATTCCAGCATGACATTGAAGTGTGAACCTTTAAGGGTCACTCCTCAGTGTCTGTGAATACAGCCAGGCCACTCTTCTGCTGGCAGAACTGGAGTGATGTGTGGGCTCTAAGAGCTGTTTGAATGGTTGCTTCCTAGCCCTTCCATGTAGTTATTCTGTTCTGACTTCCTGATGTATCACCTGGGTGCATCTGGGTCACATCTGAATGCAAGGGTGCACACCTGCACAGGCCTTCACTACTTTCAATCTTGCTTCCCTCTTTCTGACACTTTGTCCTGCAAATTCTAACAGAGTTGACTGAGTTTAGTCCTTTTTTCTGCCCAGCAAGACATCTGGGTTATTTTAATAGTAATATTAGGGTCTAAAATTCCCTTCACTTAGGAAAGCAGCGTTATCATGGATTTAATTCTTTCTGCTCCTTCCTTCCCGGTCTTGTGATTATACACGGCTTAGGTCTGATTCACTCAAAAAAAAAAAAAAAAAAAAAAAAAAAAAAAAAAAAAGTTCACATGGTTCTTTACTCATACATTTCTAGTAGGAGGATGACCAGATGGTCTTATTTGTGATGACACGGAAATCATACTACACTTTAGTTGGTGTTAGTGTGTTAACTTGTGTCATACTCTGTAAAGAAAAAGTCTAACCATTGCTGTGTTTTCAGCCAGTTTCTGAGCAAGATGTGTACAAAACTTGTATGATTCTAGATTTAAATTCCCTCAGAGTCATTGGCTCAGTCTTTCCAAGAAACTGTCCAGAGTGTCACTTTGAGTGTGTGCTCAGGGCATATATTTCTACCTTTTATTAATATTAGTTACTGTCCCATCACTGTGACCAAAATACCTGATAGGAAAAACTTATATAGTTATATAGCACGATCTCTTTTGGATATATTTTAGAGAATCTTGTTCCATTGTGACACAGAAGGTGCGCCCAGGGCAGTGAGAGCACATAGCAGCCTTCCTGTGTGGTGACTGACTAAGAAGCCCAGAAGGTGCTAGAAGGGGAGGGGTCAGACTGTAACTTTCCAAAGTCCTCACCTAGCCAGGCCACACTGCCTAAAGGTTTTTGCTTCTGCAGATAGGGTGGCTGACTGGGGATTAAGTACTCAAAGCATGAGCCCATATGGAACACTTCTGGTTAGACCAGATCACTGCCAAAGGCCCATGGGATTGCCTTGCTCTGATAGGCCCATGGCTGACCAAGCTCCTCCCCCCATATCCATTTTAGAGGGCATGGAGTTAGGGCAGAGCAGGAGGAAGGACTCAAGAGAATAACAAATGTAATGTTAATTGAAGTGGAGAACAGGCTGGGGCAAAACCACAAGCATCCCTGCCTGTGGTGAGGGGAGCCCAGACAGTCCAGGCCTCCTTGTTGGCAAACTACTATGAACAATGTGGTGTTTTCTGGCGTCTCTGTCGCCTTAGTTTTCATCTGAAAGTTTTCTCTCAGACCCTTCTTATCCCTGTCTATTGTGTTCTTGAGATAAAGGCATGATCATAAGATCTTCTATGTAACTTAGAGAAAAATGATCAGTCACCTTCCTGGGTCTCCTTTCCCCTTGTGTCCCTAGGCACTGCCCTTTTGTTGGGGGCTTTCTGAGGTGCCGGGCTTCCCCCTGTAGGGACTTGCATATAGTTCTGTGTCCAGACCTCCTGTCCTTCGCTTCCATCTGCCCACTAAAGGTCAGCTGCAGGTTAAATGTCATCTTGATTAGTAATTACAAAGCTCCACGAGGGACGGAATTCCTGTGATTCAGTCACAAATGTAACTGGGACCTATCTGTGTTTGTTATACATAGAGCCTGGATGCTTGGAGAATAGCTAACCTCTGAACTGATTGCTAAATGAGACAAATTCCAGTACAGTTCAAAAGCTAAGTACACAGACTACTTGCTCATCAACAGAGCTATTTCACAGCCCTACAACGTGGCTGTACTATTCCAGCCTTTGATGCCTCAGTTTTCCCCTTTTTACTCATACATTTATAGTAGGAGGGAAAAAGTCAGCAGCAGCCTGTCCAGAGACAGGTGCCTGCCTCCCATGTCCTTTCTGTTGTTCTTTAGTTACAGCTATAAGAACAAAAGCTAGAGAAGGGGTGGGGGGTGGTCCCGAGTGAGGGTCCCAAGGTAAGGGACCACGTGGGAGAGCATAGCAGTTTCCATAGCAGGTGAGGGGGACCGACGTGGCAAGGCGGAGGGAATAATATGCCAGGCAGATAGAGCTTAAATGAGGAGTTTATTTAGAAAGGGGAGTGAGGGGGAAGAGAAGAGACTAGAGGCACTGGGAACAGAAGTGAAGAGAGAGGGGGGGGAAAGATGAGGGGGTCCCTGGTGGCCAACTGAAAGCAGGGGAGAGAGAGAGAGGGGAAGGAGAGAGAGAGAGAGACAGAGAGCAAAAGAGACAGTAAGTGAGCAGGGGTCTGACTTTTAAAGGGGTCCTTTACCCCTGCCTGCAGACTAGTACTCATGGAACAGGGGCAGGCCAGCATAACACTTGAATCCTTACACTCTTCAGCAGCTGGGTTTGGCCACCATGGAAAGCTGTACAGAATGAACAGTGGGAGCTGGCAGGAGCCTGCGGCGTCTCATGCCACATGGTTCTTGTTGTCTTATATTTCATGTACACCCTGTGCTTTGGTGAGGACACATGAAGAATATGTCCTGGACTGTGGGATGGCTTGGTGTGTCAAGCAGTAGAAAATTTGTCATTTATTCTACGCCCTGTTCATCTCTCTACTTCTCACATGTGTGACTCTCAGCTGGGACTACAGATGGCTTGAGCATGGCCTTCGTCTCAGATTCATTTGGCAAAATGGATAGGACCCAGAGTCCACTTCTGCAGGTTAGGAGAATGAGTGTTCTCAGGGCTCCTGGGACCTTAGCAAAGTTCTGGAAAACAAAAACCTCACAATAATTTTTCAGATATTAAAACTGATTGAAGTTAGAGCCTTTTCTCAAAATCCAAGCTAGCAAGAGTATAATTAAAGATTACCTAGCTATGTGCATTTTAAAATTTTGATGGTTGAGCCCCTTGGCCACACATAGTTGCCTAAAACATTTCGGTTTTCTCATCTTGTCTTGTTTTCCTAACCATTAGAGAGCAATCTCATCATCAAGACTTGACAAGTCTGTCTTGTCTTTAAACTAGAAACTGCCCAAGCTCCTAGTTCTGATTTGATTGTGTCCTTTAAGGGCAGTTTTGATAATTGTATTTCTCTTGCATTGTTCTCAGATTTACAGCACAGCTTGGCCCGTGGTTTGGAAGTGATAGCTAATAGATATTCACTTTGCAGATACATGAGAATATAAATTAGACTGATAGGGTCCAATCTGGTTTAGAACACATTCTTATACTGGCATAAATAATGAAGGATGCTAAGATGCTATAATTGGTTGGGTATAATTAAAATCCCAAAGATTGTGGTTTTTAAAAGCAGCATTTGCCTGTTATCTGCTGGGAGTTAGTGGTCCTGGAAAACGAGAGGGTTTCTATCTTACTCTTTTCTTTGCTTTCCCTATTTCTGCTCTCCTCTCTCCTTAGTTATTCTTGCCTTTCAGCCCTTAAATTAAATGCACATTCCATGAACTTTGAGTGCCAAGAAGAATGGCGGGATATGACTCCTCTTCCCAAGGAACTGAGTTAGGGGACAGCCAGATCAGAAAACTGACTAAAACTTGGTGACAGATTAGGCAGGACACCATAGTCTCCATCAGGGTGCTTAGCCCTATTAGTAGGATCAAGAGTCAGAAAGGCATTCTGAGAGAGGATCCATCCCAGTTCATGGGAGGTCAAGTCAACCTTTTAGGAATTTTCTTCAAAGATACTGTCTCTGCCTCTCTCTGTCTCTCTCTCTCTGTCTGTCTCTCTCTCTCTCTGTCTCTCTCTCTCTCAGAAGTTTAATATGTGAATTCAACAATGTCATTCACTGTTCATTTTCATAATATCACTTTGCTTCTGTCTCTTTATAATCTCAAATACTGATTTATTCTTCCTCTGGCTGTTCACTAACACTAGGAACAGCTCATACTAAGACTTGGTTATTCTTTGGAGTACTTTTACAGGTGAGAAGGATCCTTAAGCTACACAAAAATATCTTTCTTATGTGAAGGCTGCATCAAAAGCTAGGACATATCCTTATTGCTGAAGAGAAAGGGAACCAGGAGAGCTGTGTTTGGGCTCTGACATCTCTGCATAGGTATCAGAATTCTATACCATTAAAAACCAATTTGAGAAAATCTCAAATCAAGAACAACATCAAAGCAATTGAGAAAAGGTTATGATCCAAAGTTGAGGTCTCTTTGAACCATAGGGAGGGTCTACTATGAAAAGGGATGCTTTTATCAGAAGTGGCACATGTTGGTCAACTGTAATATATGTAGTTTCAGACCATGTTTATTGCAAGCATTCTTTACCTTAACTTACATAATTTTAATTTTTTTTCAGCCACCTACTACAAGTACAGGTCTGACTTTATTGAGTACTACTAAACTAAATGGAATCTTTGGCTTTTTTTTTCTTACTTGTTGGGCAAATAATATGATTTACAAATAAAATCCAATAAAAACACTCACCTAGAAATAAGTATCCAGAAGCTAAATTTCTCTCTAAATGTTCATGTTTCATGATTTTTCTTCAAGTTCTCTAATTTTGAGGTTTTTTTCATATTATTTAAAAGAATGATCACCCACTCCATTTCAGAAGGTAAACCAACAATCCTTTGTCTATAATTCTGGGAGGAAAATGGCAAGACTGGGGATGGAGGGAAACAGCCATACTCTTGATGGTTCTTCTGAGTATCAGGAAAGATGGAGTTTGCCTCATGGCCCCCATGTGTAGTGTGGAATAAAATATAGTATCATTGCTTTGTATGATAACCTCTCTAAAGTTAAACACACACACACACACACACACACACACACACACACACAGACTTTGACCTTCAGCAGTTACAAAAAACAAGTTCCTCAGCCCCTATCTTACAAACTTGTTCCTTACTGTCAGCTTACAGCCACCAGTGGTGTCCCTGCCTGCCTAAGAGCATCAAGTGTAGTCCTCAGAGTGGGGTAGGCTGAATCCCTCCCCTTGGAATATTCTCATTTATGTCAGAAAACTAATAAAAACTAGATGTTTCACCGTGTCAGTGTTTATGGGCCATTGAAGATAGTCTCCACAGCCATCAGGCTGTTGTGCTCTGCAGACCAACTGTTTTCCCTCCACAGAATCAAAATATGATTGTGAGTAGGGACATGTCATCTGGCTCCTAACAACTGTGGAGTATCACTAAGCTATGTCTTGACTTTTCTTTGTTTTTTGTTTGTCTGTTTTGTTTTGTTTTGTTTTTTTCCAAGACATGGTTTCTCTGTGTAGCCTTGGCTCTCCTGGAACTTCCTCTGTCGACCAGGCTAGCCTCAAACTCAGAGATCTGTCTGTCTCTGCCTCATAAGTGCATGGATTTAAGGCATTTATCACCAACTTAGCCCCTGTCTTGACTATTGGTGAGGTCAAAGCCAATAGTACACCTTGTTGAGAAGCCGGGGAGGAAGATTGCTGGCCCAAGAACCTGCACAGGAAAATCTGTTCTCAACCTCTGCTCCATGGTGGAGATCCTGAATGAACAGAGGGTGAAGACTCACAGCACCATAAGATGCTCTAATTCAAATTGTTATCCATGCATACAGGGCTTCATCATGATCGTCTGTAACAACTACATCAAAGTAGTTAGGGCTTCTAGCGCTTCACACATTATCACTCCCACATCTTGGGGACCTTCAGACTTGACTGTTGTTCTATGCGTATGTGTTATATTTTAACAACACCAGGACCAAATTCTTTGTTCAATATATACAACAATATATACAATAACCATAGATTACCACAGAGTGTAGTCACCTGCACTACAGAACTTTAGAACCAACTCTTATTGCCTGTGTACTGTTTGGTTTGAATTTGCCTATTTGTTGATCTAGATTTTACATGCAATGGTGTTCAGGAAACTTATGTAATAAGAACATAGTGGAAATTAAAGTTCTAGATTCCCATGCACTCCTGGTGGTGTGTAATATATATTTCTATGTGTTATATCCGCAAAGACAGCTATGGATTTTATAAGCTCTGAGCCATTCCCCACAACTCCCCTGTAGATTGCTTGTGATTGGGTTGTACACAGGAGACATGGGAGCATGGGTGTGGTGAGCAGTAAGTTCAGATCCCAGTGGCTCAGCAGTGTGCTAGCTATTGTGCAGAAGTAGAAGACACATCCAAGTCTTCTGGCTTCAGCTGGGTTCTCTGCGGAGGAATCCAGGAGTCCTGCCCACTTTCTTCCAGGATTCTTTGGCTTCTTTTCCTTTGTTTTAGGGACAGAATGCCTCTAGACTGGTGACAATTTCAGAGAGTCCAGCTCCCTCTCCTGACAAAAAGAAACCTTCTAGGCCCTTGCATACTGTAATGGAACAAGGGAGGAAGAGCTCCCCGAGTTGTTATTTTATCTTTGGATTTAGGAGTGTGACTCTGTTTTCAGTAGCTCTGGACATGCAAGAGGAGGCAAAATCCTTGTTTTTTTTTTTTTTTTTTTTTTTTTTTTTTTTTTAATCAGCATTCCATCTTTCTGTTTCCAAGTAAGGGGCATTGGAGAGGCAAGCATATGTGGGGTCATCATGCTCCCTTGGGGAAACCCGAAGTTCTGACAAGTACCCAAGCTCATTACTGCAGGTGTGGCCATGTCCCTCCGTATCCCTGCTTCTGGATTCATGAGGACAAGGTCATTTCAGGCCACAGAAGATGAGCTGGCTGTGAAGCTTGGAACACTCACTCATGCCTTTCCCTCCCTATATACAGATGTGATACATGGCACCCAGCCCTGTTACTCTTGTTTCAGGGGAGAAGACAGATGGCTGGCTAAATTTCCACAGTGAACAACACACTGCTGCCCAGTGGTGCCTAAGCCATGGGGATGATGTGAGCTGCCTGAGCCTGAGGTAGCCGCCCCACTCTGTGGGTGAGTGCATTGTGATGCCACGATAGATAGTACATGTGTGTAGACACTTGGCTCCATCAACTGGCAGGTGAAAGTGCCAATTGCTATTGGCTTGTATCCACTTATGTACTCACTGGATGATATTAAATGCTTATTCTTGGTCAGGCGTCAGGAATATAGCGATGGGCAAGGCAAAATATTAGCTTTATAGAGGAAAATGGAAAATAAACAACAGACCAGAGAAACGAGTAGTATTAGGGAGTAGTAGTGAGAGCTATAATAATCATAGCACAGGATGATGGGTGACCATCATTGCACTAGGGAGCAGGAACACCAGGGTATTTCAGGAGGCCATGGGAAGGGGCCTTGGAGAAGAGGCCTTACTTGGCTCACTGGGAGAAGAATGATAAATTTATGGACAGCCCTCCAGACCAAGGAGATAGGGACCACCAAGCTTCAACAACTCTGAACTGTTGATACCAGTAGCTTTCATTTCTTCCAGGGCCTGCACGGCAGCTCTGCCCACTCCTTTCTGCTTTCCACCTTCTGTTCATTCTGAGGATTCTATTGCTGTGATTTAATTAGCCAGTGAGGGTAGAAAAAACAATTGCAAACACTTGCCTCTTCTGATTTCTCTGTAAGAGACTAGGATGGGGTAGTAAGGCCACACTACAGCCCAAGGAAGCTTTGAATTTGCAACCCTCCTGCCTTGGCATCCTAAGTGTTGTTATTACAGATATATGTCACAAGGCCTGGACTGTGAGAGAAAATATTGAGTCTGTAACATAAGAAAAACATTGTTAAATTTTATGGTGCTAGCCAGACTGTGTCTATGTGGCCAGAGACCAACCATTGGTTTCTGTTGATGGGAATTTCAATGCTAAGGAAGAGATGCAAAGACTAAGGACCAGATAGGAAATTTTATGTTGAAAGGGATAAGAATAATAAGCCAAACCTTCCAGGTTCCTCAAATATAGAATACACCTGAATTCACAGCTTTGGCTCCAGGTAGCCAGATTGAGAGTGCTCTCTCTCTCTCTCTCTATATATATATATATATATATATATATATATATATATATATATAATCTTTTTTCATTTGTAATCTTGCTAAATATTGATGGCTAAAGAGTTATTAAGAAATTATTCTTAAAAAGGAAATACCATAAGAGAGCATGGTTACTAAAATCTTAGTCAACTTGATGATACTGGTGCTAATCATGTAGGGAAAATGGGAAACTAATTTCTAAAATAATAATCTCTGGTTATTTACCAGTGCTGAACAAAGAATTTGGTCCTGGTGTTGTTAAAATATAACACATATGCAGAGAACAATAGTCAAGTTTCATAAATTTGATTGGAAAATGATCTATTATTTCCTCTATAAAACAAATACCTAAATTAGTGCAAAATAGTTGAAAATAGAAACAAAAAAAGATAATTTTTAAATGAATATGGCTATATAGCTAAAAATATCCTACCCAAGTATCACAGGGCTATACAGATGGCTTAGGGGTTAAGAGCCTGGTTGATTTTCCAGAAGATCTGAGTTGGATTTCAACATCCACAACTGCAGGTAACTCTAGTCCCAGGGAACCCAATGTCCTTTCCTGGCCTTTACAGGCCCTGCGTGAACATGGTACATAGACACATGGTACATACCCATACACACAAAACAAAGCTAAAGGTTAACGAAAAAGAGTACTCCTATGGATGAAAAATGACATCCTACCAAACCCACACCAATTTAACCATCTATCTATATTACTCAAAACAGACAAAACAAGGTTTCATAAAGTATGACACGTCATACATGCACCATCTATATTTTTATAATTATACAAAAGAAAAGGAATATACATGTGAAATAGTTATCAAGTGTAGCATGTCATAGGCTACAAAGAAAAACTCAATACAGTTCCCAAATGACAGTCATATTCTTTGGCCACCAGGCAATGAAAGTAGAAGTTAAGAAATAAAATTAGCTGAGCAAAATCTACCCATTTGTGATATTCCAGAGCAGTGTTCTTAAAATTCTTAGAATAAAAAAGGAATTAAAGCGGCATTATAGATCATTCAGTAGCAAACAATAGTGAGGTACTCTGTGTGACAATCTGATAAGCCATGGAGGGAAAGGGAAAATGTACAGCCATTTGCATTTAAAAGTCTTAAAGAATCTAAAGAATTTAGATAATTTCCTAATATCTAAACTATAAATATGAGCCACAAAACAAAGTCAGAAGTATATGTTGTATTAGTCAGATTCATGTTTCTCTAACAAAATACTTTAGATTAACTTGTAAAGGAAAACTAACATGGCTATTCTGAATAAAGGTTACAGAAGTCACAGCTCAAGATAATGAGGTCTCCTGTGCAGGCAGCATATCATGGCAAGGATAAATGATGAACAAACCACTTCCCTAGTGACCAGAGAAGCTGAGAAAGAAGATTTACAGATCAGAGTCCCACAGACCCCTGCAAGGGCATCTCTTCCATGACTCAGGACTTCTCTCGTCCCACCTATCAAAGGCTCTGGCATTTACTATCTAAACTATACCAAATATATGATGATAGAACAGAAATAAAATAGGTCTGATAAGGAAAGTGCTCTTTACAAGGCCTTTACAAGGATAATGCAGAAGAAAAAAAAACATGCATTAAAAAAAATAACCAAATGTAGGAGGGAGAGAAGAGGATAGAGAAAGAAAACCAAAACCAATGACTGTGAGGAATAGCAAAGGGATTTTAGGTCTGAGGGCTGCAAACTTGTTCTGAGAAAAATACCAGACAGTAAGTATGTCAGGCTTTGTGAGTCACAGGCAGTCTATGTGACAAGCATTCCCCATTCATCATGGCCTCTAAGCTGCCAGAGACAAGAGTAAAGGGAGACATAAGCTACAGTTGACAAAAGCTTTATTTACCAAGAACAAGGTCTGGAACAAGGTCTGCTCACTGTAGTGTGGGCCATGTTTACTGATTGTTTAGGGGATGGTAGGTACATCCAGTAAAGGTGACCCAGTGAACACACACTTGATGTGAAGCACTATGGCCCAATTGTATAGCAGTGGTAGGCGATATAAAGAAATAAAAACTGAGATATTTGAATTTAAATGAAGATACAGATTTTACAAACAGTATAAATGAAACAACAGTAAAAGCCCTTGACAAACATGCAAAGAAAACAGAGTAGGGCTGACCAGGGCTGAAATGGGGGTTATTTGCTATCTGAGTTATAAATCAATGGACACACCTCAGGTGAGTGACTGAATGGGGGTCTCAGGTGAGTGGTCGCCTTATTGCAGGGGTATGGGAACTCCTCTCCAAGGTAGAACATCGCTTTCTGTGCCTCCTGGTGGGCCTTTGTGGGAAACTGAGTCCACTCAGTTGCCATTTTGCCTTAATGTTCTCTACAGAAATGTCTGGTGATCATAGGTTAGTCCCACACAAAACAAAAGTCAAGTGTTTTGAAAATCCCAGAAGACTATATTCATTATTCCTGTAAGTTAATATTCTTTTGAATATCCTTTTATGGAATAGGTTTTATAGGGTCTGATATAAGATTCCTATCAGTATTGGAAAAGATTGTTTTGGAAAGAGACCTCTATAAGGAAAAATTATTATGAGATTTTTTTTTTAAGGATGACTTAAAATACCACTGCTATTTCCTCTTGCACTGTATGGGACAAGAGTCTAGGCTGGCTTGTCTACGTCTTTATGAACGTCTCACTGGGTATCTGTCTGCCTGTGTTGCATTCTCATCTGGAGCCTGTGCTTCTCTTCAGAGCTCATGGAATTGTGGGTAAAGCCCAAGCACAGCTTTCTGCACCTGGTGCCTGAGACCCTGTCTTCCTGCTGGCTATAAGCCAGGAGCTGCCAACAGTTCTCAGCAGCTATGTATGTGTCCATGCTTGCTTGCCGTGTGGCTGCTTGCTTCTTCGAGCCATGAATCAGAGTTTTAGATAGAATCCTTTCTCTAATTTCCCTTTGAATTAGGAGGCGTATGCTCTCTAGGAGTACACATGCACTCCCCTTTGTTCCTGTGCCAGGATGTTTTATTGCGGATGATGTGGTCTGTAGCACCATTCCTCTAAGGAATGACTCACCTGGGAGAACAGCTTGAGCTATCTCTCATTTTCACTTTCACCACCTCTAGGTTGTCATGATGTGGTTTCCTCACTCCAATAGGCTCACTACATATCTTTCAGACTTTGCAAAAATATAGGTTTCCTGCTGTTACCTTGTCAATTATTAGTCTATATTCATTATGTTTCCTTTCTTTCTTTTCCATTAGTTCTGATCCACACATAGTTTAAAATTTCTTTACTTCTCAGACATTTTCCCATTCTCTTGCTTCTTCCCTTCAGTACTCCAGTTGCATGTGTATCCTAGTAGTTAACACTGTTCTAAAAATCCTTGAAGTTGTAGTTAGTTTTTCAGACAGATTTAAAGTGATCTCTAAAAAAGACACATGAATCCTTTTGCTATAATAATTATTTGGCTATAAATTTTATCCCATAATGTTTTTATTTCAAATGTACTTTTTAATTGTAACTATTTTAACAAATAATTTTTGTGTTTCTGCTGTAATCTGTTTGTTCATAAATTAGAACTATATTTCATTAGGCTATTGAGAACAGATGTCATATCTACTTTGATGTCCTCATCCACTTAATCAACATCTGGATCATCATGAACTGGATTCTTCTGGTTGTATTTTATAATTCTCTGTATATTGAATAATTTTGTACTATAGCTAGATATTGTGAATTTTAGAATATGAAGACCTTGAATTTTATTATATCCCTCAAAAGACTGTTAATTTTGTTTAGAATACAAATAACTTGGCTAGATCCATATTGTCAACTACCTCTTGAGAGGGGGACTTAGATCTCAGATCCATTTTTAGGACTTCATGGGGCTCAGGACACAGCCAGAGTTGATGTACAGGATTTGAATCTCTTTGTCTGGCTCTGTCCTTCTCAGAATAT
This sequence comes from Phodopus roborovskii, assembly GCF_943737965.1. Classification (NCBI taxonomy): domain Eukaryota; kingdom Metazoa; phylum Chordata; class Mammalia; order Rodentia; family Cricetidae; genus Phodopus; species Phodopus roborovskii. Next base: position 5,930,187 of record NW_026126547.1, read on the forward strand.
CCTCTCATTTTGCAAAGACTGAGATAATCCTAAATTATACACTTTAACCCATCCAAAAGATGGCATGGAGATTTTCTGTTAGGGTTTCAGCCATCCTGTAACATGGAGGTAGTTGCCACCTGCATGCCAGAATCCTGTAGTTGAGAACACACCCAGGGCAGATCCATTGTTCTCCCTGTCAAATCCCTTCCAAAGCCTGCCTCTGTTTATTCTCCAGACTTCAAATAGCTGCTTAGCATATTCAGCCAGACATGAAATTATTATCTGTAAGAAGGTCAGTCTGACAGCCACCTAACTACCTCAAAAGAAAAGTCTTCCCTACTTTCTGTAAATTTAAACTTTTACACATTCATTGTTAGTAGGTAAAGTACATAACTATTTCCTTATATATTGAAATTTTATTATAAATTCATTATATTGGATTGTTTAATGTAATTTGTTTTGTAAATAAACTATATTTAACTATATTTATTATAAATTTGATTTTATTTCTTCACATTATAGCTACTTCATCATACACTTTTAAAGAAATTACATTAGTAGATGACATTGTTAGAATTCATAATTTCCACAATAGAAATAGGAGGGTAGATATCTAAAATACTCATTTTAATTTTTCTTTTACATTCAGGTGTGTGTGTGTGTGTGTGTGTGTGTGTGTTTCCATGCATGTTTGGCGGTCAAACTCAGATCAGGCCTGGCAGCAAGTACCTTTACCCACTGAGTCATCTTGTCAGCCCCTAAAATAGTTACTTTATAGAAAGGGTTATGTCTGACTGTGATAGAGTTGAGCAGCTCACCGGTGAAACTGTGGTCATGGTGAAGGACACAGGCACAAATAACCAAGAGGCTATGACCTGACTTCTAAACAGACCTTGAGCCATCGGGGAGAGGTGTGGCGCCAGACCAGCGTAGAGCAGTGCCATTCAGCAAGAGCTTTAGACAGGAAGAGGCTAAAAGAGATCAAAAGGAAGGAGAGATACGGTGAGAAAAAGAGAAATATCTCCAATTCAAAATGTGTGGTGAAATTCAACCCAGGAGCGTCTGAAAGACTCTGATGATAGAAAATTCTGTTAACTAGATCTACATGGCCAAATTAGACTGGACAGAGTAAAAATAATACAACGGCAGATTAGTCTGACAAAGACACTGACATGAGGTTTTAGAATTGTTTAGTTATGGATGTCATTTATAACTGTTAATAAGACCAAGTAGAAAAGATAAAAATGATAGCATGGACAAAAATCAGATACCTTGCAAGTGAACCATGTGGTCACTGAAACTTTTGTGTTGACAAGAGATATGCAAGTCCAAACATTTGCTGAACTCTTTCCACAGCTCCTCTCCCTTTGACCAAGGTCCCCTGGCAGACAGGCAGAAACAACAAAGAAGAGCATTCTCTCCAAAGACTCTGATGGTTCATTTTTTTTTTCTAGAAAAATCTCCAGATAAAATGGAGCCTATGAAACCCACAAATTTCTTCCTTGGTGTGAGTAGTTAGGCTGTATACCACAGTAAAACATTGTCTCAGTCAGAGAATTTGTTCTAATGGCCAGCAGTCCTTTTCTGAGACTCTAGTGCAGGAGTGTGACCTCAATGGACTATATTTCATGTGGGAAACATGCTTTGGGTTTGGCTCACATAGGCTTCATCCCAACTTTCTTGCTATACACCTCTGTGGGCATGATGCCTTCACTAAGTGTTTCCTCATGTCCTGGATGGGGGTAAACCACCTGCACTTGTCTCGCAGAGATACTGAGGATGTATAGAGGAGTGTGGAAAACCTTCATTTGCCAAGGTTCCTTCAGCTCCCTCTTACTATGGCATTGTACTGGGATGCCTTGGACATCACCACCTGCTTAAGCCTTTTTAATAGAACAGTTGAAGCCAGCGTTGTTCATTTGCTTTTGCTTGGCTGCTTAATCCATTCTTGCCAAGGACTCCCCAAGGTAGGCACAGCCAATGAGCCTGAGAAGATGCCAGCTGGAAAAAGCCATCCCTTCTCCCCACCCCACCCCCAGTTTGCTATTATTTGTGTTCTGATCATTCCATGTGGTTGTTACAGGCTTCCACTAAGTAAAAAGGGGTTCTATTAAGCAAAAGCAGTCATGCGCAGTTGGATGGCCGACTTTTGAAAGCTAGGGTTGCTGTAGACACTGGCAAGGTTGACCCAGACACGGGTACCTGCTCAGTCAGTGGCAGCCAAATCAGGCCTGGCACCTGCTCCTGATTGTGAAACCATGCGGCTTGTAGGAAACATTTGAGGCACTCTTGTGATAGGAGCCGTCACGTTTTAATTACCAGTAAGCTGCCTGGGCAACACATCCTTTCTTGGCAGCCTGTGGGGGGAAAAAATACTTTTACAAACTGGAATGCAGACTGCTGGCTTAATATTTCTTTGAAAAGAAACTCAATGGTGCCCAGAGGGAAACACCGTTTTAAGCGTCCTACAGTATGCCACATTGCATAGCCAGGCATTTCTGCATGCTACGCTGTGGCTCACAGGTGCTGAGAAGTTCAAAACACAGGGTAAAAAGACGGAGACTTCTCAAAACTTTTCAGGAAGAAAGTGTTTGAAGTGACATCTTGGGGCAAGAAGGAAAACTCTAAGAATCCCTTGAACTCCCCTTTCCCAGCTCTTGTGCTGGGAACATGGACAGGGTTTCTTCCCTCACTTCCACTCTCCTCCACCAAGGACTTTATTGGCTTTCTCCCCAGTCCACCTGGGACTGTCAGAATGCCAGTTAGTGAGAGCTTTGACACTTGTCTGCTTTTTTAAAGCAGGCAGATACTTGGGTGTTTCTTTGAGAACATTCCATCCACGGTGCTCCAGTGTTTGATGAATGGGAAGAATGATGCAGGCCCTAGTAAAAATATACAAGTACCCAGGAGTGCTTTTAGGCAGATTAACAAGTGGCATCATCACAGTGATGACCAGTGGAGGCCCACTGAGCATCAGCCCAGGGAAGTTCCACTGTGAGGGAGGAAAGTATTCTGCTATGTCAGGTGTCTCTCACCTGCTGTGTATGCTCTGCAGTAGTGTGGCTAGACACTGAACAGCACCTGCTGGAGTTGATATTTGCAATGATTTGGAGGCCAATATAAAAACAAGGTGGGTACTAACCTGCCATACAGAATAGATTATGTATGTATACATGAATGTATACGATGTGTGTGTAGGGATGCTCCCCTGTGCATGTACAAGTAGAAACTGCATATTGACCTCTGATAACTCTATTGATCACTCGTCACTTTTTATTATTAATTATTGTCATTTAGATAAAGTCTCTCACAGAACCTGGGATTCATTGTTTCAGCTAGGCTGGGGGGGCATGCTAAGAAGTTTGATGAAAATGGTACCCTGGAGAAAAGCAGGGTGGCTGGGGTGGGGTGGGGCAGGAAGCTTGGGAGGCACACCCTGCATGCGTACGCAGGTTCTTCCCTAAAAAATATTTTTCAGCAAATTCTATATTGAGATTAATAGAGGCTATTAATTGTTCTCTTTGAACAAAACCTTCAAGATTTTATTCTCAACACTAGAAAACATTGATCGCTTGCTTTCCTTGATAGAAAGAACAAAATGAAGAAGAACATCTCAACCTCAGAACCCCTGTGGACCTTCTGTGAGTAATGAAGGTCTGTTGTGGTATCATCTAGAAACAAACGAGCACCTTAATGAGATGGGAGCCTGGGTAGAGCAGGAGGAACACAGGCCTGGGCATCAGATGCTCCCAGCTCTTCACTCACTGACTAGCTGATGCCTCTCAGTCTCCCTTCCCTCATTTATAAAACATGAGTTGCAACAATAGTACCATTTTCAACTCATTAGTGGAAGAGCTGACAGTGTTGCAGGTTGCCACAGTTCTTGAGCCTTATTGATGTAGCTCTGTTAACGGAGCTGGTGACAATAGAAGTGTTAATTAATATTCTCATGGCCAGAGACATTCAGTCATAACAAATGCCCAGATCTGAGCATTTCAGAAGTCAATTCTGAGAATCAGAATGGCCAGGAGCCTTCTTCAAGGGCCTTGCCAATGAGGATGGGAAGATGATGGTCTGGCCTCTCCAACAAAGGCAACAGAAAGTCAACAAGGGAAACAGATACTTCCATTGTGATCCACACCCAGACACAAGGAAGCTGGAGTTACTTTCAGTTATACACCTATCATACATGCCTGTATGCCCCAGTGAGAAGGGTAGGGAGAAGGGTCACAAGGTCCGGGGCCCTTCCTGCTAACCTAATGAATAGACATCTGTTTGGAGTCTAGAAGGAGAAATCCCAAAGCACTCAGGCCCTAGGACAGCAGAGCTGCACATAGGAAAGGGAATGTGTGGAAAGAACTAACTAAGGACACATAAATGGCATTAACAAACCTGGTTGCACCTCACATGTGAGACAAGGAAAGGCTGTATGATGTGTGACTTCTAAAGGCTAAGAGAAATATCAAGTCTAACCACCACATAACAGGGCAATTCAATGAAATGTTGGCAGAAGATGCACTCCTCCACATTGTGTGAGGAAGCAAAAGTTGGAGTCTGGGGGGAGTTCAACTTGTTGTTGAGCCAAGTAATTCTCTCTATAAAGAAAATGCTTGAAACACGTGCAGCTTATAGAGCTCTATCCTCTCAGAAACGTGTGTGCCACGGTGAGTGTTTCTAATTTCCAATGATGATGCACAGATACTCTAACTGAAAAACAGGTAAGTTCTCTTGATAATCATTTAGAGGAGTGAGGAGGATTTTGTACTAAGTAATAGTGTTAGTGTTGGGTGCTTAGGATCAGTAAGGATATTCACCTGTGTGTGTGTGTGTGTGTGTGTGTGTGTGTGTGTGTGTGTGTGTGTGTGTGTGCACATACTTGTATGTGAACATAAGTATAAGTACAGATTCATGTGTTGGCACATGAACAGTGGTCAGAGGACAACCTCTGGTGAATTCCCAGGTTCCTTCCACTATCTCTTTGAGATAGGGCCTCTCATTGCCCCAGAATTTTGTGAAGTAGGTTAAACCAGCTGGCCAGTGAGCTTCCAGGGAGTCATTCACCTGCCTTCACCTTTCACCATCATTATCTAGCTTTTATGTGGATTTTGAAGTATTAAGCCAGGTCCTCATACTTTCAAGGCAAGAGCTTTACTGACCAAGCTGTCTCAATAGTTTGGGGTGTTCACCTCATAATCTCAGCATGGATATTAATGCACATGGGTTTTGAGGTAGATTTTTCATTCAGCTCTCTCACTGTTTATGTGCAAATACATGAACATGTCTATACAGATATAAATAGACAAATCAACAAGCTTCTATTTGCTGGAATTCAGTAGAAGGCTGACTAAGGAGTTTTAGTTCTCCAAAATATCCACTGTACTGTGGCCTTTTCCATGGGACCTTACTGTTGGGATGTGGATACTAGGTATGAATCTTCATAAAGTTGGTAACTGTGGTGAAGATTCTTGGTTGCAAGCCATAGAGACAATTCTGAAGGCAAGAGAGGGCCTGGTATGAAGCTTGAGTGGGAGGGGCAGACTCCGCGGGTCGGTAGGAAGCAGAGGCTGTCCTGGTCCTGCAGCAAGAACAATCAATGGCAGAGGGAGGAAGCATAAGCATACATTGCTGGTGAATACAAACCCTTGTAAAGAGGGTAATATGGCAGAAGCAATGGCATGATGCTTCTGCACAAGGCATCCTCCTTGAGCAGAGTGGGGTTGGGAGTGTGTCTGTCTAGGTCCTGTGTCTGTATCCTGGTTTCAGAGGTGGAGAAGGGCACTTTTGTCTTGGTGCTTATAGTACAGGGACTCAGTATGTTTAGTACCAGAGAAATTAGGGAACTTCCACAGCAAGGATGTTCACAGGGCATTGGGTCTCAGAGGGCAGACTAGTCAGGGACAGTCTCTATAGTCACTGAGGCTAGAACACAGGGAAACCTATATTCCCCAGTTGTGTTCTTGACATACAGGGGCATTGGTGAGTCTGTCCTTTTTCATCTTGTAAATCTTGAGTGCTCAGGTTTCAGACTTTTCCCCCGAGCGAGGGGAAACAGGATGGACCTGTCCTTACCTGCACAGTTCTCCGAGTTGGGCAATACTAGCTCTAGAGTTTGTGGACTTTTTGCTCTAGGAAAAAGTGATAATGATGATTTTGCTCAACTTTGTTTTAGATTTATTTTATTATTGTTATTATCATTATGCATGTATATGTGCATGTGTGTACACATGCAGATATCAGAAGACATTGGCAGTCAGTAGCCCTCTCTATTGTAAATTCTGAAGTTCAAGCTGATGAAGCAGAGGTCATGGGCTTCTGTGGCAAACATTTTTCCTATCTAGCCATCTTGCTGAACTTTGGGTTGTGTGTTTTTTTTTTGTTTGTTTGTTTTGTTTTGTTTTTTTTTTTTTTTCCGTGACAGGGTTTCTTTGTATTGCTTTGGAGCCTGTCCTGGAACTAGCTCTGTAGACTAGGCTAGACTGGAACTGTGCCTCCCAAGTGCTGGGATTAAAGGCATGTGCCACCAGCACCCAGCTTGCACCTTGTTTTTTTTGCTTTTTTTTTCCTCTTTACAGTAAGTAGATGAACACTGTCCAATTGTCAAAGGAATTACAGGGTCACAATGTGCCAGGTCCTGCTATTTCAATTTCAGGGAGGATTTTGTGGCTTTGTTTCACCTCATAAAGTAAGACACTTGGTCTGAGAGTTGGTAGAATACTTGCCTAGCAATCACAAAATCCTGGGTTTAATTCTCATCTAGGTGTAAGAGCACATGCCAGCAATCCTAATACTTGAGATGCAGAGACAGGTGGGTCAGAAGTTCAAGGTCATCCTCAGCTACATAACAAGTTGGAGCCCAGATAGGCAATTGGATGTTTCTACTCCTCTTTGACTTGTCTTCAAATCTTCACACTTCATTTGGTGACTTCTGAGTTTGCTTCCTGATGGCCTCCTAGGTACTTTTCTTTTGGTTTTCTGCAGTTTCATGATTTTCTGAGATAAATGTTTTTAAAGTATTAAAAATGTATGTAAGTAAAAGTATAAAAATATTATTTCCTTCTGTAGGTTTATAGGGATTCTGGAATGGGTAAATGGATAGCTATACTAAATAGGGCTGTTTGGGACTTCATGATTATGACTTGATATGTAAATTAATCCCTGTTGATGTTGATTAACAGAAAACAATTTTACAGTTCTCAAGCTTGTGACATTTTGTGGAAACTAGAATTTGTTAGCCACAATTTGGATATTTACCTGAGGTTATTTCCAAGCTAAGTGGTGGGAGCAAGTAAGAGTTTCTCCTTGTTGCCCAGTAGAACGAGTGGAGTAAAAAGAGGCAACTCAAGGAGGAATCTGCTAAGCAAAACCTGTCAAGCTGTCCCAGAACCCATATATGTTAGAAGTTGGCAAGATGTAATTCTTCCCCCAAGCCTTCTGAGGGCTAAATTCCTACTGGAACATTGACTTCAGATCTCCAGCATCCAAATATGTGATTATATGTTTATGTTGTTTGAAGTAAAAAAAAATTATGGTAATTTATTATGGAAGCCAATACGTTGTATCAGAAAACACACCGTTTTTTAGCTCTTCAAAACATGCGTCCCATTTCCTTTTATCTGCACTGTTGGGATATTAGTCAGGTTAAGCTGCCCCTGATATCAGAGCTTTCTCCTCTTACTTGTATATCATGTGTGTAAGTTCTTAGTCCTCAGTTTACAGAGTCTGTGTATGGTGTATCTTAGACACACTTAAACCTATTTATTGTGGCTTTAATTAACTTTCTGCTTTGTTTATTCTAAGTTCTTTGAAAACCTGCTTTGTTTTGTTTTTAACTCCAAGTCTGTCCTGTCATCATACTGCCCCACTTCCCACGGACAGATGCCCAAGTCCACCCTCTAAAGCTTTAAGCACAGTTGGTGGTAAGTTTTAATATGTGGTGATTTCTTCTGCAAGTTGACTGTAGTTGGGATCAGGTGTTTTACCCAGACCCTTTCTATGTTGAAGGTTTGGCCTCCAGCCTGACACTATTAGGATGCAGGGGGGTGGGGGGATTGGTAAAATGTGGAGGCCAGTGGGAGGTTTAAAGCTCATGGGTAATGCACCGTTGAAGAGAACTATGGGACACTGGTCCCTCTTCTTTATCTCTTTTCCTCCTCAGCCATCACGAAGTGAGCATCATGCTCCTTAACACCCTCCCCATCATGATGGGCCTCTGTCTCATCAGAGGCCCAAAGCAATAAGGCTCATCTGTCATAGACTGAAACCAGGAGCCCAGATAAGCCATTCTTTTTGAAGCATCGCAAGTGTGTTGTCATGAGAAGCTGACTGACGGTCTTTTAAGTTTTCTCTGGGTTGTTCTTTCCTATTGTCTCATGCAGTCCAGTCTCCACATACAGCTGGTTATCTTTCCATGTTTAACAGTGCATTTTCAAAATTATTTGCAGAATTAATAGAAAGTATAGCATGAAAGCAGCTCTCTAGAAAATATCTCCATGCAAGGAGACTTGGGGACATCGCTCACCAAAGCCTGTCATTAAACAAGTCAAAAGCTTTAAACAACTAGACACACCAAGTGATTGAAAGCTGTATTATACTTTCCATAAGGCCCTCTGATGGCCTACTGACACTCTCAGTGAGTGATCCATAGAGGTCTTCACTCAATCCAAGCACCTCACACTTGACGCTTTACTTAGTGTGGACTAAATTATGTTCCTATGTTCCATACAAACTTTGAAAGGTAAATTATTTTGTTTTAGGAAATGGATTCAGGATCAGGGGAGTTTCCCTGAAGGGTTAGCCCTTCCTCACTATAAGAAGACTGGCTTTCAAATGTCCCAGGTTTTAATGTGATGAGAGGTAGGGCTTCTCTATATCACCTGGCAGGATGGAGTCATCAGCTCTCCACACCTCAGTGTTCAGGGCATCAGCCCTGCACTGGCATCCTCTCTGTAGTTCAGTCATCTTGGAAGGAAGAAAGTGTGGCTGAAAGGAGACACTTTGCCTCCTTTTTAGTTGTGAGAACAACAGATCCCAAGCATTTGGGGTCTCATGCTAGGAGAAGGAAAAGACTGAATCCCAGTGTCAACCAGAGGAGCAACTTATCTCTCAGGAAAAGATCCCACACTTTGCAGAAGAAAGTGGATCAGAGCCAATAGGGTGTCAGTGATGGGGAGAAGCACACCGTGGCCACGAGAGCCTAGTTACATGTGTGTCTGCTTACACCTGAACCTTGGCAGTCAGACGGAGGACTGAGGACTCAGGGATCCCCGAACTTCTTTGTTACTTTTCTCACTGTGGCCACATTGAGAAACTTCTGCTCTCCCCACTTCACTAGCATCTGTCTTTCTAAGTAGTCTACTGAGTACAGCCCAGCTGCCAGAGGCCAGGCTTTCTCCCCAAAAACTTCAGCCGCCTGGGAGGAAGTCCCTCAGTGTTCAATACTACTTCCTCTTCCATCCACTAAACCCAGGACAGCCAGAATACACACTCTATAATTTTGCCACATTCTTCTCATGTGTGTGGTAGAAACAATCTTATTTTACATATCAATCCCAGTTTCCTCTCCCTTCCATTCTCCCATGTCCTGCACCACCACCCCCATCCCATCCCCATCCACTCCCCAGGGAAGGTGAGGACTTCCATGGGGGATCATCAAAGTCTGTCACATGATAAAATTCTCACTTTAGAATCATTCAGAAAACTTTGAAACTTATCTGACCTATGTAGAACATGAGTGTTCACTCTCCCCTGAATATCAGTACCCTTTCTTAATCTGCTTTCTGTTGCTGTAACAAGATTTCTGAGACTGGATAATTTATTAAGAATACAGGTTTATTTTAGCTCATTATTAGAGAGGTTTGGAAAATCTAAGATAATGGAGCCAGCAATTGACAAATAGGATTTCATTAAACTTCTCTACAGCAAAAGAAACTGTCTATCAAGCGAGGGCCCAAAATGGAAGAAAACATTTGCCAGTTACACATCTGACAAATGATTTGTATCCACAATATACAAAGAACTGAAAAAACAAAGAAACAAACAAGCAACTAAACACCAAGAAAACAAACAACCTAATTAAACATTGGTTATGATCTGAGCAAAAGGTCTCCAAAGAAGAAATACAGACTTTAGGGTAAGCTAGCAGACTAGAAGCCACATTGAAATGAGTGTTGTTTGCAATGTGAAAAAGTAAGGGGATTGGAATAGTTTATCACCCCACTGGCTACTTCTCCCATATCTGAATTGATTTCACCAGTGCCTACAACAAACCTCTTCTTACCACTGGACTCATGAACTTCTCTATTAGACTGGATTCAATGCTGTGACTGAAGCCAATACAACTTGGCTTGGCTGGCTTTTAACCTATGCAAAAAGAATCCTATCTGGGGATTTGCGAAAGCTGTGTCAGTGGGGATTTCATTGAAAGGGTTTCCAGCAACTCCTATCAGGGCACCGCCAGTGCTCCGTGGAGCTCTGGGACTTGTGTACAGCTTTAAGCTCTGGGCACTGATAGCCAGACCTTGGTTTCTCTCACAGTACAGCAACCCCCAGATGGACAGGACTTGCCTTATCCATTCATAGCTGACAGAGCAGAGTTAGGAGAACTCCACAAACAGGAAGAGCTGGGAGGCCTCCAGCAAAGAACAGGACTACCAAAAATCAACGGGGCAAAGAAGAAAAATTAGTGGATCTGCCAAGGGGATGAAACAACATTCAGGCCAGCAATCTTATTTTCTGGCATCTCCACCCTGTTTTCCTTCTACGCTACAACTAATCCTTATCTTGTAGCGATTCCATTATCTCACGTCTCCACCCACCTCTCCACCCTCGCTACAGCTTTTCCTTATCTATACAGTACAGGTCATTGTCAAAGGCCAACACTGTCCCCTACTGTCCCAGGCCTTTTACTCTCCTTTTTTATTTTCTTTTGTTTCTTCCTTTCTCCCTCCTCTCCCTCTCTCCCTTCCTTTCTTTCTGTTTCCCTTTTCTTTTGCCGAACCCGCTCCTCTTACTGTAACATCTTGAAAACCCCAGAGGCTGCCCTGGTTTTTGATATCTGAGTACTTATCTGTACCTGTGTCTATAGCAAACCAAATCCCCCACACACAGCTGCTTTGCTTTTTCCTTTGCCTCAATTATTCCCACTCTTGTGTATCTTCCCTCTCCTCCACTTCCTTTTTAGCACCTGAGTACTCATCATTATCACTAATCTCACCGTGATGGATCACCTCTTCTCCCCGTTTCCATTCACATTAACTTATCAGTATACACAGTACTATCAGGGCCCTTAACTCCCTAAACAAATTGGTACTTGACAAGTGTTTGTTTTTATTTACCTTCTACTCTTTTATCACAGGAGGTTGACTCCCATTTAGTGACTGGTGCTGTAGATAGTACTGAGCCTGTCTGAACAGACTGGGGAGTCTGGTGCCTGGAACATCAGCAGATTAAAAACATCACAGTTTTACTACAGCTTAGTGTTTCTTAAAGACTACAAACACATTCATTGGACAAAGAGAGTCAAGTTGAATTAAAATGACATCATAATCAACAAACTAGCCCCTTATGTACAGCTACCAGCTCTGAAATGTGAGTAACATGAACAATTGAGACAAACTGTTTCCTCTACAAGTTATCAGTTTCATAATAATTACTCCAGATAAAAATTACTTAGACAAAATTCCAGATGTAGAATTCAAAATAACCATTATAAGTATTGTTAAACAACTCAAAGAGGACTCAGGTATTTTCCCAGAGAACACAGACACACAGATAAATGAAGTGAGGAATCTGACTCAGAATATGAAAAGATAATTTAATTTGAGAGATGCTGAGGGAAGCCTAAACTGAAATGATGGAAGTGAAAAGCACAATAGGAAGAAAACTTTCCAAATCTAGAGAAAGAGAAGCCCATCCATGAACAAGAGGCAGACAAAAATCACCAAACAGACAGGACCATAAAAGCCATTCTCCATGTCACAGTCAAAAATACTAAATGTACAGAATAGAGAAAGGCCACAAAAGCCAAGTTACATACAAAGGCAGACCCATAAGAATAAGTACTGACTTCTTTTTAAATCTAAACCATGAAAACAAGAAGGGCTTGGACTGATGCCTTTTAAACTACAGACATCATGGCGTTATGTCAACCAGTCTAATATACCTAGAAAAACTGTCTGTCATAATTGAAGGTGAAAGAGAACCTTTCTGTGATAAAAGCATGCTAAAGAAATTCATGGCTACCAAGCCAGCTCTACAGAGGATGTTGAAAGGAATACTTCAGTCTGAAGAGAAAGGCAAACACACTTAAGAGAGTATAGGAGGAAAAAATAAAGGATGCCAACCACTTTTTAAACAAAAGAGGACTGAGAAGGTCCAAAGTACAGCAATATGAAAGGGAGCAAGACCCAACTTCCAATAATCACCGAATAACTCAGTGGTCTCAACTCTGTCATTAAAAGACATGGTGGGTTAAAAAATAAAATCCTCTTTTTGCTGCCTCTGAGAGGAACATGACCTACTACCAAACATCAACACTATCTTAAGGAAAAAAGGGTGGGAAAAATATTCCAAGCAAATGGAACCATGAAACAAGCAGGTTTAACTACTTTAATATCTGACTAAACAGATGTCAAACCAAATCTGGTTTCAGAAGAAATGAGGAGGATTATTTCTTACTAATCAAGGAAAAGATTCAGAAAGAGGAAATTACAATTCTAAATATGCATGCAACAAATAGGTTCACTTAATTTTGTAAAGCAATTACTGTAGATTTACAGTCATAGACTGACCCCCAGCACAGGAATATTGGGTGATTTCCATATCCTACTCTTACTGTTAAACAGATTAAGTCTACAAAACATTAAATGAGATGAAATAAAAACAACCAGAGTCAAAGGGACCTAACATACATCTACAGAATATTCCACCCAAACACTTAAGAATATACATTTTCCTCAGAAGCACATCTTCATTCACTATTGCTCTATTCACAATATCCAGCAAATGGGACTGTGGTGGTTTGAATAAAAATGCTCCCCATAGGCCCATAGGGAGTGGCCCTATTAGAAGATGTGGCTTTGTTGGAGTAGGTGTGGTGATCCTGGAGAAAGTCTGTCACTGGGGATAACCTTTGAGATCTCAGATGCTTAAGCCAGGTCCAGTGTGGCATTCTTTTCCTGCTGCATGTGGATCCAGATGTAGAACTCTCAGCTCTTTCTCTGGCACCATATCTGCCTACATGCTGCCCTGCTTCCTGCCATGATGATAATGGACTAATCTCCTGAACCTGTACGCCAGCCCCAATTAAATGTTTTTCTTTTATAAGAGTTGCTGTGTTCATGGTGTCTCTTTATAGCAATAGAAATCCTATCTAAGACAGGAACCATCTGGATGGCCACCAACTGATAATTGATAATGAAATGGTAACCCTAGTGAGGACTTCTAGTAATAGAGGATACAGAGTCTGAACTTGTACACTGACAAGACTTCTAGTGGTGGGACTGATGAGGTCCCATGGAGATCCCCAAACAACCCAGGCTGATGCTAGGACAGAAGGTTGCCTTTTGAAAACTGACAGCAGGGCCCCAGTGTTGATGACAGCTTCTGCTCAGCTCAGTGGAAGGATTCCTAAGTTTTCTATACTTAAAATAATCCCTATGTTCTGCTATGCTCATATTTTAGTGTCTTGTCTTTTTATCACCAGAGAGATTTCCTCCAGCAACAGAAGGGAGCTGTGCAATGACCACAGCCAGACATTATACACAGAGAGAGACTAAATTGGAGGTCTCTATTTGGTTTCTCTCCTTAGGAGATGTAACTATGTGAAAGGGAAGGAGGAAAGACTGTAGGAATGAGAGGATACAGAGGACACCAGGAGAACATGGCCCACTGAATCAGCTAAGCAGGGCTCATATCATCTCACAGAGACTGAAATGGCAAACATGGGGCCTGCATGGGTCTGCACCAGGTCCTCTGCATATGTTTATGGCTGTTAGCTTGGTGTTCTTGTGAGAATCATACCAGTGGCAGTGGGTGTATTTCTGACTCTAGCCTGTTCTTGAGACTCCTTTCCTCCAATTGGGTTGCCTTGTCTAGCCTCGACATGAGGGCTTTTGCCTTGTCTTACTGTATCTTTCTTTGTCCTGTCTGGCTGTTGCCTCTTGGAGACCTGCTCTTTTCTGAAGAGGAAACAGAGAGGGAGTGAATCTGGGGGAGAGGGGAGGTGGGAGGGCGGCGCTAGGAGGAGTGGAGGGAGAAGAAACTGTAGTTGGAATGTACAGTATGAGAGAGGAATCTATTTTCAAATAATTACAAGAAAATAGAAAATGCAATACAACTCAAGATGCCATTTCTCCCTGACACCTCACATGGTGGTGCCCTTGTGAATGTTTATGTACTGATCTCTTATCTAAGGATAGCATAATGTTTTACATAACAAATATTTTTCTTAGGCAAGGGCTGTGAAGTTGCAGACACTCTAAGATAAGCCAAGAATCTCCTAATTGGAGAATGTTGTCACTGTGGGGAGAGAGATGGTACTTTTTCTTTTAAAAGTTCTTTATTGAATCTTTGGGAGTTTCACATCATGTACCCCAATTTTGTTGGCCTCCCAGTCCCCCCATATCCCCTCTCACCCCAGTTGCATCCCCCCATGAAAGAAAACAAAACAAAGTAAGGAAGTAAACAAAAGCAAGAGCAACAACAACAACAACAAAAAACCCAAACCCAATAAACCAAAACAGAACAATAACCACATCAGAAACAGAAAATTCTCTGCTTCTCCTTCTCTCCTGACTCTCTGTCATCTCTTCATCCATCCTGATGGCATTGGAGGCTCAGTGTGTCATATAATATACTGCTTTGTCCCATCAGCTTGACTGGCAACTGTTCATTGCAGTGAGTCATCGGTCTGGTTCAGGCCTTCTCACTGGATCCTCACCTGAGCTCTTCTGGGTTATCCTGTGTCTTGGAGATCCTGTGGGTTTCATTTCATGGAGCCAGACTGTTAAGGAGCTCCAGCATGTCCTAGATGGGATAGATGCTAGGGCTGGTCAACCCAAGACCCAGTTGTGGGCCTGGCTGTTAGCCAGGCAGGTCAGATTGAGACACTGGGGCCACCAGCCTCCAGTGTGGCAGAGTCAGCTCCCCTACATACATGCCCTCAGGGTGGGTTCATCCTTACCCATGGTAAGGGGTGGGGGTCCTTGAGAGAGATTTTTGAACTTAGTTTTGGGCATGTTCAAAGTAGGATAAAGGACCAAGAAGAGGCTAGATTGAAGGAATAGCACAGGTGGTATTGAAGGTAAGTGGGCAGGGATTGTGATTTTAATGATCTAAACTGGCTCCATAGTACTTTGGGACGATAGGAGTTTCCCCTTGGAGATGAAATCAAGTTGAAATTATCTTTGTTTTGTAACAAGCCATGGAAGTGTAGACATGTGGGAGGAGTAACAGTGAGCTTCCTTCAGCTATCATCTTAATGCGGTGTACTTTGTTCCATTTCTTTTCTTGAACAAGGTTCAGATGTGAGCTTGGGTGATCGGCTCCAGAGATCATCTGGGATTAGAATCTGTCCACAGTGGTCCAAACTGAGAATGTGTCTGCCACTCATATAAGCAGTAGGCTTTTTCCCTTTTTCATTTTTAATCTTTGTTATGACAACTGTACTGCTATGTGTGACACACATGTCAGACGCTCCAATTCAGCACTCAGAGGAGGAGTTCAGGGAGAAGGAATGGGGTAAGTTGTAAATTTATGTAAGCATACAAAATTAAGCATTCACAAGGACCTCTATAGAATGTCTTTTCCTGGATAATAACCACTGCATTTGTAATAAATGTAATATATATGATGCCAATGGTATAATGCATAATATAATGCAGATGAGTAGATGAAATGGCTTAATACCATCCTCAGCCCATTTTCTTTATTTGCTTACTCTCTGTGTTTGTTCAGTCACCCTCCCTCCCCTTCCTTCATCTTTTCTTTCCTTTCTTCTTCTAAACTAAGTTCTAACAGAAAATTATCAAGTTGGGATGTCAATATAGCTCAGTGGTAAATCATTTGCCTAGCATATACAAGGCCCTGGGTTTTCAATCTCCTACTTCCAGGGAGAAAAGAAAGAAAGAAAAAGGAAAGTAAACTCTTGAAGTTGAGAGGTAGCTATTACATCTCAACACAAATCCTTTCTGTGTGAGTCCTTGAGAACTTCTCAAGACAAGAATTCTCTCATCTGATCACAATACACAGCACAGCATCAATGTCAGATACTTGAGTCGGTGCAATATTTATCTCCATCTGTAGGGTATTTTTGTGTTTAATTCTGTAACGTTTGAGAATTTTCCCTCCGCAGTCTTGGAACACGCACTGCATTCATGGGCCTGTGTCTCTAACCCTACTAAGTCAAAATTTGTTTTCACTCTTTTCTCCTCTTTCATTCAGCTGACATATGTGAACCTCTTTAGCCATGTTTTGAATGACACACATTACCGTGTGTGTGTGTGTGTGTGTGTGTGTGTGTGTGTGTGTGTGTGTGTGTGTGTCCACAAAGCACTCACAGAAGTCAGAGGACAATTTGTAAAGTAGGTTCTTTTTTAACCATGTGGGTCCTCACAATCAAACTCAGATCATCATTCTTGGTGGTAAGTGTTTTTACTCATTGAGTCATCTCACCAGCCCTCTTTGCCCCTTCCAATGGGAGAGTTTCCTTTTCAGTTTTGTTTCCTTTGATTGGAGTCAAATTGTGTGTCTCTCCATAGGCATCTTAGGTCCTAAGCATTAGGAGTCCTCCAATAATGAAGTAATTGATTAACCTATAGATTTATCATTAGGAGAATTTCTTTGCATTTCCATTTCCCTGGTGGTTTATAATGCATTACTGCACCTGATTGTATGCACAAATCAATGAGCACATTTGGCCAACTGGAGCGAGCCTCTTCTGGCTGGCTTCCACATCTGGTGATGGGGGATGTTCTTCTGTATATATGTTTCTTTTATTGGTTGATGAATAAAACACTGATTGGCCAGTAGCCAGGCAGAAAGTATAAGCCGGGCTGCTAGACAAGGAGAATTCTGGGGAAAGGAAGGAGAGAGAAGCCACCAGGGAGATGCCATGTAGCCGTCAGAATGCTGGAGCATTCTCCAGTAAGCCAAAACCACATGTATATACAAAGATTAGTAGAAATGGATTAATAATTAAGAAAGAGCGAAACATTTTGTAATTAATATAAGTCTCTGTGTGTTTATCTGGGGCTAAATTGCAGCAGGACCAGGCAGGAAAGCAACTCTATCTATAATCTTGGACACACTTCTCCTTTGGTTGGGGAAATTTTCTTACTGACTATTATAACCAACTGTTCTGAACTCAGCCAGCCTTTCTCTATCCTGCAATTTACTATTTCTCAAAAGTAATCTTGATCTCACCTTAAAGTTTGGGCTTCAATGATGCTGAATTCTTCTCAACTTTTTCATAGGCAGTTAAAGATCCATGTTGGTGTTTAGAGGGCCTTGCTGCAGCCATGGCCATACTGATTTGGGTGGCCTCTGTTGCTACCGGAGACATGTTGATGTCTGGTCTGAGCTGCTACTGAGGGCATGCCTGGGTCCATATTCCTGCTGCAACTGATGTCTGTGATGATGTTCACGTTACCACAACGCATGATAGGAAACATGTGTGTTAATCTGAGGGCCATGCTGAGCTGGCCCTGACCCTCACTAGTCCTAGGCCCTGTCCCTCATGTGAGAGCTGTTAATCTCCCCTCCCTTAATCAGGAGAGATGTTTCCACCCCTCACCATGGGCCTAGGAGAGCTGGCTCAGCCCCTTGCCTAAGGGTGCAGTTCCAGTGGCCCAGAGCCAACCAGTTCAGTTACCATCCAGACCCACATTTTGGACCTTAGGTTGGCCCACCCTAATATCTACCCTGTCTATGACCTGCTGGCATTTGAGAAGGGATTGGTGTTGGAATTTTCTTGTCCTGCTAGGTCCCACCACCACTTCAGTCCCAAATAAGCACACAAAGACTTAACTATTAAACTATTGGCTGATGGCTAGGGCTTCTTATTGACTAGCTCTGCCTTATATTAACCAATTTCTATAAATCTATGTATTTCCACGTGGTCTTGGCTTACCAGAGAATGCCCAGACCTGTTACTCCTTCCTCTACTACATGGCGTTTCTCCTCACTCTCTCTCTCCTTACCTTTCCCAGAATTCTCTTGTCTCTTAGTCCTACCTATCTTCCTGCCTCTATTGGCCAAACTCTTTTATTCATCAACCAATAAGAGAAACATGTATACAAAAGTTCATCCCCCATCACAATGGTCCTACAAAATGATAACCTTGGGATCTACATGACTCAAGGCAACAGCAGGATATCCAAGAGGTGTTTTGGTGAGGGGCCAGTGATGACAGTGTGTCAGAGGCCTTGAACCGTATACATACATACATACATACATAAATATATATATATGTATATATATATGCATGATATTACCATTAGTGATAAAAGAGACCATAATTTTGTAGGAGAGCAGGGAGGGGTATATAGAAGGATTTGGAGATAAGAAAGGAAAGGAAGAATGTTACAATTATTTTATAATCTATAATCTCGACAACAACAACAAAAAATGTACTTCAGGCTCCCTCAGCTATGCTGGCTGGTGTGTGGCCATCTCTCCTGAAGAGCAAACCTTACTTTGCACACATTTATGAATCAGTCCAGTCTGAATGAACTTGCATTTAATATGTCTGTTTCTGGTGTTAGAGCTAGCCGTGTATTGTGATATGTTTATGTATACTCAGTTGGCCCTTGGTATCCTCTGAGAACTGGCTCAGCATGTCTCTCATACCAAAACACAAGGAGACTGATATATCCTGTATCAAACGGCATAGTATATGAGCATGTCATGTGCAAATGCTTCCCTAACTTCGAATCACCTTTGGATTACTTAGGTTACCTAAAACTCTGTGTAAATTATTGTTATAGTGTATTGTTTAGGGACCAGTGCTAAAGAGGAAACTTGTGTATGTTCATTACAGAGGAAATTTTTTAAAATATCAAACCTGCAGTCAGCTGGGGATGGGGAATCTATAGATTTTGAGTCAATTATTTTTAGTTTAATGCTTGTAGCAACCCTGTGAGGGATATATGATTGTTGTCCTTACTTTTTGAGAAGTTTAAGCTAAGAGTTAAAAAGGTGAAGTATCCTTGGCAAGGGGGAACTTTTTGTCATTGGCAGGATTGTCCCTAGAGCTGTTCTTGGTGGAGTCACCACCCTTTGTTTCTCAGGATACTAGGAGCAGCTGCCATTGTAGACTCACTGTGTGCTCCCAAAAATTCATACTGAAGCTCTAACCTTCAGTGCCTCAAGAGGAGACGGGATTTTGAGCCGGTGTCTTTACAAAGTGATTAAATTAAATGCAGTCATTAATGCGGGAGCAACATAATGTGGCAATGTTCTTTAAGACAAAGGGGCAGAACAGAGATTTGATGTATGTAGGTCCAGGAAAGAAAAGGACAGCATTCTAGAAGCCAAAGAGAAAGTCAGAGGCTTAACACTCACATCTTGAACTTGGACTTCCAGCCTCCAGCATGATGAGAAAATAAATTCTGATGTTGCAGTTGGCGACTTTGGGGATATTTGTTCTCATACCCCCAGGACACTGACATGTCACCCTTTTGATCTTCAAAATTTCTACCCCACAGGACCACATATATCCCAACAGCTCCTCAAGCTCTCTGAGAGAATTGTGGTATTCCTCTCCCTGAAAGGAAGTGCTAAAGGATTTGTTTGAAATGCTATTTTCACAACAAACATGGTATTGTAGTTAGAATGTGTGTTTATTTGGGGTGGATTGAAGAGACTTGTAGAGAGATTTGAGAGCCAAGAAGCCTGCAGCTGTTGTTATAAGCTCTTCTGCAGATCCTGGCAGGTGCTTACAGTCTGGCTGGGGAGGGGAGCAATAGGAATCCTGAAGGATAGTCATCACCACAGCCATGGCCTTGCAAGTTACCCACAGTCAGCCCAGTGCAGGGATCCAGTGACTAGGATCCCAATTCCAAGTTTTAGTAGCATGCATTAAGGGTTTAAGGGGTTTTTGTTTGTTTGTTTGGTTGGTTGGTTTTTTGAGACAGGACTTCTCTGTATTGCTTTTTAGCCTGTCCTGGAACTTACTCTGGCTGGACTTGAACTCACAGAGATCCACCTGCCTCTGCCTCCCGAGTGCTGGAATTAAAGGTGTGCACCACCAATGCCCAGTGCATTAAGGGTTAATGTGGCAAGGCCAAGTTGAGTAGGAAGACTTGAGATGCCCAGGTGTTCTTCTCCTTGCTTTCTCCTCCCTGGTCTCTCTGGTGAGAGACATAGATCTTACCTTTCTAGACAGAAGAGCCAAATCCTTAGAGACATATTTTCAAACTGTCATCATGTGTCTCTCCACTTTTTATGCCTTTTTATTATAATTATTGATATTTATCCCATATAAAAACATGACCACACTTCTAAGAGCCCCTCAGCATCACATTCCATTCCAGAATCAGGTTAAGGTTGAGGGACCAGATCTCACCTCCATCAAGTTGAAGCAAAGGTGAGACTCCATGAATACAGTTCCTTACTCCCTATCCTCCGAAACTGAAAACCCATCAAATCTGAGTAGACACGTGATCTGCACCCCCCAATCAAACATGCATTTATGGGAAAGGAGTACAATAACTGCTTTTAGTTAGGTGATTGGTATCCCCTAAAATATACATGTCAATCCTAAATGCTAGTACCTAATATGACTGTGATTTTGCTTGTAAAGAGGGTTTTGGCAAAAGTCAAAGATCTCAAGATAGTACCATGCTGAATTTAAGGATGTTTCTAATTCAGTAAATAGGTTCTTAGAAAGCAGAGTCTTAAGAGTCTTGCACCATGGAAAACCTGATATTACCAGAAGCCAGAGCAGGCAAGAGAAATTTCTCGTTCATTACCCTCAGGGAATGCATTCCAGGCAATACCTTGGCTTCCCTCTCTGGCCTCCAAATTATGAGAGAATTCTTCTGCTGTTTAAAGTTACTTAATTCAATGGAATTTGTTATAGAAGATTAGAAAACAAATTGACCACTACCGGGGTTCTCACGAAAAATGGGGTGAGGTGTGATGGCTGGTCTTGTCAATTTGATTAGACTGAGAATCTTCATCTCAGACAGCAGGTTTTATCTTGGGACTTTCCAGGAGGAATTACAAGTGGGACCCTGACTGGGAAAAAGAACCATCCTTACTTTGGCAGTGCTGTCCAATAGGCCAGGCTCACAACTGGAAACACATTGGAGGAAGAGGAAGCCAGTGAAATATGCAAGCTTATTTTTCCTGAGCAATTGTGTCTGTCATTGTCTACCATGTGGTTACCAAACACAAGATACTTCAGCCTTCAACGTGGATCTTTTCACACTGTGACATGGCACTGTTATCTACAAATGTGCTGGGCCACGTTGAGTGCTATCCTGGGATACTTGTAGGCTGTGGCTGCAGATTTCAGACTGGAAGTATTCACTCTCTAGACCTTTCTAGAAAAAGTTTCCCATGACCTGCCTAACAGTCAAGCCTCAGTTGACAGAGAGGCTTATAAATAACCATAGTATCAGGGCTGTTCTTATCATTTACAGTGTTGGATTTGAGCTGCAGTGCCTCACGCAGTCAGACAAGTGCTTTACTACTAAGCAACATCTCCAGCCCAACTGGTGACTTCTTCAATGAAAGCAGGATGCTTGCAGAAAGCACAGCACAGGGCATGGAAAACAAAATAGAAACACTGAACATTACACACACACACACACACACACACACACACATTCAACACACATACACACAGAAACCTATACACAGATAGACACACAGATACGCACACACACCACATGCAAACAGAACCAAGATTGACTTCAGGTTTATACATCCTTCTGGACAAAGTACATCTTCCCCTTAGGGTAGATATGTTCACATATTTGGGGAATTTTACATGCAGTCTTCTTATGGGGCTCCACCACCATATTCTAGTATAACAATGAACTTGATCCCAATGTCCTAGTTAGTTTATATTTTCAACTTGACAGAACTTAGACACACTTGGGAAGAGGGAACCTCAAATGAAGAATTGCCTCTATCAGATTGCAGTGTGAGCATGCCTGTGGGGCATTTTATTGATTACTAACTGATGCATGAGGGACCACATGGTAGAACATCACCAGACAGATGGTCCTGGGCTATGTAAATGAGCTTGTTGAGTGAATTAAGCAAGCAAGCCAATAAGCAGCATTCCTCCACCACCTCTGCTGCAAGTTTTTGCCTTGAGCTTCTGCTCTAATTTCCCTAGTGAGGGATTTTCACCTGGAAATGTACAATGCGATTAACTCTTTCCTCTCAAAGTAACTTTTGGTCAGTGTTTATCATTGCAAGCTAGAATGCCCAGTATAAGTTGGAAAGACACATTAACACAGCTGAATTTCCATTTATTTATTTATTTATTTATTTATTTATTTATTTATTTATTTATTTGACCAGGCTTTTGGGTGACTAGAATCTATTTCAGGATCATGGTCAACAACACTTAAAATTTCCATCCCACCTGAGTTTTCTGTAGCCTGGAGAGCTGAGGCATCACACAGGCTACAAATGATCTCATTGTCAGACCTAAAGTGAAAGCAAAGTCAATAAAGGCAGGGGGATGGATGGGTGGGAGGCACAGAGTCAGCATCTAGGATCCAATCCTGTACTGTCTCTGGGAACCCAGAAGCATAACCTTAGGGCTTCTAGCATATTGAACTTGAAACATTCATGAAGGAGCAGAAGTCATTGTGGCATCTGCAGGGCTGAATGCTGTCTACGGCCATTGTTGTTCTGCTGTAAACCTGACTACTACAGAGGCTACCATCAGATTTAGCTATTAACTGATTCAAGCAACTTCATTAAGGAGAACATTTTAGTTAAGTGGATTGGATTGTCATCTAATACACGCATTCTCTAATTTTCCTTTCTGCTTAATATATTTTCATGCAAACATTCAACATCATTTTAACTGGCTGGGGCTTTGCTTTGTATAGTTAACTCCTAACTTATTTATGAATTCCCTATTTTTCAACATTTCCTAGTTCATTTATCTTTGCGGTTTTGTTTCATTTGCTCAGAATTCTGGGAATAAGAGTTACTGAGCAGGAGTTATGCCAATTTTAATACGGAAATGTGTTTTTAAATTGTTCAGTTGAAGCATGGTAATAATTTAAAATTCTCAATAGTAAGTGTATGAGATAATACTAGTCTCTGAATATGCTCTATAACACATATTATTTTATTCATTTTAACTTGTGTTTTCAACAAACTCTTCCACAATACTCACTCTTTGAACCTACCACCATCAAGTTCCTTGAGAAGCTGCTTTCTGTCAATTGTCCTGTAGTATTTGGTAACCATTGGGTGTCACTAGGTTCCTGATCCAGCCTTGAGGCTCAAGATTGCTGAGAGTGGCCGGATTTGGACAGAATTAGCCTTATAGCCCTACTCCACATGTGACCTACATCTGCCTGAATATGCTTTCTCCTTGGCCTCCCAGCTCTAAGTCCTCTGGCTTTTCCTGAAGCAGAGTTTCCTTGCCTGCTGCTGCACCCAGCGTGAAATCATTGCCACATATCTCTTGCGTCAACTGGAGTCCAAATCCTGGCTGGGACCTACCTGTCTTCATCCTCTATGTGGCACCAATTTCTTAATGCTCCAATGAGTGATCGCATAATTATTAGATTTTCTGTGAAATACAACCCTAAACTGTCATTTTTAAAACTGTATTTTTAAAAACTACATTTTCTTATTCCTTCCTAAGCATCTAATAACAGGCTAGGTCTCTCTTTTAGAGAATCCCATGATTTTATGTAACCAGTGTCCCCAAAAGACTGCAATTTGGGGTACAGAAGTTATACATGTATCTGTTCTTCCTTCTTGCCAGTGGTGGCCCTTCTCATTTCTCTACCTTAATTTCTTCATTTTTAAATGACATAATTCTGACCACTGATTTTTGTTATTGTGTTCCTTCTTTTGGTACAAGGATGGAACCAACAACATGTTAGCTGATCCTCATTACTTTCTATCTCTCCTGCTTCTGTTAATTTTTATTAGCATCAAATGCTCAAACTTGTGATCGTCACCTGTACTACTCACAAGAGAAAACCATATCTCTCTGAGTGTCTGCTGCATTCTTCATGTCCTGTTATCACAACCAATTTCTCTCTGAGCAGTCTAGGGGCTCATTATCACATAGTAGGAGATGGCTGGAAGTTATGCATGTTTTCTCACTACTCCCCTTCTTCCTCAAAGCTGTTTCCTAGACCAGGACCCTGCCACAGACCACAGCTTTTGAAAAGCTAAGCCAACAGGAGGCAAACTGAGGTGCATCCTTCTTGCAGTGCCCAAGATGCTAGGCAATATTACCTGAAGTCAAGTTTAAAGTACTCTGTCTGTGCACAAGGAAGGAATTCCATCCCATCACTCAGCTCCTGAACATCTGGGAAAGTAACGGGTACTCTCACAACCTGCATTCTGCAAACAGCCCTTGACACCCACATACCAAAATGCAGGAGATTTCCAAGGAGTCTGTTGCAGTAAGGAAGGGGGCATGCTGGGTAACAAAACTCTGCCTAGTTACTGTGAAAGTTATTTTTACACGGCACCTTATTGTAGTCATAGGGTGCCCAGATATCTGGTTAAATATTATTTCTGGATGTATCTATAAGGAATTTTCCAGATGACACCGAAGTTTAGATGAGAGACTGAATAAAGAAGACCATCTTCCTTGATGTAGGTGGGTTTTGTTCAATCCATTAAGGGTCTAAATAGAATAAAAGACTAAGAAAGAATTTTTTCTCTGCCCATCTTTAACCTATGCACCAGCGTTCTGAGACCCTGTCTTCAGTTCAGACTCAAACTCAAAATGGATTTTATACCATTGACTTTTCTGGATCTATAATTCTTAGCTTCCATGATGGCATGACCAATTTCTTAAAACATTTCATCTCTCTCTCTTTCTCCCCCCCTCTCCCCCCCCCTCTCTCTCTCTCACACACACACACCATACAAACATAGCCTACTGATTCTTCTTTGGCAGACCCCAACTGATACTTATCTTCTTAATAATAGGAAATCTTATAAAAGATAAAAAAGAGAAATGAAACTAGGGGAAGGACTACTTGAGACAAGAAGATGAACATGTGAGGGGTAAAAGTGTTAAGAGAGGGTAATGAGGAAATGAATATGATCAAACTATATTATATCCATGTATTAAATGTATGAAAATGTGACAATGTAACCAATTATTGGTGCAATTATTATATGCTAATAAAACAATGGAAATGAATACGAATTCATCAACTAAATTTAGGTAATATTATATACAAGTGTAGTTCTTATAGTACCAACTTCAATAAGAGAAGTCATATTACATTTTTAAAAAATGAAACGTCTATGGGATCACAATAACCGTATTTACCCTACCTAAGCGCAGTGTCCTCATCTGTACAATAACACTTTCATAACATATAGGCGCGCTAAAGGGTTAAGTCATAATTAGCACTGTGCTGGTCTCTGTCTGGTAGGAGCCCAGGAAGGCACAGCTTTTCAGAGGAGACTCCAGAAGCACATTAGAATGCATAGTGCATTTCGAAGGCCGAGACCTCATTGGCTCTGAGGCTTAGAAAATCTCCACCTCCTGTCAGTGGATAATGTGGGCTGCTAGCTAAATCCCTAGCATGTCACCTTACACACGGATGTCAGAGTCACCTGTGTACTTACATGTAGAATAAATATGCACATTCTAGAGTCCCACCCCTACTGGCTGAATCAGAATGCTCTGGCGAGGAGCCAGGGAATTTGCATTTTTAACAAGCTCCCCCTGGGTGACTCCTAATGCAATTAAAGTCTGAGAGCCGCTGCCTTGTGCCCTGCTGAGTCCCCTCACTCCACACAGACATAATTAAGCTTCTTAATTACACTTTTTGCCAAGAATTAACAGCATCTTAATTATCTGAGAACACTGATTGACAATAAAAGGCACGGGGTAGTTTGGTGTTACTCAAACTGAAGGCAAGGTTTGAACATCATTGGCAGGACACTGAGTGTTCTGGGGAGCTGACTCTGGTCCAGGTAGGTCCTTGAAGATTATCTGTGGTTGCCAGGGACAAGTCTACAGATCCTTGAGGTACTTCATGAACAGTTTTGTTAACCTCTGTTTTTCCGAACTGAAAAGTCATACCTCATCCCTAAAATAGGTCCCAATCTGATGTGTGTGGATCTGCTGAGAACACAGTACTTAACACTGTGGTCTGTGGGTAGATCTGACTATTAACTGTATAAGCAGGCTCTATAATCAAGATGGCTTTTCTCGGTCACTTATTTAAAGCGCACAGGAGTGGACCACTGTGCCCTCTGCATCTTCCAGCTCTGTTGGTTAGTTCACAAAGTGGAGACTGAAGACTGCTTGAACTTTACCTTGGGGTTTATAGGGATCTTCTGTTCCTTAATTTCCATGGTTGTCCTATCTGTTCATCTTTGTTCTGCACTTTGAGGCCTGGCTGGTTAAGAGGTAAGACATGGGAAACTGGGCTCCTGGGTCCTGCTCTATAAGTATCCTGTGAAATGCCTCACTATCCATGTTGACTCATCACCCACAGCCCATCGTAACTGTCCACTGTATCATCTGGTTATGATAGATGCTTCTGGCCTTGAGAGAATTGCAGACACCCCAGGGATCCTAAGTACCATGAGCTATTGGGTCCTATTATTCTTGAGTTGCATTTAAGTCCATCATTTATATTGGATCAATAAATCACTACAGAAACCTCTTAAAGAATGTGGCAGGAACAGAATCACTTAGATGAGAGGCAGGGAAAGGGGAAAGGTATAGAGTCTTGAGGGCATAATTGCTGGCTGAAGCTAGGGTGAAAGAGAGCAACTCCAAGTCTCACAGTCCTCCCAAGAGCTGCCTTTGGGGCCACCCTAAGTCCCCTTCCCAAGCTAGCCTGCCTGGGGTCACTGCAATTAGAAATTCTCTTTCCTGGGTTACAGGAGTATACCTTTTTCCTTCAAAATCTAAATTACTACTGTAGTTTGAATAATGACTAAAACTCATGCTAAAATTTACTTCTTACCTGTGACTTTAGACCACAAGTGAACTTTAAGAGTTGATATGTGGATTGGTGCTGGACAAATATCAGACAACTGGGTTAGTGAGCTGAAAATTCCTCTCAGCTGAATTCTAGCAGGGCCTCTGCAGAGCTCTGGAACTCTCCCTGTATGCATTTTCCTGTGAGCACCAGGGGCCCCTCCCCTTTGTTCTCACAGCCCCATCAGCACTCCACTCTACCTGGTGCCCTCTCCCCACATCTCATCCTGGACATTCTCCTGGAGCAGGAGCAGGAAGGTGGGCAGCTGCAACCCTCACCTACTTGTTTTCCTTTGATCAGGATCACTCACAGCCGGTGGCTTAGTGTCTAGAAAGCCATTGCTGCATATGTTGGCTTTCTGTTGTTTCCTGCAGGAGGAAAAAAAAAATCTATTATTAGATCAGAAGTAGAACTTTGCATTTAAATTTAAAAGACATAGAAATATGTGATTTTAAGGTCATTATGCTAAGTATAATAATAAATCAGGACTAAAAAGACAAATGACTGCAAAACCCTACTCACACACTCATATTAGCAGTATGCTCATCTTATTAAATTGACAGTAGATGCATGTAGATTCTCTCTCTCTCTCTCTCTCTCTCTATGTGTAACATGATATACACGTTTGAAACTTCATAATGGAATCCATTGTTTTATACAATTATAGACCAGTTATATAGAAACAGTCCAAAAGTAGAATGGTAGTTGCTAGAGGTTGGGAAGTGTAGGAAGAAAGGGGTGAGGGGAAGTTGGTAATGGCACCAAGAAATAGGAGAACTAGGAAGGTCAAAGGTGCTGCACAGAAAGTCGACTACAAGCCTTGCTAATAAAATGGACTGAGTGCTTCAGAATGCTAGAATAAAGGAATTTTAATATCTGTGCCATAAATGTCATGTATGGTGGTATATGCCTTCAATTCTAGCATTTTAGAGACAGAAACAGGAGGATTTCTATGAATTTAACCTTACCTACATAGTGAGTTCAAGGCTAACTAGGGCTATATAGTGAGACCCTGTGTCAAAAAGGATTAACAAAAAGATAAATAGTTGGAGAAATAGATACTTTTAACTGTATAAGTGCACAAAAACACCATGATAACCTCATAAATATGTAAATTTTCTATGTTGTGTCTTTATCACTTAAATTTTTTTTTTTTAAAAAAGTCAGATATGGTTGCACGTGCCTTTAATCTCAACACTCAGGAGGCAGAGGCAGGCAGACCTCTGTGAGTTCAAGACCAGCCTGGCCTATATACATAGTTCCAGGAAATCCAGAGAAACATAGTGAGGCTCTGTCCCAAAATTTTTTTTAGCACATATTGAAATACAACATGAATAATATGAATGACCAAAATTAATAAATTAATAATTAACAAACCACAAATGATTCAAGTCTCTTAGCAACAGAGAAAGTTAGATGGTTAAGTAAAGAAGAACAGAACTCTTTCTAGAAGACATAGTTGCAATGAACATAACCCAGGTAAAAGCCATGGACTCAGAGCTGAGTAAACAAAAGCAACAGGCCAGCAGGGCTCATTCTCCTGGTAGCTAGAACTGATACATCAGTGCCTACTCACATCAATGAATAGTCGTACTATCCACTCTGGCACCTCATTTCTTTGCATGGATTTTCTTTGGGAGCCAGCATATTCTTGGCCATCACGTGATAGTGTGGAATTGCTGGAGAATTAATAACCCTGGGTTTAGTCCTCAACCACGATAATTGGCATGCAGCATGCAAGTGCCCAACTTCCTCGATCTGGGACAGGAAAACCCCTCAGCATACATATTATGCCAACAGCTGGTCTCCCAGTGAGTAGAGCTCCATGTGTCCCACGGTCTTAATATGACTATTGGCTTCCTGCCTGCTCTGATTTAGCTTCTCTCCCTTGTCATTGTGCTCTCCACTTACAATCTCAGCCACTTGCATCTGAATCCTTGGTTCAGGATCTTAGTCAAAGAAACCCAGATGGTGTATCAGATAACAGAGCAGTGACTTTTGTGCAGTAGAAACTAGAATGAATACAAGGGGAAATAGATCAAACACAGAAATTGTTCTAAGTTTGAGATAACTCAAATAGACAAAACATTTATCAAGGCAATAAAATACAGGAGCCACCAATTTTTACATTACATCTTGTCAAAATAACATAAGATCCCTGAACTAGACAGAGAATGGTCTTCCAAGACCAAGTGGAATTTTCACTAAAGCTACTTCTATTTTTCACACATACAAAACCCTCAAGTTACTTAAACAAAAACAAATAAAACTTCATTGACAATAGTTATGGCCATCATACAACATAGTGAAAATCAGTAACATTTTAAAGGTCCTTGAACAATATAAGTGTAGACTTAAAGCAGTAAGAAATTGATTATAATGTTTGGTGTTTGGCCCTCTTCTCCTCCCCCCCCCCCCCCGTGGCCATTCCATAAAGCAACCGTTACTTATTAGATAACTCTTTATACACAAAGGGAAAGATAAGACTAAATCTCAGAACTTCTAGAAAATAGCAGGAATGGAAACACAACATATCAAAATCTAAAATTCACAGTAGCAGATACTTATTTCAGAAAAATAAAACACACAAATGATTTGCCAATTCAAAGTGCTAGAAAAAATATCACCAAAGGAAAGTGAAAAGAAAACAAAACAAAAACAGCAAAGAAAAGGTCACTAACTAAAAGCAGATTTAAGGCAGGGAGAACTCATAGCCAAAGAAAATATAGAAAGGACACAATACACAAGCACGAGAAATAAAAGTTGACAAGAAAGGAAGCAACAGAAGAGAAGAAACAGGACCTCAAGTAACATGAAGACCCAAGTTCAGTCCCTAGAAACCTTGTTTTAAAAGGTGGGCACGGTGGTGCCTGCTTGTAATCCTGTCAGAGTTACGGACATTCCTGTGCTGTCTGGCCAACCAGCCTAGGCTACTCTGCAAATTCCAGGCCAAAGACAGATGCTGCTTTGAAAATAAGGTGAATGGCTCCTGAGGAATGGCACCTGGCTAAAAATGTACCCATACTGACACACTCCCACAGCTAAACACATAAAGTGTTTAAAAGCAAGTGATAATAGAGAAAAAATAAAACTATGCATTTAGCAAAATATTCTGCAGATTCCTTTATCAACTAGATAAAAATGGTACATTTTTAGAAAATGCATTCCTTCAGGGTTGGCCCTAGCAGAATTGAAAAGTTTAATCTGAACCAGTTACCAAAGAAAAGAGAAATTTATAAATGGGTCCTTATGAATACCATGGTTAGAAGCTTGCCTGTCTGCCTGCCTCCCCTCTTCTTGTTTTTCCTTATTTTTGATTATTTGTTTTGACTTTGGGGGATTGAATCCAGGGCCTTTGTGTAGGTAGGGCAGATGCTCTACCACTGAACTATATCTCCTAACTGGCCAGATGTTTTATTAGAAAAATTCTGCCAAATCGCTAAATATCCGAACACTGCAATGCTACTTAAAAGATTCTACCACTTGAAAAAGTAAAATATGAAGTATGCATACCATGGATTCTAAAACCTATAAAGGTAATATGAAAAAATAACTACAAACCAACTTCATTCGTAACTATCAACACAAAATATATTTTACAGTGGTGAGTAGAACCCAGCATTTCCTTGAAATACAAGTTCACTATGACTCAACAGTACTTACTCTAGGAAGAAAAGTGTGATGCAACACTAAGGAAGAGGTAGACACGGTGACTCATAACTGTAACCCCACGCTTAGGAGGCTGGTGGCAGGGAGGGTATGAAGTCTGAGGCTATCCTTGCTATGTAGTAAAACCCTGTATCAAAAATTCTCTCAGCCCACACAAAACCAAACCAAAAGTCCAAGGCTTAGAAAATACAGGTGCCCATATGGGTGTGTATGTACATGTACCCATGTATGTCATATCTCTTTTACAAACTTTATTTTATAATTTATTGCTCACTCAATCAAAACTCCCTTTTTTTTTTTTTTTTACTGAAGTTAAATTTGATTTCAAAGTTGTTCTACAAGGATAAGTGGTCTTGCTTTGCAAGGAAACTCTGAAGATGAAGGACTATTTTGGAGGCTTTATCCTCCATATATTGAAAGATGATAAGAATCTAACTATAATCAAAACATGTCTAATGAAATGTTTACACTATTCACACAATTAATGCTTATTTACTTATCAATATAAATAGCTCTCAAGCTGATTAAAATTTCCATTAAAAATGGGCCAAGCACTTGAATAGTACTTCAAAGATGGTGAGTGGTAAATGAGCTCTTAAAATAGTCACCGTTATTAATTATGAAAATGTGAATTAAAACAAAGATGAGATGCTACTATCTACCTATTAAAATCTCTAACACTTTAAAAGTTTAATTTTCATGGTTAATTTTATGTGTCAAGGTGGTCTAACATTATTCTAGAGCATTGGTTCTTAACCTTCTTAATTCTGTGACCCTTTAATACAGTTCCTTATGTTGTGGTGACCCACAGCCATAAAATTATTTTGTTGCTATTTCACAACTCTAATTTTGCTAGTTACGAGTCATAAGGTAAATATCTGATATGCAGGATAGCTAATGGGCCACGACCCACAGATTGAGAAGCACTGTCCTAGCTGCTTCTTCGAGAATACTCTTGGTTGAGATATGCATATAAACTGGTGGACACTGGGTAAGGCATATTCTCTTCTGCAGTATGGTTGGACCTCATCTAGTCAGTAGAAGGTCTGGGTGGCACAAAGATTGAACTGCCCCATTGGTAGAGGTGATTCTAAGGAGGGAATCCAGAATTGCATACACCTGCATATGGACATCTGGAGATAAATGGACAAAAATGAAGTTATTTGTCTCTGTTGTACAAAATGAAACACTTAAGTGATGGGAATTGGAGAGAAGGGTGGGATTCACAATTCTCCTTCGGTTTCTGACTCAAGCAATGACGTGGGTGCTTGCACTTCATAATTCTCACTTTTTGTTGCCTCTGGAATATAGCAAGTGTAGGAATGGTTCTCTTAAAATGCAGTGAAACCGTAATGAAAGTCAATGCAGTGTCATCTCTGATTGTGTTGCTTTCGTGTGGACAATGGAAAATCATGTTGCTTTGTGTATAATAGTTTATTTTCTTCATCTATGGTCACTGGTGCAAGCTTTCTTGATCATGAATGGCATTGCCTGGTGAGCTACCATCTTTCTGGGCTATGCCTCATGAGCTCAGCTGAGTTAGTCTGGCAGCTTGTTCACTTTCATTGAAGAGCGCCTGCTAGTTTCCATCTCCCCTTACTGCTTGATGAGGTGGGGGCCACTTCCTTGGTCTGCTTTTATGTTTGCCCCAGTGACACTCACCCAGTGTTCTAGGTAGAAGTATAATTCAAAATTAATCTTGTTACTTCCTCTGTAAATATCCAGTGACTTCTGTTGGGCATCAAGATAATGTCAAAGTCTATGGCTTGAAAGTGCTGAATCTTCCAAAAAAAAAAAAAAAAAAAAAAAAAGTGTTGTCCTCTTCAAGTGTAGATCTGAGAACCTTCATCCTGGCTCTAGTTTGCTGTGGCCTTTCAGAGCAAGCTCTTCAGAGTGACCTGCTGGCTGAGTTCAGCATCAATCATCTAACAGTTCCTGAGATGATTTGGCACATGTCTATGAAATGACTATTTAGAAATTTCTGATCCTTGCCTGGCATATTCTAACCTTATGGCTGAAAATTCCATTTTTGCTGCTGAATTGCTCCCCTTTGTAATCAATGTGTATGTAGTTCATCAATATTGTCTAATTTCTTAAAGATTTTTCTCTTGGGACTTGGGCCATGCCAGGCCCCAAGAATAGACTAACTTGTTGAAATGTCACTTTTAACCTTCACATTCAGGTAGGCTGAATAAAGCAGGATGAAGTATTAGTTATGAAGGGAAGGAAGGAATGATTATCATAACTTTTGGCTAAAAAATAGTCTAAGAAGAATATAGGATGTGGAAATTTGTAACTGGTATGTGAAAACAATTGATCCAAGTTTTATATTGGAAAAAAAAAAACAAATTCACATTGATTTCAGATAATATTACTTGTTTATTCAAAACCACCCTTTGTACCTAAGAAACCCACTCTTACACTGAAGCATTGTTTGCTTTGCCTTACCCTAACTAGGCACTGGCCAGAGTGCACTCTTCTAGATCTTATTTCTGTCCTCCACTGTCTACCTATAGAATGACTGTCATGGAACCAGTAGGCTAAGCACCATGGAACCTACAGGCTCATCACCATGGAACCTACAGGCTGATCATTGTGGGACCTAAATGCTGGTCATCATGGAAACTGGAGGCTAACCATTGTGGGATCTGGAGGCTGACCATTGTGGGAGGCTGACCATTGTGGGACCTAAAGGCTGACCATTGTGGGACCGGCAGGCTGACCATCATAGGATCTAAAGGCTGATCATCATGGACTCTACAGGCTGACCATCATGAACATGGGACTGTAACCATCATGGATCTGGGAGGATGGTGACCATGTATAGCACTGACAAGTTCCCATCTTGAGAATTCTAGTTGGATCTGAAAGGAAAGCACCAGGAGGGCCTAGAAACTAACAAGTGGAAACACTTCCTGTCCAGCCAGGCTGAGGTGGTCAGCAGCTGATTCTCTGTCACACAAGCTTGTCTCCTCTTCAAAGAGTTGCTGAGCACAGAACCATTGTCAGGCTGTGGTGACTGTCCCTTCTCTTGCCTTTCATTCCAGGGCCCACTACTAGCCTGGTTTACTATGCTCATCCCTCTGAGAACACTTCAGGAATTAGTCTCCTCAGGTCAAGCACCTGAATGAAGGTGTTTCTAGATCTTGGTAAACACGACATCAAAATCATTCTGTGTGAAAAATTCATTTCCAGAATTCCAAGGCTCTAGAGATGCCTTGGTGATCACTGTAAACTCCCCACTTTACTAGGAAGAGACAGAAGCTCAGTAAGAAGGGATGTTTGTCATACTGCCAGAAAACCTGTGTCCAAGGTCCAGGGCTGTCTTCTTGCCACACGAACACTCTCACTGTGGTCCCAAACAGTTGGCTAGCTGAACACTCCTGCATTTCCGCCTTCGCTCTCCCATCAGAGGAGGCTGTGAGGTGCTCTGTGTATTCACTCATCACCTCTGGTCTCCAGATCTTGCAGTGATTACAGATGAGGAAACCCAGTGCCTGTCATTAACCACATGGCCTGGGGAATGTGTGATAAGCAGGCTTCTCACCTGGATCTGACAACAGAGCTATACTTAAACCATGTTGCCTTTGGCTAAACCCAACCCCATCATGTGGGCTAATCTAAAATCAAAATAGAGTTCCGGAGGCCAGAGGAAATGGCAAAGGGTGTCTTGACTGTGACAGCTGTGCAAGGACAGAACGGGTATGAGGTCACCAGACTATGGCTGACATGGGTTCCTTCATTAAAAGCAAGCCAGAGGCTGTCCTTCTCATGAAGGAGGTCCTGGAAAAATGAGATGACAGTTGGAGCTGCTCTTAGGAGTCCCTGAGTGGTGTTCACAGGCAGCCTTAAGGCCCAGGATCATGCTGAAGTCCAGAATCAGAACTGGAAGTTGTAAAGTTCACTGAAACTATTGACTCATTAAGTCAGGAGCATTTGGGTATGACTGTACCAAGATCTGACCTTCCAACCCAGGGAAGTTCAAAGAATTACATGCATGCAGGTACTCTGACAGCATCCTGTAGCCAGGATGCAGCAAGGATGCCTACCTAAGCAATTCTGCTAGGGGAGGCCCTGCAAAAGGATTTATCACCTTCAGGGAAATGCAAATCAAAACCACAATGACAGACATATCATCCACCCCTGGGTGGAGGGGCTGTTATTGAAGACACAGGAGATAACACATGCTGGGTGAGAAAACCAATGGTAGAGCTCTGTTAGGGAAATGTACAGTCAGAGCTATTACAGAAACCACAAAGAACAAGTAGATCCATTATATGATCTAGATATCCTATTACTGAGGGTATAGTCAACAGAAAGAAAACCAATACTTCTGGGTTTACTGCATCACTGCTTACAATGGCCACAATATGGGATCAACAAGCGTCCATTCTTAAATAAATGGCTAAAGAAAACCTCTCTCTCCCTCTCCTCTCCTCTCCTCTCTCTCTCTCTCTCTCTCTCTCTCTCTCTCTCTCTCTCTCTCTCTCTCTCTCTCACACACACACACACACACACACACACACGAGCACAGGGAACACTCTGGTATTCAGTCATAAAATGAAGTCCTATCATTTGCAGCAACATCAACATGGGTGGATATCATGTTAAGTCAGACACAGAAAAACAGATGCTACATGATCTCTTTCATGTGTGGAAAGAAAAAAAAAATGGTTTTCCAGAAGTAGAGAGGCTTAGGAGGGTGGGAGGAATAGAGACAAAGAGATGAAGATAGCCAGTACCAAGATAAGGCTCACCATGAGAGTTAAATTCCAGTGTTGCACCGAACAGCAGGGTGACAACATTCTACAATCTATGGCACATTTCATAAAGAACTGGGAGACAGGGTTTGAAGGTTTCTAATGTAAAGCAATGCTAATTGATTTAATTTGATCATTTTACACTGCATTTATGAATGAGTGCTTAACTTGTATTCCATAAGTGTCTAGATAAAAATAAAATAAAATGAACCTTGGAATGGAGGCACATTTCTTTAACACCAGTCTTTAAGAAGCAGAGGCAGGTGGATCTCTTTGAGTTTGAAGCCAATATGGTCTGCATAATGAGGTCCAGGTCAGTGGGGCTACGCAGTGACACTGTGTCTAAGAGAAAAAAAAAGGTCCCTGAGCAGTGGCAAGTGCTTGGCATCCCGGCTGCTCGGGACTGAGCCCGAAGATCACATGAGTGTCAGAGGTCAAGCAAGTGTGGCAAACAGCCAGGTTCCGTATATTAAAAAAAAATAGTGATATTTTTTAAGTGACAAAATGTTTTAAAGAATTAAATACAGCAATGGCTCTTGCCTATTGTTCATGTGATAACATCACCACTTGCTTAATAAAGAAAACATGGACGTAGTGGAGAACAGAAAATGAACCTTTCAGGCATGTTGCCATACTGTCCACCACAGGGGACAGTCTGCGACAGCTATATCTGGAAGAGAGATGGCTGTCTTCCCTGTGTCTGGCTGAGAGCCCATCAAGGAAGCACTACCACATCCCGCTGGGGTTCACACCCACAGTCAGGCTTGCTGCCTCTTGGTCCCTGAGGATCCTGGAAGCAACAGGGGACCAGACACTGACTCACAGCCAGCACACTTGGCCCTCACTCAGTACGGTTGCTGATTGTGCCCTCTGAGGCAAACTGTGCCGTTTCTCTCATCTGAGCAGGCAGAATGGCCAGCACAGCTTTGCACTTCGCCCGATGCTCTGTCTTGTGGCTGAGTTTCTGTTTGCTAATAAAACTGAGTGAGCACGCACACATGGAGAGACCTGGGTGCTCAGACTCTCTCTCCCACCTCACGCCTTGCTGTCACATGATGTTGGTAGCAGCTTCTTAGCCTCAGGTTCCTGAGAGTCACAAGTACCAGGCAAGCAGACCCAGAAGCCCCTTGTGGGGATCCCTTAGGCCTGATGGGGCCTAGACAACCTCTTCCTAAGCCATGTCTCACACCTTTGCTTGGAGGCCCTGTAGGTCTTAATTTCAGATGGGATGCCGGCAGCAGGGTCTATGTTGCACCTGTCTTTTCTTGTTCTCAAGCAAGATCTATAAGCAGTTAAGTCTTTATTGCTCAGATACATCCAAACATGCAAGGACTAGATTGGCCCAGGGCCCAGGAGTCTTGATTTGATGCTGCTTGGGTACCAGGAGGTCTTAGTGAGGAACATAGGCCCCCATTAAATTCCTGGTTCAGGAATTCTGGCAACAGAGAGCCTGCCTACCCTCTCCAGACCAGTCACGAGTCAGGCTCATACACATGGATCAGGTGTAGCTTTGATTATGTGAGTCAGCCAATGAGAAGCATTCTTTTGTCTCGGGACTGGAACTCTTCCTGGGGTACAGTGGGTGAGGGGCAAGGTCGGATTTAGGGCTTAGGCCAATGTCAGGTTGAACCCAAGTGTGACCATCACCAAGTCACTACATGTTTCATTACCTCGGTTGATAGGAGGAGGGATCTGATGAGACTGGGGTCTGGCTTTATGAGATAGAGTTAGGAAACACTTGTGAACTCCACGTGGCTGGATCAAGGCAATGCTTAAGAGGTCCTTAGTTACTCGGCCTACTAAGTTAATTATTCCTTTTTATATAGGAGGAGAAAAGAGCAAAGCAAATGTAGAGGAGAGTTGTGGACCTTGCCAGCAGACCCCTTAACTCCATGTGATCAAAGATAATCACAAGGCCTTGGTAGCCCCACCCCCAACTCCATCTTGCAGGAAGGAGCCTTAAAAGCCCACTGTTGTCATCACTCAGAAAATGGCACTGCTTTGTCCAGTACCCACGGTGTCGCCCAGGTAGATCTGGGATGGTAAATGTCATGGTGCTGTCGAAGGGGACTTTGGTTCTGCGAAATGGAATCACTTACTCCAGTCTGCTTTCCAGTCTGCAGTCCAAGCTGAACCTTATTCACGTGTGACTCATTCACTGACTCCCAGCAGCTTCGTCATTCACACAGCCGTCTTCTGAGTGGCTTGTGGCCATCTTGTTCTAAGCCCCACCTCAGCCAACTCCTCATCCCAGTGCCAGTGGCTCTCTGCCCAACCTGGGGCTTGGCCAGCTGTACCCTTGAGTTGGAAACCTGCCAGCAAGCCCAGTCTTTGTCCTGTCCCTGGCCACTGCCATCCCTGCAGTCTGGAGTCTTTCCAAAGACTCTGAGCTGCCTTGCAGGAACACTGCAGCCTCCCTCTCTTGGGTATCTGCCCACTAGCCATTGGCCAAGCAGGTCTTCAGGAGTTTTGTACTCTGAATTTGCTGCCAGTCTGGTTGGGGCAGACTCTGCACCATTCAACAAATGCCCATGGCATCAGTCCTGTGTTCTCAGGCTTGACACTCCCACATGAATGAGGCCCACAGAGTTCCGGGTCACAAACGCCAATAGACTCCATTGAGAAATGGCCATAGTAACAAGAAGCGCCACATTCCACAGGGGACTAAGTGGTTATAAGAGGCTTTCCTTGGGAGGTGGTTGGGTTCTGGAGAAGCAATAGGCGTTTTAATAAAGCATGGTAGAATGAACCCACATGGTATTTTCAGAGAAATGCAAGCTGTTTAAGTTTTAGAGCGTGGAGAAACTGAAGAGCAGCAGGAAATCTGAGTAGAGGGGCACTAGCCAGAGCTCAGCCTTGAGCTGTCCTTTACCTTGACTATATGGCAGGGCCAGCCGCTGCTCCGGTCAAAGAGTCAGGGTATGAGAGCAGTGCCAGGGCTCACACTGCTACTCTTAGAGACTTGGTGAGGCTGGGCTCAGAGATGAGGTGAAGAGCAATGTGTGGTCCCACCTAGATTGACACCCATTTCTTCCTCCGTCATGAGTTTCCGGCCCCTGCATCTAGAGGAAGGGTCTGAGATGCAATTCCAGAAACCACAGTGCATTGCTTTCTTCTGAGGAGTATGCCAGGCAGTATGAGGCAAGCTGCTGCCACCTGCACTCACTCGGCGCACACCCCAGTTGGGAACATGGCCAAACCACTCATGAACAGGTGCCAGCATCGTTAATCGCTTCTTGATCTTTCCGCTTTGAACACATTTGTATTTCTAGTGGAACACAGGAGTGGGTGGCAGCAGCCTCAGCCCTAGGAATGTCTCTGCAGCGGAACAGCGCCCTGGTGCACAACTGGCTTCCTCAGCCTTGTGGCTCCGTTCACCTGCCAAGAAGCCTCTCCCTTGATGCTCAGTTGAGGGGCTTCCACCCGGCCACCCACCAAGAAGAACCTCCAATCTTTGCCCCACATCTTTTATCCCCCAGGATACTTGTTACACTCTTGATTGGCATTTCCATGTGGCTACTTGCCAGCAGGCTCACTGGAAGGCAGAGACACTAATTTGTAATCGTCTCCAGCACCCATCGGGAATTCCGACTGACAAAACCTCTTCTAGTATTAGATGCAAAGAAAAAGAGAAGGGAAAGGAAAGGCAGGCACCAAGGAAGGAAAGAAGGGAAAAAGGGATGTTGGATGTGGGGAAGATAGAAAGGGCGAATGGAAGAGAGGGAAGATTTTAAAAGGGAGGAGGGAGGAGAGGGAGGAAAGAGGAAACAGGTATGTCAAATGCTTCTGTACCCCCGAATTGGGGGGTGGCGTCTGAGTACAGAGCCTTGAGATGAGGCAGAGCTGGACAGAGGCTGCATAGCACGGCCAGCACAGTGATTTGCGCCACCTGTTTTCTCCACCTGCTCTTTTTTCCTCTCTGTCCCAGGAATATCTGTCATGTTAGTCTTCAGACTCCCTGGGTCTCTGGAATTACCCTTCCTGGGCCTACTGGCCCTCTTCTTCTTCCTGGTAGATGAACAAATCCGTCAGTGCAGTTCTCTGTTGTAACAAAAAGAATTATCAGGAAGAATGTTATCTCTCTGATGCAGAAATCCTGTGCCTCTAGGAACAAACGTATTTGTGTTCAATATGGGGGTCCCTGAAAAAGTCTCAACTTGCACTTCTGATGGCTTCTGGTCCTGGAAAATTTCCCAGCCCTTTTAGGAGCTAGGATTCTTTGAGCAGAGGAGAGATGTCCCCTGGACCAATGTCTTGATCACTCAATCCCCTACTAAAGAAGAAGGTGACACCAGGGTAGAATCCAGACTTGCACTCAGGCCAATCTGCTAGTGTGTGTTACTGTGTATTGAGAGTAGCCATTCCTCTACTCATAATGGGTAGATATGGCTGCACTGTCAGAAAACTTTCTTCCCCTTCTGACTCACGTATGTGGGATGAAAAAGGACAATGGAACCATTGATCCTACTAGTTTGTGAAGTGAATCAACTATTTGTTGGGCTCTTTTCTTCCTTTCTGCTTGTGATGGATAGATAACGTCACACTGTTGTCTAAATATTTTAGGTTCCAAACCAATAGGTGTTCTGGAAGTTAGCACAGTGAACAACATACAGCACAGTTGCTACCCACTGGAGGTGGCCTGATCGGCAGACACTACAGGGCTTCCATTGAGCCAGTGGCCAGAATACTGGCTGCCTTTGGTCTGGAGGTATAAGGAAGGCACAGGGAGTATTCTGGACCTTCCACAGCCATGGAAGGAGAAAAATCACAGAAGAATTTAGTGATTAGCAAACGTTTCCTTGTCTTTCTGATTTGGAAACCACTGGAATCAGCCACTCAGGAGGTGCAGGCTCGAGGCCCAGACACACACATACAACAAAGTGGAGTCATGATCAAGTGAGGTGAGCTGGCAGGACACACAAGCCAACAATCTTCCAGGTCAGGAGCTGAGCCGAAGGGCTTTCCAGAGGCCTAGAAAGGAACATTCTTGGTGTAGTAGTGATGCTCATAGCAGGACTTCTGAGATCCATCCCTGGAGAGGCAGCTTTGAAAGCTGAATGGGTTGGGCAAGTTGTAAACGGACAGCATTCTAAATTCAGAGAGTCACAAACAACTTCCTTCTTGAGAACCGATCAGCAGGTTTTAGAAACTAGATCCATGAGGGAAGAGTTGCCAGGGCTTTTTCAGGCTACAAGCCCTGCAGGGGTGCCTGTAAAGACTTCTTACAGGCTCATTTCTGGCCATAATGTGCCACACACAGGCAGGGAGCAAAGCAGACAAATCACAGGCAAGATGTGAGCCTGAGCTCTGGCCATCTCCACTAATCTTTGCTTTCCTCCCAGACAGAGGCATTCACAGAACATTTACTGCTCTGCGTGAGCAAATATCTAGTAATAGATGCCACAGATTTTATGAACTACACTGGGATATTTTGGGGATGCTTTTCATAAGTATCTGGGCAATGACTGGAGCTGAGCCATTTACTTCCTGTTTGCAATTGCTCACCTTTTCTCCCTGCCTCTGTGTTATGCAATATAGC
This sequence comes from Phodopus roborovskii, assembly GCF_943737965.1. NCBI lineage: Eukaryota > Metazoa > Chordata > Mammalia > Rodentia > Cricetidae > Phodopus > Phodopus roborovskii. Next base: position 5,971,313 of record NW_026126547.1, read on the forward strand.
TAGAAGGCAGTGAATAGATGCCTTTACAGGCTTCCTGCCAGGATGATGACCTGAGTTAAGGCTGTTGAGGTTTCCCTGAATGAGCTAAGCCTTTCCTGCTACTTGCCTCGAGGCTCATTTTTGCAGCCAGAAAGGTGAGAGATGAGGAGTGTGGTGTGTAAAACACAGCTAATAGAGGCTGCGATGAGACAAGGTGGGAGCAAGGAGGTGTGAGCATGCTGGGTAGACTTGAGAAGTTGTCTGGGCCAAGGCTGGAGACTCCAGTTGAAGCATATGGAGGGTTCTGGGCACAGCAGGCAGGGGAAATATTAAAAGAATATAAAGGTATATATGCCCTCAGGGTACTCTCAGTAAATGGATGGATGCATATGGACAAAGAAAACAGTGGACAGGCTGTTTAGACTAGGGATGGGGAGGAGAGATAGGGCCTCCTATCAGTCTGGTAGGCTAAGGAGAGAATGCAGAATTCGGACATAACTGGGCAACAGGAGCCACAGAAGGTGCCTGCAAGAGTGCAAGCCATATGATGGACCAGTCTGGTCTTCTTAGCCTCCCGTTTGTCCATCTGGAAGTTGGTGCTTTGATGTGTGGGTTTACTAAGAAGATGAGGCAAAAGCAACTGTGATGACACTTAACAGAGACCACAGCATGACCAGGAGGCTGTGACTAATCTGTATCTCACACCCCCAAAATCTGGAGGTCTACATATTTTGAGGTGTAGACCACAACACATATAGCATCATATTGATCCACTTGAGCAAGATTAACTAGAGGAGGGGGCCCTTGTGCTCCCCGGGGACCGTCTCTGGACCTCTCAGGTTTGGTTGGGGAGCACAACTGAACTGAAAAGGGTTCACAAAGACCTGTGAGGGCTGGGAGCTATAGGGCCCGAGAGATGCACATACTCTTTCGAGCTTCTTCAATAACAGCCTCTTTCTCACTGGATTCCCCCAGGGAGAGCCCCTAGGCTCCCTGTATTTGCTCTTCTCTCTGCCTAGTTTATATCGTTTCCCCTCAGTAATTTACTCAAACCAGGGCCTTTCTCCATCCCCTGCTGTCTGAGCGTGACATCCCCCTTTCCTGGTGATTTTTCTCTATAGCACTCATGCATGCCATACCCAGCATTTTGTTTAAGGTCTGTCTCTTCTATAATAGAACATATGCGGTGCTGATGGGTTTTGTCTATTGTTTTTGCTGAGACTCAGAGGACTACAGAAGGATTCAGCCATAGTTTCTCACTTTTAAAGTCCCCCAACAGCCTATGCATTAAAGGGCTGGTCTCTGACCTGTGGCACTAGGGGGAAGGAACCTTCAGAAGCTGAGGCATAGACAGAGTTAGGTAAATGTTGTTGCATATCTGAAGGAGCTATCACGATCCCAGCCCCTTGCTCTCTATTTTGTATCATGCTACCATAAGGTGAGCAGTGGCCTCCAGCACACCCTTCTGTCATGATGTGTTGTGTTGCCACAAGGAGCAGCCACGGGGCCAAAATCTCTAATACCATGAGCCAAAATAAACCCTTTTAAACTGTTTACCTCAGGTGTTTGGTCACAGTGATGAGACACTGATTTAACACAGCAGCCAAAATATCTGTTAGCAGAATAAATTAATCCAACCATTTTGCAGGCAGGACATACATTGTAGCATGAAATCCACAAGACAGTTACAGGATTGGATTTGCATTTATTTGTGGCACTAAGAGAAAGAGCAGACAGCTGTGACTAAGAGCAATTGGCTGGTAGCTCTCGCCTCACTGAGAAAGTTTAGCAATGGTAATCACATAGTACCAAGTTCCCATTCTACCCGAAGCCTAGATTTGAAACAGGGTGAAACAGCAAGATGATTTCATGTATTTTTTTTTTTTCACGAAGGCAGAGATTTTGTATCGTGAACTTCTTTTGACTTCTATTGCTGTCTTGGTTTTCTCCATATAAGAAAAGGTTTTAGAGACACATTGGAAAAAAAAACCCACAAACTTCCTGCTGAGTTTAAATTCTTTAAAGATGGTATCTACCCAGCATGTGTTATAAGACTGTCATATAATACCAGAGCAGCTGCTGGACCATGCTGAAGTGTGTCAGGATACAGTGTAAGTCACAGGTTGTGCAGCACAATTTGGACGACTCTCTGTGACATGGAAGCACCCAACACCTTGTTCCTTGGCCCTCCGCAGAATTCCAGAAGGCCATTGGTGAAATCTCAGGCTCCATGCAAGGCTCCTTCAGAGTGGCCTGATGCACTTCATAGCCTGCTGGGGGCACTGGGGACAGATATACAAGTGGGACACAAGCCATAAAAAAGGGACAGCACTTCCAGTGTTCTGGTCTTTGCTTTCTATCACCTCATAAGGAGCCAGGAATGCCCGATTCACATGGTCAAGTAGGGCTCCTATTCTGGGCAACTCTAGCTGAAATTTGAAAGCAGAGTTGGTCCAATCATGGTCCAAGATCATCTGTGAGGTGTGAGGCTTCTCTATGTAAGGAATATGAATCAGATGCTTCACTGTCCTACAGCCTTCCTCCACCACTCTTCTGATTCCAGAAATAGAGCATCATGTAGCATGTGATTGATTCTGATGGTTTCTGTTGATTTATGCTGTTGCCCACCTAGAATTCAAAAGATCTTAAACAAATGACTTTAATCACATGTATGCGGCCAAAGACTCAAAGATCAAAAAATCAATGTAAGGCATGATTCCTTGTGCCCAGAGCTATAATCAAGTGTGAGTGTTGGGCTCCAGCCTGTGTGTTCCCATTACTCTGCCAACAAGAGCAGTTTATTGGCAATTGCGAGCATTCAGAGGCAGATCACATGTCCTTGGCACACAAGCCACACAGCAAAGCACCGTCTCCCCTTTGACTATTATGCAGAAACACCAAAAATCCACTGTGAGCATTTTGGCCCGGAGATAGGAAAGTACCACTTCTTGGTGGTTTCATTTCCTTTCCCATGGATTCCTTTAGTGATGAAACTTGGAGCTGTACAGGTGGTTTCTGCAGTGGTAGGACCTCACACAAGCAGGGGAACCTGCAGAAAGATGGGTAGAGTTACTGTCTCTGTGGGCAACAAAGAGATGTGCAAGCTCATCTGTGTAAAAGGGTGTTGGAGAACTGAAGTCTAGACCAATGACCATGCTCATTACTATCCCAAAGAGCCTTTCCAAAATATAAATACACCTGAAACCTTGCAAGAACTTTTGACTGCAAAAGCATTGTGGAGTCCATAGATAATTGTTTGTAGGTCTCTACACCAAAACTATACTCATTGCCCTCTTGTATTCGTCCATCTACAGTCCTGCTGGAAGGGACATCTGAGTCAAGAACCCTAGTAGCTTACTCACTACAACATATATGAAGTGTGTGACCAGAGGTTGTGGTGTGGATGGAGGAGCATGCAAGTTCATCCTCTATTTGGCAGGAACGGTCTCATAGCTCCTGCTGGTTCAGTTCTCTCCTGATAGCCCACCAATGGGAAATTCAGATCTAGGGGACTGTTTTTAGTGCCTCTGAACATGTTTTAAAGAAATGGATTTTCTATGAAATAAACAGTCTCTCCCCTGGAGTATCAAACTGGGGCACAGTTTGGACAATGCTGGGTTGGGAATTCAGCACCGTCCTCTACCATTTCAGTTCATCAACCAAAGCAAATACTCAAAAGACACGGACTCCTTCAGAACTAACACAAACACCACTGGCTTGACAGTACCCTGCTTAAGTCCAGTGTATCTGCTGTGTGTTGGGCCCCATGTATACTGTACAAATCTATCTTCTGTGTATTGGGGACCATGTGTACTGTACAAGGTTATCTGCTGTCTGTTGGGTACTAATTGTACTGTACAAGTCTTAGTTCATCTGCATATCAGCTCAGTGACATACTATCACTGCCATTAGGAGCTTTGCCTCTCATATAATGGCAAGGTGAATTGTACTTCAAGTTAAGTGCTCACATACAGTTTTATCTTAGCAATGCTTGCTGAGTTGAATGGGCCGGGCCTCTGTCCATTTGCATATATGACTCCTATTTCATGATCAATTTTCTTCATGATCACAAGTAATCCATCCTCTGAAGCCCTGTCATCTCCCTTTTACCTCAGTCATCTCAGCATTCAAGGGATCCACTCCCTTTGCAGCCTTGTTGACAGAGCTTTGGATCTAGATGTAGGTAGATGCTCTACAGATATTTGCTAATTCTACGGTACCTCCCTTGAGCTGTCCTGTGTATATTTTCTCAGTTGTCCTTCACAGGGGCTTGGACTTCTCCAGTCCGTTTGATGTCTATAACCCTCAAAGTCTCCACTCTAGTTCCCTTCCTCTACCCTCAGCCTGCACACAAAGGACTCTGCTCCCTCAATGGGTTTCCATTTACATGGATCTTTCCAATGGTCCTACCATAACTCAAGTAACTCAAGAAAAATGGGTACACTATATCTGGAAGAGTACATTTCCTCATATTTGTAAGCTGAACATCACAGTTCTAGGTGGTGGCTATGGGAGATGACTAGGTCCCTAGGAGTGTAGTGTCTCCCAAGGGCTCAGTGTCTAGTCCAGGCCTTGAACAATTCTGCACTGTTGTGTTTCCAGCCCAATGGCACTGGACATCAACCTCAATGGACCTGACATCCCCTTGCCCTGTCTTTGCAGGGGGAAAGAAACCACTGGCTGTAGCTCCTTAAGCCATCTGCCTGTGTCCTCACAGCGACAGACATGGACTTGGTGGGGGGGTATTGCCAGCACTGTCAGCCTCGCAGCCTCCCCAACACCCGTGGCATGTGTGGGTGACGGGGGTGCTGTGGCCCTCTGCTTCCTCTTGCGATGCAGCAATGGGGGAAATGTGTGAATGATGACCCTGCAGGGATAGTGGCACAACAGAAGAGGTGAATATACCAGTTTTTCTGTACAGCGACTTTCAATCAGAGATCTGTGATACAGAACAAAAGGACATTTAGCTGGGAGAAATTAGTGCCTTTGGGTCACTCCCGAGCAGCTAGCTGAGTGAGTCCTCCTACTCAGAGCACAGGTCCTATGACCACTTGCATGTATGGCCCAATCCCTTTTATCTTCATGAGGGCCCAGTAACACCTTCCCAGCTCTTTCAGCACCCTCTGACCTCTGGTGCCTCCAGATTCTGGAGTCAGCCTTGTTGATGAAGCATGGAAACAAGGGAGACATAGGCAGCAGCCCTACTAACAGCTACCAATCATGAAGCTACACAGTGGCCATCCTGTGGTTCCTTACAAGGACTTCTCCAGTCCATCGGACACCTACAACTCTCCAAGGCCCTGCTCTGGTTCTGTTCCCCCATCCCCAGCAGAAGCAAAAGCATATGCAAGATACCTATGGCAGATCTGCTTGTGCAGGGCTCCAGAAACCATGCAGAAGGCTGCCCAGAACCGATGGAAGTAAGGGGGAACATGGCTGCATCCGCTACTGGTTAAGATGGGCTAAGGGCTAGCACATCCACGACATCTTTTCTGTTTCCCCTTCACAGGGAGATAGGAGACTTAGTGAGCCTGAGGTTACCTTCTTCCTCTAAATTGCCTCAGCAACACTGTTGGAAATCAATGGATTATCTGTACTGGTTGGTTTCTGGACTCTATTGTATCCACTGATGTCCTCACTCACTATATCTATGTAAGAAGTCTTAATATCAGATAATGTACATCCTCCAGCTTTGTCTTTTTTATTTTAGATTCTTATTTTGCCTATTGGAGGCCCTTTGCATTCCAGTATAAATCTATGAATCAGGTTTTTCCAATAAAACTTTCAATAAAAAAAGGGGAGAAGGGACAAGAGGTCGGGAACAGAGTAGGGAAGCTACATCCAAAATCCACAGCCAAGATAACTTTTACTGTGCTGGGACAAACATCAAAGAGAAGACAGAAGTTTAAGGATCCAATGGCTAGGACAAAACATGTATCCAAGGCGATCAGGTGGTGTCATGGGCGGGAGAGGGTGAGGGAGGCAAGGTCAGGATGTGGTCAGAGCTGATCAAGAAAGGGAGCCTGCCTTCAGGTGCCAGGGAAAGTTGGGGAGAACTGGAGCAAAGAGTAGGCAGCATCAGAGGGCAGTGGGAGAACTGGAATCGGAATGTAAAATATAAATTAATAAAAATGATTAAAAAAGAAAAATAGTATAGAATAGTATAAAGGTTATGTGAACCCCCATTATAACTATCCCAGTTAAAGTTATTGAGTCACCAGGGCAGGAAAAAGGCAAGAAAATTAAGGGCAACTAGTTGGGAAGAGGAGACCACTAGAAGTAAGAGGGGCAGAACAAGAGGGTATGGAAGGTAAATACAACTAAGATATATCACACACACACACACACACACACACACACACACACACACACACGCACACATCAGAATGAAACCTGTCATTGTGTACAATTAATATATGTCAACAAATACATATGTCAAAATAAACAAATTAAAAAGAGTGGACAGCCCAGGAGGGACCACCTGGAATGTATGGGAGGAGATACAGCCAGCCAGTATCCCATGCAGATACGTGCCACAGCTGAGAGAGGGGATGAATTAGGAAGAAGCTAAAGAGATAGCTCCAGGGCCATGGTGGAGGATGGGCAAGGGTGGTACCTCATAAAGGACCCTGGCATAGCCAGAACTATGCCTAGCAGGGCTGGCAGAGAGCTGTAGGCTTACAGAGTAGGGAGCCCACATTTTATAATAGTGCTTTCTTCCAGACTCCAGACCCTGTTCTCCATGCACTTCTAGTCAGGCTTCAGTTGTTAATCCAAAACAGAAGAATAAAATCACTGCAGGGTCTAGAAAACACACATGCACACGTGAGTACACACACCACACACACACACACACACACACACACACACACACACACACACACACAAAGGCAGTCTCAGTCTTGGCTGGCCTGGAACTCATTAGCTAGACCAGCCTGGCTTCTAATTTATGGACAGTCCAATGGCCTCTGCTGCCCCTAGTGCTGGGATTACGTTGGTATGTTTTAACAATGCATGTATCACTGGCACAACAGCCACAATCAAGATCACAATAGCACTATCAAGATTTCCTTCAACTTCCTTCAGTCAAATGCTACCAATCAACTAGAACTACTGAGGAGTTAATATTTTCTAGAAATTCATAGAATTGAGCAATATGGCTCGTGCAAGTTTTATGGCCAGTTGTTTCCAGCATAACTGTCTTGCAATTCATCTATATTGCTGCAGTCATTCACATCACAGTTACTGATGTAGGTACTATATGGACACATCATATTTGTTTATTCTTTTGCTGATGGGCGGTTGTTCCCAATTTTGAGGCAGTTATGAACAAAACTGCTGTAAGCATTGTGAGTGCAAATGCACCCATCTTCCTGCCTTCCTCCTCTTCTTCCTTCCATAAGTGTCAAAGAAAATCAGAGAAAATGGGTATTTTCATCCTTTTTGATGTTGGGCAAGTATTCATTCTTCCACTGTCAGGCATGGGTCAGCTGTCAGTTTTCAGTGATGGCCTTTATCAGTTTGAGGAAATTCCTTTTTTTCCTACTTTATGGAATTTATGTGAGACATGGCATATATTGTCAAATGCTTCAAAAGAATCTATTAGGATGACTTAAAAACAGTTCATATGGGCATAGATTTTAAATGTTAATCTAATGTTGCATTCCTAGGGCACATTTCTCTTGGCCATCACACACCATCATTCTTAGATTGTTTTCTTTCTTACCTAAATATGGTAGTGGAATCAGTAGATTCCTAGGCTAGGTTGAGACCTGCTCTCCTCTTCAACTTTCAGAGTGAACTTATTTAGAGGCCTTGTTACGGTTGGAACTCATCGGTGAAGCTATCCAGGTGTGTGAGTGTGTGTGTATGTAAAGTCTTATTTTTTAGTTTCTTCACCAGATGTGGAGCTGTTCAGCTTATGTTTTTCTTCTGAAATTTTGCATTTGTACTTTCATAGTCTGAAGTTGGCATGAAGTTGTATGTGACATTCTTTTTGGATAATAGTCTCTGATGATGTCTTTAGAATTTGTGTGGGACTATGTCTCCTTCCTGAAATTGACAAAGAACCTTTTTCTCTTACTATATTATGAACAAGTCTTACCGATTTGTTGGTTTTGTTTTAGAACTAGCTGTGGGTTTAACTTTTAAAATCAGTTTTCTTTTTTATTTTAGATTCCCGCTTTGACTTTTACTATTTCCTGCTAACTTTAGACTTCAGTTTTTCTCTTCTTTTTCTAGTTTCCTAGGGAAGAACATAACTCAGGTGTAGAATAACAAAGCACTATGGAATTTTGTGGAAAGCACTTTAGCAGCACTCCATACTTCTGTGGTGCAAATCACAATTATTTCAAACTCTTCTTCTTTTTCTTTCTTTCTTCCTTCTTCCTTCCTTCCTTCCTTCCTCCCTCTCTCCTTCCCTCCCTCTTTCCCTCCCTCCCTCTTTCCCTCCCTCCCTCCCTCCCTCCCTTCCTTCCTTCCTTCCTTCCTTCCTTCCTTTGTTCTTTTGTTTTTTCAAGACAGGGTTTCTCTGTATTGCTTTGGAGCCTGTCCTGGAACTCACACTGTAGATCAGGCTGGTTTCAAACTCACAGACATCTGCCTGCCTCTGCCTCCCAAGTGATGGGACTAAAGGCATACACCCAGCTCAAACTATTTTCTAATTCTCCTTTTTCCCCCCCTTTTTCCAATGGGTTATTTAGAACTATATTATTTTAATACTTTGGGATTTTCCTAAGGACACTTTGTTATTAATTTACAATTTAATCCTGTTATAGTCATGAACACAATTGTTACCTGTAGTCATTATGGGACAAGTCTGAGTCATGTTTAGTCACTAATGTTGCAAGCTGGCTTTCCATTGTTTCCTGATCATTTTTGGTTGGATGCCAGACAGTGCTAATTTTGCCTTGGGTGTTAAATAGTTTCACATTCATGTGTATATTCTTAAGCTTTGTTCTGAGATGTGGTCATTTGGAGGTAGTTTGATAACTGTTTCAAAGATCTTGGGGCAGTAGAAGGCCATGTAAATTGTTGCCCACTGCTGAGATAGAGTGCCTACCAGTGCCTGAAAGATGTGACATTTGATTCCAGCTTCAGAAGACTCAAAGGCATTTTCCTCAACCTATGAGAGTGTCAGATTGTCCTCTCCCAGTCTTGGTGATCGTCTTTACAGCCTCATTGTACTGGCTTCATACTCCATCAGGTCCCACAGGTCTCTGGATTGCTGTGTCACAATCTCCTCTTTAGGACTGGCCATGCATGCTTCTCAAAATAGGAGTTCATAGGTATGGTGGATAGTTTTCTGACAACTTAACACAAGCTATGGTCTTTCAGGAGGAAGGAACCTCAATTGAGAAAATGCATCTATAAGATTAGACTGTAAGCAAGCTTGCAGAACATTTTCTTAATTAGTAATTGATGAGGTAGGGTCCAGTCCATTGTAGGTGGTGTCACACCTGGCTGGTAGTCGTGGGTCCTGTAAGAAAGTAGGCTGAGCAAGCCACAGGGAGTAACCCAGTAAGCACCATTCCTCCATGACCACTGCAGCTCCTGCCTCCAGGCTCCTGCCTTGATTTCCTTCAATGATGAACAGTGATATGAAAGTGTAAGCCAAATAAAACCTTTCCTCCTCAAGTTGCTCCTGGTCACTGTATTTCATCACAGCAAAAGAAACCCTAACAAGGACAATGGGCCTGTGTCATCACCCCTTTTATACTATAGCTCAGATGTTGCTAGCAAAAGAGATGTTGAATGCAGGCCTCACTCTCTGCTACGGTGTCTCTCAGGAACCATGATCCTGCGGCTCAATGGTTAATTACTTTGAAGTCACATTATTTTTTTTTAACTGTTTGGCTGCTTTAGGCAGGATGGTAATTCCAATCCTTGAAATGACCTTTTGGGTTGAAGAAGCTCCCAGAGAACCATTGAGTAATATTTAAAAAGCTGTGCTCTCCCTCCTTCACGTGCCCTGGGTAGTTTGATTCAACTGGCCCACCTCCTCTTTTCTGGGTTAGTAGTCTTCCAAATGTATCAGACCCTTCCCTTTCCACTCAGCCTACACAAACTGTGCCAAAGCTGAAGCAGGCAGTATGAATAGCTCCAAATCACATACACACATATACACATCCTGGCACATCAGAAAGCCCTCTATAAATACTGTTTCAGCTTTATTCCTGTGATTCTTGTCAAAAACCAACCTCAAGATGATTAGGATGGAGCCCCACAAAAATGAACTTTGAGCTGCATGCCACTCTACGAATATTCCCCCCCCAAAAAAAAACAACTGTAATAAGTAATCTCCAATGACATGCAGGCGAAGTCATCCAGGAGTCAAGTATATACTAATGTTTGCAATGTGTTTCTACTGCACACAAATAAAATCCTGAGCCAGGTGTGATGGTCACACACCTGTAACCCCAGCATTCTGAAGATGGAGACAGGAGGATCATTGAGTTCAATGCTCATCTGGGCTACACAGTGAGATTTCATTTCAACAAAAGAAGAAAAGGTGTATGCAGGTAGGCAGAAGGGTAGACAGTGAAGATGGGCACAGTCATGAGACAAAACAAAAATAGCAAGCTGTCTTGAAACGCTGTTGGGGCTAGATATAGGGATGTTTGCTGCACAATTATTTCAACTTTCCAACATGTCTCTAAAAAATGATAAAGAACAATCCTTCATGCAAAAACAAAATAAATGGAGCTTGCTGAACTGTATTTTACAGAAGTCAGAATAAGAAATGGCTGTGAATCCTAAGCAGGCTTTCAAGTAAATCCTCTAGCCAACCGTGAGATAGTCCATTTTAAAAAAATCCCACAATGTAAAAACTAGAATTCGTGTGAGTATCAGGAGAACACACTGTGGACTGTAGACTTGCACCTTGGCTGGGTGAAGCTTTGAGAGCTGCTCACACCCTTTTCACCCCTGTGTCTTCCACTGGTAAAATGAGAGTGAGGTCACTGTTACAGAGTTGCCAGGTGGCCAAGGGCATCTCACAGGGTGCCCAGCACAATAGGTGGGCTAGCACCCCTGCTCACTGTATGGTTCCAGGGTGCTCCTGTGTTGGCATGTTTCCACACATGCTGTGGCTCTTGGTTTTGGAGGTTTCAGCCCATAACTGGGTCAGTCCAAGGTGTTGGGTCTATGGAAGCACATCACGGAGGAGGCACAGGATAGGGTATGTGTGGCAGGGTACACACACTCCTTTCACAGGAAGGAAGGAGAAAGCAGAAGGAGCTGGCCAACAGTGGCCAGAGCTCCCATCAGGCTTCTCTTTTAGCCTATGGGCTTCTGGAGAATACACAGATGCAGACTGTATTACTTCCCAAGGCCAGGTTTAGGGGTCTGTAATGAGGATTTGCCATGAAGCTACAGGCTGAGTGAGCACTCCCAGCTTGCTGATGTTAGGGTACTGAGGTCATCCTTTCTGGGATATTGTGATACCTTACCTAGGTGAATCTCTTAGAACCATGAGGATAAGTGGGGATAGGGCAAACTGGTGATGGAAGGAGAAGAGAGACAGAGGAGGCAGAGTAGCTTCTAGTCTGTTGCTCTGACATGCAGTGTAGAAGATTTGGAAGTCAAGTGTACTATCAGCAAGACCAATATGATGATGTAACATGGGCTGGAATAGTTCTCAGTATATGAAAAACATTTTGGAGGCAAAAGTATGCTCGTGTTTTTTTGGGGGGGTATATAAAAATAAAACTACAAAAGGACAGCATGGGAAATATTTATCTAGAATTTCAATGAAGCAAGTTTAGGGAGGCAAGTAACTGTCAATGAAGCTTGCCCATTACTGACAGCAAATGATGTCAGCTCGGGCTTTAGCTACACTGCTGAGTTACTGCCTAGATTAGCGCTAGGGACAATTGTCCTGTTGAGAGTCTGTCCCTGTGGCCAGCAGACCAGCAGCAGCCTGGGAGATAAGTGTGTGGTGAGGAGGAGAGAGGTGGTGCTGATGGGAGAAGCCGTCAAAGCAGAGATCAGTGTGGATGCCACACACCAGAACCTCCTCCAGGACGCATGCTCCCTAAAAGAATCTTGTATTATTTTGTCTAGACAAAAAGAAAAGTTCTCCAGGGGTCACCAGAGAATACAGAATGCTACAAAAGCATTTCACTTTTGTTTTTCTTCCTCACCTGCTGAGGAGACCATTCCCTGCACAGAGAAAGGAGAAAGCAATAGTGCTTCTGGCCCAAAGAAATCACCCAGAGAGCAGGAAATTCTCGAGTGAAGTGATTTTCTTCCAGGTTGGGTGGACAGACTCTAGGCAGCAGCTAGTTGGCAGCTGAGGGTGCAAACAGGTCAGGAAGTAAGACTGGGGATGCCCAAAGGTCATTTTATTTCCCAAAAGGAGGGTATATACTTGCAATTTGAATTGGATATCCGGCAAGGTTTTCTCCTGATTCTCATGGGCTCTCAGTATATATACAGCAAGATGTAACAAGAAGGCTGGGATGTTGCAGCATACCATGAATGAGGCATACTCTCTTAATTCTTCCAGCTTGTAACCCAATGCCCACTCTACCCCAGCAGCTATGGATGGGGTGATGATACAATGATGGGTGAGTTTTGTTGTGCAAGTTCATGTTGTGCAAGCAGAGGCCTACATCCAACAGGACTTACACTAGTTCTCAGGGAACTCGGAGCTATGACCTGCATTATGAAGGGAAAATTATATAGTGACAATGTGGGAACACTAAGCCAGCCTGTGACTGAGGGATCCTTTGGGGGGAGTTGAGAGTGGATGTGAAAGCAAGAAGGATGAATGTACCCAGCAGTTCTGTAACATGCTTTACCCCAGCTCCGTTTCAGGTAACCTGGGGAGCTGTCACAGGAGTATCTTGACTGCCTGTCTTGAAGCCATTCCAATTTAACTACACATAGCTAGGCTTGCACGATGAACAACCTGGGCCCAGTGTTTGAAGAAACTGTACTTAGTTGGGAGTCAGGTCTGCTCTGACACACATTTCTGTTCCCTGGTCCCTGGAACATGGCGTTCTCTTCAACTGAGAAGGAAGAGGTTTGTTTTTCTCCTCCCTAGCTTGGGACCTCCTGATAATGTCACATGTCTAATCAGTTCTTGGGACTTCCTGTAGAGATCAAGAGACATGACATGCATGTGTCTACATCTGTGATGCCTGTAGTGGGAAAGAGGGCACCTGTGCTGTGTGAGCTCAGTGTGGCTCATGGGCATTTGCCAAGGAGGCCAGGAGCTGATAAGATGTCTGGGCATTGCAAAGGTGCTGACCTAGGAAAGTTTTGCCAGGAAAAGTCATAGGATATCAGCACCTCACCTGCCTATTTATCAAATGGAAGCCACAGCCTTTCCTCCCAGGGGACTAGAGCAGGAGATTGTTATGCTCTCTGCGTGGGGTGGGGGTGGGGATTCTCACCAAGTCCTTCAGTTGTTCTGAAAGTTTATCTCTCTCTTTCTGTGTCTCTGTGACACAGTGCTTTTTGTAGGTATCACAATGAAGCTTCACTCAACTGTTAATCTGAATGGATCTCCCTGTGTCAGCATCCTGGAAGATGCTATTGAAGGCTTAGGGGATGGAGCACTGCCATGTGCATGTTTACACACACACACACAGATAAGAGGAAACAAGGTATGCATTCCAAGCCCCCTGACTCAATTCATTTAACACATTTTTACCTTGGCTATGAATGAAGGACTGGAAGGAGGAGAAGGAGGAAGCTGTCACAGGGAGGTGGTTGTGCACTGAAACCTATCCTTGAGAAGAGGGTACATGCTAGGAAGAAACCTGAGTGATTATAGCAGAGCTTCATGTGTCCTCATATGGAACCAGAAGCAAAGCAGGCAGCTGGGAGTTGCACTGGCAGCCACCAATAGCCAGAGAACAGGGCCACTCACATCACCAAGGCAACTGTGATCACTTTGAAAGACAATGATGTCATCTTTAAGATAAATTCTCCTTTTCCATCAAACTGACCCTTGCGTATCATGGGCAGCATCTTCCCAATGAGACAGGAGTCACACACAGTAGGGTGAATAACCATCCCACTTTGCATACTATGGTCAGTTTTCTGTTCTTAAAGTTCTGAATCTTAGGGAAGCCCCGCCCCAGGATCTGAGCTCAGAAAGGGCTTTCTCAGGAGTCAAGAAGCATCATGTGATGCGCACTTCAGCCTTTCACAAAATCCTAGAGGGCCCATCTGAGCAGGAACTCACACTAAACACCCAGGTGTGAAGGGTCACAGTGAACACCCAGCTGTGAAGGGTCACAGTGAACACCCATGTGTGAAGAGCCACAGTGAACACCCATGTGTGAAGAGTCACAGTGAACACCCTGGTGTTAAGGGTCACAGTGAACACCCAGGTGTGAAGGGTCACAGTGAACAACCAGGTGTGAAGAGCCACAGTGAACACCCAGGTGTGAAGAGTCACAGTGAACACCCATGTGTGAAGAGACACAGTGAACACCCATGTGTGAAGAGCCATAGTGAACACCCATGTGTGACAGCCACAGTGAACACCCAGGTGTGAAGAGCCACAGTGAACACCCAGGTGTGAAGAGACACAGTGAACACCCATGTGTGAAGGGTCACAGTGAACACCCAAGTGTGAAGAGTCACAGTGAACACCCATGTGTGAAGAGTCACAGGGAACACCCAGGTGTGAAGGGTCACAGTGAACACCCAGGTGTGAAGAGTCACAGTGAACACCCATGTGTGAAGAGCCACAGGGAACACCCAGGTGTGAAGAGCCACAGGGAACACCCAGGTGTGAAGGGTCACAGTGAACACCCAGGTGTGAAGAGCCACAGTGAACAACCATGTGTGAAGAGCCACAGGGAACACCCAGGTGTGAAGAGCCACAGGGAACACCCAGGTGTGAAGGGTCACAGTGAACACCCAGGTGTGAAGAGCCACAGTGAACACCCAGGTGTGAAGAGCCACAGTGAACACCCATGTGTGACAGCCACAGTGAATACCCAGGTGTGAAGGTTCACAGTGAACACCCAGGTATGAAGAGCCACAGTGAATACCCAGGTGTGAAGAGTCACACAGAAGCTTAACTGAAGAGAGCTCAGCCCAGGCTGCAATTGCCACTGACTTACTGGATTTTCCTTAAGGTCAGTAGAACTAAGAGGGGAAGGACACTAAAGAAATAGCTGCATGTTTTGACACCTCCAAAGCCATTACAGTCCGTGGCCCACACAGCAGGAGAGCTCTGACTGACCAGCTGTTTGGAACCTTTACCTGAACCTTTACCTGATGCCCCAGGTCTAGTGCTCCACAGAAAACATGGCAGGAGGAAGGCAAACCATTGGCCACAAAGGTGGGGGAATTCTAGAGATCCAGCGACTGCCCAGGAAAGGACAGTGTAGCCCATGAGGGGCTGGGAGGGGCTGCTTATGAGGGTCTATCATCCCATCAGCCACATTCTGCAGTAGGTGGTAGAGGTCATCTGGTTTCAATAGTGACAGCTAGAGTGACAAGAATCTGTTCAGTGTCATCTTGCCCCATATCACCCAGGACCCAACTTAAAGCCCCCAAACACTTTATAAACAAATATGCTATGTAAATCCTTAAACATATACTGACTTTCCAGAATAGATAAGGGGAACCCAAGAGCTAAGTCGGTCCAAGAAATAATCATTGGTCTTGTGGATTCCATGTAGGCAGCTGACCGAAAGCTGAGATCATGTGGGAAATGACAGCTGTGTCTCCTATGCTGGCTAGAACATGTTAGCTCTACTGACCTTTCCTCCAAGCATGCCTGGGGTGTATACTGGCCAGCTTCCTCCTCACCTCCAAACCTTCAGCTGGCCATGTCTACTGCAGCCCCTCTCATTCTCTGTCCTTCATGTCTACCTCTTAACTTTCCTGATCACTTGGTCTACTCTTCCAGATTATTTCAATTTTGCTTCTTTTTATCTTTCTACAAGGCAGAGGAAATCAGTCTCAGGGAAAGCAAGCCTGAGTATTAAATGTGTAGACTACCACTTGTTAAGCTGTATTGCCTTGGTTTTTAGCTCCTCCTGACACAGAGGTCTTTTCAACCCTGTAGGAGAAAGTGTCTATTTTGAAAAGCTTCAGCTGGTGAGATGTGTGTAACTATTGAGAGTAAGTGTGTATGTCCACACAAGTATGAGTTTGAAAAGCTTATAAAACATATTAGGCACTGGAAGACATTAATAATATAATACTAATACCCATTTGTTATAATGAAAATTATTTATACTTCACCAATTATGAATTCCTAGGAATTTCCTCTTGATATTATCAAACCATGGTTGACTAGCTCACAGAAAGGGCAGGATGGGAAGCGTCAGATAGGCTATACTCAGTGTTTTCCAGAATATATATGGCAGTAAAGAATACATATAATTATCCCAAACATTACTTAGAGCAAAGTCCCTTTGTAGACAGTTTAACTCAGCTGATGTATGGGTTCTAACTTCTGAAAAGTCTGATTCAGGTTCAGATGTCACCTATAGACTTCTTGTTAAGAAATGTGATTTTAGGAGCTCAGAAACACAGCCCTCACTAAATGGTCCTCACTAAATTACTTAGGACTTCTCCAAGAGGTTCAGAGCAACCAGTTCTGGAACTCAGCCTCTGGGAAATGGCTGCCTGGGGCCCAGAGGAGACTCAGGGTTGTACTCACAGTCTTCTGCCTCCCATGACTCCATCTTAATCATCCATGACACAAGTTCAAAAATACACCAATTCTATAGACATGGGAAACCAAAAGGGCCCCAAAATAAAGGTCCCAGGTGCCTTCTTGAGGAGCCTGTGTGAAGCCTGTTACCCTGCAGTGCTGCTAGATAAGGACCTGAAGTGGGCTATACCTTCAGTGAAGATAGTTTACATCCTTAATAGGAAATGTAACTTCTTGCATGCCTACACAGTCACATCTTCCTAGCCATGGCTGCCTTCAAAATAGGACAGGCCCAGGCAGATGGTGGTTAATCAGGGAACTGAGCCTAATGGATTGTGAGGGAGTTTGGAAAACTGCTACTCAGGGGTGCCCATGACTAGTGATGAGGGAAGGACAGATTTTCCCAGCTCCATGTCCTAGCAACCTTTCCTTTCCTCTTTCCCATTAGACCTCTAATTGGGGAACAACGAGCTCTGTCTGTCTTATTCAAGGCAACAGCAGCCTATGTGAAAGAGGCCCAGCCTTGGGAGGACACAGCCTGGGCAACAAGTACCTTTTGCATTAAGTCCAGTCCAAGAGACTTGAATTCTCTAGCTTTGTGCATTTCACATATGAAGTGAAGATTAACTTTCTATAGACCTCTTCAAGGACAGCACAGTTTTAGATGCAGAGATGATCTCCTGGAAAAATCTAAAGTCCCCTAGCCTCGTTGTTATTAGCATAACTTTCCATATCCAGGAGGCATGTGCAACTACGGAAGTCAGTGAGCTCACAGGGCAGTCTTGAGATGAAGCACAGCTTGGAAGCCAGGTGGAATTTTTACTGCTTCGGGGGCTGCAGTTCTCTACAGTGTCTAGGTGGGAAACAGGTATGCATGCCTGCCTGCATCAGACTGTACAGAAAGAGACCCAAGGGAAGAAAAAAATTGATGCTCTGCTGTAAGACTCTGAATTCCCTGAGAGCTATGCATTATGCTGGCAGATGAAAGTTGGTAGTGGAGATAAGTGATGTCATTGAAGGCTAAAGGTGATGCATTCCCAGTAGGAGCTCCAGGGAGCAAAGTGGATTCTCAGCCTGTCCCTGCACTAGCGCTAATTTGGGCTTAGAAGGGGGACAGGAGTGGGTTCAGCTTAAACATTGCCACATGGGCACCAGGCAGCATGCAGAGCTGGCTTTTTTCATCCTGAGTCAGCTCTTTTCTGCCCAGCCCTCAGTGGTGCCCTCCAGAAGCTGGGTTGCACAGTCAGCTTCACCTCCATTTCTGTTACCCACGCTGATGCTCACCTTTCTCAGTCTTGCAGCTCCTGTGCCAGAGCGGATGGCATCCATCAAGGCTTGCCTGGCATCCACTGTGTTGCTGAGGGTGCCTGTGCTGAACCTGGAAACTGATATGGAGGCCTGGGAGGATGGAGGGGGTGGTGGTGGCAGGACAGGTGGGGGTGGAAGGCCATGGTCTTCTTGCTGAGTTTTGTCCAAACCTGGAGCCAAGAGCGCAGCATCTCGGAAGCTCTGAAGCTCTTCAGAGGCAAGGGATGACACCTAATGAGACATTTAAATGATTACTACAGTGAGTGCTCATGTACCCCATCTTATGTGTGACACATCATGGCAATGGCATCATAAATGCGATGAGATCATAAATGTGGGATTACTATGAATAGAATCAATACCCTATAAAAGAGACTGTCATGTGAAGCCTTTGTATGAAGGTACTAGGAACCACAAAGACAACTCTAGGCATCACCAGTTCTGTGGCTGCCATGATCTTTGACTTCTAGCTTCCAGAACTGTGGGGAATGAACCCCTGTTGTTTCTAAGGCACCCATCTCTGTTGCCTTGTTCCAGCAGTCTGCCAGACTCAGGCAGTTACAATTTGTGTAAAGGTCCTTTCTAAGATTATAGTACATAGCTACCCATTTCACAGTCAACCTCAAACAGCCCTTTAACGATGAACCACAGGAAACAGGCATCCATCTCCTGATGACTTATACACATATCCCTGTGCTCTTCCAAAGTGTAGCTCAAAGGCACCATGTACGGCAAGAGTACTCTCTTCACACGGAGGATAGAAAAAGAAGCCAGGCACACAAACTTGAATAACTAGGGGTGGGGGTTGATATCCACTAAAAGCACAGCAGAAATGTACAAGTCACATCATTCCTTAAATCCCATGTATGACAGCTACAGGTGCATTGTCTTGCTTCTAAACTCCATATTTTGTCTACAGTTGTACATGTTCAGGGCTAGATTCACAGCAGCCTCATTCTGTGAGGGCAGACAGTGGCCTAGTTTTCTTACCCCAATATCATGACCATGAGAGAATTTGGAAAGTGTTAGTGTACAGGGTAGGCCTGCAAAAAAGGCAGGAAAATGCTGGCGACCTCTCACTTTCTATGAGCAGTAGCCATGACAGCTGCCTGGAGTTGGGTAACAATGTGCCAAGTAAGTAGAGTTTGCAGTTCTGATGGTGACTGGCATCTAGCCAGAGTAAGGGACACTTGGTGGTGCTGGCCTAGGTTGCTGTGGAGAAGGGTAGACAGTATTTTGAACCTGTTACGTATGGGAGGCACTTTTTCTTACCTTCCTCAGGCTGAGAGTCCCACTGTGGCCCCGGATGGCTGCCAGAAGGGCAGATCGCTCACTCTCTGTCTCCATGTAGGATGGTTTCTTTGGCCTTCCTTCTGAAATATGTTCTGTAGTCTAGAATATTAACAAGGTTAACATATTTCACTCTGACAATAAGGAAATGCTAACTCCCTTTCAGCGGAGGCCTATAGCGTTAATTCCACTCAATCTGTCTGCTTAAAGGTACATTCAGAGGGTCCCAGAAGAGCTTTCAACTCAGCCACAGCATCAAAGCATATGTGCACAACCATTTTCTCTTCTAGTTTCAGCACAGTATTCGGAGATTTTACTGAGCCATTCAACATGTGTAGACCAGGCTTTGAGCTAGACTACGTTGCCCAAATGTAGGATGATGGAAGTGTTCTGAGCGCATGCAGGGATGTGGGGCTAAGCCCACTAGAGTTCAGTTCATTAAGGGTTTTTCAACTTAGCATACCTTCAGCTTTCTATGGGCTACCATGATGTAATCCTGTAGTCAGTTGAGGGGCAGCTATCTGAGAATGAAAGGCTACAGATTTAGGGTTGCATCAATTGTCTCTTACTATGAGATTATTCCTGCTATCCTATCTTTCTCTAGATGACATGTAAATCTTATAAATACACTGAAATCTTCTAAAGCTGGATGAGAATGTTCCTGGGTGACATTGGGCCAGTACATTTAGGATCAGCCTACCTTGTTTCCTCAACGAAAATGAGAGGAGATAACTCTTCATTATTAGCACTGGCTTAGTCATAATATTTTGATGTATTAAATGAGCTGATATGGAAAGGATCTCAAAATTCTTGCTTTTGTTTTGTTCTTACTGTAGAATGACATTGCAATGCCATCACATAAAGTTTCAGTCAATAATATACCACACTGTGACAGAAGACTCTTAAGACTAAAAAGGGCTGAAAGACTCCTGTCTTTCAGTGACACTGTAGCCATAGTAATATCCCACTGTAATGCCTTTTGCAGGTATTTGGAATGTAGGCAAGCCTACGCATTGTACTGGTAGAAATCTAGAGAGGTATGACACACAGTTACATACAGTTGTAACTCTGGATTATGACAGTGGGTGACTATGTTATTGTATCATGCATTTACTATTCTATAGGTTCTATGGTATTCCCTTAGCTATCTCCCAAATGACGAGGTCTGCTACAACAGCAGCATCCTTTTCATCTCCTGTTAATGTCATTTGATGTAGGAAGAAGTCCCTGCTGAGTGCTGCCCTGTTGTCATACAAGCTTTGTGTGACACCTCATGATGTTCCCACAACAGTGAAACCAAACTGCAACACAGATCTCTGAATGTTTAGCTGTGTTCATCAATACATGGCCCTGCCTGAGTCTTGCTATCTCAGAGTGTCAAGATGTTCTCCAGAAGCTCACAAAAGGCACAGTCCTCAGCCTGTTACCACAAGGAGCTGGTGGAGACTTTAGGAGTGGCATAAGGTGGGACATCCAAGGTCACTGGAAGGAAGTCCTTGAAGGGGATGGTGGGACACTTGTCTTTCATTTATTTCTCTGGTTATGAGGCGAGCATTTGATCTGCCATGTGTTCTCAACACACTGTGTTGCTTTGCTACAAGCTCAAAAGAAACAAGACAACTGACCATGAACTCAACCCTTCAAACCTTGAGCCAAGATAAACCTTTCCTAAGTTTTTCAGGTAATTTGTTATGATAACACAAAGCTTGACAAAGTGCTTCTGGATGGGAGTACAGATGGTCCCACCCACTGGCCTCATTATTGCTCTGGCCTAGTGGATGGATATTTACTGATTGACATCTTTTCTGTTGGATTTCTGGAGCCCAACAAGATAAAGCCCATCGGCCTCTCTAGTGCATTGATTCAAATGTTTTAGAAGAAGGAAACAGAATGTAGTTAAAACAAAACCAGCAAACCTACAGTGTTGTCTTTGCAGTATTTCCTTCAGTCCCATTCTCAAGATCTACCATGGGGATGAAAGCCCTGCTCAGGCGCTCCCTGTACCTGACCCCTGATGCCCACCACATTCACCTTGCGGAGCTTGTCCCTCCCTCCTGATGAGTGGATAGCTTCCATTAGGGCACTGTGCAGAGAGGTGTCTTTTGGAACTGGCCTTTGAACAACAGGCTTGAATTTTTTCTTTGGCCCAAAAATGCTGGATGGTAGAGCATCCTCTGTGTCTTGAACATTTGTAGTTAACGGACTAGACTTCTCTTCTGTCTGTAAGATGATGTAGCTGGTAGGGCTAGACTCTTTTAGACAGTGAGGAGGTTCACAATTTCCTGGGGGCCATGCAGAACCATTCATGAGTATCCTCCCAGAGTCACGGGCCTCTGCCAAGAGCAGAGGGGGTGGGTGCATCCTGTCTGGTGCCTGTGTGGGGTTAGATGTTGAGCTCGTCTTTTGGTTACTTGTAGTTTGCTTTTCATTGAAACCACAGCTCAGTCCCACAGAAACACGATCCCGCTGGGAAGATCTGACTGGGAGGAAATTAGAGTTTCTGTGAACAGCAGCAGGACACTCTTGAGTTGATGACTTCCCATATGAGCTTCTGACCTCCACCCTGGGATGGTCTCCCGCTGGTATCTGCTCACCAGGGTTGTTGGAAAGGCAGATAGAGCCCTGGTTTAAAACATGCTCATGCTGTTGTGCCTTCGAGTATAGGTTAGGAGCTTCATCATCTTTCCCGGTGGGAGGTGGTCTAACCAGCTTTGACTCTTCATGACCCTTTTCAGCAATCTTCTTATGTGGTCTCACCACATCAGCATGGACTTTTGGAGGCCCCATCTTCTTGGCAATAGCAGAGGCCATGTACTGGCTGGATGTTCTTCTCTGAGGCTTGAGGAATGTGACTTCTGTGGAGTTAGCTGCTGGCACTTTCACATGACAAGAGACTGTTGTACGTGGCCGGCTTCTCTCATCCTCCTGGTCTGCCCCATATTCTGGTGGAACAGGCTGCTGCTGGGGAGTGGGCAGCGTGAAGGCTGCCTTCAGGCCATTATCCTGCTGTGGTTTTGCTGGTGTGGCAGTGGTGGTGATGGTGGTGGAGCTTTTGGCTGTAGCCTCTGCTGGTCCATTCAGGTATTTTTCCATTGAGTTGCGCCTCCAGAACTCTTTGACTTTTCCAATAGGTTGCCCATCTGTTTCAACAACAGCTGATGAGTGGGATATGGTCCTGCTGCCATTCATGTGAGGACTCACAAGATTCCCTAGTTCATCAATCTTAATGGCACCAGTGGAGAGGGACACACCCCTGTCATAACACCTCATCTCTGATTTGGGAGGAACAATTTTATATGTAGTGAGGCCATACTTGAGTCCATAGCTTCCCCCTGAGACTTGGCCATGATGAGACCATGGAGGTGGTGCTGAGATGGAGTTTTCATCCTTCCCATCTTTTTGATTCGCTGGCAGTGTATTTACTCTGTGACCTGCCTGTGTCTTCTCACAGTGAGTAGAACCATGCACCTTGCCTTTATCCTTTGCTTTTAGGTCATCTATAAAAAGCTTTGAAACAAATGAAGTAACTCTGGGGTCTATTTCAATTGGATTCTCATCTTCAGATGTGTTGGCTAAGATTGATGACTGATTCCTCTTTCTGATATCCTGGGAAGGAGGGGAGGGTTCAGGCTCTTTTCTATTTGACCTTACATATGACTGGTGATGCTCATTCTGAAATGGAGACAGGTGAGATCTTTGGCTGGCAATGGCCCCTGTGTTACAAGCAGCAGCACTATTGCTTCTACTGGAGAATAGCCCTGAGTCAACAGGCTCATCAGAAACTTCCCCGATAAATGTAATTGGGATGTCATCCACGCCATTATCAGGGATTATGGCTTCTTGCAGACTGTGGTTAGACACACCATTTATGGAGCTGGTTAGAGAGCTGGTATCTGTTTCATAATTTTCTTCTGTTCCTGCAGAGAAAGAAAAATACAAGTCACCAATTGGCACCCTTTGTAGAATTTCCAGTGAGTTAATGCAAGCATGGCCAATACTTTGATTTCCCCAGGGATTACTACTGTTTTTTTTTTTTTAAGCATACATGTTAAATGTTATCTTGATTTATAATTCACAACTGCCTGGAGCAGAGAGCCATTTGCAGATCCATGATGTTTTAGGCTGAGATGATTTTGCCAAGCCATCCAATTATTAAACAGATTCTTACATTTGATGTTCTGGAAAATGTCTCTCAACTGAACTGGGATTTTGTCCTTCTTATTTCTGTGTCCACTAAAAGCACAGCAAGATATGTAGAACAATTTGCTTTAGCTTTAATTTCTTAAAGAGAGAGTAAGTTTTGGTACTTTCAGAATTACACGGATTCTTCATAGCACTAAATTACACGATGGGTCATGGGGTTACAATCTGTAAGAGACAACATGGCTGGCTCAGTTTCCCAGCTGTGTCAATGGGATTCCAATGAGAAGAGACAGAAAACTGAATTAGACAAGATCAGGGTCACTTTTTAAAGTCTGTTTTTAATCCTTGTTTTGTTTTTCTAGTTAATTTTTGATGTATGCCATTAAGTAAATAGTGTAGCTTTTTTTGTCTAAAGGAGTTCCTGCTAACTCACTGAAATTGTTTGCCTCTGTCTTGACCTTATAGTGTTATTTTCCAAGAAACATGTTAAGAGTGGTACCATTGGGTGTTCCATGCTAAGGGTGTTTATTATGGACAAAAGATTGTGTATTTTGCAATACAAGCAAGAGAGAGTTATGTTTTAATAAAGACAGTTGCTTCTCTTTATGTCAGATTGTGTCTCCCTACTTCATTTTGGTATTCTGAATCTGGTATATTTAATGTGTGCAGAATACTAATTAACACACAAAAGCAGTGTGGCTGGTCATACATTTAAAATATTAGTGAGATGCTTAATATTGCTTGGAGCCCTGACCAAAAAAAAAAAAAGTCTATCAAGAACAGCCCTCACCTGAGAGAGGAGTTCAGCCCTTACACACAGGCAAAACACATCCAAAACAAGTTGCAATCCTGAGACTTCTTTCTTGTGGAGTCACACCAAAGTACTTGGAAAAAGTGACTTCCTGTAAGGTCATACAGGATGCTATCAAAGTAGGAGGCTTGTGGCGGTTACCTTCCAGGTTTTCTTCAAGTTCTGCCAGGGTTTGATGGAAGTGCCCAGCAAGGAATAGGTCTTCATCATCATTTGGAGGCATGGTGACTTTCTCATTTCTAAGGAAGAGCAAAGAAGAGAAAGGAAGAGTGCTTGATTTCCTAGTACTAGAAATTTCGGTTCATATTCAAAGCTAAGTAGTCCACATCCACTACAGCACTTTTGTCCTTGGAACTAGACATTATTTGCATGACTGATGTGTGTATACATGGGTATATAATATGAGGCATATGAGTTATGCATGTAATACATGATAAGTTTGGAATGTTATATTCCCATTAGCCTCCAAACGTTATCAACACCTGAACCCTATGTAGTTGTAATGTGGTCACCGTGCTTTCATTCTGTTACAGCGGACAAGTAAACATGCTGGTAGGTCACACGCACATGTCTGAGTTGCACTACACCTTCTAAGAAGTGAAGCACCTAATGATCAGCTGTGTGTCATGATGCTGGGGCTGGGCCTCCCCTCTAACTCTAAACTGCCAGCCTGTTACTAAACACCTGCATTTTATCAGTTTCCCTCAGGCTGTAGTCACACAGGCTTCAGGCATTGGTGCAGGACACGTTTGAACTTCCTAGGACATCAGAATCTCAGAGAGGAGCATGTGGGGCTGTATGGGAAATATTCAGAAGTCCTTCAGTTTTGCAAGCCCTATGCCTCCTTTGTGCTTCCCCACTGCAGTGATCCAGCTGCAAGATTTGGAAAGGTAGAAATAATTTATGCCTCTACAATAAGGGCTTGCATAATGTCTGACATGTTTCTTTTTAAAATCACATTATTGTATCTTAATTTCTGCACTGGGCAGAAGATGGGAGATACAGGGGCTTGGGAGGTAAACTAGCCTCGGATTTTTTTATTGTCACCATAAAGACCACGACAAGAGGAACAGAATACATTATGCCTGCTGTAATAGTATGTGAGTTCCCATTCTTGACCCTCCCTGTGGTTTCATCCTTGGAGGCCTTCAGAGGAAGTTCCAGAAGATGGCATGCCTCTGTGCTAGAGGGGCACCCTTTGCCTACTGGACCCTAAATAGAGACTGTTTGTATAAATCTCATTATTACAACCCTCACAAATGATTTATAAGGTAAGTGGTGTTGGCATTATCATTGTTCAGATAGGAAATTCTAAAGAGAGACCAACTGACATGTGCAAGGTCACACAGCATCCAAAGCCAGGTGCACCTGCTCCAGAGACTGAGTAAGGATAGGCTACATTGACCAGGTGGCCCAGCCATGTCTAGGGTCAAGAGGGACAATGTGGCCCCCTGTGGCACAGGGCATCCTAAGATATGTCATCCTGCTGCTCAGTAGAGGGAGGTCATGATTGATTTGCGTCACAGGGACAATGGCATATGTGAGACAACTGCTGCTAAAACAATTTGAAAGCTGCCTCTGCAAGGGCCTTTGCCTCTCCTTCCCTATTGTGCAAAAAACAGACATGTCTATGGCAATTGTCAGTCCTCAGTGAAAGCTGAAGGTTCCTTTCCGCTGATTGTTAAAATTGAGGACCAATTTCCATCATTGCTAATCAGGCCCAGATAATGATGCATGAAATGTGCCTTGTACAATCCTCACTTACGCAGCAAAATTTTTATTCTAATAAATGAGCCTTTCTTTCTTAGTGACTATGTCCATTTGGGAGCCAGGAAGTAGCTTCAGGATCGGCCTCTGCTAATGTCCTGTGACAGGCTGGACAAAAGGGGCTGGTTGGAGATGTGTGTGCATGCAAACCAATTAATAAGGACCACAAGAGGTGCCCAGTTGTCCTTCCCACTGCTTTGCTTTTGGCCTTTAATTGTTTCAATTCAGTTTACTAAAGCTGTTTTGTTTTTTCAGGGAATGTGATGGAAAAAAAATACATTCATTCAAATATTTACTAGAATATATAGCAGAGGAAATATGGAAATTTCTAGATGAAATGGTACTCAACATGTAAAATAGATCACTTTTTATATTTATATTTTTAGTATAGGATGCTTAAAGCCCAGCCAAATAGTATTATATTACATATAATAATATATATGTGTGTATATGTTTTACATCAAAGTATTTGTCTTCAAAGAATGTATGGTTCTATCACTCAGGAGACATTGAAGAGAAGATTATCAGTAAGAATTAAGACTAAATTTCACCAATTTATTCTGAATATTAAAATAGAAAACACCTTTAACTAATTAAACTTCAATGAATATAAGACATACACACCTGCTGTTGAATTTAAATGGAAAACAACACCGGATCATGTATCTTTATCTTTATAAGGAAACAATACAATGGGAGGAAAAAATATAAATACAACAGTATTCTTTGTATTCTGTGAGGAAATCTAAAATATTCATCAGTAATGAGAGCTGTCTACATTGTAAAGGGCAATGAAATCAGTAACTCTGACATCAGAGAGCCTGTGGAGAAATGCAGTCCAATCAGTAACCATGACAATCAGAGAGGCTATGGAGAAATACAGACTACTAATGCTGCTTCTAGCACAATGGAAAAACCCAAGACACAGAACTATATATAGGATAACCGTGATGACATAAATGCCACATACGCCTGTGGACAAGGTTGAGCTAGGAATAAGCTAGTGTGTTTTACTTAAGAGGGGGATTTACAGAGGCTGTTTTAACATAAAGTACCTTGTGTGATAAAGTAATTTTTTTAAAAGTGCATACTTATATATTTGTGTGCATTTATGTGCATGAGTGTGGAAGTTTTGGAGACAGGGCCTCTCTCTAGAGTTCTCCATGTAGGCTA
This sequence comes from Phodopus roborovskii, assembly GCF_943737965.1. Classification (NCBI taxonomy): domain Eukaryota; kingdom Metazoa; phylum Chordata; class Mammalia; order Rodentia; family Cricetidae; genus Phodopus; species Phodopus roborovskii. The sequence continues at coordinate 5,998,417 of NW_026126547.1, forward strand.
GGTGTCTGGTCAGTGAGCTACAGGGATCCTCCTGTCTCTGCCTCCATTGTGCTAGAGAGAGAAACACGTGTCATCACACGGGGCTTTAAAAAAAAATGTAAGTTCTAGAGATTGGACTCAGTTCTTCATGATCATGTGACAAGTACTTTACTGACCTGTTTCCCAAAACTGATGAGCCCATTTTAATGTGGAAAATTAAAACTGTCTTCAGACTCTAGTTAATGATTTTGTTCTGTTGTAGAAGAGTTTCAATGCTTTTCACATGAATGGTATGCAAGGCCTCCTTTCCCATAGGAGTTTACTAGTCCCAAGATCTTACTGGCCAATAGTTTGGAGCACACTCAGCCTATTACTCCTACTACTCAGGACCAGTCTCAACTACTCTAGCCATCAGTAGCAGCTCTAAGTGTGTGGGCTTTCTCTGCTAGTTTCTTTCCTGGATCTGGACCAACTGTCATGCTCAAGTCTAAGGTTCCATACTACTAAAGCTACCCCTTCATCCATGTCTTTTTCTCCCAACTAGTCCAGTCCCTTTCCTCATGTAGACTTACAGATTTCCCTCTCCACCCACTGATGCTGGCACTCAGTCTCAGACCCTGCCAGCACACTACTACTCTCCCATGGTCCTGGCCTTGGGCCCTGGCACCTGGATGTGATTTGTGCCCTTAGAGTCATAGTTATTTGGGAAGGAGTAGACATATGCCAGTAATAGCCAGCCAGGGTGCCTTACAGAGTGCAGGAGGGTCTAACCATTGCCAGGCCCTTGGCTTATGTTTCTTACGAAGCTGCCAAATCCCTACACTCTCTGAACAAGGTAGCAGTGGGTCCTCATACTGCTTCCTCAGTTTGTCCTACCTTTCATGTATCTCAAGGTTCACCATTTCCTGGGTCTGAGCTTTCTGCATGAAGGGTTATTTAGTCAAGGTCAATGCCAATGTCAATTCACCAATTTTGTCCTCCTGGCTAAGATTTCTAGGGTGGGGGTATGGACTTAATGGTGTTTGCTTTTCCTCCATACCCATCTCTGTTGTTGTAAAGGGTTACACTGAAGCATAATGCTGTCATTCCTCTTTGAAAGTCACCTAGACTTAATTACAGGCCCTGAAGAGTAGCTTCCTGGGCTTACAGGAGAGCACAAGGCATGTAGCACTGAACAGTGTCTAGTGGGCAGAGAGCAATGCATCTGCTGACCTAAAGCAAATGTGCACGGATGTTTCTTTCCCAGGGTTTTTACCCACCCCCAACAATGACAAAATCTTTAGATATAGTTCTTCTTGGCAGCTTATTGTGGCTAAGGACCAAGAAAATAGAAAGCAAACAAACATTGAGTGGGCATTTTGCTATCAGCCTGCACATGTTGAATAAACACAGCCAGAGCTATTTTCTCACACAGAACTGGAGGTGATGACTGCAGAGAATGTGATACTGTTCATACTGCTGCTGCATAAGGTATGAGGGACAAGCGAAGAACACTGGGGACTTGCAAACCCATCTGTCTGGGAGGCTCATCTGCCTCCTATGCCTTCCCTTTGGGAACTGGGAGTGGAGCTAGAGGGTATGCCTCTTATCCAGCTGTGGCAGCTTTGGCCCAGCTTGGCCTCAGCACTTGTTTATGTAGCTCCAGGCAGATGAGAATAGGGACTTGTCCTGTCTATTCAGTGCGAGGACAAATAAGAGCTTGGTGAGTTTTTCTTTCCATTTGCTATTAGAGAGAAAAGGTGAATAGCATGCTTCTGACTCATCTCAAATCATAAGACATTCACAGCGCATTGTTATGTTTGTTCTTGATCTGGCTGAGTTTCTCTAAGACATGTATACAATTGTGGAAAATGTCTCAGAGGAAAATCATGATGTTTTCAGAGAGTAGTTTAATTTGCTTATGGAGACCAAAGCAACACTGCTACTGCAAAATGATACAGGCAGCTTGAGAGCAGGCAGCCTGAGAGCAAGCAATCTGGGAAACTGGATGAGTGTTGCATATGTCTGACCCCCGCATTGCAGCTGTAAGCATTCCCCAGTGATAAGGCATTAGAGTGTGACACTGGTGTTTAATACATTGGAGGGGGGGTCATATGTGTCATTTTACATCTTGCAATCCTGTTTTAAAAGGCAGAAGTGAATGAAATTTTAATTACTTTAATTTTAGTTTCATTTATACATGTAATTAAAACATTTGCTCACTGTGCACTAGAGTTGGTTAATATTTTACCCATACAAAATTTTCAACTTGGATAGCCATGTGCCAAGTGCTTAGCAGACAATATGACTAGTGACTACAGTAGAGTGCAGCACGCCATATTTTTCTGTAGTACTGGTGATCAAATCAGGGTGTCATGTATACCAGGCAAGCATCCTAACAAACAACTTAGTGTTGTCCTCAATGCCTTCCACATTCCCGTCCTGTGTGTTCTAATGCTCCTTTGAAGGAACAACACAAAACATACTTCTAGCTGTTCCTGTAGCTACTGAGTGCTAATGGTTATACGTGTTCAGGGTTCTACATGGTGCTGTTTAGAAATGCTCCTGTGGTCACACCGTTTATAGACTCCAGGTGTTATGATCCTGGAGTTCTAGTTTAGGCATCCAGAGGCTGGATGAGGTAGACTCCAGGGAACAATCCCTCTCCAGTCTCAGTTCACATGCCCTGCAAGTATGGGAAGAATTTCTCTCAAACTGCAACTATGAACCTCACTCCTACCATCATACCATTTACCAACAAGTTAGGGTTAGGAAGGTCCTTAAAGGCTTGCTAGGCAGAGTGGAGCAATGGATGAGGGTGTGAGAGGGGTTCCTCATGACCCACAGAAAGTATACTTCTCTTCACACATAGACAACCACTTTTTAAAAAATCCTCTAAAATTCCATACATGTATATAACATGTATTGAACATATTCACCCATTCCCTTTCTCATACTCCTCTCAGTTCTGCTGAATCCTTTTTCCCAAGAAATCTCTTCCACTCTCATGTGCTTCCTTTTGTTTTTTCTATTATTTATGACCCACTACGTTCAATTAGTTTAATTAGTGAATATGGATGGGAGACTATTTATCAGAACATGAGCCATGTACCAGTAGCTACAGCACCGAGGAAAGTGACTTCTCCTTCCCCAGCGACCATTACTCATCAACAGCTCCAGATCATGTGGGAGGGGTGACCCCTCCTCCAAGCATGATGGACAAGCTGCATTTTGTGCAGGTCTTTTGTAGGTAGGTGCAACTGCTGTGAATTCATGGGTACAATGGCCATGTCATGTACAGCAGACAGTGTTTCACAGCTCTCCTCATCCTCTGGCTCTTCCATTCTTCCCACCATCCATTGTGATGCCAGAGCTATAATGTATTTTCTACTTTGGGAGGCTTTGCATGCGACTGCATTTGGCTCTACTGTTAAGAAAAAGCCCAGTCCGCACAGTCATCTCTCTTGTTCAAATCTTACAGCATTTTTTTTTTTTTGTCTAACAGAGCTCCACAAAGAACCTTAGAGCTCTGGGTTTATGATGCTGACTCACAGCCAGACAAACCGCCTGATGACAGCTAGATTGTTCTGGGGTCCACTGTTTAAAGACATTGCTAGTCCCACTCTTAGTTCTCTCAGAGTGGGATAGACAACAACCCCTCTGCTCCCTTCTCTGCCTATTATTTCTACTCAAAGATGTTACAGTTTGAAGAGGAGGCAGGCAAGCAGAGTTGGAAATCATCATAAGGATTGTCTAAAGAATTCTGTTTCTCTTATTCCTCTGTGAATTGCAAATGATAGCAATAGCAACAATACAGTATCAGTCGCCACTTTTGAAGGCTAACAATATGCCAGGCACTATTCTAAGAGGAAATTTTATATATATATATATATATATATATATATATATATATATATATGTATATATATCAATTTTACGAGGAAGAAATAGAAAGGGGAAGTGAATTTGCAGGCCAAAGGCATACTTTTGTCAAGCTATTCTTTATGAATAAAGAATGCTGGCCCAGGTTATCTATTAAGGACAGGTGTAAGAGATTTGTACATCCATCCAGTACGAATTGTAACCATTTTCCAAGGGCAAAGCTACTGGTGAAGCTCACAGTGCCACCCCCACATATCCCCAGAGCAAGGGACCACCACCACATGGATATCTTACTTGTGTGTGTCTATCTTTCAGCCAGTATTCCTCTTGGGAATTTATTTTGTGTACCAAGTTTAGAGAACAGCAATGGAAAGTTCATGTCCCAATTTTAAGGTGCAGTTTGAATTCAGGGCAGTGAAAAATTTGCAACTGGATCTAATTAAATGAGTTGATGGAAAAGCACCCCCCTTCAAACTGTATCGCATAGAATGAACTGGAAATATAGAAAACACTCTCACTCGCTTTATTGTTTTAAAAGATAGGGGTTTTACTCCCAAGGTTCCTAAACTTAAAACCTCGGCACCAGGGACACTGGGTGGTACTCACTAACACAAGCAGCAATGAAGAAGCGGTCTTAGTGGCAAATGAGTAAAGTCTACCCTCAGCTGTAGCAAACAAAGCAGTAACTACCACGTAACTGCACAGCAGAAAAAAAGATAGTAGCAGAGGGTGACCTCATAGTATTTTTGGATGGGTACTTGGGAGGAAACAATATTTTTGTCTAAGTTTTAAACATGGAAACCCAGGCAATCCCACCACCCAAATACAGATGACACTGACAAGAGAAAGGAGATAGTGGAGAAAAGCAGGATCTTTTGGGCTTTTATGGGCCATGGTTCATCTTTACATGATGTTCAAACAGCATTTAGTATAATGGAGGTGTGGCAACAAAGGGTCTCATGCTAGTAAAGTTGAAGGTCATGAGTCATTCCTATTCCCCTAGTGACTGATCCCATACTGGAGACTTTCTGCATGTTGAGGGTATCTATGACAACTCATTGGAATTCACTGGTCCTAGAGTCCTGACCTTGCTTGTTCTGGCAAAGGGTAACTTCTGATGTTCCTAAACTCCTAGGGCCTGGCATTCAGAGGTGACAGAGAGGGAGACATTATAGCATCATTATGCCTCATGCAGGATAAACCGCTTTGGGAACACAAATAGCCATCTTAATAGAATTATTTACCAATGACCTAAATTCTCTACCAAAATTAAATCAAGAACTGATAAACAATTTAAATAAACCTATAACCCCTAAGGAAATAGAAACAGTTATCAATAGTCTCTCACCCAAAAAAGCCCAGGCCCAGATGGTTTCAGCACAGAATTTTACCAGATGTTTAAAGAAGAGCTAATGCCAATACTTCTCAAATTATTCCACACAATAGAAGCAGAAGGAATATTGCCAAACCCTTTTTTACAAGGCTACAGTTAACTTGGTTCCCATATTACACAAAGATACAACTAAGAAAGAGAATTATAGACAAATTTCCCTCATGAGCATAGATGCAAAAATAAGCATCACTCTTTTAAGGAGTTACTTAATTTTATATTCATGAGTGTTTTGACTGCATGCATGTATGTGTGCATACATACATGTACATGCCTAGTGCCTACAAAGGTCAGAAGAGGGTATTGGATTTCTTAGACTACAGACTACAGTTTCAAATAGTTGCTGGCCACCATGTGAGTACTTGGAACTGAAAACATGTCCTCTGCAAGATCAACAAGAGCTCTAACCACTGAGCAAAACCTTCTATCCCCATACTCACCACTTTCATTAAGAGACTCATTTTCTCTCTAGCATTTTAAATTTGTGAGATGTGAAATACAAATCTAGACATCGGACATACTTCACACACTGTCCACATAAGGTCTGTAACCTTATGTCCACTTAATGATGCCCTTGGACCTCACCCCATGCCAGCTCCAGCACGAGAGCCAATCATTCTTACACTAAAGACATTGTTTACCACCCACCTAGCAATGCACTGTATTGCATATTTGGAAATACACACATGACATACCAGAGACTAAGAATGTATGATTTTTTTTAAGCAGAGATAATTTCTGCCAAAAAAAATTTAACCTCCTCTAAGTAAAGTTTTTCATTTCATGAAGGGAGAGAGCTGAGGTAATCTCTTGAGGGGATAACTTAGTATATCAGTCAGGATTAGAGATCAGAGATACTTTATTTCTCCACTCAGCTGACAAAGTGAATACGGTCAGAGAGAGGACAGTGATAGGGACCAGTGCTATGCAAACAGGTCTGGATTGATGCTGCTACTGAAACTTGTTGTCAAGTCAAAGAGGAAGTGGATCCTGGTGAAAAAGCAGACTCTTCACACCATGCCTGAAAATGAACCACAAGTTGAGGAGCTCCCTGGTGTGAGAAAGCAACAGCATTTCAGCCAATTAAGTCCCTGAGGTAATAGGAATGATCACTTAAATACCCAGAGACTATTTACATTTGGAAGGCAAGGACACATTCAACCATATGACATAAGGAAATTATTGTACAATTTAAAGTAACAACATTAAATTCAAACTGCAGATCTAGAAACTCCTCGTGGTCGAACAGCCAATGAAGAAGTTACTAGTTAAAACTGGTAAAGCATACACTTTTTTTTTTCAAAAAAAAATAGAGTACACAAAAACAATTTATAAAAAGGATTATCAAATTGTTAGTAAACAGATTATATAGTCATCTTTACTATCCAAGGATTATAAATTGAAGACACTTGAGATGCTATTTGATACACATGGGATCAGCAAAGCTTAGTGTCTACTAACCACAAACACTAGTGCAGACGTGGAATGACAGGGTACTACAGACACACAGAGCATCTATTTGCTGATATTCCATGTAGTTGATGGATTTTTCTGATGATCTAATTTCTTCTCTGGAAAACTCTCTATGTTAAACAGAAACATACACATAGTTTGCTTATTGCTTCCAGTCCCGAGAAAAACCTGGAATAACCTGAGTCCATCAATATAAAAAAAGATAAAGACAAAAATGGACAATATATATGGACAATATATATGTTTTCAAGGGTGATTTTTAACATCATTGAGTAGAAGTGCCTTTGGATTACACTAACCATTCTAATGCATTGCTCACAAGCATCTCATGTCTACACACAGCATGAAGATAGGACTGGAGATAACAAATAGCAAATTAGGGTGGAGACACATCCATCAAAGACACCTTGCACTGGGGTATCAATGATAATTATTTGGGTCACCCCGACGAAGAATTTTTTCATTGAAAACTAGGAGGTGGGTGTAGGTAGCTCCACCTCCAGCTAGTCCATGACTCACCTTAGAATTGAGTTCCCAGAGCCATTTTTTCCCCACGATGGGCTCTTTTGGGGACCCAGTTCTGGAGTTCCAGCTAGGTCCTGGTCACTGCAGTCCTCCTGGTCTGTAGACCACTTATCCTTAGACCTCATGCTGTCTTGTTGTGAGTCCAGAGAGATGACATCTGAGGGAGAGCTCATCACCCCCGAGTCTTCGGTTGTATCCTCTGATGCAAAATAGCTGCCCACAGATGTTGTCTCCTCAGCCTCTGGTGGCACCTGTGAAACTCCACCCATGCTGCAGTGGCTGCCAGGCCCCAGGGGCAGGCTCACTGGAGAGGACACACAAAGACAGGTCAACACAAGCCACTCGGGGTATCATGCTTCCTAATATGAAATCTGTGATTCAGGGAGATTTAAGTGAGAAAGACCTTTTGCCAAACCAATAGCCTCTTCTGGAAACATTTTAACTCTGAAGAGGCCTTATGTGTATACATAATTGAATGCAAACTTTCCCATAAAAACCGGGCAATTGATTAATTAGTCTTTTGTTTATTTATCATTGTGGTGCAGCGGATTTAAACAGAGCCATTGCTCATGCTTGACAAGTGCCCAACCAAGGAGCTACATCTTCAAACCCTTAATTAGCCCCTTAAACATGCATCCTCTAGGCAATTATGGTGATTAAATATTCAAACTAGTGATAATGAATGCAATTGTTTGTAGTCTGACTCTTGACTTAAAATAACTTTACAAATATGTGTGAGCACACACACACACATATATACACACACAAATATATATATACATATATACATATATATATATATATACATATACATATATATCAACAATTAATGAAAAAACAGGGTCATGGAACTTGAAAAAGCAAGGAGGGATGTAAGCAGGGTTTGGAGGGAGGAAAGGGAGAAATGAAGTTAATTATAATTTCAAAATTAAAAGAAATACTAAAAATGACTTCCTTAAACAAGCAAACAAAAACATTAAGAATAAACAGAAGTCAAACATTCTGGGATGGGGACTTTTGAGCAGAAGCCTTAGAGAATGATGCTGGAAATGTGGTCTACATGTTTATGACATTGTTCCTCAACATTTGGACCTATCTTCACTTTTAGAGTTGGGAAAATACAAGTTTTTGTGTACATATGAGATGAGCTTAGAAGGGAAGGTAACATTAAAAGGTATCAAAACCCAAGTGCCAGTGGTTGATCCATGAACATTAAGAAGAAACATACCAGGGCATGGTGTGCAGAGCTGTGTGTGACTTTCTGTTGACTTTAGAGTTTGTCTTTATTGAGACCTGGTAGGGAACACTACAGTCATACTATTGATTGGAGACATCTTAATACCAATGATGAGAGGTCACCCTTTCTTTCCCTGAGAATCACAAAGCTCCATGTATAGAGTTGGAATTTGCACAGCAGCAATTCACCACTCTAGATTAGTTGTACTCTAGGATTGCAGTTGATTCAGTAAACATAGGTTCTAGACCTAAAGATTTGAGGCTAGAACCAGAACCAATCCCCTTCCCATAAGTAGCCCCTGGACTTGTGGTGTTTATGTAGGCTGCAGGTGTGTGCAAATGCACACTCAAAAGCACTCTCTGATGATCTTACTGTGCATTAATATAATTCACACTCCACGTATCTAAACAGTGTATCTCAACAGCAACTAACGGCATTGTAGTCAACAAACCGGAGGAAAATCCCTTCGTGTGTTGCCTTAAATGAGATCTTGAAAAATACAAAACCATTAAAAACGAACACTTACAAGAACATAAATTTCACAAAAAGAGCTCAAAGCAAGTGGAGAACTGCAGAGGGGGGTAGGAGAGGCACAAATGCGGAAGGCAATGCACTAAATTTCAGAGTGTTGCTGAATAAGAGTTGTTCCAATTCCTTTTTAGGCTATCCTGGAGCTCAGCATCCTCCTGCCTCAGCCTCTTCACAGAGGAATTACAGCTATGCAGTACCATGCTCAACTGCAAAATTTAACAGGACAGACTGAAGAAGAAACATCTGTGTGTTGTGGCTAATGTAACCTTGACAGGGATCCAGGATCACTTAAGAGACAAATCAGGGCATGTTTGTGAAGGAAATCTCTAGATTGGGTTAAGTGAAATCATTGAGGTAGGTAGGTCCACTTTAAGTGTCGGTGGCAATATTCCAGGGTGCTGGACTGGATAATAAAATATCAAGCTGACCACCAACATTCGTTTCTGTTTCCTGAGTTCTGGCGCAAGATGATCAGATACCTGGTACTACAGCTGCTATGTCTTCCTGACCACAATGGGCTATACCCTAGAACTGTAAGCTAAAATCCTTCCTTCCTTCGTCTTTTCAGGAATTTTATAACAGGCATGAGAAAAGTAACTAATACACATGGACTTATGTAGCTTGCAATTCTTTGCCCATGAGTTGGTCACATGCTTTAAGATTGTTCTCTGCTCTCCTCATACAGCCTTCAGATTGGCACATATGTCACTTACTCCAGACATCAGGACAATGATCCTCTGAGTCTACCAAATCAGACTTCAGGGAGAGAGTCTGCTAGATGCCATTCATCTCTCCCTTACCTTGACTTTCTGGTTGCTCTGCTTGGTTCTAGGAATCAAACTCAAGTCCTCAAGCCTGTGTAACAAACATTTTACTGACTATTAACTGAACTATTACTCTCGTTCCCAACCATATTGTGACCTTTATTTTTATTTATTTTTGACATTTTACAACATGTACAAGTGATCAAATACGTGTATAAAATTATCAACTAAAGTACATGACAAATGATGAAAATACATGTATAAAATTGCCAACCAAAATACATGTATAAAATTAGACAACTACCCTTAGTCCTCTACTTATTCATTTATACACGTCTTTCACAAAGTCATCAGGGAAAAATATCAAGCCCTAAATATCAATCTCTTCAAGGCAGACACTTCCTGATCTACGATGATTCAGCTTTAAAAATTTTCAAATTTAGTATGGTACAAAAATGACAAACATTCATTTGGAATGGCATTTTGAATCCTAATCACTGTTGCGGATCCCTGCTGTGGTCCAAGGCTCTCTTGTGATGTTGCATAGCAACAGTAAGTAGCAGCTCCCACAGGCTAAGGAAGTGAACCACCAATATTCAATATCGTATGGTGTTGACAAGCTTGAAGTCTTGTAGGTTAGATGTAGGAAACCCATTTCCACTTCTAATACTTCAAATTTCCTTATGTTCCTCAAGATGACTTTTTATTAGCCAAATTTATTAGTCAGATTTTATTAGTCAAATTTATTTACAATGAATTCATTTTTTATTGTTGTTTTGATCAACAAAGGGAAAAATCTTAAGCATATTCTTTGTTTCACTAGTCATTGAGAAAGGAGAGTCCTCAAGAGTTGATTTCACTAGGTCCAGGCCCACTCACCCGTAAGATGAGACCACATGGAAATACTTAGATTAATAGAAATGGGTTAATAATTAAGACAGAGCTAGCCAATAAGAAACAAGTAAGTGGCCATCAGCATTATATCTAATACAGAGTCTCTGTGTGTTATTTGGGGCTGGCATGGCTGTGAGATCAGACCGGCTACAGGGGAAACCTACTTGTAACATTATGGCGCCGCAACGTGGCTAATAAGAGCTTCCATTTGAAACTTAACAGAAACTTAAAAGGGTTTTAGAAATCAAAAAACAGAAAAAAGCAAGGCTTCTTGGTAGCAGCATTTTTCTAGGTTGGACTCTGTTTTGCTAGATTCAAGCAAAGATTTGTGCGGCTCCTTTAAGGGAGATTTCCTGACTCAGCATAAGTGGCAAAAAAAAAAAAAAAAAAAAAAAAAAAAAAAACCCGCAAGGCTTTTAAAGAACTCTACTAGCTACTTAATGTTGTGTACGTGTACGAGAGCTAGCAATGGCAGTGACCACATCTCCAAGCCAGCAGCATAGGTGCAGCGTAGACCAAGGCAGTGAGCACAGCTCTCAATTCTGGGGGTAAAAGTACCTGCCGCCATCTTGGATAGACTGCGGCTAATACAGGGCTTTCATTTTAGCAATGTTGTTGTTTACCAGATAAAAGACCCGTGGCTACAAAAAGATAAAGATTTACAGTAAAGACAGATTCACATTAAGAAAACCTCTAAAGGTTTACAGTGTGTTTTAAAATATGCGTAGGCTTGGGAGAAAAAAAGAATAAAATGGTTTTTAAAAGACAGAGAGGAACTGGGTGTGGTGGCACACGCCTTTAATCCCAGCACTGGGGAGACAGAGGCAAACTGATCTCTGTGATTGCAAAGTAAACCTGGTATGCAGAGTGAATTCCAGGACAGATAAAAGTTACACAGAGAAACCCTGTTTAAAAAAAATGAAAAAATAGAACTAACAGAAACAGAGTAATAAAAAAGCCATGAAAAGATTGAGAGAATCTGGATACTGTATGGTATTATATTGTCTTTGTATCGTTTGACTGCTGAGGAAATAACAACTGTTAGAAATGCTGCTGGATTAATTCAATTTATATATTTTTAAAATGCTTTGACTCTAAAATTTAAGTCTAAAGACAGGTTACTGGGGAAAGAATTTCTATTTTTGTTTCCACAGAAAATGAAAAGCTGTGGATTCCTTCCAGACTAACATGGTTTGATCAAGCCAGACCCCCTGAAACAGCGTCCACGGTGATTCAACATTTAAAACAGTTGGGACAAGCCAGCCTTGCAGACTACAGCCAAGATTTCTGTGTCTTCTTAGGATCCCCATGACAGCGCCCCCTACCAGCAGGAAGCAGTTTGGAAAGAACGACACCCAAATTCCTAAATATTGTTTATAAATGTTGGTTTTCATTTTTTTTTTATTTTTTTATTTAATTTTATATAATAAAGTCCAATTAAATGAAAACAAACATTTATACACAATATTTGGGAATTTGGGCGTCGTTCTTTCCAAACTACTTCCTGCTGGTAAGGGGCGTTGTCTTGGGGGATTCGAAGAAGATTCAGATATCCTAGCTGTAGTCTGTAGGGCTGTTTTGTATGTTGGTTTTCATTTAAATGGACTTGGTTATAAATGGTTAATTACCACAACCAATCTTTTTAAAGGTAAAAAGAGAATTATGGTATAGATATGAATACTTTGTTTTGGAATGGATTTTCATTTATTGATACAAATTTAAGGTCAATTTTGTGATATATATATTTCTCCTCTTGTTTAGGTATTGTGTTTATAAAATTCATTTAGAAATGTAATCTATAATTTAGTACAGATTATAGATAGTTACCTATGATAGTCAAAACTTAGAGTTAAGTTAGTTAGGTTTTCAAGATGTATTTGAGACAAATAGGCATTCTTCAAACCTGTCAAAGACCTACAGTATATGGCATTTAAAATTGTTTAGGGTTTTTTTTAACAGTGAGACACACTGGCAACACCACATGTGTCAGAAAGGAAGATGGACATCGAAAAAACACGTATGGAGTTTGCTTTCAATATGGCAAGACTAGCCATTTGGACAAGATACTGCTCTTGTCCGGACTGTTTGACTTTATGCTGTATAAGCTGAACATGCAGGACCCACAGGAATGTGACTGCTGATACAAGATGAACAATGTTGCGGGGTTCCTGCTTCATGGAAGAGTCTGCCAGACAGTCTGCAGGACACAGAGAAAAGTGACTGACAAACTGCCAATACATGAAGACAATTTAAAATTTCCTGCTTTGTTGAAGAGTCTGCCAGAGACACTATGGCCTATAGGCTGAAGATGGAAGATTACAGAAGAACTTCGGGTGGCTGACCAGGCACTGAATTGTCTCTGTCATTTCTAGAGTTTATATATTATCCTTCTGTGGTCTTTGAGGGAGATGAAGACAAATAGTTATGGTTATAGTTTTCCTTAGTTAGGATTAAAGATAAGTTACATAGACTTTAGACACACAAAGATAGGGTAGATGATGGAATATTTTCTTCAAATCTTGCTAAATGTTAATGGACTGAATATTGTTAACTGTGATTCTTACTTGATAGTGTTGTGTTATATATTTTGCTTTGTTAAGGTTAAAAACCCTTCTTTTTATTTAGACAGAAAAGAGGAGATGATGGGAGATGTCATTCTGTAAATATGTTTCTCTTATTTGTTAATGAATAAAGCACCGTTGGCCAATAGGAAAGCAAGATAGGCGGGACTAGGAGACAAGGAGGAGAGAGGAAGTAGTAGGGAGGAGTCAACATGTAGAGACTGGAGAGAACAGAGGTCCAGGCCCACTCTTGGGTAAGATGAGACCACATGGAAATATTTAGATTATTTGAAGTGGGTTAATAATTAAGACAGAGCCAGCCGATAAGAAACAAGTAAGTGGCCATCAGCATTATATCTAATATAGAGTCTCTGTGTGTTATTTGGGGCTGGTGTGGCGGTGAGACCAGACTGGCTACAGGGAAAACCTACTTGTAACAAAGGAGAATCTTTATTTACAATGAATTCATATTGTTTTGACCAACAAAGGGGAAAATATTAATCATATTCTTTTTTTCACTAGTCATTGAGAAAGGAGAGTCCTCAAGAGTTGATTTCACTAAATTTATATGGTCTAGATGAAAAAGAAAAAAAAATCATTTCTATGTCCCTCACTGAGGCTTGTGGCTTCCATACACAATACAGAGCCAGCAATCAATGTTTGTCCTTCATCTCAACCTACATTGTCTTAGTTCTCTATGTTATATGTCCTGGAACATAGGGAAAATAAGGCAAATGCTTCTGATGCGAAAACATCAATGTGTTTTTATCTATCTCCTGAATAATCTAAACAACCACACTCCTCTCCCTTTTAAAGTAACACTTGACAATTACCATCATGAATTCAAGTGATTATAACAAGTTGCAACAGTTCTACTATATTATAAGCATCAGTTTTTCCACATAAAAGTTTAACTAATTAAAGATTGCAATCCAAAGACTCAAAATGCTACTCAATATATTTTCATGATCAACACCTTCCATAGAAAAATGAACAAAAAATTCCTCCTCTAATAGGCAGGGTTTTAGGCCACATCTCTTCCTCCTTGAATTAATTTTTATTCTATAGTCCAACAAAATCACATCTTAACTGAACATACTTTTTGCTCAAGATACATTTAAAACATATTTTATGTAAAATATCTTCATAAACAAAAGGTAAACTTTTATCTTTCCACTGTAATGCAATACCATTAAATTCTTCTTTTGTGCCCTGAGTTATTGCCAGAAAGATTAGTTAATAGTGAAGAAAACCAGCATAAATATCTCTTTTTTCCTGTGATGCTAGGTATCAACTTCAGTGTCTTGTAGACAAGCAATCCACCACTGGGCTACATCCACAGCTATACAAACACACTAAAAATGCTGGCATTTATTAAACAAAATGATATAATGCTGTAAATGCATCTTATATAATGAATCAAATTGAGGCCTTTTCTCCCCCTTTCATTGCGTAGAACTGTCTAGAGTCCTTAGTGTTAAAATGAGGCAGAGTTTAGCATAAATTCAATTCATAACTTTAATTTTTATCAGATACAAGCACCAAAAAAAGTAGAGGTGAAAGAAAGGAATTTTCTTATAGCTACATCATTCCACTCAATTTTTAAAAGCTCTTCTTCTGTTCTGTGCCAAAAATAATTGACCTGTCACAAAAATTGTGCTTAATGATCTATAATTGGGCAGCATAGTTAGGTCCTTTATCAATTTGGTTGGATAGAAGAACTAAACAATACATGATATTAAGAAGGATTTGTCATCACTAATGTTAATGTATCTGCTCAATCATATGTCAGCATCTTCACTTGTTTAGTTAGGCCTGAAGGTAAGCCCTGACTACTGCAAGAAACTGCACCCTAGTGAGGTTCCCAATGGTTAAAGAGAATGTCTATATTTGTAAGGGAGAACAACCTTTGCAAAGCTTGGACCTTGGAAGGAGACATGGAATGACGCTGGAGTTTTCATGATAACAGTTGCCAAGAAGATAGAGAACACCCGGAAAGGGCTCCTTTGGAGGTCCTGGAGATCTCTGAGGGAAACACATAACTGGTTAAAGCCACATATAAGCACAGTGTGGTAGCTGAAGATCTGAGGCAATGAAGTCCATAGAGAATGTCCAGGAAATGTAGTGAATGGTACATTCATTCTAAATAGGGGAGCCAGGAAACTGACTACTGAATCAGGTTTTGAAATAAACTTGTTGGAAGGTCGAGATGAACAGTCTGATGAGAGGTGGACAAAACCACAGGCAGCTTGGGAAATGCTGGGTACTGCTGAGTGGCCAAGGCTCCAGTGTCTCATGTCACATATGTGACAGCATGTACACATATGTGCAAATATTCTGGGGTGGATACAGGGGGATGAGTATAAAATTAATCTTTGAGAGATCATCTGCCTTCAGTGCTACACAGAGAGTGCTTCAACTAGTGTCTGCAAATGATGTGCTCTTTTCTTCTCATCAATTCTCACAGTTCTCATGAAGTAAAGTTGTCTTATTACTCTTCAAAAATTATATCCTCTTTATCCTGATGGAAACTGTTTAGTATCTCATCTTAATGCTATTGTCAGTTCATCCAGAGACTTGGGCCTCTGAAGACCATCCCATGGTGAAGGTGGCAAGTATAGGCAACTCATGTTTAGAAGAAAAGATGATGACGACTTGGAAAACACCAAAAAAAAAAAAAAAAAAAAAAAAAAAATAGAGCTGGTTATCTTAATGTCTTAACAGTCAAAAAAATGTGTTCTTGGCATCAACTTATCCTTTTTCCTGCAGAACAGGAACTATGTCTGCTCCTAGAATCCTAATGTACCTATTAGAGTCTCAGCCTAAGAAAACAAAAACTGACTTCATTATAAAACAGAGCTACTTTTTCACTGTTGTTACATTTTTGTAGTCTGCCTTTTATTTTCTGAGTGAGTCCATTGCTCCCAATCAACTGTAGCCACAGAAGATAGTAAAAGATGAAACAAAACATGGTTAATGTGAAAAAAATAAACATAATGGCTAGTCCAATGATGGATATGTGTTTGAAGCGGGGCATACCAATTTATACTCACATGCACTTGTACACACACACACACACACACACACACACACACACTTTAAGTCATTCAAGATATAGTTGTTTCTTAGAATGAAATAATTCTATCTAATTAATGTTTACATTTCTCTGAAGAAACACCTATTTGTCATGATGGTATTTCTAACCTTTATTTTCAAAGTATAGTGATTTCACAGCCACCAAACCTATGCCTTACCTTTCCTAGACTTACTTGTTTGTATTACACATAAGTATAATCCAATTTAGGATATGCTGGAGAACATCTTGGCAGCTTTCCTTTGTCAGACAGTGGGTTCACTGACTCCTTACCTTGACTTTGTGTATGGAGTGAGCACAGTAAGATTTAGAGGCAAATCTTCCTTCCTAGCTTCTCTCTTTTTAGTACTTTGCCCAATACATGAGATCCTGTACACTAACATGGTTTGTTTATATAGTCTACATGTAAAAGGTTCCAAGATTTTAAAGTTTTATTATAAATATTTGCAAAAAAAAATCACACACTAAAATTAACTGGATTATATCTAAATACTATGCAACTCAATGAACTTCTATACAGTTAGTGTAGTTGTTCAGAATGGAGGCTGTAAAGCTTCACATTGGATTTTATATTTTTACTATCAAATATATTTTCATGGATTTATCTACCACCACAAAGGAAAAATCTACAGAATTATAACTAGAAAAATTAGCTTTATGTCTTCTTTCACAACTCATGTTCATTGCCTGTATTTGGTCCTTATCTATCACCTAATATTTAGCCTTTCTTGTTCTATTTTCTGCCTGTTATACAGCACCTACCCATACACATTTGGAGATATATTTGGATAGATTCCTCACATGAGGGAGAACCTGCTTTTTTTTTCTCTCTAAGATTATGTGACCTCATTGAATATTTTTCATTCTAAGCCCCAACATTGTCTTGAAAATTTTGTGATTTCATTTTTTCAGAGCTGAGTTTTCATTATCAATTCATTGCCATAGTGAATAAAGCATCAATAAATGTAAGAACAGGGATACAATTAGTTCTGTTGTAAGGTATGGAGTTCTCAGTGTAGGTCTAGGAGAGAAATAGCATGCTTGTATAGTAGTTCTAATTTTAAATTTTAGAGAAATCTCCGAAGTGATTTCTATAATGGTTGCATTAATTTGCACCCCACCCCACAAAACAGCGAATAATGGTCTTTCTCCTCTCCAGATATTCATTGTCAGATTTGTTGATGACAGTCATTCTGACTGGAGTGAGGTGGTATATCAAAGGAGATATTTATCTCAATTTATATTACACTGCTGGGTATGGACAGTGAACATTTCTAAAAATAGTTATTTGCCATTTGACTTTTTTTTTTCTTTATTTTGAGAACTGTCTACTCACTTCATTTGCCCATTGATTGGCAGTTTTATTTCTTTGACATTTAATTTCTTAAATTGTTTGTGAATTCTAGATTTTGGCTTTTTGTCTGAACTGTAGCTGGTGAAGATTTTCTAACATGCAACATACTGTTTGCTTGCTTCCTTTGCCACAAATAAGCCTTTCCTCTTACATATTGTCTCATCTGTTGATGGTTTGAGGTACTTCCTGCCATATTGATGTTCTATTTAAAAGGTTCTTACCTACCCCCAAATGTATGTTTTAAAGGATAAATACATAATTTTCATAAATGTTTTGATAAACATTTATCTATTTTTAACAATATTTTAATTGCTTACACATAGAATAACACACTGATATTTTCTGAATTAATAAAGCATTTAAAGTTTTATATCATTTCTTAAACTCTAAATAACTTTATTTTCTTTAGAGGCAACTCCTTTGATAAGTCAGTCTCTTATACATTTATAAAGTGTTCTGGCTTGTGTGGTGGTGGAACACTCCTTTAACCCTAGCACTTGTGAGGTAGAGGCAGAAAGATCTTTGTGAGTGCAAGGCCAGTCTGATCTACATAGTGAGTTACACTCCAGTTGGGACTACACAGAAAGAAAAAAAAGGAAGCATGGAAGGAAGGAAGGAAGGAAGGAAGGAAAGAAGAAAGAAAGGAAGAAAGGAAAGAAGGAAGGCAAAATAAAATGGTCTGGTGACTCTCGGTTGTCTTTTGTGCATTTCACTGAAGATGACAGCATGGGCAGAAGTGTGTTTTCTTGGTACTATGAATTTCAGTGTTTCCTTACTTTGGTATAAAAAGCCTTAAAGACAGCAGTTGTAGATGTGGCACATGAATCCGAGTTGGACTAATTAGAGTTCCAATGTTCTGGAAGACAGCTTGACTTTGTGAGGTGAACAATACACTGACACAGGTAGCTGAGTTTCTAAATATAGAAGCTAAGATGTTGGTGTTGATGGCCAGTGCTTGAACCCAGTCCCCATCAAAGTAAGATTCCATTTTCTTTTTACATGCTGTCCTTGTTGGGTTTTGTTGTTATTGTTGTAGTTTTTGTAAACTAGACTAGACACAAGCAGAGTTGTCTGTGAAGAAGAACCTCAATTGAGAAAATGCCTCCATCAGATTGCCTAAATGAAAGTCAGTCTTGCATTTTCTCGATTAATGATTGGTGGGGATGAGCATCTCTCTGTGGGTGATCCATCCCTAGACTGGTGATCTTGTGTTATATAAGAAGGCAGAGTGAGCAAGCCATGTGTATCCAGTAAGTAACAGCATTCTTCCATGCTTTTTGCTTCATATCATGTCTCCAGAGTCCTGAGTTCACTGAGAGAGCATGACCTGAGGATTGTGAGATGAAATAAATCCTGGCCTCCTCAAGTTGCTTTAGATCATAGTATTTTAACAAAGCAGTAGAAAGACTACTAAGATACATAACTTCTTTAGCATATAGCCAAACAGGATTGCTTGTTGATGGTAATATCATGGCTTCAAAAGTCATCTACAATATTTGAGTATTGACTAATTACTATGAGGGAGAGGTCAGGTCAACAAGGATAGATTTGAAAGCCTCATCATAGAACTGGGTCTTTATAGTCTGTATTGTTCAAGTGGCTGACATTTATCGATCTTCTATTTAATTCTCATGAAACCTCCAATGTAGATAACTTGATTCCTATTTTCCAAATTGTAAAAGAAGCTCAGAGCTAGAAAGATATGTCAGCAGATAAAGGCACATACTGTCAAGGCTGACAAGCTTAGTTTGATTCCCATGACCTGCATAATAGGAGAGAAGTGACTCTCTCGAAGCTGTACCCCAACCTCTACATGTGTACTATATATAACATGCAGCCCCTACTCACATACATATAGAAAAAAATAACTGAATGGATAGAACATTTTTAAAGTTCAACCAATAAATTGAGGGTACCTGTGACATAAACACTCTGCTAGGCTCAGAAAATGGGCAAGCACAGTAAAAACAATCTCAACAATTCACTTATCCAAGTTTAACAGCAAGCAAGGTTCTTCCACCAAGAAAATATAATCTTAACTTTACTAGACTATTTGAATTTACATTTTTAAAGCTGAATATATTTTACATTCAATGGAACAAATTTTAATCACATATATCCAACATTTTCAAAGTATTTGAAAGTATTTTTTAACAAAATACTTCAACTCTTTAAGTCCTTCGGTGGCCTCATCTCTGAATGGAACAGGAAGACTGGGAGTAAAGGGCAGTTGCTGCTGCCAAGGACCAAAGGAAGCCTTCCTTTCCACTGTCAAAACAGAAACCCTGCCTCCAGGTTGTCTAGTGTATAATAGCATGTGACTATTATTTAATCAACACCTCAGAAAATTGACCTTTAGGACTTGCCAAGTTGCTAAGGGGTTTAATCTGGAAGTGACTGACTCGGGTCTGTCACAGAACAGGCAAGTCATCTGCCACATGGACAAGGAAATCTATGAAAAATATCACCTGCTGTACTTTAAATTTCTCTATATTCTAGCTTTCATCATTAAGGCTTGAGGAACAGTGTTTGGGGCCTACTTCTGCATAGTCATATACAACACACAGAGCCACCACTGCTGAAACTCAATTTAATATAAAATTGGCCAAATAGAAAACATTTTTTGCATGATATGTTGAACTGTTGTTGGAGATTTTATCTAATAGGACAGTGGTTCTCAACCTATGGGTCATGACCCCTTTGGGAACTGAAAGACCCTTTCACAGGGGTTGTCTAAGATCACCCTGCATACCAGATATTAACATTATGATTCATAACAGTAACAAAATTACAGTTATAAAGTAGTAACAAAAATAATTTTATTGTTGGGGATCATCACAACATGAAGAACTGTGTGAAAGGGTCTCATTATTAGGAAGGTTGAGAACCACTGTAGTAAGGACTCAATGTGTTTTATAAATGAGTGCCTTCCTCATTTTGCTCCTAAATTTAGATTTCCCTTGCCATTTAAATACTTTCTTTTCTTTATAGAATAAATGCATACTCTTTGATTCTTGATGCCTTTGTACCTGGGTTTCTCAAGTAGATTAGGAAAGTCATTGATTTTTTTTTCTATCTATCTATCTATCTATCTATCTATCTATCTATCTATCTATCTATCATCTATCTATCATCTATCTATCTATCATCTATCTATCTTCTATATATCAGCTATCTATCATCTGTATACCATTTATCTATCTAACCTATCTACGTATTTGGTGTGTGTGTGTGTGTGTGTGTGTGTGTGTGTGTGTGTGTGTGTGCACATGTGCCATTACACATGGTACATGTACAGGTCAAAGGGTAATTTGTGGGAGTCATTGTTTCCTTCCATCACTTGGATTCTAGAGATCTAATTCAGATTGTCATACCTAGGGGCAAGCAGCTTTATGTGATAAGCTATCTCATCAGGCCCACCAATTGGATTTTATTGTTATTTTTATGGGTGTCTTTCCCCTCTGTTTTCCATCACATATACTTTGAGGTCTCCTGTTTTATTGTTAGCCATTTTAGGAAAAGATGGTGTTTATTTCCAATCATTCAAAAAAAAATGTTCCCATCCAAGATTCTTCTAGGTTTGAATAATGCTTATAATCCCCCTTTAACATTTACTGCCATTTAGAAATAAAACAGATCTTTGCAATAGAAGGAGTCAGACCATCCTGTCACTAACACTATGTGCCTTTGACTGTCCCCTCAAACACTCATGCCTGCCCTCTGAGACAGCAGGCCCAGGATCTGTAAAAGCAAGGGGTATCTGGGGTTTGGACATCCTACCTGGCAAGGAGACCTCCTTCTAACACCACACTATGAACCTTAAATTCATGATGAAACAATGAATAATTATAGTGTTTGATAAGTGAAGCGCATACTTTTGGTTAAAATTTGAAAATCTTGGCATCAAAACCTAATCTTCTGTATGGCTATGGACATACCAGTTCAGAAAAGATGACAAGTGACCTGCAATGCCACTGTGAAATGTTGGGCATCTCAGAGGCCCCCATCCCTGGGCCTACCTGACTTCCCATGATCCTGAGAGTCCCCTCCATCATCAGGCCAGTCCTCCCTCATTGTTATACCTCTACACCTTTTAGTTGTGCCGAAAGTGAAGGTCAATCATTATAGATGAAGCTGCTACTGTACAGCTATAACAAAACCTTTCTAAAACAATTAAAATATAAGGTGATGGCTATTTTCTTTTAACATAGACTACATTTCTTCACTGTTCTTTTTATTTTCAGATTTATGGGCTTCTTAAGTTTTAATATGTATACATCTGTCTTAATACGCGGAGGTTTCAAGCTATTCAGTATCATACAAGTGTTCTAGCTTCCTGTCTTGGATTCAGACCATATCATGTGTCTTTACTAGACAGAGCCTTTAGTAGACTTTTGCCACCTGAGTGACAGATGCATAAGGGGCTGAGAAGGTCCAGATCAACCAGGACCACCTCATTATTTATCACATTATTTTTCTCCCTCTTTTGACTGACTGGCCTAGAGGTAAGTATCTTCCTGAATTTTGTCCTCCATGACATTATCCTGAGGTAGTGGCTGATTGTTCTTGCTCTATCTCAGCAATCTCTTGAAGTCCCTTCATCTATGCTGTCCGAGTGGCCCTGGGTCTGAATCCCATCACAGATCCTTGGGTAATGGATACTGGCTCTACCTTCAAGGAGCCCAAAGAACATCATCATCTCACATTCTTTTAATGTTTTCCTTTTCTTTTCATCTAACACGATGTAAGCAAATAGAGCTCACCTTTTACTTAAGACTTTCCCTTTTTCAGCTACCAGACCACTAGAGGTGTCAGAGTGAGTGGGGCCCACCAACACCTTGATTCTGGACATCTGTCCTCCAGGTCTCAGAGACAATAAATGTTCATTATTCTATCCCTACCCTCAAAATCTGTTGCCATATGTCATGAAAAGACACATAAAAATTGGCAGGCAGCAGGGAGATTAAGGGACCCTCAATGACTGTTAGATCCTAGGTCTCTAAGGATTAGTCATCTCACATCACCACCCACACCTGCAGCCTCATCAGCTTTGGTGGCCAGCTCATTATTTTTGCCTTCTTACTTGTGTACCTCACCTAAAGTCGAGGACACATGGACTAGCACAAACTGTGCAGATGACTTATTCAGACTGCTGCCTGGGTCTGTACTAATGAATAAAAGCATATATATTTAATATGGAAAGGCACCCTGACAGGTGTTGTTTCAAGACAAGTTCTCTTCCAAATAATATCAGAAACCCCAAAATGCAAATGTACCAAAATATGTGGAAAAAACTAAGCAACTAATATTTGTTCTCATATAATGTGTTCTATAATAACTCGTACATACTCTGCAAAATTACCATCTAAAAACTGCTCAATCCCAATGAGTGGTTAGCCTACAGACCATGAACAGTCACACCATGATTTTCCCATGGAGGCCTCTTGCCACTCCAGCAGGCTTGGTGATGTGTATCTGCTTGTAACGGTGACAAGATCAGCATCTGAGCCCATCATTTGGGGAAACTTGTATAGAATTGTTCCTAGCCCTATCCAAAGTCAACAGACTCCACAGCCAGTAAATTAAACGTTTCATACACAAACCACCTGTCTAACTCACAATTATGGTGGCCCAAAATAACTCGGCTTTATTGGTCAGAAAACACTCACCTCAGCAAAACTACCAATCCCCAAAATAACCTGCATGGATGCTGAGGTCCAGCCCCAAGTTTTCACGGTCAGGCCTCAGGACTTGAGGCATCCCTTCACTTTCCTTTCCTGGAAGGAAAAGGTGGTACTGTCCAAATTTTACCTGATGTGTTTCTATTAGGATTCTAGTTTTGGTCTTAAAATAAGGTTTTTTCCCTCTCTAGATTAGAAAATCAAGAAAATACTAACAATGGGAGTGAAATCACTCATCCATTCATCCATAGGATACCATAGTATACTCACAGTGGTTTATGTTTGGTTGCTTTTATTTCTGGTCTGTTTTTTTTTTAGGACACACATATAAAATAATTTTATAATGTATGAAGAAAATTAGACATATCATCCCACTATTGATTCATCCATTCATTCTGTATTCAATGCAGTCAAGACAATATTTTCCTTTATCTTTTGTGTCAGTGATGGACTTGTCCTTACAGAATTCACCCATTTTACATGTTTATTCCTGGAGGAACTGTGGTCTTTTGGAGACTCAGATAGCATTGACTGAATGGTGGTAGAATATGATGCTGAGCAAAATTCTTCAGGAGATTACATGTGACATGTGTGGAGTCAGCATCCAACACCATATGGTGCTGTCTTTGCCATAGCTGGGACTCAAAGGGTGGAACTGAGGAGGCATCACCCTACCATCGCCCCTGAGTTACCCATTAACAAAATCTCTGCTTTCTCTTCCCTTTGTTCTATAGGCTTAAAGTCCTTCATCCTAGAGTTCTATGAGTAGACACAACAATGATTCACTGAACAAAAATCTAAGACTGCCCTCTCCATCACACTGTACTCTTCATATCTTTGAAGGCTAAGAAAGGGTTAGAATGATGGCTAGGGTGACTAAACCAGACTACCAAAGAGAAACTGTATTGTACCTAGTAGAAAGAAAATTAGGAAAGAATATCTCTCTAGAACACAGGCTGCCCCCTAGGGCATTTCTCAGAATTCCAATGTCCTATGGTTGAGGTCAATGGGAAACTACCCTAATCCATTCCAGGCAGACAACTAATGGCTCAGACACTCCGAGAATTAAGGTTTGGGTTATTTCACTAAGTAATGAACCTTAAACAGTCTAGGCTCATAATAAATGCCAAAAACAGCTATAGAAAGAAGGTAGATGATAGAAATATCAGTTCACACCATGAATACTATTACAGAAAGTTATACTTATTATTTTGTTATGAATATGTTTCTAGATATATACAAACTATGCAAAAATATATCATTTTCTTCTGGTCTTCTTTCCTTAACATGTAATACCGCTGACATTTTATGTCAGTATTTAAAAATTTTTAATTTTACACCAGGAAAAGAGTGAGACTTGTCTCAAGGGTGCTGCTGCCCCTGGAGTAAGGGAATCCTAAGCTGACAGTGTGCAGTATGTTGCATTGTGTTACTTGATATTAAGACCTTGTCTTTATTTGTATTTGGAGATTGTGATTTAAAGACACCCATGTGGTTGGTCAAGCTGATGAAAGGAGAGGTGAACTCCTGACAGTTGTTTACATATCATCTGATGAGTCTAAGTGAGAGGCTGGTATGGGACATTAGCATTTTTAACTATTATAGATGATAAGATAAAGAGGATTTACAGAGTGCAGCATTCAATCTGCTCAGGGCCAAAAGACAACCAACTGCTCTGTTTGCATGGGGGCTCCCAGCCCTCATCACCTTCAGACAGCAGAGCCCCTGGTTTGATCAAGGCCCTTACACTCCAACTGACTCACATCTCTGGTGCTCCTGGGGCTATGGCCTTCAGATGGTAGATGGAAGCACTTTTTGGTCTCCAGTCATACATGAAGCAGTCTCTATTTTAAGTCTGCTTCTCTTGTAAGAACAAGTGTGCAAAACATATGCAAGCATTTCCATGTATCTACAAGTCCCATGGATATGGCATTATTACACTACTTCAGCATTAGAGACTGACATGTATAGACTGTTTTCCTGACATTTCCTTCAAACAATACAACCATTCATATAGTACTTACATTATATTGAGCAGTTTAAGTAATCTAGAGACAATTTAAGCTATATGTGAGAGGGTTATGTCGGTTACATGTAAATACTACACTACCGCACACAAGGAACCTGGGCATGCAGAGTTCCCTGTGAATACTGAGGGATGACTGCGTATGTCACTAGGGCTAAACAGTAGGCAGGATTAACACATCCATATTTCATAAAACTGTATTATTCTCCTCATGTTTTTGAAGTTGCTTAGAAAATGAATTATACAATTAGCAATGGTGTAATTCTTCCCAAATCAGCTTTCCCAGGGTGCAACCCTAACTGCATATTCAGCAAGGATGTTTGAAGCAGCCTCCCTTTCCCACCCTTCCTGCCTCTTTCATCTGTCCCATGAGAGGTCCAGGAGTCACAGCAATGGAAACATGCTTGAGGGCTCAACTGCCTCTCTGTATCTTGGGGAATCCTGTACTCTTTTCAGACACCGGGGGAGAGTGTAGCGGTGGGGCTCAGGCTTAACTTTTTAGGCTTTGTGACCAGATTGGGCCTGCCTGTAGGGACCGGGTGAGAAGCTTCCAATTAGCGCTAGTTGTGTCTCTGAAGTGGCAAGAAGTGTCCACTCTAGGCATCTCAATTAAGCACTGGCTGCAGTGTTCCCGGGGGATGCCAGGGCTAATTTATTCCTGTGTTTTGTTGCTGCATAGAAAGACTAGCACTTGTTCATGGGCACTGAGACAGCTGAGAATGCTCTATAGTACAAAGAAAAGTGGGTACACAGGAGTGCAACTCTTCAGCTCCTCTCTACTAAGGACATGCTATACAGAACTCACAGTCATAGTGTGGGGATAATCAGAGCTTCTGTGAGAAGTGGCGGAGCTCGCCAGGTGCAGGACATTCATTTTCTGCAGCAGTTAAAGATACTTCAAGAAATCTCTCAAAGGCGACATGCAATAACAACATCTTAAGAAAAAAGAGAAAAGCAATTTAGTCCCACATTTCTCAGGAAATGATATGTAGTGGAAAATGAGGTTTTATTTGGGCTTCCTTCATACCATGATCAACATTTTGTTGTTGTTGCTGTTTACGATGAGGACTTGAGTTGCTTAATCTTTCTTGTTTGCAAAAATCTGAGAATAGAACCGAAACAGCTCTTGGGACATCAGTGAAAGACAGGCTAAGGGACAGGAGTGACAGGGCGTAGAAGATATCCAGAGTGAAGTAGCCTCCTACAAGACACAGGCATTACTTTACCATAACACTTTCACAGAGAGGCAGACTGATGTTGTCTTGTCTCTTTTTCTCATAAGAAGCAAGAAAGTATAGATTTCAATGCATAATTTCTTGCATTTTGAATTGTAGCCATTTTTATACTAATTATGATTTGTTCAGTGTTGATTGTTGTTCTAAATGTTTCTGCCATTTATTTGATTGTGTAGCTCTCAAAAGCAGCTTTTATTTTCACAGAAACCCTGGAGGAGAGTAATTAAATTGCCTGAGATTATCTAATAACAGAGTTAAGAGCTGGGCCCAAGTAGTATGATGCTAGCCTGCTTGACTATCTGGAGAGATTTCAGTAGACACAGTTGTAGCTGTTCAGCATCATTTCTACTGTTCCTATTTGGAGAAACAGTCTAGTTTTCTAGCACAAGGATCCTAGTGACCCAATCAAATTTTACTGTCATTGTTGTTGCTTGGTCATTGCATTCAGGTCTAAAACAATGGCTGCATGATCAGTCACCTTGACTGACTCTAGAACCCATTTGAGACTTATTTTGGGTTAAGTGAGCTAATTCCCACCTCCGGAGTCATAGTCATTGGAACTGGCTGAGACAAAAGGCATATTAAGTGGCATGTCAGCAACTCACTCCTGGATCTGTTATGCCAAACAATGGAAAGCATGGCTCTGGAGAGATATTTGAACATCTATGTTCCCTTTGGCATTTTTCCTGATAAGAAGTGTAAACAAATTAAGTATCTGTATATGGATGGTTGGAGAAATATAATATGGTGTACACAAACAATGGGAGTGGTTGAATCTTTTTAAGGGAGGCAATTCTGCCTTATGCTACTATATGAATGATTCTTGAGGGTGTTATGCTAAGGGCAATGAGTCAGTCACAGAAAGAAAAATGCTGTGTAATTCCATTTACATGCACTATCTCAAGAATCACATTCTTAGAAACAGAAGGTGGGACTGTGGTTGGCAGAAGATGGGGAAAAGGGCAAAACAGAAGTTAATGGATATGGAATGACACTTGGAAGACAGCAAAGTCCTGGAAGTTTGCTGCACAGCCATGTGAATATCCCAACACCAAAGAATAATGCACTTGGAAATATCTAATGTTGCACATTTTGTGTTATTTTTTAAAGCTATAATTAAGAGCTACTAACTGAATCAGCAGTTTACTCAAACAATTTAAGATGCCTTGCATAGGTCAAGCAAAAACATGTCTAAGCAAAACAAGAGACTGCCAGGCCCTGGAACACAGTCTCGAGGGCCCTCTTGCCTGCAAAGTCTGTAACACAATCTGTGGCTAATGGTTAATATCTTGGCTCAGTTTCCTCAGAAGTCCTGTTAGCTGAGAGAAACTGGTGACAATGTGGTAACCTTTAAGATGGATAGAATTCATTACATTAGAGAAGCGTGAGTAACTTATTTCAGGAGAACATTTGGAGGTCCATAAATATGAAACATCTTTACAATACTCTGCAAAAACACAGGATAAATAGGAAGTAAATATTGAGCTTACTATGAATGGTCTGTAAAACCCAAAGTTCAACTGCAGCTAAGAGAGGTTTCAATTGTGTGGTGGTGGTGTGTGTCTGTGTGTGTACACTAGCACACAGGTGAATGTATATTCACAAAGCCTCTAAAGATCCAGGTGGAGGCTGACAGGTAGGTGTGGGGGAAAGGAGAACAAGCAGGAGAAGCCTCTGGTGTCAGCATGGTGTAGAATATCACAGTTCCTGTTTGCTCCTGGAAGCTTCTCCTGAGATTGACAGGTTATCTCTGATAGTTGGTGGAGAACTCAGTGTCATCAGAACTGCAGACACTCTATAAACCATCAGCGAGGATGAAATTAAGTAGGAGTAAGGGCAGGAATGCATACAGGAAAATGGCTACTTCAAGGACAGGCATCGTAGGCCAGAACAAATGTGGGTAAAATCAGCAGGGCCAGTCTCTGTAGAGTGGCAGGGTACTGACATGGAGAAGTGCCCAGGCCCTAGAGTCAGGGTCTAGTACTGATGCATGATTACACATGGGTACATTGTACTCTCTGCAGCCTCTGTCTCCTTAGCAACCACACGATGATGATAGCAATTATTACAGTCCAAAATTTGTTCTAAAACCACACAGCTGCAGCAAATTCAAAATGGAACATTATGTGGAAAAGGTCTCTAAAATAGTGAATAAGTAAGTCAGGCCATAGGGTAGGCCTCAATATAAGTGAGACAATATAAGTGGCATTCTTAAAAACATAAAACATCAGAGCCCAAAACATAGAAGAAGAGCTATGAAGCAAAGGGAGAAAATGCCACCCACAAGCCAATGAGAAAGCATCCCAAAGAATCAACCTTACTGACATCCTGACCATGGACTTCCAGCCTTCAAAGCTGGGAGAGAATGCATAGCTTGTTTGAGTTTCCAGTATGCTACTACATCATAGCAGCCCCAGAACGGCAGTAGACCAGTGTACTATGTGGCTTTGGAGAAAAGTATAGCACAGTCTAGCCTTGAGGGACGTCCAGATGTGGGAAACTACATGAGCCTAGTTCTTTGGCTCATCTCTGTACTTGCTGTTGACTAGAGATTTATCACACAGCTCGACTGGTGGTGGTGGACTCAGGCACTTCAAACATGACCAAACACTACCCGCTTGTACCTCAAATGGCAAGTGCTGCCATCCTATGCATTCTCCTTCTGTGCATCCATGGGCAGTTTGGGGGGGGAGGGGGACAGGGGAGTCAGAGCAGATGCACAACACCTGGCCACACACTAGCAGACATGGTGTGGGAGGAAACAGAACACAAGCTAAGTAAGTGTGGGGACCCAACTGGCAAGGAACAAGGCTTGGCTTAAGCATTAACTTGTTTTTTGGCCCAGACAAGTTACTTATCTCTGTGCCAAGGTTTTCTTATTTGTAAACCGAGGATGTTAACAACAGCACTGCCTTGTTAGGGCTGCAGCAAAGATTAAAGAATTAACCCATAAAAATGGGCTACCTTTAGCTACTTTCATCTCAGGCTTTACCCTATGGGGGTGAATCCATGGAGTATAAAACCCCATCTATCTCCAGAAGAGTTCTTTTTTGCAGATCCAGTATGTGCCACTCTCTCTGTGTCAGGTGGTCCCCAGATTCGACACAGCCCATGGATGCAGACATAAAGATGAATGGTAAAACAAGCGCACCAACATGGCAGCACGAGACTCCAGCTCTATTCTAAGATGGGGTAACTCTTCATTTTAACCATTTGATTATGTTCCCCACAATTCGTAAATCTCCTTCCAGTGGCAAATTTGGAATCACAGTGGTTTGATATAAACTGTAACCCATGGTCCCCAGATTACAGCGCTCATTTAGAAACATGTGGGACTTCTGGAGGTGAGGCCTCCCTGGAGGAAACTGGTCACTAGGGCTGAGCCTTGCTGTTTCGTACTGGCTGTACTTCCTGCTCAGTCTTTGCTTCCTAACTACAGATGCGGTATGACTAGTGCCTCACGCTCCTGCTAGTACGCCCTGCCACCATGGACTGTAGCCCCTCAAAGTGTGCTCCAAAATAAACTCTTCCTCCCTTAAGCGGCTTTTTTGGGTATCTAGTCACAGCAATAAGAAAAGGACTGAAGACAGACAATATAGGAGGCAAACAATCATTTCTGGGAAGCTAAGTGAACAAATTCACAGTTCTTCCAAAGCCAAACAAAGGTTCAGGAATATCTTCTTTGAGGTAAACTGGAATATCACATACTATAGTAACCTCATACATGGACATGTATACATATAATGAACTTGTGTCTGTATGCATGGATGTATGTGTCTTACGTATATGTGACCATATATATATGTATGGTCAAAGTGTGTCCACAATATGAATGTATGTGGTATGGATATCCATGTAGGTGGTGTGTGCATATACATGTGTTTATAGCATGTACCAATGTGTTTCTACATTATGCATGTGAATAAACAAGTATACTCCCACAAAGCCAACATACACATGTATATGTGCACCTATACATAATGTTCCTACATACATGTAGCCATTAGTCACTCTAGCAACAGCAGATGGAAAATCTACCAAGCTGAGTACAGGCCTTCCCTTAACTGTGTGATTTTAGGCAAATCAGTTGATTCTTTTGGCTTCCCTTTCTTCTTTGTGTGACTAGAGAGGGATCAGCTTTAAGTCTGTAGTCACCAAGCCTGCTTTTTCTGTGTGACTGGCTGCAACATAATACTGGCATAAAAGCAAAGCCCTGGTGTTTATTTTTTGTATCTTTGTTTCCATTCTGCAGAGCAGTCCATCAACGGGACAACCAGAGCTCCCCCTGGTGGTTATATATATAAGCAGATAAAACCACTTGTTTTCCAAGATACCTTAAATGAAACCAGCTCCTCAGGGACCTGCCAAGCTTGCAGGGAAAAATAAGGACTGGTCAGCAGTTGCTCTACATTGGAGCCTGGAAAGATGCTACCCTGACACCAGCCCTGCCAACTCCCGAGATGGTCAGGAGGAGACTGGCTGAAGCTGGCCCTATCGGTCGGCTGTCAAGTTGGGGTAGGATACAAAGAAGGAAGTCGACATATGTATGAGAAATGCATTTATGTTTCCCTGGCAGGAGAAAATGACACTAAGAACATTCTTATGTTTCCTCTGGAAAGAGACAGAGGGACAGAGGTCAACATCTTGTGTGCATATTTACACATTTGTAGACCACATGGACTACAATATGCCAAGCTCAGTTTTCCTTCTCCTACTATCAAGACAAGTTCATCATTAAGGACATTAATTTCAGTGTGCAATGGTCTACGTTTCAGCAACCTCCCAGTCAGGAGCTTTACTAGGATAGAGCTTTACTTCTCAATTGATTTACAATGTCATTAGAAAGTATATTTTGCTGGTTTCCCCATTAGAGTTATAATGCTGACATATGGAGATGTATACAGACATGTACATAATGTTTTATTTGTGCACAAAACATACATATTTTCAGAGGAAAAAATGGCTATGAATAACAGAAAGAAGTATTTGGGGAACTGCCATATAAACTAAGATGAGTTTGCCTATTTAAGAGGAGATTGAAGAAAATACGGTAGAGAAAGGGGCTGTCAATGAGGTACTTCAGGGTCATGCAGCATACAGCAAAAAGAGAAACTGGCCATGAGAACAAAGGTTCTTTATTGCTACCAAGAACCAACTATTCTCCTGTACAAACAGCAGCTCTATTAATAGCATATGCTTAGTTTTACACCTCTGTCCACCTATGGTCAGACAGTCAGGAGCCTGACTGTGAGACACAATCACACAATCACTCTCCCTTTAATTCCTTACTGAAAAAGCAGCACCCAAGATTCCTAGGGGTCAAGGGGACCAGAAGGCTCACAGCCTGTGTACATGGGCTCCCGCTGCCCAGGTTTCCCTAGAGGGACATAAGTCTGTGTGGAAGGTTTCTCAAACACTCCAGAGGGACTAGTATTCCAAGTTAAACCAAATTTTAACACAGGAAACTTTACCAAGCACCAAGCAGATGCAATTACGCCATATATATACTTTTTTTTTTTTTTTTTTTTTTTTTTTGCCATCCTTAATCTCCTTTGTTTGGGGATTTGTGTGAGGCAGGGGTTTTTACATTCCTCAAGGCCACTTGTTCCTATATCCCATTAGAGGATGCATTTGCTCTTTAATCCTGGTCTGTTCCAGCCCCAAGAAGAATGTGTAGCACTCATCGGTTCTTGTATCCGGACTCAGGTTTGGGTTATTTTCCCCCACTTCTCTCCCTTCACCCAGTTTGTAAATCTGGAAACAACCTATCCAATCTACATAATCCTCCTGTCTTTCTGTGTCCTCTTCCCTTTCGTTTCTTTTGTTCTCTGTGGCAGAATATTGGCAGACACTGTCTTCTGACTGCCACGCAGTATGACAAAACGCTCTATTTACTTAAGAAGGAAAAGAAAGGATCGGAAGTCACTGGGGTAACTTAAAGATAGAATAAACAAAGAAATAATTATATAAAGAGGACTACTCAGCCAATGGTTACTAACCATCCCAAAGAGGATTCCTGAGCTGCATAAGTATACTATTTAGGTCCTTGTTTTTAGTGAAATGTTTGAAGCTTGCTTGTTTAACCATTGTGACTAACGAGAGAAATACTACTTTTAGCTATTTCCTTGATCCAGGGTCTGAATGATACAACAGTGTGTGTGTGTGCACACACATATATACCATCCAAGAAGAGACTGGAAGCAAATGCCACTGTAATAGATGAGTTTCCACACTTTAACAATTTATACTTGATTCTGATGTGTGAGCATACGTTGTATCATTGTGTGGGAGTTCTTTATCTCCCTTTTCGCTTTTGGAAAATAAATGCTACCCCTATTGCAAAAAGTTTGTTTGGTTATGGGAAATGTTAGCCTGCACATAGAAATATTTTGAATCTGGTTATGTGAACTATAAAAGTTCTGAGCAAACTGAATCATATTATAGATCCAAATTAACAAGAAAACTGTGAAAGTTAGCAGCTGATAAGCATCACAAACACAGATGCAATGTGCGATTGATTATAATGGGTGCGAAAAATGAAATACCAGTGAGTGAACAGTTGGAAAACATCTCCAAATTATTTCAGCTGCAAAATTAGCAGCTTTTATTTAAAAATAAGAAGAGTTCATCTTTACAACAAGAATGAAAACTCGTTCAGTTTACAGTCTCAGTGTGTCCCACTGTCCAATGCACAGATGCTTTCTACGGTAGAAACAGAAGCGTTTAAGCTAATTATAATTTTACAAACATACAGTTAACTTTTCTTTTACCTTAGCATTTGCTATGGAACACATAGTCTCCAGGGTGCTTTCTGTTCCATGAATGTGCAAGGGGACAGGCCAGTTACTAGTTTGCTTGATTTGTGAGTCTCCATTCGGGACATGGGAACTATCATCTTTTACAGATAGCATGCACAACATTATGGAGAATAGATATCAGCATGTTTTCCCTCCAGCTGGCTTATCAGGAGAAGGCACGACCTACAAAGTCATGGATGGTGTTCTGGAGTTAGTCAGAGAGGAGCGCCTTTCTGCAATGCAGATGCTCTGAGGCAACTAAATGTTTCTAAGTTGGAAGAGACTCTAGTATAATGCATGGCAGACACCAATCTGCCTGACTCTTTAACTGAACTGCTATGAATAATGCTGTATCAGGCTTTTAGATGCTCTGTCATAAAGGTAAATGGGGGATTGCCAAGGACTACCTATCCACGTGACTTCTATAATCAAATAGGTAGAGGTTGTGCAGACAACTTGTGCTTGCCATGTACTGAACTGCTCTCCCTTTGTGTGCTGTGTATGTGTGTATACTCTACTTCCACTCATCTTCAGTCTATTTTGTACCATATATCTTTTGCTCTAACCAATGATTTCATAAACAGTAGTATCACCCTCCCCTTTTGTACTCATGTTTTGTCTTGAGAATTTTTGCTGCCATCTTTCTTAAGCATAATAGCTACTTCTCACACAAATGCTTATTGCTGTAATTATATACAATCTTCTACAAGCTTTAATGTCTGGCTCATAAATCCTGATGCTTTCCCAACATTTTATAAACATTACCTTTTCTTGTTTAGACTTTCCCCACTTAATGATCTAAGGTCAAATGACTGCTACTTATCAGACAAAAGTTCTTTATTTCAATGCAAAAAAAAAAAAAAAAAAAAAAAAAAAAGAAAGAAAAAAAGAAAGAAAGGAATAAAGAAAAGAAAGAGAAAACAGAAAAAGAAAAACAGAAAAAGAAGAAAGCACTTTCTAATGTGCATGTGTGTATGCACATGAATGCACACATGCACATGTGCATACGTGTGTGTGTGTGTGTGATTCCTATCCATTTTTGGCTTTATTCCCCAATGCATGGCACCACCTTGGATTTATGTAATTCTAGCTTGTATTTGTTTTATCACACATACCAGCATCTGCTATGATCATTGCTGTATTTATTAGCTAATGTTTTCATTGTGATCATCAAGACAAGAATAATAAAAATTACTCTAAGCAACAACCTTTTAAGATTCTTTTGGAGAAAAACATGTAAAACATCTCCAGATCAAATGTGTCTTTACACACTAATAAAAGTTAATCAAAGCAAGCAAGAAACACTTGCCTTTTCTGCTTAACCTTGAATTTTCAAATATGATGATCCTTACCTACTCTGTCTGAGTAGACAGAGGTGACAGTGACAGATAGATATATGATGACAGAGTATGTCAGTTTGCAAGGGGATCTTGGACTCAATGAAGACCTAAAACATCCTTTGCAGACATAATTGTTATATTCTTTAACACCCATGTCATCTGCATGGGTCTTAGGACTACTATTTGTAGAACAGAGCCACTGTTTCTTCCTTACACAGCTAAGCAAAATCCATGTGTTTGCTATATACTCTTATTTTCTGGATAGCGGGACAATGCCTAGCATCGGATAGGTGCTTGATGAGTGTCTAGTGGGAAAAAAAATGGATGAATAATGAACAGATGAAGGGAGAAACAGCTCCCCTTCTTCTTTCTTTTGTAGACTAGCCAAATGTCAGAGAATAGAGTAACAGGAAAAATGGAGACAGGCCAAGGAGTTGGGCCCATGCACACCCAAGTGGAGTTGAGGTACATCCTAGGTCCTGAGTTCCAGTTGTTAGAGTTCACATGCTTAGCACTTTGTTTTACAAGATAGACTATTCCATTCTGCCCAAATGGACAATAACAGACAAATCATGTATACAATCTACTTTTGAGGAAAATGGAGATTAAATTCTGGAAAAGAACACTGAGCAAGAAAGGTAAGAATCAATAATAAGTTTGAATAAAATAATGTACTTCACAGTAAGAGATGCATGTATTAGTGAATGTCAAATAAGTCAATGTAAAATTGATATTTCAGAGTCTTTACCTCCTTCAAAGAAATATGAACCTTAAGAAAATCTTTGCCATTGTAATTCTAAAGAAAGTAAAGGGGGTACAAATGGAAGAATGCAGAATGGCAGCAGCATCAGATCCAGGACAGAAGAGACACCAGAAAAGGCCTGGGGCAGGAAGAGGCCTGTCCATCAGGAGCGCTTGACATGAGTAGGGAACGATGCACAGCAATAAACTGTGGAGGAAATAGATGGAAAAATGAACATAAAGGCCCAGTAGAACAACTGCCTGCTGGTACCATGCACTTCATCCCCTGGAGATTTAACACTGCACACAGTGTGGTGTTGGCCAATTGACGTCAGCGTTGTGTGACAGCATTGCTTTTTTTAGTCTGTTGCCAGGTCTGTTGTTAAATGGGTCTATTGATCCAGCAGTAGAATTCTGTCTCCAGTGAAAACTGTGTTATAACTATCATGTCATTCACTGTAGGTCTTTCAGCTCACCAAATAAAACAAGAAATAACACTTATTAGTTGGAAGGAAAAAGTTATTTCCTACCTCATATATTTTATTTTAGTTTTATTGTTTCAGAATTTCATACACCCATATAATGCGTTTTGACCAAATCCATCCACCCCATTTCATCCTTTTCAACTCCTCTCCTATCCCCCACCATTTTGGTTCTCAACTTCCTATATCCTTTTAAAAAGTGAATCATTGGGTTCTCTTAGTACACGGGTGTAAGGCCATCTATAGAGGACATGGATAGCCCTCTTAGGGGATACAACCCCTGAATAAAACTGACTGACACTCCAGCAGCTCCTCACTAATTGCCAATAGCTCTTCATCTAGAAACAGGACTACCTCTTGGGAAAAATTGCCTAACTTACCTCTATAACTAGTAAAGAAAAAAAAGATTATATTGTTTTATAATTTTCTCAAGGTCAGATACCCCTGCTTGGTGCTAGTGATCCTGGGCAGAGCTTAAACATAAATTCAGAGGTCAGAGTTCACTGAGTTGGAGATAGAATGAGGTACCAGCACATGTTGAGATACAATGTTTGAAAGACTCTAAGCTCCTTTTATTCCTGCTATTTCCTCTAGGACAAGACTGACTCATATGAAGGATGCCTACAGGGAAGTAATTTTAAGTTTTAACGTCTTATGGTTAGGGAATGAAATCAAGGACTTTGAATTTACATGACTGCACATGGCTCCCCAAGACACATAGGAATGCCAGGATCATTGTGGTGGTTTGAATGTAACTGTCCCCCATGATCTCAGAGTGGCGCTATTAGGAGATGTGGCTTTGTTGGAGAAAACGTGTTTGAGGTTTCCTATGCTCAGGATACCTCCCAATGTCTCAGTCAACTTCCTGTTGCCTGAAAGATGTAGGACACTCAGCTACTGCTCCAGTATCACATCTACCTGCATGCTGCCATGATCCCACCATGATGATAATGGATTGAACTTCTGAAACTGCAAGCAAGCCGCTCCAATTAAATGTTTTCCTTTATAAAAACTGCTGTGGTCATGGTGTCTCTTTACAGCAACAGAAACCCTAACTAAAACAATCATGTACCTTATTTACTTCTAAATGATAAAAGAAAACAGTGGCACTATGAAAACTAGCTGGTAGAGATGAGGCTTCAAGGTAAGTATTTGCTTGATTTTTTTTTCCATGTTCTTTAACTCCAATTAGTGATATCTGCAACAACAAGTTCTTACCATCAAGGTCTGGAGGGTAACCAAGAGCACAGACAAATAGCCGGTAATGTCTGGGATCTTTGGGACCACATTGGCCAACAACCCCAATAGTAGTAACCCATACATGGTGCTAGGCTTTTTAATTTGTAAGTAATGTTGTCTAGTAATGGCATTACTTCTCTGAAAGAACAGAGTAATTCCATTTAAAAGTCTTTATATTTGTGTGTATATATGTTTTAAGAAGTAATAGGTTTCTTATGACTTTGCTGAAATATCTTTAATGTTGCTCTCCTCTATATTCCCTCCTTTACCCTGTTCCTCCATCCTTCATCTCACTTATCCCTTCCTACCCATTATCTCCCTCTATTATTTTATGTCATGGTGTTCTACCCTTCCTCTCTTTAAATCCTCTCAGCCCTAAATGGGATATCTACATCATACTGTTTCCTTCCAAAACTCAGGGATCACTGTAGAAGAGGGAATAGAAAGACAGCACATTCCAGAGGCTCTAAAAAGTAACTGTTTGCAAGACACAGCAGAACAGTTGCACATATGAACTCATAGTACTTGTGACAGCATGCACAAATCCTGTGCAAGCTGAAGCCAGATCAAATCCCAGCATGGACAAGGTGGAGGTGGGCACAAACTCCCATTCCTACCTAAGGAGTTTTGGCAATCAATAGCTGCTAGGAGAGGGAGAGTCAGTCTTCTCAAAGGTATGTCCCATGGTAGGTTAGCCTCACCCCAATGAAGGGCCATACATTTAAGACTACATGGGCAGCATAAACTTTACTTGGTGGGTTTAACAAACAACAAAAAGAGGACACAAATTTTGGTAGGCAGGGAAAGGGGAAGATCTGGGAGGAGTTGGGGGAAGGAATATGATCAAAACCCATTGTATGAAATTCTCAAAGAATTAATTAAAAATGAAAAATTTCACCCTTAACATTTTTTCCTTTTTATTAATGATTCTATTTAGCAGTTGGCTTACAAAATCCCCGAAAATTTAAGAATATTCTTTCATGTACTGACATGGGCCCATGCCATTGCATTGTCACTAAATTCTTTAATTCTCTTTCAAGTCAGGAACATGATACCTTATAAAATGCTGAAAATAATAAGCAACGAGAATTAAGTTCCTAAGTTTCTTTTTTCCCTTTGGTGCTGTAAACAAACTGTGCCCTTCCTTGCTTCTGTCTTAAAAAGCACCCAATATTAGTTCTAGGTGGGGATAATAATGTTCAAGGTACAAAAATAACAGGCTGAAAATCTAGTCAGGGACAGACTGCTCCCACAGTCAATAATTTCCTGCTGTTTTATGGAAAAGGCTATTCGCTGATGATCTATTTCCTGTTTGCTTGGATGCTCTGCCTTTTCCCATGGCAGCGGGGAGCAGCTGTGTAGCTAGCTCCTTTGCCATGAGCAGGAAAGTAAGAAATCAATAGAAGAAAAGGGCAAGTGAATGTGCCTGAGCTGGCTCTGACTTCCTCCCACCTGTGGACTTAAGGAGCTTTGCAATTAACTGGTTTGTTTTAAAAAGCAGAAGTATTTAGTAGGAGGTGGGGCTGGATTTTAGAACAAGAGGGTAGATGACTTAGGGGCCCTGACCCAAATTTAAAGGCATCTACCAAAAATCTTGCTTCATCTCACCAGTTTTAGGCTCTCTGTTCAGGCAGAGACAGTTGTCATCAGCCAGCAGCCCTCTGTGAGCATCTGCTTCCAAAGTGCATTTTGATTACAGGCAGGCATTTGCAAGCTACAACAGTGTGCTCAAAATCTCTCCCTCTTAGCGCCTCTGCTGAGTCACTTGCCTGGAGTGTGAATTATTAGTGTGAATTTTGCATTGATCAAACTCAATCAACTTTTAATTCAAAATGGTAATTCTTTTCTCTGACCGCCCTGCTCTCCCATCTCCTCGGGATTTAGAAATTTTCTTAATGCATTTTAGAACATGGTTTCTATTCAAATTTAAAAGAGAATTCTGCACATCGTCTTAATCAAAAGGCCCAGAAGTGATCACAATTTAAAATCCAAACACTAGAAATGAGATGGTCGTGACTGCTACTGCTGAGAGCAGAAGAAAATGACCTAATTTTTTTCTATGCCATTACAATTCTTTGCCAATTCTCTTATAAGCCTATACCCAGAGAAAGACTTATTTCCTCAAGCTATACACAAGAAAATGTATAAGAAAATGAGAGTCACTGGGATAATTTATTGAAAAACAAAACAAAACAAAAACAAAAAACAAACAAAGCAATGTTTCAGTATGAGCTCCATATGTTCTATCTGCAAATCTCCAGGGTCTTTAATTGGAATTTGTAATTGATGAGCCATTAGTAGCCCAATTATGATTGTACTGTAAATCCCAAAAACAAACAATTCAGTGCAACACATGGGATGATTCCACAAAAGTGATTCAGAAAGCAGATTCAAATGCTAGCAGAATGAAAGCTGGTTAGAAAGCTATGAGGCAAAATCCAAATGCACACGCCATTATTGGTTTAGACATGCATACAAAGAGCTTGCATATATAAGTAGTGTAAGGAGATATCTAAATATGAAAACGTATTAATATGGATAGATTAAAGGATACAGAGCAGAGACCTATTAGTCACCTGCTCTTACAATCATTAAGAACCATTCACACATAGTCATGCTGGAGATGAACCTGGTAACACAAGGCTTGGCTATGTATACAATATTAACCACGGTACCCCAGTGATGCCCATCAACTTCCATATTCCTCAGGGAGAGCTGATCTCATCCCCTCTGTCTAGATGAGCCTGGTTAATTTAAGGTGATGTTGTTTGTGCTAAGCACTAGGCTAATGCATTCCCCAGTTTGACTAAAGAGACATGGAAAAAGTCTTCAATGAGTTTGCTTCATCCTACAGAGGAATTAGGAGAGACTGTCTTTCTCATCTGAAGAGTCTGGTGTCTGGATGTGACTCAAGAAAGAACCATAAACCTTGAGACCTGAGAAGGAAATCACCTCTAAGTTGACATAGAAGAGGCAGAAAGAACCTGAATTTCTGGTGACCAGTTTGTGCCCCTCTCTGTCACTCCTGCCCTTGAAGATAGGCTTCATTTACTTGCCACTTGAGTTGGTTATCTATTGCTACTGAACTCTCAGAAGCTGAAAGCAATGGCATTTCTTACTTCATACTTTGTGTGTGGCCTTGAAACCAAGTATGCTTGGTTGGATGATTGTGGAATAAGGTCTCCCATAAGACATATATCATGGCTAGGGCCTCATATGCAGGCTCTGCCAGTAACATGTGTTCTTTCATATTGACTCAGTGGGGCTGCTGGCAGGATTTGTTCTTGAACTCAGGGGACATAAGGCTTCAGTCCTTATCCAAGGGTCTCCTGAAAGCAGTTCACTTATGGCAGCCTGTGTCTCTCCAGAAGGAAGGAATAAAGGGATGTCTAAGATTAAAGCCACAGCCATCCTCCATGCTCATTTTGGAAGTGGCAAGAGTTTCCTTACTACTTTGCCACATTCTCTTCATCAGGAATCACTGGGGCCAGGAAAGGAAATGAAAGGAGGACATTATTGGGGACCATCCTAGAGGTATTCACCATATTTGAAGGACTATCTCCAACTAAAGAAAAAAAGAAAGAAAGAAAAAAAAAAGCAAGCAGAAATTGGTATACTGAACTCCACTGGCACTTTCAACCTTTCTTAAGTAAATGGCCACAGGTCTTTTACAGAATGTTGCCTCACTGAGGATAGCCTAAGGTACAATTAGGATGGTGTTGCTGAATTCACTCTAGCTTCAAGTCAATCTCAATACAATGAAGCTTAATGGAAGAGTGGTTTCTACTGTGCCCAGCACCAAGTTGTAAGTAAGATGCACAAAAATATAAGATAACAGGTTCCAGCAGCTACCTTAGGCATATACCAGATACATGTAATATTGGACAAAAAAGGATAAACACATAGAGATGCCTGGAGAAATTCAAGCTAGGATGGTTGCCTTGTCCCTAGACAGCAGGATATACATAGATAATGTAGTCTGTCTGAGAAACCAGGTGTACAGAATTCATATTTACCTGTATCTAGGCTGGGACCATCAAAGTTGGGCTAAAGAACAGGTTATGACAGGTGGACTCTTAAGGCCAAGCACATGCATTAATGTATGGCTTCTTTATCTCTCTTCTGGAGCCCTAGACTCCAAATATGTTCAAAAGTCCCAAATCTGTCTGAGAGCAAACACACAGATACTGGCTTTCAATTTTTTCCCGTTACGGGTTAATGTGGTTTCACGGCCATGGATCAAGTATTTATAAAGGCTAGGGAGGAAGGGATGAAACAGAAAAATAGAATAGGAGCTATCAAAACACAGAACAGAGTCCAGAGAGCCTATTTTGTGCCTTCCCTTTGCCTTCCCACATCCATCTGCATACAGATCCATCATCTACAAGCTTCTGGAATGTTCTCAAACTTAGGAAGGTTAGTTGAGCTTACTTTTCTAAGAAAGACTAATACCAGAGTGACATATACATCTGTTAAACAAATCACAAAGGGTATGCCAATGCCAAAGGTTCCTTGTGGACCATCTGGCCCTCAGAGATATTGAAGGTAAGTTTCTATTGAGGACATGGCAATTGCTTTATAAGAAGTGAAGTTTTAAAACTGAAAGCAGAAGGAAGTACACAAGAACTTGGAGCTAGCATGAAAATGTCTCTGTTGAACATTCATGTAGTCCCAAAAAGTCAGAAGTCTGATTGCAACAGCAGATGAGAAGCCTATGCTATGGCCACAAATTAACACCAGGTATGTTATATGCTCACCCACTTTTGCCTTTTCTGAGACAGGTAAGAGGAGTAGCCAGATTTCTGCTTTATGGAAAGGAACAGAATAATACAAAGGTTTCATTTTCCCTAACCTTTAAATCCTGAATCAAAGAGGGCAAGTTGTAGTCTGCCTGGCTGGGCAGGTGATCCCAGTTTTCAATGTCATAAACATCAGACAGACCAGTTCTGCTAATTAGGCAGCTCTGCATTGGATGCCTGAGATTCTGGTGCACACACAATCAGGGGAGAGGAGGAGTGGCCTTGGGCTACCTTCAAGGGGCTGGACTGCATCACA
The DNA here is from genome assembly GCF_943737965.1 of Phodopus roborovskii. Classification (NCBI taxonomy): domain Eukaryota; kingdom Metazoa; phylum Chordata; class Mammalia; order Rodentia; family Cricetidae; genus Phodopus; species Phodopus roborovskii. Next base: position 6,040,676 of record NW_026126547.1, read on the forward strand.
GGGGCTAAGGAAGATTGAACAAAGTGGCATTTGTTGACTTTCATCCAATGGTTTCTGGGGCCTCTATCTTGGCCTGTTCTTCATTCTATTACATGCATTTTTGTGGGAAGGGGAGGGAGGAGGAAAGGTGATTTATGATGTGGAGGGCTAATGAAATGCCATACTTGGAGAAGTAATCTTAAAGTCAGATGTCAGTGGCCATAGAATCAGAGTTGAGCTGCTGCTTTACCTCACATCCTTCAGACCTCTAAGGAAGTCACAGGGCAGGCTGGGAAATGAAGGAGAAAGCTCTGCTCACCCCCACCGCAACCCTAATTAAGGCTTCTGTAAGTTCCTCCCAAATTCTGTCTGCCGGAAGCTCCAGCTTGCCTGCTTGGCGGGAGGGAATCAAAAAATCTGGGGGTATGAAGAAAGGCAAGTGTGGAAGAGGACTCGCATCTCTACCTGAGTCTGCCACACTTTTGTAGGCCACCCCACTGCAGATCTTGTACACGTTCTTTCTTGACAACATGAGCTTTACTGTGCTCACCTGCTATTCCTGTTCACTTGTCCCCACAAAGAGGAGATGCTGTAAGGACAGAAGTGGCTCTGAAATCATCACTGCCTTGGTGTGAGAGAACTGAGATTACCCCTCTCTTCAGAGATGCCACAATGACTTGAGACCACCATGGCTAGCATTTCACTGACTGATGTCAAGTTGATTTTAAAAAAAGATGTATTTTTGCATGTATTAGTAGTTTTCTTACATTCCTGGTACCCATGGAGGTCAGAAGAAGGCATCAGATCATTGTGAACCATTGTGTAGATGCTGGAAACTGAACCTGGGTCTTCTGCAAGAGTAATAATTGCTTTTAATCATTAAGTCACCTCTCCAGCATCTTAGTTGATTCCTTTTGCTGTTGTTTTTGTTGTTTCTTTTCAAGCCAGGGTTTCTTTATGTAGCTTTGTCTGTCCTAGAACTAGCTCTGTAGACCAGGCTGGCCTGGAACTCACACACACAGATCCACCCAACTCTGCTGCGAGTGCTGGGATTAAATGTGTGCACCACCACTACCTGGCACTGGTTGATAATTAATAATTATCAAATACATTATAACAGTTCATTTGCATGAAGAAGCATGCCTTATATAAAGAGGATAAAAGTAATTGAAGGGCATAAGAACTATTTGTGGAGATAAGTCAAATGAATCATCATTATTTTGCCTAAAGAAAGGAGATAAGTTAGTGGACAGGTAATTGTCATTTCCAAAGATAGAAAAGGTAAATGAAATGGTGGAAAATCACAAACTTTCTACAGAGCAGTTATGCAGACATTGGCAATTGAGCTAGTTCAGAGTGACACTACACCATTGGAATACATGCTCACTGTCACAGGCCTGGCATGAAGGTGATGCATTCCAAACATGTATAGTTTGTAAAGTGCTTGTCCATCTTAAGGTCTAAATGCTATACATATTTATTAACATTTATTAAAGGAATCCTAAGAGACTGTGAGGGAGGAAGATGCATAGTAAGAATCAGGCCCAGCAGAACTCTAATTCCTATCTGTGGCTAGACAGAAGCTGCTTCCTCTTTGGGCCTTTGTTTTTTTGCTTCTTTTACTACAGAGAAGCATTCCAATGTCTACCCACTGGCCATGAGGTTCACAGCTGACTTATAAGGGCTGTTCTCCTAGTTCCTGAACGCTGATTGCCCTGATACACATTCATAGCCATTCTGCACGAGCCTCAGTAGAATGGCAAAGTTTATTCTACCAATGGCTGCTGCTCTCTGCACACATTCTGAAGAAAATCCCAACCCCAAGAGCATTGGTTCCTCATTGACTGTATCCTCACAAACACATCTTTAGTTAAAGTCTAATGGCAGTAGGAACAACTGACTTACCATATCATTCTTACAGGCCAGTGTGGGGCATTCACAGGGCAGTCTTTGTGAAGCTAGTTGCATTGCATTGAGCATTTGGAAAGAAAATTGGAAGAGAAAGGTACAGATGTCCAAAAGCAAGAAGGGGATGTCTGGAAACAGACTCATACCAGTGACCAGAAAGACAGATGATCAACACATAGCTGGAATGGAAACAAGAGGCACATACGTTTGGGTCTCAGTTCTGAGGTCTCGGAACCAGCGCCTTCCCCAGGAAAGGTGACAGGCTCTGTCACATCTGTGTCAGGAGGAGGGTAGGGTGGGGGCGGGGGAAGCACTAACTGGGGTGGGCCCCGGGCTGTGCCTCTGGGAGGCTTTTGTGGCACCTGACGTCCAACACCTACATGGAATCAATAGGAAGGATTCAAAGGTTAAGCCAAAGGATGTCCTGTCTTCTAGCCAAGGGCAGATTGCTATTGCTCACCAGACACAAAACCAATCACCCTCAGCATCATAGTCTACACCACTCTGCCCCAAACCAGCCATATGCAACACCAAAACCAACAACAAAGCAGTCACACCCAACATCAAATTTTATAGCAAAGTGGCCACGCCCTACACCAAACCTAATACTAAATAAATCACATCTGATACCAAGTCAAATTCTAAAGCAGCCACATTCAATTTCAAATCCAGCCTCAGTCTACACCAAGCAAGCCATACCCAATTCCAAATTCCAGTTCACTCTATAACAAGCCAGCCATACCCCATATCAAAGTCACTCACCCAGAAATACACCATAGCCAACCATCCCCATGCTTAAACATTTCACATACATAGTGTCCCTACTGTCCGCTATAATTTGGAAAGGTTTGCTTGGTTGGTAGCCATTTGTCTCTTTCAGGTACAATTCCATAAATTCCCCCCCAAAGAACATGGGAAAGCTCTGGAGGCAGCACGGTCAAGTTGAAATGGGACTATTCCTCACATTGGCCTTTCCCAGGCTCACAGATCACATTCACTTACAATTGAGAGACAGTTGAGTGATGTGGATTACATTATTTTTTTGAGCCCACCTCATTATCAACTTCTTTTGTTTTTTAGGACCAAAGTCTTCAAATTATCTTTTGAAGTTACAAGAAGAGTTGCAGGTTGCAAGGAAGAGTTAGGGGTGCTTCCTCCACCTGTGCTTTGTATCAAGATTCAGAGAAGCCCCAGTCTAATTTGTTTCATGTTGGGGATACATTTATAATCTTATGTGAAAACAGATTTCTTATGCTAATGATTTTGTGAAAGCCAATCTTTAAGTTCACAAATGACATAAAAAACCATGTCATAATTCATGTGTAATGTTATGCTTTTAAAAATATTTTCTTCAAGTTGTACAGTTTAGAATCTTCTAATGTAGGGTATGGTTAGTGTTCTTCAACATATAACTAAAATATTGAGGAATATCCATTTCAGTAAGAGATACACCCATTTATTCCTTTTATTGGATATGGTTCTATAAATGTGGGAAAATACCGACTTCCTCATACTAAAGTCATTTCTTCCTCCAAGTGCAAATCAGTCTGGGTGGTGCTATTGGAGGCCCTATGGCAAGCAGCCTTATGCAGGAAGGGAAACACATAAGGTTACACTGGGAGGAAGCTTCCCATTCCAAGATGTATTTGTGATTGCCAATAAATTAGACCCTTGACCCAAAGGCAAGTAACTATGATATTATTTTGTTTTGTGCTTCAAAAATCAATGTTCCTTTTTAAAAATCTAGATGTTTGAGTAGAAAAATCAACTTTGTGTATGCATGTACATGTACTGTGTGTGTGTGTGTGTGTGTGTGTGTGTGTGTGTGTGTGTGTGTGTGTGTGAAGGAGCGTCTGTCTCTCCTCTAACCTGATACCTAGATTTTGCTGCTGAGTTTTGTGGGGTGCTACAGATATTCTCTTACTTCATGGATTCTTCTGAACGGGAGGGAAATTCAGCTTCTCATTGCTGACAAGACCTTGCCTACGAGTGCCTGCCCTCAAAGGGGGTCATTATTTTTAGAAAAAAGGGGATTCTGGCTTTCTTATATCCACAAACAAGTTACAGATCAGGTAGGGGAAAGTGTAGCAAACTGCCTCTCCCCACATCTTCCCTTTGCACTATCAGTGAAGGGATGTTAGCACAGTTTTCAGTTCTAGACATCTATCTCACATCTATGCTGGCATCTATGGGGACTGGCTGATCTCATGTCCAGCATGGGCCTCAGGTTTTTGCATCTATCTATCTATCTATCTATCTATCTATCTATCTATCTATCTATCTATCTATCTATCTATCTTAGTGTGTATCTCTCTGTCTCTCCCTCTCTCTCTCTCTCTCTCTCTCTCTCTCACACACACACACACACACACACACACGTGTGTGTGTAAGTCAGGGCTTGAGTGGCATATGGCTATCAGAAGACAACCTGTGGGAGTTTTCTCCTTTTACATGTGGGTTCCAAGAATCAAATACAGGGTGTTAGGCTTGATGGTAGGAGTCTTTACCTCCAAGCTTTTCATTCTGATATTATATTCCTCTGGGAAATGAGATGAACTAATATAAAATGCAGGTTATTACTTCTTAGGATAATTGATTCTCAGTCTGTAAAATGCCAGGCATTAAAGTACTGACTAAAGGAAAGAATGCTGATAGCCATTAAAGTTTCTATTAAAGTTTCAGAACTTATCTTTGGGAATATTGTCCCATTGGGGGCTACTGACCCATTGTCAATGGAGAAACAACATGCTGCCTGAGTCAATGAATGGGCATGGTTGCATCATGGCTTCAGCCACAGCTCGGATGCACTTTTAACCATGGGAGTCTCAGATTAGGGAAAAAGTGAATCCAACACTGCAATGTTTCAATCCCTACTTTGCAAGAGCTAGTCATATTCCTACTACAGTGACATAGCAGATACTGATTTTAAAATAAGTGAGCCTCCTAAGGTTCATGGCCTGGGAAGTTCAGCACTTAGCATTTACCCCCCCATGATCTGCAGAACATGAGGATGTGGTATAATGGCCTCACAGGTTACTTCTTGCTTACATGTGTCAGGACCCCAGCCTTGTTCTTTTGTGTTCTCTTACTCTCAACATGGGGGCTTTGCATTTGTTTTAACTATACTCATTATTTGAGTCAGCTTTCTAACTACAGTTGAAAGAGGTCTTGCCTCTTTTCCTAGAAAAGACAATGCATTTCTTATCAGTATACATACTGTTCTTTTCATGAAGACATGCTGGCTCTTTTTCACGTTCCTGTTTCAGCTACGGTGCTAAATGGGAAGTAGGTGAACATGTGTTTTGCTTGAATGAGCTTTCCTGGATGGCCTTTGTGTTTGGAGTGATAGTAGGGATTGTACTTGATGCTCTAAAAGCTGGACTTTCTTTGTGTACCTGAAAGTGCTCTCCAAAGCGTTCACATAAAGAGAATATAAATGGGGACTGTTTTCAAATAGGAACTCACAGACTGATATCCAAATGCTCAGAGCCAGATGTGTTTAGGCTTTCAGATTTTTTTCTAATTTTAGAACATTTGCATACACATGATGAGGTATTTTTGGGATGGAACTCAAATCTAGATATGAAATTCATTTATAATTCATATATATATATATATATATATATATAGTAATTTCATGTAATTTTTAAATAATTTTGTTCATGAAACCAAGTTCCATGTTGCAGGATTTTCCATCTGTGGCATCATGTTAATGCTCAAACAGTTTCAAATTTTGAAGGATTTCAGATTTCAGACATCCAAATTAAAAACTACACAACTTGTGTACACCACAAGGGGTCTAAGATGTCTTTCAAATGACAAACACGTTTCAAACAGCCTCTACAGACATCCTCCAGAGACACCTGCCATAGCCACTCACACCTGGAGCTCCATTCATCACTTTCTCCTGGGGTTCTGGGTTCTCTACCCAAAAGCCACTCTTCCCACCATCCTCATCTCCATGTCATCTTTCTCAGTGTAAATAAGATATTAAGGGAATTCAGAGCTAATCATCTCCAGACTCTTTCTTTCTTAAGCATCCATTTTTCTGGGTTAATGTACTTAACAAGGAATCCACTGCCAGGGTTAACAATGGTGCTGAAGACTTTTGTTAAAGCAGGCATCCCAGAGACATGCACACAGCAGGGCAGACTCACTCACCCACTGCGCTCTTCCTGTTCTCTTCCTTGTCCTCTTTACGGTTGGGGACCACAGGACTTGGCGGTGGCTGTGCTGGAGGAGGAGCTGGTGCACGCCGCTTCTTCTTCTGTAGGTCAGCCTGTGAGCTGAGTGAGGTCTAGGAAGCAATAATAAAGGATGGCAAGGCTTAGTTGGTCTGTATGAGGCACTACACATGTGGGACACGTGCCCTTTAGGGGCAGGCTGTATGTGGCATGGCCATGAAAGGACAGCTGTGTCACACTGCCTGTCCAGGTCTGTTTCTCTCAAGCAGGTAGAAGAGACCTAGAATACCGGGTGGATCTGAGGCTGCAGAGTGATGCTACCAACTCCCCTAGCTTCCCATTTCGTGCAAGCAGTGCCTATTTCTAGGCATTTCTAACGCTAAACTTTGCCAGAGCATGAGTGAGAAAATGACTCCTTGTCCTTCTAAAAGTACCAGAAATAACTTATTCATACTAGGATAGGAGAGGCCAGTGTGCCTCTTCATGTAGACACCCCAGGACCATGAGGGGCCACATTATACCCACTCTGCATCTAGACCCACAGTGAAGGCATCTCTGTATAGGGCCCTTAGACCAAGATATTGGGTATCAGTCTCCTATCCAGAACAGAAGTTCAGCTCTGGCTCAGAGACGATGACAACAAAATTCTAACACTCTCTATCACCAGCCTGAGCAAGCTTTTCACAGGTGAAAGTAGAATTATGTTTCTGTCTGTAACCCGCTGACTACAGCTCTTGCTCCCAAAGGACTTGACGCTCTTCCCTTCCTCCTTATAGTCAAAATTACCATTAGTTCATTCTCATTTGACTGGAATTAATTGAAAAGGAAGGACTTCGGTGCAGAGGAGGGCTTAATTTTTTTATGTCTTCAGTCATTCATAGACAAGTCCTGTTCAAACATTACTAGACCTGAGCATGCTGCCACCTTCTAGTACCTCAGACCTGCCCTGGATGCTCTCTGATTCAGTAATTCAAGCGTATTTCATGAGTATTAGAGTATATTATCTATACAGGACTGTGATACAGAGAAATAACCCTCTCTTCTTGACTAGAAGTGTGTCTATCTGTAATTTATAAACTTTATCAGTAATAACATTTTTATTGCAAAAAGTTCAAAATGTACATGTAAACAAAAGATAGAAAACTCATTTTGTTCAGATAAAGTACTAACAGTTGGCACATCTTTTTCTAATCTCTAGATTTCTTTCTTTAAAGTGATTCATGATGCATTGCATGTGTGCAATATATCACAATAATCTCATATATTTTCAATGTTCTTTGGTATATTTTGCATACAAAGTGGGCCAAACATAAACTCAAACAGCCTTTCAAGTCTTAGTTGTCAGGAAGTCTTGATTACCACCCACTCCAGCAGCACCCACAGAAAACAACTTCCTTTAGAATTCACTATTTCAGCACCAAGTAAGGTTCCTATGCTGTCTTGATTTGCACATAGAGTTCTGTCTTTCTGCTCCAGAAGATGGGAACTTACTTCTTACACACACAGGGAAGGGTTGATTTTTTGTCTACATTATGGCCCTAAAATTGCAGCCTGAGACTTCAATCATCAAACCACTATCTAATGGCTCAGTACTCCATCCTTACCAACAGGTTCAGTTTCTGTTAACAGAAAACAGGTAGTTTTTTTTTTTTGTTGTTGTTGTTTGTTGTTTGTTTTGTTTTTTCCAGACAGACAGGGTTTCTCTATATTGTTTTGGAACCTGTCCTGGAACTAGCTCTGTAAACCAGGCTGGCTTAAAACTCACAGAGATCTGCCTGCCTCTGTCTCCTGAGAGCTGGGATTAAAGGTGTGTTCCACCAACGCCCTGCTAAAAGAAGCAGTTCTTAAGGGTTCCCCTGGGCCCAGCTCTGAAGATGAAGCTTCACCCCATCCTACTGCCTCCTGCCTGGCATAACTGGCTTGCTACCTGACTATCTTTTCCTAGCAGAACTTCCAGGTAAAATTAACTCTGTTTTCCTCTGCTTATGGAACAAGCTGTACATGAAGAAGATTTTTGAGATTTTGAATCTAAAAAGTCTTTATCCTATTATACTCTACACAGATACAAAGGAGAAACAGTCAATTACAAAATACTGGAAACATTCAGGCCTGCCCACTCCCAGAGGGCCCCTGTGCCTGTGGATGCCAACCCCACTGAGGCTCAGCCTTCCACCTCTTTTTTGGCTTTCCTGCTGCTGACCCGGAGTGTACTCTCCCCTCTGTGCCCAGATATTCCATGTTCTTTTCATCCTCTCCTGAGACATTTATATTCCTGAAACCTGTGGATTTTTCTAGTGAGACCTTTCACCTTTTTCCTACTTTTATTTTCCCCTCGGAATTTCAGTCAGTTGAGTATGAAGGATCATGAAAACAATTGTATATATTTTTCTCTAGAGCTCCTGCCTGTGTCTTGGAAATTTCCTTTACTTGACTGCCCAGCTCTTTTGAGTGTTAAAAAATATGCTATAGTATATTTAATTTCTAAGATTTCGACTTATTTTAAAATCACCACTGTGGTCTTCTTTCTTGGGTACAGTTTCTTTCATTTTCTTCTTGGCAGCATTACAAATATAGTATTTTTATTTTCCTTATTTTAAACTATCCTCTCTACCTATTCCTCCCTCTCTCTCCTCCCCCACCTCTGTCTCTGATAATTTCATTTTAACCCGTCTTCAAATATCTGTGCTCCTTGGCTGACTGCTTACAATATATTGTTTTGGAGGGTAGAGTCTCTCCACACATTTACAAGATTCCCTGGAGTGTCTGGGTCAAAATCTGGTTAGCTGACAGGAAAGAGCTTTACATAGCCAACCATGCAGGATTCTCTCCTTCACCTGCCCACCCCACACAGAAGGATTCTCAGCTGTGCTTCTTAAAGGTGGCCTCTTGGGGTACGAAGTGGAACAGGATGAGAAGGCCCCAAGACTCCCCTTGCAGCAAGTGGAGCTCTGACATAGCTATGACTGATGTCCAGAGTCACCCTTCTGAAGTTGGGAGCATGGCTGCCTGGGAGAAAGGGTCACATGGTCTTTCTCCTCAGATATGCAACAGTCATCAGGCCACGCTGTATTCTTGGGTGCTGTGGAGTCTACCCCAGGTTCTGTAGCCTAGTGGGACTGCCTGATGACTGCCCTATCCCTAGAAATCAATATTTAGCAGCTCACACTTTGCTAGGCACTTATCACTGTGTTTCCTGAGAACTGTCATTGTTTTATTCCCTATTATTTAAAATGATTTGAAAATTATTTTTAAAATTTTTATTCATTTTAATGTGGTTTCAAAAGGAGAAATAATGATTTGCTTTATAAATCATATTTTCCTTTATATTTAAATTTATTGAAATGTAGTTGATAAGTAAACATTGCATATATTTGAGGTGCTGAAATATACAATCAAACAATCATAAGCTACTTAATAAATCTGTACTCTCACATGCTTGTTATTTTGTGTTCATTTTCTCTCTTTCTCCTTCCTCCATCCTCTTTATCTTGTATGTAAAACTTCCAGCATTTTCTTAAGTGATTGTTATTCAGCTGGACTTACGAGCCATTTGGAACTAAGGCCCCTTGCCTTTAGTTGAATATTAAAAATGTTTGTCTTGATTATTACGAACTACATTTCTTAGAACACTCTTGTTTCTTTCCCAACAGTTATCTCTTCTTTTCTTCTGAATTTTCATTAAGTCCATTTATTTTGAATTCCCAAGCAAAGATGTGATATTCAGAATGAAGACAATCCAAAATTACTTTTCCCAATTTAAAAATTCTCTGCACCAGTAAGATGGGGGGGGTATGAAGCCCTGGGCCTTGTTTTATACATGCAACGACTTAGCATCTTTCTGCAGTATGAAAACCTTTAAGGAGAATTCCTGTGATCAGCTACAATGTCGCAGCACCGAGACCACTCAAACAGCAGCCACATGAACATGAATAAGAAAACCAATTCATTTTAAGTACCTCATCCCTTCCCCCAAGCTGGCATGGCTCAGATCTCCCTTGGGAGGAAGACGAGGGAATCATAAGACCACTCTCCAGATTGTAAGTAGGGTTGCCTAGCCAGAGACTGGCTCTATCTTAGTGACAGGAGAGCTCTTAGGGAGCTGCTGATATTTGGATGTGGGCAGATGGCAAGACTTGAAAGAAAAATTTAAATGCCGATTGCTCCAGAGCTCAGAGACTTGGCATTTCCACCAATGGAGGCTGGTAGAGCTAGCACAATCAGGGGTAAGCACCAACTCACAGGTTATTCCTTGGGGGAATGGGAAGAGTGGGAAGGGCATGTACTGCTTTGGCTTTCTCTAGAGGCTCACATGAGTGAAAGGTTTTGGTCACAGCTGACTGGGAGGTGGAAATAAGTGACATTTCTGGTACCTGTTATATTTATGTTCATAGTCTCTCTTTTCCCCTCCCTCAATCCTCTTACCTGGTGTGTAAAATTTCCAGCATTGCTTAAGTGATCACTACTCAGCTGGACATATGAGCCACACGGAACAAAGGCCTCTTGCCTTTAGTTGACTATTAAGAATGTTTGTCTTGATTATTACAAACAATATTTCTCAGAACACTCTCAAATTTCTTGAGGAAGTTATGGAGACCATGGGAGCCTAGAGACTGGCCACAATGTCAGAGACCTGCACTACCACAGACAAACACCAGAGGGAGGAAGAACTTATAAGCTACTTGAAGAGAAATTCACAAACATTCTTTATGGGAATACAATCAAATAAGGCCAGAGAAGATACAAGAAATGAGGAGGGGAAGGTTAACACAATGGAGGGTAAACCATATGGAAAACCATATGAAAGCCTACACTTTTACATCTCAATTAAAAAATATAATTAGAAGTATAGTGGAATACATGTGATCAAAAAAAGAGGGGCAAAACTGGAAATAAAATGATCAAGGGTGATGGGGGGCAGGGTTTGTGGAAGAGAAGAAAACAGTGTGTAGGTTAGCCAAAACTGAAGATACATGACAATGCTTTATATAAAGTCACTAGTAAGCTAATCTCAAAATATAACTTAAAAGGGGTAGGCCAAGTGCAATTACCCTAAGACTTAGGTTAATGAAAAATCATACTGTAAGGCCTGGGATACTTCCCTAGGAGTTACTGGTAATGGAGGCCCCAGGGGTCTCCAAAACAACAAAGGCTATTGCCATTGCCCTTACTGTAAGTATTCTATTGGTAAGGCTCTACTGCTGAAGACACCCCACACCGTGCCTAAAAAATATGAAAACAAAACAAAACAACACAATCTCAAACTGATCTCAAAACATACATGCTAGCCAGCTTTCATAGTCTGGAAGGTGCCACGCAAGATTCCAGGGAGTGGGAAACATCAATGTTCTTACTCAGTACTGACCTATCAGGCAAGATGTGCCCATTGATGCAACAGTGACATGACTTATTGGTTAATTAACCACATTGTGATTGGATTTGAGGCCTGTCTCAGAAAAGACAATGTCTGGTATAAATAATTCTGATGAGAAAAGGCCCACAGATGGGCCCTGCTATTGTTATTTTGGTAAATAGCCATGTTGTTAAATTGTCTTATAAATATTTATGTTTACACTAATAGGCCTGGGCTGCTCTCAACTTCACCCACTGCAATGGGCAGTGGTCGATGCTTAGTGGTAGAGACATTCAAAGTACTGAGTTCTCCTGAATCTCAACCTATCACTTCGCTGTATCTTCACCAAGGCACAGGGAACATTGAGGAAGAAGGGGCAGGAAGGATATAAGAATGTAAGAGCTGGAGGGTGCTAAGAAATGCAAGCTTCTGGAATCAACAAGTTGTCATACTCGGTAGCTCATACCAGTCACAGCTATGTACACAAGACCTGCACATGGTCACAGGATCAGCCCAACTAAAATTTGGGAACTGGCAGGGGAAGTGCTCTCCAGTCCCCATGCCTTACTCAGATGCTATTTGCATTGGCAGATGCTCGAAGGAAGAAAAAATTCTTCTCTTTTAATGTATGGCCACTGGTAGGTTTCCCATGCCCCAGAGGATGGCCCCAAGCCCATGCACATATGGATAGCACTAATTGGACTTAGCAGGTTATCAACAAAACAAAACATGAGGTTGGGAGCAGGCCATGTTGGGTGAGGGGAGTTGAAGGACGGAAATGGGAGAGTAAGTGATAATGTTTCATTGTATACATGTAAAAACTTCTCAAGAATAAGAAATATTAATATAAAAACAATGCAACAATTATGAAAAATGGTAGACTTTCAAACAACTAAGGTAGAATTACAATATAATCTATGATCTTATTTTTGTGTATACATTAAAACTACAAATAAAACTGAAGTAGGATTTCACATAAATATGTGTATATTCATATTGATTATCACTGTTTCAAGCAGCCAAGTCATATGCAACTTAAATTTCTGATGATTATTTAACATATTAGGAAAAGTACATTCAGACTTAAGAAATAAGAAATTATAAAGCATGTTACATTATGGGTAAAGCTTTTTAAGATTCTGTTAAGTGAAACATGTCAGTCATTAAAAGATAATATATGATTCCATTTACATATATAACAGCCAAACTCTAAACCATAGAAAGTAGAATAGTGGTTGTTGGGGGCATAGGGAATAGAGGAAGGGAGAGAGGAAGTAGTTATGAAGTATACCTATCCAACATGAAACAGTTTGAAAGATCTGTACAGGGCACACATATCTCAGTTTTGTACAAAGTTACAAAGATTTATTATTTTCAGTTTTATGTGTGTATCTTGCTTGTCTCTATCTGCATCATGTTCATGAAGGTTCATGAAGGAGCCAGAAGAGGGCATGGTATCTGCTGGAACTGTAGTATTAGGAGCTTACTTAAAGCAGTGTGCACTCTTGCCTTCCAAGTCTCACTAATGCACACTTAAGGGCAATGAAGATTCTACTTTTGTGGTTTTGTTTTATCACATTAGTAACCTAAAGAATTCTTGTTAGATGGTTAGCTCACACTGAGTTTGTAAATCACCACCAGCATGTTTTCAAATAAACTAACAGCAAACCTTGCAATGTTTCTGCAAATATCAACTATGGTACAATATTCTAAGTTTTAAGGCCTGCATGGTATTGGTGGGATGGTGAGCCAGGCACCCTGGAGTTGCAGCTTGCCCTGTACCCAATTAGTGGGATATTTGTAGGCAAGACTGTTTGGTCTTTGGCAGCAATTCTGTTTTCCAATGAAGTTGTGCTGCTAACATGGAAAGCCATAAAGCCTTTTGGCCACAGACTTCTTCCTCTAGGCTTAACATAACCCATTCATTAAGTGTGGTTATTCAACACTGTAGGTTTGCTTACCTACATTATCTTCTAGTCCAAGCATCCTGATATTTATTTCTTTTCTTACGTTTTGTTTTGAGATTGGGGTTCCCCTCTGTAGCTTGGGTTGCCTGGAACTCAGTATATGTGAATCCACTGTTATCGTCCTGCATCAACCTCCTGAGTACTAAGATGACAGAGATGAGCAACTATGTCCCGCTTCTTAACCACTTCTTCAAATATTTTATTCACTTCTTCAATTAATCAGCAAGAAGCTGCTAAGTCATTGTTCTGTGACTGAATCTACAACAGATCCAATGATACACACAATCTCCAATCTCAACATGTTCAAGGCTAATGGAGGACAGGTAATTCTAAAAAATTTATTCAGCCTCCTGGGCTAGAAATGCTGCCCTGAACTATGATTTTGGGGCCTGGGTTTTCTTTTTCCCCTGTGATCTACACTGATTAGCAGAGGTCCCTAGGGTCCCAGGGATGTTTGTATAGTGATATGTTCTAGAATTTTGCTGCACACCCACAGTGGGTTGGAATTAATTAGGAGAGGGAACAGGAAAACAATTTAGACTTACCCAATTTGGAAAAGCAATTTCACCTGCTGAAAGACAGTTCCTGCTCCGTCCTCATTATGGATCAGGAGGAGCATTAACTTCCGGAGACCATGCCAAAGCTGCCTCACGCCACCACTGAAATGCTTCTTCAGAGCCAAGCCTTCCCACTCAGCCAGCACTTGTGGAACAGCAGGTGCCTTCCAGCCACAAGGCCACTTGTAGTAAGCTAATTAAGACACTGTGCTTGCAAAGGGTTTGGCAAAGTCTGAGGCTCTCCAATGAAGATAAGTCCTAATGGGCAAGAGCTTTTTCCTGAAGCTTTTGAGCTTTAGCATGCTCAAAGAAAGTCTTTCAGTAAAAAGGTTTATAGACTCCAAGAAAACATGAACAATGGCAGCCACAAACATTTATTAGACATTTATTGGAGTTGTCAAGTGTATCTCAAAGGACCACCAGAACGAAGACCCTTTCTGAGAAGATAGTTACCATAACTTTAAAAGTATTTATTATTATTGTGTGTATGGTGGGTGGTGGTATATGACAAGTATAGAGGCATGCATGTGCCATGTAACACACATGGAGATCAAAGAAAAACTACAGTGAAATTGTTTCTCTCTTTCCACTTTCACATGGGTTCTGGGGCACAAATTCAGGTTGCCAGGCTGGGGTTACTGTTTTTACCTGCTGAGTCATCTCACCAGCCCATCTCTTATTTACAGAGAACAGAAACAGAGGTTTACAGGAGATAACTTCCCCTTGCTTATACAGCTAACAAGTGGGTGATGATGGCATTCAGCCTTTAAAGGGAACAAAACAGAATCTCTTCGGCTATTTCTTTATATTGTCTCCCTGGCTCAGGGTTAAATATCTGTAGCTTGAATGAAAACATGTCTTTCAGTGATACTATAAGTGACTATAACCCACTAGAGTTCTTTTTTAAAACTATTTTTTTTAAATTTATGTACATTGGTGTTTTGCCTGCATTTATGTCTGTATGAAGATGTTGGATCCACTGGAACTTGAGTTACTGATAGTTGTAAGCTGCCACTTGGGTGCTGGGAATTGAGTTACCAATAGTTGTAAGCTGCCACTTGGGTACTGGGAATTGAACCTGGTTCCTCTGGAAGAGCAGCCAGTGCTCTTAACTGCTGAGCCATTTCTAGCCACCCCCACTAGAGTTTTTAATGTCCCATATGGTAAACATCTGCTGATTGAATACCATATAAACCAGTTTGTATTTGGAAAGGTTGCCTAAGAGACACTTAAAAAATTTAACACTTTCATTATTAGGGTACTCTTTTCTTTATATTTATTTTTCTCTCTTACAATACGTCTTGACAGCAATTTCCCCTCCCTTCACTCCTCCCTGTCCCCCTCCCTTTTTGCCCTCTCCCCCATATCCACTGCTTCTCCTTTTCAGAAAAGAGCAGGCCCCTGAGGGTTATCAATCAAACATAGCATAATGAGATGCAATAAGACGAGTCACAACCCTCATATTAAGGCCGAATGAGGCAACCCAGTAGGAGGAAAGAGAGTCCCAAGAGCATGTGAAAGAGTCAGAGATACCCCCCACACTCACTGTTAGGAGTCTCACAGAAACAACAAGCTAATAACCATAACACAGAGAACTGATCACAGACCCAGGCAGGCTTCAGTTCAGTTGCTCTGTGGAGCTTGTCCTATTCTCTTTCATCTCTGGAACTGCGAATTGTATCAGCATGTTATAAATCAAATGCTTTGCATCTTCCCAACAAGCTTTTATCAAAATTTGACAACCTCTGCCCCATGTGATGTTATTAGGCTGGTATGAGGTAGGGACTGTAGGGGCCATTAGGTCATGTTGGTAGAACCCTCAGGGACTGCATCAGAGCCCTTATAAAGCTTCACATCCCAGAATGCTCTCTGGATTGTCTATCAGTTAAGGACACAGCAAGAAGACAGATGTCAGACAACCAGGAAGGGGTCCCTCATCAGATACCAAGTCTGAAGCCCCTGGAGCTCAGGCTTTCTAGCTCAAATGTTCCAGAATTATGAGAAATTAAGTGTCTGTGCTCTAAATGCATTTGGTATGGCCAACTTAGAGAATACTGGGATGCTTAGTGTTAGAAAGCACTGTTCCTCTGGGCCTCTTTAGTTACTTAGTTTCTTAATCTCATTGTGTCAATTATATGTAGCAGCAGACTCAAGTTCCAAAAGCATCTCAGGGGGAGAAGTTAATTAAAAGATGATAAATATGGATTCTCACTGTGAGGCACACAGCTTCATGTTTCTCACCTTTACCCCTTCGACTTGCTAGTATATGATACTCTATAAGGAACTTTATACAAGGATGAGTAAATGAACATGTGTTGTCTCCTGTGATTTTTTTTATTTTCTTCTTTACACAGATATTGTGGTTTGAAAGAGAATGACCTCTACAAGCTCATAAATTTGAAAGCTTAGTCATCAGGGAGTGGCAGGCACTATTTGAAAGGATTAGGAGCAGCAGCCTTGTTGGAAGAAATGTGTCATTGGAGGTGGGCTTTGGGGTTTCAAAAGCCAAAGCCAAGTAAGGAGCTGTTCCCTCCTGCTGTCTACAGATCCAGATGAAGAACTCTCAGCTACCTCTCCAGTCCCTTGCCTGTTTCCATACCACTATCCTTCCTACCATGATGATAATGATCTAAATCTTTGAAACCATAAGCAAGCCCCAATTAATGCTTTCTCTTACAAGACTTGCCTTGGTCATAGTGTCTCTTCACAGCAATATAACATGGACTAAGACAGAACTTATATATTCTTCAGGAGAATGGAAACATTCCTCATGTTAACAAATCTTTGAAAAACAATGGATCTAAGGGTCACATATGTTGTGAAGTAGAATAAGTGCCATCATACATCCATTTATGTGTTTTCTCATCTTTTCATCCATTGATCAATTTGTCCATTCATCCAGGTACAAGTGTGCTTGGTACTAAGAAAATCCCAAAGGAGAAGAGGACAACTGAGTGTATTTCCTTCTAAAACAGTTTGAATTCACAGACTCAAAGAGTGTAATGGGGATTCCTAGGGGCAGATGAGAGAGGGAAATGAAACAAAGTTTGGTAAGTCTAGCTTCATTTTTGCAAGATGAAAAGGCCTGGATATGTTACCACATTTTGCTTGTGGTCACTAATACTACACCATGTGCCTGAGAACTTACTATGGGAAGAAACATACTTTGAAATAAAATTTATTTTTAAATGTGACCCCTTTTGCCAAATTGGAATTTAGAATGGTATAGGTTGTATGAGTTTTAATCTTCAACAAGTGTTGGTACCCATCCTTGTTTTTATCAGAATAAATGAAAAGCATTATACAGATAATGAACATAGGGATTAACAATTTTAATAATTACCATTTGTTTGTGTGTGTATAGAAGAAAACTGTTTGTTCATATGCTAATACAATGACAATTATATACAATTTCCTTTAAATACTCTATATTCCTAAGACTATGCCCACTAATATTATGAGCCAACAGAAAGGAAAGATTTATAGGAGATGAGAACCTGGCATGATGGTAATCAGACTGTCAGGCTTAGAGGTCTGTGTCTACTGGCCAAACAACATCAAATAAGCCACTTAATTAGGACAGAAACTGTACTTGGCTCTTCCAGTGCCTATGAGGACCAAATGGTAATACAGGAAACACAGAGAACAGGGACCTCTGGGGGAGCTGAAGCAGAATTCCCTTACTCTCAATCAAGAGCATCTAGCCTGGTGGAAATCTGGACACCCAGAGGCACCTCAGTATTAGATTGACACTGCTTTAAGGCAGGCTTCCTAAGGGACCACAGAGTTCTCAGAGAACAATATTTGCCTCTCTATTTGAGCTTAAACACACTGATAATACTATGGTATATAAAACAAGGTATATATATTTGTTGTTTTCTGTGATGGCCTCCAAAGAGAAACTTTTTGATGATGGGAAATAGCTACACTAATCTGTGGGTATTAAATTTAGAACTTAGATAAGGATTATACTAATATAGTCATGTAGCAAAATGGTAATAATGGATTCTCTTTTAAAACCTATGACCTCACTAGCCCTGGAAAGTTGGTTAGGGCTCTAGTACTAGATAAGATTTTTTTCTTTCTTGTTGAGTAGGCCATTAAGTCCAATTAGACAGCCTTTGGTCACTATCAATATGTGAGTGCCACTTATTTCTTTATGGATGTCCTCACATTCTGTAGTTCATAGGTAACTGTATAGGATTATTAGCTGCTTCCCTCCCTTGGCATCTTATAGAATATTTTCTGGTACCATGAACACTAGACTACAGGAAGGAGCTTATCAGGTTACACCGAATTCAAATCCCGTGTTCTAAGTGTGTGGCATCTTTAGCAATAGGAGCTTACCTTGAACCTCTAAGAGGCAAGCAAGGGCAACTGCAATTGTCTATATTGTTTTAGGTTTTAGGAGTCACCTGAATTACCCTGACCAACCATTAGAAAGGAGTTTTCTACACTTAAGGACAGGCCCATGCCTAGCAGTCAGGCCAACACAAAATAAACTCCATGGTATTTGGAGTTTCTTTCTTTCTTTTTTTCTTTCTTTTTTTTTTTTACATTGCTTTGTTTGAGCATTTTTTAACCCTATTTGTCTGTGCTTGTATTTACAATTTATGATTTTGTATTTTTATGTTGTTGTTGTTGTTGGTGGTGGTAGTGGTGTGTGTGTGTGTGAGAGAGAGATGCTGTTAGTACCTATTTATTTCATTTATTTAAATTCTGTTTTTATTTGCCTATTCTCTAAAGAGAGAGGGGAAAAAAGGAATGGAGTTGAATGGGTGGAGAGTTGGGGATGATCTGGGAGGAGTTGAGGGAGGCAAATTTAAATAAGAATATATAGTATGGAAAAATATTTTCAGTTTCAAGTAAAAGGCAATTTCTTGTGCATGGTCCTAAGGTTTTTGGTAGTCTATGTTTTTTTTTTTTTTTTGTGGGGAACACTGCCAGACTTCCTTTAAGATATACACATTCTCATATTCTCTCTCTCTCTCATAATAGTCTCACTCTGCCTCCCCATTTTTCATTTCATGCTTCCTAAGCCCCAGTGGATACATCTCCATTACAGCTCATGCATCTACTGTTGAGGGAACATCACAGGAGAGAGGCAGAAAGACTGGAAGAGCCAGAATACAAGGACATCTGCTGCAAAAACAGCCTGTCCTAGAAATGGCTGCATACACAAGGAGTATCCATAGATATGCTAGCTTGGAATGGAGGGTTCTCATCGGGTTCCCTAGACAAGAACTATAGGCAACTAATGACTGTTGAGGGAGAAGAATTGGTCTCTCTCAGGGATGAGTTACTAATTTGTTATAAATACAAAGTGGTCACACAAACAGGAAAAACAGACTCAGAAGCATGTATTTCTGTATTTGTGCATATTCATAATACATACATGTAACAATAATAAAGCAAGAGAGGCTATCAGTTTGAGAATGAGGAAGGGAAGACATGAAAAGAGTTGAAGGGAGGGAACTTTGAAGGAGCTGGAAGAAGGAAAGGTATGGGAAAGTTATATAATTATATTTTAATTAAAAGCATATTCTTTTAAAAAGAAAAACATTCTAAAAGAAAAATATCACCAGGTTGGAATCAGCCTACCTGGACTGTGACCTATTTCTCTGTGCCTTGATTTCCTCATTTTAAATAGTATCATGACAGAACTCACCCCACAGAGCTAATATAAGAATTAATCAGTGCTCAGAAAGGTCCCTGACTGCAGAGGCTATTAGAAAATGTCATATATATATATATATATATATATATATATATATATATGCATGCATGTTAAATAAATAGTAAGTCAGTTAAATGACATGAAAGAAACACAATGTCTTTGAGCAAGATAAGTAGGTTGTGTTTTATAGGTAAGAAAAGTGAGGCTGAAATATAGATCAAGGTCACATTGTCCATTTTGAATAAGAAAGAATAACAGACCCAGCTATTTTTTACTGAACACCTACCATGTACTAAGGTAAGATCTATGCTGAGTTTCCTATGTATCACTACTGTGGCTAAGCATCACATGAACCATAAAAAGTGACATGACTGTGATTTTTACTGTGTCAAAGAGGAAAAGAAGCTCAGAATAGTCAAGAAAGTTGCTGGAGGTAATGTTCAAGGGTGTAGCAGGATAGCCTACTCTTTGAACACTGCACTACCTTTGTTTGACAAAAGGAGAAAGCGGTAGACCAGTATTCATTCAGCCTATCTACAGGTCTCCTATTCTGTATATTAGAAGGAATGGATCTGTAGCCAACCCACTTCCCTGAAGTATTTCCTGGCTTATGCAGGATGCTCACAAAGTACTGGCTGAATCAATGTTTTTGCTTTGCTTTGTTTTGTTTTTAAAGCATGGAGGTGATTAAAACAATGCTACTTATCAGATAGATGCATTCATTTGATGACTGCATTCTTACTCTGTGAATGAACTTGACTCTGAGAATCAGACAAGATCAAGCAGGGCAGAGCATGTGACTAGGGTCCTAGGGAGTCAGGGATGATGGGTAGAAACTTCAAAGGCACAGCAGATATTTTGTGGTTTCTGTGTTTTCTCTGTGCTCAGTAGAGGGTTTTGCACACAGTCGGTACTTAGGGAATGTTTGCTGACTGATCTAATGAACATATTATGGAAGGATTGAAGAACTGTGGTTGGAGGAAGACAACAAAGAACTGACACAGGGAAGGAGTAGTCTCCTAGAAGAAGGGATAGCCAAGCAAACATGGATCTAGCTGAGGGAGGTTGGACACCTGCTTCTGCCACGGCAGCTCGAGGTGGAGAGTAGAGGATCAGGTGTGTGAGTGAGTGACCTGAAACATGGAAGGATGCAGAGGAATCCTTCTCACTTCCCACTAAAGGAGCACACAAAATGCCATACAAGTATAGAGAGAAATATTTTGGGAGATTTCAGAGGTGAAATTGGGTGGATCAGGACTGGTGCCATCTGGGAAGGAGCTTGATCTAGTGCTACCTTAACCCGTGGGACTGGGCTATTGTCTCCCCCAAATGCTACTCAGAGACTATGAGCATAGGCATCATATCTGGGTGTTCTGAGCATATGTAGAGATTATTCAAGAAACCAGACAAATAGTGAGCGACTACAGAGAAGGAACAGAAAAGGAAAAACGAAAATAGAAGTGAGAGTCTTAATGAGCTGAGTCAAAGGACAAGTGGAAAGAGTAAGTCTTTGAAGAGTTTGGTTTGTGGTTATTTATAATATTTATGGCGTTTAGAGTTTTCTCCTTATCACCAGCTTGTACTGCAGTGCCATCACTGTGAGGCCTAGAGGACTCAGTATGCTGGGATCCCTCTTCCAGTTAACATTGGCTTGTATGAAACAAACTGAAGGACTCTTGGGTGAGGATGGTTTTCTTTCCCAGGAAGTGAAGAATTGGCGGTGTCCTATCCTAATTTTGGAACATTTCACCTGGCAGGGTTGAGTAACAGTAAATAGGTTATTCACCCTAGTTGTTAGTGATGCATACATAGCAGGGAGTTCTGCAACATAGCCATCCTCGCACAGTCTTAATCTAAAATTTTAATCTTCATGGCAGAGAATAAGCCCACATTTCATTCTTTACATTGTTGTTATATTGCAATTTCCTTCAAATGAAAATATTCCTTCTAGGAGGGAAGGGGGGGGGGCTCATGAGAATCAGCAGTAAACAAAAGGTCCATGTCTGGAAGAGCAGACATTTGAAATATTCTAGAGGGGCCTTTACCCAGCAGCTACTGGGGGATGAAACTCAACAGCAACTACAGAGAGCAGAGATTATCAGACTGTCCAGCTGCCTGCAAGCCATGCTGAGAGCTCTAAGGCTGCAGCTTTCATACTGTAAGCTGTCCCATTTTTGGGGTGGGTATTCCGGTGATGCACCTACCTACTTTTGAGTCATCCCTATTCCTTGTAATAAACTCTCACCTACACATCTCATAGTAACCCAATAAACACTCATTGGTCCACCATATTAGACACGATTGCAATCATTACTTTTGTCTGAACTGGGTTCCTTTTCTGAGGGGGCTGGGGTTTTGTGTGTGTGTGTGTGTGTGTGTGTGTGTGTGTGTGTGTGTGTGTTGCAACTCCTAAGAACAATCTGCCACACAGTAACTGCAAACAACAGAATAATGATCTAACGATCTATGTACACAAACATGTCTGACAGAAATAGAATTTCAGAAGTTCCCATTTAGGACGAGTGATAAGAGATAACTTCTAGTTTAACTGATAAAATTGTTAGCCCTGAAGTAAGAAGCTGTCCAAGACCTGAACAAAGCACACATTATCTACCTATCTCCAAAGTGTGGGGAAATGAAAAAAAAATAGTTTATAATCTATTACTGATAATAGCTATAAAATGACTGCATTTCCTTCATGCAAAATCTAGGATCAATATGCTATTTTGGGACTCTGTTTTATTTGTAGATTTCTTTGAGAGGCTGTGAAGATGCCATAGGTCATCAGAATGCTCACTTGATTGTCTACACTGTATTTCTTTAAAAAAGTGCTTTCAGAGGTGGGTGTAGGCATGCTGGCAGGGAAAATCCCATCTATCATCACAGTCTTTGGCAATCCAAGAAAGAAAAGCAGCCGGCACTCTTCACAGAGTGTTACGAGAATAAACTAAATGTTATCAAACCAAGACCTTCCAGGCAGCCAACCGTATACAAAGAGGATTAGAAGCAAGGCAAGAACACAATGACTGGCTGGCTATCAGAGACATGAAGCATATAGTCACATAATATGTGTCACACATTAACCAAGTCCTATTTTCCTACCCATAAGAATAGTAAACACTGTTATTTAGTATAAGTCACACGTGTTCCATGCCCATCTGCCACATGGCATAGGTAACACATTAACTAGACCTGCTTCCCAGAAATGGAAGATCTCTCCTTCCCCAGAAAACCACAGAAGAAGCCACCTTAATTTGCCTGAAAGGTGTAGGAATGGGTGAGGTGAAACTGTATACTTCAGAACTTACCTGCAGCATCAGTACCTCTCTTGCCTAAAGGATTTGGCTCAGTATCTCATTCTTCTTTATTGCCTCCTTTTTCTGCTCCCTAAAATATAGCACTGAGGTTGTCTCTTAAGTATTTTTTTCTTACATGACTTAAAAAATGCTCAAACATGGAATACAAATGTGTTCTCAGCTCTTAAATGGGGATTTAAGTCTAATATCCCATCATAAGCCTTGACTGAATGTTTTATTTTTATCTTTCCTTCCTTACCTTTGTCTCCTTCCTTCCTTCCTCCTTCTCTCCCTCCCTCCCTTCTTTCCTTCCTTCCTATCTTCATTCCTTCCTTCCTTCCATCCTTTTCTAACTCACCTAACATTTAGGAGGACATATAAGAGCATTGTGTCTAAGGTTACTCTGACACTACACCATTAATCCAGCACTTGAGAGGCAGAGGCAAGGGGATCTCTGATTTGAGGGCAGCCTGATCTACAGAGCAAGTCCCAGGCTAGCCAGGGCTACACAGAAAAACCCTGTCTCAAACAAAGAAACAAACACAAACAATAACAAATCACTCTGACCTAAAGACATAAAGACAGAAGATGAGGGAAACAATTATTCTAACCAACTTGTTTTAGTTTCTTTTCCTGTTGCTATGATAAAATAGTCTGAAAAGGTAAATGAAGGGAGAAAGGGTTTATTACTCTCATAGTATCAGGCATCATGTCAGGGAAGCCACAGTGAAAAGTATCTGAAGGAACAAAATCATATTATATCTGGTCAGAGAGCCAGATGTTAGGAAGGACTGCTGAGAAATAGCATCTTCTGGACATGGAGAAGTTCATGGACTCATGATCTCATTGCAGCTGTGGCTGCTTACAAACCACCAAATGTGGTTTGAATGAGAATGCACACATAATAAGCTCATAGATTTGAATACTTGGTCCCAAATTGGCAGAACTGTTTAGGAAGGATTGGGAGGTATGGTCTTGTTGGAGGTGTGTCACTAGGGATGGACACTGGTGTTTTAAAAGATGCTCCATTCCCAGTCTCTCTCTTTCTCTGCTTTCTATATGTGGACCAAGATGTAAGCTCTCTAGGGTCAATTTTCTCTTCAAACCTATAATGGCTCCCTCTATTATGGCATCTCTCTTTTTTTTTCAATCTTGTCTATTCATCCCTGTCTCAATCTTCCTGGACCCACATGTTCTCCTCTCCTCTCTTCTTTCTAACTCCCTCTCCACTCACTGCCCCTGAAATGTCCAGAGACGTACAAGGATGACCCCAACTAACAATCTGAGCAACAGTGGAAAGGCTACCTTAAATGCTCTTCCCTGATAATGAGATTGATGACGAACTTATATGCCATCATAGAGCCCTCATCTAGTAGCTGATGGAAACAGAAGCAGACACCCACAGCAAACACTGAGCTGAGAGGGAGAGGGAGGACTGATAAGAAAAGGGGTCAAGACCAGGCTACAGAAACCCACAGAGACAGCTGACCTGAAAAGGGGGGACCTAATGGGCCCCCAGACTGATAACTAGGAAACCAGCATTATATTGACTCAGACCCTCTGAACGTGAGTCTCAGTTAGAAGGCCTGGGTAGTCTAAGGTATCCCTGGTGCATGAAGGGACTTTGGGAGCACATTCCCCAGGGAGAGACACTCCTTTAACCTAGAGGCAGGAAGGAGGTCCTAGTCCCTACTCCAAATGACTTGACAGATTTTATGATCCCTCCTGGAAGGCATCACCCACCCTGTGGAGTGAGGGTAGGATGGGAGGGGGGTTTAAGGGCATGGGAGGGAGAGGGAACTGAGATCTATATGTAAAATAAGAAAAAATATACATACATACATGCATACATAAAGATGTAAGCTCTCAACTGTTTCTGGTCTTTGCCTCTCAATCACAGACTCTAACCCACTGAGGCTACATGTCCAAATTAAATGTTTTCCTGTACAGTTTGTCTTTTTTCCACCCTTATTTTGTTAAATTTGGTTGCCTTGGTCATGGTGTTTTATCACAATAACAGAAAAAAAAAGCAATCCACCATTTTCCTCTCTGATTGTATAATACAGAACAAGATTTCCTTATGCCCACAAAATGTATGAAATTCTGATTCTCCCAAGTCTGACCTTTGATCTCTACTTTATCTCTAATGATATTTGGTACATGGGAAAGAGATAATTTTAAGATTCTCTGGAAAAGCCTCCATATCTTAAATGTCAACATATTTCCAGGGATACTTCTCAGTTTTTTGGGGTTTGCATGAGAAAGCATCTGTAATCCAAGAATGAATACAGAATCTTTTCAACCAGCAGAAGTTCACCAACACTGGCAAAGAATAGATCATGTGACTCTCCCTGGCCCACAGCCAACTTCATAAACATAAGCATTTGGCAGACTGCCAGCTTTCCTTACAATTTTATCTACCAGCTTTAAACCCAGGAGAACATTCTGGGAGAATTGTTTTACTGCTTGCATTCAGACCAACGTAGTGAATTCCTGAACTGTGAAGTGTGGCATTTCCAGAGGCAGCCATGACTACTGTGGGGACAGCTGGGCCCTGTCCACTCTCAACCTCAGCCATTCTCTTTCTTAAAGTTTATTTCCTCTACCAGCCACAAAACTTTGTCAGCCTCCTTTCACTTGCGTTTCCTTGTCTGTTCTATTTCACTTGCAACCAATCTAGGTCTTCTCATTTAAAACAGGCTCCTCGTGATGGCATTGTAAGCCATCATGACAATCATTGTTTTAAAAAACGAAAGCTTTGATCTGCCAATGGTGTAATTATGAATATGGGTGGAGTCAAGTATCAAGGTATCATTCCTCCTCCTCCTCTACTTTCTCCTCCATTTTTTTCTTGCCAATGTTGCTTTTGTATTTAACATTTTTTTTCTCTTTTGCTTATTTGATTTAGCAACTGTACTAAAGATAATGTTATACATGTTCAATTTTTATATTCCATTCATGTCAAGCATGCTGTAGTAGTAGGTCTGTGACAATCTCCACAAGTCTAGTAGTGTTTAGAAGGTCTCTCAATGATTCCCATCTTTGCATAAAGTGTTTATCTATGTTGAGATTTACATAAGGTAAAAATACATTCTAAGTTTTAGAGTACTCTTACATGTCTTATTAATAAACATATGAGCCCTTCAAAATTTCTTTGACATGTGGACAGACTGTTTTACTTCATGGAAACAGAAGTCAGAAATGTTGATTATTAAGTCCTTTGGAATGACTTGCCCAAAGTTGTAAAAATACACGAGTGAGAACAGGGCTATTAATTTCTTTGAACTATTAAATTTAATTTCAACATGTCACTGTGTATAAATAATCCATGTACATATGTGATGTGTATTATGATGTGTGTGTAAGTTTATGAGCATAAGATGGGTTTGCATATGTCACAACATGTGTAGAGATCAGAGGACAACCTGAAGTGTTAATCCTTGCCTTCTGCCTTTTTAGCACAAGGTCTTTTTGTGGTTTTTCTATTATACAAACCAGGAGAGCTTGTCCTCTAGGTTCTGGGAATTCTGTCTCTACCTCCCATATCCCTGAATGAGTGCTAGGATTACACATGATTATGCTATGTGCCCAGATTTCATAAAAGCTGGAAATTTAAACTCAGATCCCGATGTTGGAAAGCATTTACTTTTATGTACTAAGCCAGTTTTCTAGCCCATGCTTCCACTTCTTAATTCATTGAAGTTACCTCAGCAGAGATACACTAGATACGTTCAAGGTTCCTGTTGCAGTAAGTTTTTTGGCAACACACACATACATATGTGCTCACTTGTGTGTGAGTATGTATGTATGTATGTATGTATATGGGCATGAATACATCAAATACAGGAGTGAAAAAACAGAAGAAAACACTAGCTTTTTAAAACTCATGTTTGTCAAAGAAGGGATCAAAGTTGTGCTGACAAGTGGAACAATACAGAGAGAAAGAGAAAGGTAGACAAAAATATATGTAAGTTTTTCACTGGAATGTATATTCCCCATAATGCAAAAGCATTTTACTTAGGATTAGACCTTTAAAAGGAAGTGTTGAAATCATTATTTTTATTGTAAAAATCACATAGGATTTACCATCCTAACCATTTTACACCAACAGTAGAGCAGTATTGTGAATTAGTCCTCAAAACTATTTTCTCTTTGCAAGACTCATCCATCCTTCTCCCTCCCCACATATGACCAGCCACCACTTTACTTCTTGAATCTATATACTTGACCACACAGGGCATCTTTTATAAATGGCATCACACAGTATTTGTCTTATAGCGGCTAGCTTATTTCAATTAGTGTAATGTCTTCAAGGTTCATCCATGCTGATCCAAGTATCAGGAATATTTCTATTTTTAAAGTTAATAATTCATGATATGGGTATACTCCATTTTCCTTACTCCTTCTACTAATGAGCCATTGGGGTCACTCACACTCACTGATTGCAGTGAAGATCTCCTTAGGATCATGCTTTTAATTCTTTGGGGGTACATACCAGAAGAATTACAGAACTCAATTTTCGATGTTTTGAGTGACTGACACACTCTTCACCATAGAGCCTGTGCCATTTCACATTTACACACATACACACACACACACACACACACACACACACACACACACACGTTCCAGTCTATCTTCATTCTTGGCATTTTGTTTTTTCCTTTTCTGTTTTTTATAGTACTCATCACAGCGAGTGTGAGTTTATACTGTGGGTTTTGATTTACATTTCCCTAATGATTACTGACACTGAACATCTGTTCATGAGCCTGTTGTCTCTTTGTATATTTTCTTTGGAAAACATTTATTCAATTCAATTGTAAAATTCTTATTGTTATTCTGTTTGTTGTTGCTAAATTCTAAATTATCTTTATATTCTATATGTTAATACCGTATTAGATATATTCTTTTCTAATGTCTTCACGAGTTCTTTGGGCTGCTTGTTCAATTTGTTAGCTGTGTCCTTTGGTGTAAAAAGTAAACATGTCACAGACACTAAAATTTCATGAGGTTGGTTTAGAATAAACAAAAAGTCAACACATGGAGGCTATTTAACTACTCCAAAACCCAAAAGCAAGCAGAGACACCTGAGTCCAGAATGGAAGTTAAATACAAGCTAATCCTGGTAACTCAGCACTTGGGTTCAACTTCCAAAACATAGCAACCCTCCAAGAAAGGAAGTAGGGTACATCACGCTGCAAGCTTTAAGTACAGATTCATATTCTTAAACTCACTTTTCCTAATGTTGATTATCAAGGTAGCTGGGAAGAATCATGAAAATACTTAGATATAAAGAAGCAATGGGAATGGAGAGATGGCTCTGTGGTATGTTGGGTAATACACAACTGTCTGAAGCTTCAGCTCCAGGGGAATCTATGACCTCTTTTGTACTGTATAGGAACTTACACTGACATACACAACCCCTCCCCACCATATATATAATTAAAAATAAAATATTAACACTAATGAGCAAAGATGTGAAGTTAAGA
The DNA here is from genome assembly GCF_943737965.1 of Phodopus roborovskii. Lineage (NCBI taxonomy): Eukaryota > Metazoa > Chordata > Mammalia > Rodentia > Cricetidae > Phodopus > Phodopus roborovskii. Next base: position 6,069,083 of record NW_026126547.1, read on the forward strand.
GAAATAATGAAACCACATTTTCACCCATTTCTCTGTTGAGATGGCTGACAGGCAAAGGCAAGGATAAAAGTAAGAAAGCATGAGGTAAACAACTCCATTGAAACTGTGTGCCCAGAACACGAAGCCCAGCTTCCCCTTTCCACTGCCCATGAAACTGTTTCCCACTGGGAAATGGACATTGCACTTCTCACTTTGATTTTTAGCTGAAAGCCTCTCTAAAATGCCACATTTTAAGGATAGCTAAAAATAGGCAAGAATCTAATCTCTTTCAAAGCTACTTTTGTTGCTTTAACAGCAAGTGTCAAAGAGGAAAGAATCCATAAACAAAAGGTAGATGTCCAGTAGCTAAAATAGCAGCCATTTCCTTCCACAATGCACTCTCAGTATGGCTGCCTTGTTGTTTCCACTAAGGAACTTCCTCTGTGGCCTGTTTTCCCAGGCTCTGCAGTAGAAGGGAGACGCCCAGGTTCTAAGGGATATTTATGTTGGAAAAGAGCCTGTCTTCTGCCATGCAGCTGGACACAATGCTGTCTGCACTCACTTTCTCCATCTCCAGAGAAGAAGGAAGCCTCCCAAACACCAGAGACATCTCCACACTTCCACTGACCCAACACTTTTTTAAAAATCTGTTCCATACTGCCATAAATGCTGTGTTATGCATCCACATTTTAGATAAAAATGAAGCCTCTACTAGGGTATCCATACAAAACAGAATCATCACAAATCCAAGTAACTTGTTTGTTTGGTTCATTTACTAAAAAAGATAGATATATTTGTCACCTGGAACATTTAAAGATTAATATCATAATTTTCTGTAGAATGTGGACCCAAAGATAGTTTGGCTAGGTCCAAAGAATTCTACTGATTCTTCACTTCTGTCAAGGTTTGTGAAATTTCAAATACCATATGAATATATAAACAGACTTGGAAATTGTATGGAGTCAATAAATAAAATCAGCAGTTCAGAAAATACACAGATAACCACATTTCAGATATACTGGTAGATACATTTAGAATGCATTTGGCTATGCCTACAGTAATGGCTTTAAAATGTTATGCTTTTAAATATGAGCTGTTTTTGCACATGTCTACACATTCAACTCATTTCACCAAGTTTCATTTTTATATGATGTCTTTTTATCTTTCATCAGTTCTCATTATATAAATTTAAATACTCTAATAAAAATGTTTTTAAAATAATATGAGCTTAATATGGGCTTCAAAATTCTTAAATTTACATAACTTTGAAACCACTAAGTCAGACAGTTAAAAACATTTCTTTAAAATCTGTTCCACATATCAGGCGAAGGCCTAGAGATTTTAATAAAAGACAAGGCAGCGGGTCATTGGTGAAACAGGAAAACAAAACAAAAAACAGCTCTTTCATGAGTCCAGCATCCCTCACCACTATCATGCCAGTTGAAATTAATTTTTTTGACAAAGAATGTATGTGGAGGTGAACTGATTTTTTATTCTGTTTCAGCCAAGTCTTCTGCTAGTTAGTTTACCTCTAGGACAAATGCAGTAAGCTCCTGAGAAAGCTCATTGCACTAACAGCAGGAAGATGCTATTTTTTATGAACTCATGAGTGAGGTGAAATGTGGAGTACAAAAACGATCTTCCTTCAGCATTTATGGGACTTCCTCAGCTTTCCAGTTTGACCCTCAGACAGCAAACACAGGCTTTTCTTGTGGTAAGTACATGCTTTCATTTCAAACATCCCTAACCCTCAGCATCTCCCTGTCAGGCAGCTTCATGTGAGGGCAATTTACCTCAGTGGTACAATGTGCTTTGTTCAGTCACCTCGCCAATGTTAGAGCTAGAAAAGGATGTAGATCAGACTCACCCCAGCATGCTCATCCCTCAGTACACTGACAGCTGCATATTTCTGTGATGCAATCAGCATGAATTCCAATGGTTACATGTAAGAACGATATCAGATAGCCTATAATGCGTCACTGACTGGCATGGCAGCTGCTCTGTGGCCTCATTTCTTCTTTCTGATTTTATTGTCCTTATTAGTAAAATGAAGACAATAACTGCACATTATTTATAAGACAGAACAACTACTAGGCTACATGAGACAGTTGGCATAAAGGTCTTTGGACCACTACAAAATATGACTTGTTATTAAATCACTATAATTATGTTTCTGAGATTTCTGGCCAGTTAGATGAAGGGGACTCTACTGCCCAATGGTCACAAGGAAGTACTGCCATTGAGCATTCATATATCTGTGATTTGTTTGGCACAGCAACCAGCTTGGGCTTTTGAGTTTTACTTCTCTTTGTACTTCTTATGTGATATACTGGAGATACTAGTAAATAAAGATACAGATTGCTTTGTCTCCTAAGCCTACATGTTGGGGACTAAATGAAAAATGAAATCAAGGAAGGGAATAGGGAATGACAAGAGAAGGTGGCTGTCTTGGTTTCTTTTCCTGTTGCTGTGATAAAAGTTCATCCAGCAGCAGCACCAGCACAAGAGAAAAGGTTTATTTCAGCTCCCAGCTCAAGGGTATAATGTGTGAGCTTGGAACAGTTGATCACATCACATCCACAATCAGGAGCAGAGAGTGATGAACACAAGGGCCTTCACTTATATAGTCCAGAATGACAGCTAGGCCACAGTGCCACACAAAGTGGGACCTCAATTAGTGCAATTTAGATAATCCCTTACAAGCCAAACCAGAAGTCCACCTCTCTGGTTATTCTAGAGTCTATGAAGTAGATAGCACTAACCATTTCACAGTAGCCATGCCAATCCTGTTGGCCAAATTTACAGGGACTCCACAGAACCAGGGATTCTAGAGCCCACCTCAGCCCAAGGTGACCTCTCTATAGAGCAGACACGATACCATGCTATCAGAAGCAGCCTTGAAAGCCATGCTCACAGAGCTTTTCTGCTAACCCTGCCTTTTTTTCTTAGTTCTAACTCAAAAAGTCTACCTTTTCTTCCCCTATGTTTAGTCCTTTGGCTGCTAGACAAAATATATTACAGTGTAACTCTCTCTTTTACTCTGTATATGTATATTTCAATATGTCTTCATGTCTATAACCTCCTTTTAAATAAACTATATATATTTTCTGGTTTTATCTTATCTTCCCTCTACAGTGGCCCTCTTTTTTATGACCCCTAATGATCAAGAGTGCATTAAAATACTGTTATTAAACAAAATTATGTTTCATAAAGAAAAGAGAATCAGCCTTTGGGGCTGAAGATATACAGTTCTTGCTTAGTGTGCATAAAGCCCTGAATTTGAGTATGGTGGGAGACATGCCAGTATCATAACTCAGGAAGTAGAGACATGAGGGTTAAGAGTTCAAGGCTACTTTGGACTGGTTCAACATACTGAGTGTACTGGAAGCCAGTCTGGGCTATGAGACCTTTTCTAAAACAAACAAACAAACAACAAAAACAAATAGGCTTTAAGTTTACTTTAAGTAAAACAGACACTTTGGTTCTCAACAAAGTATTTCTTCTAAAGTGCCCTTGGCAGTTTTATGATTCTTCTGTAATATTCTAACCACTAAATCAAAGAAGTAGAGGTTAAGTGTCTAACCTCAGTTAAGTTTCTAACATCTACAATCATTCTATATCTTCACATGGTATGAGATATTATGCTTCACTGTGTATACTTGACTGAAGCACGGAAACAATAAATGGCTGTATTTTATGTATTTCTGGACAATGGTAACTGAAATTAGATAACATTATTATTTGGTAAACTCCTAATTGTTTCTGATCAATTGATAAAGATGAAAGAAAAAAATTAACTTCTCTGTGATATGCACAGCTTTGGAGAAATGCAGGTGTCAGCAGAACTTGGGTGGAGTGTGTTGTTGCTGGGCAATGGAGTCTTTGCTGGGCAGTGAAGCCACCTAGGGAAGAATGTGTTCTTAATAATTTTCTATCCAGCTTGATGACCAGGACTTGGGAGGAAGGGCATCTTCTTTTATAACTCTCAGAAGGCATGGGATAATGGGTCCTTTGTGATTATGAACCAAACTTAAAAAAATAATAAAAGCCACACCTATGTCGAAGATTCACAAGACTGATAAGCTTATGAGAATTTCCAGACAGTGAAGAACTAGAATGTTGTAGATGGAGAGTGAGAGGGCTGGCGAGCCAAACTAGAGCCATGAGCCATAACAGGTTTCCAGTAGCCCTTGCCAGGGACCAGGTCTCAGTTTTAATTTACTGGACTTAGCTGGAGCTGAGCAAGCAGTTCTCAGGAAAACCACAACTCAGGGGCAACCAATCCTCAGGCGGCCCACAGCCTCCTGCTAGCTAAAGACAGCTTTCTGTAACCTGCCACTGGAAAGTTCCTAACCACTACACATACCTACCAATCCTATGAACTTTTGTGTTTAAATCCACCAATCAACCCCCAGAAAGTTCTCCTTCCTGGAATTCCCCTAATTTGCTTAAAAGGAGCCTTTGAGCTTCTCTTGCCATTGTCATTTGCTACCCCAACATGTTGGCAGTTTTTAAAATAAATGCTCTTGCTAGTTGCATATATGACTGGTGGTCTTTTATGGAACATTTCAAGGACCCTAACAGAGAGCTGATATTATTTTGGGCTACATTAATACCTCCGGTATTCATGAATGCCCGCCCACCCCTATCTGACCTAATAACATCTTCTTTTTGACAATCAGCTAAAACTTTTGGAATATATTCACTTGCTTCCTCATCAGCCTCTCAAAGTTATAGCAGACACTTTCCACTTCACTGTGGCCACTTACCCAATGTCATCCCCATCAATGTATTAGCTGAATGCATTGATTTATGAGTTTCTTTTGTTTTATGACTCTTAAAAGTTCGTGTAACCAATTTCACAATGAAACATCATTTGGAGAACCTTGAAACAAGGTTCCCAAGCCATGGTTACTCATATTTGGCTCAAAACAGATTGCTTTCTCCCTTTGCAGAAAAGGCTGTATTTTACATCAACAAAGCTGAGAAAAAAAAAATCGTGAAGAGGGAAAAAGACAGCGGAGTTGTTTAAAACATGAGTCTGTCCTAGGCTGACCTTTTTTATCATGTACCTGATAGTCTGTAGCCATAAGTAATTTGATTTTTAAGTATACTTGTTGTAACTGTCTAGACCCTAGAACCCTCTCATGATACCCTTCAATCCTCCAACCTCACTCCCACACACAGATTTGTATACTTAGAAACATAGACACACAGGTGATCTTGACCCAGGTCCCTCATTCTGATGATCCCAATATGCTCCTGTCAACACTGATTATTGTTTTCATTTTACAGAGGTGGACACTGGAGACCAGAGAGAGAATTAAGGATAGATTTCAGCCAAGCATGTATCTATGTCATAATCTATCACTGTTTCACACAAGACAGGTGTAAACCAAGCGGGAAGGCTATGACTAGATAGAAAGAAAAAAAATTCTCCCTGAGGCAGGTTGCTGAAGACAGTACACAGCTGTGGCCCAAAGACAGATACAGAAAGCTGATAGCCCCTCAAACTCAGAGCTGGCATCTGGGGAGAAACCATCACAGCATCAGGCAAGGGGGAGATGGAACATGGATTTCCCAACCAGAAGATAAGAGAAGGAAAATGGACATTTTCTTTTTTTGCTTAGTGAATATCCCTCAGGTCCCAGTATGCAGTACTTTTGAATTCTAAAATAAAACTTTAGGTATAAACTTCTTCTATGGTAGTTTCACAGGTATCCATTTTGTATCCACAAGGATACAAAAATCTGGCACTGTTCACATCCCTTATTCAGAATGGCAATGCATTTGCCCATGACCTACATACATCTTCCTAAATACTGCAAATTATATCTAGATTGCCTAATGAAACATAAATGTTATGGAAACCATACTTTAAGGGAACAATGATAAAAAGAAGACCATACACATTCAGAACAGACACAATATTTTCTGTTATATTAGTTCAAGGTTGGTTAAATCTACAGATATGGAACCTATGGATATGTGGAGCTAATTGTAGTGGATAATTATTGTTTTATAGTATTATATTTGTTCATGTTGAAATAAGTATTCTGCTGCAGATTTTCTCCACACACTATACTGATTCGTCAGAATTCTGAGTGGAGACAGTTTTCTCTCCAGTAGTAGTTTTCAAAGTGCCACTGTAGGAAAACAGATGTGCTCAGGTTCCTCCCAGTCTTCATGGATGGGGATTCTGTAGACAGGGCTTAGAACATGTGTTTACAAGCCTACTGGTGTCTGTAAGAAATACTGACTCAGGACCTAGTGTGTGAGCATAATACATCACGTTTACCTGAAAGTTCCCCATGATATAGCCAATGGCCAAGGTGCTGTAGCTGAAGCAATGAGCTCTGTTAAAAGGCCCTTTCCTCCTCCTGAAGAGCTCACACCTTTGCACCCACTGATCTTCTCAAATGCTCTACAGAAACATTTGTATAAAGGTGGCATTGCTTATTTTCCAGCTCTAACGTTTCCATGGAAGAACTGATGACCAAATCATGAATATTTAACTAACCCTAACCTAACCCTAAACCCTCAGAATTCTGACTAATCAGTGTAGTGTGTGAAGAAAATTTGCAGCAGAAAACTTATCTCAACATGAACAAATATAATACTACAACATAATAATTATCTACTACAATTGGCTCAATATATCCATAGGTTCCATGTCTGTAGGTTTAATTAACCTTGAGCCAATATAACTGGGAAAATAATGTGTCTGTTCTGAATAATTATGTGTTCTTAAATTTCAGATAAAATGGAACATGACAAAACTATTCTACCTTTAAGGCACTAACAGTTGAGATTTTTATTTTGCCACTACTTGATAAGAAAAAAAGGCATATAAAGATGAAAAACCTATGTATTCTCCTAAGTTGACCAAGTCCTGAACTAAGCATTTTCTCCTTACTCGGTATTTTGGTTTTAGTAGCAGCTACACATAAATAAGGTTTTCACACAAACAACTTATCTCTAGATGGAAGGAAATTCATTAACAGGAATTGATGTTCTCCCCAACAACCAGGACAACATGTTTTTTTTGGGATTCTTTTCTCAGAAATTGATAAATAACAAAATACATTTCTTTTAAAAAGAAGCATGTTCACAAGAAAGGCTTAAATGCAGTCTGTATTTCACTCACACAATTAAAATGGAAGATGGTTTCCAGCAACCAATTTCTCTACTCATTCTGTGCCAAATAAAACAGATTTCAGTAGAAGCTTTTATTGCTGCAGAGGGAACTCTGTTCATTCTGCAGGGGAGAATGTACTGTTTATTTTCCATTTAAAGTTCCCAATTCTCCAGTTACTATATGTTTTTCTGTTCCAGCAGACTATCTAGTATGAGTAACTAAATTAAATTCAGAAAAACAAAACATAACGGTTTTGTACAGAAGAAAATGTTGAAATGTCAACGCTCTATCCCTGCTCTATATCTATGCTCTATCACATTAAGGGTTCTTATTGAAGAAAAGTATTTACATAACCCTCATCCTGGAATACACATTTTTTATCATTAAAGAAATATCTATTGGAACTCAAAGGAAAAAGACAGGAGTAACTGGAAATGGCTAATGTTAACAACATATCTGGATGTTTTGAAAAAGTTCAGAATCTAAACTGATTAAGAGCTGAACTATAGTTACAGGAAACAGATACACATAGTGGCTACATCATTCCATCAAGTGTGGAACAAACTGATGTACCTCTGTGACTAAATTTCCTTTTATAAGAACATGGCTGCAGCATTACAGAAATCTCAAAAGAAATGAGTGAGACAAAAAACAAAACAAACAAACAAAAAAAAAAAAACCCAGAACATTTTCTTCTAAAATGTGTTGTACTACAGGAGTTTGAGATAAATTTCTAGCGACATAAGTAAAGGTCCTATAGGGGTCTGATGTGGTCTCTGATGGGCACGGTTAAGAAGGCCTCTGGAAAAATAAAGACACCTACAGGATAGGTATACAGATAGGCGGATGGACACACAGACAATGATGCAGATGCTGTGATGGCTAATCTGCACTGCCAACTTGATCTAATTTGGAAACCCACCTCTGGCTATGTCTATGATGTCACTTCCAGAAAGACTTAACTGAGAGAAGAGCCATGCTGAGTGTGGATGGTACCATCTGATGAACTGAGAACAGAGTATTGGCTCATCTCTCCCTGCTTCTTGATGAAATGTAAATAGAGGCCCGTTCTCCTTCTGCTATGACTTACCTACCATGACTGCCTGCATCCTCAAACTGCAAACCAAAACAAACCCTTCCCAACTTAGGTTGATATTTGGAGGTATTTTGTTATAGCAATGAAAAAATTAACTAAAATATTTGCCAAGGAAGATGTCAGGATTCTGTCACAGTAACCTGCAGCTGTAGTGAAGCCTCAAATTTTGGTGGAAGGGACATTGTTTCTAGTATATTGAAGTATATTTTCTGAAAAAGCCATGATATGACTCATTGGTGGTGTATGTCTTTAATCCCAGCACTCTTGAGGCAGAGGCAGGTGGATCTCTGTGAGCTCAAGGCTAGCTTGGTCTACAGAGCTGTTCCAGGACAGGCTCCAAAGCTACAGAAACACCCTGTATTGAAAAAAAACTAACCAAACAAAAGTGATTCAAGCCTAAAGACTGTCAGTGTTCTTGAGAGTCATGACACAGGGACAAAGCAAACGATACCAAAGCATCGGGCAAGAAAGAGGATGCAGAGTCCATCAGAGAGCAAAAGGATGCTTGGTGTGCCTCATGTGATGCCAATGTTCAGGGTATGCTTTCTTCCCCCAGAAGCTGGGATGCAGGGCCAGCTGGAACAAAGCAGCCAATGAATAAAAAGGCATCCTCATTCTCAAATTGCACCTTAGCACATGGATAAAAATGCACAGCTTGGAAGAGGCAAAAGCATGAGCTTCTCCCCTTGGGTACCCCAGAGATGGTCTCCTCAGGAGACCACTTGAGGATGTGTTCATAAAAAATAAATTTTCATGCTTTTTTTTCAGTATTTCCTTCAGAGTTTGGAAAAGAACAGTAATAGCTAATCTCTCCCCCAAAACCTACAGAGGACACATATTTCAGAGATGTTTGAAACCATAGTACCAAACTCCTCTCTCTTTCTCATACTCTGTGCTTCCATATATATTGTTCTTGAATAATATTTAACCTTCCCACTTAACAAAAGCTTCTCTTTGGCAAATACCAACTCCTTCCATGTTTACATTATTATTCTTCATTTTTGGGTCACATTTAAGTCAAATAAGAATTATTTATGTGACTATAGCAGTGCAATACCATGACCGTCAGTCATAACTGAGGTAGCCACTAAGTAAGAAATCGAGAGTACATACAATATAGATATACTGGTCAAAGGGATGGAGGATGACTGTGAGACTTCATCATGCTACTTAGAGGCATGTGGGAGTTTTAAATATATAAATTGTTTCTAGAACTTTCTATTCAGTATTTTTGGAGTGTAGTTAGCTATGACTAACAGAAATGTCAGAAAATTAAAGTTTATACTGTCACATGGTTCCCTACTCTTGGGAAGAGGGGCCTTGACATTTCAATTAATGGTTCCAGACATCAGCAGGTAGCTGAAGGAAAGAGGACCAGTAGAAACCATGGGTTAGGTAACTCACTCACTGCTGAGGATGTGATCTTCAGGGCAACATCTAATGACAAAATGCCTTAGAAGGCTGTTCACTGCTATTAAGACAAACAGAAAGTGGGCTTCTTAAATACCATGCCTATGAAATAAAACATTTATTATATTAAAAGCTGCTCCATATGGAGAAGTTTCCGTTTTGCTGTGAATCTGGATAATTTGGATAATCTAGGCTACGTACTTTATCTCTTTCACAAACTGAGCTTTCTAGAAGTATCACTACTTGTGCATTTTCTTATATGCAATCTCTCTCACACCCCCAAAACTTCAGTGCTAAAATAAAACACATGTTAATCTACAAGCACTGGGTCCTTAAGAACCAAAGACCCCAAAATAGTTTCCTACCTTAGCAACTGAGTGACATCTCACCTTTACTTCTAAATAAGGCTCAGATGTTCACCCTGAACACAGCTTGCTAAAACCACAAGAGTAAAGAACTCAGCATTTCCAAGGATCTGAAGTGGAGTTAACTGGGTCAGTAAAAAGATGCTTTGGTGGAGAGAGGCCCATCCCCCTACCTTTTCTGATGCTTTTTCTTGACCCAGGAGTCCTGGACTTGGAGGAGGAGGGGCTCGGCGCTTCTTCATCTCTGACTTCATAGACACTCCAGAGATGTTGCCCAGTGAGAGGGAGGGTCCCAGTGTTAGGGACCGTGAATGCATGGACGGTGAGTTGGGCGTTGTTAAGCAGCCCTATGGGGGAATAGACAGACAACACCTCATTAATAAGGTGACTTCTCTCTATATGAATGTCCAAACTTGAAATCACCAACTCAAGCTTCTAATGGCATTTTTATACTTGCAAACATGAAGGACTGAACCAAAACATCTATTACCATTCTCCTAGGAAACTTCACAGCATTTCAGACCCATGGAGTATGGTCCACTTTATTTTATTTATTGTTTTTTGAGGACTTCATATGCGTACATTATTTATATCATTGTCCCTTCTTCCTTCCTCTAATTTGTTCTCCTCAAATTCATGACCTTTTTTCTTTAATTACTATCATGACACACACACATATACATAAAGACGCACATAACTTTATAAATATAGGCTTTTGAGTTCATTTAGTGTTGCGTGTGTGTGTGTGTGTGTGTGTGTGTGTGTGTGTGTGTGTGTGTGTGTGTGTGTGTGTTTAGGGCTTTCTGCTTGGCATTGGATCACATATCAGAGGTTATCCCAGGAGCAGGTGGATTCTTCCTCTATCAAAAGTCAATAATTGCCTATAGCTTTTCATCTAGGGGTAGGACCTTGTGAGATTTACCCCATTCACATTGGCATGTCAATTGGCATTGTCGTTTTCAGGTCTTGTGTAGGCATCTATACTGTTAAGATTTCATGTTAAGCTCAATCATGAAGCAATCAGCAGCTCTAAACCTTTAAGAACACTTAACAGCTAGAATCACTTGGCATTTTCATCTAAACAGTAGGTGTAAATCATCTATCTCAAAACTTTAATGTGTCATAGAAGTGAGCTCTTAGCAATTGCAAAGGGGTTCCTAAAGCAGTGCATTGTGTTCGGGAAGAAGAGTAGTAGTTTACCACTGGCAAATATTCACCCATTTCCAGTTTCTTCTAATCTTCAAAAGTTCTATGAAAATGTGACGGTGTATCATAAGCACTATGCTATGAAGACTCTCAGATCATTAGCACAGAACTTGACAACAGTTGCTTGTGAACAAACACATGCCTGCCACTAGCTTGTTGGTCTCTAGACATAATTTCCATCCATGAGAAATGAGATGAATAACATACCCATTTTCTTTCAATCAACTGTTGCCCAAGTTTCTTAATAGAAAAAGAAGATATGTCCACACAGAAAAGACACTTAGATAACTAGAACTCTAACATCACATTAACAACAAAAGGCACAAGCCATTCTGGACATGTTCCACATGAAGTCAGTGCAGAGAAAGACAAAATCTCAGATCTGGGAGATACTAAGTTTGACTTCTGGTTTTGGCCCCCACCGGCTACATAACCTTAGGCAAGTTTTAATTTTTTTTTCAACAATTTATCTCTTTCAAAACTGAAGTGAATAGCTCCTACATAACACTATGAACTACATGATTTGCTACAGGTAGAAGAGCATGAAGGAGTTCTTGGCACATAGTAAACACTCGAATGTTTAAGAGATTATGATTATGTCACATTAGAGGTATCAAATAAAGGGGCTAGAAAGATGGTTCTCTTGTGGAGGACCCTCATTTAGATCCCAGTTCTCAGGTAAGATTGCTCATGACCATCTGTAACGCTAGCTCCAAGAGATCCAATCCCTCCTCAGCACATTAACAACTCCCTGGGGAGTGTGTAAAGATGAGTAATTCTCCAGGAGGAAGCGGAATTACCCCATGGCCTTTTAGTCTGGAAGTGAAAAACTAGACCAAACTTATGGCTCTACTGTTACAAAGGGTCTCATTAATTCCCTGTAAAGATGAAAACCGACGAGGGCCACTTAAAGTCAAAGAGAGACCCTGACCTCAACAATTCAAAGGGCAATGGGCCTACTTCTGGCTTACTGGGTAATGGGTCTACTTCTGGCTTACTGGGTAATGGGTCTACTTATGGTTTACTGGCCTTTTGGAAGTATGTACTATTAGAGCTGGGATGTCACCTTTTCAGACATGACCTTAATGGACACTCTTTTCAGACACTCAGTCTTGAAGAGACAGAGAGCCCCTGATTAGTGTGAGAGTCACTAGTCTCCTATCCTCAAATAGCACTAGCAATTCTGATATGAAAAATACATACTCTTAGAGCAAAATAGAATGATATTAGTGAGAAACTCTTAGCCAACTAAAATTCTCATCTCATTCATGTATAAATTGCCACAAGATCTGGATTCAACTCATCTGCTGAACACACCCCAAGTTTTCCGATCTTAATTCATTGATAGAAATTTCTGCCAATTTCTCTTGGCTCTGAATCACAGAAAACCAAGATATATATAAATTTTGTATGTTAGCTCCAGTCTGTGGCCTACTGGTACACTAAATGCTGGAGTCTGGGACACACATAGATAGCTCTTCCCACACACCAGAGATTAAAAAAAAAAAAAAAGCATGACCCACTGTGCCCAGTCTGCCTTCTTAAGAGGTTCCACAGGACACTGGCATGTGTATGAAAGTAGAGAAGGCTGGTAAACAGATGTTCTGATGTTTAAGGAAGAGATCCAATGTCCTGCTCCTCTGCCTCTTATAATTTTCCTGCCCCCTCTTTCACAATGTTCCCTGAGTCTTAGGTATAGGACTTGTTTTGTAGATTCTGCCCCTACCTCCAACCAGGACTGGGCTCTACAACCCTGATTTTTTATTCATTGTGGGTTTCTGTAATTGTCTCTGTCTATTGCAAAGATAAGCTTCCTTGATGAGAGGTGAGGAATTCACTTTATCTGTGGACACAAGGGCAAATATTTAGAATACAGTTAGAGACAGCGCGGGTCTAGTAAAGTGGTAATTGTAGATTCTCCTCCAAGATTCCTGACTTTACCAGCCCTGTGTAGTTAACTGGGTTTACAGTAACATACAGAATATACCTGTTGCTGGATTTTAAGTTGGACCTCTCTTAATTAGAAAGCTGTCAGATACCAACGAGGTATATGTGACATGAATACACCCTTGTAAGTGTCGCCTAAGAATGTCAGAAGCTACAACCATAAAGACTCCCCAACATGATCTAAAACTGAGGTGAACAAGGACAACAACAATAGAAATATTAACACGGCTGGGTGACAGCTCAAAAGACCTCAATGCTACACAAAGCTATAGGCAACTATAGCTTGGGAGTGGGCGAAATAGTCTTCCCCAAAGAAGAGTACTGCAATTGGTTATCCAAGACCAAGCAGTCAGCTCTGAAAACGTATACAAGTAACATTATGTAGGCTAAACAGGTTATACTTATGTATTTAGGAACACACACACACATATGTAACAATAATTAATGAAGGAAGAAACCATAAATATGAAAGAGATTTAGGCAGGGCACATTGGAGGGTTTGGAGGGAGGAAAGGGAGGGGAGTGATAAAATTACATTAAAATCTCAAAAAATAAAAGGAGCAATTTAAATAAGGTAGATTTAAACCTTGCCAATAAGTCAGTGTGTAGTCTTCATATCATATGTTTCAGAAAGCAAACAAGAAGAAATGAAGCCATTTAATGTCAATGACAGCTTACTTACAATAATGTCCAGCAAGTTCTATTATTTCTCTAATGATACATTACCAGGCTTTAATATAAAATAAAAAACACTAATACTAGGAAAAATTGAAGAAGCAAAGTTCAAGCTTTCTTGATTAAGACATGAGCATGGTTATTTTTTGCCGCAACCAAGACATGCTGGGGATGCAGCATGGCCATCCTCACCTGTGTACCAAGACCAGTACCTGCAGGCTGGGGATGGGGCACGGCAATACTTCCACTTGTGTACCGAGACCAGCACCTGCTGGGCCCTGATTCCATTCTTGAACTCAGATACATTAGCAGGTACGAATTCAGTGATCTGATGTGGATTCATGCCATGCCTAGCTCACATATTATATGATCTTAGGGGAAAATACACTCTGACTTAAAAAAAAAAACATTAATTTTTAATTCACACACTCTGTAACTTTGCCATAAGGGTTTAGATAGTGTTTAAGGAAACTGCTAATATCCAAAATGGTAAGGCTGCTCTTTCAATATCAGCGTTCCCGGAAGGGCTGGCTAGGCACAGGGCAAAAGAATGGACACAGCAAGTGCTCTAAGGTAGTTGCTCATTTCTGGTTCAGGAATGAATTGCAAAAGAAGGGGCCATTTCAAACAACAGATAACCTCTCTGCTGCAGAAGAAAGGTGTTTCTATCCACAGGTTGTGACAGCTGCTCTGACTTCCACCCAGGTACTTGGTACCAATCCCATGTAGTCAGAGGCAAGGTTCACTTTCTACTGTTCCCTCTGGCCTCATGAAAAGCTCCTGCCAGCTGCTCCAGCATTTATCCTTGCAGAGATCACTGATTCTGTATAGAAACCATCTTTCTCCAGCATCTTTTTTAGCACATTTGCCAAACGAAAAGCAAGAAAAAGGGATAAACCGTGAATTCATATTTTCAAGGCTCCCCAGGTATTTCTTAGTGCTGTCAAATTGCTGCTTTAAGCTTTCTCACTAGTCTCTGGATTCCTGGAGTGCTGTTTTCTGTTGCTAAGGAGAAGCTGGCAAAGGCCAAAAATATCCTGAAATTGAAAGCAGCTTTGTACACAGGCTAATGGATAGCACAAACCAGCATGGAGACAGCATTTTCTCCTCTCCTTGGAATACGGATGCAGGGCAGACTTGGTGGCCTTAGAGGGACAAAGGATGAGAACAGGCTGAGGGGCATTTCTGTTTTTCTGACCTGAAATGGAAATGTTCTGGCTGGCCCACCAGAATTCTGCAGCTCAGAACTTCAGCTATGGCTGGACTACAGAATTTTTCAGAAAAGGCAGGCAGGAAGCAACAGACAAGACACAGCCCTCATTCACTGGAAATTATTTTTATATATGTTGAAACCCTTACAGAGTTACTGTAGTTTTGCGATCCTAATAATAAATTTATACACTTGTGGAGTGGACTGTGGATTCTAGTATGTCCTCTTCTGAGCATCCTGTAATGTTAAGGGTCTTAACCAAATGTGGACCGTTTTTCAGTTAGACACCCAAGGCTAAGTAGTCAAAAATTGGTCTTTCCTTTAAGGTTATATTACTGTGCTTCTTGAAACGGTTTACTTGATACTTGATTACTGTTAAATTTACTTTCTTGCTAACAATTACTAATGTTGACTGGACAGTCAGCATATAGTTCTTACATAAACTAGAATGACATAAAAATCAGAACAAATTATCTACACTCTGAGACTAAAATATATGTAAACATTATTTCACTCTACTTATCTGAATAATAACTCATTACTGAGATGCTGCCTGGAACTACAAATTATATGTTATTTTTTCAAAAAAAGATGTTGAATATGACTTGGTTATTGCTGTTTTCACAGCATGCTCAACTAATTAAAACCATATAGGATTTTTTTTTCTTAACACAAAGTAAATTAACAAAGTAGCTGCTAAATGCAAACTATTTTTTCCAATCTTCCATTTTCTTGTCATCGGGAAAGGAGCGTGATAGACAGCAGAGGCAGAAAAGGAGAGGCCCTCAGCAACTTTCATTAACAAAAGAGTAATGGCAGATCTGCCAGCTGTGCACTCAGGTCTCCCTCCCTTTATTTTATTTCAACATCTGTGTTAAGCCAAATGCTATTAGCTTCCAGGCTCTTTTGTAGCTTATACACCTGTATTCTTAAACTCTCTCCAATAAAATGGATGTGTACTTCCATGCTTGTCTTCTGTAGACATCCTACCATAGTCATCAACCATAATCACCAAACCCAGCCACCTTGGAACTGTGTTGTGCTAAAAGGCTGCTGCCTCCATGTCTAACTACCACAACATTTTAGTCACTCTTGAGAGTGTCTGAAGGCCTCTGGATTTTGGATACTTACTTGTTAGAGCAGTCTGTCTTTCTCTATTAAGGTGGCCCCCCCATGAGAGGTTGTTTGAATGCCATGGATGTGGGTAGAGAAGAAGACCTGAAGGACTGTGGCACAGTGCTAGGCTACTTCCCTAGGCAGAAATTGTTTGAGACTATTCACTGGATCTGAGAAAAACAAACTAGCAACAGTGCACCCTGTGGGATAGGCCTCATGGGTAACTAGTAGGTTAGGCCATGAAGTAGACAGGCCTGAGAGCCACAAAGAGGAGGTAACAGTTGTTATTAGTGTTCAGTGGACATGGTGACATTTTAAAGGAGACAGTAGACCTGGGGAGATGGTATTAAAAAAAGAAAGAAAGAGAGAAAGAAAGAAAGAAAGAAAGAAAGAAAGAAAGAAAGAAAGGAAGGAAGGAAGAAAATAAATATCCTGGTGATTCACTGAACACATTAGAACAAAGCAGCTTTCCCTCCTCTGCCTCTGCCATGTAAGTTTTCTGCGGGAAATGGGATATCCTTTTCCTCTTGAGAGTCAGCATTCTCAACAATGCAGTGAAACAGGGGTCATGAGTGACATCTGGGGCTGGCTCAGGGCCACTTGTGCCTGGTCATCCTGACCTCAACCCCCATGGCTGGAGATGGCAGTTCCTGGACACTCACAGTTTTCCACGAAGACCTGGTAGCAATCGCGTGTACAACCCGACCCTTTTAAGGAGGGAGCCTCATTGCAGATCTTGGCATTAAAACTTGCTTTGCAACTGTGACAGAAGTTTTAACACTAATAAATTCTTTTTGTGTGTGTGTGCATCATAGCTTTGCCGAAACACTGCGATCTGCTTTAGTTTAGGATATAAATACTAACAAATTAATGCAGAGGTCATTTCTCATTGGCTATGCTTTGAACACGACATTTTTACATGTAACTAATGGCTCTACTCTACTTTCCAGATGTACTGTTTAATACAATCTGGATTGATAATTATAAGATTAATAAGAAAAATAATAATAATGGTACTTGTCCTTCCTTTAGAGTCAAAATCATTTATGTGCTACCAAATAACTCCAATGTTAAAAAAAAAAGCAGGCTGTAATTGGTTGTTGAAATTAGAAGATAACCTCAAAAACAAACTGTAGAGGTAGATTTTGACATAATCAAACCCATGTAGATGACTGGAAACAGGAAGTCAGAATCACTGTTTGACAGTGTCATTAGATATACAGTACATACAAGATAAAATTTCAGTAGTAGTGACAATGGCTGTATACATAGTTTAAGGGAGTTCATGGCTTTTTATCTACATAGTCCAAATTCCCTTCCTTACCCTAAATTTAAAAAATAAATACTCCAAGGAAGATATCTACAAAATAGCACATACTAAATAGAGTCAATACTTGATTTAATGAAATATAAGCAGACCACCACCTTCCTAGTAATATTTAAGCCAGCTATTTTATTTGTTTAGATTTTACTTGGGGCATTTATTCTGGGTCCAATTATAAAGATTTCTATGGAGAACAGCCTATATCAGTCAGGAAATTTCCAGCATTCATACTTGCTCATCTCCACATGACCAAGAAGATCCACACTACATTAAAAAAAAAAAGAGCAAGTAAGAATGAAGGAAACCTTACAACTTGCATATATACACATATGCATGCATGCATGTGTGTGCATGCACACACGCACCCACGTGTACACACACACACACACACACACACAGCTCCTAGCTCATCTAAGAAAGAAAACCATAACACTAAAAGACAACAAATATAAAAGACAATACATTTATATAAAAGACAATACATTTGACTTAGGAATTATGATTAAATATACAGTTTTACTTCAACATACTCAGATAAAAAGCTAGAATGCACACATTAACAATAAATAATGATTATTTTCAAGTAAAGAAACCAAGCAATTCCTTTCTTACACTTTTAGTTTTCATGGTTTTTCTTCCTTCCTTTGATAAAACAAAAACAACACTTCACAAAGTATCCAGGAAGTAGTTATTGTCAAAATTTACCAAATTATCTCAGCACGAAGCTCAATGACATCCCTGGTGACATATCTTTTCCTGAAAGTGTATCCTAGTTTCACCCCCAAGAGGAGACACCCAGCTCTAGGGAGGCCTTGGCAGGAAGCATCACACAGAAGTGTCTAGGTTTATCCGAGGCCAGCCTTCAAAGGAGGTATGCTTTTTAATTACAGGTGCACAGCTTCACCCACAGTGGAAAGGACTCTTAGCCAAGCTACTAGCGAGTCATTCTGACTGTGACATGAAAAGAGTTACTTGATCTTTCTCACCACACAATAGAGGTCATTCCTGGAGCAGTGAAGGGTCATATATGCATGCATGTTTCCAATAGTAGCCATTAAAAATCACCCTTGAGGTACATATGTACATCCCAGGTGCATGCTCACACATGGGCAGACACATGTATACCACGGCCAAAGTTAAGCATTTGAGGGTGAACTTCCTAGTCACAAAATAGTATGGTTGAAGAACTGGACATTTTAATTCATAGCCTTTCTTCTCTGTTTCCTTTAAACTCTTCTACACTTTAGTTGGAAGCCCAAATGTCACCTTAAGTTGGAGCTCCCTCCAGAATTCTCAGGGAATTACAGAGAAGAGTTGATCTTATATGTCCATCCCTTCCTCCTCTCTCACTGGGTGCAACCCCCATGAATGAGAAAATGGACCCCTATCATGTAGGATGGACTTCCTGCATCTGAGAACCAAACCTCAGGCCCACAGTATCAGCACGGGTTCAATCACTGTGCCAGTGAGAGTCATGCCTGTGTGCTTAGTTATTGCAGGGCAGGCTGCCTGCTCTTCTTCTTTTCCTTACTGTTTTTTTTAAATCATCACTTCCTTCAGGTATCCTCTTTCTTCCCTCCCTCCCTCCATTCTTCTCTTCTCTACCCTCTCTCCATCTCTCACCTTTCTTCCTATCAATATTAATTGGTCTGACTCCATGAATCAAGACCTAACATTAGAAATAAACTTCGGAAGAGCTGATTACTTCATATCAAGGCGATTACACTTAATGTTCTATATGCTGGAAAAGCACAGATGGCAAAAGCAAAATTTCTAACCATGAAAAATATCTATGATATAGCAGAGATGTTACCTTGATTCATCTTTAGCACAAAGTGTATTTGTATCAAAACATCACATTATACAGGAAAAGTTATATAATTTTCATTTGTCGGTCAAATAAAGAAGTACTCATTTGTTAAAACATTCAAAAATACTGATTATGGACACCTGTTAAAGAATGTTTCCAAACGGTCCTTACCCTGGGTGAAGGAGTAACGCTTCAGAGGAGTCATTATCTCAGGAAGGGGGAGTATGAGATGTTCTAGGCTTAGTAGGACAACACCATTTGCATTCCCTGTGTTTCTCAGAAATTATCAATATAAATATAATACAGTACAATATAATACAAACATAGCTAAATGTTAAGCCTGTGAGCTTGGCATGGTGGGTGGGTGGCTCTGTACCCAGCAGTTCAGTATGAATTGGGGCTAAGATGCAGAAGGACCCTCAGGTGCAGTTCGCTTGCACAGAAGGGTCCTGAGTGCAGGGGGATGCTGCATTCATCCAAGTCTCCCCAGTCATGAATCTACAGATATGATAGGAGACAAGGGCAACATGGGACTCACTTAAGATAGAAAAATTAATAAAACAGTAAAGCCTGACCAATAGAAAAGGAAATACAAAGTAAATTAAACAGCAAGGAATTCAGGAGCTTTTAAAGATGCTGGAGGGGTGGAGACATATATCACAAGACACCCGGTCTAAGGTCCTAAACACTAGAGATGATCTCATTCCAGGACTTAAAAAAAAAAAAAAAAAAAAGCAAGGGCTAGATGTTTCCATAGCTGCACTGCCTGACCTGTCTTCCCTGCTAAGTCCAGGGAGAAAGGAGACAAGAGAGCTGGCACAAGAGCCAACATCAGGCACCTTCAGGAAGAAATAACTCATTCTAGAAAAAATACATGAGATCAAAAGAATGTGCAAAGCACAGCTGGCCATGTGCCCACCACTCTACATTCTCAGGGCACAGACTGAAAATAAGCCCAGAGGGTTAGAACAAGGTAGCAAGAGGTCTGAGATAGCACAGATTCTGAGCAATGAGTAGAACAAAGACTCTACAATTATTTGTAAGGGGGAAACATAGTATAGGAAGGTTGTCTCCATACTGAGCTAGATCCAGGCACAAGCAAACGTGTACAGGAAGTTTGAGGGAGCAACACAAGAAGAGATGAGATTGAAGCCCTAGGAACATGCACCCTTCTTAGGCAGCCAGACCTCCAAGGCTCTAAGCCAAGGGGACTGCAGATAGCATCTCTCCAGCTGTTGATCGGATGTAGCAGGACCACAAACCTTCAGATTAGATAGTGGCTGTACAGACTGTGCTCTGAGTATGGAGCATCATCCTTGGCAAGATGATGGCAACAGGGCTGTGCCACAACATGATGTTCTGTGTGCTCCCTGCAGGTAGCAGATGACTTGATGGTGGGTCACAGGTAGAACAGTAAACAAAGGAGGCAAAGAATATCCTAGGTTTCTGTTTAGGAATAGAGAACACAGAGCTACCATTTCCTGGATGGAAATGATCATGAGTCCAGTGCTCTGCAAGTCACACTTTCCAAGTCCCCGAAGTAACTTAAACCAATTGACATACAGCAAAGTAGAGTCTAGTTTTGTGTCCCTCTGTTAAATAGGGAGAAGGCCAGGAGAGAACTAAGGGTGGGAGAAACAAGAGATCATGCCTTAAGGGAACAGAGAGGAAATTAGTCTTTGGGACATTTTCTATCCCCGGTATCCCTACAATATTATATTTTTGGTAGAAGCTACAATTTTGTACTTCCTAGCCACTACAATGTCCCATGTGTGGGATGGAGAGATGGGAGAGAAAGATAGAAGCTGAATGGTTTAAGCATGATGAAGAGAGGAGGATCTGAAGCGTCTGAGGTGGAGAGGAACAGCCTAAGATGAAGTCACCAGAGACCATGGTGAAGTTCTGACCAATGTTGCCCTGGGGGCCATAACTGGGTCCATGGCCATGAAGCATCAGGGGTCTGTGTCAATATCCATGACACATGTCACCAGAGGCCATGTGGATGTTCCTGGTTTTAGGCTGCTGCCTGGGGCCATGTTGATATCCAAGGGCTGCACAGAGTTGGCCCCACCCTCACTGGCTGCAGCACTAGAGGACCTGGTCCTGGCCTTGCTCCTCACCAGCTACAGCACTCTGGAGGGTGGGCAGCAAAGTAGAGCTGGCCTTGGTTGGTGTGGGTTCGTTGGCCCCGAGGGCTTGAGAACAGAAGAAATGACCCTGAACTTTGCTGCCTGGGACACTGGGTGAGTTTGCAGGGGCAGTGCTAGAGAGCTCACTCTGATGGTGAGGATGAGGGAGAATTGGCCAGCTGACCAACCCAGCCACCACCCAGACCTAGAACCTGGGCTATGAGTTGGACCACCCCAACATCCACCTCATCGGTGAACTGTTGGAGCATGTGAAAGAGTGGTTCTGTAGATTCAAATCTGCAGAATCTCCATGACACAGGGCAACTAAGGATAACTAAGAGGAGCCCCAGAGAGGGCCCAGTATTGATAGTGTAGCAGAAGCCAGAAGCCTCGAATCAGAACAATGACTCATTGCAATAAACACTAGCAAGTAAAGATGTGTGGGCTAAAGGGTATACTGTGTGACTCATTGTGTGACAATACAGCTTCTACGACTTTTTTCTTTTCAATTTAATTTAATTTTGTTTTGTGTGTGGGAGGCTGCAAATGCAGAGAGTGAATACAAAAGGACAGGAAGATGAATAGGATCATGGTGCGTGATGTGAAATCCACAATGAATCAATAAAAAAGTTTTTTAAAAAATCTATACTTCGTTCTTTTTTTTTCCACTCAGAGCTAATGACTGTCAACCAACTTTTCAGGCTCTGTTACATATTAAAAGCTAAGCATCTGCAATTGCTGGGTATGGAGTATCCCTGAAAGCCTATGACTTAGTGATTAGGACCTATTAGGAGGTGCTGGAACCTTCAAAATAGAGGCCTAGTGCAAAGAGTTTAGATCACTGAAGGAATAGACTGGATAGGGAATTTTAATCGCATCCTTGTTTTTCTTGGGTTCCAGGCCATCATGAGATGAGTGGTCTTCTCTGCCACACACTTCTCTTATATCTGCTACATTACCTAAGACCCAAAGCAACAGGTTAATCAACTATGAATTGAAACCTCTAAAATGTGATCTAGGATAAACCTTTTCTTAAATGGGGGGAGGGTAAAAAGAGAGGGGGGGACAGAGAGAAACGGTGTGTGTGTGTGTGTGTGTGTGTATACGTGTTTTGTGTGTGTGTGTGTGTTTGTGGTGTGTGTATACGTGTTTTGTGTGTGTGTGTGTGTGAGTGTGTATGTGTGGTGTATGTGTGTGTGGTGTGTGTGTGTGTGTGTGTGTGTGTGTGTGTGGTGTATGTGTGTGTGCCGTGCACATGTGCATGCATGCATGTTTATGGAGATGGCACCCATGGCTGTGCTCACAATAGGATGGGCTGGTGTTCTATTATTAAGCTACATCCCATCCCAGACTGTCTTAGATACTTTTCTTTCTAATTTAATATGCACGTATACATATGTGGGTTTGCATGCAGAGAAGACACATGGATGGTAGGTATCCTACTTTATTGTTCTCTACCTTCCTTTTTGAGACTGGGTCTCTCACTGAACTTGGAGCTCACTGAGTCCCTGGGATCCTTCTGTGTCTCCCTCTCAGTACTGGGATTACAGGCACACATTGCCACACCTTTTTCTTCTTCTTTTTTTTAAGTGGGTGCTGGCAAGTCTGAACTCAGTTTTTCATGCTTGTGTGGCAGACACTTTACCCATTAAGCCATCTCCCTAGCCTCTTCGTGAGATACTTTTCTTCAGTAACAGATGCTGATGAACACAGCATCTCTAATTGGACAATTAGCAATCTAACAAGCTCTGACATTCCGAATGTTCTGGGTGCTGACATGATGCTTCTGTTTTCCATTGTAAGCCTTTCAGATTTTGAACTTTTGAATTAAGGACTATCAGCTGGAAAACCAAACACGACTACTGCAGATGCTTCTTGTGTCAACTATGTTGGATAAGGGGCACTAATCTGAACTCTCACTCCAAATACTTCGGGAAAAAGCCACTGAAGCTTTAAATATAAATGTCTCTCTCGCAGCTCCCACACTGGCTCTAGGAAGAGCATAATGTGACTATTTTTAATATAATTTTCTCATTTACTTATTTCAGGGGTGGCACATATGTGGAGGTCACAGAATGACTTGTGACCGGCAGTCACTTCTCTCTATCATGTTGGTCCCAGGAATTGAACTCCTGTCAAGGTACTTGGCAGCCTTTATACATGCTGAGTCATCTCATCAGCACAATGTGTACATTTTTAATTGCTATTTTTCACAAGTGCAAAGAGAAAAATATTTGCTAACTCATCTCAACTGTGTATTGAGGTCCACATATCTTCAACGTATAGGAGTTCACAACTGAGTCATGGGAAAGTTCTGGTAAGAGCATGCCCTTCTGGGAATCAATATAATAACACTGATTCACTAATTCTTTTGCTAGCTTCATTATAATAACAACCACAAAACGCCCAAATGAAAACAGTTTTGGAGACAATGGTGGCCTGCATGCATGACACAGTAACAAGTGACAGATACACAAGCTTTATCAAGAAATGACCAAGAACCTGCATCACACTTCCACTCAATCAGAATCATTCAGTTCTCCTAACGATGCTGGGTGGTAGTGATTCGAAATCTACTCGACACAGGGAAAGACAGGGTTCTGAGAGGTCAGAGAACAGTAAGTGCTTCCGTCAGAATCTAAATTCAAACAGACACAACCCAGAATCATTCTCCTTTCTGTAATGCAGGTGGAAACCAGGGCCTGGTGTGCTAGGCAACGGTTTTCCACTGAGCTGGACTCCCAGCTTCCTTTAGCGGAAGTACACCCAGTTTTTTCACTATGAAGATGACAGTGCAAAATTTCAAGCATATGAGTGGTAGGGAGGGGCCAATCTTCCACACTATATGTGTGTCACACTGGCTCTACCACTGAGAAAGGTGCAAAGTGACAAGAAATCTTAGAGACTAGAAGCATTTGATGTGATTCCCAGTCTACTCATGCACATACTAGTAGCACTAATTGGACTCAGTGGATTAAAAAAAAAAAAAAAAACAACAACAACAACAAAGGGACATTAAGTTGGGGAGAGGCACATGGTGTTGTGATCTTGGAGGAATTAGAGTAGCAGAGTGGGGTTGTTATGATCAAAATATACTGTATATATGCATGAAATTCCCAAAGAATAAATAAAAATATATTTAAAAATTACCATCTGCTATTCATTTTACAATACTGAATATATAATGTAAAGATACAGACTGTACAAAATTGATTTTTAACAAAAGTTAGTTCTATCCTAAAAGCATGGAGCTCAGCCCTGAGGATATATTTTCTTATTAGCAATTTGTGAATGTTCCAGAAAGAGCCTTCTTGGGCTTTTCCAGGCTCAGGCAAGCCTGAGCTTGTGGGAACACTGACACCCTGTGGTGGAGCCAGCTCCACACACATGCTTCCTGCAGCCTCTGGGAGTTCACTGTCTAGACCAGTACCAGCTGGGAACCATGATAGGCCAGAATGCATGGGAAATATGACAGAGTTGTCCTTGTGTTCATGGACTTCTTTGTCCTAAATGGCTGGGTTTGGGGTCAAAAACTACCAAGAGCTTATGAGGGCTTTGAGTGTGAAATCCACTGCAAACCACAGCAAGAGGTTGCCTCCATCCAGGGGAGCCAAAGTCACAGTGCCAGTTTTCCCCATGACCTGAACAGGGCAAGTCAATGAACAGCCTCTAATTTTAATTGTTTTTATTAATGTTTTCATCCTTGATTTTTTTAACTTTGACTTCATAGTAACAAGACAACAGTATCAATAAGAACCTTATTAATAAATTTTAGACTGGTTCATTTATAGAAATTTTAAACCAAATGATGGGGTTTATTGAAGGTAGATTATTTCTCATGGTTAATTCTAGAAAGGTCAGTATGCCTTGCTCAGTGTACCCTCTAGAGCACATTCCCTGCTTAGGAATTTCCTGGAAAATGTAGAATTCCAAGAAAATCATTTGAAGCTATTAGAAAAGTACTGAGTATATTTAATTTGATTCAAACAACAAAGGAAGCTAAATCTTGTAATAAGGTAAACTTCTGTCTGTAGAAACTGAATTAGAAGTAGGCTATATGGACCATCTATATTGACACTGTTCTTTGTTGTCATTTGTTTGTTTCTCACAGCTTCTAAAGAAAAAAGAAATCAACCACACCTATAGCCCCTCTGATAAGGTTCCACTCAAGGAGTTCAGCATTTCTAAAGGCTTCCCAGTGGGTGGTGGTAGGTAAGCTAAGCAATGCTAACCCTTACACTGAGCTCTCCTGAAGGGCACTGCTCTACAGTTGAGGAGGTGAGAACAGACAGGTTCACCTGCTGGGCTGGAACCCAAAGCTCAGCTCCTCCCAGGTGGGTACTTGTGCTAGGTTTCATAGAGACTGACCCCCCCACACACACACACACTGGTGATCTTGAGGTAAGGTAAATGCTTGTCCTTGTCCTGAGTCTCAGAGACAGACCCTCCTCCTCCCCCTCACTCCTAAGCACTCTACTGCTGGGGCTGGGAAGGCACAGAGCAGCCCAATGGCAGAGGAGGACTCAAGAGTCACAAAGCCAGCACCACACAGCCCTGTAAAGCAATACAGTCCTGTACAGGGCCTAGAAGTAGAAGAAATGGGGAGATGGAGTGCTTGCAGTTTATCACTGGATCTATATATTGGATCTAAACAGCACAGCTAGGTGGAGGATAGCAGCCTTCAATCCTCCAAAACAGAGAACATACAAAGATTTCAAGGGCTCCCCCAGTGACCCAATTGCTGATGCAATTCGATCCTGTCTTCTGATCAGATTAAGGGTGTACCTGCAGGCTAGAAGACAATAGTGAATTGACAAGAAATGGTAGCACAGTGTTCTTAAGGAATGCTGTGTCACCTATACACTTGGCAAGGGAGAGATCATACTAAACACACACAAAGGGATTCAGCAAGTTCAACAGATTTGATGAATCATCCACCTTGGAAACCGGATTTCTCTGTCTGTAAAAAGAAGATTAATCAGACCATACAAGTAAGCTAACCACGGGGGCCAGGCAGGGCTGGGGTAGCAGCCAACATTGCCTGCAGTGACAGCCACCATTTCGTTGCATGTCATCCTGTCCTAGGACTTGAATGATTTTCAAAATCAATGGTTGACCTAGCATATCAAAGCATCATTCACAGATTTTGTTTTACATTAAAAATAATCACCACTATTTTTTCTAATGGAAAAAATATATATATCCCAGAGAACACTCGTCATCAGTAAGTAACCATCATTTCCTTTCCTTCACAATTCTGCAGTAGTCAATCATACTGAATCATAGTTGATTAACCTCTCAGTCTCCCACTGAGGGGCCTGTGGGTGTAGTACAGCTCTTGCTATTACAAATAATGTCTTAAGAAATGGCCTCCTGCGTCACCACAGACTCTGGCAATGGAGCTTTTGTGATCAATATAGATTTCTAAAAGTAGGATTTCTGATGCAAAGAATAATAAATCTACTTATAGTTTGGCTAGATAATGTCAACTGCCCCACTTAAAATGATATAGTGCCTTACATTCTGCTCAGCAACACAGAATAGCCAGCAGAAGTGATGGGAAAACCAGAAATTTTGCCATCTAATAGGTAATAACTGTAATTAGTATTTCTTATAACTAAGTTTCAACTATTTTCAGTAATTTGCATACCACAAACACCAGTTTTCTTCCTATATTGTCTATTCATCCCCATCTAAATATCAACTTAAATTTGTTTTCTCTATTTCTAAAACCCTCTCCCATTTGATATTTGGAGTTTTATAGTTTTTCTACTGTTCTCACATTCATATTTGTTGTC
Source organism: Phodopus roborovskii (assembly GCF_943737965.1). NCBI lineage: Eukaryota > Metazoa > Chordata > Mammalia > Rodentia > Cricetidae > Phodopus > Phodopus roborovskii. Next base: position 6,096,286 of record NW_026126547.1, read on the forward strand.
TCTCTCTCCCTCCTTTTCCTCCTGGGTTGCTTTCTTAGCTTTTATTCTTCATCTTGTCATACAAGATTTTTTTGCCACAGTCAAATTGTTCAAAGTTTTCATTAGCACTTCTTGAATTGGAGCCACAATAGATAATTATTCACACATGCTTTCTGCTGGTCACATGTCTATTTTCAATACACACATGTAGATTTCTCATTTTTGCAATTGTTATGGTGTATGCCTAAAACATGTACAAGTTTTACTTTTCTTCATGGTCATTCCCAACCCCACTTATTATTGTTCACTAGCCTCTGCTGTTGAGTGGTGACAGTACTCTAGTCCATATTGCCTGTGTAATTGGCTGGAAGTTTTCCTATTGTATCACCATACATACTACTTGCTACAGTTTTCTTCAATGCTTCAAACTTTACTTGAAAAAATCATAAGGCTTTCCATCTCTCAGGCTTTTCATGTTTTCCTGGCTATTCTTGTTTCTTAATTTTTCCAACTAAACTTTGTAATAACTTAGCTGGTTCTGATACAAACCGTAACTGCAACAATTGTACTGAGTCAACCTGTCTAAGAGTATGGCCCCTGTTGCCATATAAACAGTTCTATTGTTACATATATTGGTAGGATCTTAAATTTTTTTCAAAAATGCTTTAGGTATTTAATATGAAGTTTTTTTCTATCATCTATGAATCACCCATCTATCATTTATCTACTAATCCACCTTTCTATTCAGTCAGTCAGCCAGCCAGCCACGGGCATCATTGGGTATGTTCTTATGTTCCTAAGCACACCAAGATGGCTCACCCAAATTAGTAATGCTTACTACAAAATTAAGCTACCATTCATTAGTGTAGAAAGAGTTACTACTTGGTTATGTAATAGCCTCAAAAATGCGAGCTGCCAAGCCCTTGGATATAATAGATTCGCCACTCAGACATAAGCAGTTTGTTTATTGAGTGTGTGAAATATTAGAAGACATTTTTTCCAACATCTCCTAGATAAAACAGGCTGATGAAAGACAAGCCCAGAAGACCAGTGAGTTTATAGCCATCAAAAGTCATCCTTTGTTGATTTAAGCCTGCTTAATAGCAAAACAAACACAACGCCTGGCTGATGTGATTAATTCAGATAGGAACTTACTTAAGATTACAATAGTAGAGGGTTCCTTAAAATCATTACATACTTCTATTCAGGCTGGGGTGATTTGTATGGGAACAAGGAATGAACAAGTATGTGTCCCTGTTCACTCCGGCTTAGGGGAGCTTCTGGGGTTGCACTAAATCCTCAAAACTGCAAACATTCTTACTAGCCAAAAAAGAAGTGGGTACAATAAAGGCGGAAGTCTGGTTTCCACAGTGCATTAATAGGAGGCCATTGAAAGGAGGAAACACTTAAGTTCAGAGCATTAAACTTGCGTTTTCAAGTGCATACAGAGAATCAGTACAGCTCAACACAGCTGTGGGTAGGAGTAGACGTGACATAATTACCTCAGGCACATATTTATTTATTTTCTTGAATTTAAAAATGTAATCAGACTTTTGTAACTAAGGTAGTCTTTTTATTAGGCTAACAGTGGGGGCTTGTTGTACCACTTTACTTAGATAATAGGCATTTCCCATTTCTGAATGAGCTAACTCTCACTAACCCCAGTCCTTGAAATAAAATAAGCCCAGGAGTGTTCTCAAATGAAATTTCACATTCTCAACAACAATAATAATATATGTGCACTTCATTAAGAATTTGCAAAAAATTAGTAGAAAGTATGACTATTACAAAGACTTCAAGTCTCACAAACGTAAGGTTTAGAAGCCATCCATTGACAAAAGAACGGTGAGTATGATGAGCACTGGACAAATCCTGCCATAGATTTTATTCCTTTTTCATTTCCCAGAAATCACCAGTTCCAGTATGACTGCAAATCTGACAGCTCCCAAGTTTTGGCCATGAACAAATTTGGAAGATAATTCGTTTATTTTTGATCATAGGTCACTGTGATTTGGGGTGTGCTGCATGGAAAGACATCAAAGAAGTTAAAGGTGCCGATGTGACAGTTATCCCCTGCTTACAGACTCTTCATAGAAAATGTTCCTCAGTTTGAGTCAGTAAATGTGTAAAGATGTGCTAAATTAATTCCAAGTCTATTCTGTGGAATAGGTGACAGACGCTTCACCTTTCATTTTATTAAGAAATATCTCTGTAAGAAAAAATGTACTTCTCATGTTTAATGACGATATTAACAAATATAATGTCATATTACCTTGGAGTGGTTATAAAAAACTTAACCTATAAAAATGTTTTCTAATTTATAGCTATATAGCCACAGAAATAAAACAAATCTTAGATGGATATTTCTATACCAGACTTTAATTATTCAAATTGTTATTAAATATTTTAAAGTATAAAACACACGATGGATTGAAGAAAATTTGACATGGTGACTGATGTGAGGCTAAGAGTGACCACATAAAATTATTACTGATATGGAAGGTTTGTGTGTGCATATACGTATGCGTATGCATGTATGCATGTTTGTGCCCATATGTATGCATGAGTATTTGTGTATGCATGTATGTGTGTGTGCCTGTATGTACACATATGTGCATGTATGTATGTATGTATGTACATATACATGTGTGTGGAGGACAATGAATACTGAGCACAAGCCAGAGCAGCACACTGGCTGTCCTGCTCGGTCACCTTATTCCTTTGAAACAGTATCCCTCACTAAATCTGGAAACTGCCATTTCTGTTAGACAATCTACTCACGTCTAGCCTCCAATCTGGTGTTACAGGCACACACCTGGCTTTATATGTGGGTGCCAGGAACTAAGCCATCTTCCTATGCCCTGTCTAGATAAATTTTAGAGGTAAATGTCAGACCTTTACTAAAAATATTCAAACTATAAGTACTTATATGTTGAAATGAATTACACTGTTTCAGGTACTTAAAAATTATAAGGAAACTTTCTAGATGCCGATTTTTAAATGTCAGTAAAATGGAGTTTGAAGAGATTCCTGGGACAAAATTCAGTTACAGACCTTAATAAATGTTAGCTCTGGGTGGCCAGTGGCTATAAATTATCAGTTTACTCCTGGTAGGATGTGAAGGTGGAAATTCATCTAATCTAATGCAGGGTTCTCCTGCCTGAGCTTAGTGGTATAGAGAAAAGCAGAAGCCAAAATACTGAACATTGTCCAAATAAGTATGGGCAACCATATAAAGCCACTACAGAAACCAGGCAGAGGAATGATCTGAAGCCAGTCATCAGTTTTGTTACGTGCAGTGAGAAGTTCTACCTGGCTAGTAAAAGCACCCACTGGATTAAGTACTCACGTTCAAGTCCCCTCCAGACGATGACTTCAAGGGGTCCTCATCACTATCTGCACCCGACTGTCCAAGATGCTCAGCCTAGAACACAGACATGCACCCCACCATCAACTCCAAGAGAAAATAAGCTTCAATAAGAGCAGGGATCCTTAGCAGCTACTAAGGGAAAAAAACATCAGCATTGCATAGCATGAGCAAACTTCCCAACATGAGCACACGGCCCACCGTCCTTCTTCTACCTTGTGAAATGGAAAAGCTCCCAAGCAAAGCACTCCATTCCAAAACCACACTGCCGAATCCACAATTCATGGGAAGAAACTTGCTTTTGCCCTTTTCTCCTTCCCCAATGCATTTCTTTAATTTAGAAAATATTTAATTTAAAAATAATAGGGGCTGTGAACTGACAAATTAGCTCAGCAAATCAACTGATTAACTAGGTCTTGATTTCAAAGTTTTAATCTCTGCATAATTAATGTACTGAGTGTACACAAAAACCATTTACCAAACAGCTGACTCCCTTTCTATCCATAAAAGCAATAATAAATCATCAGCCACTTGATCAGGTAGGGAGTACTAATTGCAAAATTCAATTCCCTGGCCTCCTAATGAGGATCTGGGGATGTGACCCAAGAATTCACACTTTCAATTCGATCTTCAGATGACACTGGGTATGTTTTGAAAACAACTGGTTTAAGAGAACAAATGATGTCCAAAGTGATATAAAATTGGCATGCATTAAAAATTAAAATATAAAAATTTCCTTCACTTACTTGAGCCAAAATTATGTTCCTCTAAGGCATATACTTTATTGACATTCTATAGACATACCATTCACTCACCTATATACACCTATGCATATTCTTCCTTAACAACAATATACTAGAATACAACTTCAGTCTGAATGCTTCTGTGAGTCCCCATTCTCAGATTTTACTCTATACTGAAGCATGTATAATGCCTATATGTTGTCATCACATCACAGTATTTGAAGAATCATTTTAAAATTACTTATTCCAAATTTCCAAATGCTTTTTATAGATAAGGAAATTGAAAGTTTTGATAAGCATTGTGCAATGTAAATGAGTTATTAACATAAAGGACTTAGAAAGTTGTCAATTCTAGTGTTTATTAATACTATAGCTGATTAAATTAGAAAGACATGAGCTGCTTGACCATACTGACCTGTATAATGCAATGATAATTCTTGTCTCCTAGGTCTTTAGGGACACTAGTTAAGGATGTATTTAGCATGTAAAAACCTCCAACGATAACAAGGAGAGAGGCAAAGAGCTAGGAAGTGTATGCATAAAACACACATACACACGCAGAGAGAGAGAGAGAGAGAGAGAGAGAGAGAGAGAGAGAGAGAGAGAGAGAGAGGATGGGGTAACCCAGTAAGATAATGCTGAATAAGTGAATGTGTCTAGAGAAAACTACATTTAAATAAGGCAGTAATAAATGAAAGGTCGGGTATATAAAAAGGAAGAAATGACCCTAGATATCCAAGACGGAAAAGATGTGGTACCACATAAGGGAAGGCTCTTAAAAGGAACAGAGCAGAGTATACCACCTAATTAATTCTTTCACTAACCATCAAGGAGTCCTGGTGTCTGTACCTTAATAATTATCAAAGTTTATATGGTTGTCTATAAAACTCAAGCTTTGATAGCTGCCTTATTGGCTAACCCAAATGTACTTCTTCCCCTATATTTTGCTTCATCATCTGGGGGTTTGCCTCACAGAATGAGGGAGTTGCAGAATCAGCTAGATCTAGGGTGAGGAATGGGGGATGGAGTTTTATTATGAACTGGTGACCAGGGACCCAGCAGAAAACACAGTCCTAGCAAGTTCATCTAAACAATACCAGGAATAAAAACACAATAATTAAGAGCCCTACATAATTTTGATTGCTTAATTTCATTTATACTAGGCATGAGAGGAAAAGAGGCCAGGAAAGGAAGGGGAAGAAAGAGAGGAGGGGAGGGAACTACCCAAGGCTAAGAAAAGATCTCACAAATGAGATTTATCCTAAGCACAAATTCCCAAAGAACATAGAAAAACATGGATAATAGCACAAGATATATAATTATATACTTCATCATTCACAAATAAGAATGCGAAAAACCAGCACAAGGTTTCAGGAGGAAGGATGAATAGACTGCGCAATCTCTGAAAATATGAGGGTTTTGCTGTTAAAAGTATGATGTTCTATGCAACTTATGTCTAGTGGAAGGTACTGGTTGCTTCCACAGCTGGACAGACCCCGGCATCATTCAGGGACACTGGGAAAAGCACATTATGTCTCTAAGCTTTAGTACCATCACCACGAGCACAGGCAGAATCATAACACTAGGGTTGTAGGCTGCAGAAGGAAAGAGAAGGAGATGTCTACAAGGCACACAGGTCTACAAAGTAGAGCTGAAAGGGCTTTCTCACCTCCTATAATGCCCACTGTCCCAACTGAGAGTGCTATTTATGTCAATTACTTAGTCATTTCTTTAAAAAGGAAACTGTGTGTGTATGGTACATACATGTTTTACACACACATGTGCCTGGTTTTCTACAAGGAGCTAGGAACCCAAACTCAGGTCTTCATGCTTGCACAGAAGTGTGCTTACCCATTAAGCCATGGCTTTACTCTCAACTTTGTATTTTTGAGCCATAATTATTAGCAAGGAACAGACATTACATGTTAATAAAATACACTTATTAAAAGAATAGAATAGCATTAGTGTTTTCATTGCCAGATAGCTAGCAGGTAGTTTTGATTTTGAGGCTTTTGTAACTGAGTAGTAAAAACAAACAAACAAACAAAAAGCCCTTCATTTTAACTCTCTGTAGTAAGACTTTAAATTATTGTACAACATTACATCTATAATATGAATACAAAGACATTTAACAAAGAGTAACAAGACCAAAAGCAATGAATTTATAGTGTTCTATAACACTTAAAAACTATAGAAAAAGGGCCAGTTCTAGACAGATACAAGTGGCCTGAGTGCAGCCCTTCCCAGCTTCCCACTTTAAGCTGGAAAACTGCAATTATTTGCAGGGACACTGACCAGGTACTTAAACTTAATAATGCAAGATTCACTCAGTCATATACCCAACAACTGTGTGCCTGGTCTTGCAGCATGCCATGTGAGTGTGGGCACCCAGCAGGGTGTGTCTCACTTTGGCCTGGGGAGTTGAGAGGCTTGCCACTCTACCAACAGGTGAACACCTTCCTCTTAAGTAAGTGCCTGGAGCATCAGGTGAAGATTCTGTATTTATGAAATGAATTATTCAGAAAAATCCCAAGAGAGGTTCAGTAGAAATATTAAGGGAAACACTCTTATACCCACAGAGTCACATGCATACGGTGAGTTACCTTACTGTTGCTCCTTTTATTAACTTTGAAAAATCCCAGAAATCTTTTCTTCTCTTTATCTGTCTCATCATTGCCAAGTGATGATTTCCTGAACGTTTCTGGAGGGGGAAAAAAAAGGTTGTATTGTTCAGCATTTGAAACACGAGATTAAGCACTTCACTTGTTAAAACCTTCACAGAATCCTTTAAGCTGTTAGTTCTAAGAAAATCATCACGATTTCACTCAAAGCCCTCTGGCCCACAGGAAATCCCAGGAAGTTCTTACACAGGTTTTTAGTGACTAAGGCAGCATTTACTCTGAGAGTGGCTTTGTCCTTGTGGAAGATGAAAAGAAGCAAATCAATGGGAGTTCAATGGTGACGCTTTTCAAGAGAAGGCTAATACAAACTGTGTCATTTTACATTTGCTAGTGGCTGCATTACAAGTGAAATAGGTGAGGTTAACTTTAGTAATAATTTATCTAGTCAAAAATAATTAAAATATTCTAATTTTACCATGGTTAATATGAATGTGACTGATCTTTCCCACCTGCTTTGGTACTGAGTCTGCAAATGCAGTGTTTACCCAAGGCTGTCATTATTTCTCCATTTGAACTGACTACTGAGAGCAAGGGATGGCCTGTTGCTGCTCAATCAAATAGTGTTTCTGGAAGAACTGTGGCATGTAAAAAAAAAAAAAAAAAACAAAAACAACAACAACAACAAAAAAAAAACAGTCTGCCTTATGGGCTCTAAGTAAAATTAGAAAATGCTAAATAAATCATAACCTCCCTACCCCCTGTTCTTTCCTAGAACATGGAAGAACAGTGGATGAGATTTGGGTACTATTTAAGCCAGATCTCTAGGGATACTGATCATCATTTTTCCCAGTAGTCTTTCTTCTAGATTTAATTAAAATTCTGATTTATTTTATTTTAAAGATATGACTATTTCCCTACAGTTTATGCCTAGTGCCCACAAAGTCCCAACGTGGACATTAAGTCCACTGCAACTGGAGTTACAGATATTTGAGAGCAACCATAGAAGTTCTAGACACCAAACTCAGGTCCTCTGAAAGAGCAATAAGTGAAATCTTTTCTTCGGTTGCAGAATATTTCCTTTTAAAAATTACATTCTATTCGCCTATTCTGGGCTTTTACTATTCATTCACCCTGCTCTTCTCTTTCAACACATAAAGATATGACGGAGTTGGGCAAATAAAACCCAAAACAAAACAGGTGTTTGTAAAGGGTACAAAGACCAACTTTCACAGATTCAACTGCAGGCCAGCCAGACCTGGAGACCATTGGTGGAAATACTTCCTTGTGGAACTGGACAAAGTGCCATGAGTATATCGACCCAAATACAGTGAACATCCATTAATGCTTGTGCCTAATAATCTGTAGTTTCATTATATAAATTAAAGAAGAACATAAAAGTCAATGCATTTTTAAAAATTGTGAGGAAAGAATACTGTCTATTCAACAAAGCCAACCCCAAGCCCAGTGGTTCTTAAACCATCCTGCAGGAAGCAAGGCCTTTGTCCTGTTTGGACAGGCCAGGGCACTTAATGACATGCAAAGGGCTTAGCTAAGGAGATTAGTGGCTTCTGCATCAGACAGCAACCAAGCCAGAGGACTTGCTCACATGATGCGATTGTGCAGACACACATGCATAATTATAATTATAAGTTAGTCACATCAAAACCCTCACTCAGTGTAAAACTAGGAAGAATAAAATATATTCAAGCTATAGCATGCATTAAAATGTGTATTTCTAGTTTATACTGGTTTTACAATTGAATGGTATATGACAAGGGTATATTAAAACTGATAACACTGTAGAACCCTATAGACAAGAAAAAATATGTTGCTATCACACAGGTCAAACTATAGTACCCATAAAAATGAGTGAAACAGAAAACTGAAAAAAGCTAAATCTTTTGTTTCTCTCCCTGAATAGAAAGTGACTGGTCACAGGACTAAGGGAACCCCAAGAAGAAGGGTTATGTATGACTCTGGCATCAGAACCGTAGTGTCTGGAGAGGTGGCCTCTCATGGCAATGTCTAACAACTCTATGGTATAGTAGAGCCTCAGACTGATGGCATATTTCTAAAGGTTTTGCCTATGGATCAGTAAGAGGTTCCTGATGCTAGACAAACACCATAAAGGGTGGAAGCAGAGCAACAGAGATCTCTACATTGACATCGGGCAAAGTCTCTGTCGACAGCTTGCTGTCTCACCAGGGCAGTGAGCTGTGGACACACAGATTTCCCTGAAGACCATGTGCTTTATGACCTGGAAACATGGCTCCAATTGGAGGATCATACATGTGAGCATCACACTTATTTTCAAGGCTCACATTTCATCTCCAAGAAAGCAATTTCTATTCAAACACATCAAAGTGATGGAGACAATGATAAAAGGTGAGTTGAGTGGCACCAGAGGAGGAAAAAGTGGAAATATCACTGAATCTATCCCAGAGCACCTGCTTGTCTAGATGGGAAAAGGGGAAACGTGGCATGGCCGTTCCATGACCAGAAAAACGTCACAGAACAAGCCCTTGGAAGAGAGAATGGATGGGAGTTCCCACATGGTCCGCATGGGCATTCTCATCATAGCCTGTCTCTAAGGTGCAGACATAAGGCAGTAAAGGAAGATGCAGTCAGTTTACCTCTCCCCAGCCCCAGTCTGACCAAACCCCCATGCAGAATTTCCCACAATAGCTAAAGCCTTCATGTGTCATGAGCACCCTGTTCAGAACAATGGGACTCCTTAGGGAATGCTTGTGTGTGAAATTGTTGATGAGGTAGGTTAGCTAGGGGCTGGCAAGCAGGACACTCAGCCTCAGCACTCAGAATCTCCATCACATCATTGGGCTCCACATAAATACCACATTTTCTTTAGTTAAATATTTTTAATTAAATTGGCATTTATTATACTATAATAAATAAAAAAATTAGATAAACTTCCTGCTGAATACAGAAACTCATCAGAATATTACCTTTTTAGTATATATGTTCATGTGGGTATGTGTTTATTCTAAATGGCTCATTAAATCTGTAAGTCAGATGTATTTATGTTTGTGTGTATATGCTTATGTAAATATGTACAAATACATGAATATAAATATGTGAACTTCCCTCTTCATATGTATGTGTGTATACATTTATATACACAGAGACTTTCTAAATAAGTACCAAATTTGAGTTAACCCTTTGTATGCCTATATTACTATCATACATAGGGTTCATTTCAGCCCCCAGGTGGCGCATATTCTACAGCATACAGGATAGATCTAGGCAGGAAACACAAAAGTAAGAACAACAGGCAAGTCGAAGCAAAGGACCATGGTGTTATTTCAGTACATATCACGTTCCCCTGCCGTCCTGAGCCATAGACTTTCTTATTTTCAATGGATTAAAGCCACACAGCAAATTCTCACATGGATACATTCTTGTCTAGAACAACTGGGGAACAAAAAGCTTAAACCGTAACCTTGTGTCAACCCAGCAAGCCCCCTCCCTTCCCCGAGGTGCCTCAAGCCAAACTCAGTTCCCTTGGGGTCTGACATATATATCACCTCCGTGCACCCTCCCCTCTGGAGCCATGCAGAGTGCAGCCTGTGGGCTCACTGTACCTTGACAGCTCAGGGAAGGCTCGGACTGTGTTTTGGTCAGAAGAACTGGAAAAGGCAGGCAATGAGAGAATGAGAACAGCTTGGAGGTCTGCAGCAGCCCAGACCAAAGCTCTTACTAAGCCCTCAAGTCTCAAATGTGGGTTACAGCACTCACAAAAGTGACAAAGGCATACACAGATTTGGCCTGTTTGTCCAAGCCTGCAGTCCTCGCCCAAGCACAGGCTGCTAGGCCTGCTGTGAGCACAGGGGGCAGCAGAGCCTTGGGATTCTTTAAGCATGTATCAAGAGTTCAGAGAGCTGAGGCGTTGGCCAGCAGCACTAACCTCTTGCTGCTGCTGTTTCCCCTCCCCCTAGCAGCCGCAGGACTGGGAAAAAGAACTTTACCACCTCCCCACACTCTTGCCAAGGCACCCCTGCCCAGATCCTAGCAGCCCCGATTTTCAGCTTCAAAAGAGAGAAGGGTCCTCAAGGACACCCTCTGGGAAATGCTCCTTTCTTCTTAGATGTTTGGTGGTTAGCAGGATGAGATGAAGGCATGTGGCAGGATGGTAACCACAGACATCAAAAGAGGCATGGTCCTGGTGAAAGGCTGGGAGGTCTCCCCACCACAGGGTTGGGAGATAGATTGTCATGGCAGGGAGTGGGATAATCTGGGTCTTCGGTGTTCCAGTCAAGAGAAGAAATACTAATTGGCTGCATTTCATGTTCTGAAGCTCCCTATGCTTGCAGATTGCAAGAGCTGTGCTCAGTATCCAGTTCCTGTTGAAGGCTTCGGCTTCCATGTCTCAGATTCCTATGAGCAGTGGGGCTTCTGCTTAACAGAGAAACAGGCTCATATGACTCCTCCAGGAAGCAGTGTGGCATCTGCTCTTTAAGGTATGTCCAAGTGTGAGTGTATAACAGAAGCCTAGGTGTGCAAGCCTCTTAGATTCCTAAACAAAGGACACTTCTTTTTCCTCCCTCCCTTCCTTCCTTCCTTCCTTCCTTCCTTCCTTCCTTCCTTCCTTCCTTTCTGTCTTCCTTCCTTCATTCCTTCCCTCTTTTCTTTTTTGGGGGAGATTTTCTTTTCATTTTGTATTACAAAAGAAGACCCCCCCAAAAAAATACATCCCACAATCCAAGTTTAAATGTAACCAAACAAATGTACCCTCGGCAACTGAATCTGTGCTGCCAGTGGGAGCAATACTGTCTGTGATTTAAAAAGATACTGGTTGGGAGATCGTGAGGTCTTGAGTTCAATTACAAGTACCACAAACATCAACAGCAATAAAGTTGACTGGATAGGATGTTCTAAGCCTCACAGCATGTTTTCCAGGAGACCAACTATTCCTTATGCTACCTGGAACTAAAACCCTCTCTTCCGTGTCAAATGGGAGGATGAACCCAGAATCCCCAGAGATGGGTGAATTAAGACGAGCCAAAGTATGGACTAGATCCACAGAAGACACTATGACCACCATTTTCACAATATATTTGCTAATAATGAAAAACATATTTTTACTAGGATGAATTATCTTCAAAGCTGTATTTTAAAGGCTATAGTATAACAGACCAACTGCATATTTTTAAAGTTCAGTCTTCTGGAGAATAAATAACACGGGCAGCAGTAGTGTTATTTGGACCCATTTTGTGAGGGTCCCCTGCAGATAATCGTAGCTGCTCTGACTTCATGATGGCAGCAGTTATGTCCAAGAGAAGAGTTTCACAGCACACTTGAAAGTTTATCTTAAAACTACAATGCCAAGGATGATAAATTAAGCTTTTGCCTGACAGTTATTTAACTAAACTTTAAACCATTATGTCAATTGGAAATATCTGAATACATAATAATATATTTCTCTGAACCAACATTATTCAGGGGCTGCCACTCATCTATGGCACCAATCTATGCCTCATTCCCACATAGGTGCAGCATGGGCAATAAACTAGTGTAAAACTTGTCTTCAGGACTGATCACAGGAAGCAGAATTGGTCAATTTTAGAAGACAGTCCATGTTTTCTGGCAAGTGATCTTAGATACAAGCAGCAACCAAAGCCTGGGAGCAATGACAACTGAACAAAAACTCAAGCAATTTATAAGTGGTCTCTGAGCAGGAATAGCAAGAGTCGCAATCTCTCCTCACCATTTCTTTTTATTTGACAGAAGACCAAAGCCATTTGCAGAAGTGGGAGTAGGGAGGCATACTTAGCATCATAGGATATGACAACAAGCCAAATTCTTCTTTTGTCTTCTTCACCATTGGACAAAAACTGAGTGCCCAAAGCTTCACATACCCATTCTTAGTTAGTGTTACTGAGAGCTTCAAGGAGAGAATATAGATTTTGTGTGCAAACCTCATGTCCGAGTCACTATGCATCAGGGTATTTACAGCATGGTGAGCCTCACCTCTTCTATTGTCCCACGCATAGAGTTCCTTTATCCCTAATTCATTCAGGGACTTGGACAGCTCCAGTTCCTCCCCGGCAATATTGTCCCTGAGCAGAACCACATGATCTGGGCTGACTTCACATTTTGCACAGATGACTGGCAGAATATTCTGCAGCGGCACTTCGGGGCTCACACGCACGACAGCTTTCTGTGTTCTTAGGTAATTCACTACCAGACGCACAGATTTCTGCAAGAACACAGCAGACATAAGAATTCTATGAACCATTTTCCTATAATTGCTTTAATTTCTGTTTTAATTCTAGAATTGAGTATGGCAGTATTTTTCCAGCCCCTGGTCATCCTTCCACAAAGTTGGTGGGTCCAGGAGAAAAAAATAACATAATGAATACTGAAAAATAAATTTACATAAAATATTAGATGCTCCTTAGGACTGCTCTTATTAATTAGCAACTATTAAACAACAGGAGAAAACGACACTAGTGAAGCATCTAAATTTGAATCCTGTATGTGTATGTGTATGGCCGTTTGCAGATTCTGGCTAGACTTGTGCACAAATTATTTATGTAGTTTTCCTAAAGGAAAACTCTGTAGAAGGTATGAATGGTTTTAAAAAATAAGTCTCATAAAATAAAGATACTTGCTTAAGATGTCAAAATATTCACACAAATGTGAATATATATGTTTATGTAAAGACATATGTATTATAAGTACATATAAGGTATGTACAGATATGTACATATAGATAGACACGTATGTATATCTGATGTAATATAACTATATATAATACATGTATATAGTTATATTAAGCTAGAAATACAGTTAATCTTTTTCAAATACCAGATATAATAGTCAGAAAGAAAAACAATTTCTCTAAATTGGCTGATTACAAGGACCTACAGAGACACTAAGAGGTCCATCAAAAACTTGTATGAGTCCAAGCTTGATGCAGACTACTTCAGTTCATACTCACTGCTCTCTACAGAGCGCAAAGACCTTGCAAAGGTCAAGGTAGCATGTGTGAAGAGGAACAGATGAATGTCATGGTCTCCTTGAACTCTGAGTGGCAAGCTTGGTGGACTTAACCTGGCCTTAACTCTCCACAAAGCCCAGGCAGTTAAGAAAAGCCACAGGATACGAAGAGGTTCATGCCCTATGAAATACTGCTTTTGTTTGAAATATAATTAGATTCTCTCATGGACTTAGTATGGAAAGGCACCAATTAAATGTTACCAATCACTAAAAACTAGAAATTAACAGGAGACAAATTACTGGCCCAACTGCCAATTTTGAAAGCAAGAAAACTGAGTATATCTTCCAAGAATCCGATTTGGGTAGTACTGTCTTAACTAGAGCTTATAGACCACCCTTAAAGCCTTATTACAATACTCTGTAAGAATTTGGGATTAATTATAATTGATAATTTATGACTTCAATAAAATGACAACTGAGATATTCCATGAATGCCACAGTCTAAATATTCCTGAAAACATTAAAAAATTTTAAATAAATAATACATTTTGATAATATTCTTTCCTCTCCCCCAACTCCTACCAGGTCCTATCCACTTCCCTACCCACCAAACTTCATATGGCCTGTCCCCTCTCTCTTCTCTCAGAAACAAAAGAGAATAAATAGCAAAGTCAAAAATGAAAACAAAAACTTCCAAAGGGCTCTCTCTCTCTCTCTCTCCATCAGACAGTAAACATGTTTATAGAATTCTGACTCTTAGGGTCTAAATAAATCCATAAATACATGTTTCAAGAAAGCAGTGACCAGTTAATTAATTAAGATTCAATAACATTGAGAAATAATTTCTTGATCACACTAGCTACGTTTCAAGTGTGATTACCATGCTGGAAAATACAGATTTAAGAACACTCCCATCTTCAAGGTGGTTCTGATGGATATCTTGCCCTACAAACAGTTTCATTTATATAATATAGAAAGGATCAGTATTACAACAATAAGCACTAATAGATTTTGAAAGTTCTTTCCTGTAGCAAATCCAGTTAGCACCTACCTTCACCTGCATAGAAGAAGCTGCCTCCATGTAGCACTGTGTGTTAGGTACTCAAACAAAGAGCAAGCCTGGCTTCTCTAGCACTCCCACACATTCACACACAACTCTGTACCTCTGTATATCCTTGGACAACACACAGACACCACTGACCTCAGGCACATTGGATAGGCCAGACTTAATTTTCTCTTCGGGGACTTTTTCCTTCAGAAGTACAGTGTGTACATTCAAGGACCCAATCAAAGTATTTGGCTTGAAACTCAAGGGCTGTTGGGTCTCAGAAGACCAGATCTCTAGGACATGATGAGAAGGATTCAGGTGGTTCTGAAGGCAGAGGTCAACTAGTAGGTCCATCATTGCATGGCTGAAAAAGTGAAGATAAATCAAGGTTATTACGACTGTCAAGCAGAACAAGTAGACATATGGATGCATAAAAAAGCCTAGACAAAGAAGTAGGGACAAAGAAGAAGAAGAAAGAAGGGAAGAGGAGGAGGAGGAGGAAGAAGGCAACAACAACAATTTAAAATTTTTAAGTTCTTATTCACAATTATATGATGGTGTGTTAACAGTTTCAGTGCTAACCAACATTACTAAGAGAAAAACATTTTAACAGTCCCTCAAAATCATAATAGATAAAAATAAGAGGTTTATTTCTAGTTAAATCCATGGATCTGCTAAGTTGATTATCTAAATTCTATAAGCAAAAACTACATAACCTGTGGATCCATGGCACTAATTTTTCAGTAATTTGAAAGTATAAAGTATTCAAAGGTTAGATTTTATGTTGAAGAAATTGATAGGTTCTTTGGTGAACAAGCCAACAAATTAGAAACCAAAATAATCTACCAAGACCAAAGCAAAGAGAAATGAGAATCTTGAACATACCAGTAACAAATACAGACATTGAATCATCTCAGCAAATTAAATCTCACCAAAAAGAAAAACCTAAAACCAAAGGGTGCAACAGAAAATTATACCAAACAGTCAAACAACACACAAATGTTTCTTAAATTTGGCAACAATAGTAACAAAAGGAAAAAACATCTCCTAACTACAGTATCAGCACACTGCATACTGACAGCCAAAAGGAACAGGGATGAAAAAATATCTTCAATAAAATACTAGCAAATATAATTCAGTAGCACAGTGAAAAGATTATGTCCCATGAATGAATGGGGTTAATTTCTGGAATTCAAGCCTGGTTCAGTATATAAGGGCAAATCAATAAATAATGTGATTTATCATACCATCAAAATTAACCAACCAACCCCCCCCCCACACACACACTTCAATTTACACTAAAAAAATATCTTAGAAAATTCAATATCCATTCATGGTTTAAAAATCTCTCACCATAATAGATACATAAGAACTTACTACAATACAATAAATCTCTCTCTCTCTCTCTCTCTCTCTCTCTCTCTCTCTCTCTCTCTCTGTGTGTGTGTGTGTGAGAGAGAGAGAGAGAGGATATTAAGAAAACAAAGGAGAATGCATAAAAGTACATGCTTTATTCAGAAAATATTACAGATAAGTAGAACACCTACTTACTCATGTTTTGTTTACTGGGTCATTCATTTGAAAAGCTTTAAAATAAATAAAACCTGGTCTCTGAAGTCAGAAGAAAACACAGGCAATGAGTGGTTGCCCTGGACCTTCCCTCTTTGACTCTGAGTGAATCCAGTATCAAAAGAATCCCCTAAATGCCCTATTCCTCATTCATTTATTGTACCTAATGAATATGCAGAACATTCACATTGATATAAAGAAATACTCAAGACTGTCTCCAGGACAATGATTACCACATCTTCTACCTAAGATGTTAATAGCATGTGCCAACCAGTACAGTAATAACTCCCATGAAGCTCACCCTGTGTTCCCTAGGACATTGGGTAGGGGAGACCAGGACACCTTCAACCTTCACATATACACTAAGGCATGAGCAGGGTAAGCTCGGCCGTGAACTCTGATTCTTCCAGCTTGGATACACACCTTTCTCCCAACACAGAACTTAAAGTAAAAGAACATGCACCATGTACCACAGCAAAGTCTTCAGCACAAAGAAATTTCTTTGAAAAGTACTAAAATAACCCTGAATTTTCTCTGTCAGCATTTTGTTGAAGTTCTTATTTTTTCATCCTTGTTCATTTTGGTGGCAACCCATGGTTTGCTGATATTGTAGTCTGAAGATATTTATTCTTTATTACCGGTGTTGAAGAGTTTAAAAAAAGCTTTGGTGTGAAATTCTATGAATATTTGGGAGGATTTTCTGTTGCATCCTTTGGTTTTAGGGTTTTCATTTTGGTGGTTTTATTTAAAAAAAAAAAAAAAAAGGCCGTCGATGAAGCTCATTGGCCTAACTCTTGAGTATCATGAAAAATAAAATGAAACAACAATAAAATGCCATCTCTAAATGTGGTGTCAGGTGGGAGGACTGGGCAGTCTATGGGGCCTCTGGTAGTTGATCAGTATGTATCCCTAGTGTACAAATGGACTTTGGGAGCCCATTCCACATAGAGGGATACTTTCTCAGCCTAGACACATGGGCCCTGCTCCAAATGATATGACAGACTTTGAAGACTCCCCTGGGGAGCAGAAAGGGGATGGGATAGGGGCTGGTGGGGGAAACGGGAGGATGGGAGGGTGTGGGAAGTGGGATTGATATGTAAAACAAGCTTGTTTCAAGTTTAAATGAAAAAAATTATATAAAAATACTAATTCCCATTCATTGTCTTTCTGGTACTATATATTCACACTTAGTTCCAGTATGAACAATAGGAACAATCATTTTGGGGTTTATACAAACTAGTAGTGCTGGGACTCACTTTACACCCATGTCTATGGATACTGAATCCAGCTTTGTCTCAGCTAACCCCACTGGGAAATCTATTTCAACCACACAAACATATGAATATAAACTATCAAAGAACACCAAAAACACACAGCCACTAACTACTACCATCCAAACATATCTGGAATACAAAGTACCATAAAAGGGAACATGCATAGTTTGGAGCTTTATCCACTGTAGAGAACACACCGTTTTGCCTCAGCAAGCATCACTACATATCTATCAATTAGGTTGAAATAAGTAACTTAGTGTCTACATGTCAACTTTCTATGCCAAATAACATCCTAAAATCAGCTGGCCCAATCCCTATGTAGTACTGTCCTCCATCCTCCCAAGTCACCAAAGAAAAGGATGTAGTTTTCCCATAGAGTGCTTCAGCTATAGGAAAGTGCAATTACACTTCAATATTTGAGGGTTAGAGCAGTTATCAATAACTTATAGCCTACCTACTCCGACTTATCATTAAGGTGGAGGGAGAGGCACAAAAACAAAGCAAAAGCTAAAAGTCCAAAACACAATAAACTGGACACAGCTCACTATGCCTGTTACATTACTCAAAGAGCACAGAGTCATAACTATTCTGTCTTGAATAACAAACATGTTCCCACACCTTCCTGGGTGCTAGAACCCACACCCAGCGCAGATCAGATTTTCTGGAAAGGTGAGGAGGTTTGGGGGCAGACAGGACTGTTCCTGTTCCACCCCAATAGAGATTTCTCTTGAAGACTGAATTGACTGTAATGGAAACCTGGCTCAATTTATTATGTGTCATGAGGGGTTTAACATTTATTTAAAAGTGGGAGCTATCTGGAATGACTTGTCAGGACTTCACCATTATATATTCCTCAAAACAGCTCTCTGCATAGTGGCAATGCCCAAGAATGGACATAGGTACTAGCAGTCTACAGTCCCTGTGGGTTTTTATTACAGACCCATCAGATCCCAACTTGCCTCCTGTTGCCTATGAACCAAGAACTAATGACTTTATTAATTGGGTGTTATGTGTATACCTCCACACGGTCTTAGTAGGTCACTGTGTCACTGCACCACAGAGAATTTCCCAAAGACTGGCAAGGCTGCTTTGCCACTCCTCATCATTCTCACCACCTGCTGAGTCTGGCCTCTCCAATCCATGGTCTCCTAGAGAAGTCCTGGCCCCTGGTTCACAGCTTTCCTGACATCCTCCTCTGGTCTTTTCCATGGCAGCATCCCATCAGTGTTACTCATAGCCTGCCTCTATGGGCTCCTGGTATCATGACACATGATCTCTTGGGCCCAGGAAAGCTAGCTACCTGAACTGCTTTGTGCCTCAGTTTTTTCACTGCAAGAGCATTAGGCTAGAGCCCCCCTTAGAGGGTTGCTGAAGACTTCCATGAATGAATAGCTTCAAGACACTAGACACTGTCAGCCCGGTAGCAGGTACCATGTCATTGCTTGCTAAGTAAATGACAGTCCACTGTTCTTTTCCATGTGAACTGCATACTGCTCTGGCTGATGATTTCAGTCTATATGTGACTGAGTGCCACTCTGCTCTCAGCAAGTGACATCAGACCATTGAATTGCAAAGTAGTTTCCTCTATCTCCCAAGGAATGAAACTCAGCAATCAGACACACACAGAATGTCAAAGGCAGAGTTAGGCATGTTAGGAAGTTAAGAAATGCTAGAGATTTGGCTCAGGTGATGATGCCATAGGAACACGCAGAAATCTTAATAAAACACGCAAATATCCCTCTGTGCCATATTTCTATCCAATCATCCATCTAAAATTAAGGTGAAATCACAAGTTTAATAGAAGAACAAAAGTTATAGTAAATAGAAACAAGTAAGCTGAGTTGGAGAGCTCACTTAAAACTGTTGATCTTTTCATTTTTTCCTCCCACTGATCCTCCATGGTTTTTTTTTCCAGTTTCTTTGCCCTCTGCTGCTCAATGCCTTTTTAACATTCATTACACAAATGAAACTGTTTCTGAGCACCTGTTATAAACTCTAATTATGAATTTTAAACATGAGTAAATGTTTTTATAAACTTCTTTCTCTTAAAAATATTGTTTTTCTGCTGGGAAGTGATGCCTTTAATCCCAGCACTCAGGAGGCGGAGGTAAGAGATCTCTATGAGTTCAAAGCCAGCCTGATCTTCAAAGTAAGTTCCAGGACAGTCAGGAAACCTTGTGTCAGGGAAAAAGATATGTATGCATGTATATGTATATGTATATGTATATGTATATGTATATGTATATGTATATGTGTATGTGTATGTGTATTTGTATGTATATGTATACATACAAAAATATATTGATTTCTAAGTGTATACAAAGTTCAAAAATTGGTTTTGCCTGAGTCAGTGACTTCAGTAAGAAACTGGTCTTCTGCCAATTTTCAGAGTCCTACTAAGGGGCTAAACAAGAAATGAGGGAATCTGTGCCACCCTCACCACTATCCCCATGCTGGTGGACCACTCAGAGGTCAATAGGTCAAAGTCAGAATTGCTATAAACCAACTGCCCTCCTTTCTCTGGACTGAAGGAACTTTCTCTCTAGATTACAACCTGCTATTATACCATACCCCCAGATGGACAAGATAGAAAGAAAGGCACAGAAGACACTCAGTCTGGGTGATAAAGACAATGACTCCTCTTTACAGACTCTATATATATTCCAGTCTCCTTCCTCATGTCATCAGGCCAGGAAGGGGCTAAACTCACTGTCAGAACAGTGTGCCTGGCCAAGGGCATAGTCAAGAGCATGCTGTTGGTAGAAGATCTCTGGATGAGGATGCTATCTGAAACTTTAGGAATGTGGAAACATAGTTTGATGGACCACACCCATGGCATTCTATTTCAGCCAAGCATGGGTGGAGCTGTAAAACCTACAGTACTTGTACCAGTTCCCTGGTGGTACCAATACTATAGGTGTGGGGACTTACCTTTAGAATGTCTTGACACTAAGTATCATGATGTACATTTGGAACCTATGTTTACTGAATGGGTGCTAGGCATGCAAATTGCTTTTAGGTATATCTCGGCAATCTTAAACTGAATTTACATGCATGATCAAATCTCAAACTGTTCTAATGTGTCCTAGTTTCTTGTATGGACCAAGTCCAGCATGTAACACTAAGCTCTGGGTGAGGCATACCACAAGGTCAATGCAAATCCTAAAAGAAAGTCCAGTTTGACAGGTTCATGTGTCATCAAAGAGGCAAGGCAAGATGCAATCAAGTTCCTTGGCAAACAGCATGTGCTGAGGAGTTTTACTGGGGACACATATATAGACACTGAAACTATCAAGAACAAGACAGGAGGACAAGGAGATCTGAGGGCCAGGGGCAGAATTTCAGATGTAGGCTGAAATCTCCAGCAAGAATCCAGCCCCGTGAACATCTGGGTCCTGGTTAACAAAATGCTAGAGAGAAAACAGTGGAGTCAAATTCCAAAGACTTGATTTCTCAAGGCCATGCAGCTGTTGCCTGTTTAGAAAAGGTCTAATAGTTTGGGTTTAGAGAGAGGTGCAGGTTGCTAACTGGAGAGAGCCTGTCTTCTTAAGGCAACTCTTGCAAACTATCTGAAAACAATGTTGGCTGGAATCTTTGATCTGAAAAGATGATATAAGCTTAAGCTGGGAAACCAGGAAAACCTGGTGTTCGCCCTGTCCACTGGCAACCCATATGATGTGGGTTACAGGAGGGAGCAGGTGTGGACAGGTTCTGCCCCCAAGATATCTCTTTTCTGAGCACAGGAACTCTTGTCCTTTCTTAACTCTGCCATCACTGTTTTTCACCTGTGTTTTAGAGGTTACCTGCTTCAGGGTCTAGAGCAGTGTTCCTCAACCTTCCTAATGCTTCGACTTTAAATACAGTTCCTCATGTTGTGATGCTCTCCAACCATAAAATTATTTCATTGCTACTTTATAACTGTAATTTTGCTACTGTTATGAATCATAATGTATATCAATATGCAGTATATCAATATGCAACCCCTGTTAAAGGGTCATTCAACCCTGACGAGGTTGAGACCTGCAGGTTAAGAACTACTGGTCTATAACTTTTCTGTGTCCCATTTTATAGGAGAGGCAAGTGTTTTCTATACGATCTTCATTCAGAAGATGTACTGAGGCAGACATAGACACAACCTAATTACCCTTAGAGTAATGAATTCTGGTTTGTCTTAAGAGTTCATCTAAATTTTACATGCCACTCAATGCATTTGTTTTTCTTTGAAGCCAGATTTCTTACAATTAGTGTAGGCTGCAGAAAAACCACTGCATGGGTCGGCCCATCTACCTTCTGTCCTCAGTCTAGAGTCTGTAACATGGACCTGTCTGTTTCGTGTGGGCTGCTTAGCAAATATTCTGCTTTCCCTTGCTGGCTGAGATACCCTCTTCCCAGTGACTTGCATAAGTTTGTAATTTATTATTTATTTTGTTTGATGGATAAATGAATATTTTAATATTTGGTAACCTACTGGGAGTCCACAAAATGATACTTCCCCTCAGGGGAACAAAATAGGATTGCTATCCAAACAAACAAGCACAGTATCTTGTGCAAACTATCAAGCTGTGTGTTTGTGAAAACACTCCTTTCCTTTCACAGGACAACAAGCTCTTTGCAATTTAAATGTGAGACCCTCAATCTTGTTATTTCCTCACAGAAAAGAAAGTCTCCTTTATTTAAAAGAAAGGGAGGAAGGAAAAGAGGGAGGGGAAGAGAGGGGGAGGGAGACAAGCAGGGAGGGAGAAGGGGGAACTGGGTATGGAAACTCCTTTAAATAATGATATTCTTTAACAGACTCTCTCATAGGCATAATCTCAAGGCTCATGACCTGGAATTCCTTACACAGGTATAAACTTGTCTATTCTGTGGTGTTTAGGCTACATTGATTTCTAGGGGCAGAATCACAGGACTGAACATGGGGAGAGATTTCCCCTACTCTAGAAAAAGAAACATTTGCCTTTCCCTGCCAGATGTCCCTTAGCTGTGTGAACCAATGTGGATGTGACTAATTTTCTACACTAAAATGACACAGCCCGACACTGTCAACACTTAAGAGCCTTTTATGAAGCTCCCCTGGGGCTGAGGGCACTGTGTCTTCAAAGATACTCTCTTCACTTGTGCTCCCAATTAAAGCAATGGGCTGCTGGCTTCCTTCCCACCCTCCATGCAGAGAGCTGGCAGCCCCACTCCTGAAGGCCTGCCAGGCCTTCTCCCTTAGTCAGGAACGGTTCCAAGCCCCATCCTTATGTCTTAATATTTAAGAACAGATAGGGGCTTTTACATGTGTTTCTAAATTCCAGAGCAGCTCAGGACATCAAAAGCTATGATTTGCAGAATGGGGCCATAAACATTCAATCACTAGCCTGTTTTCTCTAGGAGATCCTTGCCCGCCTGTCAGGACATACAAGGTTCGGGGCTGGCTATGTTTTGTAAACTGCTGTTTAGGGCAAAAAGAGCATGTTCTTTGCTAAGGCCACTGTTTATGCAGAAGAGGAAAAAAAATGTAACAAAAAGCAAAGGAGAGTCAGGAATGTGACATCTGGTGAAGCATGCCTTCACCTATGGCAGCCAGAGGGGGCCCAGGGACAGAGGCCTCCAGGCTGAGGCTGACTTCCTGATTTTAAGCATCCCTGCTTAGAAAAGAGAAAGCTATCTGAATAATTCATAAGGTTCTAGCTAGTCTCCGAGGCAATCTTACAAACTGCATGGTGGGTGATAACTTCTGCTTCTGTATGGGGAGCACAACACATTCACTTGAAAACATTTTTCAGAAGTATTTCTACTTTCTAGAAGGAATGCCACCTTTCCTTGTGTTTGCCAAAAATCATTAAATGATTCAAGTATTACTATCCAGATGCCACAAGCTAAGAGAAGAAAAAGCAGTAACTACCAACTGGGACTATATGTATGTATGTATGTATGTATGTATGTATGTATGTATATTTAAATATTCATTTATTGATAGAATGGCATGTATTCTAAAAATTTTTTTTGTAGGAAATGTGTGCTGAACACAATGACTGCTCTGTAAAACAAGCAAACACAGAGAAACTCCTACTGTTCATGGTCTCCGATCTGGGCCTCAGGAAATGCCACAAGGTATCAATCTCAAGCCTCAGAACCTCCTTTGAGGCTAATGTGATCATCGTCCTACACCTGTGTCAATGGCTGTACGGAGTTTCCCCCCCCCCCCACTGAAAAATATCTTCTTACACTATGCTGGTGGTAAGACCTTCAAAGACAATGGAATATTACCTATTACAACCAAAGGTATGCTATTTTAGAACACAAGAATTCCATTTGTGGGTATATACCGAGTCCAGAAGCAATACCCATCAATTTTATGTTTGATTATCACATAAAATAAATTTGAAAATGTATGTATACCAACACTTTTCTCTGAGCTCAAACTCTACCAGGATGGGCTTTTAGCTCTGGGTCCCCTAAAGACAACAGAGACTGGGCCAGTTAGGCCATACTCTTCTCCATGGGACTGTTCTGGATCTCCTAGGCTGTGATTGTGATCTTGAACTAATCCACGCATGACATGCTTTCTAACCTGAGTCAAATTCAACATGAACTAAGTTTAACATGCTCCAACACATTCTCATTCTCCATTCTCTTCCCACAAGCAAGAGAAGGAACACAGGAACTACCACCCAGGTAACAGGATCTTACCTTCCACTGACCACACTCTGTTTCTCCAGTCCACTGGGCAGAACCACAGTAATGTCCACGGTGCTGTTTTGTAGTGTGTCCTTCATGTGGACCAGGCTTTGCTGTGAACCCAGTGTGGCATCATGAGGCAGCTTCTGTTCACTGTGGACATTCTGGGCAGTAGGCTTTCCAGGAGGTGGTGGAGCACGGGCCTTCATCTTCCTTCTTGAAAATTGTAACACAGAAACACTAGATGAGGGCTTTATGCTTGCCTCCAAATGATTCATCCTTAAAAGCATTCATGGCTTGCTTCAGAAATACCTTGAAAGCTATGGATGCCTTTTAAATTTGTATGTCAGCAATCTCCTGTCCTAACAGATATCTTTCACAAACAAGTGAAAACCAAACCAGTTCAAAGAAACAGCATGAGAAGCATTTTTGAAAGTTTCTGAAAAAGAAACATCCTAAAAATGTGGTTTCCATCTGTAAGCAGTATATCCTATTTTCTATTCAGCCTGGTCAAGGTGTAGGTGTGTGACGCTGAGTTTGCTGGCCCTTTCTGGATTATATATGCCCGCTAACCACTAGTAAGTAGGTGGCCATCCCTAATTTTCTGCAAAGCTCTCATGTCCATCCTTTCCAGCTCAGGAACTAGGACCAATTCTGAGGGCCTAGATCTATAAATCTGTAATACTGGATGCCCTGAGACCAAACTAAGCCATCTAACATTATCCAGAATGCTCCAGTCCAGTACCACTAATACAGGCACTGGTATGGATGTGGCTGTGGGCAGCAAAAGATGTAAGTGGTAGTGCCCAAATACACAACCCCTTTGTCTTTATTTCCACCTTGAACTGTGGCTTATACTCCAGAGAGTGAGGAAGGAATCTAGCATAGACAATTCATTTTACATATTGAATACATGCATATGTGTATACATCATATGTGTATATCCTACATGTATATAGAAATACAGTGCTTCTAAGCATATATAAAACTATATATAATATCCTATGTAAATATATAAGCATTGATTTATATAGAGGGGCCTTAATTTACAAAGAACCTGTGCATTTTATAATAATTGTAGCTATCATTTACTCGGCATTTTGCATTCATTGGGATCTTTTATAATAACCTTCACAATAAACTTAATAACTACCTATTCATTCACTAGTCACTTTCCAAATCTCTAAATATTTTGCAGCCCAGACTGATTTGGAGCTCACTTGAAGGCCCACAATCACTTAGTATCAGGCAGAGGTAGGAACCATAGCTAGGTGACACTCCAATGTGCCTATTGCCTGCTTGCTCCCCATCCTTACAGATCTAGCCAAAAGATCCATACAGAGGTGATGAGAGCCCTGCACACAACCTGAGCTCTACTGCCCAACTGACTTTTTGTGGGCATTTTGGCAAGAGGTTTCAAAGATATTAGACAGGTTTCTAGAAATGTATTCTCAAGAAACTCATGAGACTATACTATAGGCTATGATGACATAATTTGTTTTTTAAACTTTTAAAATTTAAATTAAAAACAATCTTATTTTGCATACCAATCCCAGTTTCCTCTCCCTCCTTTCTTCTCATACCCTCCCCATCAACCCCCATCCTATCTGGTGATAACATAATTTCTAATGGCAGATAAATAATCTAACCACATACCAACCAAACAATTAAACAATAGGACATATCAGTAAAAAATAATACAATAGTATATTGGTACCAACAGTGTAAAATGTATAATTCAATAAGCGAAAACAGATGTTTTTGAAAATAATTTTAAAAAGTAAAAAATTTCAAAATATTTGTTTAGGGAAACATTTTTAGAGAGAACTACATTATAGCAACAGACTCTACAACCATCTAGAAAGACACAGTAAACAATTACCAGTGACGGCATCTGGGCAATGCCAGATATGACATGTGCTTTGCTACTGTAATGTGTGTTACTTGTAAAACATGAGCCATCATTTATAAATGTGAACAAGCAGGAAATGGGATCCAGAAGAGGCTGTAAGCTTCCAGATGTCCCCACCATAGTTAACAAAGACTGAGGAATGGCACTTGGCTATTATCCTCTGCTATGGTAAGTAAGTAGTTACAAACTAACTTTAAGAAATAAAAACATAAGATTTATATTATAATATTTGTATGTTATGCTATATTTTAACTGTTATTGCTTATTTCCTTTCATTCTTAGACATAAAAGTCAAAAATATCC
This sequence comes from Phodopus roborovskii, assembly GCF_943737965.1. Lineage (NCBI taxonomy): Eukaryota > Metazoa > Chordata > Mammalia > Rodentia > Cricetidae > Phodopus > Phodopus roborovskii. Next base: position 6,122,722 of record NW_026126547.1, read on the forward strand.
AGGAATAGTGGTACACTCATACAACCCCAACACACAAGAGGCTGAGGTAGGAAAATAGCAAGTCTCAGGCCAGCTTGAGCTACATAGTGAGTTTCATACGAAATCTGGCTACAAAAGACAAAACAGTAAAAAACAAATAAATAAAAAAATAAAGTAAAATAAAATCATTAGTATCAGAGGGCCTACTATTTATTAACTCATATTTCTATCTGTGCCATTTTTAAGGGTAAGACTTTTCCTATGTTACAGATAACAAAGAGGTATATTTTCCCAATGTTACAGAGACTGAGCTACCCTCAAACCCAGATAATTTAACCTCTATGTCATTGAGTCTCTTTGAAGGACAGCTGTTTAATTTTAATTTCTATTATGGAAATTAAAAAGATATAGACAAGGAAACATTCACCAATTAGCCTTAACTTCAAGCCAGAAACCCAGTATATGAATTACCTCCCACAGGTGCAATTTTGTTTATTTTATAATGTTTAGAAAAGAAATACCTTTTCCAATTTAGCAGAGGATACTCAAGCAGGAAGCAGATCAGTGTTCAGTGCTATTACAGGAGCATAACATTATTGTGAGGCAATGGGTTTCAAGCATTCCTTCTCTCATTGCAAAAGCAATCTGTCACCATCTTCTACCTACCGTGTGGTCATTTTATCCACCCTACCATGCTCATGAGCCCAGGAGTTCAGAACCTCATAACTTCACAGTCACTTAAGCTCTTCTTTCCCAGTCAGTTACACTGCCCTAAGGTTCCCTCCACAGTATTTAGGGGACATGATCTGAGGGCTGTTCCTCACAGCATACCCCACAACTACCTGGTAGAGCCCACTGACTATGGCCTGCTACAACTTGTCCTGCTGTAAGTACTCTGAGTAGAGCTATTTGCTTAGGACAGTGGTGAGTGTGTGTGTGTGTGTGTGTGTGTGTGTGTGTGTGTGTGTGTGTGTGTGTATACATCATGTATGCACATGTGACAAGTCAACCAATATTTTATATCACAACCACAATATAATTTCTAGTCATTGCTGTTAAAGAAGAAATGTGACAATGCACTGAACACAGTTACAGCGAAGTCAGCTGTGTCCTTTCCAGTGCCTGAGGGAGTTTTCATCTCAGTGACACCATACAACTTTGCCCCACCAGACTGTACCGATAACCACACCTTTGGAGTCTTGGTCTTCAACCTCTCTCCTGTCTTTTCCACTGTCCTGTCAACTGGCCAGCAATTTGAAGCAGCCCCACCTGTATGAGCCTCATGGCACTCCTCTCTTTTGCTGCTCTTTGTCCTGTTCATGCCTCTTGAAGAGCACAGTTTCTGAGTGTTCATCTCGGTGTGTGACAGGTCTGCGGAAAGACCTATGACCAAGATGAAGAGTCTCCACATCGCTACACTCAGCCTGAAACTCCATGGGGAGCTGAAAATGCCCTGTGCTTATCACAGAGAAATCCTATCATATGAAATGTATGGATTGGAGTCAGGTGTTAAAACAGCATTATTACAGCTACAACTTTTACTTCATTTGACAAAAGCAATCTCAGTATACTCTAGAGATGGGAGGCCTGGGCACTGCTACTGGTGTCATGAAGCAGCACAAACCCTTTAGGAGACAGGAAAGTGATTCCATAAAAATTAGATAGAATTATCACATGACTAACAAATCCTTCTAAATGACTTTTTTAAAAAAGAGGCTTGACTAGTATTTATTCACCTATGTCCATCACAGGTGGCTGTTTTGATGAGCAGGCTGCAGGACAAAGCAAGGTCACTGAGCCTGAAGGAGAAGTAGGTAGAGATTTTAAAGTGTCTCTTATGAAGTCAGGGGTAGCATAATGGGTTCCCCAGGTGGGGATCTTGATGGAAGGAGTGGGCTGTGCAGGGAATTTGATGAAGCCTCAACCCTGGCTCACTCCTGACTCATCTTCCATCAAGGGAAAATATATTGGGGCAAATACTCAGGCTTGTCCAAGATATATATGTGTGTGTGTGTGCGCGTGTGTGTGTGTGTGTGTGTGTGTGTGTGTGTGTGTGTGTGTGTGTGTGTACATTAGGGATCAGAGGTTTCTAGTGTGAGTGGGGTACACAGCCTTAGGACAAATGGATCCTCTTTCCCTTCTCCATGCTTGCAGGCATGGCTTCTCTGAATATCCTTCATAGAACATAGTCATAGCTGGGTATGGTGGCCCACACCTTTAATTCCAGCACTCAGAAGACAGAGGTAGGTGGATCTCTAGGTTCAAGGTCAGCCTAGCCTACAGATGGAGTTCCAGGACAGCCAAATAAACAAACAAAAAGAACATAGTCATAGTGAGAAACAGAAATGCCAACTTCCTGCACTTTTGAATGGCACAGACATAGCTACTGCTGTTCACCCATCTTGAATCACCTTAACTCAGTTGTGAAAACCACGAGCACTACCAAATAGATGGTCCTCAAAGATCTATGCAAAATGTCAATCTATGGAAGCTAAGATTCAAGGACCTGGGAGCACACGAGAGGGCCAAGCTTCTACCCAAGAGCCACCAAGTCCTGGTTCCTCTTGGGCACACCCAGGGCAGGTCCTGCTTAGTTGCCATCAGGTAGGTCCTTCCAGGGCTCTCCAGAGTATGAATCACTAGCATACAACCCAAACTCCTTTCCAGCTCTCCAAGTTAAAATACTGGGTGTGTCCAAGCAGGAACTGTTTATAAACTGGAAAGTATATTATATAAGAAAACATTTCTGGCATTTCCAAGTCATCAATTGTGGCTCCAAATGATATGGGACCATGGGACACCCAAGCTCCTGAGTACTTAAAAATTTTCCCATCAGTTCATGGCTCCCAGCTGGTTTTGTTTTGTTGTTGTTTTTTCCTGATAGCTTTTCACTGTAGAAAATACTGTTTGAAAAAACTGTTCCCTGAAAGTTAGAGGACCTATGAAGACCTAGGCTAAATGGTCCAGAGACTGAAAATTTTAGGCTCCAGGCAAACAGATGAATTAAACCCAAATTCCATAGGGGACTGAAGGCCTTCACTCAGACTACAGTGGCCCAGGATGAGGAAGCCCAGGATCTGTAGACTGAACAGGGGGAAGTCATGCCTCTCCCATCTTTGTGTAGCCCCCAAGGCCAGCATCTAAAGGGTATCTACTTTGTGTTTTTCCTGTTTCTCCATCAGAGCCATCAGCTTCAGACATAGAGGCATAAATTTTTTTAGCCATCCAGGATCAGCAGACATAGGACCTAAAGGCTTCCAGACATTAATTCCCCTGAAAAACACCATGTATGTGATGGTATTCAGTTTACGAAGCAAGCTATCCTGCCTAGCTAACACTGAATAGCACCTGCTCATGGAACATTTTAGTGAAGCCAGGTAGAGCAGTCACATCCTGACTGCTGATCACACCAAGATGCAAAGTGGCATCTGTTTATGCTGCAGGCATATAGGAGTTCCCTTTCTCTCCTGGATATCTGTGGATTCCTGTCTTTGCTTCCCCCTGGAAGGGAGCCTTTGAGTGCAAACTGAGCTGCCTCTGTTCTGTTTGGCTGTCAGTAGCCACAGCTCCAGAAACAATTCCAAAAAAACAAAGACTTTAACATTCTGGTTTAACACTGCCTGCGCCAAGCAAAGGGCTAACCCCAGGAAAGATAACTCAGAAACTACTGGGCTGAAAAGTGACTAGGACTATTGGAGTAAATCCCCTGTGATCAGCTGTGCTCAACTTTTTACAAAAAAATTCAGAAACCCCATTCTCACCTAGAGCACAGACAGGTGGAAAGATGCTAATGGGCATCCTCATGTCCAGCACCAACTCCTGTATCTATAATCCATCCCTTAGCAGTCTGTTTTTAGCTATCCTTTCCCTGAATAACTATGAACTAGTCATCAAGCCAAACCCTGTATGCATCCAATCCTCACAGAAATTTCATGTGACAAGTTTCCTCTCTCCAGTCTGATGAGGCCATTGAGGATCCAACAGATTCATCAACGTCTGACAAGCCCCCAGCTAGAACAACAGAATTCCAGCTGCACTGTTTCTGAACCTTGGGTGTTGCACTAGCTGGGATTGGATAAAGGCCACCTTTTGACAAGATTTTCAGCATACAGTCAGATACATCTTCTCTAATGAGGTCTATGGCCAAGCTGTGTACACAGAACCGGTGTCCTCTTGAGAACTGCATCCACTGTTAAGGCCTCATATGGCTCAGACATAATGTCAGGAACTTGTTAAATTGCCTCAGGAAATGAAGGAAGAACTGGACTTGCAAAGAGACACAGAACTTCATGTCCAGGTTGTTGACAGGTAGTTGAGCTTATGTAGGTCCCAATTAGTTCCTAGGGTCCCTCAATGACTTCAGGGCCAAAACCTCCATTGAACCCATAACCAAAGCTGTGAAACTTCTTGAAAACAAGATTTACAAATCTTCCTGGAAAAGTAGATTTTTGCCAAACAGGTTGATTCTCAGGGACTCCAAAATAAGAAACACTTTGAGACCGTATCTCAGGGCTCAACAATGCCAAAATTCAGGGCATTGCTCCTGTGACAAGATTGTCTCCTAATGAAGGAAAAGACAAATCAGGAAAGTTCTGACAAAGCTTTCACAACTGTCCTTGCCTTTCAAAACAGAACTTAACTCTAAGAAGACATCCAAGACCCAGATAAGCAAGGCCTAGAGTGTGTATGGATAAAACAGACAGGCTAAGAGAGCACATTCAAACTACAGCTTGCAAGAGAATTGTTTAGAGATGTTGTTTACCATACCATTCAATGAGTACAGGAATGTAAGTTTACCCATAAAAATACCTCATCTGGGGGCAACAGAAGGAGACTGTCTTTTGGAAGTCGTCCCCAGGATACCCTCTTGTAAGTGTAAACCAAGTACTGGGCGTGGCTCCCTGCTTCAGAGTGACTAACTCAGTCAGGTCAGACCCAGAGAAGTCTCTGATGTAGTGTATATCCTCTAGTAGGTGGCTCTATTTGGACAAACCATTGTAATGTGTAGGCCTCAGTTTCCCTAACAGCTGAACAGAAAAGGTAGAGGTTTACCCAGTGATGTTTGCATGAGGATTATGTGAGATGATTCCTACAGGGACAAAGGCAATGATCAATGACCACTCCTTAACCACAAGTATCTTTACTATTTGTGATAAAAAGAAAAACCTTTTATCTGTGTAAGAGTAGAACATTAGCCTATTCTTCTAGATGCACAATGAAAAGCTCACTTATGCAGGAAACACACTGAAAACTGAGAAATGCTATTCACAATAAAATTTTAGTTTTGACCTAGGGTGGAGGAAGCTTTCAGTAACTCACTATAAAAAGATTGACCTTCCTGATAGGATTCTCTGAGACACAGTAACAAAAGCTATTAGCTCCTACCAGCCTCTCAACTCAGGGACCAGTATATATGGGAATGCTGATATCTCACCAGACATCAGGTACATATTCAAAGAGGAACATTTGAGAGCTGGGTATCATAGCTATTACAGAACTCCTAACAAGTTAAGAAAGCCTATAGTGTGCATGACTTAGCTATCAGAAAATACTCCACCCTGGGGCTGAGCATGGCAGCTCCTACTCTGAGGATCAGATAAAAGGTAGAGTTTCTGTATTGTTGAATATTACAGAAAAAGGAGTATCTACTTTCAAGCCAATACCAATATTAGTTTATTGAGGTTTAAAACGAAATCAAGTAAACTGGGAGAAAACTTACCAATTCCCAAATTAGTGAATATATGAGGCCCTGCCTGGGCTGGGGGACTTGCTCGCCCTACTTAGAAGCGAGCATGTGCTTGCTACTGTAGTCAGTGCAGTCGCAGGAGCTAAAGGAAAGATCCCACTGGGCTCAGTCAGGCCTGGTGGAGGAGCACGGTGACATGTCTGTGAGTGCAACCTTATGTAGTACTTCACAGGTCGGGAGGCTGCTGCTGCCTGTGTTCCCAGCAAAACTCACAAGGCCTTTTGCAGAATGACATCAAGACATCAAGGGAATTGCGCCATGTTTAAACCCATAAAAATAAAAAGGAGAACACAGGAGTTTTTGCAGGCGGAAGAGCAGAGTTCCTATGTAAAGAGGATGTCTGGCAGCACCTGCTTTTTCCTCCCAAAGTGAGTGCAAACCTCTGGGAGTTGGCAGTGTGGACGCACAGGCGTTCCCATGGGGAAGATGCCTAAGTATTCTTGGAGAGATGAGTCAGCTCTCCTAACACTGCCAGCCAGCCTTATGTGCTTAGGCTTTGTTGAATTTGTATATAGCAATTCTTCCATCTTCTCAGCTATGATGTAGAACCCTCTCCTGAAGGAGTTCTGGGTTTTCTTCTTTCCAAAGCTATACAACCAGAAGCTCATTATTTCTTTGTAGTCTGTCTTTAGGGGACAGTGTATTTTTTCTACTCACAGTCTCTGTCCCAGAATCACAAAGGACACATGCAAGTAGATATGCTTGTGAGCCTGGTGGACTCTCCTCTCTCCTGCAGTCAAGGCCTGAAGAACCCCATTATTGAACACACAGCAGGTTTCAGAATCTGGGAATCTGGACATCCTCTCCAGCTTTCCTCTCCCTTTGGTTGTTACCCTCAACTCTCTGCCTACTGTTGTGTAACCAGAATCAATGGCATACCTGGCTGACAACCTCCACAGTTCTGACCAGACTCTTAAACCCTTGGGGACAAAGGCCACTTCCAAATTAGATCTAGGAAGTACAGAGTAGGCCTCTGGCATCCCCATGGACAAACCATCTCCAGTCTTCCTCATAACAAACACCCAGCACACTGAAACACCCCCGGCCCTGCATACACATGTACCACGAGGATACAATTCTATAGCACCCTATCCACTAATGATAACCACACAAAAACTTACTAGCCACCCTGCTTCTTGTCTCTTCCAGTACTTCATTGTCTGCTCAGTACTGAATCCCACACCCTCCTCCTCTTTCCCCTCCATATGCCCCAACATTGTTCCACTTCTCTCCCCGAGTCCAAGTTGATTTCAAATCTGCCAAGGCATTTTCCTGTCTCTAGAGCCGCAGGTACTCTGGCTGGGTTCCTCTCACCTTCAGACTCTATGGGTGGATCCCTAAGAAATCTCCACCTCTGCCTCACCAACTCTTGAGTCCCATCTCAAGCCAAAGATAGATCTTCTCTAGAAAACCTCCATCCAGCTACCTTCCATCATGCAAATGTCTCCGAGTCTTCAGTCCCTGCTTGGGACTAGAACCCTGCTTGGATTCTAGTCACAGGGTGGGTTCCAGTTTTGGTCTGTCAATCTCTGCTAATCCCTCTTAGCCTCCACTAAGTGAGTGGAGAACAGAGACATAGGACAGGTTGCAAAAGTGTCCCACAGTAGGAAGTGAAAAGGGAAAGAAGACCCTGAGGAACTGACAGGGGAAAGGTTATCCCTGACGGGGCTCAAATCTGCATACCATAGCAACATGCTTGGCCTGACAATATAACCTGATTGTCTTTCCCTCCCCTCTGAATGACGGGGATAATGGCCACCCCTTCACCATGGGATCAAGTAAAAACGGCAGGATTCTAGTTTTCAAAGTCCACAGCCAAAGTCCTCTTCAAAGTTCAAAATCCATGGCCAAAGTCTGGTTCCTGGTGTCTAAGCCTTCAGAAACGACCCTGCAACACAGTGCAAAAATGAAGCAGACTGTGCTACACACTTGCTGAAACCTAAGACCTGACCCAGAACCCCATAATCAGACACTAGGAATGTGCTTGCATGGGGGAACCTGGAAATCAGCAACAAGTGTCTTGTCCCCTGCTAGCACACTACAGAAAAGGTAGTGCACCATACTGCCACTCCACAAACAATTGGGGTTCCTGGTGAACTATGTAGGGCTTGGCAGGGCGAGGTCAGCAGACGGGACACACCTTCAAGCTTGGAGCATCACAAGAGCTCAGTGACAAAGGATCCTGGGATTCAGGAGTGCAGACAAAGTATTTTCAAAAACTACTAAACACTATCCTCTCTCTCTCTCTCTCTCTCTCTCTCTCTCTCTCTCTCTCTCTCTCTCTGTGTGTGTGTGTGTGTGTGTGTGTGTGTGTGTGTGTGTGTGTCTCCTCCATTGTAACAAGCCTGGGAAGCACAGTGCTTCTCACAGGCCCCTGTGTAGCACTTGAGTCAATTGATCAGTCAATCCCAATGATGCAAAGTAGTTTCTCATTGAGCAAAGCAATCACCACACTGTTTTCAAGGGTGTTTTTGTTTTTGCTCCTGTTGTTGTTAGTGGTCTTTGCTCAGACTTCTTGTTGTGGGCGTTATCTGAGAAGTGGGTGAGTAGAGCCACAGTCCCAAGGTTTGGCATTTCTGGACAATTCTGAATCCTAGGGGTGGGTTGCAGGAATTCAGAAAGGGTGGACAAAGAGCCAGAGAGGCTTTGTTGCCTGTTCCCACAGATTCTGTTGGGCCATCCAGCTCAGGTTTCACCAGCCCAGACATCTGCTGTGAGGCCCAGTCCCTATTTTAAGAAACAGTCACAGTGAGGTTATCAAGTGTCATATTTTCAAGGGAGAATTAAAAGGCACCCAGCACTTGGCTCTTAGTTCAGAAAATGTCCATATGGAATCAGAGTGACTCTGAGTTGATGTGTTTTTACACTGTCTGTCCCTTCTCTCTGATGTCTTTACTGGAGGTATCTTGGATTATAGCATGTGCTCCCCCACCCCAAATGAATCCAACCCAGGGCATGTGGCATCTATTTTAGGCAGTGGAAGCTCTGTTTAAAACAACAGCAGAAGAAGATTGTATAGTGATTTGATTAAATTGTAGGTACGTTTATACATAGGTCTTGCTGCTTTTGGAACAAATATACAAAAGTTTGTTAGCATGTGACATTGTATGGAAGAGTGCAGGCTGAGAAACATGGATGTGAACGTTTGTCTCTTTCACCCATTCTGTTATATGAGTCCCTAGCCCCAGGTGCAGAAAGCTGGCTTCGTTTTCCTGAGAACTTCTCTGAGCTCTGTTCAGTTCCCATCAGTTACTAGCTGCGTGGAAAGCCATGTGGTCAGATTTCCTTGCTTTTCAGTTGTTTACAAAAGTAAATAGAAAGAGAGCTGGCTTATCGGTGGGGAGCCACAATGTGTTTCAGAGTATATGGCTTCCTATTTAACTCCTGGCATCTTTATCTTAAGATTCCCACTACACTTGGTTCTTTTCTTCACTCTTTGTTAGAAGGAATCTAATACAGGTCTGGTATTTTTTTTTCCTACTGAATGGGGAGAAAAATCTACACCGTGTGGCTTGTTGAAAGCCAGTGTCTATCTATCTTTGATATTTTCTTGACATCTGAGTGTGGCATTCTGTTTTGCCTGAGTCAGGAAGCATGCTGACGTCTGCCCTCTATGAGTGGATCCATGTGAAAACTGTGAATTTTATTGTAGAATTTTAGATCTAAAGTGAGTACCAACTCAGCTAGCATATCTCCTCTGGGGCTAATGTGATGATAAAAAGCAATTAGAAATTGGTTATGCCTCACAAATTTGATGAATTTCATTTTAGTGGGGTTTGTAAACATTCACTCTGATACATTCAATAACTTAATTGCTGTTTATGTTTAATTTGGCCAATCCCTCTTGTGACTTGTTTTCTGTTTTTATAGTTATCTGTTGTACAGTTCATTTGTGCTGGTTTCCTACTTACCTACTATTTAATGCTACAATGCTGTGGTAGTTCCTGAGGATCTGGCTGGCCAAGCAGCCAGTTTCAGTAATGGCTCCCATCCAGCCCAAATCCAGCCTCATCTTTATGTGCTTTACTTCCAACAGATAGAACATTTCAGTATGCTGTACCAAAATTCCACCCAGTACCCTTCTTATACAGGAAAAACAGAAATTGTTACTTTTTCAATCTAAGCAGAGGCTAGCTTTATTTGGTCCTCCAAGACTGAAGAAAACAAGCATTGCAGTGAAACCCACATGGGAGCTGTCACCTGACTTAACAGATAGAAAAACTGAGGTTTGCTGTTTTCATAACAGGGTGGGAAGTTCTAAAAATAGGGAAACCCAGTTCCTATCTGCAAGTGACTTAAAATAGATCAGGGATACAGACCTGGAGCAATTATGGTATAGAACAGTAGGTACCAGACAAGACATATATATGAGATCTCCAGAGAAACAGGAGCAATTATGGTATACAACAATAGATACTGTACAAGACACATGGGCTCTCCTGAGATACAGGAGCAATTATGGTATACAACAATAGATACTGTACAAGACACATGGGCTCTCCTGAGATACAGGGGCAATTATGATATACAACACTGTACAGACACATGGGCTCCCTGAGAGACAGTAGCAATTATGGTATACAACGGTAGGTGCTGTATAAGACACATGGGCTCTCCTGAGATACAGGGGCAATTATGGTATAGAACAGTAGATACAGAAAGATGAGGCAATCCTAATGTGCTCCCCAGAAATTAACAGAAGCATGAACAGAAGGATTTACCATACAGCCTTCAGGGTAGCTTAGGAATGATTCTGGTGGATTTTTCCTATGTGTTAAAGTTAAACAGAAAACTCTTCATGAGGCCTTTCTTTATAAGATCAGGGATGGAACCCTACAGCTGACAAAAAGACTGTTTTTCAGGTAGAAAACTAAGACAGTGAAAGCTTATCAGCTTTGCAGGAAGAATAACCCTTAGATACATTGGCTTTATCCCCAGGAGAAAGAAAAGATGAGATGCTATTCCTGGGACTCACAGAGATAGGCCTGCTTCTGCCTCCCAAGTGCTGGGATTAAAGTTGTGTACCACCAACGCCCGGCTTTTTTATCATCTCTTAAAGTCAGGCTTCTTCCTTTGGCACCTTGACTGGTCAGCTAGCTGACCATGAACAGTCTGTAGGAAGTTAACATAGTTACATACATTGTTACTTCCCAAGATGGCTCCTTTTCCTCATTCCTCCTGAGAGTTCAGGAGCTTTCCACCTCCCTGCTCTCAGAACTCTTACTGAGTGCAAGGAAAAGATTAGTTATATCCTAAAACACCACCTCATTTTCTTTAACCCTCACTTCCTCTTCATTTCCACCCACTCCTGTGAGAATGAGAAGCCATTTCTGCAACCTCCCAATTAGGATACCAGTTCTGTGCTTCTCAAGATTTTCCTCAGAGCTCTGCAACATGTGCTCTGATCAACTCAGTCCCAAGTGGCATAAGCTTTGTCTTCTCAGCAAACTCTGCACCAATCAGAATAGTTGAGAGAAGCTAACTGAAAATATAAGCTCAAGGCTTAACTGCCAAGTGAATTAATTACAGCCATAGAAATGGCATGCAAAGAGCATGAAATTCATAACATGGGAAGTCGACCTACTGAATATGGGTGTGCCACATCCATGTGTTTAATCAAAAGGAGAGTGAAAACATGTTTTTTTATTACAATGAAGCTGGACATGATGGTTCCTGACTGGATACAATCCCATCACTCAGTAGGGTAGAGGCAGGAGGATTCAAATTCAAGTCCACCTGGACTATATAACCAGACCCTTTCTCAAAATAAAAAAGCATCTGTACTGAACAATAGGTATTTTCCTTATTTCAATTATCTAAACAATATAACTACATATACAGAATTTACATTGTAATAAGCATTACAAGTCATATAGGGATTATTTAAGCTTTATAAGAGCACTGCATAGGTCCTGTGCAAAGTCCATTATACCTTAGAGGCCTGGACATTTATAAACTGGCATTTGGGGAGGGGGGGTGTTTCAGAACCAATCCCTTATGGATATGGAAGGGTGACTGTTTAGGACTTTGTTATTTATGGAAGATTCACTGGGCAGCCTGTGACACAAGAAATCCCAGGTTTCTTGGAAGCCAATTATCTATTAGAGATGATAAGAAACATACTTAAGTTTTAAACTGAAAGTGATAAGAAGTAAGGAAGTCAGCTTGCAACCCATATGGCAGGACTCAACTATGGACTTTTAAAAGCAATTATTAATGGTATTAAATTATGCAAAAGAAAGTTAGTGAAAAAAAAAGCTTGCCTGCAGAGTAACTTACAGCACTGTAAGATAATTCCTTGGGCACAGAAGACACATTCTCTAGAGAGTTAATCCTTAATATAACAAAAATTGTTGCAAATATAAAATAAGGTACATATCAGTTATATCACATATCAGCATGTGTTATTGTGTTATTTAATTGTAAGCAAAAAAAAAAAAACTTAGTAGCACTTAAAGAAAAATTTTATCATTCCAGTTTGAAACAATAATAAAAAAAAAAAAACTCAAATAACCTATCCTTCACAAAGAACAATCCAAGTATCTAAATTCCCAACTGGAAACAAAGGGGCTAAGTTCAGAAAGAAGCACTTCATTGCATTATCCAGATGATAGTGATAGATAAGCTATACTCTGTCCAGGTAGGAGCTACACCAGCAACGATAACTCTTCTCTGCCACTGTGGAATCTCGTGATAGTTGTGGCTACAGGGCACCAAATAACTCCACTCCACGCCTCCCAGTCTCCCACTGTTCATTGACTCATGAGTCATTGCTCAAAGCTACATGAGTGAACTGAGTCCCTGGCACACATCAGACGTTATCTCGGCTGCACCCTTGCATACTTTGGCCCAGATCCCAGTTCCAGCAATGATGAGGACAGACTATATCTGTACATAACACAGCCCAACACAAGGTGTGGCATTGGATCCAATAAAATGCACTAGATGCTGATCAATACATCATTAAGATGAAATAAAAGTTGTGGTGGTCGTAATTCTAGATTGTCCTTGACTTGGTCAGATATCTGAATTATGAACACTTTGCCATAACTGCTGACTTCTTCCAAGGTAGGACATGAACAAACAGACTTTTTTGTAGACAATTTGAGTGCATTTTAATTTTTTTAAACTACACAATAAATATCAGGGAATAGTAAAAGAAAAATCCTACAGTTTTCACAAAATGATATAGTGGGACCCCACACCTACTTTGTGTCAGCACCATTAGGGTATGGCACATCACAAAACTTCATCACAGCTCACTCAGACAGGCATGTCTACAAACCAGAAGCATACCTTTAGGCCTTGGTGTATAATAAGATCAGTGGACTTTGAATATCATCACAGAACTTGAACAGTCCATACCTTTCATCACAAATTAGGAACACCATATTTTTTCTTTCTTGTCTGCCATGCAAAAATCACAGGATATGACACTTCAACACTACCAGCCAACGACTCCCTCGAATTACTTTCCAATTGGCATTGACTCAAGAAATAAAGTGAGCTTGGGATCCAGTTCTGTTAGAGCCATTTGCCTTCTTGCTAGCACTGAATTGTCATGGTTCCTGCAGGCTGTGGGGATCGTGTTCATTTCTCCCTCTCAAAGACCTCCACTGGCCTTTGGTACAAGACCTCTTGAGGTTCTTGATCTCCAGGTATAAATGGTAAATAAGGCTATTCTGCCTTTGGGATAGTTGCTGTAAAGGAAATGAAGATTCAATTTTCAAAGTTTTAAACTTGAGACAGTTCTAGGCAGTTAGGTGGGAGAGAAAGAGAGAGAGAGAGAGAAAGTGTGTGTTGAAAGGTAAACAGATATATGTATGTTCATCTGTATGTGTATGTATTTATGCTGAACAAAAGGTATTTTTATCTTACAAATGAAAGTTCAATAAAAAAATTCACCAAGTTGATTAGGTAGAAGCTCAGTGGTCTGTTATTTCTAATATACAGTGAAATACTGGGTTGATTATGACTCCTAAATATGCTAAAGTAGGCTGCCTATTATTTTTAATTTTGCCTTTATATTCATCCAGTACATTTAAATGAGGCAACTTTCCAACCAATTTGTATGCCTCTCATCTCTCTTGGGCTGCTTGGTTGGGGTCAGATCATCCAGATATTGGCCTCTTTGTAGCACACAGGATTAAGAATATGGTGGGAGGAAGGCTCTATTTCTAGGAGACAAGCAAGAAAAACATGAATACTATACCCTGGAATGGAATCTTTGATAGAGAAAAGAATACATGAAAACCATAAACTAGCACAAAAAATGTGCTGCTTAACCTGTAGAGTGTTTTCCTGAAAATATACCTTCATCATGTGCTCCATAGAACAGAACCATAGAAATAATGCACATGAGTCCATTTTTATATGATAAACCACACTTGCAATGAGGGGAGAACAAGGAATCCGGGAATGACTTTTTTAAATTCTTCGAGAGTAGATCATCTGAATTATAGAAAGATAAAAATGTTACTTCCTATATTTTTTGTTTTGTTTTTGGAGACAGTGTTTCTCTGTAGCTTTGAAGCCTGTCCTGGAACTAGCTCTGCACCAGGCTGGCCTAGAACTCACAGAGATCTGCCTGTTTCTGCCTCCTGAGTCCTGGGATCAAAGGCATGGGCCACCACTGCCTGGCTTTAACTACATTTTTCTTAATGAAATACATTTTGCAATGTCACTTCTCCAAGCATGACACTCATATTTCTGTCACAGCTTTTATTCTTGTTTGAGAATTTCCTTTCTCCTTAGTTTTGCTTCTCACTGAAGACAGATTTATTTTTACACTTTGATCATGCTGCAGTTTTCACTCATCAGAGTAGCAGGAGTCAGCATACCTCGCCTAGCTACTAGCCCTAAGAGGAGGCTGGTGCTCTCTGCACAGGGTGGGTATGACCATGAAATAGCTCTATCAAATGCGGTGCAGAATGGGCATTCTCTTGACCAAAGTCCACACGTGTCAGGCTTGCAAACATGGCTTCTCCTCTCTTTAATAAGCAAAACCAAAGTCCCCTCAACCTATCACACCCACCAGTAATTCCTCCTACGAGCTGGTGATGATGGCTGATAAAGCAGAACAGGTTATGTATACATGTTTCTCACTACCAGTTGTCCATGTGACCAATTACATAACTGAATTAAATATTAGCTAAAGTAATGAGATTTAAGTTTAACAACTCTGCAACTTTGACCATCACATGGGCAAAATACTTGAGACATATAGATGTGCCAGCTGGGTTCTCACTGATGTGACAAACATGACCCAAAGCAACTTGGGGGAAGAAAGGATTTATTTGGCTTAGTCTTTGACATTACAGTCCATCACTAAGGGAAGTCAGGATGGGAACTAAAGCAGAAACCTGGAGATAGGATCTTGAAGCAGAGACCATGGAGGAATGATCCTTATTGGTTTGCTCCCTCTGGCTTGCTCAGTTTCCTTTTTTAATACAACACAGACCCCACCTGCCTAGGGATGGAACCACCCACAGTCAGCTGGGCCCTACTACATAAATTAGCAATTAAGAAAAAGCCCCTATAAATCTTCCCACAGACCAGTGCCATGGAGGTAATTCCTCAATTGACCCTCTTCCTAGCTATGTCAAGTAGACAACTGAAACTGTGACAGCAAGGTAATGAATGATGGGGTTTATCTATTTCACTCTGTGGCTGGAGGACTCTGTTGCTTTGGGCCTATGCTGGCACAGTTCTTATTGGCAGAAGCTGGTGATTGAGGAGGCTTGTTCTGTTACCTCATGATAGTTAGGAAGCAAAGAGAGAGAACCAGATAGTGTGGAATCTTTACAGCCCTTTGAAAGGTGCACCTTCAACAACATAACTTCCTTCCACTCCATTTTACTTCTCCAAAGCACCTCTGAGGACCAAGTCTTTAGCCATGGATCTGGGAGACATTACAGACCCAAACTGTAGTAACAACAAAACAACTGATGGCTGTATGTAAAATACTGTGGATAAAGATGATAATGATAATTATCCTTATTTTTAGAATAGTCTTCCTAGAAGTCATCAAGCAAACTGTAAAAGAATGAGAATTACTAAAGTAAAAATGCATTTGCAACTGATTCTGTGCAAATATCTTTTATTGTCCTTGTCCTCCTTATGAAACTTAAAAGGAAATCTCAAGTTTTTTCATTAATCAATTGCTTAAAAGATGCTCTTGAACCTTAAATATTAAACCCCATGACAACTATAGGGGGCTTGATGTAATATAGGAAAAGGTGGCAGTCATCCATGCCAACAACGCAAGCATATGCAATAGCAAACACAGACTAGCTGGTTTTAGTCTCACCTGCCCCAGGAGCTGGATGCCCTCAGAATGCTAAGCTCCTTTCACACTTAGAGAAAGGGCCTTACTCCAGCTGTGGTTTCAATATAGTTTGTCCCTTCCGTACTGCATGTTAAAATCCTGCATGCAAAAACTTGCAAGAAGTTAATGGGTCATCCAGATTAACGCAGTGTTTTCAGGATGGGATTGATCATCACAAGGACTAATAATAGTTATCAAACACTATTGAGCAAGGTCACCCTTAGTACTGTCTCATTCCACGTGCTCATATGTCTTAGTTTTCTACTGTTATTATGCAGTATGAGATCATCATCAGATACAGATTCTGATTCTGGACTTCATACTTCAGAGCTGTAAGCCAGAATTAACCTCCATTTTTTTTTTCCTTTTTGAGACAGGGTTTCTCAGTGTAACAACTCTAGCTATCCTAAAACTCGCTTTGTAGACCAGGTTGGCTTCCAGTTCACAAAGATCCCCCTGCCTCTGCCTCCTGAATGCTGGGATTAAAAGCGTGCACCACCATCCAACCCCTTTACTGTTTATAAATGCGCAATCCTCAGGAAACCTGTTACAACAATGAAAGACAGTCCTATACAGAAGAATTGCCAATAAATGTATTCTTCATATATTGTTAAGACATAGGTACATTATGTGTTATATTTCTTCCTTTAAATGACTTTTTAAAGCAACAGGCCAAGTATTGGGATTGCTGAAGATGATTTTTTGATCACTGTTGAATCTCCTCAATGACAGTCATAGTCTAACAAAAGATTGTAGTATATGGTCTAAATTTCAAATGATAAATAATATCTTGAGCAGTAACCACCCTACAAATGCCACATGAGTGGTAGAGGACCAGAGATGAGCATGCAAATTAAGACAAATGCCATAAATGAAAGGATAGGCGGCCCTAAGAAAATCTATTAGACACATCAGGTATCTTATTTTCCTGTATGTTTCAGACCTCTTTTTCTCTCGGAATTTCAAAAACAAAATACACTGAACAGTTCTGTATCTCAGGCCATTGCAGGGGTGAGAGTAAAATGTTAACACTAGAAACTTCTGGTGATAAGAGTTTCTGCATCCTTGCTTCCCGATGCTAGATGCTACCAACCATGTAAAGGTGTACTTAAATTAGTTATATGCAATCTTTGTCAAAGCAAGCATCTCTCAGGTATGGAGAAGAACCCTAGTCAATCCCATGACCCTTCATTAGACCTAAGCAAACAGCACTTAATACTTGATTTAAACTCAAAATTCTCAGTTGTGCCCAAGCAATCTTTGGAGATACTTTTCCAATCAAAAGCACAGTCAAGTTTCGGGTATTGTGCTTTATTGCTAGGCCTATTTAAATTAGAACATTCTCCCTTGTGTGTTCGTTTTGTACTGTAGTTCTAGCACTGGGCTTTTAAAAGCAACTTTATTGACATATACATACCATATGATTTTCCCACTGACTTTGTACCAATTTAATGTTTCATGAATTCACAGCAAACAATTTTGTTTTTAACATCCCCAAAGAAACCTATATGTCTTAGTAACCAATCCCTTTGCTCCTTCAAATTCCTTAGAACTGAGCAACAATTGATCTGCTGTTTTTCTGGATTTGTCTATTATGGATATTTCATATAGACAGAACAAACAATACATGGTCTTTGTGACTAGTTTCCTTCACATAGCATAATATTTTCAAATTGTATGCTCATTGCTGCACCATGTATCAGCACTTGGTTAGTTTGAGTGCTGTGGATATCCAGTTGTATGAACAGGCCACACTATAATTATGAATTCAATAGTAGACATTTTGGTTGCTTTCATTTTTTGTAGTTATGGTAAATACTGCTGCCTTTAACATCTATGAACAAGGTTTTGTGTAGACATACATTTTCATGTTTCTATTTAGGTATAAAATTGCTGTGCCATGTGGCCAACCTGTGTTTAATAATTAGAGGCATTGACAAACCATTTTTCAAAGTCCCTGTACATTCCCACAAGCAAAGAACAAGAGATCTAGCTGCCCTGTATTCCTGGCGGCATCTATTACTGACTTTTCTATTACAGCTATTTTAATGGGCTTTCAGAGGCAGCTCACATGGCTTGCTCTTGCATGGCCTCAATTACTAATAGAATCAGGCATAGTTCATGTGTTCATTGACAATTTGAATATCTCCTTTGGAGAAATATCTGCTTAAACCATTTGTCAATTTTCTAACTGGGTTTCCTTTTTACAACAGACATGGGATGAATTCTTTACAGGTTCCAGAATCAAGTGCCTATATGACATAAGAAATGGGCAAATATTTTAATGCACTCCATGGATTACACTTTTACTTTCTGCATGGTATTCTATGAATTATATGTCTATATGTCTAACTTTTCCATGTTTTCTTTGGCCTACTGTGTAGTTCCTGTTAGCCTTAAACATTTTTTCCTAATTCAATATCACACCATTTATTCTTGTTTTATTCTAAGACTTTTCTCATTTTTAGCTCTTAGGTTATGGTCTGTGATCTGGGCCAGCAATATGGCTCCACAGTTAAGGTGCTTGTTGCAAAAGCCTAGCAACCTGAGCTAAATTCCTGGAATCCATGTAAAGGTGGGAGGAGCGAACTGACACCACAAAGTAGTACTCTGACCTCCACCACATCACATGTATCCATACTCAATTACATGTGCATGTGCGTACACATACACACAATAATAATAATAATAATAATAATAATATACATTTAAATTATAGTGTTCAATCCACTGCATGTCTGTGTAATATAAATACAGAATCCAATTTCATTCTTTTGCGTATGGATACACAGCTGTCCTGGCAGCACTGGTTGCCCTGCAACACTGGTTGCCTGGTAACACTGGTTGGCTGGCAGCACTGGTAAGAAGGCTCTTCTTGTAAGCACTGAAATCAGGTAAAACATGTCCTGGCTTGCTGTTTGCTGTTCTTTCTCAGGGTTGTTTTGGCTGTCCTGGGTCTCTTCCATTTCCACAGGACTTTTAGGATCACGACTCTGAGTTTTATGAAGGGCTTCACTGCAGCTGTTGAACAGTCTCAACTGTGTTGTCAGTTTTATATATTCAGACCACATTTTTGTTTTGTTTTCAACTTCATGATTCAACTTCAACTTTGGCACTACCTTGTTTTCTGAATATGTAAAACACCTTTCATCTCAAAATCAAAATCATATAAAGAGGAAGTCTCACTTCTTCTTCTTCTTCTTTTTTTTAATCAGGAATCCTTTTCCTGCAGATATCTACTATTTCCCTTAAGGTTTTCCCAAAAGAAAGAAAATATGTGTTTACTCCATTTTCCCTTCAGTTCTTGCCCCAAAGACATACCACAAACAGCTTCTAAATGTTCTTTTCTTTGACAGTGACTATTAAAAATCACTCCGTGTTAACCACCAACGATTTTCGTCTTTATTTTTACAGCTGCTACAAAGTGCTTTCAGAAAACACGAAGACTAAAAGTACTGTCTTGGTCTGAAAGAACTGAGAAAGAAGCATCTGCCCTTTGATTATTAAATGTGGTATTATCACTGTAGAATGAGGTGTTATTTGTATTTAATTGGATTATAAATTCAAAGCAAATAGGAAAATGAATTATCTATTTATAAGAAGTAGACAAAAGCATATCCTCAACATTGACCTGTGAACATGAACTAAATCATTTACAAAAGCAACCAAATCCTATTGCCCACACCCAGCTCCATATCTATTTTCTTGTACTCTCTTTGAATTCCTCTTTTATTCGCCTCCATTAGGGTAGTCAAGCGGCCTATTAAACTCTCTCCAAGAATCCTCAAGATCAAATACTAAAGCTGTGACTAGAATTCTCTAGACAGAGGTTCATCGTGAAGGCATGGTCCTATATCCCATGGGACCTGCTTTGTTTTATGTTTCCTATAGTCTTTCTGAGACTTCAGCACAGTGCTAGATGAGTGTTTATTCAGTGGTATCTTATTCCTTGGGTGATATGCAGAGATTCTACCTATATTTAAAAAGTATTAACATGTCCTATCATGTACTTAAATATCTGTGTATTCTTATTCACTTAACTAAAAGTTCTTTGTCAAGCTGTCAACCAAGCATATATTTCCCAAAATTACTAATTAGAAATTGAACCATAGGGTTCCTGCAAAGTCTGAATTAATCTGAATATCTTATGCTATTTCCAAGGCTGCTGTTTAGAACATGCCAGATTACTTTGTCTAAAAATAAGCATTTTAAATGCACATTCTAAGTGAAAGAGGGACCATCCCAGCCATCTCACATTGCTGTAACTGTGAGGATAAAGTGAGGAAATGTCTTTAAGAGTGTCTGGGGTACTGCTGGGTGCACAGTGACATTCAGCCAATCTGTGAGAGCTTTTCTTCGTCTTTCTCTGGGAAAGGAGCCAAACAGCCAAACTTGGCAGCCTTTGCCAAGTCTCCTCTGAACAAACTTATTGATGGCCAGACCTCAGACACTATAGGAAATTGCACCATCCAGGCCTTAATTATTTGCTGGTAGACCAGTTGCCTTGTCCTTATGCATGTACATTCATATTAGGCTCACAATGAATCATGACCAGAGCTCTGTTGCCTCGTAGAAAGACTACAGTTAAAGCAGAACTGTCCTGCTACCAACACAAGGGCGATTCAGTCTCAATAGGTGGCCTCAACCAACATAGTCACTCAGCTGACCCATAGGAATTCTATCCCCACTCTGTTTTATTCCCTAAGCTCCTGCAGAGTCAGATACTCACCTCCTATTAGCAAGCCTACAATACCCTGACACTAAACTCAGACCCAGGGCCAGCATGTAGTTACCTCTCTATGACAGGGATAGAGGCTATTTACCTGCTACACTAACATTATTACTCTTGGTTAGAATTTCTGAAATGCACTCTGGGAAGCCACAAGCAGGATTTTGATGTCATGTCAGTTTCTAGGACAAAGGCCGTGATCCCAAGCAATAACAGAACAACCTAGCCTTTAAATTGGCCCTGCATCACCCTGCCCTGGGTACTTCATCTGAGAAGAACAAATTCACATTCTCACTTGGTATATACTTGAGAAGTGAACTAAATAAAAGGCCTAAATAAAAGGCCACAGGCACAAAGATCCAGTCATGAAATTCTTATACGAGCCGCTCCAATGGCTCTTCCCCAGAATCCTTTGCACTCAAGCTTGCAGTGACACAAGCAAGCCTTTGTGCACCAGAAAAACCCACTGTTGGCACACATAACCACTGGGAGGCAGATCCCAATCTCAGAATGTGATGGAGAGTAAACAACTGCACCAACATTGTTTTGAGTTGGGATTTGGGAGTCAGAATCCCAGAGAAAAATTATCATGGGAGCCATTGCTGGAGGCCACAGCTCACCTCTGGCCACCCTACTTTCAAGCATTCTTTTTTAGAATATGGACAGTTCTGGGTATATTCTATGCAAAAGGGAGCCCATAAGGAGGCAAAAAGCTAGTATCACTATTACCACTAACAGGAAATACAAGCCTCAATGAAGAAGCTTTGAGGCTTGATGGAGGTGACCAACTGGTTCACAGATGACAGGTTCACTAGAGAGGAGTTTTATTACCTCATAATTGTTCAGCATAAAACCATTTCCTGTCTGACAGCATGCTTCCTTGAGTTACTGCTGCAGAGAAAAAGCCACATGTTTCCTGGATTGGGATTTTACCATTACTTTCATCAGTATTATTTATCCATTGTGGTGTACCTAAAACAGACTCCGGTGTGAAAGGCCCTGGAATTGCTCAGAAGCCCACGATGCCACAAATTCTTCAGTCCCTATGGAAGTAGACAGGACTGTGAGCTCCCTAAGCAGTCACAACAGTGATGAACATCACAGCCAGAGTCAAGATAGAAAAGCCAGTGCCCCACAGAAGCATACTGCTGAGGCCCTTGTTAGAGTGGGTATATGGTGAGATACAGGGAATTCCAACCCCAGCAGCATGATTAACACAGAAAATCCCTAACTAGACAAGGCTCAAGGTGAGAGTATGAGCATTTTTTGCCTAAGGTCCCTAGCAAAAATCCGGAGGTACTGGTTGAGATACATTTTAAAGAACATCATGGATGGGTATGAACTAAGAGGAAAAGATGGGAAGCATGACTGAATACATGAAAAATTGATCTTGCAAGCATGGCTTCAACTTAGAATGCACAGCAAGCAGCCAGGTCACTAGGGAAGGGAATCTGGAAGCAGAACAATTAAGGAAGTTGTAGAAACATAGCAGCTATAGAAAATCCTTGGAGAACAACAATAAGATTGTATTAGCATTTAGCCATGATTTCGCTGGTGGATTTCTCTGCTAGGCTCAGAACACATCCTATGCTTTTACTCATACTCTCTTAGAGACATTTCCTAATTTTTAGAAACTATCCACACCTATTTTTACACCATTAACCCCTTTACTACCCCAACTTCTGTTATTTCTCCTGTGATCCAATTATTGCCGCCACACTGCTGGCCATCCTAGCCTTAGTTAGACCTACCAAACTCAACTGCACCCCAGGGCATTTGACAAGCCCCAACCCCCCCAGCACAATTCACTTCTATCTCCAATGAGCTCTGAACACAACAATGATTCTTGGAAAAATCTCTGCAGGCACTCTACTCAAACAACAGCCCTGCAACCTCTTTTCCAACTGTTTTCATATTTTCCATTAGTATATGTAATGCCTGTCTCCCCCACTAGAATAGATGGAGATGTCAGTCTTGTAAGAGACTTTGACATACTATCTATGGCTGCCTTTCCAGGTGCTAAGTGTGTGTAAATAGTGGGTCCACAATGACTATTAGATGAATGAAGAACAGTGAGAATGAATAAAAGAGTGAAACCTAAGTCAATAAAGAAATCCAAAATGACTCTGGCACCTCTTCTTGCCTGGCAGGGAAAGGGCAGGGCATCTCATCATGCCAGGGATAGAGAAGGAATAGGAAGTCCAGACTCAATTTAGCAAAGTTTGGTTCCTCTGTGGCCCCATCTGGGGACATGTAGAGATCATGACTGTACAGAGAATAGCTGAAAAGGGGAACTAGAGGGAGGAGGTGGGGAAGCCAAGTGGCCAACAGACACATGTTACAGTGCTTACACATGCTTACAGTGCACATGCTGTGTCTGCCTCAAGGTGTGCTAGATGTTTTAGGCCACCAATCAGCTCCCACATCATGACACAGACTTATTAGTTATAAATGCTTAGGCTCTTTTCTTGCTAGCTCTTTTAACTTAACCTGTTTCTCTTTACCTTTTGCTTTGGGGCTTTAAACTTTTCTTTCCTTCTGTATATCTTACTGTCACTGCTTCTTGTGTCTGATGTCCGGTGGCTGCCTGGCTTCTGAGAATGAGGCCCCTCCCTCATTCTCTCCTCTCTTCTCTCATTCCTCTCTTGGGCCTAGAGTTTTCCTCCTATTTCTTCTCTCTGCCTGCAAGCCATGCCTATCCCTCTTTTGCCTAGCTATGGGCTTTTCCCCTTTTTATTAGACCAATCAGGCGCCTTAGGCAGGCAAGGTGAAACAAATACAGTACATCTTCCCATAATTAAATACACATTTTTATATCATTAAACAAATGCAGCATAAACAAATGTAATGCATCTTTTACACAGTTAAAGTAACATTCTGCAGCATAAACAAATGGAACACATTTTTGCCCAGTTAAAATAATATTCCACAACAGAGAGGCCTTGTCCCAGAAACAGCAGGAAGTACTCTAGAACAGTGACCTTGGTGCTCTCAGAAGGTCACATCCCCAGGAAAGAATGTAAAGCAGAAAAACTGTGTGTGTGTGTGTGTGTGTGTGTGTGTGTGTGTGTGTGTGTTTGTTTTCAAGAGTTTTGACAAAAGAATGAAGAAGGTGTTACCCTATGAAATGGGGCTAGAAACAGAAGGGAAACCCCGGCAGAAGGTCACACTCTCTGGTGTGGAGCACTAACTAGTAAGTCCTCCAAGTTGGGGAAAAAGGCATCTGAGATGAAAGAGACCCTGGCAATAGGTATACAGAGCAACTCGGCACTGCCTTGGTGGGCCAAGCAAAGCAAGAGCAGGGCATCAGGACTCACTCTGGCATCAGTGGTAATGTTCTTAACAGCAGTAGGGGGACAACATATGGAGTGATCACTAATTCACTGGAAGTTTCCCAAACCCCGAGAGTGACCCTGGGCAGAGTCCCACTAGAGAAATCATTTGTCACTTTGACCTCACTGGAGGAATGGAAAGGAAGTGAAGCACGCTCCCACTCAGGCTCTGGTAAGCATGGACCATGAGGCCTGAGAAGATCTGGCCTGGAGCCTAGGACCCTTATTCTCAGATGTCCCTGGGCTGCTACACTGGAGTGGCACCAGGACACAGAGAAGGAACAGTACATTGCTGAAGAGGAGGGAAGAAGAGACGTGTGTGCTTCAAGAACTCTCTGTAGCAAACAGAAGATGGGTGAGAAAGTTGGAGGCTTGAAGCAAAAAAGCTTCGGAGACCGGAGGAGAAACTGGCAAGGGTCCGAACTGAGAATCAGGCCTGAACAAACCTTACAGTAGGGATAAGACCATGGAACAGGGAAATGCTTCAGGAGACTCAGTGAAAGGGAGGGGCGGCTGAGCAGGGGGATGTCAAGTGTTTTCCTTTCCCCATATTTTCCAGCTCATGACGATCATGTCAATAGCACACACTGCCATATTCAGTATGTCACTTCACTACCGGGGCCCCCCTCCAAATCCAGGCTTGGATCCTCATCTGCTGCAGATTGTGAGCATGCCGTAGGATCCACACCCTGTGTGCAGCCAGGGCTTCTCACAGGAGCCAGGGGTTCTCAGGAGCCAGAGCAAGGGCAGCCACCCCAACTAGGGTCTGAAATTAGACAAGACTCTAAGACTGCTCAGGGACAATTCTGTCAAAGGAGAAATGTTCACAGTTGGATCTAGAACTTCTTCCTGAACAAAAAGGGGCAGATGTGTGTGTGTGTGTGTGTGTGTGTGTGTGTGTGTGTGTGTGTATGTGTGTGTGTCTAGCAGGTGACCTGATCGTGCAGCAGGCAGAGGGCTCTGCTTTATGGTAAATTGCAAAAGGTACATATTGACTTTTAGATGAATTTTAACCATTTTTAAAGTACTTTCAAAAGCCACAAGGATAAGAACTCCCAGGCATGGCTGTGAGGCTCAGAGTTTCAGCAGTGCCAGCCTGGCTCAAGGACTCTGGCTGAAGCCTGGGAGAGAGAACCGGCCAGACTGGTCTTGTTAGATTGCCCCACTGATGGTGACACAAGTCTAATGTCATTGAACACCAATTTGGCGACTTCCAAACATTTCATAACCATTTCTATGCAAAAGTATCTGGCATTGTAGTGTTATCCCCCATTTCAAAGGAGGGAGAGGAGATAACTAATAGGGATGGAATGCTCAGTCTCACTCTCAGATAGTGCCGAGATAGGCATCCAGACACACAGTCTCCTTGGGTCTTCATGGCAACCCATAAGGGAGGGGTTACTTCCCATTTTTTATAGATGAAACCGAGACTGGGATTAAGTAACTGTCAAAACACAAGATAGCTAGCTAGGGATGGAGCCATAACTCCAGCTCAGGTCTGGTTCAGCTCAGTCACCAGGAGCTGCTCACTGCCAAATAGAATGGTGTCTGATTAAAATAATCCTAACATCTGAGGCAAGAGGAAGAAGATGCCTTCACTTTCTTTAAACTGGTGGCATCAAAACACACTAGCTGGGCTGGGATAAATGTGGATGAAATCAAATATGCTGTGTTGAAAGATGCACAACAGGCTCATCACACTGCACTCACATGTGTGTGTGAAGCTATCATACAGCTGTAGCACATGTGTTGTAAATTATCTGTAGCAATCAGAGTGCCCTAGATGCCTTACCTTCTGCCCAATCCATAGAGTCCAGGAAGCCTCCTTGCTTAGATCAATCACACTCTCTCATTTCTAATGTGAGTCCCTTCTACGGGGCCACTTGATAGTGGCCTTAAGCCTTATACACAAAGGCATTTCTAATAATCTGTGAAGAAAATCCCACAAGGCAGAACCTCAGAGGTCCAGCATGTCCTCATCTGTTTCAGCATCCCTTGGTTGCTCACGGCTAGTGGCATTTGTATCCCTGCACCCTGTAAAGAGCCCAGAGTACAGAGTCAGTGCAAAACTTCAGAGGGGGTGGTCCCCAACCAGGGACGCCTGCCCCACAGACCAACCACCACCAGCATTAGGATAGAAAACTCATCAGCTAGTGGCTGGAGGGCACAACTGTCACCTGGCTCTAGCAAGGACACAAATACAGGTAAGACAGGGTGTTGCCAGCCCTGGGAACAGAACTTATCTCAGTCCAAATAGAATGGAAGGGGAAACTACAACTGAGCCAGGCCCACCTCTATCTGGAATCTCATTCTCTCTTAGCCATCTAGTGGAGACCCTGCTGTTCACAGCAGGAGGGTGGGAATGAAGGCTGGCACTCACAGCTGAGATTGCACAGGCTGCGATTTTATTATAAGGTCCCTCCCTACTATGGATCTCAGGCTTCTACAATGAGCTCAACATTTACATAGACTGATATAGTCTACATGGACTAGACTTTTTTTTTTTACCATATGATAAAATGTGCATCTACTAATACCGTCTAAGGAAACCAGCATCTCTGTATCTATAATAAAAACTAGGTCCCCATGGAATTCAGTTTACCCATGATTCCATCTATATTTTGACTGGTGTCTTCTTTTCACAGTAATTTATAATCCTGCAAGCCTTCTTGAATTAATGCAATATTTAGTATTTTATATTCACCAGACACCAGGACAAACTGTAGCATTTCAAGTACCTAATGACACATGCTGTGAAAATATTTTATTTTGTAATTAACCTTGCATGAGCAAATTAATGGCAAAAAATTTAATTATAATTTTCTGTAACAGAAAGCAAATATATAATAAATACAGTTTGAAATTTAAGTCTTTATTAAAAGCAAAAAGTTCATTCAGGACTTAAGTTTTCTGTTTTTCTTATTTGTTTTAAAGGTTAACTGGCTATTACTTTAAAGGACAAGGTGAGAAAAGGTTTTACTGCAGGCTGCTTGCCAGCCCTTTTGCACACATGACTCAAGTGCAAAGATATCTCCATCCTCCCAAATACAAATGGATGGACTGCTGGGCAAAGTACCAACAGGTACCTGTCATATGACTTGCTTCAGAGTGCTACGGAGTATAGACTTTGAAGAATTGTGAATCTATTCAGATAATGCAACTCACTTGCATTGGGAGGTATGTGGAAAGGGAAATTTATAAACTGAGTCCCATTTTCATCTACCCTACTGGCATCATTGCAAGCTGCATTCATTAATTTCTCAGTTTCAACCAGTGACTGATTATACAGCTAAATTAAATAACATAATTACAAAAGCAAAACCATTTCAACTTGTGTCATGGTTAAATTTCCAAATGAGTTTGGATTAAACCTCAAAGGAGTCAAAGATGTCATTTCAATTTATCAGTGTTCCTCCTAGCACGCTGACTCTTCATATAAACAGGTGTGTTAGCAGGAGAAACAATGAAAACATTATACCAGCTGGGCAAGGTGGAGCACACTTTTTATGTCAGCTCTAAGAACATAAAAGCAGGAGGAACTCTGTGAAGTCAAGGCAAATTTGCTTTACTTGATGAGCCCCAAGCCAGATGGGACTACAAAGTGAGACTCTCGCAAAATAATTAACAATCATTGTCATCATCATTATCCTTTTTTCCCTTAAATTTGATTTTTCATGCCAATTCTGGTACAGTAAATAGCCTGCCTATTTAGGTAAACCTTCTGAACTGAAGGGCTGTTGGCTCTTTCCACATAGTAGCCAGAGACAAAACAACCCCAGGGGTCCAATTAAAGGACAAAAGCCATTCCTTCTGGTCACCAAGCACTGCATCTAAAAGGCTTTATGTCACTACCTCCACTTCGGTATATGTAATTACTTATAAATCATTGGCACATTATAAGCATCTGTGAGCACTACAAAAATTATACAAAATAGATCTCTGGAAGAATAAGATAACAGCAAATATTTTCTTGCCAAAATCCAGCTGGATCAAAAAGCACAGGTAAGGATGCCACACTACCACATGGGGGGACATAGCTCTAACAAATGAACAAGTGAGAAATCCATGCTTGGGTCTTATAGTGGAGTAATAAGGAACCTACAGCCTTCTTCCCCTTCCTTACCAAGGACAGGAAATGAATGTTCCAGAACCAGGAGTACAAACAGCAGCAGGCCAAAAGGCAAATGCACCCCTTCAAACATGTTCCAGAAATCGGCTGGCTGTCTAGGCAACCTACAGCTGGAGGCCTACTCCAAGGTCCTATACATGGTGGCTGCAGGAAAGGAGAGGGCTG
The DNA here is from genome assembly GCF_943737965.1 of Phodopus roborovskii. Taxonomy (NCBI): domain Eukaryota; kingdom Metazoa; phylum Chordata; class Mammalia; order Rodentia; family Cricetidae; genus Phodopus; species Phodopus roborovskii. The sequence goes on from NW_026126547.1 coordinate 6,151,129, forward strand.
TGTGGTACCACAGGAACCGGCTTGCCACAGTTCTGTAAGGAACAGAAGGAAAGAATTGCAGCCACTACCCAGGGCCCCTGGCTGGCCCAGTTGGCCTGAATGTGAGGCATGTATTCAAGTCTGGATGTTGCCTCACCGGCAACACAAGGTGAAGAAGCACTCGGGAAGGAGCCCTGTGCCAGCCTTAACCCTCTCCTAGTGGATTCCGAGTAAGCACACAAGACCTGCTCAGACAAAGGCAAAGGACAGTAAGTGCAGACTTCTTGGTCTCATCATCATAACTCTTTCTTTTGAGACAACCAGAGGCAAGAAAAGGAAGTCATTTTTTTCCCCCTGTGGGTTGTTTGCCAACCTTTTCTCTGTTCATCTTTTCAATTAGAAAAATCAATGTTCAGTTACAGCAACACTCCCCGTAGAACAGACAAGGTGCTTGTCCTGTCTTCAGGGGGAGACAAAACGAAGAAAACACTGAGATAGTTCAAGGCTGGCCTGAGAAAGAGTAGAAAAGGCCCATGGGCAGTTTCTCCTCCCTTCTGGCTGAACTTCCAATCAGCAGAATGAAAATATGCCAGATGCCAGCGCCTAAACCTTTCGGAAACACAGGATTCTGCCTGGAGTCTACTTACACAGCCAGCTTCCGGCACGGGCAGGGACTTGTGTGAATGCACCTATGTTGCCACACAAATGCTTCTACCGAGCAGAACCTGAATGGGAGCATATTCGGAGCACCCGACAGAGCAAAATTAAAAGGCATCCTTTTCAAAAGGGAGGAGTGTTGTTCTTTCGTTACAGTTATAGGATAAAACTGGAGAAGGGGGGGGGGGTTGTCCCGCGTGGGGGTCCCAAAGCAAGAGACCTCGTGGAAGCGCATAGCAGGTTTCATAGCAGGTGAGAGAGTACGAGGCGGAGGGGCAAACATGCCAGGCAGACAGAGCTTGAGTGAGAAGTTTATTTAGAAGGCAAATGAGGGGGGAAGGAAAAAGAAAAAAAAGATATGGAGACACCGGGAACAGAAGAGGAGAGAGACAGAAAGCAGAGAGAGAGGAGAGCCGGAAAGAGAGCAGGGGGCAAAGAGAGAGAAGGGCCGGAAAGAGAGCAAGGAGAGAACAAAAAGCAAAAGCGGGAAGGGGTCTTTCTTTTAAAGGGGTCCATTCCACCTGCCTGCAGACTAGTACTCATGGGACCCTGGGCTGACCAGAGTACTGCCTGAGTGCATTCTGCCAGGTGACAGGGCAGGCCAGCATAATGCCTGAATCCTTACAAGGAGGAGCTTGAAAAGCTCCCAAGGGATGAGAAGCAGCAGTCCTGTACAAAACAAGGTTCCTTCCAGACTCGGACTCCTGGATTCCGTTCCCAATTTCCTCAATATGTTCATTCATTCCCATGTTTAATATGTGCCTGCTGGGTGCCAAGCGCTGTTTTCAGGAGCCGTGTGGTGAAATGAGGGTAAGAAAGCATAGCCTAAATTCTGGCAGAGGGCAAAAACATCTGGCTTGCTTACACTTTAGACACCATTAAAGGAGACAATGCCGTTTGCTGGTCAAACTTGATCATGTAAACACAAACATCCCTAGGAGACATGGCACACAAACATAAATTTAATAACCCACAGTCAAGTTTTAACCTTTGGAATGGAGTTTAATGGATTATTTCTATAGAAAATATGGGTGCTAACAGGACAGAGGATACATATGGAAACTAAGGCTTCACCAAAGTTGATCTGAAAGATTCAAAAACCCACTTACCTCAATGCTGTTTTGATAGCAATCCACTAGAGAATTGCTAAGCACACTAAACACATTTGTTATTTAACCTTTAAAAAAACAGGATGATAAGATTTTAGAAATGTTAAGCAGGTGGGGAGGATAGCCCAGTCAGCAATGTGCTTCCTGTACAAGCATGGGAACCTAAATTTAACGTCTACAACACCTGGAAAAAAAAAAAAAAAAAAAAAAAAAAAAAAAAAAAGCCAGGCATGGTGGTATATCTTGTAATCCCAGAATTGGGGAGCGGTGACAGGGACATCTCTGGGGTTGACTAGCCAGATAGACTAGTCCAGCTGGTGAGCTCCAGGCTAGTAAAAGACTCTTTTAAAAAAGGTGGACAGCTCCTGAGATCACCAAGGGTGACCTATGCCTTCCACACACACATGCACATATGTCCACATATACCCACATGGACATGCACATACACATACACACATAGAAGTATGTTTGCTACCAACACACAATGCTGACTCTTTGTAGTTTGTTTTTGCTAAATGTGTTTGTGTAGATAGCATGCGGGAGGGCATTAGCGAGGGAATGAGGACAGGCTGGTCTTCCTCTGCAGCAACATCTGGCCTCCTGTGCATCCTTGCCAGTTAAAGAAGATCTGCTACTGCCAGGTCTCACCGCAGGCACTGTCAGCCCTGAGCCCCTCCACCAGCAGGGTTGCCACACTGGCTCATAAGCCCTGGTCCATCTCCTGTTATAGCTGCAGACCTTCTTACAAAGCAGGTTTGCCAGCACATTGATTTCTAAATATCTAAAAAGCACCCCTGCTAATGCAGTGCCTGCTTGAGAGCCACTTGGAAGTAGGTTCTAAGGAAACACCAGACACTCTACAGCATAGGTCTCACCACAGCCTTCTTTCTGTAACACTTAAAGTTCGGTATTTAACAGACTGAAACAGACATTTCCTTAAAGAAGACAAGAGGGCCTCTGAGATGGCGAGGCAAATGAAAGAGCTTGCTTGCAACCTGAATTCCATCCCTGGGAGCCACGTGGAAGAGAACCAACTTCACAAAGCTGTCGTCTTATCTTCACATGGACAACACTTCAATTGGCAGGTATTAAAAAAAATCCAAAAAAAAAATTTCCACTCTCCAATGTGCAAACAAATGTCTTTGACATTTTTTTAAAATGGGTTGGTGAGAAAACAAGAGAACAATACTTCCTGTTAAACATTTCAAGAAATTTAGGTTCCTCTGCTCATAGACAAACCAACACTGGAACCCAGACACAATGCATTTATGAACTGTGCAGTGGTCATGGCTGAGCCAAGAAGTCCTGCAGAAACAGATGGCCCACAGAGCTGGAAACATTACCACTTGACCCTCTGCCAAAGTGCTTGCTGACTCTTCCCTGCTGCATAGGACACTCAAGGCTTTCCAAGACATGGACTGTCCCTTTTCTTGCCACTCTGGGAACCACTTCCTCATCTCTTTCACAGAAAGAGCACCTAACAGGCTCCACCAGGGGCCAGATTGTGAGATGGGGATGTAGTCGCTAAAAGCCAACTATGACATTCCCAAATTGCTTAGGCCAACAGTGTAATAGCTAGTCATACTATTTAAATAATTTTTAGCAGATATAGTTGTAAAGGGAGAGTAGAAGTATTATTATTATTATTTTACAAAAGTTCCACTTTAATGTTGAAGGAAAACCTGGGCGAGCTGCTAAAAATTATAAACAAGTAAAAAGACATTTACTAAGGCCACAGAGAGAGAAATGAAAAAGACTGATTTTTACCACATGGTTTGTGGCTCTTACATGACATCAGAAACCCACAGACATGCATTCTGGCCATGGTCCTCTACAAAAAGATTGCCACATCCTTGTAAATACACTGTAAATTAACTCATTTAAGTGAGTTCTTGCTAGCACAGCAAGGTCTAAAGAGCCCTTTGTTTCCTGCTATTTCAGGTGTGTATGCCCCACTGGAGCCGGGACTTCCTCCACTGGGGTAGATTTTTTTTCCCCTTCTGCACCTGGAGTATGGGTTTAGCCTGGCAAAGTCTCATAACTCTGAGGCAGCAGCACACTTAATCCTGGGCAATCTGATCCAATACAGCATCCTTTTCTTCAAGTCTCTATTGCTCCCATTTTGAAGAAACCAAAATCACATTTTTGTACAGATAAGAGTTAGAAACATTTAGCCCGTTCAACCCTCTACCACAGGTAAAACAAAAAGAAAACAAAAACAAAAAACAAAAACAAAACAAAAAAACAACAAAAAAAACTTAGTTTAATTTGAAGCTTCAAAAAGAACATTCAGCTTACTAAGAACAAATTAATTTGGGAAAAGACTAATTCAAGGGCCATTTAGTTCTAGTCTAGAGCCTAAAATATCAGTGACTATTTCCTCAGATGTCTAAAACATTCAAATAGGCACAAGTTGTACAAGCCAGATCAAGAGGAGCCCTGCTATCCACACAAATGCTGTCCAGGCCCCCCTCTCCATACCAGTATCTGCCCCTGGAGTCTTAGATATGGGAACGAAAGCCCACAACAAGTCTGTGAGCTCTGAAGGTTATTCACAATCCACTGCCTACAGGAAAGAGGACATGCACAAGAAGGACCCCTTTCCTCAATGTGTGCACCCATCATAGAATGCCACACAAGCAACAGCAAAAACAATAACCCGAACACATGCATGTTCCTGTTTTGAAATAAGTCAAATGCTAACCAATCCAAAAGCCATTTTAAAATACAAACCTATCTCCTCTTGATCATCAACATACTGGAAAGGTGTCTGAGGTGACACGAGAAATGCCCCTATCTAAAATTCTCATAAAATTTATCATAAAGGTAACTGGTACATACAGCGACATTTCTGAGAAAATTCTTGCAGGTGTCAGATCATGGCAAACTGGATCAGACTTAACTCCCTGCCATCGTCTTCGGCTTTAAAACAGAAAACTGTTTCTCCACCCTCAGCTCGTCCTATCTGAGGGCCTGGGCAGCTCAATCTGCTGCATATTTATAGTGTCCTGGCCTAGCTGGCATTTAACTATCAAGATTCTAAATAAGAATGACAAGCTTTGCCAGCAAGACAAACTAATTTTACTTCTTCAAAAATAGTTGACTTGCCTAAATTGTTTGATAATCAAAACCAATTCCTAAAATACTTTATCACTTTAGTGGCCTTGGAATTCCAATGTCTCATAAAACCTATTTTAGGTGTTTATTTTTATGTTCAGTGTCACTGATGCATCCCAACTCCTGCATCCAGCAGTGCTTTCTCTGGTGACACCAACTCCACCCACGTGTGACTGGCACTTGTGCTAGTCAGTTGTGTTGTTTCAATTTGTTTTTAGTTTCTGGGGCCCAAGCTATAGTCATCTGGCAAGGAATAAAAACTCATCAGTTAAGGAATTGCCTACATCAGATTGACCTACGGGCAAGTCTGTGGAGCATTTTCTTGATTAATGGTCGATGTGGGAGAACCCAGCCCACTGCCAGTGGTGCCATCCCTGGGCAGGTGTTCCTGGGATGTAAGAGAGCAAGCTGGGCAAACTGTGGAGAGCCACCAGCGAGCAGCACTCCTCCGCGGTCTGTCTTTCAGTTCCTGCCTCCACACTCATGTTTTCCCTTCCCTCAGTGATGGGCGATAATCTGTAAACTAAAACTCTTCACTCCCCTAAGTTGGTCTTGGTCATGGTGCTTGTCAGAGCAACAGAAAAGCAAGCAAAAACTAGGAGAAGGCAGTCTTCCTCAGCCACTTGTTCAGTTTCCTTCCTTTTCTTTGTATTACACCGCACAGTGGCCTCCTTCACAGTCACACCTATTCTATGCCTTGAGCTCGTCTTCCTCTCTCTCTTCTCCTGGAAGGGCCTCAGTTTGTCTGAAATTCACTCCTCTGCTCCCTCCAATACAAATAAACTTCCAATTCACACCCAACCTTGTTCTAGCACCTTCCCTATCAAATAAATATGCTCAACTTCCTGACTGAACCTCAGACAAAGAATACCTCTTGAACAACTTACTCTGGCTCACCCGCTTATCTAAATCACCCCAGGACTGAGGATGACATTACCTGCAAGGAACTCTAATGTGCTCTTTTCTTCCATGGTTTTTGTCTCCACACCCTCAAATTTCTTTTTATCTGTTTGTTTTATTGTCACAATGGGCTCCAAACTGTTACTCACTTCTCACTCCTTGTTCTCAAACAAAGGAAACAAGTTGAGACTACTAATTACCCGTGAAAGGCAGTAGACAGCTCGTGTGTGAGTGAGTGATTGAGGGTGTGTGTGTGTGTGTGTGTGTGTGTGTGTGTGTGTGTGTGTGTGTGTGTATGTGTATGTGTGTGTGTGTGTGGTGACTTACTCTGGAAAGCTCAACCTAAAATCTGTCTGTCACTCAGCATGCTTCTCTGCAAAGGCTCAACACCATCTTTGTCTTGCACAACAGAGGACTCATAAAAGTAAACAATGTTCTTGTAGAAATTCCAAGTTCAGGGATTCCCTGCCTCCAACAACAGATTCATTTTAGAAAAACACTATTTTAAATCTTTGCTATTTAGTCATGTTTTGAAATGCAAGGCAGTATTTTGACACACTGTTAATAAAAAGAATTCTTCTCTCACACCAATACAATAATTTGATTTGATTGGAAGTCTGCATGCTCAGTATGGTGCTCTGAGAGGAGAAACACCCATGGTGATAATGGCTTAAAATATAAACAATCTGGCTTGAACTCTTGGCTGCCTAGGAGTCTGCTTCATCGGGGTCTGAACCATGAGAAGAGATGCAGACAGGGCTGAAGGGAATGGCAGAGACCGGGTTGACAGGACAGGTAAACAGTTGGAATAGTTACAGAGACTCTGCCATGCCAGACACTTGAGAGCAACAGCAGAGGCCAGCTCACAGAGAGGGTCACAAGGGCAGCTTAGTAAGGGCCAGGCAGTTCCACTGTGGAGTTCCTTTCCCTGCCTTAAGGAGAAACTCCTTGGGACATTAAGCATATGTAAAACTGAAACGACAAAGACATCATCCTCTAGCTTTTTTCTTCCTTCTTCTTTTTTCACATTCAGCACACTTGTGGTTGCTGTTGGGGAACTACTGCTTCCAGATCTGGCAAGGCAGGGCATACAGGATGACATGATCTGCAGAGTTCTGGCCCTGCCCTCTAACTGGGTTGTACTATTCCAGGGTTCTGGAATGTGCGGTCTAAATGGCCATAAGCCTTTATAGAACACATCTGTCAGGTGAGTGAGGATGAGGATAAGACCACAGCAAGAGGTACTTTCAAGGATGGAGAAATGACTTTATGTAGGAAACACACAAAGAAAAAGACATCCATGTAGGTCTGCCACACAATTCAAGAGCCACTATGAGATGGACACAAATGTCCTTGGCCTTTAACATCTATTAGAGTCACTGAGAAACTTCTCAAAATTATAGATGCCTAGAGCACTAGTCAGCCCACAGACACTGACCTCATGGTCAGTGAGTGACACAAAATTATAGACACCAGGGTACCAAGCAGCCCTCAGACACTGACCTCATAGTCAGTCAATGACAAGCACTCAGGAGAAACTGAACCATCCCACCTGGCCATGCAAGGCCACAAATGCAATTACCGATAGACCCCTAGAAGGCTAGCAATTTCAGCTTCCACCTCCCAGTGGGAGCCCCAAACCTGTTCTCAAAGCCTGACTAATGTCACAGCCCCATTCTTCACCTGCTCCCCTCTTCCCCTAATGGTAGGAGCTGAAGTGTCTAATTTAATGTAGAGGAATTTACCCTCTCTTACCTCACTCTTGCATAACAATCAGCTTATGCTCTTTTCTCTACAAATTATTCTTTGGCTTCTACAAACAAAAGGGTACACTTTGGAGAATCTACTATGAACACAGCTTCAAGGTGACATTACTCCGCACCATTTTCTTAGCATAAGAAAGAAATTGTAAGGAATCTCTTTGCCTCTGTACTCACAGACATGGCTGGATGTCCCACACACATCCATCTGAGCCTCTGTAAGAAGGTGTCTGACCCCTTTAAGTCTTTAGGTTTTGAAAAACATCAGGAATAGGACTCCTTGACCTGATACAACTTACAGAGAACTCTGGGCCCTGAAGTCTGTGGTAAAGGGGAGGATGGCCCAAACATCTGAGAAAGGAGGCTACCCATAGTAGCTGCTGGGTGAGGATGGCCCTTGCTTGGTGATGTCATACACTCAGCCATATTTGGATACTCTGCCTTGACTTCAGGGAATATCCATGCTGGACTTTCCTACTAGTCTTGCCAGCAATGATTCTTCTTACTTTGTCATCAAAACCTTCTGAAAACTTCAAAGAACACCACCAGAAAGACAGAGACCACACAGGGCAAGGAGGTCCCAGGAGTAGACACTGGCCAAAAAGATGCATTGGAACCTATGAATGGAAAAAGAGGCTGGGCAAGGGAGTAGGTAAGTGGGAAGGAAGATGCCTCTGAAGAAGGGAGGAAAATTTGCAGGTCACTGTTAGCAAAGAGGAGAGGAGGGCTGGCTGGACACAGTGTCAGCCAAGCCTTAAGTGTACCTGGGCCCAATGCCCAAGGAAGAACCTGGCTTGCACCACAGAGGGGAGTGAAGTTATCTGAAGTCATAGCTTATACATAAGTGAATAGGACTTGACCAGTAAGAGTTATGAGATACAGCCTAGGAAACCAAAGGGAAGGAAGGCCCTGAACCTCCATTGAGCGCACATGGAGGGAGGGAGCAGAGGTTGATATTATTTGTGCCTTCCTGGTCCTGGTCTGTCAGCATCCTGTACAAAAGCAGCAGCCAGGGAACAGGACCCCAAGCATAGAATCCCTCTCAATGCAGGATGAGATGCTATTGTCAAGACCCAGGGATATAGTTCAACTGCTTCTATGATGGCCACAGGTGCTCTAGAGTCCATGTCAATGTCATGTTGAATCCAAAAGTGCCAATTGTGCTCTTAAAAAAGCTGGGGTAGGTCAGCCAAAAACAGACCTGCACTTTCCTGCTGCTTGAATGATTTTTAGCTTGGCAGCACTGGGTCTTAATTGTGAGCCCAGATTTGTCTGATATCTGTGCATAAGCCAGCAGATATCTGCACACAGCCGCTCCCCCACCCAGGGGCTCCATGTGGCACAAGGCCCTGCCTTCTCTACATTTTCTACAGATAACATCAAGAGCAAGAGTTTTGTGAGAGACTTTCTGTCCCAGGGATGCTAATGAAAGGGGGGGTCACTAATTGATAATTATGTGACTCTGGCATCTACTTATCTGAAAGTTTTTGTACCCAAAGCATTGGGAATATATGTATGAGTTGCATGGCAATTTAAGGTACAAAAATAAACAAAATTGTCAGTTATTTTAGTGATGAAAAACAGAATATTTATTTTGATATAAGATTTCTATGTGTCAAAAGTCCAAGGTCCCAATACACATTTCTAAACAATCTGTGAAACTTTCATGTATCATACAGTCCATCACTATTTAATCAGCCTTTCCCTAAAGGCTCCCCCTCCATGTCTACCTCTTGTTCTACTTTCTTTGAGGAGCATTGGAGTAGAGGGTAAAGGGAAGGTGGGTCTGGCCGAAGAGCTAAATAGGGCACTGGGGAAACTATGGAATTATACAGAAAGGACTAGGAGCCATGCCTATCAGTGCCAGAGAATGAGTTATAAATATGGAGTGTGGGAAGGCTGTGAGGGGTAGTGTTAGACCAAGAGACATAATGGTGAGCTTTTTAATTAGTATATCTTGCTCTGAAATAAAAGGGAGTTTTATTTCATGTGTCATACACATGTGAAGAGATACATATGACAATGAGGAGTGGAAGAGAGAGCAACAGAGAACATTATATCCATGTGAATGACAGGAATAGATGTAGGGACAGTGCTTCAAGATTCTCTCTCTTTCTGTTTTTTTTTTTTAATTGTTGTGTTTGTTTGTTTGTTTTGAGGCAGGGTTTCTCGGTGTAGCCCTGGCTGTCCTGGAACTTGCTCTATAGACCAGGGTGGCCTTGAAATCACAGAGACCCACCTGCCTCTGCCTTGTGAGTACTAGGATTAAAGGCATGTGCCACCACTGCCTGGTATTCTTCAAGATTCTTTAATCACCCAACTTCCCATAAATCGGATATTATTCAAAATATAAAGCAAAGAAATAAAGCAAAGCAAAGAAAATTAGATTGTTGATCCATATATAATGGTGTAATGTTTGATAATTATACTTATGTGCACAAGAACTACTCTAAGCATTCCCTCCAGAACACTTCCGAGCACTTTTATTAGTACTTCATACCAACTTCAAGGACCTCAAGCCTCTATCTGACATCTGTTTTAATTTTATCATATGTAGTTGTTTTTGATGTGTAAGTGAAAATGTGTAAGAGGAATTCAAGATTTTTTCCTCATTTTTCTCTAGATAAAATAATAATTGCTATTAGGGTGTGTGTGTGTGTGTGTGTGTGTGTGTGTGTGTGTGTGTGTGTGTGTGTTTTACTGGCATGAGTTGGTCCTCCTTAGTTACAATGAAATTCTGTAATCATGGCAAATATCCCTTAAAGGACTACAGTATCTAACCACTGGTAATGAACACATTGGAGGGGAAGCAGGGCTGAGGGGACAAAATCTTATCTCCTGCACAGTTCTGAAGACTAAATGCACCTGGAAAGTTCATAACGTAAGAGGACATAAGCTCACACCACTAACCAAGAAGCGTTCTGCAACTGGTCCCCACTTGCAAGGGAAAAATTCATCTGTTCCAATAGAGTCTCACTGAGTATTTTAACCACACTTCTGGGCAGGCCTCATTCCCAGAAGTATATGGTCAACACCAAGCAAATTAAATATCTTTGTCTTAGAGTTTCCATTGCTGTGAAAAGACACCATGACTGTGGCAACTCTTACAAAGGAAAATATTTAAATTGGGTAATTTACAGTTTCAGAGGTTTAGTCCATTACCATTATGGTGGGACATGGTGGCATGCACTCAGAAACGGTGCTTGAGAAGAAGCTGAGAGTTCTACTTCTTGATCCATAGCCATAGGAAGTAAACCATGTCACTGGGCATAGCTTTAACATAGGAGACCTCAAAGACCACCACCACAGGGACACACTTCCTCCAACAAGGCCACAGCTATTCCAACAAAGCCACACTTCCCAATAGTGCCACTCTTTTGGGGGGCCATTTTCTTTTAAATCACTATACTCTATTTTATATAGATTTGTTTGGATATTTTTTATCTTATTAGTCTATTCCTTATTTATTCTTGTTTATGATTGTTTGTTTGTGTGTGTGTGTGTGTGTGTGTGTGTGTGTGTGTGTGTGTATTGTGCTTTGGGTAGAGAGAGAAATTGAGTGGAATTGGGCAGTTAAGATCTGCAATGGGTTCAGTCAGGGAAAATCTGGGAGGGGTTGAGAGTAAGCATGATCAAAATATATTGTATGAAAACAATTTTTTTCAATGAAAAGGGTAAGGCTGTTGTAGGAAATTACCCTGTAGCCACGGAGGAGGCAGCACACAGAGCCTGACCAATGAGAATGATTAATGCTGAACAGATGGGGAGACAGGAAACCCAACCCAGCATGGACTCTGAAATGCATGCTGAAGTCTTGGCAATATTCTAGACCATCTCTGAGCATGCAAGAAGTGAAGGAGCTGTCTCTATGATATAGGCAGTTCAGTTCAACATGTATTTAGGAGCTGTGCCTGTCATGTAGGCAGTTCAGTTCTACATATATGAAGGATCTGTGTCTATGATGTAGGCAGTTCTGATCGACATGGATCTCTGTGATGCACCAGAATAAGAACATGTCTAATAATCCCAACTGGACTACAAACAGCAGCAGCCTGGAATAGCCAAATACAAGACCACAACATTCTCATCAATGGATAAATAAATGTAGAAATCCCACATGTATAGATTCATACACGCCTACCAAAGGGCCTTATCTGATCAGATGAGCTGAACCAAAAAATACAGGAAGGGTGGGGCTCCTCCCAGGCCAGGGGACAGAGCGGCCCTTGTACAGTCACTCACATTGCCCCTTATCCAGTGCTAGAGACAGCAGTGTTATATTTAGACAAGGCCCTGACTCTCACGTCCCAAACCAATGGGTTACAGACTAGCCTCCTCATGCCTCATTTTTTCCAAAAGCAAAAGACCAGAAAAACAAGCCCCACTCCAAAAAAACCCAATAGCAAACCCACAAACAAGCACACTACAGAAACGATAATAATGAGGTGAAAACAGCAGCCATAGAGAACAGGGATGGGACTGGAGTCCCCGTCTCTCCATATGCACTGTTTGGTTTTGTTTTATTGTTTGAGATTTCAATTTGGAGATAAGTGGTAATTACAGGCTCTACATAGCTACTGCATGCCTTGCCTGTGACTATTCCAGGGCTGAGTGTTATGACTAATTGCAGCACCCACGCAGCCTCAAGGCAGGCGACGGGGAAATGTTCTCCTCAGAGACATTTGTGTCCTATAAGGAACGGTACAGCTGTTATCATTCTCAGATTACTACCAGGCCACACCCTGTGTGCCAGCCCAGCAGTGAGAGAGGAATACACGGTCTTAGATCTTGAAACCCAGTGATTCACCAGGGCGGCGTGTGGCAAAGTCCTGACAAAGGCATTGTACACACTAGAAGTTTATCACGAAGTTCTTGCATGGTCAAATTATCTATGAGATCCTGGTAATTCCAATAAGACACAAAAAAGCAGCTGAAATTCATGACAACTCAGAGGAAAGGGCGCAGGCTGCGTAACACTTCCAACATTCACATACTTTTTTTTTTTTTTTTGACAAATTTAATTTCACTGTGCTTTAAAGCAAATAAATTGAAGATTTCAACTACAGTTCCAATGCATTCCAATTGTTTGACTATGTGATCTTTGACATGTGTATCAGTTTTAATATAAATTTAAGTGTTTTAGTAGTTTTAGGTTTGTAATGAATTTGAAAAGGGAGGTACAGACTTCACATATGCTCACTTCCCCCACATAGGCACCGTCATTCCCACTATCAACACTCCGTCAGGAGTGGTTAAAACTGGTACACTGTAGCAGACATCATTGTTGCCAACAACTGTGGTAATAGTACATCCCAGTGCTTAATGTCCTGTAGGCTGTACAACAAACAAAGGTGCAATGGCACACACTTAGCACAATTAGTATCCCATATGCCCTTGTACTGTCCTACAAATCCCTTGTAAGATACAAGCTTGTCCAGTTTCTCTCCCCTTAATCCCAGGCACCCCTGATCTCCTTTACTTTCTCCATTATCTTCTCCTTTCCAAAAGTTAGTTGGAAGGATACAGCATGTAGCATTTTGAGACTGGTGTCTTTAGTTTAGTAATACACACAGTTAACAGCCCCTTGTGTCCTGACCTAGCTCGATTCATTATCTCTTCTTAGTGCTGAATAAAGTTTTTCATTGTCTGCATGTGAATGGTACAAGAATTTTCAAAGCAAAAGTAGAGTGGTTCAAATCTGAGGAATGTACGATTTGTTCAGTGCGGCTATAAAAGCTGCTCAGGGTGCACGGGCACAGCATGAGTCCAACAGGAACAGCGCTAGATGAGCTGAGAACAAAGAGCAGAACTCAAAGTACCACCAGCTTAGTTTGTCACTTCTTTCCCAAGTCCTTGATTCAGCACAGCCTGAAGCCTGGGCAGGCAAGGGCTGGAAGAAAGAAATCTGGAGAGGCACCATGAACCTACCACCAACCCTGCCCAATCCTGGCAGATAAAAAAAGGAAGGAAGGAAGGAAGAAAGGAAGGAAGGACGAAAGAAAGGAGGAAAGAAAGAAAGAAAGAAAGAAAGAAAGAAAGAAAGAAAGGAAGAAAGGGAAGGATGAGAATGCACAATAAGTGAAATAAACTACTCATAAGATGGGTCCTCAGCAGAATCACAAAGCCTAAGTATATGTCAGTGGAATTATCCCATCTGAGTGTCAGAGAAAAATATTTGTCAAAAACGAAGGCTTGGGAACCTACTGAACTGTAGGAAGAGGTCTAAGGTTCATGTCAATAGGATTCTAGAAAGAAGCGACCATTTCAAGAGCTAATGGCAGGAAACTTCAAAAAGTTGGCAAAGGACACAAACGTACGTGTTCTCGAAGTTTAGCAAACCCCACACAACGTGATGACACTGCACACTCTTGGACATCATGATCTAAGTTATCTTAAAACTGAGGACAAAGAAAGACATCTTGAGAGCAAACAGAGAAAACCACATTTCTCATGACACAGCAACATAGGAAATGCCTAGGAAAGTGATGTGAAGTACTGCGAAGAATTTGTACATACAGTGAATATATCCTAGCTGTGGGTTAAATGAATGAGATATCCTTCCATAGATTCCCATGTTAGACACCTCGACCTCAGCTCAAGCATGATTTCAGAAGGTCTGGAAATGTATGGGAGGTGAGGCCTATCCAGAACAAGGAGGTCACTGGGGGCAAGTCTTTAGGGGCAAGTCTTTGGCTCTTTCATGCCTCTGGTGCTTCCTGTCTAAAACCAGGTGAAGCAGCTGTTGCTGACACCATGTCCTACCAAACACACACACCCAATGATGGACCAACTCCTCAGAAACTGTAGCTACAGTAAAACCTTCCTCCCTTTAGCTGCTTATAAGAGCTGTTTTGGTCACAGCAATGACAAGTCAACTATTATATTCCTTCATAGATAAGCTGAAAAAATAAAAGACATTCTCAAATGAATGGAGATAGAAATTCATTGCCAACAAAAGGGTTCTACAGAATCGCTACATCAAATTCTTAAGATATGACAGAAACAGCAATGAACATGGCACATAAAGAGGAAAAGGAACCTGGTAACACCTTCCGTGCCATAGTGTATGTATTCTTGACCTTAGTTCTTGACTGTGTTCACAGAGCACAAGGCACAGACGATGCCATGTGAATACATGAGTTGAGCATTCCTTTCGTGAGATGACGGGCACCAGCAGTGCTTTGGATTTCTGAGGTTTGGGGTTTTCTAAAATATCTGTACATTTAAAAAAATACTGTTTCGCTCAAAGTGTTTTACATCATACAGAATTTCAGGTTTGGGATTAGAAATGCTTTACCTGTATGCTACATTCCACATAAATGGTAAAATAGTAATGTATGTAAAATATCAAAAGCGTGTACATTTTCCACACTAGTAAATTCACAGACGTTTTAAAGGTTTTCTAAAGGAAAAAAATAAAATGAAAAACAAAACAAAAAACCAACCTACCATAAACAAACAATTGTGGAGATAAGTAACCTGAAGACATTCAGTTGAAAGTTCCTTTTCTCCTGGGGGGGAGGGATGCTGTTCAGTGTTGAGCCACATGCTTAACATGCATAAGGCCCTAGTTCAGTCCCCAGCAACACGAACAGTAACAAATTACTTTGAATTCGTAGTTGGGAGCACTAGGGAAAAGGGGTTTTCAGGCCCATGTAGTTTCAGTGGGAAATGCAACTGAATACTTTACACTAAAAAAAATTCAATTCTGTAAAATCATTTCTAAAAACAGAAAAAAAGGCAGCCACACTTTACAAATTATCACATAAGACTATTATTAACAAAATGACAAAAAACAGAAAAAATAAGTAAGAATAGAAACCAACATATCAATGGCCTTTGGGAACATATATAAAAAGCTTAAGAAAAACAAGCAAGTAGAATCAGGGATACATACATCATATAAATGGCTTGATCACAGAAGTACAAGGCTGGTTCAATATTTGAAGCTTGATTAATGTAATTAATTACACTAAAGCAAAATGATTTAGTTCAATGTCAAAAAATAAAGAAGAAAATAAAACTCACCTAGTCTATAAAAAGACATCTATAGGGGGCTGGAGCGATGGCTCGGAGGTGAAGAGCACTGGATGCTCTTCCAGAGGACTTGAACCCAATTCCCAGCACCCACATAGCAGGTCACAGCTGTCTGTCATTCCAGTTGCAGGGAACATAACACCCATGGCAAAACACCAGTGCACATAAAATAAAAATAAATATAATAGCAAAATCTATAAAACATCTACAGTTGATACTTTTGTTGTTGTTGTTAAAAGACTGAATGTTTTCCCCATAACATTAGGAACAAGATAAGGATGACAGTCAGTACTCTCACCCAACCTAAACACTGGGAAACAGGAAGAGAAAAGGTTTAAAATAAATAAAGTTTAGACTAGGGGCATGAAGCCACACCCATTTTCTAGACAGCCATATAAATTCACAAAGAATCTTCAATAATACGAATCCACAAAATTAATAACTTTAACAAAGGAAGAAGATAAGGTCTGCATACAAAATCAATTAAATTTCTATACTATCAATCAACAATTTCAAATTGGGATTTTAGAATATCTCTTACACTTTTGGTTCCCTAAAGAAAAAATATTAAGGTATAACACTGATAAAATTTATAAATGAAGCTGGCGGGGGAAAGAGGGTGACTTAGGAAAATGGTGACAATTATTCATGGGCTGGGAGACTGAAATTGCTTTACAGATTTCACATAATTACAGACATTGTCAATGTGATTATTTTGTAGATGTAGACTAACTTATTTAGTAATCTGTGTGGAGAAGCAAAGGAAAAACAGTCAAGATGGTTTTGAAAAACAAAGAATGATCAGAGTATTAGACTACACCATTTTAAACATTACTATAAAGTTATAATATTCAAGCAGTCTTGTATTTGTGAGGAACATCTATGAGTCATTAAACACATCTATCAAGAAATAAACCTACATGAATATGGCCAGGTGATTATTTGATAAAATATGAAGGAATTAAGAAAATAACCATAAATGGTCCTTTCAATTGGTAGAATGACTGAATCCTGTGCTAAAAGGGAAAGGGGGAGAAAGTGGAGAAGGAAGAGAACTTTGACCCAAATCCACATCTTATACAAAGATTCACAAAATGAGATGCATATAAGGAAACATAAAACAAACTCTTCCTATTTAGGAATAGGTAAGTGTTCTTAGGCATGGTACCTACACATCTAAGACATAAAGTTCAAAGAGAACAAATGTCTTCCATTAAAATTTCTATTCTTCTGAACAAAATGATTTTTTAAAAAATGAAAATGCAAGCTACAGACTGGGATAAACAGATTCTCAAATCACAGACAGGGCCTAGGAACTGTATTCACATTACATAGAGAAACTTCAAAAACAATATTTTCAAAAAAAAAAAAAAAAAGCAAAGGACTTAGTTGCATTCTTTTACTAAATAGATGCATGGATGGCAAAGAAATGGAAACTATTAGTCATCAGGGTAGGCATATTCACCCTAGCAACACACAAACACATACCTGCAAGAATGCTAACAGCAGCTCTGTAGCACTAACTCAGATTGGTGGACCCATATGATACACTATTGCTGAGCATCAGTGAAGAGTAAACTCTCTCTCTCTCTCTCTCTCTCTCTCTCACACACACACACACACACACACACACACACACACACACACACACAATGATAAATGAAATGGTAAATAAAGGCTAAAAGGGATACTCGGTGTCAGCTAGCTTTAAATCAGCTAGAAGCAAGATAGAGTCATCAGAGAGGAAGGAGCCTCAATTGAGAAACTGCCTCCACAGACTGTAGGCAAGCCGGTAGAAGTTTCTTAATTAATGATTGATGTGGGAAGACCCAGTCCATTGTGGGTTGTGTCACGACTAGGCTGGATCCTGTACTTTAAGGAAGCAGACTGATCAAGCTGCAGTGAGCAGCACTCTTCCATGGCTTCTAGGAACCAGGCTTCTGCATCAGCCTGGTTGAGTTTCTGGTTTGATTTCCATCAAAGATGAACAATGATGTGGAAGTAAGTGTAAGTCAAACAAACCCTTTCCTGCCCAAGTTGCCATGGTCAGTGTTTCACCACAACGAAAACAACCCTAAGACTTACATGCCACAAGATTTTAGTTGTGTGGCATTCTCAAAGTCACAGTGAGGAAGGAACAGCCGAACTAGGAGTTGTCAGGAAGACTGTGAGATGGGAATGTGGGGGATCACAGGCATGTTCTTCACTCTGACTATAAACGCAAATCTATAATGCATTAACAAACATACACAGGTATTGAACATACAGGACTTTATAAATCAACTGCATACTATGTTAAGTTTAAAAAATAAAAATTTAAAAACAAGAACTCATTCAAGTATCTGTCTTTACAATTAATATCCATGAAAAACTATCTTCCCCTTAAAGTCACTGGACACAATGACAGTCATCGTTCACAATGGAGATAGTGAGTACTCTTTGGCTTGCCAGGACTCCTTAAATATCAAATTTGCACCTTTTAACTTGCTTCTTATAAAATGGAAAAGGTATATTATTTATTTATAATTTACATATTATCATATACATATTAATGTCTCTCTAACTCATTCACAGTAGCTAACATAACATAAATTATATAGAAGCAGATATTGTCCTGCATCGTTTAAAATGCAAGAAAAATTTTGTACATGTTTATCACAGACATAATTTTTAAATAATTTTCAATCCGTGTGTGATTGAACTGAAAATGGAGAACCAGCAGATATAATGGATATAGTGTACTCATTTTCTCAACCTGTTTTTAAGAATAATACAAAATACTTGTAAAAAGTCAAAATGGATTGTCTTGCTGTGGATAATGATACTATACAAACACAGCCCTACCTAGTAGGAAGTGTGGCAGATCTAAATTCATATCTATACCCATAGATTATTTCATACCTCAGCCCTCATCAGAGAAATTCCTTTGTGTAGTAGACTAGGCAGTTAATGAAGAAACCCCTAACTAGTCAAAGTGCAGAGAACAAGAGTCACCGGAATGCTCCACAATAATTGAGCTCAGAGACCATCTTGGTAGCCGACATGAATTATGAGAGCCACAGGTTGGAATGCACTGGAGTAAAACAGTGTCTTCTGGACATGACAGACCACCACTCTCATAAATGCAACTGTTATGGTTGCCTGCATGAGACATGAATAAGACCATTTGTAGAATTACATGATTCTGTATCTTAAATATAAATCTCACCTTGGGAAGGCAGCTGCAAATTGTTTTGGTGGTTATTCACTGACTCAACAGGAAGACAATGAGTCTAATGAGTCTTCTTGTCCAGATAGAATGAAAAAATAGGGTTTTTTTTTTGTGGGTGGTTTTTTTTTTTTTTTTTTTTGTTCATAGCACATGTGTTCTTGAGCTTTACCCTGCTTCCTACTTCATCTACACTTAACTCTCTCACCAGGTTTCACACAATGGCTTATTTTTTTTTTTTTAATCAGTGCTACTCCTGGCTCCTTGTACCTGCAGCTCATTTAGTCAAGTTAGACTGGCTGCATTATAAGGTTCATTTTGTCTTCATTTTCTTGGAGGAGAAAGGGGCTTAGAAACTTTACACCCAGTTGAGCTATTGACAAGTGATGACTGATCAGGAAGAGAGAGTTAGTTTTCTTTAAGAATATGGCCCCTGGTAAGACTTCCATCTATCCTGGCATCACAAACTAGACTCAGTGGATGTTATTATTTTTAAAATGGGGTAGTAGAGATATGAAGTTGAAAGAGGATTTAGGGGGCATAGGTAAATCAAGGAGGAGATGGAGATAGTGAGGGTAGGTGGGATCAAAATACATCATAAGCACATTTGACAATGCATCTCCTCTAAGTGTGCCAACTGCATCAGGGATTCAGAATTGGATGAACCATGAACATGAACAGACGTCAACTGGTTCATGGCAGTGCTTTTTCTTTTCGCTGTCTAGAGTTTTGGGCCATCCATGAGGGAACAGTGCTTCTAAGACTACACCTGTTCCTCCTCTGTCCTCACTTCACACACTTTCCCTCAGGGACTGGCAGCTATGATGGTTGAAGAACACCATGCTTCAACTCAGAAGACAGGGATAGATTTCATAGACTACAGTAACAGCTCTATGACTTGAATTATGAGAATCAGGGTTTATGCCCCCCCCAGTCCTCTGTTGAAGCCTAATGCCCTAGATGATACTATTTGGAGGTAGATCTTGAAGGAGAAACACAGGCCATTGGTGAAGAGTCTAAAAATGTGATTAGTACCCTGTAAGAACAGACACCAGTGAGGTGGTTCTTTGTCTATTTCTGTCTCAGTCTCTATCTTTGTTTATATCCATCTCTCCCATTTTATGACATGAATAAGGATGCCATCTGTAAGTTAGTGTCAAGATTTGAGTGAAAATGGCCCTCAAAGTCTCACAAGGAGTGACACTATTAGGAGGTGTGGCCTTTTTTTGAAGAAGTATACCACTGGGGGTTAGCTTTGAGGTTTCAGAAGCTCAAGCCAGGCCTAGTGGCTCACTGTATCTTCCTGCTGCCTGTGGATCCAGGGGTAGAATTCTCAGCTACCTCTCCAACACTACATCGGCCTGCATGCTGCCATGCTTCCCACCATGATGATAATTGACTAAACCTCTGAAATGTAAGCCAGCCCCAATTAAACGTTTTCCTTTATAAGAGACAGTATGGTCATGATGGCTCTTCACAGCAACAAAACCCTAACTAAGACAGGAGGAAGGTTCTCACCAAAAGTCAGAACCAACCACTTTGGAGCTGTGATCTGGGGCTTCATATCATTCACAAAGTATGAGAATGAATATTTGTTGTTTAGCCTACGATATTCTTAGTCATTTTAGACCGTCAGAAAACTGAGTTAAATACATGGTAGAACAACGAGCAAAAGTACAACATCCCTAGTTCAATATGAACCTCTGATAAACAATGAAGAGTTAGGATATGTCTTTAATTTTAAGTCTTGCTTTTCACCTCAAATTCTCACTTAATTGGGCAATACTATATGTTGACAACTCTAGGACATGGGCCTGTGTGTGTGTGTGTGTGTGTGTGTGTGTGTGTGTGTGTGTGTGTGTAAGAGAGGGGGAGAGAGAGAGAGACAGGGACAGAGAGACTTGTGTGGAAGTGCAAATGTAGGCGTATAGGTGAGAACAGGTGTCTTCTATGCATCTCCACTTTCTTTTTTCAGACAGGATCTCTCACTGAATATGAAACTCACTGAGTATGCTAGACTGGCTAACCATCCAGCTCCTGAGGTTCTTCTGTTTACACTCTGCCTTCTCTACCAACAACGGAGTCACAGGTGCACATGACTATGTCCAGTTTTCTCCATGGGTACTAGAGATTCAACCTCAAGTTCTTGCCATTTGTGCAGCAAGTCTTTTACCAACTGAGTCATCTCCTTAGCTTCCAGGCCCTGGGAAAATTCTTAATCCTCCATGTCACAGTATCCTTAGGGAAGAGGAAGGTGAGACCTACCCAATTGATAGGCGATAAGAATGAGACAGGCAGTGTCAGTTTCTGCTGTGGCTTTAGCAACCTTTAATCAGAGTTAGTCTCTGGCCCACTTGGTGATCTCCAAGGTCTATTCAGGAGCATGGACTCCCTGCAGGCACCCAGCCGCTGCTTAGCACTCCAGGCAGGCCCTACACACAAGCGCTCCATTGCATTCTCACTCTATATGAAAGCTGGCACTTTGATCCTTACCCCAAACTGATGGCTGAAATTACAGACCTGCTTTGACAACCATCATGGCCCAGGGAGTTGGCAGCTCTGGCTGTAGGCTGGTTCCACCACTCTGGCTATGTGACTCAGAATGAGTCTCGATGAAGTGAGGCTTGTCCTGTCCTCTGAAGAAGATCAAGCATGTATGATGGTATACACACCATGCTTGCAAAGGCATTCACAAAGTACTCTTCAAACTTCTCATGGGCTCATGACCAACCAAGTCATAACACACAGAATACAAAAGTCCCTTTCCTTCCCCAATTTGGACCTGCAGTGGGTCTCTGCTCCTTCAATCTCCCAACCTACAGCCTCCTTCCTGAGGCAGCTCAGAACTCCTTTATCCTCCTTCTAAGCCATACTGCCATAGCCTAAGCTCTTGTCTCCCAGCATCCCCTGACTGCTACCAGTGCTGATTTTCTAAGAAGGGTTCCAATAATCTCTCACACATCCAGTGCCTCTGGCCAAGGCTCCTGATGGGCTATACAACTGTGTGGCCCCTAGGAGAGCTCCTGCCCAGATATTCTTTCTGCTGGCCTCCCTTCATGCAATGCCAACTATCTTGCCATCCATAAATAAATAACTCTCATCAGATGCCTCTGTTCCTTGCTCCTGTCATGCTACCGTGCCTCTTCTACTGAACCCAGCACAGGTAGCCAGCCCCATGCTCTTGAGTCTGATACTCAGTGGAGCCCTGTGCCCACAGCAGTGTGATTCCACAAACACTTAAACTGCCCCATCAACCAATTATCACACTACATGCACAATAGGAAATTCTGAGTAAACCTTTCCAGCAGGCTACCAAATGGATCAGAGTACTGAGGCCTGAACAAACAACTTCAAATAATTACCTTTTAGTGCTAAGGACAGTGATGCCCCTCCTTTGAGGTACCCAAATATGTCCTCCTTTCAATAATTGGAATAAAGAAAATTATGATTTCCCTTATGCTCAGCTTGTCAGAAATACTGAGACAAAACTGATGCTCAGTCATAGCACAAGGCTCTCTTCACTCTGTTTGTTTGTTTGGCACGTTTTGCTGTTTCTATTTATATGGCCATCCTTGCATATGGGCCCCATTAAAGCCTTGGGGAAACAGATGGGGTATAAAAAAGAATAGCAGCAGAGAAGCTGGAAGATGGTGTGGAGAGACACCCATTGAGAAAGTGCTGGGAAATAGGATGTTAACGTGAGCAGGATCGCCTCATCTCCATCTGAAGTGGAGAAGCAGTGATTGTTCAAGGTCCACATTTACACTGAAAAAAAAAATACAATCAAACACAAACACCAATCTTCAAAACACAATAGAAGGCCAAGTCACAATGCCATTATATGTCTCATGTGCTGCTGGCTACCAGAAGACAAAGGACCATTTCTTTTCCTTGGAAATCTGGCTATTGATCTCTGGGACACGTTGGTTCCATGGGCTAAGCAGACTGGAACAACCCAGTACCAACCCCTATCACTAGGGGATCTTCCTAGCATAGGTCATGTGAATTCCAAAATGTCACATTTCAAGGAGCCTACTTCAGAAAACAAAACAAAATAAAACCTATGAACATCATTGAAAGATTTGTATTCAGTCTTCCTTTAAATCTTGTCTTAAGCAAAAAGTTTAAGTGTTCTCTCACCCAAAGAGATAAGCATGACTACAAAGAGAAAGGGCAGTGAGGAGTAAACTCGGATGCAAGGTTGTCTTGCTCAAGTTAAACTGAAGCTTGTCCACAGCACCTTGAACCTCTGGGGCTCCCATCCTAGACTATGTCCCAGTAACAACACTAACCACTAATATGTGAATGGCACTTCCCCATAGCTACAGCCATGACTTTCTGGCCCTCCCTGCATGGGTACACTAACCTTCTGAGGAAGCCCTGGGTTACTTCCCCTAGCAGAGGCCTCCCTTGAGGTTTGAATGTCTGCCCCTCTTGCCACATCTCACCAATAACAACAGCATGCAGCCTGTATGACTGCAACCAACTATGTGTTCCTTCTCAAAAGCCAAGTCACCAACATCTAGTACTGAAGCCAGCCTCAGTGGAGGCTAGGTTAATGTTAAGGTGGGTGTGACTCATCAGCCAGATGACCCGCACAAGGAATACTAAAACTAGGAAGAAGAGACTTTGGCTCGAAGAAAGAATTGAGCCACTTGAGAATTAGAGCCACAAAGTAAGACTGGTACTTCACTCTGTGTATGTGGGAGGAGAGGGCTAAGCCCCACACGCCATACCGCTTGGAAACAAGGTGCCCTTATAAGGAAGGTTCCTGTCTTTGTAAAGAAAGCTACCAACACACATCAGATCTCAAATCAAAACATTTATACATAAAATTCAATATGTTTCATACAAATTAAAATGGGGGGGGGGGCTGTCCAGCCAATGTAATTCCTGTGCGTAGCTGGTGGAATGCATGATGGCCTGTATGTCCCTTAAAACATTAAAAGCATATCAAATATGTGACCCAGTCCTTCCTCTCCCAAATACTCACCTAAAAGGAAGAGAATATGTATCACATAAAGCCTGTATGTGAATGGTCACAGTAGTTTTATCTATAATAGGAAACCTGGAGATCATCCAAATATCTGTCAGCTGGAGAATGGTTAGACAAAGTGTTGCAAGTCGGTGCATGGATCAGTGCCTGTCAATAAAGACTGTGAAGCCCAGAAGTACCACATGAGAGTAAATATAAAAACCATTATGTTCAATAAAAAAACATAACAAAAACAGAGTACTGCTATATACAGTGCCACATACATCACCCACATATAGACTGATAGCAGCACCAGACTGAGCAATGGGAGGAGGAACAGCAGAGGTGTGTACCAGAATTTCTGGCTGCAAGAAAAACATTTCACATGGTGGCTGTGGCGATGAAGCACACATTCATTTTTCTGAGATGGCAAAAATAAACTGGATGTATCTGGGCCTTATGCTTTAATCATAAATAATTGGTCCTTTAGCCATAACTATTCCCAAAGCCCTTTGTACTCACCCAGCTCACAGACCTGGTCATAATTATGTGTTAGAAATTATCTCTCACTTCTACATTATGGGCTTAGTCAGGATAGGCATGCACAAAGTGCAACATATAGATGAATTACTTTAAAAATAATTATGATACAATTACTAAATAGTATCTTAAATAGTCAACATTAGTTAAAATGGATCATTTCTTTATTAAGTCTTCACAATATACCAAGAAACATGACAAAAAAAACCCCCACTAAAACAAAGACAACCAAACGACACGATTGATATCCAAATTTTATCTTGAGATG
Source organism: Phodopus roborovskii (assembly GCF_943737965.1). Classification (NCBI taxonomy): domain Eukaryota; kingdom Metazoa; phylum Chordata; class Mammalia; order Rodentia; family Cricetidae; genus Phodopus; species Phodopus roborovskii. The sequence goes on from NW_026126547.1 coordinate 6,175,679, forward strand.
TACAATGCCTGGATTCTATTGCTGCAATAAATCACCATGTCCAAAACCAACCCAAATAAAAGGGATTTATTTCATCTTACAGCTTGTGGCTCATCATCCAAGGAGGTAAGGAGTGGGAACTTGAGGTAGGAACTGAGGTAAAAGCCATGAAGGAACACTATTCACTGGTTCCTTGTGGCTTGCTCATACACCCAGGACCACCTGCCTAGGGATGGCACCATTCACAGTAGGCTGGACCCTTTTGTATCAATCATCAACCAAGAAAATGCCCTACAGCTTGCCTATAGGCAATCTAGTAAAGGAATTTCTCAATTGAGGCTGCTCTTCAAAGACATATCTAGCTGGTGTCAAGATGATCAAAAACCAACCAGTGCAGGAATGTAACTCCATGATGTTCTTGTCATGTGTGAGGCCTCGGGCTCTATCTGTAATACTGCTGCCTCAAAGTTTTCAAAGGTTGTCTTCACTTCCTTTGTCTTTTTTTGTTGTTTGTATTTATCTGAATTTTATTTTGTTTGTTTTTGCTTCTCCTTTTAACTTAAACATTATTTTATAAAATTACTTACTGTGTGACTTTTTTTTTGGACTTAGGAAGACTTTATTTACAGAAAAACCATTTTACACAAAAAGTAACTAAATTACTCTGGAAGTATTTTTACACAATAGATTTTGTTTCATGCTGGCTATACAATGTAGAGCTGCAAAGGCTTTATACCTATTTCATATTGCTGATTACTCAGAGAGTGCTGAGCCCATCAACAGCTTGCCTGCAACCTGGGCTCAACTGCCTTTTCTCTAAGCAACATGGATGAAGCATGTGAAATGGATTAAAAATTACAGCAAAGTGGATATTATTAGGAACTACATGAGGATAACAAGTGTAAATGGACTGTCCCAAACTGAGCTAGCTACTTTGTCACTTTTCAGTGTCTGAGGGTTTTGTTGTCCTTTGTTATTAACAGTAGGCAAGCTTTCACCATTTTGAGAATGTTTACATAAACAACAATATAAACTCATGTAAAGAAAATGACCACATATAATTCCCTGCACATAGAAAAAAAAAAAAAAAAACAACTATCAGAACACCTTGTGCCAGTCCCACCTTCTGTGGGATTTGATTATAAATCTCCTCTTTGGCCCCGATGGATATTATTAATGGATCCTCAATGGGGTCTTGACAGAGTTGCTTTGGGAAAAGGCAATCCAGCTGATTGCTCCATGCAAAGTCCCAAATAGATGTTTTATAGTAACTGCTCCAACCACCCTCCTCCCAGCAAGGTTTGGACTTAGTGATTTGTTTCTAACCAACAGAATTCAGAGCTATCATGTGTGACTTCTGAGGCTAGGTCACAAAAGTCTTTACAGCTTTCTCCTTCATGTTCCCAGGCTGTGAGAACACCCAAGCACACAGAAAAAGATGATCTCATGGCACAGAGCTGAGGCATCCCACTGAAAGTTAGCAGGGATGGAGCCATCTAGCTATTTCATATAAATAACTCAACATAGCTGCTCCAACAAGAGAACTATTATCACATTTGGAAATGCTGTTCCTGGTGCCAACTGCACAGTTCTGGGACACTGATATTAAGTGATAGATCACTACTATCTGTAGTCTCAAATCCAGTCACTTTGTTTGGTGACCTGATGTGATTTCATCACAGTAAGCAACAATCACATACACATGCAGGCTACCTACACAGACCCAGCCCCTCGGTGCTTCACAATCCAGCACAAAGACAGGTAACTGAGCAAGGTGGGCTTCTTCATCACTCTTGATTTAGCTGATGCTTGTTAGTTTGGAGATAGGATCTTCCTCTGTAGCCCACACTGCCCCGGAAGCACACTATATAGGCCAGTCTGACTTTGAACTCATAGATCATCTGCCTCAGCCTCCCCAGTACTAAAATAACAGATGTGAATCATAATGTCTGGCTTACTTCATTGTCTTTAATCAGTACATTGGCCATTCTCCATCTGGATAGTAGAGAATGAAATGCCTTCCTGTACAGTCATGAGCTTTGTGAAATGTATCAAGTATCATTACATAGACCCCAGTAGTAACAGTAATAGCCTAAATAACAATATTGACAGAGAGAATTCTATATAGAAGGCAAGACCCCAGACAATCCACACCTATAAGCAAGCTTGGAATAGACTTGCATATGTAGAATGCAGTAGACTCTAATGCTCCAGTTCAAGCAACTCATCCCAGTATAATGACTCATTTCTATCATTTCAGATCTCCTACACTCACCCCTAAAAACTCCCCTCCAAGACTCTTCCCACCACAGTCAGAGTTCCTATAGTCAGGAAGAACCAGCTGAATAGAGTCCCTTCTGGTACAGATGGTGTGGCCAAAAACAGACAGCTGAAGTTAGGCACTGCTAAAGAGTATATAGTCTTATTCTGCTCTTTCCTAGGGCCACAAGCTTACATAACACATCCTCTCAAAGACCAGTTAAAACAACCTTCTATGTTCTGTACACACACACACACACACACACACACACACACACACACACACACACAAATAAGCACACCCCTCACAGGACTAAGCACTTTTAAGACACTGAAAAAGGCAGTAATGTAGCTGAGCAATTGCAGTCAGTCCCCACTGCCTGGCTTCTCAGCTAGAAGATATGGCATTGTTAAGAAAGCATTACATTTCGCAAGGACACAACTTATTCAATATCCCACAGTAATGATACACATATGAACTCAGAGAGACTATGGCAGACTATAAAACCTGCATAAGTTCAAGTCAGGTGAAATCCCAACAAGGCTAAGGGGAAGTAGTCACAAAGTCTGGGGGGGAGAGGAAAAATGTGATCAAAATATATTATATGCAAAAACATTTTTAAAAACCAAGAAGTAGAAAAAAGTTACTTTGCTGAAATTTTTCTGTAGAAACAAAAAGAATAATCATCAGGGACCAAAGTAATCTAGGTTTTGCTCATCTTTTCATGCCTGTTCCTATGTCTTCCCAAAGTCATAAGCCTGAAACCCCTGCAGGATTAATCATTCTCAGCACATCAGCATTGGTTCCAGGGGAACACATCTGTGGCTTTCCCAAGCATTGCAAGTAAGTATGGGCCCTATGGACCTGGAGCCACAGAGGCTGGTGATCCTGTTCAGAGGACCGGTGATATTAGCAAAAGAAATGTTACCTAGGAGGGAGCATGGTACTATTTCTGGGTTACTCTAAACTAGTTGTTCAGTCTCTCTGGATTCAGTATGTTCAGTTTCAAAATGGGTAGTGTAATGGTCTTGCATACAAATCTTCTGAGACAGATGAATGACAAAATCCAAGGAAAGCACTCAATGGTTCAGATGGCCTGCTCTAGGACCAGAAGACCAGAGTTGTATGCATCCTTTTCATGGAAGCATTTTCTCTCATGGAGTGCTGGGGTGTCTCCACAAGTTCTAGACCTTCTTGGAGGGGGGATTCAGTCTCAAAGCCATGCCTATCTCACTGTGGACAGATGAGCTCACAGACCAAATGTGAGGAGCTTGCTTGGCACATCTCTGACCACAAGTTCACTGGCTTCTATTCTTGCTTGCTTTATTTACACATGTGCTCATGCTTGCTTTAAGTGTCAGGCACCCTCACTTCTCAAAGAGCAGGCTGCACAGTGTACTAGAAGAAACAGTGTACATTCATATTCCTTGGTCTCTGTCCCTTACCCTGTCACCACCACCTGTGTGTTACAGTTACCCTGGTTAAGCAGGATGGACAGCAAGAATAAACTGGGATAAACTCTAAGCCAACCACATCAAGGACCAAGCACTGCCTAAGTAAACCCAGCCTTCCTCCCAGGTCACCTGCCTCCCAAGGACCTCAGTGAGCTCTCACTGCTCCTCCCTGATCTCCTGCTTTCACCTCGGACTTTCCTCAGAGCCTCCAGCACTCTATCCATGAATATCTGAGGAGGGTAAGAGATTACATCAACATAATTAATATGTAAATATATCAAGTTAGCTGTCCTTGTATTAGCTGTCCTTTGTGTTCTACAGCCCTCAGTTTTAATATAGGATTAGACACCACCCCACAAGCTATTTGTGAGGAGTAAATAAAGGTGAGGACACACATGAACACATTAGACATCATGTACCCTGGCAATTTCCAAACTGTTGGCTGATAACACTAGGGCCTACCCCCTCCCCATTACTGCTATACAACAGGAGCAGCTTTCCCTGACCCCATGACCAGTCACAACGTTTATCAATCCTCAAGAAGAGAGGCACATGTCTGATGATTCTTTATCCTGTGGTCAGAATACCACACATGAATTCCCAACATAAGGAAAGGAATGAAGCTTTTCAGACCCTGTGCTTCTTCCCAGTTCCTACTTTGTTATCTGCCCAAGACATCAACACCCCCCCCCACTGTTAAGTTTTTAACACTTCCAAATACATTCTTTCCACCATTACTGTGGATCAGGGCAACACCCTTCACACACACGCCTCATCAGACTACTAGAACCACATTAAGACACCAACCCCATTATTAATGAGACAGCAGCACCAAGCCATTGTTACCACAACCCAGCTAATCTCTGTGGAATCAGAAAATATTTTGACAACCTTGATCCACTAGTATCATGTTGTACTCAAGAATGCTGGCCTGATACCCAGTTCATCAAGATAAAGCCATGCTCTGCATGGCCCACCTGCTGACCCTCCCACAATGCACTCCTGATGCAGGAATCTAAGTCACTTGGTACCCTCATGTTCTTTGTGTATTCTACCAACTTATGCACTCATGGTGGTGACTATAGCCCACGTTTTATCTGTCCTGTGGCTTCTATTCATGCCAGTTGGTACCCTTCTGCAATCCTACTAGCTATACCTTATCCAATTTTCCACCCCCTAGCTCAAAGCCTCGCAAGGTCTAACAACCTTTGTAGCCTCACAAAGTCATCATTTCTCAGCAGCAATAGCCGGGCCTTGCTTTTGATTGCCTTTTCCTACTCTTAACTGCCTCAACCTCTCTTCACCTGCATCCCACTCCATCCCCAGGTCCTCTTTGAGGACAGTCTCTGTGCCTTGTGCTAAAAAGGCCCTTATGGAAGAAGTTTGCTAACAAGGGACCCCGCTCTCTGCAGAGGAAATTTGGAAGAAACCCATGAGTAAGGAACTAGCACCTTTCCTTCATGCTTAACCCTGACAACAAGTTCCACTCTCAGACATTTCTATTGTTGTAACTGAACATCACAGATTAGACAACTCATGAAGAATAGCGATTCCCTTGCCCCATGCTCCTGCAGACAGAGAATTCCAGAGCACGGCGCCTGTACTTGCTTAGCATCTGATATAGCTGTGTCCTGAACTGTTGTGTAATAAAGCAAAGCTTGGGGGCTAAGTTGGCTCTTGCTGCCTTTTCTGAAAAGCCACTAATGCAAGCATGGGGTCCCCCCCCCCGACCTTAAATACCTCTCCAGTAAGATATGAATTTTACATTTCCAACCTAGAAAGATTGGAGGACACTTTCAAGCTATGGCCACACTGTACTGCTATGTAAACTGGTAAAACCATTTCTCCCCCTTGAGTATCACAAATGTGTTGACAACCATGCTTTCCGACTATATATAGGGCCCGAATGTGGGCTTGTTCCACCTCTTGATGATTAACTTCTACTGCCAGTTTGCATCTATTTTTAAAAGGGGGCATCACATACAGCGTCAAGCATGATTATTACAGCTTCACACAGACACCTGCCAGGCAGCAGGGGAGCCAGGTTTTGGCACATATGAAAATACTAGTTCAGTGTCCCCAGCACAATGCTAAAACTATGATAACATACACCATTCACAGGCCTGCATTTTCAAAATGAGCTATTGTATCCATCACTGCCACATAACCCATACTTTATAAAATGGGATGGTTAAAATACTATAATAGACTAATGTTTTTCTAAGCTTCCTTACAGAGTTAATCCAAAACAGTATACTTTCAGAGTAGTGCTCTGGTACTCCTTTGCAGATGTCAAAGACATGGACAAATGCTTTTTGCCCTTTATAAAGTCTTAGGACATAAAACCTAATTGAATGAGAAAAGAAAAGTTCACTATCTAAAACCATATATCAAGTCACTATGCCGCATCAAGGTGGCATCATCAGTGGTAGCAGAGGGCACCTTGCCCCATCTGGTCAGTGGGGCCTCAGAAAAAGAGGCAGGGCAACGTCTTAATGACTCTTAGATGTTACAGAAGACAAAAACAGACATGCTGTTCATAGTTTAGCTTAACTATTGGTCCACCTCCCAACAGGACATGTGCAAATACCCTCTGGAATGGCCTGTCCCCATGTGCAGCACTCTACCTAATACACATTAACATCAATGTAAATCATCCTGATTCTTGTCCCAGCCAGGGTGACCAAGCTGATACAAGGTGCATCCATCTCAAAACAAAGACAAATGTGTCTGGAGAGCTTCTCCATCACACCCCGTCTTTCCTGTCCTGTCCACCCCACAACTTCCCAGCAGCTCAGCCCACCTGACCCATCTACAATGCTGTGTGAATAACATCTGCACAAGAGCAATTCATGAACACAAGATAGGATCTTTATCACATCCCTACTGCTATTTCCCCGTGTTAGAGCAGCAAACCCTTCTGAACACTATACTAAGCCCTCAGTTTCCTATTACAGTAGTATTGGCTGTGTCTCTACTGTGTGAAAACAATGGGAAATGTAGTGAATGTCTCCTTACAAACATGCTCTGGGACAGTATGCCATACCAGTCCCTAGTGTCTGTTCCTTTGTTTAGCCTGATGGCTTGTTGGTAGAAAAGAAACGGGGAGGGAAAAAAGGAGCCACCATAAGGCAGGCACTCCACTGGATCCTTTTACTCCTTGTCAAATTATCTCATGAATTCTACAACCCAGGGCAAGCAAGATGGCTCAGGGATAATAAAGCACTTGCCACATGGATGGGGTAGCCTAAGTTTGAGACTCCAGTCTCACAGTCAAAGGAAAGAAGCAACTACTGAAAGCCTTCTTCTTACTTCCACATGCACTGTAGCACACACACACACACACACACACACACACACACACACACACACCTCTTCACACCTGTGCACACTAATAATAACAAATAAAAATTTAAAACATTTTAAAAATCCTATAATCCATGTAATTCTAGAAAATCAAGAGGACCTGGGGGACAAGGAAACTAGTCAGCTACTTCAAGTTACACTTATCTCGGTGGCAAAGGATGCTTTGGAAGATCTTACTTTCCCACCCTACAATATCTGCAGTTCCACATGCTCAGCATGAAGAGACCAGAAATGCAAACCACAGTCATGGTTGTGCAGCACCTTCCCACATCCTCCCAAGGCCTCATCCCTTGCATCACTAACAAAAGGAAGACTGGTGGGAAAAACCTTTTTTAAAAAATCATATAACACTAAGACATTTTAAAAGCGTTTCAAGCCCATAAACAAAAAGTCATTATGCAAATGAGTATGTAGCCCTCTCCTCGGGGCACAGGACTTTATTGTGAAGGACAACTCAGTTTAAAGGCAAACAATTCATCACTTCCCACCAAACTCCATGTTAAACGTTCATCACTGATATAAGAAGCCTATACGGTTTTAAATAGTCAGTGCCAAGAAAACATCTCAAGCCTCTAAGGTTGCTCCTCAGATGTCTTGTCTAAGGAGCAGGGTTTCCCACACACCAACAGGTAAAATAGAGTCATGGGTATACTCTTCCTCCTTTACCTGAATCATCGGTAACAATTGCTTAACAGAAACAAGGATTCTGCTCAGATTCATCCATCCAACATCATCACAACAAACGAATTCTACTTGAACAAAATAGGGTGAAGGATGTTCCATGTGCAGGGACCCCCCCACAAAGCTACGAATGTAATACAAAAGGAGATTCAACCCAAAAACAATTACCACTAGGTGCAAAATGCATTAGCAATGAAGGAGGAATGATTTTCCACTTTTATGTCTCTTAGTGTACAATGTAATGTTTGGATATGGAAAGCCCCCAAAAGCCTGGTATTTTAATGTCTTGGTCTTGAACTTAGTGTTTCTGGGGCATGGCCTAACCTTAAGGAGGTGAGCCCAGACAGAGAAAGTTGTATTACTGGGGACCCTGAGCTTTGTGTCTCTGCTTCGCAGCCAATATTACCTGAGCAGCTCTCAACTGCACTGCCTACTAAGATGTAATACCGCTGGTCCAAAGGCAACAGGAACAAGAGACCATGAACTAAAGCCACAAGAAATTTTCCCCCTGGTAAATTAATTGTCCTAGGTAATTGTCACCTTAATAAGAAACTGACTAATAAAAATAAGAATCAGTTACCTGTAGGAATGTATGCAATACCAAGCACAATGACCCAGGAAGAGCCATATCAAATGCCACACACTAGCATGTCCCTGCAGAAGGACACCAGCCCTACATTCTTTGTCTAGCATGTCCCTGCAGAAGGACACCAGCCCTACATTCTTTGTCTAGCATGTCCCTGCAGAAGGACACCAGCCCTACACTCTTTGTCAATGAAACCCACTTACCAACAACAAAGGGACAGATAGAGAATCATTCAGCCCTCACTGAGGGTTGCCTAAAGTTATACACAAGACAATGCAACTAATGAGTTTGTAAGTTTAGGTTCTCTAAGCTTCTACACTGAAGGAAGTGCATCTTCTAAACAGAATTCTGTACCTCTATAAAATGTATCAGCACAAGATACAGAGAGCCGAGTCACATCAGTACAAAGGAAGGCTTTTTGTGTTTATTAATTCATTAGCCAGGATCTAGGCAGAAGCACTTGCTAGATGGGAGGCAGAGTCTGAGCCAAGCTTTTATTAATTCAGCCATGCTGTGACTGCATCTTCTGAGTGGGGTCCTCTCCCACCACACATTGCATACTTCTTTCAAAACATTAAGTCCCATGTAAGAGTCTCAGGGGGTGTGCTTCCTGGAAATGCAACAGGACCGACACATCTCCACAAGGTGACAGATATGAAGGGGCTTCATGCAGATGCTGGTGGCAGACTGTTTCTTTAGCAAAAGGCTGGTGAGAAGCTATAGCATACCACGGATATCACATCATCCTGCAGGAAGTAGAAGAGGCCCCAGCAGAGGGGACTTCTGAGCCTCAGTTTTGTATTTCCAATTGGTGTAAGTATAACCAAGGGATAAGGAGTAGGGGGCTACATGACAGGCTGGAAAGTCACAGGACTATCTAAGACCCAAACAAGAGAAAACCAGTATTGTCTTTCTGATCAAGGGGATAGCCTGGAAAAGTCAAGCCTCGCAGAGCATTCAAAGACTCAATATGACCTAGAGCACACCACCAATAAATAACACCTAAATGACAGCCTGTGAACACTTACATTTCCTCAAAACAAAACAAAAACAAACAAAGAACAATAACAAACTATAACCCTAAAGACTATCATTCTAAAACTATAATTTTAGGTAAACTGAAAAGTAAGAAAATTTCTCAAATTGAAGTGTTGCTTTCAACTCAAATTAGTCAATTAGTCACTACTTTACAAACTAGATTTCATTACCGATTCCCCCCCTCGTGTGTGTGTGTGTGTGTGTGTGTGTGTGTAGATGTGTGTGTGTGTGTAGATGTGTGCGGGAGTGCTTTTGTGAGTATGGAAGCCAGAGATTCATATGAGCTGCCTTTCTCTATCATCTTGATTCAGGGTGTCCCACTGCACCACTAGCTCAATGTTTTAGCTAGAGTCTAGCTGCTAGACTGACATGGCATCAAGTCCCCAGGGATCAGCGTGTCTCTGCTCCTGATACTATAGTTTAGGGATGCATGCCACCACACCCAGCCTTTACTTGGGCACTGGGAATTATGAACTCAGGTTCTCATGCCTGCATAGTGAGCACATTACCCAGTGAGCCATCATTCCAGCCTCCCATTAGGGCTCTTCATGTTGTAAAATTTGCACATGAACTTTATTTGGAGTATTTTCTTTGAAAATAAATCACTCCAAAACATCAAAAACATCTGAGAAGTAACTAAGGACAGGAATTCAGAGAGCTGATATTGCATGAGAAAAACTGAGTTTTCTGTGCCCCAATTAACGCTCTTGAAAATAAGCCATATGATTTGGTAAGGGCCAAAAGAGATTTCTACTTCATTCTCCATACAAATGATGCTGTGAGAGTGGCTTAGGCACTGAGTAGGACAGATGAGATTTTATTTCTACCTTAAAACCGAGTCAACACAAAAATTATTAGCAGCAAGGTGGGTGATCAGACAGATGGGGACCTTGACAAGGAATTATTTGCATTGGCCAATGTCTAGATTTTGCCTTCAATATACCTGCATTTTTCAAGCTAACCATTTGTATAATGAACATTAATGAGTTTTGTTCTTAATTATCACGGTTTTAGCCACCTGAAGAGAGGTGTTCACATCTCTGAATTATCACTCCCACCTAAGTCTATTTTTAGACAACTCCCAAACCCTTAAGTTTGGGGAAACACTGCCAGGAGTGATTGAGGAACCTATTTAAGTATTTAATTGCTCAGACTATGTACTCTTAATTTCAAAAATCAATGCACTGGATACATCTGTTTCAGTTCTGACTCTTCCAGCCACACACGGTATTTAAGGTGAAGTACTCCGTAGACAACCCTCATTCCTGGAAAACAGGTATTCTTTGCTCATTCTGTCTTCTTTAAGGAAGAAGACAAGAGACTCTCCAATTTTCCCAGACACAGCTAGCCTATGGCGGTGGCTGGGGAATTCTCTTCCCAGTCTTCTCAGTTTTAGACTGCTGCACATCATGATCAAAAAGAAGTTGCTATGACATGAATAAGGAAGATGAGAATTGTAAAAGTCAAAGCATCTTGTCCCCTGACATCTGACAGAAAGGCATGGCTACTTCCATCCTTTTGGGTGACTGTTTTCAAATGTCACTTCTTCCTGGGGATGGACAGGGAACTCTTAAGTTCTGGGTCTACATGGACCTGGAGAGATGGCAGGTGTGAAGGGTCTGTATTTTTTCCATACCCAGGACTGATGTGGAGACTGGAATCAGAAACACCAGTTGCAAGAAGCCTGAACTGGGCCAAAACATAGCCATTCTGTGAACCTCAGGCCCATCTCATGCCAGTTATAAGCTGAGAAAAATGAGGATATATTTCTAGCACAGGCTAGAAGCCATGTGGACATACCTCCTGACAGTTGACTTCTGAGGCCCCTGGTAGGAGGGAGAACAGTCACGTGTGCACTGAGGTCACCTGTCCCCTGTCAGTCTACTGTGACAAGCTCCTCCTAACCCTCACTAGACCACTGTGTCAGGGACTGTGTTCCACTATGCCCAGTCTCCCCTTAGTGACTGACTCTATGAGGGGAGTTGAGCCAAGGCCACATGTATAAAAGAGATATGTACACAAGGAAAAGGGCAGGCGCTTCTCCTGCATCCTGCTCCTCTTCTGTGGGGCTAGAACATGGGGAAACCACATGCTGGCCATGACAAAACAGCAAGACAAGAAGGAGCTTTGTGATAAGCTGGGATCACAACCTCAGCCCACCCACTGGACAATCAGCTAATAAGGAAACATTCTCCCAAACCCACCATTGCTCCATCTGACACCTCTCAAGAACAGAGCTACAATCGCTGGCAAACTTTGTCAGAGCACAGAACCTTCAGTGCTAGCTGATCTGTCTGTTCACACACAGTCTGGCAGAAACAAAGGTATTCGAAGATTTAAGAATTTTTTTTTAAAGAGGCCGTTGGCATATTCTGGGAACATATTCAATCATATGACATTAGGACCTGTGAGTTCTAAGACTGTCTTACCCAGGCACAAATGGGAAGCAGAGCTGCTCTACTAGGTGACAGCTGTCTCCTGTGCCACAAGCAGATGACACTAATACAGAGGATGGTGCCTGCCTCTGAGCAGCTCTGAATTCAGTTGGAAAGAGATTAGCAAACAAAAATCACAATTCCTACAAGGGTTATGACAAGGAAAGCCTGGAAATGCAAGGGGAAATGCCAGTGAGCTAACTTTTTTAAGTCACTGGAAGCCTTGGACGGAAAGCCTGCATGGCCTAAAGGCTGCCCGGAACCATTCTAGGATGAAAGGAAAGGCTATCAGGGCATGGTGATGGAGGAAAGTGTGCAACAGTGGCATGATTTTACAAAAGCTGCTGCACTGCCACCAGAGACATCCTGACCTGAGACCTCCAAGCCACACAGAGTAAGTTACATTTAAAATGAACTGAAAATAGGACACGTGAAGAACTGTCTTTCAGGTACTCAGGCCACTCACACAGTCACCTTGTCCTCACTGACTGTGAGATCAGACAGTTCAGCTGACCGACATGCACAGCCCTGTCAGGATGGCTGCAGACCATCCTATCAAAGGTGTACATGATCACCAGCACCCAAACGTCGTTCCAGTGTTCTCTCTGCTTCCCACAGCAGAATAGAAGTAACAAGCAACGGTCTTGGTCACCTCAATGGTACCCACTAGCCCCACCCTCTCTCGGTGCAGAAAAGAGAATGGGTACCCTTTCTGCCTTGTGTCTGGAGCAACATGTAGCTTCTCCTCGAACAATGTCTCCATAACTGGGTTCTAGAGCAGCAAAGATCAGATAGGAAGTACGGTGAGAAGGAAGGGAGGTAGAGGAATAGGACTCCTGAGTTCAGAGACTTATAGTTGGAAATTTTTAAAGAGATAAGGGATTATAGAATTCTCTAAATCAATTCAAGGTAGTGTTTTGTTGTTGTTGCATGCAGGGTTTGTTTGTCTGATTGACTAGGTTTTGGAGGGTGGGGGCAGGGAGCTATACCACTGAGTGAGAATCTTAAGAGATCATCTCAGGCTACATTTCCACCCTTCCTTTTGCTTTTCACTTTGAGAAAGGGTCTATGCTGCCCAGGCTGGCCTTGAATTCATTCTGGAACTCAAGGAGACACTGGACTCTGTAGAACAGACTGGCCTTGAACTTGTGATCCTCCCACTTCAGTTTCCTAAGTAGCTGAGATTGCAAGCCTGTAACACCATGCCCAGCTTCAGCTGGAGTCTTTAAAATGCATCAGTTGGTTTGGTGTAGGCGGGAATTGGATCTACAAGAGCATTTCTATGTGAGCATCTGTGACCTGGGACTGCGTCTAATCAAATGAGCTTAACTAAAATATATTTTGACAGTTGATCTTAAAGTTCCTTGTTTTGTTTTGTTTTTTAATAGAAATATGTTTGGCTAGTTATTTTAATTGGACTTGGCCTGTGGAAGACACGGTCCTAGCCAGGAATGGTTTACCTCCTATTGAGGGAGACTAGATAGATGATTTTAAAATCCTAAATTACCACAGGGTGCTGCTGGCTGTGTGAAAGGCTATCTTATAAAAGGACTTGCTCAGAAACATGGGAAGGGTCCTGGAGATGGACTGCAGGGAAGGCACCCATGTACTGTTGGAGAAATACTGACATCTGTCACTATATACTGCATACCAATGTGGATGTATAATCACTATTCTTAGCTTTATAAAATGTGACTGAAACCTTGTCAAGCAAACATAAGGTCCCCCAAGCAAGAGAAAAGCTGAAAATACAGAATGGTAGAGGCAGGGGAGGCAAATGGAAACCTGTAAGAGGCCCTTTAAGAATACAGTTGCAAGACAGAAGACAGCAAACACACAGATCACAGTCGGGGTAAAGGCTAACATTTACAATTCCCTATGTAAATGAAAATCATTTTTAAAAATACACTATCTATATCAACAATATAAGTCAATATTAAATAGTTTAAATAAAAGAAAGTAAGATATGAGAAGACATGTATGTTTTCAGTGGGTCATGCAATATGAGAGCTATGCTGTGGGGCAGCACATATTAAAACACATCACTAAGTAGATGATACGTAATATCCACAAGTCCCATCATAGGGATGGGGCAAAAAGAACACATCATAAATATTCTGCCTGTTGAATGTGTTTTCTTGGTTCAAGTGTAAATAAAACCATGTTTGTGTATTTCAAATCTGTTTTGGTATCAAATATTTCTGATCAGTTTTTAAAACTTCTGATCAGTTGCAAAAGCAAATATAATTGCTAATTCAATCACAAAGTTCAAAAGGCCTAGTATCTTAAGCCAGTTATTATGGGATACAGATACATCCCATAATCACTGTTTTCTTAATAATTATAGACCTATAATTGGGTGCACACATGTTATGGCCTCATTTTGCAAGTCACAAATTAAAGAGGCCATAGAATTCAAGCCTGCATAAATGTGGGGATTGTTAATTTCCAGGTCACAGTGCCACCAAATAATAATCTAATATGCCCATGCATGAATCATGAGAGAAAAAAAAAAAAAGAATGGCCTGCATTCTAGAATACTGAGATAGGAGTGAGTGATCAAAATGTTTGCAAATACCTTTGAAGCAATGTTCGTGGCCTTTTAGATCCATCATCTGAACATAGCTACTCAGATGTAATAGAAATGATCTGTGATTATTTGACATTGTAAATATCTAATTCCTCATAGATAAAAGCCATGGCTACAAAAAGTAAAATCCCCAGGAGTACTGTCCACCTCCAGAAATTTAACATTATTTAAGTGGGCTGATGGGATAAAAAAGAGCTCAGAGTAACATCTGTAACAATGTAGCTCGAATTCAGTGTTGAAGCTTTGTTAACAGAGACTCCTTATTCTCTCATTCTTGAGGATCTAGACACTCTCCAGTACATTATCCAAAAGCAAATCTAAATGTTTTGTGGCAAGTAGTTACTATTTCTTTACTATCAAAACACTTATGGTTTGGTCCAAAACATGAGTGTGGCTGGTCATATTATTTTCAAAAGGGATAGGCCCTTTTTCTTGATATTGAGTTGGCTGCTGGAAGGCAAGAGTGATTCACATTGCCCACTTTGGCCTGGGCCTAGTGATACAAGCCTGTCATCCCAGAGATTTAAGGCAGGAAGATCACTTTCAAGGCCAGTCTGGGGTACATAGAGAGCCTCTACAGCTCAAAGCAACAACAACAACAACAACAAAAGTCACCCACTTAATTTTTTTGAATTATTTCTTGCTCTAATAAGTCTTAAAAATAAATATATACAGACAAATAAGTAAAGCTATATCATTGTGAAGTCCACTGAGTTTGTGGGAGTGACTTAGCTTTTGTTCAGATGTACCCAATTTTGAAATTTCATGTCAGTCGATACTTTCTAGTTCTACACAATTATGCATTTTCTCTATAGAAAAAAAAATCAATATTCATCATCCTGCCAAATGCCAAACACTCTCTCCCTTATTCACACGGTGTTCAATACAGGATTCAGCCTCTAGTTCTATAGCAGCCAACTTCTAAGATGGATCCCACATTCACAGATGCACTAACATACATTAAGTATGTCTTAACTATATTTTAGAACTCCACCAAAAGGCAATTTGCTTAAATCTCTATTCTAAAATATTCCACCAGCTATCACTTCTGAGTAGTCAAAACCTTTGGAGAGAACTGACTGTTGGGTTGCCTTCTAATCCCTACATATGCGCGCATGCACACACACACACACACACACACACACACACACACACACACACACACCCTTTAAAATGAGCTCTAAATTTCCATAAGCAGCACATCAAGTCTATATACAATCTCCTTCCTAAAACAATGCCTTCCCCAGACAGACACTCTTCACAGTTGCTGCTTTAGTGGAATTACTGAGTAAAATTTGCATTTGTGTTCTTAACAAAGGTGACACTCTAAGGAGATGATTTTACATTCACCAGCTCATCTGTCCCTTCACTGAGCCACACTTTATACTAGAAAATCTCCTACCCATTCCAGACAGTCTACATAGCCCAAGGATAACTGAGGAGTTTTTGTCAATAATAACAAACTCCACCACATCAGTTGTCTGGTGTCACATGGGAAAATGGTAGTTTACACAGAGTTTAATTTTATAACTAGCCTCCTTGGTATCAGATAGAAAACAAACTTCCCTCAAGCACACTGCAAACACTGCCTAGTCTCAAGAGATAAAGAATACAGTAATTTCAGATGCAAGTCAACAAAATCTAATTGCCCCCGATAACATTGTGAAGCCCAGAAATTTCACAATCCTTTATGAGAGGCAAGCAATACAACTAAGCAATATAAAATATTCAAAATCCTAGTGCTACTTCCTTCTTCAAATTCTAACACAAAATACTTTATACTAAACTTGTAGTCTTTGTTGAAAAATAAAAGCATATTTATAGTTTCTTGGTGTTCCTTTACTCAGAGTATAAACAAGTGACAAACGGCAATAATAGGCGGTCCAAAAAAAAAAAAAAAAAAAAAAAAAAAAGATCTACATTTCTTGGACAAAGAGGTTGAAGCAAGCAAATAACACGCTGGGGTTGCAGGGACATCAAGCCTCATAAGCTCTGCTGTCACGCCCATGGTGCAAGTCCTTGATTTTCCTTTGTGACCCGAAGTGAGGAAGGCAGGCCTGCTTGTCCTCTTGGCTGCTCAGGGGTCAGGCAAAAAGAAGGTGGTTTCACTATTACCAGACTCCTTCACTGGTCCCTGCACACTCTAGGAAATTTTGTGGGCCTCCTAAATATTCCCTTTATATTTATTTATAAGAAAATGTGATAAAATTATTCAATTCCCTTGAATAGACTTATTCAATAATCTAGAAAAGCCACAAACTTAAAAGCAATTCTGTTTACATCTCCCCAGGTCATTTTGGGACTTCTGGTTACCAAGAAAAAAATATTCCTTTACTTAATTTTCTTTAAGGGGAATCTGTGCGTTCAAAGAAATTATATAACCACACCTAAGTGTAGTGTAGTCGGGGGAAAGTCTTTTTTTTTTTTTTTTTAATAACATTCCTTGGCTTCGAGGTTATGAGTTACTATTGTAGCTTACTTTTTGGAAGCCTCCAGGAGAGATTTTAAGAAATAATAAAAAGCTGCTTTAGAAGGGTTTTATAAGCACTTGGGCGACAACATCTGTGGACAACGGATAGGGTGAGTCAGTGGGACATAACTGCAGCAGAAAAGAGATTTGTTGTCCCCAATGCTGCCTCAGAAAACCCAGTTGCTCAAGTGAAAAGTGGGCCATTCCAGGAGCAGGTGCGGGCCCACCCCAACTCATTCCATTCCATTCGCAATACTCATGACACATTTGCTCCAGAGAGCAGAGGTCAAAGGTCGGCCCCATGGCACTCTCTGAAAACTACCTAGTCCGCAAAGGTTGCCATCTGTCCTGACTGGGATGGGCACAGGATGAGCACGATTCTGGGGAGGGGTTAAAGGGCAAGATTGTTTGACCTGTGTTAGGTAAGTTTCTTTTTCTGCAAGTAAATACTCAGTGTGGCAGAAAATCTCTACCAGCAAGGTATGGGGACAGCAAAAAGAAACTAAAAAGGTTGGGACATTGGAGGATACTGGAAGACAGGGATGACAGGTCTGCCTTCCTGGCCCGATGAAGGGGTCTTCATCTTTTTGGTTCCGACAGAGCCTAGGGAGGCCCCAGCACGAAGAACAGTTTTCATGAAGTCCCACACACATCTTTCACGATCGATCGTCTGGCCACATGGGCCTCACCAGTCCAAGTACCCATGAGGCGGGGAGCAAGCCAGCCACAGGGCCTGTCAGGGGTGACTGGAGGAACCCACCCACAGGACCAGACGGGGCACAGCTGAAGTCCGAGGCCCCAAGTTCCGTTGTCCCCTCGGCTTGCAGCGGCCACCATCGCAAGGAGCAGGAGGCAGCTCCAAGCTGAGGTTGCACGGAGGGACACCCGTCACCCCTGAAACAAACACACAAACACACGACAGCTTTCACACCAGCACCGCTCCCGGAAAGTGCTCCGGGAGCCAGGCCTGCCACGGTTACCGGTGCAACGACCCTGACGCCCCAAGTCCTGGGCACCTCGCGGAGAACCGTGCCCGCCCTCCAGCAGCACCCGCTTACCCGGTGGGGGGCTTGGCCGCCAGTGCGCGGGGCGCGTCCATGGAGCCGGCGGGCTGCGCGCGGGGCTCTGCCGGCCGCCGAGTGAGGCTCTGGCTGCGGCGCCCGCCGTCCTCATTCACTTTTTCCGCGCTGACCCATCGTCCTCCCACGCGGGCTTGGCGAGGACAGCGGCCGTGCCGAGAGGACGGAAGCGACCTGAGGCGTCCGGGCGGGCGGGGGCGCGGGGAGGGGCCGATGCGGCTGGCCGGGGTGTGGGAGCAAGGTGCGCCGCACCCCCGCCAAGCTGGCTCAGCCGCGCCCACCGCGGCGCCGCCCCGCGCCCGCGCGCCGCTCCCCAGCGCCCGCCTCCCCGCGCGCCCCCGCCGCCGCCAGAGCGCACCTGGGCGGGGCGCGCACCCCGCGGTGGGCACCGGGTCTCCTGCCAGGAGGGAGGGCTGTACGAACCGAACCGGGCAGGGCAACACCTGCCACCTGTAGCTGTGTGGGGAGAGGCGGGCGGACTAGCTGCGAGAATTGAGTTGAGGAGAAGAGAGAGACCAGTTTCTGGGGCCCCAGTCTCTTTTTGTCAGTAGACACATAGCTACTGCCAGGGGCCAAGAGAGTGTGTGATCCATGAGGTTCTTGGTGTGCAGCACCCACAGTTGGAGAGAGATGCAGTTTGGGGTACAGGCACACGTTCCTGAGAAGTCAGGAAGCAGTGAGGCTGGAGGGCGGACCTGCTATGCCCTCAAGAACTGCCCTGGGTTGGATGCATGCTTCTGTTTGTCAGCCTTGTTGGCTGGATACTAATGGGCCTTACTGTGGTAATTCCTGTTCGGACTGGTGGGCCAAAATACAGCAGAGGCAGCAGGTACTGAGGCCTCGGGGTAAGTCAACCTGAAGGCCCAGATCCACCAAGCCTCACCTCTCCACTCTGCTATTTGACCCCAGGGTGGCACAGGAGAAGGACCCACTTGCTATGAAATTGGGACCTACAAATACTGCAATTATACCAGGTCCTAAAAGACAAGTAAGATGCAAGATTCCGTACTGAACTCGGTATCCAGAAGCCAGACTAAGTCTTTCTTCCTCAGAGCCCCAACTCTGTTTGAGGAAAAAGGGAAGACTGGACCTCGTACAAAACGGAAGTCCTGCTGTGGCTGCCAGGCCACCAGCTTCAGTGCCCACTCAAGACAGGCCTTTTTCCAGCTCTGGGTGTTGGTATCAGAAGGTCTCTCCTGGAATCGCTAAGGTCTCTCCGTTCTCTGGACACCACTGTGGGAAAGGGTAGCCTGGGAGAGGCCAACAGGATAGGCACTAGGGACTTAGATCCCAGTGAATATCCCAAAAAGTAGCAGTGGCTCAGAAGGTATGCTGAGATAGCAGCTAGTAGTCATGAGAACAGAAGGCAGTTGGTTCTCAGACAGAGAGAATACCACACACACACACACACACACACACACACACACACACACACACACACACACAAAAGAATTAGAGGAAGGCAGGCAATGTCCACCTCAAGGCTGAGCTTTGATTTCTGTCCTAGGAAAAAAGCCCTGGTAGCCTTGGGCTTGGACAGCTTCCACTTCTAGGGAAGCCACTAAACACCACAGGCAGAGAAAGCCCAAAGGGGAATGGGGTAGGTGGAAAAACTGGCAAGACTCATTACAATGAAGCAAAAGGCATGGTTGGGGGCTTAATACCAGTAGGAGGGGCTAAGTTCCCAATGCCTCTGCTTGGAGTATAAATAAGCCAGCCTTGACAATCAGGGCCCAGCCTCCCTTATGAAAAGGGTCATGTCATCCCACAGATACATATGAAGGCCAGAACTAGATAGGGCAAACAGAAATAGCAGGCAGAAGGCATAACTGGCTCTTCCAGACCCAGGCTGTAACACATAGGTCTAAGGTGGATTGTGTACAGTACTACTTGCCAAGATGACTTGATCTTTGTGGTCACTGGATACTTTCAGGTAGTCCTTGATTTGAGTAGAACAAGTAATGCAACGACTTGTTAGGACACTGATTCCGGAATGATTCCTTCCTGCATGTACTTTAGAAGGCTTTCAACAAACCAGTACTTTTTCAGTTATTGACCACCACAAAATACCTTATAGAGATGCAAACATCCAAGGTATTCTGCTATATATTTGTAATTGCTGAGGGGTGAGCATGTAGTACTTGTCAGTTTGCATGATGTGACTAGTCCACATGGACTGATGATGTCGGGCTCCCATCAAGACGTTGCTAAATGAAGGGAGAGGCAACCTGGTTCCACTTCTTCAGATCTCAACTTCCTGTCTGCTACAAGAAGGCTATACCTCTGTCCCCTTTGTCAAAGAGCACAGTCAAGTACCTGCTGTGCATCTCAGGGCTATAATTGGCGTTCACTGAGGTCTTGACTCAGGGAAAGAGATAGCACCACAGTACAGGTCACTTGAGGGACTTTCTTGTCTCCTTCTGTCCCAATCCTCCCCTTTCCATTCTACCTCTCCTCTCAAGTCTTACCTTTCCTCTGGCAGGGACATATCCAGACCATATAGTCCGGGATGGCTCAGGATCACATCAAGGGCACATAAAGATGGGTAGAGGTGAATCTGGCTGTCAGTGCTTCCTCAGTTTGAATGTGAAAAGAATGCCAAGTCTGATCCAGTGAGTGGTGTACCTGAGAGCTTTTGTTTCTAATGAGCTCTCAGGGATGTAAAATTTGCTGGCCCAGGGACTGAAGGTCACACACACAGTAGCTTTTGGACTGATCTTGCACTGACTGGTAGGGTTGCCAGCAGCAAGAATTCTTTCTCTCTAAACATTCATTTCCTTCTGTGCAATGTGAGAGCAAGCTAAGTGGATCCAAGTTTTGTGGGGCCTTCACCTTACACAATTTTAGAAATCTTAAAAAAAATGATAACATGATTGATATAAATTGCGATTCTAAGGTGGTTATTTATTGTATGGATTGAATTTTATGGTCCTCTAAAAATAATAAACTAAAGTCCAAGTCCATAATCCACAGTGCTTGTAGAATGGTTCTAGGGATGTAAGATTAAAACAATAACATACTGTTGAATCTTTAACCCCATGTGGTTGATGTCCTACAGGAAGAGGAGAAATACCAGCATTCTCAGAGTATGCACAACAAAGGCCACCTGAGGGCACAGTGAGAGGGTAATCCTGTACAACCCAGGGGAAAAGCCCTAGCTAGAACACAAGCCCAACAGCATATCAGTAATGTCTGTTTCAGCCTTCAGAGCCATAAGAAAATTAATTTCTAGTTTTAAAGCTACCTATTCCATGGTATTTTGTTATGACAGTCTGAACAGACTTACAAAGATTTAGAAAATAACTATTAAAATAATTGTTCAAAGCTGACACACCACTACAGGCAGGTAGGGTGGTAACATATCAATAATTCAGCCCCCAGGGGTAAGAATAAGGAGCAATATTTATCTCACATGTCTGGGTAAGGATTAAATAAGATATCACATATCAATCCATTTTAATTCTGGTTGCACAGATTAGATATTCATTTTCTTTAGGTACATGGTCCCTTGAAAAATGCCCAACCAAAATTCTAGCTCCTTGAACCACTGCTAGGACATAAACAAAAGTCACACCCAGGTCATTTGGCTCTGGCAGGTGGCCAGAACTGGGCAGTGGCAGGAAGGTTAATGGCAGTAAACATAGCCACAATGGGGATGCCCTTCTCACGTGAATGAAAGTAAAGAAGCAACTCTGGGTCCAAAGTCTTTTCTTCAGCCATCCTGCTCGGGTGCTTGAAGCCCAGAAACCACTTTCCTGGGGTAAGTGTGAGTTTTACAACTGAAACTGCTTGGTACTTCTGTGCAGCTTAAGGCTTCCAGGTGGAATCCACAACAGGGAGTCTTTAAATTTAGGTCAGGGGAAAGACCTGAGGACCCATGCCCTGGCTGCCATCCACTTTGCTATTGCACTCCCAACTCTGCTTCAAGGCGAAGGTTGAATTGCATTCTCTTTAGGATGGCATCATCAATGATACATCTTGAGTGCCAATTTGAATGGATTGGGAAGAGCCTAGGGGATCAGTAAAATACATCTGTGGGTGTGTCTGTGTGGACAATTCCAGAGAAAAGAAGTTAACTGAGAGGGGAACCTACTTTGAATTCACCTTCTCTCTGAATGAAATAAACTGTGAAAAGGGGGAAAGGCAGCTAAGAGGCAGCATTCTCTACTTCAATAGTTTTCACAGTGGTGTTTGCTCTGTTTATCACATCCACTGCAGCACAAAGGCATAAGAGACCACGAGCAAAAGAAATCCTTCTCTTATGTTACCTCATGCATTCTGTCACACGAACTCAAAGGCCAACTAGCAGCATGTTTTAGCTGGTTTTGTGTGTTCTATAATAATACTTGATACTAGGTAATGTATAAAAACATCAGAGGTTTGTTTAATGGATTTTGTTGCCTAATTCCATAAGGCTGGCTATGTCATCACATGATGGATGGCATTACAAAGGAGAAGAGAGTTGGGATGGAGGAATGAATAAAGGGAGGGAGCAGTCTTACTTTTCTGTAACAATGTACTCTAAGTAGGAGAAACTTGGTTATAAAAGAACCGCGTGGCTCCTTTCTAAGGTGATATTCTGTGAGCTAATCAACTCTCAAATGTCCCAGTGTATCAACACCATTGCATTTGGGACAAAGCTTCTACCACGTGAACCTTTGGGGGCAAATCACACCTAAAACATAGTAGAATCAAATTATTTAAATGTCACATCTTACATGATATCATTAGTTAATAATGGCTCCAATATCTGTATAGATTGTTTTATTTTTATGGAAAATATAGTTTACATTCCATGAAAGCCATCCCTTTCGATGCATACAGTTTGGGACTGGAGCCACTGCTCAGTTGGTGATGTGTTTGCCAACAAACATGAGAACCTGGGCTTGATCTCCAGAATTGAACAAGAAAAAGCAACATGGTCAGACATGCTCATAATCCCAGCACTAGAGAACAGAAATAAGCAAATCTCTGAGGCTTGTTGAGCAACCAGTCTAGCCTAATTGTGGGTTACAAGCCACCTGAGAAGCTTTGTTTCAAACAGTGGAGTACAACTAAGGAGTGGCATACAAAGTTGACCCCTGGCCTCCAGGTGTACACACTCACACACACACACACACACACACACACACACACACACACAAACACACACACACACAAAAATAAACAAATAAAGAAAAATAGAAATGAAGGAAGGAAGGAAGAATACCATTTAGTGGGTATTTGTGTGTGCACAGACCTTTGCAACCACCACTACCACCATCTAATCTGAGAACTTTATAATCACCCCCAAATAAGCCCTGTGTCTATTGCCTATTCTGGACAATTTGTATAAATGATACCATACAACTCAGGGTCTTTAATGACTGGAGTATTTTACTTAGGATAATATCAAGATTTATCCACATTGTAGCACATGTTGTTAACCTCATCCTTTAATATTCAAATAATACTCCATCTCATGGACATATCCTTGAGTTTAACTGTTGATCAGTTGATAAATATTGGTTGGATTTCCCATTTGAACATTATAAATGCTGCTGCAATGTCAAAAATCCTGTGTGAATATATAATTTGGTTTCTCTTTGGAAACGTACTTAAGAGGCATTGTCAGACTAATAGGTAACTTCATTCTTAGTCCTTCCTGGGTTCCCGTGAGGAAGTATAAAGCTGCTTCCTAAAATGCTATTTTACAAATCTATCAGCAATAGATGAGGCTTCTGGGAGGAGTTTCTATCTTGCTCCACTTCAAAATCAGCCTGTGAGCTGAATCCACATCTCCACTTGGCCTTGTTTATTTCCTTTGAGCCATCCCCAGCAATTAACCAGTATACACACTCATCTGTATCTTCCTCTCTTTGAGTAATAATTATAATAACTCCATATACCCAGTGGATAATACCCCAATGTTTGTTGAACTGTATCAAAACAACATTTAAAAGCAGTGACTATAGGGGCTGGTGGTGGACAGTTGTGAGGTCCAGCATATGGGTGAGATTCAGCATCCAGCACTGCAAAAAGTAAAAACAAATCAAAATACAACAATTAGATGCCATGTACTACAATAAACTTGTTAACAGATCCTAACCACTTAATGTTCCAAGAAACCCCAAAGGGCTTGAATACAGCTCAGTGATAAGATGCTCATGTTGGTTCCATCCCCATTAGTGCCCTCTAAAGAAGGCTAACACAAAACATAAGTACCATTGCTATCACCATTTTACAGTTGGGAAAAATTCATAGTTTGGAAGCCCCACAAAGTTACTTATGCTTGCACAAAGCAAGGGCTTGTTCCCTGGAATCTTACCCTGCATTCTAGGCTCTTCACCATCCCCAAAGCTCAGTTGCTCTCATGTAGGCCAGCCGCCCAGCTCTTCTGACGATGATTCAACACAGAAGTAGCACCAACACTTAGAGTTTGTCAGAAAGTGTGTGCTGTGCTTACTGCCAAACAGCAAATGGAGAGAATGTGTAGGTGTGGCTCTCCTGCCACGATGACATGAAAGCTTTATTTAAGCCACCAGCTGTCATCATTTTTCTACTGATGAACTCATTCTGGGAGCT
The DNA here is from genome assembly GCF_943737965.1 of Phodopus roborovskii. Classification (NCBI taxonomy): domain Eukaryota; kingdom Metazoa; phylum Chordata; class Mammalia; order Rodentia; family Cricetidae; genus Phodopus; species Phodopus roborovskii. The sequence goes on from NW_026126547.1 coordinate 6,200,181, forward strand.
CTGCTTCTGGTTGAGGGAAGCATCGCCTGGCCGCTCCGTCTTGATGTGCAGTCGGGGTGAACTTATATAACATCGCACCTCCACCCTCAGCCCACACAAGGATTATGCAACTGCGTGTAGGATTCCTTGCAGGGTTTTCCGGAAATAGGAGCCTGCACAGAAAAGGCATCAAGCCTTTCTGACTAAAGAGGACTTTCCGACCTGGGCCTGTGTGTGTTCTGTCTCTATGAAGTCTCCCAGAACTTGCCTGGTTGAAAGGCAGCAGAAAGCAAATCTCAGTAGTCAGCAGGTATGTTCTCTGTGACGGCTTTGTTCTGTTCCACTTTAATGTTATTCTGAAAACCAAAGTTGAACTTATCACCGTTTCTCTTATACACCTCCTTCACTGCCACAAGCTGTGTTTCCTAACTTGATAAAAAATGAAGGGACTGGTGAATGAAGCCATAGTCTAAATTTTATTTATAGTTTTCAATGTTGGTGTTTTGTAGGAAATCATGAGATTCTAACCTGAATGAAAAAAAGTCATCTTCCTAGTAAGGCGAAACTCTACATTCACATGAAGAGGAAAGAGAGGGGAGTCGTTTCTGAATTCCTGCATTCCCGAGAACTTAATATTTAACAGGGCTCCCAGACAGCACCTACACTTTGGCCTCAGGATGGATTAGACATGCCAAAAAAAAAAAAAAAAAAAAAAAAAAGAAAAAAAAAAAAAGAATTTGGGTTGTCAAGACACACTATGTCAAGGATAGTCATTGTCTAAAAGAGAGGATCCTAGGAAGCCACCGCTTGCAGCAGGAACACTGATCTGTGAAGTATGTAAAAAACATGTTGGAGGGGAGTTTCAGAGCTATGGGTGTTTTGGAGTTCCTTACAGATACTAGGATAGAGGCAAGGACATTCTCCTTGTTATGCTAGTTGTGCAATATTTTCACTCATTGTCTAGGACAGCCAAGAGAATCTCAGCTGTGTAACCAAACAATTTCTCCAGGAATATTTTCAAGGGCCTTCAGGACTCTGTAGATTCCTGATGACAGAAGTGGTGATGGAAGGTCCCAACCTCCTTCAGAACAATGTTCCATGGAAGAGGACTCTAGCAGGTGGACATGCCTTCCCCATGAGAGTTCACTGTAGAGCTGGCAAACCTTCACACAAAAACAACAGACAGAACTGAATGGGTTTTTACCATAAAAGCAGCTTATGCTAGCTAAGTTAGAAATGCCATGACTGAAATATACAGAGGTGATGGTATGTCTCAACAGCTGATGGCTTCCTCTGGTGTGTATCTCATCCTGCCTGGTGAAATCACACTTCCCATCTTAACTAGATCTTCTGGGATTTTAAAAAATGAAACAGCAGACTCTGGAATCTCAGTGCAGGAAATGTCACAGCCTATTATACTCAACTGCTAATCCAATGTTTTCCTTTGTTTCACTCATTAAAAGACAGGGCATTCTCATGGAGGGCATGCCAACATCAGCATGCTAGACTGCAGAAATAGTTGCTTCCCACACTTCCAGATTTAAAAGTATACCAAGAGAATAGATCTTAAATGCAGGCAGCTTTGTGGTATTTACTCTTCAGAATATATTACTTTTATTTTTCCAACTGATCTCATGAACATCGTCTTTTTGGCGAAAGTCAGATTTCTTCATGTGAGGGGCCAGCCCCTGCTGAATGTTCTAAGCACCCTGTGGGAAAGCTATGGGGTAGATAAGACCTTGTTTATCATCAGACTCAGAGGGAGCTGCAGATCAGTGATGAAGTGATGTATCACTGTCAACCCATGCAGAGATGGGTGCTTCAGATCCTGTGCATCTAGGTCTTTCAAAGTGGGCTGATGCCTGCTGGCCCCAGGACACAAATCTGACAGATTTGTGAAGATGCTTATGTTCAAACTTCCTAGGATACAGTTATTGCTAAAGGTATGCTCCAAGGGTATATATTTAGCCCCCCAAAACCAGAAGAGCAAACGAAGGGATGGTATTGACTCTTAAATTCTGGAATGGAAAGACCCAAGCTCACTTCTCTTTCCATCCTCATCTCTCTGTAAGAATTACAGCTGCTCAGAGCACAGTCCTTTCAGTGTTGCTTCTCTGGGGTCAAAGGTACCTGAGATCCTACATCTGCACAACTAATGAAGTCATTGAAATAATGGAAGAAGAACGAGACAGCTAATTATCGGTAGTTCCAGATCTCCATTTGAGTCTTGTTACAGCTGTCACTTTTTAAAGAGCAGGAGGTAGCAAAACTGCTTGTGGTCACCTGAGGAATAGTGATGGCTTTGTTGGCACTAGTATAAAAATGGGATCATGACTTTATCATTTTCATCTAGGGAAGCAAGACTATGGCAGGACCTCTGGATCAGATGCTCAGGGTCATGTAAGTTATATAAGGGAAGCTAGACTACTAGTAGCAGAAGCTAACATGAAAAGGCAATAATAGCAAGAATTTTCTGACTTACGTGCCAGGAAGCTTTCCATCATTGTGATGAAATACCCAAAAGAATCAACTCATGAAGTAGAAAATTTATTGAGGCTTCTAGTTTTAGTAAATGGTTATGTGGACCTCTGGTATGTGGCAGCACAGTGTATCATAAGAGCAAATGGCATTGGAGGCTACTCACACCATCACAAGTGGAAAGTAAAGACAGACAAAAAGAAACCAGAGTTTCAATGATCACTTTAAGAGCATGCCTTGGAGGATTTAACTTCCTTCTACTAGTCCTAAGCTCCTAAATGTTCTATGAGTTATGCCATGAGTTATGAACCAAAATCTCAATAATGACTCTTGTGGAACTTTTTACAAAATGCTACCCAACTCCATACTTCATTTATTTATTTATTTTCTTATTTTATTTTATGTATATGGGTGTTTTGTCTGTGTGTATGTTTGGTCACTATGTGCCTGCAGTGCTCAAAGAGGCCAGAGAGGGCATCAGATCCCCTGGGACTGGAGTCCTAGCCAGTTGTAAGAAGCCATGTGGGTACTAGGAATCAAACCTGGGTCCTCTAGAACAACAGCCAGTGCTCTTTGTCACTGAGCCCTCTCTTCAGCCCCTGGGACTGAAATAGTCACAGTTTATTTGTACTTTTGTTTCACACTGGTGACTATCAGTGACACATCTTTGTAGGAATCTCACATCTTCCTCAAAATTTACTAGGCATCATCGCCCAATTTCAAGGAGGTCTGGAGTATGGCCTCCCTAAAACTTAGTGCAAAATGAAACACAAGATGATTCCCGATATTTGAACAGGGGCATTTAAGGTTCTAAATGTAAAGGTTTTTTTTTTCTTTTTTCTTTTCTGTAATATTTCTCTCAACATGTTATAATAATTTCTACTTGTTCATTGTCATCCCCAGTAAAGAACATCCTGAAACTTTAAATCCTGAACATTTTCTTTTGATCTTTCTATTGCATAATGGCACTTTTAAAGGAAAATAATGACAGGGCCAGGCGAGATGGCTCAGCAGTTAAGAGCACTAACTGCTATTTCAGAGGATCCAGGTTCAGTACCCAGCACCCACATAGTAGTTCTCAACCATCTGTAACTCCAGCTCCAGGGGGTCCTATGCCTCTTCTGCCCTCTGCAGACTCCTGCATGCACATGGTGCACACAGATACACAGAGGTGTGCACATGCAAATATACATAATTTTTTAAAAGACAAATTGTCTTTCATTTATATGTGGATTCATCAAAATAACACAGCATGTATTTTGTAGCTCTAATGTGTCATTTTGTTCATACCAGTACCTGACAAAGGTTCAGAAAACTAACTGAATTGCTTTTGTTTCATTTCTGTCAATGATTGTATAAGGAAAGACTAAATGGAAAGGAAGCTGTGTGTTGCCTTAATTTTTCCCTCTCCTTGTTAGTGTCTTTAGCTTTAAGTGGCATATATACTCCAACAAATGCAAAGAGCAGAAGTTCCAGAAAAGAGAAAAATCTCTTGACTTTTACACCACTCACTATGGGTTAGACATTCTCAGCTAATCCAGTTACTGTGCTGGCCAAAGAAATGCATGAGTGTGTTTATGTGTGTCTATGCATGTGTGAATGATGTAGGTATGTGTGCATTTATGTGTGTATATAGGGTTGTGTGTATGTGTGTGCATATATGTATGTGTGTGTGTATGAAAACGTGTATCTGTGTGTGTGATTATACTTCCCACCAAACACCCCAAGAAATGGAAGAGGGGATGTAGTTCCTAATTTCTTCAGAAACATCAGAATTGTCCTAATACCAAAACTAGAGAGAGATATACATCTCAGAGGGAGACAATAGCCAACACCACCATGAATGTAGAACTATGCAACTATAGATACATAATCAGAAACAGAAGATTCTCTGCAGAAAACAGAATCAGTAAGAGAAAAAGAGACAGGGACCAAGATTTAAAATAATTGATTGGCTTATATGGTTATGGAGTCCATGATATGACCCTGTACCATCTATAAGCTGGAGGTCAAGGAAAGGCAGCAACACAGTTTCAATACAAACTTCCACATGTGGGCACCAGAGGAGTCAATAGCATAAGTCCTTGTCTTGGTTCAAAGGCCCACCCAAATCAAAAGTAGAAGATGATTCTTCAGCATAAACAAGGAAAGAGATTATTAATTCTTCTCCTTTTTCTACACAAGGCCTCTGTGAATACCCACATTCATTAAAGAAAGTAATCTACTTTACTCTGTCACCTCAATTGAATCTTAATTTCTTTCCCAAACTCTCCCACATACTCTCCAGGAACATATCATTTTAGTGAGGGGATGGCTCAGCAGATAAGAGCACTTACTGTACCCATTAAACCACAGTTACTCAAGTTCCTTCTTTCCCTCCAGGCCTGGTAACTACCATTCTGCATTCCATGAATCTGATGACTGAATGGAAGTAGAATCATATAGTACTGGTTTCTTTGTGACTGGGTCATTTCACATAGCCTAACGTCCTCTGTTCATGTGCGTTGCAGCATGCGTCAGTGTACTCTATTTTAAGCTAAATAATATACCAGTGTGTATATCTGCTACCTGGATTACTGTCATCACTTTGCAATTGTGCATTTTGTCATCAACAAAGGTATAGTTATCCCTTTAAGATCTTACTTTTAGGAGCCCATAAGATGGTTCAGTGACTAAAGGCACCTGCCAGGAAGCATGATGACCTGAAATCAATTCCAGAGCCCACAGGATGAAAGGTGAGAAACCATTCCTGCATATGATCTCACTTTCACACAGTCACTATAGTGTACAAACTCAACACAGAAAAAATAAATTATTTTTTTCTCCTTTTAAAATTTTAAATTATAATCAAGCTTGTTTTATATGTCAATCCCAGTTCCATCTCCTCCTGCCCTGACCAACAAGATCTTATCCCATACCCTTTCTGCCCCCCAGGGAGGCTGAGGCCTTCCTTGGGGAGTCTTCAAAGTCTGTCATATCATTGGGGGCAGGGCCTAGGCCCTCTCCCATGTGTCTAAGCTCAGAGAGTATCCCTCTATGTGGAATGGGCTCCCAAAGTCCATTCGTGCACTAGGGATAAATATTGCTCTACTACCAGAGGCCCCATAGATTGCCCAGGCCTCCTAACTGACATCCACATTCAGAGATTCTGGGTCAGTCCTATGCTAGTTTTCCAGTTATCAATTTGGAGTTCATGTGCTTCCCCTTGTTCATGTCAACTGTTTCTGTAGGTTTCTCCAGCCTTGTCTTGACCCCTGTGCTCATTACTTCTTCTCTCTGCAACTGAATTCCAGGAGTTTGGCTCAGTGTTTAGCTGTGGGTATCTGCTTCTGCTTCTATCAGCTACTGGATGAGGGCTTTAGGATGGCATATATGGTAGGCATTTAAGGTAGCCTGTCCACTATTACTTAGATTGTTAGTTGGGGTCATCCTTGCAAGTCTCTGGACATTTCCCTAGTGCCATATTTCTCTTTAAACCTATTGGTTACCTCTATCATGGTATCTCTTTTCTTGCTCAAGAAATTGTTTCTTTAAAAGACTACTTAAACTACTATTAATAATATGCAGGTGGGGAAGCAGAGAGGAACACTTGCTGCTCTTATTTGGGACCACAGTTGAGAGCCCTGCACACACTGTGTAATGCATAGTCATCTGTTACTCCAGCTCCAGGAAGTCTTATGGTCTCTTCTGTCCTCCATGGGCACTAACACACATGTGTGCATACATGTGTACATGCATTCATGCATGCATGCATACATATACACACACACCTATAAAAATAAAACAACAAAAATATATCATCATTTGCCAGACCCCAAGACAAACAGCTTACTGAAACTTAGCTTACATAAATGGAATGATCCAAAGGTCATCTCTTATCAACTTGGAACACATTCACATCACCTTAGTTCAAATTAAACCTCCAAATAAAGACAATTGTAAAGTTTTAGTTAGATCTAACACAACCCAACTCTCCTCTATCCAACACAAACTGACTAATCCCTTCCAAGAATCAGTGCTAAAGATCCTGAGCAATGTTTACTCTTCCAGAAACCCATAACTTCAGTGTTGTGATGGAAAACCAACAACATTTAAATGTTGACTTATGTAAAAATTAATACATTTCCCCCTTCATATTTCTGGAAAAAGACAGGAGCAAAAACAAGGATGTACATACACCCATAAGCATGTTCTCAATTGAATATGGATATTAGAATTTTCATTCCTATTATGAATCACATGACATTTATACTCTTCTACTATTAATTCTGTGTTCTTCCAGCAAGAAACTGTTTTCTTTACCTGGTGGAGTAGCTCACAGTTGCATTCCTGAAAGGCTGTCAGATGTCCCACCTGGGTTGAGCAGCTGGAGTTTTCCATTGACCTTAGTCACATGGCATTGCAGTTCGGAGAAATGCCCTCAGAAATGGCCTATGCTTCAGAAACTCTTCTTCCCCACCCATGCTGGGAAATAGAAGAGCAATTTCCCCCCTGGTAGTCTAGAATAATCACTCTAGCCAACATAGTAACTCTCTTCTCTGCCTATTGACTCAGAGACACAAGGAGCTCAAAGTGGCCAGGTGGCAGTGTCAACCTTTTTAGCTCAATGGAACCATTGTTTTGTTACCTGGTGGAATAATTCTTTGATCTAGGGCTACGAACCTTGGGCCAACAGAGCATAAATCTGTGGGAACAGGAAACAACCTTTCCCGTGGGTTAATAGGGGTGATGGTGTGTGGTGCCCCTCCCAGTTCTACCCCTTCATTTCTAGCTCCATGCTTTTCAGCTATGGGAAAAATAACACCATAGAATAGGACCTGATTCAGACCATAAGCAGCCTTCTAAAGAACTGTGTCCAGCCTGCAAGACATGCCAATGAACAAGCATTACTAGCCTCAGAAGCCATCCACTATTCTGCAGATTAGCTGCTTCGGGGTTCTGAAGTTCATATTGAATTCCATGAGCACTATACCAGTGCTATACTACTTTGGCTGTGAAAGGAAATTTATGATCAGAGCCAGTGCTGTGTAGCACATCATGTCAGATAAGACTTTCTATAACTCCAAGGATGCCGGCTTAAAAAAGGCAATGTAGGCAGAAATGTCAAATCCAGTTTTATAGTAAGAATGAAATGATCTTTCTCCCACTAAGGAAGTGATACAATATATCCAAACACTGTCAGATAACTGTCTGATCATTGCATGGAATAGTATCATACCAAGGAATCTGATGTGGCTGGTGCTAGGTCAGCTAGGTATTATGCATGTGACTAACTTCATCCTCGCCAACATAGCACCATGGTCACTGCACACTAGATGATGATGGATGTAGCTAGGGATAAAGGTTGACTGGGGTCCACAGAATGGCCACCTTATACACCTGATTGCTAAAATCCTCCTTTGATTAGCACTGACATGGGTGCACCAATACCTTCTTGCCCCCCATTCATGAAAAGGAAGTCCAATCACAGATCTTCTCTCCAAATTTCTTTGCCACCATTTTCTCATTCATTTTCCTATTAATTCTGTAATTATTCAGCCAAATCATTGAACTGAATTATAAACCCAGGAATACATCCAAATGTCTTATAATTTTTCTTCTAAGCATATATACTGCTCAAAGATCTTCATAGTAGAGGGCTCCCCTCTCCCACTGTGCCTTAGAGATGTAACAAAGAGCAGTAGAGCTGTAGACATCTACTTTAGGTGAAAATTGCATATCAATAGGAGCCATTTGTAAATAGGCTTCAGTTCTTTCTGTCTCTGCCAACATTATTCTCTATCCCTGCTTATAGGGAATCCCTAAGAAGGTGTGGAGTGAGAGACAGAAAGCAGTGTATCCAAGTAGGAACATGAGTATTTGTTTTCATTTTCCACAGCTTAATTATACCTTCAGAGCCTGATCATTTACAAACTACTCCAATTGATGATGAAATATTGCTGTGTATGCCAAAATGTATAGCCTAATGATTCAGATAATATCCTGTTTATTGAAGACAGTTAACAGTGCTTAGGAACTTTGTGGCCCATGGTCATAATTTTGTTTTTATTAAGGCACCATAGCAGGCTAATCATTCTCTGTCTAACAAGAAGGTATCTGCAGGTGATGGCAGGGCATTATTCCAAAATCACAAGGCTCTGTGTTCAACTATAAAGGACTGGCAAATGTCCAAATCCCTTATGTATCTCCAGAGACAGTTCAAGGACGTTAGATCTGTCACATCATATTGCCCAAGCAGTTGATCAGCTCATGGCAGCAAGGTCTTACATAATACCTCTGTATGTTCTGGAACCCATTCAAAACTAGCAGTTTTTGTGTTTATCTGTTAGGTGGAATAAAGCAATACAGCCATATGAGAAATGTGTTACCTATACTGTTCTATGAGGCCCATTTTAATTCTAAGAAAGGGTAGCTACAGAGATGTAGCCTTCCTGCCACAGGGCCCCTGAATATTTCACTGAGGTAGAAGGCTCCTGAACTTTAATAAAATATGTCCAAACCTGGGACATGTCTATGTATTATCAACACATCTAGAGCAGCTTCCTTTTCTTGATTGTTAAATGAAAGCACTGTGGTGCCATTAAGGTGATGCACCATGCTACATCCTGTAGAGGAGAAAGGGGGGGTAAATTTCCCGTATAACCTAATGAAATAGAATAGAGTTAAGACAGAGAAAGTACAGTGCTGACCTTGTCAGCACAAACCAAACTTCTTCTGGAAGTCTTTAATAATGAATACAGAAAGAGCATTTGCCAGATCAGTAGCTGCATACCAGGAATGTGCTAATTTGTTCATGCAATGAAGCTGCCCTTTGTACAGAAGCAACAATTGTGCAAAATAAGAATCCAGAAATAATTCTAAGTACACCTGGGCAACTGGTTCTCAATTCCATATAGAAAGGACATACCTTTCAGTAACTAGTGCTATAATAAGAAAATGTTTATATTTTAAAACATCAGTGTAGATTCTGATCCTTGAAATATGCAAAATTTAACCCAAAATGAAATATAAATCTTTGAGGAAATATCATACAGGAAAAGTTTGTGCTCCTGGATCTAGGTAAGATATATTAGATAGGACAATAAAAATACCAGTAAAAGAAAAAATAAAAGTTGGACTCTGCCAGAATTTAAAATTCTTCTCTTGGAAGATGGAAAGAAAGCTCCAGAATGTCAGAAAACATTGGCCCTTTCTCCCTATTCTTGCACTGATTGTGTGTGTGTGTGTGTGTGTGTGTGTGTGTGTGTGTGCGCGCGCGTGCGCGCGCATGTGTGCACATGCACACATGGACACACACAAATGTAATTTCCTTTTGACTCCCTGCCATGTTTCTTGGACTTGCTCCCACAAGGATCTCTGATAAAGGAAGAACTGATACCCCCAATACACACGCATATTAAGTTTAATCTACTTCTAAGGGAAAATATCCTGTTTATTGAAGAAGGTAAAAGGAGGTTTCTTAACCAAGTCCAGACATGCCTCCTTCATGGTCTTCTGTGAGCTCAGAGTTTCCATCTCTTATCTCCTTTGCCAACAAGCTCACGCTTCCTTTGATTTTTCATGTATGCTTTGCCCAGCCTTTATCATAATATCCTTTCTATCTTGTGTACTAAGAACAGACACATCTATGATTAGATCCACTAAGCTGCTTAGTGGTCCTGGGTACAGCATCCTCACGCATAAAGTGACCATGGTATCTCTGTATCACAAACGAACAATGAAGGTGGGAAGGGAGTTTACACTCTTTAGCAATTCATTGAGTGAACAGGATGACTATTGGTTTTCCAATCATGTTATGCTTAAATTTTCGTATGAATTTAAAGGAGAAACAAGAACCTGCCTCAAGTGTAATGATCCAGAAGAAGCGAATTCAATGGTTGTAGGATAGTAAAAGTGCCTAGTTAAGGCTCATACCATATTCTACCTGACCTTGCTGATCTGTTTTGCTAAGGCTCTATGTTTAAGTTGCCACAGCATCCCATACCTCATGGTTTCTTCCCTCTGCAAAGCCATATATGTTTGGTTATACATTGGACAGATGTATCAAAATGTTGCACCATGCCTTATAAATTTGTAGAAATGTAATCCCAGTCAACTAAAATATAAAATAAAATGAAGAAATAATTGGAAGACAAAATCATAATTTTTAAAAACAGAAGGATTTATGATTCCATTAACCTTTGTTAGAGATGTCAAAATTTAATTATGTCCATTTAGAATAGAACTCGGAAAGGAAACCACTTGCCTTTGAAAAGTGGGATTTACTGAGAATGCAAATGCAGTGAGCAGGGCCTGGGTGGCCAGGGTGAGTCAATACAGCCTTTCCTATCCTTACCTGTTATGCATGTGTGGCGATTTCACTGATTACAAGTTATGCCATCTAACTTATCTTGTCATTAAGACATGGGAAGGAATAGAATTTTAAGTGTTTTAATTAAACAAACATACTGGACTTAATAAACCTCTTTCTCTTGAGACCCAGCCATTACATTACATTCTCAGCTGACTTGATGGTGAGCTGTGGGAGCCGTTCCCCTGAATACCCCATCTCTCCCATCTGCTTCTCTCTGCAGCAAAAGCACAGTTCTGTGCTTTGTTCATGAAATTGAATGTGACTGCAGCAAAATGCTCTGTACAGGAGAGTGAACTCATTTAAACTCACGACCTCTCACCTCAAGGGAACCTAGGAACTGCTCCCTGCTTATATTTCCGCACTGGTATCACTGGCTCCCTATCATAACATCATTTGAGATCTTTTGGGATTTCCCAAGACCTCTGTGCCTCTCTCTGATCCTTTGTTCACTGCTCTGATAGTTAATAATATGTGTTGACATGAGTAAGGGATATCTAGATATTGTGTGTATATACATAGTCAATGCAGACAACAGTTTTTTCCTCACACTTTAAAACTATTAATTTGGCCAGGCTTTGGTGGCACATACCTTTAATCCAAGCACTGGGGAGGCAGAGGCAGGTGGATATCTGTGAGTTCAAGGCCAGCCTGGTCTACAGAGCTAGTTCCAGAACAGGCTCCAAAGCAATACAGAGAAACCCTGTCTTGAAAAACAACAACAACAACAACAAAAATTAGTTTCTATTGTACGTATATGGGTGTTTTGTCTGCATGTAAATCTGTGTACCTTGTGCAAATCTAGTACTCTTGGAGGCCAGAAGGTGGCTTTGATTTTCTGCAACTGTAGTTACAGACCAGTTGAGCTGCCTTGTATGTGCTAAGAGGTAAACTTAGTTTTCTGTAAGAGTAGCAAATGCTCTTAACTACTGAGGCACCTTGCAAGCCTCCATTTCCATATATGTTTGACCGAGTGAGTTGAGTTCATGGATGCAGGACCTAAGAATGCAGACTTAAGTGAACTAAATAGATATCTGTATCTGCTTCTTTCTGTTCCAGTTCTTTGAAAATTCTGACCAATAAAGCTAGTAACCTTCATGATTACATTATAAGGAAACGTAAGTACAGCTACTCCTAGCTTGGGATGGAGCTAATGTACTGACAAGCCTATCATTAACTTCAAGATACTATAATCAGAAAATGTATTTACTATATCTGATGCTGCACATCTTTGCTTAACAGTAGGGCTTAACAGAGCTTCGGTTAAGAATCCACATTCTGGAGAAGCTGACTAGAGCTGTGGATCATTGCCTTACTCTGCACCCTGAAGCAGTATAAGGCAAACATATCACTGGGCTGAAACATATCAACATTGCATACTCAATGACAATCTCTGTCATATGCATGCTGTGTTCATACCATCATGGAATCAAGCCACCAGAAGTCAGGGAATGCCTGTAATCAGAAGAGCCTTGCAGTCTCTCCCTAATCTTGTGATGACTTACCTATGTGCCTATAAGCCTGTCTCTCACCTTGCTAATGAGCTCTGGGTCCTAACTCCTAAGGCTGCTTCTCTCCAACCTGGGGCTTTGCTCCCCCAATCACCCTTTCCTGGACCACTCATGTCACCAAGCCCACATTTTAGCAGCATCTACTGTAATATCCTCAGCTGCTGATGTTTTGGTTCCCTTTCATTGCTGTCTTTCAAAAACCATCCCTCTGAGAACACTTTCTATGCTTGCTGCTGCCAGCTCCCACATGTCTCTTTTTCAGTCCTGCACTAACTCTACTCCCCTGCTACACTCATCGTGTCCTGCATTCAGACAAAGCCACCAATGGTCAGCCAGTGCTTGGTCTTTTCCTTTCATGCTACCGCACAGGTTTACAATCATAGAAATATAAAAGAAGGCTTCAAGAGAAACAGGAAATTTAAAAATTGCTTTTAAAATGTGCAGGATTTTAAAAGAACTGAATTGAAATTTATGAGGTTTTTAACATTGAAATAAACATATTTCAAAATGTTTCTAAAAGATTTTAGACTTGCTAGCAAATCTCAAAACAGTACAAAACTTCCATGCTTGCCCTCAACCAATTTCGTCAGTTAATAACTTATAAACAATGGCATCATTATCCAAGCCAGGAAATTGACATTGGTGTGAGGCTATAGAGCGGAGCCAGCTCTTCTGTTGCCATGCTGTGGGAGCTAGCTCTCCCATGCCAGTGGTGAGGAGCCGGGTTATCTCTCCCGAGTGTGTGTGGGGCATGTCTCCTGTGAGAGCTGGAACCAGCCCTTCTGCTATGGTGGCCAACAAGGAGCAGGGCGAGCTCTCCCAGGGACAGCAAAGAACAGTGTTGGCTCATCAAAGCCTTCGGATTTCCACATGCATGGTTCCTATAGCCCCCTGTGGTAGGTAGCATGGGTCATGGAGATCAACATAAACTCCAGTTTCTGCAGGACCATGGACCCAGACATGGTCCCTGGCAGCAGCTTGGGCCCTGATATCACCAAGGCCCCAGTAAAAAGAATATAGGTTGAACAATCCTAATCTGAAATAAGAAAATTTTTGAGTAAGAACAAGAATTTAGAGGCATAAATTCCACCCCTTAAAATTGTGTTTAACACACAAAATTGCTTAAAATATTGTCTAGACTTACCTTTGGGTTGTGTAAATAAAATGTTGTATATGAAACATAAATAAATTCTACATTTAGATTCCTCTAAGTATCTCATTATGTGCATGATAATAATACTGTAGGTTGTTTTTTCTTTTTTCTTAAATCATTTGGAAACACTTCTGGTCTCAAACATTTTAGATCAAACATTTTAGATAAGGCACACTCAACCTTCAAATTTATAGACTTGTTTTTAAGGTGACTGACAGTATCCTAAGTGTTTTCAAAAATGTATTACTAGCTGGACTGTGATGGCACACACCTTTAGTCCCAGCACTCAGGAGGCAGAGGAAGGCAGATCTCTGTGATTTGGAGGCCAGTCTGGTCTACACAGCAAGTTCCAGGACAGATAGGGTTGTTGCACAGAGAAACACTCACTATCTTGAAAAACCAAAAAAGAAAAATATATATAAATCCACTTAAAATTCTCGAATTGATGGTTTTCTTTCAGTTTTACAAATGAAAAAACAAACAAGAAACTGCGAAGTTAAGTAGCTGTCCAATTATTACATAGCACAATTATTAGTGACAATGTTCCTGTTGCCTGTGTATGCCTTACCCACAACTGTTCAGTTGCAATAGTGGCTGGGAATCCAAAAATTCACCTTTGAATGGGAGAAAGAAAAACTTCAACGTTTTTCTTCCTATCCACGTGTGTGGTGATGATAGAAGTGCTTTTTGACACCAAGATTCACTTTGACTGAATGGGCTGTATAAACTAGCTAGTCTGGTCCTTCTGTCTCTGCCTCCCTAGTGTTGGGACTATAGTCGTGAGCCAATAAGGGCAGTCCAGAGAAGAGAAACTTCTAATAACACCACTGAAAGAGGGACCCAGGCACCTGTAAAGTCTCTGAAAGCCCTGGAAGGGAACACTTCCAAAACATCACTTGACAGAGTTTAGTCAACTGTGTGAGTTGATGATCAAGCAAAATTAAACTCCATGTTTTTTTTTGTTGTTGTTTTCTCTTTTCACTTTTAAGATTGCAGGCTACACTCAGACACAACCTCAGAGAATCCGCAGGGAATAATCAGGTGAAGGCTGAAAACCAGCTATCAGAAAAGCAACAAACATTTTAAACAGATGGGGGAAAAAGAGGTCAGGACAGCAGGAGTTAATAGAAAAGATGCTGGGGGGGGGGGGCTTCTCCCACAGAGCAGAGGCAGGATGCCATTTCAGAAACACATCTGCAGCTGTGGCTCTTGACAGCCCAAGACCCCTCTGTGACCTACACTCTCAGGAAACTCAGATGAAGTGTGTTAGCACTATGTGCTGAAACATGAGCAAGAAAATACAGAGCAACTGAGTGGGGGAGGAGAGAGAGAGAGAGAGAGAGAGAGAGAGAGAGAGAGAGAGAGAGAGAGAGAGAGAGAGAGAGAGAGAGAGAGATGGAGGGAGGGAACAAGTCTACATAGCATTCAGAGAAGTTAAAATCTGGTGGTAGCCAAACTTTACAGGGAAACTCACAGGCCATTGGTAAGAACTCCACACAGTTTACAAAGCCACTGTTCCTAAAGGAATTCACAGAGGGCACCACTATCTGAGAGGACAGCTGTGCTGCCTGGGGATCGTGACAGTACCAGGAATCCCACCACCCAGAGGAAGAGTCAAAGGTCCAAGGGAACCACTCCATCACAGAGGAGGTACTAGCAGTGACACGGGCTTCTAGGCGTCAGGGAGGGCACCTAAGAGACTCCAGAAGGAATTGAGCCACCATTCCATCTATCCTCACTTGGTTCTCTTTCTCTCTATACATGTTTCTTCATTGTGTAATGCTTACATTTTACTTAGCAGGCCAGTTCTGCTCTTGCCTTATATGACGTTTTTTTCTCCTTATACTTCCCTTTTTCATTTTCCTGGCCTGGTTTTCAGTGTCTCGGTGGCTTATGTCATATGATGCCATATCGTTACATCTCTCCTTCACTCTTTCCTCTAGTCAGACTTCATATCCTCCAGCTTGTGTGTGTGTGTGTCTATGTGTCTGTTTCTCTCTCTCTCTCTCTGTGTATGCGTGTGTGTGTGTGTTTGTGTGTGTGTCTTACCTTAGGGATCCCCATTTTATTTAGGTCCCCTCTTCTGCAACCCCAACACTAATCACTAGTCTTGCTTCATTTTGCTTCTTTTCTATCTTCTCTCATCTATAATAACAATGGCACATGCAAAGCAAGCAGTGTTCCTTTACTCTCTAAAACTGTTGATGCTTTAGGAAAAGTTGTTTTGCAGTTGATTATTACACTGGTTTCACAGTGGAACTATTCCTGCAGAGTACCAGCTGTTAGAGAGCACGTTCTATGCTCTGTGAAGGGTAAGGGATAAAGCCTGGTGCTCTGGACAATAGCTTAACAGATAAAATGACACTCCAACATACTACAAATTAATCCCTCTCGAACACTGCCAATACTTTCACTGAAAGAAGAAAAACGACTTAAACTGAAGAGTTCAAGCAATGATCTAACTCCTGATTATCAAGTCCTAATGTAAAAACACAAGTATGAAAAACCAAGACTACAGGACTCAATAGAAAAGCCACAAAACCCAGTACAAAGGCTGCCAATGCAAATGACTTTGATGAAATTATGGACAAGGAATTCAAAAGGGTGATTATAATATTTTCTTTTTTATTTTATTTAACTTCTTTGTTTACTCTTTAGGAGTATCACATCATTCACTCCAATTCTTCTCACTTTCCAGTCCCCCCCATATCCTTCCCTCATCCCTGCCATGCCCCCCAAAAGAAAACAAAATAAAGTAAGCAAACAAACAAACAAAAGCAAAAACAAAACAACAACAACAAAAAATGAAAAATCTCTTTGCTTTCATCCTGGTGGCACTGGAGACTTGAGTGTGCCCTGTAGAATATCCCTTTGTCCTATCAACTTTACTGACAAATGTTCATTGCAGTGAGTCACTGGTGTGGTTCAAGGTCTCTGGTTTCTGGTACACCACCATCACTGGATCCTTACCAGAACTCCTCTGGGATATCCTGTACTGCCGTGAGTCTTGGAGATATTGCACATGTTATTCCACAGGACCAGTCCCTTCACTGGCTCCAGCAGGTTCTAGATGGGGTAGATGCTAGGGTGGGTCAGCCCAAGGCCTGGCTGTGGGCCTGAATGGTAGCCAAGCTTGTCAGTCCCTGTCACTGGGGCCACCTGCCTTGGATGAGGGGGTGGAGTTAGCTCCCCTATACACATGCCCTCAGGGTCAGTTCACCCTCAACTGTGGTGAGAGGTGGGGCTATCTCTCTTCAGTGCAGAGGCCCTGCAGGTCTCTTGTTGCATTGTCCAGTGAGAGTCAAGGCCAGCTTTCCCAGGGCCAGAGAAGAGTGGATCCTGCTCAGCACGGCTCTGATTTCATCTCACATGGTTCCTAAAGCCTTCTGAGGCACCATGAGCTACATAAATTAACACAGACCCCAGCTGCAGCTGGACCACAGATCCAGCAGCTAAAGTCCTCCTGGTCCTGCATTGCCACCAAAGGTAACATGGAGGCCCAGGGTTGGGGTCACAACCTCAGGCCTTGGTGGTATTCTGCCATATGGCTGTTGGAACCATTCCCACATAGTTGGCCATTCTTTCCACCCAGAGCCAGGATGTCATCTGGGCCTAAGCTTCATGAGGACTATGGACCCCGACATGATCCTAAATAGCAGCTGGGTCTGGATATCACCACTGCCCCAGGGGCAGTGTGATCCCGAGATACCAACATGACCCTTTATTTTGAGTGTCTACGAAGCCTTTGGTGCTAATAAGAACATGGGACATCAGCCCAGACCCTAGCTGCAGAATGGTCATGGACCCTGTCATGGCCCTCAGTTACAATTCTGGCTCAGGTGTGTAACCTGGACTCAGGTGGTTGATCTGATACTGGGTATCTTCATGGAGATTTAATAGCAACAGGGGTCAGTCATATAATTCAATCTGGACCCTAGTCACTATCAGGCCATGGACCCAGACATGGCTCCAGCAACAGTCAGGGTCTGGATAACACCACGGCCCTTGGTGGCAGCAAAGGCCACCCATACTGGCATGACCCCTGCTGTGGCATGGCCCCCAGACTCCAACCAAGCTGCAGGTTCTGGCTCTGGTCCTGTGGGATATGTGTCTGTACACTGTGAATATGTGTTTCTCTCATTGATTGATAAATAAAGCCAAATTGGCCTATGGCAAGGCAGAATAGAGCCAGGCAGAAAAATCCATGCAGAAATATGGGAGAAAAATGGTGGAAATCTGGGAGACACCATCCATCAGTCCAAGGAACAACACGCCAGAGCACCACAGGTAAGCAAGGGTCACATGGTGATACACAGATTAGCAGGAATGGCTTAATTTATTTTTTATTGTTTTAAATATTTTTTATTTTACATATCAATCCCAGTTCCCACTCCCTCCCATCCTCCCAATCCCCCCATATACCCCATCCCATCCCCCATCCACTCCCCATGGTGGGTGAGGCCTTTGGAATGGGTTAATTTAAATGTAAGAGCTAACTCGTAATAAGCCTAAGCCATTGGCCTAGCATTTATAAGCAATATTAAGCCTCTGAGTGATTATTTAGAAATGGCTGTAGGGCTGGGCGAGACAGAAAAACCTCCAGTTAAACTCTGGCCCAGATCCCAAGTCTTTGTATGGGCCCTAGTGGCAATATGAACCACAGACTTCAACACAGCACAGCTGCAGCTGAGCCATGGACCCAAACATATCCCCAGGAGACAGTTTGGCCTGGCTAGTTATAATATTTTCAAAGAAATCAACAAGGACATGAATGAACTCATAAATTATAAGAAAAACAAATGAGATAAGAAAATCAAGATATGTAGAAAGTATTCAGTAAAGAGATAGAAGTACTAAAAAGTAAACCAAAAAGAGAGATCCAGTAAGTAAAATACAAAACTGAATAAAAACCCTCAACAATAGAACAGATCATGGGGAGGACGGAATATTAGAACTTTAAGACAAAGTAGACCAGCTGATTCAGTCAAGGACAACAGATGTAGGAGTGGAACATGCAGGATGTGTAGTACATCATATAAAAGGACTGTAGTTATGAATTATTGGCATCGAAGGTGAATTCCTATCAAAGACATATGAAACATTTTTCACTAAAACCATTACAGAAACTTTCTAAAATCTAAGAAAAGGCAGGTATAACAACTATACAGAGCACCAAATAGACAGAATGAGAAAAATAAATTCATGTGCCACATTATAGTTGAAACTAGATGCACAGAGCAAAGAAAACACATTGAAAGCTGCAAAAGAGAAACACGATGTTACACACAAAGGCAAGCCAATCAGAATAACAGATGATTTCTCATGCAAACTTTAAAAGATAAAAGGTCCTTGGATGATGTTATTTCAGTTCTGAAAGATCACAGCTTCTGAGGTGGTTTGAATGAGACAGGCCCCCCATAGGATCATATGTTTGAAAATGTAATCTCCAGTGGTGGAATTACTCAGAAAAGATTAGAAGATGTGACCTTGTTGTGCCACTGAGGGTGGGCTTTGAGGTTTAAAAAGACTCATGCAATCCCAGTTGTGTCCACCTGCCTTCTACTTGTAGTTCAAAATGTGACTTTCAGCTGCTCCTGCCACCATGCCTTTGCTCTGCCATCATGGACTTTAGCTCTCTGAAGCTGTAAGTCCAATTAAACATTTTTGTTTATAAGTCACAGTTATCATGGTGTTAGAAACCATAACTAAGCCAGGAGTTGGTACTAGGATACTAGGAAGTCAGCTATTGTTGTGATGTACCTGACATATTTCTTTTTCTTTTTTTGAATTTGAATGCTGTAAGTGAAGCCTGATTAATGCAGTAAGCCATGCAGACTATGCAGGCCAAGTTCAAGAGGTTTTAGAGACAAACACTGCTAACAGGTGGGCTGCAGACTGTTCTTGTGAAACATGGACAGAGATTGTGGTTGCCTTCTGCCCTTGTCCAAAGAATTTTCTTGAGGCTGACTTGAAAAGTACTGGGTTAATTTCTTTGGCAGAGGAGATTATTTCAGGGGAGCCTAGAATTGATTCTTTTGTATTGTTTCTAGAAATCAGGCTTGTGTAGGTCTAAGGTGAAAAACTGCAAGTGGGTCAAAGGAAGAACTGGCTACCTTTTTATAGGTGATACTATTCTGATTCCAGAGTCCACCAGAAACCCCATATCCTACCCAACAATCTTATGACTGGGTCAATCCTTTGGAATATAGAAACCAACCACTAGCTACTACCAACCAACAGACTGAAAATGGCTTGAGACAGCATCTAGGTCAAATATCTGCATTTCCTCCATTTTTCTGTAACCTGCTCACCTGACATTTCTACTAACAGATGTGAAAGGTGCTATGATTTTCTTTATTCTGTTACTATAAAATCTCCACAAAACTGTTTTTGTAAGTGAACATAGAATTTGGGGCACCCTGAATTTCTGTCCCCAGACCATAGTTACTCATATATGACTCTGGAAAAAACTGTCTCCTATCACTTGGAGGTAAGCGTTGTACTTTTGGTTGTCAATAGATTTGCTCAGCTGTAGACTCTTCCTATGACACTACTTACTTGTCAGCAAGATGTTCCCACTGGTTCAATAGTTTCAAATTTCTTATGGGGGTAACCAGCTACTTTCTGATTAGATTTGTGTTCTGCTCCATGGGAGGGAATTTACATTTGGTATGGTAAACTCAATCCGGAACCTGTGGTTCCAGAAGTCACAGGTCCTAGTGGGGAACCTAGTAGCCTAATTTTCTACATGTGATCTTACAATCAAATTGCATTTTAAATAACTGTTTATAGCCACAGATTAGTGGTGATATAGCCTTGGTCAGAGAAGCTACCTTTTTTTGGAGCATAGCAGTTATAGCAGAGATGATAACCAGTTGACATGATAACAACCAGTGACAGCTGAATGCTCAGATGTAAATGAGACATATACACTATCCAGTGTAAGGCTCAGGCAATATTGCAGCAAAGACAGCAGAAAGAATGGCAGAGCTGGGGGGAGGGGTGGAGTGTTGTGACTGTTGTCTTCCATGCACATGGTAAATATTTCATCTATGAATTAATGGAAGTTGTGATTGCCTACACAAGAACTCCATGAGATGGGGCCTGTTGATACTCTGTCATAGAGGAGAGAAGAGCCCATGAGGCCCATGCTCATGTTTATTGTAGGCAGCTAATGGCTGACTAGAATCAGAGGGACTTCTTCAGTGGTATAGGTCCTGATAAAGTACATCATTATATGTTATATCTAATTAATATCTGCTAAGATAAACCATTTAAACCCAAATAACTTATTTCTATTTTCTATTTACTACCACTACTACTACTACTACTATTATTTTCTATTTATTATTATTGTTCATTCGTTCTTGTGCTTACACATTAAACCATCATGGGTGAATAAAATAGCTTATTTTTAAAGAATCTTCAGATGAAATTGCCTAAAGTTTTCTCGTTCTTGAGCTTTAACTCTTTGAGGTGTGCTTCTCTTGCATCATATTTTTTATCTTAAGACACGGTTATCACTTGGGATGATTCCGTTGAATCATGAGCTGCTAGATAGGAAAATAAAGGCTGGAGATAATGGCTCAGCTGTTAAGAGTGTATGCTGCTCTTGTAAAAGACCCAAGCTCAGCTCCCAGTACCCATGTTGAACAGCTTACAAGTACTTGTGACTCCATCCTTGGCACTATTTGGTGCCCCTCAAACACCAGCATTCATGTGCACATATCTACACACAGATACACGAATATACATAGCCAACGGTAATAAAAATAAATCTTAGTAAAATGAAAAACGTTCTTTCTAGGGGAAAAAACTAAGATGAGACTCTTATAAAAACCATTGACTCTGTGCCATTCTTGAAGGTTAATCAGAGTGTGCTTGTTATGGATAGTCTGCCACTATCCAGTTCCTGGAGTTTGTTCCCAAGTATGGAGCAAAGACTGTCCTATTCAACAGTGCCCCCTTATGCAACAGTTAATTATTTTATTTTATTTTACATACAAGACACATTAATAAACACTTTTACACAGCAAGTGGTTAATCATCATATTAAATATTAATATACAATTAAAACTGTTCATATATATATTGGTCATTGAGCACCTTGGAATAGACTACTGTTTCCAGTTCACTAAAGTCAGCTGGAGGAAAATGGATCTTGGGGATGACAGGCTGACTGCCCAAAGGTTATTACTGGGAGTGGCTATCACCTGTCAGTGATACCTGGAACTAGAAAGCAGGTGTTTCCCCAGCCTGGGCTCAGCATTGCGAAACAGCTTTATCAATGACCGGGTGAGAAGTCATGGGAATCAGGGCTTCCTATATTTGCAGCTGATGCAGAGCCACAAGGAGACAAATGGGGCTCCAGAGGGGATGGTTGTAATTTATATTGCCCTGGGCAAAAACAGCTCCCACTATTCAGTGCTGCAATGAGTGTGGTGCAACTGGAAGGAAATAAAGGCAAGGATGCAGGCAAGCAACACACACACAAAGCAAGGGACACCAGTGAGTGCACAGCAGACAGTATCTTTTCATAGCTGCTGGGTGATTAGGAATTTAGGAACTGACTGAGTTGGGTAGGGGAGATGGGCAAAATGTGAGGGACTTGATAGTGGAAATAAGAACTCAAGGAGTTCTGTGAGAAGGTGGTCCACCGCAAAAGGCCGTGGCTTGATTACGGTCACATAACATAAACAACAAGATAACAGTAATAAAGGTAGGTTCCGTAAGGCTATGCAAAGTGCATATTAGTATGGCTTAAAAATAAATCAGGAAGAAAAAAAATTCCAAGCTGTATTCTAGTAAGTGTTGAAAGTTTACAGCAGCAGTTGTCACTTGTGAGAGCAGTCGAGGTGTGGCAGTTGGGGATGGAGGAGTGACAAACATCCTGCTTTGCAGTGAGCTAGTCTTTATGTTATATACAGGGTGCCTCCTATGAAAACTTAGCAAGCAAGAAAACACACAAAGACATACAAACGTACTTTTATAAGTAAGGCTACATTGGGTGGGATTTCATTTAGTACTTAAAAGTCATCCCTTTTATGTTTTTCTTTGTGTGCATGCACGTGTGTGTGTGTGTGTGTGTGTGTGTGTGTGTGTGTGTGTGTACTGGAGCACACTACTTATGACAATAAACTGGATTTGTTTAGCAGGAATACTAAGACTCTGCACCTTGTGTGATTGGGAACAACATACCTCCTAACAGTGAAGAAAGCTGTCTAGGATGTCCTAAGGTTCTGTTAAGTCTGTGTTGTGTTGAAATGAGTAACTTAGAGATAGTCTGTAAATAGGAAAATAGGCCGTCATTAGCCATGTGGGCTAGTGTATACTGTAAATGTTTTTCTCTAATTGTGCAAAATAACAAAATGAGCAGCTGCAGCCTCTCCTGTTCATCACTGAACAGTGATGCTCAGTGGTGGAGTTTTCTTCAGCTGTCACAATGAAACCAGATGGCATACCCTAGTGCAATGCAAAATACCAACTCTTCTGCCAGTGGACTGAGAAGTGAGCTGCTGCCAATCTCTAATAACCAGAGAGATGATGGGTATTTTCTGATCACCTTCCTCACTCACTGTAACACTGTGTAGTGTCAGTACACTACACAAAGGCTAGCTTCCCACCCTGAAAAGAAACTTTCAGGTCACATTATAACCATTTGGGAATTCTATTTTTCTACAGTTGTGGTGTTTTGAAATCATGAATACATGTCAGTCATGCTTATTTGGACAAAGAATACTGGGCTATTTCTTTTCAACTTAACTATTGCCCTTTGACGTACCATTAATATCTAATATGTCTAATCAAGTTCTCACAAACAACTGCAGACTGGAAAGAGCTATGATAAGTTATTAAGACCCTGTCATACATTTCCATAAGAGAGCTTGCATATGCCACTAGATGAAATATGATGTTAGTATTAAAATATGGTCATTGCCCAGGTATCTTAACTATGCTTTTCTTTGCATATGAAATCCTTTCACAGATTTGTTTTAATGGAATGATATTCATTCACTATTGTATTTATGGGCCCACAAATACTAACAATGAGAAATACTAACAATGTTTATTTCTATTGGTGTTTGTTGTGGTTTTACACTTGCATGAACTGTGTAGTTCCATATATAACATATATGTGAATTTTTATGAAATTAGTTTAAAATAGAACTTGATGAAAGTATTAACTAAGATTGAGGACCATTTCAAAGGCAGAGCAGTAAGGGAATTCTCTCAATATTCACGTCCCTGGCGCATATATATATATATATATATATATATGCTTTATTATAAATATTCAAATTCCTCACATCTTCCTAGTGCTGGGGATTGAACCCAGGGCTCTTTAGATGCTAGGGAGATACTTTACAACATTTGCCATATTTTTATTTCTAATTCTGGCTTTTATTTTACACCTGCATTTGTGAATGGACACATTACCAATTCTCTTCCCCTGGATGGAAGGAAACTGGAGCAGATAAGAGGACATGAGATCTCTGGCTTCTCTGGTCCAGGATACAGTAATTAAACTCCATTTCACTTTCTCGTGTGCATTCAGGAACATCTCCAAAGAAAAGCGGAATTGATTTGATTGGACAGAAACAGTTACTGATTGGCCAATCAGTTTACGTTGATGGGCTGTGAAGGAAAGTCTTTACATTTGCTCACTGATTCAGCTGTGGCCACAATTACAGCTTGCTGGTATGAGACCATCTGCCTGTACATTGAAACATATTCAGTTCACTGTCCCCTAAGCCAGAGACTCCTGAGCAGAGCCTCTCAGAACAACCAGTGAAGGAGCACCCAGCGGTTCTCAGGATATACAATACAGCCTGTCCAGAAGCCGGGCTGCTTGGGTTTCAAGTTAGTGTGGTGATAGCCCCTTCCAAATAGGGAAGAGGATCGGTTGGCCATGTGCTGTGAAGGCAGGCATTGGGTTTCAGTCCAGGAGGAAGAGTGTACAGGGATCCCTGGTGTCAGGTTGGCCCTGGCATCTTTCCCTTCTTTGCCTTCCGGAAACCTCAGACACTCAGGGCGGTGCCGAAATTCCCTGTATCATTAGCCAATGTTTCCCCAGCATACAGCACACTTATTTCTGGGATACAAGGGAGGAGTATATACAAGGTCCTGCTTGGGGCCTTTTGTGTTTGTCTGGATTGCTGTTCTTACTGACCATGTTAACCAAAGTGAAGTGTTATGGGAATATATAGTGCTAAGATTGTTTATATTTGTGAAAAGGTTAATATAACAAATTTGAAGTTGGAATCTCTATGATTTGATACTCTGGTTGTAATTATCAGGAATTTAAAGCTAAGGCATATTACCTAAAACTTATGAAGTTATTTTTAATCTATAAAATAAGGATAATACTGTGATCATTAAAAGTTTATATGGTTGTTAGGAATTGACAAAATCCATGTCCTTGCTTCACGCATAATTGCTGGGCCATGTTAGCAGTTTGCTGGCCTCTGACCATTGACTCACATAGTGAAATACATTGAGGTCACTGGTTTTCAAGCCAAACTGATCTAAGAAACCACTGTATGACAATTGGGTTATATAATACGCAGTTTAAGTGATGGTTAAGACAGAGTCTCAACAGAAGACCTGTAGGAATCATACAAGAGGAGATGGGTCATATCTTCAGTGGTGTCTGTACACATTCTAGCTCTGCTTTATGAGAGCATGTAGGTTTATTTCACCTTGAAATCATAAACTTCAGGTTAAAAGAATTCTCAAGAAGCCGTCTGTTTTATTCTTCCTTATATCCTTGAAATGTATAGATTCTAAAGATTGTTACAAAAAGAAAACAAAAGTGAATTGCTTTGCCTGAGATAAAGAGCTATTTATTATCAGAAAAAAAGAGACAATCGTGGGCAGTGTTCATGGCATTGTTATATGAGGCACTCCTAAGAACTTGGACATCACACCCTGAAGAGTAGGCAATATCAGTGCATAGTTGATGGACCTTAGAGCTTATAGAAACTGCCACAAAGGATGTACAGATCTGGAGGTATAAAACCCTGTCTTGTATAACTGTTTCTTATTTTCTGTGCAGACATTCCCATGGAAGCATGAAGCCCACTGAGTGTAATTGCTATCACTTCTTAAAACTGATATGTCTCATCACAATTTAACAAGTGGATAACCTATTGCTATATTGTCCTCTTTTGTATTTGGTTAATGGGATTTTTTTCTTTAAATAAATTGGTATCAAGCTGACATACACATGAAAGTCTCCCCCTTGAAAGCCAGGGACTCTTAAGGCCCTGAATTTCTGTGACTTGGCAAAGCCGAAGAACCATAAGATATCAGTCACACACCTCCTTTACAGACACCATTGTGTAACTTTGTCAGAAACACACAACCGAATTCTCACCTAGTCTTCTTTGCATTCCAAGGAATGTCCACGGGTAGCACCAAGTCTCCTTTCTCCCATTTCTCTTGCAGGCAGTACTAACCCTTATGCTGTGTTCCCCTGAATCTAAGGGTGACCTACTCAAGCAGATACCGCCAGCTAAGGGTGACCTACTCAAGCAGATACCACCAGGCTTTGAAGTCTGCATGAAAAACAAACCATAACAAAAAAAATGTACTTAGAGGTGGCTGATCAGCTCACAGGCACAGGTCTTGGAGTTCTCTTAACTTGGGACTGAGTGAGAGTTTTGAGAACCTGTTGCCATCTCTACTCCAACTCTGCACATGACAGTCACCCTGACATTCTTCAGGTGATGGTAAGGATGTGGTGCAGTCTATGAGTGGACTGCTGCAGCTGGAGCAAAAAGATACATGTTTGCTTGTTTATAACTTGTAATAGTCTGTGAAGACAAGTTTCTCAGTCAGTTGGATGACAGTATCCTTGTGTGAGATGCCCTTTCTCTGAGTAGCAGCATATGGGAAAATTAATTGGAATTCATTCTACCTGTGCTATGTTAAGTGGTTCTTTTCTACAATAAGATTGAAACTGGCAGACCGTGAGGTCACTCTCCAGGTTCTACACTTTCCCTGAAAAGCAGGTTTTACTGGGATGGAGAAGTTTGACAAAGGCAGCTTTTATTATCTTCTATGGGAGTTTCAGGTTACTGTTGTTTCTTTGGGGACTCCTGAAACTTTGGACCCAATCCAGAATTTCCTAATTTAATTCATACCAAGTTTAGAAGGCTTCCCAAATGTATCATATTTATACAAATTGAAACAAGTTGTAGTGGAGCCACACATTTGAGCCTCAGTTCTACTTCAAATATAAACTCATTGAAAAGTAAATAAATATATGTAATGAGAGAGAGCAAACTGATAAATTATCATTTTGCTGTTTCATCTACTGGTTTAAAACAATGTTTTAATTTCCAAGTTTTTATCTTTTGTGGTTTTTAATTGGATCAATGCTGGTTTATTAATTCTATTTATTAATTACCAATATATTTTTGAGTGCCTACTATTTTCCAGAAAATGTTTCTGAGCTCAGGGTGTGCTGCATTAGATTTGAAATAAATAGTTTCTTCAAGAGACAGAGCTTCTAGTGTTGAGGAGAGTTTTATGATTCATCTGTTTGGGGTCTGATATCCTGCTTTCAAAGAAAATGGAGCTTTTTTTCAAAGAAAATGGATGACATTTTCCTTTTTCTTACCAAACTCCATTCAACATTCAATTAAATTCTTTCATTTTTGATGTTTGTTATATGCCATGCTTTACTGCCAAGGCTCTGTTGTGGTAGATGTATAGTTTCCTAATCTTCCAAAGTATATGTTTATGTTGTTATCACACTGGAAGGCAGGGTAGAGAGCAGAGGGTATTTTCAGAATGCCTGATGTTTTTTCACTGTGTGTGCAGCTGAAAGAAAGGCTATGAATTCTCATGTGGCCTTTTCTGACCATGAGCTTTTTCTATGGGGTCACATGACTATCTGTTTTCTCTGCATATTCCATTGCCTGAAAACATTATATTGCATCTGTCAAATATGATAGCAATTCACATATGAGTAATTTTTGCTAATGTAAGTAAAGGTTCCATGTCCATAGAATTGTGTGTGGAATTGTATAACTGCTCCCCTTAGTGTCTTATCCAGGAAATGGATGGTTGAACCATGGGGAAGGCACCTGCTCAACTTCAGATGCAACTGATAGGTTCCCAAGGTGGACATGCCAATTTAAAGTCCCACAAGTGAATTGTGAACTAGTGCTTGTTCCCAAAGAAGCAGGATAGAAATATAGAGAAAAGTAAAAACACCTGGGAAGGGAAATGAGCCATTACCCTAGAACCTGGTTTAAGTCTCTTTCTGGCTGAGATTCAAGAATTTCAAATAAAACTAACAACAACAAACTCCCCTGTGAAGATTGCCTGAATAGATACACTCTTCCTTTCTCTTTGAGAATATTTTAAATAAGAATGTTAAAATAACAATGAACCATGTGTATAGCCAAGATATATGAACTGACTTCCTTGTAGGGTAAGAATACTTTTTATTCTTTTGACCTATTCTTCTATTGTATCTTTCTGTAAACTTGTGCAATGTACCTCACAAACCACACTGTAATCTCATTTATTATAATGCATTTTATTAAGCATCTTTCACAACACTCATACCTATGTCCACATTGAAATTGTTTTCTTAATAAACTTCAACTTTGCCTTATGCTGGCT
The DNA here is from genome assembly GCF_943737965.1 of Phodopus roborovskii. NCBI lineage: Eukaryota > Metazoa > Chordata > Mammalia > Rodentia > Cricetidae > Phodopus > Phodopus roborovskii. The sequence goes on from NW_026126547.1 coordinate 6,228,289, forward strand.
TGCCCTGATGTTCTTCTTTCCTGTGGTGTACATTAAGAATCCCAGGTTCATCTGAGTAGGTCTCTGAAGAGCCCTTTAGACTGTACCACTGGTATTGCCAGCCTTTTCCGTTGCAACTGTGATGGCATGTGTGAACAGAGACCTCACTGTAGATTTCATTCCATTTTCCCGATGATGCCTGCTCATGGCAACTAAGGCAGAGCACAGTCTAATTTCTACATGTAGCTCTTGTGAATTCAGTTAATGCAAATCATTGTCTTTGATCAACTCTGTGGTAGGCCATACCTGAAGTGCGGAACTCAGATAATAATCAGGCAACTGTGAGAGGGCATATGCAAGTGGCTATGATTGCTATCACAGACAAAGGTTATACTTACTAGAACTATATGCTTGATCAACTATATTTTCAAATCTTAATTCCCTCCTTTTGCTGACCAGTTTCATCAGCAGTGAATGTCTGGATCCTAGTGGGTTTGCTGTGTGGTTCCTTGTCTACTTAAACCCAGTCGTACTGGTCATTCTTTTCTTCTTCCATTTTATTCTGTCTCTGTCCTCTGTCGTGGACACATGAATGTCTAGATACTAGTGGGTTTGCTGTTTGTATCCCTGTTTACCTAAAGTCAACCACATTGTCCATTCTTTTCTTTCTTTACTCATTCTTTCTCTCTTTCTTTGTGCTCATGCCTGTGTGTGTGCACGCACACATACACTTGTGTGTGTCTAACAAAGAAAAGGAAGTTTCTGATCATGGTTTTTATTACAAAGAAGCATTTTTTACACATCTTTCCTGTGGTAATTGGTCTTGATTAAGCATTTCATTTCTATTGGGATCAGTTTTTGGGAAATATGTTTTTATTTAAAAGTTCAAATTTTATCTAATCACAAAAAGTAGCTGTAGAATATCTGCTAAATGCATGACTTTTACATTTTTTCTTTTATTGTTTTATTTTAAAATATGTGTGTGTGTGTATGTGTAGTGTGTGATTACAGGGGGTTACATGGGATAGCAACTTTAGATATTGTTTTTTCTGGGGACATTTACATTGCTTTTTCAACCAAGGGCCTTCCTTGGCCTGGAGCTCACTCTAGGTTTGCTGGCTGGTGATTCCTAAGGATTTTTACCTGTTTTGCCCATCTAGAGCTAGGATTACAAATGAGTGCTCCTGAGCCTCATTTATTTATTTATTTATTTATTTATTCATTCATTCATTCATTCCTTCATTCATTTCATGGCTTCTGTGGATCAAATTCAGGCCCTCAACGTGTGTGGCAGGTATTTGACTGAGTTCTCTCAACACTCCTCTGTTTCAACCTGGAACAAACACCTGCGATAGGGCCAAGCTTCCTTGGCTTAAATTCTCAATATTGCCCATTCATCCTTGGCCTCCGTACTCTGCTCATGGAGGAATGGTGGTACAGAAAGCCGGCTTCCACGCCTTCCCTCGACAACACTGACCTTAGCTTTGTTGGCATTTGAGTCACCACTGGATCTCGAAGCATGGAGCCTCAGCTTTGTTTCTGCATATTCCTCAAATAAACAAACTATGAAAGATTCCAACTTTTAATTTCTACCTTTTGTGTTTAAGATGAGACCCATTAAAAATGAGCTGAAGTACATCCTGAGATGGATCGGAAATATTTATCTAATTCTGAAAGATTCAGTATCTTTCAACAGCAAAAATACCACCACAATGGATATAGCTCGGGGGCAGAGTACTTGCTAACACACATGGAGTTTTGAAGGGAATATAATGTAAGTACAATGGTCTCTCCTCACCCATGCTTTTGCTTTCTGTGGCTTCAGTAAGCCATAGTCACTTAGAGTATTATATGACTATATATCTGGAACATTATAGAAATAATAATCCATATAGGCTTAAAATACTTTCTTCTACAGCTGACCTGAAAAAGGGGGAGCTAATGGACCCCCAGACTGATATCTGGGAACCCAGCATTGGACTGACTCAGACCCCCTGAACATAGATCTCAGTTAAAAGGCCTGGGTAGTCTAAGGGACCTTTTACAGTGAAACCAGGATGTATCCCTGGTGCATGAAAGGACTTTGGGAGCACATTCCCCATGGAGGGGATACTCCCTTAGCCTAGAGGCAGGAGGGAGGGCCTAGTCCCTTCTCCAAATGACTTGACAGATTTTGTTGATCCCTCCTGGAAGGCATCACCCTCCCTGTGGAGTGTGTTGGAGTGGAATGGGATAATGGGATGGGAGGGTGGTGGGGGGGGATGTGACAGAAGGAGGGAGGGAAGGAGAGGGAACTGGGATCGATATGTAAAATACTACTACTACTACTAATAATAAAATACTTTCTTCTAGAATGTCATTATACTATGGTTTCTTTTATTATTGTAACAAATCTCTTACTATGCCAAATTTATAAATTAAACCTTTTAATAGATGTGTACACATAATCAACTTTCCATACTTGTTTGTATGTTCTGTATCCACAGATTCAGCCAACCATGGATAGAAGATATTTGAAACAAATCTCATCCATACTAAACAGACACAGACTTTTCCTGCCAGTATTCTATAACAATAAGACTAACAGCTACTTACACATTGTCTTCAATGTTGTAAGCAATCTACAGATGAGTTAGAGGATATAGCAGGATATTGGTGGCTTATAAGAAAACATTCTGCAATTGTATGAAAGAGACTTAAGCATCCTCTGACTAAGTAACTGCTGGATATCCTAGAGTCAGTGGTACCCTCAGAAACCAAGTGACAAGTATATAGGGAAAAAAAAACAGCCAGGAGAAATCCTAGCAAATCTAAGGTCTCAAACACCCCTTGAGGTTTGAACACTATCTCTGCAAGCAAAAAGTGGCAATTATACTCTATGTATAGAGTATAGATAATAGAGTATAGATAATGTATAGATAATCTCTGCTTTGTGGAATGCTGGAAATTTCCACCTGGCAAAAAGGCATCTTGGAAAAGGCTACACCCAAGGTATAGGATTTGAATTGGGTGTGGATATGAAAGGATTTGTGGGAAGTGGAAGTAAAGGCAGGGAACAGATCCAGGTCAAGTGTCCAGAGTCTAAGCAAAATGTCTGTCTCTGAGTCTCCAGGGAAAAGCAAACAAACACAAATTATTTGTTTTCATGCTCCCACTGGGATCTTTGAAGCGTTCAAGAGAATAAGGTTAAATTTGTCAGTTAGAGTCTCTGATTTCTGTATATTTTATCACTCTCTGATCTCAGGTCTTATGTGCTGGAAGGAATGCATGGTGTGCTTTTGCCTGGTTTCATTTTGTTCATGAAAATGACACTCCACCACCCCAGGTCACTAAGACAGGGTGGGGGTATCTCTCTGGGTGTGAGATTGCCTTGCCCTTTCCATTCATTGTAAAAATAAACACAGGTGCTGGTGTTTGGAGGCCTCTGCTACATGGCGATCATTATAAAGACATATGAGCAGGGCACAGTCTGGAGCTACCTAAGGCTGCAGGAGTCTGTCTCAGGAGTAGAGGGACCTGGCTGCCTGCCATCCCTGTCTCAGAAAAATCGCTCATGGCCCAGGATCTTGCATAAATCAGTTTCTTCTCTTTATTCATGAATAATCAATCACAATGTAGTTGTGAGATTTCCTCATTTATTTTTTTTTTCCTTTTTTCCACTCATGTTTCACTTGTCATTTTATATAATTATGTCTGCTTGTTCGTTCCCTCCAAGTGACCTCTGAGATGATGTGTATGTGGAAATTTGGTTCCTCTTATCTGCTTTACATATCCTCTGTAACAAATTATAACAGAGTGAAGAAAGCACCAAAAGGTGTCAGGGGCCTTCGTCATACTGTGTGTGACCTTACTCTGCTTTTTCTCAAAGAAAAAAGGATCATTCTTGACCTTGTTCTCATGGGATTTACAGATAGGCATGTGACTCCTGTAGAAACAATAGGATATACTTTGCCTATCGCTTGAGCAAACAGTAAGTAAATGGTGGTTCAAACTCAAGTGAAGGACAATCTTCCCACTCATTCTGAACACATCAGATTCCTAATCTCCCTATTTGCTTGGCCCGATGTGAACGTTCTAATGGCAAATGCTGACCCCTTCAGATTCAGTCTCTCACATACACTGTTCTTAGAAGAGTTGGTGACTCTTGAGCATTATAGTCTTTTTTATTTTATCAGATTTGTCCTTTTTTACTGATAAGCAGAGGAAAATTAATTTGTTTCCCTGTAGTGATTAATGATGGCAAGTACTTCATCATTGAAGTGTTTACTGATATCAAACTGTATTTAAAATCCCATTTTTCCCCCAACACACAAGTTAGAAACAGAAAGCTTGTCTGGGCAGCTTTTCTAAAATTCAAAGTGGATTTTGTGAAAATGCGTACTTTGAATGTCTCTGGGACTTAAATTAATTCTCTACAGGAAGCCAGCTGTAGGTGGTACTCCATCTAACCCTCTTGTGAGTGGCTCAAGGCCAGTCCTTGGTTTCATCTTTGACTTATCCCTGCCTTTATATATGCCTTTAGTTCATGCTGGCACCTCCCTTTAAGATAAACATTTTAAAGGAGTCTCAGCACTAGGGAAGATAAGGCAGTAGCTTGGGAATATGAGACCAGTCGTCTACCTATGGGACAGAGAAGAGACCTTCTGCTCTGTGACTTTCCATCTTTCTATCCTGCTCTGAATGTTCTTCTCTGAAAATTCATTTCCTCTAGTCACCTTATTAGAGAGATCTGTTACTAAAACATCAAAATTGCATTTCCTTATTCTTTGTCCTTCATTTTCCCTTGCATTTATCATCACTTGATATAACATTAATGTATTATTATTAATGTTATGGACTGATTGTGCTCCTTGTGATTAATATGCTAAAGTCCTGATTCTTAGTGTCTCAATATAGTGTTGTATATGACCAGGTGTGTAAAGAAGGAATTCAGCTAAATTTAATTGGTCATATTGTTGTTGATACGGTTTGCTGTGTTCTTCTAAAATTCTCATGTTGAAACCTACTACCCAGTGAGAAGATTTTCACTCACACAAATGTGATTACCTTTACAGACAACATGTGTAAACACATCTAGAACATGGCCATTTACAAACCAGGAAATGGATCCTTGTTCAGTGCTGGTTCTGGTGATGCCTTGATCTTCAACTCCCCAGACTCTAGAACTGTAACAAATGCATATTGTTTATAAACCATCTACTTTATGTTATGCTAGTGGAGCTGATGGACAGGCACTTAGGATCAGCTCTCCATGTCTATCACAGCCCCTGGGATTAAAGTCAAGGTATGATGCAGAGGCACTAACGACCACTTAGCTAGACATCCCCTTTGTCTAGCACAGTGAAGGCCTTCTGATGAAGACTGTCTACTAGATGATTACAACCTCCAGTGTGTATTTACCATCCGAGACAGGCCTTGTCTGGCCTCTAACTCTTGTTCTACCTGCTTAGTGTGTAGGCATTTACAAAGTTAAACATTCCTGCAAAACAATTATGCTAGCAGAAGTGGCAAATAAAGGAGATGCCTTCCAGGCATGCCTGTTCTATGTCTGTCTATCTTGACATTCTGGACAAAAACTCTACAATTTCCTTAGGCAAGTGCACAGCATGCACTTGGCCATTATCCCAACTAGACATGTATATGTCCTTTACTCAGGAGACTCCAGAACATTTCAAAACTGCCTGAATTTAGTCTTCTTCCCACAATTATCTTGGAATCTGATCTCCTTAAAGAGGAAGGAATACTTATTTGGTCCTGTATGAGGTCCTGAAGATTTTGTCAACTAACCAGTAAAGCCATATTGTTTTATGGTTTGTATATGAAGTGTCACCCCCACCCAAAGTTTCCTTATGTGTTGAAGGCTTGGTCCTGATACAAGCAGTGCTCAGAGTGACTTTGGGGAAATGATGGGTTCATGAGGGTGAATGAGTTAAACCCCTATGGAATTCCTAATGTGGCATTACAGGTGTCTAATTGCAGAAGGGAAGACACTGAAAGTGTATCCCAGAAAGATATACCTTATCCAAAGCCCTTCTCCCTTTTCTCTGCCTTGTTCTGCTGTGATGTTCTTATCATTGAACCAGTTGACCACTGAATAACACTTCTGAAGCTGAGCTTGTCTTGAACCAACTGAATTCTTCTTCTCTGAAGTCGTTTTGCTTTGATGTTTACCATAGTGACAAAAACCTGACTGACCACATATTACTTGTCTTCCGCAGTACAGAATGCTTTGTAATTTCCTGGTACTCACTGTTCTCTGAGTGAGGACCTCCGGTTCCATGCCTAATTCTTGGGATCTTCATCACAATAAAAAACAATCCATGAAACAACCTGTGTGGGAATAGTAATTCCTTACCATCAGAGGGTCACGTTTTATTGACAGACATGGCCACTGTGAAAAACCCTGAAATTCTCTTCCCATCTGGCCAGGGCAGGTGGCAGGTGATTTGAATTTTATTTTGGACATTTTGTGAATGTTCAAATCTGGTGAAGTCCTGCTGTAGGTATTCTTCCACCTAATGGGACATCCTCAGTTATAGTAGTGGCAATGTATCTAGAGGCTTTGGGAAGAGGGAAACTAGAAGACATGTTATGTGACAGCGTCAGCTTTGAGTCTAGTTGGAGGCCTATGCTCAGGAACTGAGTTCATTGTATTGTGGGACTCTGTGTGATATCCTTTTGTGATATTTGTGTTCTGGGTAAATAATAGGGTGGGAGGTCATGAAATATTGCACCTGCTCCAGTATTCCGACTGCATCCAGCTTCTAACCCCATTCCTCTCCTCTGCCTACCATAGACACGATCATAAGAGGGTACTGCTCTTTAATTGACTTACTGTCTCCCTAGTGTGTCTTGGGAATTACATCCTTGAACAATGCTGTCTTCTGTGTGTGTGTGGGGGGGGGTGTCCAGATACATAGCCTTTGGACATTGATCACTTCCCTATAGTATTTTAGCATTGGATCTCGTTATCTGTTTGAGGATGGGGCTGTTTTTTCCTACACTCAATACCTTGGTTGGAGATCTTTCACTGCATATTGTGTTATTTTAACCTTGGTGGCAACTCTCATCTCACCCATTCCAGTCTCTTTCAGATAAGAAATGAGATTTCTTCTTTATGATCAAATGAGAGGGTGCAGCACAAGAGTGTTGCTGAGTATGTCTGTGTTTTAGACAGCGCTTCTTTCCTAGCAGAAACTTGTGAAGATTGGGAAAACACGTCTGCACTGGTGCAATTGCTCACGGAAATTCATGTTGTCCCGAGGAAGTGATGCAGACAGTGACTGACACAGTTTCTAACTTGCTACACTTTCTTAAACTCATATATGGTGATCAATGGTGGATGGAGGCTTTGGGATATCTGTTTGTCTGCCCTTTAGATACCAAGTGTGCTCCAAACTTTAGATGGAGTACTCTCACTGGGCACTTTCAAAGCCTCTAGCATCTTTTTTTCCCTTACTTTGTTATATAATGAGAACACTCCTGGTGAGTATCACCAAGCTCTTTTCTAACTGGTTCTAGCAAATTATTCATAATGCTGGTATTCTGATGGAAGAGCCATGGGTGTTCATCTAGGACACTCACTTTAGGGACAGAGTACTGCTCAGATCTGAATTATGAGGATTAAGTAGATTTAACCATATGGTGCGCTTATGGTGCTTTATGGTAATGCCTCAGTAGATACTATGTCTTGCCTACTGTCACTGTCACCAGAATCATTTCCATGCCATCACCATTATTACATCACCTCCTGCATTACTAGGATGCTTACTATCATCAGCACCATCATTACTATCATCTCCTGCAACTCCACAGTCATCATCACCTCCATGCCCACATCAATTTTGGCAATGCCATCTCTGTTGTGGTTTGTCTTCTAGGCATCATGGGTTGCAGGCTTAATTCACGGGTGTTTTGGTACTGGAATTGCAACGAGGTAGATCACAGTAAGATGTCCTTAGGTTGATTGAGGATATGCTCTCAGAGGGGATACTGTGACCCCAGACTCTGGTTTCTTGTTTTGCATCTCTCCCTTATATACACAACCTCACCACTATGTGACATAGCTGAGAAGACCCTTATTAGAGCTGCAGGTGCCAGCTGCATGTTCTTGATCCTCCAAAGCTATAAGATAAACATATTTCTGTATAAGGTTGGCCTGACTGAGGTAGATAGTGTACTACTATAATTCCCATAACCATTTGCACAGTTACCACAACCACCTTTTCACCACTAACACTATTGACACTCACTACCATCACCACCACTGCCAGCTCTTGCCTTTATAAACATATGTATGCCTTTTTGCTTTCTTGTGCCTTATCTGATCCTACTGGGCCATTGCGGTCTAGTTGGGCCTCAGCAGCCTGCCCTGTCCACGAGTGGGGGTTGGGGGGTTGAAGACTAGAGCCGGGAGGTCCTCTCTGAAGCTCCAGGGTGGTCCCTGAGAAAGCAGTGCCTGCAGTGGCTGGGGTGGAAAAATGAGGAGTGGAGGAAACCCACATCCCTCTGTGAACTCCTACTGAGTGAGCAGAGCCTCTTGACTATATCATGGGAGGAACAGGGGGATGGGGCTCTTGTCCAGGAGACCCACCCCAGCACCCCTGTGTAATGCCCTCCAAGAATTGCTTTTATTCATCATCACAGACTCTTCCTTTCCCTTGGGCTGGTCTCAGTAGGTTGGCCCACTGTGAAAATTCAATCCTTCTTGTGTCAGCTTTTGTACTCACCGATTCTGACCCTTCTTCCCCCTTTCAGGTCTCATTTTGTCCCATTCTGCTTCTTCCCCTTTGACCCTTCTTCACAGATGTACCCAGCTGTGTTTACCACCACCCAGCTGTGTTTACCTCCTCTGTTGCCCTACACACAGACCCTAGAGTTACAGGTCATTATTGGGAATAAATGTAAAAGGCTAACATCCATTAAGGCCCAAACAGAACATTCTGGATTGACATTTCTTTCTGCTAATGACAGTGAAATAGTGACCCCATGGAGTTCTCAGGAGCAATGTAGTATCATATTGGCCTCAAATATTTTTTAAAACTCAGATGCTTAAGCAAATCAACCAAAATATAATTATAGTCATATTTTTTTAATTACAGAATCATGAAATAACTGTTCTGGATCTAATAGTAATCTTTGATTACTACAGATATCATGGGATACAATCAGTCATATTAGAATAGAAGTATGCAAAACTATTCATGTTTGTTGGGATGTGTTTACTTTTTGTTGTTGGAGATCATCCTAGTTATGCTTTATGTTGAGAACATGTTTATTTCAGCTTACCAGTTATAGTCATTCATAGAGGAAGGCCAGGGATGAACTCAAAACAGGAACCTGTAGGTAGGAACTGAAGCAGAGACCACGGGGAACTCTGCTTACTGTCTTCCTTTGTATGCTTTGCTGAGCTACACTTCTTATACAGACCTGTGCAGGGTGATGCTGCCTACACTGGGCTGGGCCCTCCAATATCAATCACAAATTAGGAAAATGCCCCACAGACATATTCACAGTCCAGGCTGATGGAAACTATTCCCCAGCTGAAGTTCCCTGTTCTCAGCATGTAAGATTTGTATCAAATTGACAAATACTATTGACAAAGGTTGACTCTGAGCCTTCGGACATGTGAAGTACATGCTGACCTAAAGTCTAGTCCCTGTCTACGTAGTTTTACTAAATAATTCTGAATCACACATAGCCTCGATTCAATGATTGAGCCACAGAAAATGTATGGTTGGAAGATGGTATTCAATACTACTGCAGATGTTTATCTTCAGGAATGTGCAGTGGCTCAGGGAAAAGGAAACATGACTCTGTTCCTTTAACAAATCCATTTATGGGAAAGAAAGATGGAGAGAGAAGAAAACCTTTCATGTTAAAAGAGATCATTGGAAACTATTATCAGCAAGCATTATCATAGATCTTATTTGAAAAATAAACACAGAAATAGACATTCAGAGAGGTACTCAAGCATCCTCTGGATATTGGCTGATATTAGGAATAATCGATAATTTAGTTTTTGAATGACTGAGTATACTTTTTACAAATAATACTTGCCATCTAGGAAAATATATTTATGTGTTTTGAGATGAGATACCTGATGCTGGGAAATGGCTTCATCAAAATCTGAATAGATGGAGGGAGATGCTGATGAAGTGGGTGCCTGCTGTAAGGGAACCACTACCCTTTCCTTCCGTTTCTCTGTTCCAGAGTATCCGCATTAAAAGTAAAATGATGATGTTTATCTGGTAAGAGAGATGCCGTGATCAAGACTTTCGTTTTCCAGAATTAGGTCCATGATGTTTCACTTTTGCTATTCCCATGACTTTTCTGAATGTGGGAGAGTCAAATGCATAATTTAGAGTAATGGAGGACATTGTCTGTATGGGAAGTAAGATAACAATATTAAAATGAACAAGCCCAAAACAACAAAAATGTAGCTAGGAAAGGCACCCACAGCCTAATAGAACTTCAGAAACTGAAGACAAGCCCAGTCAAGAAACAAGTGGGATGTTCACACTGTGCAAATGAAGAGTTATAGGATATCGATGACTGGTACTCAGAGAAGCATCTACATGATGTTACACTTCTAAATAATAGAATGTATTATAGAATACATTATTATAGAATACATTATAGAATACATTATAGAATTATAGAATGTATTAAATAACTTTCACTTACATATAACAGAATTCATGGGTTGATACGTTTGGAAACCAGTGAGAACTGGGCTTTAGGTGCAAGACATCCAATGAGACAGAGCCCTTGCCTTGTGCCCTCTCCATACCCAACAAGGACACCCAGAATCTCTACTGCTCCCTCCCTGGAGACTCTCAAAAGAAGCTTGTCATCATATTTCCCACTCTGGCAACTCTCACTTCCCAGAACTGTATACCTTTGTTTTTCTGACTCGCTTCTCTCTGTTTCTAAGCTTAGTATATGCACCTACTAAACTGGCTGATTAAAATAGAGCATTGTCTTAAAAAGACACCCTGAAAATGTGACTAAACTGTTCTGGGGGAGAAATACATGCCTGCAGTTTTTGATAAAGCTGTCATCAGAAACACATTTATCAAAGCAGAGGTGATTAAACCACTTTCAGATCAGAGAAACAGGAGTTTTAGCTAAGAAGTGCTTGTAGTTTGGAATAGCCAGTCACTGGCATCAAGTACTGTTGAATGGATTAATGAGGCCACTTGGGCTCAGTGAAGCCTCTCCTGGGCTGTGTGAAGAGTCACTACTAATGTCCGCTATGGGCACCGAACATTCAGCCCCTATTTTCAACACCCTTCAAAATAAGTATACAGATGCCTAGAACAGCATGCTCAAGTGGACTTAATCGGAGAGGCATAATTGGTCCATGATAGTGTAAAAATTGGAGATGTGTAATATATAACTAAGTGGTAAAGCATTTGTCCATATGCAAGGCCCAATAATACAACACACACACACACACACACACACACACACACACACACACACACACACACACACACACACACACACACACACACACAGGAATCAGCTATGTCCTTCACCAACTATACATAGTCGACCAGGCTTTGGGAGTTGTCTCCTCCACGAGCAAGTTTGAACCAGGATCAAAGTTGGAAACCCTGGCCAACGTCTAGAGGTGTAGATGATGGACAGACAGAAAGACAACGAACTGGGGAAGAAAGGCGACTATGCAGCCAAAGGGGATGCTGGGAGTTGGCAGTTAGAGAGAAAGACATGAGGTCCATGTAATTTAAAAAGAGTCTGACACTGGAGCAGAGACTTTGCCGAGATTGTGGGCAGCACCTTCATGAATAAATTTTGCCTGCACGGGCTCAGATAGGCCTTCTCCCAGGAAGTGTTATCCACAATCATGCCCAAGCCTAGAGACCATCAGGATATGCACCATCTTTGGAGGGTTTCTGAAGGGCAGCATGCTGTCCTGTGTGAGCAGCACCATGGGAACAGCATGCTTCCGGAGGTGGGGGATGGCTGCGAGCTATTAGCTCCTGAGCTTGGTTTCCAGGGCAGCTCTATCCGGCGGGGGTGGGGCAGAGGAAAAGAGGGAGCCACTCAGTGGATGTTCTGCAAGGTTGCATCCAATCATCTGAAAGAAGCCAGCGGGGTTCCCTAGGCAGCTCGTCAGCCTGCCTGAAGTTGAGCCAGTAAAAAGGCTTGCCTCAGAACCCTTGGAAACAAATCTGTGGGAACCACTTCCATCTAGTGGTAACTGAGGTAAAATACATCCCACAAATTGCAATGATTTGCTTCAGGAACAAGCCACAGACCTAGCTGAGGAAGCATTGTTGTCCACCTTCATCCCTCCGCCGCCCCCCTCCCCCGCCCCAAGGGCAAGTCACCTTCCAGATCAGCAGCCTGGCCCTGAAATGAAAGCTATCGGCTTTCTTCACCCAAAGTGAAAAACTCGGGGGATTTACAGCTTCCTGTGCTCTCTGGCTGCTCGAAGTAGCCATTTCCTGCACACAAGGGGAGGCAAAGTGGCCTCTCAAATGTTTCCCTAGAAACAAGAAGCTATGCAAAGAGTGTCTAGATAGAGAAGAAAAAGGTAAACAAGTGAACAAATAGACCGCAGACGGGCAACTATTTAGAATTAAACAGTGAGCGAGGCCTAAATAATACAGCCAAATCTGTTCGGTCCACAGTGCTTTGTTTTCATTGCGCAGTTTCTCCTTTCATTGCTTTGGGAGAATCAGCATTCCATGATTGTTTGGTCAAGAGGACATCAGAATAATGTTTATGTTAATTCACTTACTTTGGTTTCCCTAAAGGGAAAGTCCCTAAGGGCAGCCAGGGGAACTTCTGTGCTTCCTTCCATTCTACCCCAAGTAGCAGTAGTTCTAACCAAGACTGCATCATGGATGCAGAGGCACAGTCTCATTGAACAAGCATTCGTGCAAAGCATGCCTGCTGCCCCGGGGCTTCATCTTTCCTCTTTCTCCAAAGGAAGACATTCTGTTCTCTTCTCTCCCCTCCCCCATTTTTTCTTAGATTATTTATTTTCCAAGTGACATCAACTGTTATCCTTCTCCCAACACTCACCTCCAAATCACTGAACTTTGGAACCTGAAGAACATCTGTGTAAGTTACTATCTCAACACAACAGTGAGTCACCATTGAGACGTTTGGACATGATGCACCCTAACTGGCTAAGTGGTTTTGACTATTATTACATTATTTTATGGATTCACGAGTGTCTTAGACTGGCTTGCACACACTTCAATTTTTTTGTGATTAGCCATTGCTGTTAATATCATCAGGATGTAGTCTTCTTTGTCTAATCTAAATAGCGGGAATGCCTCTGTTCACATTCCCTTACAGCTCTTTGTTTCTGATTCATTTCATTTTAGCATTTAGTTATGTCCAGTTACTTAATTAACTCTGAAGACCCAGTTTATTAATTCTTTAAAGTGAACCCCTATCAAGTAAAAATCACACCAACCCACTCTATTTTTGCTGCTTGTAACAAAATGCCTCAGACTAGATAATTTACAGAAAATAGAAATTATTTTTCAAAGTTGCTTAGTTTTTTGAAGTCAAATACCAAGGCACCAACAGATTTGGAGTCTGGTCAGTATATAATCATTCTGCTTTCAAGATGGCATGGTGATGCTGCATCCTCTGGAGGAGAACAACAATGTGTGCTCTCATGGTAGAAAGAATGGAGAGACATGACAACTTTCTGAAGCCTCTTTTTTATAAAAAACATTCTGTATTTGAACTAGCTGGCATTCCTCTGATGTTTCTATGTGAGATGTCTCTTCATCTGTGTTTCCAAGTAAGGCATCCAGATTCTTCTGCAGAGTGGTAGCCAGGAATTTTATGTTAGTAGTTGATAATGTCTTTTCTACTGTGTTCCATGGGCCTTTACTTCCCATAGAATACTCAGATGCTATGTCACATTTCTTTGCTTCTCTGTATTGGACATAACAGTGGGTATGTACTGACTAATAGGCTAATATTGGAGTTCACATGTGTTTTATGCAGATTGTGTCATATAATACCTAGCAATGTACTCTCAAGATACATATTCCTTTGTGTTGGATACAGGGTTGACTACGAGTTTAAATCATCATTGGTAGTGTGCTGATAAGTGTAAATCAACATGTTGGGCTCTCCCAACATTATGTTAGTATGGAGGTGAGAGAGATATGAAGACCCCCTGTGGCAAGCCAGCATGAGCCAGCATTGGAGACAGAGCCCTCAAATCAAGTTATCTGAATACAGAGGTACAGCATGGAGCAACCATGAGACTTGTCTTGCTAAGAGCAGATGCTATATGTGTGAAAGCAAATTTTTATGTATTAAACCTCAGGGATTGTATTTATTGCTGAAGGGCAAGCAGGGCTTATTGATTATAATCTCAATATTTGGTACAGGATTTTAGATTCCCAGTGTTCTAAAAGGCTAGAGAACATATCATCAAACCCTTGTTCTACAAGTGTTTTGGTCTGGAATAAAGCAAACACTGAAAGAAATATGTCATGGTCTAGGAATGTAGCTCAGTGGTAGAGCGCATGCTTACCACGGGCATGGCCTTCAGGTTAATTTCCAGCAACCAGCTACACACACACACACACACACACACACACACACACACACACACACACACACACACAGCCCCTACCACAGAGAGATGTTGACAAAAGTGTCTGTCCTGCGTGGTTCCACAGCCATTTAGTCACAAATAAACACACAGAGACTTATTAATTATAAACTGTTTAGCCCGTGGCACAGTCTTCTTATTGCCTAGCTCTCTCTTAATTATTAACCAGTTTCTATTAATCTATGTATCTCCATATGGTCTTGGTTTACTGGCCCACAAGTCCTACTTTCCAGTAGCTATAGTAGCTACATGATGTCTTTTTCACTCTGCCTACTACTTTTCTCTATCCCTGTTTGGATTTCTTGCTTGGCTAAATTCTGCCTGTCCATTGGCAGAAACAGCTTTATTCACCAACCTATAAGAGCAATATATATTCACACCATGCAGAAATACCTGCCCCATCAGAGAGAGGGAAAGAGGGGGGGGAGGGAGAGAGAGATCTCCCTTGTCTCCTTCATACTTGTAATTGCTCTTTAAACTGACTAAATGAGGCAGAAAGAAAGTCTTTTGCTGATTACTCACTAATCATTGGTTCCGTCAAAGAATAGAACCCCAGATGTTCCGCTTGGGAGGCACAGGCCAAAAAGAATGTGCTTGGCCCCAAACTCAGGAGGGAGCCACAGTTTTCACGTGTGAGGTCTGGGGCAGTGATAGGGGACATTGTGGCGGTGTGATGGAGAAAGTGCACCATTTCTGGCTTTCATCATGGAGGTCAGACACCTCTAGAACATGCATGATCAGCTATCCAACAGAAATACCAATACCTTACCCATAGGCCCAGCCCCATTTCCAGTGCTACTGGCATTATTGGGTTGGGGACTCAGAGATCCAGGAATCTGACAATGAATGATATTTTAATGACAGGTTTTTTTTTATTTAGATTCTGCCTCCTGCTCAAATGGTGCCAGGAATGCACCTGAGAATGCTCCCCAGATGCAGCAGTTAACCTTATCAGCCCAGTGCAGCTTATATAGGCAAACCCTACAAGATTACATGTATTCTGTCTATGTGTAGGCAGGGTCTTGCAGTTGTCCTAGTTATCTTTCTAAGCAGAGAAAACAAGCTTGATTACAAAAGCAGAAATAGCAGCTAAACTTTTGAACTACTATCTCGCAAAACCAGCAAATTTTATAGGATCAGTCAATTTTAGGAATAGTCTTCAACATTTGGGAAAAAAGAAGATGGCTACTAAGGTACACCTTGTACAAGCCAGGGTCTTGTATATGATAGAGGCATTTTGCTTTTTGCTCCCCCAAGCATAGTAAGATTAAACTTTAAACATAATGTTAACTATCACACTGAAATATAGGGAATAAACAAGAAATCTCGAGTGACTCAGGTTTAATTTGAACAATTTATCATTGTTCAAATAGAGGTACTTCAAATAGAGATTAAGTTTGTAAAGTTACACTTTTGTACATGAGTTTCATGGAATAAAAGTCTCTACTATAATGATACAGTATTGCTCATTGCTTGTATTTGTTTTCTATTGTATGTGACAAATTGCTGTAATTTAGCAGCTTAAACAACATATATTTGTTATCTCATGGTGTCTGTGGGTCAGAAAATGGAGAATGGCTTAGCCATTTCCTAAGCTAAGGATGTCAGAAGGCTACAATTAAGATACTGGATGGGGCTGGCGTCTCCTCTGAGACATTGGGTTCTCTTCCACGCATCCATGATTAGCAGAAGAATTCATTTCTAAACAGCTTAATTAACAAAGTCGAAACATAAGCAACTGATGCAAAGGTGACCAAGTCCCCAGAGACCGATGGTTGGAACAGAGTGGATAGAGAGCAGATGGCATGACCAACATAATTTATGCTAAAATGTCCTAGAATCTTTGACTCTGTAATGGAAAAATGATAGAAAAGTCTCCTAAAATTCCAAAGAGTGAGTCATGAATTCTTTAAAAGCTGTCCCTGCTACTAATTCCTCATGTAGTCATTATTCATTGTACCATTTCTATAGACAAACTGACTTTCTAGATTGGGAATCAAAGATAGTTGAAAACTCTCATCTCAAGGACTCTGGAAGAAGGGGAGATATTGGAATCAAGTAGAATATCAGAGACAGTGTAGAAAACACAGCCAAGTACTGCTACTAAAGGGATGGAAATTTCTGCTTCTGTGCTCTGGAGTCAAACATCTGGAAGAAAAATTACTGCAAAGACCAGCTAGTACTGTGGACAAGGGCATTCCAGTGAACATGGGAACATGCTGGCTGGATGCCTTCTTTTAAGGCCAACTCTGGTCCCTGGTGATGCTTTCAACCTTGATAGAGTGAAAGACCAGGCCTGCTCCTGGATCACGTGTCCTTTCCTCCCATTTTATGTCTTGTGGTGATATTTTGTTTATGATCTACCAAATAAAGTTTGCCTGAAGATCAGAGTGCAAACCTAGACACACTAGTTAGCCACAGAGGCCAGGCAGTGATGACATACACCTTTAATCCCAGGACTTGGGAGACAGAGGTAGGCAGATCTCTGTTAGTTCAAGGTCACCCTGAGTTACATAAAATTGATCCAGTCTCAAAGAGAAACAAAGTGAACATAAAGGTGATTACAGCACTTGGGATCCCACGCATATAATTCCAGCACTAGGGAGACAGGAGTAATATGGCTGTGTGGAGAGAGAATAAAAGGCAGTCTGAGGAGCATAGCAGTGTGAGGGGCATTGCAGTCTGAGGAACAGATCAGTGAGGATGCAGCCTGAGGATGGGATCACCCATTTTATCTGAGCATTGGTAGAAATAAGAACTCTCTATTGACTGGATGTTTTGCTTCTTTGATCTTTAGCATTAACCCCTATATCTGACTCTGGATTTTTTTTATTAATAAAATGAATTAGAATTCATGCTATAGTATCTGATTTTGAATACATACCCACATCCACTTTGTGGCAGAATGTTAGCCTGGAAGACAGGCAGGAAAAATGTGCTAGAGAGGAGGAATAGGGGAGGCCTGAAATTATGGGTCATGACAGAATTTATGTAACAATAGTACAGAATACCATATGACTTTGGGATTGAGTAGCTATGGTTGGCTCAAGAACAAGGATAGAATGCTAGTGGTTGTGACATAAGACTACCTAAATGCCAGCTGAGCATGGAGGGAAAAACAGAAATCATGCTTGGTATATTCTTTCAGCAGAGTCACAACATGCCTACAGCTAAACTGTCCATGGAGCACCTTAAAAAGCAGTTAACAACTCAACTTACTTCCAGGAAGTCCCTGAAAGTGAGCAGATTTACTACCCACCTCTCTGGCCCTCATGTCCTGAGTAAACAATAGACTGCTGAGACTCACTCTCAGACAAGCCAAACTGCAGAGAAGATTCTTGTGATTGCTTGTTATTTTCTAACTTGACTTGTATGATTTGTTCAAATATACCAAGCAACCAAGACATAAATACATTATAATTGTTAGCTTTAATTATTAACGTGACACAACTTAGAATCATTTATGGCGAGATCTCAGTGAAGGGTTGTGTACATTAGATTGGCATGTGGGAATGTTTGTGGGTTCTTTCTTGTTTTCTTTTAGTTAGTTGATTTGAAAAGACCTTGCTTATTATGGGTGTGTGCAGCAGGTGCATTGGAGGAAGAGATTAAGATGAGTATAAGCAAACCGACAAGCATACACACATACATTTCTCTCTGTTCTTGACTTCCACTAGTTGCTTCTGTTTTCTGCACTGATGTCTCCCTCATGGGAGAAATTGCAAGCCAAATAAACCTGTCTTACCCAAGGTTGCCTTTTGTCAGAGTATAATTTTATTATAGTAATAGAAGCAAAACTAGAACTTACGACATTGAAGAAAGCAGAGCAAAGCAACTGAGAGACTGTTTAGTAAAATCTTTACATAAAATTACATTGTCTCTTAGCCTTTCCATTATGTGATACTTTCTTTGTCTTGTCTTTTGGTTGGTTTCTATTTTCTTTTGGCAGCTTCACTTATTTTTAAAAGAAGTTTTTAATCGTGATAAAGCACATATATGTAACAGAAGTTTCTATCTGTGACAGCTAACTTTGTGTGTTAACTTGACAACGTCAGGTAGGGCTTTCATATTTGGCCTATGTTTCTGTGAGGGTGTTTTTAGATGAGACTGTCATCTAAATGATGACAATGAGAGAAGTTTATGTTCCTTTTTGGTTGTGGGCAGGCCTCATCTAATCAGCAGGAGAGCAGAAGAGAACACAAGGCTTCCCCTGCTCTCCAGCAATAGAATTCTTCCTGCGTGGTGACATATGAAGGAAACATAGGCTTTTCTTGGGTCTGAAGCCTGCCTGTGTCCTTTGGGTTGAAATTTACATTATCAGCCTTCCAACTTGACAACTTCAGATTTTAGGACTTAGCTTCCATGATGTTTTCATCCCGGTCACACATACACACTTTTTTTCTTTCTGTTTCTTCAGATAATTCCAACTGTCACAGCATTTTATTCATTCTGAAACATACATTTCACTGACATTAATAGCATTTACATAGTTAGGTGTGTTACCATCAACCCTATTTATATGCCAAAGTTGTCACCATGATAAAGTTTATACCTGTGGTGGTTTAGAGAAGAAATGCTTCCTATAGTCTTGGGCATTTAGGCACTTGATACCCAGTTGGTAACACTATTTTGCTGAGGTTTAGATGGTGCAGACTTGCTGCTGGAAGTAGGTTACTGTGGGAGGGCTTTGAGATTAGGAGTCTGGTGACTTTCCTTGTTTTCCCTTGTGTGTTTTGTACTTGTGACTAAGATATAAGCCTTCAGCTTTCTGTTCCTGCTGCCATGCCTTCCTCCCATAATGAACTTTTATCCACCTGAAACCGTAAGTCAAAATTTATTCTTTCTCCCATAAATTGCCATAAATTGGTGGTGGTGTCTTATCACAGCAACCAAAAAGTAATTGATACAACACCTTTAAACAATAACTCTCCTTCTTCCTGTCACTCACTGCTGGTCCTTATCATCTGCCTTCTGTCTCTAGACAATTGACGGATCTAGACACTTGTAATACATGAGATGATACAGTTTTTGTTCCGATACTGGCTTATTTTAATTAGCCTTTTGTCCTCCAAATAGCTCCATGTTGTAGCACCATTGTCAGGCTGCCAGCATTTTCCTCTTTTGTAGGTTAAGCAACATTCAAAGCTGTAAATTGCATAATGTAACTTTCCATTTGTCTTTTAAACACTCAGTGCGTATTATTTTGAGTAAGCTGTTGTGTGTGTGTATTAAGATCTTCATATGTTCTTGCTTTTAATTATTTTAGAAATAGACACAGAAGTAACATTATGATATCATATAGTTAGGACCTATGTCATTTTTTATTACCTCTAGCAGTAAACAAAAGTTCTCATTTTTCTACAACCTTGCCTATGTATATCATTTTATTTAATTTTTCTTTAATGGCAGCTTTTAGTGGATGCAAGGTGGTAGAATATTAAATTTACAAATTGTCACAGGGACTTTACAACTAAGTTCTTCTTTCTACTTAAACCCAAACATTTCATTTATCTGATTAATTTTGCTACAACATGTATAATAAATTCCTTGGATCAAGGCTTTAAAGGGATTAAAATTCTTTTACAGTGAGAGGCAAGTTCAATTCTCCAAGCAAGTGCCCTCTCTTCTTGGTGTGATCCTGCTGTGAAGTCACACTCTGATCTCTTTTGGATTCAATCTCAAGTAGCTGGCCACTTGCCACTGGCTGAGTGACTACAGAACATGGACCACATGCCTAACGCAGCTAGAGAGGACCCTCTTGGAGGTGGTAGGGGAGGGCTTCTCTGTGTTCACACACTGCAAGGAGACAGCCATGATGTGGTACTGAAACCCCAGCCTTGGAGGACTGCCAATGCCACCTGTCAGTCTCCTGCTGTGGCCTCTCTTCGCCAGAAGCAGAGCAGATGAGAGTGTCATCTTTATGCCTGGATTTTCCTTGAACCAGACACCGATAAATTTTTGGACACTTCGTTTATGATGTTAAGATGTAGCAAAAAGTGACAGCTAACTTAATTTGAACCTTTCTCTTCTCACCTTCCCTGCTGAGCACATCTAGAAGATGGATTTCTTTTTCTTGTGCTTTGTTTATATTTTTAAAATTCTTTCCTGCCAGTCTTTGAAATTCATGCTTAATTACGACAGAGGATACTGTTATATTATTTTTTCATTATTTTCAAACATTGTTTTGTATATAAACCTTTTATAAGTACTTTTTTTTGGCAGTTCTCCAACTTTATTTGACATTCAGCAGGTTAGTTCTCATCCACATTGACTGTCTGTAGATTTTTGAATGCGGTAACAGGCACGCAGTTTACCAATGTATACAGCTTGTTTGGTGAGTCCTCATCCCCATTACGTTTTCTGGACAAACGGATATGGTACAGAACATTCCTTATTTCTTTGGCCCAGATGGCTTTATTGAGCCTAGTATCAATGCACACGTCTGGGGTCCCCATCTCCTTCATGGCAAATTTCCAGATTTCTTTGCATGCCCAAGGAGCACGCTTCTGGAAGCCCACACCGTGGATACACTTGTGGATGTTGATGGTGTACTCTTGGGTCGCCACCTCGTTGATGGCAGAACGGCCCTTCTTCTCTCCACCCTTCTTCGTGGGAGCCATTCTGCTGGGCCCAAATTGGAAAAGACATTAGTACATTCTTTCTGTGCTAACAAATTCTATTTTTTATTCTCCAAGTTAAATGACAACTCAATGCATCTGTAATCAAGTACACTTTTAAATATAATTTTAAATACTATAAATATTATAAAGATGATGGTTATTAGGAAAAAGTAAGGTATCCAAATAATGTTTGAATTAATTTGGGCCATTCCTCTTTCCTAAGATGATATAAAGCTAAAATTCCAAATTATTGGTTCTAAAAGTCAGTCTCAGAAGAGGGAACGGAAGTGGCCATTTCTGGCTCCATAAGGAGCACATGCAAGGATTCTGAAGCCACAAGGTTTGCTGAGAGGGGCAGAACAGCCGGAGGTGGGGAATGACAGAGCATGGGGAGATGATGGGACAGCATCTGATTCTGATGGAAGTAGAAGGAAGAACAGACCATAATTAAGATTATAGACTGCCCTAAAGATAGAGGTTCATCTCCTACTTTGAGGGCAAACTATGGTAGTACTATTGAAGAACAAAGGCAGCAAACTACTGACATCAACAGCAAGTCAAATCACTTTAGACCATCAGCAGGAGAGCACTCTAGGCATGGGCATGTCCTAGCAGAGAGGCAGAGCACAGGGAGTTTGCTTTCTTGGTTTATGCTTGTGGGTGGTGATCTTGTTCCAGTTGATAGCAAGGCCAGAGCTCTTTACCATACCCTTGTCTTTTGCTCTCAGCATTTTCAAACCCAGAGGCAGAAGCATGTTTATTGTCCAAATTGCTCTTTACTTCATCTACATGGTATTTGTTGTCTTCATATGTTACCAGGGGAGGGAGCTGCAGGAGGGCCTTCCCTATCCCTGGGTGTACCAGGCTGAGTTTTTGAGGATACTCAGGCTTCACCTTAACTTGACATCACAGGCCATCATTGCCTCTGCCTTCACCTTTATTGCCTTGCCATACTTTTCACAGTCCTCATACATACCCAATTGGGTATACATTGCTCTATATGCTGAACTTGAAAGATTGTATGTCTGCGGGGGCCTCTAGTAATGGATTAGTATTTATCTCTAGTATAAGAATGGACTTTGGGTTTAAGTTGAAGGACAAGTTACTGGGGAAATGGATTTCTATTTTTGTTTCCACAGAAAATGAAAAGATGTGGATTCCTTCCAGACTAATGTGGCTTGATCACGCCAGACCGCCTGAAACAGAGTACAAGCTGATCCTACATTCAAAACAGCTGGACAAAACAGCCCTACAGACTACAGCCAGGATATCTGAATCTTCTTCGAACCCCCCAAGACAGCGCCCCTTACCAGCAGGAAGTAGTTTGGAAAGAACGATGCCCAAACTCCCAAATATTGTGTATAAATGTTTGTTTTCATTTAATTGGACTGTTATATAAAATTAAATAAAAAAAAGTACTTGAAATCTTAAAAAAAAAAAATGGACTTTGGGGCCAGGAGGTAATGGCTCACACCTTTAATCCCAGCCCTCACGAGGCAAAGGCAGGAGGATCTCTGTGAGTTTGAGGCCAACATGGTCTACAAGAGACCCTGTCTCAAAAAACCAAAAAAAAAAAAAAAAAAAAAAAATAAAAAATAAAAAATAAAAAAAGACTTTGGGGAGCCTGTTCACATAGAGGGATACTCTTTCAGCCTAGACACATGGGGGAGGGCCTAGGCCCTGTCCCAAATGATATGACAGACTTTGAAGACCCCCCCCATGAAAGGCCCTATCCTCTCTAGAGATCAGAAAGGGGATGGGATGGAGATTGGTGGGGGGAACAGGGGAGGATGGGAGGGCGAGGGAACTGGGATTGGTGTGTAAAACAACTTTGTCTCGAATTTAAATTAAAAAGGAAAAAATAAAAAGATGACATTCTGGTTTAGAATAATTAATCAGTTGAATAAAACCTTCAATACTGAGTTCCATTAAAAAAATATTGTATGTCTTCAGTCCTAACCACGTTAAAACATCTTAACTGGTAAATTCACCATGCATTATTATTAATGACTTCTTATTTCTGTTTTGTGACCATAAATGTTTTATTATTAGTGCCACCTTGTGGCAAAGAGAAATCATTGAGGATATTTAAGCAAAGAGCCTGGTCAGACAAGTGTTATATAATGCTTTGTTTAGCGGCAATGAGGGGAAGGCCTGGGTTTAGGGAGGGGGTGTGAGAAGGCCAGTCAGGGCTCTAAGGTGATGACTATAATGGTGCTGAGACTGTCAGAAATAGATCACGGAGGTAGAATCAGTAAATCCACTTCCCCAAACCTGCAGCTGGAATTTCATCTTATTTCCATGCTGCATCATAAACAGTGACCAAGCTAACCAGAAGCTAGTCAAAGCTTTTACAGTTCACTTTCGTTTACAGGCATAATATAAATAGATGCACTCTAGAATGCACTTAGCCACTAAGGGATTTAAATGGGATCTTGAAGAATGTAGACAAATCCTGATGCAGTAAAGATGAGCTGAGATGCTGTGCAACTGTTTAAGGGTTCCTGGTGCTGCATCTCTGCCACTAGCTGAATCTTGTGCTAACACCAAATGGAGATGTGGAAAACACACTAAGTTGACTTAGGGGCTGTGCACAGGAACCAAAAGGCAGGAAATACTAAACATTGCTGAAAGCATCTACCCCAGGAAGTTCTTTACCTTCCAGCAGCTCCAGACTGGCACCACCCCCAGTGTTGACATGGCTGACTTTATCCTCTGTACTCCATTTGGCACAGCAAGTGGCAGTATCTCCACCACCTATGATAGTGATGCAATCCCTAGAAGTGGCTTTTACTACCTCATCCATGAGGGACTTGGTTCCCCTGGCAAAAGCTTCCCATTCAAAAGCCTCAACAGGTCCATTCCAAACAATCTGCTTAGCGCGAGCCACAGCCTCAGCATATTTCTTTCTGCTCTTAGTACCACAGTTCAAGCCCAGCCAGCCAGCAGGTATACCAGAGGCCACAGTAGCTTGACCATTCTTGGCATTCTTATCAAATTTGTCAGCAGTGACAAAGTCAACAGGCAAGGTAATCTTGTCAAATGTCTTAAGACCAAAGAAAAGGAAAGAACCAATGAAGGCAAACTTTTTTGTAAATAAGTTTCCTGGGAAGATCTCTAATATTAACAGAACTGAAATTATAGTTTTCATAATTCATTATGAAATATGAAATAGTGTCTAGCATAAATCAAACAAGGAGTTACCATTAAAACCGTGATGTGCTATCAAATGACCTCAGTATTATTTGTCCCTCCTTCATCTTCCCAATTAGAGTCTCTGCCCTGATTTTCCCCTTTCAACTTTCATGTCACTTGTATTTTGTTCTATCACTCCCTCAAGTCTCCCCTCCACACGGCTCCTTCACACTTTCCTGATTTCTGAGGTTACTTACATCGGAGCTAAGAACTGCCCATGAGTGAGACAGGATAATTCTTTATCTAATTTTTAAATCGTATCTTTATTCCCACAGCTAAGTGTAGCTACTCCTCATCAAAGCAGCTTCTCTCTGCAGCAAGCTGAGACCATGAGAGAAAATCACAACTGGATATAAGGCAAGATCAGTGGATGGTGGGGAGCATACCCTCAATGGATACCGGAAGATTGTAATAGCAAGAAGTCTGCTTGAAGTAGTTTCGGCTAGGAATGGCTTAAAAACCAAGACTGTGACACTGGTGATATCAATGGGCAAGTTAATGTAGAAGAGGGAAGATTCATGGGGTCTTTCCAAGAACTACAGGCAGCTGCGAATGCTGTAAAGAGGAAAATTAGGACATCTCAGGGATGAGCCCATTATTGATTGTCCAATACAGAATAGTCAGCCTTGAAAACACAAACAAACAAAACCAGACTCTGCAGGTTGTATTTATATACATTGTACACACACACACACACACACACACACACAGACATATCTGTAACAACAACAAAAAGAGGCTATCAACTCGACAGTAGGGGCATGAAAGGGGCTGGAGGAAGGAGGGGGAATTGATATAATTCTATTCAACTAAAATGAATAAAAATATAACTACATTACTTCTCCCTTCCCTTTCCTTCCTCCAATGCCTCCATCACTCTCGATTTGATAGCTTTTTTATTTGATGATTATTGTTGCACTATAGGCAAAATATATAAACATAACCCGCTGAGTCTATGTTTCTTGTTGTTTGGTTTCAGAGCTGTGTGTGTACGATTTCAGAGCTGACCTCTCCCTATTGGTTAACCAACCAGGGGACTCATTTCTGGAAAAGGCTGATTATCTCTCTCAGCATTCATTGCCTATAGTACTTTGTCTATGGGTGGGACCCTGTGAGCCTTTCTTCCTTCCATGTGACTAAATCTATTGATATTTCCATTGTTCAGGGTCTTGTTAATGCAGACCTTTCTAACAGAGGTGGTCACAGAGCTGACTTCCTTAATGTTGGATTCCCTGCTTAAGAAGACAGGCCCATAAGTCATCCTTCTTGAGCAATGAGCACCTCATGGACTTACTGTTCATGCAATCAAAATTGCACTAAGAGTTACTACTCCCATTGGGTGAGATGCTTTCCCTTTCATGATAAACCACCTCTTTCTTTTTCTCTCCCTTGCACTTGAATGATTCAGGGAAAGGAAATGCAATACAGGAAAGGAAGTTTGTCACACTGTTGCACAGTTAATCTTGGTTGCCAATTTGACACACCTGGGAGGAAAGAATCTCAACTGAAGAATTGTCTCCGACAGTTTGGGCTTCAGGAATGTCTGTGGGAGCATTTTCCTGATTGTTATTTGAGGCTCATCAGCTGCTGAGGGCCAAGAGTGGGATAGTGTGTCTACTGTGGGTGTTCCTACCCCTAGGCACTTGGGTCTGAGCTATATAATGATGGTAACCTGTGAGCAATCCAATAAGTAGAGGTCCCTTATGGTTTCTGCTTTAAGCTCTTGACTTGAGTTTCCTCCATTGACCTGTAGATGAAAGAGAGCACTTATTTCCAAGTTACTTTTGGTCATAGTGTTTAATCACAGCAACAGAAAACAAACTAGAACACACATTTCTAATCCTGGCAAGACATTTTGCCCTCTGAATATGTTCTTGTTCTGCTTAGCAGTGGTTCTCAACCTGTGACCCCTTTACAAGGGTTGCCTAAGACTCTCTGCATATCTGATACTTACGTTATGATTCATAACAGTAACAAAATTAGTTATGAAGTAGCAATGAAAATGATTTTATGTTTGGTGGTCACTACAACATGAAGAACTGTACTAAGGGAACTGAAGCATTAGGAAGGTTGACAACCACCACATTAGTCCTGTCCTTGGTGGCTAAAACTAGTTTTCCTATATTGCAAACCTGATTATCAATGTCACAAATTGTGAGTTGGCCCCTGAACCTTCCCCTAACTTCTCTCTGGGTGTTCTGAATTCTTCAATCATTTTTGTATGTATTTAATGTTATTTATGATGGTCCAAATACAAGCCTTTCACTCTTTGTCTATTTTCTTAGGAATTTAAAACATTATTTGAGAGAGTGGAGATGGAGTGAGCATGCTAGCTTTTCACAGTATTTTTTTTAAAGCTGATGTGGAAGTCCTTTCTCTGAACACTGTTAGCCACCACCATCTGACTGAAGTCAGCACTCCAGGAGCAGTCCTCGGAGGCATATAATCTATAGCACACCATGTACCCCATCTGAAGCTGCCCAGAGCCCTAGAACAGGTGCACAGACACTCAAGAATCTCTCATCTGTTAATTAGCCTCCTCTGTGGATTTCTTCAGTTGCTTATTAGTTTTCCCGTGCACAAATTCTAGTCATCAATATGGCCACTCTTGGTTGTTGTCTGCATCTAAGTTTTTAATTAAATGTCAAGATAGGTGAACAGGGAATGATCAAACACTGAAGCCGATAGGAAACAATGAATTCCTCCTGCCATCTAGTGGTTGAACTATTCATTGCCAATACAAAAATGATAGGTTGAAAAGAACACATGAAAATAACAACAGGGACAAACTGGGAAGAGAATCACCAAGAGTGGAGGGTAGTGAGGAAGGGTAGTGATCTATATCTATCCATATCTATATGTATATCTATATCTATATGTATATCTCTATCTCTATCTTTATATCTATATCCATATCCATATCTATACTACATCTATATCATCTCTATTTCTATCATATCCATATCGTATTTATATTTATCTCTTTCTCTATCTATATCCATATCAATATCTATATATCTTAGGAAAAGAAAAGAAAAAAAGACAGACTGATGTACTATTCCACAAGAGTCTTGATTTATATGTGGGATTGCATTTGTCATCTTGTAGATGAGACACTTCTTAGGAAGATAGCAGCCACCACTAATGGAGACTGCACCTGTCTGCGTATAATCTTGTTGATTAATGAATAAGAGCCTTCAGTTAATAGAACACAGGCTCAGAGTCCCATGGGGTCTGTTTTTGAAGAGAGCAAAAGTAATGTGTGATGAAGGTGGCCACTGTGCTTCTGTTGTCGGGCCAGGAGTTTACCAGAAGGGGTCATGTGGAAGCATTCTAGAGGGCGGCATTAATGTTCCAGGTACCATGACAGAGGCTTGGGTTGCAGAGTATGAGTATTTGTTAGAGTTCTCCAGATGGCACACATAAGTTATTTGTGTGGAAGAGGGGACAGTGCTGTCATACAATGCTGCTGTGCAAACACTAGGACCTGGATTCTATCACCAGAACCCACATAGGAAAATACTGGGCACAGTGGTAAGAGTTTACCATCATGCAGTGCTGTGGAAGCAGAGTCGGGGGATCATTTGAACTTGTTGTTCAACCAGCCCAGCTTTATTGGTAAGCTCCAGTAAGAGACTGTCTCAAAGACCAAGGTGGACAGATCTGCGGAATGACCTCTGGCTCCCATCTTCACACATGTGCACATGCATACATGCACTCATGTACTCATGTACACACACACACAGTTTTTCTTTACATGTACATTTTATCTGCAAAAGAAAATGTTATTTAGAAGATAACTCATGTTTGAGCCTTTGAGGTACACTTAAAAAAACATAGGTTTATCAGTGAATGGGTACAGTAGGTACATATGTATTGTTTTAAATCCAGTGTGGTGAAAATAATTGTGGAAATGAGATGGTATATGCATATAGGAAAATGTTTTAATTTTTTTCCCAGATGTTAGAGAATATTTTCAGGGTAATTTCAGAAAAACAATTTTCAGTTGAATACTGGGTACCTTGAACTTGCTCTTATTTTCATTAATTGCTACATTTAAAGATATGTCAGAAAGAAGGCCTGTGATTTGACTCTGGTGGTAAACACAATTGCTACCAAGCTGGACATGTTGAGTTCTATATACAGAATACACAGGGTGGAAAGAGATTTGATTCTCTTACCTACATACACACTCTCTGGCATGCATTGCATGTATGTACACACACACACACACACACACACACACACACACACCACATAGTTAAAAGATTAAAGCCACCAGGAAACAGGATGTCTAAGGAAGCTGACCACCTACTCAAGTAACGAACAATAGAGGCTTCCATTCATATCCATGTCGCTAGATTCCATTACAACACTTGCTTTTCACGAATTAGGAAACAAAACACCCCCTGAGCATTATGGAAAACTGTAGTGGGACACATTTAACTACTGTTGGGAAAGCAAATGTCTAAGCCCTGGTATGATCAAGGGCTGTCTTTCCTATACAAAAACAAGATTATTATAGAACAAGGAACTAGCCTGAGAGTATCCAGAGCATCTCTTGATTTGTTTAATACCCATGGCCTCTACTTTCATTTTAAGCATCAGATCAAGTTATTTCTAGAACATTATTTTATTTCTAATTAATCTTATACATAGAACTCTGCTAATTCTGAACTTTCTTCTCCTTCCTCTTCCTCCTTCCCCTCCTCCTACACTTCCTCCTCCTCTTCCTCCTCCTCCTTCTTCATTTTTTGGTGATAATATCTGACTATGTAGCCCAGGCTGGTTCCTTGAGGTCTTCCTGCCTCTGCCTCTCAGTTGTTTTTATTCTTACCTTTCCCCATATACTTCTTTATGCACTGTCAAACTAGGTCATCATGTGTTTTGACATTTTGGTGGAGAATGATGACCTAGGAGGTAAGTGGTGCACAATTTTTTGTTTGCTTGTTTTTGTATTTTGAGACAGGGTTTCTCTGTATAGCTTTGTAAACAAGGCTGTCCTGAATTCACAGAGATCTGTCTGCCTCTGTCTCCTGAGTGCTGGGATTAAAGGCAGGCATGTGAGACCACCGCCTGGCTGTGTATACACTTTTATCTAAGCTACGAGGTCATTAGCTGTGGATTTGTGGGTAGTGTGCAGTTTTTCTTAGTCTTTGTTCCATGTGTGAAGTGAAAGACATCATCTCTGGCATCTGGCCCAGCAATGAGTGACTTGTCATCCAGATGATCTTGTCTCTATGGCTCTCACTGTCTAGCTGTTACTGAGTACATGACACTGGGATAATTCTGGCTTGCTCCCTGTTATTAACTGTATTGGAATGTGTGACCATGGTGGCATTAGGTAAGAACTTCTCTTAACTGCCCAGACATACTGTTATCCATTCTGTGAATGTCCACTTCCTTCTCATGAGAGATTACTCCATGCTGTGATGCTCAATCACACGTCCAGGTACACTTTCACAAGGCAAAAGGGAGTGTTTTTTCCATACGGAAATGCTTTACCACTGGGTGGTGCTGCTGAACCACAGAAACTGAGCAAAGGAGGCTTAAGATGGAAAGAACATCACACTTACGTTTTCAAAAATGTTTCACTTGGAAATACTTAATCACTTGTTCAATAGAAATAGCCTTTCCTAAACCATGGGACAGGAAGTTCCATCATGAAATGAAGCTCTAGCACTTGTATGCTCCTGACTCTTAAGTCTGTGCTGCTACGGAGACAGAAGGTTGAAAATGAGTAGTGTCCTGGAGGTAATAATTTTGTGGCCATCAGATTAAACCTTACTTATTGTCAGGGCTAAAAACCACTAATGGCTCTAGATTGTTGTTACTAATAATCCTTTAAGGGCAAATCTCTTATATTCTTTTTATTTTGTTTTGTTTTGTCTGACTCACTGTGAGGCACTCAGTCCTGCTCCAGTCAGTGTGTGTGTGTGTGTGTGTGTGTGTGTGTGTGTGTGTGTGTGATGCATGTGTGATGTGTGTGCATTTGGGCATGCTCACAGGCATGCGCATGCATGTGTGCATGTTTCTCACACATCTGGGGTTGAATGAATCCAAAGCAAATGAGAAAAGGGAAGACATAGCAGGAGGTGTTGATGCTCTGGAAAATGGCAGTTCCTTCAGAGAATCCACTTAAATGAAGGTCGAAAAGCACACAAGGGAAAAAGGAATATTCAGATCCATGCAGTTTGTATTTTACTAAAATGACACATGAAAAGATGTCCATATACATTTGAAATAAAAGGCTGTTTTATTCAAACAGCATTAATCCCCCAAACCTTCTAATCACAAGCCAGCACATTTGCTGTCAGGGCATGGATATGGACAATATTAACAGAAGCACAAAAAGAAGTCATGACCTGAAAAAAATGACTAGTCGAGTTCATTTGAAAAATATGCTTTCGGGTTAAAACCTTCCACTGCATAAAGGGAGATGCTGAAGATTATGAGGAGACTAGAGGAAAGAAAATCTCCCTGTGTTATTATTTTCATTTTAATATTTTCAGATAAGGAATAAAAAACTGTAAACCAATAAATCTGTAATGAATACATGAATATAGGCTAGAGGCATCTATTATTTTGCACAGCATCCATTCATAATGGCCCAAAGAAGGAATTCTCTCAGGTCTAAATGTCAGCATAAGTCATGTTTCTTGTCTTGAGGATCCTGGAATCTTATAATGGATTGTTTCTATCCTTGCACCAAAGGAGAAATACCAGTTATGTGCTGGAAGATGAGAGCTGTGTATCTGTGGAGAG
The DNA here is from genome assembly GCF_943737965.1 of Phodopus roborovskii. Lineage (NCBI taxonomy): Eukaryota > Metazoa > Chordata > Mammalia > Rodentia > Cricetidae > Phodopus > Phodopus roborovskii. The sequence goes on from NW_026126547.1 coordinate 6,259,471, forward strand.
CTGTCAGAGGGAAGCAAGTAGCTTGCTGACTGTTCTATTGTTTCTTTCCAACTCCTCCAACCTTACCTTCCTGTGTTTGTTTGCTTGTGAAAAGATCTTACTATACAGCTCAGGCTGACTTTGGACTCTTGATCATCTGGACTCAGTTTTGAGATTACGGGTATGTACTACCAACCAATTTTAGCCTGTTTTTAATCTTATTTATTGGAGAAATTGTTATGAACAATGATAATGAATTCCTGTGTATGTCTCTTTATTTACGTGTCTATGATATACAACTAGGTGAAATGTATAAATAGAAACATGAACATAAAAGAGAGACGAGGTACAAACGGAGCATAATATAGCTTAGAAATGCCTATCTTTAGGTTTCAGGTCAAGCAGACTACAGCTTCTCAGAAGTGGGTTTGTGTCTTTTGCTCATGGCCCTGGCAAGCAAGCACAACATAATAGAAGACTGTTTTATTTGGGTAGTCACCATGCAGGGAGCCACTGTGAAGAGATACAGCCAGTACCTGACAAGTGACTGCATTGCCCCTCCCAGCCAGACAATCAGATGTGGACTTAGACTCAGCCCTGTCTGCAGGAAGCTGGTGGCCAGTTAGGAAGGTGCTGGTGTGTTGCATGTCTCATCAGACCTTCCCCAGGCTCACAGATGTGTAGGCTGAACAGGACCAGCCAGCATTTCCACAGTGGCAAATGTTCTGAGTGAGACAGTCAGACATTAGGCTCTTTGCTCCACACTGTGTTAGATGCTGTTGAGAACAAAAGCAAGGGGTAGAAAAAAGAGGACAGGCATCCAAAGAAGCCTGGAATGCTCGAATAAGAATAGAACAAAAGATAGAAGAACTCAGGCTGAAAAGACCCAAACTGTCTCAGGTAATAATTATGCAATTACAGTGGCAAAACACTTGCTAAATCAGGATTGCACATTAAGGGAATTCAGAAAGGTTTCATAAGCCCATTGCATGAGGCATTAATCATAAAACGATCTGCAATAGATACAAAGGGTAACACATTAGGAAATCAGTAGACCACACTAACAATATGAAACACACTGTGACTCTGTGTGTGTGTGAGGGAGAGAGAGAGAGAGAGAGAGAGAGAGAGAGAGAGAGAGAGAGAGAGAGAGAGAGAGAGAGAGAGAGAGAGAAGTGAGGTAGAGTCAGGAGTATCACAAGTTCAAAGCAAGTCTGGGCTACATAGCAAGTCCCTGTCAAAACCCAAAGCACACTGAAGATGTTAATGTGGAAAGTCTGAATTGTACTGTTGTATCCTGTGATCAGCAATGCCATGCAGCAGCACTAGGAGGAGAGACAATTCATCCAGATGAGGCTTGTGGGTAAGCCACTGCTCCTAAGGATGGATGATATGAGCCATCTGCCCTGGTCCTAGTCCTGAGGGTACCCCACCAGTTAGAGAAGCTGTAGACTCCAGAAAGCCAGTATCTGTTGAAAGGAATCATGAACTCGGTTTGGAAGAATAGGAATGAATAGAACTTATAAGATTCTTTGTCTTCTGGAGCCGTAGCGTATGATTGGGGTTGGAGGATGGGGACAGAGAGACAGACAGACGGACAGAGACAGAGGCAGAGATAGACAGAGAAACACACAGAGAAGATATGAACATGCTACTTAGAGTATGTGCCAGCTTGTACACATTTGGCATGAAGGCAGCAGGTAAGTAAAGAGATAATAGGGAAGCGAAGCAAATAAAGGCACCAGGCTGTGCTAGGGACAAGAGGAAACCAGGCCTATGCTTGTTAAGACTGGAATCCAAAATGGTCAGCCATGGCTAAGCTCAATTCTTAGTGACTTGGAGATGGTAATGTGATTTATAGATACAATTTGGGATTGGATCTGTGGTATAATCCAATTCTGTTTAGCACCACATGTGTGACAACACGTTTGCAGCAGCACTGGAAATATATATATGCTCTAAAGCATGCCAATCAATGACACATCTGATCTCTCTCTGCCATCTACTGTTGATTAAACTGGTATTGCCTGGGCAGTACTCTTTGAGCTTCTATTGCAGTTAAATAAGGATCAGGATAAACAAATAGGCCGAATAGATGTTTATTCAGGGAGAAATAACTTACAGCCTAGACAGATGAACACCAGCAATTTCCACTGGATGCTCTCCTGTCTGAGTCCTGCCATCAAGAGAGCTTTTCCCGGCTCTTCCTCCAACCTCCTTCCACAGGTCACTTCCGTCCATGGCTCCACCCCCAATGGGCATGGTCAGTGCCACAGAAGGACTATCTCACTACAAGCTTCTAGTTTTTGTGTGTGACTTGAGTCAACATAGCATCACTCTCTAAGAACCAGAGATAATAGAACAAGTTGCCTCCTTGGAGAATCTCAGTGGGTTTCCAGGTCTTGGTGGCAGTTGGTAAGTGAATGTCCTGCATCTGTGAAAAGGGATACAAAGTATATTTGAAGAAATGTTACAGATTCCGGGGGTGGGGGAAAGGAAGGGAGAGATGCCAAGTAGACCCAGATGACATATTAGAAGCTAACTTAGGACCATTGTCCTTTGTTCTGACCCTTTGAGCAAGCCCAGCATTTCTGAATCAGGAGGCCTGACCAGAACCAGTACTTTGTGTTTTCAAGTTGAGAGCCAGGGTCTCATAGAGGGAGGGACCTGCATGTTTCTGTCCTGCAACACCTCTTAAAGGGGACTGAATGTGGAGCTCTCTGATAACAAGAGACTGGTTCATGTGAAAAATCCATTTTCCCATGGCTTTCTCAAGACCAAGACCTTTACATGGGAGACCAGAAATGGACCTTCCCAGAATAGCTTTAGTCAGGCATGACTCATGGAAAGGCACCTTCTATCTCAGGAGCCGAGGGTCTGCTATTTAGGGTGCAAACACTCTTGTGGGGCTATAGATGGGCAGGAGGACCAGCAAGGAGCTGGCTAACTGCAGAGCTAGTTTACTTGAGTGTCTTTGTGGCTGTGTAGTATGGACTCACAACCAGACGAGACAGGACAGCACTTGTGCTTACAGCTGTGGGACACAATGGAAGTGTACATAGGATGGGACTGCTAGCATTGGCAAAGCAGCTGAATGTTAGTAATATATCAAATTGGGACCATGGGTCATCAGCAGAGGCAATTCCATGGCATCTTAATCTCTGGGCTGGAGGATCATGCTGCTAAAACTGCTGGAAATTGCAAAGCACAGCAGCATGGAGAACATAGGTGGTGAGGACTTGTAATCAGGGAAGAATCCCCACTTTGGAGGGTCAAGGACTTAGCATGTATCAAGCCCATGGTGGCCCTGACCTGGGGATGAGGGTGACTCACATACAATGTTGTCTCATTACATTTTCACAGCATTCCCTGCAATGTGCTAATGGCTTCACTTTACTGATGGGGAAATAGGCTGAGAGAGCTAATCTAACTTTCCCACTACCACAGGGCAGCAGATGGGAGTCTCTTCCTAAGTATTTTGAGGACTTGAGCATTCATGAGGACAATTTAGCTTTGAAAGTTGTAACAGCCTTTTGCCCCTGACTCTCTCTACCCTGTGGCAGAATTGATTGTAGTTGTTTCTGGAATGGAGAGTGTACTGACTAGTTCTTTCCTTTCCTTTCCTTTCCTTTCCTTTCCTTTCCTTTCCTTTCCTTTCCTTTCCTTTCCTTTCCTTTCCTTTCCTTCCCTTTCCTTTCCTTTCCCTCTTTCTTTCTTTCTTTCTTTCTTTCTTTCTTTCTTTCTTTCTTTCTTTCTTTCTTTCTTCCGTATTCAAGCAACATTTGTTTCTAGAACAACATGTGAGTGGGCATACACACGTGGGAAATTGTACAAACACATTTCAGGTAGGTGTCAAAGTTCCCTGAGGCTCTTTGGTGGGTCAGCGTGTAGGTTGGGTGTTTGGGTGCTGCAGAAAAGTGCTTATTTCCAAGACTATAGCTGAAGTGCCAGGAGTATTTGAGGAACTTGTGGTGGGGGGGGCAGTATTGGAAGCAGAATTTTCAAAAATGGCATGTTTCCATCATGGTTGGGGAAAATAAAGACAACCAGCTGGGTAGATGCTACCCAAGAGGTAACCCAGGATGTTGCTTTCTCTTGTGTTGCTCAGAGGCAGAGTTTAGTGACAGACAAGATGTAATCAAAGTAAACCAGGTACTTTCCCACACAGAGAGCATGGGAATTCGAGGAAAGCAAATTTAATAAATTCAATATCCCCATAAATCCTTAAAATATACATTCGCCCTTATGAATGTGTCTTTAGCAGGCTGAGGGTTGCATACAGAGCAAATGTTTGCCATGACTGTCTTTGGGTAGTAGCCAATGAGAGGGGCCTGGATCCTGAAGGGCCAGGTCTTTCACTGCATAGCCTTTTTCTATCTATATATCTCTCTCTCAGACACACACACACACACACACACACACACACACACAGAGAGAGAGAGAGAGAGAGAGAGAGAGAGAGAGAGAGGGAGGGAGGGAGAAAGAGAGGGAGAGAGAGAGATGGAGAGAGAGAGATCACAAGTGGGAGAGGAAAAGGTAAAGATGGAGACATATTGCCCTTAGAGTTCTCTGACACTTGGTAAGGTTAGAGCATTGTACAGGATCCTGAGTTTCAGATGGCTTTGGAACAAGCTTCCCTACCCAGTGAGTATGGTATAAGTCATGGTGAAGTCTAAGGGCTGAAGTTTGTGTTTAAGAAGGCTGGAATCTTCTCTTTTGGCCTGCCAAAGCCACAAGGCAATTTCTGTAGGTCACACATGATTTCTAATTTGTGAACTTCACTGCAAAATGAAAATGCTGGGCCTCCTGCTGAAGCAGACAAGGAAACTGTTAGAGCTGTGACAGCCAATAAAACATCTCTTCAGTGCTGCCCCTGGTTCCTGGTATATAGCTTCAGAGACCCCTGTGATTCCCTGAGTAGGCAGAGTTGAGAGAAACATCTTTGGTTATTTGTAATAAGCTGCTCTTGACCCTCTCTGGGTGGATGCAACTGAGAAAATCTTGGGAGCTGGTAGCCATTGGCTCTTCTGACATATTGTGTGTAATTGATCTTAGTCAGTTGTCCACACAGGAAAGGGTGCCTGAGATTAGTGAAAGGGAAAGAGTTTACTTTGGATTCAGAGGCTTCAATCTTTGCTTAGCTGGGTTCATTGCTTTTGGTCTTGAAGCATATCAAGGGGGTGGAACACATTGTGGAACAAAGATACTTGCCTCACAAAAGCCAAGAAGCAAAGAGAGAAACATGAGGCTGACCTAGGTCACACTTCTTCTACTAGGCCTCTCTTGTTATAGGTTCCGCCACCTGTCACGAGTACCTGCAGTTAGCGATGGAGTTTCACCACATGGGCCTTTGAGTGACATGTCCAAAGCAGAGCAGAAAACTCCTTGAGGCTTAAGCTAAGGCAGTTAGCGATGGAGTTTCACCACATGGGCCTTTGAGTGACATGTCCAAAGCAGAGCAGAAAACTCCTTGAAGGCTTAAGCTAAGAGGTGGTGTACTAGAAACCTCCATGTGCACCTTAAAAACTCCCTCCCCCACTTTGCCCAGATAATCTCCACCATTTGTTTGCTCTGGAACTGTGCCCTTTATCATAAACCTGTAATGGTATGTGTCATAATTAGCTTCAGCTGTCAGGTTGGCACAAACCTACAGTCACCTGGGAAGAGGAAACCTCAACTGAAAAATTGCCTCAATCAGATTGGCCTGTGGCCATGTCTGTGAGGCATTTTCTTAATTGCTAATTGATGCAGAAGGGCCCAGTCCATTGTGAACAGTGCCATCCAAAGGCAGGTGGGCCTGAGCTGTATGAGAAAGAGAGCTGGGCAAGCTAAGGGGGGAAGCCAGTAAAATGCATTCCGCCACGGTCTCTGTTTAAGATATTTTTTTCACTGTTGTCCACCCATCCCTTTCCTGTTGGGTACCAGACCAAAGTTCTCTTCCAGAAGACTGAGTCTGGGAAAGACAGAGGAGAACAAGAAAAGAGATACCATAATAGAGGTAGCCATTATAGGTTTAAAGAGAAATAATGCACTAGGGAAATGTCCAGAGACCTACAAGGATGACCCCAACTAACAATCTAAGCAATAGTGGAGAGGTTACCTTAAATGCCCTTCCCTGATAATGAGATTGATGACTACTTTATATGCCATCCTAGAGCCTTCATCCAGTAACTGATAGAAGCAGAAGCAGACACCCACAGCTAAACACTGAGCCAAACTCCTAGAATCCAGTTACAGAGAGGGAGGAGTGATGAGCAAAGGGGTCAAGACCAGGCTAGAGAAACCCACAGAAACTGCTGACCTGAACAAGGGGGAGCTCATTGACTCCAGTCTGACATCTGGGAAACCAGCATAGGACTCCTTGAACATGGGTGTTAGTTTGGAGGACTGGGCAGTCTATGTGGCCTCTGGTAATGGACCAGTATTTATTCCTAGTATACAAATGGACTTTGGGAGCCCATCCCACATAGAGAGGTACTCCCTCAGCCTAGACACATGGGTACTTCTCCAAATGATATGATAGACTTTGAAGATTCCCCATGGAAGTCCTCTCCCTGGGGAGCAGAGCGGGGGAAGGGATGGGGGTCGGTGGGGAGAACAGGGGATGAAGGAAGGGTGTAGGAACTGGGATTGACATGTACAACAAGCTTGTTTCAAATTTAAATAAAAAAAATACCAAAAGGAAAAATCTTATTTTCAGGTTGCTGCCTTGAACTCCTGGCCTGGCTTCCCTCAGCCTTATGTAAAAAAACAAAGTCTTCCTTGTGTTTGACACCTGAAACGGGGGAAGTCTGGCAAATCTGGCCGTTCCCTGTAGGGTTGGTATCAGCTCTGCCAGAGTTGGATTAAATGGTAAGACAGCCAGTTGGTGTCTGTAGGAAACTGGAGAATTGCCATGAAAAAAGGGGTGACATGGCCCGTGCCTGTAATAACAGAACTTGGGTGGTAATGGCAGGATGATCAGAAACGCTAAGTAATCCTCGGCTACATAGGGAGTTCAAGGCTAGACTAAGCTTACGAGGAAAAGGCATTTCGGAGAGCTTCTTTTCAACTAGGTCTCCCTAGCTTGCATATATAACAGAAATTTTTTCCCCTCTGAAAGGTACAAAAATACGAAGTTTTCTCTTTTTTCCACATGACTTTTCTGCTCGTTTCCATCTTTTGTTTTCCCGGTGTATTTCACTTAGAGCAAAGAAGATGGGATCAAGAGGGAATTAAGAAATTGAAGACAGAGTGTGGGCCTGTGAAACTGGCCCTGCAGTGAACAAAGGAAGCAGCAGTGGCGGTGGGTGGAGTCACAGGGTAGCTGACCAAGTCCAGTGTAAGAGCGTTGGCTTACTTGAGTCTAAATGGGAAGAGTGAGTTTATGACACTGTCACTTGCTTGGCAACATGAGCAGAACATTTCCTTAGGCTGGGTTGTGGCAGGTCTAACTGCTGCCTCTAGACACTTGTGTTTCTTGTTTGCATGCCCTATCTTTGGTATTTCTGTGGCCCAGGTGACAAGAGAGTAAGACACATTCATCTGAAGTTTGCTGTAACCTGCTGAACAGAGTCGGATTGTACCATGCTGGAAAAGGTCAACCTAATACCACAGGAAATGGAAGCACACTGATGAGAATGGCAAGGTCTCTTCTGTAGAGTGCTTCATCCATGCCCATGTTAAGGAGGGGAGCCAGATAAGGACCATTGAATTAAGGGATTAAGGTTATAGGAGACAAATCAGTCACCTGCCCTGTGGATCACCAAGGGGACTCTCTAGTTCTGTTACTGTTAAAGGGTTATCCTCACATCAGACATCCTATAGAGAGAAGCCAATAGTCTGCTTTTCCAGCATCAACCACAGTGGGAATCAGTGAGCTTGAGCTGGGACTTGATCTCAGGCAAGGGTTGCATACTGGGGACCTGTAAGATTTGATCTGCCCTTGGGTTTGGTTTGGCCAAAGGATGTTCTGAAAATTAATTGAAAATTGGCACTAACAAGTTTGGAGACTCCCTGTAGACAACTTAATTTCTTGTTTCTCTTGAAAATCCAGCAGAACTAATCACCTTGATCTGAAGCCCCAGGCACTTGTGTTGTGGGGAGCGTGGGACGTGGACAGGAACGTGTATATATTTGGATCAGGACACACCAGCACAGGGAGGGCTTGCTTTAGCATACTAGCTGCCTCCTGTCTTGAAACTCTCCCCTTGCCTGTCTTTGCTAGGACTCTGTTCCCACAGCCTTGGGCCCCATCTCCCAGCTTTCTGCCAAATAAGATGTCAATGAGAATAATTGGTTTTTAAATTGGCCACCTAATTCTTTCAAACAAATCATAATCAATTTCTTTTCTCTGTGGCAGTGGAATACCATTTCAAGGGAATTCTTAAATGTGTGTGAGAACTATGATTGATAAGGAAATAAAATTACCTTATAAATACAAATAATTACTCTAGCAGAAAGAGAACAGAGATATATGTTGTGAAGGGCCAGCAAATGATTGGTTCCAGACTAAAGAGCCATTTTATTTTGTTGTTTGGATTCCTGCTAGAGCAGGCATTTATGTGCACTGGGAGTGGGAGGGTCTGTGTGACCTTGAACAATACCGACACCCTTCTGCCTCATGTCTTTACCACCTGCAAAGCAGACTTTGAAGCGCCCACTCCTGCTTTATTACATCGGTAAATTAGACCTTGTGTGTAAGCGCTGCGAGTTCTTCTGTAGACACAGGGCACACATTGCTGATCTTGATATTGTGAATTGGAACATAGACTAAAGTGTTATTTATTCTGAAAACCTGAGGTTATTATTTCCTTGGCAGCTGAATGACCCCTTTAAGCAAGTGCATATTTTCTTGTGAGGCTGGGAAAGAATAGAATGAGCCTCTCTCACTTGGCACAAATGCATAGTTTTAAATGTTTGTAATGCCTGGCAAGCATTCTGCCCTGATCACTTTGAATCGTGCTAGTCATAGTCATAATGTAATAAGGCTTTTTTTGTTTGTTTTCTTCTATTGTGTTCTTCCAAAAGAATGCAGAATAGATGGGGGTTATTAAAAAGGAGGATTAGATTGTTCTATGCTATGTCAAATACATGCTGTCCTTAATTTTTTTCTTTCTGCCTTTTCTACTGGCACCATTTGAAATGTATCCACACAAAGTTTATATTCATTTTCACAGAATCCTATATTTTGGTCCTAAGGCATCCCCCACCCCTTTTTAAAAGTAAAATGCTTGCAAATCACAGAGTCCCATGCCTTGTGGTCTCTTATAAGTAGGTCAGTGGGCACAGGCTCACCCTCAGGAAGACCTCCTCCTACCTCCTATTGCACACTCTGGAGATTGTTTAATCTCCAATGTGGGAGGGTTCTCAACAGACATAGAGCCAATAGGATATATAGGTGTATATTTGGAAGTTATTAGGGGAATTGTGTGTGTTATCATGGGGAAGGGAAGTCCTGCAATAGGCTATCTATTCTTGGAGGAGCTGGGATCCTGACAATATATCCTACTTCAAAATAGATGGCCTCAGAATTAGGAGATCTCATAGTACAACCTGCCCAAGGTATAAGGCATGAGATCCAGCATAAGTCCTGGAGTCCCATGGTCAGGAATCCTTTAAGAGTCCCAGAAAAAGAGAGAGGAAATGGCTTTCTTCAGGCAAAGACTAACACTTAAACTCATGGGTCATTGGAGGACAGGCATTTCAGGTCTCAGATGGAGTAGTGAGGAGCTGGACAGATGTTTCAACAGTTACAAGCTTTTATTATTCTTGCAGAGAACCTGTATTTAGTTCCCAGCATCCATACTGGATGGCTTACATGCACTTCTACCTAAGCCCCAGGAGATCTGATGCCCTTTCTTGGCCTCCTCAGGCATCTACATGCACATGGTACACATAAATCCACCCATACATGTGAATGAATGATAAATAATAAAATACATTAAAAAACAGGTGCTAGAGAAATGGCTTGGAGATCAAGAGTGCTTGCTGTACTCATATCAAGTGCCTTTAGCCACGTGCAACTCCAGTTCCAGAGATTCCAATGCATTGTGACCTCTGTGAGCAACTGCATACATGTGGTTCACATAAATCTACACAGGTACACAAATACACATGCATAATACATAACAAAATACATATTTTATAAAAAACAATAACAGTGAGGATATATATATATATATATATATATATATATATATATATTTCCCTGCAAGCCTTTCCTGTTTAGCCTGTTCATGCCTGGACTTCTCTTTCCTCAAGTGAACAGTGGCTGTCAAGTAAAGTCACAGTCTATTATGGTGGTAGGTAGATTAGTAGACAAGAGACCATGTGTAAGGGCTTGAGAGATAGCTCAGTGGTTAAAAGCAAGTATTGCACTTGTAAAGGACCCAATGTTGAGTCTCAGAACTTATACTGGGTTGCTAACAACCAACTGTAATTCCAGACCCAGGGGGGATCCAATGCTTCTGGCCTCTGCATGCACTCACACTCATGTTCACACACACACACACACACACACACACACACACACAGAGAGAGAGAGAGAGAGAGAGAGAGAGAGAGAAAGAGAAAGAGAGAGGAAGAGGGGGAGAGAGGAAGGGAGAGACATACACAGAGGCACACACATCATTTAAAATTAATAAAAACAAATAAAAAGGAGACTATGAATGAAGAAAACATGGGTGAGCAGCAATTGGAATGTCCTTGGCATAGAAAGTCTTGAAGGTATGAACTATGTCCTGGTTTTTGGTCTGGGCATGATCATATTTCAAGTATTACACCTAAACCCTCAAGATGATAAAATTTTAAGGATACAAAGCTTGTTTGTTTGTTTGTTTTTTAGAGATGTTAGTATAGTTTTGAATTGCTCATTGCTTTTGAGGCAGTGGTACAGCAAGACATTACACGAATGAGTATTGGAGGGATTTGCTCATCTCATAGCAGCCACAAACACAGAGAGTGGAAAACGTGACAGGATCCTAATTCCTCATGAATCTCTCTCAAGGGCATGCACTCATGTACCTAAATTCCTATCCCCGTATCTCATTTCATTTTTTAAGCTCATCTTCACTTATTATTTGACAATTTTGTATGCTCATACGTGTATACAATGTATCTTTATCAGATCCATCCACAACTTCACTCTGACACCTTCATGTCCTCTTTTGAGTCAGAGCATTTAGTGTGGTTTGCATACACATAGGTATGGTGTCATCCACTGGAGCATGGGCAACTCACCAGCACTCACACTCCTGAAGAAAAAAAATGAGCCCCCTCTTCCAGCATCAATCTCTTGCAAGTTGCTCCTTAGCCAGAGGGTGGAACCTCATGACATCTTTCCCCATCCATATAAATCCATATAAGAATGCTGACTGGCTTGATCCTGTGCAGGTTATGTCTAGCTTCTGTGACTTCATGAATACAATAGTCATGTTACATCCACAGGACACAATTTCATAGCACTCTCCCCATTTAATGGCTCTTACACTCGTTCTGTCCCTTATTCCGAGGTGTTCCTGAGCTTGAGGGTCTGTGGATTGGAACAGATGCTGCATCTAGGGCTGAGCATTTAACAGTCACTCATTCTCAGCACTTTGACCAGTTCTGAGTCTCTTCATTGACCACCAACCACTTCTCAAAGAAGCTTCCTTAACTAAGGTGGAGAGCAGGACTAATTTATGGAAATAAATAGATGTTCAAAGCAGTCTGCTGATACTTCTATTTAGTGAAACATTAGGAATAAAACCCTCCCTTGGGTTTAAGACTTCTCTGGATGTGAGCTTTAGACCTGGCTTTTAGTTCTGTGAAGCAGGCCTCAAATGAAATTTTTAAGTGGCTTGTTACCCCCATAACAGTATTGCTGTTGTACCAGTAAGCACATTTGCCTGGAAGGTTGGTATGTGGTAAGCAGGGCCCCACTTCTGGGTCAGCCCATTGATGCCTTTTCTCCTCAAGTAGTCTACATAGCATCTTCTGGTATTATTAAATCTAGCTGGCAGGAAGGAAGTTTCTAGGCTAGTTCAAACTGGATTTCTCTATGTTCTGAAACTGCAGTACTGGGGATGTTCAGCAACAGCTCTTAAACATCTAGCTGTGGTAGGCAACCAAGACTTCTTAAAATTTCAATCACCCTTCTGTAACACCATAGTCCAGAGGACCACACCTTTGATAATCTGGTATCTTGTGGATATTCATTATCTAAAGAATACTGGCAGAATTCCTGCATTGCCCCAGAATCACCTGACAATTCTGAAATGGGAATTAGTGAGGGGATGTGTAGTAGACACTCAGGCAAGCAAGAGCATTGCCATAGACCTGAATGTGTTGTGTTTCTTCTGAGATGGAAGCATCACATCCTCCAACTCCTTAAGAAAGAAAGTAAACAAGAAGTTTCAAGAAGTCCCTGAAACTGAAGATTTTTGCTAGGTACCTGACTCCCAATAGTAAAAAGTAAAGACTAGTGAGAGTCATTCTCAGACAAGCCATGCTACAGAGAAGAAAAGAGAACAGCCAAACAGATGAAAGAAGCAGAGGCCAGGTTAAGGACAAGTGGGCCACCTGGAAAGGTCATCTCCAGCCTGTTGCACTCCATGCAGCAGTCTGTGTACTGTGCCCCAGGCTTTTGTCATCAATGTTGGGGTAGCCTTTGATGAAACAGTTGTCTTTGATCCTATAAGTTTCCCCTCACCCTTATTCCTTCAATTGAATTTATTAAGATTAATTACATCATGGGTTCCCTATCTGGATTTAGTAGATGTGTGTGTTGAGTCTCTTTAGGTTGAGTCTTGTCACATAACAGTAAAACAGTGATTTCAATGAGGAAAGAATTGGAAGGTTTAACCAAGAGCCCTGGTAACTTGTTGAGACTTAAAACTTCTACAGGTGGCTCCTCACTCTCTATGTTCATCTTAAAGTGATTCTTGAGGAGCAAACCAAGAATCAGTCTGCTTTTTATAGTATGGGTGAGTCTATCTCTGGTGTCCAGATTTGCAATCAGAAGGTTTCAGGGTTTTGTGATTGGAAGTTTTAAGGAAAGAGGGACCCTGACAGTGTGTGGATTTGCCCTCATGGAGGAGAATCTATGCAAATGTGAGATACGGGTAATAAAAATATGAGCTGTGGAAGGTGAGAGAATTCTGGATCTAGAAATGCTGAATGGAAGACAGTGAAAATCTTAATAAGTTAAGTGACAATGAGCTAGGTCATGTGGCTTGAGTCCAAAATTTCTCAGCTGTAGAAGGAAGATTGTAATGTCTGCATTTCCTATGTCTCTGAGTAGCATTTGTGATGTACTGTCAAACAATAGGTTTCTGGTTGCTAATTCTTGTAAAAAAAAAAAAATGGGATTGCTGATCAAGTCACCCAGGAAAGCCTGAGCTAGATGAAGAGGCATAATTATCCATCTGCCTGCCCATGCTTGGGGTTCTTAGAGAGTGTAATCAGCTATCATATTTTCTGGATTTCTCTCAGCGAATTTCATACACGTGTTTGTAACTTTTACTTTTGCTGCAGCCTCTTTCTGGCACTCATTTTTTTTTTTATCTGAAAGGCATTTCCTAGAACCCAGTTTGGGACATGAGACCATAAAGCAATGAAAGAAGAAACTCAAACAGCCTGTGCCTGCATGATTCCTTATATGTCAAACAGTGTCTTGCTTATAACATTGTACAAAACAAATATAGTCTCCTTGTTTCTCAAGCTATTTTGAAGCAACCTGATAGGCAGCACGACATAGGATAAAAAGTAAAGCCCTTGCCAGGCAGTTGTGGTGCACGCCTTTCACCCCAGCACCTGCGAGGCAGAGGCAGGCGATTTCAGTGAGTTCGAGGGCAGCCTGGTCTACAAAGTGAGTTGGACAGTCCGGGCTACACAGAGTGATCCTGTCTCAGAAAACCAACAAATAAATAAAGTAAAAAGAAAGGCCCATGGATGCTGAAATGCGTTCTTGTGCCTTGAAAGCTTGTGTGCTGACTTCTGGAGTAATATGGCTTCTTTTCAAGCTAACTAGCAGCCACATGAGCAAATGGGAAGGAGACAGGCACCTCATGATCACAGCTCTGCTGCAGATGTATCCCAGACTCATGAGACACACTGCAGTGCCTGGATTCCACACAGAAAGCATCTCATTGCTTTAAAAAGCCGAGGAAAAGAATCTGAGACCAAAACTAAATAGATGCATTTTTAACAAGTATGTAAAGTACTTGGTTGTGTTAAACTACTTTTTTCCCCCTGTGAATTGAGAATGATTTCATTAAAGTTGAATGGCTCCTTTCTTCCATATGTGTAACCTAAAATCTAAGCGAGTAGTCCAAGCTTGAAGACACAGTTCATGTTACTCACATTTTGGAAACAAATGATTTGATATTGAGAGAAGAGGCTGCCAAGTGCACTGTGGGACATTTGGCAGTCTCCCTTGCCCCTGGTGCCCTCTCATTAGTTGTGATAACTCTCACTCTTTAGTTGTGACAACCAAATGTGTCTCCAGATTATAAAATAATCCATGGAGGGAGACACAATCCTGTATCATGATGTTTATTGGAATTTGAATTTCAAAAGCAATTGGTTGGTGGCCGGGGAAAAATGGCCCAGAGCTGGAGCTTTAAGGGGAGAAGGGGCAGATCTTTTGACTAGGAGCATTTCTTTACTAAGGATGCCTCGAATAATTGTAAATACAATCAACCCTCAGAATCCTTACTAGGATCCTCCATGGACTCTGGAATCTACATATGCTTGCATCTTTTTGTAAAATAGGATAGTATTTGCACAGACTTTACACAGCTCTCTTGCATACTTTCAGTTATCTCCAAATCGCCAGGAATATCTACTGTCCTAGAGATGCTTTGTGAAGAGCCATTTACTGTTATATTTAAGAAAAAAAAGTTGGTGCATGTTCAGTATTGGTACCATTTGTTTATTTTAAATATGTTCAATCTGTGGGTAATTGAACATAGAGATAAGGAGCTCTTGGATGCAGAATTCGTGGGTATTGAGAGCTGACACATAGTGATATGGAATAGAATGTCACTGAATAAACAACACGGGATACCATCCAGCTTTTGTGTGAGAAAATGTCTTCTCTTTTTCTGATGCTTGTGAAAGCATCATTAGGATAAGTGTTCCACTTTCACCTATCAAAGCAAAGAACAAAGCTAGTAAAGAAAGTGGCTTTGTGGCTGGATCAGAAACAGCTCTTTTGTTACTTGTGGTAACAGTTTCTACAGTGCCAGCTCTTGTCATGTAGTTCTGTAGTGGATACCTCTATAACACTACTAATATACTCATCATATTCCTTCTGTGGTGACTACTTCCAGGTACTAACATCTGTGTACCACAAGAATTCTGTTACTCTCATCCATCTGGCACCATCTTCTTCCCAGGTAGCCACATGAGCTTCCATGTTGGTACTTTTGTTTCAATTTTTGACCAAGGTTTTCCATTCCCTCATTTTAGCAAGTGTGGTAGTTTGAATGTAATTGGCTCCCATAAGCCCATAGGGAGTGGCACTATCAGAATGTAAGGCTTTGTTGGAGTGGGTATGGCCTTGTTGGAGGAAGTGTGTTACTGTGGAGGCAGGCATTGAGTTATCTTATGATCAGGATACCACTCAGTGTCTCAGTCGACTTTCTGTTGCCTGCAAGATGTAGGACTCACAGCTCCTCCTCCAGCACCAAGTCTGCCTGTATGCTACCATGTTGCACCATGTTTATGGTAATGGACTAAACCTCTGAAACTGTAAGCAAGCAACCACAATTAAATGTTTTTATTTGTAAGAGTTGCCAGGGTCATGGTATCTCTTCACAACAATAAAAACCCTAGCTAAGATAATAAGTATGATTTTCTTAAACTGTATCCTTTAGTAGCCCCTAGCTGTAAGCCCCCCCCCATTACTACTTATCACTTTATTTATGAAATGCACATAGTGTGGTGGTTGGAAACTCTGTATGTCCTGTACTCATCTACATCTGTTATCTATTTTTGCTTCGAAGTAGATGCTTTACCAAGCTTTAACTACTTGTAATATAAACATACTCTTCAACTTTTCAAAAAATGTATTCTATCAAAAATGTTGTCTTCCTTCCCTTCTTTCTGTTCTATTTCTTGCTCCTTCATGAGGTATGCGTACATGAGCTTCTTTAGGAAGGCTTTTACTTACTTCCCAATAACATAGTGTATGCTAGTCTTAGTTAGTGTTCTTATTGTTCTATTGTTATTAAGAGACACAATGACCAAGGCAACTCTTTCAAAAGAATGCGTTTAACTGGGGGCTCGCTTCCATTTCAGAAGGTTGTTCATGAACATCTTCATGGGAAGCAGGCCAACATGGTGCTGGAGACATAACTGAGAAGTTTTACTTCCTAATCCACAGACAGCAGGCAGAGAGAGAGAGAGAGAGAGAGAGAGAGAGAGAGAGAGAGAGAGAGAGAGAGAGAGGTTGAAACTTCAGAGCCCACTCCCAGTTATATACCTACTCCAACAAGGCCCCATCTTCTAACCCTTTCCTAATGAGTCCATCAACTAGGGACTAGACATTTCAAATATATGAGCCTAAGGGAACCATTCTTATTTAAACTACCACATTCCACTTCCTGTCCTCCAAAGGCTTATAGTCATATCATAATGTAAAATACATTCAGTCCAACTTCAAAACTCCCCATGGTCTTTCATATTTTCAACAGTGCTTCAAAGTCCAAAATCCATGTCTCTCCTGCGACTTGAGGAAATAACTGTTATCCCCTGTAAAAGAAAAAAGCAAAAAGCAGATCACATACTCCCAACATACAGTGGCACATATTACCATTCCATAAGGGAACAAATACTGGACCAAAGCAAGACTGAAATCCAGCAGAGCAAATTCCAAAATCTGTATTATAAGGCTCTTCCTTTCCAGCTTTGGTGGCTGCAGCACACTTCTCTGTCTTAGACTAGCTCCACACCCTGTTTATTACTCTTGGCAGGTATCCTGTGGCTCTGGCATCTTTTCTATATGGGGGTCTCCAACGCAATCCAAGCTTCACCTTCACAGTCTCAATCAATGGCTTCTCTGGGCTTCCATGCTAAGACTTATCTGCTACTGTCTTTAACCTCTGAGGAAAAATTCCACTATTCCTTTCCTTTAGAGCCAGAACTTTGCTAAAGCTGCCAAGTTCTTCTGCTGGCTAGGATTGGAATTGGCTACCTCATTGATTTATATTTGCATAAGCTTTGACTTGTTGATGGTCTAGACTGAGGAAATCCTTTAAGCTTATTAATTTCACAGGTTTCAGG
Organism: Phodopus roborovskii; assembly: GCF_943737965.1. Taxonomy (NCBI): domain Eukaryota; kingdom Metazoa; phylum Chordata; class Mammalia; order Rodentia; family Cricetidae; genus Phodopus; species Phodopus roborovskii. The sequence continues at coordinate 6,276,697 of NW_026126547.1, forward strand.
ATTAGTTGGGTAGTGTCTTGCCCCAGGGTACCACTTCTTTTATTCCATTTAGCATCAAGCTTTTCTTTACACTTTATCTCCTTGAGCACAGGAGATAAAGTTTGGCTTCTTGGCTCTAACATTACATGTCAGGGTGCTCTTTTCCTCCTCAAACTGTGCATTTGCTATTTTGTTTGCCCCATTTGCTCCCTTTCATGTAGATCTGCATAAGACCATTCACTAATGACCACATCAGTACTAGGCTGTCATGAAATCTTCCTTGTTAGAGCCATTAACCCAAAGCTCTTCCATTTAACCTTCAGTGTATGTTTTGGACAAGGACTGTAGGCTAGCATGGTGTTGGGAAGGTAACGAGAGCTGTTATGTCCTGATCTATATCCTAATCTGCAGAAAGCAGGGACATTGGATCTGGTGTGGACTCTTTGAAACCTCAAAGCCCACCACCAGTGACATACCCCCTTCAACAACGCCGTATCTCCGAATCCTTCCCTTAACAGTATACCAACTAGGGACTAGAAATTAAAATATGGGACTTTATGGGAGCCATTTTCATTCAAACCACCACAACCTCCCAAGAAAAAAAAATATGCTTAAAAAATAACAATTATAAATAGAACTTAGAACCGACCAGTCACAGAAATTTGTGAGGTTGAGATGTTTACTTGGGGTGGGTAACCAATGGTATTAAGCATGGACTGGAGCACTAAAGAACAGATAGTGTGCATAGGAGCAAGGATACTATACCTGCTAACTGAAGCCATTTCAGTAAAATGATCTGTCTAGGTTTTAAAGGGAGCTCATGTGCTAGATGATTGATGTGGGGTTGTCACTGGAATTATTTTTAGTAAGGGCTGTCAAGTCTGATTAAGTTAATAGAAAATTTCTGCTTAGTCTAGAAAAATATGTAAACAATTGACTTTCCCCTCATCTCAGTTTTAGCAGTTGGAAAACTCAAGCTTACGATGTTGGCAGATTTAATGTCTAATGAAGACCTGCTTCCAAAATGACACCTTCTCTGGGTTCTTACCTACTAGGAGGGGAGAAGCAACTCCCTTCAACCTTTTATGAGGGCACTGGTCTCACATATGGGTGCCATTTTCAAGACTTAGTCATGTCCTAAGATCCTCAGCTGGCAATACTACTCCTATATCCTGATTGAGGGAAGACTGGTACTCAGATCACAGTACTAATTTCCTTTATTCAAGGGTGAAGAGATGGCAGGAAAATGTAGAAGAGATGCAAGAAAATGTAGAAGAGGCAAGGAATTACAATTCATAACACTATCAAAGTTACAGTTATGAAGTAGCAATGAAAATAATTTTACTTTTGGGGGTCACCACAACATGAGGAACTGTATTAAAAGGTCACAGCTTTAAGAAGGTCAAAAACCACTGTTTTAATAATTTTCAGTCTCCATTTTGATGGACTCCATTGGTTAATTGAAATATTCTTCCCCTCTAGTACTGAGATGTCCAGACTGAGATCAGAAATAAAACATCAGAAGGAGCACAAAGGAGGTAAAATCAAAGGCCATTCCCATTTTTACCTCCTAATTCTATACCTTTATTTCCCAAATCAGTGAAGGGCAGAGGGGTTGCCCTTCCATGCTGAAGATTAGCACATGGATGACTTTTCATGGAAAGTCCTTTCAAATAGATTTGCCACAAGGATATTCTGATATGCCTATGATAGTATCAGTACAGACCCCGCCTCCAACTATCTCTGAATTGTCTATCTCTCTTATCATGATATCTAGTTACTTTTGAAGGTGACTAATATTTCTTTGGAAAAGGCTAAGAAGATCCATGGTGCTGTGATACTTTGGTATTGATGGGAAACTGGTTCCAGAACCCAAAGAAAATAATTTGTGGATGCTCAACTCTGGACTATATAAATGGCTTAGTACTTGTATGTTATCATGCAGAGCTCCCTGTCACTTTAACTCATCACTAGCCTATTTATCCTACCTGTACTGTATTATGCTGTAGTGTTTAAGGGGTAATGACAAGGAAATAAGTCTATTCATGTTCATCACAATTTCCTCAGCAAATATTTTAATCTTCAGTTGGTTGAATTTGAACATTCAAAATCCATATATTAATGACCAACTGTAACTTTCAGTAAGAATTTCACTTGCTTTCACTCACCCAGGCTGTCTTCTAAAGAGTTCTGGATTTGCTTGAAAGAGATGGAGATTTTCCCACCACCTTTTCCTTCCTCCTGCATATATCTTTCTAATGAGAAAATATCTGACCATTTAGGAAATGCTTTCCATTTAGATAAGAGGGCCAAAAATGTATGGTGTTACTGTAGCCTGTATTACTCACTTTTCTGTTACTAAAATGCCATGATGAAAAGAACCCAGTAGAGGAGTTATGTAACGTGTATGGTTTTTCCGCCTGCCGCCAGTCTTGTCCTGCCGCCGCGCCAGCCCCAAATAATACACAGAGACTCTGTATTAGATATTATACTGTTGGCAAGTTACTACTTTCTTATCGGCTAGCTCTGTCTTAAGTATTAACCCATTTCTGCTGATCTATGTATTTCTCTTACCGGGGAGCCGGCGGCATACTGCTTTCTCCAGACTCTCCCTCTTGGCTCCTCCTTCCTACTTCCTCTTTCCCCCTTGTCTCCTAGTCCCTCCTATCTTCCTTTCCTATTGGCCAACAGTGCTTTATTATTAACCAGTATGAGAAACATATATACATAATGGCATCTCCCATCAGAGTTAACTTTTAAAAACCTCTTTATTGATTTTCTGTGAATTTCACATCATGTATCCCAATCTTACTCATCTTACCACCCCTTCTTATTAGCCCTCTGCCCTTATAACCTTCCACCCCCCTCAAATAAAATAAAATAAAACAATATAAAGTAAAAAAGCAAAAACAAACAAACAAAAAATCTCAGTGTGGAAGCTATGCTGTGATATAGTGGGTCACACATTATACCATTTAGCTAGAACATCTTCACTTGCCAGTTTTCATTACAATAAATCATTGGTCTGGCTTGTGGCCTCCAGCTTCTGCTATGCCGAGCCTTCCCTGGGACTCCTCTTGGATATGTTGTTGCTACCTTGTATCATGGAGATCCTGCAGCTTTGGATATGTGTGTCTGGCCTCTTCAGGTGTTTTAACGGTTCACAGATGGGGTGGATGCTGGCATGAGACAACTCAATGCTCTGGTCTGAGCCTGGGTAGTAACTGGGTTTGTCAGCCTGCCAGCTTTCCCTAATCACTACCAGGGTGAGCTCTACAGCACTGCCCTGGTTAACTCAAGAGGAGTTAATTTTTGACTTAGAGTTCTAGATGATAGTCCTTTATGACAGCAAGCAGCAAAAGCGGGAAGATGAGAAATCAAATCTCAACAGACATAGGAAGCAGAGAGAGAAATCGGGAAGTGAGGCAAAGCTATGGATTCTCAACCTTCTAGTCATTTCTGAGTCCAATTATGTCAATAATTAAGATTAGCTATTTCAAACCCATTCCTTGCTGACTTGATACCAAATATCTCTTTACTCCACTGACTCCACCAAAAGGTTCATGTCCATCTTATAATGCCCAACACACTATCCTTCTCTAAGATGTAAGACTCATAGTTCTATCAGCTCAAGCATTATTCAAAAGGCCAAGTTCAAAGTTTCTATTGCAGTTTAAGGTAAACTTCTGAAATTATAAGCCAGCAAAACCAAACAAGTTAAGTGATTCTAATATATAGAGGTAAGCGAGGATTTTTGTTTCCAAAGGAAATGATAGGGGTACAGAAAAGAGGGTTAGGGCAAAGAAAGATTGGAATCCAGGACAATACACATTAAACCCTGTATTCTCATGCTTCCATGGCATATGGTGGCTTGATCTTAACTTCCACAGGCTTGAGCAGTTCCATCTCTGTGGACTGATGATAGTAACCCAATTGTCCCCTCTGTTGTGTTAGTTCTGCTTATGACCTGCAGTTTCTCCTAACAAATGTTTTGCATTTTTGGCATCTCAAACTTCCTAGGATGTCCATGCCTACTTTGGTTCTCCTTCACTCTTCCATGCCTTCTTAGGAGGAGCTTCCAGGTATCCTGACCTTGCCAGACATTGTCTGTCCCTACCAGGCCATCATTTCTATTGTCCTTATTGCACAATACTTATTGTCTTTTTAATGGTGCTAATCTTTTTATAAACCAAGTCTTTCTTAGCCCCTACTTTACATAGACTTCTGGCTAAATTACTTTTCCAAATCCTTTTTCTCACAGTCATTCTTATAAACCTGGTGTAAAACAGCCAGAAATAGCAATAATCATATTATAAGGTGAATGCTGGACTGCCTTGACATTCACTTTGCCAAACTTATCTGTCACTTCTAACCTGACTCATCATAGTGTGGAGAATTTTTAGACAAGTTCTTTGCTAAAATGTAATACAAATGGATTCCATTCTATTTCCCCATAGAGTCCTAGTTCCTATCTTAAATTGGATGAGTATAACCTTACTCCCTCTGTTCTTATTAACATTTTGGCCTTGTGAGCTCCCTCTAGACTCTCCTGTCATGCTCTACTTACATCATTCTAGGGATTCTCTAGCATGAACTCATATCCAAAATTCTCCGAATTATTCCCACAAATCATTCCCATGAGATCTAGTAATCATGAAGATAATCTCATATTTTTTGTGTCAAACTCATATTTTTTTGTGTCAACCTTATATTATTAATATTTTTGTCACCATGACACAATAGCAAGCAAAACAACTTAAGGAAAGAAGGACTTAACTCATGGTTCCAGAGGTCTCTTTTCATTCTGACTGGGAAGGCATGATATAAAGCTAGGGAAGAGGCGTTTACCTCATGGTACCTATCCAGAGAGTGAAGAATGCCTGCACTCACGGGCTTTGTCTGACTTCTCTGCTTATTCCATCCAAGGCCCTAGACTATTGGATAGTGTTACCCACATTCAGGGTTGTTCTTCTATCCTTTGATAATAAGTTCTTGGAAATGTCTTCACATGTACATCTACAAATGTGTTTTACTAATTTCAGTCTAACTAGGGTAACAAGATTAACTACCACAGTTATTTTTGGTTGTGAGCCAAGCCTTTAGTAGCTAAGCCATCTCTCTAGCACAACCACTACAGTTATTTTTAATCTGTTATTATTTTTGCTGTGTCATTAAATTTTATTACAGGTATGCATGCAGAGAAGCAAAGGATATACAATGTCCAGTGCTGGTGGTGGAGGCAGGCATTTACTGAGACTCTTAGAATATACTATGCAAATAAAAGGGAAATATCATTCACCAAGACTGATGTTAGCTTTTAGTTTCTGGGACCATATTCAATCGCTCTCAGCCTCTGCCAAATACCTTTAGTTGGTCATTTCTGAGTTCCATCCCAATTTGGCTGCCCTGGACAACAATAATGCCATCTTTTTTTTCCAGTTTCAAGCCTATATCAGCCAGAGAAATTATCATCTTTATTAAGGCCAGATACAATTATGAGTAAGGTATCACCTGCTGATTCCTACCTTTGGAGGACTTTTCAGTCTCAAATATGGGGCTGTTTTGTGTCCAGTGCTCTTTTTTCATGTGGTAGAGTTGGAAATGAGGCCACTATGATAAAAAGCAAAGCAAAGTAGATTTGCATTTCTGTCTCCCAATGACTGGGTTTTTTTTCTTTTTGAAAATTATTATACCTAGAAACTCCTAGTGTCTTTTCTTACTTAGTACGACAGATTTTCAGTTCTAATTTTAGTCAATCAACCTATCAAACAACACCATACCACCCACAATTACTGTATTTCAGACTTCAAACTCAAATTCTCAGGCAACTGACTTCCTAGAAATAAATTTATCTACATGAAAATTATGTAACTCTTCCCATAGTCAACACTTTAAGATTCCAGTTGTGCATTTAGGTTAAGGATTTTACAGACATCTAATATAAAATTATACCACCTTGGGGATTTTAGGAAGTTTTGAGGTTTGCCTTTGGACTATGACAATAGGTGAGGATCTGTGGTCAAGAACTGTCAGTTCCTTTTCAGAGTAGACTCTGAAGGAGAAACAAATAGGATTTCTGGCTGGGTAGTAGTAGTGCACACCTTTAATCCCAACATTGGAAGGCAGAGGCAGGAGGATCTTTGTGAGTTCAAGGCCAGCCTGGTCTACAGAGCAAGTTCCAGGACAGTTTTCAAAAAAGCTACAGAGAAATTCTGTCTTGAGAAACAAACAAACAAACAAAACAAAAAAGTAAAGAAAAACAAACAAACAAACACAAAAAAACCAAAACAGATGTCTATCCACCAGTTCATGGGAAACAACACCAAACAATGGAGGAAAGACTGCTTCTGCTGTCATGGTAACATAGAAGGCAGGGCCTAGGAAGTGCTATGAGCTTTGTCACTATAGATCACCTGAATTTCTTCTGAGGGCCACATGAAGGCTGGAACTTTGATTCAGTCCTGTAAAGTTTATATCAATAACACAAATACTATATGAACCTCTCTTGTTAGGTAGCTAATGCTTGGGAGAGGAGGTCAGTACTTCTGAACTTTCATGAACAATGTCATCTATATTCCAGTCAATAGCAGGAATCTTTAATACATAGTGATTTTATTCTCAATGTCAGGTTTACTGCTAATGATTGATTACTACCACTTCCATTGATTTCACTCAGTTTCTCTCATTAGCAACACAGCATATTCCCACATTCAATTTGTTGGAGTCAAACATGGCCTGTGGCGGTTAGAATGAGAAGTGTACCCGTAGGCTCAGGCATTTGAACATTTGGTGCCCAGTTGGTAACTCCGTTTGGGGGAGGTATGGGAGGCTTGGCATTAATGGAGGAATTATTACACTAGGGTAGGTTCTGAGATTATACAGCCTCTCCTTACTTTAGATTGTGTCCACTTCATCATTTTGTTAGAAGGTATGATACCTCAGCTTTCTGCTCCTGCTATAATGCTTGATGCTTCCTGTCATGCTTCTCTGCCATGATGAATTCTTATTCTCTTGGAATCACAAGCTCCTCCCTTTAAACTCTCCAATAAATTGCTTTGGTTACTGTGTTTTATCATAGGAAAAAAGTAACTAACACATTGTTAATTGAGTATTCTTGTGGCCCTTTATTTTGTGTCCAGATGTCAAGGGGGCATGAGTACATACAGGTACAGGTCCATTTGGCAAGTCTGTGTTCTGAGCCCATATACCATTCACGCAAACTTGAAATCACATAGGTTCTATTCGATTTTGAGTTTTACTTGAAGCTGGTTCCATGTGCATAATGGTTTCTATTGATACTTGATATAAGTATTTACTTGTTGTGGCCACACAATGTACATTTTTTTTTTGTATAAATGTACTAATGTTACTAACAAAAAGCTAGTGAATGTAGTATGATTGTACTTCTTATAATGATGTCATATTCTACTGAGGTTTCTGAGTCAAAAATAATTTGTTTTAAGCTACTTAAAATAATACTTCACAGTATTGACAAAAAAACAAAATGAAGAGTTAGCTTTCAATTGTTTCCAATTTTTAAGGTTTGAATATTTAGTTTTGTTTTTGCTTCTTGATTTTTATAAAATATTCATAAGATTCTAAAATGAAACTTTAACTTGGCACACCAACTTTATTCTTTCCCATCTCTGTGTTCTCCCAATGCAACACATCAACCTCCATTTGTTGGGTCTTTTAATATATATGCCCATTGTTGTAAAGTACATAAACTGAGCTGGGTAGTGGTGCACACCTTTAATCTCAGCCCTCAGGAGGCACATTCAGGCAGATCTTTGAGTTCGAGGCCAGCCAACCTACAGAGTGAGTTTCAGGACAGTCATGACATCACAGAGAAACCGTGTTTTGAAAGTAAATAAATAAAGTGACATATTTTACAGAGACACCTGGTAAATAAATAAAGTGCATAAACTGTAGCACAAGTGACATATCTTCCATGGATATCTGATTAGGCATTTAAACTGTGTGAGCAGTAGCACAAATGACATATTTCACAGATATCTGAGCATGGCTTAGTACACAGTTTTGCCTATAGAGCCAGGGCACACAAATTACTCAGTATCCTGCAATTTCCATTACTTTACAATATCTCATGTGAAATTAATCCATGGAAAACATTATGATAATTATTTCAAGGCTGCATCGTAATGCATAGTGTAGGCATAGTTATCTACCGAGCACTCAGAGGAGAGAGAAAGATTGGTTTCAACTGTTTGAGTATACTCATCCTGTTGTAATGCCTTGGTTAATGCAAGCATGAGGTCAAGCTCTATATGGTTCTAGTAAGATATATCTCTGGAAGGAGGAATGCTGGTTTAAGAGGTTTGTGTATATGTAACTATTAAGGGTATGGAACCTGCAGCTTTGAGAGTGCCCTTGGCTTTCTGTTTCTTTCTGTTAGATGAGCTCTTTTCCAAGATGCTTTTCAGGCTGTAAGTTTATCCACCTAATACTTTTATGTTAGTTCATATAATAGATTTAATATATGCATACATATATATATAAATATATGTATATAAGTAGATATACATATATCCATATATATTTTCCGGGCCCATAGAAGTGACCCTGCTTTAAATTGACTTAAGGTCAGAGAGTTCAAACCTATCCTTGCTCTTTCAAAGTTAAAGGCCTAAAACTTATAGGTCTAAGCTGTGGCTACTAAGGATGTTTGACTTAAGGTATGGCCACTGGATGTCTTGCCTAGATAACAGAATACTTGATCTAAGGTGTGGTTACTAGAGCCTCAAGGGCAAGTAACAGGAGGTTTGATCTAAGGTGTGGTTACTGGATGCTTTGGGAATTAAGGAAGTAGTTACATCTGTTTGCTCCTTGTACCATTGGTAAGGAAGTCCCTTTGCCTTACCCCCCCCACCCCTTTTGGTTGGAGTGTATAAGAACTTTGAGCAACAAATTTAGGGCAGATCCCAATATTCGCTGTATGGCATCGTGACTCTACTGTCACTAGCCTGTTCTTTTCCCCACACAGTACTCCCTTTCTCAGGTATGAATTGGACTAGTGGGCTGGACCAAACAATATATTTGTACATCTACATGTGTGTATGCATGCATGTATGTATTTATGTATGTTTAAAAATCTCCTTATAAACAGCCTCATGATTATATTCAAGCATAACTGATTCCTAAGACACACATGGGCTCAATCTGAAAACTAGTGACACTTGTTTTCTTAAATGTGGAAGCTCAAGACATGACAATTAAATATAAAATTATTCCTTTCTTTTCTTTCTTCCTAGATAATGACTAGAAATCGTAATCTAGAATGCAATAGTTAGATGGCAAAGGAAGGGGAAAGCAGTTGTCACTTAGTGACAGAGCTGTGTCAGAGCTCTTCTTTGGCTACAATATCCCTTTCACTTTCTCTTTATGCAACAGAGGAAGGCCTGAGATTCAGGGCATGGCAACACTAGTACAGAGAAAGTCCTCGCAAGTTCTTCCTAAGGGAACTGTATTCCTAGTCATGTCATCTTTGTTGCATGGCTTCCAAGTTCCTCGGATGTCATTTTGTCCAAACTAACAGGGCAGAGGATGGGAATGTCCTCGCCATGTGTTTAGTGATAATAGTCAGATCTCCTTCCATGGTGAAGGGACACTTGCATTGTTATTCTTGGTATTAGAGATTAATCATTTATGATTGACAGGCTTTGCTCTTCCACAGCCAATAGGAACAGTCCCTTGGGCTATAAATGATATTTTAGCAGATGTTTGCTAGGACAACAGAGTGTTTCATTAATGAAGGTAAAAACAATGCACTTTGGATTTTGTCTCACTAAACAGAATACTCCAGAAAACACTTTCTAAAATCTGTACAGAAAGAAATTAATGATTTGTGAATTCTGTATAACAACAGTAACAGAATCTATTGCAAGTAATTTGGGGCATGTGAATTTTCTTGAATTACGATGAAACCTTACCTGGACAGATTCAATTCATTTTCACTGTGTACCTTTGTGAGTCTGATTCCATGCACTGTAGGAAAAACATCTCCTTTAGAAACTGAAGTGGGAATAAGGAATATTAACCAGTTCTTGGATCATGGGACAAGTACTTTAGAGTCTAAGCAGCAATGGGAACATAGAAAGAGGGTGTGTTATATTTAAATTGGAAGTAAATGGATTAACTGATCAGTGATGTTGCAAAAACTTGCTGTTATAAGGGCATGATGGGAAACTGGAAACTGATGGGAAATCTGGAAGGGATAACAGGTCATTCCTCCAAATGATGCCACCATAATGAGCTTGCTTAGACCCCATTTGTTCTAAATGCCAGTGACTTTTTTTTTTTTTAAAGACAAGAGTCTTGCTATGTAGCCTGAATCAGATTGGAACTCTTAAATCATCCTGCTTCAGCCTCCTGAGTACTAGGAATACAGGGCTGTGCCATCACACAATTAAATGAGACAACAGAAAAATACTACATTCAGATTTTGTACAGTAATACTGTTTAGGTGAGACGTGGAAGGCCAGCATCCTAGTATATTACTTTCCTTATCTGTGTAACAAAATACAGCAGCAACTCATCAAAGGAAGGCTGCGTTTTTAACCTACAGTTTCAGTCTGCAACACTGAAGAAGGTGTGGCAGAATGCGGTGGTGAGAACATGTGATTGAAGTTCCTCACTTAGAGAACACAGGGGCAGGAGTGGGTTATTCTCTTACCTCCTCACATCTCACCTCCCCTGGTCCCATATGTTGATGGCTATCTCATAATGCAAAAAGCTTCAGTTCAATTTCAAGAGTCCCTTACATCTAGCACCTTTCAAAAGTACATTGTCCAAAGTCATTTCTGAAACTTAAGGTAGAGGGAGGAGGGTGGAATAACAATGAGGATGTCTGAAAAAGCTACAAGGAATCTTACTATTAACTATTTACCCAAACAAGAAGCAAAAGATAAAGCTCAAAGCTCCATATATACATACCGCACTTAAGGGCAGGACTTATGCTGGCATCAGATGGCCAACGCAAAACAAACTTAAGGGTAGTTTTGTAAATCTATCATCTATCTATCTATCTATCTATCTATCTATCTATCTATCTATCTATCCTATCGTCTTTTCATTTTTGAGACAGGGTTTCTCTGTGTAACAGCTCTGGCTGTCCTGGAACTAGCTCTATAGACCAGGCTTGCCTCAAACTCACAGAGACCTGCCTGCCTCTGCCTCCCAAGTGCTGAGGTTAAAGACATTCATTCACCACCACTGCATGGTTATTTGTTTATTTTTATATAATGTTGCTTTGTTTGGACACTTAAAAAATCCTACCAGTCTTTTGTTTGTATTATGGTTTCTGATTTTGTTTTGTTTTGTTTGTATTATGGTTTCTGATTTTATATTTTTATGTCCTTTTTGTGTGTATGTGAATGTGTGTGTATGTGTATATGTTTCTTGTGCTCTTTGTTTATTGTATTTATTTTGAATTTTTTGTTTGCCTGTATGTTTTATAAAGAGAGAAAGGAGAGAGAGAGAGGGTGGAAAAGAGACAGGAAGAGAAAAATAAGGCATGGAGTTGGATGGGTGGGGAAGTAGAGAGAATCTGGGAGGAGATACCATGATCAGACTGTATTGTATGAAAAAAAGTATTTTTCAATCAAAAAGTTTCTTTTTTTAAGAGATATTGTGAAGGGAAGGCATTTTAAAGACTAATTTATTATTTGACAATCAATTATTTTGCATGATGTTCTGTAATAAAGCCATGAAATTTAGCATATATGACATTGTTAGATGTCTTGTGAAGAATAAGAAATGTTAAATTTAAACTATCCTCTTTTATAAATAATCAGGGAGACATTTTTAAGGGCAAAAAAATCCACCTGTAAAACTCATAATTCAGTGTTAAGTATACATGTATAGTTTTAATGAACTTTTCCTTCTGGGTTGATGGTGCTCCCTCTAAGAGCCAAAGACCACATAACAAAAGTCCAAAACTAGACATGAGGATCTCTCTTTTGTTGTTGGCCAGGGCAGTCCAGGAGACTCTCAAAGCATGCAGTCTATCACTGTTTCTCTTGGCTACCATCTAGAAGTGCAATATAGTCCCTGTTGTTGAAAACGGCATGCACTTCAGAAGGTTCCCAGAGACCCCTGAGCCGGGACTGTACTGAATTCCACCTCCTAAGGATTAGATTTCACAATGCCAGAAAGCACCATACAAACTTTCTAAGGTGGCAATCAACAACCCTATCCAGCTATGGCATTTGTGATTAGTATGGCACAATAATGTTACGGATGTTATGGGTTTAGTAGTGGTACATATACCTTGGTGGTAACCAGCAGATCTCTAAGTGGACTTAAGAACTATTCAACAAGAGGGAAACCATGCCTGATACTGGAAACCTAGCTAACTACACATTGTTAGTGAGGCTGTGGTTCTTGGAGGAGAATCTATAACCAAGAACTGACTAAGCCAGCATAATCCCTAACAAATAAGCATTTGTTCTTATACTCACCAAGAAATGTAGTCTTCACCCATCATCAAGAAAACTTCTCTTTTCAACAGACAGAGAACACTACAGAAAACCACAACTGATCAAAATACATCGGAACCCAGTTCCAATGTACACATCTACAAAAGACTACCGTACCTAAGGGATTATTTCAGAAGACTATGCGCAAAGGTTGTAAGGGCCAGTGAGATTGTTTCTTCTAGTAATATCAAAGGTACAGCCATAAAGTCTCACCAACATGACTTCCCAAACATGAGCTGAATGATGATGTCAGTAGGTATGCCAAAGTAGATGGGGAAAATCCCACAAGGCCACAACCCTACACAAAGAACTATAGGCAACTGAGAAAAGCTGGGAGTAGGAGACGTGGTCTTTCCCAGGGAAGAGAATATCAATTCGTTGTTCAGTGCCAAATGGTTATTACTGAAACCATACAAGCAACATCATACAGACCAAGCAGGAGTTTTGTATGTGTGTGTGTGTGTGTGTGTGTGTGTGTATACATATACATCAATGTATGGGATAACAATGAACAAAGGCCATGAATCTGAAGGGGAGTAGGGAAGAGTATTTTGGAGATTTTGGAGGGAGGAAAGTTGAGGGTAAAATGTAATTACACAATAATCTCAAAAAGTAAAAGAAAAAAAAAAGGTAAAATAAAAAGAAGAAATTTAAACATCTATGAAACTGTGTGCAATACAAAAGAAAGTTATATACTTATGCAATGGTGCAGAATAGAAACACTATCTAATCTCTTTTCTTAATGTTTTTATTTGAAAGTTCCTTACAGTAAAGTTTAATAGAAATAGATGTGAAATAAAAATGTCCATTCTAAAAAGAAATAATGGGAAGACAGTAAAGAAAGATTGGACTAATGCAAAGCCAAAATCCAGCAGGGCAAAATCAAACAGTGTAGGTGCATGTGATAGATAGTATTAATTGTCAACTGGACAATTAGGAAGCAAGCCTCCAGGCACCTTCGTGAAGAATGGTCTAGATTAAGATTAGCCACTGAGAATGTCAGTGAGGGAGGGATTGTATTGGTTAACTTAATTGATATAGGAAATCTACTTTAATCTTCCTATATCAGGGTCATTCTCAGGGTAGGAGACCGTGGGATGTCTAAAGTAGAGCAAGTACACTGATCACAGATATACAGTCATATTGCTCTGCTCTGATGGGGACATAACGTGACCAGCTCTTTTAAGGTCTTGGTGCCTTGACTTTCACATGATAGATATAGCCTGGAACTGTGAGCTAAACTAAACCTATTTAACTTGAGTTGCTTTTGTCCAAGTATTTTATTACAGCATGAAAAAGGAACTAAGGCAATCCATGTCTGGCATCTGGACCTCAGGGTGGCATCATCTGTGCTCCAATGTGCTCAGCTAGCCCTGTCTCCATGGTGCTATGACTGGATGTACACACAGTGCTTCTCATTTGGGCTCAATTTTCTTGGTGCCTAGAGTTTTCCTTTTTTTTTTTTTTTTTTTTTTCCAAGACAGGGTTTCTCTGTGGCTTTGGAGCCTGTCCTGTCCTGGAACTAGCTCTTGTAGACCAGGCTGGTCTCGAACTCACAGATATCCACCTGCCTCTGCCTCCCCAGTGCTGGGATTAAAGGCATATGCCACCACTGCCTGGCCTAGAGATTTCCTTGTTGGACACCTTAATTTCCTCACATGTCCACCATCCTGGAATCTCCATTGCAGCTTAGGCTTCATTTTTGCTTGACAAGAAGTTCCAGTCAAAGAATCTGGCTCTGCTATGGATTAAACTCTTGGACTTGCTGGCTTTTTTTCTAGAGCCTCGACTCAAGCTGATGTGATTCTGTAAGTCTTGAATTTTGCATGACCACAAAACAGCACCACAGGAACCATGCTATGTTTTGCTGCAGGGCACTTTTCCTATTGTCCTAGTGCTGTGAGCAGTGTTTCTTTTAAATTGTATTGAGCTCTTTAAAAATTATAGTTGCTTTTTCTGTGCCTCCTCTGTCTGCAACTTCATACATCCCTACACTTTCTTACTGCATGCTTTTTATATCTTTTTCCTCTGCATCTTGCTCCCTCCTATATAAGTACAGCTAAAATCAGAAAGAATTAATCATGTCACCCCATGAATGCTATGCGGCCTTGAAATTTCCTCTGCAAATAAATCAGTCCATTACTTTTGCATTCAGCCTCAATCAGATTCCCTGGACTCAGGCAAAATGTAGCCAGATTCTTTACCATAATGTTGCCCAAATGACTTCGAATCCAATTCCTTGTTATCCTCTGAAACCTTGTGAGCACAGCTTTTTTTCTTTTTCCTTTTTTTCTTTTTAAACATAACCCTTTGTTGATTCTTTGGGAATTTCACATCATGAACCTCAACCCCACTCACCTCCCAGTTCCTCCATATCCACTGTCACCCCTGTAACATTCTCCCTCTCAGAAATTCCCCCAAAGAAAAACATTAATTAAAGACAAAACAAAACAAACAAGAAACCAACTTTGCTCCTCCTTCTCCATCTTTCCAACACCTCTACATTCACCCTAGTGGCATTTGGAGCTGAGATATGTCATGCAAAAAACCTTTTGTCCAATCAATCCTACTTACAAAATGTTTATTGCAATGAGTCATTGGTCTGGTTCAAGGCCTCTGGCCTGCATGCCATTATCACTGGACCCTCACTGAAACTCCTCTTGGATATCCTGCAATTACCCTGAGACCTGTAGATCCTTTGGACATCATTCCATAGAACAAGGCCCTTTAAGCACACCAGCAGGTCATAGATGGGGTAAATGTTAGGATGGGCCAACCCAAAGCCCAGGATGTGGGTCTGGCTAGTATCTGAGCTAGTCAGTCTGGGCCATTGGGACAAAGCTTCTCAGGTGAGGGGTGGAGCCAGGTCTCCTAGGCCCATGCATTGGGGCCAGCTCTCCTATACCTGTGGTGAAAGATAGGGCCATCTCTCCTGAGTGTGAGAGCCAGCTCTCTCATGAGGGGGATGGCTAGCCCTCATGGTACAGTGTCCAGTGTCTTGAATAATAGAAATGGATTGTCTTCTGGTTCTGGATTCTGGAAGTCTGGGACTGAGGTGTCAGCAGGACAGCTATCTTCGAAGTATTTTTTCTTAACTTGTAGGCAGCCACTCCTCCCTGAGACTTTACATGATCTTTCTGCATGTTTTTGGGCTGATTATCTATTATAAGAACAGCAGTCAGAATGCCTTAATGCTCTCAAGGCTTCAACAAGCCAATCCCCTTATTACTGTTCCCTTCTCAAAACCAGTTACAGTCTGAGATTTTGGGAAATTAGGACTTTCACACCAGCAGGTGTTAGAGATGTCTGTGTGTGTGGCCCTGGGTGACAAAGTGGATATAGTGATGAGTGAAAAGCTGCTCCCTACATAATATGGAACAGCTTCACTTTAGCTGTTGGATGACAGAACTGCTTTCATAATGACAGAGCAGGACAGAACACTAATGAAGAGATCTACCCTTGGGCTCAAGAGAGTGAGGTCATTCCTCTTTGTAATGGTGACAAGACTCTACTTGACAAAACTTTGCCAGTCTATCCTGGGTCTTTCCTGATTGAACCTGACCTTGGACTTCATTCTGTGTCCTGGTGGAATCCAATTTTATCTTGAGTCTCACTGTATCAGTCTAGTGTCTGACCATGCTGAGTATATTAGCACTGCCCTCCAGCAAGAATGCTGTTGCATTTGTCTAATGAGAATCCTCTTTTCTCCTCGTGTTCCCTCTAAATAGCTTTCCAGCCACTGACCCCACATTGTTAATAAATTGCCACTTGACCTTAAGTCAGAGTTGAACTAAGAATTTTATGTAGAACTGAGTTTTAGACCTTTTTTTTTTCTCCCCCAAATAAAGCAAATTTTAAAACTCACGAGGCCAACCTGT
The DNA here is from genome assembly GCF_943737965.1 of Phodopus roborovskii. Classification (NCBI taxonomy): domain Eukaryota; kingdom Metazoa; phylum Chordata; class Mammalia; order Rodentia; family Cricetidae; genus Phodopus; species Phodopus roborovskii. The sequence goes on from NW_026126547.1 coordinate 6,293,051, forward strand.
CTTGTCTTCTATCAGAATCAGTTGAAGTTCATCTCTCCTGGGCCAGAAAGGGAGTCATCAAGAAAACAAACAACAAATATTAGGATGGAGAGTTGGGAGAAAGGAGCCTTAGTTGGGAATGCCAACTAGTACTGTAGAAATCAGGAGGGCAACTCCTCAAAAACTAAAATTAGGACCACCGTGTGATCCCACTGTTACCTCTCTGCATGCTTACAGATCCCCACTGCTAAGTCTCTCCGCTTGTTTCAGTTCTGAGAAAACATCAATTTCTTTTCCCTCAGCCCTCAACCAGTACAGCTCTGGATAACCTCCCTTGTCCAGCCTGCCTGTTTTCTGGACCTTTGACTCCTCCTTCCTCTCAGCTTCTACCAAGATGCTACTACCTGATGGTATCAAGATCTGCTACAGTTTGCCTCCTCTTCTCTCTCTCTTTTTCCCTCTCCCTCTCCCTCTTTCCCTCTTCCTCTTCCTCTCTCTCATAGAATTGTCCATTTGTTTCCTTCTGAGTCCATGTTTTAACTTGCAAAAGAGACTCTGTATTCTCTAGTCTAATATACGACACAGCATTCCTGATTCAGGAGACCTGGAGGAGAGCAGAGAATTTGCATTTAAAAAAAAAAAACAAACAAAAAAACAGGTTCTGATTAGGGGAGCATGTTTGGAAGACCTACACAACCAGGAAGAGGAATCAGGGAATAGTGAAGACACTTCAGCATGACAGCAGAATAGTTTCTGCCTAAAAGGCTAAACAGAGAGAAGTATATTGAAATTTTACTAGTATACTAGTTTAGGAAAACACCCAGAATGTTTATGAGAGATGGCTGTAACTGGACATCTTTGCGTTTTTTCCTTTCTTATGTCCTGCTACATTTTCAAACTCCAGCCATTATTTTGGCTCTAGGTAGCATGCTGGATTAGATTCAAGACTTGGTGTATGTGAGTTGAGGGCTGTGGTAGATGTTTCAGATTTTGGCTGGTATCAGGGTTCCATGGGAATCCCCTGAGGGGCTCTAAGTTTTTGTGTCCCAGCAAAACTTAATTGGATAGAGGCACCTGGATAGTGGCAGAAACAGGAATAGCTTATTAGAAAAGATGCACTTCAAAGCTGGAGAAAGTTTAGAAGGTCAGTGGCAATGATGTGCAAAGGATAGGGACTTTGATTCACCTTTTGTGGGTTGTTTGGCTCATGATGGTGTTTTCTAGGGGCCTGGGAGAGTTCAATGTTCCTTTCTGGCAACCGTTTTCTTGTATGCTAATTTCACAGACTTTCCATAAAGTATTGTCCTCCCTTCTCTTCTTGCTTCCTTGCCTCTCTGCTAGTGGTTGCCCTTAGGAACAACAGGCTAGTGTTTAGGACCATCATGGTCTCCATTAGGAGCAGGCCTGGAGTGTGGGCTGGATGTCCCTCCAGAAGAACCAGGGCTATCCTGTTTTCCTTTCTGTATCTTATTTTAAGCCTAAGCAGTGAAGGGCCATTAATATAGTGCTTTCCTGGGGACTTAGTTTGACATTCATGCTGGCCCACAACCATTAGCAATTGCTCATGCCTGTCTCAGTGTGTGCATGCAAATTAGACCAGGGAACTAGTGGAGCCAATCTAGAAACTGGGTGAAGTGTATTCTCAGTCTCCCAGCTCCCTTAAAGGTGATATTAATGAAGCTGTTTAGTCTATTATACTCTTATTCACTGACCTGAGGGTCTCAGCCTTCAGTGGAGTGGGTATTGCAAGCACAGAGAGGGTCTGTCTTTGGTATCTCCATAATTATCTTTTTACTGCCAACTTGAAAAGACCCTTTTCTTCCCCCCCTCCTATTATTGAAAATAGTATTTTCTTATATAATATATCCTCATTATGGTTTCTCCTCCTTCTATTCCTCCAGTTCCTCCTGATGTCACCCCCCCCCATCCATTCCCACTCCTTCTCTCATTAGAAAATAAACAGGCTTCTAAGAGATAATGATAAAACATAATAAGATAAAACAAAGACTATCACACTGGAGTCAGACAAGATAAATAAAAGGAAGAGAGCCCAAGAGAAGGCACAAGAATCAGAGATCTACTTGTTCACACACTCAGGAGACCCATAAAAATATTAAATTGAAAGCCAAAACACACACACACACACACACACACACACACACACACACACACACACACAGAGAGAGAGAGAGAGAGAGAGAGAGAGAGAGAGAGAGAGAGAGAGGAAGGGAGGATTTCGCACAGACCTGTGCAGGCCCTGTGCTGGAAGTTCATATGAACTTTGATCATGTTAATTTAGAGGGCCTTGCTTTCTGGATGTCTTCCATCCTCTCTGGGTCTTACACTTTTCTTCCTTCTCTTCCACAGGCTTCCCTGATGGGAGGGATTTGATAGTCATCTGTTTAGGGCAAACCTGGATGATTTATGGTCTCTCATTCCTTGTTCAATGTCTGGCTGTGAGTCTCTGTATTTGTTCCTATCTCTGCAGGAGGAAGCTTCTCTGATGATGGCTGAAAAAGGCACTGATCTATGAGTATAGGAGAATGTCATTAGGAGTCATTTTATTGCTACTTTTTGCTTGTTTGTTTAGGCCAATAATATTTGGTTTTACTTTAGGTCCCTGGGCTATCTAGTCTTTAGTTCTTGATCACCCAAACAGTATCAAATATGGGTTCCATCTCATGGAGTGGGCCTTAAATCAAATCAGATATTGGTTGGTTACTCCTACAAGTTTTGAACTACCATTGCCATAGCATCTCATGCAGGCAGGACACCACTATAGATCAAAATGTTCGTGGCTGGGTTGGTGTTTCTCTTTTGGTAGCAAGAAGAGTACCTTCTGTAAGACACTAGAATGTAGGCACCAGCTCAACTTCACCATGTTTGAGAGTTGCAGTGGTGTTTTCAGCAACTGTGGGAAAGGACCTTTTTTTTCCATAAAAATATGTAAATAAAAAAAAACCTCCCAAGCTCACTTGAGCAAAAATTATTATTTTTCAATCATTATTATTAATTATTTATAGTAAATCATCTATTCAAGAAGGAAAGAATGGGGCACTTTTGAGATCATGGGAGGCACCATTGGAAGCATGGGAGGTCACTAAATGACTACTGGAGGGCACATTCCCTCCACCTTTCTACCCTTCAAGAACAGGGAAATTGTCTGTATGTGATTTATCAATTCAGAAGGTGCTCACTTCACTTCATACAGTGTTTTCTTAGCTCCAGCTCAGATAGTTTTCTTTTTCTCAAGACTTTGATTGAGTCACAGAACACTCAATATATTGTCAGGAATTTATTTATAATTTTTAGGCATTTTATACAAGAGTGCTTTTTTTATTGGTAGTAGATTTTTTTTTCATACAATATATTCCAACTATGATTTCCCTTCCCTCAACTCCTCCAACTTCCTGGCTACTTCCCTACCAACTCAAATCCACATTCGTTATTTTTTTCTTTCATTAGAATACAAACATATAAAAATAAGGATTAAAAATAAAACAAAGTAAAACAAAGTAGAATAAGACAAAAGAGACAGAGAGAAAAAAAATTGCTGAAGAAAAACTACAATAAACACGTGCAGATGCTGAGACACACACAACCCTCATAAAACAAAACCAGAAATCATAACATGTAAGCAAAAGATCTGTAAGATTAAAAAACAAAAGCCCAGACAAAGCATTGTGAGACAAAGAACCTCTGCAAATGTCATTGAATTCATTTTGTGTTGGCCATCTACTCCTGGGCAAGGGGCCAGCTGCCCTTCAGCGTGGTTTGTATACCCAGTGCAATTCTGTTGGAGAAAACTAATTTTCTCTTTGAGACTTGGGCCTATGCTGGCTATCTTCAGTGAGTAGATAAGCTGAACCCTGTCTCTCCCTGTCTAGTTGGCCTACTATGATATGCCCTTCTTTCTTTTCCTCCTCCCTTTTAAACTTCCTCTTTACTTGATTATTTTTCTTATTCCCTCTTCTAGATATTTTCCCCTTTCCCTCTCTTTTTCTTTCTTCCCAACAGAACTTAAGACTTGAGGATCAAACCTAAGGGAAAGGAAAAGATAGATACCTGATTGTTTCACTGAATATTACTTTTATTGCTGTTTATTATTTGTATGTAACAATGGATTCTATTGTAACAATTTTGAATATGTATATAACTTTTGTTGGTTATAATCATTCTTTTTTTTAGTGTGCTTAAGTTTTGTAGGCTCTGCTCATGTCAGGCAATTTACAGCATATGGGGTGCTGATGGCCTTTGCTGACGAACATGAACCAATAGGCTTCATGTCTGCAGGTGATAACAGGGCTGCTTTTGGAAGCTGCTAGTGCTGGCATAGTTCTTAGTCACAAGTGACTGAGGGATCCAGCCTCAGTAGGGGTGTTTAGAGTTGTGGGACAGGGTGTAGATTCTTTGTAGTGTCCATCATGCAGTAGGGAAGTCAGATAAGATGTCAGCATGTGATGGCTCTTCTCATCACTCATTTGTTCTTACACTGCAAACATTGAAACCAAACTTAGAATTCAAAAAATCATTGTTATTCACGTATATGAAATCTTACCTATGTGTCCCGTGTAATCATTTGATCTTTCTGCCTTGAAGGATCATCTGTCTAGTATGTCATGTGATGCCCATGAAACTTGCATGGCTGTTCCCTTTGCTTTGAAGTTTAGATTTTTAAGAAGTAATGAACCCTGCTTATTTTCTCTGTAGCTAAGTGAAGCTCTTCCCCATCATAGAAGCCATAAGGATGACATGCTGTAGTTAGGCAGCAGCTTCAATTAAAAAATAAGCTGAGTCTGAGACAAGAGTCCATTTCCAATGAACTATTATTTGCAATATAAATTTATTCCTTTTTTTAATTGAACAGAACTAAGTTAAAGCACAGATGGTCATGGTACCTGTTCAGATAGTTCCTCTAGAGTGGAAGATTTAAATGAAGCAATTGTATGGCCCTTTGCTCTGAGTTCATCTAAGTAACTCCTCAGTGAGCTATAGGGATGCCAAGAGTTATAATGTGTTATAGGAATAAGGTGGTTCTACATTTCTATTCTGTTTTATAAACCTTGAGCACACACTGAAAATGTTGCCATGCATATATAAATAACAACAGCCAGCACTGATATTCCCAATAGTGGCTCTCACATATTGTTCAATTGCACTTAAGGCCTGCTCAACAGGAGGGAAATAATGCCTGGTATTAGAAACTTAGCCACCTTCCTCAGGCTAGTGGGGTCATGAACCTCAGAGGAGAACCCACTATAACAACTTTTCTAAGTCAGTATAATTCCTAAACTTCATGCTAAATACTTATCCTTATACCCACAGACAAGTATAGCTTCACTGAAGAAGCCTCTATTTGCAACAGATAAACTCGGGTGCAAAACAAAACAAAACAACCTCCCAACCCCAAAACACAAAGAAAAAACAAAACAAAACAAAAAACAAACAAACAAAAAAAAAAAAAAGGGATAATGGAGTGCCCAGCCCCAGTGGATACAACTACAGCACAACTCTGCACCTAAGGCTCAGGGGGAACATCAGGAAGAGAGTGTAAAGACTGTAAGAGTCAGGACAGGAGATATGCTGGGAGATACTATTTTCTAGGAATGACCCATGATAGTTCAATGATATGGATGCATAAACAAGACCTGAACAGGAAAGCATCAATACACATCCTGACACTGAAGGAGAAAACCTCAGGAGGGCATCCCATCCCTAGATGAAGAACCACAGGCAACTAAGGAATGATCAGAGAAGGAGAATAAGTCTCCCCTGGGGATGAACTTCCTAATTGGCATTTTCTTTTGGTGTCAAGAACAAAGCTTTTTGACAACAATGGATATACTTGTCCAAATACGGTTGTATAGTTCCCACAAGCACTGTGGTACAAAACAGCAGCCTTTACTTACTAGAGTTGCCTACTCTGGCACAGTAACTTTTCAAGTGACATCCTTTCATTAGAGATCCCTAGGTCTGAAAGGAGTTCAAGGGCCTCAGAAGCTGCAAAACCCAAGATTATTTGGCAAAAAGTCTAATCCCTCTTGGCTGATACTTAAAAAGTAATCATTCATCCCTCAATTTGCAGGCACCGAGAATGATTACTTTGTCTTTCCTGGTCATAGAAAGAGGTAGAGATTTTCAAAGGAAGACCTTGAAAATTGCTCCAGTGTTTCACTGTCTGGAAGTCTGAAACATTCCTCCTGTGAGGTATACAAATTGGCACCAGCAGGCTGCTTCCTACATGAACAGCGACCTCCTAGCTGTTCCAACTTGGAGTCAATGCAGATGCAGAGATCTTGGCCCCCTGGTTTTATGTGGTAGTGTGACATTGTCTCCTAAATATACAACCAGTTGTTTCAGATTATTCTGTGAATTACAGTAATTTTTGTAATTAGGGCAGACAAAATACTCTATTTATTTTTTTTCTTGGCAAAAGTTTTAATGGCTGATGCCCTCTGACCTTGAAGGAATGCTCTTTGTCCCATCAACAGATAACTCAGAAGGAGATTAATTAAGCCCAATTAATACAGTCATTTCTACAATGGTGACCTGGACAGCTCATTAATGAAAATGTTGAAAGGACAGAATAATTTGCCGTCCTGTTTCTCCATAAAAGTTGAAGGCAGAGTGTGGTAGAGGGTCTCTACTGCCCTGTTTTTCAGTGATGTAAATATGAATATACTGGGCATGCCATCCTGGTCCTTCTTAAAATTAATACTAAAATAGCCAGACCCATCTGTGGAGTAAGGCTTTTGAATTCAATGTCATTGAAAAGCAAAGAGCCCTGCCAACATCTTGAATCTTTTATTCTCATCTCACTATTTAGCTTTGACAAAGCCCTATTTCAAATAGCAGGATTTACCTTGTTAAAGGCCTGTGTTTTCTGTTCTCCCCCTTCAGCGACCTCTGGGAGCCTTTGAACTTCCCAAAGAAGTTTATCCATATTTTTAAGAGCTACAAAAATATCTGTATACACAATATTCTGAGGCATGCATGTGTTTTGTGAGCTTCTATGTATTTGCTTCTTTGCTGCTTGGGAGAGACACAGGATTCTGTGCACATTAAGTGTGTGCTGTACTACTTAGGGGTTCTCACAATTTCTATTCTGTGAACCTGATGATAGTGAATACACGATGACCTTCCTGTCTAGTACCAGTACTTAGATCAACTGCCCTTCAATTTTAGCTCTGTCTTGTCCTTGGTGAATGAGAGAAACATAAGTACAACTGTAGCTGTGATAAAAAGATGTAAATTGTATTATTTGTATGCCAGAGAAGGCTGCAGCTATGGGGTTTCTGAGTTCAGATTTTTCAAGATACATTAAAGCCAGTACATATGGACCCAGTAGGAGCATCTTGATTCAAATTCAGCCATTAAGTGCCTAATTTCTAAAACTTTATTTGCACATCGCCAATGGAATGCTATTTGGAAAAGCAGGAGGTAGAACTGAATTTATTTCCTTTGAGGTAAAAACTCCTTCTTTGGGACTTCAGGTAGGTCAATTTATTATCACAATGGCTGACCATCCCCACGTGTGAAAGGCAGAGCAATTTCAATAATTTTACTCCAGGGCCTTTGATTTATAGTTTCATTTTTTTCTGATTCAGGGAAGTCGTACCTTCATGTATTAATGCTGACATTTGGTAATAATTCCAGTGCCATCCTGCTGAGTATTTATAGCTTCTAGAATGTCCCAGGAGCCACAGGGACCACCCTGTCACCAGACACATTTATACATCCAACTTTGAGTTGTAGCACACACTTGCAAGAGGAAAAATGAGCCATCCCTGAGGAAGATGAGCACAAAATGGCCCACAAGGAAAGATTTTGCATATATTCAAATCAATTGCATTGTATTTGAGAGGGCAGAACAGAAGTTTATGTGATAGAGATTCTTTATAAAATGTCATTTTATTATACAGTATTCATGAAGTGGTTTCTTCAGGTTGTTCAGTTAAGATACTGGCCCAGTAGTAATTTTTACTATTTTTGAGATACTTGGTATATATTATAACAGATTTTCATAAGAACTGTATAAAGTAGATTATTATCCCTATTTCATTAAATGAGTAAATGAGGTTGGCATGCATTATATAAAATTCAAAAAGTTAAAACTTACTCATTTACTAGAAGATTTTCATATCAAGGTCTGTCTGACCTCAAAACTATATGCCAGTCTTGGTCCCTATGTCACCCCTCTTTAGAAGTATCATCTCTCTTGCATATTAGGTAATGAAGTGAAGATGAGTAAGAGAAGTCATTGAGTTTATAGTGCCTGAAAGGAGCACAATGTGAAGCTTTGACTGTCTCAAGGCATGGCTAGAAGAGCTAAAACTGTATGAAAGTTTACAGTTTAGTTGCCTTTTCTTCTGCACTTTGTCCTGATACTATAACCTCAGGTTCTAAGTCAGTATTCTAACCACCTGCAGCTCGTCCTGAGCAGCAGTGTGCATTGTTAACAAATGGGAGGACTAAGCCTACTGATAAGGTCAAGAGACTACAAAGGGGCCCTGTGTGTGCGTGTTTGTGTGTGTGTGTGTATATGGTGTGTGTTTCTTAGTTTTGTAGGTAAGGGAATTTTAAATGGGCTCAAAGGAACTAGAAGACAATTTTATTGGATTTTGAGAGGAAAAAAATAACTGTAAATCTTAGCAGCTACCTGGAAGAGGGTGATGCATGAGAAGAGACACATCTAGGCATTTTGTTTCTTTCTTCTTTCACACAGTATTTCAAATTTTAAGGATGACAATTGCAGAATATGCCCTTTCTAAAAAATTTGTGTGTTATTAAGGAAACAGGTTGTAGGGGCCAAAGCTGATTATGAACAGGAGAGGCTTACCTTCTATGACTCCCAAGCTTGATCTAACATTTTCACTGGGGGTTTGAATGTTAATGTTTTCAGAATCATAAGTTATCAGTCTTCCTAGTGAATCCTTGATGTCTTGTGACACACTGGAAAATTGGTATCTTACAGGGCTTCTTATTAAGGATATTGATTAGATCAGATTGCTAATCAAGAGGACATATTACACTCGATCTGGGGAGATTTCTCTAGATATACATTCTCAATTGTGTTTACATGCTTATCTAGCACATTTAAAAATGTTTTTTAATTGAAATAGGATTATATTATTTCTCCCCTCCTTCCTTCAGTCCCTCCTATCTCCCCTCCCTTGTCCTCCCTCAAGTTGTTAGAATTTTTATTATTATTACTACATATATATGCATATGTGTATGTACACACACACACACACACAAACACACACACTACAACCTGCTGAGTCTATTTTTATTGTTTGTGCAAATGTGCTACTCTGTCCTGGTCAACCAATAAGGGAACTCATTCCCAGGAGAGGTTAATTCTCCTTCTCCCACCAGTCATTAGTTGCCTGGAGATCTTTGTCTAGGAAGTCTACGAAACAGTCTCTCCAATGCATTTTTTTTTGTTTGTTTTTTGTTTTTTGTTTGTTGAGACAGGGTTTCTCTGTATTGCTTTGGAGCCTGTCGTGGAACTATCTCTGTAGACCAGGTTGGCTGGCCTTGAAATCACAAAATATCCTCCTCCTCCTGCCTCTGTCTCCCAAATGATGGGATTAAAGGTGTGCCCCACTAACACCCCGCTTCTCCAGTGTATTTTTACATAGCTAAAACCTTAAGTTTCCTGTTTTAAAGTTAGTAAAGTGAAAACACAAACTGAGATTACAAAATCATGCATTGTATTCACAAAGGAAAAGAAAGGAATCATGAGAACCACAGATGAGAATTCAGGTCAATAAAGGATGACTCCAAACTTTCTCCTTTTTCTTCACTATGCAGATGCCTCCCCTAGAGTGTGATTTCATCCCTCACTTTAGTATTTCCCAGTAGCCCCTACCTTACTCTTTGAGTCTAGAGGATAGGTCCTAGCATTTCCAGGTTCTTATGCTCTATACAACAAAGTTACACATAGATGGTTACAGGAAGGAAGGTAGTTATTAAGGAGAAATAGAGAGGAGTTTGGAGATAATGAAGACATCATCTGTAGTTATCAATACCACAGAGGCAAAGAGAAATACCACTGACTCAAATCATAGCTTTTTAAAAAATTTGTTTACATGAACTGTCTCCCCTTAAAGGCAAGGTTCAAGAAATCAGTTTTGGATATGGGTATGATAAAGGCTTTCATAGTCCAGGAGTAGGAGGTTTCAAAAGGGGGAAATTGGCAGGCAAATAGGTGGGGTTGCAAAAGCAGAACTCAAGTACCTAATAGGTATCTATAAAACAGCTAAATAGAGTCATGCATTCAAGTCACAGCAAGAGCTATGGCTTTGGATTAAAAAACGTGGACATTCTTTTTTTTTTGTATGTATAGGACTGGATATATAGATTGTACAGAGATGTTTTGATATGATGAGAAGTATCTTCTCTTTTCAATACATCCAGACTGCAGTTTTCCTCTCTCCACTTTCTCTATCAGATCCATGCCTCCTCTATTTCCCTTCAGAAAAGAACAGGTCTCCCAGTGATATCAACTGAACACCACATAACAAAATACAATAAGACTAGGGAGAAACCGTCAAGGTTGGGTATAGCAACCTAGTAGGAGGAAAAGGGTCCAAAGAGCAGTTGAAAGAGTCAGAGACATCTCAACGCCCACTGTTAGGAGTCCCACAGAAACCTCAGGCTAACAATCATAACATGTATGTAGATGACCTAACACAGGTGCATACTTTGCTTGCTGCTTCAGCCTCTGTGAGCCCCTTTGAACCCTGCTTAGTTGATTCTTTGGGCCTGTGTTCTCCTGGCATCTCGGCCACTCTTTGTCCTGCAATTCTTCCTCCTCCTCTTCTGCTGAGTTCCCTGAGCTCCAGGAGGTTATCCCAATAGAGATCTCCAGTTTGGGCCCTCTCTTCACCTAATGTTTGGCTATGGATCTCTGTATCTTCTCCCATCAGTTTCTGGTAGAAGTTTCCCTGATGACAATTGGGCTCTCATGACAATCTATGAGTACAGCAGAATATTATTAGCAATTATTTTACTGATATTTCCCTTTTGTATCCTAGGTCCTTGGGCTATCCAGCTTCTAGTTTCTAGTAATCTAGTAAATGTCAGCCATGAGCTTCTTTTGGTTGTGCCTCAAATCAGATCAGTCATTGGCTGGCCACTCGCAGAAGTTCTGCACCCTAGCACATCTTGTAGATGGGATAGATTGTAGATCAAAGGTTTTGTGGCTGGATTAGTGTCCCAGTCCCAACACTAGAAGCCATGGAGATCAAGACAAACTATGGCCATTGCAGGGCCATAGACCCAGACATGGTTTTCAGCAACAACACAGGGCCTGGGTGGCAATTAGGCTTCTGATATCAGCCTATTTCTCATTACCTTTGCCTCCCTAGATCTTCCTCTAAAGGACACAAAACACTCTGCCTCTTTCTCTACTCTTTCTCTATCTGATATCCCACAACATTTTTGACACCATAATAGCATCTGACCATTGTGTGTGTGTGTGTGTGTTTATGTGTGCTTCCTTTTTTTTTTTTTTTTTTTTTTTTTTGCTGGCGTGAAATTATTCATTTCCTATGTTTTCATGGGTGTAGTTAATCTCCTTGGGTTGAAGTTTCTTTCTTCTAGTTTTGGTAGGGCTGGGATTGTGGTTAGATGCTGTTTAGATTTGACTTTATCATGAAATATCTTGTTTTCTCCATCTATGGTTATTGAAAGTTTTGCTGTGTATAGTATTATGATTTGGCATCTGTGGTAAGATGCCAAAGATGTGGTAAGGACCTTCTGGCTTTTATGATCTCCATTGAGAAGTTGGATGTAATTCTAATAGGTCTGCCTTTATATGTTACTTTCTCCTTTTCTCTTGAAGCTTTTAATATTCTTATTTTGTTCTGTATTAGTATCAATTGTGGTGTTATGTATGCTTCCTGTACCTTTACAGTCATCTCTGCAGCTCTTTCTTTGGGTCAGGAAAAATTTTCTTCTATGATTTTGCTGAAAACATTTTCTGATATATTGGGTTGGGTTTCTTATCTTTCTTCTATTCCAATTATTCTTAGGTTTGGTTGTTTCTTACTGTCCCAGATTTTCTTGATGCTTTGTCTCAGGAATATTTTAGATTTAATATTTTTTTGACACTATAACACCATTTCTTCTATTGTATCTTCAGTGCCTGAGATTCTCTCTTCCATCTCTTATATTCTGTTCCTGTTTGCTTACCAAGATTTTCCATTTCCAGAATTCCCTAAATTTATGTTTTCTGTATTGTTTTTATTTCTATTTTTAAGATCTTGAACAGTTTTATTCATCTCTTTCAATGGTCTTATCCCCATCTCCTGGTTTTCTTTCAGGAATTTATTCATTTCCTCCAATTGTTTGTCTTTTCCTCAGTTTCTTGATGGGATTTATTAATTCTTCTTTAAAGATCTCAATCATCTTCGTAAAGTTTATTTTATGGTCTTTTCTTGTGCTTCAGCTATATTGGGACAGTCATAGCTTACTGTAGTAGGATAGCTGGGCTCTGATGGTGACATATTGCCTTGACCACTGTTGATTGTATTCTTTTGCTGGTGTCTAGGCATCATGGGTTGGGGTGAATATAGGTCTAAGTGTTGATTTCTGGGTTTGTGTTTTTTTGGATAGGTATTTAAGTTCTTTGGATTCAATTTCCTTTCTGATCTTCTAACTGCTGTGGCCTATGTTTGGGCAGGGGTTCTCCACCAGAATTGGGACAGAACTTTTTGTGGCTGTCATGCCTCCTGGTTGAGCACGGGGTCTCTGCCCAAGTTAGGAGCTAGGATATAGTAATGTGGAATTTGGGATAGCATTGGGGGTGTGCTAACAGAGTGGAAAGGAACCCCTTCCTGTGGGTGGCCTACCTGGATTTCTTGTAGCTAGTGTGGTCTTGGTAGAGCAGGGAGTCTTTGGCCAAGTTGGTTCAAGTCTAGATTCAGAAGGCAACCAGAGGAAACTTAAAACATTATGCTGTAGCCAGTGCTTTACCAACTTATGAGAACTTTATTGATTAATGTTAAAACTTTGCATTTTTAAAATTAAGTATTACAATAGCACAGACTAACTTGTATTTATGTATCTTAAGTCATCTTTTTAGGTCTCCATAGTTATTTCAGGTTTTTATTTCATCAGATGTTTATAATTTGAATTATTTTTAGACTTTTATAATTTATATAAACCTCAAACATTTTTATCCAATTATTTAACCTTAGGTATACCTAAGTGGTTGATTACTGAGAGCACTCATTGTAAAGCAAGTTCCTTTAAATAGCAAAAGTTACACCTGAAAACTTTAATAGGAAGCCTGTTAGTAAGATAAACTTCTCTGTGAGGTTTGCTTATTCATCAGGTGACCTAATAGCTTTAGAAAACTAAGGCCTGGCTTTTATATATGAAATGAATTGACTAGGTAGTTGCTGCTAAACCGATAAAGCTGTAGTTAGCTGTCAACACTATCAGCTATCTGAGAAGGATAAATTACAGTAAGAAGTATACCCAAATGGTCTCAGTATCGATTAAAATGACAGAGACTTTCATCTAACTGGATGATTACTCTAGTGCCTTAGTTAGGGGTTCTATTGCTCTGAAATGACACCACGACCATGACAGCTCTTATAAAGGGAAACATTTAACTGGGCTGGCTTCAGAGGTTTAATTCGTCATCTTCATGGTGGGACATGATGGCATCAGGCATACAATGTGCTGGAAAAGAAGCTGAAGTTTCCATCTTGATCCACAGGCAACAGGAAGTGAACTGTGTGTCACACTGAGTGTAGCTTGAGCAAAGGAGACCTCAAAGCCTGCCCTCAAAGTGACATATTTTCTCCAATAAAACCACACCAACTCCAACAAAGCCATGCCTTCTAATAGTACTGCTCCCTTTGAGGGCTATTTTCTTCCAAACCACTACACCTAGGTTCCTGTGGTTTCACTGGGAGCAGAGGTCATAGTTCTTTGGCTGTCATACAATACAACTTTACATTTTCAGCCTTTGCACAGAACAGCATCAGCCTTTAGCTTGCCAGACCCACAAAGTCTGATAGATTTTCCTGTGGAGAAGAAACCTAATCCCTAATATGGGAAAACCGTCCTCATTTTGATGAGAGTATGGCAGTTAACCCAATAGTATCCAAAGTTTGGGCAGAACCCTGGCAACAGGTGAAGCAGAGGGCAGTTTTGGCTAGCGATTAGTATGCTGTTACATTTCAGGTGGTTTTTCTCAGTACCCTATTATCTTTTAGGGAGACCTTAAGATTGACTCTAGGATTTGGGTTTCTGTCTATTACAGGAAGCTTTTCACATTAAACATTTTAAATACCATATTCAGCAGATCTCTGAAGAGTTTTAAGGGCCATTTATTAGGTATACCTGAGCTAAACAAACTTTACTTGTTTTTAGTTACTTGTTTTAGGTTTATTCTTGACAATATGTACAGGAAGCTAATAAAGCTTGTCTCCATAAGTGAATTATATTTGTAAGGAATTTGGATCATTTATATGGTTACTATTATCCTGTATGTTTTAATTATCTTTAATGGTTTACAAAAATTAGGAGCTTTTATAAAGCTAGGATTTTACAGTTTTATTCCTATTAAATTTAGTCTTAAAATTTTACAATTCTTAAATTGAAGCTGTTTTAGTATAAAACATAAATATAGTCTACAGGGAGACTGTCAATTTTCCTTTCATAATGCTCCATTGTAGAATATTACCATTTTTAGTAAAAGTTAGTTTATCAAAAGAGCTAAAACTTAACAAAGTTAGGAAAGAAAGGAAAGCTAGACATAATTCATAAGCCAGTCTCTGTTAGCCTGACTAGATCATAGGTAAGGAGAATTGCATTCTACAAGTTCTTTGTCAGACTGCTTAGGTCATTGTCTTGCTGCATGATATGATAGGAAAGGCAACGCCTATATACTGGGCGTTTGGTATTTCACTGTAGCCTTGAACCTTTCTTGTGATGAGCCTTTAAGTTCTAGGTTGACATAGTTCTGTTAACAAGAAGAGTTAGTTAGTCAGAAGCAGAACTCTGGGGGTTAAAAAGCAAGGTTAGGAAACTTTCCTAGACTCTGATGGATTTGGTCTTTGTTTTCATTTTGGCTGCTATGTGCCAAGTTTTACAGACTGAATGGTAAGATTACTTATGTAGTTTTCTAATTATTAGCCCATGTGCTATTAGTTTTAAGTCAACTTTTGTTACATATTCTATGGACATTTAACCATATTCAATAAATCTATAAATCAGGAGGTACAGAAAGTTCACATGATAATCTTACAAATCTTGGATCAAGGTTTATATATTAGAAAATGTTTTAGGCAGTTAAATGAAACCAATTGTTTAATTTTTTTAGCCACAGTGACACAAAGTCAGGTGGCTCCCTTGGCATAGGACAGAAACTTTCCTACTTCAGAGCCAGCATTTCAATATAGTAGAACAGCACAAAACAATATTTCAACTTATCCATACCCAGAAGTCATTGAAATCCCTACTAGACTGAATCAAGCTACCAGAAAGAACATTTGAGGCTTGGTTAATGATGTAGCCATAGCAAAGAGCAGTGGGGATTTGTGCCTGAGTGCTGCCTAGGGTGACATGCTGGGGAGGAGGGTGCCCCCATTGCCCCAGTCAGGCAGCATTATAGTGGCAGCAGCTAGAGCAGGGTCTGTCTCCCATCTTCACATGTACCTTAAAAAGACTGGTGGGGGCACAGAAACATACTCAAGATAGAGACAGCAAAATTGAAACCAATACCCAGAACACAGGCAATGGGGATGTTCAGCTTACTAGTCTTACTACTTATGTCCTTCATCTGTTACAGTCACCTGGAGTTATATGTTCATACAAAGAAGGGCAACACATGAGAAAAGACAGAGCAAAAATAATAACAGAACAGGGACAATGAAAACAATTGGGGTCATTCAGAGATATACCAGTTCCTTCCTTCCTTCCTTCCTCCCTCCCTCCTTCCCTCCCACACTTTCTTCCTTCCTCCCCCCTCTTTCTTTAAAAAATATGGGGCTTTTTCTCAACTGCCTCCTTGTACGACCTAGGTTTCTAGAACTCATCAGAGGCTTCCTAAGTGTCCAGTTTCCCTAGTTCAATTAAGCCAGGCCTCTCCAATTTCCATCTCAGATCTCAGAAATACCTGACATCCCACACTGGGCCTATACAATCTCTTGGCTCCCAGGATTGGGAAACATTCTCAGGATTCCTTGGCTCTGTTGTACAGCCTAGACATTGAAATCCTGCAAATGGGTGCTTAGGGTCCTGGCCTCACTTACATTTCAGCTCCCAGTCTAACCAGGGCATCCCCAGGGTTCCAAGGTGGATCATAAAAATAAAACAAAACAAAATGGCCCCCCAAAAAAACAAAACCAAAAGCTGGTGACTTTCCTGAACTCCCAGGTAACAGATGGGCAACTGCAATGCCTACGTTGTTGCCCTATATGGGAAAATATTAGATCCCTTCAGGACCTTCCTACCAGGATCCCATAGAACCAGAACAGAAACAGATGTTACAGAGAGTATCTGTGACTTATCAAATGAGGCATTTGGTTATGAATGTTTGCTGCTTCCTTTTTGTTGCTGCTGTTCGCCTAGGCAGGCCACCAAACATAATGTATGCTCTGGGCCCTGCACACCTGCAAGGTGCACACCCTCTAGGGAGAAGTTCAGTTCCAGAGGACTGGAGGGAAGGGTCCAGCTTCTGAATTTGGGTGTTTTTGTTCTTTATGGGGGCCACCAAATGTTAATCCCACATTTATGAGGACAAAACCAGGAACCCAAATCATGACCAAATTAATTAAAACAAGCTTTTTAATTATTGGTGAACACAGGCTGTCTTCCCTTAAAGGCAGTGCTCAAAAGATCACCATTGAACATAGGTAAGGTAATGGTTTTGATATTCCAGGAGTACGAGGTATTTGTCAGGCAAAGAGGTGGGGTTACAGAAGAAGAACATGAGCATTACATGTTGGTTATAACAATCACCTGAAACAAAGACATGATTGCAAGGTGGTCACAACAACAGGTGACATACAAGGCCTTTTGAAACAAAGGCATGGTTCCAGTTTCCTGAAACAGGATGTCAAGAACCATTCGTAGTTAGTTACAGGTGGGGCATATCCCAGTCCTTGAGAAACAGGTTTAATTATGAACAGGAATGAGCCTAGTTTGACTTTACTATAAGATGGCTTTCAAGACCAAGATGGAAGCAGGCTGGTTTATCATAGTCTGGTTACAAAAGCAAAACAGGACCAGGAGTCAAGGGTTTCAGTGGATCTCCTATGGGTCATTTACACAGTATCCATCTCTCCCAGGTTCATATAGTGGAAGGTCTTCTCCAAGCATGCTCCCTTAGTTGAATGAAGCTCCAGTAGACTAAGGGTGTCCAGTCTTTCCACTGCTGCTGTCATTTTTTGCCAGTCTCTGGGATCCCCCTCTTACTATATATCCTGCTAGCACTGGCAGCTGTGGCTCAGCTACCCTGTTTAAATAAGTTTTACAAGATATTCTAGGCAGGATGCAAGGTACTGTGACATTGATTTTTTTTTTAGAGGGACTTCAGTAGGAGAGTTAGGACATTGTGGCACAGACAGCAAAGTGGGGTCCTGAGGCAGGCTATATTCAATTCCAGAGAACAGGATTTCTTGGCTATATGGATTCCCTGGCAGGAGCAGGGGGAATCTCAAGCTATATGGTCTAGTCCTGCTGGGAGGAAAGCAGTGATGAGGACTAGGGACTGTGGATGCAAATTCATGGAAAGAAGACATATCTCTTTAATCACAGGAATGATTAGAACTTCGTTGATTGTGAAGAGGTAGGAATGTAGCAGGTCTAGGGCCTAATTACAAATTGTCTTAGGCTTTCTTATGCTCTAAATAGCCATTTATTGCCTATCTCTGCATGTTACCTAATGTCTTTGTGATCACTACACAAATCTTTTGGACTGTACAAATAGACCACTAGCTTCCACTAAAAAGAATGCTGTTAAAAAGCTTCTGGCATGTATAACAGAGTTTCCCTCATTTTTTCTGTCCTAGTTAGGGTTACTATTGTGATGAAATACTATGACCGAAAGTGACTTGAAGAGAAAAGGATTTATTTAGTTTACATATCCAGGACCACAAGGGATTGAGGGGAGATTAAGGGAAGAATTCATTCCTTATGTTTGGGAACCTGGAGGCAAGAGCTGAGGCAGAGTCTGTGGTGATATAGTTTATGATCTAATAAAGCCACTGAAGATCAGAATGCAAAGCTAGCCACAGCCATATATGTAATCTGGGCAGTGGTGGAACTAGGGGCTTCATGAGAGTGAATCAGTTTAAGAGAGAAACAGAGCTCATGCCATTAATCCCAACACTAGAGAGGTATATAAGATAGGAGCAGGGCATTCAGTATTCAGTCTTTGGCAATTAGTCTCTAGCCATGTTGAGGACAGGAATTCCCCAGCCCTTGGTAAAGGTAGGGGCTCTCTGGTGGCTTGAATGCTTTGCTCTTCTGATCTTCAGCTTGAACCTCAATATCTGTGTCCGGCATGGAGGGGTGCTGCTTACTGGTTTGTTTCCCATTGCTTGCTCAACCTGCTTTACAATATAACCCAGAACCACCAGCTCAAAGCTGTTCTTCCTTGGTCTGGGTCCTCCTACATCAATGACTAATTAAGAAAATGCTCTACAGACTTGTGTACAGCCTAATCTTATGGTGACATTTTTTTCAATTGATGCGCCTTTCTTTCAAATGACTTTAGCTTGTGTCAAGTTGACATGAAACTAGTTAGATTGCCTGCCTACCTGATAGTTCTATTTCTATATTTTAAAAGTATCTCAATTTATGATTTTTTTGTTCAGTTACTGTAAAAACTCCACGAAACAATAACCTCGTTGGATCATGCAATTTTGAGTAACACGAATCTGTGTTTCTGAGCCCTAGTCACTCATATTTTGCTTCCGAATAAACTTTCTCTTATCCTGTTAGAGGAGAGAGGTTTTTTTTTTTTTTTTTTTTTTTTTTTTTTTTGCATAGACAGGCTCATAACTCAAGATTAGCTTTGGTCTGTGCTGGGGTTATGAATGAGGCTATGCTTGCTTATAGCTGCAAGAGGGACAGGGACTAGAAGAACATAGCTGGTATTGTTACCATCTCTCTGTAGAGAGGCTGTGAGGGGTGTGACCTGATATTTAGGAAAGCAAACAGCAGCTGGGGGGCGGTGGTCAGTGATAATATATATACCTATCTGTAATAAGCAAGCCCAACTAAAAAGCCAAACTTATAGTGAGAAGCAGAAAAAAGGAGATTTAACTGATGTGGCCACATTAGGAAAGTGGAAAAAGAGACACAGTGACCCCTTCTACAAGTCTAACTATATAAGGAAAAAATATCACAACTAAACAGCATAGCTATGTGCTTCCCCCATTCACCAATGTCCTACAATGTGATCTGAAAAGTTGAAATTCTTTCTTGGAGACAAGTTCTTCCTCTGGTTCATGGTGTCAGCATTTTTCTTTTCTCATCGTGAGATTCATGAGAAACCTCCAAATCTGGGGGTTTAACAATCTGTTAAGCAATGGAGTAATCTGTGTAGGATTACTTGTGTCTCTTTAGAATTTCCCCATCCCTGCCAGGCTGGTTATACTGCAGCATACTTGCAGAGGTCGAGTGAACCTCATGTTCAGTAGTTCAGGTTGGGACTCAGGTAAGACCAAGCCATTGTCAGAGCTAAATCCTAACAATTACTAAATAGCTTTAAGACAACAATAAGATGTTTATTTGTCATCAAGATAAAACATTCACTTTTAAACATTGTTAACCAAGGTCAGACTGACCTAAGTAGGAATTTAGTGACTAAATTGTAAGAAACCAACAATTCACCAGTTCACTGAGGAGACAAGCAACCTGCATAAGAAAAGGTTTGATTTTCTCACTTACCAAGCTGCTGAGAGGAATTTTTAAAAGGCCAATATCATCTTGCCCCTGACTGTGTTGGAAATTGACATTTGAATGTACTCTTCATGTGGTGCCAGCAATAGGCAGCCAAACAGCTGGACTGGGCTTGTGAGGTACCATTCTGGGTCTTTCACCCCTCATGAGCCCTTCTAGCTCATTTCCTGATTGTGAGGCACTCAGGTTCCTGGTCAATAGGCAGTTTCCTGATTCAATCAGTCCTTCACTAAGAGGCCAAAACTACAAGAACAAGCCAAAGTCAAATCTTGATTTAAAAGTGGTTACTCTACGTCTGATTATACCATGCCAAACACACACACACACACACACACACACACTTTCAGAATTTATTGAATAACAATAAACTCACAAAGTTCTGTAGTGATAATGGCAACAGTTTGTCCTATAGTCATGCCTACCCTGGAAATATTGTAGAGATAAAGGCAAGTATAGTCAAGAAGTTCTCTGCTTACTGGTCCTTCAAGCACATGCAAAGTATCACATCATAAGTTGTTTTGGGGCCACATTATCACAATGTTAGGTATTCATCACTGTATAGTGTCCAGGTAAAGAATCTATAGCTTTTACTGATTCTGGAGTGTCTGATAAGTGATGAAACAGCCTGCCTCCACTTTTAGTCTTGAAAGTCATCTTATGGTAAAGACAGACTGGAGCTATCCACTTCTGTTTACGATTTAGTCTCTGTTTGTCAAGGATTGGGCTATGTCCCACCTTAACTACAAATGGCCCTGTACTACCTGACCCAGGAAACAGCATCAATGCATTTGCTTCAAAAGGTTATTATGGTCATCTGTTAGTATGACCACCTGTTGTTATGACTACCTTATCACCAGTTGGCTATCATATCTTTGTTATTACCTTGTTATGACCACCTTGCAGCCATGTCTTTGTTGCAAGAGGTCGTTAATGATGAACTTGTTATGCTTGTATTCTGTTGCTGTAACCCTACCCATTTTCCAGCCAAATCACCTATTTGGAAACCCCCTACTCCTGAGCTATAAAAACATTATCTTCCTCATGTCCAATACTGATCTCTTGAACCTCACCTTAGGGGGAGGCAGCTAGTGTACATACATACAAGCTTGCTTTAATTGCTTGCTTTAAGTAATTTGGTCATGATACTTGGGGCCAGTGGTCTTTATCCTCATATCTTTGGTATTAACAATAAGATCTTTTTCCTAGTTTCCTTGATATAATTTGGTCTTATCATCTCATTTCATTCTGATAAATACATAGGGTACCTCCCTTTGTATTCTAGGGGATAAGTCTTGTATCAGTTTGTGCTGAATGGTGGTACCTGAGTCTACCCAGGAGTCCTTCTTCTCCTTCTATGTAGAACTAAAAGTTGCTTGTAAAATGGAGTCTCCTGGGCATGTATAAAACTGAAAGCAAGTTTTATATCATATGGAGTAATGTAGAGTGGGGAATGCCTGATATCAATACTGTATCTGGTTTCCTGAAGGAGTAGAGACCTTAGAATCTACAATCCAGAGGCAGCCTGAGCTATCCCTCATCATGCTCTCCTCATGGCCAGAAAGCCATCATGCTCATCAGTGGTTTCACAAAATGCCATGTTTTCAAATCACTTGCATTTGCTTTTACTGACATTCCTTCGCCAGCAAAATCTGTCATTCTTTGTGGCCTGGTTGGAATACCATCACTTTGTGAGACATCTCTATTACCACTTCAAAAAATGGTTATTTACAAATTGTTGTGTATTCTTTACTAAACACTAAGCTCCTTAAGACATATCATAGTGCTTAGTACATTGCTTACCAATTTAGTGGACACCTAATCAATTTTCATTTAGTTAGTGGAGCTTCTATGATGGGAGTTAGACTAAGGATGAGTATAGCCTGTCCATGATTATCCCCTCCTGACTTCCAGAGCTGAATAACAGCCTCCAGCAGCTCAGCCCTATGCAAGTATCTTCTGGTGCTTTATAATTTTCATTTCTCTAAACCGAAATGTTACCAGATGCTTATGACATTGTCAAAAGCAACATCAGAGCAGTTTTGTTTAAAGATCTTAATTGGTTTTATTTATGATCCTAGAACTTGGTATGTCTTTATTTCATGAAGTAGAATAAATGCTTCAATAAACTGAGCAGAGATGGTTGGTTTTATTGACAGCAAGAGCCAAATACACAAATGAATTAGTTACTTCAAAGTTACTTTGTGTGTGAAGCAGGGGCAGGAAGAGAGGATAGAGAAATAATGGAGCTTTTAACAAGTTGTAGGGTATGTATGCGTGTGTGTGTGTGTGTGTGTGTGTGTGTGTGTGTGTGTGTGTGTGTAAGGATTAAGGCAGAGGGAAACTTATTACTATGTCGATTGCAACTGGCCTCTTTGGGAAAGTGGCTGTTATCTCTCTAATCCTGATTTCTGGGAAGGGAAGATAAACAGCTTAGTTTCAGCTTGGTGATGTGGAACTTTAGCATGAGTGACTCCATTTTGATTTTTAGTTTAAGCTGGTGTGGCAAGTATGGAAGCTTAGTCCCAAACAATACCCTCCTATAATTTTTATTTAACAACACCTGACTTTTATGACAGCTTTCATGTATCTGTGACAGACTCTTTAGTCAGAGGTGAATTTAGTACATTTAAACAGGGGTGGTGAAATCAGAGCTTGAAGCTGACCTCCAAAGAAAAGATACATAGGCTTCTTCTCTATATCTATCAAAGGACCAGGGGATCAGAGATTTCTTCCAAGACAGAATAAGTAGGGATCTACATCCATCATCACATAGAGCCCCTAAGATGCCTTTTCCTTTTCGAACATGGGGTCATAGATGGAATGTCTGCCCCAGTTTTGTCAGGCTTTAAATTGAACACAAAGCTGTCTCTGTGACTGCATAGCTTTTAATGCAACAGACCCTATGTGATGAGGGTGAAGACAACCTGTTGAGAATGGAGACCATAGAGGCAACCTGAGGGGCTTTCCTACAGGAAAAGCATGGTTAAACTATCTCACAGCTGAGTCTACATATCTTCTGGGTTTGTTTTGTAAGGCTGTTGCTGTTACTGGGATTTGGAGTGTATGTGAATTGGGGGTGGAGGATCCTATTTGGGTTGCTACATAGTACTAGGGTAATCAAGTCTCCCTTCAGAGTTCTTAGTCTCATTAATAAAGTAACTTAAGAATGGACTGAAACTGGAGCTTGAAACTACTGTATTAGAATTTAGAATAAACTTCCCAGAATGGGCAATGTTTAATCTCAGTATCTACCCAGGGAGTAAAATGGAAGAGGGAAGGGAAAAGGGAAGAGGGAAGTGCATTTAAGTCAACATGGACTTCAGGAGCAAGAAGGACATGGTGGAGGCAGGGGTGGGGCTTAGAGTAAGAATAAGTGAGTCTAGAGTGTCAGGGATAGTGTTTTGGGAGCAAAGCTAGAAAGAACAAGTGATCCTACATTCAAAACAGCTGGACAAAGCAGCCTTACAGACTGCAGCCAGGATTTCTGCATCTTCTTAGAATCCCCCATGACAGCGCCCCTTACCAGCAGGAAGTAGTTTGGAAAGAACGATGCCCAAATTCCCAAATATTGTCTATAAATGTTTGTTTTCATTTAAATGGACTTGGTTATATAAAATAAATAAATAAATAAAAGAAAGAACAACAAAGCTATGTAATTCAGAAAAAGTGTATCATTAAAGAGAAACATTATTCCATTTAATTATAACAAGGCTTAATGTGATTTTACTTTCCTAGAGGTTGGTTCTGTGCCAGGTGATTGTCAGTTCTTCACCTAGGCCTGAAATTGTATTCTCTTGATGTGAAAGAGAATTTTGGTCGGCCTTCGTTGGTACAGTAACATAGCCACAGAAATGGGTGGAGAGAAATTAGAGTCCCTCTAAACCCACCCCACTTGGTCAAAACTGTATGTGAATAACACCATCTCCCCTTGAGGGGTTCTATTTCCTAAATTCTCTTGGATTACATGGAAAAGGAGAAGGCATGTTGTAGACTGAAATACCTGAAAATATTCTCACAAGTATCATGATTGATAACCAACATCACCACATTGTGTCTTCATATTTAACTGTTTCTTACCATAGACTTCTGTTGTTTATTATGTATCTTCTCACTGTTGTGATCAAGTAGCTGATACAACTTCCAGGAGGAGGGGCTTATTTTGGCTCATGGTTTGAAGCTCTACAGTCCATGCGGAATAGGTGAAATGATGGCAAAAATATGAAGTTGCTGGTCACATTATATGTGCAATCAGAAAGCAGAGCGATATGCATTCTGCTGTTAAATGGGCTTTCTTGCTTTGTTTTTCCTCATTTCCTCTGTCTGTCCATATTTTAGGTGGTTCTCTCTTGAGTTAAACTCAGAGCTGTGTCTTCTAGGAGATTCTATCAGTACACTCAAATTGACAGCGAAGATTAACCATTTTGTATACAAACCAATCATCAAGTGTTTGATGTTCATCTTAGGAAATTTCTGTAAATTGTGTTTTATAGAAAAATAATTCCTGTATTCCACAAAAATTGAAAATTCAAAGGAAATGGACAAGTTTCTGGATAACTATCACTTACCAAAATTAAATCAAGAACAGACAAACAACTTAAATAGACCTATAACCCGAAATGAAATAGAAGCAGTCATCGAAAGCCTCCCAACGAAAAAAAGTCCAGGGCCAGATGGATTCAGTGCAGAATTCTACCAGACATTCAAGGAAGAACTAATACCACTACTCCTCAAACTGTTCCACAAGATAGAAACAGAAGGTTTATTGCCAATCTCTTTTTATGAGGCCACAATAACTTTGGTACCCAAACCTCACAAAGACACAACTAAGAAAGAAAACTACAGACCAATATCCCTGATGAACATCGATGCAAAAATACTCAATAAAATAATGGCAAACCGAATTCAAAAATACATCAGAGAAATCATCCACCATGATCAAGTAGGCTTCATACCTGGATTGCAGGGATGGTTTAACATACGAAAATCTATCAATGTGATCCACCATATAAACAAACTGAAAAAGAAAAACCATATGATTATCTCCCTAGATGCAGAAAAAGCCTTCGATAAAATTCAACACCCTTTCATGATAAAGGTATTAGAGAGGTCAGGGATAACAGGAACATACCTAAACATAATAAGAGCAATATACAGCAAACCAACTGCCAACATCAAACTGAATGGAGAGAAACTTAAGCCAATTCCTCTAAAATCAGGAACAAGACAAGGCTGTCCTCTCTCTCCATATCTCTTCAATATCGTACTAGAAGTTCTAGCTAATGCTATAAGACAACAAAAGGAGATCAAGGGCATCCAAATTGGAAAGGAAGAAGTCAAACTGTCTCTATTCGCAGATGATATGATAGTTTACATAAGCGACCCAATAAACTCTACCAGGGAACTCCTACAGCTGATAAACACCTTCAGCAAACTAGCAGGATACAAGATAAACTCAAAAAAATCAGTAGCCCTATTTTTTTCAGACGACAAAGAGGCAGAGAAAGAAATCAGAGAAACATCACCCTTTACAATAGCCACAAGCAACATAAAGTATCTTGGTGTAACGCTTACCAAACAAGTAAAAGATCTATATAATAAGAACTTTGTGACTCTAAAGAAAGAAATTAAAGAAGATACCAGAAAATGGAAAGACCTCCCATGCTCTTGGATAGGTAGGATAAACATAGTAAAAATGGCAATCTTACCAAAAGCAATCTACAGATTCAATGCAATCCCCATTAAAATCCCACCACAATTCTTCACCGACCTTGAAAGGATAATAATTAACTTTATATGGAAAAACAAAAGACCCAGGATAGCCAAAACAACCCTATACAATAAAAGAACATCAGGAGGCATCACCATTCCTGACTTTAAGCTCTACTACAGAGCTATAGTTCTGAAAACAGCCTGGTATTGGCATAAAAATAGACAGGTAGACCAATGGAATCGAATTGAAAATCCTGATATTAATCCATGCACCTATGAACACCTGATTTTCGACAAAACAGCTAAAATGATACAATGGGGCAAAGACAGCATCTTCAACAAATGGTGCTGGCACAATTGGATGAGGGTGTGTAGAAGACTGCAGATAGACCCATGTCTGTCGCCATGCACAAAACTCAAGTCCAAATGGATCAAAGACCTCAACATCAATCCAGCCACATTGAACCTCTTAGAAGAGAAAGTAGGAGGTACCCTTGAACAAATTGGTATAGGAGACCGCTTCTTGAACATAACTCCAGGGGCACAGACACTGAAAGAAACAATTAATAAATGGGACCTCTTCAAACTTAGAAGCTTCTGTAAGGCAAAGGACACAGTTGACAAGACCAAACGGCAGCCCACTGACTGGGAAAAGATTTTCACTAATCCTATATCCGACAAAGGGCTGATCTCCAAAATATACAAAGAACTCAAGAAACTAGTCAACAAAACACCAAATAACCCTATTAAAAAATGGGGTACAGAACTGAAGAAAGAATTCTCAATGGAGGAAATCAAAAAGGCTGAAAGACACTTAAGAAAATGCTCCACATCCTTAGCTATCAGGGAAATGCAAATCAAAACAACTTTGAGATACCATCTTACCCCTGCCAGAATGGCTAAAATTAGAAACACCAGTGATGACTTATGTTGGAGAGGATGTGGAGAAAGTGGAACACTCCTCCACTGCTGGTGGGAGTGCAAACTCATACAGCCATTTTGGAGATCAGTATGGCGGTTCCTCAGGAAAATGGGAATTAGTTTACCACAGGACCCGGCAATCCCCCTCTTAGGCATATACCCAAAGGATTCACATCAATGCAACAAAGACATCTGTTCAACTATGTTCATAGCAGCACTATTTGTAATAGCAAGAACCTGGAAGCAACCTAGATGCCCTTCAATTGAAGAATGGTTAATGAAGATGTGGCACATCTACACAATGGAATACTACTCTGCAGAAAAAAATAATGGTATCTTGAAATTCGCAGGCAAGTGGATGGCACTTGAAGAAACCATCCTGAATGAGGTAACCCAGTCACAAAAAGAGGAACACAGTATGTACTCACTCATATATGGATTTTAGACCTAGATCAAATGATCACCAGCCTATAATTCACATCACCAGAGGAACTAGGATACAAGTTGTATTCTAAGAGATTCATATAAAGTCCCTCACAGAACTGGGAAGGGACAAGTCCACCAGACCTCAGGTATAGTGGGGGAGGACAGCTAATGGAGAGAGAAGTAGGAGAAAATGAGAGGGAGGAGAGGAAGGCATGTGCGACTAGGAGGATTGAGCCTGGTTAGGAATGGAAAATAGGAAAGAGAGAGAGAGACAGAGACAGAGAGAGAGAACATAAAAGAGGGAGCCAATATTGGTTTGAAGATAAAGTTGAACACAAAGAAAGGTCAAAGGAACTACAAGACTGCTCCCAACTAACAATCTCAGGTTCCGTGGAAAGGCTATCATAAATGCCCTTCCCGGAGAGTGAGATCAACAACTAACTTCTCCATGGAGTCCTCAACTAATGCCTGTTGAAAACAGGAGCAAACACCCATACATAAACACTGAGTCAAACTAGAACCCAGAAGCAGATGGAGAGGACAAGACCATGCGGTAGAAGTACATAGAGACAGCTTACCTGAACAAGGAGGAGCTAAGGGCCACTAGACTGATAGCTGGGAAGCCAACAGGGGTCTGACTCGGACTCCCCTGAATATGGGTCTCAGCCAGAAGGTCTGAGCAGTCTAAGAGACCTCAGACAGTGGAGCCAGGATGTATCCCTGGTGCACAAAAGGACTTTGCAAACATATCCCCCATGGAGGGATAACTGCCTTATTCTAGAGATAGGAGAGAAGCCCTAGTCCCTACTTCACAGGACCTGTCAGATCTACATGACCCCAACTGGATGGCATTCCCCTACATATTGTATTGTGGTGGGGGGTTGGGAGGGGAGGGTGTTTAGAGTGCATGGGAGAGGGTAGAGAGGGTAAAAGGGAGGGAAGGAGGGAGGGAGGGCTTGGGGGGGAGGGAGGGAGGGAGAGGGAACTGGGATCGACATGTAAAATAATAATAATAAAAAAAAAAAAAAACGCTTTGACTCCAAAATTTAAGTTGGAGAACAAGTTACTGGGGAAAAGTATTTCTATTTTTGTTTCCACAGAAAATGAAAAGATGTGGATTCCTTCCAGACTAATGTGGTTTGATCACACCAGACCGCCTGAAACAGAGTACAAGCTGATCCTACATTCCAAACAGCTGGACAAAACAGCCCTACAGACTACAGCTAGGATATCTGAATCTTCTTCGAATCCCCCAAGACAGCGCCCCTTACCAGCAGGAAGTAGTTTGGAAAGAACGACGCCCAAATTCCCAAATATTGTGTATAAATGTTTGTTTTCATTTAATTGGACTTTGTTATATAAAATTAAATAAAAAATACTCTATAAAAAAAAAAAAAAAAAAAAAATAAATTGGAAAGTATGTATTTTTTAACAAAAAAAAAAAAAAAAAAAAAAAAAAAAAAGAAAAATAATTCCTTCTTTTGGCCACATACTAATCTCCCAGCCTCACAAATGATAGCAGGTTTGAAATGTTTCCTCATTTCATAGTGCTTCCCCACCAAAATCCTAAATTACTGTACCACTTTAAAAAGTCTGTGTGTGTGTGTGTGTGTGTGTGTGTGTGTGTGTGTGTGTGTGTGCGCGCGCGTGCGCGTGCACATGCCTGTTTCTGTGTACCCATGGAAGCCAGAAGAGAGTGTCAGATCCCTTGGAGCTGGAGTTAGCTGGTTGTGAGTTGAGTTGGGTACTAGGAATCAAACCTGGTTCTCTGCAAGAATCAGAATTGTGCTTAATTACTGAGCCATTTTTTTTATAACCCCAACTATACCTGTTTCTCATCAGGTGTCCACATAACAAGGCCAGAGATCAGAACAACAGATTCTATCAATATCCTCTGCCCTTTTCATCCTCTGAGTTTATTCTTTTGACTTTTACTCCTAGTATATGTGCCTCTGCAGTGGCTTTAGTAAACTTAGCATCATGAGCTGCTCACTCTGATGGTCATTTTAGTGAGTTAACAAATGTGGTGTGACAAAACCAGCATTGTGGAAAAAGGAGAGTTTGAACAAGTGTATTTAGGTCTAAATGTTAAACAGCTAGTTAGAAATTAGCAGATTTGAAGATTGCCATCTCTCATGACAAATTTTAGACACTGTCTCTTGTGTTCTGGTTAACGCATTAATTTTCAAGAAATGGAAAGGATAACAAAGTGCCCCTTCTTAGAATGTGAACTATAGGGAGAGGCATAATTGACTTTTCAGAAGACTTAAAATACCATATGAAAGGGAGGAAGGAACAGGGATTTGTTGATGGTCGTTCAAGCAAGGCCACTTCCTCCTGTCAAGCATGGCAATTTTATAGATTAATTTATATTTTTCCTTTATTTTATTTAAAATTCTATTTTGTTACATGAATTTAAGACAAAAGTATACAATCTGAGTTGTATCTCTGGTCTGGATGGAGATTTTAAACCACCCCAAAGGTCCTAAGATTTCCATCTGTGAATGCTTGCTGGCAAAGGAAAAAGACACATTAAAGTCTTCGGTTAAATGCTAACCCAAATGGGCCCATCAATCATATGGACAGGAAGATGGTCCTCAGGACAGATATCTGTCTAGAGACTTTAGAAAATATCACACAGCCTACATATACATATAGATTGACACAGTAGTCTTGGTACAATGAATTGAAACTCGTCTTTGAGGAGCTGACACACAGCATCTTGGATGCATTTACTTTTTTCTTGAATATCTCTTTCCTTTGATGAGTACAGGAGGAAGGTATAAGCCATTAAGTTTGGGGTGGCGACCTAAAAAAAAACCAATAATCCCACAGTTTGTCCTTGCAAACCTTTTAGGCCAGAATCTGGGGATAGCCTTGGTTCTATTGGCAGCTTTTTCCTTGCTGGAGACCAGAAATACCAGAAGTGTTTAGAAATGCTGGTCTGTGTTCTATTTTCTTGGTATTTCTTTTCTTTTTCTCCATTTACAGAGCAACTTTAATGAGAAGGGCTACCCAATAGCTATGCTTCATCAAAAAGGGCCTGATATTCCAAAAATGAGGATGGGAAAGGTACATTGACACCTTGTGAGTGGGAAAATGGAACTGACCAACTCACCATCCTCCCCCAAATTCCTCCACCCAGTGACTGCTGTAGATAGTTCTTCCTACCAGCCTGATCCCATAGCTGTGACAGCCCCAAATAAACACACAGAAGCTATGTTAATTATGAAATTGGTGGCCTTTGGCTTGGGTTTCTTATTGGCTAGCTCTGTCTTAATTATTAACCCATAACTAGTAATCTATGTATTTCCACGTGGTCTTACTGGAGAATGCCAGACCTGCAACGCCTTTGCCTGCTACATGATGACTGCTCAGTGTCTCTGCAGAGAAGAGAGTGATTTCCTGTTTGTCCCTGATTATATTCTGACTCTGCCCAGCTACATCATTTCCTGTCTTGTTAATCAGCCAGTCAGTGTTTTATTTGCTAACCAATAAGAGAAACATACAGAAGAATATTCCCCATCAAGTGACACTGTATTAGTCCCTAGAGCAAGACCCTTGGTGGAAAGCCTTTCCTAGGACCCACTCTTGCTGTACAGGAACTTGTTTCCTTTTTATTAAATTATCACATATATTCCTTTCTCAAACTCACCCTTCCATTAACTGTGAAGTTCAGTTTTCAAGTTTGTAAGACAAAGAACTAGAAAGATGCTGGTAGTCATTGTCTGAGACTCTATCCCTGCCCCCAAGTTCTGTTCACTTGAGGCAAGAAAGCCTTAGAGATGCAATTTGCTTCCTTGGAACCTCAATTTCATCGTTTAATAATGAGGAAAGCTGAAATAATCTAGTTAGCCTTCAGATATCTACGCTCTTATACTGGTGTGGGTTTCCTCTTGTGTCTCTGTGTTTTTCTGGACAGCTGGAAGTAAGAGATAGACCAGAGGGAAAGACATGTGATTTCTCACTTGCTACTAATTTCATCACTTTGGATAAAACTGTTAAGTCATTACAATGTCTTTAAAACAAAACATCAATCTTTCCAAATGATTTTATAAAAATATTTCTATTAATATGCTTTGTTTCTTTAAAGCAGAAGACACTGACTATTCTTTAAGAGTTGTGACACAGGATGCTGAGCAAACCCAAGAAAATGCTTGCATCAGAGGAGACAAGGAAATATTTTCAGTATTATGTCTATTCATGAAACCCATTAAAAACATCTTAGATATATATATATAAAAGCTAGAATCCATAGTCAACAATATAAACTCTGTAATACATAGAGAAAGAACAAGAAAATGTTTATTATAAGCAAGCACATACAGCATAAATCCATTTTTATATCAGTTCATATAAAAATTTTACAAAGATAGCATAAACTATGGCTCTCTGGAAGTGATTTAGACATTTCCATTTTGTGTTTCTCTATAATTTTCAGATTTTCAACAATAACACTGCATTACTTTAAAAATAAAAATCAGATAATAATGCTGAAGTTGAAAGCCACAAACAAAGGCACAGTCTAGTATAGTTATGTCACAAAAGCAAGGGACTGAAAGGTCCCAGCTCTGGCATCAGGAAGGAGGGAGAGGACTCACACAGACTCAGGCTTATTCTCAGCTCAAGGAAGGTGAAGCTTGTCTTGGCATAGCTATGGAGGGAAAAAATTAGGGTCAGCATGGTCAGCACAATGCTGACTTTGTGACAAACACACTGTCACTGAATTCTTTTAGAGGGACATTTTGCGCAGCTCATGCAATAGTGTGCTCTTGGGACTAGGCTTGAACTACTGATTTTGTGATTGATTGTTTTCTGAATTTTTGTTACTGTGCCATTGTTTCTATCTGCTCACCCTTAATCTCTACCTCATTTGTCACAATTATGGTCATGGACATTTCTCAGTATCTCTGTGGGTAGTGATCTTTTGGAATTTTACTTATTCATGCAGTTCTCGACCTGAATTTCGAACATTCTAAATTCGCTTATATGGTAAAGACAAACTTAGATACATTTCCTAGTCCTATCAGTCCTGCTAAATTCCCACCCAGCACTGTTCACAGGGATATTCTTTACATTTATCTTTGTCAGCCTTTCCACACACTAGCAAGCTGAGAGCAGGACTGTTTTTCCATTGCGATGACAGATTTCCTCTGAAAGCACAGAAGATATGCATCTTCTAAAGTTCTCTAATGGTATGATCTGAGATTTCCAGAGAAGATAAATCTGAAATTATGATTTTGAACTAAAATTGACAAGCTACTAGAAGTCTACTCATAGTTACTAAACTAAAGCATTATGTAATTATGCACTAAAATTTAAGTGCTTTACAGTTTATCTCATATAACACACGGTGGTATCTTTTAGGTAGACCTGTTCTGGAGTTATGGACAGCTAAATAACTTACTGAGGTTCACCCAGTTAGTAAATAGTGAAAGCAGTACTTGGATCAAAATTCTTTATCATCCAACTCACACTCTTGTCTTTGATACTATGTGATACTATGTTACTTCTCAATAGTGACATAAAAGTGTGCTAAAGAATCAACCATGGATAGGGCACATTAACTTCCACATGCTAATTCTCAGTGGCTGGATACATCAAGGCTTTCATCTGCATTAAAATAAAGCATTTGCTAGTCTTTAGGGCCTGGATACCATCTAACATATCTACACATTGCCTTTCCTTATGGTGTAGTCATTCAGAAAAAGAGTGAACACTCTAGAGTTTTCTTATATATGAACACTAACCTACAGGATCAGGGGCCCATGCCTACCACCTCACTTTACCTGAATTACTTTTTTCTTTCAAATGTAATAATAGGATGTATTCTGAGAAAGCATTGTTAGATCATTTCACTATTGGGTAAACATCACAAATTGTACTTACACAGATTGCATTGAACCCTCATTTCCAATCACAATCATTAAAGTTTTTCCATAGCTGATGTAGCTACCCCCTCAAAATTTTGTTTGTCCCATTTCCTTCAATGAAGTGAATCCTTTAACAGCTCCTCTTCCTTTTTCCTTTCTCTTTAAAATAGTCCTTACGTTGAAGTAGGGTGGGTCTGGAAGTGAGCAATAACTGTTACTGTTTTTATAGTCACTTATCACTTTTAATTTTGTTTCCAGCTCAATCACCCTACAGGGACTCTTACTGGCAATACTAGTAGAAACCACATTAAATAAAACAATACTTTGTAAAATAGAAAATGATGTAATCTAGAAACAAAGGAAGGATACAGGCCATTGCCTATCTAGGGCATGGACACATAATGCATGTATGTATGAAGACACAACCACAGTGGGGTTTAAGCTTAAACATATGTATTTGGATCAAAATAAGTTTATATTCCATACTCCTAGTCTGCCAAAATGTATATTTCAATTTGACATAAAATGTATTAATTGCGTTCTAACAGCCCCCAAAGTCTTGATTCATTCTAGCATCAATTCTCTAACTGAAAATCTTACCCATATTAAGTAGACTTGAAATTCTAGGTACAATTTATTATGAAGACAAATTTCATTGCTGCTGTAAACCTATGAAATCAGGCACATTATGTGCTTCCCAAATAACCATGTGGCACCATATAAAGTGCCAGAAGGGCGATATTGGAAAAAAGAAAGGAGTGACAGATCCAAACAAATACAACGTTAGGGAAGAATCCAAGTAGGTGGTAACGGTCAGACCTTTCTTTCTGGCTTGCTGCTATATGCACTGAACTTACTGGGTGGTAGGATTATCAAAACTGATTGACAGGGCAGTCTTGCCCCTTATTCTTAATGTATTGCATGGTGGCATACACAAATTGTAATGACTCCATGGTTTGAAACATAGGAGGTAGAATTAGTGCTGCTGGGTTTAGGGTAGTATGTGGTTCTGAGTCTATTAAAATGACCATTTAATTGGTCATTCACAGTTTGGAAGGAGAATACCTGTTCACAACAGGATACCTCTTTCTGTCTTGTGAAGTCTAGAAATATGAAAGTATTTTTTCATTTTCCATATTTTAATCTAATTCCACTTCATTTGGCAATGGGGCATAATCCAATATCTCTTCTGGGCTTCTGAGATGCTTGCTTGATTAAACTTGTGGTTCACATGCCTACTTGATGGCTATTCTTGGTTGTCCACTTGACTACTGGAATTAACTAAATATGGAACTAACTAAAACCCAAGTGGCTATGTACATCTGTGAATGTTTTTTAATTAAATCATATGAAGTGGGAAGACACACTTTTAATCCACATCTTTGATGTGGGAGACCTGCTTTTAATCTGGGCCACACCTTCTGCTGGCAGTTTATGTAAAGGACATAACAGAATAAAGCTTGCTCTCTCTCTCTCTCTTTGCATGCTTGCTTTCACTCTCTCTGGCAAGTCCGTTCCTTCAGTGGTATTAGAACTTACTTATTCTGGATTTCAGTGTGTATTGAAAACTGGCTGAGACATCTACACTTGTGGACTGAACAACTACTGGATTCTTGGCTGAACCACAGCTTATAAGCCATTCTATATATTTCATGTTTCATACATATATTTCATATAACACACACATACATATACATATACATACATACATACATACATACATACATACATACATACATTCCTGCTCCTTTAGAGTAAGTACCTTGACTAATACATGTATACAAAGTACCTATCAAATGGTCATTCAGCTATACAACCTAGTCTTTTCTCAGAATAACTTTTCTTATTCCTGGCAGTACAAGTAGGCTGAGAGTTTGCAAAGTCAACAATTCTGATTCTTTGTTTTTCTTAATAACTCCTTAATTTATATCTTTCTTCTCATATTTTACTATAGATTGCAAGAGTAACTTAGGCTGCTGTTTCAGTGCCTTTCTTAGAACTCTCCTTAGCCCAGTGTCCAGTTTTGGTTTTGCCTACTACCAGGCACTGGGAGATGGGCACAGTTCAGTAGAGCTTCTTGACATTTTTACAGTATTGTTTATTCTCAATGTTCTTCTTGTGTTTCTCATGTCTGTCTGAGACTCACCATGATGGCCCTTTTCATTCATATTTTTATCCAATCTGCAAATGATTAATGATATATTGTCTGAGATTACAGAGGTTTCTTCCTGGGCCTTTAGCGGAGTCCCTAATGTCCACATTTCTACTTACGCTGTCTTCAAGGTAAACTGAACTTTGCTTAGTGCAGACCTCAGCATTTTTACAGGTTTTACTCAGGATTCAGTTCCAAACCATGCATCTGGGTGTTTGGTAAAGTGGACTCTGATTCTTATTTAAAGTCATTATAGCTCTGAGTGGGAAACAACAAAAGATACTAAAGAGTGTGTGATGAAGAATAAAAGTCAGTTCTGGAGGAGGCATTCTTGTATCAAGGTCCACGAGGGGCCAGTTTCTGGTATAAGTTTTATTCCTGGCTTTTAGACAACAAATAGTATAGGAGACATGATTACTTACCCCTTGGGGAAACAAAAGTTGTTAGAACAAACATATTCATACTACATTGTTTAATTGTACTTAAGAATGTATCGTAGGCAAGAATGTAGATTAAGTTGACCATAGCTTTTGACATAACTATACTGAGGTACACACTGAAAGTATACTGTATCAATATTTGCCAAAGGCAACTATGTTAGTGAAATATTGGAGACTTAGGTCCTCAAAATATATGTATGTTTTTATATATATGTTTACACACACACTCACACACAATGTATTCATATTCACATATATATATGTGACAGTGACAGAAATTTGAGCTCTGTGGTTGATTCTTTCATAGTTCAGAGTCCCAAATACAGTACAAAGAACCTTGAATGGTTGTTGTATTTTCTAGCAGGCACACACTTCCCTTTATAATGAACACATTCTGATTTTTCACTGACTTACTGGCATCTTCAAGGTTGGGTGAGACCCATAGCTTGTGATTGTGCAGTTCAGTATTGTTTTTCTAAGAGAAATTCAGGGTGAATACCTGACAACTTTTTGCCTTTCTTGCTCATTTAATTTCCTCTGGTTTAGAATGAATCATCATGGAAAAAGACTTCGATAAAATCCATTTTATTAAAAATCGCCTCAAAGGTCAATGTTCATTGAAAATTACTCCTGGCATTGGCCTTTACGGTTATGTGGAGGTTAAGATTTGCTGCTCAGAACCAATAGAGGCCTCACATCACCACCTGCTATCCCAGAGGGCTGGGGAAAGTGAAACCCAGGCCATGAGCTAGAAAGGATTGCTTAGCTGCTTGAATGTTCTGGTTTCTGGCAGTGGTCCTAACCACATATTTTCTTCACAGTTTCTGGAGGTGGCTGTGGCCCAGATAGCAAGGATGACAGGGTCTAGTTGTCCCCATTGCTTAATTAAAATGTTGAACTTTTGAAAAGTTGTTTGAGGGCTCCTGCCTTTTATCCAGATTTTGGTTAATAGGAAATTTTCATCAAATTACTGTGAATGTGAACATTCTTTTTTAATCAGATTTTTTAAAACAAGAATATCCCTGAGTTCATTTTGTGTTGGCCAACTACTCCTGGGCATGATGCCTAGCCCTAAGTGTGGTTAATATACTCAATGAAGCTCAAACTAAAATTTTCTTTGCCAGCAGGTATCAATTGCATACAACTTCTTGATTACAGATAGGAGTCAATGTTCATTTTCCCCTTTTCAGTGTTGGAACATCACCTGGCTTGAACCTGTGCAGGACCTGTGAGTTGATATGTTTATCAACCCAGTTGCTCCTAGAAGACCTTGTTTCCTTGGGGTCATCCATTTGCATTGGGATCCTACAATCCTTCTGCTTCCTCATCTACATAGCTTGCTGAGACTTGTAGGGAGGGGTTTTATGAAGATGTCCCATTTAGGACTGAGTGCTCCAAAGTCACTCACTTATTGCATTGTCCAGTTGTGGTTAAAGTAGTTATCTCATTATTATTTATCAATAAAAAGTATCTGGAGTCAGATATTGCGGTAAGACCCTGAAAGATCAGAGATGCAGACGAGCAGCTACCAGTCGCCTCCTACCTCTTCTGTTTGGTTCTTCAAAAGGGCCCAGGTGCTTTCTCAGCCCTACCTTATTACTTCCTGTCTCCTCTGTGTCTATAGTCCTCCAAATATCTATGGTTAATTTTGGTTAGCTAGTGGCTAGCTTACTCTCTGACTCCAAGCAAGTTTTATTTGTCAGAACACAATGAAAATATCACAAACCTGTAGATCTTTGTTTTAGTTCACATCTACTGTAAAAATTAGCTTCTCTGATGATGGACAAGTAAGGTATTGATATATGAGTGCAGAAGAATTTTGTCAGGTATCCTTTAGCTTCAGAACAATAGTATTTGGTTTTCCCCTAGGCCTATGGCATATCCAGTCACAGGATTTTGGTAACTCTTGCAGTGTCTGGGATGAGTTCTAGCTCATGGACAAGGCTTTAAATCCAACCAGACAGTAGTTGGTTACTCCCACAAAGTTTGTACCACTACTGCTTAGCATATCTTACAGGCAGGTTGTAGGTTTCAGGATTTGCAGTTGGGTTGACGATTGCTTTTGTCTTCTGATATTGTGCAGAGTATCTCACTTTCAGTACCATGGACTTTTGTCAGTAGGTGTGAAGCATCAAGTTAGGTGCTATCCCAACTTCTCTGTGTGTGATGAGATATGTACGTGTTTACTTTAGCAACAGGGCCTTCCTATCAGTTTATGGTGATATCCTCGGGGATAACTGGTAATGGGGGAGAACATGTACAAATGGGCCTTTTTGGCAACAAAATATAACCCACTCCTGGCACCAGAGGTTTTACTTGGTGTTATAAGAAATCTAGTTGAGACATTCTCTCCCCTATTACTGGTGACTTCATTTAGATTCCTTTCATATATGTATAAAATTTAGGATCTTTTACAATAACTGGTCTTCATATGTCCCATCAAATGGCCCTTAGTGTTAGTTGTCCCTCCTCATATTCCTTCCCTTACACCTATCTTCCATCCCCCTCCCCATGTAATCCTCCCACTCTTGTCTCCCCTATTTCTTAATAATAGCATATTCTGTTTTGAAAATTTAATTCATTTATTTTATATCCCAACTGAAGTTTTCCCTCTCTACTGAAAATTGCTCTATATTAGGGTATACCTAGACTAAATGTTTACGTACCTAGCCTCCTGTTGAAGGGTATGTGTATTATTTGTTCTTTGCCTTGGTCTTACTATCATTCCCCCCTCCCAATTTTTAACTTAATTACTGTTGCTGTTGATATTGATTTGTACATGTAGCCAACATTATTATAGAATAAGAACTGGCAGTGGAATTATAATGTAAAAGCTATATTCACTTTCAGTTTAAGTAACTCCAAATTTTCAACAGGACAGTAAAAATGATGGCAACAATAACTCTCTCACAAACATGCTTTCTGCATATTATCTCTAGCATGTGACCATATTTTCTGCATTTTTTGTTTAGGCCATTAAGATAATGTACCTATTTTTAAAGTTTGCTGTCTGTGAGTTTGGGTTTTATTTTTTTTTTCAGGTTTATTAGCAAGCTGGTTTTCTTTTGTTGATTATGTGTTAGGATTAGTTTGTATTTTTTAAAATTAGAGTTTTATTTTGCAGAACTCATGTGTGAGTATTGTTATTTACTGCTTTCTTAACATAAAATTTGTAAAATTGTTTACATGTTCTATTTTTTTATAGTCATTGTTCCTCCTTTCCTTTTGCTTCATAGACATTTTATTTTAAATACTCTTTTATTGTGTTTATTTGTTTATTTATTGCTTGAATGTGTTTGCTTGTCATGATGGGTGCATATATTGGGGTCAAGGACACCTCAAAGAGGTCAGTTCTCTCCTTCTATCACATGGGTCCTGCATCAGGAACACATACCTTCATGTTTGCAGTAAGTATCTTTCCCACTGAGCTGTCTCACAGCCTAGAGCAAAAATTTTAAAATTTAATATAATAGCATTTGCCAATATTTTATTTATGGTTTTTTTTCTGGGTCTTGTTTAAGAAATCTGTCTATTTGTAGTTCTTCCTTTCATCTCCTTACTATTTGGAACTTTTTATTTTTATTTTTTAATGTGTAATGCTGTCTTCTTTCTGAAGTCTCTTAAAACACTGTACACCATGTATTACTACATTTTTCTTCTACTAAAATGATAAAACTTCCCTAATACTGTTTCTCAACAAATCATCCTACTCTTATTGATTTGTAATATTATATTTCCACATATAACTATCTAACTATTTTTTAATGTTTTGAGGGAAGTAGCTATTGTGCTTTGAATAATTCATATTTCTCCCAAAATTCATGCTTCAAAAGAATTCCTCAAGAAATGCATGAAGAGGTGTGGCCTTTAGAAGTGGACTAGATCACCCAGTGGTCCTTACAGAAGAGTGGCAGCAGGTGCCATCTTTCCAGCAGAGAGACCCTACCAGGCACCAAATCTGGCAATGCCTCAATCATCGACTTCACTGCTTCTGAATGGTGAAATATGGATGTGTGCTGCTTGTAAATTACCCTGTCTAGGGCATTTTATTATAGCAGCCCATGCCAGAAAAGATCATATCTTGTAAGGAAAGTTCCATTTCATTATGAGCTTTCTTTAGAGCTATCTTACCTAATCTTGGCTCTTTATTCATTATATATTTCAACTAGTCAAGTCCCCAAAATTCCTTCATTGAAATTTGGTCACAGTTTTAATTAATTTAGAGATAAACTGGGGAAAGTAATTATGCCATCTTTGTATTTAAGGTTTTTAATAAATGTAACTCTTTATACGTGTTTCTGTCATCTCAATCTAACTGCATATCCATTTCTGTTGGTATATGCATACCTCTGTAATTTTATGGACACTTTCAAGGATGTATCCATATTAATACCATTACAGATTTTAGTTTTCAGCCAGAAATTGTATGCTAT
The DNA here is from genome assembly GCF_943737965.1 of Phodopus roborovskii. Lineage (NCBI taxonomy): Eukaryota > Metazoa > Chordata > Mammalia > Rodentia > Cricetidae > Phodopus > Phodopus roborovskii. The sequence continues at coordinate 6,332,919 of NW_026126547.1, forward strand.
TTTAAAATTAAATTTCTAAACATATTAAAGTATTCCAAATTCCTTGGGTTTTGGATTACTATTGTGAAAAAATTATATTTTATAATTTGATTTTTGTTTTAAAAAATTCTGTCTATAGGAATATTACCAAGTATTGTATGCTGATCTCATTTCTAAGCATCCCATAATTTTTGTAAATGTGCTTTTAGTAGATTAATTGCTGATTGTTCAGAAGATGTTATGTTATTTCAAGTGTATATTTCTTATAAAAGTGATTCTTTGTCTTTTCCTCTTCTCATATGTATGTTGTCTGAGATGTGAATGTTAGTGTACATAAGCATTTTTATGTGCAGAGGTGTGTGTGTGTGTGTGTGTGTGTGTGTGTGTGTGTGTGCATGTGTAGGCTAAAGGTAGATAGTAGGAATTTTCTATGATTTCTTTCCACCTTATTCACTAAGGCATGGTCTGCCAGTCAAACCTTTATCTCCTCCAAATGGCTAGTCTTGTTTACCAATTTGTTTCTGTCTCTGAGGCCACAATTATGGGGGGTGGCGGTGTCACACCCACCTGGCATTTCTGTGAGTTTTGGTGAATCAGTTCTCTGGCCTTTTTGTTTACTTAGAAAACACTTTTATCACTTAGCCATCTTGATTCCTAGTCCAGTTTGATTTACTCTATCCTCTTTTCCCTCTTATTTTTTTGAGATAGGGTCTCATGGATTAGGCTGGACTCAAACTTGGACATTTGAACCTCCTGCCTCCACTTCTGAAGTGCTGAGATGACAGACTGTGAGCTTCATGTTTGCTCAGCAAGTGCTGTACCAATGGATCCATCTCCCTAGCTCTTTTTCCTCCTCATTTTTTTAAGGGAAAAACATCCTCTAATGTTTGAATCTCTGGTGCAGTGTCGAGCAGGACTGTTGAGAATTTGTACCTTTCCCTTGTTTTGTTTCTAAATTTAATACCCATATTTCACTATTAGATGTAGTGTTCTCCAGATTCTGTCGTGCTGCAATTTAGCAGCCTGTGAAAACCACGTTTACTTCCAGCTTGCTAAGTGCAGTTTTAATCACAAATAACATTTGCTTTTTACCATTTTTGTGTCATTTGAAATAGATTTCTCTTCTTTGATCTGCAAATATAGAACATGATGGAAATTGATTTTGGATGTGGAAGCCTCTGTGTTCTTCAGGGATGTGCTCCTTCAGTCAGCATACACTGTGGAAAGGGATATCTTGGTATTTTTATTTAATGAGATTTCTTGCAGTATTCTATTCCAGTTCAGGTATCAAGTTCCCAGTGCCAAATAAATGCCAAGCCCTTGTCATCATTTTTCAAGTCTCATACTCCATTTTGTATAGGAAAGGAATGCTTCCTTAATTCTTTGTGTGTATTTAGCTGAATGTTTAGTCTATACAAAAATACCTCTGAATATTATTTCAACTTAATTAATTTATTAATTATTACATTGTTTTGTCTGTTCTTGTGAAGTTATATTAATTCATATTTTTATGACACTTTCCATCAGGATGAAATTTGAATATATTAACAGTATGTATGGATGGCTATAAGAATTTATTGTCTATAAGACACTGGTTCTTTGCACATTATTTCTCCAGTTCAATGTAAAGCATTTATCTATTTGACTTCTTTCTGGGTCTTCCCCATATCTCTGAGATGAAAATTGCTATTTCTGATTTTAGATGGAGAATGAAGGCAAAGATGTGTTAATTCCCCTTTCAAGCCCCTTAATGTTAAGACCAGAGTGGAGAGGATTCAAGCTCTGTCTAGGCGTTTCCTGACAGTCTTTTCAACTAGTGATGTGCTTTTGACAGTAATGTCCCTCTCATTCTTGTTTCTTCTCATCATTCTCCATCATTTTGGCCTGACAATTGATTTTATTTGAATGTTCTAAACTGTGTGCAGGTCACTACTCGGCATCTCTCCCATCCCCCTTATAAGCACTTTACTGGGACTGTTGAGTTGAATAAATAGGGCTGGTTTATTCTGGGGCTTAGTGGATCTGAAATGCATTCATTGGTTTTATAGTGATGACCTCACCTCCAAGAGAAACATTGTAAACAGGGGAACTATCTGAGGGGATCCTGCTATCTCATGCATTCAAATGAAGTAATTCAAGCCTAGTTCTCCTAGGAATCTTTACTCCTTGATGAGATTATATTTGCATTAATGCTGCTATGAAATTCAAATGTTTAGGCCAGTACAGGGGTGTTGGAAGGGTAATGAGATGGATTAAGGAAAGAAACATTTAGAATGATCAGGTAAATCTCTTAATGAGCTGTCTTTGATGGTAAAATTAGGAGAGAAAAGACAACGTGGACTGAATAAATAAAGGTCCTGCAGATGGGAAACAAAGATCTTGTGCCTAATTCAAGGTTATATGATCCATCAAAACTTTCTTTGCTTCTGAGATTATTTCAATGTTCATATGTTTATAATTCTATCTACACACAAGTGAAGCTGCTTAGTTTATTAAAATGCAAGAGTGCCTACAATGTCATAGATGCTTTATCATGTAATTTAATTTCATAATCATGACTTCCTACATGAACATTAAGCGTTATCATGTCTAATACTTTGTTTTTAATTGCTTGTTTAATTGCCTGTTTTCTTAATTAGAATCTAAGTTCTATGAGGCAGAAACAGGGCCTTTCTTATAGGGCATCTCTGGAGTATTGGCATTTAGCAGGTTTTGAGATAAGAGTGTTAATCAGTGTTCTATTATTACGGTAAATACCAGAGAGAAATAACTTACAAGGAGAAAAGAGTTATTGGCTCACAGTTTTTGAGGTTCTGGTCAATAATTTATATAGTCTGAATCAGGGATGAGAGCACAACATGGCAGGAGTATATGGTGAATCAAATACAGCTAAATAATGAGCCAGAGAGCAAAGAAAAAGAAGAATGAGGTAGGGGCTCAAAATCTCTTTCAAGGAGTGCTCCCAAGACTAGAACCTCCCACAAGTTTCCTCTGAAAGGTCTCAATAGCACCTTAGGACTAAGTCGTTAACATGCAGGGCATTGGAAGACATTGAATTTCCAAGCTAGTAAGCAGACACTTAATATTAAATGTGTTGAAGGAACGAGTGCCTCACTTCAGAACTCATGCTGTGCTCTTGTGAAACCCTGAACATCAGGCAGCTTCATACTATTGCATCTGTTTAGCAACTTACTTTGTCTTCCTATATAGTCCAATAGGTAGGATAATAATTGAGTCCAATAGTATTTATTTCGTTTATGATTGAACCCTTGATGATATCTGCTGTCTTTGAATGTTAATACCTTCTTGTCTTTATTTCTAGTTCTTAGTACCTGCCAAGTCCATGAAAGGTCAATGCTGATACTACAAAGAAGGAAAGCAAGGAAGCAAGGCATGTCTAGAATATGTTCCTGCATCTGCTAGGTACCACAACTGGAAGGTACTTAATACTTCATCTTACCCAGGCAGTATAACATACCTTTTCAATGAGTCACTCTTCTTATTAGTATCTGGCCTCTGATTTATATGTATATGATGCATATGTATGTATGTATGTATATAAATATATGTGTGTATACAATACATACATGTATGTATATGAATTTAATTTTTACATAATTTTGAAACCTGTTCTGTGTCATGGGTCTATATTACCTTCTGTGATATTTATGTTTGCTCTCTCATATTCTCTTATAAACAAACAGTTCATAAGTTTTCTCAAATAAATCTTGGGGTCCAATCCTTTGTATTTAAGACTTTGCAAAGCAAAGGGAGATAATCTTTCATCATCTTGTGTGGATGTATGAGGGGTAGTTATTGCCACACAGTAAAGGGTACTTTCTCAAGGCATCCTGAACATTGCAGAGCAGCAGTATTCCGACAAACATAATAAGGTTTTCATATGCTTTAGACATTAGGGACAAGAAGTCTTGCATCTTTTATTGTCATGTTTATTGGTGAATTTCGAATACTGAAGAAATAAAGTCACCTACTTCAAAACTTAATCTTTCAGAAAAGTATATGTTTCTTTTACATCTGAATAATTGCAACAGTTACAGAAATGTATTTGTTCTACATGCTGTAGGTGGCTATCATAAAATAGCCTCAGGATAGACATTCAGGAGAACAATAATAATCTAAGAATTCTCATTCTAACCTACAATAGGAAATCGTCTTACATACATACTGATCACTCACTGTAACTGACTTCACTTTTGAATGTCACCCCTATGTGTCTGACAGTGGCAGACCAAAAGACTGTCTTCCCGTTGTTTTTGTCCTTGTTGTTTTTTCATCTCAGTGAGCAGAGTGTATAAAGAACAGACATTCAGGCTTTTCTCGGCAGAGACTTTCAGCTGTGGCATCTGATCTTGGGATGAGGAGCTCTCCCTGAAGCACACTGCTTGCTCTCCCTCTCTGCTTGTCACCTAGCATTGAGACACTGCAGGATACAGAATAATGTGCTATGTATTGAATTGTGGCCACCTGTAAAGTATATGGTGATGTCTTATCCCATTCCCTAGCAACTATAAATATGACTGACCTTATGTGCAATTAGGGTCTTTACAGAGGAGACAAAGTGAAATGAGATTAAGGAGGGACCTTAATTCAATAAGGCTTGTGTTCTCATAAATGAAATTTAAACATAAAGATGTACAGGAGAATTGATGTGGGGCAAAAAGACTGACTCTGAAAGTCAAAGGAGTCTGGGAGCAGATTTTACCCTAATAAACATGAGAAGATGCTAATTCTGCTAACACTGTGATCTCCAGTTTATTCCCAGACATGAAAGATGATGCATTCCTGTTGTGGTACTTGTTATGGCATGCTGAATAAACTAAGATGGGAATGCATTGAAGATGTACCTTTCAGTGATGTTGGATGGTGATTTTCAAGTTTATTCTGGTCATCTTCTGCATCTGTCTCCTAACTTTTCACAATATAGTGATGATATGCTTTGACTGAATCAATATGGTCTTGTCAGCTGTATAGGTTCTCCATTATGTGGCAACAAATCACCCTAACATAAGTCAGAGAGCAACAAATGTGTCTCACCCAGCTTTTGAGGATCAGGCATCCCATAGCAGCTTTATTTGATTGGATCTTGCTTAGGTTGGCTCAGTAGGCTGTAGTAAAAGCTGGCCACAATGGAAGACCATCCTCCAAGTTCATGTATATGGTTATTGGTAGGAGACAACAATGTTTTAAATGGTAGGTCTCTCCTTACAGTGTTTCAGAGAGTATCCAGGAAAGCAAGGGAGTACCCAGGATGGAAAGGTACAATGTCTTTTGTAACTTATGATTGTTAAATAGTCAACTTCTGCCATCATATATTTGTAGGAAGAGGTCACTTATGATTTGATTATCAGGGGGACTCTCCCTGATGTTGGCTATTATGAGAGGACAAACACATTTTTTTGTGACACAACTTTATTTTGCCTAAAATTTATCACCTTTAAAAAATTGGACTCTGTTTATTTTGCCTTTGCCTCTAATGAAACAGGACTATGTTAGCTACTAGATACCCAACATCAATCTATATTTACTGGAAAATTCTTTTTGATATTTAATATTTAATGAAAACAAAACAAACACTTCTTTTTTAACATATATTTTTTATTTTTTCTTATTTTACATATCGATCCCAGTTCCCTCTTCCTTCCTCCCATACCCCCTGATCCCCCTCCGGTCCCATTCCCTCCCTCTCCCCACTCCACATGTAGGGTGATGTCTTCCAGGAGGGATCATCAAAATCTGTCAAGTCTTTTGGAGTAGGATCTAGGCCCTCCCTTCTGCCTCTAGGCTAAGGGAGTATCCCTCCATGGGGAATGTGCTCCCAAAGTCCTTTGGTGTACCACGGATACATCCTGGTTCCACTGTCAGAGGTCCCTTAGACTGCCCAGGCCTTCGAAGTGAGACCCATGTTCAGGGGGTCTGAGTCAGTCCAATTCTGGTTTCCCAGCTATCATTCTGGGGCCCCTTGTTCAGCTGTTTTGTCGGTTTCTGTAGCCTGGTCTTGACCCCTTTTCTTTTCACTCCTCCCTCTCTGCAACTGGATTCCAGGATTTCGGCTCAGTGTTTAGCTGCGGGTGTCTGCTTCTGTTTCCATCAGCTGCTAGATGAGGGCTCTATGAGTTATCAATCTCATTATCAGGGAAGGGCATTTAAGGTAGCCTTTCCACTGTTGCTCAGATTGTTAGTTGGGGTCATCTGGACATTTTTATGGGGCTGGTCTTCTCTTTAAACTTTTAGGGCTCCTTCTATTATGGTATCTCTGTTTGTCCCCTGACTCAATCTTCCTGGTCCCACATATTCTCCTCCCCTTCTCTTTCTCCTAATTTCCTCTCCACTCACTTCCCCCCACCACTCCAAATATGCTCAGGAGATCTTGCCCCTTTCCCCTTCTGTGAGGGACCTAGTTTGAAACTCTTAGGTTCATCCTTGTATCCTAGTTTCTCTGGCCATATGAATTATAGGCTGGTGATCCTTTGCTATATGTCTAAAATCCATGTATAAGTGAGTACATACCATGTTCCTTTTTAGTGACTGGGTTAACTCACCCAGGATGGTTTCTTCAAGTTCCATCCATTTCCTGCGAATTTCAAGATTCCATTGTTTTTTTACTGCAGAGTCTTATTTCATTGCATAAGTGTGCCTCATCTTCTTTATCCATTCTTCAGATGAGGGGTATCTAAGTTGCTTCCAGGTTCTTGCTATTACAAATAATGCTGCTATGAACGTAGTTGAAGAGATGTCTTTGTTGCATGGATGTAGATCATTTGGGTATATGCCTAAGAGTGGCATTGCCAGGTCCTGTGGTAGACTGATTCCTATTTTCCTGAGAAACCAGCATATTGATCTCCAAAATGGCTGTACAAGTTTGCACTCCTACCAGCAGTGGAGGAGTGTTTCCCTTTCTCCATATCCTCTCCAGAATAAGTTGTCATGGGTGTTTCTAATTTTAGCCATTCTGGCAGGAGTAAGATGGTATCTCAGAGTTGTTTTGATTTGCATTTCCATAATAGCTAAGGGTGTTGAGCCCTTTCTTAAGTAATCAGCCTTTTGATTTCCTCTATTGAGAATTCTCTCTTCAGATCTGTACCCCATTTTTTAATAGGGTTATTTGGTGTTTTGTTGACTAGTTTCTTGAGTTCTTTGTATATTTTGGAGATCACCTCTCTGTCAGATGTGGGGTTGGTGAAGATCTTTTCCCAGTCTGTGGGCTGCCCTTTTTTCTTGTCAACTGTGTCCTTTGCCTTACAGAAGCTTCTCAATTTCAGGAGGTCCCATTTATTAATTGTCGATTTCAGTGTCTGTGCTACTGGTGTTATGCTCAGGAAGTGGGCTCCTGTACCAATTTGTTCAATGGTACCTCCCACTTTCTCCTCTAAGAGTTTCAGTGTGACTGGATTCATGTTGAGGTCATTGATGTACTTAAGTTATGTGCATGGTGATAGACATGGGTCTATCTGTAGTCTTCTACACACCATCATCCAGTTGTGCCTGCACCATTTGTTGAAAATGCTTTCATCCTTCCATTGTATAATTTTAGCTTTTTTTTTCAAAAATCAGGAGTTTGCAGGTGTGTGGGTTAATATCAGGATTTTCGATTTGATTCCATTGGTCCACCTGTCTATTTTTGTGCCAGTACTGAGCTGTTTTCAGGACTATAGCTCTATACTAGAGTTGGGGATGGTGATGCCTTCTGAAATTCCTTTATTGTACAGGGTTGTTTTGGCTATCCTGGGCCTTTTGTAGAAAACACTTTTAGCCATGGAAAATGGCTCAGTGGATAAAGTTCTTACTAAACAAGCATGAGAACCCAGCTCCAAATGCCTACAACTTTGATATCTATAGTCCCATGTTTCTACTGTGAAATAGGAGGGAGTAGCTAGGTAAACCTAGATGCTCACTGACCAGAAAGACTGACATAAGCAGCTGCAAATAGCAAGATGCTCAGTATCAAGGAAGAGAGAAATCAAGGATCCACACCTGAAATTATCTTCTTTCTTCCACACATATGTCCTGGCGATTGGTGGCCAGAGTTAGATACATGTACATATACATACACACAAAGACACAGGCATCATACATGGGTGGCTGGATTCATACACATGCATGCATATATATACACACACACACACACACACACACACACACCCTCATACATACACACATATACCTATGTGTGTGTGTGTGAGAGAGAGAGTGTGTGTGTATAAATATTCAGAAAACATACACACAAATGCACATACCAATAAATAAAAACAATAACAACATAGCAGTCCTCTATAATTCTTTTTTTCAGAAAGTAAAAGAAATGGCATATAAAACACCCCTCTCCATCACCTCACTGTTTACTTTCCATTTCTGAGCTTTTCTGTTTAAGCGCCCCCCCCCCCTTGGGCTTGAGCACTCCCTTGGGACCATTAACTCTTTGAAGTTGAGAAGGTGGCTGAAGAGGGTTGTTCCTCTGCAAAACAACCTTACCCCAGATGCATTTGATGTGTTTTGTTTGCTCTACTGCTTGCCAGCAAGCAAAGGGCACCTGCATTGTGGGGCCCATGCTGGTGCCTTCCCTTGAGTCTTCTCTGTTATGGTTATAACCAATAGCTCGGTCCCTTCAGTTCAAAATACAGAAACAAGTTTACATTGCTGGGGATGCCCAAAAGCTGGGGCATGAACTCCACAGCCAAAACCAGCTATTTAGTTAATGTCCAATAATGGCCAAAGTCAGTCATCTTTTTCCATTGACTGGAAAATAGCAGGTCCTGTTTAAACAAAGCTAAATATTTACTCCTTTGTCTCAGGTTGTTGGCAAAGGTCATGTATTAGGAGAATGGTTTTCTATCATTGGTCTGGAGTTTGAAACTTGTTTTAGAGTCAGGATTGCCAAGTAGCTTCACAAAATTACTTCATTTGTTTTAGAAGGATTATAGAAGACTTAGAATCAACTCTGAATGTGCAGGCTGTGGGCTCTGTGTTTCTTATTTTCAGAGAGCATCAGTAAGGCCCTTAAATGCTGTCTCCGGCTCTGTGTAGCAATGCCACCCCTTCCCCCATGTCACAGTTACCATTCTGACAGCAAGATAGATTTTTTTTAGATGCACTTATGCGTTCATTCCAATTTGAAAATTACCCTAAAACCAGTTATCGTGTGGGTCTGCTTTCTTCTGCTGACGATAATTGGTCAGGATAAATGTATGAATATAGCTGCCTTTTCTATACTGTCTAGGCTTTGTTATGTAAAGGGAAACCATTGTTGCAAAGAAAAATTTGTGATGCCATAGGGCATTTCCACAAGTTTAGCAGGAGGTGTGATGAAGTTTTCTCTACTAGGTGTTTTGGGGTAGAGATAATTCAAGACCTCTCAAACAGAGCCTAGCTGCCTCCCCGGGAGTGGAGAGACCTGAAGCATGTATTCAGGTTGAGGACATCAGGCCATGCATGACCAATATGTAATTAACCATTTATTTCACTTAATATAAAAACAAGTTTGGAGGTAAATTGTCTCTGCCTAATACTGAGGTTGGCTTGGATAAAGCTACCACTTAACAAGAGAAGCAGGGACCACGCTGGGCTAGAAAAGAAAATGGGCTCAGAAGCCTGGCTTCAGCTCCCTTGAGCATGGTCCTCTTTCCTGAGTTCTCATGAAAGCAAATCATTTCCACCTGTTTTGAGTGTCAAGCACGCTAACATCCAATTTGCCTCCTGAAAGCTGCAATAGAATAGTGCTCTCTGTGAATGAACTAGGGCATTCAATGTCCAAATGTTTTTGAATTTTTTTACTTTAATAATGGATAAACGGTGTATAACAGAAGAAGAAAGAACCAGACTGGCATGGTGGTGCATCTGTAATCTCAACATGTGAGAAGCTGAGAGGATTATAAATTTAAGAGCTTTCAAGTAAAAGATACATTGACAAAGGGGTTTATGGGGTGACTCACTGTGTTACACTGCATCTTCCATTATGATACTTTTAAGTTTCCCCCCATTTATTCTCTTAAATTTTATTTGTGGTGTGTGCAGGGGCCGAGAGTGGATGTGAAGAGGCAAGGAAATGAATGGGATCAAAATACATAATGTAAAAAGACACATATTATAATAATAATAGTAGTAGTCTGGACTTTAGAGTGAGACCATGTGTATAATCAGGTGGTTGTCGGGGAGGGGTGTCCTGAAATAATGTTCTCAGGATGGGAAATTCCCATTCTTTACCTTTTGCTAGAAGCCTTGAGTGGCCCCTGCTGAGTACCTGAGTGTTCCATAGCATCAGCACCACCTAGAAGACAGAGAAATCGTCATGGTTCACTTCTGGGCTCTTGAATTAAAATCTTCATTCGTCCACCTTTCCAGTTTCTCAGCCCTCACTGAGGTTTCTCAGACTGTGTTTATCAGACCTTGGAGTGAATTGTTCCTGATGGAGCCCTCAGAAGTTCTAACATGGAAGATGGTGCCCATCTCGTCAGTGACAGAAAACGAATGACTATAGAAGATGCCAGCAAGTGTGAGATGGTGAGCTGAGACACAACTGTTTACACAACAGGGCAACCCCATAACAGTGCTGGAGGAATAAAGCCACCTGCATGACAGATGCATAACTCTTTCCATCTCCCGACTCTTCCTAGGAGCAGAGTCACTCATGATACAATGTTGTGGGAGGCACGAGGGAGTTCACACAAAGAAACAGTACTGGTTTTCATCTTCGAGTGAGAAAGAAAACGGCTCTAAGATGGAGAGAGATCCATTTAGGGGAAAAGTGTGATTTAAGTAAGTATGTTCCTCTTTGAGTTTACTTTTTGATGAGAACAAAAGGACATAACTTGCAGGATGGTTCTGAAATGTATCTCACATCTATTAGACACTCAGTAAATGGCAGTTTTTCTCACAGAATTGGATTTGAAAGACTCTGAGGTAATTTTCTCTTCCATTTACCCCTTCTGCCTATATTGGCTCATATTAAACTTCATTCTCTTCATATTTAGAAAAATCATGTTTCATCTTTTATGTAATGTTCTAAATAGTGTGGCTACTGGAACCCATTTCTCTAGAGTTCGCTGATATGCAGGTCATAGGTGCTGCCATGAGTTGAGCCTTATTCTTAAGCCAAATGTGATGATTGTTTTAATTTAGAAGCTGCTCATATGCTGAATGTTTGGAAGAGTCAACGGTAGGCACAAACACATATTGTACAGGGAATAACACTGAAGAGACAGAAAGCAATGTAACCAAGAGAAAGCAAATAAGCACATAGCTTCCTTCTGTCAGCATGGCAGGAATTCACAATGCCTCAGTAACGGAAAGAGTGATCTGCTTGTACTTAACTTTTCCTTGGTCTGCATTTGGGGAGAATTACTCATGTTTTATAGTCAGCCAGTGTTCGCTGAATGTCTGTCATTATGCATGCAGTCCTGTAATTGGTGCTTTCACATTTCATTTAGTGCTCTCCTGTAGCCAGGGAGAGGTTGGGATTGTTTCCCATGATGCTTGTGAAGAAACTGAAACCCAGAAAAGTAAAAATACTAAACTTATAAGGAACCAATTTTGTGATGTTTGAACATGTAACTTTTCATTGTTTCTCCTTTGGGAATTTGGTATTTGAAATCACAGTTACGTTTTAAGAGTGCAATGGAAACTCCCATCATCCCATTCATTTGGGTTTGCTGTGTTAATGTCTTGCTATATTTACTTTCTTAATCCACTCCCTGATAGCTAAGGATGTTGAACACTTTCTTAAGTGAATTTCAGCCTTTTTGATTTCCTCTATTGAGAATTCTCTCTTCAGAACTGTACCCCATTTTTAATAGGGTTATTTGGTGTTTTGTTGACTAGTTTCCTGAGTTCTTTGTATATTTTGGAGATCAGCCCTTTGTCAGATGTAGGATTGGTGAAAATCTTCCCAGTCTGTCGCTGCTATTTGGTCTTGTCTACTGTGTCCTTTGCCTTACAGAAAGTTTGAGGAGATCCCATTTATTAATTGTTTATCTCAGTGTCTGTTTTAACTGTTTTGTCAAAAATCAGGGGTTCATAGGTGTGTGGGTTAATATCAGGAGTTTTGATTCGATTCCATTAGTCTATCTGTCTATTTTTGTGCCAATACCAGGCTGTTTTCAGAACTATAGTTTTGTATTAGAGTTTAAAGTCAGGGATGGTGATGCCTCCTGAAGTTCTTTTATTGTACAGGTTTTTTTTTTTTTTTTTGGCTATCCTGGGTCTTTTGTCTTTCTATATAAAGTTTATTATCCTTTCAAAGTCAGTGAAGAATTGTGCTGGAATTTTAATGGGGATTGCATTGAATCTGTAGATTGCTTTTGGCAAGACTGCCATTTTTATTGTATTTATCATACCTATCCAAGAACATGAGAGATCTTTCCATTTTCTGGTATCTTCTTTAATTTCTTTCTTTAAAGTCACAAAGTTCTTATTATATAGGTCTTTCATTTGTTTGGTAAGTGTTACCCCAAGATAGTTTAGGTTGTTTGTGGCAATTGTAAAGGGTGATGTTTCTCTGATTTCTTTCTCAGCCTCTTTGTTGTCTGTATATAGAGCTACTGGTATTTATGAGTTTATCTTGTATCCTGCTTTTTTGCTGAAGGAATTTATCAGCTGTAGGAGTTCCCTGGTAGAGTTTTTTGGGCCACTTATGTAAACTATCTTATCATCTGCAAATAGTGACAGTTTGACTTCTTCCTTTCAAATTTGTATCCACTTGATCTCCTTTTATTGTCTTTCTTGCATTATCTAGAACTTTAAGTACAATATTGATGAGATATGGAGAGAGGGCAGCTTTGTCTTGTCCTGATTTTAGCGGAATCACCTTAAGCTTCTCTCCATTCAGTATGATGTTGGCTGTTGGTTTACTGTATATTGCTTTTATTATTATGTTTAGATGTGTTTCTGTTATCCCTCATCTCTTCAAGACCTTTATCATGAAAGGGTGTTGAATTTTGTCAAAAGCATTTTAAGCATCTAGTGAGATGATCATGTGGTTGTCCTTTTTCAGTTTGTTTATATGGAGGATCACATTGATAGATTTTTGTATGTTAAACCATCCCTAAAACCCAGGGATGAAGCCTACTAGGTCATGGTGGATGATTTCTCTGATGTGTTCTTGGATTCAATTAGCCAGTATTCTATTGAGTATCTTTGCATCCATGTCCATGAGGAATATCAGTCTGGAGTTTTCTTTCTTAGTTATGTCTTTATGTAGCTTGGGTACCAAGGTAACTGTGACCTTGTAAAGAGTTTGGTAATGAACCTTCTGCTTCTATTGTGTGGAATTTGAGGAGAATTGGTATTAGCTCTTCCTTGAATTTCTCGTAGAATTCTGCACTGAAGCCATCTGGCCCTGGACTTTTTTTTGGTTGGTATGCTTTTGATGACTGCTTCAATTTCATTAATGGTTATTGGCCTACTTAAGTTGCTTATCTGTTCTTGATATAATTTGGTAAGTGATTGTTTCCAGAAATTTGCTCATTTCCTTTGAATTTTTAAATTTTGTGGAGTATGACCTGAAAATTGTCTGGATTTCCTCAGTGTCCGTTGTTATGTCCCCCTTTTTATTTCTGATTTAGTTAATTTGCATGTCCTCTCTCTGCTTTTTTGTTAGTTTGGATAAAGGTGTTGATTTTCTTGAAAAACCAACTCTTTGTTGCATTGATTTTTTGTTTTGTATTGTTTTCCTAGTTTCCATTTTATTGATTTCAACCCTCAAATTGATTATAGCCTGGTGTTTACTCCTCTGTGAGTTTGCTTCTTTTTGTTCTGAGGCTTTCAGTTGTTCTGTTAATTCTCTAATGTAACTATCCTCTTTTTTCTTCATGTGGGCACTTAGTGCAATGAACTTCCCTTATAACACTGCTTTCAAGGTGTCACATAACTTCTGGTATTTTGTGTGCTCATTATTGTTGAATTCTAGGAAGTCCTTACTTTCTTTATTTCTTTTTTGACCCAGGTGTGGTACAATTGCACATTGTTCAGTTTCCATGAGTTTGTAGCATTTTTCCGATATGTGTTGTTGTTGAATTCCAATTTTAAAGCATGGTGGTCTGATAATGTATCTGTTGAGGCTTGTTATGTTGCCTAGTATGTGGTAGCCTTGAGAGAAGGTTCCATGTGGAGCAGAGAAGAAGGTATATTCTTTTGTGTTTTGATGGACTGTTCTATAGATGTCTACTAAACGCATTTAAGACGTAACTTCTGTCAGTTCTTTTGTTTCTTTGTTAAGTTTCTGACTGGTGGTCCTGTCAGGATGTGAGAGTGGAGTGTTGAAGTCTCCCACTATGAGTGTGTGAGGTTTTATGTGAGGTTTGAGTTTTAGTAGCGTTTCTTTTATGAATGTGGGTGCCTTTGTATTTGGGGCATAAATGTTTAGAATTGAGACTTTGTGTTGATGGATTTCTCCTGCGATGGATACGAAATGACCGTCTTCATCTCTTTTGATTATTTTTGGTTTGAAGTCTAACTTGTAAGATATTAGGACAGTCACACCTGCTTGCTTCTTGGGTCCATTTGTTTGGAAGATCTTTTCCCAACCCTTTATCCTGAGGTAATGTCTATCTTTGAAGCTTAGATGTGTTTCTTGTATGCAGCAGAAGGATGGATTCTTTCTTGGTATCCATTCTGTTAGCCTTTTTATAGGTGAGTTAAGACCATTAATGTTGAGGGAGAGTAAGTACCATTGATTGTTAATGCTTGTTTGTTTCAGATTTGTTGTTGCCAGTGGTATTGTGAATATATTTTCCCTGCTTTACCCTTGGGTTCTGGTGAAGTGGGCTTATCTGTTGCCTATGTCTTTGTGAGTGTAGTTAACTTCCTTTGTTTGGAGTTTTCCTTCCACAAGTTTCTGTAGGGCTGGATTTGTAGATAAGTATTGTGAAAATCTGGCTTTGTCATTAAGTATCTTGTTTTCTTCATCTATAGTGATTGAGAGGTTTTCTGGGTATAGTAGCCTGGGCTGGCATCTGTGAACTCTTAATACTTTTAGAACATATATCCATGACCTTATGGCCTTGAGGGTTTCCATGGAGAAGTTAGGTGTAATTTTGATAGGTCTGCCTTTATATGTTACCTGTCCTTTTTCCTTCGCTGCTCTTAATATTCTTTCTTTATTCTGTATGTTAGGTGTTTTGATTATGTGTCGATGGATCTTTTTGCTTTTGTCCAGTCTATTTGGTGTTCAGTATGCTTCTTTTACTTCCATGGGCATATACTTCTTCAGATTGGGAAGTTTTCTTCAATGAGTTTGTTGAATATATTTTCTGCACCTTTGAGCTGGGCTTCTTCACCATCTTCTATGCCTATTATTCTTAGGTTTGGCCTTTTCATGGTGTCTCACATTTCCTTGATGTTTTGTGTTAAGGATTTGTTGGATTTACAATTTCTTTGGGTGATGAATATATTACCTCTAGTTTATCTTTCATGCCTGAGATTCTGTCTTCCATATCTTGAATTCTGTTGGTTATGCTTGCGTATGTAGTTCCCGATCATTTCCTAGTTTTTCTATTTCTAGAATTCCTTTGGTTTGTGTTTTCTTTATTTTCTCTGTATCAGTTTTCAAGTCTTGAACCATTTCCTTCACTTGTTTAATTGTTTTTTTTTTCTTGGCTTTTTGTATTTTCCTTAAGAAATTTGTTCATTTCTTCCAATTTTTTGTTTGTTTTTTCTTCCATTTCTTTGAGGGATTTTCTCACATTTTCTTTGAGGGCCTCTATCATTTTTATGATGATAATTTTTAAGTCGTTCTCTTCTAATTCATCTGCTTTGGGGTGTTCAGGTCTAGTTGGTTTAGATTCCCTAAATTCTGGTGGTGTTATACTTGTCTTTCTATTTTTAGGTGTTTTCTTGTATTGCCATCTTCCCATAGCTTCTTCCAGTATGTGTTGGTGGGGTCTCTCTCTCTAGGCTAATCCCTCTGTGAGCTTAGGTGGGTCAGGAGTTCGATGTCTGTAGCTGTGGGTGGTCCAAACTCTCTAGGAGGTATCTCCCCAGGCAGGGCCCAATGATGGGGGACAAAGATCAGGTAGGCAGGAATTCAGGGTGGTCCAAGCAGAGGCCCAGTGATCAAATCAAAGATCATGCAGGCAGGGACTCAGGGTGGTTCAGCGTGGATATGCGGGTCTAGTATGCTGTAATCAGATCCAGGAAGTTTACTCCAGCAGAGGCCCAATGATGGGAGTCAGTGATCAGGCAGGTGGAGACTCGTGGTGGTCCTACATGGATAGGAGGGTCACCAGCAGAGGCCTGGCGCCCTGGCAGAGGCCTAGGCATGGGGGTCCAGGAATGGACTTTGAGAGGATGCATCAAGGCAGAATGGCATGGTAAGGCAAATGCTGTAAGTGCACCTCAGGTTTTGCTCTGGAAGTGGGCTACTCCCCATGATGGAAATTCTGTTGGCTCTGAAAATGGCAAAGATGAACTAAGTGCTTGTTTTTATTTTGCTTGTAAGAGAAAACTAGTCAAAATGGTATTTAAAAGAGGGAGAAGTAGTCTTGTAAGACCAGAGGAGGATATGGATCTTCACACCCCAGCTCAGGAAAGGCGCTCCCCACCTCCACAAATCACTCATAAGAAGCGGTCTTGATGCAAAAGCTTCAGGTATTTTATATTCCAGTGCACTGGGGCCCCGCAGCCACACTCCACGTGGGGTGGAGACTGGGAACCCTTGGTACAGGGTTCAGACAGCTTTTATAGGGTTACAACAAAGCCTGTGCATTACAAACCAATCATCTCATAGCATCCAGTGTGGACCAATCAATTTGAACTATCCAAGCCTGTGCTTTGCCCAGGAAGTCTGCTTTTGCTAGGGCTTCTGGGTAGTGTGGCACGTCTCATTTCCTGTTCTCATTCACTCACAGGTGCTGTCAGTAAACCCGCCCTGTTGTAAACAGTCAAGAATGACCTTTTGCCTACTCACTGGTAGGGGGCAGAGTCTAGGGAAAATTAGGCTAAATTTTTCCATCCTTACAGTCTGGGTACAATTTATGTCCCCACTTTAGCTATTACTCCTTCTTTTCCTCCTCCAAGCTTCAAATAATCCTGGGAAGTGCTAGAGTTGTTAGGAAGTAGCAGGTGATGTGAAAGAGGACCCAGTGCTTTAAGCCACCCTGAAGTCATCCTCCACCTGATGTATAGTAAAACTTTTAGGTTACATAGCTGCTTTGAGGGCACCTGTGGTAGAATATTATTGTAAGGTGTGTGACTTTTGTTCATGCTGCATTTGTTTAACTCTGTGAAGCTGTTCTACTGTGCCTGTCTAAAACACCCGGTGGTCCTAATAAAGAGCTGAACGGCAAATATTCTGGCAGGAGCAAGTATAGGTGGGGCTGGCAGGAAACATGGAAAAGAAACAATAAGAAAACAAGGAGAGGAGGACATCAGTGTCCAGCCACCCAGCCACCCAGCCACCCAGCCACCCAGCCACCCAGTCATGGAGTAAGAAGGAAAGTAAGATATACAGAAGTAAGATATACAAAAGCCCAGAAGGAAAAGGTAGATGGGCTAATTTAAGAAAAGCTAACTACAAACATGCCAAGCAAAGAAAAGACATTTATAAATAAGAATATGCCTCTGTGTGTACTTGGGAGCTGGGTGGCAGCCCCACCCACCCAAAAGAGTCAAACATCATATTACAGGCACTCTCCTCACACTGGTAACTCCTTACCTAGCCCCCATAAGAAAGGCCAATACTCTTATTGGTTTGCTAAGTTAGATTTTGGGGGGATTGTATGTGACCTATTTTCAGGACCCTATTGATGTCAACAGGAGAAGGAAATCTGACAGGAAGTTCTTGAGTGTGGACCTCCACAAGTCAGTGGATCTGTCTCTTGTCTTTGGCTGGAATTCAGCAGCTAGAAAGAAATGTGGTTGGTAATGTTAGCAACTCCATCCAGGCCAGAGGTGAGAAATGCCAGAGATGTTTAGGGCACTTGCTCATGCTCTGGTTTCTTGTTACCTTTCTTCTCCATTTTAGAGGAAACTTAAATGAACACAATACCTTGAAAGCTGTATGTGAGGGTTGAGGGAAATTCTAGTCCAGAGCCTGGGATGAAGAGACACATGAACACTCTGAGGTAATTGAACTGACTAGCTCATTTCTCTACACTTCAACACAGTAAAGCCTTATTTAATCTCTAGTATTCTCAGA
This sequence comes from Phodopus roborovskii, assembly GCF_943737965.1. Lineage (NCBI taxonomy): Eukaryota > Metazoa > Chordata > Mammalia > Rodentia > Cricetidae > Phodopus > Phodopus roborovskii. Next base: position 6,351,043 of record NW_026126547.1, read on the forward strand.
GGCAATCTATCTTTGGAACTTGCTCTCGACATGCAGGAGCTCTGCTTAAGTCCTTTCTTTTACCTCTCACCTATAAACCTATAATAAATACTTTCTAAAACTTACCCTCTTCTTGTCTGTGAAATTCATTCTCTAAGCTTATGAGACAAAGGACCCAGAAGCCACTGGACGAGGGTGGCTTTGGTAGTCCTTGATCATACTGGACCACAGCCCACTGTGTTCCTAAGTCAAGAAAGCCTTGGTCACACTCAAGGACTCCATGCTTTTCCTTCTTTTCTGGACTGAATAAACATTTGCCTGCATCTTCCCAGGAAAAGTTAACACAGTGTATATACAGGAAGATCTTGCTTTAAAAATAGAGAAAAAGAAGAGAGAAAGGCAGGGATCTGGAGGACTTTATTAGTCCTACACATAGCCATGAGGCCGCAGAGACTCCTCAGAGGTTGTGCTTTTATACAGGATGTTTCTACCAAGTCCTGATAATATTTTCCTATGTATAAGAGCAGGTGGAGATATTACCCTTAAAGAATAAATGGTTTTCTAGTTTTAACTGGCCTGTGGTGGCTCTTTTTGCAGTTATTATTCAAACAGAAGGTATGTCTTTATTTAATAAATTCAAGAAAGTGCTAGCTAAACAGATATCTTCTATGCAAGACTTCTTAACACCCTTACCATGCAAATGTGCAAGGTTGCTCTGTGGCTGATAGAATGTTCTTTTCCCAAGAAGTCTACTTTTTTTTTCTTTTCCTACCTCTGTCTCCTCTATCTGTTAATTTAAAGTATAATTGGAAACTAGTACACCCAGTATCACAACAAGCAGATGAATTGTTGAAAATGAAGGTAACATTATTTGACTGGTGGCGAAACGATTCCAGCATGCCATATCCAATGAAAGCAATCTTTATCAAACAAATACCTCAGAAAGGAAGTAGATATTAATGACTGGGGTGATGGAAAGGAGAAGATAGTAACTGGATGACAGGAGTGGAAGCTGTTATCCACTAACATATTTCCTCCTGGGAAATAAAGAACATCTTGTAGACTACTGGAGAACTAATGTGTAAACAAAACAAAACACACCAAACTCCAAACCTGAATCCCTAGACAAAGTTGTTTTGCATACTTCTTTTTGGCAGAGTTTGGTGAGTATAGGTTCTTTGGTAGTGCATGTGACCCTATCTTCAGTTTACGTAGGGGATGGTAATCTGAAGGGCTTACTCTTTCCTACACCACCCTGTTTTTTTTTTGTTTGTTTGTTTGTTTTTTGTTTTCTTTTAAAATTCATTTTACATGAGAATCAAAATTCCCCCTCCTTCTCTTCTTCCTGGTCTCCCTACCTCTCTCCCAGCCCTCACCCACTTCTCATATCTCTCTTAGGCATATCCCCCAAAATGCTCAATCATACCACAAGGACACTTGCTCGGATATGTTCATACCACCCTGTTTTGACTCCCGAGGAAGACCCCATGTGAAGAGGAGAGCTGCTACTGTTTTGAACTACACTTCAAAGGAGTCAGCAGTGCCTGGCAGGTAAGCTTTCCCCACTCAGGAAATTTTCAAGGTTTTCAACCTTGAGTGTTGTTCCCCAAAGCATGGAAACATGGCTTTCCTTTGAACTGAGGACTGCAGAAGAAGTGGAATGTTTGAAAAAGGAATTGTCTTGATGGGACCTGGCTGGTCTGCTGAGATGACAAAAGGGAGAGAGAGGATCAGGCCATGAAAGGATGCTGTGCCTGCTGGGAATGTTCAGGGAAACCCAGAATGAGGAGGAGAAGGTTCTTTTCCATGACGGTGCAGCCTCATTTCCTTAGCACTAGTCAGAAAGGGTGGGGATTATGATCTGATTAAGAGGTCAAAATTTTCTTTGGTAATAGTATAATGGAAGATCCCGTGGAAAACTTGAATTTCCTCCTGGGGACCATTTCTTTCTCAACAGTTTTCCAACAATGTCAAAACTGGTGGGATTATTTTGATGATAGCAGTGTTAATTCAGAACTCACCTTTTGTTAGATGCCTCCCAAATGGACTTTTTAGTCCTGATGTTTGATCAGTTGCATTGGCATTAAAGAGACCAGGCTAGTGTCATTTTAGCATTGTTATTGCTTTGTGCTGAGTAAAGTTAAAAAGTACTCCAAAAGAGCCTTCTGTCATCACTCTGGAGAGCCAAGAAACTCTCTTTTCTCTACCTGATATGGGAGACAGTAGACAAGCAACTATTACTATTGGTAGCAGAAGGTGAGCCTTGAGAGAGGTTTGTATATGTCTTGCTCACATTTTATTTTTTTCATTAGATTTGTCTCAATATGAAACTTTAAAAAAGATTCAACTTTAATATCTTTATTTGTGTATGTATGTGTATATGTGTGTGAGCATGCACATAATAATGATACCATATGGCATTTCCAAATTAACTTGTGTTTTTATTAATTTTGTCTTTATCCTTGTTTGAATGTCATTACCCTAGCTTGTCTTCAAGCTCCGGAATTTTCTCTCTGTTGTTGAACCTTTCTGTGGAGCTTCTTATTTGATTCATATGTTTGCAATTTTCACCATTTGCAGTGATTGTTTTTTCTTCCATCTTTACTGAATTCTTCTTTCATAACCCGATTCTTTTTTTTTTTTATGCATATAGAGTATTTTTTATTTAATTTTATATAACAAAGTCCAATTAAATGAAAACAAACATTTATACACAATATTTGGGAATTTGGGCGTCGTTCTTTCCAAACTACTTCCTGCTGGTAAGGGGCGCTGTCTTGGGGGATTCGAAGAAGATTCAGATATCCTAGCTGTAGTCTGTAGGGCTGTTTTGTCCAGCTGTTTGGAATGTAGGATCAGCTTGTACTCTGTTTCAGGCGGTCTGGTGTGATCAAACCACATTAGTCTGGAAGGAATCCACATCTTTTCATTTTCTGTGGAAACAAAAATAGAAATACTTTTCCCCAGTAACTTGTTCTTCAACTTAAATTTTGGAGTCAAAGCGTTTTTTTTTTTTTTTTTTTTTTTTATTATTATTTTACATGTCGATCCCAGTTCCCTCTCCCTCCCTCCCTCCCTCCCACAAGACTTCCCTCCCTCCTTCCCTCCCTTTTGCCCTCTCTACCCTCTCCCATGCACTCTAAACACCCTCCCCTCCCAACCCCCCACCACAATACAATATGTAGGGGAATGCCATCCAGTTGGGGTCATGTAGATCTGACAGGTCCTGTGAAGTAGGGACTAGGGCTTCTCTCCTATCTCTAGAATAAGGCAGTTATCCCTCCATGGGGGATATGTTTGCAAAGTCCTTTTGTGCACCAGGGATACATCCTGGCTCCACTGTCTGAGGTCTCTTAGACTGCTCAGACCTTCTGGCTGAGACCCATATTCAGGGGGGGGTCCGAGTCAGACCCCTGTTGGCTTCCCAGCTATCAGTCTAGTGGCCCTTAGCTCCTCCTTGTTCAGGTAAGCTGTCTCTATGTACTTCTACCACATGGTCTTGTCCTCTCCATCTGCTTCTGGGTTCTAGTTTGACTCAGTGTTTATGTATGGGTGTTTGCTCCTGTTTTCAACAGGCATTAGTTGAGGACTCCATGGAGAAGTTAGTTGTTGATCTCACTCTCCGGGAAGGGTATTTATGATAGCCTTTCCACGGAAGCTGAGATTGTTAATTGGGAGCAGTCTTGTAGTTCCCTCGACCTTTCTTTGTGTTCAACTTTATCTTCAAACCAATATTGGCTCCCTCTTTTATGTTCTCTCTCTCTGTCTCTGTCTCTCTCTCTCTTTCCTATTTTCCATTCCTAACCAGGCTCAATCCTCCTGGTCGCACATGCCTTCCTCTCCTCCCTCTCATTTTCTCCTACTTCTCTCTCCATTAGCTGTCCTCCCCCACTATACCTGAGGTCTGGGGGACTTGTCCCTTCCCAGTTCTGTGAGGGACTTTATATGAATCTCTTAGAATACAACTTGTATCCTAGTTCCTCTGGTGATGTGAATTATAGGCTGGTGATCATTTGATCTAGGTCTAAAATCCATATATGAGTGAGTACATACTGTGTTCCTCTTTTTGTGACTGGGTTACCTCATTCAGGATGGTTTCTTCAAGTGCCATCCACTTGCCTGCGAATTTCAAGATACCATTATTTTTTTCTGCAGAGTAGTATTCCATTGTGTAGATGTGCCACATCTTCATTAACCATTCTTCAATTGAAGGGCATCTAGGTTGCTTCCAGGTTCTTGCTATTAAAAATAGTGCTGCTATGAACATAGTTGAACAGATGTCTTTGTTGCATTGATGTGAATCCTTTGGGTATATGCCTAAGAGGGGGATTGCCGGGTCCTGTGGTAAACTAATTCCCATTTTCCTGAGGAACCGCCATACTGATCTCCAAAGTGGCTGTATGAGTTTGCACTCCCACCAGCAGTGGAGGAGTGTTCCACTTTCTCCACATCCTCTCCAACATAAGTCATCACTGGTGTTTCTAATTTTAGCCATTCTGGCAGGGGTAAGATGGTATCTCAAAGTTGTTTTGATTTGCATTTCCCTGATAGCTAAGGATGTGGAGCATTTTCTTAAGTGTCTTTCAGCCTTTTTGATTTCCTCCATTGAGAATTCTTTCTTCAGTTCTGTACCCCATTTTTTAATAGGGTTATTTGGTGTTTTGTTGACTAGTTTCTTGAGTTCTTTGTATATTTTGGAGATCAGCCCTTTGTCGGATATAGGATTAGTGAAAATCTTTTCCCAGTCAGTGGACTGCCGTTTGGTCTTGTCAACTGTGTCCTTTGCCTTACAGAAGCTTCTAAGTTTGAAGAGGTCCCATTTATTAATTGTTTCTTTCAGTGTCTGTGCCCCTGGAGTTATGTTCAAGAAGCGGTCTCCTATACCAATTTGTTCAAGGGTACCTCCTACTTTCTCTTCTAAGAGGTTCAATGTGGCTGGATTGATGTTGAGGTCTTTGATCCATTTGGACTTGAGTTTTGTGCATGGCGACAGACATGGGTCTATCTGCAGTCTTCTACACACCCTCATCCAATTGTCAGGGGCCCGGATTTGTCTCATAACCCGATTCTACTTCCTTATTTTATTTGGCTATTTTTTGGGTGCATGCATGTTTGTGTGTGTTCTTTTGGGATTTGTCCAAAATTGATTTTCAAAAATTGACTTGCTTATTTTAATTATTTTTTTACTACTTTGGGTTACATCTAATTCACTGTCACTGGAGGCCATTACAGTGGAATGAGTACCTTTGCAATGAGATATGTTGCCTTCCTTGTGTTTTCATGATCCTTCTATAACTACATTGGTATTTATGCATTGAGGGTTACTTCATTTCTTAAGTTTTAAAAAGTTATCTGTATTCTTTCAGGTGAAATATTTGTTCAAGTAGTCCTAGTGTCTATAAGTTGGCATAGTTGAAGTGCGTATAGTTGCAGTTTAGAAGTTATACCCTTATTCTAATTGCTGTGGTGATTTGAATGAGAATAGTCCCATCATACATTTGAAAGCTTGTTCCACAGTTGTTGCAACTATGTGGGGGGAAAGATTAAGAGGTACCTTTATTGGAGGAGGTATATTACTGCATGCAGGATAAAGCTTTTAAAAGTCCACTCCATTCCCAATTAGTTTTTTATTTCCCTGTCTCATGCTTGTGGATCAAATGTTAGTACTCAGCCACTGGTCTAACACCATACTTGCCTCTCTCTGGCTATGCTTTCTGCCATGATGGTCATGACCTTGTCCCCTGAAACTCAAAGCCCAAACTATTTCTTTTACAAGTTGCTTTGATCATAGTGTCCTATCACATCAATAGAAATATAACTAAGATATAATCAAACTGACAACCAAAATCAGCCACCACAGACAGGTACCCATGTTTCCTGAATCACACAGTATAGCATTTCCAGACAAGAATGTTGCCTTTGGGAGAAACTACAGCTTCTGTTTATGTCTATTATGCTAAGTTTATGCCATATTAGCCAGTTTTCATCTGTGGTCCTGTTAGCTTCAATAATTGTTGAAGAATAAATCAACAAAGAGAATATGGTGCATGCCAACTAAGATTTCAGTTACTAAAATTAGGAGTGGTAATGAAGAAGAATGGTTGTGTATAGGGACTGTTATTCAATAAGCGTTGTAAAAGTCTAGGTTTGATAATAGCTGAAAGGTAGAAATTGGAATAGCATTTAGGTCTACAGGCTTTTGAATACAACTCCATGGAAAGTTATTGTTTGAAATATTGAGGTGGAAACATTAGAAAGTATGAGGATAAGAGATAGGAATGAGAGTGAAGGTATATGAATTATTCATGGGAAGACTAGAGGAGAGTATCCAGTTGCAGACTGGATGCAGAAACACACAGAATAACCCTAAAATTTAACTGAGGATAATACAAACAAAAGCAATACTGTTATGAGATACATAAAAAGCCCTGTGTCAGGAATGACTTGCTTCTTTTGTCTTTGTTGGGAAGTGAGGCCTCATAGACCCTCCAACAGTATAGACTTTTGCCAGTCTTCTTGATTACTCTCCAGAACTTGAGAACACGGCTTGAAGACACCAGTGGATATTTGAGCCACAGAAAAGGGAGAATGAAGCTGGTATTGACCTGGAAGCTTCATCCCCATTGGCTATCTTTCATAGTGCTTAGGGTGCTATACATGCTATCAGAAGAGAACATAATCATCAGTCATACCCAGCTGTGAACACTGTGAACTACAATATGACTGGTCTGGCAAGACGTGCCCATTGGTGCAGTACTGGCATGAATATCATGGGAGTAATCATCCACATTCTGACTGGATTTAAATCTTTCTCTAAAGAAAAACCCATATCCAATACCAATACCTGGCAAACATATTGCTAGGGAGGTGATATGACCTAGGGGAAAACCCCTTACTATTATTTTATTAAATAGGCAGAATATTAAACTGATTTCTAATGACTTATCCTTGTATCTATAAATCAATACACATCTCAGTCCTCATCAGAGAATATTTAGTTTCAGTAGATGGTAATTAACAGACAACCACAACTGCTGAAAGAGCAGAAAACATGGGGCAGCTCTGCCATAAATAGGACAAATGTACCACATTCTCTCCTCCTAAGGCTCAGAGATGACTGTAGAAGAGGGCATGAAAAGAGCGCAAGAGCTGGAAATGGCAGATATTACAAGGAAATGGTGTTTTCCAGACATAGCAAAGCAGGTATACAAATGAACTCATAGCATTCACGACAGCATGCACAAGAAATGTGCAAGCCCAAACCAGACCGAATCCTAGCATGGAAAAAGAATTGGGCACAAAATCCAACTCCTAGTAAAGAGAGTATTAATGCTTGTTAGCTGTTGTGAAAAGGAGAATTAGTTTTCATCAAGAGTGTAGCCCTTGGCAAATTGATCCCCCTACAGTGGATGGCCACACATACAAGAATATTTGGGCAGCACAAATTGCTATTGGTAGGTTATAACCAAAAAACAGGATGTGATGTTGAGTGGGTTGGAAAGAGGAGTTGATTCTGGTAAGAGTTGTGGGAAGGAGGGTGAATGGGATTAAAATACATTGTATGAAATTCTCAAAGAACTAATAAAGAGGAACAAAAATAGGAAACAAAACAAAATACGCTAAAAGGAGCAAAATTAATCACAGCATACATCAACAAATAAAGTATAATAAAAGTACATCTTATGTTAAGAATTATCTCATCAGTCAGCATTTTAATTTCAGTTCACACCTAAGGGTGGCTGTAGATTGAGATTTATTGTATATTGCCCTGGTAAAATTTAAATCAGCCTCCCCATAGAGAGAGGTTTGGGGACACCTGAACTGTGTTTAATTTACTCTTGGTCTTCTCTTGGCTTGGCTCAGCTTGGTTCACCTCAGTGACACATGGAAACTGCAACTGTGCATGTGTGGCTTCAACAGCAGATGTCAGTGTTCTGAAATGCAGGAGTGGAGAAGATTGGAGTCTGTAATTTTTAAATTTCAATTTTATTTGTGCATTTACCTCTTTCCACAGATTGTGGAAATTTTTCTGTATTATATCATTGAAATGATTTTCTATGACTTAGTTTTGTTTCTCAGCTCTTCTTACCCATGGATTCTTAGCCTTGGTCTCTTTATCATGTTCAGAGTTCTTGAATATTGTAGTCAGGTTATTTTTTATTTTATTTTTTTTAATCAGACTGTATTTCTTCGACATTGTCTTTCATCCTTGTTTGTTTTAAAATACATGATATGCCCTCAAACATTTTTTATTTGATTCACTGAGTTTTTCATTTTCAATAATTCTGTTCTTTCTTTTTTCAAGATGTTTTCTTGTTGAATTTACCATTCATGTTACCTTTCAGATTTTAATATTTATGACCTTAAATTGCTTTCCTTATTCCATTAATCTGCTTGTGTGTTTCCTCATTGAAGACATTGATTATTTTTACCAATAAGCTTTTGAATTATATTCCTTGCATTTCAACCTTTCCATTATCTTTCAGTTTGGAAATTGAGGAGTTATGGTCATTTGGAGCCATAATATTGCTTTTATCTTATGGGTTTCAAGTGCTTTTGTGTTGTGATTTCATAATTTGTTAGTTTGAGTATTTTTTTTCTAGTTTTAGTTGAAGATATTTTAGAAAAAGGCCTATTCTTGAGAACTCAGTTCTCATTACCACTCAGTGAGGAACAAGCTGATATAATTTCAACAACACTAAAGTAATTGATTTTTAGGAATAGGCTTATAATCAATTAAAGACAACTAACATGGCACCATGGCTCATGCAATAAGGAAGACAATGATGGAAAAGACAGGAAAATCAAGGTTATTAAAAGCAAGAAGGAAAAATAATGGAGAAGAAATTTATGAAGAAAGGGAGAGAGAGACAAAAACATCTTATTGTCCAAAATGAATTAAAAGTACATGAACAAAATTAGACAAATATAGGAAGTAGATTATAAAAGATACAAATTTAAAAACTATTTATTTATATATTTTTGTTGCATGTGATATATACTTGTGGAAATGCACCTGCCATAATATTCATGTGGAGGTCAAAGGAAATAATTGTGGAGTTGTTTCTCTCCTTTTACCTTTACTTGGGTTCCAGGGATCAAACTCAGGTCCTCAGGCTTGTGTGCCAAGTGCCTTACCCTACAAAGGCATCTTTTCAGCTCCAGAGAGAGAATAAAAAGAAATAAAAAGATAAAAAGAAAGAAAGAAAACACGATAAACTTTTAGAGTAACTTCTTTCAAAGATGGAGACTTCTTGTTTCTTATGGTTTAGGATGTTGCTGAGCCTGACCCTGACAAGTGTCAGGTGTCCACAGAGCCATCTTTACTTGGCTAATAATGTATTTGGGGGGCTTCAACGGCCACAATAAACTTTGTCATCTGTGTGCCAGACAGATGGTTCCATACTCTCTAGACTTCCTTGTTCTCACACGTGGGAGTGGTTAATGTTCTAACCAGGGAATTTCCCTTCCTAGTGCACTGGGAGTGCGGGAAGGAAACACAGCCCTGTATCTTTATAGGAAGACTAACTGTCATGTTTTCAGCACCCTCTTCATGTTAAACTTTGATGGAAGAATGAATTCACCACAACTATCCAGTAATCCTTGAAGCTTCAGCTTTCTGAGTCTCTAGAGCAGTAGACCTCACAGCACGTAAGTGGCTCCTGAGGTACATCAACCTGCTAGCTTCAGGTTCAGAGATACCCACCTCCACAGTTAGTCTTAGTTGTTGGGGTAAACTCCTGTTCATAGAAGGTGGGGCTACTTTCCCACATAGGCATCACCATGTAAACCATGACTCCTTTACCTGAACTCTTCAGCACATTGTTTGGCTCTCTCCCTATGTACAACTACATTCCTCAGCTGTGTCTCCCCCTGGCATGGTAGCATGGCTGACTCTTGGTTTCCCAACTTGTGATTATTCTTAGTTCTTGTACCTTTAGCTCATTCTCCAAAAATTGACTTTCTTTCAAGATGGTACCCAGCCACAGCTCTTTGAGACATGGGGAATAAAATTAAGGACTCCACTCTGCTGCTAATCCAATCATAGTACTTATATTATTGTCTCAACAAAACTCTCAACAGTATTTGAGGGTTCTTTTGAGCTGTGATCTTTTACTGTTGGTAGGACTGCCAATCTCTTTTCATTGTGGCTGCCTGAATTATTCTTTGGCTGAGGTTTTTGTTTCCTCTACCCTGCCAAGCAGTTATAAGGCTAGAGCCATGTGAAGCCTATTCCCTTTAGTGGCTTTCCAGCTGTCCTATCATCCCCTTTGCAGATTCAAATGCTCTTCCACTCATCCCCTCTTTGAAATAGAACCTATATATATTTTTTATTATCCCCTCTCTGTTCATTCACTGTGACACACAAAGGCATACTTTAACCTACTACCTTACCCCAGAAATTCTTTTATCCTTTACTGTCATTAGTCAAGTACCTAGAACAAAGGCATTCAGTATCTACTTGTCAAACAAATGGATATAGATATATCATTAAATATGGTTGGTTTATTATGGCTATTAGCAGCTGTTCTAGGCAACACTTGGAAAGAACATTTCTAAAGAATAAAGCCAAGCATAGTAAACCAAATGGAGAGAGAGAGAGAGAGAGAGAGAGAGAGAGAGAGAGAGAGAGACTAGCCTTAGAGACTCTGCATTCTAGTTACAGGGACCATGCAAACAAACCTTTCCCTGATGGTTTCTACTTTTGATTTTTCATTAGTACAATCAATTGGAAAAGGATTGACAACAGATATGAGCCATTACTTCATGGTATTCTTTGTGCACACTGAGATGGAAAGCATTACCCAGATGCCAGAGCAAGAGACAGAGAAAATCCACCCCTTTCCCTTGTGACTAAGGTGGGGCTACTACCATATTCTTGGCTGACAGGATGGAGAAGAATCCAAAGCACAGACTTAGCTCATTCACTAAAACCTTAGGCTATTTTTTTGCTGCAGGAATACCCACCCAAGAAGCTGTGGAAATACCTTATACTTTATTGGGATTATTGTATTTCAGAGCTAGATGAATCAAGGTTTTAACCTAATGATCTCATTTTATGTCTGAATAATCCAAGGACCAGAGAGCTGGGAAACCTGTTATTATCAGAAGATTAGCATCTTGTCTGGCTTAGACTGGATACTGCCAAAATACTGATTGAATGATTAAGTAATTCTGAAATGAAGTGACCATATGACAGAGACTGCACATTTGAAACTACATAGTTGGACCCCCTGATACTGGCTTGGCAGAGAGGGATTAGTGCATTGAAATCATGAAGCCTAGGCTGCATATGCAAAGAGTACCTACCCTCTGTGTGCTTTGCCTGGCACACCTTGAATCAGACTGCCCATGCTGCTTTAGATGCAAGATCTCTGTTATTTGACCATGTCTATTTCATTTATCAGCACTAATTCTGACCTAATAAGAATCAACTGTGTTCAATGCACAGTATTAACTTCTATAGAGAACACCAACATGAATCTCAGATATAAAACTAATGGTCATTCAGAATGACCTATGAAAAGATAATCTTGCAACCACACAGAATTTCACATGTGTGGATAGTTGCTTGTATTCTATCTTTATTCAGTCTTTCATTCAAGAGCAATTGAAAGTTAGGGGTGTTAATACCAAAGTGTGAGGGTTAAGCAGCTATGTTATAGTGACTGAGAAATTTCACACACTTATAATGGAAACACTGTTTCATAAATAATTACATAGTTTGGGAATTAGGACTGAATCCTAGAAAAATAATTAGTAAGAAGGCCACAGTGTGAATAGTGTATGGTGAAAATTTACAGCTGAAAGCAGGCTTTGATGATGGTAGCAGCCAGGCAGAGTTTGGGAAGGAGGGAGAATATAGTTTTGGCAATGATTATTTTGTCTCAGTGATTTTCCATGCCATATAAACCACTGGAGTGTATATACAATCTTGGATAGTCTTGAGATGAGGCTTTTGCATGAAGGCTTTCTGAATGCATTTGTTTTTCATTCCAGTGAAATGCCTTCTTGAAAAATGTCATATAGCTTTATTGTTTGCCTATGAATGAAAAGAGACACTTATGCCACTAATGGGTTGGAAAGACATTGTTTGCAAATAAGCAGATCTGCAGAAAATCTTAGCACTTTCCCAGCAAATATGAAAATGTCTTTGTGAGAGGCAGAGGGGAATAGCCTTTGATTTCTAAAGGCATCATTTGTATCCACATTAGTGCAGAGGTGAAGCAGGGATGAAATGGGCACTCCTTGTTGCCAGGTGGCAATAGAGGGGAAACTCCAACTTTGTTCTCTGATATTGATGTCTTCTATAGCCAATTCAAGGGCTTTAACTATATTGCCAATGCCAATGACCTTCTTATTTATTATTACTGCTGGAAGGGTCTGTTTGGCAGTGTATTTTACAAAAGTTTGGAAGAAAAGCCAGAGAGGAGTTCAGGAGACAACAATCAGCTATATAATTTGGAGCAATAGGATTGAGTTTTCTTACCTGCAATGTAGACAAACTTATATGTTTCATGTGCAGGCATTGTGGTGTTGACTGTATGAACAGTAAGTATTGAAACCGTATTTTGGGGCTCAACAAATGGTGTGTTGTATTCATTCTACCAGGTGTCTTGCTTTGTCAGGCAATTCTGAAGGTCAGATTGGGATGAGAGTTTGAAAGAACACTTAGAGGTGCTTGATTCATTGTGCATGTGATATCTGCATCTCTATGATAATGATATGACCAAGCAGATATTATTACTGTCTGTATATCAATTTAATGACAATATTATACATGGGATTTCTTCATAGTATGAATTTCTTATCAGGATCTAAGAAGGACAAGTGCTGGGGAGACTTTGTCTGACCAAAGAGTAAAATCATGGCTCTGTGAACCCCCAAAGCCTTGACCACTTACACTTTAGTAAATTGAAAGCGTAGACAAAAGTTTACTGATTATGGGTGTTTCTTCTTCTGCCAAATAATGGAGTCCATATTTACAAGCCCTTGATTGATCCTAGTGCCATCATTTTTGGGATGGATTTTAGTCCTCGCGTAGCATGTACAAATCCTTTAGCCCCGCAATCCCCGTGGGGGTTACCAAGTGTAATTTTCTTTGCTTTTTAAGCATCTTTGTCTCATTTCCCATGTATTTCAGGGCTTCCTTCACATTTTTTCATGTCCTCTCCTTTAGTATTCCATGTATACATTATAAAGAACCTGTAGACTTTTACTTGTGCTTTTGAAATGCAATCATGTATGAAAATCTTTCTTCCCTGATGTTCCTCTGGAGGTGTGTAAACATCTGTTTCCACACTCTGTGTGCCTATTACCTAGTGGGAATGACAGGATATTCTAGAATAACCTTGCAAGATTAACTTTGTAAAGATTACCCTTTATAGGGTCCATCTATGCTCATTCAAAGTCCTCCCAAGTTCACACATCCTTTAGCTTTACTTCCCTTTTCACTAACTTTGGAAATACTCCTTCCCCAGTATGTTTCATAGTGTCTAAAAGACTTCCTGTAAATTACTTAAATATAGTAGTGTTATGGTGATTTTGGCTGTCAACCCAACAAAATCAAGAAATATTTAAGACTAGGGAAAACACTTGTGTTTCTGTGGGGCATTTCCAGAGAAGATTGATATGTTGGATGGTAACTTGTAGGAAAGGTTGCCTTCAGTGTGGATAGCATATAAAACTGTGCTAGTGGCTGCTTGGTAAAGAAGTTATAGGGAGACTGCCTTGTGTCAAAGCCTGCAAGTATCCTTGTTTCTGAGTTAAGGCAATGCTATTGCCGTTCACTGACATTGGACTCCCATTTCTGTCTTTCTTTCGTTTTTAATTGAAGATATCTTCACAATTTTTTGAACACAGACAAGCTGAGATGATGCCTACAGAGACCCTTCACCCATATGTTCTAGAGTTCTTTGTTTGGTAAGCTACATTGCAAAAAAATAGTAGAAAAATGTAAACACAAAGCCAGCTACAGACTCTTTGATCTATAATGGTGTCTTTTCTGTAAAATATCCTAAGGCTTGGTGGCATAAAGCTTGTGGGAGTAACAGACCTGTATCTGATTTGGTTTAAGATCCAGTTCACAAGATGGAAGCCTTACCTAACACTGTTTGGGTGACCAAGAACCTGAGTAGATAACTCAGTGATCTGGAGTAAAACCAAATACCATTGAAGAAAACAATTAAAAAAACACACACAACCACACAAAAGGAGTAGATATAAAATGACTTCTAAAGATATTCTGCTATACTGATCAGCACCTTGTTTAGCTGTCATCAGAGGAACTTCCTCCAACAGTAGATGAGAACAAATACAGAGACTCACAGCCAGACTTTTGGCAGAGATAAAGAGAGAGACCTTGGAACAATGAGCTCTAAATTGTGGAGATAGATTATTTATGATTTATTAAAGCTTGCCTGAGGATTCAGAAATCAGAGTCAGCCACAAGCTATAGAGATCAGGAAGTGGTGGCACACACTTTTAATACCAGGACTCAGAATTAAGAGGTAGAAAGATCTCTGCTAGTTCAAATCACCAATCTTGTGTAGACAAGATTGAAAATAATAGAACTCTTTCATGCCTTTGATCCCAGCAGGTGAGATCACACACCTTTAATCCCAGAATTAGGGAGGTATATAAGACAAGAGGCAGAATTGCCTTTACCTGCTGAGCCACCTTGCTAGCCTTTTATTTTATTACATTTATTTAAATGCTTTTATTCACAAATTGATTATATATGGTAATCATATGTAATAGTCTTATGAAATTTTCATACACGTAGATAATGTGTTTTGATATCTATCCCTCTTCCCACTACTCTCTCTTGTCTTCCCTTTACCCATCCCACTACTCTCTCATCTTCTATATTCCTATCTGCCAACACCCTCCCTTTACCTAATTAACCTTTCCTTTTCTTTCACTTTTTTTTTTTTTTTGGTGTGTGTGACACAGTGATTTCATTACAGTTGTTTACAAGAACATGTGTGAGGCTTTGTGCTGTGCCTGAAAGTGAAATATCTCCCACAGGCTCATGTATTTGAGTATTGATACCCAGTTGGTAAAGCCCTATGCCAAGGTTTTGGAACTTTCAGGAGGGCATGGAGGTGCCACTGGAGGTGGGCTTTGAGATTTTAGAGCCTTCCCTCCCTTTCTCTTTTCTCTCTCTGCTCCCTGAGTGTGAGAATGTGGCCAGTAAGCTTCCTGCTCCTGCTGCTACCCTTTCTCTGACCATTACTATGCCTTCCCCACCATCATGGTCTCTATTCCTGTAGAAGTGCATGTTTAAGTAAACTCTTTCCTCCCTATGTTGCTTTTGATCACAGTAACAGAAAGGAAATTAGAATAGAAGTGGGTACCAGAAAACTGGAGTGTTGCTGTTGTGGATAGTTTTAATGCCAACTCAGCACATATTAGAGTCATCTAAGACTGGCTGAAGTATTCTGATTGTCCTGAACTGATGGGAGATGACATTCTGTAAATATGTTTCTCATACTGGTTAATGAATAAAGCACTGTTGGCCAATAGGAAAGCAAGATAGGCGGGACTAGGAGGTAAGGAGAATTCGAGGAATTAGTAGGGAGGGGTCAGCATGTAGAGACTGGAGAGAGCAGAGATGCTGGCCCCATTCTCCGGTAAGATAAGACCACATGGAAATACTTAGATTAATAGAAATAGGTTAATAATTAAGGCAGAGCTAGCTGATAAGAAACTAGTACCTGGCTGATATAACAACATTATATCAAATACAGTGTGTTATTTGGGGCTGGTGCCGCGGTGGGTCCAGGCTGCCAGAAAAGCTATGCATAACACTGAATGATGTGGGAAGACCCACTCCAACTGTGGGCATCATCTTATGGTAACAGTCTGTTGGGAAATTTAAGTACTTGTTCCTTACAACTCTCTTCCTCCCCACACAGCTGTAGAACTTCCATGGTCTCAAGGGTGAGCAAACAAGGTTCTTCTCAGAACTTTCCAATGCACAATGCCCATACCTTTACTATGGGTGTGGGTAGTGCATGACTTCCTCCTATGCTCAGCCCATCCCCTGGCTTGGGCATTTAAGCCCATTAGTCACTTTAATAAGCAGCATCTTCTTCTTTACTTCTTGTTGTGGTCTGTTAAGTGTTTCAATCCCAACACCCTCCACCAGCTCCATATTCTGGTCAGGCGACCGCAGCAACAGTCCAGATAAGGATGTGGCCAAAGGAAGATCTTATACCCCTGTGTGCCCTTCCTTCTGACCTCTGATTTTATTTATCCTGTTGCTGTTGCTGCTGCTGCTGATGATTCTTTCACTGCTATCAGAAGTAGAATGCTTAAGATCTTGTTAAAGCCACTAGAGACCAGTGGCTATAGGAAACTTCCCGACTTGTACCAGATTGGGGTACACAGACTTATGGACTGAGTAACCACAGGCTTTAAAGCCCCCTCCCCATTGAGAGACAGCCATCATGGGATTTCTCTGATTTCTGAAGTATCTGGCTTCAATGACGGATTTAATTACTGTATTCTCAGCTCTCAGGTATGATTCTGCCACCGTTACTCTCTTACAGCTAATGTAATAAAGTCATAGGCACAGATTCACATACACTGTATGTCTATCTATTTACTTTTGTCTATCTATCATCTATCCTCTATCTATATATCATGTATCTATGTATCTATGTATCTATGTATCTATCTATCATCTATCTATCTATCTTTCTATCTATCTTTCTATTCATCCCATTGGCCCAGTAACTGTAGAGAGCCCTGACTAATACACTGTGATAAGTTTGAACATGTGGATTTTATGATTTTGACTATTTCATGTAAGAGTTTGGAACTTCAGGAAGTAAAAACCAGTGAATGTTGGAAACAGATTAAAAAGATCAATTTTAGTGGGAACTTGGAAGGATGCTGAGAGAGATGTGGGCAATAGAGATCTGGAATTTGAAGTTTTATCTGTAAGTAAGGAACTATGACAAACAGGGAAGGGGTGATTAGTGTGACATTTTGGCAAATAATCTAGCTGCATTTTGCCAATTTCCTGAGAAGTAGTGTGATGCAGAATTAAAATGTAATGGACTGATTTTATTGGCAAACAAAATTTCAAGACAGTGTAATAACACTGTCTTTGGCAATTATTCCCCTTTTCAAATTGAGTCTTTTTTCCTTTTTATATTTAAATTAGAAACAATCTTATTTTATATATCAATCCCAGTTCCTTCTCCCTTCCATCCCTCCCATCCTCCCATACTCCCTATTGCCCCCATCCCATCCCTCTTCTGCTCCATAGAAAAAGTGATGGCTTCCATGGGGATCATCAAAGTCTGTCTCATCATTTGAGGCAGGGCCTAGGCCCTCTCCCATGTGTCTAGACTGAGACAATATTCCTCTATGGGGGTTGGGCTCCCAATGTCCATTCATATAATAGGGATAAATGCTGTTCCACTACCAGAGGTCCCATAGATTGCCCAGGCCTCCTAACTAACACCAATGTTCAGGGGGCCTGGGTCTGTCCTATGCTGGTTTTCAAACTGTCAGTGTGGGGACCATGAGCTTCCCCTTGTTCAGGTCAGCTATCTCTGTGGGTTTCTCCAGCTGGTCTTGATCCCTTTGCTTATCACTCCTCACTCTCTACAACTGGCTTCCAGGAATTTGGCTCAGAGCTTAGCTGTGGGTCTTTGCTTCAGTTTCAATCAGTTACTGGATGATGGCTCTAAGATGGCATATATGGTAGCCACCAATATCATTATAGGGGTAGGGCATTTAAGATAGCCTTTCCACTATTGCTTAGATTCTTAGTTGGGGGTCATCCTTGTAGATCTCTGGACATTTACCTAGTGCCAGATTTCTCTTTAAACCTATAATGGCTCGCTCTATTAAGGCATCTCTTTTCTTGTTCTCCTCTATTCTTACCCTGACTCAATCTTCCTGGTATCTCATGACTTTCTCTCCCCTCTTCTCATCTTCTATTTCTCCTAACTCCCTTCCCCTTCTCCAGGGGAACATGTATGTCTCTCTTAGAGTCCTCCTTGTTTCCTAGCTTCTCTGGAGGTGTGAATTGTAGTCTGGTAATCTTTTGCTCTATGTCCAATATCCATATATGAATGAGTACATACTCTGTTTATCTTTTTGTGACTGGGTTAGCTCACTCAGGATAGTTTCTTCTAGTTCTATCCATTTTCCTGAGAATTTGAAGATTCCACCCTCCCCCCACCCACCCACACACACTGAATAGACCTCCAATGTGTAAATGTGCCACATTTTCTTCTGTTGAGGGGTATGTAGGTTGCTTCCAGGTTCTGGCTATTAAAAATAAGGCTGCTAGGAACATAGTTAAACAGATGTCCTTGTTGAATGATTGTGCATTCTTTGGGTATATGCCTAAGAATGAAATTGCTGGATCTTGAGGTAGATTGATTTCCACTTTCCTGAGGAACCACTATACTGATTTCCAAAATGGCTGTACAAGTTTGCACTCCCACCAGCAGTGGAGGAGTGTTCCCCTTTCTCCTCATCCTCTCCAGCATAAACTGTCATTGGTGTTTCTAATTTTAGCCATTCTGACAGGAATAAGATGGTATCTCAGAGTTGTTTTGATTTGCATTTCCCTAATGGCTAAGGATGTTGAAGACTTTCTTAAGTGTCTTTTAGCCATTTTAGATTCCTCTATTGAGAATTCTCTATTTAGTTCTGTACCCCACTTTTTAATTGGAATGTTTAGTGTTTTGGTGACTGGCTTCTTGAGTTCTTTGTATAGTTTGGAGATCAGCCCTTTATCAGATGTGGGGTTGGTGAATATTTTTTTCGTCCTATGGGTGGAAAGATGGCTCAGTGGTTAAGAGCAATGACTGGTCTTTCAGAGGTCCTGGTCTTGAGTTCAATTCCCAACAACCACATGGTGACTCATAACCACCTTGAATGAGATCTGGTTCCCTCTGTTGACATGCAGGCAGGACACTCTATATATAATAAATAAATAAATAAGTCAATAAATAAACAAATAAAATTTTGGGGCTGGAGAGGTGGTTCAGTAGTTGAGAGGAGTAGCTGCTCTATTAGAGGTCCTGAATTCAATTTCCAGCACCCACATGACAGCTCACAACTGTCTATAACTCCAGTTCCAATTATTATTATGTAAGCTTACAATGAAAAACAGCAAGTAGATTGGAAAGGAAGTTTTAAAATGGCAATTTGGAGAGGAAAAGAGCACTAAGCAACTTCTGATTGCAGTCATCACATGCTGGCAAAGAAGCTGTGCTTGCTAGAGAAAGAGTAGTGCTATTGAAGAGAGGTGTCCTGCTCTGTGCTGTGACAGGAAAAGTGACCAGGACAAGACCAACCTTTGAAAGTAAAAACCAAAAGACATATTCTTCTCTACAAAAGCAAATAAATGTGTCAGTTTTCCACCAGTGTTAGCATACAGAAGCTGCTGCTACTGTAGTCCAAGCAGGGCTGGCTTTATCCTGTGCTGGCAGCAGAACTGGGGAGTGAAATATCCTTGGCATTGGTTTTGGAGACAAGAAAGATGAAATATTAAGGGAGTCATGGATTCTTTCTCTGTAGTTTCAGAGAGCTCCTGAGGCCAACCAAGCAATGGTAGGGTTGGCATCCCTCCTAGAAGACCTTAAGAGGCCATTGGGTGAAGCCGTGGTGGTCACATAGGGATTGTGTTGGAGATCAATAGATGTTAGAGGTGCCACATTCCAGAGACATCTGACTACTTTCACTACTGACTACTACAAAAAGAATCTTATCTGACCAAAGCCAATGGTAGCTCTAGTCTATGGGCATAAACAGTTATGGGGCAACGACAACCTCAATTCCACTAGAGCTATGGGCTTCTGACTGGGTTTGCATTACCAGACATAAATTCCCTCCTATCAAACAATCAATCAAATCAGAAAGTGGCTGAGCACCCCAGACTTGCAAGTACTGTATCCATTTGCTCATCTTTTATTTTTTTTTTTTAGAGCCCTCAGCAGGAACTAGAGTTTTCATTAAATAACCTGCCGTTTTGTGGGATCACATAGGATACTTGCATTCAAACTCTTTTTTTTTTCCTTTTAGATGTTAACTTATTTTTTGATCATCTTATCAAATATCAGATTTCCTTATGGCTTTGTCATACATAAGTCGTTGTGGTTTTACCTCTTTCTGTCCTTCATTTTTTATATCTCCCTTTCCCTGCTTAAATTTTCCATCCTCAGTATCCCCAATTCCATTTTGCTACCAGGTACTTTCAAGTTTTTACTCAGAACTGTTAAGAGTCTCTGCTTCTGCAGGATGTAGACAGACAGGTCTTTGAATTAGTCTGCATCCTGTAGAGTCAGCTAATTCAATAACTCACCTCTAGCTGGCATGCATTCTGTATTGGGTGGCATTCTGTATTGTATGGCAAGCCATACCCAATGTAGATTTCACACATTTTACTTCTGCTTCCACAGGATCATTCTTTGTCAAGAATGTCAAAAATGACCATCAGGGCTGGTCTAAGAAAACAGTTTTAACATCTAGTAGCATTTCTGGCCACCATTTATGCTACATGGATCAATTCCCTGCCTAGCAAACTACCCTGTTATTCTCCAGGCAATCTTTCTTCCTTGGCTCTCTGGCTCAGAGGCCTCAGGGACCTATTGCCAGCACTTTGGTAGGGCATCTATCATTCCATGCAGCACTGATGTTCCTTTGACTTCTCATTTACTTTTGGGCTTAGATTTGAATTTTCTTCTAGATGTGGCCTTGTGGATCATCAAGTGAGAAACATGAAATCTGTAATTTCTAGGGCTAACCAAAACATTTTCAAGCCAAGTCAATCAAATATCCTAGGCTTTCATGTTCATGAAGTGAGGAGGCAGCTGCTCCATACTCCTAATTTCTGAGCAACTACATTTAGTTTTGTTGTGTTCCAAGATTGTGCATTGGTTAAGGCTGGGTTCAAGTGCCCTTCTATAGAAATCAGGAGGTTGTCTTGAAATTCATAGGTATTTTCCTGAGATATTATTCTAATTTCTTTGGTCTATGCCATTGCTTGGCCCTTAAATGGCTGTTGAAATCATCAGTTTCTGGTGCATTTTGGACAGTGTATCCTTTAAGGGTTGGTGGTCAGTAATACAAAGTTAAGTTATTTGGGGCAATCCAAAGAGCAGGATATCGGAACCCCAACTGTACTTCTCTACACTCTATTTTCTGGTTACCACAGACTGCGTAATTCTGTAGCCATGTGGTCCCACCATCTGTGTTGTTACAGAGTGTGAAGACACTGAGCCAAACATGGACTGAAATATCTGAAGCCTTGAGAGGAAATAAATATTTTTTTTCATTAAACTTGAGTTTCTTATGTATTTTTTCACAGTGATGAAAACTGTCTAATATAGACTGAAGCTGCTCCTTCTCTTACACAAATGGCATCATCTAATTTTCAGTCTAACATGGTCCCATTGATTTCCTAGAAAATACAACTCTTAGAGAAAATGTGTGAGCTACACTCTCCTTGGAGAATACCTTAGCTCTTTCTTGGTTGAGCAGGCAGCTTTTCCCTGGAAGAAACACATTCCTATATAATTATAGATTCAACCATTCACAGTTGTTTGCTCCTGGATTACAAATATCTTTGCTTTCTGACTGAACCTATTGTCTTAGTATTGAAATCCAAAGAGAGACATCTGGTTTATAATTGTTTACTTTAAGAAACAATGCAGGGTCATCCCTTTAGATTCCTGTGAGTTTCCCTTGTACCAAGTTTCTACCTGACCCCAAAACATCCTGCACCCAATTTTCTCTTTCAGTACTCTATCCTTCAATCTACTCCCAAACCGATTCTTCATGTTCCCATCCACACCAACCCCCAGTACACTCATGAGATCTCTTTATTTCCCCTTTCCTAGAGAGATCCAAGCATCCCATCATTGAGTTCTCCTTGTTACCTAGCATCTCTGGGTCTATGTATTGTAGCATTTTTATCCTTTATTTACACATAATATCCACTAACAAGTGAAACTAAGAATCCTAGTGATATTGGACATGTACCTTGAACTGGCCATCTTCTGTGACCAGGCACAGTGGAGAGATTGGGACACCAACTCAGCCACATACTCTCTGACCTACCTATGAGGTATTCTGGGATGTTACAGAGATTGTGAGAGTGGACAACCAATGACAGGTCTAGCATGAGACCCATGCCATGAGAAACAGCCTACCCCTGAAATTGCCTGTGATGTCAGGACCCAGAGGCTGGATGGCCCATAGATATAGGATGGAACCAAACACAACCAGAGAAAAAATGTCAACATTATGATGCTTAAGAATGTTCTGCTATACACTTGAAGAGAGGCTGCATCCAGTAACTGATGGAAACAGGTGCAGAGTTCCACAGCTAAACATGAGGCCAAGTTCAGAGAATCCTGCTGAAGAGAGGGAGAAAGGGTTGTAAGAGCCTGAAGGGTCAATGATATCATAAGGAAATCTACAGAATCAACTAACCAGGGCCCATAGGAGCTCACACAGTCTGAACTGGCAACCAGGGAGCCTGCAAGGGACTGACCTAGATTCTCTACATATATGTGATGTTGTGAAGCTTGGTCTACTAGCAGGATTCCTAACAGTGTGAGAAGGGACTGTCCCTAATGCTTTGGATGGCTTTTGGGAACATGTTTCTCATAATGTGTCTCCTTGCTCAACCTAAACACAAAGGGAGGCACTTAGTCCTACAGCAACTTGATATACTATACTTTGTTGATGCCCATTGGAGGCTTTCCCTTTTCTGAACTGGAGGAGGAATGGATTGGTGGGGGTGGGGGGAGAGGGGAGGTGAGGGGAAGAAATTGGAGAAGTGGAAGGAAGAGGGAATATGAAAAGAGGCAGGAGGAGAAACTTCGGTCTGGATATATAATAAAACTAATAACAAAACAAACCTATTTGACCACTGAGCACCTTGTGGGCATTGTACTTTAAGTATATGGAGATCAATCCAAAGGATTAGCATACTTAGGGTCTTGCTTTCTCTTCAGTCCACCTGTAAATCCATGTGAAATGAAATGAGGTGGAGATGGTGAGGTTTTGAGGAGCTAACATATTGAGTGAACATTGTGGACAACTAGATCGAGGACCTCAGTTTCTGGATCTCTGCAGCCCTTAGTTAAGGAGCATCCCTGTGGCTTTTCAAGCTCTATCCTACAGTCCTGTCTAAAAATATTAGAAAAAGAGCAAAAATAGTTCTCAAGCTAGTGGATCAACAGCCTGGGGTTTGTTTTGAGGCAAGCCTTTAGTCTAAGATCTGTTTCACCTGACAGTCTTAGGTTAAATTCAGTGGAGGAAGCTGCTTGTTCTCCATTGACTAATGTCTGTTCCTTAAAAATCAAAACAAAAACCCAGCAAAAGCTATGAAAAACACAACTAGAAACCTGAAGACATTGCCTACCATAGGATACTAGAACCTAGATATAAGCTAAACTCCCATATAACACCGCCTGCACCCCTGGCAGTATCAGTATCCCATCATTGGCCAGACTGAGACTTGGTTTGCTTTATATGGTTGTGGTTCATCCATATAACTAGTCACAAAATTTGTCAACTTTTCAACTTTTGCTGAAAATCCCATGTGTTGAACATTAAAGACATGCAGATGCTACGTGCCTTTTCCTCTTTGACTTCAGTATCACAGCAACTGAGTTGACATTATAAAGGTGGTATGGGAGAACAATGAGCTTTGTGGCAGTGCTGGGCTAACTGGAACCCAGGCCAGGTTCTTGCCAGGTAGCTGTAGATGGATTCCGAGAGAGGCACACCTATATGATAAAGACCCAAGAAAAAGAGACAACTGTTGACCAATTTCCATGATGAACATTGATGAAAAATTATCAGCATAATACTAGCAATATGAGTTTATCAGACATCAAAAAGGTCACTCACCATGGTCAAAGTGACTTTATTATAGTGATTTATAAATAGCTTAACATATGTTAAATCAATAAATGTAATCAGTCATATAATGGAGTTGAAGACAAACATCACATGATCATCTCAACAGATGAAGAAAAGGTCCTTGACAAAACTCTAACATTTTTTTATTTAAAAATTTTATTTTTCATTTTACATACCAACCTCAGTTCCTCCTCCATCCCCTTCTCTTGACTGTCCAACCTCCCACCCTTCCCATCCCCATACACTCCTCAGAGAGGGTAAAGCCATCCTTGGGCAGTTGACAAAGTCTAGCATACTAAATTGAAGCATGACCAAGTCCCTCCCCAGTGTATCAAGACTGAGAAAATCTAACATCTTTACATGGCAAAAGTCCTAGAAAGAATAGTGTCAGAAGGAACATATCTCAACATATTATATTATATGTAACAAAGTTAGAGCTGACATCACACTAAATGAGAAAGACATGATGCAATCCCATTAAAATCTAATCTAGACAAGATTAATGGTATTCTCCACTACCACTCAAAATAGTACTGGAAGTCTTAGCTAGAGCAGTAAGACAAACAGGGAAATACAAAGGAAACAAATGCAAACAGAAATCACAGGATCTCTATTTGCAGATGCTATGATGCTTTATGTAAGAGATCTTCAAGACTTCACTAAAACACACTCAGAACTCATCATTACTTTCAGCAAAGTGGCAGGTTACAAAATTAACAAACAATGATCAACATAAATCAGCAGCTTTTCTACATTCCAATGGTAAATGCAGGGAGAAATAAATCAGGAGCTCAATCCCATTTACAATAGCCTCAAAAATACCAGAATAAACTGAACCAAGGAAGCAAAGGATCTCTGTAATGAGACATTATTTTTTTCAAGACAGGGTTTCTCTGTGTCCACTTAGCCATCATGGAACTCACTCTGTAGACCAGGCTGGCCTCAAAATCATAGAGATCTGCCCACTTGCCTCTGCCTCCTGAATGCTTGGATTCATTACCCAGCTGTAATCCTTCTTTCTTTCCTTCTTTCTTTCCTTCCTCTTTCCTTCCTTCCTTCCTTCCTTTCTTCCTTCCTTCCATCTTTCTTTCTTTCTTTCTTTCTTTCTTTCTTTCTTTCTTTCTTTCTTTCTTTCTTTTACAGGGTTTCTCTGTGCAACACTCCTGGCTGTCCTGGTCACTTTGTAGCCCAGGCTGGCCATGAATTCACTGAGATCTGCCTGCCTCTGCTGAGTACTGGAATTAAAGGTATGTGTCACCACCACCTGGCTTGTAATGAAACTTTAATGGTCTGAAGAAAGCAATTAAACAAGACACTAGAAAATACAAAGACTGTTGATGGATGCTTATGGATGGGTAGAACAAATGTTGTGACACTGCTAATTCTACCTAAAGCAACTTATACACATGGGGAAATCCCAATCAAAATCTTCTAGCATCCTTCACAGAACTGGGAAAATAAATCTTAAAACTCATATAGAAATACAAAAGACACTAGACAGGCAACGCGATACTGAACAAAAAGAATAATGTTGGAGGCATGTTCTTAAGTTACATTACACAGCTAAAATGATAAAGCATAGTGCTAGCAGAGATTAGTGGACCATAATAGAAAACAGATTTAAACCAGTGCATTTACAACCACCTAATCCTTGACAGATGCCAAAGATATGCAGTGGGAAAAGGGCAAACTTCCCTGTGTTCTTTTTTTTTCTTATTTTACATATTAATTCCAGTTTCCTATCCCTCCTTATTTCCCTCCCACCCTTTCTCCCTCCCTCCCTTTCTCCCTCCTTCCCATGCCCCTGGCCACCCTCCCATCCCATCAGTTAGAAGGCCTGAGCAGTCTAAGGGACCTCTGACAATGGAACCAGGATGTATCCCTGGTGCCCAAAAGGACATGGGGCACATTCCCCATGGAAGGATACTCCCTTAACCTAGAGGCAGGAGGGAGGGCCTAGTTCCTACTCCTCATGACTTGATAGATTTTGTTGATCCCTGTGTTCTTGTAGCTTATGGGGAGGTTGATTTTCAGGAATTCTTCCTTTGTATTCTAGAAGACATTCTCCTACTAGATGCTTCAATAATCTAATCGTGATATACCAGTAAGGTTTCATGTTCAGGAATTACTCAATATGCCGGTGATAAGTGATGTTCTTCTACTCTTCCCAGTGCTTAGTATATAGGGAGAAGCTTCAGAAGTATACTCAATGGACAGAATATACTATGTACAGAGTATGCTGGCATCAGAGAATCCATAGAAAAGGACTATGAGATGACAATGTAAAGCACAATGGTTTTCCTCCAGAAGTTAGAGGAATAATAATGGAATCCTACAATTTGCCAATTTTAATCTCTCTCAGTCACACATAAATTAATTTCTGATATTTCTGGACAGGATCTTGAGAAGATGTGATGTTTTCTTCATTTGTACTTTCTCTGTTATCCATTCAAACTGTCCAGAGGCAAGAAAAACTAAGCTGAGAGAGGG
Organism: Phodopus roborovskii; assembly: GCF_943737965.1. Taxonomy (NCBI): domain Eukaryota; kingdom Metazoa; phylum Chordata; class Mammalia; order Rodentia; family Cricetidae; genus Phodopus; species Phodopus roborovskii. The sequence goes on from NW_026126547.1 coordinate 6,377,422, forward strand.
GAATGACTTATTCCTATGCTCTATGTCTTTGCAGTTTGTAAATTGCTTTTTAAGACATACATCTTTCTTAGTTTAAACTTTTTCCTCCATTTTTCCCATTTTGTCTTTATATCATTTGAGTTCTATTGTTCCTCAACTCCAGCTCTGTTTAAGATCTTCCTTTTCCCTCCTTACAAATCAAACCCTTTCTAGTTTCCTAGTTTTATAGGAACTCAATGTTGACCATACAACTCTATGTCAAAAATCAGGTGATCACAGGTGTGTGGACTAATGTCAGGATCTTCTATTTGATTCCATTGGTTCATCTGTCTATATCAAGCTCTTTTCATTAGTATAGCTCTATAGTAGAACTTGAAGTCAGGGGTGCTGATGCCTCCAGAAGTTTCTTTATTGTATATGATTGTTTTGTCTATCCTTTTTTTCCATATAAAGTTGAGTCTTGTTCTTTCAAGGTCCATGAAGAATTGTACTGTGATTTTGATGGCGAGTGCATTGAATCTTGAATTTTGGTAAGAATGACATTTTATACAATGTTGATACTATCTATCCAAGAGCATGGGAAGCCTTTCCATCTTCTGATATCTTTTTAATTTCTTTCTTTAAAGACTAAAAGGTCTTGTCATGCAGGTCTTTCACTTGTTTGTTTAGAGTTACCCCAAGATTTTTATATTGTTTGTGGCTATTGTGAAGAGTGATATTTCTCTTATTTCTTTCTCAGCCCATTTATTATCTACATATAGGAGGGATACTGATTTTTTTGAATTAATCCTGTATCCTGTCACTTTATTGAAGGTGCTTATCATCTGTAGGAATTTTCTGGTAAAAATGTTTGGATCCTGTATGTAAACTATCTTATCATCCTCTGCAAATAGTGAAAATTTGACTTCTTCCTTTCCAATTTGTATCCCCTTGATTTTTGTTGTTGTTGTTGTCTTATTGCTCTAGCTAGAACATCAAGTACAATGGTATGCACTCTAATAAGTGGATATTAGACACAGAGCATAGGATAACCAGTCTACAATCCATAAACCCAGATAAGCTAGGAAACAAGGAGAACCCTAAGAGAGACATACATGAATCCCCCAAGAATGAGAAAGTAACAAGATCATCTCAGTAAATTGGCAGTATGGGGTGAGGTGGAGGAAGGTAGGTGAAAGAGGAGGGGAGAAGAGGATTGGGAGGAGAAAATGAGGGATCAGGAAGGTTGAATTGGGGGAAGAATAGAGAAGGAGTGCAATGAAAGAGATATCTTGATTGAGGGAGCCATTTTGGGCTTAAGGAGAAATCTGGCTCTAGGGAAATGTTCAGGGATCCACAAGGATGACCCCAACTAAGAATCTAAACAACAGTGCCCTTCCCCAATAATGAGATTGATGACTACATTAAATGCCTCCATAGAGCCTTCATCTAGTAACTAATGGAAGCAGAGGCAGAGATTCACAGTGAAGCACTGAGTCAAACTCCTGGAATCCAGTTGTAGAGAGGGAGGAGTGATGAACAAAGGGGTCAAGCCCATGCTGGGGAAACCCACAGAAACAGCTGACCTGAGCAAGTGGGAGCTCAAGGACTCCAGACTGACAGCTAGAGAACCTTCATAAAACTGAACCAGACCCCCTGAATGTGGGTGTTATTTGGCAGTTTGGGCAGTCTATGGGACCACTGGTAGTGGAACCATAGTGAATGAATGGACTGTTTGAGTTCATTCCCTATGGAGGGATTATGCTCTAAGCCTAGATATAGGGGAAGGGACTTGGTCCTGCCCAAAATGATGTGACAGATTCCCCATGGGAATCATCTGAGGAGTGGGATGAGGAGAGAGTGGGGGAAATGGGAGGATGGGAAGGATAGGGAACTGGGACTGGTATGTAAAATAACATTGTTTTAATTTAAATAACAAATTAATAAAAATACAAATCCAAATATTTTACACTAGGATCCACACCTGAGTGAGAAGATGAAGCACTTGTCTTTCTCATGCATGGCAATGTTTCTCCAGTTCAATCCATTTGCCTGAAAATTTCATTTTTCCCTCATAGCTGAATAATATTTGGTTTATCAGAGGTACCATATGTTCATTATCCATTCATCAGCTGAAAGAAGTTTAGGCTATTTTCATGCCCCAGTTACTGAGAATAAGGCAATGATAAACATGGGTAGACCTTTTGTCTCAGTAGTAAGAAACAGAGTTCTTCAGGTCTACCCAGGAGTGGTACACCTGGGTGATATGGTATTTATTAGTTTCTATATTTTGAGGAACCTCCATGTGATTTCAATATTGTGCAGCACTTTGCATCCCCTCTTTTTTTTTTATCTTAATCATTTTTATTGTGGTAAGATAAAATTTCCAACTAGTTTTACCTTGCTTTTCTCTGACAGTTAAATGTGGTGACACTTTTAAAACTATTTTGTAGTTATTTTCATTTCTTCATTTGAAAACTGGTATGTTCAGTTTGGTAGCTCACTTTCTTTTTTAATTGGGTGCTTAGATTTTTTTTAAATTCTAGACATTTATCCTCTCTTAGATATATACCTGGAAAAGATTTTCTGTAGGCTACCTTTTTAGTCAACCAACAGTTTCTTTTTTCAGGACAGAATATTTTTAATGTTATGAAGTTCCATCAACTTCTTAGGATTGCTCATCAGTTGATAAGCCACAGTTGCTACAGGACAAGCAATGCAGATATGAGGAGAGAGGAATAAATCATTAAAGATGAAGTGAGCTTAGCCATATCCTAGGAAGGGACCCTTAGAATAGGAAAGCAAGACAAGGTGTGCTTGAATTGTAGGTTTCTGTCAGAGTGCTGGAGAAGATAGCAGGGTAGGAGTAAAACTACAGTGAAGATGAGACCACAGGGATGATCAACGTTGGACCTAGCATGTAAACCAAGGATATTGGAGAGAACTTTAAACAGAGTTTGAGAGAAGATTTGTAATTTAGTAAGAACATTGTTTGGGCTAAACTTCAGAAAAGAGCAACAATTTTAAAGTACGTTGCCGGAGTTGAAGGAAGAAATGACGAAAGACTGAACTAGTATAGTTTAAGAAGGTCAAAGACATAAAATGCTTCCAAGGATTTTAGCAATTGATTTTGTGTAGTAGGTAGAGAAGTGGGAAAGAACAAGGAAGCCAGGCTTCCATCTTTAGTTAGGTAAATGTCCACGTGTTGAAGGGGCCTGCTGAGGAGCACCAGGCCTTTGGTAGAGAACATGAGAGTGCATTTAAATGGAGGTGAGTAAACACGAAGCTGCCATGCTTTCTAATTGACAGTTCAGGAGATGAGTCTGGAGCTGTGTATTTACGTAGCATGCACTACTGTGCAAATTAGAGCTAGAGGAATCTTGAGAAGCAATGTGATCACCCAGTGAGAGTATGTAAAATGAGAGGAGAGTGTCCTGGAGAGAACTTCAGGCAAAAGGAATATTTGCAGCAGCACAGACAAAAAAACAAACAAACAAACAAAAACCCAAGAAAGACCCTGAAAGAGAACAATCAGTTGGTCTTCTGTCATTGATTTTTCACGTGCAGCATAGAACAGGTGTAGACTCGCTGCCATGATGGCTAAAAAGTCCATGGCCACCCATAGGTGCTTGAGCATCAGGGTTGGAGCTGTAGGCTAGGTGTCTCACACTTGCTTTTTCTCTGAGTTTTTGCTTTGTAACCTTTCATTTTCACATCATAGCTATCATTTAAAGTTAGTAAGATAATATAGTTTAGCCTTAATGCAAAGCCCAAATTCAGACTGTTGACTGCATCAAGCTTGCCCTGGAACATTCAGGGTCATATTCTTCCCCTCCTATAGAGTGTCACAGTTTTATTTCACCACTCATGCTCTGTCTTTCCTACCAGATGAGCTGTCATCTAATTCCCGATGTAATGGTGATTCTCATATTAGCTGAGTTCACACTATAGCATAGGGAAAGAATTGACTGTCCAGGAAAGACAACAGACCAAAACACAAGAAAGGAAGAATCCCGAAAAAGAAAGAAATAATAGAAACAACATTTTAGAATTGTTTTTAAATTTTAAATGTAAATTTTATTTTATGGGTATAGGTGTTTGTTTTCATGCATGCCAGTCCACTATGGGACTAGTACTCATGTGTGTTGGAGCCCCTGAAGGTGGCTGTAGCCACTGTGTGGGTTCTGTGAATCAAATCTGAGTTCTCTGGAAGAGCAACCAGTGCTCTCAACCATTGAACCATTTTTCCAGCCTTGAAACAAAGATATTATTATTATTATTTTTCTGGAGCAAGGTTTAAATAGACTTTATTGTTACAAGGAGGACCCCATTTATTTTTATTAAGTTTATTTATTTTATAACCTGGCTACAGCTGCTCTTTCCTCCTTCCCTCCCATGTCTTTCCCACACCTCACCTCCATGTCCCATCCTTACCTCCTCTGTTTCTGTTCAGAAAGAGGCAGGCCCCCCATGGTTGTCAACAGAGCATGGCATATCAAGTTGAGGTAGCAGCAAGCTCCTCCCCTTGTTTTAGGCTGGGCAAGGCAACCCAGTATGAGGATAGGTTTCCAAAAGCCAGCCAAAGAATTAGGGATAGTCCCTACTCCCAATGCTTGGAGTACCACAAGTAGATCAAATATACAAGCTTCATAACTATCACATATTATGTAGAAGTCCTCGGTAGGCCCCATGCAGGCTCCCTAGCTGTTGGTCTAGACTCTGTGTGTTCCAATGAGCCCAGATTAGTTGTTTCTGTTCCCTTGTGATGATCTTGACACCCCCAGCCCGTACAATTCCCCCTCCCTTTCTTCAACAGAATTCACTGAGCTTGGCAAATATTTTATTGAACAAGCTGACTTATCTCATTTGTATGGGAGGAGAAACCCAGAGTTGGGGGAGTTCACAGCAGGCTCTGGGATTGCCATTTTATAAGACTCCTCAGTCCTTCCATCTTTCTCATGATGTTGCCTGAGATTTGTCTCCAATCAGGACTTTTTCTCATTTTCACCTCTCTTGTGACAAAGAAGTCAGGTCTTTGGCTCAGAGCCTGCCTTTTCTCACTTAAAGGGATACTTTTCTTATTTCTCTGTCCATGCCTTCTTTCCCACAACTGTTGTGTTTTAGTGGATTAATAAACACTAAAGTTATAATTTAATATTTGAAAACTATTTAGAATAATTAAAGTCACTATGTGTACTGTTTATTATATTTTGATTGACATTCGTTAATCCTTGAGAAGGAAGGAGATGGAATGGTCAGATCCTCTGGGACAGCCTTTCTCTCTGCCTATCCTACTGCCAAGCTCATGGCTCATCCTTTTATCTTTTATGCCCTACCAGTTCCAGCAGAGATGACAGTCCAGAGATGGAGGAGTCACACTGCAGAGCTGTAGGGTTATAATTTCCCAGTGAATGGCAAGAGTGCAGTCTGCATTCAGTTCTTCTCATTTGGATGGGTCAAAGTCATTGAGTTTCTTACTTGGAAGAGATTTTGGCTTATTGAGCCTATCATTCCCAGGTGTTTCTGCTTGGTTCATAAATGCCCTCCAAAGCCCATGTTTATAGACTTTGTTCTTAGAATGATACTGTTGGGGATTAAGGACTAGTGGGAGGCCTTTGGATCATTAGGGTTCTGCTCTTGAAGGGACTTTTGGTATCCTGAAGCCCTCTCACCACATTACCTGGCTTCCTAATCACAAGGAAAGTACATTTGCTCTTCTATGCTGTCCTGCTATGAGGTGACAACCAGTCATGTGCTGGAGACCTCCAACATTGAGATGGAATAAATTTCTTTTCTTTATAAGTTGATTTTCTTGGTATTTGTTATAGTCACAGAAACTTAATCAACATCCAAGACTATGATATTACACCTTGGGGAGAGTGGCATGGAACTCCACTACAGTTTCTAATTCTCATCCAGGAAGCAAAATTCTACCCCCTCAGGTAGCAACATATACAGTGAGACATGGTGAGTGGTCCTCAGCTAGCTTAGATTTGTTGCAGGTGGCAACATTTTGGAAGCAATCTGTGGAAACTGAGTGAATGATTTCTATGAATTTTCCTGTGTTTTTCATTCCAAATAATGTAAAAATAATTAGAAAATATCCCAAAATAGCATGATGGATTTAATACTCTCAAGTTGTCTCTTCATTGGGTCAAGGGAACAATACTATGAATGGATTGGGTAAAGACTGGGTTTCAAGCAGCTTCTTTGAAAACATCATGCTGTAAATTCTGTTATGTGACGTTGCAGGACTTGGGGAGGATTGATTTTTCTACAGGAATAGCTTTGCTGGGTTTGGCTGCTCTCTCAAGATCACTGCTTATGGATGGGGCACTTCCACTTTGAAGCTATGGCATAAGAACCAGGAAGAGAACCAGATCTCTATTCTGGACAAAAATCTACATTTGACAGCTAGTTGGATCATTGGTGAAAATGCTGACATAATTCTTCAGTCAGTTCAGTCCAGAACTCATTACCTAAGAGTTAAAACTTATGTAGGTGGTTGGGGTTGTAATATGGTGAATATGTAGGATAAAGAAATTCTCAGAATACAAGGAGACAGGTAGCCAGAGGATGCTGGCAGAGTGTCCAAGTTTTGGAACATCTCACACTTAAATTTTGCAAATGTCAAAGCACTAAATCCATCTATAATCTAATGGACACTAAACTCCATAAATATCTCATTCAGTTTTGTGGCTTTGGCAATTTCAAGAAATCCCTTTCCTACTATCAAACAACTGTTTTCCCAAAGCTAGCTATAAAGAGTGAGGCTGGTTGGTGGCTGTGTTTGCTGTTCCTGTCCACCCCTGCCTGGTGCTGAGTGGAATAACAGTCTTGCTACCTTTACAGTGTCCTGTGTCACTGCCAGGGAGCATACACAGGTGGTGTTTGGATGCTGTGCTTGGAGATGGCCTGTGCACTGCCTCCAGTCTCTTGTCATTTACACACCAGTAATTTCCACAGGCAAGCCAATTAGATCTGCAGATATCTAGACTGCCCCACAGAAAGTATTCTCTGAATCTCCTGATCTCAACATGGTCAGCATGACTTTTGACATTATGTAGCATTCTACTTTTCCCTCAGGGGAATGGCCTTTTGCATGAGTTTGGTGTGCTAATGCCTTCTGGATATGACCCAATCTCTGGGAAGCAGTATGTTCAAAATAGGAAACTAGTTCCTTTTGTTCATTTTTTTTTTTTTTTGTAAATATTTTCATTAGCCTAGAGAGGGGACAAAAAAGCTATGCTGCAAGGTGAGAGGTATTCAATCTAACTGTGCTTCTTGGCATTCTCCTGGAGTATGCATAAGGGAGCTCAGTTACTTCGAAGAGCAGGAAGAGTTCTGTTTCTGAACTTAAGTGCCATGGAGCATGAGAACTGTCAGTAGGATCACTGAGCCCCTCCCCCTGGCTGTCACTGGGAAATTGGTGGAGTCTTGGTCTCTGTGGTTGAGATGTCAAGGTAGATGGAGTCCTCAAGATTCTTTTACCAGCTCTGTCTGAGAAGCATTGTCCCCTCAGGCTTGCACCCTTGGTCTTTTCCTGACTTTGTGAATAATTAGGAGCAAAATCCCTTTCCTGACCTACAAGTCTCAATAAGAACCCTGGTCCTTGAAAGTGGTGGGGATTCCTCAGGACTGTGCATATGATAAGGAAATGTAGCCACATTAAGAGTTTACTGTGGTATTGGATTCCTTTAATTTTAGGAAAGATTAATTTATTTATATGAATGAGCCTTTGGAGGCCAGAGGAGTTCATTGGAGCTCCTGGAACTAGAGTTATAGATGATTGTGAGCTACCTGTGGGTGCTGGGAATCTCTCCTGGGCCCTCTATTAGAGTGAAAAGCCCTTTTAATCACTGAGCCATTTTCTAGTCCTTGTTATTAGAAGAAAGGGTAAGAGGTTTGTTCCTAGTTACAGATTTCCAGAATTCATATGGAAAGAGTAGTCTCAATAAATTTCACGTAGCATGGATTGGAGAATGAAGATCAGTGCTGGCAGTAGATGGCAGGCATTTCTTTTCCTAGAATCTTTCATGAGAACCCTTGCAGCTTACAGTTACTGTGTATGAGGTCTCAGTGTATTCTGTAAAGCCTGTGTCTATGAGAGGAATAGGGCCCTTGTCATCATCTGTGTTTGTATCTTTTTATTGCCTTGACAAATACCGGAGAGAAACAAAATGAGGAAGGATTTACAGTGGTTCATGGTTTCAGTTCATAGTTAGCTTACTCCATTGCTGTTGCAAAACAGAATGTCTTGGTGGTAAGGCTTTAGGCAGGAGGAGTCCCTATACCTCATGATGGTGATAGTTAGTGTCTGTAAGAAGAGAACTTATATAGCTCTCTCTTCTCCTCAGTATGTGGAGACATAGTTAAGGAGCTTAAAGTCCCCAGGGTGTAAGTTCTCACCAGCCCTTTGTTCTGTAGGTATCTTGATCTTGAAATTACCAGCTCCCAGAAACATGAAAAATAAACATTTTCTGTTTAAAGTGCCAGTTTATGGTATATGTATGATAACATATTGAATAGATAAAGATGTGAACCAAAGAAGTCCATACCCTACCTCCTTCCATGGTCTCATTCACTCAAAGCATTATCTGCCTTTCCCAATTACACAGGTTCAGTTACCAGACAGTTAAAGATGTTACAGAACCCACTTGAGTTATTGAAACATACTTACCCTATGTCTGATTACTCTCCCTCACTCATTCCTTCCTGTTGAGACATCAAGGCCCTTGTCTATGTTTTGTTCACACTCCTTATGCTTCTTGACACACAAGCATCCCCCCACCCCCCCAGAAGTCTCTGTGTGTAGCATTTGTAATTTCCCTTTGGATCTGAATTTAGCTATCTATCTCTTAATGGTGTCAACGTATGGTCTCTTGGCTTCTTAAAACAGCTCCTCTTTGTGGGAGCATCCTTAGGCTATATATCAGGCAGGTAGCTTCAACATCTCAATTTTAGCAAAGTTCAAGGATGCTTATTCTATTAACACACTCTCAGTTGATGCAGGTATGCAAATTCTTAGGCTTGACTCCTTCTGCTTGACAGTGATATACAGCTACTGTGCTAGACCCTTAAATACAATCCTCTAAATCTATATTTCTTACCAAGGCGTATTATTTGTCTTTCTGACAATATTAGGCTCTGGAAATGTAATTTTTTAATGAAAGGACTTTATAATATGGTTCTATCAGAAGCGCTTGTCCAGCTAAGATGAGGACATTTATCTCTAATGCTGTCCCCTTGGTGATATTTTAATATTGTATAATTCACTTAACAATGTGGCAATTAATTATAGTGGAATCTCACAACTGTCTTCCTGTGCTACTGCAAATTAGATAGTTTGAAGCAAGTTTGCCTCAGTTAAAATATTAGCCAGTTTTCAGAAATGATTTGCATGAAATAATTACCAAATTAAGATTATTTTCAAGAGGATTTACTAAGATACAATAGAATTCTGAAAATATATCAGACTTCTGGGTGGCAAAGGACCCCAGAGCAGAAATGGACCAATTGCCCTTCTATCTGAATTCAAGGGCTCCGAAGTTGTCTGCGTTTTTCAGTTTTCTGTCATCACATGTCTGTCTCCATATACCTTGGTTCTATGCTTGTCTGTGTGTTTAAACATGTTTGATAAAGCATATAGAAGGAATTCTGACCTTATCTCTCCTGAGTAAGTTTTACAGACAAGACAAGACAAAGCTCTTCTCTCATGGCTTCCGGTTACTATGTGGTTGTTTTGAACCAACCATTTGTCTTGGTACATGGCATCTTCTGGTAAGGAGAAAATTGGAGGAAAACTATCATTTGGCAAAGAAATAGAATGTTGGTAAAGAAAATACACATTTGTCAGTCAGTCTTTGTGTCATGTCCAAGGATAAAAAAATTTCTATCTCAAGAGTATTCAAACAGTATGTTTGTACTGCGTAAGCACAGACAAGGAAAGTAGCAGGCATGTTTAACAACCCTTGCACCTAACAGGCTTATGAAGTGCACTCTGGTGTCCTCTAAATAAAATTCCTCAAATGAAGGAGTAAGAGGAGACTTTACAAAGAAAGGTAACAACACAGTGCAGTCTTAGAGCTTCTAGAGGAGCAATCATTGGATTGTTCATCTTCCTTATGAATTAATTAACCTTTTAAATGGGGATGTAAAGGTTAATCACCTTCAGAGTAACAGGAAGGTGATGTAGGCTAACAAAACCCAATATGTTCACCAGAGTGAAAGGTCCCAGACTAACTAAAATAGAAAAAGAAGAGAAACCTGGCTGGAGAGACGGCTCAGTGGTGAAAAAGAATATATTTCCCTCCTAAAGGACATGTTTGCTTTTCAACATTCATATCAGGTGGCTTGCAACAGTGTATTACTTCACCTTCAGGGGATAGGATACTCTCTTTTAATCTCTGCAAGTACTTGCTCTACATATAAACAGGCTCACACACAGATTCAGGTGTATACATTTACTTATACACAGTACCTCTGGAAATGCAAGCATTAAAAGCAACAAAATATATAGGACCTCAAGAAACTAAGATGCTTCTATAAAGCCAGAAGCCATTATTCAAGTGAAGAGGTAACCTATAGAATGGGAGGATGGTGGATCTTGGCCTTCTATGTAAATCTAATAGAAGGCTATTGTCTAGAATATAGAAAGTAATAAATACTCCACTGAAGAAACAAATAACTCAACTTAAAATGTGAACATTGGACTAGACAGAGAATTCTGAAAAGAAACACAAATAGTTGAGAAACATTAAAAACAATCTTCAATACTATTAGCCACTAGGGAAATGCCAACCAAAACTACACTGATAATTCATCTTATTCCAGTCAGAACAGAAAAGATCAAAATAATTGCCAAAAGATACTGATGATGATGTGGGGAGAGGTGAACACTTACTCACTGTTGGAATGCTAATTGGTGCAGTCATAGAAGTCAGTGTTGATGTTTCTTACAACTAGAAAGTGATCTATTTTATGACCCAGCTGAACATATTCCCAAAAGACTCTGTATTCTAATACAGAGGTACTTGCTCATCCAAGTTCCCTGTTGCTTTATTCAAAACAGCCAGAATGAAAACAGGCTCTAGTTGTCTAGCAACTGATGCATGGACAAGAAAGTATGGTACATGTAAGTGGTAGAATACTATTCCTGTGTAAAGGAAAAGGAAATAATGAAATTTGTAGGCGAATGGATGGAACTTGTGAAAAATCATCCTTAGTGGGTTAACCCACATCCAGAAAGACAAGTGCTTCATGTTCTTTCCTACATGTGGGTACTGGTTTTGAATCTTTGGATGCATGTATTTAAATTGGAATTCCCATAGAAAGCAGGGAACTAGTAAAGGACATTTGAGCACTGAAGATTTCAAGGGAAGGAGGTAGAAGAAGGAATAGGGAATAAAGGAGCAGAAAGTGTTAGAAGGAGTTGTAGATGATAGAGAAGGGTAGAGGCATAATAACTAACACTGAAGACATTTGGAAATGTTACATGAAAAGTACTACTATAGAAGATTCCTAACATACATATTAAGAATTTCCACACCACACACACACACACACACACACACACACACACACACACACAGCTACACACATATATTTTAAATGGAGTTATCTATGTAATGGAGAGTTAATGCCTTTTTCAGATTCCATAGGCTTTCAAATAAAAATTCCAGTGCCAGGTATGGCTACATCTTTGTTGGAAATAGGGTGTCATCGACACTGTTAACATTACAAATTATTACTATTGTTCTTGTTTACCCTGCAGAATTTGGTGATGAGTTCTTATTGTTGATGATACCATACATGAGTCATAGGGCATAGAGAAATCAAGCTGGTAATACTTGGAAGATTCATCCTGACTGGTTGGCTTTAAGTGTTTGAATGTTCTGTTTATGCTACTAGGGAAGACATTTTATTCAACAGTCTTGCTGTCCTCTAAACCCTTTGAACTACCTCAGTGACTAGCATTGAAAGGAATGCCCATAGGTGCAATAGTGGTAGTGATGTTATGAGGATAAACAACTATTTTCTGGTTGTACAAACAAACAAACAAACAAAATAACAACAACAAAATCTTGTTCCACAAGATAGACATCATGACTGATGACTGATACTGTTAATAGAGCCAAAAATCTCTGTTTTCTAAGTCATAAGCCATAGAGGAGAACATAATGCTATCCTTATGGAGGAGGGGAATGAGGAGGGCTTTGATTGGGATATATTGTATGAGAGGAGAAACAAGCCCTATAGTAATGGCTATAGTATGTACACAGAGGACCGGGTATCGACCCAGAAAGATTCAAAGGGCTCTCTTCTTAGTGTCCTCCATCCCTTCTGATTCTTACAATCTTTCTGCTTTCTTTTCTTCCACAGAATTCCCTGATCTCCTAGGGAAGGAAGGATTTGATGGAGATTTGATCCACTTTCAGGTCTTGAACTTTTTTTTTTATTTTAAAATAAACAGTTGTTTCCTTCAATTGTTTGGTTTGTGATTTCCTGGATTACTGTAAAGGATTTATTAGTTTCCTTTCAAGGATCTTTATCCGTGAAAAAAAGGCTCTTTTTCTTGTGTTGGAATATTCAAAGCCTGCTGTGGTGATATAACTGGGCTCTGGTGGAGACATATTGCCCTGGCTGTTATTGACTGTTTTTATGCTGGTGTCTAGGCAACTGCATTTGAGATGGTTACATAGAGAAGAAGGTCTGCTTTTCTATCAGGCATGGCTTATAGTTTAGCAAGGGGTGACTATTGGAGTTGGGGGCTGGGTTTTAGTGATGAGTTGTGGCAGACGTCTGGAGTGTGTGGTCTGTGGAACCCACAGGAGATGTGGGCAAGGGTGAGGGAAGGCTGTAGCTGGTGTTCTGTTGTAATTCTAGGAAAAATAGTGAATAGTTGGGTCTGGGGAAACAGAGAGAAGAACTCTAGGCAGCTTACCTAATTTTCTGACCTGTCATCTGAGCTATTTCAGCACAATTTAAAGGCCCACTTGTATAAATAAAAGGTTATACATATATGTGCAGGTACTCCATGACTTGGTATGATTACATCACCATGAACACACTGTAAATTGAAAATATTATACACTGAAGATACATTTATGTACTATTGAGGCTCAGAAAGTGTCACCACTAAGTAAAAGCCTCTTAAGCCATGCTATTCTTTGACTTTCTCCCCCAACCCCCATTGCCCACACAAGCCACAGATGTTGGAATTCCTTCTTGTCAAATCAGTCCATAAGTAATGGAGCCTCTTTCCTACAGAAACAGCTAGAAATCTTAAAGCATGGCTCTAAATTCCCTCACTGTTCTGTGTCAGAACAGGCCATGAAGAAAGGAAAAATTTTATTCTACAAAGTCCTGCCTAAACCCAAGAAGAAATGCCACAGTTAAGAGGCCATTTGCTTCAGCATTGTTGGATCACCCATATCTGTCCAGTCCTGTTTCACATGGCTGCCCCTGCTTCAGCAAAGCATAAACCCAGGTTGTTCTTCCTTGATCTTTGGAATCATCACTCTAAGGGCTTCAAGTAGATGGAAATCTCTAAACATATAAATGTGTTTTGCCCTTTGTTATGTTGTCTTTTGAAATAGGGATATTGGCTAGGACTTGTGTTAATGGGAAGAAGAGGTCACTGGCTCATCCCTATCTTAGCATTATAGCACACTATAGAGAATCAGCTATTTAACATAATGATCACAAGGATAACTTATCTGTGGCTCTGAGACACTACCTGGGCAAGAGAATATTATAGTATATTTGCCTGGGAAAGATTGAAATTTCAAATTTAAAGTGTTTTATTTATTTTTATTTTTTAACTGACACTGAATATGTGTCAATTTTGCATTATTAAAAAGTGGAACAGATTGTAAGTTGAGCCAACATTTGGATGGGGGCAATTTATACATAAATATGTATATAAATTTGATATTTTAAATTATTTTATTTATTTTAATAATATCACTTTGTAGTAAACTCACAAGTACAAATATTCATGAAATAATGTTGGATAATAAAAAGAATTTAATTTATTCACTAGATATTCTTTTTAGATTATGCTTAAAGCTAAACTGAGATTTTCAATGTTAGTTCATCTTGGAACTTTCCTGGAAAAGCTTGCCTTTGCATTCTTGCAACAATAATTGAAAGAAATAATCTGTGATACAGATTGAATAATTTGAATAATTTCTTCTAGTTGCAATGACTTACTCATTTTTTTACAGTATCAATAAATGTGAAGTGGTTGCATATTTGTTGTATGCTATAAATCAAACCAAAAGGGAATTTCATGGAGTTGAGGGTGACCAGTGTACAACTCTGTGTAATAGTAAGATCTGCCTCAAATTGCACAGTGCTCATTAGACACATGTTGAACACTTGTAAAATGAGGCTGGTGAGATTGGATAACTGTATTTTAACTTTCATATAGCACTATGTAGTGAACGTTTAGATAGGAACATGTGGCTAGTGGCCACCTTATTAGGTAGAATATTGCCGAGTGTTGATAATATGAGGGGAGAGACATTAGCTGTTCAAGGATGATATTAGATTTTCCAGCATGTCAAAAAAAAAGTGATGTCAGTAGGGATTCTTTATTTCGGATTTGTTTTCACCATTGTGCAGCAGTACTCTATACAATTTTTTATGGCATGTTTGTCAAACACTCCGTGAGAGCCACACATTGAAAGCAGAGAACATGGCATCTGTACCAGGTTCTCACAGGCTTAGCAGGCTCAAGACATTGGCCTAGGAACTCCCAGACTCACACTTCTCCTTTACTGTCCTATAGATTCTAGGATTGGCTGTCACTTAGCTTCTAAGGGCACCAACTTCCTATTGATCTGGCCCAGGCACTTACCATCCCAGCCATTGCTTTTGGACACAGGGTGGGTGGCATGCTGTTGCTGTGAACAGATGGCTCTGCCACAGATTTTATGTTCTGTTTAAAAATAATGCTTCCTAATGCTTAGCAATTTTGAAAATTACTTTATCTGAAAAATTATATTTTTTTCTAACTGTGTCAAAGAGTTTGCAGAGTTGGCTTCATCTGAATATTACTAAAATCAAAGGGTTTTAGGCTTAGAAGGGGGATGTAGATTTCATCTTTGTGTCTTCATCTTTTTGATTTTGCTGATAAGGGAACAGAGCTTGAGAAATCACCTTGCCTCTAGCCCTATAATTAGCAGAAGACATGAGATTAGAATTCCATTCTCCTTTTTACCCTGTGTCTTTGTATTTAAATGTTTGGTTTTACTGTGTTTAATCAGGGATGCACATCATGGTGTTGACAATGCTGTGATGAGAGAGACATGAGACTTCATTCAGTTTCCTCCTTAGTCTCTATTCTTTTGCAATGCCTCCTGTGTAGACAAACCCATTTCTGATGAGAGAATTAGCTTAAGGAACTCACTTTACCACATTCAAATAAGCCCTTTAAAATCCTGCACTTTAAGCTTTTATTCTAGATTCCATTGTGAGGTGATAATGAGGTGCTGAAAACTAATTATGTCATCAGACAAAGCTGTCTGGTCCACCATCTGCCATCTGCCCAGGGATAGTCCCTGGTTGAACTGAGAACTGGGACTAAAAATAGCCATTTTGTTTTGGTTGTTGTTCTTTGCCCTGTTCTTGCCATGGGCACAATGGAGCAGGAATTACATAAGACTGGCTTGTAGCTAGCCAGACATGACAGACATGAGCCCACAGGTCTTTTTCTAGGTAGCAGATCTTACATACATGTGGATTAACATGACTGACAGTTCACTATGTTTCCTACCTGTTTTTTTAGGTCTCAAACTCTCACCTTCATTAATATGTTATATAATGCAGGAACAAGGAGTGTGCTGTACTAGGAGTTCAAACTCTTACTCACATAACAAAATTGTAAAGACCTCAAAGTGTTTATGTACCGCATGCCCCATATTTGGATTTTAGGATTCATTCTTGGGTCAGTTTCATTGGAGAGCTTGATGTCATTTTATCAGGGATTCAAATGAATGAGGCATTCATTATTTTTTGTCCAGCACCCTGTCCTTCTCTTTTGCTGATATAAAGATCTAAACTTGATAATTAAATTTGTTCTCCCTGATTATTGAGATACCAACAATGGTAAATTTTACATGTTTAGCATTGTCCAAGTAGGCAAGACTGATACAACACAGGCAGGGCTTTACTTTTTAATATATGTGCCTTTAGCTTTTTATCTTTCACAGTTCTTTTGGGGGAAAATATTTGAGTTTTGGAAGTCTTTTTAGATGACATGTGAGAAGTCTATACAGAGGATTATTTTCCAAATTATTTTGGTGGCCACTTTAATTATAATTCAGATCTCAAAAGTCATACTCCTTTTGAAAATCAGTCAACCCACACTGAACTGAAAATGCAACCAATCCAAATGTCTTGGTTGTTTCTAGAGCATAACTTAGTCATATCTGTAATAATGTTAAATAAATAATGTTGCTTTTGGAACTGAGCTAAAGATAGACTTCACCAGTAATTTTTGTTTTGCAAGTATGGGGCACTTTTAAAATTTATTTTTACTTTGTATTTATTTCTTTTGTTTTCTATATATTCTGAATGAAGTTTTTCCCCATCTAACCCTTCCAGGCACCTTCCTCACCTCCCCTCTACCCCAGAACCACTACTCTTTCATTTCCTTCAGAAAAGAACAGACCGCCCAGAGATATCGATGAAACACTACAAAACAAGAGACAATAAGACAAACCTTTATATCAAGGCTGGGCAGAGCAACCCAGTAGGAGGAAAAGGGTTCCAAGAGCAAAGAGCCAGAGACAGCCTCACTCCCACTGTTAAGCGTCCTGCAGAAACACCAAGCTAAACAACCATAACAAACATGCAGAGAACCTATTGCAGACCCATGTAGGCTTTATGATGGCCAGGCCAGTGTCTCTGAGGTCCTATGAGGCACATTTAATTGATTCTGCGGGCTGTGTTCCACTGGAGTCCACCACCCCTCTAGCTCCTATATTTTTTTCCTCCCCTTCCTCTAAGGGATTCCCTGAGCTCCAAGGGGAGGGACTCTATAGAGATCTCCAATTTGCACTCTCTCTGTACCTAATATTTTGCTGTGGGTCCTTGCATCTCCTCTCATCAGTTTCCAGAGGAAACCTCTCTGATGATAATTGGCAGTGATCTATGAGTATATGAGAATATCACTAGGAATCATTTCACTGAAATTGTTTTTCTATCGTAGGTCTCAGGGTTAGCCAACCTCTGGTATGTGGTCATCCAGTGTTGGGCTTGGGCTTTCATGGTGTGGACTTCAAATGAGACTAACCATTGGTTGGCTACTATTATAAGTTATGTGCCTCTGTTGATCCAGCATATCTTGCAGGTGGGATAGATTGTTGGTTGAAGGCTTTGTGGCTTGTTTGCTGTCCCAGTACCACAAATGGATACCTTATAGAGAATATCAAGTTCAGTCTCTGAGTCCTTCATTCCTAAGAGTCCTCACTAGGGTCACTCTTGTAGACTTCTGGGAGTTTCTACTGCATTAGGTTTCTACCCTGTCCCCCACCCCACAAAATGCCCTGCAATTTCAGTTGTTTCTTCCTATAACCTCTCCCTCCCTCCATTCTTTCCCCACCTGATCCCTCCTGTTCCCATTTCTGCCTGCCCCAAGTCCCCATATAAAATCTATTTTCCCTTCCCAAGAAGATCCGTGTATCCCCTGCAGAACCCTCCTTGTTACTTAGTCTTTCTGGTCTATAGATTATAGCATGATTATCAATTACTTAACAGCTAGTATCCACTTATAAGTGAGCATATACCATATTTATCTTTCTTGGTTTGGGTTATCTCTCTTAGGATGTTTTTATCTAGTTCCATTCATTTACCTGAAAATTTCATGAAGTCATTTTTTTTTTTTTGATAGATCAGTCATATTCCATTGTATAAATGTACCACATTTTTGTTGTGGCATATCTAGGTTGTTTCCTATTAATGGCTATGATAAACAAAGCTGCAAATAACATTGTTAAACAAGTGTCTTTGTCATAGGATGGAGCATCCTTTGGGTATATTCCCAAGAGTGGTATTCTGAGTCTTAAGGTAGATCAATTTCCATTTTTTCTGAGGAATTGTCATATTGATTTCCATAGTGATTATATAAGTTTTCTCTCCCACCAGCAATGGAGGAATGTTCCCATAAGGGACACTCTTGTTTTCAATAATAATTTATTCTTTTAAATTTTATTTTACACTCCAATCACAGTTTTCCCTCTCACCCATCCTCCTGTCCACTTTTCCCACCTCAGCCCACCCCAGTACTTTCCTCCTTATAGGTAAGGGCATCTGTGAGGAGTTAAAAAAGTCTGTCATAATAGGTTGGGGTAGAGCCAAGCTCCTGTCCCATGCATCAAGGCTAGGCATGGCATCCCACCATAGGGAATGGGTTCAAAAAAGCTAGCTCATATCCCAGGTTTGTGTTGTTGTTCTACTGTCAGGGGCTCTCTGGTAGTTCAAGCTTCACAACTGTCTCCCATTTATGGAGGACCAAGTTTGGTCCTCTGGAGTCTCTACTGCTGTTGATCTAGAGTTCATGAATTTCCATGAGCTTTGTTCACCTGTCTATGTAGAATTTTCCATTATAATCCTTATCTTCCTTGCTCAAATATTCCATCCTCCATCTCTTCAACTGAATTACCAGATCCAGGCCTGGTTCTTGGTTGTAGATCTCTGTGTCTGGTTGCACCAATTGTTGGATGAGGGCTCAGTGATGGTAGTTGGGGTATTCACCAATTTGATTACAGGGGAAGGCACACTCTCCACTATTGCTAGCCTAAATAAACACACAAAGAATTATATTAATTATAAAACTGTTGGCTAGTGACTTGGGCCTCTTATTGGCTAACTATATGTTAATTATTTGCCCAATTTCTATCAATCTACCTATTCCCATGTGGTCTTGGTTTAAGTCCTGACCTGCTACTCCTTTGGTGGGCTACATTAGTGACTCTGTGGAGTGCTCCATCTGCCTACCTTTCCAAGAATTCTCCTGGTCTCCTCAACCTGCCTGTCTCCTACCTCATTGGCTTAACAGTGTTTTATTCATTAACCAATAAAAGAAACATATATACAAATGGAAAACCCCCTTCAAGCTGATGCCATCTTTGGGAATTACTCTAGCACCATTTTTTTTTTCTGACACCACAGTGGCTCTCTCTATTATATCTCTTTCATTGCTCTTCCACTGCATTCCCTCAGTCAACCATCCTGTTCCCTCATGTTCTCATCTTCCCTCCTCTCTTTTTACCACCAACCCTGTCCCCAGTTTACCCAATAGATCTCATCTAATTTCCCTTCCCAAGGGGATCCATGTGACCCTCTTAGGGTCCTCCTTGTTATCTAGCTTCTCTGGAGCTGTGGATTTTAGTCTGGTTATCCTTTGCTTTACATCTAATATCCACAGATGAGTGAATACATACCATGTTTGTTTTTCTGAGTCTGGGTTACCTTATGCAGGATGTTTTTTTGTCTACTTCCCCACGTTTGTCTGCAAATTTCATGAGGTCATCATTTATTTTTACAGCTAAGTAAATGTGTAAATGTACCAAATTTTCCTTATCTATTCTTTGGTTTAGGATCTAGGTTGTTTCCAGGTTCTGGCTAATGCTGCTATGAACATTGTTGAGCAATTGTCCTTTGTGGAGTGATTGAGTGTCCTTTAGGTATATGCCCAAGAGTGGTATCGCTGGGTCTTAAGGTAGAATGATTCCCAATTTTCTTAGAAACTGCTATACTGAGTTCCAAATTGGCTGAATAAATTTTCACTCCCACCAGCAGTGGAAGAATGTTCACCTGACTTCACATCCTCTCCAACATAATCTATCCTCAGCATTTTTTATCTTAGTCATTCTGACAGGTGTAAGATGGTGTCTTACAGAGTCATTTTGATTTGCATTTCCCTGATCATTAAGGATATTGAACACTTATTTAAATATCTTTTGGCCATTTGAGATTCATTTGGTATGAGTTCTCTGATTAGCTTTGTACCCCATTTTCCAATTGTGTTATTTTGTATTTTGATATCTAGTTTCTTGAGTTCTTTATATGTTTTGGAGATCTTCTTTCTGTTGGATGTGGGGTTAGTGAAGACCTTTCCTCATTATGTGGCCTGATGCTTTGTCTTATTGACAGTATTTTTTGACTTACAGAAGCTTTTCAGTTTTAGGAGGTCCTATTTATTGATTGTTGCTTTCAGTGTCTGTGCTACTTGTGTTATATTTAGTAAGTAGTCTCCATTGCTAATGTGTTCCAGGCTACTTCCCACTTCCCCTTCTATCAGGTTCATTGTAGCTGGATTTATGTTGAGGTCCTTGATCCACTTGGATTTACCATTTGTATATAGGAGGGCTACTGATTTTCCAAGTTAATCTTGTATTCCACCACATTGCTGAAGGTGTTTATCAGCTGTAGGAGTTCCCTGGTAGAGTTTTGTGGTCACTTATATAGACTATCATATTATCTTTGAATAGTGATAGCTTGACTTTCCCCTCTCCAATTATATCCCCCTTTATCTCCTTTCGTTGTCTTATTGCTCTAGCTAGAATTTTGTTTTCCAGATTGAATAGATGTGGAGTGGATAGCCTTGTCTTGTTCTTGATTTTAGTGGAATTGCTTTGTGTTTCTCTCTGTTTAATTTGATGTTGGCTGTCAGCTTGCTGTATATTGTTTTTATTACGTTTAGATATGTTCCTTGTATCTCTGCTCTCTCCAAGACCTTTTTCATGAATGAATATAAGATCTTGTCCAAAGCTTTTTCAGCATCTAATGAGAAGATCATGTGGCAATTTTCTCTCAGTTTTTTTATATGGTGAATTACACTAACAGATTTCTGTATGTTGAACCAAACTGCATCTCTGAAATGAAGCCTATTTGGTCATGGTGGATTTTTATTTTTTTTATTGTTTTTTATGTGTTCTTGGATTCAGTTTACCAGTATTTTTTTATTATTTTATTCAATTTTATATAACAAAGTCCAATTAAATGAAAACAAACATTTATTCACAATATTTGGGAATTTGGGCGTCGTTCTTTCCAAACTACTTCCTGCTGGTAAGGGGCGCTGTCATGGGGGATTTGAAGAAGATTCAGAAATCCTGGCTGTAGTCTGTAGGGCTGCTTTGTCCAGCTGTTTTGAATGTAGGATCACCTTGTACACTGTTTCAGGCGGTCTGGCATGATCAAACCACATTAGTCTGGAAGGAATCCACATCTTTTCATTTTCTGTAGTTTACCAGTATTTTATTGAGTATTTTTGCATCAATGCTCATGAGGGAGACTGGTCAGTAGTTCTCTTTCTTTGTTGCATCTTTGTGTGGGTTGGGTATCAGGGTTACGTAGTCTCATAAAAGGAGTTTGGTAATGTTTCTATTGTGTGGAACAATATGAGAATATGAGGAGTATTGGAGTTAGCTCTTCCCTGAAATTCTGGTAGAATTCTGCAATGAGCCATTGATTCTTTGCTTTTTGTTTTGTTTTGCTTTGTTTGTTTGAGAGACTTAATGACGGCTTCTATTTCTTTAGGAGTTATAGGTTTATTTAACTTGGTTATCTCAACTTGATTTAATTTTGGTAAGTGGAACTTATTCAGAAAACTTATTCATTCCTTTTAAATTTTCCAGTTTTGTGGAGTACAGGTTTTTGAAGTATGATCTGATAGTTCTCTGAATTTCCTCAGTGTCTATTGTTGTGTTGCTACAAGCCTCATGCTCACACAGTAATTATGCAGCTGTTGTATCATGAGACAGCTCAGAAGAATTAATGAGTCTTCTGATAGATTAAACTAGTACTAAACTTGCATTTGGCATTATAGTCTTGTGAATGAATTGGCTTTCTTGCTGTAGCTTCTTCTGTAGCTTATTCCTTTCTGCAACAAAGTTGGAATTTACTTCCTACAGTTTAGCACCTATTTGATCATTTACTAGGTTCAATTTCCCCCATGCTGTTGGAGTTTTCTGATTACATTTCTTAGGTATGTATGAGACTTATATCCTACTATCAAGTCCTTGGTCCCCACTCCTATGTAATTGCATAGATCTGCTTTCCTGCAATTATTCTCATTGACAGACATTTGGTCAGTGTTTAAGGTCCGGCAAAAGCATTCCATCTAAGACATTCCCAGATATCCAAGGACATAGAATTGACATAGACATGCCCAAAATAGTTGGTGCTTAACTGCCTAGATGGACAGAAAAAATAAGCACGACCTGGTTTTACCTCACTAGCAAATAGAGAAGTGATAACCTAAAAGATTTTCAAATGTCCTGTTTTATTAGCTCAAGATTTTAGCTCAGAGATTTACTGTTCTCTCCTGTTTCCCCTGAGAAGATAAAGACAAAGGCAATCAGCTCATTTGCTCTCTCTCAGGAAAAAGTGAACTTTCCTGAAGTTCTGGGCCACCATAGAGACCAGAGCACAGGAAAATGTTAGGTTTTGTTTCTTGTACAAATTAAACTTAGACACTCTCCTTGACTTATAGCCCTAAGAAATTGGTGCTAAACGTTTCTCCTAACAGTTTTAGTGTATTTCTCTGTGTGTTGCTGACCCTGAGAAACTCAAGCCCCATATCATATTGCAAAAGGAATTACTGCTGCAAACATACATACATACATATCCCCAAGAACTTGGAGAAGAAAAACAGAGAAAACAGAGAAAACACACACACACACACACACACACACACACACACACACAGAGAGAGAGAGAGAGAGAGAGAGAGAGAGAGAGAGAGAGAGAGAGAGAATAAAGGAACATACAGAAGAATAGTTGTGTGTGAATCAATTCTTTTTCCCCTCCAATTTAAGTTCCAATGCTTATTTGTAGTTCCTGTTTTTGAACCCTGAGAAAAAATTTTAGAAGCTGTCCTTCTGAAGTTTTCAACATTATCTCTCCCTTTCCATTTTTGGTTTTGTTAATTTGGATATTCTTTCTCTGCCTTTTTGTTAGTTTGGATAAGGGATTGTCCATTTTGTTGATTTTCTTATAGAACCAACTCTTTGTTTCACTGAGCTTGTTTTTGTTGTTCTCTTTATTTCTATTGTATTGATTTTAACCCTCAATTTCATTATTTCCTGTTGTTTACTCTTCCTGGGTGAGTTCGCTTCTTTTTGTTCTAGAGGTTTCAGGTGTTCTGTTAATTCATTAGTGAGGACTTTCTCTAACTTTATTGGCATTTAGTGCTATAAACTTTCTTCTTCACACTGCTTTCATAGTGTTCCATAAGTTTGGGTATATTGTACATTCATTTTCATTGAAGTCTAGGAAATCTTTAATTTCTTTATTTCTTCCTTGACACGAGGGTGATTGATTTGGACATTATTCAATTTCTATGAGTTTGTAGGCTTTTAGAATTTGTGTTGTTGTTGTATTTTAACTCTAAGTCATGGTGATCTGATAAGATACAGAGGTTATTCCAATTTTTTTTGTATGTGTTGAGACTTGCTTTTTGACTATGTGGTCAATTTTAGAGAAGATTCCATGGGGTGCTGAGAAGGTATATTGTTTTGTGTTTGGGTGGAGTGTTCTATAGATGTCTGTTAAGCCCATTTGAATCATAACATCTGTTAGGTAGCTTATTTCTCTGATAACTTTCTGTCTGACAGACCTATCCACTGTGAGAGTGGGGCATTGAATTCTTGCCACTGTTAGTATGTATGGTTTGATGTGCAATTTAATATTTTGTAATGTTTCTTTTACAAATGTGGTTACCCTTGAATTGGGGCATATATGTTCAAGGATAGATGGATTCACAGAAGAATTCTCTCATGGTTTTTAAAAATATCTTCCATTACTCTTAAACACACAGCATTGTTTTTATAAGGGTTCTAGGTCTTGAGTTCAAGTTCTCATGCTTTCAAAGCAAGTGTGTTTTTTTTTTTATTATTTCATTTTTTTTAGTTTATAAGCTGTTTATTTTTTTATTTTTTTATTTTATTTAATTTTATATAACAAAGTCCAATTAAATGAAAACAAACATTTATACACAATATTTGGGTATTTGGGTGTTGTTCTTTCCAAATTACTTCCTGCTGGTAAGGGGCGCTGTCTTAGGGGGATTCGAAGAAGATTCAGGTATCCTGGCTGTAGTCTGTAGGGCTATTTTGTCCAGCTATTTTGAATGTAGGATTAGCTTGTACTCTGTTTCAGGTGGTCTGGCTTGATCAAACCACATTAGTCTGGAAGGAATCCACATCTTTTCATTTTCTGTGGAAACAAAAATAGAAATACTTTTCCCCAGTAACTTGTCCTTCAAATTAAATTTTGGAGTCAAAGCATTTTTTTTTTAAATTTAATTTATTATTTTACATGTCGATCCCAGTTCCCCTCCCTCCCTCCCCCCAGCCCTCCCTCCCTCCTTCCCTCCCTTTTACCCTCTTTGCCCTCTCACATGCACTCTAAACACCCTCCCCTCCCATCCCCCCACCCCAATTCCATATGTAGGGGAATGACATACAGTTGGGGTCATGTAGATCTGATAGGTCCTGTGAAGTAGGGACTAGGGATTCTCTCCTGTCTCTAGATTAAGGCAGTTATCCCTCCATGGGGGATATGTTCCTAAGTCCTTTTGTGCACCAGGGATACATCCTGGCTCCACTGTCTGAGGTCTCTTAGACTGCTCAGTCCTTCTGGCTGAGACCCATATTCAGGGGGGCCTGAGTCAGTCCCATGCTGGCTTCCCAGCTATCAGTCTAGTGGCCATTATCTCCTCCTTGTTCAGGTAAGCTGTCTCTATGTGCTTCTGCCACATGGTCTTGTCCTCTCCATCTGCATCTGGGTTCTAGTTCAACTCAGTGTTTATGTATGGGTGTTTGCTCCTATTTTCAACAGGCATTATTTGAGGGCTCCATGGAGAAGTTAGTTGTTGATCTCACTCTCCGGGAAGGGCATTTATGATAGCCTTTCCACGGAAGCTGAGATTGATAGTTGGGAGTAGTCTTGTAGTTCTCTCGACCTTTCTTTGTGTTCAATTTTATCTTCAAACCAGTATTGGCTCCCTCTTTTATGTTCTCTCTCTCTCTCTCTCTCTCTCTCTCTCTCTCTCTCTCTCTCTCTCCCTCCCTCTCCCTCTCTCTCTCTCTCTCTCTCTCTCTCTCTCTCTCTCTTTCCTATCTTCTATTCCTAACCAGGCTCAATCTTCCTGGTCGCACATGTTTTCCTTTCCTCCCCCTCATTTTCTCCTACTTCTCTCTCCATTCGCTGTCTTCCCCCACTTCACCTGAGCTCTGGGGGACTTGTCCCTTCCCAGTTCTGTGAGGGACTTTATATGAATCTCTTAGAATACACCTTGTATCCTAGTTCCTCTGGTGATGTGAATTATAGGCTGGTGATCATTTGATCTAGGTCTAAAATCCATATATGAGTGAGTTCATACTGTGTTCCTCTTTTTGTGACTGGATTACCTCATTCAGGATGGTTTCTTCAAGTGCCATCCACTTGCCTGAGAATTTCAAGATACCATTATTTTTTTCTGCAGAGTAGTATTCCATTGTGTAGATGTGCCACATCTTCATTAACCATTCTTCAATTGAGGGGCATCTAGGTTGCTTCCAGGTTCTTGCTATTACAAATAGTGCTGCTATGAACATAGTTGAACAGATGTCTTTGTTGCATGGATGTGAATCCTTTGGGTATATGCCTAAGAGGGGGATTGCCGGGTCCTGTGGTAAACTAATTCCCATTTTCCTGAGGAACCGCCTTACTGATCTCCAAAATGGCTGTATGAGTTTGCACTACTACCAGCAGTGGAGGAGTGTTCCCCTTTCTCCACATCCTCTCCAACATAAGTCATCACTGGTGTTTCTAATTTTAGCCATTCTGGCAGGGGTAAAATGGTATCTCAAAGTTGTTTTGATTTGCATTTCCCTGATAGCTAAGGATGTGGAGCATTTTCTTAAGTGTCTTTCAGCCTTTTTGATTTCCTCCATTGATATTTCTTTCTTCAGTTCTGTGCCCCATTTTTTAATAGGGTTATTTGGTGTTTTGTTGACTAGTTTCTTGAGTTCTTTGTATATTTTGGAGATCAGCCCTTTGTCAGATATAGGGTTGGTGAAAATCTTTTCCCAGTGTGTGGGCTGCCATTTGGTCTTGTCGACAGTGTCCTTTGCCTTACAGAAGCTTCTAAGGTGGAAGAGGTACCATTTATTAATTGTTTCTCTCAGTGTCTGTGCCCCTGGAGTTATGTTCAACAAGCGGTCTCCTATACCAATTTGTTCAAGGGTACTTCCTACTTTCTCTTCTAAGAGGTTCAATGTGGCTGGATTGATGTTGAGGTCTTTGATCCATTTGGACTTGAGTTTTGTGCATGGTGACAGACATGGGTCTATCTGCAGTCTTCTACACACCCTCATCCAATTGTGCCAGCACCATTTGTTGAAGATGCTGTCCTCGCCCCATTGTATAATTTTAGCTGTTTTGTCGAAAATCAGGTGTTCATAGGTGCGTGGATTAATATCAGGATTTTCAATTCGATTCCATTGATCTACCTGTCTATTTTTATGCCAATACCAGGCTGTTTTCAGAACTATAGCTCTGTAGTAGGGCTTAAAGTCAGGAATGGTGATGCCTCCTGAAGTTCTTTTATTGTATAGGGTTGTTTTGGCTATCCTGGGTCTTTTGTTTTTTCATGTAAAGTTGATTATTATCCTTTCAAGTTCAGTGAAGAATTGTGGTGGGATTTTAATGGGGATTGCATTGAATCTGTAGATTGCTGTTGGTAAGATTGCCATTTTTTTCTATATTTATCCTACCTATACAAGAACATGGAAGATCTTTCCATTTTCTGGTATCTTCTTTAATTTCATTCTTTAGAGTCACAAAGTTCTTATTATATAGGTCTTTTACTTGTTTGGTAAGCATTACACCAAGATACTTTATGTTGCTTGTGGCTATTGTAAAGGGTGATGTTTTTCTGATTTCTTTCTCTGCCTCTTTTTCGTCTGAAAAAAGTAGGGATACTGATTTTTTTGAGTTTATCTTGTATCCTGCCAGTTTGCTGAAGGTGTTTGTCAGCTGTACGAGTTCCCTGGTAGAGTTTATTTGGTCGCTTATGTAAACTATCATATCATCTGCAAATAGAGATAATTTGACTTCTTCCTTTCCAATTTGGATCCCCTTGATCTCCTTTTGTTGTCTTATAGCTTAGGTAGAACTTCTAGTACGATATTGAAGAGATATGGAGAGAGAGGACAGCCTTGTCTTGTTCCTGATTTTAGAGGAATTTCCTTAAGTTTCTCTCCATTCAGTTTGATGTTGGCAGTTGGTTTCCTGTATATTGCCCTTATTATGTTTAGGTATGTTCCTGTTATCCCTTACCTCTCCAAGACCTTTATCATGAAAGGGTGTTGAATTTTGTCGAAGGCTTTTTCCGCATCTAGGGAGATAATCATATGGTTTTTCTTTTTCTGTTTGTTTATATGGTGGATCACATTGATAGATTTTCGTATGTTAAACCATCCCTGCATTCCAGGTATGAAGCCTACTTGATCATGGTGGATGATTTCTCTGATATATTCTTGAATTCGGTTTGCCAGTATTTTATTGAGTATTTTTGCATCGATGTTCATCAGGGATATTGGTCTGTAGTTTTCTTTCTTAGTTGTGTCTTTGTGAGGCTTGGGTACCAAAGTTATTGTGGCCTCATAAAAAGAGTTTGGCAATGAACCTTCTGTTTCTATCTTGTGGAACAGTTTGAGGAGTAGTGGTATTAGTTCTTCCTTGAATGTCTGGTAGAATTCTGCACTGAATCCATCTGGCCCTGGACTTTTTTGGTTGGAAGGCTTTCGATGACTGCTTCTATTTCATTGCGGGTTATAGGTCTATTTAAGTTGTTTGTCTGTTCTTGATTTAATTTTGGTAAGTGATAGTTATCCAGAGACTTGTCCATTTCCTTTGAATTTTCAATTTTTGTGGAATACAGATTTTCAAAGTATGACCTGAAAATTGTCTGGATTTCCTCTGTGTCTATTGTTATGTTCCCCATTTAGTTTCTGATTTTGTTAATTTGCATGTTCTATCTTGGCTTTTTCGTTAATTTGGATAAAGGTTTGTCTATCTTGTTGATTTTCTCAGAAAACCAACTCTTTGTTGCATTGAGTTTTTGTATTGTTTTCCTGGTTTCTATTTTGTTGATTTCAGCCCTCAAGTTGATTATTTCCTGGCATCTACTCCTGCGGGGTGAATTCGCTTCTCTCTGTTCTAAGGTTTTCAGTTGGGCTGTTAATTCTCTTATGTGACTATCCTCTGTTTTCTTCATATGGGCACTTAGTGCAATGAACTTCCCTCGTAGCACTGCTTTCAAGGTGTCCCATAAGTTCAGGTATGTTGTATCCTCATTCTCGTTGAATATTAGAAAGTCTTTAATTTTTCTTTATTTCTTCTTTGACCCAGGAGTGGTGCAATTGCACATTGTTCAGTTTCCATGAGTTTGTAGGGTTTCTGCTATTTGTGTTGTTGTTGAATTCCAATTTATAGTATGGTGGTCAGATAAGATACAGGGGACTATTCCTATTCTCTTGTATCTGTTGAGGTTTGTTATGTCACCTAGTATGTGGTCGATTTTAGAGAAGGTTCCATGTGGAGCAGAGAAGAAAGTATATTCTTTTGTCTTTGGATGGAATGTTCTATAGATGTCTGTTAGCCCCAGTTGAGACATAACTTCTGTTAATTCTTTTGTTTCTTTGTTGGGTTTCTGATTTGTGGTCCTGTCTAGTGTTGAGAGTGGTGTGTTGAAGTGTCCCACTATAAGTGTGTGAGGTTTTATATGAGCTTTGAGTTTTAGTAGTGTTTCTTTTACGAATGTGGGTGACTTTGTATTAGGGGCATAGATGTTCAGAACTGAGACTTTATGTTGATGGATTTCTCCTGAGATGAATATGAAATGATCGTCTTCATCTCTTTTGACTAATTTTGGTTTGAAGTCTAACTTGTATGATATTAGGATAGCTACGCCTGCTTGCTTCTTATTTCCATTTGTTGTAAAATCTTTTCCAAACCATTTACCCTGAGGTAATGTCTATCTTTGAAGCTTAGATGTGTTTCTTGTATGCAGCAGAAGGATGGATTCTGTCTTCGTATCCATTCTGTTAGCCTGTGTCTTTTTATAGGTGCGTTAAGACCATTAATATTGAGGGTGAGTAAGGACCATTGATTGTTGATGCTTGTTTGATTTAGGTTTGTTGTTGGCAGTGGTATTGTGAATATATTTGTTCTGCTTCACTCTTGGTTTCTGGTGTAGTTGGATTATCTGTTGCCTACATTTTTGTGGGCATAGTTACCTTCCTTGGGTTGGAGTTTTCCTTCCAATACTTTCTGAAGGGCTGGATTTGTAGATACATATTGGGAAAATCTGGTTTTGTCATTAAATATCTTGTTCTCTCCATCTATATTGATTGAGAGTTTTGTTGGATATAGTAGCCTAGGCTGGCATCCGTGTTCTCTTAATACTTTTAGAACATCTATCCAGGACCTTCTGGCCTTGAGGGTTTCCATGGAGAAGTCAGGTGTGATTTTGATAGGTCTGCCTTTATATGTTACCTGTCCTTTTTCCTTCGCTGCTCTTAATATTCTTTCTTTATTCTGTATGCTAGGTGTTTTGATTATTATATGTCGAAGGGTCTTTTTTCTTTGGTCCAGCCTATTTGGGGTTCGGTATGCTTCTTGTACTTTCATGGGCATGTCCTTCTTCAGATTTGGAAAGTTTTGTTTGATGATTTTGTTGAATATGTTTTCGGCACCTTTGAGCTGGGCTTCCTCACCTTCGTCTATGCCCATTATTCTTAGGTTTGGCCTTTTCATGGTGTCCCACATTTCCTGGATGTTTTGTGTTAAGGATTTGTTCGATTTTTGATTTTCTTTGGTCGATGAATCTATTTCTTCTAGTTTATCTTCTGTGCCTGAGATTCTCTCTTCCATCTCTTGAATTCTATTGGTTATGCTTGTGTCCGTAGTTGCCGATTTTTTGCCCAGCTTTTCAATTTCCAGCATTCCTTCCATTTGTGTTGCCTTTTCTCAATTTCAGTTTTCAAGACTTGAACCGTTTCCTTCACCTGGTTAATTGTTTTTTTCTTGGCTTTCTGTACTTTCCTTAAGGAATTTGTTCATTTCTTCCACTTTTTTGTTTGTTTTTCCCTCCATTTCTTTAAGGGATTTTCTCACATCTTCTTTGAGGGCCTCTATCATTTTTATGATGGTAATTTTTAAGTCGTACCCTTCTGCTTCCTCTGCTTTGTTGTTGTGTTCCAATATAGTTGGTGTAGATTCCCTAGATTCTGGTGGTGTCATGTTTGTCTTTCTGTTGTTAGGTGTTCTCTTGTATTGCCTTCTTCCCATAGCTTCTTCCAGTAGGTGTTGGTGGTGTATCCCCCCTCTCTCTATGGTACTTCACCAATGGGCTTATGTGGGTCTGAGATTTAATATCTGTAGCTCTGTGTGGTCCAAGCTCTCTAGGAGGTTTCTCCGCAGACAGGGATCCAGGGATGGGTCAAGGATGAGGATCCAGAAGAAGATGTAAGCAGGTACTCACAGTGGTCCTCTGGACAATAGCTCTGGCCAATAGCTGGCGGAAGAGGGCAAGGGCTGATCTGGAACTTGAGAAGGTTTTGCAGGATAGTGGGATCTCACTGGAAACTGGCGCTCTCCAGCTGAGACCTCGTTCTTTGGCAGAGGCCAGGATTTGGGGGTCAAGGATCTTGCCTGCAGGAACTCCGAGTCAGCAAGTGTGTTTTTATTTGAGCAATTTCCCCAGTCTACTTTGTGCATACTAAAGGTATCTTTTTACTTATAGCAGGTTTTTTTTCATCTTCTCATTTGAAATAAACCACAATGTCTTTCTGCTGCCAACATCACTAGTAGTTCCAAATTCTACTTTGCTTGACCATAAACCAGAGTATCCCCAAACAACAAAAAGCATGGAAATTCCCAGACAACTGACCAACCAAAGATATGAAGAAAAGTTGACTGTCTGAAATAACATTGGGAGTGTACAAACATGGTCCTGAGCAGTTTGAGTTTTGAATGAGGCCTGACCACTGATTTGCCTTTGATGTCTTTATTTCTTTGTGCATTAAGTTTGAGTACTAAATAGCCACTGACTCCATCCTTGCTCTATTTGATCATACAGCTTTCCACTAACAGAAGCAATGAAGGAGGACAGACACATCATGTCTCTGCCAGTTGTTATGATTAGGGCACCTCCTGATAGTATCCATCATGTTTCTGAGTTTTCCCTACACACCTTCCATACCCCTGACCTTTAGATTGTCTCTTCTTAGGGCACTACTCATATTGACAACCTTGACCTTTGACAGATTCTATTATGTACAATACTGTTATCAAAACACCTCCTGTGAGTTTGTTAACAACACAGAAACCCAGTTTCCACAATAGGTAAGGCCTTTTAATCAGACCACACGTACTGTCAGGTTCACAGCATTCTGCTTGGGTCTTGGGGTATTTCTTTTTTTTTTCTCTTCTTTTATATAATTTTTTAAATTTAAAATTGAAACAAAATTGTTTTACATATCAATCCCAGTTTCTGTACCCTGCTGTCCTCCCCTGTTTCCCCCACCAACCTCTATCCCAACCCCTTTTTGCTTCCCATGGAGCAGACTTCCATGGGGAGTATTCAAAGTCTGTCATATCATTTGGAGCAGAACCTAGGCCCTCCCCTATGTGTCTAGGCTGAGGGAGTATCCCTTTATGTGGAATGGGCCCCCCAAGTCCATTGGTATACTGGGGATAAATACTGATCTACTACCAGAGGCCCCATAGACTGCCCATACCCCCCAACTAACACCACATTCAGGGAATCTGGGTTGGTCCTATGCTGGTTTGCTAGCTAGCAGACTGGATTCCATGAGCTTAGATCTTGGGGTATTTCTATCTTTGCCTTTGTGTTCAGATCCTAGGCTGCCCTGCTTCAGTATCTGATTCTTACCCCTCAAAAGCAATACTCAGAAGTTTATCTGTCACTAGACTTTAGTATATGACATAAAGAAGAAAAGTCTCAATTGCTCCTCAACTTGAATAGAGACACTTGCTGATTTTAATTGTTAAGTGCAAGGTTTATGTCCCTTAACAGTTTATAAGTTTCCTAATGGGAAGAATTCGTTTCTGATTCATCTCTTTGTATTTGAGTAATCCAGGTATATCGCCTTTCTGTGTAAATCCAGTTATTAAATTAATGAGTGTGTGCCCATGATATGCAGAGGTTGAAACTTGGTACTTGCATTTAAATGGTTGCTGGACTGTAGTTCTATATCCTTAATGAACAGGTTTTGTATAAAGGCAGATTTTATTTAATCTCTCCTCAAGCTACTTTCTTGAAGTTGTCTGGCCTCATGGCAACATGCTGTTATTTTTCTATTGTGGTAAACTGGGAGCTGAACACCAAAGTCATGGGATTAAGAGGGTGGGATATAGATAGTGTGAAAAAAGAGGCAAACAGGATTGCTACACACACACACACACACACACACACACACACACACACACACACACACGTATATCTTCATTTTCCTTTCCTTATATCTAAGATCTAAGTCAGAGAAACAAAGTCACTTTGCTGTGAAGGGACTGTAGAATAGTTCAGGTACCATGAAAATATTCTTTTCTGAAGCTTCTCTGAAAAGAGAATTTGAAGTAACTTGAGCAGTAAGAATATCTCTAGAGGCCAAAACAAATATCTAGAGGTTAAAACACAAAATAAAGAAATTAACAGTATATTGTTACAAAAAATATGACATGTATATTGGGTCTCTGTCTGTAGTCACCAAATTGACTATCTGGCAGAAACCTGTCTGTAAGAGTTCTGGAGTTCAATGTGATTGGAGAAGCCTTAAGATAAATGAATCACACTGTAAGCAAGGAGGAAACCAGTATTTCTGTTCTGTCAAACAGAGACGATACTCTGAAGTTTCTTTTCTTTTTTTTTAAATTTGTTATTATTTAAAACTGTTATTAGTTATTTGAAATTTTATGAAATGTATTTTGATCTTGTTCATCTCCTCCTCTCTTAGATATCCCTTTAACTTCTTGACTTCCTTTTTCAAAACCCATCAAAGAGAACTTGTACTGCCCATATTAAGAGAGTCATTCAATTAGCATCACTAAGAGAAACACACATATATGTAATACAGTATCATATACATGTAGTGCAGATCATGTTTATTTTATAAACAACATTCATATCTAAGTCTCATAATGATGGATAATGATGGTATTGAGTCCTGAAGGCATGCCATTGTAAATCAACTCATGGAAAGCTGCTTTTACCCTCTCTCGCAACTGGAAATAGTTCCTCTTTGAAATGGGCTTTGTACTTCCTTTATCTAGTTTGATCCTGTGCACATGGCTCTGTTTCAATGCTCACATTGGGAATGGCTTACTGACAGTGGAGAGTGGATTATAAAGAAGTATATTATTCATCCCACCCAGCTTCATTGTTAGCAAGGACATGGTGCCAAGTAATGGTCACAAGTGAATGAGTCTGGAGGGAGCCACAAGTGCTAACTGCTCTGTAGATCATGCAGGAGATCCTTGCCATGATATGACACCTGAAAACTTCCCCTGGAAGATCTGATTGTTTCTTCTTTCTGGAATGAGGGTCACAGGTACTGTTTTCCTAAGTTGGACAAAGTGATTCCACTGTACAATCACAGTTGAGAATCTGTAGGACAGATAATCTAAAATTAGTGCAATTTAATGGGGTTGTAGTAACTTTATGCAGTTACTACAGGAAGCTAGGTAATACAGTGTGTTTAAAAATGAGAAGACACAGATTTAGTCCTCAAAAGGACATGCTTAGTAGCATGTGATGGAACAGACATTCAGATCATCCTGCTTCATGAAGATGTCAATGGAATAATGTCCTGTCATTGTGGACAGTGTTCTGGCTGTCATATTACATTGTCATCACACAGGAATTGTCTTCCATATTAATATGGTCACTACAAGAAAAACAGTATAACTATTTACTTGTATTTATACAAGATGAGAAAATTGAAGCTGAGTGAGCATGAAAGAGTTCAGATTTGCCTTTGATTAATTTACCATCTGCATCTTTTGCTGTGGAATAAGAAAGCATCCAAGGCCCCACTAAAAAGCCAGCATGTGCTCAGGTGGGAAGAAAATATGTCATAGCCTGCTTTAGGATGTTAGTTAAACAAGTGTTCTCTGCCCTAGAACATTGTTCTCAAATAGAGGGCAGAATGTCAGGAAGTTGCCTAGAGTGAGGGGAACAGATCTCAATAATGCTATCTGAGATGAATTCCACATTTTGCAGCTGTGGAAACATGGGATCCATAGCTTAGGAGCTTTAGGTTACACAACTGCTAATAGGTGCTCACTCTTGCTGGATGTTTTCTCTGTGCCACGTGCCACTTTATGGGTACTGACTCAATCCTCATAAAGCCCTGTGAGGAATTGAACATTATCTCCATTTTACTGCCAACAAACTGATGCAACATTGTTAAACAACTTACCTAGGTTGTAAATCCATAAGCACTGGAACGTGCATCCTTGCAGTCTCCATCTTACTGGCCTATGGGGTTGGGCAGCTATAGCAGAGGGTGATTCAGTCAGAATTCTGACCAAGATTTGGTTGGGTTAAATAGGCCCCATATGACTGTGACTATTATTATTAGGTTGACCACAGTTACTATCATGGAGATGATGCCTTTTTCACCTGGCCTGGGTAACCTGAAAGTTAAAGTGTATGATCTTCTGGGCCACAGCACCTGAAACATTTCTTTCCCTTTTGCAGCCTCGATTCTAGAAGTTGTTTGCAGAGACACAAAAGATATTAAAGACAGAAAAAAGTTACATAAACTGTCCAAGTAGCAGAATTACTTGCTTTTCCTAGCTCTCCTCTGCTCAAGACTCCTACAACTTCTTTCTACTTCACGCTCTGCAGATGGCACAGTGACAGGATCACACCCTGCAAAGGCTGATGTTCAGCCTGTTCTTTTTAGGAAGACAGACATTATCTTGTCTTTATTTCATACTACACTATGCACACAAGCCCACGCATGCAGATATTCTTTTTTTTGTCTGCTTTTAAGTTTAATGCATAATCATGTTCAACTGTTCATCTTTGAAACTACACTGAAGAACACATACAGCCTAGAAGACTGTCATGTGACCTGTCATTTGGGTATATCACACAATGTCCCCTCCATTATCATCTAAAGTGACCACTCTTGCTAATTCTGGAATTGGTCATTCATTTTTGTAGTATGAATAATATAAGCCCAGAGACTGATATTGAGGTTAAAGCTGAAGACCAGAGAAGCAAAGCAGCCAGCCTCTAGAGAACTCTTACCTCTACCAAGGCTGGGAGAATCCTGTTCTCAATGTGGCAGGAGACTAATTGCCAGCTGTGAGACACTGCTCCTATCCTTTATACCTCTCTAGTGTTGGGATTAAAGGCATGTACCACCACTGCCAAAGCTTCTATGGCTAACCAGGATAGCTTCTGGAAAGGTGTGTGCCATCACTGCTTGGCTTCTATGGCTGTGGCTAGCTTTGTATTCTGATCTCCAAGCAAGATTTATTAGATCATAAACAATATATCACTTGGTGTATCTTTATTAGGAGTCTGCTATTTCTGAAGTGTGGCTGTAAAGGTTACATTCAGCCCTCTGTGGCTTATATACTAGTGAGGGAACATATTTTATAGAGCCAGAGATACACATATACAATTTTCCTGACAACATTTAGCTTCAAGATTCTGAGAGTCAAACTTGGGTTTGATCATCAAGAAAATGCTTCAACAAGTCAAACTGGAAGGTCCATGCTTCTACGGTGTTGCTTCAGAAATACCTGGGAGAGTATGGTAGTAGAATACAGCACATACAATCTCTATTCTGGCATAGGGTTAGTGTACCACCTCCTATTTACAGGTTCTGGCCAGCTATAAAATGGGTTAGATATAATGTGTCTCCCAAGAGCTCATGATTTGAACTCTTAATTTTTAGACTGGCCTGTGCAATATGGGAGGTGGAGGAAGCTAAAGGTCATGGCACCCAGTTGGAGGAAGATGGGATATGATTTTCCATGGGAGATTGGGACTCTAATCTCTCTGTCTCCCTCTCTTACTTTCTCTTTCCTCTATTTCCCAGACACCATGCGATGACAAGCTGTCTTAGTTAATTGCTTTTGTTTCCCATGAACCATAATACCTGACAAAACAACTTAAATGAGGAAAGAATTCCATTTTGGGGGAAGTCTCATTATGTATTCTTGGTGGGCTGGAATGTGTTATGTAGTCTAGGCTGTTCTAGAAATTTTAGTGATCCTGCTGAGTCTGTCCTGTGAGTGCTGGACTACAAATATGCACAATCAGGCTTATCTGAAGGAATCATCATTAGTCATGATTTCAGAGAGATTCAGGCCAGCTTGTTGAGACAGAATGACAGAGGTGCTCTGCTCACAGCCCCGTGGAAGCATGTGATAGAGATTACTCACTTCATTTAGAGAAGTAAGGTGAGTTCAAAAACTAGACAAACTTCAAAGTTCTATCTCCCATGACTCACTTCTGCCATGGAGGCCCTGCCTCTGAAATGGTCCACAAACATCCCCAAATAGCATCACCAAATGGGGAGCAAGGATTTACAACATGAGCCTGTTGGAAGCTATTTCAGGCTTAAAATGTAACAGAAATTTTGTTCTACCACATGCTCCCCATCATAATGTTATGTTTTACGACAGACCCAAACCAGGACCAACTCTCCAGAGACTTAAGACTTCTGAAACCATGAGCCAAAATATATCTTTACTCCTGTTAAGTTTTATGATGTAATTTATTTTATATACAGAAAGCTTAACAGGTGGGCACAGCCTAGGCATAAAGTGGAATCAGCCAAAGCTACCTAATACTGAAAGTAAAGATGGTGAAAAGCCAAGGAGGCTGATGCTGGACTCAGAAGTCCGTGTGTGCTGACTCTCATCTCCACACTCTAGAACTGGATGCTATCCATGCTCTGTTGTGTAGGGTTCCAGATCCCTTCCTGAGCAGCCCTTGACATGAATGCCTTACCCTGTGCCCCTCTGCCATGTAGAGTCTGAGCAGTAGATTCCTTTTTTCCTCCTTTCCTGTGACTGGCTTTCTTATACTTGTTCTTTCCAATTCTTCCAAAGTAAAAGAAATGATTTTGAGGGTTAGCTATTGGTTAGTCAGAAAGACTATATTTCCTTCCACTAGGGATCTTGGATTTTCAGTTTTAAAATAATTTGTTGATTTGTACTTGCAGCTTTATTCCAGAATAGACTCAACATTGTTCACAAATAAGTCAGTGTCCACTAATTAGGTAATTTTAAAAAATACCATTTTTAAATACCATTCACTACTTTATTTAAATATCACACACTATATTTTGTTTCTGCCATCATTAACAAACCAAAGGAGCAGACATTAGTCCTGTTGTTTTTAGTCTGGGGTCAGCATGTACAGCCTCCCAATTTTCTTCTGCATTGATACATAAGACTTTCCCATTGTTGCTTATTTCTTGTGAATTAACCTTTGCTCTTTCTCCAGTGACCACTCTTTTCTAGGCATGGTAGGCAAGGTATAAATGGCAATATTTGACCCCTGACTACATTTTGTTTTGGTTCTTTCTTTCTACTGGTGGCTGACTGAATCTAGCATTGTCATTATGTCTAAATCATAATGAGAACAGCCAGCAGGTAGGCCAGTGGGAGAGACTGGCAAGCTATGATCTGCCTGTATCACACCTGAGAACACCCAGTCCCTGTCTTGTCATGTGTATGTATGTATGGATTTCTATAGACTTTTATGGATGAGTTAGAGGACTTGACATTATATCTTTCACATATGTTCTATTAACTCAGAGGCTTTCTATAACAGCATAATACAAGAGGATCCATGATCTCTGATAGTACTGCCATTCTCCCATTCTATGTCTGCCTCCATTATGATGAAGTTCTTGGGTGTCCAATTACATGTTTGCCAGTTTGGGAAAGCCAAGTGGCACATAACTATGAACTGTTGTTAGAGCTTGGCAGATAGCCTTGCTGTCTGTTTCCAGGGAATCACTAACAGAGCAAAGCTTGCGCCAAGGAAGACAGATCTTTCTAGTTGTGCTTATGAGCTTCCAGGAGAGTGGAAAAATGTTGCAAGCCAACTTCCTTGAGCCAGTTGAAGTGAAACCAGGGTTTGTCCACTTACCAAAATAATTAAGGCACAAAAGACCCATGTATTTTAGGTCTGACTTTCTCAAATCTGACAAATGACAGACTTGGCTAATTCACTATAGAAGAGGCCTTTGGTTCATATGGTGTTGTTCTGTTGTTTCCAAGACATTTTGGGGTAGCAAAGAAGACAGATAAAACACAGCTCATAAATGCAAATGCACTAATCAACATTATAGCTTGTGCTTTGTGCAAGTTTTTTTTCTAAACCATGGTATAATTTATGATACTCATGCTTATGTACTATGTAGCAAGTGAATGTAATGGAATGTAGAGGAAGCTATTTGCCTATGCCTTTGATGTTTCCACAAAGTTCCTCTTTTTGATGACCATTGCTGCAAGTGAGCTTGGTAGATTCCTCCCCAATATGATTCTGTCTGTTTTCTCTTCATGGGATCAGCTCAAAGGCTACCCCTGCTTCTGGCTTTTCCAAGGAACTGTGACTAGGATTGTGTATGGCATACATGAGAGTGAGCTAGAACTAAGCTCTGTGTCCTGCTGCAAAGACAAGTTTCATATACTAAACAGAGACCAGTCTATTACCTACAGTACTCTATTCATGATTCTGGAAAAGAACTTTCAGCCACCATGAACTACAACAGATAGAAAAGTCGCAGGCAGATGTTTAAAAGCATATTACTTTGTTTAATGGCTCCAGAACTAGATCATAAATGCCAAACTTGGAATGGCTGGCTACTTTCGAAGAGCTGTCACTGCACCCAAGACAAACACCAGAGGGCTGGCTCTGTAATTGTGCTTCATGCTCCACAAGGCTTTTAGAATGCTGCTGATTTGTATGGTAAGTGATGAATTTGAGGGAGAAATGTCAAAAGGTCTCATAAAATCAAATGCCAATAATAAAGCAAAGAAAGAGGTTGAAGCACTTGCTATGTGACTATGGGGAATTGTGCTGATATATTATTCATGATTTAATAAAGATTGCCTGAAGTATAAGAAAGCAAAGCCAGCCATACTATTTACCTATAGAAGCTAGGCAGTATTGGCACACACCTTTAATTGAAGGATTCAGGAGACAGGCAATGGAT
This sequence comes from Phodopus roborovskii, assembly GCF_943737965.1. Classification (NCBI taxonomy): domain Eukaryota; kingdom Metazoa; phylum Chordata; class Mammalia; order Rodentia; family Cricetidae; genus Phodopus; species Phodopus roborovskii. The sequence goes on from NW_026126547.1 coordinate 6,416,658, forward strand.
CTCTCTGAGTTCAAGGCCACCCTGGCCTACAGAAGAGTGAGGAGTAACAGAGATTATGCATTTGATCTCGGCACTTGGGATCACATGCCTTTAATTGCAGCACTACTGAGGGTGGTTGAGTGTAGAAAGAAATACAAAGAAGAGGAGACAGAAATTAATAGTTTTTCCCTCTGAGGTGGAGATAGGACTGCCATTTCAGCTTTGTAAGATCTACTGGCTTGGCTATTTGGCTATTTTGCTTTTCTGGTCTTCTGCTTGAAGCTTGAACCCCAATATCAATCTCTGGGTCTCTCAATTTTGTGTTACAGGGATCTTTAAACAAAAGAAAAGTGATACATTGTCTATATTTAAGATAAAAAGAGCAAAAGCCAGTAAATATGAAGCCAGGACAGTGAAAATGTATACATCTAACAGAGAAGAAAGCTGAGTCCAGATGCCACCATAGAGAAGAAACTCATTCCTTTGGAAACTAAGGTGGGAACACATGTGATGAAGCTTGGGCTTCTTTGGAGTTAATAGTCTCTTCATAGGCCAGTCTAGGAATAGTCCAAAGGGCTTGTATAGAACTGAGGAACACATTTTATCTCCTCTGCTATAGTCATTCAGTTTCAGCCACATGCTTATTTTTCTGAGGCCTCAACAAGCATGTTAACATCAAGTGGTTTTCATTAAACTTGGAAACAAGAAAAACAGACAGTCCACAGCACTGGTAAGTATGTATTCCTTTCCCTGGATGTCTCTCCCTCTATCGCCCTTCATCCTCTCCTCATCCCATCAGTGACATCCATATTCCCAAAGAAAGTTGGAGAAGAAGTGAATCAAGGTATAAAGGGAGGTCAGCTAGAACTTGACATAAAAGTTTAAAAGTCATCCCTTCTGAAAAAAATATTATAAAATTATTTTATAATGAAAGAAGTTAGGTAGATATTTCCATTTACCATTTCTAATCTTCCCTTGCTAAATTTCTGTCTTTTTTCTGGTAAAAGTTTCAAGCTATTGTAGGTATGGCCACTGAAAGTTTCAAGGGCTTTGCAATGCCTTAAGGGAGATAAAACATTATATAGGCTGTGGATTAAATCTGTGAAGAAACCACAGCCAAGCCATGATATGATGTCACCTGACAAATAAACTCTGATCAGGAAGAATATTCTTTTCCACCAGGAAGCTCTAGGAAGGATTCTCCTGATTGTCTTGAATACCATTTTCTTATCCAACACCCTATTAGATGGTGTTATATTTTTGTTTGGGGCCAATATAGCATTTAGTTTTCCTCTTCCATTATAGTATGACTCACTTCATCATCATTTTCAATTTAATTTTTGTAGGTAGAGTTAGGAAAGGAACCCATGTATCCACTGGTGCATTGCTTTTGGTTTAGTGATTATTAAGTAGAATTCTTAGTTCTCCAGGCAACATAGTCCAAGCTTGGACTATTAAGTTTCTTTTCTAGAGACTGGAACAATCATTTTGTGCTGGTGGGAGCTGAGACTATGGGAACTCTGGACAAAAAAGAGATGGAGTGGCTCTTTCTAAGCTATAGTGTTCAAGAAGGATCAGTAAGGAATGAAGAGAACAACATCTGGAATGGAATGTAGATGCTATTTGAAAAAGCTGGTTTATTCCAAGAGAAGAAAGTAGTTTTGAAAGTTGAGGACAGTCCATACTACATTGAAGCCATGACTCTGGAGTAGTGAACACAGGAGGGCTTCACAGTTCTGGTGGCCAGATCTTATGGAAACAGACAAGACTAAGGACCAGCACCTGCCAGGTGGCCATGCCAAAACTCAGTTTGAAAACATTATCCTATTTACAATTATCCATGTCTTATCTACTTTTCTATTGTTGTGACAAAAGACCATGATCAAGACAAATTATATAAGAATTTATTGAGGCTTACAGTGCAGAGGGTGAGTCTATGACCATCATGGTAGGGAGCATGGCATCAGGCAGGCAGGAATGTTGGTGGAGCTGTAGCTGAGAGCTTACATCTGCTCTACAAGCACAGGGTGGAGAGTCCTGACTGGAATGATATGAGCTTTTGAAACCTCCAAGCTTGTCCCAGTGACACACTTCCTCTAACAAGGTCCATGCCCCATTATTCTTCCCAAATAGTTCTACCATCAAATGCGGAGAAGCATCAAAATATGTGAGTCACTGGGGGCAATTTTTATTAAAAAACAACAACCCCCTTACACAATTTCTACAAATAAGGCAAACTAAGGAAGTGAAAGACCTCTAGCAATGAAAGCCTAAAACACTAGACTAGAAGACACTAGAATATGGAAAGAGCCGTAGGCTCTGTAGGTTGGGAGAATTGTGAAGATGGATATACAACCAATGGCAAGAGACAGGTTCAGTTCAATTCCCATCAAAATTATATTGCTGTTTTTCAATAAATGGAATACAATCTTAAAATTCATATGGAGCCACAAAAATCCCCAGATAAAGAAATTCTGGGTAAAATGAATAATTCTGGACATCTTACCACATCTCACTTTAAGCTGCGTTACCGAACCATAATAACAAAGCATATGATACTGGCACAAAAACAGACATGTAGATCAACGGAGCAGAATAGAACTCTATAAAACCACACAGTTAAAACACCCTGATTTTTAACAAAGGTGCCAAAAATATACAATGGAAAAAAGAGAGACTCTTCAGCAAATGGTGCTGGTAAAACTGGTTATTAACATGATGAACAAAACTAGATCCTCATATCTCCCATTGCATGAATAGATAGAAAACATTAATGTAAGATCTGAAACAATGAAACTGATAGGCAAACATTTGAAACTATCAGTGCCTGCAAACTCTAAATGAGACTTCAATCACTCAAGAAATTGTACTAAAAAATGACAATTGGGATTTCATGATATTACAAAGTTTATGTATAGAAAATAAGTGAATTGGGAGAAAACGTTTGTTACACATGCACCTGATAGTGGAATATCTGGAATATAAAAACAAACAAACAGATAAAACTGCTATCAATAAACTCCAAACAGCACAAGAAAACTGGGTAGTGAAATTAGGAGATAGTTCACATAAGATGAAGTGTAAGTGACCAATGAACATATTAAAAATGGCCAACATCCTTAGTTACCAGAGAAATATAAATAAAAGCTATATTGAGATTATACCTCACCTCAGTCAGAATGGTATTTGTTAAGAAAACAAATGACAGGACTGGTGAGATGGCTTAGAAGAACAGTTATTGCTCTATCAAAGGATCAGAGTTCAGATTTAAGCACATATCAAGTGACACACAAATTGATGTAACTCAAGCTCTAAGGAATCTGATGCCTACCTTGTAGCCTCTGAGTACTCCTATAAATACCCCCTCCCACCCACACACAAAGGAAGACACACACACACACACACACACACACACATACACACACACACACAAACACAAACACACACACACACACACACACACACACACCTATGGCTAAAAAGGAAAATTAAAGAACATCTTATAAACAAACCAGTGCAGAAATACTGGAGAACCCTTATTCACTGCTAGTGGAAATCAGTACTTAAGTTCTTCAAAACCAATGATAGACCTGCCATAAAACCAAGCTATTCCATTCTTGTGTATTTGTCTCAAAGATGCCAGGTCAGTGTGTCACAGTGATAATTTTATATTGATGTTCATTGTGCAAGTAAGCTAAGTTTACAATAGTTGTAGAACAAACTTAGGTCTATCAACAAAGGACTGAATAAAGAAAATATGGTGCATATACACAATGAAATAGTTTCAGTTCATAAAGAAAGGATGAAGTTGTGTTATTTGTTGTAAAATAGATACAACTGATGACAATCATATTAGGTAAATTAAGCCAGTCTCAGAAAATAAAACAAATATTGCATGTTTTCTCTCATTTGTAGGTTATTGCTTTTGACCTACATGAAATCATGTATGTACATTTGACATGAAAGATGAAGCAAAACTGTCTAGGAGTATGGAAGCAGGAGGAGGGAAGAAAGTACCAGAGAATAGAGGGAACTATGCTCAAAATATATTATATACTGTTATGAAAATAACCATATATAACTGTATAATAAAATAATCAAATAAAATTAAACATAGCAAAAATCCTGGCCTGACAGAAAGTATGTCCTTCAGCTAACAGTGGACATCCAACAAATGAAAAATTGGCACAGTATTAGCAGCACTGTTAGTATGTACCTAATCATGAAGAATGGACACCAGCTCATCCCGTGTACCACAAGTATCACAGCTGAACTCTCCTTCACTCTTCTCCATCAGCCCTGGTTTCATGTCAGTCTTCAGTAGTCTTCACAGGTGGCTCCAATGTACTCTTAGGAAAAATAAACCTGTCCCCTTGCATTTTGCTACTTGACCACTGCTGTCTCTATAAGGGACCTTGCTACCTGTCTAACTGAATTTAGACACATGTGCTTCAGGGAAGGGCAGCCTGTCTCTCTACTAGGGGGCTCAGAGGTATTCTGGTGACATGACAATATCAGAAACTGGAGGGACATACAAACCTATTATCAGAGAGATGAGTGACTGTGGTAGTAGGAAGGCATGTTTTTCAAACTTTTAGAATATGGCTTCAAGGAGTAGACATGGCTTCAAGGAGTAGATAGGCAGAGGGTGAGGCCACAAGAGGGATTGTTACTGAGCAGGTGAATGGGAAGGACAAGGACAGGTGAGGGTATTTAGGTAGAGCACTACTGTCCAGTCCCTCTGCCTTATATGCTTATGAGACAACCCTGTGGGTAACTTCAAATAGAACCATTCATGGATTTATCCATGCCACTGCAAATAATAGAATTTCTTCTTGAGATGTGAAATATCACATTTTCTTAATGCATTTATCTATTAATGGGCCTTGGGAATGGTAAAAAAAAAATTGAGACAACATGGAACTTGCTGATTTCTTTTCCTTTGAGAAGAAACTGGAAAATTAACTTTTGAGTTATAATGCAATTTGGCTTCAATGTTTGAAGAATTTCACAACTAACGTATATTCCTACCAGTAGTGGAAAAAGTGCGAGTGTGCCCATCACTGTTTTCTTTTACACTTTCACTTATGCTTACCTTTTGCCTTTGTGATAATACACTTCAGTCAGCTTTAATTCAGATTTCTCTGATCTTTATTTGTACTACACATACATACATACATACATACAAACACACACACAACACACACACACACACACACAAATGCACTCGTCTGTATATGTATATATACTAGCCATTTGTATAATATATTTTGAGAGATAACTGTTGGGTTCCTTTGTCCAGTTAAATATTTTAAAATATCTGGCCTTTTCTTCTTTCTGACCCTCCCTCTTGCCTTCCCTCTCTCCTTTCCCCCTCCCTCCATTCCTTCCTTTCATTTTTTATTTTGCTATTGAGTTCTTTGAACACATTTTATCAAATGTGTGATCCTCTAGTTTGGTAGGTTATCTTTGAACTTGGTAATTGTTTCCTTTGTTTAGTAGATACTTCTCAGTTTTTTGTGATTCCATTTGTACATATTTGCCATTATTTCTGTTGCTTTTGAGGTCATAGCCAAGAAATCAATGCCCAGACTAATGTTCCTTGCTTTCTCCAAGTGACTTTACAATTTCGGTTCTATATTAAAGTACCTAAATCCATTTCAATTTGATTCTTATATATAATATTGTATTACATATTGGGTGACCTAAGCACTCAGTTTTATCTTTTGGCACTTAGTCAAACCATACACAAAAATACAGACAAAGCAAAAATCTTCAGATACTCTTTATATATATATATATATATATATATATATATATATATATATATATATATGATACAGAGAGAATAGTGTTTACTAGATACTTGCAGTATGAAATGAGGAGAAAAGTGGATGATGGACAGTGGGTTCCAAGAGAAATTGAGGAAGTTCAAGTGAGATATTGTACTTCACAGCCTAGGTTTTGCTATACATGTAGAGGATCAGAATTGCTAAGCAAATAGATTTTAAATATATTCACTATAAAGAAATGGTATGTTTGTAAGTTATGAGTGTGGAGGTAATGAAAATGTTGATTACACTGTTTTAATTATTCTATAATGTATGTATGCATCATGGCAGGCATGTACTTCTTATTTGTCAAGTAATAGTTAAATAAAGTCAAAGAAACACACAAAACAGACCTCTGGCCCTTCAGGAGGCCAGCAGGGAGGAAGAGAGCCAAGATAGGTTCACTGGCCAAGCTCACTCTTGTACATCACTGCCCATCTCTAGGCCAAGACTCTGGGTATAGCTTCTGGTAGCTTTCCTTCCCGAGGGCATAACACACTGCAGCTGCTGGCTGATGATTCTCCTATTCTGCAGCTACACTTTAATAATTAGTTCCATTTGTACACTGTCCTGACTCATTAACTTTTCTGTTGTTATCCATCCTGGAGAAGCTCTCTAAGAACCTCTGATTTCATAAGAAATTATCAAAGGAAGGTGCACGAGATGTCCTCTGAAGTGCTTGAGGGTCCTGTGTTCAAAAGTAGAAATGGCCATCCATTGGATCAGAAAATGTGAAATGACTTGAAGAGCTGTTTAATTTTATTTATTGTCTTTTAAAATGCATGATCCAGTGTTTAAAAAATAAAGTAATGAAAATTTCTTGATGTTGTATTTCCTTCTCCTCCTTTCTTCATTTCTTTTCTTTTTTACTATCTGGTGCTTAGAACTGACTCAAGGACCCACTATGTGAGTTCTACCAACATGAGCTCAACCAGGGAGTAGCACCTTTTCCCCCTAGAATACTCACACTCAACAAAGGCACCGCATGCTTCCTTAAAGCATCTCAAATGATAGAAATGCTAGCATCAGGGTATGGTTGTCAGGATGCTAAGCAATCAACTTAAAGACAAAAATCAGAAGCCTCCCTTTTGGCCCCCAAATATTTATATTCTGCACTTACTTTCTTCCAAGAAAGTTTATAGGTCCTGTATCATTATGTCAAAACAATACTCCATGATGCTAATTATGAGGAAGGGGGAGAAAAACGGGTCTTCAGCTTTCTGTGGGCCTCTTGTCTTTTGCAATCTATTTTCAGGGGACAGTGACATGTCAGTGGAATTCCACTAAAGACCAGGTGTCCTAGAGAGATTGGGAAGGTACATAGCAGGGACTTCCCTGGAAAGTGCAAATACTTCCAGCCACAGGGGTGTGTGTGTGACTGGTGTCTGCACAGAGAGAAGCTTCCTGCTAATTCCCTTGCTGGCTGCTGATGCCATTATGTGACTTGAATTGTTAAATGACTGTCTTTAATTTGATTTTGCTGCCTTTGGCTGCCAAATGCAACCACAGCCATGGGCCACATCCCACAAGCTAACTGTAGCCCACATTGTGGGGAAACATCTGAAGCCCTGAGCATCAGGGAGGGAAAATTGCTCCTTTATTCCAGTAACCTTTAACAAATGTTTTGTTTTAAGTAAGTTTATTGGGTACACTTCTCCCTCCTGCTTCCCCCTGGGAAGCAAAATAATTGATTTCTTCTGGGAATGTAAAGTTCAATATCAAAGCTCTTTCCTTTTCCCCAGAGAGAGTGTTTCACAATTCTTGGTGTTATATAAAACTTGCTTTCTCCCTGTCACTTCCCCTTTCTTCCTCTTAGGTTTTGTTTCCTTTCGTTTCATTTCTTTTTTTTTTTCCTCTTTCACTTCCATTCTATAAGGAGAGGTATGTGACTCCTGTCATTGTCTCCAAATTCATTCGAATCCTCTGTGACTATGACAAGAGGACCCATGCCTATTAATCATCTCAACTAATGTGCTATGAAATTAATCTATTAGCACTTTCTTCTGATACTAGGATAAGATTCCCATCTTGGCCTTTTTTTCCTACTAATGTGAGATGTAGGATTTAAGAACACTCCTAAAAAGATTTAAAAACCCTTTCAAATAATAACTTAAGATTTTATTTATTTGATAAACATTTTGGTACATACTGTGATAGTTAAATTTCATCACTAACTTGGCTAGAATTAGTATCACCTAAGCATTTGATGAGATATACCCATTGGTGTCTGTCTGTGAGGGTGTTTCTAGAAGGGATTACTGACAAGTCAAAGATTTACCCTGAATGTAATGGTATAGTTACTTCTACAGTTTCAGTGATGAAATACCCTAACAAAAGTAACTTAAAAAATGATGATATTAGCTATTTGCTGATGATATGATAGTTTATGTAAGTAACCTGAAAAATTCTACTAGAGAACTCCTACAACTGATAAACTCCTCCAGTAATATAGCAAGATACAAGATTAACTCAAAAAATAAATCAGTAGCCCTCCCCTCCTATATACAGATGACAAATGGGCTGAGAAGGAAATCAGAGAAACATTACCCTTAAAATAGCTACAAATAATACAAAATATCTTGGGGGGTAACTCTAACTAAACAAGTAAAAGACCTATATGACAATAACTTCAAGTCTTTAAAGAAAATTAAAGAAGGTATCAGAAAATGGAAAGATGTCACATGTTCTTGAATAGGTAGGATCACCACAATAAAAATAACAATCCTACCAAAACTAATCTACAGATTCAAAGCAATTATCATCAAAATCCCAGCACAATTCTTCACAGTCCTTGCAAGAACAATACTCAATTTCATATAGAAAAACAAAAACAAAACACCCAGGATAGTCAAAAGAATCCTGTGTAATAAAGGATAATCCAATGGCATCACCATTCCTGACTTCAAGCTCTAATATAGAGTTATAGTAATGGAAACAGCTTGTTATTGTCATAAAAGCAGACAGATGGACTAATGGAATTAAACCAAAGACTCTGATATCAACCCATATACCTATAAACATCTAATTTTTGATGAAGAATCTAGCTAAAAATATAGAATGGAAAAAAAGAAAACATATTCAACAAATGGTGCTGGTATAACTGGCTATCAACATATAGCTGAATGCAAATAGATCCATATATATTGCCATGTACAAAACTCAAGTCCAAATAGACCAAAGATCTCAATATAAATCCATTCACATTGAACTGCATAAAAGAGAAAGTGGGAAATACACTTGAATGCATAGGCACAGGAGACCACTTCCTAAATCACCAGTATCACAGACACTGAAAGCAACAATTAATAAATGAGACATCATGAAACTTACAAGCTTCTGTAAAACAAAGAACACAGTCAACAAGACAAAATGGCTCCATACAGAATGGGAAAATATCTTCCCCAACTTCACATCTGACATAGAGCTGATCTCTAAAATATTCAAAGAATTCAAGAAATTAGACATCAAACTACCAAATAATCCAATTTAAAAATGGGGTTTAAATCTAAACAGAGAAGTATCAACAGAATAATCTCAAATGGCAGAAAGATACTTATGGAGATGCTCAAAATCCTTAGTCATCAGGGAAATGCAAATGAAAACCACTTAAGTTTCTATTTTACACTGATCAGACTGGCTAAAATAAACAAACAAACAACAACTACAAAACAAAAACAAAACACCAATGACAGCTTGACAGTTTATGCTGGAGAAGATATGGAGAAAGGGGAACATTCCTCCATTGCTAGTAGGAGTGCAAACTTGTACAACTACTGTGATAATCAGTATGGTGAGTTCTCAGAAAATTAGGGATCAACCATCAAGACCCTGCTACCACTGTTGGGTATATACTCAAAGGAGGTACATTCACACTGAAAAGACATTTGCTCAATTATGTTCAAAGCAACATTATTCATAATAGTCAGATCTTGGAAACAACCTAGATGCCCCTCAATTGAAGAATGAATAAAGAAAACGTGGTATATTTACACAATGTAATACTACTCAGTGGTAAGAAACAGTGACACCCTAAAATTCAAAGGCAAATGGACAAAACCAGAAAAAAACAAAACAAAACAGAAAACATCCTGAGTGAGGTAACCCAAAACCAGAAAGACAAATACACTATGTACTTTCTCATCAATGAATATCAAACATAAAGTGAAAGATACCCAGCCTACAATCTACAACCCTAGAGAAGCTAGATCTCCCTTCCATAACAGATGGAAGCAAATACAGAAATCCAAGCTCCTGGAGTACAATTGAAGTGAGGCGGGAGTGATAATATGAAGAAAGGAGTCAAGACCATGATGGGGAAACCCACAGAATCAGATGTCCTGAGCTCTAGTGAGAGATCACTGACTCAGGTTTAACAAATGGGGAACCTGCATAAGACTTAACAGACTCCATTAATATAGGTGACAATGGTGTGACTGGGACAAAATATGAGGCCATTGCCAGTGGGTTCAAGATCTAACTCTAATGCACAAACTGACTTAGTGGAGTCTATTCTATATGGAGAGATAACTTGCTCAGTCTAGACATAGAGGTGTGGGGATTGGGGAAGTGCCTTTGTCCTTCCTCAACTATATGGGACAGTTAGTAGACTTCCTATGGGAAGCCTTACCCTCTCTGAGGAGTATGTGGGAGGTGAGGGAAGTAGGGGAAGCAGGAGGAGAGAAGGGAAGGTGAACTTGGATTGGAATGAAAAAATAAATTAAAAAAAAAAAAAAGGACGGTTTATTTTGGCTTGCAATTTGGAGGTACCCTTCCTGCTGGCTGGGACATCAGGCAGCCAGAGATCATAGCAACTGGTTACACAGAATCTATAGACAGGAAGAAAAGTTCAATAAATGTTGATGCTAGTTTAACATTCTCCTTTTTATGTACTCCAGGACCCAAACCCAGGAACTGGTGTAGTCCACTTTCAGGGTAGTTCTTCTTACTTCAACTAACCTAATTAAAATAATTCTTAACAGACACCCCCATAAGCTGACATAAATAAGGTAATTCCTCACAGATATTCTCAAAGCTCATCCTTTATGTAAAGGTAGATCGTGTCAAGTATTAGTAAATATTACAGTGGGTCACACCATTCTATGAGGAGCCCAGACAGATACATGGATAATAATAGTAAGCCCATTAAAGAGCAGAATTCCATCTGTTCTTCTTTCCTGATATGTTATACTATGAGCTTTGGTAAGAGCTGAAAAGACATAAAGGAGTATAGACCCACAGAAACACCTGGCTATGAAGAGTTCAGTATACTGGTCACCCGAAGGAAGAAAGTTGGTTTGGCCAACTTCTAGCTGAATCAGGTGAAGGATGGGATTCGTAGAAAGACAGGGGAAGGACTTTGGACCAAAGTTGAAGGAGACATTTGAGTAGACTGGTAATGTGGTCAAGACTTTACTTTTGAAAGATATAACTTGGTTTCTTCTTGACCTTTTGGCTTTGCTTGAGTCTGAAAGATATATTTGATTATTGTGTAAACACTAACTTTCTGAGTCACTTGAAGCATTCTTTTGGTGGTCTAGGAGGAAGTTGACAGTCATGGGGCAGATAGTAAGAGCTAACTAGATTTGGGAGAAGACAAAGTCACCTCGCTTCTCTTAACTATAGTTTGCATTCAAGGAATTAGCTGATTGTAAACAGAAAATGAAAGCAGCACACCTTTGCTGAGAATATATATAGAACTTTGCTACTATTTTTATCTAATTATAATACAGAGTAACAGCTATTCATATGTCATTCACATTATATTATGTATTTTATGATGGAGATGATTTAAGTTACATGCATATTAAATGTAACTGCGACATTTAATTCAAAGGAGATGAGCACACCTTGTATTTTTGTATCCCAGGGAATCTTGATCAGTTTTCCGTGAAGGAGTGTGTGTATACCCATGCACAGATACTCTTGTATGTATGTAGATAACTTTATCTGAAGTTGACAAAACAGTGTGTGGAAGAAAAGCATACATCTTAAATTTAAAGCTAATAGAACAAATTTGTGAGAATATGAGTGCTAATGCAGATTCTTTTTATTATTATTATTATTGTTATTATTTATTTTACCATGTTGATCCCAGATCTCTCTCCCTCTCCCTCCTTCCCTCTTACCCTTTTCCCCCCCTCACATGCACCCTGACCACTCTCCCCTCCCACCCCCACCCCAATTCCACATGTAGGACAACGCCATCCAGGTAGGGTCATGTAAATCTGTCAAGTCATTTGAAGTAGGGACTAGGACTTCTCTCCTGTCTCTAGGTTAAGGGAGTATCCCTACATGGGGGATGTGTCTGCAAGGTCCCTTTGTGCACCAGAAGTATATCCTGGTTCCACGATCTGAGGTCCCTTAGACTGCTCAGTCCGTCTAGCTGAGACCCATATTCGGGGGTCTGACACAGTCCCATACTGAATTCCCAGCTATCAGTCTGGGGGCCGTTAGCTCCTCCTTGTTTAGGTCAGCTGTCTCTATGTGTTTCTGTAACCTGGTCCTGTCCTCTCCCTCTGCATCTGGATTCTAGTTTGACTCAGTATTTACTTATGGGTGTTTGCTTCTGTTTCCAACAGGTACTAGATGAGGTCTCCATGATGGTGGATAAGTTAGTTGTTGATCTAACTCTCCGGGAAGGGCATTTATGGTAGCCTTTCCACAGTTGCTGAAAATGTTAGGTGGTAGCAGTCTTGTAGGACTCTCAACCTTTCTTTAGGTTCAGTTTTCTTTTCAAACCAATAATGGCTCCCTCTTTTATGTTCGTTCTATGTCTCTGTCTCTGTCTCTCTCTCCTGTCTTCTATTCCTACCCTGACTCAATCTTTCTAGTCCCACGTGCTTTCCTCTCCTCCTCTTATCTTTCTTCTACATCTTGCTCCATTCACTGCCCCCTCCCACTTCCCATGTGCTCTGGGGGACTTATTCCCTCCCCCTTCTGTGAAGGACCTTATATGAATTTATTAGAATACATCTTGTATCCTAGTTCCTCTGGTGGTGTGAATTAAAGGCTGGTGATTCTTTGATCGAGTTCTAAAATCCATATATGAGTGAGTACATACCATGTTCCTCTTTTTTGTGACTGAGTTACCTCATACAGGATGGTTTCTTTAAGTTCCATCTACTTGCCTGCAAATTTCAAGATTCCTTTTTTTTTTTTTTCTGCAGAGCAGTATTCCATTGTGTAGATGTGCCACATCTTCTTTATCCATTCTTAAGTTGAGGGGCATCTAGGTTGCTTCCAGGTTCTTGCTATGAACATAGTTGAGCACATGTCTTTGTTGCATGGGTATGGATCATTTGGGTATATGCCTAAGAGGGGGATTGCTGGGTCCTGTGGTAAACTGATTCCCACTTTCCTGAGGAACCACCATACTGATCTCCAAAATGGCTGTACGAGTTTGCACTCCCACCAGCAGTGGAGGAGTGTTCCCCTTTCTCCACATGCTCTCCAGCATAAGTTGTCATTGGTGTTTCTAATTTTAATCTTTCTGGCAGGAGTAAGATGGTATCTCAAAGTTGTTTTGATTTGCATTTCCCTGATAGCTAAGGATGATGAGCACTTTTAAGTGTCTTTCAACCTTTTTGATTTCCTGTATTGAGAATTCTTTCTTCAGTTCTGTATCCCATTTTTTAATAGGGTTATTTGGTGTTTTGTTGACTAGTTTCTTGAGTTCTTTGTATATTTTGGAGATTAGCCCTTTGTCAGATATAGGATTGGTGAAAATCTTTTCCCAGTCTGTGGCCTGCCTTTTGGTCTTGTCAACTGTGTCCTTTGCCTTACAGAAGCTTTTAAGTTTGAAGAGGTCCCATTTATTAATTGTTTCTTTCAGTGTCTGTGCCCCTGGATTTATGTTCAGGAAGCAGTCTCCTATACCAATTTGTTCAAGGGTACCTCCTACTTTCTTTTCTAAGAGGTTCAGTGTGGCTGATTTATGCTGAGGTCTTTGATCCATTTAGATTTGAGTTTTGTGCATGGCGATAGACATGGGTCTATCCGCAGTCTTCTACACACCCTCATCCAATTGTACCAGCACCATTTGTTGAAGATGCTGTCCTTGCCTCATTGTATTCTTTTAGCTGTTTTGTCGAAAATCAGGTGTTCACAGGTGTATTGGTTAATATCATGATTTTCTATTCGATTCCATTGGTCTACCTGTCTATTTTTATGCCAATACCAGGCTGTTTTCAGAACTATAGCTCTGTAGGAGAGTTTAAAGTCAGGGATGGTGATGCCTCATGAAGTTCTTTTATTGTATAGGGTTGTTTTGGCTATCCTGGGTCTTTTGTTTTTCCATATAAAGTTGATTATTATCCTTTCAAGTTCAGTGAAGAATTGTACTGGGATTTTAATGGGGATCACATTGAATCTGTAGATTGCTGTTAGTAAGATTGCCATTTTTTCTATATTTATCCTACCTATACAAGAACATGGGAGATCTTTCCATTTTCTGGTATCTTCTTTAATTTCATTCTTTAAAGCCACAAAGTTCTTATTATACAGGTCTTTCACTTGTTTGGTAAGCGTTACACCAAGATACTTTATGTTGCTTGTGGCTATTGTAAAGGGTGATGTTTCTCTGATTTCATTTTCAGCCTTTTTGTCATCTGAATAAAGTAGAGATACTGATTTGTTTGTGTTTATCTTGTATCCTGCCAGTTTGCTGAAGGTGTTTGTCAGCTGTACGAGTTCCCTGGTAGAGTTTATTTGGTTGCTTATGTAAACTATAATATCATCTGCAAATAGAGACTGTTTGACTTCTTTTTTTCCAATTTGGATCCCCTTGATCTCCTTTTGTTGTCTTATAGCTTTAGCTAGAACTTCAAGTACAATATTGAAGAGATATGGCGAAAGAGATAGCAGCCTTGTCTTGTTCCTGATTTTAGAGGAATTGCCTTAAGCTTCTCTCCATTCAGTTTGATGTTGGCTGTTGGTTTACTATATATTGCTCTGATTATGTTTAGGTATGTTTCTGTTATCCTTTATCTCTCCAAGACATTTATCATGAAATGTTGTTGAATTTTGTCGAAGGCTTTTTCAGCATCAATGGCGATGATCATATGGTTTTTCTTTTTCTGTTTGTTTATATGGTGGATCACGTTGATAGATTTTTGTATGTTAAACATTCCCTGCAACCCAGGGATGAATCCTAATTGGTCATGGTAGATGATTTCTCTGATGTATTCTTGGATTCGGTTTGCCAGTATTTTATTGAGTATATTTGCATCGATGTTCATTAGGGATATTGGTCTATAGTTTTCTTTCATATTTGTGTCTTTTTGATGCTTGAGTGCCAAGGTGATTTTGGTCTCATAGAAAGAATTTGGTGATGAACCTTCTGTTTCTATTGTGTGGAACAATTTTAGGAGGATTCATATTAACTCTTCATTGATTTTCTGGTAGAATTCTGCACTGAAGCCACCTGGCCCTGGGCTCTTTTTGGTTGGAAGGGTTTCGATGACTGCTTCTATTTCAATGTAGGTTATATCTCTATTAAGTTGTTTGTCTGTTTTTGATTTAATTTTGGTAAGTGATAGAAATCCAGAAATTTGTTCATTTCCTTTGAATTTTCAAATTTTGTGGAATACAGGTTTTCAAAGTATTACTTGAGAATTGTCTGGATTTCCTGTGTCTGTTGTTATGTCCCTGTTTTTGTTAATTTGCATGTTCTCTATGTGCTTTTTCGTTAGTTAGGATAAAGTTTTGTCTATTTTGTTGATTTTTCTAAAAAAATAACTCTTTGTTGCATTGATTTTTTTGTATTGTTTTCCTGGTTTCTATTTTGTTGATTATTTCCTGGAGTCTACTCCTCCGTGGTGAGTTTGCTTGTTTTTGTTCTAAGGCTTTCAATTGTGCTGTTAATTCTCTAATGTGACTATTCTCTGTTTTCTTCATATGGGCATTTAGTGCAATGAACTTCTCACATAAAACTGCTTTCAAGGTGTCCCATAAGTTCTGGGACATTGTGTCCTCATTCTCATTGAATTTTAGAAAGTCCTTAATTTCTTTCTTTATTTCTTCTTTGACCCAGCTTTGGTGCAATTGCACATTGTTCAGTTTCCATGAGTTTGTAGGGTTTCTGCAATTTGTGTTGTTGAATTCCAATTTTAAAGCATGTTTGTCTGATAAGATACAGGGGACTATTCCAATTCTCTTGTATCTGTTGAGGTTTGTTATGCCACCTAGTATGTGGTCGATTTTAGACAAGGTTCCACGTGGAGCAGAGAAGAAGTTATATACTTTTGTGTTGGATTGAATATTCTATAGATGTCTGTTGAACCCAGTTGAGACATAACTTTTGTTATTTCTTTTGTTTCTTTGTTGAGTTTCTGATTGGTGGTCCTGTCTAGTGGAGAGAGTGGTGTGTTGAAGTCTCCCACTATAAGTGTGTGAGGTATTATATGAGCTCTGAGTTTTAGTAGTGTTTCCTTTATGAATGTGGATGCCTTTGTATTTGGGGCACAGATGTTCAAAATTGAGACTTTGTGTTGACGGATTTCTCTTGTGATGAATACGAAATGACTGTCTTCATCTCTTCTGATTAATTTTGGTTTGAAGTCTAACTTGTTAGACATTAGGATAGCTATGCCTGCTTGCTTCTTGGGTCCATTTGATTGGAAGATCTTTCCTAACCCTTTACCCTGAGGTAATGTCTATCTTTGAAGCTTAGATGTGTTTCTTGTGTGCAGCAGAAGGATGGATTCTCCCTTCGTATCCATTCTGTTAGCCTTTGTCTTTTTATAGGCAAGTTAAGACCATTAATGTTGATGGAATGTAAGGACCATTGATTGTCAATGCTTGTTTGTTTTAGATTTGTTGTTGGCAGTGGTATTGTGAATATATTTGTCCTGCTTAACACTTGGTTTATGGTGAAGTGGTATTATCTGTTGTCCTCATCTTTGTGAGTGTAGTTAACTTCCTTGGGTTGGAGTTTTCCTTCTAAGACTTTCTGTAGGGCTGGATTTGTTGATAAATATTGAGAAAATCTGTCTTTGTCATTAAATATCTTGTTTTCTCCATCTATAGTGATTGAGAGTTTTGCTGAGTATAGTAGGCCCAGGCTAGTATAGTAGGCTCAGGTATAGTAGCCTGGGCCAGCATCTGTGAACTCTTAGTACTTCTAGACCATCTATCCAGGACCTTCAGGCTTTGAGGGTTTCCATGGAGAAGTCAGGTGTAATTTTGATAGGTCTGCCTTTATATGTTACCTGTCCTTTTTCCTTCAGTGCTCTTAATATTCTTTCTTTATTCTGTATGTTAGGTGTTTTGATTATTATATATCGAGAGGTCTTTTTTCTTTGGTTCAGTCTATTTGGTGTTCAGTATGCTTCTTGTACTTTCATGGTCATGTCCTTCTGCAGATTGGGAAAAGTTTCCTCAATGATTTTGTTTTCAGCACCTTGGAGCTGGACTTCCTCACATTCCTCTATGCGTATTATTCTTAGGTTTGGCCTTTTCACGGTGCGCTACACTTCCTGGATGTTTTGTGTTAAGGATTTGTTGGATTTTTGATTTTCTTTGGTTGATGAATCTATTTCCTCTAGTTTATCTTCCACGCCTGAGATTCCCTCTCACATCTCTTGAATTCTCTTGGTTATGCTTGTGTCTGTAGTTCCTGATCATTTACCCTGTTTTTCTATTTCTAGCATTCTTTCCGTTTGTGTTGCCTTTATTTTTTCTATTTCAGTTTTCAAATCTTGAACCATTTCCTTCACCTGTTTAATTTTTTTTTCTTGGATTTCTGTACTTTCTTTAAGAGATTTTTCATTTCTTCTAATTATTTGTTTGTGTTTTTCTCTTCCATTTCTTTAAGGGATTTTCTCACATTTTCTTTGAGGGCCTGTATCATTTTTATGATGATACTTTTTAAGTTGTTCTCTTCTGCTTCATCTGCTGTGTTGTGTTCCGGTCTAGTTGGTGTAGATTCCCTAGATTCTGGTGGTGTCATAATTCTCTTTCTGTTGTTAGGCGTTTTTTGTATTGCCATCTTCCTATAGCTTCTTCCAGTAGGTGTTGTTGGGGTCTCTCTCCCTCTCTATGGTACTTCTCCAGTGGGCTTAGGTGGATCAGAGGTTCAATGTCTATAGCTCTGGGTGTTTCAAGCTCTCTAGGAGATGTCTCCATAGGCAGCGGCCCATGATGGGGGTCAATGATCAGGCTCCAGCAGAAGACTGGTGATGGGAGTCAAACATCTCGAAGACTGGGACTCGGGATGCACCTTAAGCTGATAGGCAGATCTAATCTGGGCTTGGCACTATCCAGATGAGGCCTCTTTGGCAGAGGCCCTGTGACAGGGTGGTCAATGATCCAGCCACGGGATCTCAGATGGGTCCTGCGTAGTTAGGTGGGTCTCTGGGAGTGGCCTGGAACTCCAGTAGAGAACTCTAGCCAAGGCCTGGCGATGGGGGACAAATGCTGGGCTATATCTTGGGAATACAATGAACAGACTTTACATCTTATCACAGAAATATTTGTTTATCCATTTACATTGCTGCTCTATTCATAAATGTCAAAAATAGGAAAAAGTCTAGATGTCAATAATCTAACGAATGGATATTGAAAATATATACTTGTACGATGGAATATTAATCATCTGCCTCAAATATCTTGAAATGATTCTAACCAAGCAAGCAAAAGTCTTGTATGATAAAAACGTTAAGATATTGATTATATCACAAGACAGATAAAACTCCCATGCTCATAGATCAATAGGATTAATATTGTAAACTACCAAAAGCAATCTACAGATTCAATGCAATCTCCTATCAAAATTCCTACACAATTCATGACTTATCCAGAAATGACAATTTTTAGCTTTATATGAAACACACACACACACACACACATACACACACACACACACAACCCACGATTTCTTAGAAAATTCTGAATAGTAAAAGAATTGCTGGGGTATGAACATTTTGAGCAACAGAGGAATGGTTACCATAAAAGCCCTTCACTGATAATGAGAACGATGACTAACTTATCCACCATCATAAAGTCCTCATCTAGTAGCTGATGGAAACAGAAGTGGACACCCACAACTAAACAATGAACTGAACTGGAATCCAGATGCAGAGAGGGAGGACAAGATCAGGCTACAGAAACACATAGAGACAGCTGAACTGAACAAGGAGGAGCTAATGGGCCCCCAGACTGATAGCTGGGAATCTGGCATCGGACTGACTTAGACCCTGGAACATGGGTCTCAGCTAGAAGACCTGAGCAGTCTAAGGGACCTCATAAAGTGGAACCAGAATGTATCTCTGGTGCACAAAAGGACTTTGGAGCTCATTTCCCATGGAGGGATACTCCCTTAACCTAGAGGCAGGAGAGAAGGCCTAGTCCCTACGCCAAATGACTTGACAGTGACCCCTCTTGGAAGGCATCACCCTGCATGTAGAGTGGGGGGATGGGAGTGGAGGATGGTCGGGGGCATGGGAGGGTGGGAGAGAGGGAAAGAATGAGGGAGGGAGGGGAGGAGAGGGAACTGGGATCAATATGTAAAATAAAATACAAAAAAAAATTGCTGGGGTATCACTGTAAGTATCCCTGATTTTGAGTTATACTAAAGAGCTATAGTAATAAAAATGGCAGAGTATTGGCACAAAATATTATTGATCAACAGCATCAAATTGAAGACCCAGGCATAATTCTCCACATTTATCCATATTTGACTTTTTTATAAAGAAGCCAGAAATGAACACCGGATAAAAGGAAGATGTTTAACACATGGTATTGGTCAAACTGAATGGTTATTTGTAGCAGAATCCACACAGATCCATATGTATCACCCTGCACAAAACTGAATCCCAAATAGACCAAAAACCCCAAAGTAAGACCTGATACAATGAATTTGATAGATAAGAATGTGGGGGAATAGTTCAACAGTGAACTCATTGGGAAGGGAAAAGACTTTCTGAAAAGAATGTAATTTAAGGAACAACTTCAATCACAGATTTATAAATTGGACATCATGAAGTTGAAAATATGCTGCATGTTAAAGGACACTTCCTTTGGACTGCATTGCAGCCCACAGAATGGGGAAAAAAGCTTTTTATCCCTACAGATCTAATAAAGGCCAATATACACAATGTATAAGGAATTTAAAAAAAACTTGGCATCAACAAAAATAGTAATCCCACTAAAAATTGATACATATCTAAACAGAATTCTCAAAAGACGAAACTCAAATGGTTAAGGAACACTTAGAAATATTAATTATCCTTAGTCCTTAGGGAAATGAAAATCAAAACTACCTTGAAATTTTATCTTACACCCATCAAAATGATCCATATCAATAAAACAAATGACAGCTCATGCTGGCAATGATTTGGAATAAGGTAAATTCTCAACCTTTGCTGGGGGGCGGGTCAAAGCTCATACTGCCACTATCTATATCCGTGTTGTGGTTCCTCAGGAAGATGGGAATCAATTTTCGTCAAGATTTAGCTTTTGTACATATAACCAAAGGTCACTTCATCCTACCACAGAGACACTTACACTACCTTGTTAATTGCTGCTCTATTAACAACAGCTAGAAAGTGGAAACAACTTAGATACTCATCCATGGAAGAATTGACGAAGAAAATGTGGTGCATGAAAACAATGAAATATTAATTAGTTATCAAAAATGAAACAATAAAATTCATAGGTAAATGGATAGAACTAAAAAAATATAATCCTGTTATGTAACCTGAGACTTAGAAGGACAAACATGGTATGTATTCATTTACATGTGTGCATGAGTTGTTAAGTCAATGGTAACAAAGCTACAATCCATAGAACCACAGCCACTGGCACTGGCATATCTTTCAGACAGGAGATCATTTTATATCAAAGGATTTGTAGATGTATTGCACGGGATGGCAAATATCCTTAGGAAGGGGAAATAGAGTAGATAGTTATGGATGGGTATGCATAGGAAGACTCTAATAGAAGAATCAAATGAGAACTGGTAGGGAAGAGAGGAATGATGGAGGGAATTGGAAGGGATAGCTAAAACTAAGGGTGATTTAGGGGGTCCTATGGAAAAGTAATACAGTAGAAACTTCCTAAATTGTATACATACATGGAGGTGACCTAAGTGGAATTGATAAATAATGGGAAAGACAGAGCCCCAGCTGGACATCTTTCATCACCAAGTAAAGCTTCTATTCCAGTAATGGCTTGTATCTAATTGAGTGTTGACCAAAGAAGTCTAGGGGAGTTATCAAGCAACTCAGGCCAATGCAAGGCTATAGGCTGCTCTCTACAAACTGAATGCAAGGCCCTATCACTGAAAATAACACCTATACAACTTAGTGAACATAGAGAAGTCCAATTAATTAATGTCTACCTAGTGTATTCAACCCTATTGGCTACTGTTCTTGGTATGGGAAGGTACTCTGCAAACTACCAAAGGAGAAACAAAAACCAACACATCTATGTAGTTTTTGTCATTTGCTCTTGTTGCCTCACTGACAATAGGTCTTAAGTGTGTATGTTCTTACATTTTCCTTCTCCTAGAGCATACTTGATATTTGCTATTTTTGTGTATAGTCTTGTATCAAGACTAAATCTTTTCTTTTGACTAAAAGGGAGAATTGTAGTGAGATATCCATCCCACCTGCACCTGTTGCACTGACCACACCCATTGGGGCATGGACACTGGTGCAGACATGTCTGAGGAAGCTAAGTCTGGGGTCCTGACTGCAGCTCACTCTCTTACTTCCTAGTTGGGTTGCAGAGAACATCTGGGTGGCATCCTTGGAGCAGGAACCCGTGGTGGTCATCTGTTTCAGGTGTAAATGATTTCTCCCCAAATAAACATCACTCAACCTATACTGTGTCCCAGTGAATTTTATTCCCCAAGCAATGCATCTACAAACCATTTGATATAAAATGGTGTACTGTCTGCAAGATATGCCAGTGCCAGTGGTGGCACAACTTGTTAGAGTAACCAACCAATGTCTGTTTTAACTTAAGGTCCACTCCATGGGATGTACCACATACACAATGTTGCTTGGCAGACTAATAACCTGAGATTAGATAACCAGGACATAAGGTAAAACTGAATACTGTTCTATAATAGGAGGATTGCATTAAAATGATTTAATAACTCTGCTATAATTGGTGGTCATTGCCTAGCTCAGCTATCATTAGTGAAGCTCCTCCCTGCAGTAGATGGGAATGAATGTAGAGACCCACAGTCAGACAAGATGCAAACAGTGAGAAACCTTAGAATGGTCAGGCTCATAGAACCCTGTGGAAGAGGAGGTCTAAAGAGTGCTTTGTGTTTTTATGCCATTTCTGAATGTGAGAACTCATTTTTCTCTGCATCCATGTCTGTTGTTTGTTTGCTTTTTGCTTTCTCTTGGGTTCTCCTTCTATTCATTGTGTTCAAGTCTGATTTGCTTAGTAATATTGTATTTTATTATTACCCTTTAGATGCTCATTTGTTTTCAAGGAAGAGACAGAAAGGGGATGAATCACTATGGGAGGGGAGGAATCTGGAGGAGTAGAGGAAGGAAAAAAATGTAACCAGAACATACTGTATGCAAAAAGCCTATTTCAATAAAAGAAAATATATTCTGTGTATGAGAAAGATCATCCTACTGGTATTTTTTTGTTTGTGTTTTGTTTTTGATTTTGCACCTGGGTTGAGAAGATCCATTCTGAAGGAAACAAAGGTTTCAGGAACTCAAAGACTATTTCACAATACGCCTCTTACTACCCCTCTATTTCCTTAGATGATGCTAAGTTCAATAAAAATACTGTAGAAAGCTTCCAGCCAATGCCACAAACAGGTTCCTATGGCATAGCCCTCAGCTGAAGGGTGAATGCTGAGTTTGTAGAGTACTTGCTTGGCTTGCCTGATACACTCATGGGGGACAGACTGGTACCTTTAAGAGGTAGTTAGTTGGTGTGCTTTCCTTGAGGACATTAATCCATTCAAGAAAACAATTGACTAATAGACTAATTCATAAACTGTCAATACCAATAGTAAATATGCTATAATGCCTATTTGGCTGAGTTCCTCATGCTCTCTGTCTCTTGCTATGAGATTTCTCATTTCACCTTGGGAAAACACTGACATATGTATGATCAGTAGATGTGATTTTCCGACTTTATATCAGATCATGAGTCCATGTAATGGATGGATATATATATATATATATATATATATATATATATGTATATATATATATATATATATATATATATGTGTGTGTGTGTGTGTGTGTGTGTGTGTGTGTGTGTGTGTGATGTGTGATAAATATAGAGGAAGTGTAGGGGGAAAAGGGAGTCCTTGCAAAGTTTCAGAAAATAAGAAAGCTTGAGAGTGTCCTGTGGGTCACCAACCAAACTCTCTAGCAGATCCACCCAGCATAGCACTGCAGATCGAAGAAGGCTATGGCTTGATGATCTAAATTAATCTCATAAAGAAGTTAAATGTAAGTTTGAGAAGGTGGGGAAGTAATTTGGAGAGAGAGGATCCATCTTATCTGTCCTCAAATTACAAAAAGTTATTGACAATAATTATTGTCAAATCAGAGGTATATTTCTTACAAGTTTTTTCAAGACAAATGTTATTCTTTATTCTTGCATTCCTTAATTTGTATATGGGCAATTGCTTTTGAAATACATTATATGATGAGCATTTATATAACAAATTTTATAGTAATGGCACAAAGCATAAAGAAATACCACTGTTGTTTGTTAGAAATTTAGGGGCTACATCAATGCTAAGCTCAATCTACAGTCAGATAATTACTTTCTATGAATGAATTTAACAAAAGGTGTGCTGTCAGCTTTCCCAATTAAAGTGTCCATCTGCTTTTGCTTTTGAAATAAAATTTGCCTATGGTAGCATACGGTACAATAAATGTCTCTTTTTGGCTTGTGCAGTTGTATGTGATTGACAGGTTCTTTTAATTCAGCATGCACATAATGAACATGTACAAACAAAAAGATGCCTAATGATGAACCTTCATAAAAGAGGCTGAGAGAGTGAGCTAGAAAGTATCTAACATGGTAAGTAATGCAAGTTATAACTAGAAGAGAGGGGAATGGGGAGGGAGGAAAGGAGACAGAATGGGAGAAAGAAAATGAGATGAGGGAAGTAAGAAGAAGAAAAGAAAATAAAGAAGAGGGAGGAGGAAAAGAGAAGAAATGTGTGAGAAGAGAGAAATGGTGGCGGAAAAGATAGAGGAAAGAAAGCTACAGGAAGAGACAAAGCATTAGTGTAGTGACTGAAGTATGGAGGCAGAGCGTTAGGATTGAGGGATTTACCACATTATCTTAGGTTTTCCTTCAACCTCTCAGGACATGAATTGGTATCTTAAATTACAAAGGAGATGGAGCCACAGGAATATTAAAATACTTCATTTTGAGTTGTGCACCAATAACCTAGATAAGTTAAAATGTTACATACTTAGATGTCAGATGCTCTATCCTTGTTAATGACATGTTATCCTTGTCATGGTGTGTGTGTGTGTGTCCTGTCTGTTAGATACTTAACATGGCCTTAGATGAATTTGATATAAACATGGATTTGTAAAAACTATTGTCTATTAAGGGAACATTTTCCTCCTTCTAAACACTGAACTTTAGAACAAGAAGAAAGAAATGAAATCTAGAAGCAAAACTCATTGGTGAGACATTTTCTGTGCTTAGTGAAGACCATGACCAACATGAAGCTTTTGGAATTAGTGAAAACAAAGCTTGATATATAACCAAAGATTATGAAAAGTAACAATTATTAGTCCAGCAACCCTAGTTGAACCCTAGTTCAAAATATTATGGAGAAAGCATCTTTCACGAAGAATAGAACCATGTCAATAGGATGCAGAGGCTTAAGTTGTCACTAGGCTTGAGAATTGGCATATTTTACTGGGTACCAGTACAACAAGATTTGTTCATCAGATTTCTGTTACTACAAGACAAAAATATGCAAGACAATTTATAAAGGAGATTTTATTCTAATGTAGAGTTTGCAGGTTGTAGCTTATGACATATTGGCCTTGCTGCTTTGGACTTGTGACAAGGCAGGTTCTGAAAACACTTATCTCTAGATCAGAATGTGCAAAAGAGGGATGGAAAGACTGGATCCTTATTCTCTTCTTCAAGGGCACATATTCAAAGACCTAAGACCCTAGGAACCATCCCAACCTCTCTAGTAGCACTAAACTGAGATCAAGCCTTTATGATAACACTGTTAGAGAGTATCTGAATATAAACTATAGTTCTACATATAATTCTGGCCATATTAACATGATTTTTTCTAGTTGCAGACTAGATTTCTATGTAACAGCATAGATTTTTTTTTCACCTAATGTCCATGAGCATGGTTTTCTGGAAAATCACTCTCATGGAGAGAGATACATAAATATATCCTAAGAATACAACATTGGAACTGAACCTTTGCTATTTATCCTTATGTGAAAGTACTAGAAAAATACTAATTAAATCCAAATAGTTGAAACCTTTAAATACCTTTGAGGTATCTAAAGAATCAGGTTAAAACCTAGAAAAACCCATGTGTATTTCTGCAGTGTTTCCAGTTGTGATTTCATTTGGTTTCCTGTGTTGACCTCCATTGCTATATAGAGAAGCTTCTTTGATGAAGGGTGGTAGAAACACTTGCCTTTGAGTATAAAAACATGAGATTTAAGATAAGGTTAGGAATTATAGTGGTCTTGAAAAGTAGAGTCTCTCCAAAGATCCCTATGAACATGACTTCACTGAGCCCAGGAAGTTGAGTAGATTCCTAATACATGGTTTGCCTCCTGTTGAGTGGGATTTATGTTGAATTAGACAGTTGTTAGTTACCACTAGTATGTAAGTGTCACTTATTGTACTTTTAAAGACACCTTGCAATTCTGTTCATTGTTATGGTTCATAGGCACCATTGAACTCAGACCATAGGTTAGATGCAGTTAGAATAATATAAGTCTGTTTTCTAAGTATGTGGTGTCTTCATCAAAGGGGACTTATTTTCAACCAAGGGCAGCAGCCATAGTCAATTGGACTACCTTGAACAACCAGTTTAAAGGAAGTTTTCATGCCTGTTACAGGTTAGCCTATAGTTCTTTTGGGAATAATTGTCAGATCGTGTGTGTGTGTTTGTGTGTGTGTGTGTGTGTGTGTGTGTGTGTGTGTGTGTGTGTGTGTATGTGTGTGTGTATGTATGTATAACTTAAAGTCACTCCAAGACATTTACACCAAGGTCCTTAACTCAACATGCTTTCATTGAGATAGTTGCATAGTTCTGTATCTAGTTTTTAGCAACCATCACACCAATTTCAATAAAGATCCCTAGGCCAGCAGTTATGGAGTCACTTGGGACTTGGGAAATTTTTATAAGTGCAAATTTCTGTGTTCACCAAAGTCAAAATCACTGATGAGGAACTAGCCTTCATTGTTTTCACAAAGTCCTCATTTGATTCTTCTGTGTGACTGTGAGAATCATTGCTATAGATGAACGAAAAGCCTTGTGGAAAGAGGAAAGTATGAAGCCAAAGGAGACATAACAATACAAGAGAACCCTCTGAATAAAAGGAACACTTAATTATAAAAAGGAATTATTTGTTTTATGTGTATATGGGTTTGGCCTACATGTAGGACTATGCATATGTTCATGCCCAGTTCCCATAGAGGCCAGAAGAAGGTGCCAGATACCCTGAGATTGAAGTACAGACTGTTGTGGGTCACCACGTGGGTGCTGGAAATCAATTTGAGGTCCTCTCCAAGAGCAGTGTTCTTAACTGCTGAGCCATTTCTCCATCCAGAGAAAAACTTACTTTTGACACTAACATTCAATGTTTGCATGACATAGAATTTGGCATGGGTAACTCTTTTATTGTTTGTAGTGACACTTTGAATGGACAGGTGCTAGAATGAACTGCAGGAGGAATGAATAGCAATCTTAGCCAGCTAGAAAGTGACTGTGGGTTTGGGATAGGTACGGTTTGTTGACCTGAAGGAAAAGTCCTCAACCCACACACATTGATGCCATTCTCTGTAGTGGGATTCAAACCTAAAGCCACTCAACAGAATCAGAGTTCCAGCCTCCAGAGTTAGGCTGGAAATAACAGAAGAGAAATTCTCATAGGGAAGTCCCTTGAAATTGTGGATGCATTTGTCTCAGGTTTTTTTTTTTTTTTAGAGAATTTGATTTAGAGACCATTGCAACTAAGAAAAATATCCTGTAGGTTAGAAAAGGATAGGCAGAATTGGGTAGAATGTGGCCGCTGGGAATCCATCCTTCCCTCTTGCAGTGGGACCAGGACCTTGTCAGCCAAATGAAACCACCCACTAACTAAGCCACAGGTAACCAGTACTTACCTTAAACTCTCAGCATGACAGATACCAGGTTTCATGGGCTGTAGGCACCTTGGGTTTCACTTCCAACCCCTCCCCCTAGCTGTCACAGCAATGTACCCTCCAATATGTTAATGCTACATCATTATATTTCTGATTTATTCTCTGGAAAAAAAAGGGAAAGATCTTACTCAGAAAGCAAGCTTCCTAGCTGTGTGAGGAAATTAGGTTCAATGTGGGTATAAATCTGGGCGTAATTAACTTGCCCACTGAGGGTCCTACAGAAGGCCCCTTACCTAGCTGTGTTTTGAGAAACTGCTCTGAACTAATGTGTAGTGTGGCCAGTGTTTTGCCTAAAATGAAGTAGAATGTCAGTGCTTTCTGTCAAATAATAAAACAGTTTCTGCTTGGCTGGGCCGCTCAGAAAACTGTTTACTGGACCTTTCAAATGTCAGCAGGCACTCCCATGCTTCCCACAGGGTAAGCAAGAATGTGTTAGGGAGCTTTCTGTGTTGGAGCTTGGAATGTGAGCCACCCAGGGCAGTAAGTTCAGCATGTATAGCTTTCTTTACTTCAAACATGTCTTGATGGTGAGTACATAGTCTTCTCAGGCAACCTGACAGTTCTACTTGGTAGCATGCAGGTGATTTTGAGACTGAGGAGAGATGTAAAGCATGTTGGCAGTGGCTAGGGGTGAGGATGAGAGAAAATAACTGAGATGTATTTCCTTCTGTTGTTAAGGCAACCATTGAGCCAGGCCTGTCATTTCAATTATCTCACATCTTACAGCAGTTTTTACAGGTAAAGGCAGTTGTCTCTATGTAAGAGACCAAGAGATCACTGTGTTATTCATGTGTTTAACTTGTCAAGGTCACTCATTTTCATCAAAGGGTCATAGCTTAGGCCAAGGCCACTCATTTGCTTTGAATGCATATAACTCAGTTCATTCCCAGATATATCTGAAGGCTCCAGCTAATTGAGGAACCCTGAAAAGTATAGAAGAGCAGGAGATAAACTCCTCTTATTGCTCATCCCTGTTTAGATTACTTGGGGGCTGTGGGCCTCATGAGTACTGGAGATTGCTGGCTAGGCTATAGGTTGGAATACATGCTTTTAAAATCTGTGCTCAACAAAGTAACAGCTTTTCTGAGCTTTGTTTTCTCCAAGTAACTTATAATTGGGTGGCCATCGACAATATCTGTATCTAAGATCTATTTCAGAATTAACTGTCAATGAGGATGGCCAAGCTGGTTTATTTACTCTTGCTAATGGCTATCTCAGAAGATGCAGTGTTGACTCATTTAATCATGGATCATCTATTTCTTCTCATTTAAAACTCAGGGCAGGTAAGAGGTAATTTGTTGTTATGAGCCCTCTTTGTAGCCAGCCTGGCCCCACAACTGCGACCGACCCAGATGAACACACAGACACTATATTAAAATGAAAATCTTGGCTGGTGACTTGGGCTTCTTAATTGGCTAGCTCTGTCTCATTTACTAAGCCATTTGTATTAATCTAAGTATTTCCACATAGTTTTATCTTACCAGGAAAAGGTCCAGGGACCTGTTACTCCTCCTGCATCCTACATGGCGACTCTTTGCAGCCTCTTTCTGCATTCTTCTCTCCAGTCTTCTAATGATCTGGTAGTCCTGCTGCCTATATTTCTGCCTGGCTACTGGCCAATCAGTGTTTTATTCATCAACCAATAAGAGAAACATATATAAAAAAGGACATCCCCCATCAATTTGTACCAGAGAAGACTTAATGAAAAGTTAGTTCCTTCCTATTCCAGCTCTCATTCTAATGCATGGACATGTGGACTTCAGGATTTCAGCCCTTATAAAGCCATATCTGGAAGGTGATATTGTTCTTAGCTTCCTGTGCCTTTCTAGTGAAGGAAACAGACATGATCCTACAGGTAAGTGAGTCCAGACTTATCATAGTTTAATAGGGATCGGGAAAAACAGATAGGCTGAATAGATGTTTATTCAGGGAGAAATAACTTACAACAGAGACAGATGAACACCAGCAGGTTCCTGGTCCCAAGGATGCTTCCGGATGCTCTCTGTCTCTGTCCCACAAGCAAGAGAGTACTCTGGGGCCCCTTCCCCAGACTTAGTTCCTGCAGGTCGTGTCTGCCCCTGTCCCCACCCCAATGGGCGTGGTCAGTGGCACAGGTGCCAAAAAGTGAATATCTCACTATGCAGACTCTTCCTCTCAGCTGGCAACAGGGCTGTGGCACTCAAAACACATGCTTGTGAAGACTGAAGACTGAATTAGTACATGTAAGAAGACTTCTTTGCAAATGGATCACCCAAAGATTGACAGCTCCTCAGACACTTAAAATGTATTTGAGAGGAAAATGTCTTCCCCCTCAAGGATTCAGAACCTGGTAAGGGTTTTAACCACCTTGCAAATCAGAGTGGAGTTTCCATCAGCAACCATGGCATTCACTCCTTCTGTATGGCACAGCTGTAGGAACACATTATACAGCATGAGTAAAGAACACATCTTTCCAGACTTGCCTCTTGCCTCTGTGCTCACTGAAGTCACACTGATAAACTGGAAAGTTACTGCCACTTAAACCAATGCTACCCCTACATGGAAAAGTCCTATGTGGCTGTATATCTAGGGTGTGACAACAAACAAATTGCCCAGCATATGGGACAGACTGGCTACATCATCAATACAGAGGAATGCCAAGCAGACACTGGAAGAGGTGTAGATGCTATCCAGACTCTCCAAAAAGGTATGGATGTTTTGCTGTTAAAATACTGACCATGCAGCAAGAACATAGATAAAGCAACACAGCTTCTTCACAGGTTTATTACAAAAGAGTGGTTGGGGCTCACAGGCAGCGAGGTTTTAATGACTATTTTGTGCCACATGACACCAATGCAAAAGAAAACTGAGAACATTTTATTTTTTTTTTTCATTCACTTGGTGCACACTGGCTCATCATTGCAATGTCGGGAGTAGAGGAAGCAGAGGACCTGGTGGAATTGTTGGTCGGTCCTTACAGTGTAGCTTCAGTTACAAGGAATCACATTGAAATCTCTACTGCATATCTGAACCTGAGGAAATAATTGAGTATAATCCTACCCAAGATTGACTCAGTGAATTTGAACACTCTTATATGGAGATTGGGTACACTCAAGAGATTTGAAGGATCCTGAATCTCACATAATCTGGAAGCTAGTTTTTCCAGAAACCTTTCAGACAGCCCACTGCACCTATTCTCACAGGACATTAGAGACAGGAGGAAAGGACTTAGATATGGAATAATTCAGGGAAGGAAGCTGTATGCAAGATTCAGCATGAATTAAGCACAGTGTAGAATCAGCTAATAGATAACAAGAGTAGATTGTCTCTGGGATTCTTTTCTTTACAAAATAATTATATATATATATATATATATATATATATATATACACACACACACACACACACACACACACACACACACACACACACATTTTTCTTTTGTTCCCCAAGAATAAGAACTGATTTTCCCCAAGAATAAGAACTGATTTTCCCTTGCACCTGAATTGGCCCGAGACCAAGCAATGTCCTCCGAGGTAGGTGTTGTTCTTTCACTACAGTTATAGGAATAAAAGCTGGAGAAGGGGTAGGGGTGGTGGTCCCAGGTAAGGGTCCCAAGTGAGTGGGGCCCCAAGGTATGGAACCATGTGGGAGAGCATAGCAGGTTCCAAAGCAGGTGAGGGTGACTGAGATGGGAGGGAATAACAAGGCAGGCAGATAGAGCTTAAATGAGTTTATTTAGAAAGGGGAATAGGGGAGAAGGGAAGATACATAGAGGCACTTGGAACAGAAGAGGACAGAGAGAGAGAGAGAGAGAGAGAGAGAGAGAGAGAGAGAGAGACAGAGAGACAGAGAGAGAGAAAGCAAAAGTGAAAGGAAGAGAGCTAAGTGGGCAAGGGTCTGTCTTTTAAA
The DNA here is from genome assembly GCF_943737965.1 of Phodopus roborovskii. NCBI lineage: Eukaryota > Metazoa > Chordata > Mammalia > Rodentia > Cricetidae > Phodopus > Phodopus roborovskii. Next base: position 6,447,725 of record NW_026126547.1, read on the forward strand.
GGGGGTCCTATACACCTGCCTGCAGACTAGTACTCATGGAACCCTGGGCTGATCAGAGTATTGCCTGAGTGCATTCTGCCAGGTGATAGGGGCAGGGCATCATAATGCCTGAATCCTTACAATAGGGTCATGAGAGGGTCTGGGTTTCATCTGATTTGTGCTATTGTTCTCTCTGTCTCTATCTCCATGTTGTGTCAGTAATCACTGTCCCAATCCCAAGTATGTGTCTACCTTATGCCCACACATGTGTATCTCCATTTTTAGGGGCCTGTTTGTCTGTCAGTCTGTGTCTATCTTTGATTCTCTGCCTCTGATATTCAGTCTTGGAACCAGGCTTCCTACTGTGATGCATTTGAGACTACACAGGCCATAGGAGAGATCATGGACAGCTGTTCCCAGCAACAGACTGAATTGACTGACAGTAGTCGCCATAACCCCTGGTGTAGGAATGAGGAACCTATAGCCCATTCCACATGACCTTTTGGCCATTCTAGGGTCACCAAATGGATCAGAGGCCTACCCTCCCTTCAGTAAAGCTCAGGATACTGACTCACAGACCAAGCCGAGCCAATGCTGTTGATTAGACTTGGCTACAGAAACCTGGCTGCAGTGTGGAGGCCATGGGGTGAGTGTAGGGCATTGGAGTAGGGTGTGGGGAAAGCACTGTTGAACACACCCATTTCCACTTCTAGACCAACATGCCTGAAGGAAGCCAAGAGAAACTCCAAACTCCTGCTGTGCATGGGGGATCAGTTCTGCTGATGTATAGCAGCTTCCCTGGCTAAGTGGCTACATTCATCACATAAGGCATTACTTGCCTATACTTTATAGAAGGCCTCCATCGCAGCGCTTTCAGACACTGCAGAAGAATAGGAAGTCATAGATCATTTTAATTGTCAGTGTTTACCTGCGGTTAATTCAGGCTAGAGTATGATTCCCTACCCCTTAATCTTTTGCAAGCACCTACACACGCACTGTGCAAGGAACCCTTTCCAGACCCCCTGAAGAGTCCTAGCCTCGGTCTTTACCTCTCCTGTGCTGTGAAGTGACTTGCATTTAGCACACAAATACCTGTTTCTTCTCTTCATGACAGTTCTGAGTCCCAAGTTCACCAGTGACCAGTCTCCAGGCTAGTCCCTGGGTGAAGCTTCTCTCAGAGCAAGCAGGCAAGAAGTCAAGTCACAAGGGAGCCTGTCTTTAGGGAGTATCGCCTCTAGGTGGCAGTGTGGACTCGTCCTGCTCCCTGCTGGTAGCTCCAGCTTGTATCCAAGACAGGGATGGGCTGGATTTTCTCCTCTGCAATCTCCATCCATGGTTTCCCTACCTCTCCAGAGTCAGGACTGGTTCTGACCCCTCAGTATTAGAGCTCTGCGAGACCAAACAGGAGTTCCGGGTGTGGAAGAAGCAGGTACAGCCTGTAAAAGCAAGAGCAGAAAGGGATTTGTGCTTCCAGTGCTTATGGTGATGCAAAATGAGACAGAAGGATGGACATGTGGCACAGGAAGATCGAGCTACTCAGTGCCTCAGAAAGGAACTGAAACAGAAACCACAGGAGGACTCAGCGCACTCAGAGGTGCCTGGCTCTGCTCTCAGGACAAATACAGAAAGCTTAGTAGTGAGTGCCGTAGGTCCAACTTAAGCAATAACTGAATGTCAAGAAATCCAACAAAGGAACCAGACAGGGAGACCAGAAGGCACAGACAGGGCGATGAAAGCCATCCAGTATAGCATGATGGTGATGTTGAGGACTCAGGGACAATACTCTAGCCTGCTCTCAGTATTATCCCTCTATTCTGGGACATGTGGGTGGAGGTTGGGGAGGTGTTCAAAGAGTTCAAAAGAGTTCAAAAAAGTAGCAAGTCAAGGTTGAGCCAGGCTAGTTTATGTACACAGAAACTAATCCTGCAAGCACTTTTTTTTTTTTTTTCTGGACAGTAACTTTCTCATGAAGACTTTGAAAAATAAACATCATTTTGACCAAATGAAAACTGCACTTACCTTGACTTTCAAGATGTATTTTTCTTAAAGTTGGGCAGGACAAGGAACAGAGCAGAAAATAACCGAATTGTAGCATGAGTAATCTGCAACTGTTCATGGAGGGTGGTTTACTAGAATAATCCTACCGTGCCAGTTCAGGCATGCAGATGACCTAGGAACACTCTTTTCTAACACTTACATATACAGGATTACAGTGCAATCCTTGTTTCCTGTTTTTGAAATTACCACCTGTAGGGATGATGCCCTTCCATTCTGTCTATAAAGAGGTTACCAGAAAGCAGAAAGCAGCTGTTAGGAAAGAAGTGCAATCATTTGAAATTCCTATTTAAGTGAAAGTAAATATTCTAGGAACCTCTTGCAAAAATGTGTTTGCTGAAGGCGACTGGGGAGTGGCCAGCTCTTGGCAGCTGAAATGCCTGGGTGAGTAGGTGGCACTAGACAGAAGCTCACTAGAGGATGATTTCCATGATCATTGAAGTGGCTAGGTTGAGCATGGAGGATACGCCCAGCTGCCCTGCTTAGGCATCTTGGAATCATACTAAGTCCTTGTGGGAGGCTATTACCAAGTGCTAAAGCATCTGTCCTGACATCAACTCCCACAGCATGATCTGACAAATGGCCACATCACCTTCTCTTTTCCTCCCTCTCACCAAAGGCTGCTAAGATGCATGTGGCTCTCAGTATGCCACTTATTATTTCCTTTGTCTGTCTTGGTAGGTACCATTTATTTTCTTTTCTTAGACCCTTTTTGCTTTTCAGAACACACCCTCCTGAGGCCCAGAGATACTGTGAGCCAGTGATTTCTGCACTGGTATGGTTAGGCTCCCAGTCTGTTAGCTACAGTTGCTAGGCTGACTCCGGCTACATGTCACAAAGAAATCTGTGAAAGCCTCAGTAAACACCATTAAGCCCTAAACGGATGATGCTAGTAAAATGGGCTTTTAGCTGTGGCTAATGGGATGATATATTCATTGTGCTGTATGAGAACCAGGACAAAGAACTGGACACACACCATGGTTCACAAACAATTGGTACTATGCAAACAATGCACACAGTAAGAAATATCCCATGTCTTGCTCTGAGAGGCCTAATGACAGGGTACAGCCCAGGTAGTAGACTTTGGTGACAGCCTAGAAAGGCAGGATGGAAGCCTGTGGCACAGTGGTCTTGTGTTCTACCTTTTTCCAGTTTCTGTCATCTGCTCTTGTTTTTGGAAGACAGAATGGCCACAGAATGAGGAGGAAAGTTCTGGGACAGAGCCAATGTTGGGGATTTCTAAGCTTTCCCAGTGGAGCAATGATTCTGGGAACACCAGGCTGGAGGAGATTCATGAGCCTGTTTTATCTTCCTAAGTGTGGGAGGCATGGAACTATTTTAAAATCTCTTTAACTGTTGATAATTTAAACAGTATTTCAGTATAGAAGGAAAACTTCTCTTATTTTCTTTAGATAGACGTGGTGTGCATTTTCAAATATGCAGAGGACTCTACACAAAGAACTATCCAGAATGTATGGAAATTACGGATAGGAAAGAGTTAGAACAAGTCTTGGGAATTAGGAGAAAAATAATTACTGACTGAGGTCGTTAGTGTGAATTATTAATTTGTAGGAATCTAGAAAACCTTGGGGAAATGAGCCTCTGGACATGTCTGCGGGGAATTTTTTTTTTTTTTGATTCATTGTTGTGGGAAGGGCAAATGTGATAGAATTATTCTTTAGGCCTGGGGTCCTTCACTATTTAAGATGGAGGAAGCAAGCTGAGCATCAACGCACATTTATTCCTCTGCCTCTTCTTGTGGATGCCATGTGACTAGCTGCTCCATGTTCCCACTCTCTTGACTTCCCTCTCTTGCTGAACTGTCCCTAAAACTGTGAGCTAAAACTTTCCCTCTTTGGGTGCATTTTATCCCAACAGGAAAGTATTCTATGACACGTCAGTTACCTTTTCATTTATACCTGGGCAACTGGACTGGCAATATGTCATCTGTATCTCTGTTTGCATAACACCCTGATCTTTCTAAGTCTGGAGTGGAAGATGGGGTTGGGTGTGAGAAAAATGTGGGATCTTAGGGAATATTTGTTTCTTTTTCCTCTACTGGGAGATGCATTTTTGAAGTCATCTCCCTTCTGGCCCTGAGTTCTGTGATCAAGGTATTGGGGGAGTCAATATCTTACTTCAATCTCAAACATCAACTATGACTTTTTTTTGTAATTATTAAAATGTTGATCAATGGCTAGGGCTTCTTATTGGCTAGCTCTGTCTTAATTACTAACACATTTCTATAAATCTATGTATTTCCACATGAACTTGGCTTACCAGAGAATGCCCGGGCCTGTTACTCCTTTGGTGGCTACATGGCATCTCTCCTGGCAGCCTGTCTGCCTACCTTTCCCAGAATCCTCATCTCCAGGTCCCCCCTATCTTCCTGCCTCTACTGACTATTGGCTATTGGCCAACCAGTGTTTTATTTATCAAACAATAAGAGTAACATATATACAGCCCCCATTAGTTTTTTTTATTGTTGTTTTGTTTTTCAATATAGGGTTTCTATATGTAGTCTTTGGAGTCCCATAACTCATTCTATAGACCAGGTTGGTCTAAAATTTAGTTACTCCCGTGTCTGTCCTTCCCAAGTGCTAGGATCAAAAGGCGCATACTACTACTGCCAGTCTATGGCAACTCTTATAAAAGAAAAGATTTAATTGGGCTTCCTTCCAATTTCAGAGATTTAGTCCATTATCATCATGGCAGGAAGCATGGTAAAATGCAGACAGACCTGGTAATGGAGAGGTAACTGAGAGTTCTGCGTGTGGATTGACAGGTAGCAGGAAGAGAGAGTAGCATTAGGCCAGTCTTGAGCATTTGAATCCTCAAAACCCATCCAGAGTGACTTAGTTTAAGCCCACACCTACTCTCATAAGTTCACACCTCCTAATAGTGGCACTCTCTAATGACCAAAGATTCAAATATGAGCCAATGGAGGTCATTCCTAATCAAACCACCACACAGACATATCAGAAAGTCTCAATTTAACACCAACGATAGATATCCTCATAATTTTCTACATGGGATGCTCTAAATTCTGTAGCAACTCCTTCGACCATAAGACCAGGTGTAGTTGGGACAGAATTAAAAACAGCTGGCAAGGAGGCACAGGCTAGTATGGCTGAAATCTCAGGTTTGAAGTCATGTTTTATGATCCTACTCATCCCATGGTTCTAGGAGGGAACAAACATCATTGTCTTCAGTCTGGAGTCTCCTATAATTATGATGCTAATGGCTCTTACACTCAGAGGCCAGCATCTGGATACACAAAGGAAGCCTAGTTTCAATTCCCAATGTATGGTGTCATGCATCCATAATCCCAAGGGCACAAGGATTCTCCTTAGCTATGTGATCAAGCTCATTCTTAGCTATGTGCCACACTTGGGTATATGGTTCAGTGGCAGAGTTTGCTTAGCACCATGAAGTAACCTAACCTGATTACCTGGTTAGGATGGTAAGGCCCTGGGCTCAATATGGATTGCTGTTGATAATAAGTTCTAAAAGGATGTATCCAAGCCTGTGGGAGTAGGAAGCAGCAGGATAGGCATGAATTCTATGTCATCTTGGGGTACATAGTATCAGTCCAACCAGACTATACAGGAAGACCAGTCCCCCACACACATACATACATACATACACACACACACACACACACACACACACACACACACACACACACACACAAACCAAAAACCAAAATGTCAACTATGAGTCATCATTGTTTCTAGCTTCCTTTTCTTTCTTGTGGGTAAGGAGGCAAAGTCATTTAACAGGAAGCTTGAGAGGTGTTTTTGATACCCTGAGATGGATTGGAGCCAGTATGTGGCAGTGTCCTGGCAACAATTAAAATGGATCGCCTTATGGCCCTCATGGGGATACTTGGAGACCTTAAGGTCAGGGTACAGGTAGAGTTGGAATGAGGGCATCAGATTGTTGGTATAAATTTGGGCCTCAGGCAGGAATCTGGTAGAGCCTTCTGGTTGTATATTCTCCTTATTCTGGGATGGACTGGCATTGACTCCACCATGAAGTGACTGCTGGCATTGAACCTGAGGTGACTGCTGGTGCTTGTGCTGGACTTGAGGTAAATTAATAAGACTAGAGGTGACAGCTGGTGTTGGATCTGAATTGACTGCTGACTTTGGAATTGAGGTAACTGTTTGTGTTGGACTTGAGGTAACTGAAGTGGGACTAGAGGTGATGGCTGGTGTTGTACTTGAGGTGATAGCTGGTATTGGAGTTGAGGTGATGGCTGATGTTGGAGTTAACTGCTAGTATTGAACTCATGGTGATGGTAAGTGAGTAGAGGTGGCTGCTGACATTGGACTTGAGGTGATTGTTGAAATTGGAATTGAAGTATCTCCCAAAGTTGTAATTAATGTAAATACTAATGTTGCTCTTGGTCTTGGGGTGACTGCTGTTGTTGCTCTTTGACTTGGGGTGACTACCGGTATTGTTCGTGGTCTTGGGATAACAGCTAGTATTGCTCTTGGTCATAGGATGACTGTTGGCATTGCTCTTGGACTTGGGGTGACTGCTGGTGTTTCTCTTGGTCTTGGGGTGGATGCTGGTGTACTTGTTCCTGCTGAGTGTCACATTTGACTCTCTTGTGTTTTGCTCATTGGTTCTTGAACCATACCTGCAGGACTGTGGATCCAAGTTCATTTCTGAGGCCATTTCTTTCTTGAGACTGGAGTTTGGATATGGGTTCTTTACAAATGCCTTGTTCATTGTATCTACTTGTTCCCGAGTGAATGAAGTTTGTCTCCTATATAGACCTCTCTGGTTCTTACTAGTATTCTTGCAGAGGACATGGTTTCCAGTCGAGAGGACATGGTTTCCAGTCCCAGCATTCACCACCTTGGACATCTCCAAACTGTCTTCAGAGAGAATGCAAGAGGATAACATCTCGACCCTAGTTGTCCCAGGTAGTTAGTTTGCTGCAAGTAAGGACCTTAACTATGACTTTTTCACATATGATTTCTGATGACAGTGGCTTTGAAGTTCAATGGTAGGTTGCATAATGATGTTCTAGGTAACACTGGACTGCGTATTTGATAGTGCCCTTATCATCTAGCCTACATCTGTAGTAAGCTAAGACACACAGATTTGGGTAAGTATATTTTAGTAAGTTTTTACAATGGGAAAGTTAACTAACCATGCATTTCTTAGAACCTGTCCCCATGCATTAGTGAGAGGCAAAGTCCCAAATGATTTTATATGTGTGGCAAAGTGGCTTGAGTAATGCTCAGAGAACAGAATATATGAAATTTCCTTACAAATCCCTGGTTCTCTCTTGCCACTTGGTTGAAGTTTTCTCCATTAAGGCCCCCTCCTTCATGATGCTGCCTTTAGAATTATGTAACTACTTACATGTGAAAGAATGCCACATGAACTGTGAGATCCCTTTGTGCTACCTATATTCCACTAAGTTTGCCTTTGTTTTCATGTATCCATGATGATTTTGGTACATACTCCAATAACAAGGCCTATTCTTTACCAGCTTTGAGTCTTATTCTGTGCTGAGTATAAATATGTTTTCCATTGGTCCAGTGCCTAATCCAGGGAATAATACAGCTCAAATTGTGATGGGTACTTCTTCCTGGTAAAATAAGATGGCCATATCTGCCTTATACGTAAGTCTGTAAGCCAAGGGTGCCAGGGACTAAGTTCAATGATGGCCCACAATTGAAAATTCACAAACACACAGGATGAATTACCATCCTTCCTATTGGTTTGCCTCCTATGGATAAAGACTGGGTTGTCCCAGTCTACAGTCTGGAAAGCTGGGGAAATCATGGATGTTCAGCCCAAGAAAATGGAGGTATGAGGAGAAAAGGAACTGTTGATGGAACCAGTAAAGCATACTTCTATAGACATAATGATGCTGTTTCCAGAAAGTGTGCTGTGTGTTAGTTGTGTGGGGAAAACCTCCCGCAGTGTTGGTGAGGCTATACAAGAGGATGGAGCAAAATGTGGAAGAAAGGTCACATGTGCACAGTAGATACTTATACACTGTTTTATAAAGTATTTTTTTTTATTGTCATCATTTCCCATGGATACCAGACCCTAGATTCCTTAGTCTTGAACATGGACCAGGGCTGCTTGCATTGTCAGGTCCTTTACTTGTGAGGCTTCCAGTTTCTTGGGCTGAACATCTACTATTTCCCCAGCTCCCCAGCGTGCAGACTGCCATTATAGGACAATCCAGCCTTTGGCTATGTGAGGCAGTCTGATAAATACTGATTTTGCAATCATTTATATTCTAGGTTTGTGCAATCTATTTTTAAGAATCCAGTGCCATTTCTTCTACATGAGATTTATACATTGGCCTGTCTTGTTCACTTTGAGGTCATGCAAAAACTAGAGAAAATGTGGTTGAGAAACAACATGACATGCTATTTATTTTATCTCATTTGCAATTCCTGTCACAGGCAGGCAACAGTACAGACAATTCAAGTTCCTTCATAGAATTTCTATGGATTTCTGGGCATGAACTTTCAATTTCAAATCTGTCTGGGTCTTATAACACTTAGAGATCGACTGTAGCTCTATGGGTTGGTGGATTAGAAGTGACTTTCAGAGTCTTCCTGCAAATCCACAGTGTACTCTTAAAGGACACTGCTGTTGTGACCTCTAAAGGAAATAAATAAACACTGAATATTTTGGAATCAACTCCTTTAAGACTGTGATAGTCGAGTCCCCTGCAACACCTCTAGTTTTTGGTTTGTCAGCACAAATTCTGTGACTTCTTCATAGGTAACACAGCTTCCTCTGATCATAAGTGTTTCCTGAACTTGTTGAAGCTTGTCTGTGTATCACCACGGAAGTTGTGGAATATGAAAGTGAATGAAAAGAGCCCGGGGGTGCCTGGTAAGTCTTGAAGTTTGATGTAAACTGTCTTTCACTAGAGTGTCATTGTAGTAAAGTAGTAAATTATGACATTACCACCTGACATTGCACATCTACTCTAAAGGGAGAATGACACAAACCTAGAACTGTATAACAGGAGTCTTCAATGTGAGAAATGGTGTTTATGAGAGCATGCTAGGAGGCAACCGGATGTTAGAACAGTCCTGCGCATTGTGTGCTGGTAGAAAAGATGGGAAGTCATGTTCTTGAGTTTCCAACTTAGTTCAGTCTCTGTACTTAATTCTTGGTACCCTTGGTTTACAGACTTACTCAACTACAGTAAGTGGACTACGGATTTCTCATTTTACCAGAGGAAGTGGTGTTTGGAGAAACAGTGAATTCTGTTAACTTACAATCAAGATTCACATTATATTGCAGTGAAACAGGGATTTGGGGGGGGCTGGAATTTCACTTAGTGGTGGAGAGGTTATTTATGAAGTACAAGCTTCTGAAGTTTTGAGCAAAGGAAACTTAGTTGTGCTGGCTTTCTGGACTTGTTTGGATAGGATGCAAGAAGCAACACTGAAAATCTGATATTGTATGAGATATCTTAAAACTAATTTATCCCTAGCTCTAATATCATTTCAATAATATTTATATCTTAGGGAGTCTATGTTGAGCAACTTCTTTCAGAAAAGAGCCTAGGTTTTTTTTCCACAAGTCAATGGACTTCGCAGATTTTTTTCTCCAAATGGACCTCCAGTTTGTCCTTGATTTTTCCGATTGCCTTTCCCATCTTCTCTCTGCAACTGTGCTTTCCATGATGGGAAAGTTCCCTCTACTTGAACTAAGCTAAAAAGTTTATCAGGTGTAAGGTGTGTGGAATAGCTCTTGCTGAAGAGAATTAGATACTAGAAGTTGTGCAGAATTTATCACAGAATGACAACAGACACTGCCAGAGAAAGGCCACATTTAGGGGCCTGCCAGTTTCTTGCTTTTGAGAATTTTCCCTAGCTGTATTGTTTCTTTCAAACCTTGTCTCCATTTATTTTCCATGCTTCTACTGTTGTGAATCCCCCCATATATATATACATATATATATATATATGTATCCCCATATATACATATATATGTATATACATATATATACATATATATATATGTATATATATGGGTCCACAGAATAATAAAGTGTATCAGCTATTGACCAAAGGGTACACATGTGAACGGCTATCATTTTCAGATTTCCTAGGCTTCCAAATTCTTTATGAATATTTATTGCCTTTATTGCAAGGAGAAGAGAAAAAAACATTATTTTTAGTTTAAAGAGAAGTCAGGTAAAAGTGTTAATGTTCCATGGGACCTAAGCCAGGAATCATCTCTTACTTTGCTGTTCACTGCCTGCTCTTCCTTCTTCAAAGCATACCACATTTCAATCTTCTTTCTTTTAATGTTTGAAGAGAATAATCTGGCAGGAGGCCTGATAAAAGATTTAATAATGGACTTTCATATGTGAAACCTGACACAGTCCTGGAACAGAATCATGACTGTGTAGCTAGTAATTGCTCCCTACTTCAGGGAAGGAGAGACTTCCACACTCTGAGAGATGAAGAGCTGCACAATCATAAAACTTGTTTCAATAACTGATTAGTGTTTAGAACTGTGGGATCTTTCTGTCTTCTTTTGAAACTAACTCTTGTGTGGGTACATGACTCCTGGTTCTGTGATCACTACAAGATCCCTTCCTTCTTTCCTTCATTCCTTCGTTCCTTCGTTCCTTCCTTCTGTCCTTCCTTCCTTGCTCCCTCCCTCCCTTTTCTTCCTCTTCTCCCTCCCTTCCTATCTCTCTCCTTCCCTTTCTTAGATTTGATAAACATACTCCATGATTTTGACCATCCCCCTTGGGCTTTAAGCCAGTTCAAACTATCTCTGTACTTGGACCAGAATGACCCGGAGGAAGTCACTGAGACCCCTTTGTAGCAGCTGACATAGCCCTTGTTGATGTTTGCTGTGCACTCTTGTTCCCAGCAAGCACTTGTTGTATGACTTTCTTCTCTCTTTGTAGACTTCTCCTTCTCCTCTTTTACTGAGGTTTTGCTTAATTGCCTCATCTCAGGACTGCAAAGGCAATATCAGTAAATTGGAAAGATCCTAGAAGAGGCAAAGAACGTAAAATTAACCTTTGGCACAATTATCAATTGACTGGTAAAAACCAACACTCCATACTCTCAATATGCTCATCTTTAAAATAATTTCATAGTTATTACAAAATGGTCACACACATTGGTAACCATAGAACAAAGCAGGCAGCATTTCTTGTCATTTAGTCAGTTTTCCTGAAAGATTTTGACATGAAATTGAACTGTCAATTTTTCCTACTTTGGAATAACTTTGATAGATGACCCTTCACTAGAGCTGTTATAAGAAACAGTCTTGAATCTTGTTTTTTCTCACTGTTGCCTCTACTATCCTACTCAGTATCCATAAGGAACAGATTGTTATTGAGCCATTTATTACTCTTTGAGTTTGGAGATGGGGTACTAAAAAGACTGAAGAAAATATTGAGAATGATTGTACTGGGATCTGGCAGTAAAAGGATTTGCCTTCTTTTTTTTTCTTTTTAAGATTAAATGTAATAAGAAGTACCATTGATTTTTTTGTGTGTGAAGGAATAAAAAACTTAATTATTAGGAAGAGAAGAGAAATAGAGCTGCACACATCTTTCAGCCAGTAAATTATCTCCCTGCAGGGAAAGCCACATGGAGAGTCTTAGCCTGGTTAGAAAGGATCACAGGGAGAAGCACATTATTTCTTAATGCACTAGCTGAGTCATTAGTTAATTTTTGTCAGAAGTCATTACAAGGAACTATCTTCTTTATGAGATGAGGCAGGTTTTATACCATGCTTTTCGTTGTTTGCCTTCTCCTAATCATGCTGAAAAGGTCTTGAAACATTTTCATCTTCAAATACAGATTTCAATATGTGGACTATTTACAGTACAGTAGTATAAAGCATTTCTTTTTGTCTTGTATCTTTTTAAATTTTAGTTTATTCACTGATAGCAGTGATTTTTTGTTTCAAACTGTGTTTAAAGTAGTTTTAGGTTTGTTCCATGACATCAAACTCAAAACTAAGGATTAAGTTTCCCTATTGTAATTGATGTACATTCACAGGGCTGCTTATTTCTAAGGCAACTGATGTAAAAATAAATACTATGATTCAAGGTGCCTGCAATTGTGAAATCTGGGAGACTTTTGTAGTGTCCACAATTATTGTTCTTCTTGCTACATTTCAAACCATTAGCTTCCTAATCCAGTACAATGTGCAACAACAGAGAAATGAACATGCATTGGTTCAGTTTTCCAATGACTCAGTTTGATTCTAGTCAGAGGGTCAGTAGCACAGGATTGATTATGAGACCAGAAACAAGTCTTAGAGATCATTTAAAAATCTTCCATCTCTTCTCATCCTCACTTGTCATCTGCATCTTGCTTTTAGAGAAGGATGCTTGGGCACAGTGGACTGAGGAATGAAGACTTTTCAGGAGTGCATGTTACTGTAAACCCCACTATTGTTATTGTTCCACACTGATGGTCCATGTCGACATAGGTCTTCATCTGGTAAGGATTTCTTTCCCCAAATCTTAATTTTCCTGTCCTACAGGCATTTGTAAGAAAAAATGAATGTAAGAAGGTCATTTGACCACCAAAAGGAGGTTTTCTACTTTTCTTTTTTCTTTTTTTTTTAATTTTATAAAAGTAGATCCAATTTTATTAAGGATTTCAAATTACACATTTCAAACTTCTGGAATGGGGTAGAACCATTTGGGGAGCAACCAAATGTTATCATGAACACTGATCCCCAGTGTCCATCCACAAAGCACATCCATTATACAAGAGCCACCAGCTACCCGATCACTTTGGCAACAGCTACTTCCTAAGGAAGGGAGGGAGGGAAGGAGGGAAAGACTGTGCTAGCTCCTTGAGAAGGTGGGGTTCTTCTACCTTTAGGTTACAAACTTCAATGGTCAAGAAAATAAGCTGTGTTTAGATGAACTATGATTAGCACAAACCATCTAATAAAAAGCAACCAACTATTTTCAAAATAAAGGAAATATAACAGGTTAAGGACTTCCAGTAGTTAAAAAGGTGTTCATACCCTAAGACTGCAATACTAAAATTTCACAAAAAGAACTATTATCTCTCCACTAAAGAAAAAAAAAAACTTCAATGTAAAACAAATTTTATTAACAGCAGGAATGATATTGTCCTCCAAGTACAATCCAATTAATATACCCTGTGAAAACAAGTTCCTTCCCCAAAATGAACAGTAATTAGCCTGAGGTATTTTAAACATGGCTCTCGGCATCTAAAACTTAAGTCACCTCCCCTCCTCTTCTATGGCCTCTTTATCACTTTGGGATTCATTAAACTGTGGTCACTTGAAACACCTGAAAAAGGGGAGGGTGGGGGGAGGAGACTTAAAAAAAGGCAGTCTTTAAATTGTACAATAATTTCAAGATCTACTTTAATTCTCCAGTTTAATTAGCCAAATTTAGTGTGAATATAATGCTGAACATCACACTTGTGGTACAGAGACCAGATTTCTTTTTTGAGATTTAGTTAAGACTGGGAAAGTTTGTGAGATTTACCCCAATATGTCTTAATATATCTGTGAAGTAGTTAAATCAACAGTGGTACCCCTTCCTAATCGCCCACAGTAAACAGGAGCATGGCCGAAGGTCACACTACCCATTCTTGAGCACTAAGTGTCAGAAATAAACAGATGCCAAATATACTTATTTCTATCAAATAGAACTTAACCTGTTTTAAAAAAAAAAGTACCACACATCACCTGTTAGTCCTTTTAAAAAGCCCATGCCTATTACCTCTTCCAAAGTTGTTCACTATGGAAAGCTATCCCTGAACTCAAGCTAACCCTCCACAATAGTCTCAACCAGTACAAACTGAAACATCACCCTGTGAGGGCTAAAACTGTTGACATTTTTATTTTAGGCTATAAAACAAAATTAGGCAAACAAGAGAAAAACTCAAAATAAGTTCAAATGATGTAATTCCATCCTTTCCAGGAAAGCAGAAGGTAGGCCCTACCACAAAGAAAACATTTGATTAATGGTGGTTAATTTTCAAAGTACATTTAAATACTATCAGATTAACTTCTTTTAAAAAAAAACCCACGGGATTTGTTCATCTTGCTATGATAACTAATAACTATGAGTTGACTTCTGTTATAATTATATCATCTGAAATAGAAAACTCCCTTAATCTCAGTTACTAGGTTTGATCTTACTGGAAATTCTTAACCACAATTTTCCTTTCTCCAACGTGTCAGCCCTGCATCCCCTAGCATAATGGAAGTTTCAGCTGAAACAGGCCGACTTCAACCATCTGAAAACAATTTTGGTTCTTGAGGAAAGAAACAGCTATATAGCAAACAAGGGGCTCAACAGTTGAATTTCCATACTTGTGTATTCCAATAGGTACATGACAAAAACATTCTGGAAGACCAAACTGTAGAATTAGTGACATGCACTAGAGAGATTCCTGCATTCAACAGATCTGAGAGAACTATAGTAAGGATGCTAGGCAGAACAGCTTGGTCTTTCCAATAGAAATTTCTTTCCTTTAAAGACTTACTGATTCTACCAAGGAAACACAAAACATAAGGCTGTGAGTAAATGACAGTTGCATTTAGGCTATTACAGGGTAGGCCGTCCTCAAGGCCAGACAGCTGCTTCACTGCTTTTTGCACTCTGCTGGGTTCTGATCCTTCTTGGGGTCATAGTCAGGGTCATTTTCCTCATCTCCTTCTTCTTCCCCTTCCTCATCAGCTTCTTCTCCTTCTTCATCATAATCATCATCATCATCCTCAATAGCCTCTCCTGTAAAGTATAACACTGATCTTGGGATTATCCGCTCCCGTAAAAAGTGACCAATTTCAAAGTCTGCAGCCAGTATGGCTTCGGAATCATCATCCAGATCTCCATTCTCAGGAACTTCAGGAGGGACAAAAAAATTAAAGAAAGAATCATTGGAAACTGTTTTAGTCACAGTACGAACTGTCCCACCCCCCTTGTGTTTCTGCTTCTTTTTAATGGTTTTCAAAGTAACATTCTTTCCTTTTTTCCAATCTATCTGGCACCCTGTAAAACCCATAATTTCTGGTCCATCAAAAGAAAAGGGATCAGAATCATCTGGTTCTGACCTCATCCTGTACGTCTTTGTTAACACTTCACTAGTGAAATATTCATTGGGTTCAAAGTGAAATTCTAAGATAAAACTCATAGGCTGGCCAGCATCTGAGAACTTCACTTTAATATCTTTCAAGTGCTTCAGAATAGGTTCATCATGTTCCTGAACCACATCACTGAGCAAGTCAACATTCTTAAAAACTGTCAACCAAAATTCAGGAATCCCTTTAGGGTCTTCTTTTTCTTCATCCTTTTTCTCGTCTTCAACCTTGGCCTTTTCTTTTAGTTCCTCGGAAATTTCTTCCTCCTCATCTGGTTTCCACTCACATTCTTCTTCTGTAGGTTCATAAATTGCATTAATGATCTCAAATCACTTATCAAATAAAGGCTGATAGAGAACAGCATACTTCCTTTCAAGATCATGAACTTCCTCGTAGAACTTGGCTTCTATCTGTGCACATTTAACTTGAAGATTTTTGAGGGCATTCACCGTCTTTTGACTACTTTAGGAAGGCTTTCAATGAATCCTGTTGGTGTGTCTACCAGACCATCCAGTCTTTCCTGAAGGGCTGCAAGGATCTGAGGGTTTTGCATCATCTGAACAGTCAGCTGACGCGCTTTGATTTTTGTTTCTTCATCCATTTCTTCTTCTTCTACTTCTTCAGCGTCATCCAAGTCTTGATCAAGTTCAGACTGTTCTTTGTTGTCAATGTCTGCCATCTTGTAAGAGCTCCAAATATCGTTCCAGGAGGCTCGGGCGCAGAGCCGGGCGGCCGGAGCTGTGCAGGCAGTGACTCAGGGCGAGGGCGGCCGGTTTTCTACTTTTCTACATGTGCTTAGATAGTAAAAATAAGTTTTCATCGATGTTTTTCCTGCAGGCCATTAATAGTGATGAAAATTGCTTCTGTTAATCTAATCTTGTTCCAGTATTTTTGAATGTTCTGAACACTGATGCCTGTAAAAGTTTAGAGTTCTCTTAAATGTGATTTCTTCCATGATCTGGTGCCCTAAAGGCTGCACATGGCTACGGAGATATTTTCAGAAAGTTATCTCTGACTAAATTGTATGTTGGGGCCTCAGGGATGTGAACTCTGAAAGGTGTAAGAAATCCAGAGAATAACAGAAAATTGAATGTCGTTGTCAGACTCATACCTGGAAGTTGTGAAACTTGAATCATTCACTATTTTTCATTCCTTAGTGTTGATTGGCTATGTATCCTGGGCAAATTCAGTCAACACATAGATATAATCCACTTTCCCTCCACATAGGTTAGTGGGTAAGGAGAAAACTATACTGATTGACAAGTAGGCATGATGGGAATTTTAGTGTCCTCTGGAAATACTGAAAGGGGGTATGAAATTTGGGAGTAGAATAATTTCATTCTGAAATCTGTAAGATGAATAGGTATTGGGAGAGACAGATCATTAAGGAGGTGTACATTATGTACACAGATTCTGCATATGAAGCAGCCCTGTGATAGCAGGAAGGGATTGAAAGGATTCCAATTTTACAAGCTGGGTATGTTGTCAAGTCCTAAAGGAAGGTAGCATAGGATAAACAGTGAGTGTTTTGAACTAGGTCATCATCTCAGACTTATATGCTACAGCACAATTACAGTACTATTGGAAATATAAAGATACTTTCAGAATCACCAGTACAATCCCTAACAACATTCCAAACATCTGACCTTATACCCACAGAGAAATGTAGTCCTGACCCCTTATCAAGGAATCTTCTCTTTGAAAAAGATGAAGACCATTACAGAAAACCACAACTAACCAAAATGCAGAGTTGTAGAGTACAGTCCCAAGGAATACATCTACAATTCTATGGTGCGGGAGGCTCAGGGAATATTTTGAAAGAGTAGAAAGATTGTAAGATCCAGAGTATCAGAGAATTTGCTGTGAGATTGTGTCTCCTCATAATGTCAGAAGCTACATACTCATGAAGTCTCACCAACATGACTGTCTGTACAGGAACTGAACATAGATGATAGCAATAGACTTGCCAAAGTATTTGGGGGAAAGTCCATGAGGCCTCAACCACACACAAAGAAGTATAAGCAAACTAAAGAATGCTGAACATACAATAAAGAAACTGTCTTCTCCGGGAAGCACACACCAATTGGTTATTCAATACCAAATGATCAGTCCTGAAAACATACATACAAATGACATTATACAGATTGAGTTGGTTGCATGTATATACATAACAACAATAATGGAAAAATAGGCTACAAAATTGAAAGAGTACAGAAGAGGTGTGTAGAAGATCTTGGAGGGAAGAAATAGACACAATGTAATTATAGCTCAAAAAATAAAAAGTAAAAAATCACCAGATTTTACCAGATAATAAAATTTCCTATGCACAGAACAGAAAAGCATAAACAAAATGATATAAACAATATTTGGAGAAACAAAGGTATAATAGTAGCAAGGTATTGCTCATAGAGAAAGAAATCAGGGCAACTCATCACTACAGAAAAATGTCTTATAGTGAAAAGGAGTTGTAACAGCCTGTCTTAGTGAGGACTGTGCTCACCAGTGAAAGGAAAATAATATAACATGTGGTATGGTTTTCCTTTAGAGTCCTAAAGATGCTACTAATATTCACCTTGTCCTTGGTATGTGAGTTGGATTCTTTATTATTCACTAAGGATTTTGTCTGCTGTTTTGTATGTAACAGAGGGAACATCTCTTTCAATGAATCATCAGAGGTCCCTTTGCTCATGCAGCATAACCTGATAGGGCAGTGTTTATTAAATATTATTAGCATGAGAATTATTTAGTGTCCTTGTTAAGGATACAAATTGCTGAACCCTATAACATTTCTACTAAATGTAAGTAGCTGATGTCCTAGAGTTTTCTACTCAGTAAGTTTCTGAATGATCCTTGGGACTACATATTTTTAGAAATGTTTATTGGGATTGCAGTGTGTGTATTTATTTGTGAATACATGGCTAGGAGAGAAAAATGACCATGGTAGCAAGAGTGCTTTGGGTTATCATGGAGTATTTCTTGTTAATTGGTGAGGAAGGCATCGTTTGTAAGGTACTCTGGTGCTTGACTTTACCTGTCTGCAATGCCACAAGGATAGGCCATATTATAATCTTGTTTTCTTAATTAACTCATGGTTTTATTGAACTTCACATAAAACATATTATCAAAATTTATTAATGATGGGAGAAGGATTGTTGATTTACATGTTGGTGTAAGTTCATTATCACATGGATAGCATGGATATCACATGTTTAGCATTGGACAGTGGTAAAATAGAAATGTAGTATTTTCAGAGTCTTCAGAAAATGGCTCAGAATGGTGTAAAGAGATTTCAGAATCAAAGTTAATCTAACTACCTATGAAGTATAATGGTGGGTCTTCTTATCAATTGTAATTTAGTTCCTATAATTATGTAAATTATAGTTACAGAGTAAGTTATGGATAGTTTAATATATTTGTTTTGCCTTTTCAGTGACCAGAGCTAGGACCCTGTGTATGTAGATGAGTGTTCTTCCTTGAATTGCACCCCAGCCATGCTATGTTGTTAGCCAGTCTCCAAAACTCAAAATACTTAATATCTCCGGGAGATGAGGATGGGCCATAATTCTGTCTCCCTTGAGGCAATGGCTACATCAGAGGTGGATGCTATGCTCTGATTGGGGATTGCTGAAGCTGTGGCTTTATAATAATTTATATGTAAAAATGGAACCTTTCCTCAGAAGTGTGCCCATACTGTTTTGGAAGTAGATGGTGTGGAGGATAGGGTATTTGTGTCAAGTGTGGCATAGCTGATGATTAGAGGCCCCAGGATATGAATGCAATGAGTATTGAAACTTCCATAGCATGAGAGAAGATGCAGTTGGTGAAGAGACTGGACATAGGTCATACAACAGATTGCCTAAGACTCTTCATATCTTTTCACAGAGGACAACAATCACTATGCATTGGGATATATATGCATGTGCATGTACACACAGACACACACACAGACACACAAATGCACACACACACACTTCTGAGAAATTTCATACTCAGTACTTGATTTAATCCTTCCAAAAAGCCTGAAATTTTATTCTACTCTCTATTTTACTGATGAGGAAAATGCAACTCAAAATGTATCCAGGGATATATGGCTGACTGTGACTGGTTCCCAATCTGCCTCATTGGGAACCCCTAACTTCTAGCCATTTGGTCACACCCCAGATCCAGATACACATGTCATTATTTTCCATCAGGGCTTTCTGTCTAAAGAGCAACCATGGCACTTCCTTGAAGCTGCTCTGAAATCATAGCAGGAGGAACATGGGGCAGGTTACAGGGTGCCTTTACCAAGGATTGGATTATATTCCTTGGAGATCAGATATATCATGTTTTTAAGCACCACATTTTCGGGTGCTTCAGGACATCTTACATCAAGTTATGCTTATGTGTATACAGTTTTAGGGACTTGATGAATTTATTAGTGGGTTACTTGGTATTAAATTAGAGTTTTTTTTTTAGCTTGTTGGAAATAGAAAAAATAATAGTTAAATGTCAAATTTATAATCGTATTTAAATTCCTTTCCTGGAGGGTTCTTTCTCTTTTTAGAAGAGAGACAGGGCTGACATTAAATGTCATATACCCATAGGCAGCTACATAGTTCAGGTGAAGAAAGGCAGAGGAATGGATGTGGCATTCATTAGTTATTGTCCCCAGGTAAAGCATTATATTTTAGAAGGCTGTTGTTAAAAGTTGACAGATGCCTCTGTCCTGCAAGCTATTAACTCAAAACATTAATCACTGGTCTCAGTCTCCAAACTTGTAAACAACTGTGTAGAAATATAAGTTTAAATCTTAATTAGATGACTTGATTAGGAGTTCTGGTCAGAGAATGTGCACTGTTTGTAAGGTGTTTTTCTCACAGGGAGATAGAACATATGAAATTTTAAGCTTCAAGCTCATCTTTTGGATATTGTTTTATGACTACAGCTGATTTTTCACACGACAATATTTCAAAGCCAAATTTGGAAACTATACTAATGAAAAATTTAGATGAAGTGCTTTAAATGCTTTTTTTTTTTTTTTGTTTTTACTTTTGAGAATTTCAGATATGGTTACACCATAATTACCTTGTTTGCACTCCTCCCATACTACTTTGTAATTTATTTCATGTACCTCACCATGTACTCCTAAGGAATCAATTTGTTGTTTATCCTTCATGCCACAGAATGTTATATGTGATACACAGAACTTCATACCCATAACTTATGGTATGTAATTTTGAGTGTTTCCATTTGTGTAGTATATAAAGATTATATGATCTGCAAGACTAGATTTTGCTTCTATTATTTTTTGAGTTGTTCTAGAGGTCAGTGAAAGAGTGTTGGCCAAAGTCTTTATGCCAATGTCTCAACCTCCTATACATAACGTCAAAGTTGACCTCATGTTGTGGCCTCACATCAAGAGCTCCCACTCTGTGGAAAGCTCCAGACCTCCAGATACTAGGTATCTTACAGAAATATTTAGCCTTCTCTGGCAAGTTATAAATGAGGTGTTATCTTGTAGGCTATCTCATACCTGTAATTTTGTAACAATTTGAATTTTAGAATGCAGGGGAAAAAACACAATAAATGCATTAAGTATAGGAATCACTTGACATTCTGAGAATAAGATGAAGGAAAAGGAAGAAAAAGCTGTAGGGAAGGTAAATATGAACAGGGCAGGACCTTAGACCTGCTTAGGGGCCAGCAAGCAGATAAAGAAGACAGTGAGATTTGACCTTGTCATGTGGAAGGATGAAGGATTGACAATGTGTACCCAAGTGAAAGTATGAAGGGCAACCAGGTATTTGCCCCCAGAGACATCTCTCTGAGCCAGTTTAGGACACTGACTCAGAGAGGAAGATCTAATATATCGGAAAAGCAATGCCTTCCCTGGAAAGAGGGTCTGAATATGATTAGCCAAGAAGACTCACTGACTTGGAGAAAGACTGCTTGTAATAGCTGATCACATGAGGATGTATGTATCTCAGGACATAAATTTTGACAGCACTGGAGTTGACTACCCAGACAACCCAATGATACCTAGTATTATGAGAGTCTCCTTGCTGACAAACTTAAATATAACCTGTGAAGAAAAATGCTCTTTGAAGTGCTATAGATAAAAGACCTCAAACATTCAACACTATTTTGATTCATACTATTTTTGCCATTTGCTCAAAAGGTATCTTTCTGCCTCAATGGTTTATGTCTCTGTGCTAGGAAAGCAAGTTCCATAAAATATGTAACTGAATGTATAAATAGGACAACCCTACACAGGCACTGAAAATATCGTTTAAAAAGGAGAGTTCTTTAAAATGTTGAGTTCTCACATAGAAGACAGGAGTGCAAAAGCAATGTTTCAACACTTTAAGGGCTAAACTGTCGATATTTTCAGAGATCCAGGGATGTAAACATTCATTATTTTCTACTGGTCAAAGGTGTTCATGGTTTTGACTAGATTTCAGTCTATTACCAAGTTGGTTGCATTTAAGTCTACCATTAATTGTATTGTTTTCCATCAACTCCCCCAGGAGCTAAATGCTTATTGTTTATTGATTCATTTTCTTTTTTCTTTATTTTTTTTAAAGCAATCTGTTTTAGTTTTACATACCAATCCCAGTTCCCTCTCCCTCCCCTCCTCCTGCTCTTCCCAACTTCCCCCTACTCACTCCCTCCATCCACTCCTTGGAGAGGGTGAGACCTCCCATGTGGAGCCAACAAAGTCTGTCACATCACACTGAGGCAGCACCAAGGTCCTCCCCCTGTACCTAGGATGATTAAGGTTTCTCTCCATAGGGAATGGGCTCCATAAGGCCATTTTATGTACTAGCAATAAATCCTGGTCCCACTGGCAGTGGCTGCATGAACTGCCCAAGCCGCATAACTGCCACCCACATGCAGAGGGCCTAGTTTGGTACTATAAAGGTTCCTCAGCTGTCAGTTTCCCCAGAATCAATGAGCTCCCACTAGCTTCATTCAGCTAGTTTCTGTGGGTTTACCCAATGAGGTCTTGACCCTTTTACTCATATTACTGCTCCTCCTTCTGTTCGACTGGACTCTGGGAGCCTGGCCCAGTGCTTAGCTGTGGATCTCTGAATCTGCTTCCATCAGTTACTTGATGAAGGTAGTCATAAATATGATTTCAGGGGAAGGCTAGGGTCAGTTTCTAACTGCTGGACATCATACCTATGGCTTGCCAAACCAGCATATACTCCCTCCCTGAATCAGTTTTATGTTATGAAGTAGGAAAGAAAGGATAATGGTTTTCAGAAACTTTTAGTATTACAACAGAGGCTGCTGACAGGAAATTGAGCTGGGAATAATTTATATGCATAATAATAAGTCACACTTCCTTTTGTACATTTCAGTTATGGAACATATCACATCTTAAGGCAACTGTTAGGTCATTTGAAACAATAGGCAGAAAACAGAACTGTCTAAGTATAGCCTGTGGCTGAGCTTAATGAACCAAGGCAACACAAGGAACCAAGGAACCAAGGGTGTTGAGGGAGTTGGATCCATGAGATTTCTGGATTCAAGCTTATAATATACACTAGCAAGTCAAAGATTGGGTTTATGATGGAAAAGTTTTCAACTCTTTTCCATTGAGGGACGACCTAGAGTAGGAGGTGTTATCATTTACTACAAGCAGACTTGCAAGGACAGTTGTTGAGGGATAATTTCAGAGGACCTGAGACTCTCCTGGAATCTCATCCTATAGACAGGCTTCACTGGAAGAACTCCAGAGAAGCGGACAGCTGTTTCGGGTGGTCACTGAAGGCTTCTGAAAGGGATGAGGTGAGTCTGTTTTTTTTTTAATATTTTTTTAAAATTTGAATTTGAAACAAGCTTGTATTACACGTCATCCCAGTTTCTGCACTTTCCTGTCTTCCCCTGTTCATCCCAACAACACCCATCCCATACCATCCCCTTTCTGATCCCCAGGGAGGGTGAGGCCTTTCATGGGGAGCCTTCAAAGTCTGTCATATCATTTGGAGCAAAGTCTAGGCCAAGGATCTAGGCCCTCTCCCATGTGTCTAGGCTGAGGGAGTATCCCTCTATGTGGAACAGTCTCCCAAAGTCCATTTGTATATAGGGATAAATACTGATCCATTACCAGAGGCTCCATATACTGCCTAGTCCTGCTAAGGAATACCCACATTCAGAGAGTCTGGGTCAGACCCATGTTGGTTTCCCAGCTATCAGACTGGAGTCCATGAGCTCCCCCTTGTTCACATTAGCAAATTCTGTGGGTTTCTCCAGCCTTGTCTTGACACTTTTGCTCATCACTCCTCCCTCTCTGTACCTGGATTCCAGAAGTTCAACTAGTGTTTAGCTGTGGGTGCCTGTTTCTGCTTACCTATTGGATGTCTCATTATTAGGGAAGGACATTTAAGGTAGCCATCAATCTCACTATCATGGAAGGGCGTTTAAGGTAGCCTCTCCACTATTGCTTAGATTGTTAGTTGGGAACATCCATGTAGACCTCTAGACATTTCTCCAGTGACAGATTTCTCGTAAAACCTACAATGGCTCCTTCTATTATTGTTTCTCTTTTCTTGTTCTCCTCTATTCTTTCCCCAACTCAATCTTCCTGCTCCCTCATGCCCATCTCTCTCCTCCTCTTCTCCCTTTCTCTTTCAACTATCTCCCTCTCCACCCATGTGTAAGGTGTATGGTATTTCTGCCCACCGCCCGGTCTTGTCCCGCTGCCGTGCCAGCCCCAAATAACACACAGAGACTCTGTATTTGATATAATTCTGTTGGCCCACTACTAGTTTCTTATTGGCTAGCTGTCTTAATTATTAACCCATTTCTATGTATTTCCATGTGGTCTTAATGAGAGCAGAGGAATGGTGGTTGTGTTCTCTCCAGGCTCTCCATCCTGACTCCTCCTCCCTACTTCCTATTTCCTCCTTGTCTTCTAGTCCCTCCTATCTTCCTTTCTTATTGGCCAACAGTGCTTTATTCATTAACCGGTTTGAGAAACATATTTACAGAATGGAATCTCCCATCATCTCCTCTTTAATGTCTAAATATAAAGAAGGGTTTTAACCTTAACATAGAAAAATATATCACACAACAGTTATCAAATAAGAATCACAGTTAACAATATATAGTCCATTAACATTTAGCAAGATTTGAAGAAAATATTCCAACATCTATCCTATCTTTGTGTGTCTAAAGTATCTTATCTTTAAACCTAACTAAGGAAAACTATAACCATAACTATCTGTCTTCAACTCCTTCAAAGACCACAGAAGGATAATATATAAATTCTAGAAAAGATTGAGACAACTCATTGCCTGGTTAGTCAACAGAAGTTCTTCTGTAATCTTCCATCTTCAGCCCATAGGCCATAGTGTATCTGGCAGACTCTTCAGCAAAGCAGGAAACTTTAAACTGTCTTCTTGTATTGGCAGATTGTCAGTCACTTTTCTCTGCATCCTGCAGACTGTCTGGCAGACTCTTCCATGAAGCAGGAACTCTGTAGCAATGTCCATCTTGAATCAGCAGTCACTTTTCTGTGGGTCATGCGTGTCCAGTTTATACAGTATAAATTCAAACAGTCCAGACAAGAGCAGTATCTTGTCCAAATGGCTAGTCTTGCTATATTGAAAGCAAACTTCATAACATGTTTCTTCTACGTCCATCTTCCATCTTCCTTTCTGGTGCAGGTGGTATTGCCTCACTGTCAAGGAAAACCCTAAGTCATTTTATTTTATTTTATTTTATTTTTTGTATTATTTTTTTATTTTATTATTTTATTTTATATAACAAAGTCCAATTAAATGAAACAAACATTTATACACAATATTTGGGAATTTGGGCGTAGTTCTTTCCAAACTACTTCCTGCTGGTAAGGGGCGCTGTCATGGGGGATTGGAAGAAGATTCAGAAATCCTGGCTGTAGTCTGTAAGGCTGCTTTGTCCAGCTGTTTTGAATGTAGGATCACCTTATACTCTGTTTCAGGTGGTCTGGTGTGATCAAACCACATTAGTCTGGAAGGAATCCACATCTTTTCATTTTCTGTGGAAACAAAAATAGAAATCATTTTCCCCAGTAACTTGTCCTTGAACTTCAAATTTGGAGTCAAAGCATTTTTTTTTAATTTAATTTATTATTTTACATGTCAATCCCAGTTCCCTCTCCTTTCCTCCCTCCCTCCCTCCCTTCCTCTATCCCTTCCTCCCTCCTTCCCTCTCTGCCCTCTCACATGCACTCTAACCACCCTCCCCTCCCATCCCCCACCCCAATTCCATATGTAAGGGAATACCATCCAGGTGGGGTCATGTAGATCTGACAGGTCATGTGAACTAGGGACTAGGGCTTCTCTCCTGTCTCTAGATTAAGGAAATTATCCCTCCATGGGGGATATGTTTGAAAAGTCCTTTTGTGCACCAGGGATACATCCTGGCTCCACTGTCTGAGGTCTCTTAGACTGCTCAGTCATTCTGGCTGAGACCCATATTCAGGGGGGCCTGAGTCAGTCCCGTGTTGGCTTCCCAGCTATCAGTCTAGTGGCCGTTAGCTCCTCCATGTTCAGGTAAGCTGTCTGTATGTGTTTCTGCCAGATGGTCTTGTCCTCTCCATCTGCATCTGGGTTCTAGTTCAACTCAGTGTTTATGTATGGGTGTTTGATCCTGTTTTCAACAGGCATTAGTTGAGGGCTCCATGGCGAAGTTAGTTGTTGATCTCACTCTCCTGGAAGGGCATTTATGATAGCCTTTCCACAGAAGCTCAAATTGTTAGTTGGGAGCAGTCTTGTAGTTCTCTAGACCTTTCTTTTTGTTCAATTTCATCTTCAACCAATATTGGCTCCCTCTTTTATGTTCTCTCTCTCTCTCTCTCTCTCTCTCTCTCTCTCTCTCTCTCTCCCTCTGTCTCTCTCTCTCTTTCCTATCTTCTATTCCTAACCAGGCTCAATCTTCCTGGTCGCACATGTTTTCCTTTCCTCCCCCTCATTTTCTCCTACTTCTCTCTCCATTCGCTGCCCCCCCCCACTTCACTTGAGCTCTGTGGGACTTGTCCCTTCCCAGTTCTGTGAGGGACTTTATTTGAATCTCTTAGAATACACCTTGTATCCTAGTTCGTCTGGTGATGTGAATTATAGGATGGTGATCCTTTGCTCTAGGTCTAAAATCCATACATGAGTGAGTACACACTGTGTTCCTCTTTTTGTGACTGGGTTACCTCATTCAGGATGGTTTCTTCAAGTGCCATCCACTTGCCTGCGAATTTCAAGATACCATTATTTTTTTTCTGCAGAGTAGTATTCCATTGTGTAGATGTGCCACATCTTCATTAACCATTCTTCAATTGAGGGGCATCTAGGTTGCTTCCAGGTTCTTGCTATTACAAATAGTGCTGCTATGAACATAGTTGAACAGATGTCTTTGTTGCATGGATGTGAATCCTTTGGGTATATGCCTAAGAGGGGGATTGCCAGGTCCTGTGGTAAACTAATTCCCATTTTCCTGAGGAACCGCCATATTGATCTCCAAAATGGCTGTATGAGTTTGCACTACTACCAGCAGTGGAGGAGTGTTCCCCTTTCTCCACATCCTCCAACATAAGTCATCACTGGTGTTTCTAATTTTAGCCATTCTGGCATTGGTAAGATGGTATCTCAAAGTTGTTTTGATTTGCATTTCCCTGATAGCTAAGGATGTGGAGCATTTTCTTAAGTGTCTGTCAGTCTTTTTGATTTCCTCTATTGAGAATTCTTTCTTCAGTTCTGTATCCCATTTTTTAATAGGGTTATTTGGTGTTTTGTTGACTAGTTTCTTGAGTTCTTTGTATATTTTGGAGACCAGCCCTTTGTTGGATATAGGATTGGTGAAAATCTTTTCCCAGTCAGTGGGCTGCCGTTTGGTCTTGCTCACTGTGTCCTTTGCGTTACAGAAGCTTCTAAGTTTGAAGAGGTCCCATTTATTAATTGTTTCTTTCAGTGTCTGTGCCCCTAGAGTTATGTTCAAGAAGCGGTCTCCTATACCAATTTGTTCAAGGATACCTCCTACTTTCTCTTCTAAGAGGTTAAATGTGGCTGGATTGATGTTGAGGTCGTTTATCCATTTGGGCTTGAGTTTTGTACATGGCGACAGACATGGGTCTATCTGCAGTCTTCTACACACCATAATCCAATTGTGCCAGCACCATTTGTTGAAGATGCTGTCCTTGCCCCATTGTATAATTTTAGCTGTTTTGTCGAAAATCAGGTGTTCATAGGTGCGTGGATTAATATCAGGATTTTCAATTCGATTCCATTGGTCTACCTGTCCATTTTTATGCCAATACCTGGCTGTTTTCAGAACTATAGCTCTGTAGTAGAGCTTAAAGACAGGAATGGTGATGCCTCCTGAAGTTCTTTTATTGTATAGGGTTTTTTGGCTATCCTGGATCTTTTGTTTTTCCATATAAAGTTGATTATTATCCGTTCAAGGTTGGTAAAGAATTGTGGTGGGATTTTAATGGGGATTGCATTGAATCTGTAGATTGCTTTTTGGAAGATTGCCATTTTTACTATGTTTATCCTACCTGTCCAAGAGCATGGGAGATCTTTCCATTTTCTAGTATCTTCTTTAATTTCTTTCTTTAGAGTCACAAAGTTCTTATTATGTAGGTCTTTTCCTTGTTTGGTAAGCGTTACACCAAGATACTTTATGTTGCTTGTGGCTATTGTAAAGGGTGATGTTTCTCTGCTTTCTTTCTCTGTCTCTTTGTCGTCTGAATTACATAAGTGACCCAATAAACTCTACCAGGGAACTCCTACAGCTTATAAACACCTTCAGCAAACTACCAGGATACAAGATAAACCCTAAGCCATTTTAAATGCCATCGTCTGTAGGTCTTGAAAGGTTTGAAGAATTCCTATCTATTTCAAATACATCTCCATGTATCTTGAAAAACTTAACTAACTTAATTCTAAGCTTTGATTATCATAGGTAATTATCTATAATCTGTACTACATTATACATTACATTTCTAAATGAGATATAAAAACAAAGTACCTAAAGAGGAGAAATATACACATCATAAAATTTACCCATGCTCCCAATTTCTTTGGGAGATCTTTACTCTTACCCCTTCTCCAGGGGACCATATATGTCTCTCTTTAGGGCCCTCCTTGTTTCCTAGCTTTTCTGGTGGTGTGGATCGTAGGCTGGTAATCCTTTGCTCTATGTCTAAAAACCATTAGATGAATGAGTACTTACCATGTTTGTCTTTTTGTGACTGGGTTATCTCACTCAGGATGGTTCTTTCTAGTTCCATCCATTTGCCTGGAAATTTCAAAATTTGATTTTTTTTTCTTGCTGAGTAGTACTCCATTGTGTAAATGACCACATATTCTCCATCCATTCTTTAGTTGAGGGGCATTTAGGTTGCTTCCAGGTTCTGGCTATTACGAACAATGCTGCAATGAACATAGTTGAACAATTGATTTTGCTGTATGAATATGCATTTTTTTGGGCATATGCCTAAGAGTGGAATTACTGGCTTGTGGTAGACTGATTCTCATTTTCCCAAAGAACCACCATAATAATTTCCAAAGTGGTTGTATGACTTTGCACTCCTACCAGCAGTGGAGGAATGTACTCTTTTTTTCCACATTGTCTCCATCATAAACTGTTTTTGGTGTTTTTGATTTTAGCTATTCTGACAGGAGTTGTCTCAGAGTTGTTTTGATTTACATTTCCCTGATGGCTAAGGATGTTGAGCACTTTCTTAAGTGTCTTTCAGCCTAGAGTCCTCTATTGAGAATTCTCTATTTAGTTCTGTACTCCACTTTTTAATAGGGCTATTTGGTGTTTTTATAACTAGCCTCTTGAGGTTTTTTTTTTTTTTTTTTTTTTTTGTATATCTTGGAAATCAGCCCTCTGTCATATGTGGGGTTGGTGAATATCTTTTCCCAATCTGTGGGCTGCCATTTTGTCTTGTTGACTGTGTCCTTTACCTTACAGAAGCTTTTCAATTTTAGGAGGTCCCATTTATTAGTTGCTGATCTCAGTATCTGTGCTTCTGGTGTTATGTCTATGAAGCAGTCTCCTGTACCAATTTGTTCAAGGGTACCTCCCACTTTCTCTTCAAAGAGGTTCAGAGTGGCTGATTTATTTTGAGGTCTTTGATCCATTTGAAATTAAGTTTTGTGTATGGTGGTAGATATGGATTTATGTGCAATCTTCTACATGCCAGCATCCAGTTGTGCCAGCACCATTTGTTGAAGATGCTTTTTTATTTTCCATTGTATAAGTATAGCTGCTTTGGCAAAAATCAGTTGTTTGTATGTGTGTGGGTTAATGTCAAGTTTTTCAATTCAATTCCATTGGTCTGTCTATTTTTGTACCAATACCAAGTTGTTTTCAGGACTATAGCTCTATAATAGAGCTTGAAGTCAGGGATGGTGATGCCTCCAGGAGTTCCTTTTTTTATACAGGGTTGTTTTAGCTATCCTGGGTCTTGTTTTTCCATATAAAGTTGAGTAATGTTCTTTCAAAGTCTGTGAAGAATTGTGCTGGGATTTTGATGGGGATTGCATTGAATCTCTAGATTGCTTTTGGTAAGATAGACATTTTTACTATGCTGATCCTACCTAAGAGCATGAAGGATCTTTCCATTTTCTGGTATCTTCTTTAATTTCTTTCTTTAAAGTCTTAAGTTCTCATTATAAGGGTCTTTCACTTCTTTGGGTAACATTACCCCAAGATATTTTATGTTGTTTGTGGCTATTGTAAAATGTGATGTTTCTCTAAGTTCATTCTCAGCCCTTTTATAGTCTTTATAATGTAGGGCTACTGTTCTTTTTGAGTTAATCTTGTATCCTCTCACTTTGCTGAAGATGTTTATCAGCTCTAGAAGTTCCCTTATAGAGTTTATTTGGGTCACTTACATAAACTATCATATCATTTGCAAATAGTGAAAGTTTGTTCTTCCTTTCTGGTTTGCATCACCTCGATCTTTTGATTTCTTATTGCTCTAGCTAGAACTTCAAGTGAAATATTGAAGAGATCTAGAGAGAGTGGACATCCTTGTCTTGTTCCCAATTTAAGAGGATTCACCTTGAATTCACTCCATTTAGTTCAATGTTGGCTGTTGGTTTGCTGTATATTGCTTTTATCATGTTCCTGTTATCTCTGATATCTCCAATACTTTAATCATGAAAGGGTGTTGGATTTTGTCAAAGTTTTTTTCAGAGTCTAGTGAAATGATCATGTAGTTTTTCTTTTTCAGTTTGTTTAAATGGTGGATTACATTGATGGCTTTTCATATGCTGAACCATCCCTGCATTCCTGGGATGAAGCCTACATGGTCATGGTAGATGATTTCTCTGATGTGCTCTTTGATTTTTTTTTTGCCCATATTTTATTGAGTATTTTTGAATCAGCATGCATGAAGGACATTGGTTCTATTTCTCAGTTGTGACTTTGTGTGGTTTGGGTATTAAGGTAATTGTAGCCTTGTAAAAAGAGTTTGGCAATGACCCTTCTGCAACTATTGTGTGGAAAACTTTTAGGAGTATTGGTATTAATTCTCCTCTGAATTTCTGGTAGAATTCTGCACTGAAACAATCTGGCCCTGAGCTTTTTTAGGCTGGGAGAATTTTGATGACTGCTTCTATTTCATTAGGGATAATAGGTCTATTTAAATCGCTTCTCTGTTGTTAATTTAACTTTGGTAAGTGATATCTATCCAGAAAACTGTCCATTTCTGTTAAATTTTCAAATTTTGTGGAGTAGATGTTTTCAAAGTATGGCCTGAAGATTCTCTAGATTTCCTCAGAGTCAGTTGTTATGTCCAACTTTTCATTTCTGATTTTAATTTGCCTGTTCTCCCTCTGCCTTGTGTTTAGTTTCAATAAAGGTTTATCTATTTTGTTGATTTTTTTCCAAGAACCAACTCTTTATTTCATTGCTTTTTGTATTGTTTTTCTAGTTTCTTTCTATTTTATTGATTTCATCCCTTATTTTGATTATTTCCTTGTGTCTACTCCTCTGGAGTAAGTTTGCTTCTTTTTGTTCTAGATCATTCAGTTGTGCTGCTAATTCTCTAATGTGACTATTCTCCAGTTTCTTCATGTGGGCACTTAGTGATATGAATTTTCCTCTTAGTATTGCTTTCAAACTGTCCCAGAAGTTTGGGTATATTGTGTCTTCATTCTCACTCAATTCTAGGAAGGCTTTTATTTCTTTCTTTATTTCTTCCTTGGTGTAATTGTACATTGTTCAATTTCCATGAGTTTGTATGTTTTCTGTGATTTGTGTTGTTGAATTCTAACTTTAAAGCATGGTGGTCTCATAAGATACAGGGTGTTAATCAAATTTTTTGTACCTCTTCAAGTTTTCTATATTGCTGAGTATGTGGTCAATTTTAGAGAAGGTTCCATGTGGGGCTGAGAAGAAGGTATATTCTTTTGTTGTGTTTGGATGAAATGTTCTACAAATGTCTGTTTAATCCAATTGGGTTTAACTTTTGTTTGTTTGTTTGTTTCTTTGTTAAGTTTCTGTCTGGTGGACCTGTCTATTGTTGAGAGTGGGGTGTTTAAATCTCCCACTATAAGTGTGTGAGGTTTTATGTGTGATTTCAATTTTAGCAGTGTTTCTTTTACGGATATTCAGAACTGAAACTTTATCTTGATGAATTTCTCCTGTGACTAATAAGAAATTATCTTCTTAATCTCTTTTGATTGATTTTAACTTAAAGTGTAATTTGTTAGATATTAGAATAGCTACACCACTTGTTTCTTGGGTTCATTTGATTGGAAAATTTTTTCCTAACTTTTAACACTGATATAATATCTTTCTTTGAAGTTGAGGTGTGTTTCTTGCATGCATCAGAAGGATGGATTCTGTCATCATATCTCTTCTATTAGCCTGTATTTTTATAGGCAAATTAAGACCATTAATTAATATTTAGAGATATTAATGATTGATATTCTTTTTTTGTTTGGGTTTGTTGTTGCTGGTGGTATTGTGTTTGGATTTCCCCATATATATATATATATATATATATATATATATATATATATATATATGGGCTGTTGGTTAGTGGAATTATCTATTGCCTATGTTTTTGTGAGTGTAGTTGACTTCCTTGGGTTGGAGTTTTCTTTCCAGAACTTTCCATTGGGCTGGATTAGTTAATAAGTATTGTTTAAACCTGGTTTTGTCATGGAATATCTTGGTTTCTCCATCTATAGTGATTGAAAGTTTTACTGGTTATAGTAGTCTGGGCTGGCATCTGTGGTCCCTTAGCGTTGGTAAAATATCAATCCAGGACCCTCTGGTCTTCAGAGATTCCATGGAGAAATCATATGTAATTCTGATAGGTTGGCCTCTTTATGTTATTTGGCCTTTTTCCTTTGCTGCTCTTAATATTCTTTCTTAATTATGTATATTTGGTGTTTTGATTGTTATGTGGCAAGGGGGCTTTCTTTTGTAGTCCACTCTATTTGGTGTTCTGTAATCTTCTTGTACTTTCATTGGCATGTCTTTTTTAGGTTGGGGAAGTTTTCTTATATTATTTTGTTGAATATATTTTCTGTATCTTTGAGTTTGGTTTCTTCACCTTCTTCTATCCCTATTATTCTTATGTTTGGCCTTTTCACAGTGTCCCACATTTCCTGGATATTTCGTGTTAGGTATTTGTTGGATTTAAGATTTACTTTGGTGGATGCATCTATTTCTCCTAGTGTATCTTCAAGGGATTCTCTCTTTCATCTCTTGTATTCTGTTGATTATACTTGCAGTGGTAGATATGTAGCTCCTGATTATTTACCCAGCTTTTCTATTTCCAGCATTTCCTCATACTGTTTTATTTTTGTTTTGTCTGTACTTTTACTTTCAAACCTTGTACTGTTTGAATTCTTTCTTGCAATTTTTGCTTTGTCATTCATTTCTTTAAAGGATTTTATCACTTCCTCTTTTAGGATCTCTGTCATCTTCATGAAGATGTTTTTGGGTCATTCTCTTCTTCTTCATCTGTGTTGAGATGTTCAGGTCTTGCTGGTGTGGAGTCCCTAAACTCTGGGAGCATCATATCAATCTTTCTGTTGTTGATTGTGCTCTTATTCTGTTGTCTACCCATCCCTTCTTCCAATGCATACCAGTGGGGTCTCTTCCTTTTCTGGTGGGTACAGGACCAAGGTTCTTTTCCAGTGACTACAAGCAGGTCCAATACTCTGATGGCTCTCCTCTTCCAGTGGGTGGAGGTGGGACTAGGGTGCTGGCAGACTCTGGATGGGCTGGTCCCCAGTTCTCAGGAGGCTTGGAGCAGGGCTCCTGAAGGTAGGCTCCTTCTGTGGGGGCATGACCAGGATGTTGGCAGATTCTTCACAGGCCAGTCCACATGGATGTGCTCCCCCATGATTGCACCATGTGCTCCCCCATGATTGCACCATGGTTGGAGGTGGAACCATGGTGCTGGTAGACATTGAATAGACCAGTCTTCAGGGATGAGCTCCCTTGCATGCAGACCCCAGACCTCAGGAGGCTCTTATGCAGGCTGGAAACATGCCCATGCTTACCCCCTGTGGTGAGTAGAGTTAGGACTAGGATGCAGGCAGACTCTGGATAGGCCAGTCTGCCAGGCTGGGTTCCCCTGAGTGTGAGCAGTCACCAGTCCTCAGGAGGCTCCAAGCAGGGCACCAGAAAGTGGTCTCCTTCCATGCATGGAGCAGAGGTAAGTTTTAACCACCAATTTAAGTGCCTGTACATTGCTGGAGCCTCTTTTTAAATTCTAGGATCTAGCCCATTTCATGCTGGAGGAAACTGAGATGCAGAAGACTTAAGATACTGGCAGGCTTAGTTACCTCTGACAACTAGGATTTCTATTTTAATCCTGGTGCTCTTGAGCATCTGGCAAGTAGAGGGAAGATCCTGTCTTGAAAGCCTTTTGGCTGGGGATTCTGCAACACCTCCTCTACTCATCCTGTCCAAGTTCCACTGTCACATACTAAAGTGCCCTAAACAATACTGCTGAAAGCTACAACTGCTATTAGCTATCATCTTGCCCACTGGGTACCTTTCTGTTCTATTACTCTATGATTTTCACTGATCTCTGTTTTATTGGATGACCTCTCTGTACAAAAATGGTGTCAGACTTTAATGTACAAATGTTAAGACAGTTGTTAGGTGTACAAGGGAGAGCAAAGAAGTTTCCAGATTTGCCCAGAGATCCTAGGCAGCTCACTTATCTTTACTAATCTTCAAAACTTCATGTCCTAATGGATGTAAGACACCTGGGTGAGATTTGCTGTGAGAATACATTTGCATGTATTTAAAGGTTCCAGTCCAGTGCTGGGATGTCACTGATATATTTTAAATAAAAAATGTCTTTATAATTTAAAGCATATAAATAACAGATTAGGCCCAGAGCTGCCATGAAAGAGTGAGCAAGAACCCCTGCTCAGAGATTCAGAGATGGGCATTGTATGTTTGCTAACCACACTGAGCATACCAGAATAGCCTGGTTTTCACTTTGCCTGCCACTGAAATGAAAACTTGTTTCCTTCTTGTAGGCATCAACCCATCCCCAGCTTTGCTTAGAAAAAAATACATCTTTATGAGAATCTAGAAAGTATAGACAAGACAAATACAAGAGGAATTCTCAGAAGGCAATGACTTGTTTGATGACATCCATGAAGTATCCCAAAAGGAATCCAGCTGACACTTAGGGTTCAGGAAACCATCTGTCAGCATACACAGCAGAGGGAAAGTTCTTGAATCTTCCATTTCCTCTTCTATGTTTTTACTTGGTGGGTAGATTTTGATATTCCCTTTTATAAATTTATAGAGCAATAACACTTCCCAGAATATAGTGTAAGTGTTTATTTGCTCAAACTTTTGGTGTCAATACTCACAGGCTAACTGCTTTAACAAAGTACCATAGGCTGGTAGAACAAAGATCTGTCCCTCACAGTCCTGAAGGATGAGAATCCAAGGTCAAGATATGGTCAGAATAGGCCCCTTCTGAGGATTTGAAAGACTTCTTTTTTGGCTTCCCAAGTCTTGGTGACTTCCTGGTAATTTAACAATGCTCCTTGGCCTGTTATAGCATCTCCTTGAACCCCACCTTTATGTTAACATGATGTTCTTCCTCTGTGTTCCACTATATGAGCAAATTTCTTGGGCGTCTTGGATTAGGGATTCACTGTGCTCCAGTGGGGCCTCATTTTAGTTAATTACATCTGCATCACCCTGTTTCCTAATGAGGTCACATCTCAGATACCAGGTGTCAGGACCCTGTTATATGAACTTTTAGAAAAGTTGGAGGATAGTCAAGCATCTAACCTGTAACAGCTACTTAGGAGCTACATCAAGGCCACTAAAGATGATACAATGTTGTCTCTTAGCCAAATTGGCAGGGCTCTAGTTTAAGCATGATTTTGAATCCTTTAAATGTAGATTCAGGCATGGTATTCTGAGTGTGCCCTGGGAATCTGGAATGCCATTGAGCACCAGGGAAAGACCAAGGTGCTTGGGTCAGGGGCCACTGTGAGCAAGAAAGGTCCTTATTCTCTGAAGAACATTAATGAAAAGAGGATAAAGATTCATGAAAGCTATTTGAAGTATAATGGCAGAGCAAAGATAGTGTGGCATCTCATGTTCCTGCTCAGGTTTAGGGCTGACAGGAATGTGTATGATTCCTGATGTGCTAGCTATAGAGAAAGAAACCCTGGCTGAGGCTGTGTCCAGGCCAAGCAGGTACACAGCTGCAGGCACATATGCTAATGATAACTAATAAGCTCACTGATGCCCAAGGTCTTTGCTCATCTCACATAGCATTGTTACCCACACAGATGGTAGCAGGCTGGGCTGCTGTTTCTAATTAGTGTGGTGAGTCATCTTTGATGAGCTTCAGACAGTTCAGAGCTATCAAGGGCTGCAAGTCAACAGAACCCGGCACCCACTTTCTGGTGGGATGCTAGGTTGTAGGATGTAACAATTAGGATTGGCCCCGCATTATGATGGTCAGCATGGCTTCTTCAGCAGAGAGCAGAGGCAAGATTATCCTTATAGGAAAATACTGCTTTCATCTTCATGTCATGGTTCAATTTTACTCAGGAGGGAGATAGAATATTAATCTATGAAAACTAAAATTGCCAATAAGACAAGACTGAAGGATACAGCTTTGGCTCTGGGGCTGCACATACAATGGTGATTCAGACTGCTGGATTAGAGACCTGCAAGCAAGACTTGGGCTCCTTTTCTTTCTAGTTTTCTTGTTGCTGTCTTGTTCCAGCTTCTCTAATGAAAATCCATTAAGTTAAAGGGTGGACATCATGGCCTAAAAACAAAACAATGCTGACTTTCAAAAGAGGAATCAAGGATATCAATTGCAACAGAGCTTGTAGGGTCTGGTTTTTTCAGCATCCCTGTTCAATTAGCTTTTTTTTTCACTAAAGCAATAATTCTCAGGCAGGGTAGCTTGGCATTTCTCTTTAGAGCATATATGGTGATCTGTGGATATCCTGTTGGTTGTTTGGCACAAACAGGGTTATTCTGCTGGCATCCCATAATTGGATGCTAAAGCTAAATATAAAATTCAAAGATCAGACCCCAAATTAGTTGCTTTTTGTGTGACACAATATCTGGTAAGAGGCAAGGAGGCAAGATTTATTTTGGTTTAGAGTTCCAGAGAATAAAGTCAGTCATTCCACAACCAGGGTGGTGGCAGAAGCATTTTGAGACAGCTCTGCACCATCTGCACTAAGGAAGCCAAGAATGGTCTGAAAGTAGGACTGGGCAGTAAAACCTCAAGGGCCCTCTCTACATATTCACTTCTCCAGGGAGGCCCCACCTTCTGTAGGTTCCACACCTTTGAAACATGGCCACACCCAAGGGTATGTCACTTTTAAGCAGCAACAGACCTAGTAGCACTTATGTGGCCTAAAATGTCAATGGTGTCATGGTGGAGAAAATGTCACTTAGTTAAAGTCAGCATTATCTAATTGTCACGAAACAAGTAGGAGACATATCAATATGGCTTAGGGATTCTTCTAGTGCAGCTTATGTATATGGATGTATGCAATGGAATCTATGTTTCAGTCTCTATGTAACCCTGTGACTAAAAGCATATGTTTTATGTCCTTCAAAAACATGGGTAAAATAACCAGATGTGTATTATGTGGCAAAAGGCTTTGCCTTTTGCTAAAAATAATAGGAAAACTGCAGTATCTCTTTGGGAGAAATAAATTGAATTAAAAAGACAGCCAATATCACATATTGGTTTGGAATGCTTAGTGACTAATATGTACTATTTCATACAGCAATCAATTTCAAGGATATTATAATTAGTTATGGAAAAACAAAGTACAACAAGAAAATGGAGAGATGACTCAGCAGTTAAGAGTAAAGGCTCATGCAGGGGACAGGAGTTCAAATCCCAGCACATATGTTAGGTAGTTCATAACCACTTGCAACTACAGCTCCAGGGAAAACCAATGCTTCTGGACTTTCCAGGCACCCATTCATATACCCTCATATACATAATTAAAAACAAAACAAAGTAAACATTTAAAGAACCCAACAGTAGGATTGACTTTCTGTAAACAAAATGTATTGTTGCTTCCCTGGTGTGATCCCACCATATATCCTATCTTCACTGTTTCTTGTTCCAACCTGTTTCTATACCAGCAGGGCATCTTGGTGGACAAATTGCAATTGCAAGTGTGAGATCAGGAAGCATTAGCTTTGCAGCATGTTGCAAGTGAAAGCATGGCAGATGGTCTATCCTGAGCTATCACTTGGTTCTCCCACATAGGAGACACAGACTGAGTAGACTGAGAAGAGCAGGGAGACTTTTAACATTCAAGGAAGGCCGTGACACTATCAAAGTAAGCCGTGCTTACAATAGGACCTCTTTCTGGACTGCAAATAAAACTGGGTAGAGAAGGACAATTTTTAAATTCATTTTTGTCCGTTAAATTTGGTTTTCAGAGACAGGGTTTCTCTGTGTAGTTTTGTCTGTCCTGGAACTTGCTCTGTAGACCAACCTGGCCTCCAATTTATAGAGATCTGCTTGTTTCTGTCTCCTGAGTACTGGAATTAAAGGTATGCAACAGCACCCAGCTGAAATTTACAAGTACACTGTTTACATCATTTTTTAAAATAGATTTTTGTTTAAATTAAAAACAATCTTATTTTACATATCAATCCGAGCTCCCTTTCCTTTCCATCCTTCCATGTCCCCCACCAACTCCTCATCGTACCTCCATCCACTCCCCAGGGAGGGCAAAGCCTCCCATGGGGGGGAATCATCAAATTTGTCATATCATATGGAGCAGGGCCAAGGCCCTCTCCCATGTATTTAGGCAGAGAGAATATCCCTCCATAGGGAATGGACTCCCAAAGTTCATTCATACACTAGGGATAAATACATCTTTTATCAGAGGCCCCATAGACTGCTCACGATAAGCAGCCTACAATTCACAACCTCAGAGAAGCTAGGAAACAAGGAGGACCCTAAAAGAGACATACATGGTCCCTCAGAGAAGGGAGAAGGGACAAGATCTTCTGTGTAAATTTGGGGCAGGGCAGAGGGAGGTTTGAGAAAGAGAACAGGAAAAGGGGAGGGGGAGGAGAACATGAGGGATCAGGAAGATTGAGTTGGGAGGAAGAACAGAGAAGGAGAGCAAGAAAAGAGATATCTTTTCTTTTTTTATTTAATTATTTTACATGTCAATCCCAGTTCCCCCTCCCTCCCTCCCTCCCTCCCTAACTTTTACCCTCTCTGCCCTCTCACATGCACCCTAACCACCCTCCCTCCCATCCACATGTATGGCAATGCCATCCAGTTGGGGTCATGTAGATCTGACAGGTCATTTGAAGTAGGGACTAGGGCTTCTCTCTTGTCTCTAGGTTAAGGCAATTATCCCTCCATGGGGGAAAAGAGATATCTTAATAGAGGGAGCCATTATAGGTTTAAAGAGAAATCTGGCACTAGGGAAATATCCAGGGATCCATAATGATGACTCTACCTAAGAATCTAAGCAATATCGGAAAGGCTACCTTAAATGCCCTTTCCCTCTAATGACATTGATGACTACCTTATATGCCATCTTAGAGCCTTCATCCAGTAGCTGAAGGAAGCAGAAGCAGACACCCCCAACTAAACACTGAGCTGAACTCCTGGAATCCAGTTGCAGAGAGGAGGTGTGCTGAGCAAAAGGGTCAAGATCAAACTGGAAACCCACAGAAACAGCAGACCTGAAAAAGAGGGAGCTATTGCGACACCTGAGCAACAACCATAAGATCGTATCAGGCCCCCTGAATATGGGTATTTACATTATTATTATTATTATTATTATTATTATTATTATTATTATGGTTTTTTGAGATAGGGTTTCTCTGTATTGCTTTAGAGCTTGTCCTGGAACTTGCTCTGTAGAACAGTCTGACCTCAAACTCACAGAGATCCACCTGCCTCTGCCCTTCTGCCTCCCCAGTGCTGGTTTATCATTTTTAATCCCTTCTACTTCTTTCTCTTTCCATGTTTTCCCACTCCTTCTCAAATTTATGCCATCTTCTATAATTATTTTTGATACACACACATATTTACAAAACTATAACACACACACACATGTCCATGTAATATTGCTCTTATGTGCACATATTTAGGTCTAACAATTTGGGATTGAATGACTTAACAAGGGTGTCTTCTTTGGAGGAGACTGATTCTACTGCTCTTGGCAGCCAGCCATTGATTGCCTGTAGCACTTCATGTGCAGATAGGTCCTTGTGGGATTTACCTTATTTGTTGTGTTTTGTCAACTGATGATAATTTTTGTGAGAATCCAACTGCAAAGGAAAGTAAGTTCAGGAAACTAAATCCCATGAAATTTGAAGTATGCCACTGTGAAATCTAATTGAGTCTTCCTTCCTGACCCCAGTTGCTGTTTTAAATTGTCAGGCACAATTATTGTTCATCATAGGGAAAGGCAGAGAAATCAGATGTGAGTGGTGGCTTGGCCTCACCAGAGAGGCATGGCATTTGCTCTGTCATCTTCATTCAAGAAGGTTGGGTTGACACTGGGTTTGTTGTTTCTCTGGAGATGTAAGTGGCTATGATCAGACTTATTTAGGCAATAAACTAAATTTATTTTCTAAATTTGGGGACATGTCTTATTTTTCCCCAAGATGTTATGTGAATTTCCAAGTACCCTCATTGTTCAAGGACCAGATGAAAGCAGCAGTTTGCCAGAATTTGAATTTCCCTTCACAGTAGCCAGCAGCAGGCATGTGCTATAGCCTTTTGTGACTGCAAAGACATTTTAAAAATAGAATTATAATGTTTTCAAGGCAGCATTAGAGGTTAAAAAAAAAAGCTGAGCTAAAAGTGACCTAAACATCTTGTGGATAATTCTTCCTTCTTATATTCGGTGATTGACATTTTACAGTAGGGACATACTCAGAAATAATGATCCAGCTGATGAACTTAAAGCAAAGCTAATCTTCTGTGCTATCTCAGAGAGCCCCTGTCTATCCTTTAAAAGATTTCTCCCATAAACTGAAAGATAAACTCACACATACACACACACACACACACACACACACACACACACACACACACACACACACAGAGAGAGAGAGAGAGAGAGAGAGAGAGAGAGAGAGAGAGAGAGAGAGAGAGCTTTACCCTGATGGTAAGGAGGGTTATATGTGGAGGCTGATATCCAGAAGCAATTGATTCCTTTTGCATTTGAATTCATATTGAAAATTGAATTAATAGGCTGCTGAATATGAACTTGGTCCATTACTTTTCCTGGAACATTGCTAAACACTTAAGGAGCTCCAGTTATTTTTAATAGAAAAGCCTAAATAATGTAAGTATTGACTCACTTAGATTTAAATTTTGGTTATTGGACATAGTGGGGCACCAGGAATTTTTATTCTTGTTTCTGAGTGTCTGCTGAATCACTGTGGGATGGCCTTTTAAAGATATCCCATAAAAGTTTCCTGCACTGTTATATGAGGTACTCCTAAAAGCCATGCTATCCCCATAATTGTGAGCATGACAGTTTAAATCTGTTCAACATGGGCCTCATGAAAAGTGAGAGAAAAGCGAGACTTGCATTCTTTTTGATTCTTTGACCTTGAATAGTAACTTACTCCTTATTTCAAAACCTGAGCTTCTTGGAGATAGAAGTCCATACAATTTGCAGGATTGGCTGGATGCTACAATTTGTCATGATGTCAGTCAGAATCTTTCAGAATTGTCATCTGTGCAGAATACTGATTGACAGCTAAAACTCCTATATGAGCCAGCATGGCCTTTTACTTGTTATCTGAATTGCAACAGCCATCAGGCTGGTGTATCCTCAGGACCCAATATTTTGTGTAGGATATTCAGGGAGAACGTTTGTTTTGCAGTTCTGAATTGGAGTGGACTCCTGTATTTTCAGATTTGGCCTTCAAAAAGGATTAATGAGAATCCTAAGATACTTAAGCTTTGTATCTAGTCATCATAGCACCCTTTACTGATTCTCACCATTTCTAAAGCATTTCAGTAATCTCTGATACAAAGTACAGTTGCAGCAATATTCCTCACTATAGAAATTCTTTCCAAAGAACTTATGCATTTATCTTAGACACAAATATATTATCAGCTTTTAAAAAATATTATGACATTTAAAGCCATGGCCAGGAAATAAAGCCTCTCTGGGAATGAGATAGTTGAAGCTCTGGTCTGCACTGAAGAGGAAGGCTAGATGTAGAGTGCTTTGATAAATAGTCCTTTGCCTTTTCAGATCTGCCTTGCTTTCAAGGATGCACACACATTACTTCTCTGAAGATGGAGCCAGAGATATTTCACAAAGACAGCAGAGTTTATGAGAAAAGCCAGGGAGATAAACTCCTATGTTTTTTGGGTAGTACAGATAAGCCATGTTCCCCTGCTTGCCATTCTAGTGTAGGACATCTGCAGCTCATTAGCTATTCAAGTCTACCATTCATGACAATTAATTGAAAGAATTAAAGTACATCTTAAAGATAAAAATACACCAACTTGGTCCCTCGGTTTATTGTGAATGAACATCGTATTGAGCTGCATTCAAATACAAAGGCATGTTGCATTGTTTAAAATATTTTATTCTTGATGTTATCACCATTCTTTTCCCAGTATTTTA
Organism: Phodopus roborovskii; assembly: GCF_943737965.1. Taxonomy (NCBI): domain Eukaryota; kingdom Metazoa; phylum Chordata; class Mammalia; order Rodentia; family Cricetidae; genus Phodopus; species Phodopus roborovskii. Next base: position 6,489,973 of record NW_026126547.1, read on the forward strand.
TTGAGATTAAAAAATGCTAGTTCTTGCCACTCTCATTCTTCCTTCCTTTTCTGTCTCTGTCTGTGTGTTTGTTACTCTGCTATTCCCTGTATTTCTTCTTAGAGTGCTTCCTCTAACTCTCTCAGTCCTCATGTCTACTATTTTGTTGTTTAGGGTCATCATCAACTGTAGTGAAGAACAGTGCCTACATACTGAATGAGAAATTTAATTCTTTAAAATAACTAGATACCTCCCTTGTAAGATCTGCCTTATCAAGGAAAATATAGTGATATCCTAAATACTTGATGCAGTCTTATATAGATTAGTTTTTGTTTTGAATTGGTTCAACTTTGGACACTTATAGTACACTTCTGTGCTCTCACTATTAACTGAATATTAAAATTGCTTGAGTCAATGCATAGACAGAAATCAACACAGCCTTTATGAGAGTTTTGTAGTGCTTTCAGTTCTTTTAAAGATTGCATTGGGACTTCTGTGTCAAAAGGACACTTTTCAAACAGTCAGGGAATACTATTTTTGGCCAATCTACTGATCTTGTTTTTGGTATGTATATGTATAGATATAGATGTACATATATAGTGTGCACGTTTATGTACAAATTCATGCATCATATATATATAGCATATGACACCTGCATTCTATGTATAGGGTTCTATAGATTATAAAGCAAGTCAAAGCATTCAGGCAATGGCCTACTAAACAGAAAGGTTATTCTCTCTTTGACTGGCTAGGTACTGAGCTATCCATGGAGCTGAGCATCAACTTTGACAGACGCTTTGAGATCCACTTGGAAATTGCTTAAAAATTCTAAGTGCTTTGGAGAAGGCACACACAAAACACACACACACACACACACACACACACACACACACACACACACACAGAGAGAGAGAGAGAGAGAGAGAGAGAGAGAGAGGATGCTACTCTAAGGATAACCCCAAGTTATTTGTTCATGAAACTCCTTATTGTTGAGTGTTTTACAGGTAATACAAAAGACTAATGTTAAGCATATTCAATCTCTTACTCCTGGATTGGTGATTCATTCCAAAACTACCCATGAAGGACTAAACATAGGCTAAAAACTTGGTGAGACCTTTCTTGGGGAACCCAAAAATTCATGTTGGTTACAGGCAATGAAAGTACACCAAAGTTTTGGAAGAAGTTGACTTGGCTGTTAGTATCCTAAATAACCACTGAAATAAAAAGAAAGTTCTTTTAAATTCATAAATATGAAAGCATGTATTAAAACAGATGTCTCAGAAACATGAAGTACCAAAAAGGACTATTATGAACAATTAAGGCCAATAACTTGAAATGGATCAGATGTCTTCATGGCTAAATTCTAACAAATGTTCACAGAAATTTAATGTGAATCTTTAAATTCCAAAAAACAGAATATTATGAAACTAGCATCAGTTCCCACGATCTCTGATACACAGACATGTCAGATCTCTCTAGGGAAACACAAATTGGACCCAGTAGCTTATTAAGAAAAATGTACACCATGGAATTATCTCTACAGATGCAGAAAAAGAATGTACTAAAGGTCAACATTCATTTATAGATGTAGAATTATATGATTTTTATATTTCAAAAATAGAAATATTTCTTCAATTAAATAAAAGTCATTTGTGAAAAGCCCACAGCTAACATAGTCAATGGGGAGGAACTAATGCTTTTTGTAAGATCTTGAACAAGGTAAGGATGATCACTCTCTCTATTTCTATTTAATGCAATGTTGAAAGTTCCAACAAGAGTAATTGATAAAAAAAAAAAAAGAATTCATCCAAATTTGAGGTGAAGTAAAAGGAAATACCTGTTTGCAGATGGAGTCACCCTATGTAGGGAAAACTTAAACATTCTATTCAAGATTATAGTACAAAACAGTTTGCACTATCACAACATGGTCCTGGCACAAAGACAAAAAAAGAGTAATAGAACAGAATAGTGAAGTCAGAAAGAAACCTAAGCAAACCTGGCCAACTAATTTTGACAAGCACAATAAATGTTCATGAGTGAACATAAAAGAGAAGGTAGTGATAAAGAAGGGGCTAAGGAGGAACTAGCTTACAAACAGAGTGATTCCATCTTATCTGTGGTTTCATTTCCTAAGATTAAACATAGTCTGGAAATATTAAATGTGCAATATTTTGAGTAACATGAGAAAATCTTGCACCATTATGTTTCATGAAATAAGGTGCCATTTGTCCCTCTGCTCACTGTATTCACATAATATACACTACCTACTTATTAGTCAAATAATGACCTTTGTGGTTACCCAATTGACTACCATGATAATTCAGTGCTTTTGCTTAAACAATCCTCATTTTTATTAATACAGCTATCCAAAGCCAAGAATAGCAATGCTGGTAAACCTGATGTATTAAAGAGAAGCTGCAGAAACTATGGTTAGAACTAATCCCGAATCTGTGAAATTGTGAAGAAAGAAAACTAATTATTTACTAGTATTTGAAAGTTAAGTTTTTCCTTGAAAATTTTCATACATGTATATAATGCATTCTGAGTACTCTTACTTTTTGTGTCATATACATACAAAATGCATTCTCAGTACTCGTACTTTCTGTCTTCTCTCATGTTCATCCTACATCTGTCAACTTTCTCTTCAGTGCAGTCACTTTTCCAGATTCAAGGCTTTTTGTTTGGTTTTGGGATTCACTTATTTTAACCAGGGTCATTGTGTGTAGCCTTGTTTGGAGCTGTTCAATGGTGCTATCTCATCTGGTGGGTGAGAACTGAAATCAATAACTTTCCCCTAAATCAATCCATAGACAAGAGTTCAGCATGGAAGGATAGATTCCTCTGAGTCCCTCCTTCATCCATGCCTAGCTACTATCTTAGCTACTGCATTTCATACTACAAAATGGTTGGATAGAGGTATGTGATTTGGTATTGTGTGTTTATAGTCTTGGGGTACATCCTCCATGGGCAAGAATAAACAACTATAATTTTACTGACTTGGCTAGGGTAGGCACTGTTGTCCATAGATAATATTCTGCTTTCTTTCAAAACTTTAGAGTCAGCTGAATGTGAGAGTTTGGGGAAGTGAGTTTGTCATGTTGGATGAGTATAGATACAAATTTGTGGAGAGTCTTTTCTTAGATAAGTAGGTTCAGCTTGCGAATGGGCAAGGTAGCTTAAGATAGTCTAGAATTCACTGTGTATCCCAGATTTGCCTGGAAGTCACAGAAATCCTCTTGGTTCAGGTTCTAAAATCTGGGGTTCCAGATATAAGCCACGATACTTGGCCCAACAAGCATGGGCAAATTTGACATAGATGAGATGCATTCAGATGTATAGAGATGCCATACCTGGAATACTATCTCTCAGGCCACATGGACATCTATGGGTCATGTATTGTAATTCTAGGGCACTATCATGTTCAAATTCTTATTTCTCCACCCACTGCTGAGAATCTCACTGTACCAGTACAATCTTCTCCTCTTTGAGTTTTGCATTAGTATAAGGGGTGAGGCTGTGTGTGCTTGCCTCTTTAAACAACATAGCAAAGCATTTTTCATTGTTGTTTGGGGTATAGGAGCTTCAAAGAACTGTAAAAAATTAGATTATGGAAAATATAGTGAAGATATCTAATTATAGTTAAATTTAAAAAGCCCAAGAGAAAGGCTGGAGTGAGTATGAACCAGAAGAGAGGGAGAGATGCACTTTGCACCTAATGCAGTTTGCTTTATAAGCTCACTTTGAATGTTGGCCTCTGTGGATGCCTGCTTTTTATTGCCTCTCTCTTTCCACCTCCAGCCTCAAGACCTCTTAGCCTCTCAGGTACAGAAGTGTGGAAACTGTCTGCTTTCATTGGTCAGCATATGCAGATCCACTCAGCATCTTCCTTTGCAGCCCTTCTCTGCCCCACTTCTCTGCTCTACTCTCAGCTGGGGATGTGTCCTGTGAAGGAGATCCTTAATTGCATACCTCTATGGGATCGTCCTAAAGAAACTAGCACATGTGAATTTTTTCTTTGGGTTTGAATATTTTGTTCTTCCACTTGGGTCTAAGTCAACTCTGTGCAATCTAAAAGCAATTCCACCTGTAGACACAAGAAACAAATTTAAATGGAAACCAGAAGTCTCAGGACGAATGTAAACACAACTATAAAGCAAATATTTGGCACATAGGGGAGATCTGACAAGTTGGAGGAGTGAAGTTACACAGCTGTGTTTTCCTTTAAAAGAGTTGGAATCTAATTTGATCATCCACCAGTTCCACTGGCTCTTTTAGGATCAACATGGGTTAGTCATTGCAGTGTTCCCATGTAAGTGTTTTGCTAGCTTCTCCCACATTAGATAAGATCAAGACAACATTCAGATAGATCAGAACCCTAGTCCTTCAGAAAGGGTATTACCCAAAGCCTGCTTTAGTGTGCAGAACCTACTTCCTGACTTCACAGAGGAGTATGGTCAAGGACTGAATGGAGGACTCTACCTAGAACTCCAGCTGTGAGTACTAATGGGCTTTGAGCTCCAGGTCAAATCTCTCTAACTGCTGTACTCAGCCATGAGCAGGAGGCAATTGTTAACTCTGCCTGAAGCTGTTCTGAATCAGGAGGCAGATGTCTGTGAGGTACAGTGCCCAGAGATCAGTAGATGCATGGGATACTTCACAAGACACAAAGAGACAGTTAAGAAAGATGTAGATGATTCAATTCTGTTGGGGAGAATAATCCTTGGGTTTTGTCTTCAGTATCTCCTGGTACTTTGAACCTAAAATCCAAGGGTTGACTAGAGATGGTCTCCCTTCTGAGGAAATAAGCCACTGTAGGGTGTGATGTCTTTGCATTGCCACTAGCCAACTTTAATTTTGGTTAATTTTAGTCCAGTTTTCTATGTCTTAATAGAATAACATGCTTAAATACCGGTTTTCTTCAGTATAGAAATCCCTTTACCTTTTATAGATATAAATATCTCACATGAGTCTTCTTGACTACGTCACTTAGTATTTGTTTTTTTTTTTTTTTTTTTTTTTTTTTTTTTTTTTTACTTGTGGTTTGCATTAGTCTTTCTTTCATTCCCAGAGACTTCAGAAGAAAAAAGGAGTATTGGGACTAGAGAGCTGTGCTAAGCATTCTGGGCAAATTCACTGTGGTGATCACTTGCCAATCTACAAAAATTGATTCTGGCAACCTTGCTTGTAGGAAAGGGAAAGGGATTCATTATTATCTATTTGTTCTGCTTTCTTAGTCACACTCTTAACTGCATAAGTGACTTTTCACTCAGTAACAGTTGACAATGTGGATTTTATAATACTAGCTATTTTCCTCCTGACAGATTTCAAGACATACACGAGCTACTGTGTTTTTGCTTAAATGTGTCCCCTACATTTACTGTTAGTATTTTCAGTTGTAAGAGGAGGAGGCGTGCTGTCAATAAAGATTCATTTTGGAGATTGTAAAGATTTGAGAGCATTAGGTACAAAATTGGTTGACTTTCTCTGTGCGTGTCTCTGAGTAGTTGCAGCAGCTTGGCTCTGAGGCAGATGCTCTTGCTGCACACTGTTGTGTTGAGGCTTCAGCACTGTGGACATCTTCTTGACTTCGTAGAATTGCAAAGCTGGAATCCGACCTCTAGACCAGTGGGTCTCAATTTTCCTAATGTTGCAACCCTTTAATATGGTTCCTCATGTTGTGGTGACCTCCAACCATAAAATTGCTTTTGCTGTTTCTTCATAACTATAATGTTGATACTATTATGAATAATAATCTGATATGCAGGATCATTTTAGGAGACCCCTGTGAAAGGATCATTCAACCCCTCAAAAGTGCAAGAATGAATGACGACTTTAGACTGACAGGAATAGTTCCTCGTGTCTATTGACCACTGCCCTGCTGTGTCATGAAGTGTAACTCACTCTCACTTTGTGGCTGTTCAACTTCACCAAGCACTTGAGTATGACAGTTGCTAAACTGAAACTATATTCTAATCTTGAAAAATCACATGGCTGCCTCAGCTGTGTAATATGTAAATGACAACGAGAGCTTGAAGTTGACCTTGCACTTCACCTGAGTGGCATCCTGCTATTTCATCGGACACCAACATCTTTCTTAGCCCCTTGCCCATATTTCTTATGTGGTGGTAGTAATCAAGCCAATATTTTCTATTTTATCAAATTATTGATAATTTCTTTACTGAACATATTTTCCTTTATATAGCACAGCATTTACAAAAATATTTTAGTTCTAGTGAGCAAGTATCATTAATTTGCTTAACCACTCCATTATTTTGTGATATTTGTGAGTTTTAACTAATATATACAATGCTTAAATGAGGATATTGTCTATGTAATTGTTCTACAAAATACAACTTTCTTCTGAGAGGTTGAATGAATTACTCAAAGGTTTGGATAATTTTGTTTTCTAGGTATAAGCTGACAGTAAATCATAGCAATTTTAATCAATTTGAAACAGTAGCTACCATCCATTTCAGCTTTCCATATATCTCTGTGAGAGTGCAATAGAAGGAGGAAGAAAAAGTTTTAAAGTTTCTTATTGCACTGTTTACCTCTATTCACTTGGTTTTCTTATTTTTTTCCTCCATTGAGATTCAATTAGTGGTTTCTATTTATGCCCTGCCCTCTAACCTCTAAGCATCCTGCACCTAAAAACTAACTCAGTTTCCACTTGGTTATTCTATAAGCATCTCAAACCACTTTCCCTAAACTGCTTCTCTCACTGCTGCATTGCTTCAAAGCAAATATCATGTGCTCATCCTCAGGGCCCCGCAGTCAGCAGGCACCCTTTACTGTAAGGCCTTTAAACGTGAGTCCTCAGCAAATCCAATTAGCTTTCCTGGGAAAATCTATTCAGAACCGATACCTGTCTACAGGCTGCACTGCTGCCACCTGCTCCATGTAGCTGCTGGCATCTGTCTCGATTGCTGGCTTCTTCGTCTGGATCTTTATTTTCCTAACAGAATGCCAAAAGCACCACTTCTGACACACTCATGCTGTAAGACAGGCCAGGTCATGATATCTGCAAGCTTGAGAACCACTAATAGATTTTCATTTTATTTGGAAATAAAATGGAAGACCAAACCTTGCAGACCTCTCCTCCCTTGTTCTTTTCTGTCCCCCTCTGTGGTTATGCCTTCTGCTGCAGCATCACGCTTATGCCTCTGGGGCAGATTTTCTGAGTTTTCACTGGCCACTTTTGGCCACTGCAGGGTTCCCATTCATAAGTTTTCTTCTTCAACTTCATGGTAAAGGGGATTGCCTACCACATTCCAAGATATAACCCTAGAAGGCAGAAAATATTATTATATGGAAATACAGCCAAGGTCTTTTTATCACACACTATATCCAGATGATGTAAAATAATGGGAGATGCTCTTACTTTACTACTTTCTGAGTTCATCTTTCCTTGGAAGCAGTGGTAAATCCACTCACAAAATTAATTGACTTGATGGTTTTCTTAATAGGATATGTAAACCTTCAAACTTTTTATGTAGTTGGATACTTGTTCAGGTTATCTGTCTCTTTCTGGGTTAGTTGTATTCAGTTATGAAGTCTAAGAATTTACTTCATATAAGTTTTCATATTTATTGTTAGGAAGTTATTTCTCAATTCTCAATTTACAGACACCAGACTGTCCATCAGATCAGTGGTTCACTGAAAGAAATAATAGCAAACTGGTATTTACAGTCATGCTCACAAATAGGTTCTATTCCAGCAAAGGACAAAGTGTGGGTTAAGCAATGGAATGAACAAAGAAGCAGAATCAGGAAGGTCATGTGCAGGCTTCTGAACATGCTTACCCCATTAGGGTTGTAAGGTGTCTCCAGTTGCAAACGTCAGGCACAGTATGAGTCATCTTCACCAAGAGCCTTCTGGAATCTGGCAGCCTAGAGTTATTAACATTTTGGGGTGGCTGCTTGACTAGTTATGATGTTGACCCTGAACAGGTGTGATTATTTTTAACACTCTGAGCACTCAAATGTGTTCTGACCCTCTGGCTTTGGCATTCCCATTAGCATCTTAGTTGCTGATTTTCTAAACATTGCAAGATTTAAGTTCTCAGAATGTCACCAAGCTAGTTTCAGCATTCCAGTTGTCTGGAGATAAGCAAAAATCCCGACAAGCAGACATTTTGCTTTCCTCTTCCCCATATCCTCAACATTGCAATCCTGGTAGTTTGTTCCATTCATAATACTGTTTATTTGTGCTAGTAAATTCTCCTTAATTATTGCTGCTAGTTATTCAATACAAAAAATTATGTGCTTTCACATAATTATGTCCTATAATATATCCCATAAAGTTAGATAACCTGTACTGTACCATCAAAAAAACACATTATATAAATTAAGTTTTGTAATAAAAAGCATGATTATGTATTTGTCATTATTACCAAGTTTATATTGTCCAGGTTACATATTAAATATTTTAAAATTATTATTGTAATATATAATATTCTACATGTTTAATGTTTTCTTTTCATTTCACTCTTAATTTTCCTTCTATTAAATATTCTGTTTATTTGATTCATAATCCTGATGCTGTTCATATTTTTATAAATATTGAATGTGTTTTTGAAGATAATATCTTCTTTAACTTTTGGATGTACTGTCATAAATAAATCCTGATGCTGTTCATATTTTTATAAATATTGAATGTGTTTTTGAAGATAATATCTTCTTTAACTTTTGGATATATTGTCATAAATACATGTGTTAGACAAAGTTGTTAATGTTTTCTAATGTTCTGTAGAACTCTTTCCTTTCTGTTAGCTTGCTTGCTTGATTTATAAAATACTAAAAAATAAAATGTGTTGAAATCATTTCTCCTAGGTCAGTTTGTCAATTCCTTCTTATAGTTCTGTCATTTTTGTTGTATATTTTGATGATATATAACTCTGTGCACAAACGTTTCTCTAAGCACTCTGTGAATCTTTTTTCATTATATTGACATGTCTAGAAATAGGCTTTATTTTAAATTATCTCTTGTTAAGCATGATTGTTGCTTCAGGTACATTTTTTAGCTACTTTTTTTGAGTATTTCATCAACTTTAAGATATCATAGTTTTTGGGTACTACTATATTTGGCATCTTGCTAACTCCTTTGCCTGGTTTTATTTAAATATTTCTTTACCCACACATGAAAGCATATTGTCAGTAAAGTTACACAAAAAGTAAAAATTTTGAAAGTTTCATCATAAATATTTTACATTCAATACTTCCAAAAACCTCCATGGTATATTGGCAGCTCCTGACTTTGTCACAGCAGTACAGATACATTTACTTCTCTGTCCCTTCATTCCTCATGACACCAACACTGTCAAGCCATCTACTTTGTAATTATAATTTTTGTGTTTTTACATACAGATAGCTGTACTTTGTGTTTATCTGATTATGGTCTTAGCATCTTCAGGGTTTTTATCTTGAACATGTCTCTCTCTTTCCACCTGTAGATAAAATCCTTTGTATAAATTGGCATCATATTTGTCATGCACATTTTCTTCCATCCTGTTTACTGTAAAGCATTTCTATATAATTGTGTAATACCCACTACAATGTAAATGCTGTATAAATAATAGCTATACTATATTGAGGAAAGATGGTAGCAACACAGGGTCTTGACTTGTTCAATAGGACTGGAAACTTCTGTTAAGAATAGTTTTGATTTCTGATGGGTTAAATCTGTATTTGTAGAATTTTTGGATGTGACTGGCTATCTGGTGTCAACTGGAGAATATGTACCCATTTTGCTTGACTCACAAGTTTCTTGTCCATGAATAATCTTCACATTCTTTAACTATTTTTAAATTAGAGTAATTTTTCTTCAGTATTTACAACATTTTGTTGTCTAATCCAGATGCTAACACCTTGCATTTTGGACAATTTAAACATCCCTGACCAATCTGAAAATTTTAAAGTTTGTTGAAGGGTGTGAAGCTTTAACTATGCTAGGAGGGTGTACTGAAGACCCAATCTATAGAATTTTTACTTATGAGAAAATTTCATATGCTTCACATGTACAATTATTTGTGTATCAAATACTCTCCTATAAAGTTGTTAAAAAATGAATTGTCATTCTGTTAAATTTTACATAATCTATTCCATAATTTTATCCATGTGGAATACTTCTGAACACTCACAGTTTTTTTCTATGTCAGAAAATTTTTTTGTAGCAATATACTTTACTTATTTTGTAATATAATTTAATAATCACATCTTTAGCTAGAATTCAGTTTTATAAGTTAGGCAAGGATGATCTTTATTTTTCTTTTCTGAATTAATACATTTTATCATGACTTGGAAAATGGCTCAGTCTGTAATGAACTTGCTGCATAAGCAGGAGGGCCTGATCCCTGTGTTTGATCCCAGCACAAATGTAAAAAGCCTGGTGTGGCATGTACTTCAAACCCCAGATGGTGGAGATAGGCAGACTGTTAGCCTCACTAGCTGGAAAGCTTAGTCTAAACAAGATCCATGTCCAAGTAAGAGAACCCATCTCAAATAGCAAGAAGGACAGTTCCTGAGGAATGACACCCAAAGTTGACCTCTAATTTCCACATGCCATGCATCTGCTCACATTCATGCCTTCAAGCACACATGAGCCCACAACTCTACACTCATATACATAACCTCCCCTGACACATTTTTTTCAGTGTTATCTTAAATCATTATTTCTTCATTAAATTTGGAGACATAATTATCCAGTGTATACATGTGTTTCTGTCTACAGTATCTGCATCTTATTTTACTGACCCATGAGATTATTCTTGAGGACAAATTAATGTATTATTTTACTGAAACTGTAAATGTTTTAGCAGCTGATAAGGGTTGTTTTTTATGTTGGCTTTGTTTTTCAGTATTCCTTCAGTGTGTCTGCATTAATACAATTTTATTTTTAATTTCAGCCTTTTGTCTGTACTTATTTCCTCTCTATAAAATTGGAGTTATACTTTTATATATTTCAAACAAATTTAGGTAATTCCACATCTTACTTAGAGTCCTTTTTCCTCCTGATTCTTTCCCAATTTCATTTTGTGTTCTTGCAAGTCTACTAATCACTCTCTTGAATTTCATCATAGTTTATGCGCTCCATATTTTAAAAAACCAATTTCTTATTGGCAGCTATTTAGATTGTTTCCAATTTTTCACTATTATAAATTATGCTGCAAAGAAAAGCATTGCACATGCATCTTTTTAATCATCTGTGATTGATTCCTTAGGACAAATTGCTAGAAATAAAACTCCTTCATCAAAATATGTGCTATTTTTGAAGTGTTCTCCTGTGCTGCCTAATTGCCCTCCAGGCACTTTCTACTAAGTTATAGTCTCATTGCAAGAATTTGTAAGTGCCCATTCCATTTCCCATGTAGTCTATGAAACTGAGAATAATTATTATTTCAATTGTTGTAAAAGCTTCTATATGTATGGGAAATAGCATAGGAGACTAGCAGAATTATTGCTAGTAGGTATTAACACTTTAAGAATATTTATTGGCTATTTTCAAGTTTATGTGTGCAATCATTTCCTTTATTCAACTTTCTTTTGAATGATCAAAATTGTCTAATTTACTTTCCTTTTAGAGATTATAATATAATTAAAACATTCCCCTTCCATGTATTCCTTCCAGGCATTCTCATATACCCCTCCCTGTTCTAAAGGACACAGAGAAAGAGGGAGGAGAGAGACAGAGACACACAGAGATACAGAGAGAGAGAGAGAGAGAGAGAGAGAGAGAGAGAGAGGACTGATTCAATGAGTTTCATCATGTTGAAATTTCAGGATTTTTGATGCCCCCACCCCAAACAAAAGTTCTCCTTTATCTTTTCCCACATTGAACTATGATAGTTTCCAGACATGATCTAATGATGCTTTGAAGAGAAAATAATGCCACTGGAGCAATATTATTAAAGAATAAAATGCTACCCTTAGTTGAGCAGGGGGCTCATTCCTTCCAAGATATAGATCTACTTGATGGGACTGGGTCCAGAAAGCCAGACTCTTGCTCCTTGATTATCATCTTCAGTCCTTTCCTTTCTGTCTGAGTTGTGTGGATGGCTTCTCTGGCTTACCTGTTCCATTTGTGTAGTACAATTCTGCATGCATACTTTCAGAAGTTAAACCTTTTATCCCCTTCTTAGTACTTTAGGGTAATTTCTTTTATGTGTGCTCTGCTTTCTTAATTCAGCTTTTGGGAATCTAATTCCATATTCCTTGTCCATTGTGCAGCTTTAAATTTTGCCAACTGTTTCTTTTTATTTCTGTTTGATCTATCTCTCCCTCAGATTGCTTCCTCTTCATGATTATCTGATGGTTGCAAGCATATTACACTCTGCAGGGAAGGTGCAGAATCTACTCTTCAGGATATTTCCTTTTGTTTCTTTTAAGGAAAATCTATATAGAACTCTGTATTGATTTTCCCAACAAGTTCTTTTCTTTCACTTGTAGCCATTTTAAATGTATATTTCTGGACAAGTGAGTCCATGCTTTCCAAAATGGAACCCAAAAGATTCTCCTCCAGATTGGTTTTTGATAGATAAGGGCTTAGATTTAATGTAAATGTCATTTTCTGCTCTAACTCTTCATTTATGTGGAGCTCTTCTGCATCTTGGATCCAATCCCACAGAGTGGGGGAAGCATGCAGTCTAATCAGAATGAACTGTGAAAAGAAGTGTGGCTGCCAGCTCCAGGGCCACACCCCCATGTCCAGGTTGACCACCTTCACAGTTGCCCATGAGCCAGACATGCTGCATAAAGTCCTTACTTGTAGCTCCATTAGTTGGCTTCTACTGAGTCTCTTATATTTCTTTCTCTTGGAAGGTATTTTTGCCCCTCTCAGTAATTGCTTCATGCCATTTGCTGCAGGAATTAGCAAGTTTTCTTATATGAGGTCTATATAAGGAGGTCATATGTGATTGTTTCCTTTATATTTTGCTACCTTAAAGGTATCCTACAAAGTAGAAAATAGAATCATGTCTATTTTACCATCTCATCTGATGATCTTTTTTAAAAAAATCATGGCCATCTATTTGTTTGGGTTTTTGAATTTCTGTATAGAAAGAATAGAAGATGATGTGAATCAGAGTTATTAAATGTAGGTAAAATGACCAAGCCTGGGAGGAATCTCAAATACCACCTGCCTTTGTACTGTCTTATGTAGCTGTGATAGCCTTTCCAGGCTTCTGAGGAAGCATGTCATCCTCCATTTTATTATTATTATTATTATTATTAATATTTTGAGTGGTGCATCCTTCTTGAGTGTGGCTTGTGCCTCTGAAGAACAGAAATGGATTTGACAACTTACTTAAAGTTAGAACTTTTGAAGCAAATGTCCATCCAGTGGTTTATGCATAATGTCCATTTTTTGGATATTTTCTTCTGTTAATATATACAGTAATGTTATTATAATGATTTAAAATGTTTTTCTCTCCAAATAGATCATCTGACTCTCTTAATGTGAGAAACAAGTGTTCACTATCACTTCTGACAGATGAAACATACTTTCCATGGTCTACTTATTTCCATATTTCATTTTATTGATAGGCAGTACCTTCAGTTATTAATGGTTATATAATATAACTTAAATGATAAACTTCCTTCTATAGCTACACATAATTTTTCCATTCGACACTTCTGTTAGTTACTTTTTCATTTTTATAAAAATACTCAAGGCAATTACTTCAAGGAGAAAAATCTTTTTCTAGGTTCACAGTTCTAGAAGTTTAGAAAACAATATATACAGCACATCTGGCCTATAGTTAACTCAAAGGCACTCAACTTGATGTGCATATGTGATCCTGGAGCTAGGAAGTGGCACTTCCAGTCACAGCTCATTCTGTGTCTAGTTAGAAAACATGCTTCTTCTTCTCTATGGGATCACACCCAAGAGATGGGAGTGCTCCATAACAGTGAAGAGTCATAGCAGAAAATTACATTCACAATAAATCTACATCTTTATGATTAGGTGCTTCTGGTCCTCTGGTAAGTTCGGTACATAATGATGGGAGGGAGTGTGGAGGAAGAAAATGTGCTCACCATATGGCATGGGAAAAACAAAAAAGAAAAGACAAATGATAAAGCAAAGAAGAGACCAGCATCACCTTTGAGGGGAAGTCACCCTGTTGAGAGTCTGCCTTTAATAGCACCATGAGCTGGAGACTAACCTTTCACACGTGGACCTTTGGGGCATACTTGACAAGAACACCACTATAGTACATAGGGCTCTGAGAAGATAAATACATCTGAATAGATTAAATAAGTTTGTACATTCCTAATGAGATTTAACTTCTTAAAATATATGTATAATAACTGTGTACAGACTGGTTTTCTCAAGGATGACTGTGCAAAGATTTTTTTCACTATTGTTCTCTTTTATAGTTATGCTGGAGGGAAACTTTGGCAAATATAAAAATCTCATCCATTCATGTTAAGTCATGTTGGAGCAAAATTGCTTAAGAGTGTAAGAAGGAGAATAAGGACATTGGGATGTGGGATCTCTGCTTCAATAGAATGTGAAGGAGAAACCAGGATTATACTTAGCTTGATTTTCATACAACTGAAATTATTAATTTAAGATATTTTATTCTAGGTATGCAATATGTAATTTCCAATGATTGAAAGATTTTAGTTTGCAGAGCAAGGATGTAGGAAAGGGGCAGAAGAATAATTCTTGCAAGCAGAATATAGAAAATCATAAAGCATGGACATTGACATGGGAGGAAAAGAACAGAAATGATGAAAACAAGAAAGTTACTATGGTGAGGGGGCTAGTGGTCATGCTAGGCTGATTCTGTTAAATAGGGCTAGTTACTGAATCATCAATCTCTTGTGAAATAACTGAAGTCTCTCCCAGGTAATGGCCCACAACAAGGAAATAGGCCCCCAACCCTGGAACAAATGATTCCAGATGAACAGCCCTGTCTGGGTCATGCCTGGCCAACAGACAGTCTGGGGACTTTCCAAGTCATTCTATGGTTTATCCTTTGAATAAGAACATGTCATACCTGGGTGATGTCTCAAACATGAAATCATACTTTGTAATCAATCACCTTGTGCCTCATGCATGTATATTGACTGCAGTCTTTCTCTATAAAAAGAGAGCCTAAACCCTTTGGGGGTTGGTGCAGCTTTCCCCAAGATTACTGTCACTCAAGTGCACTCTTTCAATAAACACCTCTTTCTTGTTGCATCTCCTGGGTTTGGTGTTTGTGTCACAGGGCTCTCCCATTGGCCCATCAGGACCCTAGAATTAGGGTCCAACAGATATACAGATAGCATGTGCCTCTTGGTTTCCTAGGAAGAGGCATTATCTAGTAATTAAGGATCATGCAATCACAAGTTTCTCAAAAGCTGTGTAGTTTCTTTTAGAAAGTGAGTCTAGCTTCATTCACATTGCAGTCTCGGAGGAATTCAGGATCTTGCTCAGGGAAACTCTTTCACCAAATGAAATTCAAAGAGGCAAAGTCCCACCCATAGTCTGGGAGCACTAGCTTTGCTTTTTAAATTGTGTAGTTTCCCTCTAAGTACTTCACAGGCTTTTCTATCTACTACATAATCAACCCTTCCTGGCTTCCCCACAGGGTATCCCCAAGACTGCTCAGAGTACAGTCATGTCAGGTGGAATCAATTAGTGCTAATTAGCAGACTTTCATTTTTTAACCCACCTGTTCAGATCAGATGGGGTGTTTAAAGGTCTGAGCACTGTGGTGAGGAGCTCCTTGTACAGTTCTAGAGAGTAAATGGTCTAATTAGTGAGCCATCTTTGGTTGCCACAGTTAGGGAAGCCCTTAACATTTCCTTGGTGAGGATTTTCCACTTCCCTGTTATTTCACAGAACTCACTCTCATCTGGTTTCATAAACTGTATGCTTGGTTTGTTGTATCTGATTCTGTTTATGGTTTTATAGTTTGCTAGGGGACGGGGTCAAGTGCTTTTGGCCTCGTTAGGTTTTTTTTTTTTTCCCTACTTGGTAAGGATGATAGAAGACAGATAGTTCAGAAAGCTGTCAGAAATCAGAGATCTGGGAGATATTTGGCTCTAGGAAATATTACTTAAAGTGCCACTGCATTAGGCTCTAGATGAGCCCCTAAGTCTACTGTGAGACTATGCAAATACGTGAATGTATTCTATTTTTTTTCTGAGATGTAACTGTTTAATGATGAAGTTTTTCCATTGGTTAACTTCATACACTAGATAAATGCTTTATTTCAAAAATTCAAACATCAATCACATTTTTGTTAAATGAAGAGAATAGTGAAGACTTAAAAAGTTTAAATGAAACCATTTCTATACTAATGTTGGGTCTGGTCTCTTGGATCTCTCAGAGAGCCTATCTGTTCATTGGGAAAAGTGGGGACTTATGCAAATAGGGACACATTCATTTACACATTGTTTTTATTTTTCCACCTTACCAGCTAGTAAAAGCCATACTTCTTTTGTAACTGCATGTACAAAAACTGTCTGGGTAATCAAGAATACTCTGAAGTTCATCCATAAACGGCACCATGAGTACCCTGGATGGAGATGAGTAAGGACTCTCATAGTGGACACTAGCTATTGTATTTATTTGCTTCAGTCCATGGTGCCAAGAGAATGTATGCTAGCTGTGGGATTCATTCATTTCATTCTTCTTAAGCTCTGAATGTTGGCAATATCTACCAGCACCTTTTCTAGTCTACTAAAAATCTGATTAGGAGTCTCTTGATACCGACGGCTCCAACTAATTCACTCCTAATTTTTCTCTTCCTAACAAATTTGCTATACAATCACAGATGTCAATAGTGACTTTCTTGAAGTATAAGCCCCTTTTATCAGCTAATATTCATTTTTTTTGAGACAGGGTTTCTCTGTGTAGCTTTGCAGGCCTTGAACTCACAGAGATCTACCAGCTTCTGCCTCCCGAGTGCTGGGATTAAAGGAATGAGCCATGACCACCCGGCTATCCATGTGGTTCTTATTGGATAGATTACAGATTTATTTCACTAATAGAGTACCTTATTTGGGCCTATTGGTGAAATACTTGCAAGACTGCTCTCCTGATAGGATCTGAGACCTTCTCCACAGGAAGGATTCACGCCTGATAACAATACATTCAAAACCCCTGGTAAAGGATATCATAGGCTATATAGAGAACATACTGATATTGAGAGAGAGAGAGAGAGAGAGAGAGACAGGTGGGTTCCTGTGCATGACTATGCATGACTTGAGTGTGGAGGTCAGAGACAAATTTGTGCAGACAGTTCTCTCCTTGAATTTTACACAGGTTCTAGGGGTTGAACTCCAGCTTCTGTGGCCAGGACCTTGACCTGTCTGGTGCATATTCGTGTTAAAAAATAGCTTCAAGGAAAGTGGAATCAAGGGGATGAGTCTTTACAAGGAGTAGCTACAAATATCTCAAAATGAATGTCTTATGTGGAGAACTCTGTGATTCTTCCCTAAGGTTGAGAGTAATGCTGCATGCTGTTACGACTCCTACTCAGCACCATGCTGGAAATATTATTTAATACAATCAGAGAGGGGAGGGCAGAAAAGAGTAAACAGATTATTAACTGAGAAATAAAGCTGGCTTTTTTTTTGTAATTGATTGAACATGGGACTTAAAAGTCTGTAAGTGAATTTTAAAAATAAAGTTTGAGTACAATGAAATTGCCAATATCAAAACCACTTATGGTCATGTTAAAAACTGTTTTGAAAAGCTCATATATATGGATAGTGTATTTGATTATATTCATCTCCTATTCCCCTCTCTTTATCCCTTTCACTTTCTCTGAATTGCTTTACCTTCCCAACATGCCCTCCTTCTTTCTTGTCTGGCCACACCATCTATGAAAAACACACTCTCATTTTTATCCTCTTCCTTCCTTCCTTCCTTTTACATCCCAACCTCAATTTTCCTCACTCCTCTATTCCAAGTCCCTCTCACTTCCTCTTTGCCTCCCCACATCCACTCATTCTTCATTTCTATTCAGAAAATGGCTGGCCTCCCATGGATATCAAGAAAATATGGCATCTTAAGTGTAAGACTAAGAACCTTGCCTTGTATGAAGGCCGAACAAGGATATTCAGTATGAAGAATAGGGTCGCATAATCCAGTAAAGGAGTCAGAGACAGCCCCTCTCTCCCTGTTAGGAGTCCCACAAGAAGACACAAGCTTCCCACAAGAAGCTATACAACTGCCACACATATGCAGAGTTGCAGAGTGCCTAGGTCAGTGACATGCGGGCTCCCTCAGTATCTGTGAGGTCCTATGAGTTAGTAGATTCTGTGGGTTTTCTTGTGATGTCATTGATCCCTCTGGCTCCTCTTTCCCCTCCTACCTCTCTTCAGCAAGATTCTCTGATCTCAGCCAAAAAAAATTTTAATCACATTTCTGTCTTTATATAACATTAACATTTCCTTCCAATATTTATAGAAGCTACTTTTGGCTATTTTCTCAAAAATCATTTGGATGCTACTTAGTGTGTGCATATGAGTGTGTATGTGTTTATCATGCACATTCAATTTCCTTAAATAAAGGGAGTGTTGTCTAATTAGTAGAGATGAGCATTCAGGAACATATCCTCTCCGTAACTCCTAACACTTGTAAAATGCTTAAAATTTGATAGTCAAACAATTTTGGGCATTATTCAAGTGCCAAATTTAGACTCTTAAAATTGAATATAGCAGGAACTAATTTGAGTCTGTTTGAAAAGCAAGATGTGTGGGAAACACAGAGGTAAAGAGCAAGGGGAGTAAATGGATAGCTGAAAGGCTCTGCATTCCAGTCCCATTGTCCTATGAAATTCCCATGTGATTCTTTGGCTCTATAGAACTCCTGAGCATTTCAGCTCATGTGTGGGATCAGTGATTCTTTCTTCCCCAGAACTACTGGGCAGAGATGAATTAGTTCTTCCATGAGTTTTGGCTATCAGACAGAATAGACATGCCCACCACACACAAGAATAATGCCCAGCATACTTATTCATGAGGGAAATGCAATTAGATGCCACTTCAGAGCCACTAAAAGGACTGAAAGTATAAAAGCTAACAACAATTAAAGTTGATTGAGATGCACAACAGTTGCAGCTTGAGCCCATTTTATAGTGCTGCTGGGAATACAGCATTGTTTTGAATAACTGGTGAGCTGCTTTGGTCAATAGTTGCTTGTAAACTTGACTCCAAAACTAGACAGTTTAGAAAGAAAAGTGATTATATATGGCTACTTGAAGATTTCTCCAACCACATTTACAGAATCATTGTGCCTTTTGCATAAGGAGTGCAAGCTGTAAGAAGTGGATGTTCATTGATGGGGCTCTAGGAAACTGGTTACTCACTTCATGGGTTATTTCATAGCAGTACAGAATGACCACTAACACATGCAGAGCATGGACTCATCTAAGAAGTGCTCAGAATGAGTGAAGCTGGGAATAAAGGAATCCCCATCAGTGCATGCATATGCAATTCTGACAAAGTTTTGATGATAAAACACATATTAATGGTTACAAAATCACAGGGCTGAAAGGAAAAACACTGAATATGCTTTCTAAAGTGATGAAACAGTTATGTATTGACTGGAATTTATCTGCCAAACAATATGCCTGTATAATCCATTAAACTCATTCTCATGATCTATGCATTTTACAGTGAGTAAATTAATTTTTGATAAATAAAGATAAACAATAAATACTTAAGCCATGCTAAATTGCTCATCTTAACAAATTTTAACTTTGTCTCAGGGAACTGCTGAGGTCTCTGGCAATGGGTGGCTTTGAGGATGAAAAAGAAAGAAGAAATTATGAGGATAATGGAGTTGCTCTAAGAAGTATGATTTGCAACACCTTTGAGGCAAGAGGGCATGCTACTACCATTTCATTAACTAATGTATGTTTTCATGATGTGTGCATCTTGTAGTTTAGTGTGTGTGTGTGTGAGTGAGAGCATGTACACATATTCATGCTGGCTGTGTTTATTAATAAATTGTTAATGCCTATTTGGGCACCCATGCAGTCATTACATGTCAAAGACACTAGTTTGGCTCTTCTGCATGGAAAAGGATGATTGATCTATGATTGAGCCTGAGCACTGTGTCAGAATTAATTGCTTTTACATTATAATATGTATGGATTCATTATAATAGCCATCTGTGAAACTGGATCTGACTGTCTCATGCAAAAAATTTCTATCATTTAAAAAAATAATGAAATTTGTGTTTTGTTTAGAATATAACCTTTTAGTACTATATTTAGTGTAGTAGCTGAAATAAATTTACATGAGTTTTGAGTAAATCCTTCTCTGAAGGTAAGACAGCCTGCTGTTATAATGCATATGTATGTAAAGATTGAGAATAAGTTGTAGAGATGTGTTGGATTATTGAGAACAGTAAGTAGCAAATAGATAATTAACTAGAAAATAAGTTTGGCATGATTTCATGAACTGTAGAGAAAAGTTGAGACTGGATTCTGGGACCATGAAAAGAGAAAATGTATATCAAACACAGTGTTGTGTTATTTGCCTGCTATGGGTCAGTGATTACTCCCATCAGAGCCCTGAGAAGAAACTCTGACTCTAGGCTATGAAATGACGACTATGATCCCTACTGAGGCTGATCTTTCTCCTTCTAAGATCACCCACTCAATTGCTGAGTGGGTGAACAATAATACCTGACAGAAAAAGTCCATTGCACTGTCAGCTGTGTAGTCCCATTTGGGTATGTGCCAAATAGGAGAGATCTTGTTCTGGCAAGAAAGAAATTCTTGTTCTGGAAGATCATTGAATCCTTTATTGCCTCATGTAAATTTGGTTTACAAATCCTTCTGGAATTTCCTAGAGAAAGTAGAAATGAAAAGATGCAATAAAATAATGAAAACTCAGAAGGAATGGAACAAAAACCTATTTTCAAGAAAGCTTATCAATAGGAATGATAGCAATAATAATAGATGGCAATTGTGTGACAATTACAATGATTCAGAGAATAGACTAAGCTCATGAGATATGTGAAGTAACATAATCAGAAGATCTTCTGAGACTGGGACAACTATCCTTCAGTTTACAGAGCACAGAACTGAGCCGCAGAGTTTAAAGACATGTCCAAGGTGCTACATGAGATAAGGTCATGATGGTCTCAGGCATGCTCAATCTTTGACACTGCATCTTGTTATCTGTAAAGTTCACAATTGAGAACTGGGCAGCCATGACACAAAAATGTTGCTAAAGAATTCTATAATGTGTTAAGTAAATTTACAATTGTGTGTAGGACCACATTCACAGCCATGCTCAGCCACATACAGAAGCACGACTGTTCTATGATTTCAGCCGACCTCTTTACAGTGTCTCTGTGGAATTGTCTGTTCCTCACATTAGCACACCAACTGAAGCACAGATGATTTTAGACTTCCACGCATGTGGATCTCTGCCTATATGGCACATACATGCCCATATAGGAGATTTTTACCGATTTCACAGTACAGAGTTGTTAGAGACCATGAGTACCCACTGTGTGTCTACTCTGAGTGTGACCCTTTTTAAGATTAATGGCTAGGAGGCTTTGGATGCTTCACTTAAACTTTCTGCACCTCAGAGTTTCCCATATGGAACTGAGTAATTTGCTTTCTTGGAATAATTAAGAAGTAATAGCTGGAGGTTAATAATCCTTCAATAAACTGGTACATTTAATATTTTGTTATTAATATTTTACTAATGACTATATTTGCAGTGGCCTATTGAGCTTTTGAAAATTCACCCATGCAAATAACCTTGCATGTTCCTTTCCCTTTGTACTTCTAGTCTCCTAGGCAGGTCTGCAGTGTTGCCTCAGATCTTATTGTTTGAGGCCCCTCTTCAGTTTTCTGTTGTCATCTGTTTGTAATTCATTTAAAAAGCCTGAGGTCAGCAGTAAAATCTATTTCTTACCACCTTTCAGAGAGGATGATAAATATTTTGTGTTTATCTTTCCCATATGGCCTACACAACCCCAAATCTGGCTGATGAAAGATGGAGGCTAGTAGAAGTGATGTAAGAGCCTGTCCAACCTACATTTCACAGACCCCTGTGTGTGAATATCCAGCTCCACATTTTCTGGGTCCTTCTGTAATTAGAAATATTGTTAAATTAATTTTCATTGTTGCAATATTATGGGAAAAATAAGAAAGGAAAATCAGATAAAGGACTTCTTGTTCTTAATAGTGCCTTAGAATTCTCTAAACAGAGAATGGCCTTTGACTTTTTATATATATACTACCTGTCACCTTGAAACTCCTATCTGGGAAGAAGAACTTCAATTAAAAAAAAACCCTCCCTTAGATTGTTCTGCAGACAAATCTGTAGGATAATTTTATTTTTTTAATAATTTATTCTTTTAAATTTCATCTTATGTTCTAACCGCCCTTCTGAACCCCTTCAGCTACCCCAAGCTCACCCCCAGTCCACTCTTCCTCATGAATAAGGGCTCCCATGAGTAGTCAACAAAGTCTGGCACAATAGGTTAGGGTAGGGTCAAGCCCCTCTCCCATGCATCAAGGCTGAACATGGCATCTCACCATAAGGAATGGACTCCAACATGCAAGCTCATATGCTGGTTCGTATTGTGGTCCTACTGCCAGAGACCCCTCAGGTATTCCAAGCTTCACTACTGTCTCCCATCTACAGAGGGCCTAGTTCATTCCCCTGGAGTCTCCACAGTAGGTCTAGAGTTCATCAGTTTCCATGAGCTTGGTTCTGCTGTTGCTATACATTTTTTTAACATGATTTTGACCTTGTTCATACATCCCCTCTTCCTTCTCTTTGACTAGATTCCCAGAGCTCCACCTGGTTCTTTGTTGTGGACCTCTGCATCTGGTTCTAGTTGTTAAAGGATGAAGGTTCTAGGATGATAGTGGGGGTATTCACTGTAGTCGTATCTTGCCTTGTCAATGAATTTGAGTTAGTGGCATACCCCTTTGGGTTTGGCACCAGGTAGTCATGAAAGGAAGGTAGAGAAGCACAGGGTAAACTCTCTCTCTCAGTTTCTCTCTCTCTCTTGGGTCCCTGATCAGCAGAGGCTGTTTCTTCTGGAGCAGGAACACTGAGGCAGTTCTTTATTATTATTTGTGCAAGTTGTTCCCCAATGAAACACCCATTTATCATTTATCTTAGGTCTAGTGAACTCATTAATACCCCCCACCTTCAATTTACCCATCTGATTACAGGGTAGGCCAGTTGTACATCCTCTCTACTACTGCTAAAGATTTATTTGTGGTAGGGGGGACCAGTCCACTAGTGGAAGAACCACTATTGGGCATATATGTGATCCTGGGTTGCCAAAAGAATTGTGTGCAATAAGACAGGTGGAGCAAGACAGAAAGCACCATTTATTTCTCTATGATCTGTGTATCAGTTCCTGCCCTGATTTCTTGCTGTACTGAGACACAGATAAGAGTAAGTGAAATAAACCCTTTCTTCTCAAGTTGTTTTTTGTCATAGTGTTTTAATTAAGACAGTATTCTTTTTTTCCAGTTTTTTAATTATTTTTTTATTTTACATGTCAATCCCAGTTCCCTCTCCCTCCCTCCCTCCCTCTTACACTCTCTCCTACCTCACATGCACCCTGACCATCCTCCCCTCCCATTCCCCCTACCCCCATTCCACATGTAGAGCTATGCTATCCAGGTGGGGTCATGTAAATCTGTTAAATCATTTGAAGTAGGGACTAGGACTTCTCTCCTGTGCAGTGTTTTAAATCAACTCTGCTACTAGAGCTGTGATATGGAATGGTATTTGGCCTACAGGATCTCTGAACCAGCAGTTGCCGCTAAGCCATGTTTCTGTCTCTGTCTCCATCTTCATCTTTAAGTGTTTTTGAAGTACAAATATGGTTGAATATAAGGAGCAAACAATTTCTTAATAGTATTTTGTAAACTTTTCTTTATTAAGTGTTTTCTCTCTTCAACTTCCAGAGGGTGTATATTGTCTCTTCACTCTATTAAAGTCAGTTTTAAAACAGATCCAACTATCTACCTATCCACCAACCACCCGTCAAATATTGTCTGTATCTATTCACCTGTCCAAAAACTTCCATCTTCTATCAATCATTTCTGTATTTTCCACTACTGTGTGGTTTTCTGGAGGAGGTCAAGGACCTTGCTTTCTTCTCTTCTTCTTCCTCTCCTGCTCTCTTCCTTCTGAACAATCTCCCTTCATCTTCCCCTCTTCATTGACATCATAGTCTTCTTCTACCTCTTCTTTATCTTTTGATTCACAGATACACCATATTTTATAGAATAGAGCTTAACAGGCTTTTTTTGATTTTGTTGCTTTAAGTTGAAATCTTCAAACTCTGAGAATAACAACTTAACCTTTAATTGAGTGCAGGTGTGTTTAGCTGTCTAAGCTCTCATCTCCCCCATAGAAGACGTTCTACAGCATGTGTAGCAGTGTTTACAAAGGTGGTGAGTGTTCAGCAAATAGTTGGGAAATGATTAGCTAGGGAAACATCAGTGGAACATGGAAAGGAGAACATGCATGAAGTCATCCTGTTGCTGTTTATTCTTTCTTGTCAGATCTCACTGCTCTTCTCAGCCCCAAATAAACACATGAAGACTTATATTAATTATTAAACTGTTGGCTGATGGCTTAGGCTTCTTACTGGCTAACTCTGCCTTAATTATCAATCCATTTCTATTAATTTATGTATTGCCACGAGGCTATGGCTTACCTGGTAATGCCCAGACCTGTTTTTCCTTTGGCTGGCTAGATGGCATCTCTTTCTGGTGGGCCTTTTCTCCCTACCTTTCCCAGAATTCTCCTTGTCTCCTAGTCCTGCCTATCTCCCTGCCTCTATTGGCCACAGTGCTTTACTCATCAACCTGTAAGTGAAACATATATACAGAAGGACATCCTCCATCAGCATCCAGGTGTTAGAGTTTAGAGTGATGTAGTATATTATTAAAGCTCTGTGCCCAGCCCAGTGTTTATAAATGAAGCTAAAGAGAAATAGAGTATTCTTCTTGAAGTGACTGCAAGGAAGACAGTGATAAGATTGGTACAGTTTAGTAATAAGACCATGGCTGCAGGATGAGGCTTCTAAATTAGTGATGAAAAAAAAACTGAAAGATAGTTTTGATTGTGACCAAGGTGTGTGTGTGTGTGTGGGAGAGAGAGAGAGAGAGAGAGAGAGAGAGAGAGAAAGTAATAGACCTTTTTTCTAACAACTACAGAGTTTTTATTCTTTATCTCACTTCTTCATATTCACTTGGGGTATTATATACCAATATTAATCTTAATTAAGTCTTAAGCTAAGATATGCTGAACTATGTATTGTAACTAACTGTTTTATTTATATTTTAATCAAAATACTTAGAATCTCCTATCATAGTTCTGAAGATGAAATTTCATTTACTTGAGTAACTGAAGTCCTATTGGTCACTCTGACTCTTCATTAGCTGCTGGAAGTGATGAATTGCATGGGTCCCTTCAGGACTTTGTAACTTATACCTTGTCAGTCTTTGCTTGTTTTAGCATACCTTTTGTAAAATCACTTCCTTGAAGCCAGTACGGGATTATGTCCTTGTGGCTGAATCAGCATAATATTAGATTATCAGGGAAGCCTGCAGATCCACGTATCATTATTTCATAGTGATGATTTTCACCTGTGTGTTTCATGGCTGAGATGATGCTTATAAAAACTGACCAGGTAGTCATAGCTGTTGGGGGGAACCTAGAAGAAAGATTTGAGAGTGAATGGATGTTTAAATTTGCACTTTCAAATAGATACAGTTTGGAAAAAGGAATCTGCCTTGACCTCAAACCCAAAATTAATTGAACACCAGGTTGTAAAAAATACAAAAACAAGAAATGTGATCAAATAACCTTTTTCAGAATCTAAATGGAAGGGCAAGCAACTGTGTAATTTGATAATTATGTTACTATGGTTACTTTTCCTATAGAACAATGCTTAAAAAAATAACTTTAGATAACAATTTTCCAGGGAAAGGAACCTCATTTGCATGCAGGAGTACATTGATATCATCATTCTTATTGTATTTTGGCATAGGTAAGGCAAACTATTATTAGAAAAAAATCTTATTGCTTAAGACTTTTTAAAAATTACATTTCTTTTTAAAATATACACATAATGCATCTGATCAAATCTACTCTACTTTCCTTCTCTTATAATTTCACTTCTACCCTTTCTCAACACTTCTATTCCTTCTCAAACTCATGAGCTCTATTTTTAAATCCACTGGGTTCACTTAGTATGCATGGGTGTAGGGCAATCTACTGGAGGAAGGGTAGTCTCTTAAGGCGACACATCTACAAAGCAAAAAGTTTGTTAAAATTCACAAGCCCTTCCTCTTTACACGTTGGGGTTTTGATCCCTTGATCTTGAATATACAGTAATGAGTGCAGTTAGTTAATTTGCAATGGCTCTGGCAGTAAAGATGATGAAAATACTAATTTGGTGTCTTCTTGGCTATATCTTAGCTATTTCTTTATATTATACACACAAATGTGTGCTGCCTTTAGCAATAGAGTCTTACCATCAATTTCTGGAGGAAAACTAAGAACAATGACAAGAGTCTGTAATGTTTGTGGTAAGGGAAAGTCTATGGAACCCCACTGACCAACAATTTAAAAAAGAGGTAACCCTTACTTGATGCTGGTATTTTTATTTCATAGCTTATATTTTCTGGGGACGCATTGTTCTCCAATATAAGGTAATTCCATTTTAACTCCTCTTCACTGCCCTATTATGATCCATCAAACAGTCTGAGCCTTGCAGTTCCATAGGCATTTGTTATAATCAATTTTTATCTTAGTAATTCTGAAGTTTCAAAGAACTAAACTTCATTTCTTTGATGACTAAAGTTGAATGTCAAAAAACATTTCTCAGGCTTTGTATTTCTTCTTTTGAGAACTCATGTTTAATGTCATGTGCATATTTTTAATTGAGTTTTGTGTGTTCTTGGTATTTAGCTTTTGAGTTCTTTACATATTCTAGACACTAACCCTCTGTCAGATATATAGCTGGTAAAGATTTTTTTTTCACTTTACAGGCTGCCTCTTCACTCACTTGATAATGCCCTTTTCTATCCAAGAGCATTTTATTTTCATGAGGTCTCATTTGTCAGTTGTTGGTCTTAATGTCCATCTGTGTCCTGCCCAGAAAGTCCTTTCCTGTGCAAATTAATTTACTGTGATTTGTGTATGTCTCACTCACTTTTTTCCAATCCCATCTTCTTTTCATAGGAGATTTTAAACACAACTCTTCATTTAATTGTGTTTCCAGTAACTCATATGCCCCATTTGTCTCTTCATGCCTCTAAATCTGGAAAGTTATTCACATCGTGTTTGTAAAATGCATTTGCTTTCCCCATCTACATTTCCAGTGTCTCCTGATTTAACCTTAAACATTTTGATATTTTCTTGTTTGTTCTGTTTTTACACCAAGCAGGTAATCTTTCATTCTACTCTCAACAAGCCCTTAAAGGGCTCTCTATCTAAACACTGTTGTCATTACATTGATAATCTGCTTTAAACACTTCTTTCCTTGACATTTTTGGTCTTCTTGGCTCTGTTTCTAATGTCATGTTGTATCTTTTACACTTGCTCAAATCACTCTGGAGGACTTACCAACAGCAATCAGACAGTGCTTGGGAGCTGCTAGCTCTTCCAGAACACAGCTTTGCCACATCTGATGGATGTGCTACAACTAATAGATGGTTATACTGAATTTCCCCCATCTGGTCTGATTGTTACCACTTTACCTTTGCTCTCACTCCCTTACTTTGAGTAATTTCACTGCTCTTCTCTTGTTTTCTTTTAGCATATACTGTAACTTAAAAATAATAGCCTTTATACAGTGACATTTTAGTTATGTACATTGAAATTCATCTTCTCACCTCACTGTGTTTTCCTCACCTATGATTCTTTTTTATCTCCTTTAGTGTCCACTCTCTAAGCTGTGAGAGAAAGCTTGCTGAACAAATGAATGCAGTAAGGTAGACAGTCATACAGTCTACAAAAGAGTTATGGTTCTAAAAGTTTGTCATTATGAGAACCACATGCTGAATATCACAGCAAATGCCTTAGAAACCAGAAATCTTCAGAAGCTTGCTGCCTACAATGTGCAATGTCTGCTGCCAAATGGCAGTGATATATTTGAGATTCCATAGTCAAACATTTTATACAGTGTTAAGAAGTGAGAAATTCACATCATTTGTTTTGAGTGTAATAAATTTATATAAATCTAAATTTATATTCAAATTTCAAGATACAGTAGAAAAAATCTTGGATAAGAAACTTGAAAAACCTTTGCCAGCTGGCATGGAATACTTCATATACATATGCTTAGAAAAAAAAAAATATATATATATATATATATATATATATATATATATATATATTCTAAGAGCCTGAAATCCTTTAAGCACTATTTATTGAAATGCTGGATTTTTTTTTTTTTGCTATAGAACATTCTCATCATCATCCATTTTGTAATGCCACAGAATCTCTACCATATTTAATCTTAATTGTGGATAAAAGTTTGTATATGCCAACTGCTCCTAACTAGTTATTTTTGCAGCCAGTGATTATCTGGTTTCTGGAATCTGAGGATGACATCTTTTGTAGAAACTCAGCAGTACCCCTTGCTCCCACCCCTCCCAACCATGACTTTGCAGTGAGCAAGGAGGCCCCAGGAATGATACATTTTCCCCCTATGAGGTCAAATTCCCACCAAAGCACTGAAGCATTTTTTTTCATCCGCCTTTAGTAAATGGTTCTTTCTTATAAATACAAGAGCTCCAATAATGGTACAGCTCACAACTCTTTGGCTAGAAACCGTACTTCTTCTTGTTTCCATGTTGGATTTCAATCATTTGAAATTTTATATTTTTCCTGAAGAGACAAAACAATATATTTTATGTTATCCTAGCCATTCCTTAAAAATGGAAAGATATTCTTTTCAAATGGGTATTTTAATTGATGCAAGTTTTTAAAGTCTTTATTTCCTTGGCCTTGATGAGCTATGAGGGCCAGGAAGCTATTTTTTTCATGACATTTCCATAGGGATGCACTGCTTCTATTTATTTTTGAAGTGTGTGCTTTTCTCCAAGTGAGGGGAAAGCTGTATATTTTCATCAACACATTTCTATTTCAGAAGAATTCTTTTCACTTGTTTCACTCTTCATTTTTTAATTCTTAAGCAAAATGTGAGCAATCATTCTCCAGCCACAGATAAAGTTAAGAAGCCAATACTATGATCACACAGAAGAAAATCGAGGCTTTAATCAGAACTTAGATTGTAAGTGTTGAACAGCATTCTACACAAACCATTTGTATCATCTTCGTCCTTCAGAACATAGGAAATTTAAGGTTTAAAAATAATAGGAATTATTGGCTTTAAATATTTAAATAGATTGTCTCTTGCAATCATTATAAATGTGGATTTAACAAAAATGGCCTATAGTTTTAGTTTCAACTTTTGCTTTAGGGACCTGGAACAGAATTCTGTGTGGTGTTACACATCTGTAATCATTGCATTTGGGAGGCAGCAGCAAAAGGGTTACAAGTTCAAGGCCGTCTTGGAATAACCTGTCTAAAATTAAAGCAATGTAAAATATTACAAAGCAAAAGATCTGGGAAAGGATGCATTATTTTGTTGATGTAACTGCATTACAAAGATGTTAATAGGGTAAAGGGCTGTGTTGTCTTTTTTTGGGAGACATGCAAAAAAGATCTATATCTTCCATTGTCTCAGCAGGGGCATCCAGAAGAGGGGGTGGTTCTTTCACCTGTAAAACTCTTTGTACTTAATTTCTACCTTAGAATCATTGACTCTCTTTCCATGTGAGGCCCCATGGTCCTTTGCCCTTAGCTTTTAACACTCCTGCTACATGTTTCATGGTAAGATGCTGTGCTAACATCCTTATTTTTTCATTATTACCATCACCTGATAATTCTGAGTATCAGGAGACAATTCCTGCTCAATGTTGTTGCTTCCCTACTCAGTTGAGACCTGAAATGATAGTGGCATGATGGGTGTGTCTTATTCACTCAATTTCACATTACATGTTCTTTTCAACACAGGTTGACTTGTAATATTTTGAAGTTGCTCTACAGTAAGCTGGGAACCAGATATCGTCCCCTCACTATGGTGTTAAGCAAAAATCCTTTTTCAAGTTTAGCACCACCAGCTGTGTTTGTTGACCGTGAGAGAGACACACCAAAGTAGGGATCTAAAATTCAAGAATCTAGGGATTTTTAGGACCAAGCAGTAAAATCTCATCATAAAGGAAGCTAATATTTTACTAGTGCCTGCCCCTCTAATGGGATTGGGTGCTTTCAACAAAAGAACATTATAACTATTAATTCCTAGAATTATGTTGGAAAATTGCCTAGATCAATATTTTCTAAGGGTGTATGTCATACACACACACACACACACACACACACACACACACACACACACATATATATATATATATATATATATCCATGGGGTTAATTAAATATTTTCATTTTAAAATTGACATTACAAAGCTTGTCTCTCTAGGCTTCCTGTCTAAAAGTGTCATGACTTGCAGATTGGTAACACTAAATACAATTATTCCAACTGGGCATAGTAGCTCATACCTGTAATCCAAAGATGGAGGATGCTGAGAGAGTAGGAGTGCCAAAATTTTGATTTCTATCTGAGTCACATAGTAAAACTCATATTTTAAAATATAAATTATGACAACAGTTCCAGCAAAATTATAGTTATTATTTCATATAAGAATGGAAGATTCATTCAAGTGAATATCGAAGGAAAATGTTGATAAAGGATTTATGTTCCTGAGATGACATGGGCCTTTTGGCATCAGAACTTTGTTAATTAAGTGAATCATTAATTCCTTCTAGAATAATTTCTCCAACAGTCTAGTCATCACTTGCTTGAGATTTTTATTCATGATCTGTCTGTCTGTCTACCTGTCTGTATGTTCTTCTTAACCCAAGATATTTCGGAGCAATGTTGTATAGCATGTTTTCATAGATTTAGCCTTATATCTTCTAGTTCTGTAACTTGGAGGTTCAAGATCAAGTGGTCATGGATTCAGTATTGTACTGTCTGGTTTTGTTGTCAGCCTGACTCAAGCTAAAGTCATCAGAGAGGAAAGAGCCTCAGTAGAGCACCCAGCTGTAAGTCATTTTCTCTATTTGTGGTCAATGGATGAGGGCCCAACCCATTGATTGTGGTGCTATCCCTGGTTTCTACAAGAAAGCAGGCTAAACAAGCCTTGGGAATCAAGCCAGTAAGATGCTCCTGTCCATGGCCTCTGCATCAGCTCTTGCCTCTGGATTCCAGCCTGCTTGAGTTCCTGTCCTGACTTCCTCCAATGATGAACTATGATCAGGAAGTGTAAGTCAATAAACCCTTTCCTCCATAACTTATTTTTGGTCATGGTGTTTTGTAGCAGCAATAGATACCCTAACTAAGACTGTGTACTGTTGGGGATTTTGATTGGTTTATTTATATTGTCTATACTGATTTATCATTATATGTTGGTTGGAGAAAGACAGAGAGATAGAGGGGGGAATCATATTATTCAGACTCCAGCACTATGACCTAGTCACCTCTCCCTAAGCCCACTTCTACCATCAGCATGTCACCATGTCAGGAGTGACATTCAGTATTTAAATTTTTAGGAGCCTGTTCATTTAGTCCAAGAACTCATGTGTCTCCAAACAGCTACCACTGGATAATTTCCTGTGAAAGTTTCCCTTAAGCTCATTTACTACACTGATTCTACATCCTTGCCCTTTGTTCCCTCTTCTTTTTCATTATCAAAGTGGCTACTTTGAATTTTATTGTCAGGGGTTGCTACTGTGACAGTATTAAAATGTGAGACATTTAACAGACCTTTAGGCTTAGAAGACTGTTCTCTTGTGAGTGTGATTATTTCCCCTACTGAATTTCTTGGTATGAAATGTTTGCCCCTGATTTTGCCTATCTGCATTTTATTGTCAAGGGTCATCATTTCCCCCCTTGGATGTTGTAGCAATCATCTTAACATCAACAAGCAAAACCTAGCTACTAAGCCTGCTTTCATTTGTATTTTTCCAGTTTCCAGAACCTTCAGTATTATTTGTCTGCATTCCACTCTTCTTTGGTGTATGTCTGTGTAGTGTTGATGTTCCTGTGTTTGTATGTGTTCATACACACCTGTGAGGCTAGGTGAGGACACTGGTGTCCTGTTCTTTTATACTCTGTCTTCCTTTGTTGAGGTAGTATCTCTCAATGAACCTGGAGCTCATCTGTGCAGGTAGACTGGCTGGTGATCAAGCCCTGGGCCTTGTCCTCTGCTCTCTGTCTCTGCTACTTCTAGCATGGAGCCACAGATCCAGCTGACTTTGTTTGGATTTCTTTAGGGATGTGCTGACAGTGGAACTCTGATCCTCACACTTGCTCAGAAAGTGCTCTTAATTGTTGAATCATGCTCCAAGCTTTTTTTATGTTCATTGTTCCTTTAGTCAGATTATGGTATTGTGGTACACATGTACACATGCATGCATAATGCATTTTGCTTACAGAGTCTTCCATAGCTTAACACACATTGCTTTCATATTTTGGCCATCAGGAATAATGCTATGGACATGAGTATACAAATACAAGTTTAATTCTTTGGCTTTCTATATTTTAAGTACATACTCTGAAATGGAACTTCTGAGGTACACTGCATATGATTTCTTTTAGAATGTGACACTGAGATAGTTGGCTAGTTTTCTAGCATCAAGCATGATCTCTTCTTCAGAAGATGGATATATATACATATACATATCATATCGATCCCAGTTCCCTCTCCCTCTCTTCCTCCCTCTTTCCCTCTTTCCCTCTCTTCCCCCCTCACATGTATCCTGACCACCCTCCCCTCCCACCCACCCCCCACTCCACATGTAGGTTGGTGCAATTCCGGAGGGGTCAACTAAATCTGTCAAGTCATTTGAAGTAGGGACTAGGACTTCTGTCTCTAGGTTAAGGGAGTATCCCTCCATGAGGGATGTGCCTGCAAGGTCCTTTTGTGCACAAGGAGTACATCCTGGTTCCACTGTCTGAGGTTCCTTAGCCTGCTCAGGCCTTCTAGCTGAGACCCATGTTCAGGGAGTCTGCGTCAGTCCAATTAGAAAACTCCTACTTACCTCCTAAAAACTAATTTCAATAAAGAATGCTGAAAGCAAAAGAAATACTCATTATACAGATTGAGCAGTTTATATATAGGAATATATATGTATTTACAGATAAATATATATATATATATATAACAACAATTATTGAAAAAGTGGTCATGAATCTTCAAGAGAGCAAGGAAAGCTTTATGGGAGATTTTTGAGTGAGGAAAAAAGCTTAAAATGATGTAATTATGAAAGATGAAAGAAATATTAAACAGAGAAAAACAATATGGTAGATATTTCAACTACTAAAATCATCTTTTGATTTGCATTTCAGATTTTATTGAATTATCCATAGCTAATTCTTAAGTGTTTAATAATATTTTAATACTATTTTAAAATTTCATTGTATGATTTTCTTTTCATGTAAAAACTCAACTGTTCACATAGAATAAATAAATTTTATTAAAATAAAAATCCATCTGTTTTCTGTCTATTAATTTTGTACTTTGATACTTTGCTGTGTTTATTTATTTCAGTCAATATTATGTAGATTATTAGGAACTTTTTACATGTAAGATCACATCTTCAGGGAACAGAGTTAACTTTACTTCTCCAATTTGAATGTATCTTTCCCTTCTCTGATTACTCTGACTGGAACTTATAACAAATATATGTGATAAAAATGGACATCTCGCTTGACTTTTTATGTGTGTGTGTTTTCAAGAGATGGTTTCTCTGTTTAGCTTTGAAGCCTGTCCTGGAACTCACTCTGTTGATCTGGCTGGCCTCGAACTCATAGAGATCAGCCTTCCTCACCTCTGGAGTGTTGGGTTTAAAGGTTTAAAGGCATACACCACCACTGCCTAGCTTACAAGATTTATTTATTTATTTTTGCTTCATTTATTTCTTAAAGGATTTTTTTTTTTTTAATAGCAAGCATTCATCATTGAGAATGAGAATGAGTGTGCTGCAGAAATATCCAGGATGGGTTTTTGTTACAAGAGGTTACATTCTTGTACATTCTTTTTGTTGCTAGGTGTTGAACATTTTTATCATAAAGGAGTATTGATTTCTCAAATGCTTTCCCCGTGTCAGTTGAAATTATTATTTCCCCTTATTCTGTTCATCCGCTGTACTGCATTTGACCAATTTAAATATGCTGTACCATTCTTACCTTATAAGAGTATATGCCAATTGGTTATGCTATACAGTCATTTTAATATGCTGTAAATGCTTGTTTTTAGTTGAGGATTGTTGCACTAATATTCATAAAAGATGTCACCTTGCTATTTCCTTTTTATACTGTTATTTTGGTATCAAGTTCATGCTGAATTTCTAGTCTATAATTAGGGAGAATCCTTTCTTCTTTACTTTTGAAAAAATATGAAATAGATTTGTTCTTAGCTTTTCATTAAACACTTGGTTGAATTACCCTGGGTTGCCACCATGTCCATGACTTTCCATGCAGGAAAAGGAATAGGTAAATTTCCCTCCCAGTCATGGGCATAGTCTGCATTTCTAATTCATTACTCACTCTTGATATCTTTTGTGTCTCAATTAATTTGTCCATTTTGTCTAGGATATCACAATTGTTAGATGGGCATGTTATCCAAATCCTTGGGAGGTTAAAGCATGAATATTTGAGGCCTGTGTGTGCTAGATAGAAAAATACCGTGTAAAAAACAATCCCATACAAAGCAATGTATTAGAATATAGTTGTTCATATTGTTTTGCACCACTGATAGTTTATGCTTCAACTTTTACTTTTAGACTTCATAATTTTTAATTTTCCTTCCTTCTTTCCTTCTTTCCTTCCTTCATTTCTTCCTCCTACCCTTATCCATTCTCCTTCTCCATCTCTCCCACCTACCTGTATGAGTGTGCATGTGTGTATGTGGGCATGCTGGACTTTGTGTGGGGTGTGTGGGTGTGGAAGACAGAGATCCACACTGGGTGCTTTCTTCCCTCATTATCCACCTTACTTTTTGAACTAGGATCTCTTGATGAACCTGGAGTAGACTGGCCTACAAATCCTTGATATCAAATCAACCCATCTCTGGCCACCATATTGAGATTTCAGGTTCTCCTGACTTTTATTTTTAAGTGCTGAAATACATAAAGCTTTCACAGCAAACACTGCACATTGAACCATCATCTCCCCAGTTCCAATCTTTCTTTGTCTTTTTCTATTAAACAGTTTGTTAATCTTACTGACCTTCTTAACGAATAAATTATTGGTTTCACGTTTTATTGCTTATGTGATTTATCTGTGATCTATTCTTCTATATTCTCTTTTGGCTTTTGTTTCAGTTTATTCCCTTTAATGTAGGTTATTTATTTGAGATCATTAAACATTTTTTTCTCTGTTCCTTTCTTCTAGCGTCTCCCATGTACCTGTCCTTGAACCTCTCCCATGTACCCTCTGATTCACAAGTTGATATATTCTTTTTTTCTGATTATTATTTTACATATGCACAGAAGATTTGTGGGTGTGTGCACAAATATATAAAAGTACAAACTACTAAGTTCATTTGTCATATTTATTTATTTATTTATTTTGTGTGTGTGTGTGTGTTTGTGTTTGTGTGTGTGTGTGTGTGTGTGTGTGTGTGTGTGTGTGTATTGGTTGACTGTTCTACATTGGACAGCCAGTAAGTTGTTCATCCTTATGAAAGGCATTATTTGCCTGTAGTAGGTTTCTCATCAACCTTAAGCCTTTTTGTGTAGCATTTCATCCCTTGGAGTCATGCCATCCCTTATGATCTGGTTCTAACTGACCAGATCTCATGTTATATGTGCGGCATGTAGACTCACTTTCCAGTCCTTTCAACCTCTCTCCCTCCACAGTGCCTTCTCTGTTGTACATTTCACATTTTCCAATTACAAAACTGCTCTTAAGACAGAACAAAAATCTATTCTTTTAGAAAAATTTTGAAGTATTTTAAGCTAAGTTTAGTGTTTTAATAGTATTCTATGCTCACTTCTTGTGTACATAGTAGGCTACATTATAAGTGTTCCTCAAGTGCCTACGTTCCTTAGAGTTTAAATAATTCCTCATGCCAGTAATGACATTATTATAAAATTGGGAAGCATCTATGTTCTAAATTCAAGTATACCTTTTTCATTTTAATTTTTATGATATATTTTTTATTCATTGATAAGTTCATACAGATATATAATGTACATTGATTTTATTTCCCCTATTTCCTCCAGACACCTCCCAACATCCTACCTCACCAGTTGAATCTCACTGAGTTCAATTAGTGCTCTCTGCTACAATGTTTGCTGATCTTGTTTTGATCTTGTGTAGGCCTTGTGCAGGTGACCACACCTGCTGCCAGCTTATCAGCCCAACAGATATGTCATGTTGGCATTATATCCTCCCTGACCACTACTAGGGCCCATGACATCTTGGGCCATGACATTAGATCAGGATTGCAATAAAATGATTGAATTTCATCCTATGGACCAGGCTTCAAATCAATCATAAAGTAGCTGGTTACTCTCCTTACCATCATACAACTTTTGGTTTTGGTACCAGTGGGCACATCTTTTCTGACAGACCACTATTGTAGCATTTGTGGTTCACTACTGCACAATATCACAAGTTAACTTTCTTCCCCTCAGGCCTGGATAGTACCTCCCTGTGTTATGAAAGCTAAGAGGAAGAAAGATTTTAGGTCAGCAACAACTTGATTTTTCTGTTCCATTCCCAAAATGCATTGTGTCTTCACCAAATAGGGTTTTACTGTCTACTTATGATAAGCATCTAGGAGCAATGTCAGTGTCCAGTGTTGTTTAGGGAGACTGTGTGCCTCCCTGACCAATAACCCTTGGAGAACCCCTTACCTGACACTGACAATTTCATTTGATATACCGTGTCTTCTTGGGACATCAGTGTTCACAGCCCCCCTATTATTATTCCATCAATTAGCTTTAGTGATAATTAAAACCTCTCCAATAAGTGCAGTATAATGTATTTCCATAATGGTTTACAGGCATCATTAGTTTTGGTCAACAAGTCCCTAATTTTTACTTTCCCCTGTCTCTTTCCTAACCTCTGTCAGAAATGTTAACCCTCAGTATTCTACCCTCTTTTTTCACAGCATGTACTATCTCTTCCATGTCTTAAAGATGTTTCCCCTGCCCTTCTTATGAGCCATTTCTACATTGTCAGCAACTATGGACAAATTAAACATACAAATCAAAAACTCCACTTATGAGGGAGAATATGAAGAATTTGTGTCTCTCTGATTCTATGTTACTTTTCCTAGTGTGATAGTATTGGCTCCATTAACTTTCCTGCAAATTTCACTTTTCTTTACAGACAAATAAAATGCCACTGTGTGTATGCATTGCCCTTCCATTTTCCATTCATTAGTTGATTAACAGTCATGAAGATTCAATTTCATAGCTATTTTAAGTAGATCAGCAATGACAATGGGTTGGGCAAGTTTCCTTGTAGAAGGACATAGAGTCATTGCCTATATGACCATGAAGGGAATGCTGGGTCATATAGTAGTTGTAGTCTTAGCTTTCTAATGGTAGATGAGCATTCACTTTTCTCTACAATCATGTCAACATTTATTGTTGTTTGCTTCTTTGATAGCCAAACTCACAGGCCTGAGATGGGAACCCAGTATTCAATTATATGGACCAAGTTTAGATCAGACTGTTCATTTTCTTTATATTTATTTTATTGTGTTCTTTGTGTCTTTTGGTTAGTATTCCAACATTTGGCATGAAGCTGGTAGAATTTTTCCTTCTTGTATGTGTTCCCTTCATTCAATTAATAGTTTCCTGTACAAAGGTTTTTAATTTTTGTAAAATGTAATTTGCTATTTATGGGCTTTATTTTCTGGGTATTCAAAGCCTATCCAGAAAGTCCTTACCCCTTACCTATATCTTAAATTACAATCTCTACTCTTTCCTCTGGCAGTCTCAGAGACTTATATCTTTGACTCACTCAGAGTTGAATTTTTGTGTGGTGTGAGAGAAAAGATTTTAGTTTCTTTCTGTAGGTACCTAGCTTTTCCAGAACTATTTGTTGATAATGGTATCTTTTCTGTAATTTTTACATTTGGCATCTTTGTCAAAATCCAGGTGGTTTTAGTTGTGTGGACTTATATCTGGGATTTCAATTCAATTGAGCTATATGTCTGTTTTTGTGCCAATGGCATCCATTGTTTTTATATAGTATTACATGAACTTAGATATGTTGTCACAGTGGTTCACTTTTTGATCAAAATTTATTTGACTAGCTGTACTTCTATGTGAGTTTTAATTTTTAAAACTTTCTGTGAAGAATGTCACTGAGACTTTTATTAGGGATATATTAAATCCTTTAATGGCTTTTGGTAAGATAACTATTTCACACTGATTCTTCCAATCCATGAATGTGGGAGGTACTTTTCTCTCCCTGTGTCTCCTCAGTTCCTTTCTACAGTGTTTTAAAATTTATACATAGTGGTTTTTTCTTTCTTTTACAACGTTGGTTACATTTAACAACACCAGAGAAATTAGGAAACAAGGAGGACCCTAAGAGAGACATACAAGATCTCCCACAGAAGGGGAAAGGGACAAGATTACCTGAGCAAATTGGGAGCAGGGCCAGGGGAGGGGAGAAGAGGGAGCAGAAAGATTGAGTTGGGGGGGAAACAGAGGAAGGCAAGAAAGAGATACCATAATAAAAGGAGCCATTAAAATTTAAAGAGAAATCTGGCACTAGAGAAATGTTCAGTTCTGAGACCTACAAGGATGACCCCAACTAACAATCTAAGCAATAGTAAGAGCCTACCTTTTCTTCCTTATCATATATATATATATCTTATTTTACATATTGATCCTAGTTCCCTCTCCCTCCCTCCCATGCCCCCCAACCCAATATTTATTATGTATACATTATTCTTTATATATGCTTACATGCCAGAAGAGGGCAGCAGAACTCATTACAGATGGTGTGAGCCACCACGTGGTTGCTGGGAATTGAACTCAGAACCTCTAGAAGAGCAGCAGTGTTCTTTACCTCTGAGCCATCTCTCCAGCTCCAGAGAGGTTACTTTAAATGCCTTATATGCCATCCTAGAGTCTTCATTCAGTAGTCAATAGAAGCAGAAACAGACACCCACAGCTAAACACTGAATTGAACTCCTGGAATCCAGTTTCAGAGAGGGAGGAGAGTTGACCAAAGAGCAGGCTGGAGAAATCCTTGAAACAGCTGACCTGAATAAGCGGGGAGCTCATGGATTCCAGACTGATTGTTGGGAAACCAGCATAGGCTCGATCCAGAACCCCTGAATGTGGGTTTCAGTTAGGAGGCCTGGGCAATCTATGGGACCTCTGGAGTTGAAACCAGGATGTATCCCTGGTGCACCAAAGGACTTTGGGAGCACATTCCCCATGGAGGGATACTCCCTTAGCCTAGAGGGAAGATCTAGGCCCTACCACAAATAACTTTGACAGATTTTGATGATCCCTTGTGGATGGGATAGAGGGTGTGGTGGGGTTTTGGAAGGATGGGAGGAAAAGGGAACTGGGATTGATATGTAAAATAAGAAAAATATTAAATAATAAAACATTAAAAAGGTTTTCTTTTTAATACTTACTTATTAACTTTATATCCTGGGTACAGTTTCCCATCTCATCTCTCCTCTCAGTCCCTCCTCCACATCTCCTCTGAACCTCAGGATGAACAAAATTTTATTTAATCAAGCACTTGGTTTCAACCTTGTCATCTTTGCTCAGAATTCTTTTTGACCATATATATATATATATATATATATATATATATATATATATATATCTTCTGAGTTTCCTGTCTCATGAAGAACCAACTGTGTTTCTTTATTGTGTGAAGGAGAAAGTTTGAAAGCCTCTTGGGCTATTGTTTCTGAGTTAATCTTTGAATTGTCCAATGATTAGGAAATTATGGTACATATTAGAATTGCTGAGTGTTTAGGATTATTGGAATTATGGGCCTATTATTTTTCTCACTTAAAATTACTATGGGTTGAAACATTAAGAGAGTATGGATCACATATCAGTATCAACTTTTAGGTTTGAAACTTTTAGGAGCAGTGCTTATAAAACTGGGTCTGTTATATAATCAGTGACCTACAAAAGGATGGGACTGATGAAGAAAATATTCATTCTGTACTGAACATTGGGAAAAAATAAGTTTGGACACAAGAAAGAACACTTTCATATACAAAATTAAGTATTTATTTCCTTGTATGACAAACTCAATCCTCCTTGTCTCTAGAGTTTTCCATTAGAACTAACAAAAGGACAAAGTTACATGAAAGATATAAGATTCTATTTTTTAAGCCTATATTTGTGTATGCAGAGTGGTCATGCTTTTATTATTTGCATTATATTCTAAGAGGTCCACATCACAGACTTAACATTAGGGCTTGTAACATTTTAGTGTGAGCAATGGAAAATTTACATTGATTTTTATAAACATATTTATATTCATTGAGATTTTTGTAGTATAACAAGCTCAAAATGCTAACGTCTGTATAATTGCTTTGTTAGGTTTTTTATTTCTGTTCACCACATACTTCTCTTACCCTCCAATGAGTCCCACCTAAAACTTTGCTACATTGAGGAGTATCCTTGTTTTCAGGATACAATAGAATACTTACCACAAGTTTATGTAAATATCTGGTTCTGTTTTTTATTTGGCATGTTATTTTTGAATGAAAATCATAAAATAGAAATTACATGTAGTGAGAACCCATGTGTTATTTTCATACTCCTGGATGTGTTTTAGTTAAACATTGCATGAAAAATATAAAATTTAGTGGATGAAAATGCCAGCAATATATTATTTCTTATAATTCTTTGTAGAGTTTGCTGACATTGCTGAGCTTCTGCCGAAGGCTTAGGAGTGCAGGAACTTTCAGACTTTACTCAGGAGCACAGAGTTAGCATGGACTAAGAGATGGCTCTGCCGTTGCATTCTTGACATGCTTCTTTGGAGCTCTATCACTGGCACTCAAGATAGTAAAAGCAAATGTTCTTAGTTCTGTTAAAGACTAAACTGAAATCTGGCATCATGTCAGACAAGCCACAATGTTTGCTTAAGTTCCTAGGGAGAAAAAATAGGCATCGTTCTCTGAACGATGTACATACAGGACAGGCAGAAATTACTGGAAGCCATAGTCAATGACAAGAACCACACTCTAGTTTAAGCCAGAGACTCACCTAGAACACCTGTACAGTGTCTCATGGTCCCTTAATCCCAGAGTGAGTCAGGAAAGAAGATAATAGGCCTGAATGAGTATGAACCTTCCATATGCAACATTTAAAAAAAATGCTCAGGATGAGAAGTGGGGCCCAACGTGTTCAGAAGTGACCCCACAAATTCTGCTTTCACTGAATGTCCTTTTGGTGCTATAGAAAAACATAAGTTGCAAATAATTTATGAGGCTTTGCTAAATAATAACCTAGTTTTCCTTTCAAAGTTATTTTCTACCTTCAACTACTGGTCTTCACTTTATTTAAAAAAGGTCTGAAGGAGATAGAAAAGAGAATGTGCTAATCTGTTTAGGTAAGGAAGGAAGGACATGTACCTTCCTTCTTCCCTTGTGTTCCCCCCCATTCCTCAGGCCATGAAAAATGTGAGTTGCCTAAGTATATTATTTATCTTTGCTGGACCTCTGTTTATTACACATCAAACCATTTTTTTTAACTTGACTTTTACAAACTGTCAGAAATGGGTCTTATTTTTTGGTTTACACCTTAACATTTTTGTCAATCAACTGAATGTTTCTGTCCAAAGTCTTCATCTGGTTATGTTTGGCCTTAATACAGAAGCGTGGGGGCTGGCTGGCTGAGTGTTTCATTGCTCCTGCAATAGCTTCAACATTATATAAACTTGGATGTGGTGTGTGCACTCAGGCATCATAAAGAACTGTCAAATTTTGTTTTTGAAAAATGAACTCAACCTGTTAGGAATTCAGGTCTAGATAATGCTGTTTGGCACTGCACTTCCATGAATAATTCAGCTAATTTGCAACACAGTTATTTGTACATTATGGGTGCACATGCTTTGAAAGTATTTCTGTAACTCTGCCATATTGCCTATTAAATGCATTCTGAAAATGGAAATCCATGCGGGAATGGAAGTCCACACTTAGAGAAGATGTGAATAAAGGCTATGGGACCTTATGAACTGTCCTTGTCACTGTTATAGAATATTTTTACATAACTGTAGCTGGAAAACGAGCTCTTCCTTTTGAAGGTTTTGTGAACAAACTTCTCTTACTTCTACATGTATGTTTGGAAGAGAATAATTTTCACAGTTCTATAACAATATTACATTTTGCACTTCCACCTTTATTATATGTTATCGACTAATGTTTTAAAATGTTGTGGTGAGTTTCACTACTGTAATTTAATTATTTATACTGATTTTAAAAATTCTGTGTTTTGCTCACAGGAGTTAGCAAACATGATTTGGGCACAGTGAAAAAGCAGTAGTGAGGAGTACGGAGAAGAGGGAACTGGGCAGCTCATTCCTGGAGGACAATTGTCCTATTGATTGGCTTCTGTTTCTCTGCCTTATAGACCCTGGCAAGATAAGGTGTGTAAATGGGGAACTGAGTCTCGAGGAAAGAGCCACTAAGACTGGAACAAAGCAAGGAAAATTGTTCTTGGGCAGTAGAGACCACATATTCATAAAAGTTCATTCTTCCATGTTGTGGCTTTATTCTGTAAAAGAACAGACATATCCTATATCAGGCAAGTTGATGTACTTTTGTTTTGCAACTTATACATTCCACACAGTGCCTAATTATTTTGTGAAAGAATACCATTTAATATTCACACCACAAATAGCTATAAGAAACAGTAAATATTCCCAGTGATGACTGTCTTCAACTTACATTCTGTCCTTACCATCTTCCAGTACAGTTTTGAAACTGAATGCCAAACTCATTTTTAAGGGTTATTAGTAGTTTTGGAATTTGTTTTAAGTATACTGCTAATTATTTTTTTTAGTATTAATATTTTTCTGTGCTAAAGTTCAAATTCCAGAGCTTTGAATATAGTAGGCAAGTGTTTTACCACTAAACTACACCACAACTCTAATTTTATCTTTTACTTATTTTTTGTGTATGTGTGTTTGTGCATATTCATATTTTCATATGAGTGCATGTATGTGTCTGATAGTTGTAGAGGCTATATATCAACTTTGGATGTTGTTCCTCAGGAGCTATGCACTTGGTTTTGGAGATATGGTCTCTTACTTGTGTAAGGTCAACCATTAGATTGGGTTAGTTTCCAATGAAGTCCCAAGGGCCAGCCTTTCTATGCTTCCCAGTAATGAGATTCCATTCCTATACCGCCACTTTTAGTATTACATCATCTTGTACTCACAGCAAAACCTTTACTGAGTTATCTCTCCAATTCTTATTTATTAAAAAAATATATTGTGTGTACTTTGTTTCTGTTTGTTTTGCTAACTTGGCACAAGCTAGATTTATCTGGGAGGTGGAAACATATTGAGTGGTTGCCTCCATTAGATTATGGGTAAGCAAGTATGTGGGGGCATATTCTTTATTAATGGTAGATGTGGAAGACTGCAGCTCACTTTGGGCAGTGCTACTGTGTAGTAGTTGCTATGGGGTGTTATAAGAAAGCAAACTGAGCAAGCCAAGAGGAAAAAAAAACCCAAAAAACGGAAACAACATCCCTCCATGTTTCCTGCCTCTTCTGCTTGTGTTGTTGCTCTGACTTCCTTCATTTGATGAGCCATGACATGAAACCCAAGTTGACTTTGATGAGTATTTTGCCAAAGTAACAGAAGGAAAACTTGAATATTGTATATATTTAATGTATATGGTACTAGATTACACAAAAATATTTAATGTCAATATATATTATTCATTAAGCATATATCCAACCCCAAAGCCTACTTCTAAGTTTATTTGATTCACAAGAGAATGTATTTCACTCTCCATATATCTAATACAGTTTAAGATAATTATCCTCAAAAAAGATAATTATCCACAAGTTAATTTACTATCGCTATCAAAATACCTTATAAGTCTGTATATAAATTACTTTTTGAGAAATAAAATATTTTATTTAAGTAAAAATATTACTGTTACATTCAATTTCTTTAGAAAAAATTAATGTATGATAAACATACATTTAAAAAAAGAAAAAATTCTGTTCTCAGCATC
Organism: Phodopus roborovskii; assembly: GCF_943737965.1. Taxonomy (NCBI): domain Eukaryota; kingdom Metazoa; phylum Chordata; class Mammalia; order Rodentia; family Cricetidae; genus Phodopus; species Phodopus roborovskii. The sequence continues at coordinate 6,534,242 of NW_026126547.1, forward strand.
CATTATTAGCATCATTCTCAATCCTCTTTCCATTTTTGGTCAGTTTCTCATCACTCTGGTTTGTATAATTAATTGCTGCTACAATTATCTTTCTTGTTCTAAACATCATAAAAAGTATCATCTTTTGAGAAAGCCACCAAAGGAAAGTCTTTAGCACTCCATCCAATACAAGGATATGTGAAAAACAAATGTAAGAGAAGAACTCAATTCAGGTCAGTACTTTTAGGATCATGGAAGCACTTATACTGCAGTATTTGGAATTTTGATTCCAGAGATTATGAGTGGGTATATCTCAGTCATTTTGAATGATGTAACTAACATGTTTTTCTAATAGTGAATCACTGAGCTGAGCTGAATTTTCTTCATCTGGAAAGTGAGCTTTCACAAGGAAGGAACAACTTGCAAATGGACCCAGAATTAACCTCACATCAAAATAAAAATTCAAGCAGGTGCTGAATTGCTATTATTAATTTTCCAGTTCCTCCCAAGAGAGGGCGAGTGTCTATATAACTGTAAATTCTGGGGTAGATGAGGAGGGCTAGGAAACTCCAAAAACTTCTCTGTAGGAAGAACACGTGGAGTTCAAAATCTTCTGCTGAGTCTTCAGTCATGTGGCACATGTGGCACCTGTGGCAAAGGAAAGCAGCCCTGTGGCGAGGCCTGCTCACAGGTGCACTGGCTCCAGGTGGACCTCCATCCCACCCCCCTTCTGATCACCTTTGAGGCAATCTCATGGTAGCCAGAACTTGCAGAGATCTAAAGTTGTTAAAGGTTTCACTCAACAACCAAGTGATGGCCCAGACTGGATTTTGTTGCTTCCTTATGTGGCTCATGCTTTCCTACCTTGTTCGTGTTTTCACACCCTTACTGAGAAGCTTAATCCACTTTCAGCTAACATCCAAAGTATCAGATGCATTTGCATTCAAATTCAAGTTCTAAATATAAGTAAAGATGATTTCTAGATTTTATTCAACCTGGATGGTCTATGTCTCTGTGCTAGTCCATTAAGTAACTTAGAGGTGACAGTCATGTGGAGAATGTACTGATGGGTAATTTTGATTTTTGTTATTTTTCTATAATGTTAAAGGCCTGCAGACTTTTAAATGATGGTGAATAGTGCATAGCCAAAATTATGATTTTTTGAAATGATGTCATTATTTCACATGAATGCTCTACTTAAAAATAGAAGCAGAGATTAAAAAAAAAAAAAGTAACCTCTAATTTGAAATTGGATGCATTGTGATGCCTGGGCTGTAAAAATCTGATGGCGTATTAATGTCCCCACATATATTATCTCAAATTGTACCTTTCAGTTATAATGGCTGTTCCAATAACATAATAGCCATTTACCTGTAATTATAAGTTTTCAAAGCCTGAAATGATTCCAATTGTTTTTCTCTGTACTTTTCACGTACAATGGTTTTGTGCAGTTACAAGATCCAAACGACGTATTTCAACTTTCTGTTTCCACCTCTTGAATCATGTTGCAATTTAAATTAGTTTTTGGTGCATGAAGAGCCGTAGAAGATTACCAAGGGCACTAACCAGCCTAAGGACTCTCATGCTTGCTGACTTTTGTTAGCCACCAGTTTCATGATGAATGATTAAAACAAATACCCTCTCTTTACGCTACTCTATTTTACCACAAAATGCACCACGGCTACCCCTCCATTCTCCTGTAAGCAGACTTTCTGGAAGGAGCTATATTTACAGACAAGGCAAAGGGCCCAGCTAACAGCTTGTCCACAAGGCTCAGAGAGGCTGGTCTTAAGAGAGGATTGAGTCTTCACCAGTCTTATGTACTCACCCATTTCATCATTACCCATTTATACATACCCAAATCTCCAACAGAAAGGAGAGGTTATCACACAGAATACTGGAGGTGGTGGTGAGAAGGGAGCTCTGTTTAGGTTTTAAATATGCATCTTTTGAGGTGTTGGAGCTCAAATAACTTGTGGAATATTCAAGCAGTATCCAGTAAATGGATATGGATCATATTGAAGAACAAAATCAATAAGGGCAAGACTTCTCAGGTGCAATTGAGAGGACTGAAAAAAATTAATTTGTGATAGTAGTTCAAGACAATAAGCCTTGCTTCCCTATTTGTCTGTCATTTTAACATGTTCATGGTATGTAGACACACATGCATAGGAACAGATATACATATGTGCCAACATGCATGCATACATGTTCTGAGTATTGTACATGATGAAGTTCAAATCAGACCTAATACAGGGTCTCATCCTTTCTAATTACCAAGATTCAAGGCTTAGGGAGCAAAGGAACACTGCATAAATGTATATTACTGACATAAACAAGGACCCCAGTGCCTTAGATTTATGACTCTGATAAGCATTCTGTGATTGAGGGTCAGAGGAATGACAACAAAGCCTACCTCTAACCCAAGTATGTGTGTTTATGAATAAGTGACCAGTGTATATAGACTGTTAACAAAAGGCATCTCCCACCTCTGGATGTTTACAGTTCAAGGCTGCTCACCTCAGAGACCTCCTACTGAGAGACTAGCCACCCTTTTTCTATGTGTTGGACATGTTAAACACAGTGGTTTCCTGGTAGGTGCCCTCTTTCAGAGCGAGCATAGTTCACCTAATCCCAGGTTTAACACATGTGAACTGTCAATGTTTTCAGTGTCTGTCATTCCTTTACTCATGCATTGTCCAACTCTAGTTTCAAGGACAAATAGCTTCAAGGGGTAAAGTAATTTTTTTGCACAGGCAAGATGGAACTTGGACAAGAGGCTTTATTGGAAGAAGCTGATGTCCGTTGTGGGATAGGTAGTAGAATGAGGTTGATGATGATTTAGATTTGAGATTCTCAACTCTTAGGGAGAAGCTGCAATGCTGGCCAGGTTGATTATAATGGTGTCTACAGGGATACTGTTAAGAATCTTGTTTTGCTGGTCTCCATAGTGTCCACAACTTGTGTTTCAAACCAATGTTAGATGATGAAGACATTACTTGCACAGAAGTCACACTGGAAACTATTTCCAACTTCCCAGTTGATTTAGCTGCAGAACCAGAAGCAAGAGGACTTAGGAGGGTCTTGGGAGGGTCAGCTATGACCCTTAGAAAAATGATGAGTTCCACAGGTCTCCTTTGGAAATTGTGGACACCAGGACTTCCTAGGCCTGAAAGAAGGCATAATTATGCCATCAGGTGAATTGAGACAAAACTACAGATCTGGATCCTGGATAGCTAACTTGGACTTTCAGCATCTTTAGGGTATGTCCTCCTCAGTGCTGCTATATCAGGGCCTGAACAAGTATGTGTGAGTGGTAAAGGACCTTACTGCTCTTCAGAGGCTGCATAGAATGGAGTCAAACTGAGAGCGCCAATACCTGGAGCCCAGGCTTATAACCTATCTGGGTATTTTATACCATTCAACATGCCATATGATGAGCCACTGTAAGAAAATAAGCACACACATGCAGAACTCAGCAGCTATTCTGAGTCAGCTTCTCCCTGAGACACAGACAGGAAGGAAGAGGGCTATGTTCCCACAATATTGTGTCCACATGACTAAGCAGATACCTTCTTCTTCTCTGCACAAGAGCCAGATGAAGACCCCATAGAAGAAGAAACCATAAAAAGTCAGGGATGAAAAGAGGGCTTGGCATAATACTATGAAGATGAGGGCATTTTTTTTTTCAGGAAGAGCCACAGTATTAAGACAATAAATAACATTTTTAGAGCTTCTAAACTATTGTCTACTATTGATTTGGTTGGGCAACATATAAAAGGAATAGGTGTGATACTAGGAGACATTTGGTTAATTTAATGTGGTCAAAAATCGAAGAAATTAAAATTTTGGAAACTTGATCACTGACTTTTGTTAATTTTTTAATAGACTATGTTTGGAATCTGTACTGAGACCTGGAAACATGTGATATTGAGCAAAGACATCTCTCTGCCTCTTGTGCATTTAGCAAGAGAATGTAGATTGGTTCTGGCTTTACTGAGAGCAGTGAGGGGATTTATCAAAACCTAGAAATGAATCTATCATATAAACTAGTATTCCTACTAGTGAGAATATATTCAAAGGAATGAAAACTGGATGTTGAAGAGACTTCTGAGCCCCCACATTCTTCACAGTTCTACGCATAATATTCCAGGAATGGAATCAAACAGTGTACATCAACTAATAAATGGATAAAAGAAATGTATACACACACACACAATGAGAATTTTAAGCAACAACAAAAAATTTTATTCTTTCATTAGCAACAACCTGGATCAGCTGATGAGCTGAGTAGATATTGTATTAGTTAAAATATGACAGTTAATATGCATGTTTCATGAGAGCTAAAGAAATTGACTATATAGATTGGGAGACTAGAGTGGTAGTTAACAGAGTTGTGGAAGGTTGAGAAAGTGAGAGCATGCAATCTATTCGATAGGTGCAGTAGCTCATTTGGTTAGAAGAAACAACTTTAATTCCTGATAGCCCATGATAACTATAATTAACTGCTATTACTTATGTATCTCTAAATGGCCCAATAGAAGCAATTATGCTTGTCCCCAACTCAGAGACAATAAATGTTTGAAAGGACAGGTATGGTAGCTACCTGTATTCAGCCATTACATATGTAAATATAGGTGTTTCAATAGACATGCACAATTATTATAGGTAAATTGAGGGTTCCATCTCTAGAAAAAAATTTGCATAAGTCTACTTTTATAATAAAATTGACAGTTTCATTCATGAGCTCTAACTTAGCTTTGCCTCATCTCAGCAGAGGGAAAACATTTTTGGGGTGATGCCACATGGCCTAGACAATTTGTTTGTGAAGATCATGCCAGAAAACAAGAGCTGGGATAATTTTGCAAACAGAATGATTAATTTTCTTTCTGTCTTGCATGAACCTAAGTCGGATATCAATGTAGCAAATGCTAGGGAAGAGCATTGCTGCCAGAACTGTGTCAACCACAGCATCTGGAAGAAGGAAGACTGTCCATACTGTTCACCATCAGTCCAAAGGCATTCCTACTACCTCTGCTCTTTTGGAAGACTTTCTTTCATGGCTTATCAGGGATGGACACTTGGTAAGGAAGCAAAAAAAAAAAAAAAAACAAACAAACAAAACAAAAAAACAAAAAACAAAAAACAAAAATACTTAGCTTTGCCTTGGAGAAAAAATACTGGTGTTGTAAGCTTCCAAAAGTAGGAGTTAGTCTATCTTACACAGTTTATTAAGGGTATCTCAGGTTAGGTAATCCTAAAGAAATCTCTCTCAGACAACCTAAGGAAAAGGAAGCAGGAGTCTATGCTGCTGTGGCCTTTGAGAATTGAGCTGGAGGTCATGCAGAGAGCTTTCATAAGAAGATGGCAAGTTTTAATACATGTCCATCCTATTTTCTTGCCTTGGTAAGCAGGGTTCTGTCTTAGTGCCTTTCTATCCATAAATATGTGCCTTCATATGATTGAGCCTGAATGTAGGTCATGTTAGATTCAGATTTAAATTATGTGTAACCTATGCTTAGACATAGGTGCTGCATGGCTGAGCTGGGCACACTTGTTGAGCCTTTATTACAATCCCAACTTTGCCTGTGGTGATATCTTGCTTGTACAAATAAAGCATGTCTGAAGATCTGAGGGTGGAGCTTGCCACTAGCCAACCATAAAGGTCTAGAGAGTTCTGGACAGACAGGAAGTAAGATGGCTTGTGGTAATATAATATGTATGACTTATTAAAGCTCACCCAAGGATTCAGAAAGCAAATTCAGCCCCAAGCCATACAAACCAGACACATACTTTTAATCCCAGCAACCAGAATCTAGGAGGTTGTGGCACACACCTTTAGTCCTAGGGCTCAGTATTAAGAGGTAGACAGAGCTCTCTAAGTTCAAGGCCACCCATAGATACACAAGATTGAATAAAAGAGTAACAGAGCTCATGCCTTTAATCCTAGCACTAGAGAGATATAAAAAACAGGGATGGAGTCTACAGTAGTCAGAATCAAGCATTCATTCTCCAGACACATAGAGGATAGGATGCATTAATTCTCCTACCACATTGAGATTAGAAATGCCCCAGCCCTTCTAAAGGAAAGAGCTCTCTGGTCACTTGGATATTTTGCTTCCCTGATCTTCACCTTGAACCTCAGTCTCTGAGTGTTTAATTAATTCATGCAGCATTTGGCACCCAACATTAAAGTACAAATTCAAAAAAACCACTTTGAGGCTATGGGCCCAGGTCCAACCCTGAGCTACAAGGGGAAGAAACTCCTGCATAAGTCAGTCCCTCCTGCCTGAGACCCTGCCAGACTAGCTAGGTTTTTCTTTTGTTTTCTCTTCAAATCTTTGTTGTTTTGATAATTCTTGGCTTATCTCTAAAAAAATGTTGGTTGATATGAATGCTAAGATGCAGGCCTTATAAAAATTTATGAAAGCAGATTATAGAAATCATCAAACATAAACTGAGGAATTATGTTGAAAAACAAATTGAGCATTGCATTATAAAGTTAAAAATGAACACTCTAAGGTCATGAGAGAACAGCCTTTAATATATCCAGTAACCTTATAGGAAGTGGCAAATGAAGGAGATTCTATAAGAGCTACTTGGAAGCTCTTATAGTAACAATGTTAAATTTAGGGAAATTTAAGGACCCTGTAGTCTCATATGACTTCTATTCAACATTTGTGAAGCAGATGATAAACACGTGGTCTTTTTGTAATAAGGTTACCACTGTAGATTGGATAGATTTGATTAAAGCTGTCCTGGAACCTGAACCACAATTACAATGGACTTCCTGGTTCAGAGATGAGGCTAAGAGTATTGAACAGAAGACTAAAGGTAGAAGTATAGATATCCTCCAAGATCAAATTCTTGGAGAAGATTATGCTTTTAGAAATGCATTTAGAAATGCAATGCCAATATGATGATAATCTTGTGGGTTTAATTCATGTAGCAGTTTTGAATGCTTAGTACAGAATTGGACAAGCAGGAAAGACAACTGAATCATTTACAGAAGTCATGCAGGGCCCAAAGGAAGCATTCATTGATTTCTTACGAAGACTCAGATGCAAGAAAATCATAATTTAAACAATGACTTTTGAAAATGCTAATGCCCAATGAAAAATGATAATTAGGTCTTTAAAGGCAAAATTGGCACCTTTGGAGGATTAAATCAGAGATACAATTAGTATTGGAGTTCATGGCTATGATGATGACATATGGATAGGAGAGGTGATTTCAAGAGTTTTAAAGAAAAAACAAAATGTCAAATGTTTTAATTGTGGCAGATAAAGACACCTGAAAAGGGATTATAAACAGAGTATTTCTAGAAACAATTATTTCTATAAATATAATCCAAACAGAATGGCCCTCTCTTCTGGATTATGCAAAAGTTGTGGCAAAGGTAGGCATTGGGAAAAGAATGTAGGTAAACCGGAGTTTATCAAGGTAATAATTTACCATTGGGAAATACTCTAAGAGGCTTCTTGGAGGCTTCTATGCAAATCCCTATGCCAAACTCTGTTCAGTCCTTTCCTGTCACTTGGAAACCACTTTTCAGAGTTATTAAAGAGTCTAATAACAATTGTAGGAAAACATACTACTCTAGATGATAAAAAATCTATAAAAGAGAGAATGAGAAAGTCAGAGAAAATCATAAAGCAAGTATATTGCCAAACATATAAATGAGCAGAGACCAAAATTAAAAGTATAAATGATGTTATAATCAAAGGTCTGGTAGACACTGGTGCAGATGTAACAATTATATCACTAGAATATTGGCATCCTAGAATCAAGCATCAGGAGGTAAATGCTCAACTCTTAGGAACTTTATCTCAGCTAAAATAGAGAGTAGGATGACTTGAATGCATAATGTCAGAAGGACAGAGATGAATATTAAAATCATATATTGAATTTGTAGGGACTTGATTTATTATAGCAAAACATTCTTCCCAAATTATAAACAAAACATAGATTAACTTATAATTCTGAAAAATGTATAAGAATGTATTATAAAGAGCAATTGCCCACCATTCAGGTAGTACAAGAACAGGACAAAACAGCTGCTAATCTTACAAAGACACCAACAACCCTATCTTTAAAATGGCTGTCTGACAAACCTGTATGGGTTGGACAATGGCATTTAACAACAGAAAATATATAGGGTTTAGAAGAACTGGTACAGGAGTAACTAAATGCTCAGCACATAAAGGAATCAACCAGCCATATAGAGTATCAGCTATATCTAGAAAAAAGTCTAAGTTATCCTCCTGTACATGATTTTGGGTTTGAGTCTCTTAGCTTTCTGCAGTGAACCATGCTCATGACTAACAGTGACTTTGAAGCCTCCAAAAGGAGGATGGGGCCTCATAATGACAATTTCACCAGGATCATGACACCACCATTCAGGTGAACAACTCCTACTAAATTGTCTTAGGACTTAAAACTGCTCAGAACAATTTCAAGGAGGCCAGCTGAGATGATTCAGCCTCACAGACTACTCTAGCCAGGACCTGAAAGAAGCCCTGTACTTTCCCATTATGCAGAGACTGGAAATGATACAGCTTGATAATTAACACAACTTTTCTGTTGAGGATCCCTAAAGATGTGTGACTCCCCCTAGACATCAGGAAGTAAATTTTGAACACAACACTCACATTCTTAAAAGGTGGGGTCAGTAGTTTTTGGTCACTCAATAGGTTATGTATACTTCATTGTACATGGGGACTGGTTACAAGTTGCTATTGACAATAGTCAGGAAAAAAGCTAAACAAAGGAGAATAGATTCAGGGTTCTTGTTATGAACTAAAAAGGCGATATAAATATAATAGGAGAGAAGGGTAGATTATTGAATCTACTCTGAAAAGAAAAAGGGGAGGATACAGATATAAGATAAAAAGAAAGAAAGATTTTTTAAAATCTAATTCTAAAAAGCAACTACTAGATTTAATTTTTTTACATTGGATTAGACTTTTGTATATTGCATACAAATAGTATATAGTGAAACAAATTAGAAATTAATTGTTAAACATAATGTACATATGTTTCTAATATCATTCAAGGTATTGTATATATATAGCTCTTTTAACAATGTAGTTACAATTTCTAGTCCTTGAAAGTTATTATTGTGAACTATATAGGACAATAAGGAAATATGGGTTAGTAATTAACCAACTATTACAAGCAAACTTGTAGTCATGTTAGGTAATAACTTCAAAGTCAAACAGATATATATTTTAGAAAGTAAGGTAATTGTTAAATATTTCAGAGATCTACAGAATATGACATTTAAGATGTTTTAATAACATAGGTTTCCTTTAATGACAAAGAGACATGTTGCCTCCTAGCAGAACCAATCTACTAGAGGGTAGATAATGGACATTGAAGAAACTCCACATGGAGTTTATATTCTTTGTGGAAAAATTAAGCCAGTGGGAACCGTTGCCTCAACTGATGACAGTATGCTATCCAAATTTGACAAGCAGGACAGAAAAGAGAATGATTGCAAAATCTTGCCATGACAAGGCAGGATAGTCCTTCATAAATCCTGCTTCTCAGAAAAGTCTGTCAAATATACTAGGCCTGTAGGCCAAAGATGGATGCCCCAATGTTGCAGAGGAACCTTGGGTAACTGTCTAGGCAGACTGTTTTTTTTTTTTTTTTTTTTTTTTTTTTTTAATCATTTTTCACATCTTTTGGAAGTTGCTTGCTTGTACTTCTTGTTTACTCAGCTAATATTGTTTGCTTTTTGGGTATCTGAGAGAGTTGAAGACTAGAGGGTACAGATATAGATTTCCAGTTTCAGAAAAGGAACTAAAGAAATGTACAGTATATAAGATCCAGAGACATAAAAAGATAATTTGATAATGCAAATTAGAATAGAAAGTAAATTAGATACAAGTCTTTAGACTCACCAAGACAGGATAGGTAATGAAACACTTTCTCTGAATTTGTCAAATGCAAATGGACTAAACATTGTTGATGTACTTATTGACTGTATACGTTGTATATAGTTATTGTACTTATTGCATATAGTTTTTCATATATTAGTTATAACTTTATTTTTACACAAAAATGGATACGTTGTGATATCTTGTTTGTACAAATAAAGTGCATCTGAAGGTCAAAGGGTGGAGCTTGCCACTAGCTAACTATGGGTGTCTGGAGGTCTGTACAGACAGACAGGAAGTGAGATGGCTGGGCAGAGAAAGGAATGTAGGCAGAAGGAAACAGAAATTTGCTCTCTTTTCTGCTGGGAAGCTAGTGAGATAAAGGTGGCTGTGGTGGCTTTCTCCTTCTCTCTGATCTCTCAACATTTCCTCCTGGGTCTGACTGCAGGATTTTATTATTAAGACCTACTAGAACTCATGTAACATTTGCCATGTGATCACTCCAGTCAATTTCCACATTTATTGAAACCTGTGCATGCTCAGTTCTTCTGTATCTCCAGATTTATGGAAGAAAGATATTTCTTTTCATATGAATGTAACATTTTTACGGTAGTGGCAAAATACAGAAGACCCATTGGGGAGTATTACAGGCTCAGTAGCTCAATTGTTGTTTCATTTATTTAAAATCTCATCAGTCTAGCCAGACAGTAGCAAATACCTTTAAGCTCAGCATTTGGAAGGCAGAGGCAGGCAGATCTCTACGAGTTTGAGACCAGTCTGGTTTATAAAAGCCAGTTCCAGGACAGGCTCCAAAGTTACACAGAGGAATCCTGTCTTGAAAAAACAAACAAACAAAAAAAAAATCTCCTTTCTCACCACTCTTTGACAAACACAGTGAGAGGAAGTACAAGGCACCTTGACCAAGACTGTGGTGTCTGGTTATGGGGGAACACTGGAACACCAGGGACATGATGCTCTTATTCTATCATTTGACATACATGAATTTGCTAACTGACCTGCCATCCTATCACCCAGATCCTGTGCTTTTCACACTGGAGGAGATCACATGCTCAGTTAAGATTTTGGGGAGCATCTTTTAGTCATCATCATATTATGTTTGGAGTACAAAAATACTTTCCCAAACAGAATCATATTGTACTATTTCATTTATTAGTTCCTCGAACTTGGACTTCTTTCCTGCCAGTGCCAAATATTCTAGCTTATTCTGCATCAGTTTCCATCATGCTTTTCCAGCATGACATATTACCCATCCTGAGTCTGCTGTGTATCTAGCTTTACCTTAGAAGTGATGGGACAAGTTGCAGTGGTGTTGAGCAGGTGTCAATGAACAGCAAACTACCTCCTGCCTCTATCCAGGTGCTCCTACTGGCAGCTCTCTGAAAAATTCAAACCATTTCTCCTTGTGAACAAGAGCCAATCCACTTAACAAAGACACTATTTCAGTGTGTGTGTGTGTGTGTGTGTGTGTGTGTGTGTGTGTGTGTGAGCTTCAAATATGTACATGTTTAGCCAAGAATTTTAAACATATAGAGCAACTAATCACAACTAAGGTAGTAATTATTTCATCCTCCTTCACAAACTTGTCACCTGAAAATGAGAGGCACGGTGTCCAGAATAAATTGAAAACCTTTGAAGACTGGCATGCAGCTAAACCATGACTAACTGGTGGGCCTCCTGCTAAGTGCCTCTGGAAGCTTGATTTTCCCAGAGACGTCAGGTTTCCCAGAAATTCTGCATCTGTGGGTTTCGTTCTGCCTGGGGCTGGCTTTCATCCTTGCAGTGAATCAATATCGAAAGAGTGATTTCAAAGGGCTCAAGTTATTTGTAGTCTATTTGCGTTCAGAATGTTATTTCGGCTCCTCTCCCACAGAGCAAATCTCACCAGAAGTAACACCATATCTTTTTCATATCTACACAGAAAAAAAAAGAGACCACTTAGCACCCTCAGTAAAAGATAAAAAGATTCAAGGGGTTAGAGAATTTTTTTATACTCCCCCCACCCAAGAATTCAAGAAAAGTAAAGGCAAAGGGCAGAGATGCTTGGAATGACAATTTCAGCACTGCTGATCCTAGTTCATGCTTGTCTTGTCACAGTGGGCACCCATCAAGACTGAGTCATAGCTTCAATATATTTCTCAAAAGCAATGACATTTCTTTTCCTACTATCTAAATGATAAACTTTAGATAAGCAACCTGTAAGCCTATAACACCTGAGGCTAAGCAAAATGGAAGACACAAACTAATTTTGCTGTGTGAACTTACATAGCTCATAAACTGAGCAACTTTTGCATTTTTATTGAGAGGCAAGAGAGCCAATACTGTGGACACAAAATGTGGTGGACAATATTCAAGCACTTTTCATTATCTCGCCTGTGACTGTAGAGTGTAGGTGTCATTAGAAGCATTTTATAAAGAAGTCTTTCAGGCCTCACTGTGATATGGAAGCTTGTCTGAAAGTGAAGAGACTCGGGGGAATATTGCATTCAGAGCCACTTTGGGGGTCACATGGGCCCTTGCTGGTGTAACCTCACCTTTATATCCAGGTGTCCTGCTGATTACATTTACACGGATTAGAAGGTCCTGTAAAGAGTAATCATTTGCGACTGTCATTACTTGTGGATGATACACATTTATTTCTTCATAGTTTTGAAAGTACAGACAGTATACAGAACAAAATTTCCCTACCAACATTTTATGGAAAGTACAATCATATGCCTTCACACTGTGAGTAAAATCATTGCTTGTTAATATGTTCCTACATGCCTATTAGAGAGAATCCTGCTCTATTTGCATTTTTTTCATTTCCTTTTCTTTCTTTTCTTTTTCTTTTCTTTTCTTTTTTTTTTTTGTTTGTTTTTGGAAAAATACAGTCAGTTCTCTAAAAGTTCAGAATTTTAGTAAGAATAAATAAAATCAACATTTCATAAGTATTAAGCAAGCAGTTTTCCATATACTTAGTCAATATTCTGCCTTTTTGTGTTATCTAGGACAATTTATTTTATTATTTTAACTTTAAGAATAACATCTTTAATTAATATTTTTGTAAGGGTAAAATGTTCAAATTAAAAAGTTTGGTGCATCAAAATTCTAAGTTTTTGATTGCATTCCAAGGTAGTCTTCAAAACTGCAGTGCAGATCATGGAAGAACAGATTTGACTGCAGTTTAAAGAACATGTCCTACTAACACAAGGTACACATTTATAGCCTCACATGCAGCATTTATTCAAAAGAATCTGAGAATAATAGCCCAGAACATCAAAAACTTCTTAACAAAAACTTCTTAACAAAAAGAGCCACTTATTTTGAATGATGCAGATGTTGAGGTCCATATATGTTAGGCAATTTGTCTAATGCCATGAGGCTAGACTGATGCTCCTTTGAGGTTAATATTCAATTCAGCCTTTCATTTAAATCTTGGGACTGAGGAGATGACTCAGCGAGTACAAGGAAACATAAGTTCAGTGAGAGACCCTGTCTCAATGGTATAAGGTGAAGAGTGATAGAACAGGACACCATCTGACATCTGTATGTACACATGTGCATAAATCAAACACACACACACACACACACACACACACAATCATAGAGACAGAGTTTAGATTTCTAAGTTGAGAAACAAAGATCTATTCTAGTTTTGTAAGGCCCTAGAACGGGCATTCTCAGATTATATACTTGACTCCATGTTCCAGGCAATTAACAGGGACATGATCCATGCAGAGTAGGGGAACATAAACAAGTGCTGTATACACCATGAGTTTATTCTGAACAGAGTAGTAGCCACATGAATGCCATTTGTACAAAAGATGGTGCATAGTTAAACTGGCTAATGGCCTGCTGATATTAATCTTTTATATTTTTTCAATCCTTTGGATTAGGTTTATTTGGTTGATGCCTTGCTGTCTTATGTAAAACTGAAGATTTTGATATCACATTGTCTTCTCAAATTCTTAGTTCTTGTTTTGAACAGAGAACACGTGACCTAAACTTTAAGTTTTATTTTCCATTTTTCTTTGGTGAACAGCCAGGTCATACCAAGTGAGAGTTGAATAGGGCACTCAGCCTATGTGTAATGCAAATGGAGGCAAACTGGTCCCCATTGGGAACCATTTCCAGCTTTATGTTCCCTCAGCCTGTGGGGGCTCATCTGACCACTATAGCTTGACCAGACAGTCAGACATTTGATCAAAGCCTCTAGTTCTTTTTTCACATGAAACTTGACCTTCACATTGCTTCCCGGCCCTTCCCAGCCAGCTACTTCTACGTGGCTAACATGCTTTACCTGCAGGTTGGTCACTTGTTAATTAAGTTAGCTTTAGCCAGTAGCTTCATTTTTCTCATCTTGGAAACAGTGTGTTGCTATCAAGCACAAAGAGACAGAATGATCATGAACTTATTTCTAGAGCATTGTCTATTACTCAGTAGGTATTTAACAAAGTGTTCTGACTCATAGTCCTTCCTTCTACCTATTCATTTTTTATTTTATTTTTATATAATTTTTTATTTAAAGTAGAAACAAGCTTGTTTTGCATATCAATCCCAGTTCCCGAACACTCTTGTCTTCCCCTGTTTCCCTCACCAATCCCTATCCCATTTCCTTTCTGCTCCCCAGGGAGGGTGAGACCTTCTATGGGGAGTCTTCAAAGTCTGCCACATCATTTGGAGCAGGGCCTAGGCTCTCATACCAAATACAGTTTATGCTGGAGAGGATGTGGAGAGAGGGGTACACGCCTCTACTGCTAGTGGGAGTGCAATCTCATACAGCCACTTTGGATATCAGTATGGTGGCTCTTCAGGAAAATCGGAATCAGTCTTCCTCAAGATCCAATAATTCCACTCTTAGGCATATACCCAAAAGATGTACATTCTAGCTATTCTTAATGAAGTATATATTGAAATATAATAAGTTTCTGCTGTTACTATCTGTTGTCCAATATTTATGTTGAGTTTTCCAGATAATTGAGAAAGTATTATATTGAGAAAGTATTAATTGAGAAATGATTATATTGACTGCTATACATTTTTTTCTTTACCTGGGAAAAAATTCCTATGACTCAAGGATTTCTGAACACACCCTTCTGTGTTGGTAGGAGTACACTGCACTGCTGATTGAACTGGTTTGCTACACTGTCTTATTTAGGATTTCTATTGCTGTTAAGAGAAACCATGACCATGGCATCTCTTGTAAAGAAAACCACTTAACTGAGGCACCAGCATAATTTTCAGATGTTCAGTACATTATCATTATGGGGTGACATGATCAAGTACAGGCAGATATGGTGCTGGAGAAGTAGTCAAGTATCATACATATTGGCTTGCAGCATCAGGAGGTAGTCTCAGGGTCACACTGAGGGAAACTTGAACAAAAGAGACCTCAAAGCCCACCCCCATAAGATCACACCTACTCTAACAAGGCCACAACTTTTAACAGTACTATGATATTTGGGGAGCATGTTCTTTCAAACTACCACATATAGTAACCACACAAGCTATATTTACTGAAGCATGACCAGAAGAGAAAGATGACTGTAGTTGAAAATGTTACTTTATTCCAAGCTACCTTCCTATGTGAAAAATGCACTAGAAGTGTCTGGAGGAGAGGAAGGCAAGCTTACTTCATTGGTGGGGGTGTAGCATTCCAGACCTTGTTTAGTTATATCACCCTCTGGTAAGACTAGGAAGTCAATTTCCACTCCAGTTATTTGTGTCTATGTTAAGTAGGAGCCAGAGAGGAGACTGGAGAGCCCTTCATAGCTATTTAGTTGTGGAATGTAGTCACTCAGCATGGCAGTACCTACAGAGATGTCTCACAATGAGTGCTATGTGAACTCAGAAGGCAGCGGCACAGGGATGGCAGGAATGAAGAATGACCCCAGAACACCTTCCCATTTAGAATAGCCATGCATTTCCAGGACAGACAGGTTACTATGCAGTTGCCCTCATAGATCTGAGAGGACTGACTGTATTCTCAGATTTAGGCTGAAAATGTCATTGTGCTGTTTTGAATGGAAGTTTCAGTGGTCATATGGGTGTGGGTAATTCTGGTTTTATATTGGACAGGAAATGGAAGGAGAGGAGTAATTATGCAGCTGTTTTCTTAAAAGTCATCCTATGTCTGCTTTCTAGGGCATGGCGACACAATTTTAAAGTGAAATCTCCTCAGAGTTTGCAAACTCACACATCCTAGAGTTAAAAGAGTGTCTTATTACACACTGTAAATGAATCTCGTGGTAGTATTACTCGTATCCAGCTCTTATGAATATTTGGAGAATCTGACTATAATTATGAATAAAAAGAATGGTGTCTGAAAGGGGAAGGAAAAATTACTCAAAATGCCTAGCTATTTCTATTAGCATAATAGAATCATATTTCTTATAACCATACATTTTTCAAATAATTCTAACATTGGTTGGTTCATAGTGAGAAAATAATTTTAACAATGGTAGGCTCACAGAAAAATATATCGATGCCACACAATTCAGGATACAAAAGGTATTCTCAGGCCAGGATCTTGCTTAAGTGTCCCAAGGTCACTGCTATCTGAAGTAGAGATATTTCTAGAAGATTTTTCCATACTAGTATTATAAAGGCTCTGGGATTTTACTGGCTTGAGCTTCACAACTATGATGCCAGTATAATTTTGAAGCAATCTGAATTCAATAAACAGCTCATAGTAACACTGTGTACAATCATAAAATGTCAGGGCTCAAGAAAACAGTGTCAGGTGCTGACTTTTAAAGGGATCACTGTCAGTTTTTAATAACAACATTTGCTTAGCCTCCCAGACATGCAAGGCATTGAGTGTCCTTGTTCCTCTTGCTTGAATTAGAATGAAGGTTGCTTAGCTCTCAGCTTTCAAATTTTAATTCTTAGTGGCTCTCAATATGATACAACTCTGTTTTATTGGCTCAGTTCACCACTACACAAAATTAAAAAAAAAAAATTCTATAGGGTCCCTGGCAGCTAAGTTTGATAACAGAAGTTAGGTCTACAAGATTTTTGTTGCTGGTACATGTGAGGGACCAGGTTTTCTCTTTACTCTTGTCCTTTATGCTAGAGCTTGGATGTAGGTGTTCTGAGGACCCAGCTCAAAGTCGGGGTCCAGAGACTGTGCCCATGAGGATTAGACTATCAGTGCTAAAGAGTTTGAGGCCTCAGATGAACTGCTCAAACAATTAAATAGTTATGATCAGGTTTTAACAAAACAAAGGCAAACTTTGGGTCTCATTTTCCCTAAAACTTTAGTTTGTAAATTTCTGTTTTTGCCGAAACAAAAACAGCGGAACAGCAAAACTAAAAATAAATTTGGTTTCTGGAAGACATTAGAATCTTTTCCTTGAGTATTTTTTTTTTTTGTTTTGTTTTTGTTTTGGTTTTTTTTAATAGGAAACTCAATCAGGAGACTGCTGTACAGAGATCAATACTTGAATGGCCAATTTGGAGCAAGGGATTAGGGAAATTCTAGGAAGAAAAACATGAAACCACCCTTTTATTGAGATGGAAAGCATAATGGTGTTATCACCACCTGGCGCAGTGGCTGTGTAACCTACTGAAATTCAGTGTCATAATTACAGACTTTGTAACTTAGAAATAATACCAGTGTGTTGCCATGGTGGTACATGCCTTTAATCCCAGCATTCTAGAGGCAGATGCAGGCAGATGTCTGTGAGTTACAGACAGCCATGAACTCACAGAGATGCAGGGAGACCCTGTCTCAAAAACAACCCCCCCCAAAAAAAAAATTATACCAAAGGGAGAAAGATACATGCAGTTCTCTGGAGCATTGCTGCTTGCATCTTTGTGACATATAGTTGATTCTGCTTTCCACCAACAGAGAGTAAATTTCTAGGCTGTGGTTTGGGGAAATGGTAAAGTCACCACTTAGTCATGGTGTCTTCAGTCTCATGTTGTTGCAGTAATTATCATGATAATTGAGAAGTGGAAAGTGCCTGTGGTGAAGCAACAGTTAGAAAGAAGGGAAGAGATATAAATTGATGTTCACATGTACATAGAAATATATGTTCATATACATAAACATAGTTGAGTATTATCCCACCTTAGAAAATCAGAATTTCCCACATTTGCGGCAGTATGGATTGATCTAGAAAAAAAATATAATGAGTCAAATAATGCAAAAACAGAAGATAAAAATTATGTAACATGTGTTTAAATGCTCTTATAGTTTGGACCTTGAACATCCCCGTGTATCTCTGAATCACACTTTCCTGCCCAGGCTGCAGTGTTACTAGCAGGTGCTGGACCCTAGAGGGTATGGCCCAATGGAAGACAGATTGCTGGGATCTTTTTATTTCACTCCCTGCTGTCATGAGATGGGCCTCTTCTATCATCACAGGTTAAAAGAAAAATAAAAGAGAAGAAGGCCAATAGATCATTGTCCAAAATTTGATTCAAAAGAAACCTTTATTTTTAAAAACTTGATTATTTCATGTATTTGCTACAGTAATGGAAACTTTTCTAACAGATGCAGATTACACACACACACACACACACACACATATATATATATATGTATATATACAAATGTAAATTCATATCCACAAAGAAGAAGATCTAAAATAACCATGAGTGGAGTGTGAGGGGATGTATTTGAAAGGTATAAAGCTTTAGGTACATAGGATGAACAAGTCTAGAGCTCTACTGCACAATAGAGAGACTATAGTTAATTTGTATTGGTGTAAAGAATTCTGTTATGTGGATTCTAGCTGATTTTGTCAAAAAATGTCACTATGTGAAATAATGGATATGTTCATTTAGTTCTCTAGTCAGCTGTTTTACTATTGGATGATTCTATAGCATCATATTGTAAAGAGGTGAAGGCAATACATTCTATTTAATGAAATCTTTCTGGCTTTGCAACACACAGACATTGTCCAGACCAGGATTCCAGTCAAGTGGCCAGATACTTGTTGTCTTAAACAGAAATTAAAGTTGAAGAAATAAAGTACTTGGCTCTCTGTTTTTCCTTTTAAAATTGAAGTCTGGTGTTGAGGAAGGCATATTCCTGGACAATGTTAAATTAAGCTTTTTCTGAGTTGCTAGGTCACATTGAACAGGGTGGGCAAGGACTGGTTGCTAAGCCTTAAGTCGGTTTCCATATTGCTCAATGAGCACATCAATGTTATATCTATGCAACGGTTTTTAGCAAGCTGTCAATGGAGATTCTGATTGTTTCTTACAGTGCTCTTAGAAAGATAAGAAAAGAAAAGAATATCAAAAGAGGGCATCTTGGGTGTGCCATCATTTATTCCCACACTCACCTCAAGAATTTGTTTATCTGGAATTACAAATCCTGAGTCAGAAGACTCCTTCCTTTCTCTTTATGCTGTATTTTCAGTTCTTTCATATTTTCTGTCTCTTCAAACCACAAATTAAATCACCCCAAGTTCTGTTTGAAATGGTACAACTACACATATATCCAGAGACCAAGAGATTCAGAGAGGCAAGAGCAGGAAAAGTTCATCTTGGTCAGACTTATCCCATAGTTGCTTGGCATTTGGACTGCGCTGCAATCATTTAGTATATGTACTCAAGGAAATAATCATGAAGCAAAGGTAGACAGAGAAGAAGTGTGTAAGACAGAGAAGGCTTCACATTGCCTTGACTGCACACCACTGTAGAATGCTGGTGCAGTACCCTCTTTGTTTTTATAATAAATAGGGTGAGATGCAGAGTTCAACTTTGCACTCTATACCAATATTATTAGTTTTTCTGGTAAGGTTAACTCTATATTCATTATAGTTTCATCTTATACTGTAAGTGCACTAGAAGGCCCCCCTTATGAAATTTTAAATATGTTTGAACAATAGGACTTTTAGAAATGTACTTACACAGTAATGTATTTTAAGACACAATTTACAAATAGTAAAAAGTCAAATGTTTTTTAAAAAATTGTAATGTCTGCAATGATGCTTCATGTTTTCCTGAATAAATTAACAGGCAGAATCCTGAATTTGCAGACTTAGAGTGATGCAATTCATAGTCTGAAAAAGTATTTGAAGTGAAGGCTCCTCTGGGTAGCATAGTTAATCTTTTGTGGATTCTGCACCATTATCTGGTAATAGGATATGTAATGATGGATGCTGTGCCCATCTTTCTTTTCTTCATCTTTCATAGAAACCTTCTGATGTGCAGCTTTTACAATATATTTATTTCACACATACAAGACCATACAAGACCAACAATGTTTCAGAAGATTAGGCAACAGTGAGGCGGGAGCCCAGACCTCACTACTTCATGACACATGTCTGTATTACACAGCCCCTCCTGCACACATGTCAGCAACTTTTCCTACCTGGAAGTGTCAGGTATTTTTCAGTGATTAGCAAGGGGATTTCTTAATAGCTGGTTATTATGGTTTGTATCTTTTGTGTTTCTCTATAATTTTATGTAATGATGGATGGAGTGCCTTCCGGAAGGGCTACTAGGAGAAGGAGGAACCCTCAGAAGGTTGGGCCTAGTGGAAGGAGAGTAGATCACTAGGATGTCCCTGAAGGGACATTGGGTGTCAATATTTTATGTTCTCTTCTTTTGTTCAGTGGCTACAATGAAGTGAGCAGTCTAGCTCCATCCCTACTCCCTGCCTTGATATTCTTCTCACCACGGCTCCCAAATGAAAAGTGTGAATGACCACACATCAAATCATTAGCCCAAATAAACCTTCCTTTGATTTGATTTTTTAAGTTTCTTTGTTATACTGATAGAAAATTGTAACTGAGCTTACACAGAGACAGATAAATCTTTACAAACAGCAGCAAACCACTTTTTAATTTATCATCAGTGTTCTCTTCCAATTTCTCAACCAGAGGCATCTCTCTTTCCTTTTAAGCCAACCTTTCTTCAGGCATTTTAACTGTTGAGCCTCACATGTTGTCCCAGAAGAGCTGTTGGCTGATTTTTGTCAAGTGCTCAGTAATTTGAGGATGCAATTTGAAGACTTCAAACAACAGGCTGGCTGCCTTGAATACATCTTCTCTAAGTTAGGGTAATTTACTCCTTGTGAGTTGGAAACCAAATGAAGGCACCTCATCAGAACAGCCCTCTCCTCTTAGATGAGAATATGATTGGATTGATTTAGACACAAGAGAAGCATCCTTGAATTATCTAATATTCTACATAGTACCTGTTGTTGTCTCTAATTTGTTAGTTTAACCCTACATTTCCAGCTACTTGACTATGTGTTATAGACACTCTTGCTCTGAGGGTTTGGTGTGACAGACCATCTCAGTGCCTTTGAGATGATTTCTGCAGCAAGGATTTCTCCAATTTCCTGTGCCAATAGGAAGAAGTGTCGGACACATTGAATGTGATTAGTTCACCGCTGAAAGGAAACAGATGTCAGTTCAAAACCAATCCAAGGCTCAACTGGCAGCTCCATATAATTGGTAATTTAATTATTATGAGTTTCTTTATATTTGGAAAACATAAATTTGCACTTAAATTCATTAATAGGCTACTTTAAAGATATTTTTTAGGAACAATTTTACTACAGTTATCTACCATTTATGGAAAGATATGTTTTAGTTTGTAATTTAAAAGACCAAACCAAAATACATGTACCAATAACTCAGACTATAAAGTAAATTTATCTTCTTGTATCTTCCATGGAAATTTTGGAATAGCTGAGATGATATTTTGTTTTTGTGCTTGCTTATGTATTATTGATATAAGAAGCACTTTTGATTTTAACATTTGTAAGCATTCCCAAATCAATTTCTTCATTCATGTTCATTTATTAAGTTTGTTGCAATGGTTACTGTAAATGCATTTTATATTGTAATGTACCAGTCTAAAGGTTTTTAAAAAGTAATTAAAAATTTTAACCTCAAATAATCATAGGACTATTTTCTTTTCTTATTCATTTTCATCCATTTCCTGATTTTAGTTGATGCAAAAATTGAACAATTATTTGGGTTTTCATGTGATGTTCTGGTACATGTACCGACTGCATGTGTTCAGTTTACTGTTCAGTGTTTATATTTTTATCTGTTAAAACTTTTACAATTGCTTTGTCATGGGGATATTAAAAGCCCATGTCACTTCATTGAAAGTTTTAATATTTCTTATAGTCACTCTTCTGTGAAACAGTGGGGTAGAATTTCTTACATCTGTCTGTACCTCAGCATACACTGATCAAGCTTTCCTTCTTTCTCTTTTGCTATTTGACTCTCTGGCCTCTGGTAATTGTGATTATACTCTTAAATTGTTTGAGATCAGTGTTCTTGGATTCTATATACCAGTGAAATTATTAACTAAGATTTCTCAGCTTCATTTAAACTCGTATATACTTTTTCCATTTTACTCATCTGACACATGTTTTTATATTAAATAATAAATGAAACAAGTGCAGTAATAACAAAGTTAACTGTAGGAAGCAGTGAGAAATGCCTACCAATGGTTGTAGATGTTGATTCATGTCTGTGGTATTTTTTTCTAGTTCAGTATGAGTACCAGTCATTCTCCAGTGTCATTTTCCTCAGAAGTGCAGTCACATTTGTTGTAGATTTGTTGTAGAATATTATTTTAAATGTGTGTTACAATTGTTTATGCAGTGAAACATTTGTTTTAATGATGTAAAGATGTGTTGCTTTTGCTTATGCTACATTTGTTAAATTCTGTGAAGCTGTGATTCTTTGCCTATCTGAAACAACTGATGGTCTAATAAAAAGCTGAATGGCCAATAGCTAGGCAGGAGAAAGGATAGGCAGGGCTGTCAAGCAAAGAATAGGGAGAGGAGGACATCAGTGGCAAGCCATTCAGCTACACAGCTAGCCACAGAGTAAGAGTGAAAGTATGATATATAGAAGTAAGAAAAGATAAAAGCCCAGAGGCAAAAGATAGATGGGATATTTAAGTAAGAAAAGCTGTCAAGAAACAAGCTAAGTGAAGAGTGGGTGTTTATAAGAAAGAATAAAACTCCATGTTTGATTTGGGAGCTGGGTGATGGCCCCCCCCAAAAGAGAAAATGGGTGTTTTAAAAAAAAAAACACATTACTTCACAAGAACCTCAGTTAGCATCACTGGGTAGGTTGTCTTTCACCAGGTTAAAACATCACTTCAGAAACTGCCATTGGTTTGTAGTGTTAACATCTTCCCTCTCCATATTAGTTCAATACTCTTAGCATCCAATTACATACCCTTTTTCTCTGTGGTTCTTTACCACCAGAACTTTCAAGAGTTATGTTCATTATCTTTACCTTCTGCCTTCCACTTCTCTCATAAGTGTCTCTGTGTGACATTCCCTCACATCAAATACTCCAGAGGTCATACCTAATTCCTGATTTTTATTACACCAAATATATCACTCAGTGCAGCTAATGGCTCCCCCTTGCTCAAAATTATTTTTCATGCTTTCATGAATACCACAGTCTACCGAATTTCTTTCTACTGCATATCTTTCTTATTCTCAAGTTGGGTTTTCTTCACATGTCATTGAATTTTCTCCCTAAACTTTCAACATTGGAGTTTAGCCATACCAGAGAACATCATAGACCAACTGCTTTGTTGCCATTTCCAGGAAAATCAAACATGTTTCTTATGATATACTGGATTAATTCTGTATTTCTTTAACATATTTGTATCTCTACTCCAAGAACTCATTTATGCTCTATGATCAATATTGTTCTTCTATTCACTAGTTTCATTTCATGTAAAGAATTTATGAATTTCTTATCCCGTATCTTTATTACTTTGTTGCAGTATAGTATAATGCCTTTAACTGGTTAATCCTGATTTTCTCCATTTTGTGTCTCTATCTTGGCCCATTCCAAGCATAGCAAGGATTTAAGTTTCTACTAAGATGAGCTTCAGGAGATGTCACTCTTTCTCCTATTTCAAACTTCCAGTGGTTTTTCACTTTTACCCAATTGTTAGTGTGATACTACAGTCAATTAGACATCCCTGGTCTGTCGTCTGCCATTGTGTCTCTTCTGAGGGCTCTTATGCTGTCTGAAACCTGTGACACAGCCAGTCACTGTGGAGGTCTTGCATCTGTCAGTCCTTCTTCCTAGATGGCTTATCTAAGTATGAGTACACCTTACACTTAACTAAATTCTGCTGGTATTATTCTCCTGCTAAGTAAAGACGCCTTTAAATCAATTTTTTTAATTTTTTTAAAATTTATTTTATATAACAAAGTCCATTTAAATGAAAACAAACATTTATAGCAATATTTGGGAATTTGGGCATTGTTCTTTCCAAACTACTTCCTGCTGGTAAGGGGCTCTGTCATGGGGGATTCTAAGAAGATGCACAAATCCTGGCTGTAGTCTGTAAGGCTGCTTTGTCCAGCTGTTTTGAACGTAGGATCACCTCGTACTCTGTTTCAGGTGGTCTGGCTTGATGAAACCACATTAGTCTGGAAGGAATCCACAGCTTTTCATTTCCTGTGGAAACAAAAATAGAAATCCTTTACCTCAGTAACTTGTCCTTGAACTTAAATTTTGGAGTCAAAGCATTATTTTATTTAATTTATTATTTTACATGTCGATCCCAGTTCCCTCTCCCTTCCTCCCTCCCTCCCTCCCTTCCTCCCTCCTTCCTTCCTCCCCTCCCTTTTACCCTCTATGCCCTATCACATGCACTCTAACCACCCTCCCCTCCCATCCCCCCACCCCAATTCCATATGAAGGGGAATGCCATCCAGTTGGGGTCATGTAGGTCTGACAGGTCATATGAAGTAGGGACTAGGACTTCTCTCCTGTCTCTAGATTAAGCCAGTTATTCCTTCATGGGGGATGTGTTCGCAAAGTCCTTTTGTGCATCAGGGATACATTCTGGCTCCACTGTCTGAGGTCCCTTAGACTGCTCAGTCCTTCCAGCTGAGACCCATATTCAGGGGGGCCTGAGTCAGTCCCATGCTGGCTTCCCAGCTATCAGTCTGGTGGCCCGTAAGCTCCTCCTTGTTCAGGTAAGCTGTCTGTATGTGTTTCTGCACCTGGTCTTGTCCTCTCCATCTGCATCTGGGTTCTAGTTCGACTCAGTGTTTATGTATGGGCGTTTGATCCTGTTTCCAACAGGCATTAGTTGAGGGCTCCATGGATAAGTTAGTTGTTGATCTCACTCTCCTGGAAGGGCATTTATGATAGCCTTTCCAAAAAAGCTCAAATTGTTAGTTGGGAGCAGTCTTGTAGTTCTCTAGACCTTTCTTTGTGTTCAATTTTATCTTCAAACCAATATTGGCTCCCTCTTTTATGTTCTCTCTCTCTCTCTCTCTCTCTCTCTCTCTCTCTCTTCTGTCTTCTATTCCTAACCAGGCTCAATCTTCCTGGTAACCCGTGTTTTCCTTTACTCCCCCTCGTTTTCTCCTACTTCTCTCTCCATTCATTGCCCCCCCCACTTCCCCTGAGCTCTGGGGGGACTTGTCCCTTTCCAGTTCTGTGAGGGACTTTATATGAATCTCTTAGAATACACCTTGTATCCTAGTTCCTCTGGTGGTGTGAATTATAGGATGCTGATCCTTTGCTGTAGGTCTAAAATCCATATATGAGTGAGTACATATTGTGTTCCTCTTTTTGTGACTGGGTTACCTCATTCAGGATGGTTTCTTCAAGTGCCATCCACTTGCCTGCGAATTTCAAGATACCATTATTTTTTTCTGCAGAGTAGTATTCCATTGTGTAGTTGTGTCACATCTTCATGAACTATTCTTCAACTGAGGGGCATCTAGGTTTGTTCCAGGTTCTTGCTATTAAAAATAGTACTGCTATGAACATAGTTGAACAGATGTCTTTGTTGCATGGATGTGAATCCTTTGGGTATATGCCTAAGAGGGGGATTGCCGGGTCCTGTGCTAAACTAATTCCCATTTTCCTGAGGAACTGCCATACTGATCTCCAAAATGGCTGTATGAGTTTGTACTCCCACCATCAGTGGAGGAGTGTTCCCCTTTCTCCACATCCTCTCCAACATGAGTCATCATTGGTATTTCCAATTTTAGCCATTCTGGTAGGAGTAACATTAAAGAAGATACCAGAAAATGGAAAGATCTCCTTTGCTCTTGGATGGGTAGGATAAGCATAGTAAAAATGGCAATCTTACCAAAATGAATCTACATATTCAATGCAATCCCCATTAAAATCCCACCACAATTCTTCACCGACCTTGAAAGGATAATAATCAACTTTATATGGAAAAACAAAAGATCCAGGATAGCCAAAACAACCCTATACAATAAAAGAACTTCAGGAGGCATCACCATTCCTGTCTTTAAGCTCTACTACAGAGCTATAGTTCTGAAAACAGCCTGGTATTGGCAGAAAAATAGGCAGGTAGACCAATGGAATCAAATTGAAGATCCTGATATTAACCCAGACACCTATGAACTCCTGACAAAACAGCTAAAATTATACAATGGGGTGAAGACAGCATCTTCAACAAATGGTGCTGGCACAATTGGATGAGGGTGTGTAGAAGACTGCAGATAGACCCATGTCTGTCTCCATGCACAAAACTCAAGTCCAAATGGATCAAAGACCTCAACATCAATCCAGCAACATTGAACCTCTTAGAAGAGAAAGTAGGAGGTACCCTTGAACAAATTGGTATAGGAGACCACTTCCTGAACATAACTCCAGGGGCACAGACACTGAGAGAAACAATAAATGGGACCTCTTCAAACTTAGAATCTTTTGTAAGGCAAAGGACACAGTGGATAAGATCAAACGGCAGCCCACAGACTGGGAAAAGATTTTCACCAATCCTATATCTGACAAAGGGCTGATCTCCAAAATATACAAACAACTCAAGAAACTAGTCAACAAAACACCAAATAACCCTATTAAAAAATGGGGTACAGAACTGAAGAAAGAACTCTCAATAGAGGAAATCAAAAAGGCTGAAAGACACTTAATAAAATGCTCCACATCCTTAGCTATCAGGGAAATGCAAATCAAAACAACTTTGAGATGCCACCTTTAAATCAATTTTTAAAATAACAACTTTTTCTTTTGCTTTGTAACCATCAATATATCATCTTAAGGTAATATAGGACTCACCCAATAATGTTTGTACTGAAAGAAAAAGTTATTAGACATGATCATATTACATCACAGACAAATGCTTGAGTAATTCAACAAAGAACAAGGTAAAACACTGTCAGGGCACTGATGAAGCTCAAATTCTTAAGAACAGAAAAGTGTGTTGGAGTTATTGCAAGTCTCTGGAGGTAATGAAATCTCAGCTCATTCACTTCAGCCTTCTTCCTCTCACCTGGATGACACACCTTCACCCCTTTGTTATTTCTGGCTAGGTTGGTATATCCAGACTCCATATTCTCCATCGATCTGTGGATGTGGACATACCCCTTCTTATTTATATATCTTTACACTGTGAGAACCTGGAATGAATATATATATATATATATATATATATATATATATGTATATGTATATGTATATGTATATGTATATGTATATGTATATGTATATGTATATCTATATATATGTATATATATGCATGTGAAAAGCAATGTTTTCTATCACAAGTACTACATTTCTTGTTTCTATAGACTGAGGGCATGCTAGTTCACCTTCACCCACTTTCAAATCTTTCTTAAAAGAGAAATGATGTATTCAGTTCAGCACTGGCACCTAAATGGAGAGATAAAGGTTTCATTTTTCTCTTGGTTGTGGATAGAATCGTGCTTTTAAATTTGAAGTTGGATGCTGGTGGTGAGCTGGGCAGGGGTCAAATTCTTGCTGGCTCCTTCACACA
The DNA here is from genome assembly GCF_943737965.1 of Phodopus roborovskii. Taxonomy (NCBI): domain Eukaryota; kingdom Metazoa; phylum Chordata; class Mammalia; order Rodentia; family Cricetidae; genus Phodopus; species Phodopus roborovskii. Next base: position 6,561,853 of record NW_026126547.1, read on the forward strand.
TTTCTTTGGAAGCTGAATTGGCAAGAGTGTTCCTCTTTTATTCTACAAGAAAGTGAGAAATGTATTATTTGAGAATCTGAAAATGTCCATGTTTCATTCCACACAGAGAAGAGCAAATGAAAAACCATTCACAGACTGGAAAACTTTATTCCACATGATTTTCATAGGTGGCCATTATATCTTCTGTACCTGAATATGCAGTACTGCAATGTAACTACTTCCCAACTCTGTAGCTGACCCATGTACTGGGATTTTAGTATGAAGAAATGATGTTTTAAAATAGTGGACTTAGAGCAGAAGGCTATGGAAACTTAACATTGTGGGAGCAATTCCTGTGTGCTGGTTGATGTGAGAAACATTGTCTATTTTGCTTCATGATTTAGGGTAATGATTGTGAAACAGATTATTATGCCTTGAGTTGTGACTTTGTTCCTCCTAAGGCAGAAACAAACAAGTAAACAAATAAATAAAATCTGTGGGAATTGAAATTTGTAATGATTAATTATTTGGCTTTCTATATATTAAAGTTTACAGAACTTCCATGTTTATTTTGCCAATAGTTTAAATAACAATCTTAGTCTAGGTTTCACAGTTTGGTTAACAGACTCAATAAGATTTTATTCAGAATAATGAATCCATAATTTCCTACTCACATGAAAGGTCAAATATTTTATTCATATTCTCAGGTGTGTATTGTATAAATCCACACCCAAAATTGAAGATAGTTATTGACTTATAAAATATATACTTTTCTTTCTCCAGCAATGCCTCTATGTATGCATACATTATTGAATTTATTGTAATTTTCAATTCTCAGAGGTTTATACATAGGTTTTCTTATGTGTGGAATTAGAAACTATTTTGTAAGTTTCAGAATGAGTGAGTCATTTTTAAAGAGGTTGTGGAGTAGTTTTAGAATGCTTACTATTGCTGTTATCATCATTGTGCTGAATAATTTATGTCAATTTGACATAAGCTAATATCATGTGAGAGAAGGTAACCTCAGTTAAGAAAATGCCTTCATAAGATAGGCAAACCTGTAGGGCAGTTTTTAAATCAGTGATTGATTGAGGGATGCCCAGCCCACTGCAGGCTGGTGACTGTGAGTTATATAACAAAGCAAGTTGAGCAAGCCATGTGAAACAAGCCAGTTAGTAGCACTCTTCCATGGCCTCTGTATCAGCTCCTGCTTCCTGGTTCCTTCTCTGCTTGAGTTCCTATTCGATTTCCTTTGATAGTGAATGGCAATATGCAAGCCAAACAAACCCCTTTGTCCCAAAGTTGCTTTGGTCACAGTGTTTCATCACAGCAATACTAACTTAATTAAGACAATCACAATTACTGTTTCACTTCAATCAAAGCAATTCAGTATTGAATTTCTATCCAATAATAACTTAGAGTGAATATCTCATTAGTTATTTTGTTAATGTAAAACCTGCTTGTTTAGATCTCTATAGATTAGTGTCATTAGGGTATCAACTCTAGCAGTTATTTGTTAGAGAAGAAATATGTGGCTTTTTACTCATGGAGACCAAAAGGGAAATTATTAACCTGACATAAGAGAACATAAAATTTTATACAGTGAGTTTCATGGAGGGACTGAAAGCAGCTCTTACTGCCTAGGTCAGAAGATAATTCCACATTTTTAGGAGGTATAGGAATTATTACATCTCCAAATCAGTGATTATAAACATAGACTGTTTGATTCACATAGGCATAGAATAGATGTCCCTATGGAAGCATATTATATGCAAAGAAGTTATGGTTACATCCTAACCTAAAACTATTATTGCTTTGTCTAGAAAACTGCATTCATTCTTTATGAAATCCTACAGCTAATGAAAAAAGAAGGTAGATTTTTTTTGCACTCAGGAGATTCTTTTATAGTTTCATCCTTATTTGAGAGCACAAACACAGGGATGTGTGGGTTGTACTCTTTGGATGACACCATGAAGCAATATTTCCATGATCATAGTCCTTACACAGTTGTTATAATTACCTCTTGCTGGGCTATTTCTAAGAAGTCACAGTACAAAAACAAGCAAAATCCCATTTTAAAAGCAAAATCAGAAAGGCTGCAACAATATCTGGGACTTGATTTCTAGAAGGTGAGGTGAAAACAGTTCCTCAAATGCTAAGAAAGGCAGTGATGGACTTACCAATTGCAGGCAGGGATGGTACAGCTTCCAGAAGGCAGTTGCTAGTCCACTAGCAACTGCTCAGCAGAAGTAAATCCCCAGGCCTAGAGTCTGCCTTGAGACTTCTCATCAATATTTCTGTGCACAGGACGTTAGAAACGAATCCACACTGTCTCAGCTTTCATCTCAACATACTTGTTTTCTCTCCTTTGTGGGGACAAAGCCCAGGCAGCTGTACCCTGTTATTTGGCAAAGCTGTGTTATAGTGTCTAGAGCTTTTTGCCATCACCATCGGCTCCATTTCAGTGAAATAATAAACGCATAGTCGAAATTTTCAGCAAAGAGGGGGAACAAAATAACAAGACAGTTCAAAGCTATAAACACCAGGAAAATCTTTCTCAAACCTCTAATTTATAAACAGCAATGGCTGATGAAGATTTCATTCAAACACAGGTGTGCATTGCAAAACCAAAGCTCACAATTCAAGGCAGTTATTATTTTGTGATACAACACATGTCTCTTTGTAAGTGTACATGTGTGTTTAAACATATGTTTGGATTCATTACATGCAATTTCTAGGTTATAACAGGATATTAAAAAAGTAATTTGAGAGAACTAACAGTGAATGCTTAGGTAGAATATAATAATTTTATTTTTATTACAGGATTCATCTAAAGGGTACAAAACCAACAGAGAACAGTGTGTCCTCATGAAGTGATATAGGAGGCTAGGAGACATTATGTTATCTCATGTTAGTTCACTGTGGAGTTGTATGAATAAATGCACAAAATGATTAGCGTTTTCCTATTTAGAAACGCAGAAATTTTTTAATTTTCTTTAAAAATTTTTAATTCAAATTTGAAACAAATTTGTTTTACATGTCAATCACAGTTCCCACAACTTCCCATCCTCCCTTGTTCCTTTCACCAACCCCCTTTTCTGCTCCCCAGGGAGTGTGAGGCCTTCCATGGGGAGTCTTCAAAGTCTGTCATACCATTTGGAGCAGGGCCCAGCACAATTTATGAATTTTAAGGAAATTTTTTGTTTGTTTAGTTCACACTGACACCACTTCCTCTTATGATAGTCTCTCTCTCTTCAGGCACAGTTTCACATGATCATGCTCCTGTAGTATGTGTATGAGTATATAGCTTTTTATTACAAGTAAGTCTTTAGCTCTGTTTTCCATTTGTGTTTAACATACAATTAACAAGACTGAATGAATCTAGGCTCAGAAGAGACTGGGCCAAGAGATCATGAAGCATGTTTTAGTAAAGATTCTTCAGGATATTGGTGGGATTTAATATCCCATTTGAGGGGGTTATGATCATAAACCCCCTCAAATTTGAATACTTGTAGGTCATAGTTTAGGTCTTGGAACTTTGGTCTGAATATCTACAGAAGAAAAGGAGAAAGAAATATTAGGTAGTTTTTCCAAATGGGTTTGTCTTAATGTTCATTTATTTATTTTTCTAGTTTTCTTTAATCTTAGAATGATGGGATAGGGACACTTAAAAGGGTTCTCAAATATCCTTCCTGCTGACACCCTTTACTTAATTTTACCAGCATTTAACTTTGAAAAAACAAACAAATTTAAACATTTGTAAAAATAAAGTCATGATATTACTATTCTGTTTAATAATTTGGGTAATTTTGTAACAATTATTCACTTGATATATGGATGTACAGATATATTTTTCTGTCTAGCTATCTGCCTAGCCTTATTTATTGGATCATAACACCTTATTTCAAGCTACTAAATTCCAGGGAGTTAGCATTTCCCCAGGATTGTCCCTGATACATTTATGTTGTCTTTCACTTGCTTCCCTGGACCATATATCTCCTGAATGTGAACAAAGACTTGACATCATGCAGATTTAAATATTTGTTAGTTATGCATCATAGAGTTTCTGTGCTCATCATTTTCTTTGAACTTAGGGAAACAAGTCATATGACTGATTTTCTAAAGTCACACTCAGAAAACATACAGTGAATCACTGTATTCCAACACTTGGTATTGACTTTCACAAAACAAAGAGCAGGTAGATTAATGAGCTTCTTGCTTGTGGTCCAATCTGCAATGTTGCCAGCTATAGCTAAGAGGGATTTAAGGACACATGTGCTTCCTCCCTATAATTTGTCTTGTTAGCTTCACTACTCTCTATCTCCCCAGCAACAGTGTAGTCTCACAGGATTACAAATTATAAGGTTGAAATAGGTTTCAAAACAATGATCTAATCTCAAACTGCTAAAATCTTACTAACTCATTTGGATAAACTGAAGATTCTTTTGTAGCCCAAGATTCACTTGTAGGTCTCCTTAAAATGCAGTTGGATGAATATATAAATACAAGACTAACAGCCTGGATTGTGTTACATTTTTTCAGTTGTGAATGTGTGGTGATAGGTAATTGATTGATGTGCTCTTCCCAGAAGACTATTTCTCCTGCCCTCAGCATTGCTTGCCTGTAGTTCTTTGTGCTGAGTTGAGGCATCACGAGCATTCCCCTATCTATGTCAGCATGTGTATTGGCAACAGCTTTGTTTACTTCATGTTTAGGCAGTTCTATTGGTGAGACTATGTACGTATATATGTATTTGTTTAAAAGAATCATGAAAAAGAAAAAATGAATTGGAAAGAGAGCAAGAGTGCTATACGGAGGGTTTTGAGGGAGGAATCGAAAGGGGAAATGATGCAATTATATTATAATACCAAAAAATAAAGACATTAAAAAATACAATGGGTGACCTTCGCTCTCAGCTCTTTCATGGAAGATGTGAGGCAGTACTAAGGATACAAAAACTTCAGGTCCCCAGTTGATGCAGATTTGTCCAGAGACACTAATTTGATAACAAGAAGCTTAAGAATGCTGTGACATCCACCTTTTAGATCTGTTTTATTGGTTTACATGGTGAGTAAAACAAAAGTAGATGAAGCTTGGGAATTTGAATCCAGACCTGGACTTGCACTTATGAATTTATGACCCATATCTGTACTCTCTATGGTACATGCTTAATTGAAATCTAATGTCAGACTACAACCTCACAGGCCAGAAACAGTTTCGAACTAACTCTAATTAGTTAAATTCCTCAAAGCACTATTAAGGTGCATGCTTCTAAATGCTAGAGGTAAGTGGGAACAGAACATGGGACAGGCACAGAACAAGTGAGTTGGGAGCAAGTGTGAGGACTACTCACAGTGTGCTCCTTTCCCAGCCAAAGTGATAGAAAATATTAACTAATAATAGGCCAAGGCAATGACCAAAAGGGGAAAACATTTCAGTAAGCCACCACTGGTTAATAAAACTACATAAGCAGTACTCACATACTCACTGCAAAAATTATTTATTGGACTCAAGGAAGATGCCATTGAAAATGTACACCTTCAGTGACACACACACCGCTCCTCCTCCAAAAATGAGACACCATACATCTTGGCACCCTACAGACAGGACTCATGAACTTTACATGCTATCCCCAACACCTAACTGTGGTGAACTTGTCTCTCTCAAGTGGATACCACTTCCCCTCTACTGGCTAGGTGACTGTTTTTGTAAAAGTACATGGCAGAGATATTTGATAAAAGAAAAACAGTTTGTGTGTTCTACCCTAGCGATGGCTATATCTTCTGCTCTCATCATTTCAGCATTACTTAATTGTGTGTAGTCCTTCTTTTTTTCTTTGACTGAGACTGGTTGGGCATTCTTCTGCTCACTATAGAATATCTTGATAAGTTCATGTATAGGCAGTCACATTGGTGAGAATATATAGTCTATAACATACAGACAGAAGAGGCTGTATTTACGTTTACAAAAAAGTATTCATTTACACACAACAACAACAACAAAAATTAACGAAAAGAGGCCACACATTTGCAAGAGAGAAAAGAGGAGTGTATGGAAGTATTTGGAGGGAGGGGAAGGAAGGGGGAATGATGCAATTATACTATTATCTCCAAGTAAAAGAAATAATAAAACATACATGGCAGAGTACACAGCACAAAATGAGTAGAGTATTAAAGTGTGCTATTTTTATTCTAAGATCATAGAAATTATTTCTCAGCATGAAGTTCATTACAAGGAATGCATAAAGTGATTAAAGATAAGGACAAATTATATTTATAGATCTCACATGGACTGTATATTTCATAAATATTTGGAATTACTTACATTGGCTTCTCCAACTTCAATTTTATGCCATTATGATTTATGCTATGCATGTTTTCTCATTAAGATATTTTCTAACTTCTCTCTGAGCCATTCTTCCCAGACCTACTATGTCATAAAATGTAGTGTGTTTGTTTCTTTAATTTATCATCAATGACCTAAATATTCCTATGTGTATGTCATTGCAATTGAAACAGGAAAGTCAACAAGAAATCTTGATGAAGTCAAGAATCTTGGAAATTTTGAGTACTTAGTTGTCATGGAAGTAGATACACCAGAGCAGACATTAGCTGAATCTGAATGGACATTCCCAGTAGAATCTAAAATTGTGACTTAGCTTCTTTTTTTATTTTTTAAATTTATTTAAATTCAAACAATCTTATTTTACATACCAATCCCAGTTACCTGTTCTTCCTGTCCTCTCACTCCCAGCACCAACTCCCCATCCCAACCCCCACCTACTCCTCAGGGAGGCTAAAGCCTCCCATAGGGAATCATCAAAGTCTGTCTCATCATTTGGGGCAGGACCTAGGCCCTCCCCTATGTGTCTAGGCTAAGAGAGTATCCCTCCATAGGGAATGGGCTCCCAAAGTCCATTTGTGCACTAGGGATAAGCACTAGTTCCACTGCTAGAGGCCTCATAGACTATCCAGTCCCCACAAATGACATCCACGTTCACAGGGCCTGTGCTTATTTGTTCTCCAGCTGTCAGTCTCGGGTCTGTGAGCTCCCATTAGCTCAGGTCAGCTGTTCCTGTGGGTTTCCCCTGCATGATCTTAAACCCTTTACTCATCACTCCTACCTCTCTACAACTTGATTCCAGGAGTTCAGCTTGATTATATATATATATATATTGAAATCAGTCCTCTGTCCAATTGTCCAAGACTGCCATTTTGTCTTATTGATCATGCCCTTGCCTCAGAGAAGCTTTGCAGTTTTCTGAGTTCTCATTTATTGTCTATCTTAGTGTCTGTGCTATTGGTGCTCTACACAGGAAATTGTCTCCCATGCTGATGCATTCAAAGCTATTCCCCATTTTCTCTTCTATCAGATTCAGTGTATCTGGATTTATGTTGAGAATTTTGGTCCACTTGAACTTGAGGTTTGTGCAGGAAAATAGATATGGATAGATTTGCGTTCTTCTATGTGATGACTTCCAGATACACCGGCACCACTTGTTGGAGATGCTTTCCTTCTTTCCTTTCCTTTCCTTTTCTTTTTTTTCCCCCTACTGTTTTATTCTGGCTTGTTCATTGAAAATCAGGTGTCCATGGGTGTGTGGATTTGCATTTGGACCTTTGATAGTTGTGTAGCTAAGTCTTCTTGTGAGACTACTAACAGTGGGAGCAAGGACTATCTCTGGACTCTTCTGCTAGCTTTTGGGACCCTGTTCTTCATTCTGGGTTGCCTTTCCTAGGCTTAATACCAGGTGAGGTCCCTAGTCTTTCTGCAACTTGATATGACATGTTTTGTTGATATCCAATTCTGAAAGAAGAGAAATGACTGGGGACAGAGGGGAGGTGGGAAGGGACCTGGAGAAGATGAGGGAGGGATAATTGTGATCAGGATGCTAAATAAAAAGAAATGTTAAAAATGCTCTTTTGGGAATAGGAAGATTGAGTCAGGGGACAAATAGACGAGAGCAAAAGAGAGCCATTATAGGTTTGAAGAGAAAACTGACTATAGAGAAATGTTCAGAGACCTACAAGGATGACCCCAACTAACAATCTGAGTAACAGTAGAAAGGCTACCTTAAATGATCTTCCCTGATAATGAGATTGATGACTAACTTATATGCATGCTAGAACCTTCATCTAGTAGCTGATGGAAACAGAAGCAGACACTCACAGCTAAACATTGAGTTGAACTCCTGGAATCCAGTTGCAAAGAGAGAGGAGTGATAAGAAAAGGGGTCAAGACCAGGCTACAGAAACCCACAGAGACAGCTGACTTGAACAAGGGAGAGCTAATGGATCCCCAGACTGATAGCTGGGAAACCAGCATTGGAACAACTCAGACCCCCCTGAATATGGGTCTCAGTTAGAAATCTTGGGCAGTCTAAGGGACCTCTGACAGTGGAACCAGGATGTATCCCTGGTCCATGAAAGGTCTTTGTGGGCACATTTCCCATGAAGTGATACTTCCTTAACCTAGAGGCAGGAGGGAGTAGTCCCTACTCTAAATTACTTGACAGATTTTGATGATCCCTCTTGGAAGGCATGACCCTCCATGTGGAGTGGTGTTGGGAGGAGGGTGGAATGGGAGGAGGATGGGGGGCATGGGAGGGAGAGAGGGAGGGGGAACTGGGATTTATATGTAAAATAAGAATATATATGTATATGTACATGTACATATACACATACATACATACATATATATTGCTTTTTCGTAATACCATGACCAGCAACCTTCATTTGCATTTTGCCTCTGGGCTTTTTACCTTCCTTTCTTTCTGTATATCTTACTTTCCTACAATCTCCAAGGCTGGCTGGTGGTTGCCTTGCTGCTGGCCTAGGGCATGTCCCTCTTTTTCTCCCTCCTTCTTTTTATTCTTCTCTCTCTCTTTTTTTCTTCTATTTATTTTCATTGCCTGCCAGCCCCACCTATTCCTTGCAAGCCTAATTAAAATAGCTGGTCTGCTTTTTATTAGACCAATCAGGTGCCTTAGGCAGGCAAGATGAAACAAATGCAACACATCTTTAGATACTTAAACAGATGCAGCGTGAACAAATGCAACACATCTTTACATTGTTAATAAAGGCAGCAGAAGCAAATGTAAGACACCTTCACATAGTTAAAGTAATATTCTGCAGCATTAACCAATGTAACACATCTTTGTCTAGTAAAAAATAATGTTCCACAACAGAGGTGCTTGGTGTAGAAGATTGTGAAATAATTTTGGAAGCAGTTACTTGTAGAAAAACTTACCTAGAAAAGAATTTCTGAAGTATTTGTGAAGCAGAATTACATGGTTACACTAATTGCACCTTCTTATCATCATTTGATAAAATGACAACAATGAGCAAAGAGTAGATGAGGCCTTTCTAGAGGAATTTAACAATTTGTAAGCAGCCTGGTGGGAGGTGAAGGGGCCCCAATGTCTAATTGGGCTACACTGTCTGTGCTGGAGCTAATTAAAATGTTAAGAGGAAAGAAGTTTAGGAGCTGAGAGTAGAGCTAATTTTAGATAAGGAATCCAGTTTCACTAAATGCAGAAAGTGAAAATTAACAAAGAGCAGGGGTGATACTGTAATGCCTTATAAAATTTGGGCTGACAATATTTGGAATTTAATTCAATTGATGATCCAAGATGGAGTTTGGTAACAACCTAAAGTTAAAAATTAGAATGTGTAGTATGCTTCAAGGTGCCCGGTCATCAGTTTATTTATTGGTGAGCTCTGCTCAGAAATAAGAAGTAGGAAGTGCTGAGAGCAGAGAGACTGTCCTCCTGAGATCCTCTGAAGAAAATACAGAAATAGAACAGCAACACTTACCTTGATTCCCCTCCCTCTTGTTCTGGTCAATTATAACAGTATGTGTTTGTGTACATATGTGTGCATGTGTGTTTTTGTATGTCTAAGAGTGTGCATATGTGAGATGCTGTGCATGTCTGTGTGTGTGTGTATAACTGAATGTGCTTTTTATGTGTATATTATAAATATATGTGTGTTTCATCTTTGAGTAGGAAAATAATTTTAAGCAATTATCTTGCTTAGTTACTTGATGTAATCTTATCCTTTCAAGCTATTGCTCCCTTTCTCTCAGCTAAATTTTATTTTCCAAACCCAGTAGCTTTGCCAAGTAAGTCACAAGATGACTTTTTAGTGCTACTGTTCCACAAGTAAGATAATTACCTAAGGTTAGAACTTTAATTAAGTCACCCAAGACAGTCATTGAGTATTGACAGTCACATAGAGATTTTTCTCTCAATTTTCTGTAGTGGTAGCTGAGGCTTTGAGGGAGCAATGCAAGCTGATGCCCACATCTAGGCTTTGCAGGTGAGTGAGCAGCTTTTACCTTAGAGAACCAAGGAAAATAGAGAGCTAGGTTTCAATTTATGCCAATGTCATCAATATAATATGTAGCTTCAGTGCCACTTTTCTTAAATTATTTCTTAGTAATAAATACCCAAGAATTGGATTAATGGTTCAAAGCTTAATAAATTCCTCTCAGCTTTTGAAATGTATTCCCATTATGCTTTCAACATTGTACTAATTTACAATGTTACTGGGAAGGAGTTAGTGTGATGCTGTGTGTCTCATTTTGGATTATGTACTACCATGTTATTTAGATTTATGTTAATTTAATAGGTATAAAATTAAAATTTATTGTTGCTTAAATTTCTATGCTTTCATTACAAATGTTCTTGGATATTTTCCATGTGTTTCCTTTTGTTTATATTTCCTAATTTCTGATGGTTCAACTCATAATAATTACCCACCTATCTGTAGGAGTGCTGATAATTTTCTTGCAAATTTAGAGTAATTCCATTACTGTTCTTGTGAAAATAATACTAATTACAACACTAACAAACACACAAAGAAAAGCATAAACAAAAGGTGTGATGTAGTCATTACACAGAGGTCCAATAGAGATTTCAAATTAGACTAAAAATACAGATACATTTGCTTTCTCGCCAGTTAATTGTCATCTAATAATGAGAGGTGTTAATAATGGGAGAATAAAGTATGTGACTTAGATTTTCCATATAAAAGGTATTTAGGCTAGGTTATAGCTCTAAATGGAACACACATATCACATCTCTCTTTCAAAAACTGAAGTATCATCCTAGAAGGGGAAACAGACAAATTTCTAAGAGTCTGAAGAGGTAAATGGCAACAAAACAATGTTTTTTGAACACAACAAGGCAATTAATTGAACATACTAGATGGCTGTGACAGCATCCAAAGACTTCAACAAAATCAATTCAGAAAAATTACCAGCATGGATGGGAAACTACCACCTTTATGTGAACAGCTGTTAATAATTGATGACTGCTTCATTTGGGATGATCTGTTTGCTTTGGGGATGTGAGACATGAGAGGATTCTCATACTCCAGTAAATGGTTTTAAATCCATGCACATACAAACGACATTAATAGGATTCAGTGTATTAAAAAATAATAATACATGACAGAGATAAAATGAGTGGAAGGAATTAGGGAACAATGGTAGGGGAAGAAATGAGAGGCAGATTAGATTAAAAGTCATTATATCTTGCAGAAAATTTATAACGAAAATTACACATTATATAGAGCTGGAGAGATAACTAGATGGTTAAGAACACTTGTTGCTCTTACACAAGATTCAGGACCAGTTCCTAGCACATATAGCATTGGCTCACAATTTCTATAACTCCAGTTAATTTGATACCCTTTTTTGACCTCTTGCGGGTGCCAAGCACACATGTTGTGCACAAGTATACAGGGAGGTAAAACACTCATATGTACAAAGAAGAATGCATCTTTGTTTTCCATTTTAAATATAAATTTGAAACAAAGTTGTTTTACATGTCAATCCTGGTTTCCTCACCCTCCCAACCTCCCCTATCACCCTCACCAAACTTCAGCCCTTCCCCTTTCTGCTCCCCAGGGAGGATGAAATTTGTATGGAGTTTTTCCTCCTACTGCAGGTCGTGTCCCACCACCGTGCCAGCCCCAAATAAGGCACAGAGACTCTGTATTTGATACAATGCTGTTGGCCAGTTACTTGTTTCTTATCGGCTAGATCTGTCTTAAGTATTAACCCACTGCTGTTAATCTACATATTTCCACATGCTTTTACTGGAGAGCCTGCTGGCGTCTCGTCTCTCCAGTCTTTCCATCTTGACTCCTCCTTACTACTTCCTCCAATCCTCCTTATCTCCTAGTCCCACCTATCTTGCTTTCCTATTGGCCAACAGTGCTTTATTCATTAACCAGTTGAGAAACATATTTACAGAATCGCATCTCCCATCATCTCCTCTTTTCTGTCTAAATAAAAAGAAGGGTTTTAACCTTAGCATAGCAAAATATATCACACAACAGTTATCAAATAAGAATCACAGTTAACAATATTTAGTCCATTAACATTTAGCAAGATTAAAAGAAATTATTCTATCATCTATCCTATATTTTTAAGTCTAAAGTCCTATAAGTAACTTATCTTTAAGCTTAACTAAGGAAAACTAGAACCATAACTACCTGTCTTCAACTTCTTCAAAGACCATAGAAGGGTAGTATATAAACTCTAGAAATGACAGAGACATCTTTCCTTGTCAGTCACCTGAAGTTCTTCTGTAATCTTCCATCTTCAGCCCATAGGCCATAGTGTGTCTAGCAGACTCTTCAGTAAAGTAGGAAACTTTAAACTGTCTTCTTGTATTGGCAGTTTGTCAGTCACTTTTCTCTGCATTCTGCAGACTGTCTGGCAGATTCTTCCAAGAAGCAGGAACTCTGTAGCAATGTCCATCTTGAATAAGCAGTCACTTTTCTGTGGGTCCTGCATGTCCAGTTTATACAGCATAAAGTCAAACAGTCCAGACAAGAGCAGTATCTTGTCCAAATGGCTAGTCTTGCCATATTGGAAGTAAACTCCATAACGTGTTTTTTCAATGTCCATCTTCCTTTCTGATGCAGGTGGTGTTGCCAGGAGCAGTTATGTCTCACTGTCAAGACAAACCCTAAACCATTTTAAATGCCATATTCTGTAGGTCTTTGAAAGGTTTGAAGAATTCCTATTCATCTTTAATACATCTTTGTGTGTCTTGAAAAACCTAACTAACTTAACTCTAAGCTTTGACTATTATAGGTAACTATCTAAAATCTGTATTAAATTATACATTATATTTCTAAATGACCTATATAAACATAATACCTAAACAATAGAAATATAGATATCACAAACTTGATATTAAATTGTATCAATAAATTAACATCTATCCCAAAGCAAAGTAATCAATAAATGAAAATCCATTCCAAAACAAAGTATTCGTATCTATACCATAATCCCCTTTTTACCTTTAGAAAGATATTGGTTGAGATCATTAACCATTTATAACCAACCCCATTTAAATGAAAACAAACATTTATAGATAATATTTGGGAATTTGGGCATCGTTCTTTCCAAACTACTTCCTGCTGATAGGGGGCTCTGTCATGGGGATCCTAGCAGAAATCCTGACTGTAGTCTGCAAGGCTGCCTTGTTCAAGCTGTTTTGAATGTTGTATCACTAGGAACACTGTTTCAGGGGGTCTGGCTTGCTCAAACCACATTAGAATGGAAGGAATCCACAGCTTTTTATTTTCTGTGGAAACAAAAATAGAAATCCTTTTCCCCAGTAACTTGTCCTTAGACTTACATTTTCGAGTCAAAGTATTTTTAAAATATATAAATTGAATTGATCCAGCAGCATTTCCTTTAACAGTTGTTTCCTCAGCAGTCAAACAATACAAAGACAATATAATACTGTACAGTATCCAGATTCTCTCGATCTGTGGCTTTTTTATTACTCGGTTTCTGTTAGTTATATTTTTTATTTTTTGAGACAGGATTTCTTTGTGTAACTTTTATCTGTCCTGGAATGCACTCTGCATACCAGGTTTACTTTGCAAGAACAGAGAACTGCTTGCCTCTGTCTCCCAAGTGCTGGGATTAAAGGCATGTGCCACCACACCCAACTCCTAGCTGTATTTTTTAAAACCATTTTATTCCTTTTCTCTCCCAAGCCTACATATATTTTAGAACACACTGTAAACCTTCACCGATTTTTCTTATTGTGAATCTGTCTTTACTGTAAATCTTTATCTTTTTTTGTGGCCATGAGTCTTTATCTGTTAAGCAACAACATTGCTAAAATGAAAGTCATAGCTGTGTCAGCCATGGTTTACCAAAGATGGTGGTGTGTACCTTTACTGCCAGCAGTGAGAGCTGTGCTCACTGCCTTGGTTTGCGCTGCCATATAGCAGCATGCTGCTGGCTTGGAGATGTGGTCACTGCCATTGCCAGCTCTCATATACACCAATGAATTGTTAGCAGAATTTCTTAAAAGCCTTGCGGTTTTTTGCCAATTATGCTGAGTCAGGAAACTTTTCTTAAAGGAGCTGCACAAATACCTGCTTGTCTCTAGCAAAGCAGAATCCAACCTTGAAAATGATGCGACCAAGAAACCTTGCTTGTCTCTGTTTTTTTTTTTTTTTTTCTAAAACCCTTTTTTAAGCTTTTGTTAAATTTTAAGTGGAAGTTCTTAGTTCTTATTAGCTACGTGGGCGCCATATGTAAGTAGTAAGGTTTTTCCTTCCACAGCTGGTCTTGTCCCACTGATGTGCCAGCCCCAAATAACACACTGAGACTCAGTATTTGATATAATGCTGTTGGCCAGGTACTAGTTTCTTATTGGCTAGCTCTGTCTTCAGTATTTACCCATTTCTATGTATTTCCACATGGTCTTACCAGAGAGTGGGGGCTGGCGGTTCTGTTCTCTCCCTTCTTTCCATCTTGACTCCTCCTTACTCCTTCCTCTCTCCTCCTTTCTCCTAGTCCCTCCTATCTTCCTTTCCTATTGGCCAACAGTGCTTTATTCATTAACCAGTATGAGAAACATATATACAGAATGACATCTCCCATCAGAAATTGGTTTGTTTTTATTATTTAAGTTTTGAGAGTAATAATAATATAATTATAGCATTTCCCTAACCCACTTCCTCCTCCAAATTTTCCCCTAAAGCACTCCTTGCTCTCTTCAAATACATGACCTCTTTTTAATTAATTGTTGTCACAACAAGTCACTTGAGCTCCTGCTGATATGAAAACCTACTCTCTGAGGAATTGTTTTCATGGAAACAAAGGATTCAAAGCAAGCTTCCAAAGAAAGGATGCAGCCAATAGTCCTACTTAACTATGACTCCTGTTAATCACAACAATAACTAGTGCAGCACAATAACCCTAAATGTACAATAGTGGCACACACAACCTGGTGGCAACTAAGAACTCTCTAATTATAGTCATGATTCTACAAGAGAGAAATCTCTACAAGAGAGAAATCACGCATGCTACTGGAAACCTAGACAACTACTCAGGGTTAGTGAAGTTATATGTCTTGGAAAACCTACAACTGCTACTTTAACAAATCAGTATAATCACATAACATTCTAAATATATATATACTTATATCTATATAAGTGTAATTTTAGCCCCTCATCAAGGGAATAAATAAATGTCAGTAAAATAAACACTAACAATGAGAAAAACTAGGTTTAGTCACTAAGTAGTGACAATTTTTTCATGTATTCAGAAAATGATTGTCTAATTTGTATTTGTGTGTGTTTATATATCAAGTTTTTTTCTATAAAAATCACTTTTTCAGTCATAACATTTGTCAAAACCACTTAAAGATGACTTAAGTGTGAAAGATAATTGCTGAAATTCTGTGACATATTTGCTTACTCCCTGCTCCATTGAAAGTAGACAGCCATTTGAGGAAGAAAGTATGACCAGAAGTGATATTGTCAAGACACGTAGTTCTGATATGCTCGCTGTTTCCCTTTTGTGCCAATGGAAATGTATCTACATTGTTAACTCTTGAAGCCTGGACATTCAGAAAAGGATGCTCAGAGCGACATTCCAGCTGCTTGCACCATGGGAGTACTGCTTCTCTTCACTGAGATGTGGGGGATTAATTTTATGCCACAGAGCTGAATCTAAGTTGCCAACTCATGTAGCATCCTTTCTAAAAGGACATTCATAATTACAATTAAATTGGATTTCACTTTCTATGCATTTGTGTTGCTGCTGTATGCAGCATACATTATCATATTCTGCATTCTTATGGGCAATTTTTATACAATGGAAGCTGATTTTTACATCTTCTAAAATTTCTTAAAGTTTCAAGCAAACATCTGTGCTTTGGATAAGATTTCACTGTCTTTTATTACTCCAAGAAATCCAATTACCAGGTAGCCATTATTACCTATATTCCTCAGGGTTTTGGACATTTGGCCATGCTTTCATGTCAGCCATGATTCTCCTACATCTATCAAGGAAACCATTAGGAAATTACCCTTTAACACTAGTTGCCCATCTCCTTTATCCTGAATAAATGCACTGTAGGCAGCATGTCATTCTACCACCTGTGTGTAGCCATCATTGAATGCTGCTTTCTGTCGTTTAATCTATTCTACATTTTATAAACCTTAAAAATGTACCTCGTTTCCATACTGTCTGCCCTGTGGCAGATATGACCACACTGATGGAAGCTGACCCTTTCTAATACATGGCTACCAAATAGTTTTACTGTGATTTGTTTTTGATTGATCTCAGTGATTGTTTATTCCTTCCTGTCGGGATGAAGTAATTCCGCTGTGTTTTGTTCTAGTTGACAGAAATACTTCTGTCTTATAAATGTACTGCTTATTATTTAAAAATCTATGGGCTATTTTTTTCTTTAAAAGGATAGTCTATTTTTTCCTGATGATTCCAGAATGAACTAATTTTGTTGTATTTTTTTCTAGTTGACAGAAATGCTTCTGTTTTATAAAACTGTTACTTATTATTTAAGAATTCATGGGATTATTTTCTTTAAAATTAAGGAACTAAGAAGGTTGGAAAGAGCATCTTCTCTCCTTGAAAATCTCCCTAATATCTGAAATCTTCAATATAATAATATTATAGCTAAAGTTTGATTTATCCAGCTGAACCATGGTCCCAACCCCCTCATTGTTGCCTGTAGTACCCACAATGGTGACCTGTGTGTCTCCAAAGTTACTGTGACTTGCTAATATCAGTATACAAAGAAGATAGATGATTGCCCTTTCCCTCCTAGAAAATAAAAACAAACAAAAATCCCTAAATTATCAGTAGATTTCAGGAATCGGGGTAATCTGCAATGCAACTTCTTCATGATGGGGTTAGTTTTAATTTACCTCTTCTCAGGTACTCTGGCCATTCACTTAGCAATACTTAGGATTTCTTTTAGTTTTTGGTTTATTTTTGGTTTAGTACATACACATTTCAGGATTTTATTCTTTCTTTGTATGTAAGCCTTGTTTTCATTCTACCTTTCGTTTTCATTGTTAAACATTTTTTCCCCACTAAGATCTATTGTATCTGGAGTATTGTGATTATGCCTGTCTACTACTGGGTCATGTCTTCCTCACACCTTTAGCTGTTCTTTCACCTTTGCGCTATTTCAATTGTTATACTAAGGACAGTAACCTGAAATAAAAATCAGAGTTTACAAATTTTATAACTTATCCTGCCAATCTTTACATTTTAATTGCTATATTTAGAACTTTGATCTATTATATTAATATATGTATTTGACTGATATGTTAAGGTTTCATGCCACCTGCTTTATTTTCCAGTTTTAGGTCTGGTTTTGTTTGCTTGATGTCTGCTTATTCAGTATTCTATTGCTGTGAAAAGACGCCATGATCATGTGGCAACTCTTACAAAAGAAAACATTTAATTGGGGCTTGCTTAGTTCTAGAGGTTTATTCCATTATCATCATGGCAGGTAGCGAGATTGTACAAAGGCAGATATTGTGCTAAAAGTAGTCGAGAGTTCTATATCTGATCTGTAGGTAACAGGGGCCTGGCTAGAGAAGCTAGGATACAAGGAAAACCCTAAGAGAGACATACATGGTCCTCCACAGAAGGGGAAAGGGACACGATCTCCTGAGCATATTGGGAGCCTGGGGGCAGTGAGTGGAAAAGTAGTAGGAGAAAGAGGAGGGGAGAGTAGAACATGATTGATCAGGAAGATTTAGTCAGGGGAGGAATAGAGGAGAGCTACAAAAGAGATGCCATAATAGAGGGAGCCATTATAGGTTTGAAGTGAAAACTGGCCCTAGGGAAATGTCCAGAGACCTACAAGAATGACCCTAGCTAATAATCCAAGCAACAGTGGAAAGGCTACCTTAAGTACCCTTCCCTTAGTATTTAGCTGTGGATCTCTGCTTTTGCTTCCATCAGCTACTGGATGAAGGCTCTAGGATGGCATTTAAGGTACTCATCATTCTCATTATTGGGAGAGGACACTGAAGGTGGCTTAGATTCCTAGTTGGGGTCCTCCTTGTAGATCTCTGTACAATTCTCTGGTGACAGTGGGGTGTTGAAGTCTCCCATTATAAGTGTATGGTGTTTGACATATGATTTGAGTTTTAGTAATGTTTCTTTTACAGATGTGGTGCCTTTGTATTTGGTGCATAAATGTTCAGAATAGAGACTTCATCTTGATGGATTTTTCCTATGATAAATATGAAATGACTTTCTTCATCTCTTTTGATTAATTTTAGTTTTAAGTTTAATTTGTTAGATATTATGATAGATTGCTTCTTAGGGCCATTTGATTGGAAAATCTTTTCCCAACCCTTTACTCTGAGGTAATGTCTGTCTTTGAGGTTGAGATGTGTTTCTTGTATGAAGCAGAAGGATGGATTGTGTTTTCGTATTCATTCTATTAGGCTGTGTCTTTTTATAGGTGAGTTAAGACAACTAATATTGAGGAAAATTAAGGACCACTGATTGTTGATTTTAATTTGCTTTGGATTTGTTTTTGGTGGTGGTATTGTGTGTGAATTTTCCATTTATTTCTGGCTTTTGGTAAAGTGGGATTATCTATTGCCTGTGTTTTTGTGAGTGTATTTAACTTCTTTGGGTTGGAATTTTCCTTCCAGAACTGTCTGTAGGGCTGGATTTGTGGATATGTATTGTGTAAATCTGGTTTTGTCATGCAATATCCTGCTTTCTCCATCTATGGTGATTGAGAATTTTGCTGGGTATAGTAGTCTGGAATGGCATCCATGGTCTCTTAGTGTTTGTAGGACATCTATCCAGGACCTTCTGGCTTTCAGAGTTTCTGTGGAGAAATCAGGTGTAATTCTGGTAGGTTTGCTTTCATATGTAAATTACCTTTTTTCTGTCATTGCTCTTATATTCTTTCTTTTTTGTTTTTGTATGTTTTTTATGTTTGGCATTTTGATTATTATGTGGCAAGAGGCCTCTTTTTTTGGGGGGGGGGTTCCAGTCTATTTTGTGTTCAGTAAGCTTCTTGTACTTTCATATGCATGTCCTTCTTCAAGTTGGAAAAGTTTTCTTCTATGATTTATTGAATATGTTTTCTGCACCTTTGAGGTAGGTTTCTTCACCTTCCTCTGTACCTACTGTTCTAAGGCTTGGTATTTTCACAGTGTCCTGTATTTACTAGATATTTTTGTGTTAAAGATTTTTTGGATTTAATAATTCCTTTGGTAGGTGAACCTATTACCTCTAGTTTATCTTCAGCACTTGAAATTCTCTCTTCCTATCTTGCATTTTGTTGATTATGCTTGCATCTGTAGTTCCTAATCATTTCCCTAGCTTTGCTATTTCCAGAATGTCCTTAATTTGTCCTTTCTTTGTTGTCTCTATTTCAGTTTTCTGTTCTTGAACTGTTTGAATTATTTCCTGTTTGATTGGGTTATTTTGTTGTTTTTGACTTTCCTTTTTTTGAGAGATTTGTTGATTTCTATCATTTTTTGTCTGCTTTTCTTCCATTTCTTTGAGACATTTTCTCATTTCCTATTTGCAGGTCTCTGTCATCTTTATAAAGTTATTTTTAGGTCCTACTCTTCTGCTTCATCTGTTTTTGTATGATCAGATCTTGTTGGTATAGAGTCCCTAAATTCTGATAGTGTTATATTGGTCTTTCTATTGTTGGTTGTGTTCTTGTATTGTTGTTTTCCCATCTCTTCTTCTAGTGGGTGCAGGTGGGGTCTCTCTTTCTACTCTCCTGTCCTGCTGGGTGTAGGTGGGTCATAACTTCAATGTCAGTAACTCTGGATGGCAAGAGCTCTCTTGGAGTTCACACACAGAGGCCATGGGGGGGGCAAGACTGAGATGGGGGCAAGCTCTGGATGGCCCAGTGTGCCAGCAAGAGTCAAGTTTTTATTATTATTATTATTATTATTATTATTATTATTATTATTATTTAAATCTGTTTTTTTTAGATGTTGTGCCCCTTGGATTCCAGTGTCCTATGGGTTTCATATATCTTTCTCCCTTACAAGCTAACAAAATTATGTCTCAAAACTTTATGGCACCTTTCTAACTTCTTCCAGCAGAAGGGAACCTGTTCATGGCAGCCACCATCTTGACTGAGACCAACCATTCAGCTTAACAGTAGGTCTGCCCACCCCATTGGTTACTCTCTAAGCTCAGCCTAAGCACAGGGACGTATAGCCAGCCTCTGCCTACAAACCCTGCTGACAGTCACAATTCATTCACTTTTTTTTTTTTTTGTCTTTTACTTCTGTGTCTCTAATTTCTTCTATTACTGGCTTTATTATGCATGGCTTGTTTGTGTATTGGTGTGCCTTTCCAGGGTCTGGTAGGGTACACATTTCATGCAAAAACCCTGCCTATTCTATCTACAGCAGTTCTGCTCTCTTGTAACTGACTGTTTTAAGTCTATTCTGTCTCTTGAAATGTTTTGTGTGTTTGATACAACATGAAAATCATGAGATCACACTCTGGTTCTTCCTTCTTACTTTTACGTAGTCCAGTTTAATATATCTATGCGTATGTGCTATTTGTTAAAAAAAAATGTAAGCAAGCTTTAATTATATATATATATATATATATATATATATATATATATATGTGCATTTCCTTCTAGACCAAGGAAGCAGCAAGTCTCAAATATTTCTAAATTGTTATGTATTCTCATGTGTTGACAGAAACTTTTGTTACAAAAGGGGATTTTTCTTCATTTTTTGTTTTGTTCTTTGCAGGTATAAATTTAACTTACTAAGTTAAAATCAGTTACAGTTGGGCTGGAATAAAACATCCCCCCCCCATAATCTTTCAGTTTAGATCTAGTTCTCCAGACAGATCCTGCACTACTGTCTTTTTGCCATACTAAGTACAGATTAATTATAGGGTAAAGCCTTACCTAGCCACCTATGTGTGTAAGGTAAGTAACTAAAGACACATTTTGTCTGCTGAGTTATACTAAACAGAAAGCCTTCAAATGCTCAGAAATCTAGAGAATATGGCATTTAAAATGTTTTATTAAAAAGCTTTTCATAACAGAGAGAGACTGTCCAGCTGTTGACACCACTTCATTTCCTCTAAGAAGATAGGAGGACACTGAAGACTCTCCACCCACAAAAGTGATAACGTTAGCCATTGAGCAAACTTGCCTTTTACCTCAAATGCTACAATGTAGTCTTCAGACTGTGGACAAAAGGACACAGGAATTGAATTTCCCTATATTGCTTAGGCCAATTGTAGGTAAGTATTCTTAACGTTCCTAATGCAAGGACCCTGTGTGTACTTGCAGGCCCCATGCTAACAGCAGAAGGTAGGCATCCTTAAAGCCTCTCCCCTCAAGAACTGTCAGAGTGTCTGTCCACTTGGCCAACTAGTAAGTCTCTGTAATTCTCTAATCATTAACTCTGGTAAAATTTTATCCGTCTCAACAACTCTGTTGCAGTTTGACAGCTGGTAGGTTTCAGTATAACTTCTTACTATTACTTTGTTTAGAAAGGTGTTTTAAGGTATAAAGTTTATGTAAGAACACAAAAGCTTAACATGTATAAATCTAAAAATATTTTAAGGTATAAAAAGTAACTTAAGGTATACAAATGCAAGTTATCAGATTTCTTTCTCTGTCTTTATACTACTGTCCATAGTCTTAACATTAATCCATAAAGTTTTAATAATCTACTAAGCCTACTCTGACAGAGTACAAAACACCAAACTATACCACAATATGATAACAGCAAGCTCAAGATTAGGAATTTTTTCATTGTGTAAAAGATAAAATCTGTCAGTTTTAAGAATATTAATGCTTTCAACCAAATCATTTCTGACATAAGTATACTGCCATTTACAATGCAAATCTCAGTACAAATTATAAACAGTAAAAATGATAATGTGTCTAAAATTTATCTTTTCACAAAGGATTCTTATAAATTCCAGGAACCCAAACAGGTCCAAGAGGCACCAGAGAGTTCCATACAGCCTGGACTACAAGGAAACAACCAGCTACCCAGAATGTGCTAGCATTCCAGCGCCCTCAGTCTCCACAGAGATGGTTAACACCACCCAGATCAGCAGGAAGTAGTCGGGAGAAATCGAAGTCCTTATTCCCTAACCTGCAATGCATAACTCCTCACCTTTTAAAATAATAAATAAAGGTGGTAATGTAAGGATTCAGGCATTATGTTGGCCTGCCCCTATCACCTGGCAGAATATACTCAGGCAGTACCCTGGCAAGCATGCAGATGCAAAGGACCCTTTAAAGAAAGACCCCCACCCACTCATAAGCTCTTTCTCACTCCTCCCACCCCACTGCTATTCCCCTGAGAGCAAACAGGACTTTTCCCTTTCTCTTCAATCCTTTCTGTCTCTTTCCTTCCCACCTTTCCCTTTCTAATAAAACTTCTCATGTAAGTTCTGTCTGGTTGGCATGTTTGTCTCTCCATCTTGGTCACACTTGCCTGCCATGGAATCCACTAAGGTTCCATGCACATTTTCATAACAAATCCCAGTTCACTTTCTCTCCCATCTTCCTGCTTTTCCCACCTTCTACCCCACCCCCAATCACTCCTCAGAGAGGGTGAGGACTCCCATGGGGAAATCAACAATAACTGTCACATTACTCATTACTTGAGGCAGGACCAAGGGACACCTCTCCCCCTGTATTTAGGCTGAACAAGGTATCTCTCCATAGAAAATGGGCTTCAAAAAACCAGTTCATGTATTGGGTGTAAATACTGCCAGTGGCCCCACAAACTGCCCAAGCAACCCAACTGTTTCCCACATTCAGAGGGCCTAGTTCTGTATTATACAGATCCTCCAGCTGTCAGTCCAGAGTCAGTGAGATCCTTCTTGCTCAGGTAAGCTGTTTCTGTGGGTTTCCATATCACAGTCTTGACCCATTTCCTCATATAATAGCTCCCCCTTCTCTACAACTGGACTCCAGGAGTTTGGCTCAATGCTTAGCTGTGGATCTCTGCATCTGCTTCCATTAGTTACTGGATGAAGATTTTATGATTCAATTAAGCTGGTAGTCATCAATCTGATTATAGGGGAAGGGCAGTCAACGTATCCTCTCTACTATTCCTTAGATTGTTAGTTGAGGTCATCCTTGTGGATTTCTATGGATTTCCCTAGTAACAGGTTTATTGCTAAACCCATAATGGCTTCCTCTATCATTGTATCTCTTTCCTTCCTCTCCCTCTTTCCTTTCCCCAACTTGACTTTCCCAATCCCTTATGTTCTCCTTACCCCCTTCTCTCCTTTCCATTTTCCTACCACTCTTCAGCTTCCCCCCACACTTATAATTTACTCAGGAGATCTTATCTATTTCTCCTTCTTGAGGGATGGGAGGGATCCATAAATGTCTCTCTTAGGGTCCTCATTTTATGCTGGCTTCTCTGGGGTTGTGATCTATAGACTGATTATCCTTAGCTTTGTGTCTAATATTCACTTCTGGGTGAATACACACCTTGTTTGTAGTTTTGTGTCTGGGTTACCTTCCTCAGGGTCATCTTTTCTTCTAGTTTCATCCATTTGCCTATAAATTTCAAGATGCCATTGTTTTTGACTGCTGAGTAGTACTCCATTGTGTAAATGTAACCACATTCTCTTTATTCATTATTCAGTTGAGGAACATATAGGCTGTTTCCAGGTTCTGGCTATTACAAATAATACAGCTATAAAACATAGTTCAGCAAATGTTCTTGTGTTATGAGTGTGCATTGTTTGGGCATCTTGAGGTATATTGATTCCTAATTTTGTGAGATACTACCAAAGTGACTGTACAAGTTTTCATTCCAACCAGCAATGGAAGGGTGTTCCCCTTACTCCACATCCTTTCCAGCATAAGCTGTCATCAATGTTTTTTGAGCTTATCCATTCTGAAAGGTGTAAGATGGTATGACAGCTGTTTTGATTAGAATTTCCCTGATAACTAAGGATGTTGAGCATTTTCTTAAGTTCCTATTGGTGAAGATCATTTCTCGCTTTGTCATTTTGTCTTGTTGCCATTTTGCCTTGCTGACTGTGTCCCTTGCCTTACAGAATCTTTTCAGTTTTGAGAGTCCCACTTATTGTGGATCTTAGTATCTGCACTACTGGTATATTCAGGAAGTGGTCTTTTATGCCAGTGTCTTCAAAGAGGTTTAGTGTGACTTGATTTATGTTGAGGGCTTTGATCCATTTGAACATAAGTTTTGGGTTGTATATCTAATTCTATATCTCAAAAACCAGTTATGGCACCATCATTACTTAAAGATGCTTTCTTTTTTTCCATTGTATAATGTTAGTTTCTTTGTCAAAAATCAGGTGTTCATAGGTGAGCAGATTAATATCACAGGGTCTTCGATAAGAGTCCATTGGTTCACCTGTCAGTTTTTGTGCCAACTCAAAGCTGTTTTAATTACTATATCTCTACATCAGAGCTTAAAGTCAGAGATAACATGTTTTCACTCATGTTTGAAACAAATAATTCAACATTTATAAGTATGGAATGGAAGCTTAGAAATAGAAAATGCTAAAGTATAGGAGGACAGAAAGAAATTATCAGAAATTTCTAGGGAATGAGAAAAGTCCTGAATAGGGATGAAATTGAACCTGGGGGAGGTGACAAAATATAAATATGGGTGGACAAGATCTATGGATAATGTATTTATTTGTATATAAAAATATACTGTACTCATTTTGTTTATATAATAAACACTAGGAAAATGTAAACTAAGTATAAATTAGCTGCCTTCACAATACACTTTCATTTCAAGGTATCAATACATATATTTCTTGAACAAATATCTTTTATACAAATTACAAAACATGATTGAATTTAATAATGGCTATTTAATAAAAACCTGGTGTAGTAATCATCTCAGAAAGTCATTATCAAATAGTACTATCATCATTATTTGAAGTTTCTCATAAAATTAAATATTATGCACAATTATCTCTTCATCCTTGCTAGTCATGAGGGATGTAAGCTAGCTTCAGTGGGGAGCTCTGTCAGTAGCTTAACTGAGATTAATTTCAGAATCACTTAGTGACCTTATGGCACCTTATGTGCCTCCTGATGCGATGTAAATGAGGCATTTAACACCTCTTGGAAAGCTTCTAAACATATAACTTGACAGAGTCAAGTCTTTGAATTTACCTTTCCACTTACAGCACACATAAAAGGTAGAAGAACAAGATAAATGACAACTGAATGCAATTGGAGAAATCTAAAAGGTAGTGGTTATGTAGCAGAACTAGGCAGTCTTTTAAAATAGTCTATATATTGAGGGGGGGGGGTAATAAAGCCATATATGCCCCATATCAGCTCAGAGGTGTTTCAATAATTTTAAACACCCAATCTTGTATACAGAAATTCCAATGGTAAGGAAAGTGTTTCCTAACAATTACTCATTATGGGGCACTGATTTTTTGTAAGGAAGAAAGATATAATCTTTAATGGGTCACAGAAATAAACAACATGCATAAACTGCTATGGCATGTATAATTTTTTCAAATGGATCTCTTAGGACCAGTTTTTGCATATCTTAGATAAGATGATGATGTTTATTGGTGTTGTGGTTTAGTTTTTGTGGCTGTGAAAACACCACAGACAAAAGCAACTTGGTGAGGGTAGGGTTTTCTTTTTTTTATACTGCCCTATTACACTCCATCATTGAAGAAAGCCAAGGCAAGAACTTAAGATTGGAACCAATAGGCAGATACTGAAGCAGACACCACAGAGGCACACTAATTCTCTTTTTGGCTTGCTAAACTGCCTTTCTTATACAACCTAGGACCATCTTGCCCAGGGTAGCACATCTCTCAATGGGCTGGGTCTGTCCAGATCAATCATTATTCAAGAAAATTCCCCCAGAGACTTGTCTGCAGGCAATTTTGAAGGAGGTAATTTAGTAGAGATTCTATTCTCCAGTGACTTTAGTTTGTATCAAATTAATGATACTGACCAATACACCATCTTGTAAACTTGACAAATAAGCATATCACTATTAAAGCATAGCTTTTATTTTATTTCTAATGTCCTGTGTTAAAATCACAATATAAAACATATTGTCACTTTACAAGCTTCTCTCTCATTTAAAAATTCAAATGTTTTAAAAGTTCAAACTCTCTCAGAAATATGTAAAGACTCTTAACTGTGGGCTCTTGTAATATACAAAACAAGTTAAATGTTTCATACTCTAAAAGGGAAGAACCAAGGCATACAAACAAATGCACTCAAAAAAAAAAAAAAAAAAAAAAACTGAAGTCCATTAGTGTAGTTACCAATCTTGTAGCCCAATGTCTGACAACGTGAACTCATTCATGATCATCTGAATTCTAAAGAGCTTGAGCAGTTCCTCTTCTCAAGTTCTACCATCCACAAGATACAGCTTGTCTTATAGGCATGGGCTAGTTTTAAGTCATATATGCAGTTATTCTTGTGTTTTGGATTGTAGAATTATACAATAAGGATTTAATATATATTTTGGGGCTAAATCTATTAGCGATTGTTTATCTCTTGAAGGACATATCTCATTTAGTAATAATATTAATAAGATGTGTATGTCTAATACTCCTCATCACCTTACTAGATGAGATATGTCCTTGAAAAGATAAACAATCTGTGATAAATTAACCCCTAAAGTATGTATTAAACTCTTATTACATAATTCTACAATCCATAATATCCTTGGCAGCCACTTTAGAGTTGTTCTGGCATCTCTAATATCCTGGCATCTCCATGGCAACTGAGGCTGTAAGTTCATCCATGGCCTCCTGGCCTTCTTTTCAGAGACTCTTCCATATATTGCCAAACTTTAGCTTTTCTCTATGACACCTTTAATAATGGGACTCCCTAGAAATTCAGTGTTGTCATTTGCTGTTTTGTAGGTAACTGAGTCTAGTGCTTAGGAGATGATATATTGGACACAAACTTACTTATTATGGTCAAAGCTCTGAGTGAAATTTCACTATTTCTATGGAATACTCCTTCACTCTGAAAATGTTACTTTTATTATTAATAAAAAGCAGATTGGACAATAGCTAGGCAAAATTATCAGATCAGAGAGAATGCTAAGAAGGAGGGCAGAGTCAGAGGAGTTGCCAGTGAGACACTGAGGGGAAACAGGAGGTGTAAGATGAAAGAGAGGTAACACCACATGGCAGAATATAGATTAAATTTGGAGTGTTAATTTCTGTTGTAGACTTAATAATAAACCTGAGCATTTATAATTAATATTAAGCCTCTTTGTGTTTATTGGGGTGTAGGCTGGTTGGACAGAAAAGTCTGCCTACAAGCTATGCTCTTATTTCCTCATATTAAAAATGGAGGTAGGAGCATAGGACATTTTGAGAATTTATGAGGTATTCAGTTAGGAAAGAATTCCTCTGTGTTATGACAATTTCAGTTAATATGCACCATATTAACAGTAGAATAAAGTCAGGTAATACAATCTTTATCTGAAATGTATCATGTACTTCATTACTCAAGCCCTTGCTTATCCCAAACAGCCTGAGATCAACTCTTCAGCACTTCCTTTAAGCTTGAAACAAAAGTTGCTTCCCTTTTGAAGGTGCATTTTCTGTCTCCATCAGGGAAGTAGCTTTACTTTGACCAGTTATAAACATGTGTTTTATGAGCTAGGAGAAATTTATTTTGCATCACAATTATTTCACTGGTATGTCTTCTGTGCCATACATAGTAATTTGTCTGATTAATTTCTAAGTTCTATATTTCTTCCAAGAAATGTATGAAGCTACTCTTTGGTTTTAGTAAGTAAACATTACTTTTATTTACTTTTATGTGTATGAGTATTTTTCTTGCATGTATGTATGTATGTATACTATGTTTATGCAGCACTTGAAGAAGCCACAAAAGGGCATTGGGTATCCTGAGATTAAAGGTATAGACACTTGTAAGCTGCCATGTGGGTGCTGGGAATCAAATCTGGGTCCTCTGGAATAACAGATAGTGCTCTCTTAATTGCTGAGCCATCTCCTCAACCTCCAGTTTTTGTAGTGCCTTTATTGTTGGTAAAACTGTTACCTAGAAAGTTGTATAATATGCCACAAATTACTGTCGTTGGACTTCGTTGTCAGACTTTCTTTGGTTTGCTAGTTCCCCAATAATAACATGGAGACTTATTAGTAATTATGAATACTCATTTGCTTAGGTTTGTTCCCAACTAGCTCTTATAACTTAAATTAACCTGTTTTTGTTAATTTATGTTATGCCAAGTATCTTTTACCTCTTTGCCTTCTGTACCTCTGACTTACTCTGAGTCTCACTGGTGTCTCACCGGCATTTCTCTTGTGCACCCAGATTCATCCTGAGTTCCTCTCTCTCGCCAGAATTCCCAGCTAACTTCTTCTGCCTAAGGATTGGCCATTAAACTTTTTATTAAACCAGTCATAGTGACACATCTTCACAAACTGTAATCAAATTGCTCAGAGGAATGGAGCACTCTGTCTGAACTCTTAAATCATACAATTGTGTTAGTAGCAAGATGTGCCATTGAAAGATTAATCAGAGCTCCCTCAATCCCAACTCCATTATCTCTACCACAGGCTTGGCTACATTCTAATCTAAGACAATGAGGAAACTGTTTGAACGCTCCAAAACACTACTGCTATTAGAGGACATACTTTATCCAACTATGATGCCCCACATGGGCAGAATATCTGTGTTTAGCTATCTGTCCAGCATATTTACCTTACTACCTCCATACAGTGATGAGAGCCATCTAATTTAAAAAGTCTTGTTTGTGACCCAGCTATACCACTCCTGGACATATACCCTAAGATGCTCCATCCTACCACAAGGACACTTGCACAATTATGTTTATCACAGCTTTATTCATAATATCCAGAAACTGGAATCAACCTCGATGTCCCTCAACCAAAAAATGGTTAACACATGTAGTTAATAAACATAATGTAGTATTACACAGCTATTAACAAATAACAAGATGAAATTTGTAGGCAATCTTATAGAACTAGAAAAAAAACTCATCTGAATGAGGTAACTTAGGCCTCAGAAAAACAAACCTGGCATGTACTCACTTATAAGTGATTTTAGCTGTAAGGAAAGGATCATAATGCTATAATTCACAGAACAGAAATGCAAAACAATAAGACAGGCTCATGGTAGAATTCATGGATCTCCCAGGGAAGAGGAAATAGAACAGATTTTCTGGGTGGACCTGGAGAGAGTGGGACAGGAACAGGAGGGACCAGGTTGGGGGAAGATTGAGGTAGAGATAATTGAGGGTCATTTTGGGGGCAAAGTAGAAACCTTATTCAATAGGAACTCCCATGAATCTACAAGAGTAACCCTAACTAAGACTTCAAGTAAGCTAGGACAAAGATCCTGAACCAGAATTTCCTATAACTATGCAAGACTCTAGGGAGATTCCCAGAAATCCACAAGGATGACCCCAGCTAAAACTGAACTGGCCTTCTCCTGTAACCAGGTTGATGACTACCTTAATTGCCACATATAACCTTCAACCAGTAACTGATAGAAGCAGATGCAGAGATTTATGTCTAAGCATTGGGTTGAACTCCTGGAGTCCAGTTATGGAGAAGGAGGAATGATAATAGGAGCAAAGATGTCAAGACCATGATGAGAAAACCCATAGAAACAGTTGAACAGAGCCAGGGGAATCTTGCTGACTGTAGACTGGCAGCTGGGGAACCTGCATAGAACCAAACTAGGCCCTCTGAATGTGGGTGACAGTTGTGTGACTTGGACAGTTTATGGGGCCACTGGCAGTGGGACCAGTATTTTTACCTAGTGTATGAACTGGCTTTTTGGAGCCCATTCCCTATGGAGGGATACCTTGCTCAGCCTAGATACTGTGGGAGGGTCTTGGTCTTGACTCAATGTGATTAGAAAGAATTCATTGACGCCCCCATGGGAGACCTTGCCCTTTCTGAAGAGTGGATGGGGGGATGAAATGAGGGAAGGTGGGAATGGGGAGAGCAGCAGGAGGAGATGGGGGAACAGGGGTTGGTATGTGAAATAAAGAAGATTGTTTTAAAAAAGAAAAGAAAGAAAACACACAGAATCAACTAATCTGGGCTCATAGGGGCTCACAGAGGCTGAACTGACAATCAGGAAACTGTGTAACCTGCTTGTGGAACCCTTTTCCTCCTACTGAGTTGCTCCTTTCAGGGGCAGTGTCTAGTTTTATAGCAAATTGATATGGCATGTTTTTGATATTCCTAGGATGGCTGCATTTTCCTTTTTAGGTTTTTATTCAAATTAAAAACAAGCTTATTTTACATACCAATCCCAGTTTCCTCTCCCACTTGTCCTTCCACTTCCCCCACCACCTCCCATCCCACCCTCCATCCACTCCTCAGAGAGGGTAAGGATCTGCCCATTTCTGAAGAGAAACTGAGGAGTGGATAAGGAAGGAGGAACTTGGATGGGAGGAAGTAGGAAAAACTGCAGTTGTGATATATGAGAGATGGATAAATAAAAAAATATAAGAAACTATAAAATAGAATATTAATATTAATGAGAACAAAATTATTTTAGCTATTGCTAGCAATTATTTTAAAATAGACCATTTTATTAAAAAAATTCAATTTATATGTCATTTATATATTAATGCATGTA
Organism: Phodopus roborovskii; assembly: GCF_943737965.1. NCBI lineage: Eukaryota > Metazoa > Chordata > Mammalia > Rodentia > Cricetidae > Phodopus > Phodopus roborovskii. Next base: position 6,592,766 of record NW_026126547.1, read on the forward strand.
TTAGATATAAATGTATGTGTTATATACATTAAAAACAACCAAGTTTTGTTTGCACATGAATCTATCACACTATACAGCAAACATGAACTTAAGTAAATTCCTATCTTTTGTAGTCTTCCAAATGTCATTAGGTAATTTGTCATGTGCCTGAGTGGATGAGTGGAAGCTATAGGTGAATTCTTTCTGCCAGTGTAGACACCAGAGGACACACTGAAAATCTGCTCAATTCCTTGCTTTCTTTCTTCTGCTTCCAAATAATGGTTCAGCATTTTGCATTTTTTTTTTTTTGTTTGTTTTCTGAGTAACTGCATATTTTTTTGTTTTTTTGTGAGAAAGTTCAACACCTGAAACTCAGATGACAGGTGGGTAAAATATATTATTCTCATAGATTTTTAAAGGTCTAATTAGATGGATACTTTGAGATGTTGTTAGAATCCAAGGACACTGACCTTTCATATTGAGAAGGTAAATCTATTATATTGGAATCATTATCTGGGTCTTTGATAAATTACAAGCTAGTCTCACTTGACAGCTACATACATTAGAAAACCAGAAAAAACAAAACCTTAATTCACTAACAAACTGTAATTCCCATGACCATCTCTGAGTAATTCTATAAAAGACACATTAAAACTTCAATTTGGGCTTGTATCTCTGTTTTTACCACTGAATGTTGAGAATTTTTGGAGAATGAAGTCTCATTTATAAGGTTATTCACTAGGTGAACTAAGAACACCTGGAATATCAGGGTTCAATCTTGCTGGTGATAACAAGGTTTGTGTATACACAAGCCCCTTACACAATAATGACAGTATTTATATATAATCTATATAATCTCCTGTGTACTTTAAGTCATCTCTCAAATGCTTACAATGTCTAATACAATGAAGTACTCTGCAAATAATCGTCATGTCGTTTCTAAATGGATAATGACAAGAAATGAATATTTAACATAGGCACAAAATTTCCCTGCAAAATTTTTTGTCTGTGCTGGTTGAATCCTGAAATGCATAATGAAAAGCTAGCACTTTCTATCACCTGACATAGTAGTTGTTTCTTATTCTTCCAAAGTGCAAAGGGAACCTAAAGGGCAACTGTATTGATACTGTTTTTCATGTACAGAGTTGAATTTCCATTGTCATGGTTGATGCATGGCACTACAATATTTCAGCTCAGCACATAATTTTCTTTGAAGGGAGCAATGACTTAATCCTTTGAGGGCAAGTTAAAGAAATTATAGAGTCTAAGCTTTGGGGAGAGACTGTGTACATTGGAATGCAAGCTCATTACCTCCATGGCCTTCCACATGACATTTAACAGAATACATGGATGTTTCACATTAAAGAATGATGTCATTATGTTATAGCAATATCCCAAATGATGAATTTATTTGTATGGGAAAGAGTATGTAAAAATGATCAGGTTTTTTAAATTAAATTACTAATAAATATTATTGTAATTATTTCTGTTGTGTTAGAAGTTTCAGAGTACTTTCAAAATATTTATTAAACAGTTAAATCCTTATAACAATTCTAGAATACAGGATGGTATTTAAGAGATGATCAGATTAACAAAATAAGGCCATTTTTATTCATCAAAATCCTGTAACACAGGTCTGACCCCTCATGTTTCCCATCCACCAGTCTAGAAGTGTTTTAAGTAAAAGTTAAATTTAGTTTTTGACATGGTAGCTTGCCCTCCACTTAAGTTCTTGTTTTTTTTTTGGACCATTGTCATTTTCACTTTTAGTTACCAAATCTGTCTACGTTTTATACCAACATTAAAAATCTTGTTGTAAAAGGTCTTTCTGGCTTGGCTACAGAGGTGGATGACAATAAGTAGAATGATGACAATATTCAGGCACTAGTTACCAATTACTGCTTTCACTTCTTTGCAATGTGGTTATCACTCAAAATGCTACAAGGCAGAAGCAATGCCCATTCTTGTTTTACAGATAAAGAAACTAGGATTCAGGTGATTCATGTATTCACTGCCAACCATGGTCCAGGAGGCATATCCCCAACCATCAATCCCTATTTCTTTATAGAAAGGTATTGAGCTTGTTTATTGCAGAGATCATCTTCTCTCAGCCTCAGCCACAGCCACAGTTAATCTCTGGTCCTCTGTCTTTAAGAGAAAGCTCTCATGGTCTCATTACGGAGCGGCTCTTTTTCCAGCTATTGCTGTTCTGAAAACCTCATCTGTGCTGAGATGTTAGCAGGTGAAATATGCTAGTATGTGATTATCCCAAAAAGTGCATTTCAAGTTATCAGAAAGGTTCCTGGGGAGGGCTGATTTCTGGACTGGGAAATCTTTGTTCCCATCCTAAAAAGACTATTTATTCTGCCCATGTTCTCAAGGTACCTTTCACTTGAAAGAGTAAGCCATGATAAATCAAATAAAGCATATGATGTAAAATTGACTTATTATAAGAAAGATGGGGTTCAGGCATCCCAAAGAGACATATATGCATAACCATTCTGGCTCACAGTGAAACATTCCAATGTTCCAACCAATTCTGGGACAAAGCAGAATAAAAAATAAAGTTCAGAATAAAAGGTGCAAAACATGCAACCCTAAATAATGGTTACTCCAAAGTATACCACCTTCTGTGAAAATGTAAAATTTGACCTTTCTTTCCTTCTTCCAAATTTCAAATGCATGAACTCTTTGAACTTAAAGCAAAGAAACTTGAAATGTGCAAGAGGTCTCGGCTGAATGAATAACCTTCAGCTGTAAGCTCAAAAGTATTGATTTACACTGCACTTTAGTTTTCAAATGTATTTAGGCTCTTGGTTTCTTTTGCAACACTCCTGAGGCCTCTCAGTCTGTTTTCCTCTAATGGACTTGGTTCTGCTTTTTCTCCAGCGAATATTCTAGTCTATCAGGATGCCAGGCTAAGGAGATGGACCCCTATTGTGCTTTCCACAGGAATGGCTAGGCTTTGATTGCACCTCCCGGGAGGCTGCAAAGATCCAGGGTACCCTTAGAGAATGAATCTGACATCACAAGAGAAAGGCAGAAGAGAAGGTGCATAGAGATAATGATGGGTTTCTATGGCATCCACACATCATGACTGAGGAAGATCCGAAGTGTGTCTTGTACTACATTAAGCTAGGAGGTTAAGATTTAAAAACAGAAACCAGCATCTTGTTTAGAAGGAAAGGCTCAGGAAAGGATGAAAGGGGAAAGAATTTTCTGTTTCTACTCTTTTAGCATCCTTTGTTTCCATTACAGAAATTATCCAATTCTAGCATGAAACCCGAATGAAGAGCCTAAGAGCCTGGAGGTATTCAGTATTAAACAGCTGATGGAGTTTTTTTTTTTTTTTTTTTTAAATAAATCAAGTTTCCAAGTACAAGAAACACAAGACACAAAGCAGAACAAAACAACAGAAACTGGTGAAACTTTGCCTCAGCCCATGGTATAGTTTATGCTAGTCATGCTAGTCTCCACTCTTCTTTTATCTTCCCATAAGGAGAGACATTTCCAGGATGTACATATTCATACTTATATCATATTTGGTATATGGAGTAAGTTTTCTGCATTTTGGATGAACTGTGACTTTTGAATGAAAACATCCCTGCCTCCCATTTCTGTCTTCAGCCTCATTACTCTGTCTGCTCTATAAGGCCTGTCCTGTGTCCCGGTGCTTCCTGTGTGATGGCATTGCTTTGTTGTGAAGTTATTCATTGTAGAACAATACATGGATCCTAGACATCATCAGTCTCAACTATCCATCTTGTGTTTGTCTATAATATTGCTAGAATGCTGTAGATCTCTCATATTTTATTTATATTTATCAAAGGATGAAGTCTGTTTCATCTGACTTTGTTGATTTATTACAGCTCTCTCTCCCCCCACTGCTATAATATTAAAGTTCATGTTACAAACTACTGGTTCAAATCAGGTAGTCTCTGGCAAGCAAACTTTGGTGTGTTTCTGTGAGATGTATGCCCTCCAAGGAATATTTATTCCTGCATCTAAAGGCAGCCCAAATAACAAATTCTAGTGCCATAATCTTTATAACTCTTTTTCACTTTCCATTTCCTTTGTCATCCAGACTGTAGGTTCTTTCTGGAAACAAAGAAAAATGGACACATTTTCTTTGTTCATTGATCCTTTAACTTCCACATATTGTCTCAAGATATTTCTGATCCTTATGACACTCAACATGACTCAGCTAACACATATTGTCAAGGGAAGGTCAGATTAGTTGATGAAATTGGACCTAGAGTATATGGATCCTCCTCTTACTACAATTTCTACATGGTTCAAAGCTTGTTGTTATCATACTAGTGGTAGCAGAACAGTGCAGACTTTACATTGCATATTGAAAACGCATTAAAATAGGCATGTGGAGATAATCTTACAAGTCTATACTTCAATCACCAATAGAAAATAGCAAGAATAAAATTTTGGCTCAAAAGCAAAGTATACTCTCTTATGTCTTACGTATTTCTTTGTATTTGCATAAGAATTGCCATTTATAGAAATATAGTATTAGAGTAATGAAATAAGTCCTTTTATATTGAACACAATATAGAAAATCTTGTATAAAACATAAAATATTATCATTAAAACCAGCAAAGGTTTGTTACTGTCCACATACCATACCTTAACAAATGGGTAAGAATCAAGGTAATTACTTACATTGTATAATATCATAACAGAATAAAAATGAGAAACCAAGAGCAAGACAAAATACAAAAAAGTCTGTCACTGCAATCAACAATAGTGTCTGTTTTTCTGCAGCACTGGTTAGTCTGGAATTCATTATCTAGAATAGGCTGTCTTTGAACTAATAAAACCCCTCATGTCTCTGCCTACTGCATGTTGGGATTTAAGGCATTTGGCAACATACCAGGGCCAACAACAAGATATCTAATGAATAGTGTGTCACTGAAGAAACAAGACAGTACATTTTGAAAAAAAAATCTTACAATCAAGAGAAATGATTATAAAACTTCGCAGAACCTCTATCCTACAGCCAAGGGAGTTAAAAGGCAAGTTCACAGTGATGAGAACTTACATTAAAAAGTAAGGATACATCAAGTAACTAACTTACTGATTGTCATATTTAGGGTGCTTTCTTATAGAACCCAGAAACATCAACCCAGAGCACCACCTACAATGGACTAGGCTCTTCTCAAACAATTGACTAGGCCTTTGCCCCACTATCACTAATTATCAAAATGCATTACAAGCTTGCCCACTGCCGTATGTTATGGGGATGGGCATTCTCTTAATTGAGGTTCTCTCCTCTCACATTACTTTAGCTTGTGTAAAGTTGACATAAAACTATCCAGTACACTGCTTATATCAAAATGTTAGAAAAACAAGAACAAGCCAAACTCCAAAGAGGTAGGTAGCAAGAAACAAATAATTAGCATCAAGGCAGAAATTAACAAAATAGAGACTAAAAGAACAACACATAAAAATAATAAAACAGGGACTCATGTCTTCGAGAACACAAAATTTAAACATCATATCCAAATTAACCAAAATAATTAAAAAGCCAAAATTAATAAAATTATAGTTTAAATAGGCAATATAATAGTGAACTGTAGAAGGTCATTTGGGAATGATTGGAAAACATAGCCTATCAGTGTTACTTGAAAGTGATACAAACAACCCATAGCCCCTGACAATAAAATGTCAACCAGATCTTTATGGAGAAAAAAAATTGAGATCTTAATTGTTATCATTCTTAGGAAGAGTAAAAAGAAAAGTGATTTGTATAAAACTTAGAATTTTGGGTTGAGACACAGTGTATAACAATGGAGGAAAGTGAGCCACAGGTGTAGAGATGCTCATCTTATACCTCTGTGTCTCTGTGCTTTTATTCCCAGGAGAGACACATTTAGGAAAATACTAGGGACTCTATTAAAGTCAATGGTACCTAATTATGAATAAAAAAATACCTAACACTTTAATACTTTTTAGATGAAATAAGTATTTTTAATAAACTCCTTTTAGTAAAACCATTGTTGTTAGAAGTCAGTAATTGAAAAAATAAGTGAGCACCCTCTTTTGAAATAAAGGAGTTTCATCAATAGCACACCATCATCTTGTCCAGTCTTGATACATTTTATCCTAGGAGCTCCCCCATGAGATTCAGAAAAACAGTCCTTCTATGTTAGGGAGGGTCACTGGCTATCCCAGCAGTCAGTAGTTAAGAAAGAAACAATGGGAGTTCTCAGGGAGATTTTATCATCTCAAGCTAATGAGACCTCTACTCAGGGGATTATCTTAGATGGCAGAATTCAAAATCTTACACTAAAGTTCTGGGTAGTGTCCCTGTGCTAAGGGGTCATCAGGATCTGCCAAGGTAGCACGCTGCCCAGGCCCCAGGTCTGGACCTAGAGAAAGACTAAATATTTATTTATTTGCACATGTTGCATGTAGTGTGAAGTAGGTGTGTGATGTGTTATTTATATGTATCTTTGTTGTATATATGGGCAGTGTATATTTCATGTAAATGTACTTCTACTGATTAACATGTAGTAAGAATTAATGAAGTTAACATCTCTGATTGCAAAATCAAAGACAAAGTAGAAACAACCTAATAATGACAATAGATGGCATTGATTTGTGACCTGAACCAGGTATCATGATGGAATATATAGGCAGATTGTGCATTCATATCCATGGCCCCAAGCTATAGGTGAGAAATAGAATTGGAGATATTTGTCAACAGGGAGGGTCTTCTGCAGTGAGCAACAGAGCCTGCATGTATTTCACTCCACAGAGAATTCTTTCAATTATGAAAGCTACCCTGATTGGAAGCAGGGTTCCAAACATCAAAAGGAAGGAAAAGTGTTGCAGCTTCTGTTCTTCCTTCATATGGACCTAAGTTTGCCTTCACTGAGGTCTGGCTCAAGCCTATTGCCATTGACTATGCAATGTCAAGTCCAACCCATGGGGCAAATAAGTGCAAGGAATTAAGAGCCACTTTTACTTCCTAAAACATTTTTAACAGAAACAGAGATGACAAAAGCTATCATCATAAAAAAGAATATTGATTCCTATGTGTGAGAAGCATTGTATGAGCATCCGTCCCACCAGTGGTAGTTTAATAAGAAATCAAATTCTCAAACTAAAGTTCTGAGGAATCTAACTTGAGATTCTTCAAAGTACATCTCTGAGAGGTTAAATAAACACCCCCTCTTTATCTTATGGCCGGACTTGTTTCAAAACCCACAATTTTCTGATTTTTCCATTACCCTACTTTGCTTCAGTGGTTGGAATAATGGTGCCAAATCAAAGGAAAAGAATGAAAATTATCTGAGAGAATAACTGCTTCCTTCAAACTTCTATTTCTGCTCTATCCACAGTCACAGCTTTAGAAGAAATGGCTCTAATAAGGTACATTGTGACCATGTGTTCTAGAAACTAGGCACATTGTAATGTTAAAAATACACTGATAATACTAGGAAATCAGGGCCTCTGCATGGGATAGATAGCATCTTGAGGTCATAAATGAAAATAAATCTGCTTTGTGTTCAGTGTTTAGAAGGCTGGATGCAGTACCATTTCTCATATTAAAAAGAAACAGATAATTAGAAGCGCTTACTTGGAATGTAATGATTTCTCTCCTCTTTTGTGCTGGCCCTGCCACAGCTGTGCCCATTATTACCAAGTGTTCCATCTGTTATCATCCATCACAGGAGTTACTGAGGGTGGAATTGTGAGTACAGCAGGCTCTTGCATTCTGAAATAGGTATGGGGGCTTTTCAGGACTCAGGGGTGAACGCCTTGAGAAACTGTCATTATCAGAAGGTGTTCGTGTTTATGTTTTTTAAATTTTAGTGGATTTATATTATGTTTTAAGAAAGTGTTGACAGTTTTGTATTTGGACACATGGTTTTCTGGTCATATTAAATTTCTCCCTCCAGCCACGTCTTATCTCATCCTACCTTTGCTGACAGGAATTTTTTTTTTTCCTAGCCAATCTGAAGTCATGACACTCAGTTTTCTGTTGCAGAATTGCATCTAGGTAGTCTGTCTGGTAGATCACATTCCAGGGATCTAGGTCTACATGAGTCTTCCCTTCCCTCTCAAACTATTTAAATGGGCCTTTTCTTTCCTTTTAAGCATCAAGTCCACTTACTGAGACAGTTGAATACTATTTGGGTGATCATCAGAATGCTCAGTAGGTGAGGAGCTGACAAGTACATAGGAAGGAAAACCTCTCCACTCTTTGTACTAGAGGAGATAGCTTTGGGGATGAAGCTTAAGTTTTCCATGCTATGTGTATGGTGAGCTCTTTAATCATTTCAAATGAGCCAAATAAGCACAGGCTGCAGTTACTTTGGATTTTAACCTGGACAATTCCACACTTTGGAGAACTCAGATGATAAGAAAGTATAATCGACATGGATGACTAGCGGTCCCTCCATAGCTTTATTGTGAACTTCTTGTGAAGGAATCGAACATTGCCTGTTGCTATTGTCTGTTCACAGTTACTAAGCAGCTCTGGCTGAAGGATGCTCCCACCTCGATGAATGTTCCAGCAGATGCTGTGGCAATTGTCCTATGGTGTATCAATGTTACTGGAATGCTATGAGGATTAAAAATGAATTTCTACTTTTAAATTATTTAATAACTTTTATTATCATAAACCAATTAGTACACAACAATGATGGAATTTTCACACATGTATATAACATTGGGGACACAGGAGAGGTAGTAACACCATTTCATTCCTGTGACAAAAAAAAAACATTCCTAAACACTAAGATGTGAGACCAGGCCCTGACTCAGGCTAGTCCTCCAGCTGACATGAGCAATGACTGCAAACTCAGCTAAGCAGACATAGCCCCACAGCATTCCTTTCCTTCTCAGAGCTTGCAGAGGCACAAAATCATCCAGACACATAGGACATAAAGAAAGAGTAAAGTGGATAAAAAGTAAAAGAAAAAAAAAAGTCTGCCTGGATATTATGATAATGGAAGTTTTCAAAAATGGGAATTTGTGGTTCACTAATCAATCATTCACATGAGTTTGACTCTTACATTCTTAGTCCAACTGAGTCTCAAGGAGGCACAGTACAAGGAATTCTCTATCAGTGATTAGAGTGTCAGAAGTCTTTACCATCACCCTCCATGTTGTCCTCGGAGTGAGAAGGCACACTTTATAGTCATTAAATTCAGATAGGTCTTGTCTGATGAGTACTGAAGTTCTGATGGCAGCAGAGTAGCCGTGATCTCAACTATTGTGTACAGTGCTTGGTTGTAGAGATGAAATATCCCTTCATGTTTGCAGGAAGTCATCTCAAAACAAATGGACCTGGAACAGACAGTTAAAGCAAAGCTACATTCAGAGACACAGCAACAGGGCCAGTGAGGACAGACAATGCCCCAGCGGTCTGTTTAATGGGAGTAGGACCTCACTGATGGAGACTTTCTGAAGACAAATTACATCCCATGGCTGTAGAAGATTCCAGACTTGACAAAGTCAGTGAGTTCTCTGCTAAAAATGGAGGAAACAATGGCTGGCTAAATTCTTCTACAACTCTCTTCCTTGGCTTGTTGCCTCAGAGCTGGAGACCCGTGAGAGCAGAAGGTACCTTCTCTGTGAGTACTTGGTTTCTTCTGTCAGTTGACTGGAGGGGAAGGGAGATAATTTGCAGAACCCTGGACAAGGAGCCTTCTTTATCTCTAGGACTACATTTAGCTATGGAGGAACCCCACTCAAGTAACTACTGACTACTTTTAAATATTATCTTCAAAATATAATGTAATTATGTTTCTCTCTTTCCACTTCTCTCTCCAAGTCCTCCCACATACCTTTTCTTCTCTATTTCAAAATCATGGCTTCTTCTTTTTTATAAACTATATGTACTATATTATATAGTATGTATATATATATACATATATATAATTGTTATTATACATACACATATATATATGGATTAATATATATATTCAAAAATACAACATGCTCATATGCATAGGCTGTGGCTTCTGTCTTAAGGCCAAAGTGGCCTTTCTCCACAGCCTACTCCAGTATTTCTGTCTCTTTGGATAACAAACCTCTATCTGAATACTGTATATCTGCTATTGCTCCTGCTTCCTCCACATCCACAAATTTCATTCTGGCACACAGGTTCCTAAGCAGTTATTGCCTTATTCTTTTGCCTTACAGAAAAACTTCCTCAAGATCTGTAGACATTTATTACAGCCCTGTCTACATACTCTGTGGCTTCACAGCTCCCTACTGTGAAGCGTAGTCCCCTTAGTGCCTGTAAATCTGCTCTTGAAATGGATTTTAATACCATGTTACACAGCCTGATGCCACTTCTCTGTTCCTCCCCTTCAGTTGCATTTGCACAACTGGCCACATTTTTTTCTGGAAAAACTGTCATCTCAGTTCATGGACCTTCCACATTTCACCATTTCACTAGATGAGGCTGTAAATATTTGCTACCCAGCCCTTTTCCACTTTATTATTCCCCAGGGTTATTTACTTTGTATTACTATCTACATTTGTTACTCCACGGCTAATTTCCACAGTGCATGTGCTGCCAGGTTGGCCATGTTCCTGTTTGTTCTTGAGAAGCTCCAGCATATAGAAAAATACGTGGTTTAATACTTTGTTGAATGAAGGCAGTTCTGTTTTAATTTTTATATTAAATATATTTTGAATTAAATAAAACATACTTTCCTGTTGCTTACCTTCTTCTAAACCCTAGCCCCACAATGCAATTACCTCTAAAACTAATGACATCTTTTTCTTTGATTATTTTTGTTACATATATATGTAGATGCAAACATATGTAAGTAACAAACTACTGAGTCTGTTTTTGCTGCTTGTGATCATAGAATTTCAGGGCTGGTCACTTTGTATTGGAAAACTAATTAGGGGACCCATCCCTAGGAAAGGCTAATTCTCTCTCTGTAGTCATTACTTCCTTGCAGTACTTTTTTTTATTTTATTTGATTTTATAAAACAGTCCAATTAAATGAAAACAAACATTTATACACAATATTTGGGAATTTGGGCGTCGTTCTTTCCAAACTACTTCCTGCTGGTAAGGGGCGCTGTCTTGGGGGATTCGAAGAAGATTCAGATATCCTAGCTGTAGTCTGCAGGGCTGTTTTGTCCAGCTGTTTTGAATGTAGGATCAGCTTGTACTCTGTTTCAGGCAGTCTGGCGTGATCAAACCACATTAGTCTGAGGAAGGAATCCACATCTTTTCATTTTCTGTGGAAACAAAAATAGAAATCCTTTTCCCCAGTAACTTGTTCTTCAACATAAATTTTGGAGTCAAAGCATTTTTTTTAGGTTAATATATTATTTTACATGTGGATCCCAGTTCCCTCTCCCTCCCTTCCTCCCTCTCTCCTTCCTTCCCTCCCTACCCCCCAGCCCTCCCTCCCTCCTTCCCTCCCTTTTTACTCTAAACACCCTCCCCTCCCATCCCCCCCACCCCAATTCCATATGTAGGGGAATGCCATCCAGTTGGGGTCATGTAGATCTGACAGGTCCTGTGAAGTAAGGACTAGGGCTTCTCTCCTGTCTCTAGATTAAGGCAGTTATCCCTCCATGGGGGATATGTTCGCAAAGTTCTTTTGTGCACGAGGGATACATCCTGGCTCCATTGTCTGAGGTCTCTGAGACTGCTCAGTCCTTCTGGCTGAGACCCATAATCAGGGGGGCCTGAGTCAGTCCCATGCTGGCTTCCCAGCTATCAGTCTAGTGGCCCTTAGCTCCTCCTTGTTCAGGTAAGCTGTCTGTATGTGTTTCTGCCCCATGGTCTTGTCCTCTCCATCTGCATCTGGGTTCTAGCTCGACTCAGTGTTTATGTATGGGTGTTTGATCCTGTTTTCAACAGGCATTAGTTGAGGGCTCCATGGAGAAGTTAGTTGTTGATCTCACTCTCCGGGAAGGGCATTTATGATAGCCTTTCCATGTAAGCTCAACTTGTTAGTTGGGAGCAGTCTTATAGTTCTCTCGACCTTTCTTTGTGTTCAATTTTATCTTCAAACCAATATTGGCTCCCTCTTCTATGTTCTCTCTCTCTCTCTCTCTCTCTCTCTCTCTCTCTCCTATCTTCTATTCCTAACCAGGCTCAATCTTCCTGGTCGCACATATTTTCCTTTCCTCCCCCTCATTTTCTCCTACTTCTCTCTCCATTCTCTGCCCCCCCCCACTTCACCTGAGCTCTGGGGGACTTGTCCATTCCCAGTTCTGTGTCACAAAAAGAGGAACACAGTATGTACTCACTCATATATGGATTTTAGACCTAGATCAAATGATCACCAGCCTATAATTCACATCACCAGATGAACTAGGATACAAGGTGTAGTCTAAGAGATTCATATAAAGTTCCTTGCAGTTCTTTGCCTAGGCTTGAAACCTCAAGGGATTTCCTCCTTCTTCATTAGCAAGTTTTAAATGTTTCTAATTATTGTGTGCAGTGTTTGTTATAGTTGGGATGTTCAATGTCCCACAAACTCATGTTTGGTCACATGAGTTTTTAGAATCTGTTGGAGGAGGAGCATTCTAGGAGGAAGTAGGTTTTCCCAATTTCCTTTTCATTCCGTGCTTTGTGACTATTGCAGAAACATGATCAATGTCCTTCCACTGTGCTTTTCTGCTATAGTTGGTGGAAATTATCCCTACAACCATAAGCTAAAAGAAACTTTTTCTCTCTTCAGTTACTTCTTATTTTGTTTTATTTTATTTATTTAATTTTTATTTTGCATATCAATCCAAGTACCCTCTCCCTCCCTCCTTCCCTCTCTCCCTCCCCCCTCCATCCCTCTTACCCTCTCTGCCTCCTGGCATGTACCCTGACCACTCTCCCCTCCCATTCCCCCCACCCCAATTCCACATGTAGGGCAGTGCCATCTAGGTGGGGTCATGTAAATCTGACATGTCATTTGAAGTAGGGACTAGGACTTCTGTCCTGTCTCTAGGTTAAGGCAGTATCCCTCCATGGGGGATGTGTCCGCAAGGTCCTTTTGTGCACCAGGAATACATCCTGGTTCCACTGTCTGAGGTCTCTTAGACTGCTCAGGCCTTCTAGCTGAGACCCATATTCAGGGGGTTCTGAGTCAGTCCCATGCTGGATTCCCAGCTATCAGTCTGGGGACCTGTCAGATCCTCTTTGTTCAGGTCAGCTGTCTCTATGTGTTTCTGCTACCTGGTCTTGTGCTCTCCCTCTGCATCTGGATTTTAGTTTGACTCAGTGTTTAGGTATGGGTTTTTGCTTCTGTTTCCAACAGGTAGTACATGAGGACTATTTACCATTTATGGTAGCCTTGCCACGGTTACTCAAATAGTTAGTTGGCGGCACTTTTGTAGGTCTCTAGACCTTTCTTTAGGTTTAGTTTTCTCTTCAAAACAATAATGGCTTCCTCTTGTATGTTTGTTCTCTCTCTCTCTCTCTCTCTCTCTCTCTCTCTCTCTGTCTCTCTCTCTCTCTCTCTCTTTCTTTCTCTCCTGTCTTCTATTCCTATCCTGACTCAATCTTCTTAGTCTCATGTACTTTCCTCTCCTCCCCTTCTCTTTCTCCTACTTCTCTCTCCATTCATTGCCCCCCCACTTCCCATGTGCTCTGGGGGATTTGTCCCTTCCCCCTTCTTTGAGGGACTTTATATGAATCTCTTAGAATACACCTTGTATCCTAGTTCCTCCGGTGGTGTGAATTATAGGCTGATGATCCTTTGATCCATATATGAGTGAGTACATACTATTTTCCTCTTTTTGTGACTGGGTTACCTCATTCAGGATGGTTTCTTCAAGTGCCATCCACTTGCCTGCAAATTTCAAGATTCCACTATTTTTTTCTGCCGAGTCTTACTCCTGCCACAATGGCAAAATTAGAAACACCAATGACAACTTATGCTGGAGAGGATGTGGAGAAAAGAGAACACTCCTCCACTGCTGGTGGGAGTGCAAACTTGTACAGCTATTTTGGAGATCAGTATGGTGGTTCCTCAGGAAAATGGGAATTACTTACCACAGGACCTGGCAATCCCCCTCTTAGGCATATACCCAAATGGTCCACATCCATGCAACAAAGACATGTGCTCAAGTATGTTCATAGCAGCATTATTTATAATAGAAAGAACCTGGAAGCAACCTACATACCCCTCAACTGAAGAATGGATAAGGAAGATGTGGCACATCTACACAATGGATTACTACTCTCTTCAGTTACTTCTTATGATGTGTTTTGTTATAGTGTAACAAAAAGAATGAAGGCAGCATTCAACTATGTTTTTTGCAATTTCAAAATAACTATAAGCCTGTAAGATCTCAAATTTCTAATCATATTTTTATTTGTTGCTTATAATTATAGCAGGGTAGGATAAATTATCATAATTTATGTAAATGTTATATTTTATTTAATCTATTTTCCATGTGTGTGTGCTGATGCATATAAATGTATGATGCCTGTGTATGTATTTGTGTATGGATGTGGAAGACAGAGGTTAACCTTGGGTTTCATTCAATCTTTATAAATGTCCACATATTTTTGAGACAGACTCTTTCCCTGAGACCTGGGCCCTAGGACCTATACTTTATAATTTAATCTAGGTTATGTAGCCATTAAGCCCTAGAGATTTTCCTGTTTCCTCTTTCATAGGGATCATATTAATATCTATGTCTCAATATATATTTGGATACTGAGGACTAAACTATAGCTATTATGCTTATGCAGAAAATGGTTCCTCTACTGAGCTATACATCAATCCCTTTTTGCTCATTGTATTAGGGGTCAACAGTTACATTGGCTTCTAATAAAATTAATGCATAATACTAATAAAAGCACTATAAATGTGGTATTAGAGATTTAGGACTTCCGTTGTAGGGCTATCTATGAGAGAAAATTTAATTATCAGTCATTTGAATGCACGATTTCCATAGTTCTACTAAGTTATCTCTCAAAAGTGATATGCGAGTTTGTGTTGTCCCAAATAGAAGAATGTTCATATTCCCCTAAACCTAACATACTTTTCTAACCATCAACATGCTGGTAGTTTTGGGGATATACTATATATATACATTTTTACCTTATTTTTCTTCAAAATTATCTAACTACTAACGGATCTCAACATCATCCCAGAAGTAAACTAGTAAACTTTTTGTGTTTCCCTTAATATTAGTCTATTTTTCTGTCTTTGTAGAATTGTACTTAAGATTTCTAGAATTGTGCTTCAGAAATGTACATTGTCATATAAATATTATTACATCAAATTTTAAAATTTCAATTATGCTTCCCAATCTTTTACCCATATTTATATTTACTGGATGAATGAATATTTTTAATTTCAATAGAATCCCTTTCAATAACTTTAAAAAAAACCTTAATAGTTTTTGAATCCTTAATGTTTCATGAGAGAATTTCCTACTTTTGGTACAAAAATATTATAGTATATTTTCAACTCTGGGTTAGTCTTTCAGATTTTAATCTTTAATGTCGTATAAACCATACAATTAATTAAGATACACATCCAACATTTTATTTCCTGTAAGGCCATCATCTAAACAAGCAATTAGCTTCTTTTTAATAGTGATTTACTAGTGCCACATTTAATTCATATCAAGTTATATTCTTTCTGAGGTTTAATTTATGAGTTTGTGTTCTTCTACAAAGCAGCTTACAGATTGGCATAATTGTAATGTTCATTTATTATTAACATTTGCATTATATGTTACATTGGATCTTAAGTTCCCTTATGATATTTCTGTTTTGTTTTATTGACAATAATGTTCAAGAATATTTATTCTTGCACATAATTAATAATAATTCTGTAGTACACAAGAAAATATTAGTTCTAAATATCATTTCATTAGATTTTGAATTCACAAATTTACTTGGTATTAAATTATGCATCTTTCTTTTTCTCTTTGTTTTGTTTCTTGATTAGGTTTTAGGAACCTTCTGGAGTGTACTTCCTTTGTGGGAACTCCATTCCTCAGTGCAGTTTTTATCTGAAAGTTTATATTTCAATATTTATGGTAGCATACATGTTCTTGGCTTATCTATAAGAACATTGAAAGCCTGTTTTGATTTATAGTTGGTTTTAAATGTGTGTCAACCATGAGAATTTGAAGTATTAACTTTTTTTCACATTGGCATGTGTGTCTTCTTCTACTGCACTTAGTGATTCTAGGCTTTATTATTAAGTCATGTCCCTTTAGAGATTACAGAAATTAAATAGGCAAGAGCAACAAATATGGTAGCAAGAGAACTGATGTGTGTTAAAGACCAGATTAAGATACATAGTGAGTTCTAGGCCAAATTGAGCTATAGTTAAGACCCTGCCAAAAAAAAAAAATACACCCCAAACAAACAAACAAACAAAAACAAAGAAACAAAACAAAACAAAATACTGTATAAAACTGAATAAAATATAATCAGCTATAACATGAATTATTGAAGAAGTGATAATAACCTAAAATTTAAATTTGATTATCTAAACTAAAATTAAAATTACCATATTTTAGAAGCTATAATTAAAGTAGTCCTTAAAGTTTACAAAAGTTTATAGTTATTACTTAATGTATACCAGGGAAGAAGTAAAAGCTAAAATCAGTATTCTGCTTGTGTTAATTAAAACAAAGTTAAAACAGAAAAAAACAATGAAAGGAGAATGAAGGAGCAGGAATACTTAAATAGTTTGGGGATAAAAAGGGTGGTGTGGTGAAGGATAATTAATGTCACAGACATTAGAGAAAGCTAATGAATATCTCTCACTAAAGAAGCTTCATGAAATATACACTTTTATGTACTTATAGAAGGAATTCAAATTGGATTATCCCATAATAGGGGACAATTGGCTAGTGAATAAAAAAAGCCTACTGTCAGGTGAGGGATACTTCTTTTCAAGTTGTGGGTCAAAGGTATCCCATAGTCGATATGTTCTTGCTATTTTCTTGGTTACTTTCCAGAATGTGAGAGTGAGATCCTAGTGATGAAGACACCACATACTTGAGTTACAGGTCATAGCAAACTAAAGTTGCTACTACTTAGAAGCTTCATCTCTATTGCCTAGTTTTCACAATGTTGAAAAATGTGTACAGCATTGGGAAGAGGAAAGGATATATTCAACTATCTTACCCATATGTGAACCTGCAAGCCACAATAATGAGTGGCTTAGCAAGATGTGCTCATATGCCTAATCATCTAATTGTGCCATAAATGCTATTAAAAGTAATTAATCACTTTCTCATTGGAATTGAAGCCTATTTCCCAAGATGAAACTCAATCCTAGAACCATTGACCAGCCCAAAAACTATGTTTTTGTTAAGTCATAGAGGATAATCTAACATTGTTATTCTGCTATATGAAACAGTAATACATTATTCTCAAAGTTCTTATCCTTTTTCAAGTGGATTAGTACATTTTACAATCCTCATTAGAAACGTTTCTTTCAGCAGTATATGACATGTGATTTATTTTCTAAAAGACAACTTAGAAACAATAAAATGAATTTAAAAATGGAATAACTTTCAAAATAGTAAACTTAAAATATATCAAAGATCTCTTTTGTAAAATGTTGAATATGATCTCTTGTAAGATAATATAAAGAAAATCTAGCATATCTTGAACTTGCAGTATTTTTTCATGTTTTTATTAATATAAGAACCATGATTTCTGAGTGGAAAATAAATGATAACCTTTTTACCAAAATTAAAAATATTTTTCTTCTATGATAGGCCTGCAGAACATCTAAGATTAAAAGAAGAGCATAAATACAATAGGCAAAATTATGACAATGGAAAGATAATTTATACATTATCTATTTATCTATCTATATCTATCTGTCATCATCTTTTTAATATAACTTCTATCAAAATAATGCAAAGAAAAGCAAATACCTGTACAAAAATATAGAAATATATTTAGAACTAAAAACAAGAAAATACACATTAATTGAAAATAAATGAACACAATAACAATCTGAAAAGAATATACAGTTCATAAATGAACTCATAAAGACACTGAATTTAATGTTATAGAATTGCTGATTAAATAATCCAGCCATTAATGAACACTTGTTGTGACTAAACTCTGAACACTGACATCAAAACAAAATGAGTTGAGGGACGACAGGAATCTTTTTTTTTTTTTTTTGTTTTCGGCTTTTAGTAAATTAATTTTCCATCTACTCATCCTCCCCCCTTTTCTCAGGTGTCTGACGAGCAGCACAGGACCACTCTTCATCTCCTCCAGGAACACTGGCCAACAAGGTGTGCTGAAGTTTGCTGCTATCACTGGAGCAACTCCAATTGCTGGCTGATTGATGCCCAGGACCTTCAGATCCAAGTAGGATTTAGGGTGGTGACTGATCCCAGGGCTGACCTTCACAGAGGTGTGTTTGTGTCATCTTATCTATCATTGTTCTTAACACACTCTCCTCTCCACAGTGTGGACATTCACATTCCATGTACCAACAAGGCCACTCACTCAGTGGGACATCTGGGACTTTATCCTTGCTTTGTGTAAAATTGAACAACTGATTTGAGAAAACACATTTTGAAGAACAATACTTTTGACTGAAGTTTTACTCAGAATCTTCAGAGTGTGTAAGCTATGATGTCCTTTTATGGGTGAAGAAATAAATTGTTATAGTATATCTTTAGGCTAGGATATTATCCAGCAATAAAAAAATAAGTGTTTTCTTGAGCAGCTTGGCCGCCAGGAGGTCACCATCTGGTACAAGATCTCAGGTGTGACTGAAGAACACTGCTCTTGACTGCATACACATGAAGAGTGAAGAAGCTCTGCTCCCTTCTTTTAATAAATTAAGGACTAACTATACCTGCACATTCCCATCCTCATGACCACATCAAATCTCAGTAACTTCCAGGAGGACTCATCTCCAATAGCATCATATTAGGTCCAAGAATATCAAAATATGAAAATACTTAAAGGAAATTTAAATGCATTCTAATAAGTAAAAGAAGGCAATCTTAAATTCTATATCCTGTAAAATTCCAACTTTACCACATTCTGGGATCCTGAGGCAACATAAAAAGACTAGTACTTTCTGGGGGTTTGCTAAAAAAAAGCCATAGGGAGGTATGGGGATTGGAACACAGGAGATGTTTATAATGAAGAAGAAGTATTTATAGTGGGCAAATGGACTTTGGGAGCCCATTCCCCATGGAGGGATAAACTCTCACAGCCCAGATACATGGAGGAGGGTCTAGGCCTTTCCACAAATTATGTGACAGACTTTGATGCTCTCCCATGGAAGGCATCACACTTCCTAAGGAGTGGATGGGGAAAGGGTTGGGGAGAGGTGGGGTCGTGGGAGAATGGGAAGGAGAGGGAACTTGGATTGATATGTAAAATAAGTCTGCTTCTAAATTAAATAAATAAATAAAATATTCTGTGAGATAGTTTAATGGTGAATATACAACATTAAATGTTGGTTAAATTCATTCTATGCACCACCAGAAGACTGACACAAGAACAAGAAAAACAGTACATTTTAATTAATAATATATAGAAGTAGGCTGTGTTCTACTGTTATATACAACACTAAAGGGAGAAAATAAAGATTAGAAGGGTCCTGAGGTTTATGGGTAACTTTGTATTCTTGTTAATTTTCTCCCAAAATCTAAAATTTATCTAAAGATGAAGATCAGTATTCTTTTAAAAGGTAATAAAAAGAAACTTGTAAATTAAAAGTTATTTGACCAATCTGATTACAACTTTCATCACAGAGATCTCATTTAGTAATTGATGGAACAAGATGCAGAGATATACAAACAAGGACCAGGATGAGCTTTAGGAATCCAGTTGAAGAGAGAGAGGAGGAAGTACATGAGCAAGGGAGGTCAAGATCATGATGGAGAAGTCTAGAGAGACAGCTGAACCAAGCTCATCGAAACTCATGAACGCTAGTCCTGCAACTGTGGAGACTCCAGGGGACTAAACTGGGCCCTCAGTATGTAGGAGACAATTGTGAACCTGGGGCTATCTGAGAGGCCCCTGGAAGTAGGACCAGAATCTATTCCTGGTGCATGAGCTAGTTGCTGGATCCCATTTCCTATGGTAGTATGCCATGCTCAAACTTAACACAGGGTGAGGTGGAGAGGCTTGGTCCTGTTCCAACTTAATGTGTCATATTTTGTTGCTTGTCCATGGGAGCCATTACCTGTTTTGAGGAGTAGATGGGGGGGGGTAGGCAAGGGAGGTAGCAAAATGGGGCTGGGCAGGAAGAAAGGAGGGAGGGAGAATTTAGTTGGAATGTACAATGAAATTTAAAAAATAAATTTAATAAAAAAGTTATTTGATAAATGCAGGTAACTGATGGAATGAGTACAATTCAAGAAAACTGAAAACTGAAAGTTTGTGAGAAGACAACAATATTTAAAAAGAAGTATAAAGTTAAAAAAAAAAACAAAAAAACTGAGACCCCTATTGAATGTGCTGTCTCAGGATGTTGGTTATCTTTTGGACAGCTCAGAAAGTTGTCATTCATTGTGCATGTTAGAAATATTACAGAGTGTTAACAGATAACAATAGCCTCACAAATGCCCTTTACTTTGTTTGTTTTTGTTTTTTTGAGACAGGGTTTCTCTGTTGCTTTGGGAGCTGTCCAGCTCTTGTGGACCAGGCTGGTCTCGAACTCACAGAGATCTCTCTGCTTCTGGCTTCCTAGTGCTGGAATTAAAGGTGTGCACTACCACTGCCCAGTGCCCTTTACTTATAAGACTGTTAGTGGAAATGTACTTATATTCCCAAGCTTTCATTGCGTGTATAATTTAGTAACATAGGGATATATCAATGGGTAATAGAACAAAGATAAATAAATGTGGATTTATTTCTGTGGTTAACATAAGCACATTTGTATTTACAAATATTTCAGATAATCATTGATGAACTCTTGAGCAAAATATGCTAATACCTTCATTAAAATTTCATGATTCACATAAAATATGCTAATCAGTTTTATGAAAATAATTATTTCAAATTTTCTAAGTTAAGGTGAAAATATGTTATCCATTCATTCTTGCCTGACAAAATAAGTTTGATTTATTTACATTTCAAATTTTTGTCAGTTCCTGCCAACATTTTTGAAAGTGTCTCTATCACTGTAAATTTATTTAAAGCAGTATTCTCAAACTTAAATTTAACTATTTAAATTTCCCATTAAATTGTCTATTTCTACTTATTTCAAATAGGTAATTCATTTTTTCCTACAACATTTATACTTTTTAAAATAATTATGTAGATTGGTTCTCATGTAATTTTATGATTTTAATTATTATACCTGGTCTTTTCATTTTATTTTTCATTTTATTCATGTCATATTTATGAACATATTTAAATGAGTTTTTAAAAGATCATCTTTTAGATTCCATAACTTTCACTATTGAATTGGTTTATTTTTTCACAAGTATTTCCACTTAAATTTATTACTTTCCTATTGATGTTTAAGTTTTGCTATGTTGGTCTTTTATCAATTTCTTGAATGGAAAAATCATTCCAGATGCTTTGAATAATGTCTATAATTACCATCGCATAGCTCTTCACTTACAATTTTGGCAAGAAAGTCTCGAATGGCTGTTAGCTCCCAAATATTTCCAAATTACTCCTTTTTGTCCTTATTGCTCTAGTCAGAGTCTGGCATCAGGGAGGGCACCAACATCCTGGACCGGAGCTTTGAAAAGTACTGCAACAATGAGTCACACACTGTTGGATGTTGTTAATGATCTCCTTTCTGGAGGAAAACAGGACCTTGTATTCAGTATCATTGGTAGGGTATCAAGTTTTTGCTATTAATATGTGTGGCTGGCCAGTGTACTGTGTTTATCAGAGACAAGATTTTAATATGCCATCTGGGAACTACATTGGAGTGCAATGATGACTACAGAATTATGAGATGATAACTCTGAAACTAATGCACAAAAGTACAAGGTCAGATTGTACATTACCATTAGGACACCTGAGACTTTGGATGAATTCCCTAAAATGTGTATTTATTTCTTGCAGCTATATGAAAAATATCAGCTACAGTTTTCTGGCAGAAACATCAGTGAACATCCACAGGGTTATGCTGCTTCCTAGTTTTTTATCATAATATACTAGGCAAGGATCTTATAAGTACTCAGCAGTCACTCATTCCTGGGACTGCTCTGTTGTATCTGGTGAAGGTATTTACTTCCTGTATCTAAGAAGCATTTACTTTCTATATATAAATCAGTTATGTTCACTTTAGAGAATATTTAATAAGCTAGCACACTTACAACTACATATGAGAAACTTTACAAAAAATTGTTTTGTTGCCCAGAAATTCATTGTGCCCTATGGGAGATTAGGACAGCCATGGTAGCATCACAATAAATAACCATTTCATTACCATGGTATTCAGGTTTGATTTTTATTTCTATAATAAATGTCATGACCAAAAAGCTACTTGGGAGAGAAAAGATTTATTTAACTTACAATTCCAGGTAGTTAGGCTGTAGAAACCCACAGAAGCAGTTGACTTGAACAATGGGGAGCTCATGGACTCCAGTCTAATAGCTGGGAAACCAGCACAGGATCTACACAGACCCCCTGAACATGGGTGTTAGTTAGGAGAACTGGGCAGTCTATGGGGTCTCTGGTAGTGGATCAGTATTTGTCCCTAGTAAAAGAATGGAATTTGGGAGCCCATTCCACATAGAGGGATACTTTCTCAGCTTAGACACATGGGGGAGGGACTAGGCCCTGCTCCAAATGATATGACAAACTTTGAAGGCCCCCATGGAAGGTCTCACCCTCCTGGGGAGCAGAAAGGGGATGGGGGTTGGGACAGAGACAGGGGAGGAGGAAAAGGTGAAGGAACTGGTATTGACATGTAAAACAAGCTTGTTTAAAATTTCAATAAAAACGTTATTATAAAAAAAAAAAAAAATCCAAGTAAGTTCCTGGATGTGCTTCATGCAGGAACTTAAGGCAGGAACCTGAATGAAAGGACTGAGTCAATGGCCAGGGAATAATCTTGTTACTGACTTTGTCACCATGGCTTCTTTGGCTTGTTTCCTCATAGGACTCAGGACTACCCACCCAGGGTGGCATCACCCATAGTGGGCTGTGTCCCCTCACATCAATCTTTTAGACAATGCCCTACAATCTTTCATATAGTATGGCGGGGTATTTTCTTTCTTTATTTTTCTTCTTATTATTATTACTTTTCTTATTTTACATATGAATCCCAATTCCCACTCTCTTCCATCTTATGCCCCTGATCTCCCTTTCAATCCCATTCACTACCCACTCCACAGGGAGCATGTAGCCTTCCAGAAGGGATCATCAAAATCTGTCAAGTCATTTGGAGTAGGGTGTTGGCCCTCCCCCTGCCTCTAGGTTAAGGGAGTATGCCTCCATGGGGAATGTGCTCCCAATGTCCTTTCATGCACCAAGAATACATCCTGGTTCCACTGTCAGAGGTCCGGTATACTGCTCAGGCTTGCTAATTGAGACCCATGTTCAGTGGGTCTGAGTTGGTCCAATGCTAGTTTCACAGCTACCAGAGTGGGGGTTCATGAGCTCCCCTTTGTTCAGGTCAGCTGTCTCTGTGGGTTTCTGGGTATGTTGTGTCTTCATTCTCATTAAATTTTAGGAAGTCTTTAATTTCATTCTTTATTTCTCCCTTGACCAGGAGTGATGCAATTGAGAATTGTTCAGTTTCCATGAGTTTCTATTGATGTGTCTCTTTTCTTGCTCTCTAATCTTCCCACTCAATCTTCCTGATACCTCATGTTCTTGCTCCTCCTGTTTTCCCCTACTCTTTCTCCTATCTCCCCTTCCCTTCCCCCATGCTCTCAATTTATTCAGGAACTCTTGTCCTTTTTCCCTTCACCAGGGAACCGTGTATATCTCTTATAGTCCTTGTTTCTAGTTCCATCCATTTGCCTGTTTCCATTGTGCCCCCCCCCCACGATTCATACTCCATTTTGTAAATGTACCACATTTTATTTATCCATTCTTTGGTTGAGGGGCATCTAGGTTCCTTTCAGGTTCTGGCTATTACAAACAATGCTGATATGAACACGGTTGAACAGATGTCCTTGTTGTATAAATGAGCATCTTTTGGGTATATGCCTAAGAGTGGAATTGCTGGATCTTGAAATATACTGATTCACATTTTCTGGAGAAACCTCCATACTGATTTCTAAAGTGGTTGTACAAGTTTGTACTCCCAACAACAATGGAGGAACGTTCCCTTTTCTCTGCATCATCTCCAGCATAAACTGTCTTTGATGTTTTTGATTTTAGCCATTCTGACAGGAGTATCTCAGAGTTGTTTTTATTTGCATTTTCCTGATGTCTAAGGATGTTGAACAATTTCTTAAGTGTCTTTCGGCTATTTTAGGTTCCTCTATTAAGGATTCTCTGTTTAGTTCTGTACTCCAATTTTTAATTGAATTATTAGGTGCTCTGTTGACCAGTTTCTTGAGTTCTTTGTACAGTTTGGAAAGCAACCCTCTGTCAGAAGTGGGGTTAATTTTCCCATTCTGTGGATTGCTCTTTTGCCTTGTTGACTGTGTCTTTAGACTTAAAAAAGCATCTCAGTTTCAGGGGGTCCCATTTATTAATTGTCAGTCTCAGTGTCTGTGCTATTGGCATGATATTCAGGAAATGGTCTCCTGTGCCAGTTCATTCAAGGGTACCTCCCACTTTCTCTTCTAAAAGATTTAGTGTGGCTGGATTTATGTTCATGTCTATGATCCATTTTGATTTAAATATTGTGCATGGACAAGTCTCTATGGTGGCAGATGCAGTGCTCTCCCAGTGGGGGCAGAGACAATGCTCTAATAGTGGAACACATGGTCCCTGATAGATTGAGGTGTGGGGAGGATGTTTCCATGTCTTGGAGACTTCTCTCCTAGTGGGGCATGTCAAGCCTCTGAAGGTGGCAGATGTGATGCTGGTTGGTTTGGGGCTGTCCCCAGGTTTCTGAGGGTTCAGTAGTCGGGATGGGGGGGGAGGTACGATGTGCTCTGGTTAAGGGTCTCCACTGGAGGGGGAAGTCCAGGCACTCTCAATGGAGTTGTCATTTGCTTTATTGATCTTGGTAATTCTGACTGGTGTAAAATGAAATCCAAAAGTAGTTTTGATTTATATTTCCCTGATGACTAATGATGTTGACTTTTTTAAAGTGCTTCTTAACCATTTGAGGGTTTTTTTTTTTTTTTAGTAGTATCTGTTTATATCTCAGTTTATTTGCTTTCTTGTTATGCAAAATTTTTTAGATCCTTATATGTTTTAAATATTAGCCTTTAATTAGTTGTTGCTGTTGATGGGAATTTCATTGAATCTATAGAATATTTTGGTAGGTTGTCCATTTTTATTTTACTAATCCCATTGATCAATGCACATGAGAGATCTTTCATCTTCTGATATCTTTTTCAATTTCTTTCTTCAGTATCTTAAAGCTTTTATCACATAAGCCTTTTACTTGCTTGATTTGAGTTACCCCAAGTATTTTATATTACTTGAAGCTGTTGTGAATGGTGTTTCCATGACTTGTTAATACTGTATCCATTATTTTGCTAAAAGACTTTTTTACTGTAGGATTTTCCTGTAGGATTTTTTTTGAAGGACACCCCCCCGACACACACACAGGTGTATAATCTACAAATAGAAATCCTTTGACTTCTTTTCAATTTGTAACCTCATGATCTCCTTCAGTCCTCATCATGCTCTAGATAAGATTTTAAGAACTATATTGAATAGCTATGAAAAGTTGACAACCTTGTATTGCTCCTGATCTTAGTGAAATTGCTTTGAGTTTCTCTCTATTTAATTTGATGTTGGTTATATACTTGCTATAAACTGTCTTTATTATGTTGAGATAGGCCCCTTGCATCCCTAGGTTCTCTAGGACTTTTATCATAAGTGTATATTGGATTTTGTCAAAGGCCTTTTCTCCAACTAATAAGATTATGTGGGTTTTGCCTTTTAGTCTATTGATATGGATATATTACATTTATAGATTTATTTATGTTGAATCACCTCTGTATCTCTTGGATGCATCATGGTGGATTTTTTTTATATGATCTTAGATTTGGATTGCCAGTATTTTATTGATTATTTTTTAGCTCTTTGTTCATAAGGAATAATATTTATTATGGGAATTTAATGGGAAATACAAACTCACAAAAATAGGACAAGATGGAAACCTCCATATATCCAGCTGCTTTGACCTGCCAGTCTTTCTAGGGGAGAACCACAAGGCCTGCTTCTGCTCTGACCTCCCAAGAGAGAGAGAGTAAGAGCAACCACATCCCCTCTTCCTTATAAGAGGTCACATCTGCAGATAACAGGCCATGCCCTAATTCCTGTACCCCAAATCTTTTGGTGGATTGAATTCCCACAACAATTTCCCTTTTTGTCTAATTAAGATGGTTCTAAACATAATACAAAACTATATACAACAAGAACAATTATCAAATATTGTCCAGGAGAAAGGATAATAACATACACAACCAACAAGAATAACATTAAGTACAAAGCATGTACTAAATGTCCAGGCAATATGTAATTGGCAAATACCAGAGATTATTTCCATGGCTGGCCTATCCTGAAGAATTTAAGTCTTGTACCTAATATACCTTATCTTAGATAATAGAGGATAGTAACTGTGACCATAACCCCATCAAAGACCTGGGAAGGAAAATATTATCTAAGTAAACAGGAAGTGCAAACAAGCAAAAGGTGCAAAAATATGACAGAAACAACTAGCTATCTAGACAGTCTTCCAAAGTCTTTCTGCAATGTTGGGGCAACCAACTTTAGTTATAGTCTTAGAATATCTGATAGACCAGGTTTGGGAAGCAGGAAAATTTGAAAGACCATCCTACATTGTCTTGGCAAGGTTCAGCAGTCACTCATCCTTGCATACTGTTTATACAGATTGGACAAGTGTGCTTACTCTCATGAGTTAAGGAAAGGACAGTTCCTTGTCTGGTAGGTCAGTTTTGCTAGGAAGAATACAAGCTCCATATGGAGTGTCTTCAGTGCCCACCATTCTTTTAGGAGTAGGGTTTATCAATCTTATTGATTTTCTCAAAGAATCAATTCTTGTTACATTGATTTGGTGTAGTGTCTTCCTCTCTCTCTCTCTCTCTCTCTCTCTCTCTCTCTCTCTCTCTCTCTCTCTCGCTGTGTGTATGTGTTTTATTGACTTCAGCCCTAAGATTGATTATTTCTTGGTGTTTAATCCCCTTTTCTGTGTTTCCTTTTTTTTTTGTTTTTGTTTTTGTTTTTGTGAACTTGCCTCTTAGAATTGTACTTACTGCGTCCAAAGACGCAGTATGTTTTTCTTTCTTTTCTTTTGTACCTATCAAGATTTTAATTTTTGTTTTGTCCAATTTTTTTATTCAAGAGCGAATTTTTCTGTTTCCATTACTTTGTAAACTTTCTATTGTTTTTGTTGGTGTTTATATCCAGCTTAAATATGTGGTGGTCAGATAGGATTTAGAGTGTTGTTTTAATTTTCTTCTATCTGTCGAGACTTAGTTTGTATCTGAGTATGTGGTCAGTGTTTGAAAAAGTTCCATGAGAAGACATATTACTTTGTGTTTGAGTGAAATCTTCTGTAAGTATGTGTTCAGTCCTTTTGGCCTATGATGTTAGTTACCTCTAGTATTTCTGTGTTTGGTTTTTGTCTGGATGACCTGATTATTGGCCAGAGTGGGATATAGGAGCTTCTACTATCAGTGTGTGAGGTTCAATATACAGTTTTTTCTGTAATAGTATTTCTTCATGGTTTTTCCTTTGATGACTGTGGAGTATCTTTCTCTATTTTTTTCTCACTAGTTTTAGTTTGAATTTATTTTGGCAAATACTGAAATGGCTATAATGGCATGCTTCTTAGGTCTGTTTGATTGGATTATCTTTTTCTATTTTCTATCCTTTACATTAAAGTGATATGTACCCTTCATTTTAAGTTGTGTTTTTTGAACACAGAAGAAGGATGGATCTTGTTTTCACATCTATTCTATTGGTCTGTGTCTTTTTATTAGGAAATTGAGACCATTGTTGTGAGATATCAATGTGCAGTGTTTGCTGTTGATTCCTATTATTTTGTTCTTGTGGTTTATGATTTCCTTCTTTTAACTTGCTGGTCTGGGAGTATTTATTCTCTGTTTTTTTGGGGAGGTATTATTGTTAACCTCTTCAGGTCGAATTTTCCTTCTGAAGCCCTTTGTAATGCTGGATTTGTAGATAGAT
Organism: Phodopus roborovskii; assembly: GCF_943737965.1. NCBI lineage: Eukaryota > Metazoa > Chordata > Mammalia > Rodentia > Cricetidae > Phodopus > Phodopus roborovskii. The sequence continues at coordinate 6,620,967 of NW_026126547.1, forward strand.
GCTGCTTAAATTTGGTTTTACTTTGCATTGTCTCTTTTTCTCAGTCTATTGTGATTACAAGTTACAGTAGTCTGGGCTGGCATCTATGGTATCTTAGAGTATGTACAACTTCTGTTCAGACCTTATGACTTTAAAAGTCCCCATTGAAGAGTCAGGTATTTAGGTCTTTCTCTAATTCTTTCTTGATTATTCCCTCTCGTGGCTTTTAATATTCTTTCTTTTTTTCCCATGTACATTTAATGTTTTAATTATTATGTGCATGGTGAATTTTTTTCTGGTCCAATCTATTTGGTATTCTGTATGCTTCTTGAACCTTGATCAGCACTTCCTTTCTTAGGTTATGGAAATATTTCTTGTATGATTTTATTGAAAATATTTTCTGTTCTTTTAACCTGTATTTATTCCCCTTCCTCTATTCATATTATTCTTAGATTTGTTCTTTATGTAGTATCCCTGGTTTTTTGAATATTTTGTACCTGAGTTTCTTAGACATTTTCTTTGACAAGGATATCCATTTCTTATATTTTGTCTTCACTGCCCGAGATTCTCCCTTCCACATCTTGAATTCTGTTTGTGAGGTTTGTTTCTAAAGTTTCTGTTTGAGTTCCTAACTTTTTCACTTCAGTTTAGGCTTTTTTTTTTTTCCTATGTTCTATTTCCACTTTCAGGCTTTGAAATGTTTTATTCATTTCCTTCTATTATTTTTTTTTTTGTTTTAACAGCTTTCTTAATGAATTTATTCACTTCCTCTTGAAACAGCCCCACCATATTTATAAAAGCTGTTAATGTTCTTATTCTGGTGTTTCAGCTGTGTTTAATTTCTCAGGGCCTACTGTTTGTAAGATTGTTGATCTCTAGCAACATATTGCTTAGCTGTCATTGATTGCACTTCTACACTCACCTCTAGGCCTTGGGGATTGGGAATACTTTAATTCTAGGTGTTCATACCACGTCCTGTCTATAGTGAGTGGATTTTTAAATTATTATTATGATTATTAATTGCTGTTCCTTGGTTTTGGCTCTCCTATCTTGTCTTAGGTGAGTGTTTTGGATTTGTTTTGCCTGCTAGGTCTGACTACTGGGGTTTTGGGGCAAAATGTGCTTCTTGATTCTCCAGCGGGTTTAGCTGGCAGGTTCCCAGACAATACCTCCTGGTATTTGGGGATGAAACAGGTGGATAAGTGGTTAGGAAAGAAGTTTGGGAGAGGAGATCTTTGTGAAAATCTGGTGATAGAGGAAGACTCTTCCAAATCTATTTCCGATTGTGTTGTGAGATAGTATGCTTCCTTATAACTCTTCACATAAGCTTTGTTTGGGTTATACTTGCTTCCTACCCCTTGATTTCTGCCATGATGTAGCAATCTCCCTGCTTAAGCTTGTGCACACCACATATTCTGTACTTCTGCCCTCATTTTACACAAAATATATGAGGTATTGAATATAGAGGCTTCAAAATGTCCCCAAAATCACACAGAAAACATCCCTCCTTATTTATCAAAATTATATATGAAGACTATCATTGCAGATTTCATGTTCATTGGCTGTAGAGCATGGGGCTACTGTATTTTGTTATTTTCTTCATTGTTATATCATCAGATTGTCTTCTAAATTTCCTGTTAATGCTGTAGACCTGGGATGTGCTTTACTTTGGTAAGGAGCTTCCCTTTCAGTGGTCTGCCACAAAGTTAAACTATCTCCTACAAAATCTCAGGACACATCACATAAAAAGAGGAAGGAAGAATATAAGAGCTTCTGATTGGGACAAAATCTGCAAAAATACCGTCTTTTGGATGAGAAATAACGTTTGAACTCATGAAATCACAGTAACTGCATTCCTCTAAAAACAACAACAACAGCAAAAACCATAAAAATTCTTCCAGGGATAAGGATGTGCCCCCCCATTACTGACAAGCTATAAGTAGGTACTTAAAATATGTTATTTATGGTAGGTTTTCATGTTCCAGATGCTGGCCCCATACCCATGGAAATAAAAGTAGCACTAATAGAACTTAGTAGATTGTTAAACAACAACAACAACAATACACATACACACACACACACACAAGAAATGACGTTAAAAGGGGTTTATGTTAGGGGAGCTATGGTGAGCATTAGAGGAAGGAAATGAGAGGTTTGATTCAATCATGTTTCATTGTATGGGTGTATAAAAATGAAGAGAAAATATATGAGAAGAGAAAGCATATTCCCTTCAGATTCTTTTATTGCCAATTTAAGTCGTTTCATTACATTTTCTTATATTTTAGCTGAAAAGATAATTGAATTAAATTTATGCCATCTGTTTAGTCATCTCTCACTTTAATGGTGTTAGAGAGATACAGCTAGAAATATCTTTTCCTAGCAGATAATCATATCTACACAACTCATTTCTTTTTCTTTTGGTGTTTGTTGCTGGAAGGCTAGAAACTTGATTTTTGCTCCTCATTCTGTATTTAGACTGGCTTTTGTGTGTTGCTTCCAGGGTGGCTGCAACTGAGCTGTCTTTGTACATAAGCTTCCTAATGTCTTATTGAGCAGCCCTATCATATGGCCTCCTTCTTAATGCAACTACAGATCCTTCCCACAGTGCAGCTGCTTTCAGAGTTCTACCCCACACAGAGTACTGTTCTGAATATTTTGAGCTTTCCCTGTATTATTCCTTGATTTTGCCTTCAAAACTGGATGATTTAAGTGATATTTTTGCTACTAGAAGAAGAAATAGCCAAGGTGGAATTATTTGGCTGTGACAAGATATAATTTAATCACAGATGTGCTTTGGTCGCTGACAGACTACACATGCAATGGGCTCCATAAAATTATAATGGAGCTGAAAACTTTCTTCCTTTCCTTAGCATTATAGTTTTTGTTGCAGAGCCATGCATTGTTTTCATGCTTATTATGATGCAATGTAAGCAAAGCAACTGCTTAGAGTATGCACACAAAGTATGGTATACAACATTTGTACAATGATAAAACAATCAGTTTACATACTTTGAATATATTCTGTTGATAAACAGTCTAAACATAAAGTATAGTCACTTTGTTTAGAAGAGGAGTATTCTGATAACAATGTGACCTGCTAACATATTTGATTCTTTATGTCCATTAAACCCTGAGCTTCCATAAGCAAATAAACACAGCCTGTAGCCTCTCACTGGTTCTAAAATGCATTTATATTGACACAGTTTAATTATCCATGCAATTAACTGATATAACTTTGCTTCCAAGCTCTTTTCTTCTGACTATTCTTGTTCCTTTCTATTAGAAATTTAAGTATCTGTGAGTGTGAGAGAGAGAGAGGTGTGAGAGAGATGTGTGTGTGAGATGTGTGTGTGAGTGATGTGTGTTTGTGTGTGAGAGAGAGATAGAGCAGGAGAGGTGTGTGAGAGAGATGTGTATGTGTGTGTGAGAGAGAGATAGTGAGAGAGATGTGTATGTGAGATTGAGAGAGAGAGGGAGAGGTGAGTGAGAGATGTGTGTATGTGTGTGTGTATGAGAGAGAGAGGTGTAAGAGAGATGTGTGCATGTGTGTGTATGTGTGTGTGTATGTATGTGTGTGTGAGAGAGGTATGTGTGAGAGATGTGTGTGTGAGATGTGTGTGTGTGTGAGAGAGATGTGTGTTTGTGTATGTGTGAGAGAGAGTGAGAGAGGGAGAGGTATGTGAGGGAGATGTGCATATGTGTGTATGTGTGTGTGTGTGTGAGAGAGAGAGAGAGAGAGAAAGAGAGAGAGAGAAAGAAAGAGAGCTCACACATGTGGAGAGGTGAGGAAAACTTGCAAGAATCAAATCTTCCACATTCTGGGTTTGGAGGACTGAAACAGTGGTGGGTAGTCTATGGAGAATGCTCCAAGTCCTTAGGAGGGAAGACTGAGGCTGGTCCTAGGGAGCAGGTGGTGTTGCCTCAGCTTTTGACAATGAGTGTAGATGGTATCATATGAGTTACCTCCCAGGCATACAAATTATGGCTCTCATAATCTGCTTTGCTCAATGTGAGGGTGCTGCTCAGGCTGTAGGTGTTGTCTTTGCTATCCTAATCAGTGGCACTGCTCAGGACACCACCATGTTTTTAATTGCCATCTACTTTCCACTTGACATACATGTCTTTGGGGTAGAAGTATTTCATGAAGCACACAAGTGTCACACTTCCAGCCTGTAACTGCTCAGTGGATGGTGGGAGGATGGAGACCCGTTGGCTTGTCATTAGCCCATTTGATTTCCAGCTTGGTGCCTGCTGCTAATGTCCACCACAATATTCCATTGTTTGGCTATACAAAAACCCTCCTCACTGAAGAGGAACTGAGCAGTAGGTCAGCTGTTAAAGCTTAACCCTTTCTCCAAGCATGAGTGGAAGCTCTTGGGCTTCTCTGACAGAGGAATATTTATTTTCACAGGTGAGGCTTGAATTTGTAGAATGATATTACACATTATATCTCTTTCTGGAAGAAGGCAGAGAGCTCAGCTTATCACACCCATAAAATGAGCTGGAACCCACTGCAATCAATATGTAAATTTCAGTGGCTTAGCCCTTTTGAGGTTAGTAAACCCTGACCCACTTGCTGTTTTCTCTTTCATCTGAAGTAAAATGGTTGTAGCTTAATGTCCTTCTGAAAACAAGAGACACATCTGCATTTTCCAGATGGGAACAGAACTTGGGGTCATGTTGATGGTGTTCGTGTTCACTCAGATGAATAACTTAAAAGACAGGATAATGCCTGTTCTTTTAGGTCCCTTATGCCCATTGCAAACTATTTCTGTCCTGGTGGCTTAGACAGTCTTCATCTCAGCAGCTCTGTGGGAATCTCAGTAGTTCTAATATTTTCTGGGTCTTATGCTCACCAGGAAGCCAGTAGCTCCTGGCCTTTTCTGGACCACCTCCTGTGACTGATGCCCTTTTCTCCTTGGGATAACTGGCAGACTTCTGCCATTATCTTCACTCCTTTGCACTCCAGGAAATTTGCACCAGACAGGTATATCCACTTCCAGGTTTCAAGCTGTTCATTCTCCTGTGAACAATTCTGTGACCCTTGAGCTGTCAACTGGGTCACAAGTTTAATGGTGTTCTTTGTTCCATTAAACTGAACTTCTCAGATTCTTCACTAGTAATGTTATTGTTTCTTTGCATTACCCCAGCTGACTTACTAGCTCACAGTCCTGTTGTGCTTAAAAAGCAGGCTGCCCATTTCAACATCCATTACTGGCTTTGAAAATGAGCACATCATTTTATAAATAGGGCAGATTATCTATCTTTTTTTTTTTTTTTTTTTTTTTTTTTTTTGTGCTGGAGACCAAGCATCAGACTTCTGTTCATGCATCACACTCTCAAAGGTCTTTTCACTGAAATTGATCCTAGCCATCTTGGCATTTCACTACCCCTGAGATCTACAATAAAAAGTATTTTATGATATATTTCATCTTTAACCACAAAACTGTTGGTAGGGTAACATTTTGGTATCTTGCTATTTCAACATGTGAAAAATATGAAAAATAAGTTTTACTAGAAAAGTGAGGTAGTAAGGGGAGAATGAGGGAGTTATAGATATGAAGATAGAGAAGGGGAGAAGAGGAGGGGAGAAGAGAAGATGAGGGAGCAGAAAGATTGAGGCAGGGGAGGAATGGAGGAGTGTAAGAAAAGAGATATCATAATAGAGGGAGCCATTATAGGTTTTAAGAGAAAACTGGCTCTAGGAAAATGTCCAGAGATCTACAAAGATGATCCCAAATAACAATCTGAGTAGTAGTGGAGAGGCAACCTTAAATGCCCTTCCCTGATAATGAGATTGATAATTAACTGATATGACATCCTAGAACTTTCATCTAGTAGCAGACACCTACAGTTAAACATTGAACTCCTGGAATCCAGTTGCAGAGAGGGAAAAATGATGAGCAAAGGGTTCAAGACCAGACTGCAGAAACCCACAGACAGCTGATGTGAACAAGGGTGAGTTCATGGATCCCAGACTGATATCTGGGAAACTAGCATAGGATCAACCCAGACCCCAAGAACGTGGGTCTCAGTTAGCAGCCCTGGGCAGTCTAAGGGACCTCTCACAGTGGAACCAGGATGTATTCCTGGTGCATGAAAGGACTTTGGGAGCACATTCCCCATGGAGGGATACTCTCTTAGCCTAGAGACATGAGGCATGGCCTAGATCCTGCCCTAAATGGTTTGACAGATTTTAATGATCCCTCTTGTAAGGCTTCACCCTTCCTGGGGAGTGTGTGGGGAATGGGACTGGGGGAGGGTTTCGGGGGTCTTGGGGGGGTTGGAGGATGGAAGGGAGAGGGAACTGGGATCACTATGTAAAATAAGAGAAAAATAATTTTAAAAAAAATTAAAACCAATGATTGTCAAAGAATATGGTTGTTGGTTGAACTGCAGTGACAACAGATGTAAGGATGTTTCAGGAGAGGCCATCAACATGGATCTCTGTCTGAATCTGTATCTGTATGTATGAATAAACACAAAACACAGTCCTGTATGTCTGTGTATGTTTGAACTAATGAGCCATTCAGTATTGCAGAAAGAGTTCTCCATGTAAGACAGAAGCTTGACATCTAGAAATGGATGAGCCTGTTGTGGTTGGGTTGTCTCTGGAGATCAAGGGAGTAAGCATCACAGCAGAAGCCTGGCAGCCCCTCATTTCCCTGGAGCTGCGTCTCTCACAGCCTGATTTCAAGATATGTGTTTCTCACTTACTTGAATGTGGCCACCCTGGCTTGGGGTGTGCAAAAAATGTAAGACATGTACTGGCTAGCAGAGGCAAAAAGCAAGGAGTCTAAAATAGGCCTAAATTTTATATTTCTTTCATGTTGAGACAGTAACATTTAATAGGCTAAATAAAATAGCATTAAAATTAGTTCCACCACTTCTTTATATTCTATTTTCATTTTTGTGCTTCTGAAGTTTGAACCACGGGTCTCACAAATATTAGGCTAGTATTCTAACACTGAATTCCAGTTAATTAAGTAATCTTATTAGTTCCTTGATAATTGTATAACGAGTATACCTTCAGATCTCCCAGAGCTAACCCGGCTTCCCTACCAATCCCACTTTATGTTTCTTTGCAATGTATGTTGTATTTCCAATGTATGGATTTGGCCAGAATATGAAGTTCTTGTAGGAAGACAAGAGTTAAGTGGGAGTATGTGCGTCAAGGCCATTAGACTTCCAGCTATATATCTCATACAATACTTTCCAGGTGGGCAGAAATTCATTGATTTTTGAGTAGAGGAATAAAACAGAATACCAAGGAAAGATTAATCTACTGGTGGGGGCATATTTCAATTTCCAGTTCCTTATTCATGATAAAACTTTGTTCTAAACCTTAATGATAACTCATTTCATAGCTTTCCTGTTGAAATTTTGCCAAAGGGAGGGGAATGATTTGTGCCACTTGCTTATTTACTCATTTTCAGAGAGATGGGGGGCTAGATTAATACACCACATTTCTCTTTATGGAAACCTTGTTACTTTCCTCCAAATTGCTCATGTCGCTATAATTGCAGAGTGAATTCTCTCTAATAAATCTTGTCCAGTTGTGGGAAAGGAAATTGATTCCAATGCTTTCTCCACTTGCAGATGCTGGTCCATAGACTCTCTTGCTATGTACAGCAGGTACAAAAGAAAGCTTTGCGGGAAGTGCTTTGTATTTCTCCAAGCAAAGGGTTCTCCATTCAAGACTGGTGTGTGGGTTTCTCCAAACTTTGAACATTTTTCTGAGATGAGGCACTATACTTTGAAACATTATGCCAGAGGTGTTCCTACCTCTGATCCATTCTGTATAAGAAAAGCCCAATTCTCATTTCATCGAGCTGTTTCTTCCTATAAGCAAGCATAGCTATCTTGATAATTTCTACAACAGTAGTTCTCACTCTTTGGAGTTGAAAGACCGTTTCACAGGGGTCACCTAAAACCATCACATTTACATCACAATTGATAACAGTAACAAAATTTTGGTTATGAAGTAGCAACAAAAGTAATTTTTTAGTTGGGGGTCGCCACTACTTGAACTGTATTAAAGGGTTGTAGTATTAGGAAGAGTGAGAATCATTGTTAAAGAACTACATTAAGGGGATTAGATACAACTGTATTAAACATCTCAGAGATTAAAATGATTAATGTATAGGATAACTTTTTAGGAGGCAGATGTAACTACATCCTCAGTTTGCTTTTATTTTCTCAAGTGCATAATTTTTGCTGACACAAGATTGTGCAAATATCAAATGTGAAACCATTTGAAAAGATTTTTTCTTCTGTCTGAAAAATTTACATTACTGTAATTCAGAAGTTACTTTATTATTCAAAATTTTATATGACATTATCCCTGATTGTTTTTTCCAGGATAATTTCCATAAGCATTAATAAATCTTTAAAAATAAATGTTTATTCTTTTTGATAGTTATGAATTTTAAACGTATTCTACACAGATAGGCTTTTAAATCCACACTGAACAACCATGAAAATAGAAATCATTTTGGCAATGTCTAAGACCGGTAGAAAATACTTTCACTAGTTATAAATTTTATTACATCTAAATGATTTTCTTCATTGTCTTAGTATCGTAAAAATATTACTAGTTTAGTAGCAGCATTTTCTAATATTAGAGAAATTTATGATATGCTTTCTAGAATCATTCAAAATACATACTTTTCAAGTCAATTATTTCTAGAGAAGATCCTACAAGTAATTTTTAGCTGATATTTAGTTGCTCTAAATTTTTACTCCTTTGTCTTAATACATTATTGAGTTAGAGTAATGCACAGTATACAAAAATTATATCTAGCAATCTTGTATATAATTTAAAATTAACATACATTGTGCCATAGGAATTACTTCAATTTTAAATTGCACTTATTAAAGAGAAAGGAAAATAGTTCATGGTTAGTTTCCAGTTCTGCTACGTATTCTGAAATTTCAAGTATCAATTCCATTTTAATTTGTAAATGCTTGTCTTTTATTTCATCACAGCCTTTTATATCATGTTTGTGCCCTAGGCTTCCTAGTTAGAGATTTCTATATGATATTATCATCTTAAAAGTATGTAATTGACCCTTTAATAGACATTCTTAACATTAAAATATTATTTACTTTCTTAATTTTCTGTTCATTTACATTTTATTTTGTTGTTTAGTGGACTATAAATTATTAGCATGACTAAATATTTCTTCTTTGTACGTTTTTCATTGGATGTGTTGCTACACATATGTAATGCAAGTCTTCAGAGACTTAGGCAGGAAAATCACAAGCTTGAGACCAATGTTGGCTACGTGGTGAGTTTGAGGTTTTGAGGTCAGCTTTGGCTGCAAAGCAAGATCCTGCCTCAAAGTGAAATAATAATAATAAATATAAAGATTCCATGTCTTCTTTTGTTGAATCTTGTGACAGGATTTATCTTAAGTTGTGTCATTTCCTTTCAGGAACAACATTAGACAATGGGGGAATGATGTTAGTACTACTTTTAATTATGTGCCCCCAATTTTATTTATTTATACTTTCTCTTTCCCTGTGCATTTCTAACACCTTTCTTTACTTGCCTGCTCAGACTGAGCTATGTGCTTTATCAATTCTAACCACAGGCATGTTAAATTATATCACAGCAATACCTAGTGTTTTCTTGTCAGTCTTCACTTTATAAATCACTTGTGTCTTGACTAAAATTTCATCATTCATCTATTTTTACTCTCAAATGATTCATATTTTCTTTCTATTTCTTCAGAGAATATATAAGTGCTTTTTCTGGCTTATTTCTTACTATAAATCCTTTTGAAATTTTTATTTCAACTTATTTATGTCTTGATAAGCTGATGGCAAAGCTGGCTCGGTTTTCCTGCTTCTCTGAGCTCTTTATACACCATCTAATGATCTCTCTCAGAATGTTGGCCAGGCTGGTGTTTGCTTCAGTCAATAGAGGTGCTGTACATGTTGTTCTTAGCTTATGCAATGTTTCAAGAAACCTCAAACTTCCCCTTTCTTTCTTCTAACAATGAGTCCAGAGAGTGTTCTCACTGCATTAGCTAGGTAAGGAGACTAAGCATAGATAGTGCTTCCACTACCCATTTGTCAGGTGGCAGACTCTTGTATTACACACTACAGGAACACTGGAAGGACACCTTTGCCTTATCTAGCAACCTACTTAAGTATTGAATAAAAGAAAGCATCTATTGACTGCTGAGTTTAAGTTAGTTCACTTTTTGCTTCATACTGTGGAATTAACTGAATGATAATTATATCTATTGTATAATGTACACACACAAAAGCACACACACACACACACACACACACACATTCATGTAATTTTAGATTCACAAAATTTCAAAGTAAGATATATTGAAATACTTTTCTAGGTAATGAATGGAAACAAAGGTTGGGCTGCTTTATTCTCTCTCTCTCTCTCTCTCTCTCTCTCTCTCTGTGTGTGTGTGTGTGTGTGTGTGTGTGAGAGAGAGAGAGAGAGAGAGAGAGAGAGAGAGAGAGAGAGAGAGAGAGAACGCTTCAATTTGACACAGCTTACAGCCACCTGGGAAGAGGGGACCTCAATTGGAAAAACTGCCTCACTCAGATTGACCTGGAAGACAGTCCATGGGAATTTTCTTGATTAATTATTATTGTGGAAAGACCCATCTCACTGTGGGTTGTGCTACCCCTTGGCAGGTAATCCTGGGTAGTATAAGAAAGCAAACTAAACAATCCACAGGGACTGAAGCCAATAGGCATAATTCCTGCATGGACTCTAATTCTGTTCCTCCCTCTAGTTTTCTTTCTTGAGTTGTTGTCTTGGATGTCCTCACCAACCAGATGTGATCAGGACACGGAATCCAAATCAAGCCCCCTCTGTTGTGTTAGTCCACAGTGATAGAAAGAATACTAGGGAAAAGGTATTTTCTTCCTCACGGTCATAATTTATTTCTTCACTCATGCTGATAGATTCTTCTTGGACCTTACTTTTTGTCTAGGGAACCACAGATACAGTCCTCTCACATATAACTCAAAGGTCTGGGCATTGTCAGTTTCAGTTTAGTATTCTAGGATTGAAAGTTGACAGACAGCAATTACAAAATAAAGTCATTAGTGGAATCAAAAGAAAAACGCTCATTTTGTTTTATTCTGAATAGAAGGTGATTTCCATTTGGGCACATTTTACCTTACAGGTATTCTAAAGAATCTGCTCTTAGCTTCTTGCTTGTTCAATGCCCATGGTTGAGGTAGATTATCCTCACCACTATAGTCTTCCCTCTGTCATGTAACTTTTCTGTGAAAATGTGAGCAAATGCCTGGTCTCCTGATATAGAGAACCAACAACAGATTTCAGAAATTATTTCCTATAAGCAAGCCTACTTTGTGAACCAATGAGTTTAGTAAGGCCATTACAGAAGCAAAACAAAGGTTACTTACAGAAGTGTGTGTACCCCAAAGACAGCTACCTCACCAAGAGACCTGTCCCAGCATGGATGAGGACTCATGAACCATGAACCCCTGCTTCTCCCTTGTCCAGCTTTTAGGCAGCTCTGCCAAAGAAATCTGTTTCCTCTCATTATTTGTTTACAGACTTGTTTTTTAAACCCTGGGAATGGGCCCATTGGGTCTTTTAGCTTTTGAGCCTGTTAAACTTGTACATTTCTGGAGTTTCCTGAACCTGAAAAGTTTCATCTACTTTCTTGTCAACTCCCTCATCCCTCCAGAAAAGAGACTGTCCCAATTAGGAGAGGTGAAAAGAAACAAATTCCTAAGCAGGCAAACATGAAACTCAGGAACTCTGCCACTAGCAATAGTCTTATAACCATTCTGCAAAGGTGGAGATCTCTGGTGGAAGAAGTGTTTTTGTGTGAAATAGCCATTTCTAAGTCCCTCCAATAAGCTCATCCCTTCCAGGTTTGAGTGGTCAGGACAATTTTCTTTCCAAGTTCACTGCAAAGATGAATCCAAATTGCCCCATGAACACCACTGTCTGAGTAGTATTGTTTAGATATTCTATGAGAATAGAAAGAGGGATCAGTCAGTAAGTGCTTGATTTACAAATATGAGTACCTGGGTTTGGATATCCAGAGTGCACATTTAACCACACTGGGGTTTCTGAGTCCTAAATAAGATGAGAGAGAGAAGGTGAGCATGAAGTCTTACCTCTAGCTAATTAAATATTGTCAACTAATAGAGAGGCTTGGAAAAGTAGAATAGTTTTCTTTAATAATGTAGTCTTGGCATCAGTGGAAGGCAACAGATACAAGAATATAGGGGCCACACAAATTGGACATGATGATATTAAAGAAAAAAGAAAGCATAATGGGAACAACAGAGGGGATCTAGAAAAAGTTGTTGGGAGAGAGGTGGTGGTTATGATCTAAACATATTACATGAACATCTCAAAGAACTAATAAAACAATCAAAATACAACACACAGACAGACACAGACACACAGTCTTCTAAAAAAGCTCATGTATTTAGGGTTTAGTCTCAAAATGGTAATATTATTTTGATGGATTTTGGAACCTCTAGGATGTAGAACTTACATGAAAGAAGTAGGCCACTAGACATAGGTACTTAGGATGCATTGTTCCAGATCCCTTGCTACCTCTCTGCTTCCTGTGTGCCCTGAGAGTGGTATGTCTCCTCCACTGACCCCTTCAATCACAATAATGTTCTACTCAATTGATCATGGTGCAAACTTTTTGGAACTGCAAGCCTAAATAAATCATTTCTTATTTTAGTTTTTCTCTAAGGTATTTTTGGCATAACATGATAAAACAGAAACAATCTCTTCTACTTATGATTCTTCTTTCAAATCTAGGGTTAGATTAACACAGCTAAAAACATCTGTACCAAGTGGATCTCCAGTTTCTTAAGAGTTCCTGTGATCTGATTTCTATGACAGCCTACTCAGCCCAACTGTTGTGATCCCTGATTATTCTGACTGAAACTTTTTGGCAACTAAAAGATCAGTGAAAACATTAATGTATTAAAGCCAACTCACCATGAAAAATCACTCTGAGGCACAAAGCAGCTAGATCATTCATAAAATAATTAACCTCAGGGAAGTCAATACCTCCCTGAAGGCTACTTTAGTACAGTAAGATTTATATGTTTTCTACATGACATGAGTAAGGTTAATTCCCCTATTGAACATGAGTCCTGAAGGGCTTAGAGAAAGGGATGAATCTGAAGCAGAACTGACATATCTATTAACTGTACATCTAATCTACTTAAAAATGTCATGTACAAGGATTTGAATCTTTGCACTTTTATAGTGGTATTTGAAAGATTTTATTGTTAGGGAATTATGTACAAATGTATACAGTTCCTGGAATGAGCAAGCCAAGGACTTTTTTCCTAAGAAGATAAAAACAAACAAAACAAAACAAAACATACACACACACACACACACACACACACACACATACACACACACACATAACCAAAACAAAAAACTCTGTATTTCTTACATTGTTATGCAAATATCTCATAATCTGTTTTTAAAATTATAAATATAATGTGCATAATTTTGTCATAGTTATTAAATATTATTTATTTTATTTCTCTGTTTCAAGTTACAGTGATCTCATGCTAAAAGACAATTGGTTAGGGTGTTAGAGGGACAGAGGAGGTTACTACATGTTAGAGTGGCACTTTGTGCTCCTTACTTTAAGAAACTGTTAGTCCTTTTTTACTTGCAACATTAGTGTTAGTATAACAGACATGAAGGACTCAAAGCTTGAAGATATCTAAAGATGTATATAGTCATCCTCATTCACATGTAGGCACATAGCTTTCACCTTGCAGCTATGAGAGGATTCCAGGCACAACACACTCTTCCAGACACAGATCTTCCATGTACTGTCACATAAAACCTGTGTATCTCTTTTCTCTTTTAACAGAAAAAGTCTTTGAGAAAATGTCTGGTCCCTGTCTTCAGCTCCCACTTTGAGCAAAACACTTCTGTGACTGCATAACCTGTGATGACATAACTCTCATGTTTGAAGCTTGCTGAGGAGACATGGGATAATAGGACCAGCCAAGGAAGGATAGCTTGTAAATTATACACACTTCTGGCTTTTGTCACATGGCTTTTGTCAGAATAGCTAAGAATAGTGGAAGTGTAGAGAAATTAGGTTCTTTCTCACCTTAGTTTGTAGAAATTATAAAACAGTCTTGTGTCCTTGAATAGTATCTCCTTTCTGATTTCTTTTTTTATTAATTTATTTTATTTTATTTATATAACAAAGTCCAATTAAATGAAAAGAAACATTTATACACAATATTTGCGAATTTGGGCGTCGTTCTTTCCAAACTACTTCCTGCTGGTAAGGGGCGCTGTAATGGGGGATTCGAAGAAGATTCAGAAATACTGGCTGTAGTCTGTAAGGCTGCTTTCTCCAGCTGTTTTGAATGTAGGATCACCTTGTACTCTGTTTCAGGCAGTCTGGCGTGATCAAACCACATTAGTCTGGAAGGAATCCACATCTTTTCATTTTCTGTGGAAACAAAAATAGAAATCCTTTTCCCCAGTAACTTGTCCTTGAACTTAAATTTTGGAGTCAAAGCATTTTTTTTATTTAATTTATTATTTTACATGTAGATCCCAGTTCCCTCTCCCTCCCTCCTTCTCTCCCTCCCTCCCCCATCCCTCTCTCCCTCCTTCCCTCCCTTTTATCCTCTCTGCCCTCTCACATGCACTCTAAACACCCTCCCCTCCCATCTCCCCACCCCAATTCCATATGTAGGGGGAATGCCATCCAGTTGCAGTCATGCAGATCTGACAGGTCCTGTGAAGTAGGGACTAGGGCTTCTCTCCTGTCTCTAGATTAAGGCAGTTATCCCTACATGGGGGATATGTTCACAAAGTCCTTTTGTGCACCAGGGATACATCCTGGCTCCACTGTCTGAGGTCTCTTAGACTGATCAGTCCTTCCAGCTGAGACCCATATTCAGGGGGGCCTGAGTCAGTCCCATGCTGGCTTCCTAGCTATCAGTCTAGTAGCGGTTAACTCCTCCTTGTTCAGGTAAGCTGTCTGTATGTGTTTCTGCCCCATGGTCTTATCCTTTCCATCTGCATCTGGGTTCTAGTTCGACTCAGTGTTTATGTATGGGTGTTTGCTCCTATTTTCAACAGGCATTAGTTGAGGGCTCCATGGATAAGTTAGTTGTCGATCTCACTCTCCGGGAAGGGCATTTATGATAGCCTTTCCACGGAAGCTCAAATTGTTAGTTGGGAGCAGTCTTGTAATTCTCTAGACCTTTCTTTGTGTTCAATTTTATCTTCAAACCAATATTGGCTCCCTCTTTTATGTTCTCTCTCTCTGTGTCTCTGTCTCTCTCTCTTTCCTTTCCTATCTTCTATTCCTAACCAGGCTCAATCTTCCTGGTCGCACATGTTTTCCTTTCCTCCCCCTCATTTTCTCCTACTTCTCTCTCCATTCGCTGTCTTCCCCCACTTCACCTGAGCTCTGGGGGACTTGTCCCTTCACAGTTCTGTGAGGTACTTTATATGAATCTCTTAGGATACACCTTGTATCCTAGTTCGTCTGGTGATGTGAATGATAGGCTGGTGATCCTTTGATCTAGGTCTAAAATCCATATATGAGTGAGTACATACTGTGTCCATCTTTTTGTGACTGGGTTACCTCATTCAGAATGGTTTCTTCAAGTGCCATCCACTTGCCTGCGAATTTCAAGATACCATTATTTTTTTTCTGAAGAGTAGTATTCCATTGTGTAGATGTGCCACATCTTCATGAACCATTCTTCAATTGAGGGGCATCTAGGTTGCTTCCAGGTTCTTGCTATTACAAATAGTGCCACTATGAACACAGTTGAACAGATGTCTTTGTTGCATGGATGTGGATCATTTGGGTATATGCCTAAGAGGGGGATTGCCGGGTCCTGTGGTAAACTAGTTCCCATTTTCCTGAGGAACCGCCGTACTGATCTCCAAAATGGTGTATGAGTTTGCACTAACACCAGCAGTGGAGGTGTGTTCCACTTTCTCCACATCCTCTCCAACATAAGTCATCACTGGTGTTTCTAATTTTAGCCACTCTGGCAGGGGTAAGATGGTATCTCAAAGTTGTTTTGATTTGCATTTCCCTGATAGCTAAGGATGTGGAGCATTTTCTTAAGTGTCTTTCAGCCTTTTTGATTTCCTCTATTGAGAATTCTTTCTTCAGTTCTGTACCCCATTTTTTAAATAGGGTTATTTGGTGTTTTGTTGACTAGTTTCTTGAGTTCGTTGTATATTTTGGAGATCAGCCCTTTGTCAGATATAGGATTGGTGAAAATCTTTTCCCAGTCTGTGGGCTGCCATTTGGTCTTGTCCACTGTGTCCTTTGCCTTACAGAAGCTTGTAAGTTTGAAGAGGTCCATTCATTAATTGTTTCTTTCAGTGTCTGTGCCCCTGGAGTTATGTTCAAGAAGCGGTCTCCTATACCAATTTGTTCAAGGGTACCTCCTACTTTCTCTTCTAAGAGGTTCAATGTGGCTGTATTGATGTTGAGGTCTTTGATCCATTTGGAGTTGAGTTTTGTGCATGGCAACAGACATGGGTCTATCTGCAGTCTTCTACATACCCTCATCCAATTGTGCCAGCACATTTGTTGAAGATGCTGTCCTCGCCCCATTGTATAATTTTAGCTGTTTTGTCGAAAATCAGGTGTTCATAGGTGCATGGATTAATATCAGGATTTTCAATTTGATTCCAATGGTCTACCTGTCTATTTTCATGCCAATACCAGGCTGTTTTCAGAACTATAGCTCTGTAGTAGAGCTTAAACTCAGGAATGGTGATGCCTCCTGAAGTTCTTTTATTGTATAGGGTTGTTTTGGCTATCCTGGATCTTTTTTTTTTTCCATATAAAGTTGATTATTATCCTTTCAAGGTCGGTGAAGAATTGTGGGATTTTAATGCGGATTGCATTGAATCTGTAGATTCTTTTTGGTAAGATTGCCATTTTTGCTATGTTTATCCTACCTATCCAAGAGCATGGGGGATCTTTCCATTTTCTGGTATCTTCTTTAATTTCTTTCTTTAGAGTCACAAAGTTCTTATTACATAGGTCTTTTACTTGTTTGGTAAGCATTACACCAAGATACTTTATGTTGCTTGTGGCTATTGTAAAGGATGATGTTTCTCTGATTTCTTTCTCTGTCTCTTTGTCATCTGAAAAAAAGTAGGGCTACTGATTTCTGATTTTTTTTAATACTTGGCAACAGAGTATGATTATAAATATCTGATAACAGCCCTACAATATTGGATTTGAAAGCCAGTTTTTTTTTCTGATAAGAATGCTTTCTCACCACCCTAGACGTTGGTTCCAGGACAGTTTTTTCATTAGTTAAGGGAACTGAAGGTCACTATAACCCATAATGCACATAATGCTCCCCAGAGAACATATTTGGATTTAGTTGAACAGCAATGGGCAAATTCTTTATAGGAAAAAACAAAATTCAGACTTTTGGATTATCATGCATATGGGAAGTGGGCTTGAATGATGATGACTTTTTGATTTGGGGGAATACAGATTGAGATTATGTTTGCTTGAGGGAGTGCTTTCTTTAATGATCAGTGGTAGAGAGAAGTGAATTTGCCTTAGGGGAGTCATAGCATCTTATCTGTTGATTGTGATATTTCCTCTTCTCTTGAGAGATGATTTCTTTTCTCATTCTTTCCTTCATGAGATTACTCAGTTTTCCTGAAGTGTCTTTTGAGCATGGACATTGACTTGGAAAATTAATGTGGGGAAATATTTTAGTATGATGATATATAGACCTGTCTGTGAGAGTCTACTCCCGAAGATCACCAAATTCTGCTCAAAGCTAAAGTAATGAAGGCGTGAAGACATAATGTTCAACACTGTGTTTTCAGGGTGGTGGTGAAAAGTACTTGGCTTTACCACAACTGTCTCTATATCCTTGCTCATAGACAATGAAGCACACAGCTGAACTCTTTTACTGATTCAATCAGGGTTAGCAAAAGGTCTCAAGGATCAAACCATAAGAAACATCAACTTAAGTATCAAATTATCATGATTATTGATCCCTTCACTTAATACTGGTGTGACCCTGGCCAAGCCTTTCACATTTTACAGAGTTCCTAGCCTGGATGTCACTTGTTATATACTTCAAGCAAAGTTCTATTTTCTAAATAGAAGCACAACTTGATTATAACATAAAGGTCAGTCTTATCATTGAGTTAGAAATATAAATGAGGCCATCTTAAAAGGGAAAATAATCAACTATTAATTATTTAAAGTGCTTAATGATGCATGGAGTGTGTTACATTTCCAAGTGCATCTCTAATTAAGTAGGCATAAACGACAAAACCCTAAGATCCAAATCAGCTATTAATTTCAAATCAAAACATATTTAAAATTCAGCACACTAAACTTCTAATTTTTAAACCTAAGAGACCCTGATAAATCTGTGTTGCCCTTTATTTTATTTGTATCTGTTTGTTTCATTTAAATATACCTATTTATGTTAGAGAAGTCATAACATAGCTACCTTTGAAAAATCTTTAGAATTGCAATATAAATTTAAATCAGCATTGTTTGAAAGCCACCAAGTTAGCTTTTCAGAATATTAGGCTCAATTTACTTTAATAATAAAATTGGAATAAGTGCTAGCAAAATATGGAATAGGAATGAGGTCACTGTGTTTAAATATTATGCCCAATGTGAGTTAAGGAAAGAGTAGACATTTGAAAAACACAATTAACCTTTGGAAAGAAAAATAAGCCCTATTGCATTAGGGAATAGGCAAACTCAACTAATGAAAATTTATATCCCTCTAATGTTTGCCAAGAAAAAAAACTCTCTAATTTGAAATGTCAGAATAATCTCAGATCTCCTGTTAAGCAATTTGTTAAACTTTAAATGGCAATACATATTAGATTTAATAATTGAAAAATACTCAAATACAAAGCGACTACAGAAGTGATTTATAAGCTGTACCTCTTAATTTCAAACATCTGTTTGTTTGTTGATTAAATTATTTATTCATTCTTTTAATCACTACTTCAGCAAATGTAATGTCTCCTACTTACCAAGGTACTAAACTAGATTATACTGACACTAAAGCTAAATAGATGATACCAGTTCTCAAGGGCCTTACAATCTTGAAACCAAAACCAATTCAACGAGATATGTAAGAGACATTGCAAATGTATCAACAGATCATGGGTCATTGACATGCTGGCCTCCTGTATTAGCTGTCCATGATTTCACAGCTCCACCATCTTTTCTGGTTTCTAAAAGGCCAGATTTTCCTTGATTCACTTGTCTCTATATGTGACCATAATCAAAGATCTTTCTGGTTGCAAGTATGGGGAAATATGTAAGACTTTGTGGGAATTAATGTGGGGATAGTACTATCACTTTCCTACATAAAATTCATTTATGATGTCTGGAGTATCTACAGCCATGTAAGACTTTGAAGTATCATTGAAAATTTGTGCTCTGCCAGGTCAAATAATTTAAAACGGGAAACGCCCAAGTCCATAATGACCATGGAGTCATGGGAGAGCCCTGGAAAAATTACCTCTGCATTCTCCAGAAACAGAAAACTCAGTTCTACCCAAGTAAGACAGAGAAAGTGAACCTGACTCTGATAACATTTATTCAGTCTTTATGGGTGTGCTTCCTGCCATTCTATGTTTAGTGAGCGTGCTTCAGCACACAAGGGATTCAGTGGTTGAGCAAACAGTATGATTCCCTCATATGTCACAGAGAAAGCAGCAAGGTCAGGAGAATGATGTTCACATGTGGAATTGGAAAGTTCATTTTTTTGAGAAACAATAATTTGGACCTGCAATATAGCTATTTTCCAGAGAGATGATCAAGAGCAGATTCTCTCTTAATTAGTCACTAGAAAGGAGTAATGCAGGCAGAAAGAGAACCACACAAGAAGGTAAACCCACTCTAGCCAAGGACGTAGTCCTGTGTGAGGTGAAGAGGCTGTGGCTGAGAGTGAATCTGTGCTGATGGATGTGAAGTCCCAACAGAATAGGACCTGCCTCTTTACAAGAGCATTCTCTATAGGAAGAGTACCATGGACAAGGGACTTAAAAAGCTATTATGTGGGCTTACAGGTTACATACGTCTCTGAAATACATGGAAATATCAAGTTCCAACACAAGAAGCACTTATGTTTATTAGGACTTTTGTTATGTGAGACATGGCTTCAAACTTCCATTTGTAGTTTTTTTTTTTTTTTTTTTTTTTTTTTTTTTTAATCCTATCTAATGAAGATGGTGATCCTCCTATAACAAGTGTCTTGAATGGAATGGAGTCCCAGTTCACAAGCTCAGTGAAACAAGTTCAGTCCCACAGACCTAGTTTTCTTGTTAGTCATGTCACAATAGTGAGGAGAACTTGCATTTTACTGCTCAATAATTTGAGAAGGCCAAGGTCATGCTGAACCTTCTCTGTTATCCCGTGCCTTTGCTTTGTCCCTTTGTACAAGAAGATGTACTTCATAAGGTTGTGTGATCCACAGAGTGTGATACTGTGTGTCAGCCATAGGCATGGGACCTGAGGACAGGCTAGAACACTGTTTCTGACATTTGCAGACCATCAGTCTCAGGTGCATTATTTCATGTCTGAAGAAGCAGCTTCCTTGTAGGAGAATCAAGTTTAATTACAGTCCCTGGGTCAAAGTCCTTAAGGCTGTTTGTTGGATTAAACAAGCTTTTTTTAATGAGTGAAGTCTGCACTCAGCATCTAGGATTGACAAGAGCAAGGTGTTTAAAATACACTAACTCTTGGTTTATGCAGGAGATCCTAGCCACAGGAGGCAGTAGTGAGGACAAAAGATTAGAGGCCAGTGGGGGTTGATTGCTGCAGAGAATCCTTGGAGCAATGCTTATCCTGCCCATGATGGAGTATCATAAAATATTTCCAGTAAGCATCCTCTAACACCCATTTCCCACCATCAGTACTGAATTGTCTTGGAAATTCTTTATCTGTTTGAGATTTTACCTTACAACATTCCTCTCCTCCATTTCTTTCCTCCACATCATCCCATGTTTGACTCCCAACTCCCTTTCAATTCCTGGGAATTCTCATGCCTCGGAAGAACAATCATATTTGCCTCTGGTTGTTTGTAACCTCCAGACTTGTGTAGTAACTATCAACCAGTCTTCCATTTGAAGGAATTAATGATTTCTAGGGTCATTATTAAAACCACTCAGAAAAGGGAACCTTTCAATTTTTTACCAGTTAAAGAAAAACTCACTTAATAATTATAGTGAAATGAGAGTTTTTAAATAGTCTTTCCCTTGGTAGTTAATCTGGTAGTGGAACAATTCTAGAAAGGGAGGTGGGGTTTTCCCTCTAAGTTGCCTCCACCTGAGCCTTCAAAAACTAAACATTTCCCAATACTATGGTAAGCTGAGCTGTAACACAAGACTTGAGCTTCCCTGCAAGCTTGAAAGTGCAAAGGCAAGGGGGCTGAATCCCTGGAAGAGCAGATCACTATGGGATGTGGTGCTGTCCATCAGGTGGCAGTGCAGAGCAGTAGGGATTTCTCCTAAACAGCTCCCTTTCCCCTCTTCAGGACAGTAGGATGAAGTCTTGAAGCAAGTGACATGTTACTGAGTACGAACAATGTACTGGCTAGCGATGCTGTGTATTGAAATGAGGAGCACACAGACCAGGCATGGTCTCTGTAATCAATTATGTGCACATATAACTCCAGGCTGAATAAAATTCAGGAAGAAATGAGTGTAGAAGACAGTGACTCACTGCAGGGCAAAAGCAGGTCACATCAGAGGGTATCCAGACTTGGCTTCCGCAGAACTTTGCTTTATCATCGACGCTGATTCTGAGGTAGTGAGAAGAACAGAGGAGACATATATCCAAAGAGAAATTTATAGGGACATATATCAGAATGGAGACACCTGGAAGGAGCTGCCATTGACCTCTGCCCTATAAATCAAACCCAAAAGCTTTTACCTTGCGTGTTCTCAGGTCTTGTGGATGCACAGGGCAGGAAAGCACATTTACTGGCTCCAGTTAGAACTCGAGGACAATGGGGTGAGGTGCATCAAAAGAGTGGGCCAGAGCAATTGAGGAATGTCTCAGGAACAGTAGTGAGACCAGGCAGGATGGATCACTGTGCTAAATGAACACAAATTCCAGCTTGCACTGCTCATATCTGCCTGTTGCCTGCATGGCTTTGATTGTTGCTTTATAACACAATGCTTCAGGGTTTTCTTCTCTTCTGAAGAGTGAAGCCTTAGTCGGGTGTTGATGCTGGTCACAAAGGCTGCAGTTGCCCATCTCTTGCTGCTCCCAACAAAAATTCCTGGATCTGTCTGGGCGATGCTTTGGACCTGAAAGATATCCCCTCCTCTCATAATGCAGCAGCAATCCTTACTTCCCAAAGTAAGGTGATTACTCATTAACTGAGAACTATGTTTCTTTATCTGCTTTACCACATGCAGAATGATCCCCAAATGACCAGCTAATGGCCCCAGGTTCACATTCTATGATGTATTTTGCTTTCCTTTTGGCAGAAGTTTTCCTTTCTTAGAGTTTTTGGTTGGGAGCTCATTTGCAAATGGAAACATGATATTCTTTCATTAGGTCCCTGTGTTTGCGTTTGCCTCCAAAGATGTTCTGTCTTGTTTGCTGCAGTGTTGATCTCAGCTCGACAGCTATCATTCTCAAAGGTGAACGCTGACCTATGTTCTTAAAGGTGTCTTGTATTCTACTGATGACAGATCTGAATAATGCCAATGTATTTCAAGTTTGTGTGTGTGTGTGTGTGTGTGTGTGTGTGTGTGTGTTAATTTTTATCTATCTTTTGAAAAGAAAAGAATGCATTGTAGCCCAGATAATATGACACAGGTACAAGAAAGCCACAGTGTAGTATTTCCTAGATCATGGCATAGCAGTGTGGCATGATGCCATTCAGCCAAAAGCTATATGTAATCAATAATGCAGACTAAATATAATGATCCTAGTGATATTTAATGGATATCAAAAATAAAAAAAATATGTACTGATTTTTCTGTCAGTGGGTTTGCAAACTCTTCAGTGGAAAAATGGTGATGCTCATATTTGACTTCTTTGCCACAGAGGTTTTCTCATTTCCTTTGGATCTACTGGGACATCATTCCAGTCAGATTTTCACCAAACACTTACTTGCTACACTATTATTTGTGACTAATTGTTTTTGAAAAGACAATGGTGGGGAACTAGGATCACACAGGCTCTCAGGTCAGGCTCTAATATGTTTTCCTCATCCTTAGTAAGAATACAATTAACTCCATGGCTATCAGATAGAACCCCAAGTTATGAGTGAGTTTCAAATATCACTGAGTTCTCACTAACAGCAGTTATAAATGTGAGTGAAGAATATAGCATTGACAAAATGATCTTTAGATCTAATATTTATCATCCTACTTTTTTGACAGAAAACTAAATGGATAAGTCTATAGTACTGGGTATAGTTCAATACTCTGGTTTGTCCTGGCACTTTCCTAAATGGTAAAATGCATTTGATTGTTTATGTTGCATAAAGAATATACAGAACATGAAAATTGCTTTATGAATTTGATGGGCTTTGCATACTGTTGCCTTGATAGAACGACCACCACCCTATCACTACTGCAGCTACTATTGCTATTTTACACAAACACACACACACACACATACACACACACACTTATACAGATACATTACTTGCCTTCATATAAGCATTTATATACATTGTCTTATGATTGTACTGCTGTAAAATTAAATACAATCAATTTCACCTCAGATGTTAAAATGTTTTCACTGACCCCTAAATATGGTTTTATGATAAATTACATACATTATCAACAAAGAAGTACTAAGTGTATGAGATAACAGCATTACATCTAAGAAAGCAAGTCTGTTTGAATACAGCTCTTCTACTTGTCTGTTTCCAGCCCATACCAGGAACAAGAGATAACTCAATGCCCATACACATGAAGTTATACTTCAGTTTTATAAGGAATTGTGAGCAGGTATGTCAAGCATCACTCCCATGTTCCTCCTATCACTTCCATATTTAGGTAAAGACCCTCTTTATTTCCTCTACCTTGCTTGTAATGTACTCCAGTATCCAAATATTAGCAACAGATGAGGGTAATACCTCCTTTCACTGGACATTTGTGAGAGGTTTAATTAATATGATTATTAGTTTCTCTGTCCTGAGAACAACTGAGATTGTTATGTCAGCCAGATTTTATAAAAGAGCAAACCTGCCTTGCCTTTGGTGCCTTTCCTGTCTTCCCAGTCTTACACATTTTTGCCCATCCCAAGACAATATACTATGAGGCCTTCACCAGAAACCACTCAATTAAGCCAGTTGGAAGTTAGATTTTAGTTTCCTAAACTGTGAACTAAAGAAATCTTTTAAAAAATATGTTATATACTCTTAGATATTTTCTTACGACAATAAAAAATCAGACAAATACAATGCCAGTGGATTTAAGAGGACAAATAACTTAAGTGAAAATGAAGTGGTTATTGAACAAATATGCTGAACTATCAGGGCTGATTGTTGCCTATCACTTTCTGCCTATTGTATGACAGATACCCCATCAGCGTGAAATGTAGCAGAAAAACTGGTGTATGAATGAACTGAGCTTTATAGACTTGTAAAAACTCACATAGGGAACTGATAATAGAAACTCCATTATTTTCTTATCTATCAATCTTAGGTTAGTTGTAGAACAGCACTATTCCTCAGTTTCTTCACCCATAATATATTATTACTAACAGCTCAGTATTTGATAGTTTAATGTGAATCT
This sequence comes from Phodopus roborovskii, assembly GCF_943737965.1. Lineage (NCBI taxonomy): Eukaryota > Metazoa > Chordata > Mammalia > Rodentia > Cricetidae > Phodopus > Phodopus roborovskii. The sequence goes on from NW_026126547.1 coordinate 6,645,733, forward strand.
TCTTTATGAATGAGAATATGAAACGCAGTCTAGAGGTAATGAGCATTTGGTTTAGTGTTAATGTCATTTCATCTTTTCACTGTGTGAGAAACTGTGCTAGTTACCTTGATGTAGACAATATTCTCCAGTTCTTAGGAAATATTTTTTCTATCACAATAGAAGTGCCAACTAAGTTAACAGAGTAATGTCCTGAGAAAGGTAGAAAGTAATCTGTCTTAGGAAAAATATAATAAAATTCCTAAATTATAGTGAGATCAAAATGATTAACCATGAAGTTGAAAGATCAGAATGTTTGGGGTGAAGATATGCTTCAAGGATTAGGCCACTGGGATAGTCAAGAAGAATGAGGGCAATCAGGAGACAGAGATGGTTCTCCTGCTTGAGGGCTAGTGACATGCCAGTAAGAACATCAATCTACTGCTGTCCCCATAGAGAAGAGCTTTTTGTCTTCATCTCAGAAGCAGGACATCTCATCCACAAGAGAGGATTTGTGTAGATAATGCTGCTCTGAATTCAAGAGCACCTTTTTCTGATAAGACTTTCCTTCATCAATATAATGCAAGAGAAAATATCAGCATTGCTATCCAAGCCTGTTTCTTCCTGTTTCAGTCAGTGTGTGTGTGTGTGTGTGTGTGTGTGTGTGTGTGTGTGTGTGCGTGTGTGCGTGTGTGTTTCTACATATGCAAATATGCATAAACATATATGCATACACAAATATCTTCTAAATGCCCTATATAGACCATATGTTCTATGCTTCTTATTTTTCTTGTTCAAAATCTTCTCTTATTTTTGGCATTTTTCCAAGATTCTCCTGTATTCTCTTCATATATTGTGAGTTCCTTAAGGAATCTCCATAGAAAGAGGTTCTTACTCTTCTTAGTTGTGGAAAGAACACTCTTAGGATAACATTCTCTTGAAATGCATCCTGGCTTCCTGAGACCTACCGAACTTAGTATGAATTAATTTTGCTGATTTGAAACTCTTTTGTCACCCTGTCCTAATTGTCTTTTCCTGGTTGTTTATCTTAAAGTGTTCTTGGAAAGCTATTGTCCCTTAAAGTCACTTAAATCCATATTGGAAATTATAGAAATCATTTAAGAAGTTGGGAGTATCGCCATTATCATGATTATTGTTACATTGGCTATTTGTTGTACAATGCCTAAAGGTTTGAAAGTAAGGAAGAGTTCCTGGTAGTGAGTTTTCCATCACTGTAGCAAACTTCTGTGTCAGAGATCTCAGAAAGAATGATGATTCATTTTGGCTCATAGCTTTAGAGGTTTGAGAACATGGGCAATAGGCTCTACTGTGGTTAGGCATGTGGGAGGATCCAGATCTCTGTCGGTAGTAAAGGAAACTGGCCCTTGGTAAAAACTGCAGTTGTTCACAAATATTGCAATGAAAGAAGGGGTGAAAGTAAAAGAAATATATCTGTAAGGTTGCAGGGTAGTAATGGTAGAAAATTAACTAACAGGCACTCAAGTCAATAATTGCCAAGAGGAGAGTCAGAGATGGAAGGGAGTTGTTCTTGATCCACCTCTAATTGTGCAGGCTATATGTGGACAACATATCATTTCCCTGGCTGGATCAGAGGATTATGCTATATACATGCGTGGCCTTAGTAGCTCAGCCCATAATATCTCAGAGCACCAATGATTCTCTCAGAAATTGCTTTAGTTTTTGTCTTATTTCTGCCATAACAATACAAGACAAACAAACAAAAACAAAACAAAACAAAAAGAAAAAAAAAAAAAAAACAAGTAAAGTGGCTATTTTTCTTTTCTTGACATCTCTTCCCTCTCTGGAATGCCTCTCATTTTCCATCAATTTCTCACTTTTATCTAGTTCTGAATATAATTTATCTCTGTCTTGTTCTCCAGGAGAGTTTGTCTCTAATCGTCAATGTCATATAACAATGGGGTGAAAGTCGTTATTCCAGGTTGATCATTGCAGACTGTGAGTGTTCATTCCAACAACTAGGTCCTTGAATCTTGGCCAATTGGAGCATGAAGGCTTCTATCATATTTAAAATCTCCATATCAATACCATAATGATAATATGGCAAAAACGTTCTACTCATGGCCAGGATATGGAGGAGAGAAAGGGATGTTCCTGAGCTTTCAGGATTTCTGTCAAGAGCAATTGGCCGGAAACCTTCCTTTAACTAGGCCACATCTCCTAAATGTTTCATGTCCCATACCACATGCACATAGGACCAAACTTTAACATATGGGTCTGTGTGGGGTAGTAGTTTTCTTGACTATAGCATTTACTCCTTAAAGGAGCACTATATAAATTGAGGGGGTTCTAGCAAATTCTGCTTTAGGCACATTTTGGACCTTTTAAGTTATGCAAATGAAGACAAAAGTTCATTAAATTTATGTCATTTCATGACTTTTCAAAGCAATGAGATTGCCTGTGCAGAGCTGACTATACTACTATCCCTTAAAGAAATAATATAGTCAAGTTACCTTGTACTTGGGTTAACTATAAAGCATTTCAGAACCATTTTAGAGTTAATTGTGAGCATCTACTTAGGAGAAACGTGTATGTTTCACAACATTAAAAATAAATGAATTCATAATTGCAAACTAAGCTATGATATAAGACGTTTCTTATTTTAATAAAAAAGCCTATGACTATACGCGAGTGAGGTTTTTTAAAATCTACTTAAACAATGTTTTATATATTTTAATTGTCAACTTAATTATAGATTTTAAACATTCTCAGTTTCAAATTATTTGTAATGGCCTTGTGCTAATCACATTCCAGTGAATCATAGAGAAAGTAGTGAAAGGCCATCAAATACTATTTAAAGGTTGCAAAAGGAAATGAAAACAATTGCATATGCCACAATTTCAAGCAGAACCATTTACCAGACCAACCATGGGTGAAGAATACAAGTATTCAGGCCTTTTGTTGACTCTACCTGTGAGTGAAGTTGCCAAGCACTAAGGGAAAGTAATCTCTTAGTGCCACTTGCTTATAAACTTGGGTGAACTTAAGCTAGAATGAGTTCTGTGAGTAACACTATGAACACAGGAGTTGTGAATGATGAGTATGTCACTGTTTGTATGGACAGATTGTAGCTGTGACTGGAAAGCTTTCTGACAAGTTGTAGCATTTAGAATAGATGAGGGTTTGGATATTACCTCTTTCTTACCATATTAATCTTTTCAAAACTCTACATTCTGTTGTGCTTTGATTTTTGAACTTCCCTACCCTGACATGGAAGAGGAGCCCCCTAACCGCAACAAAACATGAGGGGCAAGACTGGTGCCTCTGAGAAAAGATGTGCTCCCTAGAGCTTTATATTCATTGTGTTATTTACCCAAAGATGAAAGAGAAAATTGAGGAAAGGTTTAGAGGTTTAGAGGAATATAAGTGATGAATGTGGGATGCTAAGGCCAAAGGATGGTCATAAACTCAAAGCCAGCCTGGATTATACAGCAAGTACTTAGCCAGGCCGGACTACATAGTAAGACCTAGCTCAAACAGTAACAATAATACCCTCACATGATACTGAAAGATTATATGCATTTGAGACTGCTTTAGGCTTTAGGCATGCCTTTTCTCTACATAGAAAACATAGAACAACTACTCAGTATCTTTCATTCCAGTATTTAATCCATATAATAATGAAAGCTCAAAGATGACAATTAAGTTAACATAAAATTAGATTCTTTGAAACTCCCTAACTAAACTATTATTGTAAAATTTGCATCTTATTCAATTATGTAATTTATGCATGTATGTGTGTATGTGCATATATATAAATATTAAATATATGATTTTTCAATATGAAAGTTTTCCAATTAGTTTCAAAGAACATTTTTTAATTTTTCCTTCTTCTAACAATTTGGGGGAGAATGTATTTCACAAAAAATATTCTTTAAGTATTTTAGACCCCATCCACAGCAACAGTCATATGTCCACAGGTTTCATAATATTTCCACATTTGCAAAACATTATGTGAAATTTCTAAGTTCCCTTTACGCTCTAATTATGTTCATTTCATGTGTTAGAAAATATTAAAATTATAGCAGGGATGAGTATGTTCAAAGTATGTTATATGAATTGATTAAGACGTTACAATGAAACCTGTTACTGTTACTTTGTATAATTAATATAATCTAAAAGATGATAAATGTAACACACATACCAAATGAAAATTAATGGTTTAGTACAATAATATAATTTAAAGGGTCATTTAAGATGGAAATGAAAGTGACTAGAGAGTAATTAACACAAGCAAATTACATCCTGTCAGGTGTTATGGCCAGGGGATATTCCTACAGGAAAACCAATTATATTGAGTATAACTCATTGAATGAAAACATGAGCATAGCTTAAATTTGTTTTATTTGTATTAATAAAATTTGTTCTTAGAAAGTTTCATCCATATGTGTAGTGCATTCTGATGGCTCTCACTGCAACTTTTCCTGTCTCCTTCCATCCCCTGTCTACTCTACTCTTCTAATATCTTCCCTACATTCATGTTTGCTTAATTTGGTTTTGTCATTTTGGGTTTGAACAGGGTTGTATAAGTGGCCTTGGGATTGTAACCAACATCAGAATCTCATAGTTATTTCCGTGTGTATACACCGAAGACAGTGGCTCCCCTACTCACAGAGTACATATTAAGGCAATAATTCTGCCCTAAAGAAACTGAGTAATATGTGTCTCCTTAGTATCCATGACAGAATGTTGAGAGGACCTGTCTTGTACAGACCTAGGGCTATTAATTGCAGATGCTATGAATTTGTGACATTAGTTGTTTTATGCCTATAGGATGAGATTTGCCATTTCTTCCTGTTTTTTTTCTAACAATCATTTCATACATTCTTCTGCAATGCTCCTTGATCCACAGAGGGAGTAGAATAAATGGTCTATAATATGGCCCTTGTACATCACTTATTCTCATCTACAACTCTCTGTATTCACCCATGTTCTTTGCAAATACAAGCTTCTCTAAGGTTGAGAGTAGATTTTGTCTAAGGGGTATACACATAGATATCTAGAAATCAGCTTGGTGTATAGTGACAGGAGTAATTTCCTTCATGTGGATTACCAAGACATATAGTTTTGATCAGGCATATAGCACAGGCATGAGATCCATTTCATGGAGCAGGAGACCACAAATCCAATGAGAGAGGTGCTGGTTACCCTGGAAGCTGTCATGCCACTGGAGTACCAGTGTTACTATTGTTTTCTTTCCCATCAGACTGGTCCTGCAGCTACCTCAACCCCAAATAAACACACAGACACTATACTAGTTATAAACCTGCTAGCTGATGACTAGGGCTTCTTATTGGCTAGCTCTATCATAATTATTAAACTATTTCTATTAATCTAAGTATTTCCATGTGGTCTTACCTTACCAGAGAAGAGTCTAGACCTCCTTTGGCAGCCTACATAGTGACCATTCTGGTAGGTTTTCTCTGCCTACCCTTACCAGAATTCTCCTCATCCCATTCCTGGCTATCTTCCTGCCTCATTGACCAGACAGTGTTTTATTCATCAACCAATAAGAGAAACATATATGCAGAAGGACTTCCCCCATCATAATATTGAACACATTTTGGTTTTCAGGTTTGTATTTTTAGAGAATATTATATTTGGTAAATGAGAAGAGATACTAAAGGTTAAGAGCAAAATATGAAGATATTGGTATTATCTAGACAACACATAGCAAAAAAACATAACCAAAAATCATTGAGTAGATAAAGACTGTGTAATTCTTTTGAAGTGGATTCATCAATATTGATAACTACTTCAATGGAAGGAATGAAGTCAAGGAAGAGGACACTTTGTGTAATATCACTATGCCTTATCTGCTCACTATGACATCTTCAGACGTTTTTGGCACAAGAAGTACTTAGGAAATGTGTTAAATAAATAAAACACTGAATAAGAAAGTGGTGCTACTTTTAATATTTACTGAAACCATATGAAGCAGAATAAAAGCCCTATGTAGCAGAAGTTAGAAGACTTCCCCATAGAAGGTCATGCTAATCAGTTTGTCCAGTGACAAATGGTCAGTACTAAAAACATACAGAGATAAAATTATTTGGAATGAAAATGTAATATTTATAAATAAATATAAATATACATATCCATCCTATAACAAAAGAAGAGGTCATGGATTTGAAAGAGAATTGGAGGTGTATATGGCAAAGTTTTAGAGTAAGGAAAGGGAAGGTAGAAATGTTACAATTATGTTATAATCTAAAACACACACAAACACATAGGTGAGCATATTGGTCATTTAGAAGTGGTTGAGGAAATAGGATAGATAATGCTCTAGAAAGTCACTGATCTAGAAACAGCAGAGGGAGCTTTATATGTCATGCCAGAGTGTGGGTAAATACTGCAACAAACTGTGAACAATGATGCTCAACTACAAGTAGTCTTGAAAACCAATCAAATAAAAGCTGAATGTGGAGATGTAATTGTTGAAACAAAGAAATGTTTGTCATCTTCATGTGGGAGACAATTGTGTAACAGGGTCTATCTAAGAGGTCCCTGACCTCAGAACCATTATCTATCCCTAGTGCATGACCTAGCATGTTGGATCCCATTCCTAAAGATGGATGCCATGCTCTGCCTAATTCCAGGGGGAGGGGCTTTGTCCTTTCTCAACTTAATGGGCCCCACTTTGTTGATCCCTTATGGGAAATCTTACCCTGTGGGAGGTGTGGCTGATAGTGGACTTGGGGAGAGGCAAGGGATGGCAGCAGGAGGAATGGGAGGTAGAACTGTGGTTGGAATGAAAAAGGAAATAAAAGAATAAGTGTAAAAAGTTTAGGAAAGAGAGGAATAGCATTGTGTGAAATCCATACTTGCGTAGACAACATTGTACAACTGCAAGTCCAGCATAATGCCAAAATTGTTGTAATAGTAAGAAAGCTAGGGCTATAAAAAGTTCTGACAATCAAAAGATGCAGTCATCAAATGAGGCAATAAAGTGAGTCTTCAAAACTTCATAGGCACTCTTAGATGTCAATAGCCAATCACTTAACAGAATGTAGAAAAGAAACTTCAAGGAGCTCTGTGGGAGGTAGATTTGGAAGATGTAAACATTAGAGCAAATTTGTTAGCTGCTACCTATCTCAGGAAATGTGGAAGTAAAAAAGCATGGATATAGTTATAAAACATTACATACAGAAGCACAATATTTACTTTAGACAGATTATGAAAAGCTATATGGATCATTAGAAATTCCAACTCATCAAAAATAGACAGGGCAAGAGGTGGGGAAAGGAAACTATTGACAGGAAAAAAAAACAAAGCAAGAAAATGGAAATATATACTTAAATATGAATGTTTCTATCTTTTATGAGGCTACAGTTGCTCTGATAACTAAACCACTTAAAGATGCAACAATGAAAGAGAATTACAGTACAATCTCCTCCATGAATGTTGATGCAAAAATACTCAATAAAATACTGGCAAACTGAATCCAAGTGCACATCAAAAATCAATCTCCATGGTCAAGCATCCTTCATTCCAGAGATTCAGGTATGGTTTAAGGTATAACAAACTGAAAAAAAAAATCCCCATGATCATCTCACTAGATGGTGAAAATGAAAAAATTCAACACCCCTTCATGTCCAAGGTCTTGGAATGATCAGGGATACAAGGAACATGCATAATCACAACAAAGGCAGCATACAGCAAGCCAACAACCATCTTCAAATTAAATGGAGATCAAATAAAAAACAATTCCACTAAAATCTGGAACAAGACAAGACTGTCAACTCTCTCCATATCTATACAATATAGTACCTATCTAGAACAATAAACTAACAAAAGGAGAACCAGGGGATACAAATTGGAAAGGAAGAAGTCAAGTTTTCACTATTTGAAGATGATATGGTAATATACACATGACCCCCAAAATTCTACCAGGTTACTCCTACAGCTGAAATACCCCTTCAGTAATGTGGTGGGATACACGTTTAGCTAAAAAAGAAATCAGATTATGAACAGGCTAAGAAAGAAATCAGAGAACTGTCATGCTTTATAATAGTCACAAATATTTAGGAGGGCCACTAACCAAACAAGTGAAAGACCTATATGACAAAAACTTAAATCTTTGAAGAAAGAAAGTGAAGAACATAATAAAAAATGGGAAGATCTCCTATGCTTCTGGGTAAGTAGGATCAATATAGTAAAAATGGCAATCTTACCAAAAGCAATGCAGATTCAATGTAATCCCCATCAAAACCCCAACACAATTCTTCACAGATCTCAAAAGAACAATACTCAACTTTACATGGAAAAACAAACAAGCAAGTAAACAAACAAACAAGCAAAAAAAGAGATTGGTAAAGTAATCCTGTATAATAAAGGTATTTACATAGGTACAACAAACCCTAATTTCAAGTGCTACTTTTGAGCTAAAGTAATAAAAACAATTTGGTATTGGCATGAAAAACAGACATGTGGCTCAATGTAATTGAAGTCCCCGACATTAATCCACATACCTATGAACACCTGATCTTTTGACAAAGAACCCAAAATGATACAATGAAAATAAGAAAGCATCTTCAACAAATGGTGCTAACATAACTGGATATTGACATGTAGAAGAATGCAAATAGATCCAAATCTATACCCATGCACAAAACTCAAGTCCACATGGATTAAAGACCTCAAAATAAATCCAATTACACATAACCTGATAGAAGAGAAAGTAGAAAGTATCTTTGAATTCATTGATACAGGAGAGCACTTCCTAAATATAACAAAAGTAGCATAGAATGAGAGCAACAATTAATAAACAGGACCCCCTGAAACTGAGAAGCATCTTCAAAGCAGAGAACATGGTCAATAAGACAAAATAAGAGCCTACAAAATGGGGAAAGATCTTTACCAACCGCATACCTGACAGGGGGCTGATGTCTAAAATATAGAAAACACTCAAGAAACTGGACATCAAATGACCAAATAATACAATTAAAATACAATTAAAAGATCTAAACAAGGAGTTCTCAAAACATAGAATCTCAAATGGCCAAGAGACATTTAAGGAATTGCTCAACATCCTTAGTCATCAGGGGATTACAAACCATCTTACACCTGTCAGTATGGGTAAGATCAAAAGCACTGATTATAGTTTATGTTGGAGAGGATGTGGAATAAAAGGGAACACTCTTCCATGGCTGGTGGGAGTGTAAACTTTTATAGCCACTTTGGAAATCAGTATGGCAGTTTCTCAGAAAATGGGGAATAAATTTACCTCAAAAGCCAGCAATACCATCCTTGGGCATAAACCCAAAGGATGCTCAGTCATACCAGAAGGACACCTGATCAACTATATTCATAGCAACATTACTCATAATAATCATAACTTGGAAACAACCTAGATGACTTTCATACAAAGAGTAAAGAAAATGTGCTACATTTACACAATAGAGTATTACTCAGCTTTATAAAATAATGGCATCTTGAAATTTGCAGGCAAATGGATGGAAGTAGAAAAAATCATCCTGAATGACATAATCCTGAGCCATTATGACAAACATGATTTGTAACCACTCATAAGTGGATAATAAATTTAAAGTAAAGGATAACCAGTCTGCAATTCACAGACCCAGAAAAGCTAGGTAACAAAGAGGATCCTAAAAGGGACAAATGGATTGCACTAGGAAGAGGAAATAGATGAGGTCTTCTTGGTAAACTGGGGGCAGTATAGTAGAAGAGAGGGGATGAGGGATGACAACCTCAGGGAAAGGAATGGTCAAGTTAGAGTTGGTGGAGGGACAAAGCAGAACAGTAATGAAAGATATGTCTGGATTTCAAGAGCCATTAGGGTGTTAGGGGATTCTCCAAGTATCCACAAGGATGACACAAGCTAATACTTCTAGCAATAGTGGAAATGGTGCATGAAATGACCTCTTTTGGGAAGAATGTTGACTACCCTGCTTGTCATCATAGGATTTCCATCAGTGATGGAAACAGATAGAAAAATACATAGCTAATCACTGGGCTGAGTTCCTGGAGTCCAGAGAAAGAGGGGGGGTTAGATTATAGGAGCAAGGGAACCCAATATCAAGATGGGGAAACTTACAGAAACAACTGACATGAGCTAGTTATAACTCTTGATCTCTGTAGTAATGGTTGAGGAGCCTGCATGGGACTGAAGTAGACCCCTTGCATGTGGGTGACAGTTGTGTACTTTCGGCAACCCTGGCAGTGGGACCAGAATCTATTCCTGTCTTTTTGGACCCTATTATGTATGGTGAAATATCTTGCTCAGCTTTGATGCAGGGGAAGAGGTGATTTGTCCTTTCCCAGTTTTATATTCCAGGTTTTGTTGACTCCCCATGGGTAGCCTTACACTTTCTGGAGAGTGGATGAGAGATGGGGTTGGTGGGAAGTTGAGAATTAGATGAGGGGAGGGAGTAGGAACTCTGGTTGGTAAGTTAAATGAATAAGTTTTAAATAAAATAGGAAAAAGAGAAAATAGGATTATATACCTATGAATAAAATAAACATTCTATTTTAAGGGCATGGATTATAAGACATAAAAGTAGAAAATGTAATTCTTAAAACTTTGAATATAAGGATGATTTGAGAGTTTAAAAAAGGAAAAGACAGAGTATACTGACAATTATCATGAGAAACTAATATATCAATGTCGATATCAGATAAAATAACTATTTTTTTCTACTACTGTTAGAAAAAAATGTATGGCAAATTCTCTGTCTTGAAACAGAACAAATTTACATTTTATTGTTCTTCAGATAGGATGTTTGACATAGTCCTTGTGGGGCAGCAATATTCTATTATACTGTTTAATGGAGAGTCATCTGCTTCAACATTTTCTGTCCTTATAGGTTTGTATATCTACAAAGTCAGTATTTTTGCAGTTCTCTGACAACTTATCAAATTTATATCTCCTTCTGACACTGTACTCTAAAGTGAAAATATTTTCAATGGTAAGACCTCTTGTAGTTAATTTAGGTTCACTACCACTGGCAGTTTTCCTGTGTCAAGTGACCTTTGTTAAGATCCTGTGCATGGCTGATTCTGTGAGGGCCTTATTGAATGTAATGTATTTAAAGACTATTAGTATAGGGCATGGATATTTTGTGATGCAGTGAAAAATATTTCAAAGAAAGCAACTTACAGGTGAGTATTTTATTTATCTTGGCTCATAGTTCAAGGTTCATTGAGCCACAGAAGAATAATTGAGGCAGAAGGCACTGGAAACAGTTGTTCATTCTGAATCCATATTCAAGAAGTAAATATGGATGCAGCATTGCTGTTCAGTTCCCTTCCTGCAACCACAAAACTTAGGATCTCACCCAGGGAATGGTGCCACTTCACTAAGTTCTTCTAATCACTCCAGGATCCCAATCACATCTCCTGCCTTATTCCATGCCCCATATTTTAAGTTATTTTTTCTTATTTTAGATATTGATCCCAGTTCCTTCTCCCGCTCTCCTTCCTTCCCATGCCTCCTGACCCCCTTCCATCCCATTCCCCCCCCTACTCCACAGGGAGGGTGATGCCTTCTAGAAGGGATCAACAAAATCTGTCAAATCATTTGGATTAGGGACTAGGCCCTCCCTCCTGCCTGTGGGTTAAGGGAGTATCCCTCCATGGGGAATGTGCTTCCAAAGTCCTTTCATGCACCAGAGATACATCCTAGTTCCACTGTCAGAGGTCCCTTAGACTTCCTAGGCCTTATAACTGAGACCCATGTCCAGGGGATCTGAGTCGGTCCAATGCTGGTTTCCCAGTTATCAGTATGGGGTTCCATGAGCTCTGCTTGTTCAGGTCAGCTGTCTCTGTGTGTTTCTGTAGCCTGGTTTTGCCCCCGTTTTCTTATCACTTCTCCCTCTCTGCATCTTGATTCCAGGAGTTTGGCTCAGTGTTTATCCATGCCCCATTTTTATAATTTTAAAAAATTTTTTAAAGGCACATATACTCTTCACTTAAATAGATCACAGATTATACTATAAATCTCAGTCCCCCATTTTTAATTGTATTATTTGGTCTTTTGATGTCCAGTTTCTTGAGTGTTTTCTATATTTTGGACATCATCATTTGCCCAATGTGGGGTTGGTAAAGATCTTTTTCCATTTTGTAGGCTGCCATTTTGTTTTGTTGACCATGTCCTTCACCTTACAGAAGCTTCTCAGTTTCAGGAAGGGCTGTTTATTAATCATTGCTCTTAGTGTCCATTTTACTGGTGTATTTAGGAAGTGGCCTCCTGTGTCTGTGCATTCAAGACTACTTCCTACTTTCTCTTCTACATGTTCAATGTAACTGGATTTATTTTGAGATCTTTGAACCACTTGGACTTGAGGTTTTTGCATGGGGATAGATATGGATCTATTTGCCTTCTTCTACATGTTGATATCCAGTTATTCTAGAGAGACATACACAGGGTATACTCAGTCATAAGTGGGTATTACATGTAAAGAATAGGATAACTACGCTATATTCTATAACCCCCAAGAAACTGGTTAATAGGAGGACTCTGAAAAGGACATGTATACATGCACCAAAGAGACATTAAATGAGGGAGGAGGGATTATATTTGCAAAGCACTCTGAGAAAACACTTTCTTATTGTGCCAATTCAACATAGGAGATGTCTATGTAATTATCTTTTAATCACAGTTGCTTCTTCAGAGGAAAATTGAATGCCATCTTGCCTTGAAATTTCCTTTTCCAAAAAATAAGCCCATTATCTTTAAATTAATCTTCAGTCAGGTACTTGGTGACATAGACAGTATGAAACCATATCTTTGGCCGAAATACCATATGAACAGCCTCTAGTCTATGTTCTTGATAGAGTCTTTGTTCCCACTGAATCTCACAAACTAAGTATCTGTTGTTAAAGTTTCTCCCAGGATTCTTATCATGTAAAATACCACTGGAAAGGCTATTTAGAATCTTCCTAGAGCACCAAATGGCTTTCCTATCCAAAGTCCTATGAATCCTCTTTTTAAAAAGAATTCCAAAGGATCACAGCAACATGTTCAGTTTTGTTATAGCAATGGCATCATTCTTGGTACCCAGATCTGCATCACTCAGGTTCTATAGAGTAATAGGGCCAATGCAATGACTGTAAATTAAAAGGGAATTTTTTATTAGATTAGGGTACATGGTTTGATCTGGGCTGTCCAACAATGGCTGTCTCATAGTGAAGAGTCTGCAAAACTAGTTGACACTAAAGACCTGGAGGATACTTGCAGAGTTACCAGTCCGTATTGGAAACCCAAAGAAGATGAGTTCTGGTGTCAAACAGAGGCAACAGCAGAAACACAATAAATAAACTTGCTCATAAGAGTACCAACAAGTAAAAACCCAAGTTTCCTTCATCTCATCTCACTTTCTCTGGGTTGCCATTATAATTGCCAACTGCATTTAGAGATAGTTTTTTCTATTTTAAACAATCTGATCATCACTATTTCTCATAGAATTTGCTGTTGTCTTAGATAAAGATAACTTGTTTGCCTTTTATTGGATTCCAGTTCTAGTAAAGTTGGCATATAATTAATCATCACAAACTTAATTTATTGAAATATAAAATAGCATGAAATGTTTATGAAGTCCAAATTTGAATTTTGTCAAAGTATGGATAAGCTTTTACTTAGTAAAATAAGGATTAAGAAAAACTATTTTAAAAAACCTTGTAAACTACAAAAAGACAAAATGAAGGAGTGGATCACATCTGAAGACAAGCAAATAAAAGAATAAATAAAAACATGAAGGGCAATTTAATCTTGATAATTAATAGATACTGGAGATGATTATTTGAGAGGATGAACGAAATTATAGTGAATATAGCAGCTTATCTGTAGCTTTTAGTCCATTTTATTTCTTAATTCAAGACCTTACAATGCAAATGGGAAGACTTAAAACCCAGACATTTTATCAGACAATTTTGCAAAAGTAACAACTTTAAACATGTTTACAAAAAAATACTGTAGGGTGGAAAAACTTTACTTATAATGTGTGAGCAGAATCTTCTCAAGTAGCAAAACATGAAAAATTCAAAAGGAAAGAAATTAATTTACTAGTGTAATTCATGATCTTATTTGTGATAATAAATATGTAGGAAAAGGCCAGAAAACAAGGACAATAGAGAAAAAAATACTGTTAAATATAAAGGGTTGACATACCAAGACCAAATAAGACAGATCATAGCAGTATCTTGCCTGTGAATTTGTCACAATGGCCATATTCTTTTGTGTGTGGTTACAGGTATGGTGCAGAAGTCCCCTGGGTCACAGAGAGCATCAGGTAGGAATGGTCTACATCTTTGGAGCAGGAATGTCAGAACAGCTACTTATTTTTATCTGTGTAAGTTCATCACCAATAAACACCCATTTATTACTCATCTTGGGGTTAGTGAACTGATTATAATCAATCACCTTCAACAGAAAACATATATAAACCGAAATTCTTGTTGAAAATTATTCATAACTGCTTATTTCATTGCTGACATAAACTATAAACTCTCAAAATGGCCACTGGTTTGTTACTGGATATAAAACGTGGGCTTATAGTCATGAGGTGGAAATCTACTTAGCAATTGGAACAAGAGGGTACAAAACAGTATGGATAATTCTTACAATCTTTACTGTACTCCTGACTCTTATCCCAAAGTGATTGAACATTATGATAGGATACTGAAACTGGATCCAAAGAATACAGTTAAATTCAACAATTTAAGTTTTTCTTTCATTTTTTTCTCCCTCCAAATCTTCTCATGTAACCGCCTCCCCCTTGCTGGCTTTAAATTCATGATCTATATACATATACACAAGCACACACACAAATGTATTATTTAACATAAAATACAACCTTCTCAGTCTGCATAATGTTATTCAATCTGTCATTATAAAAAGCAAAATTATGTTGCCTATAGGAAGAGAGTACGTATATAAGAGTTTTCTAGGTTTTGATTACATTGGGGAATATGACTAAGGATAGAAATCAGGATAATAGAAGCAATGAATTAATAAGAGGTGTTATTCAACAGACTGAGGACACAATAGTTAACACTGAAAGAAAACAGTAAGTAGATTATCACAATTAGTGACTTCTCTATCTAAGGACAGCATTAAGAGAAAAAAAACGGAAGCCACTCCGAAAGGTAAAATCAGATAAAGATGAGGTATACAAGTAGATGGGATGGATTAATAGATAATAAGCAAATGCAATGCTACAAATGTTTGTATCCAGAAAGACCAAAACCACTAAAGCCAACAAATAACACAAGAGCAAAGTCATGACACAGAAACCTCAACAAATGTTTCATAAAACTGATCTTCATAATCACAGCATTAGGTAAAGTTCTTAATTTTGTTGGCTCTATTGTGTAGCTGTTTCCTCATTTGTTTGTTTGTTTTCCTTATTTAACATATTGATCCCAGTCTCCTGTCTGTCCCTCCCTCTCTCTGTCTCTTCCACTCTCCTATGCCCCCTGATCACCTTCCCATCCCATCCCCCCTCACTCCACATGTAGGGTGATGCCTTCCTGGAGGGGTCATCTAAATATGTCAAGTCATTTGGAGTAGAGACTAGGCCCTCCCTCCTGCCTCTAGGTTAAGGGACTATCCCTCCATTGGAAATGTACTCCCAAAGTCCTTTTGTGCACCAGGGATACATCCTGGTTCCACTGTCAAAGGTCCTTTAGACTTCCCAGGCCATCTAACTGAGACCCATGTCCAGGGTGTCTGAGTCGCTACAATGGTGGATTCCCAGCGATCAGTCTGGGGCCCCATTAGCTCCTTCTTGTTCAGGTCAGCTGTCTCTGTGTGTTTCTGTAGCCTGGTCTTGTCTTCCCTCTCTGCTTTTGGATTCCAGTTCGGCTCAGTATTTGGCTATGGGTGTCTGCTTCTGTTTCCACCAGCTACTAGATGAGGGCTCTATGATGGTGGATAAGTTAGTCATCGATCTCATTATCAGGGAAGGGCATTTATGGTAGCCTTTCCATGGTTGCTGAAATTGTTAGTTGGGATCAGTCTTATAGGTCTCTGGACATTTCTCTAGGTTAGCTTTTCTTTTCAAACCTATAATGGCCCCTCTTTTATGTTCTCTCCCTCTGTCTCTCTCTATCTCTGTCTCTCTCTCTCTCCTCTATTCCTCCCCTGACTCAATCTTCCTAGTCCCACGTGCATTTCTCTCCTCCCCTTCTGTTTCTCCTAGCCCCCTCTTCACTCACTGACCGCCACTCCCAATATGCTCAGGAGATCTTGTTCCTTTCCCCTTCTGTGAGGGATTTTGTATGAAATTTTTAGAATCCTCCTTGTATCCTAGTTTCCACAGCTGTTTGAATTTTAGGCTGCTGATCCTTTACTCTATGTCTACAATCCATATATGAGTGAGTATATACCATGCTCCTCTTTTTGTGACTGGGTTACCTCATTCAGTATGGTTTCTTCAAGTTCCTGGGAATTTCAAGATTCCATTGTTTTTTTTCTGCAGAGTAGTATTCCATTGTGTAAATGTGCCCCATCTTCTTTATCCATTCTTTAGTCGAGGGGCATCTAGTTTGCTTCCAGGTTCTTGCTATTACAAATAATGCTGCTACAACCATAGTTGAACAGGTGTCTTTGTTGTATGGGGGGGATTGCAGGGTCCTGTGGTAGACTGATTCCCATTTTCCTGAGGAACCGCCATACTGATCTCCAAAATGGCTATGCAAGTTTGTACTCCCACTAGCAGTGTAGAAGTGTTTCCCTTTCTCCACATCCTGTCCAGCATGAGTTGTCATTGGTGTTCCTAATTTTAGCCATTCTGGCAGGAGTAAGATGGTATCTCAGAGTTTTTTGTTTTGCATTTCCCTGATAGCTAAGGATGTTGAGCACTTTTTTAAGCTGTTTCCTCTTGATTGAGACATTTCCTCCTAAAAGGAAGCAAATGGTCTCCTGTCACTTACTACTTAAAAGAACTTACCAGCTCTGGTGGCTTGAAATGTTACAATATGTGTAAGGCATGACCCTAAGCTTATATATGAAGTAATGATTGCTGAAAAGGAAAACTTTTCTCATGTGGCTGTCAATACTCTGTGACAGGAACTGCAGGGACATTGTTCATGAGTTTTTACCCATATTGGGGTGGGCTTCTCCATTATGTAGCTGCCTTTGAATTGCTTGTGCTTCAGTAAGTAACCCCAGTAAACTGATTTGTTAAGATATCCTTGAAGTTGGGTTGTTTCTTCTCTTGTCAGTGCCTTACCTGCATTGAGTAGAAATCTGTGTCTCCCCGGGAAGCCTCACAACACAATTTATATTTAAGTGTGTATAGATAGAATTAAAGAATAATTTGGAGACCAAGGGTTGCATGACCACTTTATGAGTGATGATACATACAACTGAGGCTAAATTCTGAGAGTATAAAGTATATTGGACCAATTCCTTTATGACTACCTTTTTTCCATTCATGTGCCTCTTTGATACAGTGGTTTCATGTTCCTTGAGATGGGCAATGAGACATAAAACCAATTTTGAACTATCTAAGAGTGAAACACCATTAGGGTAGTTCCAGTGTGCATATCTCCTTTATCAGGTGTGTCCAAACTGAGACCTACCACAGGATTCAAGCATCCCAGGATAACTGAATAAAATCCAACTCAAAACTGTAAACTCTTGTTATGCCTTGTTCGATTGTGTTGTGACTCCTTGTTTACTTATTATTATTATGGAGGCATCTTTTCTCTCTCTGTCTTTGTTGTCCATACCGAGGCATGAGTAAATGAAAACTTTTAGGAGTCATTTGTTCTCTGTTTACCCTGGAACCAAGGTATCAAGCTCAGGTTTATAGGCATGTGTAGGAAGCACCTTTAACTATCGAGCCACATTCTATCAGGCAGGTTCCTTATTTATTTATTCTTGTAACTTTATCACACATGTAACAGTTCTCACACATGAAGTTTGTAGTGGATGATGTTGGACACATCTGCTGGAGTATTGCGCTTTCATAATGAATAGAATCTGAACTAGACATCTCTTCTATGCTGGCTTTTGTAGCTCTGGAAAGCTCTATGCAACAACTAGAGGAACATCATCACTCCTATGTCCTGATTAGCAATGGACACTGTGTGCTACATTGTAAGCATTCCAGGGAGAATGTGCTCTCTACTGCAATAGCGGCTGACTATTTGGGGTATAACCAACCACTTTCCCATCATATGTGAAGTCCCCTCCATATGAAAGAGATCACATATGTCAATAAAAGCTAAAGTGAAAGCCTGTGGCTGGAGATGTCCTAGGAGTCACAGCAGAAACAACTACTATTATATTGTTAGAAAGATGTGCTTTGCCTTGTGAACTGTCATCTAAACTTTGTATTCAACTATAGTATAGAATGAGAAATGTGGCTCACTAAAGATCCTTTCATACCTGTTGATGGGCCCATTTTGATGGAGAATTATTGTAGTCATCTGAAGTTGCTATGAGTTCATGATTTCCATGGAAATATATGTTGCCTCTAAGATGGCACTTTGCAGTCCTCCATATCTTCTGGTCCTTTTCCTCCTTTTACCTCCCTTATGCAATGAAGCCTGAGCCTTAGAGTGGATAGTATAAATGTCTTATCTTAGTTAGGAAGTTCTTATCTGTTACTTCACAGCACATTAAGTAATTATGAGTCTTTCCCTAACTGCATTTTTTTTTTTTTTTTTTTTACTGGAAAAAAGCTTCTCTGATTAAGAAGTTAGATAACATCAATCTACAGGTATAAACTAAATACCAGAAAGTCACTTGATATTGCATCAATTTTACTAAACAACAGTCTTCATTTCTCCACTAGGGCCTATAAACCCTAACACTCGGTGGGGTTTTGGTCAGAGTTAGAGAAACAGCTGTGGATCCCTTGAGTTAAGTAGGTTTTAAATCCAATCAGAGTGGGTAGCCTGCACAAGTGGGAACACCTTACCTTTAAGTTGGTTTAATAACTCATAGAGTTCACAGTTGGGTAAGATCATTGCTGCCTTTTTTTCCCCAAGAGCCTAAGCAATACATTCCAGGAGTTTGAAAAGAAGACAACAGGGAGGAAACTTCCAGACCAGTTCTAGACTGATTTCTATGTCATGCAACTGCTTTGTAGCATCTTCTATAAGGTTTTACCATTTTGTTCTCTTAGCCACTAAGAGGAATGGCAAGAGCCTATATGGTTTTGTAGTCTCTGAGGTCTCCATGACCAACATATCACATGTAGAAATCACATTCCTGATACTGAGGATTTGTTGATAACTCACGTCTTTGAAGAGCAGACTTTTTAAGCCATGGGTTGTATTTTTCTTCAAGTTTTTATTTTGCGGAAATATCTTTCTGAAGAAAAAAGGAAGGGTGATTATTGTTGTACCATGTGCTCTGTGCCTATTGCCTGACTTATGTCTTAGAAGTCCTGACATTATAAAAATGGAGAAATGAGGCTTATAAGACGTTGCAAGGTCCATAGAGGTTGTTGGGAGCAACATGTGTTACATGCTGTGAAATCCTGTTTTTCCTCTATTGCCTTGAGCATCCTTTTCCACTATAGTCACTTAGCAGATTCTTTAGAGGAAGTAGCTAAACACTTAAATGTACAAATTCAACATGTGCTTCTATAAAAGGATATTGAAGGTATAGAATACAAATGCAAACTAGTTATGTTTCTCCAATATAGGGACTTTTATAAAAAATTTTAATTTTATTGAATAACAAATGATAATTGTACACATAGGTACAATATGATATTTAGATGTATGTGCAAAGTGTTGAATTATCCTACAAGATAGCATGTAATTCACTTCTCAACATTTTTGTTGTGGACTTGGAAATTTGCTCTCCCAGTTGCTTTGAATCAGTTATTGTTATAATTAGAGTAGTTCTAATTCATGGTACAATAGCTTCTCACCCTCTTGTCTTTGTATCCCTACACAAGGACCTTATGACTTCCTCCTCTTTTTCCTCACCAGACTCTGACAATCACCATTCTACTCTATCTTGATATTCAGATTCTACATACAATTGGATAAATATAGTGAGTATAAGCACATATTCAAAAATATAAATAATTGGTGAAGAGTAAATATTTAGTCTCCTGTATCTGGCTTATTTTGGTAAGCACATTGTTCCATTTCACCTGTGTGGTTGCAAATTACATACTGTCCTTTTTTATAAGGTTTAAGAATATTCCAGTGTGCATGGTATATTTTATTTTGTTTGTGCATTTTGTTTACACTTTCATCTCTTGAAGGTTGATTCCATATTTCTGGTTATTTTGAACACAGTTGTAATAAACATTGTTGTGTATATCTTTCTTTGATATATTGATTGCAACTGATTTGAATATATGCAAGCAGGATCATATGAAAATTTTAATTTTAATAAGCCTAAAGCCTCTGCACAACAAGGAAAATCCTTCATTGAGGGGAGAGACATTTAGAACATAAGAAAGTATTTGATAACTACATTTGGTAAAGGGTTAACATCCAAAATATGTGAAGAACTTGGCAATAAAACAAATAGCTCAATTTCTGAACGCATAAAAGCAGAGTTTTCTCAACAGGCAAGAGGAAAACGGTCAAAAGGTCCATGAAAAAAAGGCTAAGCCATGCTAATCATTAGGGAAATGCAAATTAAATCCATAATGAGCTACTCTTTTTTGCCTGTTAGAATGGCTATTATTAAAAAGGACTGAAAAGGACAGATGATAAATGTTGTATGAGAGGTGAAGAAAATTGTTGGCCCTGCCAATGTTTGGAATGTAAATTAGTATAGGCATTTTGCAAAATATCATGGAATTCAAAATATATCTACTATTTAAAAAATAAAAAAAAACCTAAAAAGTCTATCATATTCCAACAAAGCAAATATTGGCTTATCTTTCATATATAATCATACCGAAAACCAATTTCTTTGGTGAAATTACTGAATGGCACATTTTTTTCCTAATTACAATTTATAATTTTAATAAAGTATTTACAAGTAACTCTATTATGTCTATCTCTATCATTTCTATCTGTCTATCTATCTATCATTTACCTATTATCTATCTATCCATCATCTATTTATGTAATCTTGCATATATACATACATCTATCCATCTATCTATATCTAACATGTTTCTATCTGTAATTTATCTATATTTCTGTCTATATCTTTTTCAATCTCTGTGTCTTGATTTCAACTGCATAGTCAACTTATTAAAATAAAAGAGTTTTAAGAATTCTTACTGCTAAAGCTGGATGTGGTTGCAAGGATTCAGAAGGCTAAAACAGATAGATACTAAGGTCCAGGCGATGCAGGGCATATAGTGTTACTGTGATGGGGAAAGTCCTTCTGATCTACTTAAGGTACAACTAACTCCCCCACAACAATGGCAGATAGTGTTACTATACATGAATTAAAAAACCTTTTCATGCTGGGAGTTGGTGGTACACACCTTGAATCCCAGCCCTCGGGAGGCAGAGGTAGGAGGATCTCTGTGAGTTCCAGGCCATACTTGTCTATTGTCTCCAAAGCAATATAAAGAAACACTATCTTGAAAAAACAAAAACCAAAAAAACAAAAATACCTTTTTTTTTGTGTATGGATGAGATTTTAGAAGAGGTTTACAATATGATCATGCAAGGACTCCTAAAGCAGTAGTCCAGGTGACCCAACATTCAAAACAGCTGAGACTATGCCACCTTGCAGACTAGGACAGCCAGGATTTGGCCAGGTTTCTGTGTTTTCTCATGATCCCCATGGTTATGACAATGCCCCCAAACACCAGCAGGAAGCAGTTTGGATAGAATGACACCCTATTCCCAAGTATTGCTTATAAATGGTTTTTTTTTTTTTTCATTTACATTGGGTTGGTTATAAATAGTTAGGATGACAACCAATCTCTTTCTAAAGGAAAAAAAAAGGGGGAATGTGATATAGAAATGATTAATTCGTATTGGTATAGATTTTGGTTTATTGATACAAATTTAAGGCCAATTTTGTTATAAATATATTTCTCCTCTTGTTTCAGTATTGTGTTTATGCAGATCTTTTAAAAACACAAAGTATAATTAAATAAGCTGATTACAATCAAAATGTAATTAGGTTAGTTAAGTTTTCTAGCTGTATAGACATATATTTGAGATGGATAGATATTCTTCAAAACTTTGAAAGATCTACAGAATATGCCATTTAAAATGGTTTAGGGTGTTTCATGACAGTGAGACACAACTGATCCTGGCAACACCAATTATGTCAGATAGAAAGATGGATTTCGAGAAACTTGTTATGAAGTTTGCCTTCAACATGACAAGACTAACCATTTGGGCAAGAAACTGCTCTGTCTGGACTGTTTGATTGTACGCTGTCCAAACTGGACATACAGGACCCACAAGAAAGTGACTGCTGAATTTGCCAAACCAAATGAGACAGTCCTAAGGGTTCCCTGCTTTATGTAATTGTCTGTCAGATATTCTGCAGGACATGGAAAAATGACTGACAAACTGCCAATGTAGTTGGACAGTTTAAAATTTCTTGCTTTAATGAGAACTCTGACAGACACAATATGGCCTATATGCTGAAGACAGATGCTCCAACATTACAGAAGAACTTCAGGTGATTGTTCAGGCAGCCAGATATCTCTGTCAATTCAAGAGTTTATATATTATCCTTCTGAGGTCTTTGATGGAGTTGAAAACAGATAGCTATAATTATGGATTTCTGTAGTTTTGATAAAAGATAAGTTACATATAAAACTTTAGATTCACAAAGATAGGATAGATGATAAAACAGTTTCTTTAAATTTCGCCAAGTATTAATGAACTAAATATTGTAACTATAGTTCTTGCTTAATAACTGTTTTGTTATATATAATTTTACTATGTTAAAGCTAAAACCCTTCTTTTTATTTACACAGAAAAAAGATAATGGAAGTCCTTTTGTATATACATTTCTCTTATTGGTTGATGAATAAACACTGTTGGCCAATAAGACAGGAAGATAGGCCAGACTAGGAGAAGAGGAAATTTATGGAAAAGGTAGGCAGACACAGTCTCCGTGTAGGTCACCAAAGGAGTAACAGGTCCTGACACTTTTCCATAAGATGAGACCACATGGAAATACTTAGATGAATAGAAATGGGTTAATAATTAAAACAGAGCCAGGTGGCCGTGGCACATGCCTTTAATCCCATCACTAGGGAGGCAGAGGCAGGTGGATCTCTGTGAGTCCAAGACTAGCCTGGTCTACAAGAGCTACTTCGAGGACAGTCCCCAAAACCACAGAGAAACCCTGTCTCTAAAAACAAAACAAAACAAAACAAAAAATAATAACAACAACAACAACAAAATTAAAACAGAGCTAGCCAATAAGATGCCCTAGGCACTGGCCAACAGTTTCATAATTTATATAGTGTCTGTATGTTTATTTGGGGCTCAAGGGTAGTGGGACCAGCAGGGACAAACACCTCAAGTGTTATATCCCCCCTTCAGTAGCAGCTCCCTGAATCCCAGGGCTGAGGGAGCCTGATTACCCATCTCTGTGCTCTCCCCCACTCTGCCAGTTCTCCACCCCATCTGGGGGGGTTCCCTTCATCCAAGGGGGCATTCCAGTGTTTCTCTGTGGGCTGGGCTACCCCTGCCATGTCAAAACCACTCTCCCACACCTCTGGTTTCCCCTTCTACCAGGAAGCCCCTGTTCTCAGTGTACCCCTGGCATTGTCCCACCATCGGTCCTAGGGGTCTTCAGTCACACAATCCTTTCTGACAAAAGCCAACTCTCAATTACTAAAGATGGAGAAAACTACATATTCCATGACAAAACAAGATTTACACAATATATCTCCACAAATCCATCCCTATAGAAAGTTCTGGAAGCATAACTTTAAACCCAAAGAAGTTAAGGACACTCATACAAACATAGGCAATAGATAATACAACTTTGTTAGAAGCCAAAGAAAAAGAAGAGTAAATCTACTCACACCACTGCCAACAACAACAGGACCAAAACAAACAAGAATTAACAATCAATGGTCCTTAATTCCCCTCTATATTAATGGTCTTAACTCACCTATAAGAAGACACAGGCTAACAGAATGGATATGAAGACAGAATCCATCCTTCTGCTATATACAAGAAACCCGCCTCAGCTTCAAAGACAGACACTATCTCAGAATAAAGCATTGGGAAAGATATTCAGATCAAATAGACACACATACACATATGCACACACACGCAAAAACAATTGGGTATAGCTATCCTAATATCTAACACACTAGACTTCAAACAAAAGTCAATCAAAAAAGATGCAGAAGGTCATTTCATATTTATCACAGGAAAAATCCATCACTATATGCTGAAAAAGCCTTTAAAAAAATCCAACATCCCTTCATGATGAAGGTCTTGAAGAGATAAGGGATAACAGGAACATACCTAAACATATTATATGCAATATACAGTAAACCAACAGCCAAAATCAAACTAAATGGAGAAAAACTCAACAAATCTATTCCTCTAAAATCAGGAACAAGACAAGTTTGTCCACTCTCTCATCTCTTCACTATTGTACTTGATGTTCTAGCTAGAGCAATAATACAACAAAAGTAGATCAAGGGGATAAAAATTGGAAAGGAAGAATTCAAACTTTCACTGTTTGCAGGTGATATGATAATTTACATAAATGACCAGAAAAAAACTCCACCAAGGAACTCCTCTGGCTAATAAATGCCTTCAGCAAAGTGGCAGGATGCAAGATTAACAAAAAGAAAAAAAGAAAAGAAGAAAAGAAAAGAAAGAAAAAAGAAAGAAATCAGTAGCCCTATTATGAACAAACAATAAATGCGATGAGAAAGATCAGAGAAACCTCACCCATTACAATAGCCACAAACAACTTAAAATATCTTGGGTAACACTAACCAAACAAGTTAAAGACCTATCTATATAGCAAGAATTTTGGGTCTTTGAAAAAAGAAATTAAAGAAGATACCAGAAAATGGAAGATCTCCCATGATCTTGGATAGGCAGGACCAACACAATAAAAAATGACAATCTTGCTAAAAGCAATCTACAGATTCACTGGAATCCCCTCCAAATTCCAAGCACAATTCTTCACAGGCCTTGGAAGCACAATGCTCAACTTTATATAGAAAAACAAAGGCCATATATATTATATTATACAGAACAGCCAAAACAATCCTGTTTAATAAAGTAACTCCTGGAGGCATCACCATCCCTGACTTCAAGCTCTACTCTAGAGCTATAGTCCTGAAAACAGCTTGCTATTGGCACAAAAAATAGACAGGTAGACCAATAGAATCAAATTGAAAACCATGATATTAACCCACACATCTAAGAACACCTGAACTTTTTTTTACAAAGAAGCTAAAATTATACAATGGAAAAAAGAAAACATCTTCAACAAATGGTGCTGCCATAACTAGATGCTGGCATGTAGAAGACTGCAAATAGATCCATATCTGTCACTGAATGGAACAAAGACTTCAACATAAATCCAGTCACACTGACCCTCTTAGAAGAGAAAAGTGGGAGGTACAGGAGACCACTTTCTGAACATAACAACAGATCGACAGTTAATAAATGGGACCTCCTGCAACTGAGAAGCTTCTGTAAGGCAAAGGACATAGACAACAAGACAAAACGGTAGCCCACAAAATTGGAAAATATCTTCACCAACCACACATCTGACAGGGGGCTTATTTCCAAAATATACAAAGAACTTAAGAAGCTAGTCACCAAATAATCAAATTAAAAAGTGTGGTACAGAACTAAATAGAGTTCTCAATAGAGGAATCTAAAATGGCCGAAAGACACTTAAGAACGTGCTCACCATCCTTAGCCATCAGCGAAATGCAATAAGATATCATCTTATTCCTATCAGAATGGCTAACATAAAAAACACTAATGACAGCTTATGCTGGAGAGGATTTGGAAAAATTTGCTGGTGGGAGTGCACACTTGTACAGACACTTTTTGAGATCAGTATGGCTGTTCCTCAGGAAAATAGGAATCAGTCTACCACAATCCAGCAATTCCACTCTTAGGCATATACCCAAAGGATGCACATTCATTCAACAAGGACATCTGTTCAACGATGTTCATAGCAGCATTATTTGTAATAGCCAGACTCTGGCAGCAACCTCGATGCTCCTCAACTGAAGAATGGATAAAGAAAATGTGATAGGTTTATACAATGGAGTGTTACTCAGCAAAAAAAATAAAAAAAAAAGCAATGGAATCTTGGAATTCACAGGCAAGTGGATGGAACTAGAATAAAACCATCCTGGATGAGGTAACTCAGTCACAAGAAGACAAACATGGTATGTACTCACTCACATATGGTCTTTAGACATAGTGTATAGGATCACCAGCCTACATTCCACACCATCAGAGAAGCTGGGAAACAAGAAGGAACCTAAGAGAGATATACATAATCCCCCACACAAAGAGTGAGGGACAAGATCTCCTGAGCAAATTGGGATCACCTTGCAGAGGATAGGGAATCAGGAGAAACAGAAGGGGAAAAGAAGAGGGAGAGGAGAACATGAGGGAGTAGGAAGATTGATTGAGTCGTGGGAAGAATAGAGAAGAGTAAGAAAAGAGATAAGGTAATAGAGGGAGCCATTATAGATTTAAAGAGAAAACTGAAACTAGGGAAATGTCCAGAGAACTACAAGCATGACCCCAACTAACAATTCAAGCAATAGTGGAGAGGCTACCCTAAATGCCCTTCCCTGTTAATGAGATTGATGACTACCTTATATACCATCATAGAGCCTTCATCTAGTAGCTGATGGAAGCAGAAGCAGTCGTCCACTGCTAAACACTGAGCAGAACTCCTGGAATCCAGTTGTAGAAAAGGACAAGTGATGGGCAAAGGGGTCAAGACCAGGTTGCTGCAGAAGCCCACATAAACAGCTGACCTGAATAAATGGGAACTCATGGACCCCAGACTGATAGCTGGGAAACCAGCAAAGGACTGACCCAGACCCCCTGAACATGGGTCTCAGTTAGGAGGACTGGGCAATCTATGTTACCTCTGACAATGGAAACAGGATGTATGCCTAGTGCATAAGTGGATTTCCTGAGCCTATTTCCCATAGAGGGATACTCCATTAGCTTAGAGATATGGGGGGGGGGGTTCCTAGGCCCTACCTCAAATGACTTGACAGATTTTGATGATACCTTGTGGAAGGCCTCACCCTCCTTGGGAAGTGGGTGGGGGATGTGATGGGGGTTTCTGTGGGGAGCATGGGAGTATGGAAGGGAGTAGGATCTGGAATCAATATATAAAATAGGAAAAAATATTAAATAAAAATAAAAATGGAAATGAATTAGTCTGAAGAAAGGAAAAGTTAAACATTTTTGAGTCATTCAGAAATATAAGCAGTTTTTGAAAGCTACACAATTGAGGCTTTGCAAGCTACTATACTAACAGACTGGAATTTTGGGACAGAAATGTGTATTATGCCATTCAGGAACCAATTATTTCCTTCATTTCTTCAGCAGGGCTTAAGGTGAACTCACCTTCTTGAGAAATAGTCCTTTTTGCCAGGTGTTTGGCCTGTAGAGTAACTCTTAAAGGAAATGAATGACCACTGTATGTGCTCACCCAGAAGTAGATTTTTTTTTTTTTTTTTTTTTTTTTTTTTTGGCAAGGAGGGGACAGCTTCCCTTTAATGGGTCTTCAATGCTATTCTGTTAATAGTATGATCATATCTCGAAATAAATAAATGAGTAAATAGTATTATTGTTTAGAGACAGCTTTAGCAATTCTGGCTTAATTTTAGAGATGAGAACAGATGCCCTTGTTTGAGAAACTCAAGGTAATCACGTGAGAGAGAAAAGGGCAAGAAGAACCTTGAAGATGTCAGCTTCATTCCAGGTACAATTCAGATACATTCCAGCACCAAGTTTAACACTCTGCTCTTATTTTCAACTCACATCCTTCTCTGTGTCACACCAACGCCCCCCCCATCTCTTTCATTTTGTCAATTTCTCCCTTACTTTTTAGTTTCTGTCAGTTTACTTCCTCCCCCCACCACAAAGAGGAGGATTTATTCCTGTCTCCCAGCATGGTTACTCACTTGGACCATGCATGATATAATGTACAGGAATATTTTCACCACAATGTAGGACAGCTGCAATGTTTATTGTCTAAGGGAAAGGAATTCTGCCTCTGACAGGTCAAATCTCCTTTGGGTGTCTCTTCACCCCCCCCCCCGATCTAGCTGGTCCATCCTCCCTAGTCTCAGTGATTTTTCTGCAATATACATATGTCCTTGAATATGTTCCAAACATAAATCCTGGTTTCCAAGGGTCTGATCTTTTCTTAGAGTAAAATCAGACAAGGTGAGTTTAAGGGAATTATAGATGTTATAAGAATTTCTTGGATTATCTTCTTCAAAAAAATCAGTCACAGCTATTGCAGCATTACCCAGAATTCTCTGACATACCCCCTCAATTATTTTACACTGAGCAGTTACCTTACAGTTCTCTTTTTGAAAGACTCAAAGTGATCTTCCTGAATCATCTCCCCACCCCCATATGAACTGAGAACTGCCTCCAGAAAGCAGGGGCTTCAGGGGTTGCTGGCCCTGCCTTCTGCTCCATGAGGAAGCTGCTATGACTACTATCTCTGGGACTGAGCTTCTTAACTTGGGGGGAGGAGGCATGAGGAGTCTCTGAGGCTTTCTTCTTTGGACTGCTTTTCACATATCTCATACTGAAAGAATGTTTGAAGAACTCAATTTTCTTCCTAGCTCCTTCAGTTAAAAGCTCTGGAACTTTTTACATGCATGTGATTTCCCAAATTACTTTCTCTTCAGGGAGCAGACCCTACCCTGTGTTGCTGTGATCCTGTCCAGCAGCATTCTGTGTCCCAAAGCCACTGCCTCCTCTGCTTACTGACCACCTAATCCTGAGATTTATTGAAAGATTTTATTCCAGTGCCCTCTGGCTTCTTTAAAATATGCCTTGCCCTCTTGTCGCCCTGGGCACTGATCTTGTCCTTTTTCTTCCTCTGTATCGCTGATAAAGAATTTTTTGGCTCCTTCTGCCTCTCTTCTTTCTTGTTAATTTTAAGAATAAAGTCTTGGTTTAGTGAGATTATATGAACCATATAAAACATCTATGACTGCCACATTTCTAGAAAAGTATAATTCCTTACTAATTTCTAGATCATATTCTTATATTCACAGAGAAGTGTAGCTATGATCACTCACCAAATAAACCTCTCTTTAAAGCAAATGGAGATCATCACAGAAAATCACAGTTGGAGGCAATGCAGTAATTAATGAGTTGTGGGGAGCCTAGCCACAAAAGATACATCAACATTATAGCTCCTACATCTATGCCTCAAGAATCATCTTTGAAGAAGGGCAGAAAGAGAGGCAGAGTACTAGGAAATCTGTGTTATTATAGGCTTTCCTAGAGATAGCTACATATCCAAGACCAGATTAAAGGACATATTATCATGGTAGGCCATTTCACAATGTCCTTCTACTACACTAAGTATTACAGGTAGAATTAGGCTCTTCCTAGGGATGAGTCACCTCATTGATTGCCTAATGCATAGTTGTCAGTCTTGAAGCCACATATACACCAATATCAAAAATGGGCTCAGCAGGTTGCATCTATCTATAGATGTATCATCTATCTATCTATCTATCTATCTATCTATCTATCTATCTATCTATCTATCTGTCTACCTATCTATCTATCTATTATTTATTTTTGCACATAAAACACACATACACATGTGTTAATCATATAATATCAGTGGGAAAAGATAATATCAACTTGATAGTGGGGATACAGGAAGAGTTTGAATGAAGATAATTAGGAAGAGTTACAGGGCTGGGGAAAATGTTGCAATTCTATTTTATTTAAAACATATTTTAAGAATAAATAAATAAAACAACAATCTTTAGAGAACTTCTCTTTTCTTTCACAGGGTATTCTAAGAATATAGGTATCTGGGAAAACCTAGATATTGTCTCTACCTTAAACCTGTATCCACATCTCAGCCTCAGGAATCTACTGTTGGAAACCTGACACTACTGGCTGGGCAGCTCTGTACCTCAACCTGCTTAAAGGTAAGCTGTCTTTTCAATTTCTCTCTGTGCCTATCTTCTCCTTATAGTAGTACTGTTTCTATCTTCCAGTTCTTTCTGACTTCTTCCTTTATTTTCCAACCAAGTGTTTTAAAAGCCACAGTAATCGGTGAGTCAGTGCTCTCTTCATTCTGTTGTTGATTCAGCCTTTGTCTGTCACATGTGCATGGCTTCTCATTACCTAATGATGGATATATATATATATATATATATATATATATATATATATAGAGAGAGAGAGAGAGAGAGAGAGAGAGTGGGGGGGTTCTCTGAGGCTTTGGTGGTTGTCTTGGAACTAACTTGTATACAAAGGCTGGTCACAAACCCACAGAGATCCAACTGCCTCTGCCTCCAGAGTGCTAAGATTAAAGGTATGCAACACCACTGCACTTCTTTTTTAAAAATTCCATTCTTTTTTATTTTTTTCTTAGTAGCACTATTTTATTTGTCATCTCTAGTGAGTTTCAGATATATAAGGTCAAAAATAGCAAGTACTCTTGAATTTCTTGGGTTTTGTTTATTTATTTATTTATTTATTTATTTTATATAACCAAGTCCATTTAACTAAAAACTAACATTTATAGACAATATTTGGGAACTTGGGCATCGTTCTTTCCAAATTACTTCCTGCTGGTAAGGGGCGCTGTCAAGGGGGATTCTAAGAAGTTGCAGAAATCCTGGCTGTAGTCTGTAAGGCTGCTTTGTCCAGATGTTTTGAATGTAGGATCACCTGGTACTCTGTTTCAGGCAGTCTGGCTTGATCAAACCACATTAGTCTGGAAGGAATTCATAGCTTTTCATTTTCTGTGGAAACAAAAATAGAAATCCTTTTCCCTAGTAACTTGTCCTTGAACTTAAATTTTGGAGTCAAAGCATTTTTATTTTATTTAATTTATTATTTTACATATCGATCTCAGTTCCCTCTCCCTCCCTCACTCCTTCCCTCCTTCCCTTCCTCCCTCACTCCCTTTTACCCTCTCTGCCCTCTCACATGCACCCTAGCCACCCTCCCCTCCCATCCCCCCACCCCAATTCCATATGTAGGTGAATGGCATCCAGTTGGGGTCATGTAGATGTGACAGGCCATGTGAAATAGGGACTAGAGCTTCCCTCCTGTCTCTAGGTTAAGGTAGATATCCCTCCATGGGGGATGTGTTCTCAAGGTCTTTTTGTGCACCAGGGATACATCCTGGCTCCACTGTCTGATGTCCCTTAGACTGCTCAGTACTTCTGGCTGAGACCCATATTCAGGGGCGCCTAAGTCAGTCCCATGCTAGCTTCACAGCTATCAGTCTGGTGGCCTGTTAGCTCCTCCTTTTTCAGGTAAGCTGTCTCTATGTGTTTCTGCCGCTTGGTCTTGTCCTTTCCCTCTGCATCTGAGTTCCTGTTCGACTCAGTGTTTATGTATGGGTGTTTGCTCCTGTTCACAAAAGGAATTAGTTGAGAGCTCCATGGATAAGTTAGTTGTTGATCTCACTCTCTGGAAAGGGCATTTATGGTAGCCTTTCCACAGAAGCTCAAATTGGTAGTTGGCAGCATTCTTGTAGTTCTCTAGATTTGTGTTCAATTTTATCTTCAAACCAATATTGGCTCCCTCTTTTATGTTCTCTCTCTCTCTCTCTGTCTCTCTGTCTCTCTCTCTCTCTCTCTCTTTTCTTCTATTCCTAACGGTGCTCAATCTTCCTGGTCACCCATGTTTTCCTTTACTCCCCCTCATTTTCTCATACTTCTCTCTCCATTCACTGTCCACCCCCCATTTACCCTGTGTTCTGAGGGACATGTCCCTTCCCGGTTCTGTGAGGGACTTTATACGACTCTCTTAGAATACACCTTGTATCCTAGTTCCTCTGGTGGTGTGAATTATAGGCTGATGATCCTTTGTTCTAGGTCTAAAATCCATATATGAGTGAGTACATACTATGTTCCTCTTTTTGTGACTGGGTTACCTCATTCAGGATGGTTTCTTCAAGTGTCATCTACTTGTCTGTGAATTTCAAGATACCATTATTTTTTTCTGCAGAGTAGTATTCCATTGTGTAGATGCGCCATATCTTCATTATCCATTCTTCAAGTGAGGGGCATCTAGGTTGTTTCCAGGTTCTTGCTATTACAAATAGTGCTTCTATGAACATAGTTGAACAGATGTCTTTGTTGCATGGAAGTGGATCATTTGGGTATATGCCTAAGAGGGGGATTGCCGGGTCCTGTGGTAAACTAGTTCCCATTTTCCCGAGTAACCTCCATACTGATCTCCAAAATGGCTGTACGAGTTTGCCCTCCCACCAGCAAAGTAGGAGTGCTCCCATTTCTCCATATACTCTCCAACATGAGTCATCATTGGTGTTTCTAATTTTATCCATTCTGGCAGGAGTAAGATGGTATCTCAAAGTTGTTTTGATTTGCATTTCCCTGATAGCTAAGGATGTGGAGCACTTTCTTAAGTGTCTTTCAGCTTTTTTGATTTTGTCTGTTGTGAATTCTTTCTTCATTTCTGTACCCCATTTTTAATAGTCTTAGTTGGTGTTTGTTGACTAGTTTCTTGAGTTCTTTGTATATTTTGGAGATCAGCCTTTTGTTGGGTATAGAATTTGTGAAAATCTTTTCCCAGTCTGCGGGCTGCCATTTGGTGTTGTTGACTGTGTCCTTTGCCTTACAGAAGCTTCTAAGTTTGAAGAGGTTCCATTTATTAATTGTTTCTCTCAGTGTCTGTGCCCCTGGAGTTATGTTCAGGAAACAGTCTGCTATACCAATTTGTTCAAGGTACCTCCTACTTTCTCTTCTAAGAGGTTCAATGTGGCTGGATTGATGTTGAGGTCTTTGATCCATTTGGACTTGAGTTTTGTGCATGGCGATAGACATGGGTCTATCTGCAGTCTTCTACACACCCTCATCCAATTGTGCTAGCACCATTCGTTGAAGATGCTGTATTTGCCCCATTGTATAATTTTAGCTTTTTTGTCAAAAATCCCTTTCTTTTTTTATTTTAAGATTTATTTATTTATTATGTATATAGTGTTCTGTCTGTATTTTTGCCTGCAGGCCAGAAGAGGGCACCAGATCTCATTATAGATGGTTTCTGGGAATTGAACTCAGGACCCCTGGAAGAGCAGTCAGAGCTCTTAATCACTGGACCATCTCTCCAGCCCAGGATTTTTAAAATCTTAATGCCACCTTCACATTCAGATTCCTGTTCTCCTGTTACTTTTCACATGCTTATACTTTCTATTTTGGTGTGTTCCTCCTTCACTAAATATGTGTAGTTGATTTGGCATGGTGGGAAGGTGTATTTAGCAAACAGGGGACTTAAGGAACTATTGTTAATACCCACTTGTAGGCAGAAATGATTAAGGGATGCAGCACAGTCAAAGGTACCTGAAAGACAAAGGTACCTTACTCTAGGTAGAGCTGTTTATTCTTCAAATATTCATTTGTTGAATACTTGGCCCTCAATGCAGAAGGGACCCTTTGGTTGTGATAGTAAGGGTGTTACTTTCAGAAAAGATTGAAGTACCATGTTCTTGAAATTCCAGAGGTATAAAATAAAAGATTTATTCTCTTTCCAAAGGTATTTCATTATAACAGCAAACACCAAGACCTTGGAGAGTTTACGATGAAGGTCTAGAGACTTCTTCTAGACCTGACAGTCATCACAGCAGCCGATGACTGAAACTCAGAGTGCAGACTTCCCAATGTGTTGTGTGCTGCTGAGTCTGTGCTGCTTATGCCAGTGAACAACAGAGTCTATACCAGCACCCTGTGTGGCCTATGAGCTAAAGTTGAAGATCTTTAAGTCAGCATTCATAAGCATATCTGCCTGGTACAAATCTCCTTGTAGTGTCACTTTTCTAAGTCTCTGTAGTGAAAGCCTTGGCTGTCATCATGTTGAGTTATTTAGTGTTCCTTCTACATGACACATACTTCTTCATCTCTGTGATTTGCTCATGATGGTCTATTTTGCTAAAACTCCCTATTCAGTCATTCCTGTTTCTCAAAACACACTCTGATTTTCAAAGTGCAGTTCATATGACATTTTGTACAAAATCCTTCCTGATTGTCCAAGCTTGAAACAGCTTCTCCTTAATTTGTTCTCCAGATAAACTTCTACTTGGATAAAATGATAACAGTACAACTTCTTTCTCTTGTCACCATTACTACTTTTTGCCATTATTACATTTTCATTTATATTAATTCTACTAACCCCATCATGTTAAGTGATGTTCAGACTTTGCTCGTCTGTCTTTTAGTTAATCGATTTTGTCATGGCTGTGACAAAACTCCTGACAAAACCAACTTACAGAAGGAAGGCAAGATTTCTTTTAGCTCATAGCCCATTCAACTTTGATCACATTTTAGGAACTTCCTAAAGATCCAAATTTTACTTCTTTCTATAAACCATACCCAAAGGCTCAAGTACTACACAATCAGGTTTATTACAACCATATCTTCACTCTTTAGTAATAATATTCCATTAGTGACTTTTCTTGCTGCTGTGACCAAAATGCCCTAGCAAACAACCCAAGAAATGAGAGTTTATTGTGGATCACATTCAAGGGTACAGTTTACTACAACAGGAACAGCATGGTGGCAGGAGCTTGAACAACTGGTAACATTACAGAGTAAAACAGAGGCAGATGAATGCTCATGCATTGTTTGCCTTCTCCCTTTTTTCTACCTGAGAACACAGCCCAGGGAGTCAGTCTCTTCCTGTGCATTTAGGGGATTCTTCAGACTTCAGTCAAACCTCTTAGGAAATGCATGTGCAGACAGGCCCAGAAATTTGTTTCTTGGGTAATTCTGATTCTGTCAATTGAAAATAAAGATTTATCTTCACACTTATCTATGTATCAGGAGACCCTTGACTATGGCCTGGCATAAACTTGGAATGCTCAGAGATATCCAGCCATTGCTTCAGGTACAGGTTCCAATGAACAGCACTTTTTCAAATGTTTAAATAGACACAGATTATCAAAAAATGTGTCACAAAACAGGCTTCTGTTCTGTTATTTGCCTGGCATCTAAATGGCCCTTGACAGTATACTGAGAAATTCTGTGATATGAGTGAACATTATACCTTAATTCTCCAATTTCTTAAAGGCATCACACACATTTTTCAATCTTCATAAAAACAATCAGAATTCTTTTAGTGATAAAATTAGGAAGGGTTATATGAGCCCCACCTTTGACAAAAGGAACCAAATGTGTTCTACTATTCAATTTAAGTTCTCATATTGATATCCCTTGGCCCCTGAATCAATGAGAATATGAAATTTGGAAAATCCATACATTTAGAAACAGGTATGTGTCATATCATTGTGAAGAATATTTCTAGTCTAAAAAATGAAAATTATCTTCTCAACTTGTAACTTTAAGATTTGAGTGATCTTGATTAGAGGATGCTTGGTGTCTCCTGTAAAGGATAAATATCAGATCAGGCTGCTGGTCGCAATGAACAAATTTGATTTGAATAAATCTGTTGTAGCTGCTTTTGATTTTAAGCCGATAATCTCCTCTGAGAATGAAAGTTTAGAATAGGCTAAACAATGTGCTAAAATTATTAAGTATCAAGGGTTTATGTGTAATAGAATATTTAGGGAAAAATGAGCTTGAAAGAGGATCTCTCCAAGATAAGCATTAGTAAGTGTGCTTTCTACTGGGAAGTGAGAAAGAGTATATGTCAATTATGAAGGGCTAACACCATTATAGCTATAGTCTTATTCAGGTTTATACTATTGTAAAATTCAATAAATAGTTTATTTTTATGTGCAGGGAATTACAGCATCTCACAAGGTTCCTACATACAAAATTATCTTTAAAATTGGTTTTGAACTTTTGGAAATTTCCTCCATCTTCTAAAGAAACGTAGTATTTTTTCCAAAATGGATTTTTATTTCAGCTCTTCCTTCAAAGCACAAAGAGATGACTTTAAATTGACCAAATGCTAAAATTTTCTCAAATTGTCTTAAAATGAGGCTGAGACTTCTGTTTATGATGAGGAATAAAGGTACATATGCTACCATACTTGGCTGTGCCTGGCTGCCCAATAATTCTTCTACTGTCAAATCAGGTGTCCTCAGGTAACATAGCTTGAAGTACAAGGTAGAGTAGAAAGTTCTGCAGTATTGATTTCCAAACTCATGCATGATGGGAGATGTCATTCTGCATATGTTTCTCATACTGGTTAATAAAAGATCCCCATGACAGCGCCCCCTATCAGCAGGAAGTAGTTTGGAAAGAACGACGCCCAAATTCCCAAATACTGTTTATAAATGTTTGTTTTCATTTAAATGGACTTGGTTATAAATGGTTAAGAATCACAACCAATATCTTTTTAAAGGTAAAAAGGAATTATGGTATAGATATGCATAGCTTGTTTTGGAATGGATTTTCATTTATTGATACAATTTAAGGTCAATTTTGTCATATGTATATTTCTCCTCTTGTTTGAATAGCTCGTTTAGAAATTTAATGTATAATGTAGTACAGATTATAATTACCTATGATAGTCAAAGCTTAGAGTTTAGTTAGGGTTTTCAAGATACACAGAGATGTATTTAAGATAGATAGGAATTCTTCAAACCTTTCAAAGACCTACAGAATATGGCATTTAAAATGATTTAGGGTTTTACTTGACAATGAGACATAAATGCTCCTGGTAACACCACCTGCATCAAAAAAGATGAAGATGGACATTGAAGAAACTCGTGATGGAGTTTACTTCCAATATGGCAAGACTAGCCATTTGGACAAAGATACTGCTCTTGTCTGGAATGTTTGACTTTGTGCTGTATAAACTGGACATGCAGGACTCACAGAAAAGTGACTGCTGATTCAAGATGGACATTGCTACAGAGTTCTTGCTTCATGGAAGAGACTGCGAGACAGTATGCAGGACACAGAGAAAAGTGACTGTCAAACTGCCAATACAAAAAGACAGTTTAAAGTTTCCTGCTTTGCTGAAGAGTCAGCTAGACACACTATGGCCTATGGGCTGAAGATGGAAGATTACAAAAGAACTTCGGGTGACCAGGCAGTGAGTTGTTTCTGTCATTTCTAGAGTTTATATACTATCCTTCTGTGGTCTTTGAGGGAGTTGAAGACAAATAGTTATGGTTATAGTTTTCCTTAGTTAGGTTTAAAAATAAGTTACATATAGGACTTTAGATTCACAAATATAGGATAGATGATAGAATAGTTTCTTTTAGTCTTGCTAAATGTTAATGGACTAAATATTGTTAACTGTGATTCTTATTTGATAACTGATATGTGATATATTTTGCTATGTTAAGTTTAAAACCCTTCTTTTTATTTAGACAGAAAAGAGGAGATGATGGGAGATGTCATTCTGTATATGTTTCTCATACTGGTTAATAATAAAGCACTGTTGGCCAATAGGAAAGAAAGACAGGAGGGACTAGGAGACAAGGAGGAAATAGGAAGTAGTAAGGAGGAGTCAAGATGGAGAGCCTGAAGAAAGCAGTATGCCCCTGGCTCCCCGGTAAGAGAAATACATAGATCAGCAGAAATGGGTTAATAATTAAGGCAGAGCTAGCCGATAAGAAACAAGTAACTGGGCCAACAGCATTGTATCAAATACAGAGTCTCTGGGTATTATTTGGGGCTGGTGGCGTGGTGGCGGGACAAGACCAGTGGCAGCAGGTGGAAAAACCATACACCTTACACATGCATGTTGGCCATGGAGAATGAATTAGTTCACCGAGGAGCAATTGCTATAAAACAGGCTACTCTGTGTGTTTTGTGTCTTCTTCATTTATCTGAGTGCCTGTTTAGCTGCTGCTT
The DNA here is from genome assembly GCF_943737965.1 of Phodopus roborovskii. Classification (NCBI taxonomy): domain Eukaryota; kingdom Metazoa; phylum Chordata; class Mammalia; order Rodentia; family Cricetidae; genus Phodopus; species Phodopus roborovskii. The sequence goes on from NW_026126547.1 coordinate 6,683,601, forward strand.
ATGGATGCTACTAGGGGAAACCTTTTACTCAATGGTTACATACTGTTTAGAATTATCATCTTCCATAACCATAAACCAAACTAATTTCTTTACTTAGAAGTAAGTACCCCAGTCTCAGGCATTTTGCTTCAGCAACAGAAAGCAGACTGAGGAAACAAACATGTGTATATATAAATATATATGTACTGTGGCTATAAAATATATTAATATAGAATTTTCTCTGCTCTAAACGTGTGCTACTGGATTTAAAGTATATAATCTTCTCCTAGACTTATCGCGCAAGAACACATTTTGTTTTTTCTTTTCTACAGTCAATCTTCTATAAGTTAAACATGTGACTTTACTTTGCCCCTCAGGGTGATATAATTATTTTTTGGGGGGGAATTGAGACAGGGTTTATCTTTGTAGCTTTGTAGCCAATTCGGAAACTCACTCTGTAGAAGAGTCTGACCTTGAACTCACAGAAATCTGTCTACCTCTACTTCCTGAGTGCTGGGATTAACGGTGTGCACTACCACTACCAGGCTGGTATTTTTAATTTCTATGCTTTCCCTACAATTGGTTGTCAATATGTAGACTAGTTGTAGTTTCTTCTTATTGTTTCTGATGTTGATGGAATAAAAGTTATTCTATACTGGGTCTAAAACAAAAGAACCAAATAGAAAACATTGATTATTGTGAGTGAAGAGCACAGTCTTCTAAGTCAGCCAAGAGTAACTATTTTATAATGTAACTATGACATGGACTGTGATGATCTTCATGGCTTAGAGCCAAACCTGACTGGAGCAATGGGAATGAACAAACAACAGACATGTGTAGAAAAGCCAGGATTGGGATGGCCATGTGTTCTGATAGATATGTTTGGAAAAGAAGTACATTTATGACAGCTGAACTGGGGGAGGGTTGTTATATACAGATAAAGGAGGAGGTGAGTTTATTACATCAGCTGAATGAGGAGGGGGTTTGGTACTAATAGCTGAATGAGGAGGTGAACTTATTACATACAGAAGAATGAGGAGGGGGTTTATTATATATATCTGGATGGGAGATGAGTTTATTACAGACAGCTGAATGAGGAAGGGTGTATTATATAATAACTGAATGAGGAAATTGGTTTATTAGATACACATGGATGACAGGTGGGCTTACTATATGCAGTTTAATGAGGAGATAGGTTAACTTGTCTCAGTAGGGGCCTCTTAGGGGAACTGTCTCAGACTGTAGGCATCTTGTGAGGAATCTGGGATTGATGATAGATAGATAGATAGATAGATAGATAGATAGATAGATACTATTTTCTGCAAACAGTGTCAACACCCATGGGAAGCCCTTTCCATTTTCATGGGGTTAAGTCCTTGGAGTCCTTGACAAGGCCATGATCTACCAACTGCTCACATAAGGAACAAACAAGATGTGACATCAGGCATGAAAATAAGACTGGAGTCAGGAACTATTTCCAGTACCTTGTGTCAGGAGGTAGGATTGGGATCAGGAAAGGCTCAGGTATTGCGGTTAAATAAGGATCAGGATAAACAAATAGGCCAAATAGATGTTTATTCAGGGAGAAATAACTTACAACCTAGACAGTTGAACACCAGCAAGTTCCACTTGATGCTCTCATGTCTGAGTCCTGCCAGCAAGAGAGCTTTCCCCGGTTCTTCCTCAGACCTCCTTCCACAGGTCACTTCTTCCCATGGCTCCACCCCCCAATGGGCGTGGTCAGTGCCACAGAAGGAGAAAGTAACTATCTCACTACAATGCCCCTTTTAGTCTAAAGAAAAGACTTAGGCTTAATACAAAACTATATACAAAACAGTGAATAACAAGTGTGCTCTAAGAAAAGAAAAATCGAGAACAAAATGACCTACATATCTAGTCCTAGGGTAAAGGCATAACAGAGTTTATAATAGAGTTGTCCTAAGCTGGAAAACGTAAGTCTAGTACCTAATATATCTAACTAGGAAGAGAGAATAATAGTTGTGATAGTTTAATCTTCAACCTCATCAAGACCTGAGAAGGAAAATAATGATACTAGGGTAGACAGGAAGTACAGATGGGCAACTTCCAAAAGGTGCAGCAAGGACAGAAATAGCAAGCCATCTGGACAGTCACCCTAGGTCTCACAGCAATGTTGGTACACCCAGTTTTTGCTAAGGCCAAGAGAACTTGACAGACCACAACAGCAGGGAGGTAGAATGGCTGTCTTACCCTGACTTGGCAAGGTCAAGCAGTCTTCTATATTTGTCTGCTGCAAGCACATAGGACTGCATGTCCAAATCAGTGGTCAAGGTGGGGGCAGTTCTTTGCCCAACAGGCCATTAGCTGAGGCGAGAATGAACTCCAGCAGGAGCAACAACAGTGTCCTACATATTTTCAGGAAATTGCACAGTGCTATCAGGAGCAACAGTGTCTCACGTCAACGCAGTACTAATATTAAAACATTTAAATGCCATGTTCTGCATGTCTATGAAGTGATTGAAGATTAAGCATCTATATCTGACTAATCTCATAGTTACAGGAAACATGAGTGAAGATAATCTGTAATACTCAGGAACTTAGCTAAAAACCTGATTGAAACTTCCCTGAGTAAAGCAAGGAACAAATACTTAAACAATATAACTATATACATATACATACATATAAATCCCTAAAATAGAGGTAGAGTAGAAATGTCAAGACAAGAGGTAGAACTATAAAGGGCAGCATGATAAATATCCCAAATTGTATCAATATACAAAATGTCTTGAACATAAGTAAAAGTATACATACATATAATATGGTTAAAATAATGTGCATAAAACATCATAAGTGGAAAGATTTCACAAAATATAACAAAATATAAACTTAATTTTACATAGCTTACCACATATAAGAATATTTAACAATATAAGCTGTAAAATACTATTATCTCACTCTTACTCAAATTCACAAGAAAATAGGCTAATTTACCTATATCCCATCTAAACCATACCTTTCCCAACCATACCCTATTCCTGTCTAAAAGATAAACCTGAGTGTAAGCATCACCTTCCACACCCAACCCTAAAAAACTAAAACCAACACAAAGATGACTATTATCCCAAAATTCCAAGGGTAGGCAAAGGGGGCGTCGTTATCTTAAGGTTACTTCCTGCTGAAATGGGATGATGATTGCTCCATGGGATCCTGTAGGAAGAAAATTTTTTGCAACCAAATTTCTCAACAGAACTGTCTGTGACATATGTAGCTAGTCACTGTGTGGCAGAAAATGCTTGACTGTAGTTCTATTTGAAACTCTGGCCAGGGCATAATAAGAAGGTACACCATTACAGCTAGGTAGTCATGAGTTGTCTCGAGCAAACAGAAAAACCGGTTTTAGGGTGATGTTTGTAGTCCAGATGCATCAGGTTGAGTCAAGTGGAAATGATAACGTGGGGCCCCATCTTCTTTCCAGAGAGTTCAAAGATTGCTTTTAGGAATTGTTACTATTCCTTGTGGATAACTTAAACATCAATATTAAAGTAAAATTTTCAAGTTTTAAGATATGCATTAGGGAAAGACAACAATAAGCATTGAAATGTATGTGAGAAAATTAGGATTTCAGAGAGAAAATTGCATATAAGAAATGAGTCCCCAGATTTTGTTTTCTTCTGCCTTACACCAATTGGCTTCTTGATTTAAGGCAGAAACCTTGAATTTAATCTTAACAACATGCATAAATTTAGAGAAGGAAAGCCAAGTCCATCTCTAAAGTCAGCATTGGTTTACATGAATTGGGACTACAGGAACACTAGATAGTAGAGAGAAATAGATTTCTGTATAGAAATAGTTTACTACAATTAAATATTTTTACCATATATCAGATTCTGCTTCATTAAGTGATTGTTTCTGGAGAGCTGTCTTCTCTTCTGTAGGTACCTACATGTTCAGTGTCTTTTGGCTGTTTAATGATAGGTTTTCTCTATTTTCCTGTAAGAACAAGAACAGAACATTTTCCCTACCTTTGAGAGGTCTCCGCACATCTCATGGGACCTAATTTGTTGGATGACTTGTCATTTCTCTTCATTAAGATGTTTCTCTTGTTCAACTCGGATCTTGATTAACTTAGATGGTATCTGTAGTTTTTCTTCTCCTGTAGATACAAATGCAAAACTCCTACCCCAATGTAACACATATCCTGCTTTCCATTCTGAGGTCAATACATCCTTGAAGTACACTGGCTGATTTAGTTCAGAAGGTTTTTCTATTGTCCAGTGTCTTTCTGAAGCTGTTTTTCCTTTTTCATCAGCATTAAGAAAGTTTAATGTTAATAAAGCATTATGCAATCTGTGTTTGGGTGTCTTGGTTCCTCCTGCCTGCTTATGGAGCATTTCTTTTAAAGTACGATTAGATCTCTTAACCACTAGTTGTCCAGTTAAAACCCTTCTTTTTATTTAGACAGAAAAGAGGAGATGATGGAAGATGAACTAAATATTGTTAACTGTGATTCTTACTTGATAATTGTTGTGTGATATATTTTGCTATGTTAAGGTTAAAACTCTTCTTTTTTATTTAGACAGAAAAGAGGAGATGATAGGAGATGCCATTATGTATATATGTTTCTCATACTGGTTAATGAATAAAGCATTGTTGGCCAATAGGAAAGGAAGGTAGGAGGGACTAGGAGACAAGGAGGAAAGAGGAAGTAGTAAGGAGGAGTCAAGATGGAGAGTCTGGAGAGAATCGAACCGCCTGCCACCTCTCACTGGTAAGACCACGTAGAAATACATAGAAATGGGTTAATACTTAAGACAGAGCTAGCCTATAAGAAACAAGTAACTGGCCAATAGAATTATATCAAATACAGAGTCTCTTTGTGTTAATTGGGGCTGGCGCGGCTGCTGGACATGACCAGGCGGCGGTCAGAAAAACCGTATTCCTTACACTCAGGTGTCCATTGATTTTCTTCACAAACCCTTTAATATGGTATTGATAATATGAGCATTAAGGTATTTGCATTTAGTCAAGGGTAGGGCACATGAGAGCATGTAAAGGAAAGTTTACTGAGGATTACTTTGTGTCTGTGGCATTTCAAACTGCCATTCTGTTTCAATACTCATGAACTTTAGGTCCTGGTCATAAATGTGAGTATATATGTCCGAAGAGGAGTGATGGTGATAGAGACACCTCCTTGAGTCACTGCTACTTTGAGGAACTAATAACAGCTCAAATAAACATGGAACCAACTGAACAACACATAAATGGTGCTAAATTCTAGTTCCAGTCTTCCTGATTACCCCTTGTTTACAACTTGGAAAATGCCCATAGTTTCTCCAGGGTCATGCAATATAGGAAGATTGCAGGAACATCAGCAAGGAAAAAGGCAGAGTCTTACCATAACCCAATGTGGGAACAGACACATGAATAAGTCACTAGGGTCCACCTCAAAGTGTCACAGAAGCCATGAGATGAGATCTCCTGAAGTCAGGTTCCTTTGCCTCAGAGTGCTTTGCTTCCAGAGATCATGAGCAGAAATTTGTGTGCTAAGCATGAAAAGAAACATGGAGAGTCAGACAATGACTTATATTTAAGGAAAGAGAAAGCTAACATCTTGAAGATTATGCCTATGCTTTGTCTTGCCCAATAAGTCAATATGAACGCTTCTCAAACCTTTGCCTACAAGTCCAGTGAAACAACCCTGTTGTATTTTGTTTATTGGATCTAGCTTTTATTTTTAAACTATAGTTGCTTCAAACATTATTGTTTGGATGGCTTTTTAAATTTTATGATGGTATTTTTGACACTGTAAAAGAATATCTAATTATGTAATCATTAAAGACATATCTTGAATAATAATTCTGGTTGCTAGCAAGTTCAAGAGGGAGATAACACCAGATTTCTTTTTGGGAGAAATCTGAGTCCCTTTATCCCAGAGAACACCATGAAAATTGCATTCTTCAGAAGAATGCTATTCCTGGCAGAAAAATGTAAAAACAAAGAGAAGCAAGAAGTGAACCAATCCTTTTACAAAATAAACCAATCTAGCCCAAGAAGCTTCACAGTCCTCATGGCTTCTGCATATATTGAAGGTTCTCAAAGGCCCCACTGTTTTAACATTGCTACAATGACAGTCAGAGTTCTAAGTGGGATTTAGAAGAAGAAAACTTTCACATCTTAATATTTTCCTGGTACCAGAATTAAATTTTATATATATATATATATATATATATATATATATATATATATATATATACACACACACACACACACACACACACACACACACACACACACACACACACATGGGGCTATTTTAAATTCCTAGGACTTTGCCACTCCATGTTTTAGCTTGAATTGAAATATTCCTGTTTGTAAAGCATGTGATTACATGTAAAGGTGTGATTGCATTCACCTTTTTGTAGTTTTTTTCCACCTGTGCTGCAAGAAAGGAAAGAGGTGCCTTATGGATATCACCTGGTGGCAATGAGTAGTTTCATTGTTCCTTGGAAAAACTGAAGTTTGAGCTGGTAGAATCTAGTTCACTGCCATCAGAAATGTTGAGTTAGCATGCATTCTCTGGACTGGAGTTCTGGTGAAAGCATTTATAAAAGACATACAGTTTTCCATCTACTGATATTTAGTTGTTTATTTGCATTGCCACCTGATCCTGTTAGTTTTTCTTTGTAAAACTTTTTCAAGTACTATAATTAAGAAATTTCTTAAAACACAAATGTAGCATCATTGAAAATTAGATACCTATCATCTATGACAACTAGGTTGGTGACACCTAAGTTTGGATATTTCCTTCATATGGCTGTGTGACCCTAAGGGATTCACTTCATCTGTCTTGCTCTTTAATTCCTGAGCATTAAAGTATAAGATGATATATTGAATAAATGGTTTTAAGAATTCATGTCCAACTGTGATATTCTAGTTCTGCCCTTTGGCACTTCTCTTATGCTGGAATAATGTTATCTAACACAAGTAAAGAACTTTCCTTGTACCAAGCAGCAGAGAATAAAGGGAGGAGAATAATGTTTTGTTTAGTTTTGTTTTTCTGGTTTTTTTTTTCATATGTCCTGAGTGATTGCTTCATTGAAATTATTTCTTCATTTATGGGATGTTGTTAATGCTATAGAGTCTGTATGTATGTAGGCTTGCAGAACAAAGTCTTGGTATGATGTACCTCACACAACATCTTGTACCATTGTGTAATTATTAGCTTGCATCATCATCATTACCAAAATTATCACCACTAAATCAATGCAAAAATCACATTTCTTTGTTCTCTGGTGCAAGACAGCTGAGCAGAACAGACATCCTAAAAACATCAGCCTCAGAAGACAAAGGGTTTGCCTGTGCAGCTGGGCAGCCGGAAGTGCAGACATCCTCAAGTATCTCTAGTCAACCCCAGGAATGCAAATCAAGATTGAAGAAAGACTTCCTTTCCAGGCCTGAGGAGCCATCTCATCTGTGGAAATGAACTTCCATTCTCTCTGGCAATTAGTTTTTCTCTAAAGTATGATAATTCTTTGAAGCCTCACCAGGAGAGGAAATACTGCATTCCACATTAAGTTAAGGAAATATATGGTTCTGGCTGAGACATTAATCTCATTTGCTCTGCACCTGATTTTTCACCGTTAGGATATTGCAGCAAAGCCCTATGCTAAATCTCCGGCAATTTAACTCAGCAAAGTAGATTAGTTAGAGCTGATGCAGAGTTCTCCCTTACAAGTTTCCTTCAGTAGCGGTGATATTTAGGTATGTCGGCTGCGGCTAGCACTGGAAACTGTGATGTTCAACTTCTGACAATATTAGATGTGAATAAAGGTCATCAAAACACATTTGTAGCTTGAGATCTTTCTCTAACAACATTTAGATAAGTAAATAACTTTTATACAGCCATTACCTTTTATTCAAGGGAAGACTACTGGGTAAAGGGCCCATGGAATTAGAGTAGAAAAAAAGACAAGACGGTTGTTAGTCACACCAATTTAGATTGAAAAATAATCTTTTATCTTTTGCCATTTTCCAAGAATACAGACTCACATAAGCTATTGTTTATTAAGCAATATTAAACAGATCCATTTACAATATGGGTAACCCACAGAAGGAGTCTTACTAGTGTTTTGTTGATTTTTTTTCTTTTATTTTGAGACAGAGTGTCTCTGTGTAACAGTCTGCTGTCTTGGACCTCACTATATAGATTAAGATGGACTCACAGAGATCATCCTTCCTCTGCCTCCTAGATGCTGGAATTAAAGGCATGTACCACCACTGCCCAGCTTTTGACTATAGACTTGGGTGGTTCCTCCCTCATTTTTTGCAACTCCGTATCAATTCAAGTGTGCACTTGGTTATATAGTGTGCTCTCCAATCACATACACATTACTACCTCTGAATGGAAATGCATTGCAGACACAGTCAGTCTGGGCTTTATCCCAATGGCTAATGTCCTAATCATAAGCTCATGTAAGACTGAGAGATGCCCACATGGAGGAAAGATGCCTGTATGAAGACAGACATAGAGACTCAGGCCTGCCACTCCAGGCAAAGAACAGGCTACAGTTATGAAAAGTGCTAGAAGCTATGAAGTAGCAGAGAAGGGTTGATTCCTAGACCCTGAAGTGGGGACAGGATTTTGCTAATGCCTTGAGTTTGGACACTAGCTCCTTACATCATGAGAAAATAAAATTCAGTGTTTTAGGCCACTGCTTTGAGGTCCTGTGTTGTTGTACAACCCTGTGTAGCTAATACAATCCTAGTATCATTGACCTTAAGCAGTGTCTCTAGTCTTGTCCTGAAAAGGCCTTTCTGAGCTAAAGGTCTGACCTTCTGCCTTGTTTACAATTTGAGCTCCACAAGAGCACTTAGCACAAGTCACATATCAGAGAGGCACACCACATCTGGTGTCAGATCCACCCTGACTTCCACATATCAGTACTTGTTCTTTGCACAAATTCATGTCCTCCTCATCTTCTAAAGCATAGTGTGACCAGGTACATACAACTCAGGATCACTTTTGCACAAATATTGTCCCCCACTTCAGTCCTAGTCCTAACCCACTTGCTTTGTACTTTAAGACCTCTCTGACTCCCAGCCTGAATTGCATAGAAAATGTCCTAGTCCCACTAGCACCACTGAACTAAGCATGTTGAAGCCATTGGCTGGTGAACAATGGGGTCATAGACAAAGCAGAGTTTTTTAGTATTGTTTTCAGCTTGCTGGATAGGTTCCCTTTGTGCAGGATAACATTTAACATGAGGTATGCCAAAGTTAGAAGACAGACACTTGTCAGTTAAGAGAGGATCCAGAAGGTGATTTTGCATGCTGAGAAAACACACCTACAGATGAGGTTCAATAGTAAAGAGTTCCCTGGTAGAGGAAAAGGAGAGATTACTTAAGCAAAAGTAAGCCTAGAAATATGCTCTTCACAAAACCAGAACCCCAGTATACACAGGAAGTGTCTTTACCTTCAAGTGAGGGGCCATTATAGGCCAGGTTCAATTCAAAAAACAGTTTAGAAGGCCCAATGGGACTGAACTTAACTTTCCCCAAACAGTTGGATATTGGATCACACAGTTTTCTTGTCATGTTTGCTTTTTAATATTTTTCCTCTATTTTCTAAAATATTCCTTACTAAATGGTTCCACAAAAGAAATGATCTCCGATTCTCTTCTTTAGGAAAACCATGGTAACAAGTGAGTAAAAACAGAACTTGCCTTGTCAGGACTTTTAGGAATCATAATGATAAAGGGTAGGAGGGGCCCTGTCATGAAAGTGACAACCAAGAATAGAGCACAAGACACAAAAGAGCCTGTAAAATCTCTATTTGACAGCTTGCAATGACTGGATGATCTGTAGGCTCCAGTGTTGATTTTCCGTTAGACCCCGGTATGACAACACTGAGAAAGATGCTGGAAAAGAATGTCCCCAAGTGATCATTAGAATGTCACCTCAGCAATGGGAAGTTGTTTTAAACTCTGACCCACAAACTGTCTTTTGGCACACTTCTACCACATGTCAGCAAACTCTTGGTTATCATTCTGTGCTCCCACAAGTTCAAACCCCTTACTCTTCAACTAAAGTTGCATGTCAATAAAGTGATCTACTTTTCTATTTAGTTAGTAATATTAAGATAAAAAGTTTCCTGTTTTGTTACCCCTTGTTGTTTATCCACTAAATTCTTGGAGTAGGGGAAGACAAGAACTCAGAGACAGGATAATCCACTGTGTCAATAAAGGAGAGTTAATAGCTGTATCATAGTTCCTCTGATGGTGAAAGTCCCCTACCACCGAGTCAAATGGAGTGGGGAATGGTCTCTAGTCTGGTGTAGTCTCCAGGCAGCCAAATATTTCTTTCATTAAGGGAGTTGGAAAATAATGAAATACAGGTGAAGGGGTTGATTCTCAGTGAGCTGATCCATGTGGTGACAACATGTATGTATATAGTGATAAAGGAGGCTAAGATTTATATTAAGTCTTCTGTAAACTACTTTGGGTGGAAACATGCCTCAGGTCAGCTAAAAACAATTCAAGCATGCTTCAAAAGCCAACAAGTCTCTGTGCTCACCTGAAGAAGACCTATATTCTCTGCAGTATCAGAGAAAGCATGACTAAGCACCAGGCCCAGGATTAAATTGAAAGGATTAGAACTTTGCAAAAGAGGATTTCTCAGACTCAGAATGACTCCTTCCCAAATGTAAGTTCTTGTTTATAAAAGACTGAAAACTCTTAAGAGGTAAAAAGAAAATGTATAGGGAAGACACTGTGAGAGGGTAGAAATGAGGTACAATGAGGAAAAGGCTTCCAAGCTGAAATTGTCCCATTTATGGTTTACCTTATGACACTCTACAGACCTGACACTAAGGTTTAGTCTCATGATTGTAGGACTGGAAAGACAGAGCTTATATAAAAAGTTCACTGTTGTCACTTATAAGCACATATCATCAGGAACTGGGAGGACAGAGATGGGTTGGAACAGCTAGATATCAAGACTGAATAATAGGAACACTCATTCATGACTTAGAAGTAAATAACTTGGCTAGTTCATCTGGAGCTGATTCAGAAATGCTAATGGAATGTAAAAGACTTACAGGAAATGAGGTATATTTTAGTTTCCTTGGCATAATTTTCAGGAAAGAGTCAGAAAGCTAAAAGCAATGCTGGAATTATGTGTAAACCAGATGTGTCACTGGGTTTGGATCTTTCACTATTCATGCATCTGTTCAGGATACCAAGGGCTTGGGCAAAAGTCACCTTCAGGCCTAGACTGGCAGTAGAATGTTATATTACGGGGTTATAGAATGAATGGCTAATGCCAAAGTTGATCTTTTTTATGAGAGGCAAAAAGAAAATAACACAGAATAGCAATAACAAGAGACGTGGCAAGGGCTAATAGATAATACAAGTGTAGGAAGAATTGGTTTTTCTTTATGACAGCAAGACACACAAAAAAGTTGGACATCATGAAGGGGAAAGGATGGCCATGGGCAGAGAAAGAGAGGAAAGAGGAGAGAGAATTCTCACTGTAGCTTTGAATTCACATGTACAAAGTATATTGATTAAAGGAGGTGTGAGGGTCTTTTAACCTGTGCAGGTGATATAGAAACAACAGCCTAATACTAAAAGGAACTTGCATTCACTTACCAGTGTACATGCACTAGCACATGTTGAGGTAGCATATAGTACTAACACTGATACCAGCCTCCTACAATGGGTTGCATTCCAAAAGAGTTGAAAACTTAAATTTGCCTCAAATTTATGCCACAGTGATTCAAAGTGCCAAGAGAACTGTTTTTATCTACTCACATTTTCCCAGAATATAATCAGGATTAGGTTTTGTTGGCATAGTTTTCTCTTATTAGTTGATCTGAAGAATAGAAGTCATTAGGACAGGAAAGGTTAAGGAGAACCCACTGAAATTTCCTGATCTCCTTAAACAAACAAACAAACAAAAAAAACAAAAAAAAAAACAAATCAGAATAAATAATATATGCAGGGGTAATTGTAAGAAACCAGAATATGAGTTAGCCTCTAAAGCAGAGGTAATCAACCTCTGGGTGGTGACCTGTTTAGGGGGTAGTCGAATGACCTTTTCATGGCAGATGCATGTCAGATATTTATAATATGACTCATAACTAGCAAAATTACAGTTATGAATTAGCAACAAAATTTTGATGGATGGCATCACAACAACCTGAGGAACTGTGTTAAAGGGTCACTGCATTAGGAAGATTGAGAACCACTCTTCTAAACTTGGTTGCAAAATTGGATAGCACAGATCATCTGCCACCATGTGACATCCAACATTTAGTTGAACAGGAATGACCCCTTTCATGGGTCTTAGACAACCTTTGGTATGACATGATGCTTTGTGAACTCTTGCTCCAGGGTTTAGTTACATAAAATATCTCACACTGTAGAATCTAGTGTTATTTCTCCAAATAATAATTGATATCTACTATAGACTTGAGTTTGTATCCTATATTAGTTTTGCTCAAATTTCTATGACAAAATATTAAGAAAAAAAGAAACTAGAAGGAGAAAGGGTTTAACTGAGCTTAGAGATCCAGAGAGGGTATCTATAATGTCATGGAAAATAACGAGGTGGGATAAAGTAGAGAGCCTATCTGGTCATGGTGGATTATTTATGTGATGTATTCATGAATTCAGTTTGCCTGTATTTTATTAAGTGTTTTTGCATCATTGTTCATGAGGGATATTGGTCTGGATTTCCTTTCTTAGTTGTGTCTTTGTGTATCTTGGGTACCAAGGTGATTTTGGCCTCATAGAAAGAGTTTGGTCATGAACCTTCTGTTTCTATTGTGTGGAAAAATTTGAGGAGTATTGGTATTAACTCTTCCTTGAATTTCTGATAGACTTCTGCACTTAAGCCATCTGGCCCTGGCCTGTTTTTAGTTTGGAGGATTTTGATGATTGCTTCTATTTCATTAGGGTTTATAGTTCTATTTAAGTTGTTTATCCTGTTCTTGATATAATTTTGGTAAGTGATCAATATCCAGAAATTTTTTTCATTTCCTTTGAATTTTCAAAATTTGTGGAGTACAGGTTTTCAAAGTATGACCTGAAAATTGTCTGGATTTCCTCCATGTCCCTTGTTATGTCCCCCTTTTCATTTCTGACTTCGTTAATTGGCATGTTCTCTCTGCTTTTTTTGGTTAGTTTGGATAAAGTTTTGTCTATCTTGTTGATTTTCTCGAAAAACCAACTTTTTATTGCATTGATTTTTGTATTGTTTTCCTGGTTTCTACTTTATTGATTTCAGCCCTCAAATTAATTATTTCCTGGTGTCTACTCCGGGTGAGTTTGCTTCTTTTTGTTCTAAGGATTTCCGTTGTGTTGTTAATTCTCTAATGTGACTATCCTCTGCTTTCTTCATGTGGGCACTTAGTGTAATGAACTTCCCTCATGGCACTGCTTTCAAGGTGTCCCATAAGTTCGGGAATGTTGTGTCCTCATTCTCATTGAATTTTAAGAAGTCCTTAATTTCTTTCTTTATTTCTTCTTTGACCCAGGTATGGTGCAATTGCACATTTTTCAGTTTCCATGAGTTAGTAGGGTTTCTGCAATTTGTGTTGTTGTTGAACTCCAAATTTAAAGCATGGTGGTCTGTAAGGTGTAAGGTTTTTCCACCCACTGCCTGGTCTTGTCCCGCCACCGCACCAACCCCAAATAACACATTGAGACTCTGTATTTGATATAATTCTGTTGGCCAGGTACTCTTTTCTTATCAGCTAGCTCTGTCTTAATTATTAACCCATTTCTATGTATTTCCACGTGGTCTTATCAGCGAAAGTCGGCTGGTGGTTCTATTCTCTCCAGATTCTCCATCTTGACTCCTTACTTACTACTTCCTATTTCCTCCTTGTCTCCTAGTCCCTCCTATCTTCCTTTCCTATTGGCCAACAGTGCTTTATTCATTAACCAGTATGAGAAACATATATACATAGTGGCATCTCCCATCAGTGGTCTGATAAGATACAGAGGACTATTCCAAATTTTTGGATCTGTTGAGGTTTGTTATGTCACCTAGTATGTGGTTGATTTTAGAGGTTTCATGTGGAGCAGAGAAGAAGGTATATTCTTTTGTTTTTGGATAGAATTTTCTATAGATGTCTGTTAAACCCAATTGAGACATAACTTCTGTTAATTCTCCTTTCTTTGTTAAATATCTTACTGCCATCCTGTCTAGTGGTGAGAGTGGGGTGTTGAAGTCTTCTACTATAAGAGTGTGAGGTTTTATGAGAACTCTGAGTTTTAGTAGTTTTTCTTTTAAAAATGTGTGCCTTGACCAAGTAGGCTTCATCTCTGCATTCCAGGTATGGTTTAACATATGGTAATCTATCACCATGATGCAACATATAAACAAACTGAAAAAGAAAAAAAAACATATGAGCATCTTCCTAGATGCAGAAAAAGCCTTCGACAAAATTTAATACCCTTTCATGATAAAGGTCTTGGAGAGATCAGGGAAAACAGGAACATACCTGATCATAATAAAAGCAATAAACAGTAAACCCACAGCCAACATCAAACTGAATGGAGAGAAGTTTAAAATCAGGAACAAGATAAGGCTGCCCTCTCTCTGCGTATCTCTTCTATAATGTACTTGAAGTTCTAGCTAAAACAATAACACAACTAAAGGAGACCAAGGAAATCCAAATTGGAAAGGAAGAAGTTAAACTTTCTCTATTTGCAGATGATATGATAGTTGACATAAGCGATCCAGAAAACTCTAAAGGGAATTGCTATAGCTGATAAATACCTTCAGCAAACTAGCATGATACAAGTTAAACTCAAATAAATCAGTAGCCCTACTTTATTCAGATGTCAAAGGAGCTAAGGAAGAAATCAGAGAAACATAACCCTTCACAATAGTCACAAACAACATAAATTATCTTGGGGAAATGCTTACCAAGCAAGTGAAAGACCTATATAAAAGAACTTTCTGTATTTAAAGAAATAAAATAAAGAAGATACCAGAAAATGGAAACATATCCCTTTCTCTTCGATAGGTAGGATAAACATAGTAAGAAAGGCAATCTTGCCAAAAGCAATCTTCACATTCAACGCAATTCACATTAAAATCCCAGAACAATTCTTCACTGATCTTGAAGGGGTAATAATCAACTTTATGTGGGAAAAAGGACCCAAGATACCCAAAACAAACCTGTACAATAAAGGAAGTTCAGGAAGCATTACCATCCCCGACTTTAAGCTCTACTACAGAGCTATCGTTTTGAAAACAGCCTGGTATTGGCACAAAAATAGACAATAGAATTGAATCAAAAATCCTGACATTAACACACACCTAAGAACACCTGATTTTTGACAAAACAAGTAAAAGTATACAATGGGAGGAGGAAAGCATCTTCAACAAATGGTGTTGGCACAACTGGATGAGGGTGTGTAGAAGACTGTAGATAGATCCATGTCTATTACCATGCACAAAATTCAAGTCCAAATATATCAAAGAACTCAACATAAATCCAGCTCCACTGAACCTCTTAGAAGAGAAAGTGGGAGGCACCCTAGAACAAATTGGTGCAGGAGACTGTTTCCTGAACATAACCCCAGTAGCACAGATATTGAGATCGACAATTTATAAATGGGACTTCCTCAAACTGAGAAGCTTCTGTACGGCAAAGGACATAGTGGGCAAGACCAAACGGTAGCCCACAGTCTGGGAAAAGGTCTTTACCAATCCTACATCTGACCTCCAAAATATACAAAGAACTCAAGAGCCTAGTTAACAATACACCAAATAACCCTATTGAAAAATTAGGTACAGAACTGAAGAGAGAATTCTCAATCGAGAAAATCAGAAAGACTGAAAGACACTTAAGAAAATGCTCTACATCCTTAGCTATCAGGGAAATGCAAATCAAACAACTTTGAGATATCATCTTACTCCTGCCAGAATGGCTAAAATTAGAAACACCAATGACAACTTATGCTGGAGAGGATGTGGAGAAAGGGGAACACTCCTCCACAGCCATTTTGGAGATCAGTATGGCAGTTCCTCAGGAAAATTGGAATCAGTTTACCACAGTTACCCAGCATTCCCCCTCTTAGGCATATATCCAAATGATCCACATACATGCAACAATGACAGGTGCTCAACTATGTTCATAGCAGTATTATTTTTAGCAACCTAGATGTCCCTCAACCAAAGAATGGATAAAGAAGATGTGGCTCATTTACATAATGGAATACAACTCAAGAAAAAAAAAAAGAAAAACAATGGAATCTTGAAATTTGCAGGCAGGTTGATGGTTTCATACCAGGTGAGGTGCTTAGTCTTTCTGCAACTTGATATGACATGTTTTTTTGATATCCAATCTGAATATACATAGAAGAGAAATGACTGGGGACAGAGGGGAGGTGGGAAGGGACTTGGAGAAGAGGAGGGAGTGATAATTATTTTCAGGATGTTAAATTAAATGAAATATTAAAAATGCTTTGTTTTGGGAGTAGAAAGATTGAGTCAGTGGACTAATAGATGAGAGAAAAAGGGAGCCATTATAGGTTTGAAGAGAAAACTGACTCTAGAGAAATGTCTAGAGACCTATAAGGATAACTCCAACTAACAATCTGAGTAACAGTGGAAAGGCTGCCTTAAATGACCTTCCCTGATAATGAGATTGATAACTAACTTACATGCATGTTAGAGCCTTCATCTAGTAGCTGATGGAAACAGAAGGAGACACCCACAGCTAAACACTGAGTCAAACTCCTGGAATCCAATTGCAGAGAGGGAGGAGTGATAAGAAAAGGGGTCAAGACCAGGCTACAGAAACCCACAGATACAGCTGACCTGATCAAGGGGGAGCTAATGGACCCCCAGACTGATAGCTGTTTAACCAGCATGGAAATGACTCAGACCTCCTGAACATGGGTCTTACTTCAAAGGCCTGGGCAATCTAAGGGACCTCTAACAATGGAACCAGGATATATCCCTGGTAAACAAAAGGACTTTGGGAGCATATTCCCCATGGAGGGATACTCCCTTAACCTAGAGACAGGAGAGAAGGCCTAGTCCCGACTCCAAGTGACTTGATAGATTTCGATGAACCCTCCTGGAATCACCACCCTACATGTGGAAGGGGGGATGATAGGAGGGGAGGATGATCGTAGGAGCATGAGAAGGTGGGAGACAGGAAAAGATGGAGTGAGGGAGAGGGAAGTAGGATCGATATAAAAAATAAAAAAAAAATGAAAAGAGGAAAAAAGAAACATGGATCAAGAAAAAAAAAAAGAAGAAGATAGCCTACCACATTGCTTTGACAGTATGGAAGCAGATGGAATGAGTTAATACATGAATAGTTTTACTAGTCCTTGTCTTCTCCACTTTATCTCCTTCTGAGGGAATGGTGAATCCAACAATATGTGGGGTATCTCTTTTCAATTAATATAATCCAAATGATCCCCACCAGATATTGCTATAGACAAACCTGACATTTCTAAACAATCCTTCATTGAGACTATTTGCTCGTTCTAGATTTTCCATGCTCAGATGGAAACAACTGCCTGAAGCGTCATGTAAAATGTTGAATTCACAGACAAATGTGTTCTGTTTGTGTTAGATCATGATGCCTACTTAAAAGACATTTATCCATGATTCACATATTGTATAATAGTCTACTAGTAGCCAAAGAAAATGATATGCTTGCTTTGAAAGTAAGTCATCGTTTCGTAAGGGCACTGCACTCTAAATCATGATGCTCTTGTATAACAATTGGCTACTATGACATGTGGTTGTATGGCATAATGATATATGATGTCATTATGTAATCAAGGGAACACATGTTTAAGAATAATGGCCTAAAGTCAGCATTAATTTTTCTCTGCAAGATTCCCAGAATTATAATTTTAAATTTTACTATAATTACTCTTATATCACAGGTAATTGTAACTCTCACTTCTTATCAAAATAACTTCTTTTTTTGCAATAGATGGAGATAAATACAGAGACCCACAACTGGTCAAAAGTTTAATAAGAAGTGACTCTAGTAGGAAGGAAGGCCTAGTCCCTCTTCCAAATGACTTGACAGATTTAGATGACCCCTTCAGGAAGGTATCACCCTACATGTGGAGTGGGAAGGATGCCAGTTGAAAAGAAAAATATATCCATTAATTAACAACGATATTTTTGCCTGAAAAAGCTAGCCTAGTTATATGAGTATCATGCTAACATAGACAAAGGCATTTCTATATGTCCTAGATGGATGAGAACTGAGACAGGGAGAAACATTTTCCACAGGCTCAAGCTCCCTGATACATATCCAATCATAAGTGGTCAACTCGACACATGTACACATGAGCAGCAACATATCATATGTACATTTATCGATGTGTATGCAACAATATGAAATAAAATTGTGAATTTGAGAAGGGGTGGGGCAGTGAAGGAATTGGACATAGAAGGAGGAATTAGAATGATATAGATACTATACTCATGCATGAAGTTCACAAAATATTTTAAAGTTTCTTTGTAGAATGCATGTCATGTAAGAATATATACCAAACACTGCAGCAACCATGACTTAAAAATAAAACTAAAGATAATTAAAGGGTCAAAATATGGTGTGGTCGGTGCTGATAATAGATACTGTTGGGGCCTTGGGATCTATAATTATGGCAAGGCATGAAGCCATGACCCCCTAAAACTCTTGGTTCTTACAATTACAGTATCACCTTATAACTACCATCTTGACCTAGCAGATTCTTCCTAAAGAATTGGCTCTCAAACACCATCTCTTGTGGAATTACCATTCAAGGAACCACATGAAGAGAAACATGGAATCTATGTCCTTGGAAGAGTGATGTAAAATCGGACAGATAAAGGTCTGAATGTCATTGCAGCCTAAGATAAGTCCTCAGTAAATCACACATGTCACCCTGGAGCTGAAATGGTCCTTCAACACTACTAATGTGATCGCAAGATGTATCACTACTGATGGTAATTCCTTTAGCTGAAGACAGTGGCTAATGAGGACCTAGCTGAGAGCTGTCAGTTATAAATTCTCTTAGCAGCTGGAGGAATATGTGCCTTGTTTTAGGCAGGGTCAGGGGCTATACACTGAGGCATTATTAAATGTTGGAGCACTGAGAATCAAAGAGAATTGCTGGATTCCAAAGAAGATAAGCAAGGGTCATTCTCAAACCTTAGTTCTTCAGAGAGTTCATTACCAGAAAACAGAGGCTAGAGTCAGGCCCAGTAAAAAGCTTTCTGAAAAACAAGCCTTACGACAGTGTTTATTACATTTGTGACCTGGACAATTTCATCAGTCATTTGGGCCTCAGGTTTACTGACGTTAATTATATGCTTAATCAGAAATAGGGGGTTATTTCAAAGTATGGTTATGAGTACAAAATGCTTTATAATTATGAAGCACATTGGGTATTATCACATAGGAAGACATAATATTGTTTATTGATTAATAGAATGGACTATACAATAGCATTTAAAGATACAATTAGAAACAAATGTAAAACACATATTCTAATAATCAGATATTTAGATACAAAAGGGTATGTTTGGATTATATATGGAAAGAAATCATTTTTCAAAAAGGCAGGTGACTGATCAAATTTAAATTTTATACACATGAGAATTAGACAATTATAAAATTACCTAACTGACTTAATAAAATAACATTAATGTATAAAATTAAATTACAGTTTACATGTAATATTTATCAATAATATTTAATCATGTATATAATTGTAATACATGTGTGACTTGTAAAAATGTAATAAATGTGGAGGCTGGAGACATGATTCAGTGGTTAAGAGTATTTGCTACAACTTGGTTCCCAGTATCTCTGTCAGGCAGCTCACAATTCTAAATCCAGTTTCAGGTGGCCTAATATCCTCTTCTTGCCTCTACTGGCACCTACACTCATATGCACTCCCCCACAAAAAGACACATACACAATTAAAAATAAAAGTAGAATAATATCAGTAAAGAGTTTTTATAAATGTTCCTTTTATCCCCCCAAAAGGAATAGCTCTCATATTCTAATACATGAATGTAATAGTATATTTGCAATACTAGTTGGCTGTGCTTTATTTAATAAGAATCATGCAATAGAAGGTAAAGAAATATGAAAGTCATAGGAATAATAATAAAAATTGTTTCAAAGATTTTTAAGAATTCATTAGGAACTTTGCTTTGTCTTCACATACTTTTTCTTATTTATTCATGGAATGAAATGTAGATTAATAGAAACAGGTTACATTAACTTGTAAGAGGTAGTGAGATAAGCCTAAGCTAAAGTTGAACTTTCATAATAATAAGTCTCCATGTTGTTATATGTGGTCTGGAGGTCCAGAGATAGCCCAACAAAAAAGCTTGCTACACTGATGACCATGGCTGCAGTATCCAAAATGAGAGTAAGAAATGGATAGCTGAAATGTGGAAGTTTGCTTAAAGTTGTGGCTGATTAAAGTAATTCATGGTAGGACAAACTGATTTATGTCATTTAGGTAAAGACAATTCACACATCTTTTCCAATAGATAACTATAAGGATCCATACCATACCTCCCCATGTGCCCACATCTACAATCACACACTAAAGCGAAGGAAACAAGATTACAGGGCAAAATACTGTTTAATGGATGTTTTTTGGGAAGAAAACACACCAGAAACAGATGGCTTCCATAGCTTTCCATTCCAAGAATGCCTCTAGATGGTCTCTGTCTCTGACCAGGAAGAGAGTGAGCTAGTCCCCCTCAGGTCACTCCTGCACCTGTCTCCAAGCTCCAATGAGCACTGTCAGTGCAACAGGTGTGGGTGGGGAGGATATCTCACTACAACACACATACACACACACACACACACACACACACACAGGAGAGGGGGGAGCAGTGCTTGCTTCCTACTTATTAAAACTGTACTTGATTCAAACATGAATTGAATTTTTAAATAAGTAATGATATGATGTGGTATAATAAGGATTAAGTTTAATTTTAGGGGCCATATCTATATTTTATATAATTGAGCGTTATGACAGGATGGTGTCCTCAGGAACGTATATGTATATATATGTATATGTATACTTATTTGTATATGTATATTTATACATACATATTGTATATATGTGACTGAATCTCTACTAAAAAGATGTGTTGAACAAGTGACTGATTCTCAGGAGTAATCCTTCTGGGAGTTAGGTGAGCAAAGCTAGTATTCATTTATCCACTGAAGACATTTTAAAAGATGATTATGACATATTGAGCACAGTTTTGATGGATAGTAGATGTAGCGTGAATGAGAAATGCCTCCCTACAGGATTAGGTATTTGAACTTTCAGTCCCCAGTTTATGAGTATATCTGAGGGTATGATATCTGCTCAGATTTCAACTTCAAGCTCTACAAATTCAAGAAAGAAAATACACAAGTACCCATTAGTTTAATTTTAAGTGCCCAGATTCCAAAAATCTCTCTCATGGTTATATTTTATGCAATTCTTTGGACCTACTCCACCACTCACATCTGAGCCACTCTCTGCTCTGCCAAGCACACCTTCCCATCCAGAGAAGGACATGTGTTAAAGCTTCAGAGGCTGAGTCATTTCTTCTTGCTCTGTCCCATGGGCTGATATACAGCAATGCACTGTTTTAGAGTGCCTTATTTAAGCAGCCTGTGGTTAGTGTTGATTCAGTACCTCATGTTCCAACAACTCAGGCTCTGGAGGAAATGACCTGAGAGTGGATTTGTACTTTCCTTCAAAACAATTCTGAAGCTGTCTCACTTCTGTTTCAAACCACAGTGCCCTCTCTTTAAAACCAGAAATGTATACACCTGTTTCATTCTGGGGAATAATTTCTCTTGGAATGTTTTCTTATAACACTTTATTGCATTTAGAGAACTCTTAAAGTATTTTCCAAGGCATGGTGAGGTTGCTGTTTGCAATGCAGTTAATACACTTTGTAAGTATTTCCAAGAATTGTTTGTGCACAGTAAGATTCACATGGGAGCACTTGTCAACACCATCAAAAGCAAGAACCCAGAAAACCTATGCTATATTCTGATGGCTTACTTATCTGCAGCCTTGCTTAGGGTTAGATTTGCGATTCCCTGAAGTAACACTTTCCTATCATCATGGTCCTGTTTATTTCTGTAGTATATAAAAAAATGATCCACTTTCATCTTATCACACACCCACACACCCAGAAATGCTGTGCACCTGTTATAGCATTAGACTAGTATTTACACATTTCACAGAAGAAGGGGTGTAGAAATTTATGACTGACTTTCAGGTGAAAACTTAATTCACAAAATATTTTATTAATTGATTTGAGCCTTTGAAGGACAGTAATTGTTGATATCTTCTGCTGAATGTACCTCTGCCATTGCAGACAAAAGCATGACCTAGAGGTCAATTCCTGTGTTGGCTGATTTTTGTCAAATTGACAATCTAGAGTCATTTGGCAATAGGGAAACTTACTGAGGAATTAGCTCCATGGGACTGGCCTGTGGGCATGTCTGTGGGGACATTTTCTTAATTGTTAACATGTAGAAATGTCCAGCACACTGTGGAAAGTGCTACATCCAAGCACTTAGACCTGGACTGTATAAGAAAAGAAGCTAAGCCAGTTAGAGGAGCAAGATGGGGTGTAGTTTCTTCGTGGTTTCTATTTCTATTGCCTCCAGGTTCGCACATCTGTTTCTGTCCCACTTTCCTCATGGATGGAGTATGATCAGGACATGTACAGCAAGTAAACATGTTTCCTCCCCATGAGGCTATTGCTCATGGCATTTATAACAGTAACAGGCAGAAAAAAGGATCAACTTCATCACAGGAAATACGAGGCACTAGATGTTTGCCTTCTCTTGTCGGGGGCTCCTGGGCAGAGAAGGAACACAGGTGCCACATGGACTCAGCACCTGTGCCAGCAGAACTACTGCTCTGAGCAAATAAACTGAATTAAGAAAGTCAGTGAAAGTTTCAGAACATTTCAGAACACCTCATACCTGAGAAGACAATGCTACTTTTGTTTTCATGACATGGATCAGAAGAGTTGAAAATAAACATGTTTTTATGATGCTTTGCTTAAAGAAGGCATGAAAGACAATAGTTAAGATTAAATTGTCAATTTCCTGTTCATTGCTAGAGCCCACCTTTTAAAATATTTAAAACAAATTTCTCTTCATCCTTGTAAAGACGTTAACCAACAAAGAAAAGCTGAAAGTACGTAGACTGCAATCACATCTGAGCACCTAAATGATATAATTAATATTTGGTAATATTAATAAATAAAGTTAATATGAGGCTGAGAAGAGAAAATATTAAGTACCAGCTTATTCACTTGAAGAGCATATTAATACTCTTTGTTTCTCTATAAGACTGTATCTGTGATTCTGAGATGTCTGAGCAGATTAAGACTCTTGCTCCCAACCCTGAGGAACTGAATTCATTTCCCAGAGCATACATGGTAGAAATGAGAGGAACTGACTCCCTCAAATTTTCTTCTTACTTCTTCATGTCAACTATGGTATGTGTGTACCCATACACTCCTGCCCTCATGAATAAATAAGTATAAAAATGACCTTAAAAAGAATGTCTTGGTCAGGTTTAGGTTTGTAAGAGGTCATACCCTTGGAACATATTTTGATTAGTTTCCTGAGCCTCTAAATGCTTACTTTCTGAAGTCTCCATTTTTCTCCCTCAGGTATCACTTGGATTATTTATGACTTAAGAATTATTTATTTCTACAAAGTCACTCTTCCTAAATTCTAAGCTTGCACAGGTTCCTGGAACATTGATCCAGTGATTGTTGATCCACAGTGAAAAGTTGCAGGTTGTAGTTATTTCTATTAGTGGTTGCCCCATAACATCTGAACCACATACCTGACTATCCTGAGTTCTTGCTATCTCAGAAGGAAACAGCATCCTCTCAGGAAAAAAAAAACTCATATCCAAGTCCCATTCATAGCTATACTCACATCCACAGCAGTTAGGTCCAGAACACTCAATCATCACCAGAGACTTGGGTTGTATCTAGTAGTCAGAATTTTCCTCTCCTCTTCCCACCCTCCTATTTTTTATCCATTAATTTTCACATTGAAGTGCCCCATGGAGCAATAGATCTGGGTGGTGGTATTTCTGATAGCTTTGTAAAAAATTTTAGATACTGTAACTAAAATACCAAAGCATGTCCTTGAAGTTCAGATACTAGATATGGAGTTGAATCTTAAAAATAATTCTTTATTTGTAGAGCCAAGCTAGTTTTGCAAGAAAGTAGCATATTAACATCTCTAAAAAGTCTGTCTTAGACTTTAACTCTAGCTTAAAGATTTTGGGAGGGTTGTGGACACAAAGGTAATCCATTATTACTGTTCCTCTGGTCAGAAATGTGAGCCACATTACTGAGTCATTGTATATGCTTCTTGCAATATGCCTTATACTCTTCTCTTATTCTCTGTGGTGATGAGTTCAGGCAATTCT
The DNA here is from genome assembly GCF_943737965.1 of Phodopus roborovskii. Lineage (NCBI taxonomy): Eukaryota > Metazoa > Chordata > Mammalia > Rodentia > Cricetidae > Phodopus > Phodopus roborovskii. Next base: position 6,708,038 of record NW_026126547.1, read on the forward strand.
TCAAATGTTGGGTATAGTTGATTTCTGCTGGCATCAGCCTTGTATTTCTCCTGGGACACCTATATGTAGGGACTTTAACTCAGACCAAATAATTGACAATGCATACATTTCAGACTATTTATAATGTGCACTTGTTAATTCTGTATTACAATACAGAGGACAGGTACTTCACTATAGTGGTGAACATAAAAGATTCCTCTTGTTTGCTCTTAACTTGCACATATGCTAGGCAGAATTCCCCTGAGTGCTGCTTCTAGTACTCAAGCTACAGTTTTTCAAATTTTCATTATTCATGAAATACCCAATATGCTTCTCCTGCTATCCAAAGTAGTGATTTTTAGTTATATATGAAGGAATAAAAGAGTGGTAGTGTGACAATATTTAGCATAATTAAAACATACTGTGAAACCTAATGATCATCCTTCCCATTTAATGAAGGGAGAAAGAAGGAATTCATTACATTCTCCCCAGAAGGCTCTCATGGCTGGCTTAGAGAACAGGCAGGTTCTCATGAATAGCTGTTTGATATTCTGTTTTTCTGATTTATTCCTAAAGTTCCTAAAATTAGGCAAAGATTCAGTGGTCCTGCTGTTCATCTAGGATACTTACAGTGACACTAGACTCAGACAAGAGGAGACTTCCCAGTAAAGACTTGTTTCAGTACAAATAAACTGTCAGAGATACCAGAATTTACCATGGGTGTTCAGGTGGTAAAATCTGGCATGGTACTCAGTAGGTTTCTTGCTCATTCCTCTGATATGTTTTTATCAGAGAGGTATTTACCTACCAAGGTAGGTCTAGTAGACCAGTCCTATACTGCTAACACTGAGAGATGAATGCAGGAGGATTCAAAGCCTGAAACCTGTTTAGGATACAGAGGCAAACCCTGTCTTAAGGACTTACACTTTCAACTCAAGCTCTCAGCACTATTCATGTTCTATTTTTATTTAATACCTGAAATTGGGGAGAAAGGCATCTGGAGAGGAAATATTTGGATAGGTCTCTCCAAATAAGCAAAGGATGTGAAGATACTTGCCTCACATGTAAATGCTCATCAAGAAGTAGCTTCAGCAAAGGAGGAGTTCCACAATCAAAGAAATAGCTTAGCCCATATGTAGACAGTCAGATCCTTTTTTTCCAGCTATTCCTGCCATTGCTAAATAGGCCCATGATCAGAACAGCCAAGATGGCAGATATGAAGGTTAAGTATGTGCTGGACAACATGGCCCTCTTCTCACCAAGGCTGGCCTGTCTAGAGCTGCTGCTGAGTGCCAGATTTTCTAGTAGCAGAGATAAATACTAAGCCCCTGGTATGGCACTATTTTCTGTCTGTGATCAGACAGTGACCTGGGGCCAGGTTGACTGCACTGTATCACTTCCTCCATGGAAAGGACAACACTTTATTACTAGAGTAAAAATTTATTCTAGCTATGGACTTGCCTTTCCTGGACGTAATCCTTCTGCCAAAACTACCATCCATGGACTTACAGAATACTTTATCCTCTGTTATGGTATTTCACACTGTACTGCTTCTGACTAAGGAATTCAATTGATAGCCAGAGAAGTGTGAACATGAACTCATGAAAATTTACATAAAATCCACTGGTCTTACTATGTCTCCCACCATCCTGAAGCAGGGGGCCAGATAGAAAGATGGGATGTAGTCCCAATTAAATGGCAGATTCCTGGAGTGCTGGGACAGGGTTCTTCAGAAGGTGATATATGCTTTGCATCAGCATCCAATATAAGGTATGGTTTCTCCTAGCCAGTATCCATAGGTGCAGGAATCAAGTAACAGGCAAGGAAATATTTCTACTGACTATCACTCGTAATAATCTACTATGAAAATTTTTGCTTCATGTTCCCACCTCCATAATTTTGACCTATAAATTTTACTTCCAGAGGAATGAGCATTCCTGCCAGGAGACATAACATTCTGTTGAATTGGAAGGTCAGACTTCTCTTTCACATTTTGAGTTTCTGATGCCCTCAAAAAAGGAATAACAGTGTTAGGAGGATTGACTGAGTCAAATTACCATAGGGAAGTTAGATTGCTTCTCCATAATGGAGATAAGAAAGATTATATCATTTACGGAATCTCTTGGTTATACCACGCCTTGTGATTAAAGTCAATGGGAAACTACAACAAACTAACCTAGGCAGGATGACCAAGTATTTAGACCTTCTTAGGAATGAAAAGTATGGTTCATTCCTTTGGGAAAAGAGTCACAATCTGCTGAGGTGCTTGCTGAATATGGAGCAGATACAGAATTGGTAGTAGAGTAAGGTAGTTGTAAATAAAAGTGAAAGCTATGTGAATAGTTGAAGAGCATGCTTTTTCCTGTCATATTCTGTCAAAATGTATTTGTACAGATATTTGTATTTTCTTTCCTATATTCTTTATCATCAATTAGAGAATATGAGTGGTTATCATATTTAAATTTGATATATTAAAAGAATACCCTTCAAAGGACATTGCCATTTATTCTAAATTAATAATGTGTTTGCAGTTAATTGTATGAGATATAGTTATATCATGTTAGGCATAATTGTGACCTGATTAAATATATTTAGTGCATTTGAAATTGTATGTGGTGTAGTTATATCATGTCAGGAATATTTATGACTCTGTTAAATATATAATAATACACTTCCAATTATATGTGGGATAGTTATATCATGCTAGGCAAAATGTGAATTGATTATTGTTTTCATTTGGAAATTAGGCATGACACATGGAAATATGATTGTATTTCAAATTTACAATTGATGAACCTGTGATGGCTATGCTTTATTGCTAACTTGATTACATCTGGAATTAACTAAAACCGAACTGTTTGAGTCAACCTCTAAGGGAGTTTTTTCTTAATTAAATTATCCAAAGTGGGAAGACCCATTTTCAATTTGGATCGTTGGAGAAGGGAATGTCCACCTTTAATCTGGGTCATATCACTGGCAGCTTTATTTATAAAGGACATGGAAGAAGGAAGCACACTTTCTTTGCCTGTTTGCTTTCACTCTTGCTGGCCAGTTCATTCCTTCACTGGCATTAGAGCCTACTTAGTAAGGGTCCATACTAAAGATGGGTTGAGAAATCCAGCTTGGTGAACTGAACAACCATCTGATTATTGAACTTTTCCTTAGTAGACAGACAATGCTGGACTAGCTAGTTCACAGATTGTAAGTCTTTCTTCCATTCGAATAAATCCAGGTTCTATTCTTCTAGACAACCTTAATACACCTGCTAATTTTTTGTTTTTATAAATTATACAAAATTTCTTATTAATTCAAGAATTAATTTTATGGTTTAGTGTACTATTTTAGGACACTAATCACTTCTGTGCATTAAACATCTAACTCAACATAAATAATAGTACAAAATCTATAGCTATAAACAACCAGAAATTAAACTACTTAGATATGATCTGATATAAATACATGAAATTGGATGTAGTATCCACACTGTATGCTCAAGCTTCTGGATTTTGAGGGTAGAAGGGATTTAATGAATGTGATTTTCATGGCAATGTTTGAGGAGTGTGTGCATGAGTGTTTTTGTGTGCACGTGTGTATGTGTGTATGCATGAGAAGCATGAGAAAGAGAGAGAGAATAAAAAGTAAAATGAGAATGACAGATAGTGTGGAGTGTAATAGACAGTATATCTACCAGGATCCTGTTCCTTAATCTTCTAATCTGCCTGTGGATCACCTGGCAGGATGCTAGGTTTGTGGGTGTGAAGCTGGGAAGCATGGCATTTATTCTGATCCCTTTTCCATCTACCTTATCTCAGGATAAATTTTCTTTGGTGATCTGCATTACCCTATTTTTTATGTAATATACACAACCTAGGTCCATTATAAGGTCAAAATGTTTATTTAAATCACAGTTTGGGAAGTTGGAAATCAAGTTTGGGCTGCCTCATCTTGGCCTCTTGGAGGAATGACTGGCTACATCCAATCATGACAACTAACAGGAAAATGTAAAAAATAATGGCAGAAAAAAGTGACCTAGGGAGAGGCCAGGATTACTCCTATATAACTAGTGTACTCCTGTGAGACCTAACCCATTCTGAGAGACCAGCATCAGTCCCTGTTAAGGGTGGGCTTGTGATAGTCACCCCTCACTAGGTCCTGATAACTTATGAGGAACTATTCTTCAGCAAGTGGACTTTTTGGGAAACACCATGCCCAACTCACAGCAGGACCTTATTTTAATTTATTTTCCCAGTAGACATCCTTGGTGAATCCTGCCTTTCCAAAGTTGCTATGCTTCCCCCAGGATCAGATTCATTCAACAAATATATCCACCTGTTCTGTCTATTGGAAAAGGTCATAAATGGGCCTGTGTTTCACCTTTTACACCTACAAAGTCAGAGAGGTGTATTCTAAAATCTTGTTTGTTATGGAATTCTGCTCATGTTAATTTGCTTCTCCTTCAGATGCATGTTTCTTCTCAACCACCTCCTCCATAGCTGTATAATGATTCTTTCCCACACACCTATAGATAAGGCCTTGGTTACAAACATCAATGATGAGTTTGTTAGCTTTTCTTGAGTTCTACAGAAGTTGCAGTCATCTGCTTACACAGAACTAAAGTGCACCATCCCATAAATCTGTAGGCCTTCTCATCACTGAGAAAAGTTGGAGCCCCATGAAGAGTTGGTCATGGCCAGTACCATTATTATGTCAGAGCTACACTTTTGACTCAATATTTCTTACTTACTCTGTCATGAAATGATGTGGAAGATTCCCATTTCTAAACACATTTGGTAAATGCTGAGATTATTGCTACAGCAGGTCATCACCCAAATTCAATGAGCAACATTAAGAGAGACTGCTACTTCTTGAGCTTGTTTAGTTACTAATATATTTTAGGATAGTTCTAATATAAATGTATTTATGTTTGGACATTTACAACTAGAATGCAGTTATCTTAATATGTCTTCTTCGTCAACAAAATATATACTGGTCAGGGGGTTGTTGTGTTTTCTTAGTAAACAAAATTGCTTAGAAAAGATACAATGAAAAATGTTCATGAGATTCTGCCTAGAGGAAGCAAAAAACAAAAACAAAGCAAACAAACAAACAAAAAACCACCACCACCAACAACAACAATCCCCCCCCCCAAAAAAACCAAAACCTGACATAAAATTTCTCAAGTTTGTGGAAACACCTCATTAGCTAGAAACATTACAACATTACAATACTTGTGCTTTACTGATTTACTGATTTCAAATCCAACTTTGGGTCTGAGAGCCAAATGTGGCCTGGGATCCTTTCTTAATTTTCCACTGCCTCTCACAAGATTGGTCAGCATGTACACACACACACACACACACACACACACACACACACACACACACACACACACACACACATCTTGTCTCTGTGACAATTCTTTCAGCATGAATTTCTCCATTTACTCTCCTGTCTCCAAGCACAACTCTGTTCCAGTCTCTTCTACTATCACAAAAGCTAACTCATCCTAATTAAAATCTGTGGACTTGATCTGGGAGTTAGAGGAGCCCAAAAAACCCATCATTATCAGAAGAAAGTGGGCCGGGGAGGGGCAGAGAGCCTTCATGACCATATTGAGGGATTAGCAGCAGACACAGTCCTCCTGTCAGCATGAGGACCTTCATTGCATAAACAAGTACAAACCAGGAGTTACTGTAATTTTGTAGATTTGCATTGCTTTATTCTTTCTTTTCTCCATTCTGCCGTTCTCCTTAACTCTAGACAGATTGCATCTTATTTAATGAAAACTTGGGTTATTCAGGAAGTGCCAAGAGCCTTTACCCCCATGTGGTTCATCTCATGGTTTGAGAAACATTTACATCAAATTCCTAGATTTTCATTTCTGAAAAAATAGCTTGTGTGATATGTTTTCTTTAAATTTAATAAATGCCATGCAAACTGAATATACAAAAATGTCTTTTAGCAAGATGGCTATGTTTCTGGCATTATAATGGTGTCAATATTTCATAGAAACTGAGGTGTAACCTTGAACTCAGACCATTCTCTGTGTATTTAGTATCCTTTCTTGAGATGCTGGGCAGTGCCACAGCACCCAATCAGCCACACAATCCCAGAGAGACAGAGATAAAGTGACAGACCCTGCTCTGGCTCAGCCTGGATGCTCCATAGGTTAGACTAATTCAGGTCATGTCGGGTTAGTATGTTTGATTTAAGATGTGCTTGTTAAGATTTAACCCTATCAGAAGTAGAGGTGTATCCTTTTCAAGTTTACTTTTGGCTTCCAGTTTTTTTGTCATTGGCTAACAAATATTCAGTGACACTATTAAACGCTAAAACCATTCAGAAAATATCTTAGGATTAGAAGAATAAGTAATTGGCCAATATATAGTAATTTATAATCAGCACTTTTGCCTGATCTATGAACATACTTCCAAATGTAACTGCATCAGGTCATTTTTGGTATAATAAAGTCCCACCAAACTACTGCTCATGTTGTGTGTTTCCTGAATTTCTTCATTTTGATTTCCTAGCTATTTTTGATTTCTCTCAATGCTCCTGAAAATTTTTCTATATTAACTGCTGAAATAGTATGGGTAATTGCTCCTTTCAGGCCTACATACTAAAATGTTTGGCCTCTGGCATCAGGAAGAGATGCAACCTGTAAGATGTGAGCCCTAAAAGAAGCAAGTTAGATGACTGTGAGTATTTCCTTGGATGGGAAGTTGGTGCCCAGGTCCCAGGTTTGTCCTTGTTATCTGCTACCTGAGATCCTGAAGAAAAAGAGCTTTCCATGTCATGACTTTTTCAGGGACAAATTAAGGCCAGTGGCCAGGGAAAAAAACCACTAATACTTGATCTCATAATAAATCTTTATTACTTTTTAATTGCTTGTCTCAGGTGTTCAGTGCACTAATTAAAACACTAGAGAAGTTGCAGGTCAAACCAGAAATCCAGAAATATATTTGACCTTTAATGACACCAATTCCAATGAGATGTAAAGTTCATCTAGAAGAAGCTTAATGTGGAATATGGACAATGTGAATGATAGGAAACCATGTGATGGCCTCAGGATTGGTCTGCTATGACAGCTCTACTCCTGAATCCTTCACAGAGGAATAAGTTGACTCTTAACCCATACAGTGTTTTTAGGAATTTATTATTTTGGTTTTGTACTGAGAGTTATAGTTTAATATAAGCAAGGGATGCCACTAGATTTTATGAAATAAATGTATTATATATATATATATATATATATATATGTGTGTGTGTGTGTGTGTATGTGTGTATATATATATATATACATATATATATATAATATTTACAAATGTACCAATTATATCACACACACACAAACACACACACACGCAATATATACATTGCGTGTGAGTGTGTTTGGGACCTATCTACAGACCATGAGAAAAGAGTCATAAGGGCTGGACTATTTTTGTAAACATTGGCTCAAATAGTAAAACTTCTAAGAGTTGGATTTAAATTTATTTGAAAGCCCTGACATTCCTCTTTCTTTTCCTTTTTGTTTAGATTGACAAATAAACTGGGTATTCTTCAGTTTGTGTCATTTTGCTTCAGTTGGTTACTCTCTGATGGTTCCTGGGATTTTAAAGCCTGCCTGTGGTTTGCTTGTACCTCTGGCATGAGTTCACTGCCTTTGCAAGTACTCCAAAGAATGCATTCCTTGTAGGAGAGGAAAAGTGGCTCAAAGCAGTAGCACAGGCACTCTAGATAACTAAGAATTATTTTCCTCTCTTTTGAAAGCCACTTCTGTGGATTAACTTCATGGTGCAATACTGTGTCTGGCACAATCTATCTTGCATAATAACACTACAGTAGGTGATTCAAACAGCCTCTGAATAAGCAGTATTCCATTTCCCTCTGAGCCTGGGCTTCCAACAGAGGCATGTTCAGCTAGGAGTTGGGGAATAAATAAAGCATATTGTTATGAAGAATCTCTTTAAGGCTTATGACTATGCAAATTTATTTAAATATATACATTAGGACAGTGTGGATCTGAAGATTTAAGGGGTCTTTGAAAGTCCTATGTGTTTTTAACATCTAGCTATTGCTGAAGCAAGTTTTCTTTGTTGAGGTTTTCCCTTTCCAAGGCCTTATTTATCACCTCATAATGATGGTCATTGCCTCATCCAATTTTAACCTCCCTAGGTGCCTGCACACAAAGCACTGTTGTTATTATCATGCTTAGTGTTCAAGCTCTGAGTACACAGGGCAGGTTTAGGAAAAATTCATGAGCTTTTCATATTTATGGTATTTCAGCATGTGTAAACATTTTTGGTTTCCAGCTGTAATTCGTGGATCTCATTAAAAATGTTAAGGATAAGTGATTGGCAGCTCATTACCTGTGCTGCGTACACAGAACCACTAATTTTTATTAGTGCTCTGAGATCTCAGGATGTCAAAGTGGCTCCATTAGAATGTTCTGGTGCTAATATGAAAGGGATAAAGTGTGTAAAGACCTTCCAAAGTTGAGAGGCCTCTCAAGCCCTTTGCCTCCTGATTCTAAAGAGACAATTCCCAAAAAGCTTCAAAATCTCTGACCTTTCTGTTGAACATTGGAAATTGCAAGAAACAGAAACCAGCAGAAGCACACACACACACACACACACACACACACACACACACTCACACAGAGGGAGAAGCATATTATTATTATTATTATTATTTGTTGTTGTTGTTGTTTTCTTTGGTCTTTTGAGACAGGCTTTCTCTGTATTGCTTTGGAACCTATCCTGGAACTTGCTCTGTAGACCAGGCTGACCTCAAACTCACAGAGATCTGCCTGCCTCTGCCTCCAAATGTATGCACCACCACTGCCTGGCAAGGAGAAGCAAATTATTAATACAATCAATTGTCGTGAAACAGTGCACCTGTGGAGAGATACTGGTAATGCAATATGTTGCTATTTACATGTGGGTCCAATTGTACAGCTTGCAAAAACCATTTGTTTCTACAGTAAATAATGTTTACATAATCCTAACATGCTTTTGAGTCTACATAATTGACATATTGATAAATCCAACTGCATTGTGTTTGTGAGGTTTCAGAAAATGAATGGCCAATCCTGCTGTTTGCTTCACCTCCCATGTTCATTCCCTTGTCAAGCTAACAGGTGTTTTTCTTTTCTCTTCATGAAAAGAGGAATTGAGTCACCCCTACTCTCTCATGGTCTCCACAAAAGACAACAAGACTGTTGAACCCCAGGTCTCCCAGCTCTGCCAGCTTCTGACTAGCATCAATCAAGGTGCAGAAACCTGGTGTCGTCTTTCTTCTTTGGTTTCATCAACTGGGATCTTTAAGCAATCTTAATATTGTCTTTTTCTTGACATACTTTATTTCAAATGCTAACTCTTAAAAGTAACTTATTTAACTAAGAATGCTAGGATAGAGAAAGAATAAGGGAAAGCTCCAATGTGAACAAGGACCATCCGGATAAGGATTAGAGGGTTAAACCCAGACTTCAAGTTAAATTTAAAATCATGTCTTTCACCCAGAACCTTTGAGTTGCTGTGATGTGGTAGGTGGTATGTGTCCATCTAATACCGTATGTCCACCTTCTGCTTGGGCAGGCCAGGCTGGAAGTCAATATTTCAAGGTGTCATTGCCTAGTTCCAGTTATTCAGGGGAGTAACTGTGGGCCAGATACATCCCAGTCACATGTTTTCATGAACTGAAAGGATCCCTTTAGTTACCCTTCGTTACATTGAAGTATACCTTACTTCAAGTTATGCTTTCAACAATCTGATTATCTAAATTTCAGTCTTTAATAATTAAAGTTTGCTCTTGGTTACTTTTCTGTTTTTCTAAGAACTATTGAGACAGCAACATTTCAAGATGTCTTGAGTTGAAACCTGGTGCATGTGTTTAGAGAAACAATGAGTCTGTACTCACACCCTTCTAGAATTTCCTGTTGTTCTTATGATATAAGGATATACATCTATTGCATGCAGAAAGGGTGGCCCCCATGGCCTTGTCTTCCCCTCATCTTGCTGCTCCATAATATCATGAGAAGTGCTCCAGCTCCCCAGAATGGCAATCATTCTCTTCCTTAATATTACTCCTCTCTTTCTTGTGCCCAGCCCTTTGCACTGCACCTCAAGCCCTCCATCCCACAAAATGTTATCACATTCCTCACTGCTTCTTACTCCCAGGTAATACTTGGCCTCTTTTAACTACATTGTCCTTGCCACTACTTGGCTTATTCTTCTACTCATTAGATTGTGGGTGATTCATTCACTACATATACACGTGTATGCAAATGCACATACACAAATATGCACACATGCACACACACACACACACACACCACACATACAAATACATGTGCATTAACAATTCACAAGACTGTGTATATAAAGAGAATTATACACACAGAGACACATAAAATTATGCAAATGTTTTCACTCAAATACATATATGTACACACATATACTCAGACATTAAAAAATCCAGATGCTCATACTCAAACTATATATACACATGAATGAATATATATATATATGCATACACACAAAAACACATGTTCATACTTTCAAAGAACATTCATTACTCTTTCTACTCTTTCACAATTACAAGTCACCAGGGAAAGTACAAATTGGGGCCCATATACTCAGTTATGAATTAAACAAACATGATTTAGAAGCAGATGCTTCAGAAAGTATTATCCTGTCATGGCTTGACCTCTTTAATTATTCTCTAGCAAGATGTCTCACCTCACACTTGTATGCCTGAATTCCTCTACATGCTTGTTCAACATTAGTTCTGACACATCCTAGAAGGTTTTTCCTGTGTTCACCCTGCCTACTTCAGGAGCTTATGCATTTAGTATTGCCTCCATGTCAAAAATTTCACAGGAGAGGAAGGAAGCCTGTAACAGAACTTCAGCACTGTCATTAAGGCTGCATTCATGGATGAAAGGAAGAAGGTCAGGCATGGGGTAACCATTTATCCTTGTGAGGTCACATTGTTTTAGTACAACAAAAGTGCATATTATGTAATATGTGGTAGTAGATGAACATTTGTCTAGCTCACAGGCATGACCCTCGAGTGCACTTCCTCAGGGTTAGGGAAACAGGGAACATTAATAGGGCTCTTTCCCTGGGCCTGGGCAAGGTTGGCCTGGGGAATAGAGAGCTATCAGCTTCTATGTGAGCAAAACGGGACTTCATTGTAAAGGAAGAAGTAGGTGAAAAAGGAAATAGAAGGTCTCCCTTTAAATGGGAATTCGTGTGTTAGGGAGGTGCTGGAACTATGGCATTTCTGAAGGCAATTATATTAAATTGAAATAGTTACTTGTTTTCTGAAGGCTGAGCTGTTCACAATTCTGTAGTACTATTGTCCAAATGAAAGGAAAGTGATGCCACTGGATGCACAACACGCAGTTGCACACATCAAAAGAGGCCATGCCGCTAAGTCTGCTTTTTCCATTCTCTCAGGGATTCCCACCTAGTATTCCCAATGAAAATACAATGTTCATCTTTTCTTTCAGGGGCCATGAAAGGATAGCTTCACATCACTGTGGGACACTGGAGTTTGGGTATCTTCAGAAGTGTATAAGGCTTAGATGAGGGCACAGAAAACTGTGCAAAGACCAGATAAGATGTACCAAGAGTAGGCAAGGGGCAGTGGGGAGGACAGTGGGACAGGCAGAAAGGGAATGAGTGGGGTTCTACCTGTTGGAAAGGCAGATAGTGTTATGGAGTGTGCAGAAGAGATGCATTCCAGGAGAAAGGCCTTTGCTCACAATATATACAGGAAAATCTTATTTGTTTCTGATCGTGTTAAAGAGAAATATCAGGAACATTTAAATTGCATGGAGTTATTTTTCCTTTTGTGAACCATTTCATATTATAAGACAATTACCAGTCTTATATAATGTGTTTGCATATACATAGTCTCTGTATGTTTTACTTTCATGCAGAAAAGCTCAATGGAGCATAAAACAGACAAGATCCTGTAGGACAACCTATTGTCCATTTTCTCAATTCATTTTCTGTAGTCTTTGTTAACTTTGCAGTCACTTAAATTCTATTACAGCCTTTGAAAATATGACCGTGTCTATTTTTAATTAAAATTGGTTCATCAGGTGCACAGCATGGATGTAAAAGTAATAGGGTCATTTTTCATCCTGCTTAAACTTGTGCTTGGTTTTAGTCCTTAATTGTCTACCAGGGATTGCTGAAGCTACCTTATTATCTGTGTTTTCTTTTTTCATACAAAATTGCTATCAGACACACTACCTAGACAGAAGAATGTTCTTCCTGTGTAATCTATAGCCTTACTTTTTGTTGTCAAAGACCTCAAGAGATTAATAGTGTTTGTTTTATTGTATAGAATGGGTTAAAGTATTCCTGAAACATTATATTATAGTTCAATGCTTTTATTTCATTTAAGAAATTTATATATTTAACAGGATGAAAAAAAAACTGTTTGTGGATAATGGCTTAAAAGCAGTCAAAGTCTTTAAAATCATGATCATCTATCTCAGTGTCTGACTGAAGATGTCATTATCCACCTCCCACCCCGACCCTGAACCCCAAATTACGGAGAAACCAAAAAGAGGGTATCTCCCTGTGTACCAAATGTACTAATGACTGCAATATTAGTGGCCAGCAGATATTCAGAGTCAGTCTTTATCTAATTCTCTTTAGTTTTGTTCCCATATTCACAAGGGAGAGTGGGGTTCCTGTATCCTGCTGAGGGTCATAGAGCTCAGTGAAGACTAAGATGACCTCTACTCTCCAGTCAGGAAAAAGGGACTTCTACCTATGCCGTTACTGGCTCAGGTTTCTGCTTGCTTTCTCTGTGTTCCCTATGTGATTTGCCTGCCTTTTGTGTTTTCCCTCCCATGTGAGCTCTACTTTTACCCTAACTCCCTCCTATAGCAATTAACCATTTTCACCAGCTTCCCTGAACATGAGTAGCACATTTACCTAGCATCTTTGATTTCACACTAACTTATTCCCTTCTAGATACTGTTCACTCTGTTTAACTTTCATGACAGGCCCTATCATTGTTGACTTTATTGCCCAGAGATGTCAATCTCACACCTCATCAAGCGCAAATCACATCATCTTATTCATATCCCTGGTTAGTTGGTTCAATTTGGTGTTCCGGGTATAGAACCTAGTAGTTTATATTTTTACCAAGCCAGTTCTATTGCAGAAAAGATATCTAACAACTGATATTGTCCCCTTTCTCTACAAGATTAACTTCTGCCCTCTGGAGAAAGTTTAACATTCCTCTATGCATTATACAATGATCAAATGCATTTTATAAGGAAAATAGTTTCCTCGGGTGTAGAAAGTTATTCTGCTATCTGAAAAGTCTAGGAAATTCCACTTGTACAATGTATTTATATAAATTAAATTCTAAAGATTAACATATAGTGGGAAAAAGTATTGCTTAAAGAACTAAAAAAGAAAAATCTCAGAAATCTCAGGGCTTTAATGGGTTTATCTATGATAATTCACTATTTTTAATAGTAAGTTGAAAGTATTTTAAGATGAAATTGGATGAGGAACCTCTAAGAGACTCTTTTTGTGTGTGCCTTCAAAGGTAATAATTCAGAAAGAAACCATTGGAATTTGTATTGGCTTAAATTAATGTACTCCCAGAACTTCATAAGTGTGCCCTGTGTTAAATTACTTTTTTTGGAAGTAGAGAAATTTGTTTATTTGGGGGTGGGCACCTTGTGAAGAAAGAAAGCAAAGTCATGGTCTTAGACTGACCTTGGGTCTCATATTCCTATAAGTATCTAATTGCAAACTAATTACCTCAAGTATGACACCTGGAGGTTTATGCTCAACATGGCTGCTATGCTCATCTACACAGATTTCTGGTTTCTGACTCAAATAAGAACCAGCTTTCACAGCCATGAAACTTTAGGATTATGACTAAGTAGGTGCCTCCCAGAGACCTAATTTGTCATGTAAAGAACATGTTTTAAAACACAGTACTGTACTTGAATAAAAGTGTTGACTTGGGATATTATCCTAAGCTCAAGCTAAAAATTAAACTTTTTGTTTTGTTTTATAGGAAGTCTTTAAACCAGATTGTGTCATACCTGGTCTCAGTAACATGAAAGGCTACATGCTCATTGCACCATTAGGAAGTGTTTGCTTATAGATAATTGTTTCAGAGCACATTTAAAACAATTATGTAATGGCCACCCCAATGGAAGAGTAGCACAGAAAATGTTTCCTCATTTCTGGATAGTGGTCAAGAGAAACAAACATATGTGGAAACCAACACCTACTAAAAGAAATCAGAACAAGAGTTGTAATGAACATAGATCTGCATCCCAGGACACTAGTGTGAGTATCCTTTCATTTGTGTCCTGTGGTGAAGAACTGCACTATGTCACATAGATATAATAGAAACAAAGGCAGTTTCAAGTACAGAAAACACCCTTGAAAATTATCTTGTGAGTTGAAGGATACTTCCAAAAGTGTTGGGACACAATAGCCATGACCCCTTACAGGCCATACGCTTTGTGTTTGTATATTATTAGATTATCTTGAGCATGTATCAACCATATACAAGATAGTGGGAAGAAGATAGGATAAACTGAGGTTGAGGAGATAGAAAACTCTGTGTGGGTCTTTGAATTTGTCCTATAGCACAGTGTGTCTGCCAGGTACTTGAGGAATATTCATCTCATGAGAAATGTTAGAGACTGCATGCAGCAACAGAGTCTTAGGATCCAATATCTCTAAAGATCTTTAAATCATTCAAAGAATTCCCTATAAATCCCATTTTATACTCTTGCCTATCTCCATTGGTTCATCTCAGTTCCCCAAATTTTTTTATTTATTTATTAGCTTTTAAAATAGAATCTTTTCTCTAAGGAGACTACATGTGACAGAAAGGGACAAAAATGAAGGTGAGGAAGAAGGGTGAAATGAAATCAGAGGGGAGTCAACTAAAATGCACTTTGCTTGAAAATGCCATCATGATACCTTATAGATTCTATGCTAATTTAAAAAAAAGACTCAAATTTAGAACAGTTTGGCCATTTCCAAGTCACAAACCTGTGAGATTCTGGAAGCAATAGAATCTGAAAGGCAGGTTCCATCACCAGGTATGTTGTGTTGCCTTAGTTGGGTCACTGTAGCATACATAGGTCACCTGATCTTAGGTCATTGTTGGAATTTTCAGGCAGAAGGGAACCACCTTCAGATGCTTAAAAAATTTCTGAGCAAAAGATTAGGAAACCTTTAGTGGGGAAGTTAAATCTATACTGCAAACTCAACACAAAGATTCACAAAGTGGCCCTAATTAATTGTTGAGTTAATCTGTATCCAAGGACTCTCTGTAATCATATAGAGCAACCTTTGTAAAATAGGAGCAAAAAAAAAATCAGTGAAATCTACTTACTGGAATTCAATAAACACAATTAAATTAGGCTTCTGTTCTTTAGATTTCAGCTTATGTAGGTGGTATAAAAGTGAAAAACAAGTTCTACAAGAAAAAATTGAAAACCTAAAGATTTATGAATCATTGACAATTATCATGATGATATTTCTAATGTAAAAATTGATTCATTCTGTATAATTATTAATAGGCTTACTATTTATTATATATTTACATGGTATAAAACATTGTGAGAAGGCTCAAAGGTTTTCCTTTATTTTCTTCCAAATATCTCCTATGAACACAGATAATTAATATATGAAAATTTTCTAAATAAAGTCCTTCCTAGCTCCTCCACCCCCAGTAAAAACCTTCTTCATCTTTTTGTTCATATTTTAAGAAATAAAGAAGGAAAATTTGGGAAAATATCCTAGCTCTTCAAAGACCATTTACTATATTAACAAACACATAGCCCATGCTTTAGAATGACATCTTTCTTCTTAGTCTGTTCTCATTGCAGTGCATCAGTTTTGTTCATTCAGTGCTATGAGTGATCTTTGCTTTTGCATTTTACTCTTAGGAAGTCTTGACTTTGTAATGTTTTCACTTGTTTCTTCCACATTTCTTCAACCTCACACTATTGAGTTCTTGTGCATTCTGGGTAAAGTTAAAATACTGATGAATTAGAAAGAAGTGAAACCTCAAGGATTTCTTTGAAAAAACACACTTGGTACAACTTGCTTTTGTTTTTGAGGTAGGATCTCACTGTGTAGCTCTGGTTAGTCTAGAACTCACTATGTGGACCAGCCTGGCCTTGAACTCACAGAGATCTGCCTGCCTCAGCATTTTGAGTGCTGAGATTAGAGGTATGCACCTCCATGACTAGCTGACCTTGGTACAAATATTGAGAAACTGCTTTAAGTTAAAAAAAAAAAAAAAAAGAAAAGAAAAAATTAACAAAAATAAAAAAAAGCATTTTAGGAAATGTTTGAGGGGCTGCTGAGGGGGTGTGAGTTGTTGCTCACCTCCTCCTGGTCTTCAAGTCTTGTGTGAACTGTCTGAGAGCAAGTGGGCATCACACATGCTTGCTTGCTACCTGTGTGTCTTCACTGAAGGCCTTATAGAAGGGTAGGGCTCAGCCCAAAGAAGTCCTTCACACTTTCAGAAGACCTTGTCTTCCCAGCGCTGTTTTTGCCTTGCTCTGCTCATGCATCACTCATTCCTTACCTTCTGGTTTCCCTACTTTCCTGATACTGTGAGGGAATGGTGCTTATGAATGAATGGCTCCTGTGCATGGCCTCCAATGACCATGCCACAATAACCACATTGCTATTCATTGATGACCCAGCTTTCCCGAAATAAGAGCAATAGACTAGTGGTACACTCAAGTTCACATTCTACCCCAGGAGACCTTATTTCTTCCTCTAGGATGCTTCTTCTTGTTGCTCACATGCTTTTGAATGCTTCATGGTCATGCCTATGAGTGAGCTCATCCTAGACCAACCATATGGGTATTCAAAAACACATAGCCTTTTGTATCAGATCAATATTGCAATTGCATGTTAAATCAAAACATTGAATAGCTTGAAAATGAAAGGCAATCCCATACCACAAGCTGATTAGGCAAGTTTCCAGGACCACTTCCTCTCTTCTCACCATGTTAATTACCACACAGGTAAATATTATTTTAGGCCTATTTATAAGGACTCAGTCACTCCTAAAGATATTCTAAACTTTTGTTTAAGGGATTAAAGTTCCAAAAAATTGTTGTTAATACAGGTATTCATTTCACAGCTTTAACTGTCCTTGTAAGGACAGCTTACATAACTGTCAACCTGTGGTTTTCTGAGCGTTTCAGCTTTGCCTTTATCAACTGGTGTTTTTTTTTTTTTTTTTTTTTTTTTGCCACCATAACCCCTTGTTATTTCCATAAGCAATGATTGTGGGCTCTGAGTGTTCTAAAATATATCATGAAGAGGGTATGACCATGAGGGCCCATATGATTAAAGAGTATAAATAACCCCAGCACTGTCATGCCATCAGTAGATGATGGGCTGGTCTAGTGAAATCTTAGTTCTTAGACAAGAGAGCATGCTGCCAGAATTACCAGGACAGAAGGCTATAGAGGACCACGCTCCAGCTCCTTTTTTACACTGATTGCTAACTTTTCTTTATGTAGACCCAGGAATCTACCTCTTCTCCACAAAAGCTTTCTCCAATTCTCTTCCCAAGTGATCAGGGGTCCTTATTCTGGACATGGGATTGTGAAGTCGAATTTTATGTTTGGGCTCTGTTTGTCTAGTGTCATTGCTGGCTCCTTACATCTTCATCAAAATGTATCTTGGAGACTCATTTTATTCTCTGTATTTGAGGTGAGATGATGTGTCCTGTGATCATGTGCACAGGAGAATAATGCATGAGTGGATAGGGGAAAAGGGTGTGGGGACAAATAAACTGTCATACACTGTATCAGTATACTAAGGTAGTTGTGGAAAAGAACTGTAAGCTAGATGCTTTAAAAGAACATGAAATGTTGTCTCAGAACCCTGGGTGTCCACAGACTAAAATTATGTGTAGACAAGAGTAATAATTTCAGAAACCTTTTTGAATACCCTCCCCTTTAGTGCTGACAGCCACAGAAAATAGGTTACTCTCTGACTTCAAGACTTTGAAGAGTAGTTTCCATTATCTATAAATTGTTTTCCATTGTTTTAGCCTCCTCAGGTCAACAGGGAATTGAAGTTATTTATCCACTCGTTACATTTTACCTGTTAGTCATTAGCAACTGTCTTGATTATCATTTCAATGATCATGTTGTTATATTTCTTTCACTGAAGCAACATGCCTTTATTTTACTTAATAATGAACCCAAGCAAAAGTCTGTTGGTGGCAAATGTATTGCTATTCTATTTCCCTATCATTATTACTCATTAATATGCTCTTTTCTTTATCCAATTTATAATATATAATAGCTTTAAAAGAGCTGTGTCTGTGTAGAGTTCAGTGATATCTATCATGTCAATCATCC
This sequence comes from Phodopus roborovskii, assembly GCF_943737965.1. Taxonomy (NCBI): domain Eukaryota; kingdom Metazoa; phylum Chordata; class Mammalia; order Rodentia; family Cricetidae; genus Phodopus; species Phodopus roborovskii. The sequence goes on from NW_026126547.1 coordinate 6,726,429, forward strand.
ACTGGGACTCTTGTAGATAAAGATTGCTGTTTACCAATGATTATTACCCATTTTGCAGCATATTTTTGTCTTTGTGTCAGGGAGGGGCACCACAGAGAAGATGAGAATACTGTACCAGAGAGGGCCACCACAGTGAATAAAAGGATGCTGTGTAAGGGAGGGGCACTACACTGAAGAGGAGGATGCTGGGTCAGGGAGGGGCACCAGAGTCAAGAGGAGGATGCTGTGTCAGGGAGACGCACCACAGTCAAGAGGAGGATGCTTCAAAAACTCAGTGAGAAGTAATGCTGTAACCTGGATTCTGGGGCTTTGCACATGTTAGGGGAAGGATGCAGTTAACTGCTTATTAGGCATTTAGCATGTAGAAAGACCTTGGATTCAGTCTCCATCAACTTTCTCCTGAAAGCACACAGTTTTGTTTTGTTGTCACCATTAGGAGTGCAAAGCTTAGGAGGATTCTTAATTTCTTCCTTCTTTTTTTTCTTATTTCACATATAGATCCCAGTTCCCACTACTTTCCTCCCTCTCTTCCTCCCTCCCTCCCTTCCTCTCTCACCCTCCCATGTCTCCTGACCACCCTACCATCCCATTCCCCCTTCACTCCACAGGGAGGGTGATGCCCTCCAGGTGTTGTCAACAAAATCTGTCAAGTCATTTGGAGTAGGGACTATGCCCTTGCTTCTGTCTCTAGGTTAAGGGAGTATCCCTCCATGGGGAATGTGCTCCCAAAGTCCTTTTGTGCACTAGGGATACATCCTGGTTCCACATAACTGAGACCCATGTTCAGGGGGTCTGAGTTGTTCCAATGCTGGTTTCCCAGCTATTAGTTTGGGGACCCATTAGCTCCTCCTCATTCAGATCAGCTGTCTCTGAGTTTCTGTAGCCTGGTTTTGTCCTCCCTCTTTGCATCTTGATTCCAAATCGCCTCAGTGTCTGCTTTTGTTTCCATCAGCTACTAGATGAGGGCTCTATGATGGCATATATCTCATTATCAGGGAAGGGCATTTAAGGTTGTCTCTTCACTATTGCTTAGATTGTTAATTGGAGATAACCTCGTAGATCTCTTGACATTTCCCTAGTACCAGATTTCTCTTAAAACCTAGATGGTTCCCTCTATTATGGTATCTCATTTCTTGCTCTCCTCTATTCTTTCCCTGACTCAAGAGAAAGGGGATGGAATGAGGGTTGGTGGGGGGAACTAGGGAGGGTGTGGTAACTGGGATTGACATGTAAAATCACCTTGTTTCAAATTTAAATAAAGAATGATTTAAAAAATAAAAATACGCATAAGTAAATGAAACAGAATCTATGCAGGTCACTTACCACAGTACTTGTTAGAAGTAGTGGCTTGAACTTCTTGAAAATTTGTCATAGCCTGGGAGTGATCTCAAGTTTAGTTTTGCATAGCTGATAAATCTTGTCTGTTACTTTCTATTTGCTTCTGTTGGCTCATTCATCCTGAGTAGGACAAATGAGGCAGGAGATTTTAATCCATTCCATGAGTCTTGTTCATGCATAAGGTTCATCTTAGGTTGTCAGGTCTTAGAACACAGGTGTCTCCATACCAGGATTTGCACTGTCTGAAAATGCAAGGTTTCAGATGAAAACACTTATGCTCAAATTATGTACTTGAACTTCAAGGTAAAGGTGATTAACAATCAATTTGTGGCAAAGCCTAATGGTGTACTACATTGACAAAAGAACCCATTCAGTGCTTCAGATCTCCTTCGTGCTAATGAATGACCCCCCCCCCCATAGAACAGCAGCCTTTTGGACAGTGTACACACTTAAGACTGATATTTCCAAGAGGGCTTTGCAATTTTTAGGAGATTTTCAGAATTGAGTTGTATTCTATTCTTTGATATCAATAATTGGTCATTAGCTGATTATATCACTTGCTGTTGTTTCATAGACAATGAAAATTTCTAATACTGGAAAAGTTCAAACTAGCAAGAACATACATGGGCAGTGAAGCCAGGGTCTCACACAAAGAAATCTGACTGGAAGTCTTCTCTCTTCTTACAATATATATCTGAGTTGTTACAGAAAAAAATTCTCAGCTAAAATTTAATTCCTTTAGCTGATTTTATGGTGTGTGTACTTGGTTATGTGACTACAACACTGAAAACCACAGCAATACTGACCAACAAATTAGGTCATTTAAAGGTTAAACTAAGAGTTAACATATATATATATACCAAAAAATATAGTATTTTATGTATACTTTAAAGTATTTTTAGGCCCATTAATATATTCTTTACTATTCTAAACATTACAAAACATCAGAATACAACTAGGCTAATAAGGAACAATTTGATGTATGTATGGGTAGGAACATTCTAGTAGCAAATAGTGAAATGATTTTATTCCTATTTTTAAATGATCTTATTGTTTTGTCTAGGGATTTTATTTTTTCCCACATATTTTTCCAAAGTCTTTATTGCAAAATATTAAAGAAGTAAAGATTTTGTTTTTGAAAGACAATCCCAGAATTTGTGTGTAGCTCTATGGTAGAGCATTTGTCAGAATGCCCAGGTCCATGGATTCGGTCACATTTCTGTAAAGTAATAAAATAAGATTTTGTTTTTAAAAAAAGAGAATAGTGCAATGGAGAGTGAAGTTGCCTGAAAATTGTCATGCCATCAACCCATATTTACCAGGGAATTGTGAGAAGGTGAGTGAAAGATGGTCGCCAAAGTTAGGAAGTCATTCTCTAAACCATTATGGAGCCTACAGGAAGTAGTTAATTATGGTCAGGGAGTCAAGCAAGTAGAAATTAAATTATTTTATATATCCCTAATACTGACATGTATGGGGAGCCTCAGAGAGGCACATGTCATCTCCTATTACTACAGGAATTGTTTTAAAAACCTGAGAACTTATTTTTAAGTTAATTGTAAACTAGTGAAAATCCAAATAGGTTTCACGGTAACATTTTTGTATATATGCCACTATATCATGATGATTCATCCTTCACTTCTTTGCTCTCTCCAAGTTTCCATTCTCCTCCAAGGACTTCCTTTCCTCTTCTTTCTGGACATAAGAACAATTGTCTGCAGGCTGGACCCTTGACACCCATCATCGGGCCTCTGCTAAAGAGGCCTCAGCTGGAGAGTGCCACACCACAGCTATATATGTACAGGAACATCCTGAGTCCCAGTCTGCTGGGATCTTTGACCCCCATCACCAGGCCTCTGCTAGAGGTGAGTCTGGGGCCAATTCGGGATGAATCGCCCCCCACAACATTCCATGGGAACTCCCTGGATTGATCCCAAATCTTGATCCCCCTGGGTCCTGTCCCCAATGACAGCTCTCCTGGTGTTCTGATACACACCCACCTACCCCAACCAAGATCCTGCCCTCTCTCTGCCCTGTGCCCTACCCTGCCCATTGTCCTACTGCTCTAGTTGGGCACTGAGATAGAGGATGAAACCAACAATCCTGCCCCATTGGGGAATTTCTGGAGCTTCTTTGAGCACATTAGACCTAACTATCCACACAACCACCCAGAATCCCCAACTGCCTGGCCTCTGACCACCACTGCCGGTCCTCTACTGGAGTTCTGATCCCCTCCCAGAGATACAACTATCCCCTCAGGGCCATCCTAAGTCCCTGCAGGCTGGATCCTTGACCCCATTGCCAGGCCTCTTCTATAGGACCTGCTAGAGCCTGAGATTTGATGACTATCGCTGGGACCCTGCCTGAGGAGACACCTCCTATAGAGCTTGAATCACCCAGAGCTACAGACATCGAACTTCTGACCCACCTAAGCCCACCAGAGGAGTATGAGAGAGAGAGAGAGAGAGAGAGACCCTACCTGCACCTGTTGGAAGAAGTGATGGGAAGAAGGCAATACAAGAAAACATCTAACAATAGAAAGACAAGTATAACACCACCAGAATCAAGAGATTCTACACAAACTAGACCTGAACACCCCAAAGCAGATGAAGCAGAGGTGTATGACTTAAAAAATATTATCATAAAATGATAGAGGCCCTTAAAGATGATGTGAGAAAATACCTTAAAGAATTGGGAAAAAAACAAACAAAACAAAACCACAAAAAAAAAAAAAAAAAAAAAAAAAAAAAAAAAACAAGAAAATAAAAAAGAAAAAAAAAAGGAAGACATTCTTAAAGAAAGTACGGAAAGCCAAGAAAAAGCAATTAAACAGGTGAAGGAAATGGTTCAAGACTTGAAAACTAAAATAGAGAAATATAGAAATAAAGAAAACACAAACAGAAGGATGCTGGAAATAGAAAACCTGGGCAAATGATTGGGAACTACAGGTACAAGCATAACCAACAGAATACAAGAGATGGAAGAGAGAATCTCAGGTGCTGAAGATAAACTAGAGGAAATAGATTCATCGACCAAAGAAAATCCTAAATCCAATAAATCCTTAACACAAAACATCCAGGAAATGTGGGACACAATGAAAAGGCCAAACCTAAGAATAATAGGCATAGAGGAAGGCAAAGAAGCCCAGCTCAAAGGTGCAGAAAACATATTCAACAAAATCATTGGAGAAAACTTTCCCAGTCTGAAGAAGGACATGCCCATGAAAGTACAAGAAGCACACCGAACACCAAATAGACTGGACCAACATAAAAAGACCCCCTGATACATAAAAATCAAAACAACTAACATACAGAATAGAGAAAGAATATTAAGAGCAGTGAAGGAAAAAGGCCAGGTAACATAGAGGCAGACCTATCAAAATTAAACCTGACTTCTCCAAGGACACTCTCAAGCCCAGAAGGTCCTGAAAAGATGTTCTACAAGTACTAAGAGTTCACGGATGCCAGCCCATGCTATTATACCCAGCAAAACTTTCAATCACTAGTGATGGAGAACACAAGATATTTAATGACAAAGCCAGATTTTCACAATATTTACCTACAAATCCAGCCCTACAGAAAGATCTAGAAGGAAAACTCCTACACAAGGAAGTTAAGTACACTTAAAAAGACATAGGGAAGAGATAATCCTGATTCACTAGAACCCAAGGGTAAAATATATTCACAATACCACTCCAAACAACAAATCTAAAATAAACAAGGATTAACAATCAATGGCCCTTACTTTCCTTCAACATTAATGGTCTTAACTCGCCAATAAAAAGACACAGGCTAACAAAATGGATATGAAGACAGAATCCAACTTCTGCTCCATACAAGAAGCATATCTAATCTTCAAAGATATACATTACTTCAGGGTAAAGTGCTGGGAAGAGATATTCCAATCAAATGGACCCAAGAAGCAATCAGGTGTGGCTATCCTAATTATCTAACAAGTTAGACATCAATCCATAATCAAACCAAAGAGATGGAGATGGTCATTTTGTATTCATCACAGGAGAAATCCATCAGTACAAAGTCTCAGTTCTGTACATCTATGTCCCAAATACAAAGGCAGCCACATTCATAAAAGTAATGCTACTAAAACTCAGAGCTCACATAATACCTCACACACTTATAGTGGGAGACTTCAACATTCTACTCTCACTGCTAGACAGCAACATTAGAAAGAAACTTAACAAAGAAACAAAAGAACTAAGAGAAGTTATGTCTTTATTGGGTTTAACAGACATTATAGAACATTCCATATACACAAAGGAATATACCTTCTTCTCTGCTCCACATGGAACCTTCTCTAAAATCAACCACATACTAGGCGACATAACAAACATCAACAGACACAAAATAATTGGAATAGCCCCCTGTATCCTATCAGACCATCATGATTTAATGTTGGAACTCAACAACAACACAAATCACAGAAACCCTACAAATTCATGGAATCTGACCAATGAGCAATTGCACCATACCTGGGTCAAAGAAGAAATAAAGAAAGAAATTGTGGCCTTCCTAAAATTCAACAAGAATGAGGACACAACATATCTGAACTTATGGGACACCTTGAAAGCAGTGTTACTAGGGATGTTCATTGCACTAAGTGCCCATATGAAGAGAATGGAGCATAATCACATTAGAGAATTAACAGCACAACTGAAAGCCTTAGAACAAAAGGAACCAAACTCACCCCAAAGGAATAGATGCTATGAAATAATCAATTTGAGGGCTGAAATCAATAAAGGTGACACCAGGAATACAATAAAAAACATCAATGCAACAAAGAGTTGGTTTTTCGAAAAAATCAACAAGATAGACAAACATTTATCCAAACTTACCATAAAGCAGACACACACACACACACACACACACACACACACACACACACAGAGAGAGAGAGAGAGAGAGAGAGAGAGAGAGAGAGAGAGAGAGAGAATGCAAATTAACAAAATCATAAATGAAAAGGGGGACATAACAATGGACACAGAGGATATCCAGACAATTTTCAGGTCATACTTTGAAAACCTATACTCCAAAAAATTTGAAAATTCAAAAGAAATGGATAAATAGACCTATAAACCCTATCAAAATTGAAGAAGTCATTGAAAGCATTCCAACCAAAAAGAAAAAAAAAATGCCCAGGGCCAGATGGCTGCAATGCAGAATTCTACCAGAAATTCAAGGAAGAACTAATACCAATACTCCTCAAATTGTTCCACACAATAGAAACAGAAGGTTCATTACCAAACTCTTTTTATGAATCTACAATCACTTTGGTACCCAACCTACACAAAAGCACAATTGTGTAGAAAATTACAGACAAATATCCCTCATGAATCCTGATGCAAAAATACTCAATAAAATATTGGCAAACTGAATCTAAGAATACATCAGAGAAATCATCCACCATGACCAAGTAGGCTTCATCCCTAGGTTGCAGGGATTGTTTAACATATGAAAATCTATCAATGTGATCCACCAAATAAACAACCTGAAAAAGAAAAATCAATGATCATCTCCCTGTATGCTGAAAAAGTCTTTGACAAAATTCAAAACCCTTTCATGATAAAGGTCTTGGAGAGATCAGAGATAACAGGAACATATCTAAACATAATAAGAGCAATATACATTAAACCAACAGCCAACATCAAACTGAATGGAGAGAAGCTTAAGGCAATTCCTCTAAAATCATAAACAAGACAAGGCTGCCCTCTCCATACCTCTTCATTATCGAATTAGAAGTTCTAGCTAGAGCAATAAAACAACAAAAGGAGATCAAGGAAATCCAAATTGGAAAGGAAGAAGTCAAACTGTCTCTATTTGCAGAGGATATGATTGTTTATATAAGTGACTCAAAAAACTCTACTAGAGAACTCCTACAGCTGATAAACACCTTCAGCAAACTAGCAGGATACAAGATTAACTCAAAAAAAAAAAAAAAATCAGTAGCCCTATTTTATTTAGATGACAAGGGGGCTGAGAAAGAAATCAGAGAAACATCACCCTTTACAATAGGCACAAACAACATAAAGTATCTTGGGGTGATGCTTACCAAACAAGTGAAAGACCTATATAATAAGAACTTTGTGTCTTTTAAGAAAGAAATTAAGAAACATCTCCCATTCTCTTGGATAGGTAGGATAAACATAGTAAAAATGGCAATCTTGCCAAAAGCAGTCTACAGATTCAATGCAATCCTCACTAAAATTCTACCACAATTCTTCACTAACCTTGAAAGGTAAACAATCAACTTTATATGGAAAAAGAAAAGACTCGGGATAGCCAAAACAACCCTGTACAATAAAGGAACTTCAGGAGGTCCACCATCCCTGACTTTAAGCTCTGCTACAGTACTACAGTCCTGAAAACAGTCGGGTATTGTCACAAAAATAGTCAAGTAGACCAATGGAATAGATTTAAATATCCTGACATTAACGCATACACCTAGGAACACCTGATTTTTGACAAAGAAGCTAACAATGGGAGGAGGAAACATCTTCAATAAATGGTGCTGGCAGAACTGGATGATGGTGTGTAGAAGACGGCAGTTAGACACATGTCTATGTGCACCAAAAAAAAAAAAAAAAAAAAAAAAAAAAAGAAAAAAACCTCAAGTCAAAATGGATCAAAAACCTCAACATAAATCTAGCCACACTGAACTTCTTAGAAGAGAAAGTGGGCAGTACCCTTGAACAAATTGGTATAGGAGACTTCTTCCAGAAATATCTCCAGTAGCACAGACACTGAGATTGACAATTAATATATGGGACCTCCTGAAACTGAGAACCTTCTGTAAGGCAAAGGACTCAGCTGACAAGACCAAACGGCAGCCCACACTGGGAAAATATTTTCACCAATCCTACGTCTGACAGAGGGCTGATCTCCAAAATATACAAATGACTCAAGAAACTAGTTAACAAAACACCAAATAAACCTATTGTAAAATTGGGTATAGAACTGAAGAGATAATTCTCAATAGGGGAAATCACAAAGGCTGAAAGACACTTAAAGTGCTCAATATCCTTAGCTATCAGGGAAATGGAAATTAAAACAACTCTGAGATACCATCTTACTCCTGCCAGAATGGCTAACTTAGACACACCAATGACAACTCATGTTGGAGAGGATGTGGAGAAATGGGAACACTCCTCCACTTCTCGTGGCAGTGCAAACATGTATAGCCATTTTTGAGACTAGTATGGTAGTTTCTCAGGAAAATGGGACTCAGAAGTCCCCCTCTTAGGCATATATCCAAATGATCCACATCCATGCAACAGCTACATGTGCTCAACTATGTTCAGAGCAGCATTATTTGTACTAGCAAGAAACTGGAAGCAACCTAAATGCTCCTCAACTGAAGAATGGATAAAGAAGATGAGACTCATTTACACAATGGAATACTAGTCTGCGAGGAAAAACAAAACAAAACAAAAAAACAATGGAATCTTGAAATTCACAGGCAAGTGGATGGACCTTGAAGAAACCATTTGAATGAGGTAACTCAGTCACAAAAAGAGGAACATGGTATGTACTTGCATATATATGGACCAAAGGATCACCATCCTTTAATTCACACCAGAGGAACTAGTATACAAGGTGTATTCTAAGAGATTAATATAAGGTCCCTCACATAATGAGGAAGAGACAAGTACTCCAGAGTACATGCAGAGTGGTGCTGGGGCAGTGAATGTAGGGGGAACTAGGAGAAAGGGAAGGGGTGAAGAGGAAAGCAAGTGGACTAGGAAGATTGAGTCAGTAGAGGAATAGAAGAGAGAGAAAGAGTGAGAGAGAGAGAGACCCCCAGAACATATGTCTCTGATAGAAAGTCTGAGCAGTCTAAAAGTCTACATACCATGAAACAAGGATGTATTCCTGGTGCACAAAAGGACTTTGCAAGCTCATCTCCCATGCAGGGATACTCCCTTAACCTAGAGTCAGAAGAGAAGTCTTAGTCCCTACTCCAAAAGACTTGACAGACTTAGATGACCCCTCCTGAAGGGCATCACGGTACATGTGGAGTGGGGAGGGATGGGAAGGGAGGGCTGTCAGGGTGCATGTGAAAGTGGGAGAGAGGGAAAGAGGAAGAGAGGGAGGGAAGATGAGGGAACTGGGATCAATATGTAAAATAAAAATGAAAAATATGAACAATTGTCAAGGAGCTATCCAACAACTCCATTCAGTACCAAGATTAAATTCCTTAAATTACCTTACATTGGTTTAAGATGTTAACGCTCAAAACCAAAATTGATTTATCACTTTTTGTGTAGCTAAAGACTTGTCATCATAGTTACTAATTAGGATAATTATTCTCAATGTCAAATAGTAGATACTAACACAGATGACAAAGTGGGATATTGAGTTATCTTCCTCCATCACAAAACCTTCTCACAAAGTCTGTGGAGTTTGAGTATAAATGCTATATCAATTCAACAACAACAATAATAAAATTTATGTAACATAAACTTACTTTGCTAGCAGTTCAAATGACTGGTGCATTTTGATCATATTAATTGCATTTACAACACTACTGTGGCATTATTCAAATAGCTACATATTACCATGTGGGCCATCTGCAAACCTACATTCTGGAATCAGAGCCTTTTGTGTTTCTGAAATCCAGCTGTCTGGGGGAACTCTAATGTATTCTAATGTATAGTATTCTCTTTTGAGACAAACAGAATCATAAGGGATGGACTGATTTAGCTCAAAACTAATAGATTACCTTTATTCTGTATAACAGGAAAGAACAACATAACATTTAAGTCCAACTCTGACTTAAAATGCTAAGACATATTTTTATTTACCAAAATGAGCACTTGGTTGACGTAGACAACAATGTGGAATGCAGTGGTTGTCCCTTTATAGTCTTAAAATGATACTGCGTTATTAACAAAAACAAAAAAGATGGATAAAGACAAAGATGGAATAAAAATGGGAGAGAAAACTGTAATATTCTCAGTGTGCGGCAAGAACATTATACAAACAAGGAATATCAGGAGGGCCTTTCCAGATAATGATTTTCAAAGTAGAAAATGTTTGCTTTATGAGCATGGATGTGAGAGCAGATGTTGCTGTTATCTGTGTTCTGCTACTACACCATTTTAGAATCCTTCCTTGGCAAACAACAATTTTGTTTAAGTGGGTTTTAATTGTCAACAGTCATAAATACTGTAACCTCATCTTGTCACTGAATCCTGAAGACAAAGTCATTCTCTGTGTAATCATGTCAAGTACTAGGAGTCAGTAGGCATTTCAAATAAGGTGGAGAAAGAAGCTTTATGGAATGTGCATGGTAGTGAAATACATCATGTGTTCTTGAGAGAAGCAGGTGGGAAATGTCAATGTATTGGGACTACCATAGGTTCTAGGCCATGGATAGTGACAGACATTTTCAGTCTTCATAAATTCCTCTGCCATATCAAGACGGCATTTACAGTTCTAATTTACATACAGGGGAGAACACCATGGATAAGATAAAACTTTGTTCAGTGTTGTATAACTGAGACCTAATTCTGCCTGTTGTCAGGGACAAAAAATAATAGAATGAGGTTGACTTTCCACAAGATCTATCCTTCCTAGTCAGTGTGTGCCATTATCTAACTACCATGTGGAGAATAAATTCATGTTTGCTTTTATAAATTAAAATTCATTCATTTCAATTCATAAGTTCCAAACAGAAATATGCATGTCACTGACAAGCCTACAACAGCCAATACATTCACCTGACTGGTAACTAGCTAGTATATTCTACTTCTTCATCTGCAGAATACACACTGTTGGTTATATTTTGTATATTGTGTTGAAAGCTGGGGGTTAAAATGAGGACTGAATACTCCCTTACATTTGAAGCTTCTGTGTTTGAAAGTATTTTTACTTTAAAGTATTCTCTGTTTTTTGTTTATTTTGTTCTTTTTTATTTCATGTAACCAAAGGTATCTCTTTATGCCCACAAATAAACAAAGGTACTATTGTGGCACATCTTTTAGCGTACACATCTTTTAACATGTCACATCCTACAAGGGGCAAGTTGGAGTGTCAGAGAACATTTAGTAGTGTGTACCTAAATTACTTTTGTGAGAACATGACCTACAGTCATGGAGAAAGATGAAAGTCAAGTCACAACAGAAGGTAAATAGGAAAATAATGTGAAATAAGATTTGCAAATATAAGGAATAGGCGAATCAATGAGAAAATGGTCAATGGCTTTATAAATTTCATACACATTTTCCTTTGTGAGTTTACTCAAGGTATATCCAACTTGTGGCTTGCCAAATGCTTCCAGATGCCACACCAAGTGAAAGAAAATAAAAGTCAGTTTTCAGATATGATAGAAGATGCCAACACAAAGCTAGATTAGCTAGAGAAAACTAAAGGAGGCAACAGCAAGGACCAAGGAGCATAAAGGTTCAAAGAAAGGAGTCACTGAGTTAGAAGAGAGGGACCCCCAGCTGGGTAAGTTGTGGGCTGAGAGCTTGTCAGGCAATTAGAATCGTTGAAAGTGATCATGTTCATAACTTTGAGGGCAAGTTCACTATTATTCTTTGGCCGCACATTAATATATTCTTAATGTGCTCAGGACCTTGACGTCCATTTGCTTAGCATCTCCATTTTAGAGATGAAGTGGTTGCTGAAGAGAGAAACTGACTGTTTTGTTCCAAAATCAGCAATAGGTATGGGATCTGGAGTGTGAATCACATACATATCTTGACTCCATTCCCCAAAACTGGACCCATACCACACAATGCATTACAGAGAATAGCTAGATTCATAGATTGCATTGATCTTTTCCACATTTCTGCTCCCCAAGACAGTGGCTCCTGACACTGCTGATAGGGAATGTCACTCAGTTCTCTGGTTTTGATGCAACCAACAGTGTTTGAATTTGAGATGCTCTTTGGTTCTTTGGTCAGTAAATGTCTATGCTTTCTCTTCTCTTTCTTGTTTTTGAATTTTACTTGGGTTTGCTGGCAACTGCCATCAGTCAGGAGGGTGTTTCTACTTCCCTTTTGCAGACTAAAAGAATATATCCCATCCTTTTGGGCTAGTGAATGAGAATTAAATGTTACTGTAGCAGTTTCTGGGTTACCAAATTTTCCATTGTACTAAAGAGTAGAGTGTCCCTGTTCAGATCTGTTTTCCCTCTTCCACCAGGGAAGTAAGCTGATAAGATACACGGTGCTGTCCACTATTCCCCAAAGCTCTGTTACACCTGTCAGCTCTAGGTATACATACACAATATCTAAAATCCTCAAATATAGAGGAGACAGCATGAGAAATCCACTGATTATAGCTTAGGGAAGGGCTTTCTAGAAAGGACATAGGACTTGCCTTATTGTGTACAGGTATTCCATAACAGAATTTTGGCAGAATACAGAATTGTCCAGTTTCAGGGTCATTCTGATCTTAACAATCAAATCACTCTGTCAAAAGAACATAACTTTGGTTCTGTGGATGAAGTTTAGAGCTCCTCTTATGTGAAGTCAAGTCACTGGAGAGAAGATTGGCGTTAGCACACAAAATTCAATTCAGAGAATCAAAAAGGCAAGTAATATCTAACTAGTGGAGCCATCAAGAAGCACTGAAAGCTACAGTGTCTACCTGGGCAACTGTCTTCTTCTATGGAGTGACAGAAATCAGGAAGAAAAATTCAAGATGACTTGGGAAAGAAGCATGTCAGCAAAGTATAGCCATGTGTAGCTAACACACACACACACACACACACACACACACACACACACACACGAGTGAGAAGATCTCAGGACACAGTAACTGTAGCATTACATTAAGTCCCTAAGCAACATAGTGGCTATATAGGAGCAAGCTGGATTGACAATGTGAGTCCTCGTTTCTGTGTAAGAATGTTAATATGAAACATAAATGCCTCAGAGGACAGGACCACTTCACTCACCAAAGCTGAGAAGCTATCAGAGTCATCTTGAGGATCATGAGTAGAAAAATCTACAAAGACCATTAAATCAGACACCTATAAAAAGACCCAGGGCAGAAACCTTGAGCAAGAGTTAAATGAGATGCTGTGGAGCACAGTGGAAGAAACATCCAAATACTCCATGGTGACCTGGAGCCTGCTGTAAGAAATACTTCAGGAGTAATGCAGCCCAGCACACCAAGCCCAAGGTCTTCCTTTCTGCATTTTGCTCGGCTTAGAGCATGTACATCACAGAAGCCTCAGTTTGATCCTCCAGCAATGATTTTGGTCTTTATTAAGGACGTTGTAATCTGATATAGTGTTCATCATCCCATCTCAATGATGCCCTGCCACAAAACAATTTTAAATTACCATCCCCTGTTTCTCACTTGTAGAGTCTTTCTTTTTCAAAAATGCTTACAATCACAAATACCTGCCCTGGTTTCATGAGCACTATCCCCCTTTCTTATAATCATCTCAAATGGAAAATCACAGATGCTGTAATTGGGTTTGAAAGGTCAGAGAGGAAAGCTTTTATCCCACCTCTTCAAAACTATGATAATTGTGCTGTCTAGTGTTGCATAATCATCTCTGTGGTGACAATTTGTTCACAATGTAGTTTCATGATCTTTAAAGCTCTTTTTAAAGACACATGAACAGTAACTTGATAATTGTCCAAGTTGCATAATTTGCATCACAACTGATTCAGAAACAAAACACAGAATTATAAGACATTGGAGTTTCAGGGAAGTAGTGTTACCCAAGACCAGCAAATAAGCAGAAGTCATAGACAGACACTTTTTTTAAAGTCTCAGCCCTGAAAACTGCAGCCCTTTTTAGTGACAGAGATTCTTTGTTCAGTTGCTCAGTTGTAAAGAAAGCATATGTAACAAATAATTTCCATATATTATGTGATTCTCACTGCAAACAACTGAGGTAGATATTATAAAGGCCACATTTTATGAAAAAAAAAAAGATTAAGAAAATGACACTAAGCTTTGAAGAACTCAGCTAGTGGGTGCTAGAATTGAAATAGCGCCTGTCTTGATCCACTCAGGCTGGTAAACATGATATCTGACTAGATGCTTATACACTTTTGAACCTGTAGTATGAAAATGTGAAGATTTATGCATCCCCCTTCCTGGTTTCTAGAAGGTACATTGTTTGTGTGCTCAATTGGGTAAGAGGAAAGAAAGCCCCTTCAGATACGACAAAGGATCTGACAATAGAAGCCACTTTGTCATAAGTAAATTTCTTCCTGTTTTGGGACCATGGGTATGTATATGAGCTATATGAAATACTACCATCATCTAAAAAAGAATTACTTCTTGGTTCCCCCCAAATCTATTATGGTTATTTTCATGGATGAAGTGAGAAGACTATATGAGACCTCCATCTGTTACTAAGTGAAAGTACCTGAGAGGACCATGTAAAAGGAGGAGAGGTCTGTTTATACTTGGTGCTTCAGAGATTACATCTACTTTGATTGGCTGTTGTTTGGGGTTGTTGCAACATAATGATTCATAGAGGTAAAGGTATAATTGGCCCCCAGGAAAGACAGAAATGGGGCAAGGATACCACTCTCCTTATCAAGGACATACCCCCAAAGACTTCACTTCATATAAGTAAGTCATAATTAATTATCAAAGGTTCCATCACCTCCCAGTGGTGACAGATGAGTAGCTAAATATTCAACACAAGCCATTGGGAAATATTGCAAGCCAAACCCCACATTATCCATATGAGATTATAATTTATTATTATTATTTAATATTTTCATTTTACATATGGATCCCAGTTCCTTAGCCCTCCCATACTCCCATGCCACCCACCAACCCCCTCATCCCATTGCCCATAGACTCCCCAGGGAAGTTGAGGACTTCCATGAGGGAATCATAAAAATATGTGAAGTTAATAAGGGTAAGACATAGGCCCTTCCCCTTGTCTCCAGGCTAAAGAAGCCCATGGGGAATGGGCTCCTGAATTCCATTTGTACACTAGGAAAACATTCTGGTTTCATTGTCAGAAGTCCCATAGATTGCCAAGGCCTCCAAAATGAGACCCATGTTCAGGCGTTCTAGGTCAGTCCTATGCTGTTTTCCCAGCTGTCACTGTGGGGTCCACGAGCTCCCCCTTTTTCATGTCAGCTGTTTATGTGGGTTTATCCAGCCTGGTCTTAACCCCTTTGATCATCACTTCTCCCTCTAGATTGCTGGAGTTTAGCTCAGTGTTCTGCTGTGGGTGTCTGCTTCTGCTTCTGTTAACTACTGAATGAAAGCTCTAGAATAGCATATAAGGTATTCATCAATCTCATTATCAGGGAAGGGCATTTAAGGTAGCCATACCATTATTGCTTGTTTGTTAGTTTGGGCATCCTTGTGGATCTCTGGACATTTTCCTAGTGCCAGATTTCTCTTTAAACCTATAATGGCTCCCTCTATTATGGTATCTCTTTTCTTGCTCTCCTCTATTGTTCCCCGCCACAATCTTCCCGCTCCCTCATGTTCCCCTCCCCCCCCCCATTCTCCCCTTCTCTTTCTCCTAACTCCTTCTCCTCTCTCCCTGCTCCCAATTTGCTCAGTAGAGCTTGTCCCTTTACCCTTCTCTGGGAGACCATGGATGTCACTCTTAGAGTTCTCCTTGTTCCCTAGATTCTCTAGCAGTGTTCAATGTAGGCTGGTGATCCTTTGCTCTATATCTAAAATCCATATATAAGTGAGTACCTATCATCTTTGTCTTTTTGTGACTGGGTTAGCTCACTATTGATGTTTTCATCCAGTCCCATCCATTTCCCTATGAAATTCAATATTCCATTGGTTTTTCCTACTGAATAATACTCCATTGTGTAAATGTACCACATTTTCTCCATCCATTCTTCTGTTGAGAGACATCTAGATTGCTTCCAGGTTCTAGCTATTACAAGCATTGTTGCTATGAGCATAGTTGAACAGATGTCCTTGTGGTATGAATGTGCCTAAGAGTAGAATTGCTGGATCTTGAGAAAATGCCATACTGATTTCCAAAGTGGCTGTAGAAGTTTGCAATCCCACGAGCAGTAGAGAGTGTTCTCCTTTCTCCACATCCTTTCCAGCATAAACTGTCATTAGTGTTTTTTTTTATTTTAGCTATTCTGGCATGGGTAAGATGTTTTCTCAGAGTTGTTTTTATTTGCATTGTAGGGTTCTTTATTAACAACTTGTTTTCATTGCTATCCTAGGAATCAATAAAAATACATGAGAACAGTATAGTGTTCAAATAGTCTCTTTCTTTGTTTTGTGAAGGCCTGGCTGAGTTGTTTCAGCATTAGAAACCAACACCACTCTTGGATCAAATTAGTTCACACATGTCCAGTAACAGCTTTCCCTGGTATAACTGTGTTCTGACCTCAGCTTTTATTGAATGCTCTTGTAAGAAACATCCATTTGAGGAAGTGGAAACCTGTAGTAACAGAAAACAGTGCCTATGGCTTCTAAAATCCTTTGTACATAAACTCAAGGGATGTAATTTTCATAAATCTACACAGAGTAAAGGTTGTTTCTTAAACAGTTACTTGGCTTTCATTGAACAGAAAACAGAAGGCATGCACAGCTCAGGGGAAATTCAGTGTGTGATGTTGCATAAGCACTGCTGGGCTGGTACCAAGAAGTGTTAAGCCCTTGATAATTTTCACCTTGTCACCTAGTCTCCTTGATAATATTTCCAGATCTGTGTATCCTCATGTGACACATCATTCTGATTAGTCAACCACAGTATTGGCTGGGTCATTACGTGCCTTAGTATTAGAAACTTAGAACACTTGGTACATCACTTTGTGCAGGACACAGTGAAATGGCTAAACTATAGAGCCTAATGAGAGCCTAATGAAATGCTCAAGGAAGATGAGGATGTGGAGACACAATGTTACCTATTTCTATAATAGAAGAGGAATTTCACTATAACACATCAATTTGGCACAGAGATAGACAGAGAGACAGAGAGAGAGTGAGAGAGAGAGAGAAACAGAAAGGGGGCAGGGATTAATGACTAATTGGTAGAACACAGAAGACATAAAAAAAGGATATAGACTCCCAACAGCTCAGGTAGCTCATGCCACCAGCCAAACCTGTTCTGGAAGCCCAATAAAGTAACACTGGCTGCTGTATCTAAACTCATCCCCTGAAAGGTTATGTTCTAGAAGGTTAATTTCCAACACAGTGGTGAGATGGGGACTTTTGGGGGAAATAGTGCTTTTATCAAGGTTGGGTTGATTATCATAACTACTTTTCCTGAGATCAGTTTGTTGTAAACCAAGCCTTCCTCTCATTTTTTCCTCTTTCCCATGCTTTTTTCTTGAGCTTCAGCTAGTATGCAGAGCAAAATGCACCCATTATTTAAAACATATGTATCAATATTTTGATTATGTTATGTAGGCTAGTAAACAAAATTGAAACAAAATTCTCATCTGAGGATCTTTGTAGTCTAGTAATGTATGGGAAGACTACAGAAAATAAATAGCACACAATAATAAAGCTAATTTCTGAAAATAAGGCTAGGAAGTAGGCTTAGAAATGCTGGCCTTGCAACTTACTGATTTTAATGTATTGTTTAATAAACTCCCCTGAAGAATGGACACTCATGTAGGGTAGATAGCAAAAGGAGATGTAAAAGGACCATGAAGATATTAAGGAAGAGACACAACACACAGTATGTGCATCAATCCCAGGATGCAGTGTACATGCAGGTTAAAGAATCAGCAGAGAGGGCAGAATATGAGGACAGAGCAGTGATGGCCAGCGAGACTGTAAGGAAGCAGATGACACTGAGAGGGATCAGATAACTCGCCCTAACAAAAGCGAGGATATTTGCAATATTTACAATAGCAGGCAGTTATGGTCAGAGTGTGCCACAAATCAACTTACATTATAACAATTAAACGTGCCACATGCTATTGCCTTTGAAAGGCAAGGGAGAGAATGAAAGGATGACACACAGCAGCCAACTTGTATAGAGGAAGAACCAGAGCACTAGCCAAGGAGAAGCTGCTTGTGTAGTCTCTGCTGCTTGATTGGACAGGATGTGTGGAAAATGGAGGTGATTCCTATATATTTCTTTAATCAAAACATATATACAGAATTGAGAATGTAGCCTGATGGCTTGCAGAGCATGCACAAGCTGTTGGGTTTGATCCAAAGCAACACAAAAAGAAAAATTATTTTAAAAGAAATAATGTTGGCCTTGTTTCTTTGGGTACCATCAAGATGTCTCATCTGGTAAAGGCATTTGCCAAATAAACCCAGTGACCTGAGTTTGAGCCTTAGAGTTCATTGAAGTAATGAAATGAGAGGATTGTCTCACAAAAGTTGATGATCGGATTCTTCATATGAGCATTTTGGTATATTCACTCACAGACACATACATTATTTGCATGCATGTGTAGGCTTGTGGGCTTGTTTATACACACTCACACACACACACACACACAAACAGAAAAAAATGAATATGCAAGTACCTTTAACCAAAATATGCAAAAATAAAAGGAAGAGATCTAAGGGAGTTCCCAGAGTCAACACTAATATACATGATATCTCAGGGATATGCAGTCTAATATGTTGTATAATTGAGGACAGTTGTGTGATATAGGATAGACATATGTACATATGAACACTCTTGTATTTATGCTACTGGTGTGCAGATGGTATATAACACTATGAAACTAATAGCAAGTAATTGAATTATAGAAATTTTCAGAAAAGTTTCAAAACCAAATCCCTGAGGAAGCTCAATGTTAAAATGACAACAAGATGAAATAGTTACAGAACTTTGATATTTTAACCCTTTGACATCCTACAACTATAAGTTCATACATGGTAATGTGGTTTGCAGTCCTCTTTGTTTCTCTTTTTTCTTTTGACAGGGTCTCATTATGTAGTCCCTGTTGACCATGCTCTTGCCTCAACTTCCCAAGTGCCAGGATTAAGTAAATATGTCATCATGCCTAATTTATGATTATACTTACTAAGCGTTGACCATGGTACCTAGACTAGAAAAAGTTAATATGAGGGTGATGATGTTGATGCTTATTCTAGGCTTTCTGGTAGTCATTAAGGTGGAGATCACCAAGGAAAATACTCACTACAGCTAGTGATGGATGCGTATGAAGATGAAAACAAAGATGAGGAAAACATCATCTGCCCTCATTTTGTGATTATTGCTTGAGTTACTTGCCTTATGAAATCAACGACAGCTAAATTTTTACACAGTACTATAGGAAGCATAAAATTAAAATCAATGTACAAACGTAAAAAAAAAAAAAAAAAAAAAAAAAAAAAAAAAACCTCAGATCTATCAATGTCAGTTTATTATTCTAAAACCTGCTATCTATGAAACAAACGTAAAATCAGTCACACTGTAAGGTCAAATCCATGGTCTCCTCATCTGAGACCAAGCTTTTCCCATGACATCTGTAATACCACATTAAATGAATAATAGCATGTGGGTTTAGTTAATTAATAAATAGGTGCTCTGTTTTATGTGGAACATTGTTCAAATTGATAAAGAAAGTTGACTCTGTGGGTCCTCCCAAATCTGAAATTTTGTGAGTTTGCCTAATTTGTGGGTCTATATTTTACATGCATAATTACAAATTAGTCTAGCAGGATTTTTTTTTAAATCTGGGACAACTTTCATTTTAAAAGCATTTCTCCTCTAATGAGAACAAAAGTAGCTTGAGGGAAAAAAAACTATAAGTACATTTTTGCTAATATTTTAGACATTAACTTATACCATTAAAATATTGATGTTAGGGTCTAATGTCACTGTGTCATTGATAATCAATAGAGAGGCTGATAAATTATTCAGAAGACTTGAAGTTATCAATACCATTATGACATTGTTTCAAATGCATTAATTGATTCAAATTCAACTAAATATTATAGGTCTCAGTGATATGGCCAAAATAAAGTTTTAAACATATGAAATGCATTTCCTATGTGATTTTAAAATTCCAGTTGAATATTAATAATTTTAATGTACTTCATATGCCATTTTTAGCATAGCTATGTATGCAAGTAGCAGAGTGTAGCTTTGCAGCCAGAAGTAATGTATCTCAATTTTGTCCTTGCCATATATAAGAATTTTGTGACTTGACATGCTCTATGAAATGTCAGAAACTTAAGCAGGAGCATCACTGTGAAAATCTGAGTAACAGACAAGTGACCTAGATGGAAGTTTCTGTCCTTTCTTGTCCTGCTGCTATTCAGTCCAAAATAAACACACAGAGGCTTATGTCAATTATAAACTGTTTGGCCTATTGCTCAGGCTTATTACTAACAAACTCTTACAACTTAAATGAACCCATAATTATAACCTATGTTTAGCCATGTGGCGGTACCTTTCCTCAGTAAGGCAGTCTCATCTTGCTTCCTCTAAGTCTGGATGGCAACTTACTCTCCACCATCCTATCCCTAGAATTCTCCTAGCATTGTAGCCCTACCTATACTCTCTGCCTGGTTATAAGCCAATCATTGTTTTCTTAAACCAAAATGAGTGACAAATATTTACAGTTTACAAGAGCATCATTCTACATCAAAAAAAGGTCCACAGATGTCTCACATGTAGTGAGCCTGATGTCATGGGAAGGATATGCCAAGTCAGTTTTCTATAAGAAATCCTGGATGGCTTTTCAGAGAAAATAATTACATAGATTCTTAGAATTCAGTTCACTGAATTTTCATCCTATATGCTTTTTGGTTCACCAAGATTCTATTGTTTTATATCCTTGGTACACTAGGTTCTGTTGTTTTATATTCTGTGCTTAATATTGGTATACTTCATTATTCAATCATTTGTACTAATATACAAACTTAAACTTAACCTTATTATTTTATTAATGTGTGTGTGTGTGTGTGTGTGTGTGTGTGTGTGTGTGTATGTGTACGTGTGGTTACTCATGCATCCCAGAAAATATGAAGGTCAGAGAACAAGTTTTGGGTGCTGATTCTCTCCCTCCACTGTTGTTTCTAGGAACTAAAATCTGGTTGTCTGTCTTACATGGTGGATAGTTTTACCTGCCAATCCATCTCTCCAGTTCTGATTTAATCTTTCTAGAATTTAAAATATAACAAAGTTAAATCATTTGTGCTATATCCTATATATTTTTTTAAAAGAACGGTATTTGCCATGATTGAAGAAAATAAAAAAAACTGCTCCTGAGCTTGTGTTGAAATTTAGTTCTTAATTTTAGTATTGAAAGATGATTAAATCTTTAACATGTGATTGTGTTGTTGAGAGCTGTTAATATCCTTTAGCATCAGTATTAGCCAGGGCACCTAGGCAAGTCAGCTGAATAGGATGAGGCCATAGAAGGGCATATAGTTTTATTTCCTAGTCTTACACTGGACTGGGCAGTCCAGTGATGGCCATCTTCATGCTAGAGAATTTGAGAACTCAAAAATGACTCATGAAGAAGCTGCTTGCCTCAAGAGCTCCAAAGTGGTTCTGGCCTTCAGTCCACATTGGAACCTGAAGAAGCTGAGTTACACATCTGGATAGAATGGAAACAGAAGCAGAAACATCTAATAAATGGGTCCATTCTTCTTCAAGCTGTGAAGACAAGCAAGAAGTTCTGTTGACTGAAGGGCTGCTTCATATCTGGGCTGATGCAGGAAGGTATTATTTATTCTGGGGGAAGATAACCTGCCTCCAGTTAATCCTTCCTGAAATGCCCTCAAAGGCCTGCCCCAAAGTCTGACTCAGTTGATTACATAGACAAGCAAGCTGACTGTCAGTATTAAACTACCACAAACAGCCACTGCAGAGTAGGGGATTGTGAGTCAAACTTGTATCTTAGATTTTTGCTCTTCCGTACACATCTACTTGCTCTTCAACTTTTCAGCCATGTTATGATACAGACTAAAGAAGGAAATCACAGAAAGTTCAGCACATGCTGGTCTTGTGTACTTGGATTTGCCAATATTCATGTCTATTGAATTAAATAGGATGCTATTCTTAAGTTATATGGTTTACAGTGATATTTTATTACAGCAAAACCAAACCTAACCAACCAACCAAACAACAACAACAACAACAACAACAAAAAACAAGCAAACAAAAAACTCCACACTAACATACTTTTAATGAAACAAAAATATTATCTTTAAATTTGGTTGTTCATCTTGGTTGTATTTTCAGAGGTGTTTGGTTCTGTTACTGTGAATCAAATGAAGGCATACACCACGATACTCTATCTGATAAATGTGCTTCTCATAAAACTGGCATATAACATCAACACAGTACCAGTATAAAATTATACATATATATACATGTCTATTATTTATCAAAATTCTGCCTAAAATGCCAAAAAGTGAAATAAATTGGCCAGCTACCCAGCCCACCATTTCCTAGTGAATATATTGAAGAGAATCTTCTTTTTCTTTAGATATAGCCTTCATTCTTCCTAGGTAAGATGAATCCTTATGAGAGAAAATGCCCTGCTTTTAGACAGATCTCTTCTGCTTTCATACAACCTCAAAATCATCCAATGGAGTCAAATCCAATAATTGTGACTGCACTATCTCTAAGGTCCACCAGAGTTCTCAGAGTTAGGTGGACTATCTCACTGTCAAGATTAATAAACCCAACTTGGTCCTTGACAGTTATGCTTCTGGCAATCTTGGGCCCCTGAGCACGGTAGCAGCTGTGTGTTCATGTAAACTCACCTCTGAGTGTTGTTTTCTCTTCATTATTTGTCAGGAAAATTTGATCCTTTTTCTGTTTGACACTTGTTTAAAAAACTGAGCCATTAAGTATTTTAAAATATGGTAATAAATCAAGTACATAAATTACCTTACATATAAATATGCATTTCCTCCAAAGATGGTAACAAGATCTTGGTTAACTATGTCATTGAATTTTAAGGACGTCTATGCTTGGAGAGGAGTGGGAGAGAATTTAAATGAGAGACAAAGGCTGAAAGGGAGACTGAAAAGCAAATGAGTAGAAATTGAAAAATGAAGATAAAAATGCCTAATGGCATGAAAGTGTGTCATATCATTTGGGGCAGGGCCCAGGCCCTCCCCCATGTGTCTAGGCTGAGATAGTATCCCTCTATGTTGAATGGGCTCCCAAGTCCATTGGTATACTAGGGGTGAATACAGATCCAGTACCAGAGGCTCCATAGACTGCTCAGTCCTTCTAACTAACACCACATTCAGGGAATGTGGGCCAGTCCTATGCTGGTTTCCCAGCTGTCAGACTGGATTCCATGAGCTTTCTCTTGTTCAGATCAGCAGTTTCTGTGGGTTTCTCCAGCCTGGTCTTGACCTTTTTGCTCATCATTCTTCCCTGTCTGCAACTGGATTCTAGGAGTCTGGCTTAGTCTGTGGGTGTCTGCTTCTGTTTCTATCAGCTACTAAATGTAGGCTTTAGGATGGCATATAAGATGCAGAGGCCTCATGGGGCATTTGTTTGCATATGTCTTCCCCTCAAAGTCACAAGGAGTAGTAAGGAACAAGTACATAATTGAAAAAAGAACAAAGACTACCATCTGTGAGTGATTTGCAATATCTACAACATTCAGAGAGGAGTAAGTCATTGCTAGTGCTTAGGGCTGAGGTAGAGCCGAGAACGCAGGAAGGAGAGAGACTCCTTCATTACCATTCCATTATCTGCTATTAATCAATCAAAAATAGTTGATATACATAAGGGAGCAGGGAATAATAATGTAAACTAAAAATAAAAACAGTACGAGGTCTTTTCCAAAGTTATTGAGTATACTTTACAAGAAACACTGTGTCCTTGTTAACTCCAGTTGAACACTGCTCCTCAGTGGCCCTGGGTACCCAGCATAGCTATGGTCACCTCACAGTTAGTTTGAGGTAGAGCTCAAAGTATAGAAGTTCCCTACTTTATTTGTCATCTAGATAATATTTGAGACAGACTTTGACCCTGATCTCCTTGTTGTTCCTCTTGGTTTTGGAACCCAGCATCAACAAGATATGCTCTTGCCCTGCTTTAATTCTTCCATAAGATATAACTGAATACACAGAAACAGGCAACCTAAGATGAGAAAAGAATGTCTGAACATTAAAAATATGATAACTGAAACACAATTGTTAGGTTGCTAGAAGTCATAGTTAACTAGAAGATATAACAGAGTGAATGCAAATAAAAGAGATATGAAAATTATTTCACATGTTCATGAGGTATTCAAATTACTTATAAGATAATCAAAACTCATTTGACTATTTGCTTTGAATTTTACTGAATGGAAAACCCATGTCAAATTGATGCCAATATTAACAACAATATTAATTTTAAGCATATGCAGTGTGCAGAAACAGATATATGCATACAAAAACACTAGAAAGATTTGTTTCAAGAATCAGGAGAAAAATAAAAGAACAATTTTAAATACTTTAAGTACATATCTCTTATGTATTAAGTCATATATATATTTAAATATTACTTGATTTTAATCTCACAGATTGCTGAATATTGTAAAACCTAAGTTGATTTTAAAATACTCTAATGAAAACATTTACCGTTATTGTGACATAGTTGAACAAGAAGGCTCTCATGCTCATGTACAGATCAACTGGACAAAAGATAAATAACAGACACACCTTATTCTTGGGTTTATATTAAAAAAAACAAATATAAACAAAGGTGTAAACATTTACTGTGTTTTACATATTTGATTATTTTTAAGCTAGCATTCAAAATGATGGATTTCATGCGATAATTTTATATATTTATCTCTCTCTCTCTCTGTGTGTGTGTGTGTGTGTGTGTGTGTGTGTGTTTCTTGTTCACAGTCCATGTCCCATTATGCTTTCTGGTTACTTTCCTGTGTCAAAGCAGTCCTCCTTTCTCTTCTTATTATCCATCCCCTGCCAACTTGTAAGAGATATTCTTACCCTCTCATTATCCTCCCATCACCCTAAAATTTAACTACAGAATCTTTATATGAGAGAAAACAAGCTTGGTTTTCTCCCTTAATCTGGCTTATTTAACTTAGCATAATGGACACTGTCTTTAATTAGAGAAATGCAAAAAAAAAAAAAAAACAATAGTCTTTAGTATAAGAAATAACATGAAAATATATCATAAAATGAAAATTGACTTTTGTAAATTTAAAAGATTAAAGAAGAACTAAAGTAAAACATGAAATAATTCAATTTTGAAGAATTCACATTTCATACTGTAGTAATTTAATTTGTCTGTTGTAATGAATTATCTTTTAAGTGTGGTGTTCAAAATACAGTATCAATGGACAAAGACTAAGAGTCACCAACCTCCTGAAGAGTGTATATCAGCTAATTTCTTGGCTCCCTAAAAAGAAGGATATCCCTGTATAGGATGCCTCATTTCACCTTACTAAACCTCTACTGCCTCGTTTGTTAAATAAGGATAATGATAGCTCATAGTGATAACATTGTATGGTGAAATGGAAATTATAAAATGACCTGAGTGCATTGTCTACCACCAAACACATGTTAGCTAATATTACTGCCGTGATTATCATCATCCTGACTTTAAATCCTCACAATGATTAAGTGAGAAATGTATTATTATCCCTATTTTGGAGCAAGAAAATCACATATTGAGAAAATAGTAAGGATTTAGTCTCCAAATCCAAACTTTTCATATGTGTGTGTGAGAGAGAGAGAGAGAGAGAGAGTGAAAGAGAGAGAGAGAGAGATCTAAGCTTGCACCAATTACTGTAGTATAATA
Source organism: Phodopus roborovskii (assembly GCF_943737965.1). NCBI lineage: Eukaryota > Metazoa > Chordata > Mammalia > Rodentia > Cricetidae > Phodopus > Phodopus roborovskii. Next base: position 6,752,418 of record NW_026126547.1, read on the forward strand.
ATACATGTTAAAAATAAGAATTAACATTATGGCCTAAGCATAAGCTTTTGAGCTGAATAAGAACGGCATTACTGTTTATACCAAAGAGGAGAGCAGAAAGACCATGAGGCCACAAACCTACACAAAGAGTTATAGGCAACAAGGAAATGCTGAGAGAGGAGAAATAATGCACACATCTGTTATCCAATTCCAAATGGCCAGCACATGTATATTTAGGAATATACATGTATGTACATGTACATATATGCATATAATAGCAACTAATGAAAAAAGAGGTCATGCATTTGAAAAAGAGCAAAGAAAGATATATGTAATACTTTGGACAGAAGGAAGGAGAGGGAGAAATGTGTAGTTATATCATTACCTCAAAAATAGAAGAAAAATAAGAATTAAATTTTTGCATCTGTATATTTTACCTATATTTATCACCAGGAAAGCACAGTGCCCTTATAGATGAGAACAACATCTGTAGAATGGAATTTGTTGGCTCTTCAGAAACTTCTGAATGGAGAGTTTCACATGTACCCTCAAGCAAGAATGGCCCCAAACCTCAATGCATCTCATCCTTCCTGCTTGATACTTTCTAGTGAGATCATAAAAACACTTTCAGTGGAGCATATGGGCTTTGGGGGTTCAGGTGCGAAGTATTAATGAATAGAAATATGGTTACTGGTATTCAAATCTGAAATACCACAGTGAAAGATGCATTTTTAATTTGTAAATCATATATGTATATATCATAATATAATTTTCATAATATATAGTATGTCTCTCAGGATCCTCCTTGTTTTCTAGTATCTCTGTTGCTGTGGAATGTAGTCAGGTGATCCTTTGCTTTGTCTAAAATCCATATATATGAACGAGGGCATACTGTATCCATCTTTTTGTGACTGAGTTACCTCACTTAGGATTATTTCTTCTAGTTCCATCCACCATAGGAACTAGGATACAAGGTGTATTCTAAGTGATTCATATAAAGTCCCTCACAGAAGCAAGGAGGGACAAGTCCCAGAGCACAGGGGAAGTGGGGGGGGCAGTGAATGGAGAGAGAAGTAGGAGAAAGAGAGGGAGAGGAGAGGAAAACACTTCCAACTAGGAAGATTGAGTCTGGGTAGGAATAGAAGACAGGAGAGAGAGAGAGAGAGATAGACAGAGAGAGAGAGAACATAAAAGAGGGAGCCAATATTGGTTTGAAGAGGAAACTGAACCTAAAGAAAGGTCTAGAGACCTACAAGACTGCTGCCAACTAACAATTTGAGCTTCCTTGGAAAGGCTACCATAAATGCCCTTCCCGCATAGTGAGATCAACAACTAACTTATCCATAGAGCCCTCATCTAATACCTGTTGGAAACAGAAGCAAACACCCATACCTAAATACTGAGTCAAACTAGAACCCAGATAAAAAGAGTTTTCTAGTGAAACATTTTCTCCCATTGTGTAGAACAATTTGAGGAGTATTGGTGTTAGCTCTTCTTTGAATTTCTGGTAGACATCTGCACTGAAGCAATCTGGCCCTGGGCTTTTTATGGTTGGGAGACTTTTGATGACTGTTTCTATTCATTAGAATTTTTCTATTCATTAGAATATTTGAAGGGCTTATCTGTTTTTAACTTAATTTTGGTAAGTGATATCTATCCAGAAAAAAATTGTCTGTTTCCTTTAAATTTTCTGGTTTACAGGTTTTCAGTGTATGACCTGAAGAGTTTCTGGATTTCCTGAGTGTCTGTTGTTATGTTTCCCTATTGATTTCAGATTTTGCTAAATCATGGTCTCTTTCTGCTTCAGGTTAGTGGGGATAATGGTTTTTCTGTTCTTGTTTGTCTTCTGGATGAACCAATCCGTTATATTGATTCTTTGAATTGTTTTCTTTGTTTCTGGTTAATTTCAGTCCTCAACTTGATTATTTTCTGGCATCTAATACTCAGGGATGAGTTTTTGCCTTTCTGTTCTAGAGCTTTAAGTTGTGCTGCAAATTCTCTAATGTACTATTTGCCAGTTTTTTCATGTGGGCACTTAGTGCTATAAACTTTCCTCCGAGTACTGCTTTCAAAGTGTCCCATAAGTTTGGGTATGTAGTGTCTTCATTCTCCTTGAATTTTAGGAAGTATTTAATTTCTTCTTTGACCCAGAAATTGCATATTGTTCAGCTTCTATGAGTTTGTAGGGTTTCTGAAATTTGTGTTGTTATTGAATTCTTACTTTAAAGCATGGTGATCTGATCAGATGTAGGGGGTTATTCCAATTTTTTGTATCTGTTCAAGTTTGCTATCTTGATGAGTATATGGCCTATTTTAGAGAATGTCCCATGTGGAGCTGACAAGAAAGTATATTCTTTTGTATTTGGATGGAATGTTCTATAGATATCTGGTAACAATTGGGTCATAATTTCTGTTAGTTATTTTATTCTTTGTTACGTTTCTGTCTGTTTGTCTTGTACAGCAGTTAGAGTGGGGTGTTGAAGTCTCCAAGTATAAGTGTGTAAGGTTTTATGTGATATTTGAGTTTTAATAATGTTTCTTTTACAAATGTGTGTTCCTTTGTATTTGGGGCATAGATGTTCAGAATTGAGACTTTGCCATGATGGATTTGTCCTTTGATGAATATGAAATTACTTTCTTCATCTTTTTTAATTGATTTTAGTTTGAAGTCTTATTTGTTAGATATTAGGATAGCTACACCTGCTTGTTTCTTTGATCTATTTGATTGGAACATCTTTCCCAACCCTTTGATCTGAGGTATTGTCTGTTATTTAAGTTGAGATGTGTTTCTTCTATGCAGCAAAAGAATGGATTCTGTCTTCATATCCATTCTGTTAGTCTGTATCTTTTTTATAGGTGAGTTACCATTAACAATGAGGGAAATTAAGGACCATTGATTGTTTATTCTTGTTTGTTTTTGATTTTTTGTGGTGGTGGTATTGTGAGTAGACTTACCCTGCTTTTTCTTTTGTCTTCTGTTAAAATGGAATTATCTATTGCTTATATTATTGTGCATGTAGTTAGCTTCCTTGGGTTTGAGGTTTTCTTTCAGAACATTCTGTAGGGCTGGATTTGGGGATATGTATTTTGTATATCTGGTTTTGTCATGATGTATTTTGTTTTCACCATCTATAGTCATTGAAAATTTTGCTGGGTTTAGTAATTTGGGATGGCATCCATATTCCCTTAGTGTTTGTAGAATATATATCCAAGAACTTTTGGCTTTAAGAGTTTCCATGGAGAAATCAGGTGTAATTTTGATAGGTCTGTCTTCCTATGTTACTTGGCATTTTTTTTCTTTGCTGCTCTTAATATTCTTTCTTTATTCAGTATGTTTGGTATTTTGATTAACATGTAGCAAGGGAACTTTTTTTTTTTTTTTACTTTTCATATTTTTGGTCCACTCTATTTGTTGTTCGGTAAGTGTCTTATAGTTTCAAAGGCATTTCCTTCTTTAGGCTGTGAAAGTTTTCTTCTATGATTTTGTTGAAAATGTTTTCTCCACCTTTTACCCAGGTTTCTTTGTCTCGTTCTATACCTATTATTCTTAGGTTTTGTCTCTTCTGTGTCATCTGCTTTTATATGTTCAGTTTTTGTTGGTGAAGGGTCACTAGATTCTTGTGGTATCATTTTTTTAATGCATTCTTGTACTGCCAACTTCCAGTGAGTTTAGGTGGGGTTTCTTTCTCTATTCTCCTCTTCTACACTTCTCTCCTTGCTGGTGGGTGTAGGTGTGTTAGGACTTTGATGTCAGTAACTCTGGATGGTCTGAGCTATCTTGGAATTCTCATGCAGAGGGCACAACATGGCCAAGACTCAAGCAGAGTTTGTGGGGTGGGGGTGAAAACTGAGATGGAAGCAGGCTGCAGATGGTCTGGAGTGCCAGGGTGGGTGCACTCAAGCAGTGGGGGTAGGGGGTCAAGACACAGAGACAGACTGAAATGAAAGCCGAATCTGGGTGTTCCCTGTGCCAGGCTGGGTCTGCTACTCAAGAGCCAATCCAGGAACTTCCAAGGAAATGACAGGGGGGTGGGTTTGAGCTGAGCTGGCCTTATACTCACCTCAAGCAGAGGGCATAGGGGGCCAAAATTGAGGTGAGGACAGACTCTGGATGGTCTGGCCTGGCCTGGCATGGCATTGTGGGTCCACTATATGAAGGGCTGACCCCTGAAAGTTCCAAGGAGTGGGTGGATAGTGTTGGACTTTAGCTGGCCAATCACTCACCTCAATCAGAGGCCATAGGAAGGCCAAGACTGAGAAAAGGAAAGGCCCAGGATAGTCTGGCATGCTAGGAGGGGTCTACTCAAGCAGTGGGTGTAAGTGGGTCAAGATTGAGATGAGGACAGGCTCTGGATGGTCTCGTGTGGCAGGACAGATCCACTACATGTAGGACCAACCCACTTACTTCTGATAAACAAGGAAATTTGAAATACTGCTCCTGCTGAGAGGGTATTGTTTTCTAAACTGTTCAAAAGTTGAAATTTATGTGTTAAACTTTATACGTTAGAAATTGCCTAGTAGCTGTTTTATTAAAATAACATATATAGAAATGTTCATGTTACAGGATGACAACAAAGAAAATCAATTTCATATCTTCAAGTATTTGAAAAAGTTCCATGATCTTTAATTTTGCTTTCTTAGAAACTACTTTGAAGGACAGTTATATTGGCTTATTATTGACACTCTAAAGTGCATAGTGACATAGTGCACATGATATTCCTTAAGTCCCTATAGTACTAGATTTTTTTGAGTTTTTTAGGTTCATTTAATTTGAGACAAAATGATAAGATGTTTACCACTTGCAGCGTGCAATTATATTTCACTTTGTAAAGTCTGAAATATAAGTCAAAGCTGATCATCCTCTTACATTCTGTAGTGAGGGGAATGGTGATAAAAATATGCTTGAAAATATAAAACAGAGAAAATTACCAAGATTTTCTGGACTTCCAGAAATGCTATCAAGATTTTTCAGTTGTCATTTTTATTATGTCAATACAAAAGCAGGCCACTTCTTGCTTGTGTGCAAGCAAAGTCAAGATAAGACGTGGAGGTATGTTAATCCCTCACATAACATAATTATGTGAGAAGGTAAACTGGATCACCAGACAAAGAGAGTTGTGTATGCTGCCTTGGCTACTGATACTTTAACTCTGGGTGAAGTGATTGGCTTCTTATGTATGTATGGCTGTTTAGCTCAGCATGTTTGCCTAACTCAGCAAATAGACATTTCAGCAAAATTAAGCTTTATTATTGAACTTCTTATATAGCCTTATTACTGTCCATTTATATCTGGCTCAAGACCTACCAAACAGGAGAGTGCTTTCTGTGCAAGGAAATTTCATGTTGTGTAATGGGCTGGAGTACCTCTAGAACCTTGGTAGCTGTGTTTTTGATGATAGGGTAATAAACACTGCTCTCATTTCTGTAACCTGTCTCTTATAAAATTGGCTATATTTACTGAGACTTATCTGGGGAACCTGAAGTTCTGGGCTGGTGAAAATTGAAGCCCTTGTCCTACCTCTAAATTATGTCTGATATGACAACAGGTGGGCTCCATAAATATATTTTGGTTCAATGGGCAGAGATCATGTTGAAATAGAGGATCTGGCTGCAGGCTCTCTGTCAGATTCCAAAGTCATGCTAACTATGAGAAGTGATAAAAAGTCAGAGAGGTCTTGGGTTTCTACTCTTGGATTTTGGAAACAAAAAGTTCTTCACTTTATTTTTTAAATAAATATTCTGATGAGGAGAAATAATTAGGGGAAAACCAAAATACTGACTCTTCAAGGGGATACTTAGTCTTTGTATATTTATTAAGCAGGATAGTATTGTAGAAAGCAGAAATCTGTGTTGAGATGACATCATGCTCTGTGTCTGGTATTCTTAGGAAGATGCTGAATAAAGAGTGGGCTTTTTTTGTTAGAGGAGAGAGAGTTGGATACTTCTGTTTTAGAATTGGATGTCAACAGAGATGGTTAATCTCTGAATACAATGTCTGCAAAACTAAATAGTGGATTTCATACTTGGGTACTTTTATTTTACCAATGTTCATTTTTATAATGTTCAGTGCTTAGCAAAGCTTTCTGGAGTAGAAACATTTGAGCTATTTCTAAGTGCACAGCAGGTATATTTTCATCACCCTTGTTCTCAGTCAGTGAAATTGTAAAGCACATCTACTATGATATCAATGACTGATGTTGGCTTGGGTATAGAAATAGGTCATTGTACAAATAATTCCAGAGAATGCAAAGAAAATGACCAGTTGTTCACAGAGTTCATGTCTCTTTTTTTTTAATTGGTTTTGCTTGTCTTTTTTTTTTTGTTAATTATACTGAATATACTCACCTATGTTTTCACTCGCTTTCATAAAGATTCATTAGACTTAGTACAGTTTAAGTGAGGTTTACTCAAGGAGAATGCACTTACATGATTAACTGATGACCTTCAAGTTCCTGCTTCAAGGGTTCACACCCAGGCTGCTATCAGTGACCCGACTGGAACAGAGAGAGAGAGAGAGAGAGAGAGAGAGAGAGAGAGCTGGTGTTAGGGATCCCAGACCTAGCCTCTGCACCCTGGTCAAGTCCTACAGGTGTGGACAGGGTGGATATCTCACTACAACTCATTTTCCTTTTTTGTTTGTATGCCGTTATATTTCACTCATTCACCAAATCTTGGTGGCTTAAAAAAATGTAATTACGTTTTCTTAATTTCTAATTGGAATACATGTGTTTTTCCATGTTAATCAGAAGAATTACACTCATGAGGTCACTCAGTTATCCTTAATGATGAACCAAGTACCATTTTGACAATAGTTTGTCATAGTACTAGAGGGAAGGATCTCTGTCTTCAGGAATATGAGGTAGATAGTATTAATGTGTATTTCAAAACTGAGTCAATGCTTTTATCGCCCCCCCCAAATATACCCTAGGAAGACTTTTATGAATTTGTCATCATTAGAATAAAAATAATTTTGTACTTCAAAGAAAGAACAGTCTCCATGGAGCTATAAATATGATGATGGACAGCTAGGACTGGACCATGCATTCCAACAGACTTAATGTCAGATACCTATATTAGGTAATGTAATGATCTAATTAAACCTAGAGTACTGACACCAGTGATGTCTAATCAATTCCTCCTGGATGTGGGAGTGGAGCCATTGATTTTTAAGGAAAACCCATCTATTTCTGAACTCACACCAAGCTTTGATGGTCACTAGCTGTGCTACCATAAATCAGAGGTGCTTTCAAATGCTGCACCTTTTTATACTGAGTGAACAGTGTGAACTGAATGGCAGGCTTTTTGTCTGCAGTGCAAGTGGCTGGAAGAAGAAGTACAGAGCAGTGTGTGCTATTTGAAGGAACCCTGGTTTTCCCTGTTCTTTCTTTCTTTTTTTTTTTTTATTTTCTAATCATAGTGCCTGGATTGAAGAAACTTGTGAGTATTAAAAACATGCAACTATCCTCTGAAATTAAATGAACTGTGTATTCAATAGACTTGAATTCATTAAAATAGATTGAATCAAAATTCTTTGTTAGTATGATTTTCTAGTTTAGGGACAATGTTTAGACACTTGTGGAGAGTGAAAGAAAAGGCTTTGTTTTGCCTTCTACAGATCTATTAGGATAAAATGACAGAAGGTAGATTAAACAGGAGAGGAGATATACACATTTATCATGAGCAGGCAATCAGTCCCATTGAGTAATTGCCAATAGTCCAATGCAATTCAGAGATTTATATTCTTCCTTTCAATAGAGACATATAAAGAAAGTGAAGATCAAGGAATACAGATAATTTTTAGGAAAATAGAAAATGATTGTTAGGTTAATTCTGTGACCCTGGTAACACATACTGTATCCTGGAACAAAGACTTTGGTCTCATGAACAAGACAATATCCTTTGAATGCTTATATTTGGAATATCATGTTGGAACAAAGTAGAAGAAAATTCATTGTGAGTAAACCTGTTCTGGGATGTTGTCAGACTTTGCTATTTCTCCAAGTGATTTGATTTAGTTAAGTAAAAACTCATGGAAGGGACTGCAGGAGGTGTCTGTTTGTTTCTGAGAGTAAGTTAAGGGTCCATCAGAGGAAGTCCAGTTCTCCTGGCTCCTTTAATTTAACTTTATTAGATCACCAACCTTTAGAGCTCATGGATTGCTGCAGGTAGAATGTGGGAAAACCATGAAGCATACCAATCCAAGACTTGTCGTCTTCATTTTGTAAGAAAATATTATACATTATTTCATCCTTACCTATAATAAAATTGACAGAAAGGATCAGAGCAATGCTTAAGAAATATTACCTGACCTCTTCAGAACAAAGGCATATCCCTTTATCTTAATGTCTTAGACCATTGCAACACCAAATTTCATGAAAAGATCAGTGTATCAAGTAATCTGAGGTTCCAATCAAACAGGAAAGGAAAGCGTTTTGCTTAGTGAGTTAAATCAGGTACAAAAAGACAAATGCTGCATGTTCGTTCTTGTATGAGGGAGTGAGTAATAAAATAACAAAGTCCTGGGTGAAATGCAGTGCTACTAGAGTTGTACAGTAAATGAAGAAGGGCTGAGTTTAATGTATATGCTGGCTATGTGTATGTTGAGAAAATGATTCTTATCAGTTTTGTAAGACAATTAATGTCTGTTTACCAAAGCTAAAATAAGATAAAAGGAGATTTTTAAAATGCAAATGAGAGACAATGAGAAGGGTAATGTACAAATATTGACAGCAGATGCAATGTAAGTATTGTTCTTAATCTACTGCTTATCAAAATACAATTATTATCTTATAGTTGAGAGATATCCAAATAGTTTTCACTGGGCTAAGGTCAAGGTGATGTAAGGACTATTTCCCATCTGCAGTTTTCCAGGGAGGATTCATTCCTTTTCTGTTTTTGTCCTATCCCTACTAACTTTCTGAACTCTGTTTTCCAAGCTCATAACCAATAGCATTGCACTGTTCAGTCTCTTCCTAACCTGAGTGATTCTTGCTACTATCTTGTAAGAACCTCTGTGGTCCTACATGAGTAATTTGAAGTGATCATTCCACTTCAAATCATTAATTTTAAAAATGCCAGTAAAGATATATAAACTTGAGCAAAGGGTCAGTCACATTTGTTTAGAAGTAATATGACTATGTACTGACTTTGTAGAAAGATTTAGGGACTTGTTCAATTTCTAATAGAGATGTAAATTTAAAACATAGAACTGTCTAACCTGGGCTCATAAAAGTTCATAGAGTCTGGACCAATAGCTAGGGAGCCTTATGAGATCTACCCAGGCCCACCACATATGTGTAATAGTTGTGTAGTTTGTTCTACTTGCAGGACTCCTGGTGGTGGAAGCAGGGGCTATTCCTAATGATTTGTCTGGCTTTCAAGAACTTATGCTTCATACTGGGTTGCCTTGCCCAGACTTAATTAAAGGGGAGGAGCTTAGCTCTATATCATTTTGGCATGCCATGCTTTGTTGACACCCATAAAGGCCTGCCACATTCTGAACAGAAACAAAGGAGAAGTGGATGGGATGATGATGGGTGAGATGAAGAGAATGAGAGGAAATGATGGAGTGGAAACTGCTGTCAAGATGTAAAATAAATCAATTTCATTAATAAAAAACAGAACTGTAATATTATCCAACTATACTGTTCTTGTATATATAAACAAATTTAAACATATAGCAGAGATGCCTATACGTTCATGCTTATTGTGGAAATATTCTTAAAAGTTAAGATATGTCTATCAACAGGTACATGGATAATGGAAATGTGGCTATCTATAGTGGTATTTAAATTATCAGTGGAGAATGAAACCATGACATTTGTAGAAAAAATGGATTGAACTGGAGACCATGATGTTAAGTAAAGTAAGCAAGGCTCAGAAAAATTAAGTTAGAAATTGTCTATTTGGTAAGAGGAAAGGAACTATCAGGAAAAGGGTCAGTCAAGGGAGCCATGTTGTTGAATGTAATCAAAGGACATGATTCACGTTTATGAAGAGATGGAAAAGGAAGTTTATATGATGAATATGCAATGACAATTTTGTAAAAGATCAATAATATACCTCTTGAAAAATCACCTATTAAGTGTAAGGTAACAAAGCCACATGTCCCTGATATTAAAAATGTAGAACTTTATGTGTCATCATTTTTTTCACAGAGATAGAAAAATTAAACCTAAAATAATAAGTAAACAATGGATAAACAGAGGCTTTAACCATTCACTCCCCATCTCTTATCAGTCCTCTTGGTATGTCTACTATAGTCAAAGACAACTGATTTGAAATCCCACCATTTGTTTGTTCAGTGCAAAGCACAGCAGACTAACACAAAGAAGACTCATCTTCATTGAAAATTGAGAGTAAAATGCACCAACTTGAGGTGAAGCTGACAGGTGATGTATTATTCTGAAAGCCACTGGACATTATGCAAATATATATACAATCCCTTAGCATTGTTGAAAAAGTTTTCATAGGTAATCATGGGAACTGTAGCATTGGCCTTTCTAGAATTTGATGTTTGCAGTGGATGCTCATGAATAGTGCTATTACATCTAAGAATAAAATCACTCACTTCCAATTGAAACACTCATTAGCAAACTTTTAAATGGCTGCATTGTCTGAAGCCTGATTAGTGCTGGAAGACTTTGATGAATGTTGCTCATTACATAGATTAAGCTTTAGCTTTGTGCACACTATTTTATTGCCTAATAATGTGAAACATTTTACACTGAAAGAGAGTCAGGTAGACAAATGAGAGTATTTTAATCAATTGACTTAGTGGTACCATCAAAACCCCCATGAAAGGTCTAGACACTTTGGAAAAATGTCACCTCTTTGATAATTACCACTTGGAAGTAAATTGGTTTCACATGAGCTGAGAAGTCATTTCAGTTTTCTTCCTATGTGAGATGTGCTTCTGATAACAATTGAAGCATGCATAGTTCCCTGCTTAAAAACATTAGGGCTGGCATTAACAGTCAAGGCATCCTGTTTAAATCTGTTTCCTGGATAATTTTGATACTAGGAATCTAACTGGAAAAAAAAAATGTCTACTTGTTTGCCAGGCAAGCTAAATCAGGTAGAACCATAGCATGCTGTGTGTTCTTAATTGGACTATTAATATGATGGATGAAGACTATCATTTAAAATTTTTATGGTGTAGAACAACATGGCATACACGCTCCCTTCTGTGTGTGTAAGCAGATGAACAAAGACAACTAAAACCTCATAACATCTCACGTGCAAGCTGTAATTGATGAAAAATCTAATTATGTCTTTTTGAGAGGGAGATCAAGAATATATAAATCATAGACTAATTTATTCATGAAAACAATTCAGCCCTTAGAAATAAGGCTAGGAGATATATAGATTAATGAAGTAGAAAATACAAGAAATAGATTTGGATTTCAATTTGAAATCTGTAAATAATATCATTGTCAAACAGTTTTTTTGTGTTGATTTTCAATGTTTTACATAACCATAGACATTTTAAGGTCAGGAGATGGCTTTGGGGGGAGTTAGCTTTCTTTTTCCATCACGCTGGTCTTGGGGATTAAATGCAGGTTTTTTGGCTTGGTAGCAAGTGTCTTGAACTACTAAGCCAACTTGTCAACCTTATAACCTTATAGTCAGTCTTTAAAACACAAAAGAGTTTTCTGTAGATTAATAAGAACTATGAATTCTTGAAAACATCAATCATGTGAAATTCATATAACAGTAAACATTGTATTTATAAATCTGAGGATTTCTTAAATGATTTTATTTATAAAAATAAGTATAGCTAGATGTTGGGATTCATGACTCTATTCCAAGAATTCAAGAGACTGAGGTAAGAGGTTGATAAATGTGTGCTTTAGAACAGATGTGTTTCATGGGCAGAACGTTTCTTAAAATAAGATTTAAAATAAAAAAGTTTTAAAATAAAAATAAAGGTTATAAAAAATATATATGCTACACAGACATATGGGATACTACACCAAATAATTATAATTTATTGATTCATATAGCTCTCTTTCTCTACCTATCTCTAATGAAAACAGTTAAAATTGAACAGCATTTTCAAGAGTAATACATTGCTGGTGATTATTGACACCTGATGTGTAAAAGAGCTTATAAAATTTTGGATCAAATTGCAATTTAGGATCTTCCAGGTAACATCTGACCACCAAGATCCAGCCTCTGCTAGTCTAGTCTGCTTCTGTGTGTCTAACTACTTAAGAAAGAACACTGAAGTGAGATGATGTAATCTTTTCTTTCTTTCTTTTTTCTTCTTTTTCTTAGTTATTTCTCTCAGAATGAAATTCTTTAAAAGTGTGCCTATACTGACATAAGTCATGTGATCCCCTTCCTTTGTAAGTGAATTGTGTGCATTCTAAATTGCTTGATTCTTCCTAATTGAACACTAAAGTTGATTTCATGGATTGACTACTTGAATATTGGTGCAGTAAATCCATCTGTGCAGACATATCTTCAGTGAACTAATTAATTTTGCCTCATGTTCCTAGAAATGAGATTGCTGTATTATATTGTAATTCTAGTTTTTGTTTTTCTGAAGAACTTGTCCTGATTTCATTCTTTCCCCTAGGAACGTATCTTCCCACCAACAATAAGTGAGGGTTATATTTTTTTTTCACTAAGTTTTAGCTGTTAATTGTATTTTACTTTTTTAGTAGTTGTCCTTCTAATAGGTGTGAGGTAAAATCTCAACATGGGTTTAGTTGACAGTTCCCTGATGTTTTGTGAAGTTTATCACTTTTTCAATACTGTGAAACTTTTGTATATCTTCTGTGTATAAATGGTTTTTGAAGTTTCTTGCCCATTTTTAATTGGGATAATTGAGACAATTTTATTGTATTTTTGAAATTAGACTATCAGAATTTTTAAATAGTTTGGACAAATGTCCTTATCATATAATTGTTTTAAGTACTTTATTTAATTTTATATTAATTTAATTTCAATGATGAAAATACCTAATTTTAGACCTACCTATGTTTTTATTTTTTACTTTATTACTTATGTTTTGGAGCTCACATATATCTCATATGTTTCATATGCAAATATGCTACATATTGCATAATATATTAATTTATCCTATAATTAAAATGTTATAAAATATATATTTTTGGGGGGAGGAAAGGATTTATTTCACTCAAAATTTCATGTAACAGTTCATCACCAAAAGTTGCAAGGGCAGTAACGTGGGTAGGAGCCTGGAAGCAGGAGATGATGCTTGGCCATGCATAGGGGTGCTGCTTATTGATTTACTCCCAACTGGCTTTCTCAGCTCTCTCTCTCTCTCCATCTCTCTCTCCTTTTGAGACAGAGTTTCTCTGTATGTGTAGCCCTGGATGTTCTAGAACACATTCTGTAGACCAGGCTGGCCTTGAACATAGAGATCCTCCTGGCTTTGCCTCTGGAGCACTAGGATTAAAGGCAGGCACCACCACTGACTGACTCAGCTTGCGTTCTTATAGAACCCAGGACATCAGCCTAGGGCTGGGCCCTCCCCCATTTAAAAAATACCTTACAGGCTTGCCTGCAGCTCTATCATATATATATATATATATATATATATATATATATCAAAGTCCATTTAAATGAAAACAAACATTTATAGACAATATTTTGGAATTTGGGTGTCATTCTTCCAAACTACTTCCTGCTGGTAAGGGGCGCTGTCATGGGGGATTCTAAGAAGATGCACAAATCCTGGCTGTAGTCAGTAAGGCTGCTTGGTCCAGCTGTTTTGAATGGAGAATCACCTGGTACTCTGTTTCAGGCGGTCTCACTTGATCAACCACATTAGTCTGGAAGGAATCCTCAGCTTTTCCTTTTCTGTGGAAACAAAAATAGAAATCTTTTCCCCCAGTAACTTGTCCTTGAACTTAACTTTTGGATCAAAGAATTTTTTTTATTTAATTTATTATTTTACATGTTGATCCAAATTCCCTCTTCCTCTCTCCCTCCATCCCTACCTACCTAACTCCTTCCCTCCTTCCCTCCATTTTACCCTCTCTGTCCTCTCACAGGCACTCTATCCACCCTCCCCTCCCATCCCCCACCCCAATTCCATATGTAGATCTGACAGGTCATGTGAAGTAGTGACTAGGGCTTCTCTCCTGTCTCTAGATTAAGGCAGTTATCCCTCCATGGGGGTTGTGTTAGCAATGACCTTTTGTGCACCAGGGATACATCCTGGCTCCACTGTCTGAGGTCCCTTAGACTGCTCTGTCCTTCTGACTAAGACCCATATTCAGTGGGGGGGGGGGCTGAGTCAGTCCCATGCTGGCTTCCCAGCTATCAGTCTGGTGGCCCCTTAGCTCCTTGTTGTTCAGGCAAGCTGTCTCTATGGGTTTCTGCTGCCTGGCCTTGTTCTCTCCATTTGCAAATGGGTTCTACTTTGACTCAGTTTTTAGTATGGGTGTTTGCTCCTGTTTCCTACAGACATTAGTTGAGGGCCCCATTGAAAAGTTACTTGTTGATCTCACTCTCTAGGAAGGGCATTTATAGTAGCCTTTCCAGGGAAGCTCAAATTGTTAGTTGTCAGCAGTTTTGTAGTACTCTAGACCTTTCTTTGTGTTCAATTTTATCTTCAAACCAATATTGGCTTTCTCTTTTATGTTCTCTCTCTCTCTCTCTCTCTCTCTCTCTCTCTCTCTCTCTCTCTCTTTCTCCTGTTTTCTATTTCTAATTTGGCTCAATCTTCCTGGTTGCCCATGGTATCCTTTCCTCCTCATTTTCTCCTACTTTTCTCTCCATTTGTTGCCCCGCTCCCACTTGCTCTGCTCTGGAGGACTTGTCCATTCCCGGTTCTGTGAGGGACTTTATATGAATATCTTAAAACACATATTGTATCCTAGTTTCTCTGGTGGTGTGAATTATAAGCTGGTGATCCTTTGATCTAGGTCTAAATCCATAAAAGACTGAGTACATACTGTGTTCCTCTTTTTGTGACTGGAATACCTCATTCAGGATGGTTTCCTTAAGTGCCATCCACTTGCCTGCGAATTTCAAGATACCATTATATTTTTCTGCAGAGTAGTATTCCATTGTGTAGATGTGCCACATCTTCATTAACCATTCTTCAATTGAGGGGCATCTAGGTTGATTCCAGGTTCTTGCTATTACAAATAGTGCTGCTATGAACATAGTTGAACAGATGTCTTTGTTGCATGCATGTGGATCATTTGGATATAAGCCTAAGAAGGGGATTGCCGGATCCTGAGGAACTGCCATACTGATATCCAAAATGGCTGTATGAGATTGCCCCCCCACCAGGAGTGGAGGGGTGTTTCTAATTTTAGCCATTCTGGCAGGAGTAAGATGGTATCTCAAAGTTGTTTTGATTTGCATTTCCCTGATACCTAGGGATGTGGCACACTTTCTTAAGTGTCTTTCAGCCTTTTTGATTTCCTCTATTGAGAATTCCTTCTTCATTTCTGTACCCCATTTTTTAATGGGGTTATTTGGTGTTTTTTTGGACTAGTTTCTTGAGTTCTTTGTATATTTTGGAGATCAACACTTTGTAGGGTATAAGATTAGTGAAAATCTTTTCCCAGTCTTTGGGCTGCCTTTTGATCTTGTCCACAGTGTCCTTTACCTTACAGAAGCTTCTAAGTTTTAAGAGGTCCCATTTATTAATTGTTTCTCTCAGTGTCTATGCCTCTGGAGTTATGTTCAGGAAGCAGTCTCCTATACCAATTTGTTCAAGGGTACCTCCTACTTTCTCTTCAAGAGGTTCAAAGTGGCTGGATTGATGTTGAGGTCTTTGATCTATTTGGACTTGAGTTTTGTGCATGGCCACAGACATGGGTGTATCTGCAGTCTTCTACACACCCTCATCCAATTGTGCCAGCACCATTTGTTGAAGATGGTGTCCTTGCCACATAGTATAATTTTTGCTGTTTTGCCAAAAATCAGGTGTTCATAGGTATGTGGGTTAATGTCAGGTTTTTCAATTCCATTCCATTGGTCTACTTGTCTATTTTTGTGCCAATACCAGGCTGTTTTCAGAACTACAGCTCTGTAGTAGAGTCAGGAAATGGTCATGCCTCCTGAAGTTCTTTTATTGTATAGAGTTGTTTTGGCTATCCTGGGTCTTTTGTTTTTCCATATAAAGTTGATTATTATCCTTTCAAGGTCAGTGAAGAATTGTGGTGGGATTTTAATGGGGATTGCATTGAATCTGAAGATTGCTTTTGGCAAGATTGCCATTTTTTACTGTGTTTATCCTACCTATCCAAGAGGATGAAGAACCTTTCCATTTTCTGGTATCTTCTTTAATTTCTTTCTTTAGAGCCACAAAGTTCTTATTCTATAGGTCTTTTACTTGTTTGGTAAGAATTACACCATGATACTTTATGTTGCTAGTGTCTATTGTAAATGGTGATGTTTATCTAATTTTTTTTCTCTGTCTCTTTGTCCTCTGAAAAAAGTAGGGCTACTGATTTTGTTTTTGACTTTATTTTGTATCCTGCTAGTTTCCTGAAGGTGTTTATCAGCTGTAGGAGTTCACTGGTAGAGTTTATTGGATCGCTTATAGAAACTATCATATCATCTGCAAATAGAAACTGTTTGACTTCTTCCTTTCCAATTTGGAACCCCTTGATCTCCTTTTGTTGTTTTATAGCATTAGCTAGAACTTCTAGTATGATATTGAAGAGGTATGGACAGAGAGGGCAGCCTTGTCTTGTTCCTGATTTTAGAGGAATTGGCTTAAATTTCTGTCCATTCAGTTTGATGTTGGCAGTTGGTTTGCTGTATATTGCTCTTATTATGTTTAGGTATGTTCCTGTTATCCCTGACCTCTCCAAGACCTTTATCATGAAAGGGTGTTGAATTTTGTCAAAGGCTTTTTCAACATCTAGGGAGATAATCATATGGTTTTTCTTTTTCACTTTGTTTATATGGTGGATCACGTTGATAGATTTTCATATGTTAAACCATCCCTGTATTCCAGGGATGAAGCCTACTTGGTCAAGGTGGATCATTTCTCTGATGTGTTCTTGAATTCGGTTTGCCAGTATTTAATTGAGTATGCTTGCATCGATATTCATCAGGGATATTGGTCTGCAGTTTTCTTTCTGAGTTGTGCCTTTGTGAGGCTTGGTTTATTGTGGCCTCATAAAAAAGATTTTGGCAATGAACTTCTGTTTCTATTTTGTGAAACAGTTTGAGGAGTAGTGGTATTAGTTCTTCCTTGAATGTCTGGTAGAATTCTGTGCTGAATCCATCTGGCCCTGGACTTTTTTTGGTTGGAAGGCTTTCAATGAGTGCTTGTATTTCATTGTTGGTTATAGGTCTATTTATGTTGTTTGTCTGTTCTTGATTTAAATTTGGTAAGTGATAGTTATCAAGAAATTTGTGCATTTCCTTTGAATTTTCAATTTTTGTGGAATACAGATTTTCAAAGTATGACCTGAAAATTCTCTGGATTTCTTCTGTGTCTGTTCTTATGTTCTCCTTTTGTTTCTGCTTTTGTTTATTTTCATGTCCTCTTTCTACTTTTTCATTATTTTGGATAAAGTTTTGTCTATCTTGTTGATTTTCTCAAAAAACCAACTCTTCATTGCATTGATTTTTTGTATTGTTTTCCTGGTTTCTATTTTGTTAATTTCAGACATCAAGTTTATTATTTCCTGGCATCTACTACTCAGGGGTCAGTTTGCTTCTCTCTGTTCTAAAGCTTTCAGTTGTGATGTTAATTCTCTTATGTGACTATCCTCTGTTTTCTTCATATGGGCACTATAAGTAAGTGGGGTTTTATATGAGCTTTGAGTTTTAGTAGTGTTTCTTTTATGAATGTGGGTGACTTTGTATTAGGGGCATATATATTCAGACCTGAGACTTTGTGTGGATGGATTTCTCCTGCGATGAATATGAAATGACCGTCTTCATCTCTTTTGATTAATTTTGGTTTGATGTCTAAATTGTTAGACATTAGGATAGCCACACCTGCTTGCTTCTTGGTTCCATTTGATTGGAAAATCTTTTCCCAACACTTTACCCTGAGGTAATGTCTATCTTTGAAGCTTACATGCGTTTCTTGTATGCAGCAGAAGGATGGATTCTGTCTTCATATCTATTCTGTTAGCCTGTGTCTTTTTATAGGTGAGTTAAGACCATTAATGTTGAGGGTGAGTAAGGACCATTGATTGTTGATGCTTGTTTGATTTAGGTTTGTTGTTGGCAGTGGTATTGTGAATATATTAGTTCTGCTTTACCCTTGGTTTCTTGTGTATTTGGATTATCTGTTGCCTACTTTTTTGTGGGTGTAGTTACCTTCCTTGCGTTGAGTTTTCCTTCCAATACTTTCTGTAGGGTTGGATTTTTAGATATGTATTGGGAAAATCTGGGTTTGTCATTAAATACCTTGTTTTCTACATCTATAGTGATTGAGAGTTTTGCTGGATATAGTAGCCTTGGCTGGCATCCATGTTCTATTAATACTTTTAGAATATCTATCCAGGACCTTCTGGCATTGAGGGTTTCCATGGACAAGTCAGGTGTAATTTTGATAGGTCTGCCTTTATATATTACCTGTCCTTTTTCCTTCGCTGCTCTTAATATTCTTTCTTTATTCTGTATGCTAGGTGTTTTGATTATTATATGTCGAGGGGTCTTTTTTCTTTGGTCCAGCCTATTTGGGGTTTGGTATGCTTCTTGTACTTTCATGGGCATGTCCTTCTTCAGCCTGGGAAAGTTTTCCTTGATGATTTTGTTTAATATGCTTTCGGCACCTTTGAGCTGGGCTTCCTCACCTTCCTCTATGCCTATTATTCTTAGGTTTGGCCTTTTCATGTTGTCCCACATTTCCTGGGTGTTTTGTGTTAAGGATTTGTTGGATTTATGATTTTCTTTGGTCGATGAATCTATTTCTTCTAGTAAATCTTCTGTGCCTGAGATTCTCTATTCCATCTCTTGAATTCTGTTGGTTATGCTTGCATCTGTAGTTCCTGATTTTTTGCCCAGTTTTTCTATTTCTAGCATTCCTTCGGTTTGTGTTGCCTTTATTTTCTCTATTTCAGTTTTCAATCTTGAACCTTTTCCTTCACTTGCTTAATTGTTTTTTCTTGGCTTTCCTTACTTTCCTTAAGGAATTTTTTCATTTCTTCCACCTTTTTGTTTGTATTTTCCTCCATTTCTTTAAGGGACTGGAGTTGGGGTTAGAGACTAAGCAGGTGGAAATTACAGGAGGTCCTGCAAGTCTCTTTTGTTCAGAGTTGCTCCGAGGAGTCTCCGAAGTAGGGTGGACTGTTGGCTCCACCCTCTGTTCCAGTGTTCAAGCAGAGTGGCAGGACAGTGGGCAGGGTAGGGCACAGGGTAGGGAGAACAGTCTCGTGGTGGGGATGGGTGGGGGTGTAGCCTATAAAATATATTTATAAATATTTGTGTGTAAGAATTAACACATGACAGACTTTGAAGACTACTCATGGAAGGCCTCACCCTCCCTAGGCAAGAGAAAGAGGATGGAATGAGGAATTGGTGGAGGGAACAGTGGAGGACTAGACAGTGCAGGACCTGGGAATAACATGTAAAACAAGCTTGTTTCTTATTTAAATAAAAACAATTATTTAAAAAATTCGACCTAAAATATAATAAAAAAGTATTATTACTTGGACTCATATCTTGGGGCATGTCTTAATTACTTTTCCAGTTGATATGATAAAATTATCGGTTAAAAACAACTTAAAGGGATGAGAACTCTGTTTTTTTGTTTTGTTTTTTTGTTTGTTTGTTTGTTTTGTCTGAGGGTTCAAGGGTACAGTCTACCTTTGCAGGAAAGTAATGGAGGCAGGAGCTTTAAGCAGCTTTCCACATCATATGATCATATGCAAAACCAGGAGCAATGGATTTATCCTTTTGCTCATCTTTTCTTCCACTGAGAGCCCATGACTGCAGTGAGGAAACCCAATTTTTTAAAGTGAGTGTGTCTTTTTACATCAATTAAAGCAATCAAATTAATACAACAGGAATTCCCAGAAATCTACCTGGTTTAGACCCTGGCAGCCTTCTTTGCTGCTTCAATCTCTGTGAGCCTTGTTTAGTTGATTCAGTTAGGCGTATTCGTCTGGAATCTTCCATTTTCTCTATTTCTGGAAAAGTATGTTTAACACAAGTTAATTAAAAAATAAAAAGTATTTGGTAATCATGCTACAATTCACAGCCTTAGAGAAGCTGTGTAACAAGGAAGTCTCTAAGATGGACATACATATTTACCTGGGCATGAGAAATCAATGGGATCTGGGTAAACTAGGGGCAAGGTGGCTATTGATGGCCTTCAATGAATCCCAATAAAACATATTCACTTAGACCATTATAAATTCATCTGTGAACATAGCCATTATCAGTTCACCAATCTCCCTAGCCATGCAACATAAACAGGATATTTAAAAAGTTAGGATTTAAAGTAAATGCTGTTTATGGTTTAAGGCAGAAGAGTAAATCATAGCCTTAATAGAATTTTAGAGTATTTCTAGTAATCTCATATGTCATTTTTGTACTTTTGATAGCCATAACTTCCACAGTTACCTATCAAATAAAATATAGACAAAATTAACACTAACTCTGTTGTAATTTCATGTAACTGAAAACATCTTGGTGAAATCAGAGTGAATAGTCTATGGAATGGAATAATTTGTCTGTATGATTGTAATCTAAGCAATTGATGTTTCACGAACTCATTTTTATATCAATGAAAGAGTGGTATTTGATAAATCTAAAACAGCATCTTTACCATGTATATTGTACACAGAAATTTATTACTAAGACAAAATTTTCTTTATTATGTGACAAGACTCTGGTCAGTACTCTCATTATAGTCACCATATATTTAATTTAATTCACATTATCATTTATTAGTACAGCTGATATTAATTTTGATAGTTATGGCCATGGAAACTGATGCACAGTGGTTTACATAATTTGTTAATTTTTTCAGCTGCATGTGTGAAGATTGTCTTTAAATCATAATATTTGAACAATATTATTGAGTTTATCTTATGTTCTTATGATATTATGCCTCATGGATATACTTTCTAATTCATATATAAAACCTCTTGTTAATAAACTTTCATCAAAAGGAAAATATGATATTTGAACAGTTTGAAAATCCAAAAATCTAGCCCACATTGAGAAACACCAAATGCATGCTACCCATGTTTTCACAAATTATTTTTGTTTGTGGTGAGGACTATACTCCAGGAATCATAAATATAAAGCATGTTCATCTTTTTTATTGGGCCAGGCTTATCCAATTCAGAATAGGTTCTTCTAGTTCCATCCATTTACCTGTACATTTCAAGATTCCATTCTTTTTTATCTGCTGATTCACTGTGTAAATGTACCACATTTTCTTTATCCATTCTTCAGTTGAGGGGTATCTAGGTTGTTTCCAAGTTCTAGCTATTACAAATAATGCTTCTAGTAACATAGTTGAACAGATGTCTTTGTTGCATGGGTGTGAAACTTTTGGGCATATGCCTAAGAGTTGTATTGCTGGATCCTGTGGTACGCTGATTCCTATTTTCCTGAGGACTTCCATACTGATCTTCAAAATGTCTGTACCAATTTGCACTCACACTATCAGTGGAGGGGTGCTTACCTTTCTTCATATCTTCTCCAGCATAAACTGTAATTGGTGTTTCTTATCTTAGCCAATCCTACAGGAGTAAGATGGTATCTCAGAGCTGTTTTGATTTGTACTTCCTTGATGGCTAAGGATGTTGAGCACTTTCTTAAGTATCTTTCAGCCATGGTATATACTCACTCATATATGGATTTTACACATAGAGCAAATGATCACCAACCTACAAGTCACATCTCCAGAGAAGATAGGAAAAAAGGAGAGCCCTAAGAGAGACAAACATAATCCCCCACAGAAGGGGAAGGGACAAGAGAAGGGGTGAAGAGGAGAGGAGTGTATATCATGATGGAGCAGGAAGATTGAGTCGGGAGAGGAACAGAGGAGAGCAAGAAAAGAGATACCATGAAAGGGAGAACCATTATAGATTTGAAGAGAAATCTGGCACTAGGAAAATGTCAAGAGACCTACAAGAATGACACCAACTAACAATTTAAGAAATAGTGGAGAGGCTACCTTCAATGTTCTTTCCTGTTCATACCATCCTAGAGCCTTTATCCAGTAGCTGATGGAAACAGAAGCAGACACCCACAGCTAAACACTGAGCCAAACATCTGGAATCCAATTGCAGAGATGGAGAAGTAATGAGCAAAGGGGTCAAAACCAGACTTGAGAAACGCACAGAGACAGCTGACCTGAACAAAGGGGAGCAAGCTCATGGACCCCCAGTCTGATAGCTGGGAAACTAGCATAGGACTGACCCAGACCCCCTGAAAGTGGGTCTCAGATAGAAGGCCTGGGTAGTCTATGGGACCTCTGACAGAGGAACCAGGATCTATCCCTGGTTCACAAAAGGAATTCAGGAGCACATTGCCCATGGAGGTATATTCCCTTAGCCTAGAGAAAGGAGGGATGGCCTAGGTTCTATCCCAAATGACTTGACAGATTTTGATGATTCCTCCTGGAAGGCCTCACCCTCCCTGGGGAGTGGATTGAGTATGGGATGGTGGAGGGTGAGTATGGGAGGGTGGGAGGAAGAAGGAACTGAGATCGATATGTAAAATAAGAAAAATTAAAACAATTAAAAATAAAAAAGAAAATTTACAAACAAAACAAAAAAGTAAAACATATTCTATATCACTAAGCCACATTCCAAAGCCTCAAATGCATATATGCATTAAACTTATGATTTGATATTTATCAAAATTATTCTGTGAAATCTTAGCAGTTTAATATTTGAGTTATAGAAATAAATGTAACTTTCTTCACCTGAAGACAGCTTTAATTATATCCAAAGCTCTCAATCTCTTACCCATAAGCACATATCCAGTAATGCCTGTGAAGACATGCTATAAACAAGATGCAGTACTCTTTGTCCACAAGCAAGGAAAGTAACTTCTGTTAAAGAATATATATATATATATATATGTGTGTGTGTGTGTGTGTGTGTGTGTGTGTGTGTGTTTGTATATGTGTATGTGTGTGTGTGTGTGTATATATATATATATATATATATATATATATATGAAAAATTAAAAAATCTTGTTATGGGTGAAAATATCAATTGGATTATGAACCCAAACAACTCCAGTATTTGCTCACATTGATTCCAACTTGAACAAAATATTTAAGTTTTCAGAGAAAAGCCCAACTGGGCCCATGATCAGTTATGAACATATGGGCTTGGGTAGGACATATCCATAAATGAGTTTCTACTTATTTTAACAATAGTGGGTTTTATTGCCGTGAAGAGACATCAGGGCCATGGCAGGCAACTCCAATAAAAGAAAACATTTAACTGGGTTTGGCTTACAGTTTCAGAGGTTTATCCCATTAAGCTCATGGAGAAAAGCATGGTGGCATACAGGCAGATATGGTACTGTAAATGTATCTGTGAGTTCTACATATGGATCTTTATGATCATGGAGAGGGAGATACATGTGTGTGTGTGGGGGTGTCTGAATTGAGTATAAGAAACCTCAAAGCCCATCCTGAGTGACATACTTTCCTACTCAAGGTCATAACTCCTAGTAGTGCCACACCTTAGGGGCCTCTGTGGGCCATTTTCATTCAAACCATCACAGGGAGGGACAACAAAACAGATTATACAATGTGAAGTTGATCAAAAATAAATCACTGGAAATGTTAGAAGGAGACAAGAGGCTTCTTTGGTAGGAAGACATCTCTGGAATGGAGAGACACATCATGTTGGGGGAGCAGAGACCAGGAGAATGGCTGGGAAGGCTCTGAGATCAGAAATTTCTGTGATCTTGAATGGGTTTCTAAAAGTTGTCTACCTTTGCAAAAGCTGCTAGAGACACTTCAGGATATTTTGTTTAGGATGGGAAGTTAGAAGTTTTATAAGCTGGAAACAGATTGTTCTTATAGAGGCAAAGACAAGATGTGCCAGAAAGGGAAGGATGCACATGCACTTGTTCTGTGTGTTGGGGAAAAGGTGTGACAGAAGAGGAAATGGTGTGATGGATTGTGTGAAAACTTCAGTGTGTGAACACTACCACTACCACTCAGCAGTACTGTATTCAGTAGGAAAAAATAAAACAGGAGGAAGTCTGTGTCACATCGTACACAGCCTACTAGGGTATAAAGAAACCTTAGATGCTTTAGAAAAATACAGTCATGGAAAATATTTGACATTTGGAAAATCCTTTAACCAATATCCCTGGGAAAGTCCAACCACAGTGGACTCTCATTTTCAAAGGGTGTTAATAAAGTAAGTTTGGAAAGCCTGCTTAGCCATAGGTTTTCAACTTGTTGTGTGGAACATCTGTTCTTCCCTTGTTCTACCTGCATTGATGAGGCTTACTGCATTGTAATTATCAGCTGAAAGTAGGGTCGGGAATGGAAAGTTGATTGGCAAAGAAGTTAAGGTATAGGAATAAGTCACAGGCATAAATGAATTTTTGCTGTTTACCTGGCTTTGGACAACAACATAAAATGAAATTAAGTGATCCACAGCTATAAATTCATTGCAATCTTGTCTATTAAGCACTAGTTTGAATGACCTAATAAGTAACTTCCTGAATGAGACATGTTTGAACAATTATAATCCACAATTAATTGAATATTTACATGTGTTCAATAAGTAAAAGGAAAGTCTATTCAGCTCACTGCTTATGAACAGTGTGTGGGTCAGCTTAGTAAGTAATGCATCCTTAACTACTTTTAAAATTTGAGAATAAATCAAGATGCTACCCTGAATATGAAGAGGAGAATTTCATTTCATTTTATACAGATGATATGAGAGAAGCTTTTGTTATGGAATTATTGTGAAAATTTATTACATTTACATGTGTATCTGATTTTCAGCATTAACACTTACAGAAGGTGAAAAAATAAATAGTAGCTTTGGGTGTCATTCACTTGTTGCTTCCTTAACCTTGGTTCATTCAAGTCTTCATTTTTCATTTAAAGAATCACCCCTTTCAGCTGTGTTTTTCTTTCCTGACAACTTGTTCGTCTCTCTCTTTCATCAGATCCTGCAACAAACTAGGCTCCTTAGATACATATTTTCTTCTTTGCTTCCAAAAAGGATGGCCATGATCTGGACAGCATTTTTCTTACCCTACTCAGAGAACCAGTGCACATTCTTAAGGAGCATCTCCCAATTTCCCCATATAGACCTACAAAGGACAATTTTGTTTTCAATATATATTTTATTATTTTACATACTGTATTTTGATGATAAGTGTTCCCTCTCCCAATTGCTTCCAGATCCTTTGTGCCTCCAAACACACTCAAAATAATGTGCTTTCTTTCAAAGAACAATGCATTGAAAGCATAAGTCTGACTATATCACTCAGTGTATTTTCTTTCCCGTTGTTCTATTTGACTTCTTGTAATGTAGGGGAGCTATTATAGGTTTTAAGAGAAATCTGGCACTAGGGAAATGTCCAGAGGCCTACAAGGATGACCCCACTAACAACTTAAGCAATAGTGTAGAGGCTACCTTAAATGCCCTTCCCTAATAATGAAATTAATGACTACCTTATGCCACCATAGAGCCTTAATGTAGTAACCCATGGAAGCAGAAGCAGACACGCACAGCTAAACACTGAGCCAAACTCCTGGAATCCAGTTGTAGAGAAGGAGTGATGAGCAAAGGGGTCAAGATCAGAAACCCACAGAAACTGCTGACCTGAACAAGGGGGAGCTCATGGGCTCCAGTCTGACAGTTGCAAAAACAGCATAGGACTGACACAGACTGCCTGAATGTGGGTGTTAGTTAGGACTGGACAGTCTATGAGGCCTCTGGTAATGGATCATTTTTTATCCCTAGTATATGAAGGGACTTTGGGAGACCTTTTCACCTAGAGGGATACTCCCTCAACCTAGAAACATGTGGGAGGGCCTGAGCCCTGCTCCAAGTGATATGACAGACTATGAAGATTCCCAGTGGAATTCTGCTCCCTGGGGAGCTGAAAAAGGATGATATGTGTGTTGGTGGGGGCAACAGGGGAGGACTGGAGGGTGGGGAAAATGGGATTGACATGTAAAACAAGTTTTTTTCAAATTTAAATAAAAAATTGTCAAAAAAGGAAAGAAATGAACACAGCCATTTCTTGAAGACCATAACGCTATTAATATATAATGTGTTGTATTTGCTATCACTAATTAATGTATTTCTTTGTGCATCTGAATTTATCCATCCTTTCACTCATGCTACTGTATCATCTCTTTGAATTACTTGCAGTTCTCTAAATGAACCATGTTAGCATGTTTATTGGACATGAATTTATCTCAGTCTACCATGGCTCTCTCCTCTACAATACTCTTGAATACTCTACACAGACACTTCATTTCACCGCCCTTTACCTTTGTGAATTCACTACTCCATGGTAATGTTAATGGTTGTCCTGGTATCTTTGCCAACTTGACACTAGCTACAGTCACCTGAGGAAAGGGAACCTCAGTTGAAGAATTACCTCCATCATACTGGCCTGTAGGCAACTATGCAGGACACTTTCAACTGATGTGGGGGGGGGGGTAACAGCTAAATGTGCATGGTTGCCACCTTGGCAGGTAGTCCTGGATTGTATAAAGAAGGAAGCTAGTAAGTAGTGTTCCTACAAATTCTCTGTTTTATTTCCTGCTTCAGCTTGTCTTAATAACATATTGTAAATTGTAACCTTAAATAAATTCTTTCTTTCCAAGCTGAATTTGATCATGGTACTTATCAAAATATCAGATAAACAAACAAGAACAGAAACTGTTAGCAAATGTATGGTGTATGACTGTGGTGAATCCTGTTGTTTGAGGGGATGACTTTGGGAAGATTCTGGAGCTTTGATCTAGAAAATGCCCTTGAATTCTCAGAGCACAATGGACAAATACAATAACTTTGAAGATAGGAATATTGAGAGGTGTGTAGACAATGGAGGCCTGACTTGTGTAATTGCAGAAGGAAAAAGGACTGCATGAGGGCTTATGTAATACTTTAGATCTTGAGCCTGAGGAAATTAAATGTTTTCATTATTGGGGAAATCAATGTTGGTTAGCTAGTGATGGAAAGCATGCTCTGATTAAGAAAAGACATGTATCATTGGTGTGAAAGCTTCTGACAAGTATGTCTTCAGGGTCAGTACACACTTGTGTTCTAAAAGGGACCAAGGCTGCATCACACATTATGACGAACTTGGTAATGCATAATGTATTTCATATGGTCCCGGATTGGCAGCATGAAATCTGGAGAGCTGTAGAGTTCATGGGAAATAGCTCCAGTTCTGGCAGTTGGAGAGGGCAAGAGTGGCTAGGGATATTGTTTGCTTTTCACAAAAGAATTGTTGCCCTTTTGAACTTCTTAGATATACTGAGTTAAATGAAATTATCAGAACATGACTAATCTCTTTTTTATAATTTATGAGAGATCCAGACTCAGTTTGAGTTAATATATAATTGACAATGACCGCTTGTATGATTTTTCTATATTAAACATATTGTGTTTGACCCCAAATTTCATCTAATTTTTCAGTGGAGTTCAAACTTTTCAGGGAGCTTCTGCCCACTGACCATCAATGATGCTAGGTTAATGTTTTCTTCCTACAGAAAGGGTCACAATCTTATAACGGCAGAAGGCAGTTGCCACTTGGCTTTTAATTCTGTTCCTTAGCAAGATTACACTTCCCACACATCTAATTGATTAATGTGAGGGCAATTTGTCGTACTTTCTTGAGTGCCTTTACTTCTTGTAGGAAAAGGTGATTTTCCACCTGTGTATGCCTGTGTAAACCTGGGGAACAGATTCTTGTTAGATGTTCATATTTGTGCAGTAGAGACAGAATATCTATGCAGAAACTATCTTAAGTTTCAGAAGTATCAGAAGACAACAATGATCAGACAGCCATGCAAAATATCAAATGTGGAAATTAAATGGAAATAAAAATTTTATTAATGGAATTTTCCTCTTCTCTGTGTGTAGCATGTGTGTATGACTAGCAGTTTGGTCTTTCAACAAGATTTTTTGTTTTGCAAACTTCCCATTTTAACCCTAGAAATGGATGGAAAAAATTTACAACACAATTTAGAAGTTGGTGTTGTGCTTACATAGTTCAAAATTCCAATTTGTTGTATTTCCAATATTTCTCATACCTCAAAAAAGAAAAGTCTACTTAACTGACAGGCAATGTGCAGAGTAAATGACACATGACAAGTGTATAAAGTTCACTACTTGGGAAGTATTTGTAGAAGATAAAAATACAGTAGTAGGCATTCTTGATGATGAGATACACAAATGTGATCCATAAATACTATCAAGAGTATTTTATTTGTGCTAGCAAAACCATGATGCCAGTTTGATGCTACTTCCATGCAAAATAAAAAGCAGTGGTCTTCTGGCCATTACAATCAATGTTTTTTTTTTTACAGTCAAAGTATTATTGACTCATTTTTTCAATCCTCAAGATATGTCTGGTATAGAACTTCTTTTGATTGCTATAGGACTTTTTCTAAAATCGGTTATGACCAGATCTAATGAGGCCCCCTTTCTCAGAGACTTTCTCCCTCTTGTGGAAGAACAATAATATGCAAAAAGAGCAGGCATTCTGGACTTATGCTGTGGATAATTATTACAAAGGGTATGTTTATGGGTGAATTTATAGGGTTTGGGAATTGAGAAAACTTCTATACTGGGGAGGTATGTCAGAGAAGCTCATGGTTGAGTAATTGTTTAGCATTAATTCTTGTACTTTGAAGAAATGAACACTCTGATTCAGTGGTATAGAAAACATTAAGGATGTAAGCATGACATGACTATTTATTACTGAAAAGCATCACTCTGTAATGTAGAGGGAACATTTGGAAGGAAAGTAAGAAGTGTGACAATAGTTTCATCTTTCTTAAAATATTTCACAAAGTGTTCATCAGGCTCTGTGTTAGATACACAAAAAGTAACAAACTATTTGTCTTTGTAGAGTGTAAAATCCAGAATATATACATATACACATACTCACACACACACACACACACGTATGTATTTTTTTGTGTGTGAGTGTATATTTATAAAAAATGACAAATACTGCAATCCTTGAGAGAGGTTAAGAAGAGCTTTTGGAAAAAAGCCACCAAGAGCTGAAGGAATATGTAAAAGCTAGCTATCTGTAGCTGTGGGGCAGTCTAGCTGAGAATCTGGTAGAGGAAGTTGGTATGGGCTACATCTTGGAGATAACATTCAATTTGTTGTTAAATTTATTAACAAGCGAGGGTAAATATTTTAAGAATGGACCATTAGACTACTGAGGAAAGAAAAATTATTATCAGATGCCCTGGTGGATGACCACATATCTATCTGCCTTTGGACAGGGAAAAAAGGAGGACCTGATTTTGGAGGGGTATGTGTTAGAGAGAAACCTGGAAGAAATCGGAGGAAGGACATGAGGGTGAATATGATCAAGCTCCATTTTCTATATGTATGAAATTTCTAAAAAAAAAAATTAACAAAATTTCTAAGACAATGTGATTTTATCTACAAAGAAGTAGATAAAATTCTTTTATCTACAAAGAAGTCTAATATTTAAAATAGATTCATTAAAAATAAATTCCTTTTAGAATCCTCCTTGTATCCTAGTTTCTCTGGCGGTACGAATTATAGGATGGTGATCCTTTGTTTTATGTCTAAAATCCATATATATGGGTAAGTACATATCATGCTCCTCTTTTTTTCTGACTGGGTTACCTCATTCAGGATGGTTTCTTCATGTTCCAGACATTTGCCTGTGAATTTCAAGATTCTAGTTTCTTTTTCAGCAGAGTAGTATTACATTGTGTAACTGTACCACATCTTCTTTATCCATTCTTCAGGTGAAGAGCATTTAGGTTGCTACCAGGTTCTTGCTATAACAATTAATGCTGCTATGTCTTTGTTGCATGGATGTGGATCATTTGGGTATATGCCTAAGAGGGGAATTGCTGGGTCCTGTGGTAGACTGATTCCTATTTTCCTGAGGAACTGCCATACTGATCTCCAAAATGGCTGTGCAAGTTTGCACTCCCACCAGCAATGGAGGAGTGTTCCCCTTTCTCCACATCCTCTCCAACATGAATCATCATTGGTGTTTCTAATTTTAGCTATTTTGGCAGTAGTAAGATGGTATCTCACAGTTGCTTTGATTTGCATATCCCTGATTACTAAGGATGTTGAGCACTGAAGTGTCTTTCAGCCTTTTTGATTTCCTCTGTTGAGAATTCTCTCTTCAGTTCTGTACCCCATTTTTAATAGGGTTATTTGGTGTTATGTTGACTAGTTTCTTGAGTTCTTTGTATATTTTGGAGATCATCCCTCTGTCAGATGTAGGATTGGTGAAGTTCTTTTCCCAGTCTGTGGGGTGCATTTGGTCTTGTCACCTGTGTCCTTTGCCTTACAGAAGCTTCTCAGTTTGAGGAGGTTCCATTTATTAATAAGAGATTCATAAAAGGTCCATCACAGAAGGGGAAAGGGACAAGACCTCCTGAACATATTGGGAGTGGGGGGCACTGAGTGGAGAGGGAGCTAGAAGAAAGAGAAGGGGAGGAGAGGAAAGCACGTGGGACTATGAAGATTGAGTCAGGGGAGGAATTGATGAGAGAAGAGAGAGAGACTATAGGTTTGAAGACAAAACTGACTCTAGAGAAATGTCCAGAGACTATAAGACTGATCCCAACCACCAATTTGAGCAACCGTGGAAAGGCTACCATAAATGCCCTTCCCTGTTAATGAGATGATGACTAACTTATATGCCATCATAGAGCCCTCATCTAGTTGTTGATGAAAACAGAAGCAGACACACACAACTAAACACTGAGCTGAATTGGAATCCAGATGCAGAGAGGGAGTAGAAGACCAGGCTACAGAAATAGAGACAGCTGACCTGAACAAGGAGGTGCTAATGGGCCCCCAGACTGATAGCTGCAAATCCATCATTGGACTGACAGACTCCCTGAACAGGGTCTCAGTTAGAAGGCTTGGGCAGTCTAAGGGACCTCGGACAGTGGAACCAAGCTGTGTTCCTGGTGCACACAGGACTTTGGGAGCACATTCCCTATGGAGGTATACTCCCTTAACCTAGAGGCAGGAGGGAAGTCCTAGTCCCTACTCCAAATGACTTGACAGATTTACATGACCCTTCCTGGAAGGCATCACCCTACATTTTTGAGTGGGGGAATGGAAGGAGAGGGTAGTCATTGGGGTATGGAAGGGTAGGAGAGAAGGAAAGAGGGAGGAAGAGAGGGAGAGGAAACTGGGATTGATATGTAAAACAAAAATAAAAATAAATAAATAAATTCCTTTGAAAATAAACTATAGTAGGTTTTTGAAAATTTTATTCTTTTGTTAAATTTCCTAAAATCAATGATAAATTCAGAAGAAGTTAGACTGTAATAAATGCTAAAACATAATAGTTTCATAAGAAATAATTTGGCACAAATAGAAAATAACATCCCAAGTAAATGTATAATATAACCTTCTGTAGACATTTCATTATATTCTAAAAAGCCTTTAGACTATTTAAAATAAAATACCAATTTACTGGGCAAGATTCTTGACCCCTAAAGCAGGGCCTCTGCTAAAGAAATAGGCTTCAGCTGGAGGGTTCCAGTTTCCAGTGAGATCCGACTATCCTGCAAAACCTTCCCAAGTTTCAGCTCAGCATTTGTCCTCTACTGCCAACCATTGGCTAGAGAGACTTCTCGGAGCAGCTCTGCACAAAGGAGACCTGCCTATCCATGGAAGACCACCATAATTTCCACCTGCTTGGTTTCTGACCCCACCCAGGCCCCCCCCTAGAGATCTGCCTATCTCTGCAGTTCCACTCTGAGTATCTGCTGGCAAGAACCTTGACCCCCAAAGCAGGGGCTATGCTAAAGAAAGAGGCCTCAGCTGGAGAGTCCAGTTTCCAGTGAGTCCAGACTATCGTGCAGAAACTTCCCAAGTTTCAGCTCAGCCTGTGTCCTCCTCCACCAGCCATTGGCTAGAGCCATTGGCTAGTGGATTCTTCTACTGGATCCTCAGCCCTAACCCCATCCCTGGGTCCCTGTCTGCGGAGAGACCTCCTATAGAGCTTGGACCACACAGAGTTACAAATATTGACTCTATGACCCACATAAGCCCACTGGGGAAGTACCATAGAGAGAGGGGGGACCCCACCAACACCTACTGGAAGAAGCTATGGGAAGACAGCAATACAAGAAAACACCTAACTGAAAGACAAACATTACAACACCAGAATCTAGAGAATCTACACCAACTAGAACAGAACATAACAACAAAGCAGAGGAAGCAGAAGGCAACGACATAAAACTTTCTGTCATAAAAATGACAAAGACCCTCAAAGAAGATGTGTGAAAATCCCTTAAAGAAATGCAGGAAAAAACAAATAAAAAAGTGGAAGAAATGAACAAATACCTTAAGGAAAGCAAAGAAAGTACAGAAAGCCAAGAGAAAACAATTAAGTAGGTGAAGGAACCGGTTCAAGATTGAAAACTGAAATAGAGAAAATAAAGGCAACACAAACCGAAGGAATGCTGGAAATAGAAAAAGTGGGCAAAAAATCAGGAACTACAGATACAAGCATAACCAACAGAATTCAAGAGATGGAAGAGAGAATCTCAGGCACAGAAGATTTACTAGAAGAAATAGATTCATCGACCAAAGAAAATCATAAATCCAACAAATCCTTAACACAAAACATCCAGGAAATGTGGGACAACATGAAAAGGCCAAACCTAAGAATAATAGGCATAGAGGAAGGTGAGGAAGACCAGCTCAAAGGTGCCGAAAGCATATTCAACAAAATCATCAAGGAAAACTTTCCCAGTCTGAAGAAGGACATGCCCATGAAAGTACAAGAAGCATACCAAACCCCAAATAGGCTGGACCAAAGAAAAAAGACCCCTCGACATATAATAATCAAAACACCTAGCATACAGAATAAAGAAAGAATATTAAGAGCAGCGAAGGAAAAAGGACAGGTAACATATAAAGGCAGACCTATCAAAATCACACCTGACTTCTCCATGGAAACCCTCAAGGCCAGAAGGTCCTGGATAGATATTCTAAAAGTATTAATAGAACATGGATGCCAGCCAAGGCTACTATACCCAGCAAAACTCTCAATCACTATAGATGTAGAAAACAAGGTATTTAATGACAAAACCAGATTTTCCCAATATGTAGCTACAAATCCAGCCCTACAGAAAGTATTGGAAGGAAAACTCCAACCCAAGGAAGGCAACAGATAATCCAAATACACAAGAAACCAATGGTAATGCAGAACTAATATATTCACAATACCACTGCCAACAACAAACCTAAATCAAACAAGCATCAACAATCAATGGTCCTTACTCACCCTCAACATTAATGGTCTTAACTCACCTATAAAAAGACACAGGCTAACAGAATGGATACGAAGACAGAATCCATCCTTCTGCTGCATACAACAAACACATGTAAGCTTAAAATGTAGATATTTCCTCAGGATAAAGGGTTGGGAAAAGATATTCCAATCAAATGGAACCAAGAAGCAAGCAGGTGTGGCTATCAAATCAAAATTAATCAAAAGAGATGAAGACGGTCATTTCATATTCATCACAGGAGAAATCCATCCACACAAAGTCTCAGGTCTAAACAAATATGCCCCCAATACAAAGTCACCCACATTCGTAAAAGAAACACTACTAAAACTCAAAGCTCATATAAAACCCCACTTACTTATAGTGGGAGACTTCAATACACCACTCTCAACACTAGACAGGACCACAAATCAGAACCTCAACAAAGAAACAAAAGAACTAACAGAAGTTATGTCTCTACTGAAGTTAACAGACATCTATAGAACATCCATCCAAAGACAAAAAAATATACCTTCTTCTCTGCCCCACATGGAATCTTCTCTATAATCGACCATATACTAGGTGGCATAGCAAACCTGCACAGATACAACAGAATAGGAATACTCCCATGTCTTATCAAACCACCATGCTTTAAAATTGTAATTCAACCTCAATACAAATAACAGAAAACTTGTAAACTCAAGGAAACTTAACAATGTACAATTGCACCACTCCTAAGTCAAAGAAGAAATAAAGAAAGAAATTAAGGACTTTCTGATATTCAACGAGAATGAGGACACAACATACTCGAACTTATGGGACACTTAGTAAGCACTGCTACGAGGAAAGTTCATTGCACAAAGTGCCCATATAAAGAACACAGAGGATAGTTACATAAGAGAATTAACATCACAACTGAAAGCCTTAGAACAGAAAGAAGCGAACTCACCCCGTAGGAGTAGATGCCAGAAAATAATCAACTTGATGTCTGAAATCAACAAAATAGAAACCATGAAAACAATACAAAAAATCAATGCAATGAAGAGTTGGTTTTTTGAGAAAAACAACATGATAGACAAAACTTTCTCAAAAATAAAGAAAAACAGAGAAAGGACATGCAAATTAACAAAAGCAGAAACGAAAGGGGGAACATAAGAACGGACAGAAGAAATCCAGACAATTTTCAGGTCATACTTTGGAAATCTGTATTCCACAAAAATTGAAAATTCAAAGGAAATGCACAAATTTCTGGATAACTATCACTTACCAAAATTAAATCAAGAACAGACAAACAACTTAAATAGACCTATAACCCACAATGAAATAGAAACACTCATCGAAAGCCTTCCAACCAAACAAAGTCCAGGGCCAGATGGATTCAGCGCAGAATTCTACCAGACATTCAAGGAAGAACTAATACCACTACTCCTCAAACTGTTTCACAAAATAGAAACAGAAGTTCATTGCCAAACTCTTTTTATGAGGCCACAATAACCTTGGTAACCAAGCCTCACAAAGGCACAACTAAGAAAGAAAACTACAGACCAATATCCCTGATGAACATCAGTGCAAGCATACTCAATTATATACTGGCAAACTTAATTCAAGAATACATCAGAGAAATCATCCACCATGACCAATTAGGCTTCATCCCTGGAATACAGGGATGGTTTAACATATGAAAATTTATCAAATTTAGCCACCATATAAACAAACTGAAAAAGAAACACCATATGATTATCTCCCTAGATGCTGAAAATGCCCTCGATAAAATTCTACACCCTTTCATGATAAAGGTCTTGGAGAGGTAAGGGATACCAGGAACATACCTAAACATAATAAGAGCAATATACAGCAAACCAACTGCCAACATCAAACTGAATGGAGAGAAACTTAAGCCAATTCCTCTAAAATCAGGAACAAGACAAGGCTTCCCTCTCTCTCCATACCTCTTCAATATCGTACTAGAAGTTCTAGCTAATGCTATAAGACAACAAAAGGAGATCAAGGGGATCCAAATTGGAAAGGAAGAAGTCAAAATGTCTCTATTTGCAGATGATATGATAGTTTATATAAGCGATCCAATAAACACTACCAGTGAACTCCTACAGCTGATAAACACCTTCAGCAAACTAGCAGGATACAAGATAAAGTCAAAAAAAATCAGTAGCCCTACTTTTTTCAGAGGACAAAGAGACAGAGAAAGAAATCAGAGAAACATCACTGTTTAAAATAGACACAAGCAACATGAAGTATCTTAGTGTAACGCTTACCAAACAAGTAAAAGACCTATATAATAGGAACTTTGTGGCTCTAAAGAAAGAAATTAAAGAAGATACCAGAAAATGGAAAGATCTCCCATGCTCTTGGATAGGTAGGATAAACATAGTAACAATGGCAATGTTGCCAAAAGCAATCTTCAGATTCAATGCAATCCCCATTAAAATCCCACCACAATTCTTTACTGACCTTGAAAGGATAATAATCAACTTTATATGGAAAAACAAAGACCCAGGATAGCCAAAACAACCCTATACAATAAAAGAACTTCAGGAGGCATCACCATTACTGACGTTAAGCTCTATTACAGAGCAATATTTCTGAAAACAGCCTGGTTTTGGCATAAAAATAGACAGGCAGACAAATGGAATCAAATTGAAAATTCTGACATTAACCCACACACCTATGAACACCTGATTTTCAACAAAACAGCTATAATTATACAATGGGGCAAAGACAACATCTTCAACAAATGGTGCTGGCACAATTGGATGAGGGTGTGTAGAAGACTGCAGATTGACCCATGTCTGTTGCCATGCACAAAACTCAAGTCCAAATAGATCAAAGACCTCAACATCAATCCAGCCACATTGAACCTCTTAGAAGAGAAAGTAGGAAGTACCCTTGAACAAATTGGTATAGGAGACTGCTTCCTGAACATAACTCCAGGGGCACAGACACTGAGAGAAACAGTTAATAAATGGGACCTCTTCAAACTTAGAAGCTTCTTTAAGGCAAAGTACACAGTCTACAAGAACAAATGGCAGCCCATTGACTGAGAAAAGATTTTCACCAATCCTATATCCTTCAAAGGGCTGATCTCCAAAATATACAAAAACTCATGAAACTAGTCAACAAAACACCAAATAACCCTATTAAAAAATGGGGCACAGAACTGAAGAAAGAATTCTCAACACAGGAAATCAAAAAGGATGAAAGACACTTAAGGAAATGTTCCACATCCTAAGCTATCAGGGAAATACAAATCAAAACAACTTTGAGATACCATCTTACTCCTGCCAAAGTGGCTAAAATTAGAAACATCAATAATGTCTCATGTTGAAGAGGATGTGGAGAAATGGGCACACTCCTCCACTCCTGGTGGGAGTGCAAAAACTTACAGCCATTTTGGAGATCAGTATGGCAGTTCCTCAGGAAAATGGGAATTAGTTTACCACAGGATCTGGCAATCCCCCTCTTAGGCATATACCCAAAGGATCCACATCCATGCAACAAAGGCATCTGTTCAACTATGTTCATAGCAGCACTATTTGTAATAGCAAGAACCTGGAATCAACCTAGATGCCCTCAATTGAAGAATGGTTAATGAAGATGTGTCACATCTACACAATGGGATACTACTCTGCAGAAAAAAATAATGGCATCTTGAAATTCGCAGGCACATGTAAGGCACTTGAAGAAACCATTCTCAATGAGGTAATCCAGTCACAAAAAGAGGAACACAGTATATACACACTCATATATGGATTTAGACCTCAATCAAATGATCACCAGCTATAAATCAAACCACCTGAGGAACTAGGATTCAAGATGTATTCTAAGAGAGTTATATAAAGTCCCTCACAGTACCGTGAAGGGACAAGTCCCCCAGAGCACAGAGGAAGTGGAGGGGGCAGAAAATGGAAAGAGAATTAGGAAAAAACTAGGGGAAGGAAGGAAAGGAAAAATGTGAGACTAGGAAGATTGAACCCAGTTAGGAATAGAAGACAGGATAGAGAGAGAGAAAGCAAGAGAGAGAGAGAGAGAGAACACAAAAGAGGGAGCCAATACTGCTTTGAAGATAAAATTGAACACAAAGAAATTTCTAGAGAACTATAAGACTGCTGCCAACTAACAATCTGAACTTCTGTTGAATGGCTACCATAAATGCCCTTCCCGGATAGTGAGATCAACAACTAACTTATCCATGGAGCCCTCAACTAATGTCTGATGGAAACAGGAGCAAACACCCATACATAAAAACTGATTCGAAGTAGAACCCAGATGCTGATGGAGAGGACAAGACCAGGCAGCAGAAACACATAGAGACAGCTTACTTGAACAAGGAGGAGCCACCAGACTGATAGCTGGGATGCCAGCATGTGAATGACTCAGGCCCCCCCTGAATATGGGTCTCAGCCAGAAGGACTGAGCAGTCTAATGGACCTTAGACAGTGGAGCCAGGATGTATCCCTGGTGCACAAAAAGACCTTGGGATCACATCCCCCATGGAGGGTTACCTGCCTTAACCTAGAGACAGGAGAGAAGCCCTAGTCCCTACTTCACATGACCTGTCAGATCTACATGACCCCAACTGGATTGCATTCCCCTACATATGGAATTGGAGTGGGGGATGGGAGGGGAGGGGTGTTAGAGTGCATGTGAGAAGGCAGAGAGGGTAAAAGCTAAGGAGGGAAGGAGGGAGGGAGGGAGGGAGGGGAGGGAGAGGGAACTGGGATTGACATGTAAAATAATAAATTAAATTAAAAAAATTGCTTTGACTACAAAATTTAAGTTGAAGGACAAGTTACTAGGGAAAAGGATTTCTATTTTTGTTTCCACAGAAAATGAAAAGATGTGGATTCCTTCCAGACTAATGTGGTTTGATCAAGCCAGACTGACTGAAACAGAGTACCAGGTGATCCTACATTCAAAACAGCTGGACAAAGCAGCCTTACAGACTACAGCCAAGATTTCTGCATCTTATTCGAATCCCCTTGACAGTGCCCCTTACCAGCAAGAAGTAATTTGGAAAGAACGACACCCAAATTCCCAAGTATTGTTTATAAATGTTTGTTTTCATTTAAATGGACTTGGTTATATAAAATAAATAAATAAATAAATAAATACCAATTTACTGTGAATAATATTATATCACCTTCTTAAATATATGTTTGGTGCCATGCATTATGTAGCTTGTCACATATCATCAAGCTGAGTCACTAAAGATAGACACTTACTTCTAGCCCCCTACACCTGTGTCCCTAAGAACACACTGACACACTAATTATCTTAAGGGAGTACCCTGAAGCCCGAAAGTTCAAAAAAAAAAAAAAAAACATTAAGTCTGAAGACCAGTATTGAGGATGACAAGAGTTAAATCTCCTTGGTGAAATGTATGCAGATGCTCACACAATGCAGCTGCTAAACCTGCCTGAGTTGACTCAGAATGTACTACCCTCTTCTTTTCCTGTTTGCTGGCTACCTGTTTCAGGTACTGGTCAAAGCTGGCCACACCAAGCATGTATACTATCGCTAAAGGCACTCTAACTCATAGAACACTAACAGATATTCCTCACACTGTAGACTCTCTTATCTTCTAACTCAGAACACATGACTTTGTCTCTTATAGCTGTCTGCCTCCCAGGCAGAAGAAGAACTTTCTTGTTTTTTGTCTTCTGTCAAACTCCAATAAAATTTTCTTCATGGCAATGAGGATCCTTTGCTCCCATGTACCATTATGGTAAATATTTTCTTTAAATAATGGTCACTTTAAAAATGATAAATATCTTGTGAGAGCTACCATATGTGGACCTTACATTTTATAGAGCACGCAAGCACAAAAAAGTTAATCTATTTGGTCTAGACTAAACAGCATTAAGTGGTAGCTAGAGGATGGCTAAGTCAAGCACATTGGGATACCACACTGTTAACTAGCAGTGCCTTGGGCAGGAGGATA
This sequence comes from Phodopus roborovskii, assembly GCF_943737965.1. NCBI lineage: Eukaryota > Metazoa > Chordata > Mammalia > Rodentia > Cricetidae > Phodopus > Phodopus roborovskii. Next base: position 6,791,756 of record NW_026126547.1, read on the forward strand.
TACAAGATTCAAATATAAACACTTGAAAAAATTTTTTAGAAACTATGCTGACTCTTTTTATTAAATTCTGGCTGCCTCAAAGTGTGCCTTGCATCATTCTAAAATCAATTATCTTTTTAAGATTTAGTTTTCAATCTATAGTGTCAGCAGTCAACTGCAACTATTCTACTTTAGGACCATCTGAAAATGGACCTCACAGCAGTTTCCTTGTGGTCTGCAAGGGGACCCATAGCCCCTGCCTTCATTCATCTTCATCCTGGCAAGCAATTATGGTTTCATTGAAAATCTGTTTGCTTCTAGCAGATCTCCTATAAATCAAATCTAAGCAACAATCAGCTGGCATTTTCAGATGCCTGTTGTGTATAAGATACACTCAGAAAGATTTTCCCAAGGTAGCAACATTGGAAAGATCAAGAAAGCTGAATCTTTTTTAGAAGAAGTACAATATTTTGTTTCCAAACTTATCAAATTAAAAATTCTGGGAAGAGTGTGGGTGACTTCTCTTTTTATCATTTACTAGTGACCATTAGTAGGCTCTCCTCATGTGGGATAGAACCTTCTTTGTGTCACTACTGGGATACACTCTTAGTGAGGTTTGAGTTTTGTTCATCTGGTTGTGTATTTGCTGTCTGATGCCTTTTGTATGATGTAACTATGCATTTTTATAATACAAGAACTGGAAAAGAGTAACTTATTTGTAGTTTCAACAGGGGAAGAAAAAAGGATTGGCTGTATCCACAAAGGTATATAGCAATGACTAGGGTATATTCTTGATTGACATCAAACAGATTTAGCCATACCATTCACCTGAAGGACCTTTGGTTACAGGATATTCCAGGTAATTAGACTCTGGATCCTGAAAGAATTCTTTGTGCAGTGGAGACTCCTGGACATGGCTTGGTCTTAGGTTTAGCTGAGCTGTGAAGTATGTTATCACAAAAGCTGATGCCAGTAGTTACAAACTTTCTAAAGCTGTCTATAATATGTCTCCAAGGTTGACCTGATGCTCTAGACCAGTTTTCAACAGCTTGAACATTCTCTACATTCAATTATTTAAGTTTGCTGAAATGTAAATTCTCAGCCAAAAATTTATTTCTTTGTCTACTTAATATAGCAATTTGAATAATACGAAGACAAAATGGAAGCACAATTATAAGCTTTTCTAAATTTGGAACTAGTTCTATATGCTATTTTTATATGTATTGTTACCACAGAACTCAGATAAAATTAAGTATTCGAGTATCATCTCCTAAGCTCCAAAAAAGCAGCCATGTGAATGTGAGCACTACATATCTCAGGCTCACAAAAATTATTTGGATAGTAATTACTGAAAAAGTTGGAGAGTGGGGATAATTTTTTAAAGCAACTTCTATTACACGTTATACTAGAAATAAAAATTCAGTGTGTTTACAATACACGAGTTATGAACAATCACATAACAGGAAGAAGATTCTCCTACCAGCCTTATTATAAGTGTTCATATGCTCCCATTTTGCTAGCATCATTTAGAGACAGTTATTTTCACAATCACTCATAAAATACAGAAAAATAAAGTTCAATTACCATTTCCTCTTTTATCCTTATAAAATACTCATAGCTGAGATGTTTTGGACAGTTACCTATAAAAAGGTGATGGTGGAACACTAAACTGTAAGTATTAATTACCAATCTTATAGAAATCAATACTACCTATTAACATCCATGTTTCTATGATTTATGTTCAGTTAGGGCATCAATTTAAGTCAACCCAAACCATGTTGTCTGGCTATAAACTGTTTATTTTAGTTTTGGAATTTTACCTGCAAGAGGTTTCTTGTTCATTTTATAATGCTCCATAAAGTCATATATTATAACAATTTGGGGTATGGAACATATGGCATAATTTTTACATATTTAATTATCATTTATAATTAAAATATCATCTATGTCTACATTATCCATGTGTGTAGGGAGATAGTTCTGTGGCACTGACCATGCCCATTGGGGGTGGAGCCATGGGCAGAGTGACCTGTGGAAGGAGGTCGGAGGGGGCCAGGAAAGGCGCTCTCTTGCTGGTGTGACTCGGACAGGAGAGGATCGGGTTGAAATTCCTGGTGTTCATCTGTCTAGGATGTAAATTATTTCTCCCTGAATAAACATCTATTCGGCCTATTTGTTTATCCTGATCCTTATTTACCGCGATACATGTGATATAAAGTTAGAAGTATGATTACCTAGTTTTGCCTCTCTGAGAAAATCATGGCCCTGACCAACACAAGTTACAATTTTCTCATGTTTAAAAACTCTAAAAATGTTTTTGTGCCTTGAGTAAAATAATTCAACTATTATATTTCAATAATAATTTGTAATTTCATCATAAATGACTTCAAATTTCCATGAGTAGTGTGAATTCTAAAAATGAAGTACCATTTTAAATTGTTTGAAAATGAATATATTTCTCACCAACTCGTGAGTACTTATTCACCTTTAGCCATGCTTACTTAAAGGTTATGGATTGAAAATATCCCATTGTTTGGCAAAAACTACCCTAATATATGGAGGTTATGTAGTCATCTATATTTAAAAATGGCTAATACAAGAGTAAGATAAACATGGAAAAGTCATGGAGTCTCAACTAAAGATTACATGTAACTTTTTTGTCACAACACACCAGTAATAAAATTAATAGTCTCAAAGTGATCAAAAATATCAGGTTTTAAAATATTGGTCATTCTGTCTTTGAGATGTTAAAGCAGGATAATTTAAAGTCCCTACTTTAAATACTTTGCAATGTGCAAAGTATTTGAATAAAGGTAATCCTTTTAAAATTAAAATTCAGAGAAGGAAATTTAGAGGCAGCACATTTGATCCCTGATGCCCAGATCCCATGGCTCCTCGTGTTCAGATGGAAGGAAAATCAATGGTTCTTACACCCATGCTTTGCTCTCTCTGTTAGGTTGCTTGATGAGCCAGTTTGGAATATCAGAGAATTCATATGATCCAGGGTGGTATGTATGTATGTATGTATGTATGTATGTATGTATGTATGTATGTGTGTGTGTATTTGTGCCTTCTCTTATCTAGTCCTCTTATTACTGATTTTACCTCAATATCCACATAAACATATAAAGTTAATTTGCTCAGTATGTATAATGTTATTTGTATGTACATGTTTTTAGAGCTGACCAATTGGATGGTATTGCATAACCAGTTCATGCGTTGTTCCTTGGGAACATTTATTCCATTCTCAGCATTCCTTCATTGCCTGTATATCTTTCTCTGTGTAGAGTTGAGGCCTCATAGACTATGCTCATCAATTTTAGGATGCCTATCATTGTCAATATTCAGATCATATTTAGGTAGCCATGTTGGTGAGCAACCAAAAGAAGTACCCAACTATGATACTTATGAATCACAACAATAAATAGCATGTCATGATAACCCTAAGGCACTCAGGCTCAGTTGGCAGATACGTTACTGATTAAGCAGTCCCTCCAGCCTTTAACTGGTAGTTTGAAAAGAATGATTTTTTGATATTATAATTACAACATTTCTCCCATTGCACCCTCTAAATCCTTCCACATATCCCTCATTTCTCTTTTTCAAATTCATGACCTACTGGTCATTTATTGTTATTACATGCATGTACATATATGTTCCTTAATATAACCTGCTCAGCCTGTATAATGTTACTTGTATGTATGTTTTTAGACTAATCATTTGGTACTGAAAGAAACAATTGGTCTGTTTTACCTTGGAAAAGATGATTTCTTCTCTGTCAGCATTCCTAGTTGTTTCTAGACCTTTGTGTAGACATGAGGCCTTGTTACTTTTCCTAATTCACTTTAGCATGTCTGTTAGTGCCATGCTTTTTAGTTCATTGATTGGAGATGTCATTCTGTAAATATGTTTCTCTTATTGGTTAATGAATAAAGCACTGTTGGCCTAATAGGAAAGGAAGATAGGAGACAAGGAGGAAAAAGGAAGTAGTAGGGAGGAGTCAACATGGAGAGACTGGAGAGAACAGAATGCTTGCCCCACTCTCCAGTAAGATGAGACCATGGGGAAACACTTAGATTAATTGAAATAGGTTAATATTTAAGACAGAGTTAGCCGATAAGAAGAAAGTAACTGGCTAACAGCATAATATCAAATACAGAAATAATATCAAATACAGAGTCTGTGTCTGTAAATTGGGTCTGATGCCGGCAGGAAGTTCATGTTTAGGCTGTCATGCTGTTGAGTTTTAATCACTGCAGATTGTCTTATCACTAGGAGACACAGTCTCATAACAATATCCCTGATCCTCTGTTACAGTCTTTCCACTCCTTTTCTGTAATGTTCCATGAGCCTTTACTTTGGGAGTATTTCACTGATATATCCATTGTGACTAGAATCCATAACTTGACATTTAATTGGCTGTGGGTTTTCATAGTGTTACGTTACAAAGAGAAGTTTCCTTGATGGGGGGTGAGGACTATGTTTATCTGGAGGTTTAGAGAAATCAAGAAAGAAATAAAAAAACAAAAAACCTTCCTGAAACCAAAGGTAAAGGAAAATGCAGTACATCAAAACCACTGGGACACATTTAAAAAAACACTATAATAAGTGATATTTATAGCTCTAATTATCTACAGTTCAAAATCTAAAAAAACACAAACACCTAGACTGAGGCCCACTTACACTCCCAGTCAAGGTTATGGTCCTGCTGTGTGAGATCTTCCCTAATAGTGATGAGTGCAAGCAGAAACAGAGATACCAACTCTTGGCTAAGGTTCTTCATCAAATTCTCAAAACTGGGCACCCCACAATAAAGGAATATCAGGTCAGAAGGAATCAGTAGGTTCCTGCTTCATGTGTGACAAGGGAGGTCATTGGGCCCATGCATGTCTAAATCCTCATAGAACTACCTGACCATGCCTTACAATCAATAGGAAAGCCACTGGGTATTGGACTTCCCCCAAAAGTGCAACATCCCTGGAGTCATTCACCCTTCTGGAACATCCCTTGGACTTCCTGGGCCTAGTAGCCAAGGACTTATGGGGCCCATATTCTGCTATTGACCCTATTAAACCCATACTGATCACTCTCTAGGAGGCAGGTCTTACTTCTTGTATAGGTCACCTCATGATGTTCCTACTAGATACTGGGGCCACATTCTAAGCCCTAACAGAATTGTGGGATCCCACCTCACCCCTTTCCCTCACCAGTAGTTGGGGTACACACCCAGTCTTCCATATTCTTCCAAACTCCACCTTTAATTTGCTCCTTCAAAAGCTTCCCTTTTCCCATTCCTTTATCATTTCTTTATGCTGTATTCCCTAGAGACATTCTTTCCAAAATTGCCATGAAGCTTGCCTTCTATTCCAGCAGCAGCTCCAAGGCTACCATTGTGTCCCTTCTCTTCCCTTCCTCGGCCTCCATTTGTACACTCTGTCACTCTCTAAAATCCCCAGCCCATCCTATCCTCTGTCCCCTTCCTCAGTCAATCCCACTGTATAGGATACCACCTCCTCTGCCCTTGCTGTACATCATAACCCCCTTTCTGTTATATGTAAATCCTGCCTACATATCCAAATTCCCATACCCATTACCATTAACCAGACTCAAAGACCTCAAACCCATCTTTCAATTGTGTTTAACTAAATGATTTCTATGCCTCTACCTCTTCATGCTACAATACTCACATATTAGTAGTCAATAAACCTGACAAAACCTTTTACCTAGTCCAAGACCTTTGCTCCATTAAAGCTGCCATTGTCATTCTCCATGCCATTGTTTCCCGATCCTTATCATCTCCTCTCCACTATACCTGGAAACACTACCCCCTTCCTCGTTCTTGGCCTTAAAGATGCTTTTTTTTCCAACATCCCTAGATGTTCTCAAGACTCTATTGTCTTAATTGGACAAACCCTGATATTCAAAGATACCCTTAACTTACCTGGCTGGTGCATACCTGGGGATTCAGAGATAGCCCCCACCTTTCAGTCAGGCATTTGATACAGAAATGGCGTGCCTTTGCTTTCACCTTTATACCTTCAATAGATGACTTCCTCTTCTGCAATCCTTTCCTATTAAATAGCCAACCTGACTTGGCCTCTCTTCTCAATTTCCTTGCCTTCAGGGATAACCAAGTATTAATCTCCAAAGCTCAATTCTCCCCTCACTGGGTAACCTAACACAGATTCTTACTGCAAACCATAAACACCTCACTTTTAATCACATTGCACATCTTAACTCCCTACCTCTGTCCTCAATTAAATGTGAATTGCTTTTGTTTGGGGGGATGGTCAATTTTTCCTCCACTCATAGGTCTTCAGGTACTCACTTTAATAAATTCACTATTACTTCTAGTACACTAGGTACTTCTAGTCCTCCACATACAGCCCCCTCCTTTCATTGATAAGCAGTTCCTTAAGCTGAAAAAGGCTCTGCTAGTGTTCCAATCGTTCCAAATATATTGAGACCATTCCATCTTCACAATTCCCAAAGGCAAGATTATTCCCTTGGGTTCTTGGGACACTTTGGGGGATTATATTTGCCCCTCTCACCTACTCCAAATCTCAAGACAATATTGTCTGTACCGGATATGTCTGTGCTCTTACCACTGCCTCTATGCTCCTCTCTGAATCTAGCAAATTAATTCTGGTATTTCTCCTCTCACCATTTCTCCTCCCCCCACTCTTCTTAAGTTAGAAATTACTCTGATTTTTTTTTCCACTATCTAGGATTATACTCTGCCAAACTTTTCTTACCAGAAATTCATCACTCACATTTCTTACCTGTCACCACCTGAATCTCTTGACATTTATTCCTTTACCTCAACATTTCCTGGATCCTCTTCACTAATACCCTGAGACTCTTGGGGTGTGACTTTAACTATCCTCACAAGAGAATTCTCAAGCTTCTTCTGCATACACTTCAACAGACAGAACTGATTTCTTTCACTAGAGCTTTCTAAATTGACAAAACATATCATTAATGGTGTATACCATCTCCAAATATGCTTTCCATATTCTGCTAACATAGTTGGCCATCTGGAGGGAATGAGGATTTCTAAACACCAAAGACAACTCAACTAGTAACCTCCTTAAGGCTTATTCCCTTTTACCCTCTCAAATAGTCTTGATTCATTGCAAAGCACATCAGACTGCCCCCTTCATTTTCTGTAAGGTTTTCAGTAAGGTAATAAGCCCACAAACATGGCAGTCTGTCAGGCTATCCTTTCATTCCTTGTGACTTAGCCCACTCCTTTCCAGGCTACATAATCCAAATAAAGACATACCTAACCATCATTCAACACAAGACATTATTCACTACTTACATAAAATATTTCACTCTAATACTAAACCCTTCTTTCCTTTCCCTAAACCAACTTGACTCTTACCCCAGGAGATAAGACCTTTCTACAGGAACAACCCCCAATTTGCAATGTGTATCAGTGAACTAATGCTACCTTCACTATACAACACCCTACCTTTCCCACTTACTAGTCTGGGGACTATTTCATGCTACAACTGGAATATTGACTTTAACCATATGTCCATTGCAAAATGCTTTAAGTATCTCTTACTCTGTGTTAATATATTCTTTGGCTGGTTTGAGGCCTATCCAACCATAATGAACAGGACATCAACATTTTTGCTCTCCAACATAGTTTCTCTATTCACCTACCTACCTCCAGTCAGATAACAGTTTAGAATTTACCTCACAAGTCACCAAGGGCCTTATTCAGGCTCTACATATTCCCATTTTCCTCTTAAATGTGAAACCTACAAATTTATTTGCTGTTGTTTTATCCTAATTCAGATTCACCAAGTATGCGTCTTTGCTTTGCTTAATTTGCCAGGTGGTGGTGGCACATGCTTTTAATCCCAGCACTTAGGAGGCAGAGGCAGTCAGACCTCCGTGAGTTTGAGGCCAGCCTGGTCTACAGAGCTAGTTCCAGGACAGGGTCAAAAACAATACAGAGAAACCATGTCTGAAAACAAAACAAAACAAAACAAAATAAATAAAGGATCTCTTTGTGTTGGAAAATGATGTTTGGGTGTGGTCTGTGCCCAATCCAGGGTCCAGAGGGAAGCACCCTGTGGTGAATGGGTCCCTTCACCAATGTCTTCTCCATCCATCAGGCCATAACATAAATTACATGATAATGTACAGAATACAGAATGTATTCTGCAGCCGGCCTTGGGTTGCCTAGCTTAGAGGTTGTTGTGTATTTGTGACATACTTTGGGTGCCTGTTAGAGACTGTCAGCAAGCACTACAGATTGGCTGCTCTCATAGGGCTTAGACTTGCCAACCAAGAACAGTACCCTGAAGAATGAGAACAGCAATTAGACCGTGAAGAGAGTGACAGAAGCAGTATATCTTGAAGGTTATAGTCCTGGATCCTGGGCACAGCAGGTTCTGGGGGCTGAAAGCAGCCACAGGGACAGATTCCCTTCTGCATGAAAAGTTCCCCTGCCTGACATTATTTATGGAGTCCTGGGGTAGAGACAGCTCCCTGTTGAGGGCAGATGTCTCCAGTGATTCTTGAAGACTATCTTCCTTCTCTTTTCCCTATTTCAAATTCTATTGGACTTCTACAGTCTAAAGTCCTAGGACAACTGTTAGATCAAAAAAAAAAAAAAAGGCAACCAATCAGGAAAGATCTGCCAATCCTATTGGGGAAAGGAAGATCCCTGGTCCTCCCCCAAAATTACTGAAATGAAAATCAAAATTGACCCTTGCTGTTACCTAGCCTGCTGCTTCACTATCTGTCAGTCCTTCGGCAGGAGTTTCCACTGTGTGTGTGTGCTTGTGTGTGTGTGTGTGTGTGTGTGTGTGTGTGTGAAGGGTGTGTATTTATTTTACTATCTTTTGTGGTTGTTGCATTAACAGCTAACATCAGTCTACTCCTTGTAGTTTCTTTCTGTTGCTGGTTTAGCCTGGTCATTATTAGAAAATTTCATACTGGGGCAACAACTTACCCCCAGCAGCACACAACTAGAGTGCTATAGTTGTATAAAAATATCTGTATTGTCCTGATCCTTAAAACTAGCAATAACTGAACTGGAGTGGTTCAGTGATCAACAATGTTTGATGCTCTTGCAGAGGATCCTGTTTCAGTTCCCAACACCTGTATGGTAGCTAATAACCATCTGTACCTCCAATTCCAGAAGATACGATGCCCTTTCCTGGTCTTTGATGGTAGAAGGTTTTATGATAAAGCATAACAAAACTTGGAAGATTCATAGGAGGCAAGGGTGACCAAGGCATGGGGACAAAAATGTCAGGCAGACAGAGTTTAAGTGAGATGTTTTATTTGAAAGGAAAAGGAAAGGGAAAAGAGGTAAAGAGACAATGCCCATTTGTACACTAGAGTTAAATGCTGTTCTACTACCAGTGGCCCCATAGACTGTGCAGGCCTCATACCTGACACCCATGTTCAGAGAGCCCCGTTCCATCATATGCTTGTCTTTGAGCTACCAGTTTGGGGGCCATGAGCTCTCCCTTATTCAGGTTAGCTGTTTCCTGTGGGTTTCGCCAGCCTGGTTTTGACACCTTTGATCAACACTCCAAACTTTTTACAACTGGATTCCACGAATTTGTCTCAGTGCTTAGCTGTGGGTCTCTGCTTCTGTTTCTATCTGTCACTAGATAAAGGCTCTAGGGTTACATATAATGTAGTCAACAATCTCATTACAGAGGAAAGGCATTTAAGATAGCCTCTCCACTGTTGTTGAGATTCTCATTTGAGGTCATCCTTGTATAATTCTGGACATTTCCTTAATTCCTGATTTCTCCTTAAACCTATAATGGCTACTTCTATTCTTCCCCAAAGTCAAACTTCCTGATCCCTCATGACTTCCTCCCCATTCTTCTTCTTCCCTCCTCTTTCTCCTAAGTCATTTCCCCCTTCCCCCTTGTTCTCAATTTGCTAAGGAGATCTGGTCCCTTTCCCCTTTCTCCAGGGGACCATGTATGTCTCTCTTAGGGCCCTTCTTATTTCCTAGCTTCTCTAGAGGTATAGATTGTATGCTGTGTCTATGTCTAATATCCATATATGATGGGAGATGCCTATATATATATATATATATATATATGTATATATATATATATATATCATACTGATTTAATGAATAAAGCAGTAGACATGGGAGGGAAAAACCCTACTCCTTACATATGGTGCCCACGTGGCTAATAAGAACTTCCACTTAAAATTTAACAAAAGCTTAAAAAATGGTTTTGGAAACAAAAGAACAAAGACAAGCAAGGTTTCTTGGTAGCAGCATTTTCTCAGTTGGACTCTGTTTTGTGAGAGACAAGAAAAGACCACGCAGCTCCTTTAAGGGAGGTTTCCTGACTCAGCATAAGCGGCAAAACAAAAACAAAAATGCACGACTTTTAAGAAAAAGCACTGCTAACAATTTATTGGTGTGTATAAGAGCTGGCAATGGCAGTGACCACATCTGGATGGCAGCACAGACCAAGGTGGTGAGCACAGCTCTCATTGCTGGTGGTAAAGATACCTGCCGCCATCTTTGACAAACCGTGGTAGAAAGGGCTATGACTTTCATTTTAGCAATGTTGTTGTTTACCAGATAAAAGACTCGTGGCCAGAAAAAGATAAAGATTTACAGTAAAGACAGATTCATCATATTAAGAAAACCGCTAAAGATTTACAGTGTGTTATAAAATATACGTAGATATGAAAAAAATGAAATGGTTTTAAAAGGACAAAGAGGAACTGGGTATGGTGGCACACACCTTTAATCCTAGCACTTGAGAGACAGGCAAGCAGATGTTGTGATTTCAAAGTAAACCTGGTATGCAGAGTAAATTCCAGGACAGATAAGAGTTACAAGGAGAAATCCTGTCTCAAAAAAAGGAAAAGAAACAGAATAATAAAAAAGCCACAGATGGAGAAAATTTGTATACTGTAAGGTATTATATAGTCTTTGTATTGTTTGACTGCTGAGGAAACAACAACTGTTAAAACATATGCTGCTGAATTAATTCAATTTAAAAATGCTTTGACTCTAAAATTTAAGTCTAAGGACAAATTACTGGGGAAAAGGATTTCTATTTTTATTTCCACAGAAAATGAAAAGCTGTGGATTCCTTCTAGACTAATGTGGTTTGATCAAGCCAGATCCCCTGAATCAATGTTCGTGGTGATCCAACATTCAAAGCAGCTTGAACAAGCCAGCCTTGCAGACTACAGCCAGGAATTCTGTGTCTTCTTAGGATCCCCATGACAGTGCCCCCTATCAGCAGGATTTTGGAAAGAACAAAGCCCAAATTCCCAAATATTGTTTATAAATGTTTGTTTTCATATAAATGGGCTTGGTTATAAATGGTTAATGACTATAACCAATCTTCTTAAAGGTAAAAAGGGGATTATGATATAGATACGAATACTTTGTTTTGGAATGGATTTTCATTTATTTATACAATTTAAGGTCAATTGTGTGCTATGTATATTTCTCCTTTTGTTTAGATATTGTGTTTGCATAGTTCATTTAGAAATGTAATGTATAATGTAGTATAGATTATAGATAATTATCTATAATGATAGTTAGTTAGGTTTTTCAAGATACACAGAGATGTATTTGAGATAGATAGGCATTCTTCAAACCTTTCAAAGACCTACAGAATATGGCATTTAAAATGGTTTAGGATTTTTCTTGACAGTTAGACATATATGCTGGCAACAACACCTGTGCCAGAAAGGAGGATGGATATCAAGAAACACGTATGGATTTTGCTTCCAGTATGGCAAGATTAGCCATTTGGATAAGATACTGCTCTTGTCTGCACTGTTTGACTTTATGCTGTATAAACTGGACATGCAGGACCCACAGAAAAGTGACTGCTGATGCAAGATGGACATTGCCACAGAGTTTCTGCTTCATGGACGAGTCTGCCAGACATTCTGCAGGACACAGAGAAAAGTGACTGACAAACTGTCAATACAAGAAGACAGTTTAAAGTTTCCTACTTTACTGAAATGTCTGCTAGATACACTATGGCCTATGGGCTGAAGATGGAAAATTACAGAAGAACTTCCGGTGACTGACAAGGCAAGAAGTCTCTGTCATTTCTAGAGTTTATATACTATCTTTCTATGGTCTTTGAAGGAGTTGAAGACATATAGTTATGGTTATAGTTTTCCTTAGTTAAGCTTAAAGAAAAGTTACATATAGGAATTTAGACTCACAAATATAGGATAGCTGATAGAATAGTTACTTTTAATCTTGCTAAATGTTAATGGACTAAATATTGTTAACTGTGATTCTTACTTAATAACTGTTGTGTTATATATTTTGCTATGTTAAGGTTAAAACCCTTCTTTTTATTTAGACAGAAAAGAGGAGATGATGGGATATGTCATTCTGTATATATGTTTCTCATACTGGTTTAATGAATAAAGCACTTTTGGCCAATAGGAAAGCAAGATAGGCAGGACTAGGAGACAAGGAGGAAAGAGAAAGGAGTTAGGATGAGTCAAGATGGAGAGCAGGGGAGAGCACAATGCCAGCCCATTCCCCGGTAAAATGAAAGCATGTAGAAATATTAGATCAACAGAAATGGGTTAATACTTAAGACAGAGATATCCAATAAGAAACTAGTACCTGGCCAAAAGCATTATATCAAATACAGAATCTCCATGTATTAATTGGGGTTGGCATGGTGGCAGGACAAGACCAGACCAGCGGCTGGAGGAAAAATCTTACTCCTTACACAAATATGAGTGAATACAACCCATGTTTGTCTTGTTGTGTTTGGGTTACCTCATTCAGGATGGTTTCTTCTAGTTCCATCCATTTGCCTGCAAATTTCATGATTCCATTTTTTTTTCCTGCCGAGTAATATTCCATTGTGTAAATGTACCACATTTTCTTTATCTATTCTTCAGTTGAGGGGCATCTAGTTGCTTCCAGCTTCTTTGTGTTACAAATAATGCTGCTATGAACACCGTTGAACACATGACTTTGTTGTATGAATGGGCATCCTTTGGATATATGCCTAAGAGTGCAATTGCTGGGCCTTGAAGTAATCTGATTCCCAATTTCCTGAGGAACTGCCATATTGATTTCCAAAGTGACTTTAAGAGTTTGCACTCCCATTAGCAGTGGAGGAGTGTTCCTCATTCTTACATCCTCTCCAGCATAAACTGCCATTGGTATTTTTGATTTTAGACATTCTGACAGGAGCAAGATGGTATCTCAGAATTGTTTTGATTTGTATTGCCCTGATGGCTAAGGATGTTGAACAATTTCTTAAGTGTCTTTCAGTCATTTTAGATTCCTTTACTGAGAATTCTCTAATTAGTTCTGTACCCCACAGACACTGAGATGGGCAATTAATAAATGGGACCTCCTGAAAAATGAGAAGCTTTTATAAGGCAAAGGACACAGTCAACACGACAAAATGGCAGGCCACACAATGGGAAAAGATCTTCACTAACCCCACATCTGACAGGGCTGATTTCTAAAATATACAAATAACTCAAGGAGGTAGTGGCCAAAACACCAAACAATCCAATTAAAAATCCAGTCTTAAAAAAAAAATAGGCAATAAAACAACACTCTCAAACTTTAGTATCTAGATCACATAAAATTATTTTTCCTTTTATGTCATCCACATGAATGTTATTCTCAGCAGGTGAACCCTCCTCTTTTTAGACACCAAGAGTACAGGATATTTTCATAATTTCCAGGTTTCCACTTATTTTCAGCACTCTCATGAAAAGTGATAGAATGTAGAATGTGTTCAGGTACCAAACTTTGTTGTAGCAGTTCTTGGACCATATCCCATTGAAAGAGCTTCACTTTGTGAATACACTTTGTTACAGGGAAGGTAGAAGAGGGAATCAGTTAGTTTTGTAGATTGAACATGATGGAAAATCACATTTGCTCTTTAGCATTCAAAGTAAATTAGCAGGATAAAATAGGTTGGAAGAGAAAAAGGAAATATCTGTGGAAGATCATTTGTACAAAGTAGCTTTAAGAACTAAGGGAACCCCAGTCTAGTTCTGTAATGAGGTAGTGGGTCAATCATAGAAATTGGGCTTTTTAAATACTGCATTGTGTTTCTGGAATCTCCCGCTGACTCACCCCTGAACACATAGCAAAGGAAAAATAGCCTAAGGGAGGATATCACAGGCTGAACCAATAAGGAAGGTGTGGTTCTTTTCCCCAACATATAAAATGGGACCAAGGGATTTCAGGATGGACTCTCACAACTGGAGCCCTCCCATGGCCCTTATGAGAGCTGTATGTCTATTCTAGTAATTTGTCTCCTCTTCTTTATTCTCTATGGCTGGTGCTTCCCTGCTCCATGTCAATCTTAACTTACTTTTGCTCTGGCAGCTGGCCTCAGGATCTGTAACTGTTAGTTCTTTGTGTCTGGATCTTTAAGCTCTCTGCTTTAACTCTTCAGTGGCTGCCATTTTGCTGTCCTTGTGTCAGATCTGTATCTTCTATTTTCTCTCAGGGATGCTTCAGGTCCATGTTTCAGATCTATAGCTGTCAGTTAGTGGACCTGCACTCCTTCTCTGATGTCACTTCACTTTCTTGTTGTGTGGCTCTCCCTTAAAAGGGGTACCATTCTTGTTCATCCCATCAAATGGACTGGACTGTTCCCCTAGACCCCTATACCAGTAATACCAAGATTAGTGATGGTTTTAGACCCCACTTGCCCAGTGTTTGCACATGTCTACCCCCTTGATCCCAAAAGAACTGTTGCTGGAGTGGAGCTGCAAGCTAAAAACTTGCTAAGTAGGTGTACGTTGAAAGGCAGAATGTTTTACAGTACTACCCAAAGAATCAGGAAAAAATATTTGCTGATGCTCATGCTTCCTGTGGTTTAATTGTAGAGATTGTCACAGTTATTAGCAAATCTCCACTTTCAATGACACTGTGCTGCCCTAAGATGTCCTTCCTTTATCTGTGAAAGCCTATACAGTGGAAGGACTTCCATTTCTCCAAGTTTTCATACAGATTCTTCATTATGTATTGTATCTGTTCCAAGTTGAAGCAGTGATTATGCAGCTACACTGCTAATTTTTAAAAATGCTTGTCAAGTGTAGGTAGCAAAAACTCCAGTTTTCACCTGGAAACAACAGGGTGTCCTCTCAGTAGGAAGGCATGCCTCTCTTCTAAATGTATTGCAGCTTCTTAAGCATGTGAAGCTTAGGAGCTTTGCTTTCTTTCCTTCTCTGAATCCTGATGGGACTTTTGCTTCTGAGATTTTAAAGAAAATAAAATGATGATGCCTTGTAGCAATGTGCTCCTAATGAATAAAACTCTAGGCATGATGGCTTTAAATAGTCAGTAATTGTATAGATCAGCCTCAACTATTGGTCTATACAATAGTTCTATGAGACTATATAGATAGTAAACAGTTGAAATTGACAGAAAATGGTAACTTATTCCTACTATATTCCTATCCATTATCTTAACTATATTAACTCAGTGTTTCAAAATTCTAATTGTTTTCTCTGAATGATTTGTTTCGCTTGTATTGATCTGAGGTCAATACATGGTCTGGTCAAATAGGTATATATTTAAATAGTCAAGTTCACAAGCATTGCTGAGTGAAATACTATTTCTATGCATGGTAAAAATGTCTGTTCCTTTAAAAATTAGTACTGAGTTTCCACACAATAAGAATTCTTAAAAGATACTACAAAAACGAGTTGAATATTTGCTTGTGTATATGCATTTTGTCATATAAGGTGTTCTGCCATGCTAGATGCAGGCTGTAGTGGTCTGACATTCACGGTTAAAGATAAATGGTACTCTAAGGACGTTCACTCACCTGAGACAGTAGATGTGATAATTAGCAGATTAAGATTCAAAGCAAATGCTGTCAACTTGGAAAGAGGTCTGTGATCACATTCTCATAGGAAGATTTTCCTTCCTGCCACTGTAGAAACCAGTTGTATACAGATACAGCATGCCCTGTAAATAGCAGACTCACAAAGCCCTCAGTGGTAATGTGCTGAGGCAAATCTGGCTTCAAATGCAATCTCAGATGATTTCACATTTAAAAGCATCGGTCACATCAGAAACTCTTTGATCAAAGTTTAGGAAGATGCAACCTTTATTTCCATTTAACTCAAAAGTGATTCTTGCCCTCTGTTCACATAGCAGTCTTCCAAGAGAGCATGTTTGTCATGAACAAAGACTGGACTCATTGTCTAATTCTCTGATGTATGGAACATTGTACGTTTTAAAATCAATATGCTCTAAAGTTCAAGATCTTCACTTACTGATGTGTGCAAGTGCTTTAACACAAAAATAACTTCAGTTGTCTTCTTGTCATCATGATTCCAATGATAAGCTAGGAATCTCTTATTTAAAATCGTTTGCCGTTCTCAGTAAATATCATTTTCACATGAACTGCAGCACTTCCAGATTCTTTTGTGAATTCATTCCTTGGCCTTTTATTGTTTACACACACACACACACACACACACACACACACACACACACACACACACAAATCACGGTAGAATGATATTAACTCCAGTACCAGATTTTGTAAATGTCAAAGGGACAAAAGGTAAGCTATGAGTTTACTACTTATTATTTTGGTAAAAGTGCATCTATAAGTTACCAAATAAAAGTTAAATCATTAATGGAGTCTTCTAATTTATGTATACATTTTGATATATCTGTGAAACAATACTTTTGTTATATTTCAGTGCATTTCTTTGTGTAACAATCCACTATTAATGTTTTCCCGAGTTATAAAGGAAGGACATGTGTTTACTTATTTTCATATTTGCAGATTGTAGAGATATAATTAATCATGAAAACATCTGGATTTCATACATATCTAGAGAGCCCAATAAATATGCACATAATAGAAATAGCTTCTAAAATGGGCATAAAATCTCCATGTTTGCAAGGTTTTAGAATGTCCTGTTCCTGTTGAATTGAGATGCAGTCCTTGAGTTCACAGGGCTTCATTTTATAAATGGAGCAAGTGAGCTGTCTGACAGTTTTCTAAGCTGTTTCTCAGGCTATAATTCTACAAAAATAAAAGTGAATGTTGCTTTGGTTGCATTGGAATAAAACAACCAAACATTTTAAATGGCATTAGGCCACATTGTTTATTTACTTAATTAGATACTGATATTATGGCAGGGGATCAAAAGTGGGAAAGAGGGGTGGGGAGAAAATTGACGTTTTCCCTCTTGGAGAGAGGCTAGTATTCAGTGAGTAAATTAAATTACAAGATTCACGAAATCACATCTGTTATACTTGTTCTCATTGTTTTAGATATGTGCCTATCATCTTAGAAGACATTTAATTTTAGAATTACATACTATATAAAATATACTACCTCATCATTGACCTTGTAGACTATGATCTTGCTATAATACCAATTGTTTCAGTAAAATCATGTCAGTTCATTAGTAGTTTCAGTCTATACAATGATGCCATCTAAAAATGGCATTGTTACATGGTCCTTTTCAATATGTATTTTATTCCTTATTGCAATTACTGAGGTTTACAGTACAATATTTTCAAGTATTGGTATGAAAGTAGCTAGCCTTGCCTTGCTGCCATCATAATCAAGAAGTATCCAATGTTTCACCTTGAACTATATTATTAGCCTAAGATTTTCATATAGATCTGTTGTCAGATGAAAAGCATTTTTTTCTATTTCCATTTTTGATATGATGCTTAAATAAATAAATGGCTGTTGAACTTCCTGTTAAAAAGAAAAAGATTCACAAAATCATAGAACTCACAAAATGGGTGTGAAAGTGGGCTCTTGGAGTCATCTGTACTCCTGCAATATTGTCTCAGAAAGTGTCAAAATAAGAAGACACCTCTAAGGCAGGCTTGATGAATCAAAGAAGAGCAATTGCCTGCCTTCAGAAGAATATCAGGAATATGGAAAATTTCCGTATCCACACAGTACCAACAGTTCCCCAAGAATAGTTCCCATTCAAACCATTGTATTCAATATTTGTATTTTTTACAAAACACTTGAAAGTGGTTATATCCTTTCATGCAGCATTGGACCTTGTTAAAGTTTCATTTTAGTATCCAGCTATCAAAAACAACTTTCACTTGCGTGGATTGGACAAGCAAGAGCCTTTAGAGATCCATCCCACCTTATTAAAAAAAAAACATTGTATTATATCATGCTATCTTTTTATTGTCTCATACACTTGTTTAAAAAAATTTTTGGAAACAACAGTGAAGGCAGCATTTAAATATCTTAAGAAAAGACAACATGTACAACTTGGAAAGGGAACTAACCACATTAGATTGTCATACAAAAACACTAGTGCCAGTGGTAGGTTACATCCCTTTTCTTTGTTGGGCAGGAGGGTTTCAGAGGCCCACAGAATGATAAAAGTATTTGTCACTGTTATCTGTTGCAAGAACATACTCAGCTAGATCCCAATACTGAAGACCCTGTGTTCTTTTGTGTAAGAATGGAGAAATAATATGAAGACTTGCATGGAAGTTCAGAAAATTCTAGTTAGCTTTCATCATGCTAGAAAGCACCACATGATACCAGGGAAGGTTGGTCATCAAAAATTATACTTGGCTGTGGATGGCAAATACCAGTGCAAAAGAAAGAAATGACATATCAACCCTAATACAACTTATTCACCTCCTGAACATTGTAAATACCTCCACTGAAAGAAGACATTAAATTTAAAATAATAAGAAAAAAAGAAAAAAGAAAAACAGCACATTTAAAGCAAGAAAAATTGTAATATGGATCCAAAGTTTTAAACATTCACAATTACCAACGCATACTATTATACTCAACAAAAGTATCTATTGGAAATTAATTGAGGAAATAGACTTTTTATGATAAAAAAATTACTAAAATTACTCCAGCACTACAGAGTATCCTTGAAGGAATTCATTGGTATGAAGACAAACAACATAAGAAGCCACAGAAGATATATAAATTAGTGCAAAGGAGTATGTGAAAAGAAAAAAAAAACATAAAATGAATAAAATGACAGGAATTAACACACATTTTGAGTAAAAATTCAGAATATTAATCATCTTATTTCCCTTAATCAAAAAAACATGGGCAAGCACATTAAGGAGCCTTTTTTGTTGTCTTTGAGAAATACAACTTATCACCAAAGACAGATATCATCTTAGGGTAAAAAGATGGAAAATGTTATTCCAAGTAAATATAACTAAGAAATATGCAGGTAAAGCTATTCTAATATTTGATAAAATATCTTGTTTTCTCCATCTTTAGTGATTGAGAGTTTTGATGGGTATAGTAGTCTGGGTTGCCATCCATGGTCTCTTAGTATTTGTAGAACATCTATCCAGGATCTTCCAAATTTCACAGTTTCCATGGAGAAATCAGATGTAATTCTGATAGGTCTGTATTTATATGTTACTTGCTCTTTTTCCTTCACTGCTCTTAATATTCTTTGTTTATTCTGTATGTTTGGTGTTTTCATTATTATGTGGCAAATGGACAAGAGGACCCCCCCTTTCTTTTTTCTTTTTTGGTCCATTCTATTTGGTTTTTGGTAGGCTTCTTATGCTTCTTATACTTTCAAAGGCATGTCCTTCTTCAGGTTTGGAAAGTTTTCTTCTATGATATTTGGAATATGTTTTCTGCACCTTTGACCTGGGCTTCTCCTTCTTCTATATCTATTATTCTTAGGTTTGGTCTTTTCATGGTGTCTCACACTTCCTAGATATTTTGTGTTAAGGATTTGTTGGACTTAAGATTTTCTTTGGTTGGTGAATATATTTCATCTAGTTTATCTTCAGAGCTTGAGATTTTCTCTTCCATCTCTTGTATTATGTTAATTATGCTTGAAACTGTAGTTTCTGATCACTCACCCAGCTTTTCTATTTCCAGTGTTCCCTCAGTTTGTGTTTTCTTTATTGTCTTTATTTCAGTTTTCAGTTCTTTTTTTTTAATTTTTTTCCATTTTTAATGTTTTTAATCTATTTTTTATTTTTATTTTACATATTGATTCCAGTTCTCCTTCCCTCCCTCCCACTTTCCCTCTCTGCCATACTCTGTTGTCCCCCACCACTCCCCCTCCCATCCCCCCTCCAGATGTAGGGTGATGCCCTCTAGGAAGGGTCATCTAAATCTGTCAAGTTGTTTGGAATAGGGCCTGTGGCTTTTCTCCTGTCTCTAGGTTAAGGCAGTATCCCTCTATGGGGAAATGTGCCCCCAAAGTTCTTTTGTGCATCAGGAATATATCCTGGTTCCACCCTCTGAGGTCCCTTAGACTGCTTAGGCCTTGTAGCTGAGATCCATATTCAGTGGGTCTGAGTCAGTCCCATGCTGGATTCACAGCTATCAGCTGGGGGCCTATTAGCTCCTCCTTGTTCAGGTCAGCTATCTCAGTGTTTCTGCAGCCTGGTTTGGTCCTCCCTCTCTGTATCTGGATTCCATTTCAGCTCAGTGTTTAGTTGTGGGTATCTACTTCAGCTACTAGATGAGGACTCCATGATGGTGGATGAGTTAGTCATCAATCTCATTATCAGGGAAGGGCATTTTTGGTAACATTTCCACTGTTGCTCAAATTGTTAGTTGGGGGGGGGTCAATCTTGTAGGTCTCTGGACATTTCTCTAGCTTCAATTTTCTCTTCAAACCTATAATGGCTCCCTCTTTTATGGTCTCTCTCTCTCTCTCTCTCTCTCTCTCTCCCTTTCTTCTCTCTCTCTCCTCTCATCTATTCCTCCCCTGACTCAATCTTCCTAGTTCCACATGCTTTCCTCTCCTCCCCTTTTCAGTCTCCTAGTTTCCTC
Source organism: Phodopus roborovskii (assembly GCF_943737965.1). NCBI lineage: Eukaryota > Metazoa > Chordata > Mammalia > Rodentia > Cricetidae > Phodopus > Phodopus roborovskii. Next base: position 6,812,509 of record NW_026126547.1, read on the forward strand.
TTCCCTCACTGCTCCCCTACTCCCCATGTGCTCTTGAAATTCACAGGCAAGTGGATGGAATTTGAAGAAATCATCCTGAATGGGGTAACCCTGTCACAAAGAGAGGAACATGGTATGTACTCACTCATATATGGATTTTAGACATAGAGCAAAGGATCACCAGCCTATAGTTCACACCGCCAGAGAAACTACGATACAAGGAGGATTCTAAGAGATTCTTATAAGGTCCCTCACAGAATGGGGAAAGGACAAGATCTCCAGTTTTCTGTTATTTAACAGTTTGAATTGTTTCCTTCATCTGTGTGATTGGTTTTTTTTCTTTCTTTCTTTCTTTTTTTTCTTTTTCTTGGCTTTCCTTTCTTTAAGAGACTTGTTGATTTCTTGTTTGTTTGTCTTTTCATCTATTTCTTCCAAGTTTTTCTTTGTTTATTTTCTTCCATTTCTTTAAGGTATGTCCTCCTATACTCTTTTGAGGGCATCTATACCTTTCATAAAGTTGATTTTAAGGTCATTCTTTCATATTTAATACTAGTTTCAATTATTTTGTTAGTTTAATTTAGAATAAAGTTGAAGTCAAGAGACTAAAACGTGCCATTTTGGAGTTATTATTAAAGAGGGGAAGTAGTAGATTGTGATTAAATGATTATGGGCCAAATACTGTAGGTACAAAGTCCTAATCAATCTGCCTCCACTCCACAGGTGCTACTGTCTTCCGTGTTATCTCATGGTCCTAGCATTTCCAATATCCTGGAGTCACTACTACAATTAAGACTGTTCCTTCACCAGTGTCCTTTCCTGGACTTCTATCAGGGGCCCCACCCTGCCTTGTGGTACCAGCTTTAGCCACTCTCCACTCTCCATGAGCATTTTATCAAGTAAGTGGTTCAGTAAATCAGTTAATTTAGGGGGTGCCATTTCTTTTTGTTCTGTAATTCATACCCTATCTTATACGGATAGAATTTTGTCAGTACAAACGTCACACAACAGAGAGGGGATGGCAAGAGTACTAGGAAAAAGAGAAGGGTAAAACGAAAAGAATGTAAAGAAGGGGAGAAAGAAATAAAAAATAAATGAGGACAGTGGTATGATGGAGAACTGGGAAAGGGGGCCAAAAGAGGGAATGGGCAAAATGGAGTCTGAAATTATAATGATCCAAAACAAATAAAGGTACATCAGGAGAACCGGACCAGCCATCAAAAAAGTAAGCAGTCACTGGATGTTTGGCAACTGTTCCAGTTATTTTCATATTTCTGCTTCTGCTTTCCCAAGAAACACTCTATTCCCACATTTTTGGCATAAGCATTTATATACTAGACCAGACAGCAGAGCTTGATGTTAGGAATGCTAAACCATGAGTGTTAAGAATGAAAACCAGAGTTACTTTTTCCTGTGAATAATTCAAGCCCAAAGATGAAACTTAACTCCATTTGGCCACCAATATTTACTGTATAAGATAATGATAATTTATAATTGGATGAAAAAAATCTAAGTGGTGATCCTTTTACCTCTGCCTTTTTCAGCAAACCCCATGGACCAGACTGTGCCACCACAACCTGCATGATAATAATGATAAAACATATAGCCCCTAGAAGGCTCTAAGGGGGACACATTGATCTCTCTGGGAAGGGGATATAAAGCAAATTTTGCTGGTGGGCTGGAGGCAGGTAAGAATGAGAACAGGAGGGATTGGGAGCAGGGAAGGTATAGAAGACACAACTGGAATTGGAGGGCATTTGGTTGGGGGTGATTGGCAACCAGTGCAATAAAAATTCCAAGAATTCTATGATAGTGTCCCTAGTGAGAACTAATAATGGAGAGTATAGGGCCTAATCAGACAATTTACAGTTGTGTGACTGAGGGACCAAAGAGCAGTGACAATACCTTGACCTACAATCTATCCTGCCTGCAAGACAGGCAGGGGCATTGGATCCACACAATTTATGGGGATGACCAACAATTGACTGGTATAATGTGAGGTCCATGCCAGGAGAGGAAGCCTATGCCTGACACTGCTTGGATGACCTGGAACTGGAGACTGGATAACCAAGAGACCAAGGATAGAAAAATTTCAATAAAATAATTCCTAATAGCATTCTGCTATACTCATAGACCAGTGCTTAGTCCAATTGTCCACAGAAAGGTTTCCTCCAGTAGCTGATGGGAGCAGAGTCAGAGACCCACAGCCAAACATTAGGCACAGAGAGAAACCAAATTGGAGACCTCCTCCCTAGGAGCTCTGTAAACCAAATAGAAGATGGAGAGAAAGAATTAATACAGCTGACACAAAGACACCAGGGGAAGATGGCCCACAGAATCAATCATGTGGGGGTACATAGGGGCTTACAGAGACTGACTCAGCAGTCACAGACCATATGTAGGTCTACTCCAGGTTCTCTGCATATATATTATAGCTGTTTTGCTTGGGGGTTCTATAGGAATCCTAATAGTGAGAGCAGGTGTCTCTGACTTTTGCTTCTCTTTAGCACTCTTCCTCTACTGGACCACCTCACTCAGGATTGATAAGAGAGTTGGTGCCTAGTTTTATTGAATCTTATTATGCCTAGGAGACCTGCTCCTTTCTGAAGGGAAATAGAGGAAAAATGGATCTGGGCGAGAAAGGAGGTAGGGGAAGTGTGAGGTGGATGGAGGGAAAACTGCAGTTAGGATGTATTGTATGAGAGAAGAAATCAAGGAAAAAGAAAAAAAATCCAACTTAATGTCTGAGGATGTCTGGATATATTGTTTTGATGCTGTAACATTAAAGAGACAGTGGGACTCAGTATGTGCCAGCAAAAATGGAAAAAATCATTTCTGTGGCTTTGTCTGCATAATCAGCATGCCAACCTGGCTTAGCTGTTTTATCTGAGGACCACATGCACCACAACACTCCTACCTTCATTATCTGTCTGAAATCCACAGTCTCTTTCACATATGCAATGACTTGATCAATAGACAGAGCTCTAGGTACTGAGGGCCCTTAGTGGATATACTGTGCTCCTGGCCTTTAGCTATGGGTATGATAGTGTGGTTCTGTCTGGTATGCTAAGTGCAACTAAAAGAAAATACAAACTTATAATATGTGCAGCTGTTAAACCGCCTCAAAAAGTTTGAATTTGTTTGTGGATGGTATTGAGAAGCTCACCTGTGAGGAGCTTAGGGAAGTAAACACTAATACCAATATCTCTCCAAGTGAAAGAAGAGGTTTAACAAACTGTAAATGTTCCATAAACTTGCTATGGAATTACATAAAATGCCAAGAGGTCATTAGAATTGTATTAATCTCCCCCCTTTTTTTCAGCTCATGCACATCCAAGCACTGGGCTTGTCCTAGGGAAGAAACAATGGCCTTAAATGGAGAAAGAGGTGACACTAACATGGAACTTAGATTGCCATAGGTCAGGTTCCTGGTATGTTCCTGAATAAAGGACTCATTGGACACTCTGTGAGTTTCGACGACACAGTTATAGTGTCTTATGAAGAAACAAGCAGATGATCCCTACAATGCCACATGATTTAGAAGCTAAAATAAATGAACTGAAAAAGGAGTAAAAAAAAAAAAAAAGAAAGAAAGAAAGAAAGAAAGAAACAGAAAAATTGAGGTGTCTTGTTACCCCGAACAGTCATCACTGTCCTGTCCATAGAGACAGCAGAACAGAATCTTCATGACTAGAGGATGCTGAGAAGAGGCACAGTTCATGAGTAAAGGATTCTGGGAAGAGGCACAGTTCATGAATAGAGGATGCTGGGAGGAGGCACAACTCACGAGACTTTGCAGTCCCAACTCCTGGCAGCATTCTTGTTTCTTCACTGTTCACAACTTTGTTCCTTTTAAAATGGAGGGAGTTTTGTGGTTCCACCTGCTTTTTAGCAGAAAGTGAGAACATTTCAACCAGGGAAATTTATCAAAATTGATTTGTTGTCATAAAAGAATTAAGGTACATTCTACCTTTGTTTTTGTGAAAGACACAGGCCTACATAGCATAGCACAAAGGCACACTAGTCTGAGATTCATCATGTCAAAAATGTTTTTTTAATATAATACATTCTGAACACAATGTCTTTTCTCCCCATTCTTCCTGGGCCATTCTGAAAAAACTTCACATTTCATTCTTCCTCTCAAAAAAGTCCCAAAACAAAAGACAAAAATCAAAAGAAAAAATTCAGAGAGATAATAAATAAACAAATAAATAAATAAATAAATAAATACCAAACTAAACTGCAATAAAACAAAGATCACACAAAAACCTGGATTCGTAGACCAATGGAATCGAATTGAAAACCCTGATATTAACCCACACACCTATGAACACATGATTTTCAACAAAACAGCTAAAATTATACAATGGGGCAAAGACAGCATCTTCAACAAATGCTGCTGGCACAATTGGATGAAGGTGTGTAGAAGACTGCAGATAGACCCATGTCTGTCACCATGCACAAAACTCAAGTCCAAATAGATCAAAGACCTCAACATCAATCCAGCCACATTGAACCTCTTAGAAGAGAAAGTAGGAGGTACCCTTGAACAAATTGGTATAGGAGACCACTTCCTGAACATAACTCCAGGGGCACAGACACTGAGAGAAACAGTTAATAAATGGGACCTCTTCAAACTTAGAAGCTTCTATAAGGCAAAGGACACAGTGAACAAGACCAAACGGCAGCCCACAGACTGGGAAAAGATTTTCACCAATCCTATATCCTACAAAGGGCTGATCTCCAAAATATAAAAAGAACTCAAGAAACTAGTCAACAAAACACCAAATAACCCTATTAAAAGAACTGAAGAATTCTCAATAGAGGAAATCAAAAAGGCTGAAAGACACTTAAGAAAATGCTCCACATCCTTAGCTATCAGGGAAATGCAAATCAAAACAACTTTGAGATACCATCTTACTCCTGCCAGAATGGCTAAAATTAGAAACACCAATGATGACTCATGTTGGAGAGGATGTGGAGAAATGGAAACACTCCTCCACTGCTGGTGGGAGTGCAAACTCATAAAGCCATTTTGGAGATCAATATGGCAGTTCCTCAGGAAAATGGGAATTAGTTTACCACAGGACCTGGCAATCCCTGCCGCAGATCTTTCAGTGGGCGATGGGTCTGCAGGGAGACCAAGACTCTGATAAACAGGTCATGAGTGGCTTCGGCTTGACAGACAGACACAAACACACTTGAGGAGGTTTGCATCTGCTGTGATTTCTACTACAGAGCATCAGGTTTTTATGCAGAAAGTTCAAGGAACAGATCTTTGGCCACAGTTTAAAATTTACAGACATACTATAGAAATATCAGCAATTATTTTGGAGCATGAGATCGTAAATACATCTCATGTTTATTTTGGCCTGCTTGTGATCAGCTTACCAGGGATTTGATTTACTGAGTTTAGAGAATAATCATTGTCTCTGGTCAGTAAACTTTAAACAGCATTGATAAGAACCCTTGTGCTGTTTTATTGATTTAGGGGCCCTAAAACCTCAGTAGTAAATCCCACAACAGCTTTACTGTGGGTGGGCTAATTAGGCAGGGTCATCTTGTTGGCAAATTCCTATAGCTTTAGGTATGTTAATTTATTAGGCCTTGGGCTGACACGTGAAATGTCCACTAGCTCCCTGGGATTTGTAGCTGAGGGCTGGTCTCTATCTCTTTCTGTCCCTGAAACTATATCTAAGTGCTTCATGGCTTCTCTGAATTAACAGTGGAGCTACAGGCCAAAGCACCCATGATCAAAAGCATTAAAGCTATCATAGCACAACAAACACCTAGCACCTGTTCCAGACTGTCAGTCTGGCAATCACCTGCAGGGTCCTGAACCACTTTTCCCCAGGAGGCGTAACCACCTGTGGTGCGAACATCTGGACAGGTAATAGCAAGAACCTGGAAGCAACCTAGATGCCCCTCAATTGAAGAATGTTTAATGAAGATGTGGCATATCTACACAATGGAATACTACTATGCAGAAAAAAAAATAATGGTATCTTGAAATTCTCAGGCAAGTGGATGGCAGTTGAAGAAACCATCCTGAATGAGGTAACCCATTCACAAAAAGAGGAACACAGTATGTACTCACTCATATATGGATTTTAGACCTAGATCAAAGGATTACCAGCCTATATTTCACACCAACAGAGGAACTAGGATACAAGGTGCAAGGTGTATTCTAAGAAATTCATATAAAGTCCCTCACAGAACTGGTAAGGGACAAGTCCCCCATAGCTCAGGGGAAGTGGGGGGGCAGCGAATGGAGAGAGAAGTAGGTGAAAATGAGGGGGTGGAAAGGAAAACATGTGCGACCAGGAAGATTGAGCCTGGTTAGGAATAGAAGATAGGAAAGAGAGAGATAGAGACAGAGAGAGAGAACAAAAAAGAGGGAGCCAATATTGGTTTGAAGATAAAATTGAACAAAAAAGAAAGGTCTAGAGAACTACAAGACTGCTGCCAAATAACAATTTGAGCTTCTGTGGAAAGGCTACCATAAATGCCCATCCCAGAGAGTGAGATCAACAACTAACTTATCCATGGAGCCCTCAACTAATGCCTGTTGGAAACAGGAGCAAACACCCATACATAAACACTGAGTACAAGTAGAACTCAGATGCAGATGGAGAGGACAAGACAAGGCAGCAGAAACACATACAGACAGCTTACCTGAATAAGAAGGAGCTAATGGGCCACCAGAATGATAGCTGGGAAGCCAGCAGGGGACTGACTCAGGCCCCCCTGAATATGGGTCTCAGCCAGAAGGACTGAGCAGTCTAAGGGACCTCAGACAGTGGAGCCAGGATGTATCCCTGGTGCACAAAAGGACTTTGTGAACACATCCCCCATAGAGGGATAACTGCCTTAATCTAGAGACAGGAGAGAAGCCCTAGTCCCTACTTCACATGACCTGTCAGACCTACAGGACCCCAACTGGATGTCATTCCCCTACATATGGAATTGGGGTGGGAGGATGGGAGGGGAGGTTGGTTAGAGTGCTTGTGAGAGGACAGAGAGGGTATAAGGGAGGGAATAAGGGAGAGAGGAAGGGAGAGAGGGAGCAAGATGGAACTGGGATCAACCTGTAAAATAATAAATTAAATTAAAAAAAATGCTTTGACTCCAAAATTTAAGTTCAAGGACAAGTTACTGGGGAAAGGGATTTCTATTTTTGTTTCCACAGAAAATGAAAAGATGTGGATTCCTTCCAGACTAATGTGGTTTGATCAAGCCAGACCCCCTGAAACAGCGTTCCTGGTGATCCAACATTCAAAACAGCTGTACAAAGCAGCCTTACAGACTACAGCCAGGATTTCTGAATCTTCTTTGAATCCCCCATGACAGCGCCCCTTACCAGCAGGAAGTAGTTTGGAAAGAACAAAGCCCAAATTCCCAAATATTGTCTATAAATGTTTGTTTTCATTTAAATGGACTTGGTCATATAAAATAAATAAATATTAAAAAAAAACAAAAACAAAAACAAAAACCTGGATTCTTGATTAGTCAACTATTCTTGCCCGGGAGTGGCAAGAGTGGTTGATATCACTCCATTAGAGGAAACTGATGTTCTATTTCTCAGCAGCTGTCAATTGCAAATAATTACTTCATTATGGTTAAGAGTTTGTTTTCATATCCTGTATTCCAGGCTGTTTGATGTCATTGCCTCTGTGAATTTGTATGTGCATTAGGCCCTATTGTACCTGTAGTCATCCAGCACTCATCAGAGACGCATCTTCTAGTAGTAGATTAACACAGAGCCCCACAATTTGACAATGTGCAGAGAGTGGAAGACCCTTTTTAAATGGCAGGAAGAAGAGTGAGTCCTTAAGGACTGTTGGATTTTCTCTATATGGACAGCTTTCTTCATTCCTTAACCAACTTTGCATAAAGGAAGTACTGTACAAAGGATTTAGGGAAGAAATCAGTCTGTGAAAACACCTCTAAATTTAAAATTACCAGTGTGGGTTTCCAAGTACATGAATTTTAACATTTTTAACATGTGTGATCTCTCCCTACTTTCAACAATCCAAACTTTAAAGATATTTATAAAAGTATAAGGTGTGTGTATGTGTGTGTGATTGTGTGTGTGTGTGTGTCTGATATGTATTGGGGTGACACACATGCCACAGTTCTTGCGTGCAGGTAGGAGAAGATTATCAGAGTTGGTTCTCATATTCCACATTCACTTCAGTTCCTGGGGTGGAACTCGAGTTACCAGGGGCCTTAGTTCTATTGCTCTGTAGAGACATCATAACTAAGGAAACTTAAAGTATTCAATTGGAGGCTTGGTAAAATTTCAGAGGTTTAGTCCGTTATGATCACATTTGGGAGTATGGCAGTATGCATGGCATTGTAGCAGTTGCTCATAGGTATATTGTGATCCTGATCATATGACCCATAGGCTAAGAGAGGGGGGGGGAGGAGAGATAAAGGGAGAGAGAAATTGGGCCTGGCATGAGCTTTGGATACTTCAAAGCCCACATCCAGTGACATATTTCCTCCAGCAAGGCCACAACTCATGAGCTTTCTAATTTTTTCAAAGAGTTCCACCACCAAATAACTAAGAATTCAAATATATGAGTATATGGGGTCCACTCTTATTCAAACCATCACACTAGTCTGAAAGCTCCTCTTCCCCCTGAAGCATTTCACTGGACCTAATTGCCCGGGAATACCCTAGGGATGACAACAGTTCCTCTTATGATTCCCACCAAGTGCAGTCATTCTTTTTTTGTCTGTCAGCTTCCAAATTATGACACAGAGACTGCTTTTTATTAAGTGCAAAAGCTTGGTCTTTGGTAGACTTCTGTCCAACTAGTTCTTATAACCTAAATTAACTTGTTTATATTAATCTGCATTCTGCCATATGGCTCTTTACCTCTCCTTAGTACACTACATCCTATTTCCTTTGTGTTTGTCTAGAGAATTCCACCTTTCTTATTCCTAAGTTTCCCGTCTCTTTCCAGAAGTCCTACTTATCCTCTCCTGTATAGCTATTGGACATTTAGCTCTTTAGTAAACCAATCAGAAGGCACCTTGGCAGAGATACATTATCACAGTGCAAAATGATTATCCCACAACAACCTTATCTATTGATATTTCTGTCTCTATCCTATAGGAGTGATAGTTTGAGAAGAACCCTGGATAACCTGTCGTTGGTCTAACTGCAATAACAATATCATATTCCTGTACTTGTTGCAAATCCTGCTATAAGTCCTGTGAAAAGCCCAAGATTGGTCTGGAGAAATAGCTCAGTGATTAAGAGAACTTTGTCTTGCAGAAGTCCCAGGCGCAGTTCAGAGCATCCAGATGGTGGCTTACAAAGACCTGTAACTCCAATAACAGGAGATCTTATATCCTGCTAGGCCCCAGGTACACTCATGGTACACATATACATGCCAAAGCAAAACACTCATAGACATAAAATAAAAATAAGTAAGTCTTTGGAAACAGTTCCCAGATTAGCAGCTTGATTTCACCCCAAACATGGGATAGAATTACTCTCTTGTACTTGATTCTGCCCCCACCTATTTATTATCTGTTTATCATCTATCTATCTATCTATCTATCTATCTATCTATCTTCATCATCATCATAAACTCTCCCTTTATCTTAAGTTGCCACAAAAAATCTATTATAAAGCCCTTTCAAAAATCACCCTCTGTGGTTTGTGAATTTTATTCTTCAACTATATAAGACAGAAATGTGAAAAATGCTATCCTGACTTAGGATGACTTTGATGGGTACTAAGTTTTCTGGTACCCTATCCCCCCAAAGCCAGGTTCACACCAAGTTGCAAAATGTTCTATTTTCTCAAGTTATATCACAACCATGAAAAATTTTTCTCATGATTGTTAAGAAATATAACAAAATATGAAATGCATCACCATCAAAATACACAAATATCTAATAATTTTAAAAAGCCCTTATCATATCAATTTCCTGAAATAACAAGCATATCTAAAGGTTCCAATAATACCTGAAGATGAGATAAATCATGTGATGCTTGCTTTCAGAGTCTGCCTTGCCTCATTGAAAATGTTTATTTTTAGCTCAATATATTTACCTGTGAAAATCATAACTTAAATTCTCTTAATAGCTGAATAATATTCCATTTTGTAACTATACCACAGTTTCAATATATATTTATCATTCAGAGACTCATCACCTGAGCTGTTTCCATTTCTTGGCTATTGTGAGTAGAGCAGCAGTGAACATGGATAAGCAGGTATTCCTTTATAGAATCTAAAGTCCTTTGGGTACATATTAAAGAGTTTTGTAGCTGGGTTGTTCAGGGAGGGCATATAGAGCACACTGGTATGAAGGATTAAAATAGAATAATGGGACAAGGAAAGATAAGCTGAGGTGGAAGGATGAAGGGTAGTATAAAGAAGTGAGTATGGGTAGGCATAATAAAACTAAAAAATTGGAAACCTGTTACTGTCCTAAAGTATAAGTACACATATACACACAAGTAAAATTGGAGATTACATATATATATATATATATATATATATATATATATATATATGTGTGTGTGTGTGTGTGTGTGTGTGTGTGTGTGTGTGTGTGTTTATATATATTCTACACACACATACGAAAAACAATTCTACAGAAAACCAGTAAAAATCCTATTAGCAGTGATGATTACTTCTTTCATCATGTTGACCAGTAAATTCCCTTAGACACCCAAAAATTACAGTATATTGTCATTGTTCTTGGTTACCCTCTAGAACTTCATAGTAAGACGCTACTGATAAACACTTGAACATAGGAAAATCAAGCTGACGAGGAATTGGAATCTTCATCCCTATTCAATATCTTTCATATTACTGAGAGGTATTATACAGGCTACCAGAGGAGAAAAATAACCACCAATCATATTCAGCTGTAAACCTTTCAAAATACAATAGTTCTTGGCCTTGCAAGACCAGGTCACAGCTCCATAGTGTCATGAACATTATGAGAGCCATCAACAATTTTTTTGAATGCATTTGAATTTGAGCTTCAGTATACAAGATGCAACCTAAATCTGATATCAGTATCAGACTGAAAACCTCTGGCTATAATGAACATAGGCCCTAGGGGTAAAGCCAATACTTTTATGAGGCTAAATGGACATAGTATTAAATCAACTCCTGATGACTTATTTTATACCCAACATGAAGTGCATCCCTTCACCCTCATCTTGGAAACTTCTGTTTGAAATAGATGATTATTAAAACAGTGAGCCACTGTTTTAACGGGCCAAGGTACAGCGATTAAGAGTCTACAGGATGAGCAACTCTAAAGGGAGCATATATACATATATACTGCACACTTTCCCAAGGCCCAAAGATCATAACAGAGGGTGCTGAAACATAAAAGCTGAGACAGAGGATGACTACAAAGAAACAGTGTCTTCTGGATCTGGAAAGGCAGCTGCACATAAGAGCTCACAGCAGTTGAGATAAAACTTGTGCATGCCTACACCTGACCAATTTCCAGCTTGCAGAGTGGAGCTGGGCACACAATCCCACCATCTGACTTGGAACTACAAGCAACAGTTAGCTGCTAGGAGAAAGTTTTTGGTTGTTGTTTTGTTTTTGTTTTTGTTTTTCTTAAAGTATAACCCCTGGCAAGTCAAACACTCTCTAGTGGAAGACTACATATGCAAGAATGACTGATCTTGAATGATTTGAAGTGAAATAAGACACAAAGTTGGGTGGGTAAGAAAGGGGTATGGATCTGTGGGGAGTTGGGGGAGGGTGAATATTCCCCAAATTTGTTATATTAACATGTCAAAGGAATAATACGTTTTAATAATTTTAATATCATTCTGTATTTATTTTACACTTATGGAATTCAGCAATAGTTCAGGCCAAACATATGCATATAGAAATTGTGAATTAAGTTCAATTTTTCATTCTCATGTGTTTTTCATTCTTCTCTTTCCCCTTTCCACACCCTTGATTCTATCATTCATTTCTTTGTTTTTTGCTGCTTCTGGCGTTTAAATGCTGGGTTTTGAAAACACATGGTCAGTATTTGTTGAGTACATTATTTACTGAAGTGGATTTCAAGAATTAAATCTGCGAATTTTATATATACCTCAGGAAGTGAATTAATATAATAATGTCAATTTGTTTAATTTCTTACTTTCAATTTTGTATACTTTGACGATGAACTAAATATCCATTATTATTGTGAAAGTTCCACCACAAAGATTAAAATCTGTGGTTTGAGGGAGAGTAACATATGAATATTTTGAAATACAAATTCTGGAACAAAGCAAAGCTATTCTAATTGTTGAGTAGAAATTCAGAAAAATATTACAAAGAACAAAACCGCATTAGAGTTTGAAGGAAGCATAGTTGGTACTGAGAGTTTGATGGAAGTATGTATGGAGATGGAAGGTTTGAAGTACATTAAGACAATCTCAAAAATTTACCTGAAATTTGTCACAAATTGAAAATGCAAATGCCTTAGAAATCTCATTTACCAAATGACAAAGGCATTAATGGAGTGATTTCTGGGACATTTATTTTACTTATTGCTAATGGTCAAAGTAATAAAGGTCAAAACTTGGGACAATAATTGATTCTTGCAGATCTGTCTGTGGAGTTAAAGTCACCACAGGTGTAAAGCAATGCTTTTATTTCAAGAACAACTATGTTAACTTATCTGAATGTTAGGAAAGATAAACTTTGAAATTGCCAACACATTCAGTAATTTGTTTTTCAAATCCATTATCAAAGTTGAAAGTCTATGAAAGCATTTGATATCAAACAAGTCACACGACTGAAGTTGAAAAATCTAGATTCTTTATTGACCTTAGGTAGGACTAAAACAAAGTAAGGACGAGGTATAGAATGTTATAGAGATTGTAACAAAGTTGTAATTGTTTATTTCTTTTTGCAATAGATCTTTAGTTCTTAGAGTAAAGCTTACAGAATCATGTAGACAAATGTTAATGTTTGCTAATCTATGAATATCTATTAGAAAAAAACAGTTAACATTTTAAAAATTGTCAACCATGCTATAGATAGGTCATATTTTTAGAAAAGAGGTATGTTCACAGAGTGAGGATTACATTAAAGATTCCTGAGATTTTTTAGACCTGTTCATTCCATTTAAGCTGCGCATAGTCTTTGTCATTGGGGGAAATGTTTGGAAAGTGTCTCACTGAAGAGTTATTATGTATACTCATGAACATTTTTTTTTATAGCTATACCATTGAAGTCAAGTGAGTTAACTTCATTCTAGTTTTTTTCTATTGTTAGAATAAAAGTGGCAATTTTCTGAAACATATTTTTGACTTAATTAAGACATGAAGAGCCACCAAAAGACTTGACATAACCTGCTAAACTGCATGTTCTTTTTCTTGGAAGGTGGAAACCTTGATTCTATCATAGCAGACAGTGATAATGGTGGTAACTAGAGATATGAAAGTATGGGGACATGGGAATAAAAACAGGTTACCAAAATACATTTTGTTAGCAGGAATTACTTAAAGTGTTGCATAGCACAGCTGAATGACTATACAACTTATTATAATATTTATATATATAATCTTCTCAAATGAGAGAAGTGGAGATAATTGATAAAGGTTTTAGGAAAAGGAAATTCATGTTGTTCTGATTTCTTTATTACAGACTGTCAATTTTTTCATATTATCACACAATACAAAGCCATACATTACTGTGATTCAATAAAAAACTGGAAGAATAAAACAAATCAGAAAGAAATGAAGAACAAGTGTAAAATTTATATATAGCAAATTGCCATGTCAAGACAGTAGAATAAATGTGGACTTAAGTGAAATCAACTAGACCTCCCCTTGTACACAAACTTAATATTGGTCCTAAGAGATATTAGCATATTCTAATGGGTTGACATGCTTTACTCCCTGGATATCAGTGATGTCTGTGGATGTTTTGGAAAATGCTACTGTATATTGTGGAGGAAAGCCAAGAATTGTTGTAAGATCATACAGTGTAAACCCATTTGAAAGAAAATTTTCTGTACTAAAGTGTTAGTTATGTCAAAGCTGAGAACTCACACTCTAAGTAGCTGAGGTCATTAAAAATAAACATATGATTAGAATTCTGTGAAGTTCCAATGGGAAAATATAAGCATGGATTCTTCAATGATGTTTGTACAGAAACTCTTCCTGGGTTTAAAATTTGTTGTGTTTGCTAAGGTAATACTAAGAACATGTGTGGAATTCTATCCAGGGCATCTGAATTAATAAAACAAACAAACAAACAAAATATTAACTTGAAACAAAAAACTAAAATTGATATTGTCTTTTCACTTTTGGGAATATGTAGACCTAGAGAATTGGCATTAATCATGTTCCTTTGTACATATATGTGTTCTTTTTATAATTTGACAGAGGAATGAAGTCATTGTGGCCACTGCTTTATATACTGTAACAGCAATAATGAAAGAAAATTCATATGAGTACCAGTGAAAGCAAAGCAATAGAAAAACTGGAACGAAATGAAATATAGAAAAAATTATTCCCATTAAATAACAATCAGCCAGAAAATATGAAAATTATTTTTCTGCAGACATGTAATACAAATGGTCTTTTTGGCGTCCCAGTCCAATTTATAATTAAGGCTGGTTTTGCTGTTGGATTGTGGCTCTCTCCTTTAAATCCAAGCAAGCTTGTTAAAGGAAAATCCAAAATCTATGTCTCATGTCAGGAGAACCACTTGATATGAGACAGAAGAAAAAAATAAAAAGGACTATTTTATTGCTACAAATCTCATAATCTTTTGGCTGGTATTTTGAGTATTTCTTGAGGTATAAATATTATCTAAAATGTTTAAGATTAATATACATATATGTCTATGTATATATTTCAAAGTTTTTACCATGATATTATCATATGCATTCTAATTCTAGAAAAAGGCTTTATCTAGCTTACAGTAAATGATTTTGGTTTTGAGTTTATCAGATAAATCAGAATTAAATTTTTGTACTCTGCATGCCCATAACAAATATTGATCCTTTAATCTATTTGAGATCTGCTGCATATGAAATTAAAAGCTGTAAGTTCTGAGCAGTAAACCATGAACATGCCTAATAATGACCTTTGAAGCTTCCAAAATACCATGACAATTCCACCAGGACTATGATAACACCACTAAGCTGAAAGCCAACACCTATAAGATCAGATTTAGACCATAAAGTGCTCAGAACAATTTTGAGTTGGCTATCCTTAGGAATACTCTAGCCAAGACTTGAGACAAGTCTTGCACTTTCCCATTATGCGGAGACTCTTCTCTGATCTTTCTGCTTTCTACCCTAAATAGCTAACTCAGTGTTTTTATTATCAAGACCAATTAGAACTTTTGTTATAGGTATATATTTCCACCTTAGTGTTTTATAGAAATCCCTACCCTAAGTGTGTGAACAAGTTTTTCTTTCCATCTGTAACTCTAACTTGTGCCTTTTCTTATACTCTTTTCTTTCTGCTTGTTTTGACCTATTTTAATGTGTAAGTTTTTGTTTGATCTAACTATATTTTATTTTATTATTATCATTTAGAATACTATTTATTTGTTTTCTAATGAGAGACAGGAAAGGGGTAGATCCAAATGGAAGGTGGAGAGGAATTGAGAGGGGTACATGGAAGGGCAAATGTAACCAGGATACATTATACAAGCTACATCTATTTTCAATAAAAGTAAACTAAGTGTTCTATCAAGGAAAAGAAAACACAAGTTGTACAAGTAAGAGAATATTTGCATGTCACATCCTTATTGTATTTTGAGCTTATAGAGTACATTGTTGCCCTACAGTAGTTCTGTCTGGTAATATTTATCACCTGCACTTAGGGAGCAACACAAGCACCATTTACATCTGAATGGGAGGATACATATGAGTGCAATTTATTTGTTTTGATTCTAAATTGGCATGCAAACTCCACTTTCTTCAGAAATATGTGGGGCTCTATTTAGACCCATTGAACCCTTGATTGTAATATTGAAAACCTGTAGCAATGTTAATTCTTTGAATAATATTAACTTAAACTGTCAAGGACATAAAACTAAGGATGAGTTTCTGATTGACTTACAGAGAAAAGTAGAACAAAGGATATTTGGTTTTTGTGGAATTAAATGTATTGTCTAATCTTCCTAATTTCCCTGGTATTTATTTGTAATGAATCATCTCCAAATCCATGGCAACAGGAACATATTTTTCCTCTTATGGTAAATGTACAGTGACTGTAGTGTTACTTCTTTATCTGAAGAGTATGGTTAAGGAAAAGGTGGATGGTGTTCCTTACAATTATGTCAGCTGTGCGTGGGAATGCACAGCTCTAGTCTAGAAGGGGTTTGAACTCAGATTCACAGTGAATGATGATGGATGGATTCTAAAATGACAGGAGTTGTACAAGAAGATAAATTACTGTAGAATACATTCATAAACAGATTTAAAATCAACAGAATATCAACTTCAGAAAGAAGCCACCTCTCCAAGTAGGGAAATCTTATTGGTGAACCAATCTATATGAATTCAGTTTAGATGGGCTTTTTTCTTAATGAATGAAACCATGAAAATTAAGGAGTGACAGAGAAGAAAAATCTATATCATTGCAAAATGCAACCTTCCTCTAACTCAAAATCTTTGCATATAAAGCTGTAATTTACTTGTTGGCAGTTGGCTACATAAAAATTGAGTTATAAGATGTTTTCTGCTCAATTATCCTGATTTGTTGTGGAAAGTTCTCAGTACCTTTGTTTTAATTTAACATTAATATGTCTAGTTGATCCTTGAAATGCTTTTTCTGCCAACAAATTATATTCTTATCTTAATCGTGAATTTGTCCTGGTCTAATCTTAAAGAGTTGGTATTTAATCCTTTCAAATCACTATCTGTAGATTTCAAGAGCATGAACAGCACAGCGCCTGGTCATTGGGACAGTAGAGGAGGAATGTATGACTCAGGAGTCTGTCTCATTGATTCAGAGTAATTAAAAGTTTTGACTTTTAAGAGACTGCTCCAACTGAAGATCAAGTTTTGTCATTTACCTACTATGTCACCTTGGATAAATGACTAATACTTATATCAATCATTCTCTGATCTATAAATAGGATTAACAGTACCTGTCTTGCAAAAATAAGAGTAAGTTAATATAGAAAAGATTGGTACCTGCCAAACAAATGTTTAGGTGATGTTATCTTAAATTGATTCTGTTTACCAAACATATGAATTTTCCTGCATACAAGTTATCTACTGGAGGTTACTGCCTTTGCCTGTCTGCTGTTATCTGTTCTCTAATACATTGAAGTATCTTAAGTATCTTAGTTTCTTCATCTCTGCTTTGAAAATTTGTGATATATATATATATATATATATGTATATATATATATATATATTTAAACATCACATTTATCTTCTTGTACACTTGTCATTTTAACACATGTCTGTCATCATTCATAGTGAATCTGAGTTCAAATGCCTTCTAGACTAGAACTGTGCTTTTCCAAGAACAGCTCAAAAGTCCTTTGTGCTTTTGAGATGATAATACAGTCTGGTAAATCTGAAGAAAATGAAAGAGCTTCATGTTGCCTTATTTAATAGGCAGTTTCATCTGTATAGTGCCTTACTTGAATTTTATGAAAACAATTTGTATTAATAAAAGACTATAAAAAGACTAATATATAGAGAGAGCAGGCAATGCAATTTTAAACAAAATATAAGAAATATATGAGGGCTCTGAACACATGAGACCTGCTTATCCATGCGGGACCACCCATACTTTCCAACTGCCGAGTCTGAGTCTCTGACCCGCACAGCTGGTCCTCTACTGGAATTTCAGGCCCCTCCCAGAGAGTGTCTATCTCTGCAGGACCATTCTGAGTTCCTGCCAGCAGGACCTTTGACCCCCATTACAGGGCCTCTGCTAAAGAGGCCTTTGCTGGAGAGTGCAAGGTCCCAGCTAGATCTGCCTATCAGCGCAGAAACATCCTGAGTATCAGCCCAGCCTTTGTCTTCCATCACAAGACCTTGGCTAGAGGTGAGTCTAGGACCAACTCTGGTGGACCCTCCCCTATACCCTCCCCCGGGAACTCCCTGAGTTGGCCCCAGATGCCCCTGCCACTGTGTCCTGTCCCCATCCAGAGTGTTCTTGGAGCTCTGATACACCCCTACCCACCCCCACTGAAAGCCTGCACTCCACCTACCCTGAGTCCTACCCTGTCTACTGTCCCAAAGCTCTGGTTGAGCACTGGAACAGAGGGTGGAGCCAACAATCCAGACACATTCCAGGAACTTACAGGAGCAGCTCTGAACACACAAGACCTGCCTATCCACATGGAACCACCTGTATTTTCCACTTGCCTGGAACTCTGCTAAAGAGGTCTCAGCTGGAGAGTGCCAGGCCCAGGTTAGATCTGCCTATAGGCACAAGGAACATCATGAGACATAGCCTTCAGGATCTTGACTCCCATCACCAGTCTTCTGCTGTAGCCTGATCTTTGACCCCCATCACCAGGCCCCTGCCTGTGTAGAGACCTCCTAGAGAGCTTGAACCATCCAGAGCTACAGATATCTAACCTATGACCCACCTAAGCCCACCGGGAAAGTATCATAGAGAGAGGGAAAGACCCTCCAACACCTACTGGAAGAAGCTTTGGGAAGACAGCAATACAAGAAAACACTGTAGGGAGTAAGGTTTTTCGCCTGCCACCTGGTCTTGTCCTGCCGACACTCCACCAGCCCCCAAAAACACACAGAGACTCTGTATTAGATACAATTCTGTTGGCCAAGTACTAGTTTCTTATCAGCTAGTGCTGTCTTAAGTATTAACCCATTTATATGTATTTCCACGTGGTTTCACCTAACAGGGAGTGGGGCAGGTGTCTGGTCTCCCTGGTCTCTCCATCTTGACTCCTCCTTATTACTTCCTCCTACCCTCCTTGTCTCCTAGTCCCACCTATCTTGCTTTCCTATTGGCCAACAGTGCTTTATTCATTAAACCAGTATGAGAAACATATACAGAATGATATCTCCCATCAAAACACCGAAGAACAGAAAGAGAAGCAGAATCTAGGGAAACTACACCAACTACACCAGAACACAACAAAACATGATGCAGAGGGGAACGACTTAAAAATTATCCTCATAAAAAATGATAGAGGCCCTCAAAGAAGACGTGAGAAAATCCCTTAAAGAAATGGAAAAAAAATAAACAAAAAGTGGAAGAAATGAACAAATATCTTAAGGAAAGTAAAGAAAGTACAGGAAGAAAGAAATGGAAAAAAAAAACAATTAAGTAGGTGAAGGAAACAGTTCAAGACTTGACAACAGACATAGAGAAAATAAAGGCAACACAAACTTAAGAAATGCTGAAAATAGAAAAACTGGGCAAATGATCTGGAACTACAGACACAAGCATAACCAATAGAATTCAAGAGATGGAAGAGAGAATCTCAGGCGCAGAAGATAAACTAGAAGAAATAGATTCATCAACCAAAGAAAATCATAAATCCAACAAATCCTTAACACGAATCATCCAGGAAATGTGGGACAACATGAAAAGGACAAACTTAAGAATAATAGACATAGAGGAAAGTGAGGAAGCCCAGCTCAAAGGTGCCGAAAGCATATTCAACAAAATCATCAAGGAAAACTTTCCAAGTCTGAAGAAGGACATGCCCATGAAAGTACAAGAAGCATACCGAATCCCAAATAGGCTGGACCAATGAAAAAGGACCCCTCGACATGTAATAATAAAAACACCTAGCATACAGAATAAAGAAAGAATATTAAGAGCAATGAAGGAAAAAGGACAGGTAACATATAAAGACAGACCTATCAAAATTACACCTGACTTCTCCATTGAAACCCTTAAGGCCAGAAGGTCCTGGATAGATGTTCTACAAGTATTAAGAGACCATGGATGCTAGCCCAGGCTGCAATACCCAGCAAAACTCTCAATCATTATAGATGGGGAAAACAAGAGATTTAATGACAAAGCCAGATTTTCCCTATACGTATCTACAAATCCAGCTCTACAGAAAGTATTGGAAGGAAAACTCCAACCCAAGGAAGGTAACTATGCCCCAAAAGATACAGGCAACAGATAATCTAACTACACCAGAAACCAAGGGTAAAGCAGGACAAATATATTCACAATACCACTGCCAACAAAAAAATCTAAAACAAAAAAGCATCAACGATTAATGGTCCTTACC
Source organism: Phodopus roborovskii (assembly GCF_943737965.1). Taxonomy (NCBI): domain Eukaryota; kingdom Metazoa; phylum Chordata; class Mammalia; order Rodentia; family Cricetidae; genus Phodopus; species Phodopus roborovskii. Next base: position 6,832,686 of record NW_026126547.1, read on the forward strand.
CACCTTCAACATTAATGCCCTTAACTCAACTATAAAAAGACAAAGGCTAACAGAATGGATATGAAGACAGAATTCATCCTGATGTTGCATACAATAAACACATCTAAGCTTCAAAGATAGACATTACATCAGGGTAAAGGGTGGTGGAAAGATTTTCCAATAAAATGGAACCAAGAAGCATGCAGGCGTGGATATCCTAATATCTAACAAGTTAGACATCAAACCAAAATTAATCTAAAGAGATGAAGATGGTCATTTCGTATTCATCGCAGGAGAAATCCATCAACACAAAGTCTTAGTTCTGAACATCTATGCCCCAAATACAAAGGCACCCACATTCTTAAAAGAAACACTACTAAAACAAAACTCACATAAAACCTTACATACTTATAACCACTCTCAACACACCACTCTCAACACTAGATAGGACCACCAATCAGAAACAAAAGAACTAACAGAAGTTATGTCTCCATTGGGTATAACACAAATCTATAGAACATTCCATCCAAACACTGCTCCACATGGAACCTTCTCTAAAATCGACCACACACTAGGTTGCATAACAAACCTCAATAGATACAAGAGAATTGGAGTGGTCCCCTGTATCTTATCAGACCACCATGCTTTAAAGTTGGAATCCAACAACAACACAACTTGCAATAACCTATAAAATTATGGAAACTGAACAATGTGCAATTGCACCACAACTGGATCAAAGAATAAATAAAGAAAGAAATTAAGGACTTTCTAAAATTCAACTAGAATGAGGCTACAACATACTTGAACTTATGGGACACCTTGAAAGCAGTGTTACGAGGGGAGTTCATTGCACTAAGAGCCCATATGAAGAAAACAGAGGATTGTCACATAAAAGAATTAACAGCCCAACTGAAAGACTTAGAACAGAGAGAAGCAAACTCACTCCTGAGGAACAGATGCCAGGAAATAATCAACTTGAGGTCTGAAATCAACAAAATAGAAACCAGGAAAACAATACAAAAAAATCAATGCAACAAAGAGTTTTTTTTTTTTTTTTTTTTTTTTTTTTTTTTGAGAACATCAACAAGATAGACAAATCTTTATCCAAACTAATGAAAAAGCAGAGAGAGAGAACATGTAAATTAACAAAATCAGAAACAAAAAGGGGAAGGTAACAATGGACACAGTAGAAATCTAGATAATTTTCAGATCATACTTTGAAAATCTGTATTCTAAAAAATTGAAAATTTAAAGGAAATGAAAAAAATTCTGGATAACTATCACTTACCAAAATTAAATCTAGAACAGACAAACAACTTAAATATACCTAAACCTGCAATGAAATAGAAGCAGTCATTGAAAGCCTACCAACCAAAAAAAGCCAAGGGCCAGATGGCTTCAGTGCAGAATTCTACCAGAAGTTCAAGGCAGAAGTAACACCAATACTCCTCAAATTGTTTCACACAATAGAAACAGAAGGTTCATTGCCAAACTCTAGGAGGCCACAATAACCTTGGTATTCAAGCCTCAAAAACACAACTAAGAAAGAAAACTACAGACCAATATCCCTGATGAACATTGATGCAAAAATACTTAATAAAATACTGGCCAACCAAATCCAAGAATACATCCACCATGACCAAGGAGGCCTCAACGCTGGATTGCAGGGATGGTTTAACATATGAAAATCTATCATGTGATCCACTATATAAACAAACTGAAAAAAGAAAAACCATATGATCATTTCTCTAGATGCTGAAAAAGCCTTTGACATAATTCAAATCTCTTTCAAGATAAAGGTCTTGGAGAGGTCAGGGATAACAGGAACATACCTAAACATAATAAGAGCAATATACAGCAAAACAACAGCAAACATCAAACTGGAAGGAGAGAAGCTTAAGGCAATTCTTGTAAAATCAGGAACAAGACAAGGCTTCACTCTCTCTCCATATCTCTTCAATATTATACTTGAAATTCTAGCTAAAGCTGTAAGACAACAAAAGGAGATTAAGGGGATCCAAATTGGAAAGGAAGAAGTCATACTGTATTTGCAGATGATAAGATAGTTTACATAAGCAACCCAATAAACTCTATCAGGGAACACCTACTGATCATAAACACCTTCAGAAAACTAGCAGGATACAAGATCAACTAAAAAAAATCAGTAGCCCTACTTTTTTCAGACAACTAACAGGCTGAGAAAGAAATCAGAGAAATATCATCCTTTACAATAGCCACAAGCAACATAAAGTATCTTGGGGTAACACTTACCAAACCGCTTACCAAACAAGTGAAAGCCCTATATAATTGGAACTTTGTGGCTCTAAAGAAAGAAATTAAAGAAGATTCCAGAAAATTGAATGATCTCATGTTCTTGGATAGTATAAATATAGTAAAAATGGCAATCTTGCCTAATCAATCTACAGTTTCAATGCCATCCCCATTAAAATCCCAGTATAATTCTTCACTGAACTTGAAAGGATAATAATCAATTTTATATGGAAAATCAAAAGACCCAGGATAGGCAAAACAACGCTGTACAATAAAAGAACTTCAGGAGGCATCACCATCCCTGACTTTAAGCTCTACTACAGAGCTATAGTCCTGAAAACAGCCTGATACTGGCACAAAAATAGACAGGTAGACCAATGGAATTGAATTGAAATTCCTGATATAAACCCACACACCTATGAACACCTGATTTTTGACAAAACAGCTAAAAGAATACAATGGGGCTAGGAAAGCATCTTCAACAAATGGTGCTGGAACAAATGGATGATGGTGTGTAGAAGACTTCAGATAGACATATGTCTGACGCCATGCAAAAAACTCAAGTCCAAATGGATCAAACATCTCACCCTCAATCCAGCCACACTGAACCTCTTACAAGAGAAAGTAGGAGGTAACCCTTGAAAAAATTGGTATAGGAGACCACTTCCAGAACATAACTCCAGGAGCACAGACATTGAGATCAACAATTAATAAATGGGACCTCTTCAAACATAGAAGCTTCTGTAATGAAATGGACACAGTGAACAAGACCTAATGGCAGCCCACAGACTGGGAAAAGATTTTCACCGATCCTACATTGGACAAAGGGCTGATCTCTAAAATATGTAAAGAACTCATTAAACTAGTCAACAAAACACAAAATAACCCTATTAAAAATGGAGTAAAGAACTGAAGAAATATTTCTCAATAGAAGAAATCAAAAAAGGCTTAAAGACACTTAAGAAAGTGCTCCACATCCTTAGCTATCAGGGAAATGCAAATCAAAAGAACGAGATACCATCTTACTCCTGCCAGAATGGCTAAAATTAGAAACACCAATGACAACTTATGCTGGGGAGGATATGGAGAAAGGGAACACTCCTCCACTGCTGGTGGGAGTGAAACTGGGACAGGCATTTTGGAGATCAGTTTTGCAGTTCCTCAGGAAAAAGGAATTAGTTTACTACAGGACCCCGCAATCCCTCTCTTAGGCATATATCCAAATGATCCACATCCATGCAAAAAAGACATCTGCTCAACTATGTTCATAGCAGCATTATTTGTAATAACAAGAACCTGGAAGTAAGGTAGATGCCCCTAAACTTAAGAATGGATAAAGAAGATATAGCACATCTACACAATGGAATACAACTCTGCAGAAAAAAAGTAATGGAATCTTGAAATTCGCAGGCAAGTGGATGGCACTTGAAGAAACCATCCTGAATGAGGTAACCCAGTCACAAAAAGAGGAACATGGTATGTAGCTCGAATATGGATTTTAGACTGCCTATAATTTACACCACCAGAGGATATAAGTTGTATTCTAAGAGATTCATATAAAGTCCTTCACAGAAGGAGAAAGGAGCAAGTCCACCAGATCACATGGGAAGTGGGGGGCAGTAAATGGAGAGAAAAGTAGGATAAAGTGAAGGAAAGCAGGTACAACTAGTAAGATTGAGTCAGAGTAGGAATAGAAGACAGGAGAGAGTGAGAGACAGACAGACAGACAGAGAGAGAGAGAGAGAGAGAGAAAGAGAGAGAGAGAACACAAAGAACTGAACCTGAAGAAAGGAATAGGGACCAACTTACAATTTGAGCAAATGTGGAAAGGCTACCATAAATGCCCTTCCCTGATAGTGAGACCAACAACCAACTTATCCACTACCATGGAGCACTCATCTAGTACCTGTTGGAAACAGAAGTAAACACCCAAACCCTAAACACTGAGTCGAACTAGAATCCAGATGCAGAGGGAGAAGAAAATACCAGGTTACAGAAACACATAGAGAAAGCTGACCTGAACTAGGAGGAGCTAACCTATCCCCAAACTGATAGCTGGGAATCCAGCATAGGACTGACTCAGGCTTCGGTGAAAATGGGTCTCAGACAGAAGGATTGAGCAGTCTAAGAGACCTCAGGCATTGGAACCAGGATGTATTCCTGGTGCACAAAAGGAACTTGTGGACAAATCCCCCATGGAGGGCTACTGCCTTAACTTAAAGACAGGAGAAAAGTCCTCGTCTCTACTTCAAATGACTTGACAGATTTACTTGAACCCACCTGGATGGCATTGCCCTATGTGTGGAATTGGGGTGGGGAAATGGGAGGGGAAGGTGGTTAGGGAAGAGAGGGTAAGAGGGAGGGAGTGAGTTAGAGGGAACTGGGATCGACATGTAAAGTAATAAATAAATAAATAGAATAAAAAAAAGTAATATATGAGTCAAAATTTGAAACTACTACATAATAATATTACAAGTAATATATTTTCCAACATGAGATGTACCCAAATAGCACAGGCATTTGTTGCATTGGAGGAAGGATATAAATTTTTGATTGGGTTCTTCTATCTATTAATAATTTGATGTTAATTTCATATGATGTTTTTTAACACTGTAATGCAAATAAATATATTTGAAAGGTTATTAACTGGAAAAAATTATGGTTACAAGCTTTGCGTAATTAAAAACTTACTTAAATCAAAAATAGTTATCCATTTTAAAACATTTAATCTCAGTTCTTCATTTTCAGCTTTTTTGGATAGAATGTGCCCTCCTCAGGAGGACATAAAGCTTGCCATCCTCTTTTCCTCATGCCTACTGCCATATTTGAAGGTTAAAATTAAAATGGGATGTATAGGTTCTGCCCCATCTTACTTTCTATCTGTTACTCTTTTTGCATTTCAAACTTAAAGGGTGCTGGGAATCATTGATATTGGAGAGTATATTACAGGGTTATTTTAATTGGAGATGTCCAAAGACCCTGATCAAGGCAGAAATAAATGATTATTTTCAGTTCATGATAAAGTTAGCATGTTTACTTTAAGAGGCATGAAAATGGGGATTGGTGCAATCTATGAAAATAATTGTTGCTGTGGCAGCTTGAGGGAAATCTCTGCTCCTAGAATAATTAATTTCCCAAGATGGCTGTACTATATTTGATATGATTTGGATATTGAATATTCCCTAAATTTCTTGTGATAAAATCTTGGTCCCTAGTGTGGTACTATTTAGTAGTAGTGGAGGCTTTGAGAGACAGGACCTCTGGGCTACAAGTATGGCAGTGATGACATGACTTTGAAGGCAACTGCGGGATACTATCCCTTTCTTCCCTCTATTTCCTGCATTTGGAGGCGAATGGTTTTACGCCCAAGGGTACTATACCAAGCTGCAAAGCAATGGAACCCTTTGAACATCACTAAAGCAAATGGAAAATTCCATTCCATTATGTTGACAGAGTCAGTTATGTATTATAGACACACAGAGCTGACAAATACATCACTACAATATTTGATCCCATGCTAAACCAGGTCAAAATGTGGATCTTTATGGCAGTCACCCCAGGTGCTCCAGGAACCATTAAGAAAGATGTATGTGCCCTTTCTTGACCCTCCGAATGGTTTGTATGTTGTGGTATGATACTGGATTAATTTAAAGGACAAAGTTGCTTTACAAAAGAAAAAATGAACTTTTGTTATTAAACCTCGATTTTGAGAAATGCTTAAAAATTCAAGAATACTTGAGATATTAAGAATGGACAAAAAGCTGGGGAAACAGCTTGGTCAGTAAAGTCAGGATATAAATTAAATTCTTAGAACATACATAAAAAGCTTAGCATAGTGGATTGTGTTTTTACTCCAATGTTAGGAAGGTCAAGAAATTTAGATAATCGGAATTCACCTTGTCTAATGAGTCCTAGGCCAATGGGCAAACATGTCACAAAATAACAAACAGTACCAGAGGTTTGATCTCTCATCTCCACATACAGGTATCCATATTTGCATGCATGCATGCACACCTGAATGTGAGTGTACATGTGTACACATACACATATACACATATTCACAAATTGTCTAAGGTACAGGCTTGTTTATAAACAAGGGAGAAAACAGGCTACGGAAGAAAGCTAACTAGAAGGTAACATGGCAGGCTTGTTGATTAGACTCACCCAGATGAGAGAAGGAACTCAGCTACCTAAGGATACTTGAACTAACAAGTGAAGGTATATCCTGGGTGCAGAAGTGTTGACAGGGCTCTGTATAACTCATAACAAGATGCATTGAATGACATAAAAATTGAAGAATAATAAATCAGCAGTTCTAAAATTATGATAACAAATTAGTAACCATTTATAGTCATTGCTGATCTCTCTCCTGAGGGCAAACTCTAAATCAAATTTCAATTACAAACTCTACCCGGATACTGCATAATCAATATAGCCTTGCTGTGTCCAAAGTACTCAGTACTGCTCACATTATCACAAATGTTTATTCTGATTCTCTGGTTTGGTCACTGGTGAATCTATCCAATTCCTTCATGCAGGAAACATATCCAGGCATCATTTTCTAGTCTTTGTTTTTAAATTGGTTGTTACCATAACCAGTAAATAAAAAAGTCCTGTAATTGTTGCTGTCATTTTTTTTCTTTTCTGATACCTCTGTCACCTTAGATCACCACAAATATAGACATTAGACTGATTCAATTCACCTCCACCTTACACAATAAGATCATAGCTTTCTTAATGAAGTGAGAACCAATCGTCTTTCTCATCTATCATCTATTTCTATCTCTCTTTCTCTCCCCCCTCTTCTTTCCTCAGTGTGTGTGTGTATGTGTGTGTGTGTGTGTGTGTGTGTGTGTATGGGTGTGTGTGTATGTGTGTGTGTGTGTGTGTGTATGGGTGTGTGTGTGAGTGTGTGTGTGTATGTGTGTGTGTGTGTGATGTCATCTTCTATCAGAAGCATCCAGGCCTGAGAATTCATAGTCCCTTGAGTACCCTCTACTTGTTCAGGACAAGTCTAATCATTTTTACAACTGGAACTTAGGAGACAAGAGGAGGAAAGCATTTACTGCTGAGCATAAGAGTGGATGAATTGCAATATGTCTTAAATATCTCAATCTGTGAAACAGTAGCATAGCCTTGTTGATATAGGCTTAGGGGTTAAATTGGGAAAAGCCAATTCTCTGGCTATCTATGTCTAGAAGATTTAGTCTCTAGAAATCTTCAGTCAGTTAGAAGGAGGCTTTCAAAGAAAAGAAAACCACTTATGAAATATTCAGGCCTAGGACTAGTAAGCAGAAGGGGTATGGATCACCTGGGTTTCTCTCTATGGTCATATATGAGTTATGATTTTACTCATAACAAATATTTCAGTGGATAACTTTTATTTTAATTTGCTTAAAACTAGATTATACAATTAGAATCTTCTTTTTTCATACATTAATATACTATCTATATTCTTTGTTGTTTCAGAGCATTTGTAAAACTCAAGAAATTAATTAAATAATGATCCAAGTTTTCAAGGAAAGATTACATGACCAAATCTTGGAGATAAGCAAGCATTACTGATCATGAATATATTCACATGTAAAACACCTTAAACCACTAAGAGGATCATTGGCTTGTTCTGATTTTGTTTTTGCCCCTGACATTTGCTAATCCTTTAGTCATATAGCTATTATGCAACCACCCCTAGTGTAGACTTCCTCATCAGGCTAGACTGAGGATTAAACTGATGAATAGATAGGTCACTGGTATAATCCAGGTTCAAGATTACAACAATAAATTAATAAGTAAAATTTTGTTGTTTGCTTATTTTCTAGTTATGTTTTTTTCTTCCAATTTAATAATCAAAGAACATTAAAAAACCATAGAAAAGAAAGGTTAGAAAGTTCACAGGAGCTTGGCCCTACTGTGCCCTCTGCTTGAGGTGAGTGTTTGGTCAGCTCTGGGCCAACACCCCCACCCTCTCCTTAGATCTTCCTGGATCAGCTCTGCCCATAATGGACCTGTCCCTCTGCACAGGAACATCCAGAGGCTGTTCTCAATGACCCTTGCCCCCCCCCTACACCCTCTGCTCCAGGTGAGTCTGGGGCCAGGTCTAGTCCAAACAATCCCCAATCCTTTCCTTGGAAATTCCTGGGTGGGCTCTGCAATTTGACTCCCTATGCCCTCTGCGTTAGTGGTCCTGCCCTGGCACCCGAGACCATCCAGAGTGTGCTCTCCTCCCAGCCTTGGCCCTGCTGTACCCTCTGCTTGAGATGAGTGTTTGGCCAGCATGGGTCCAACACCCGACCCTCTCCTTGGAAATTTCTGGATCCTTTCTGCACATAGTAGACCTGTTCTACCATGCAAGACCATCCAGAGCCTGCCTACATCTGACTCTTGAACTCCCTATGCCCTACCTATGCTTCAGACATCCAAGAGATCTCAGACCATCCAGAGGTACTAACATAGAAATCCAGATCCACCTACACCCGCTTGCAGAGTAGACAGAGACCCCATCTGAAACCACTGGAAGAAGTGGTGAGAAAACAGCAGTACAAGAACACGTTCAACAATAGAAATAGCAATATGAAACCACCAGAATCTAGAGACTCTAAACCAACAACACCTGAACACACCAAAGCAGATGAAGCAGAAAAGAATGACCTTAAAAACAACTTCATGAAAATTATAGAAACACTTAAAGAGGATATGTGAAAGTCTCTTAATGAAATGGAAAACTAAACAAACAGAAAAAAATGCTAGAATCAACAAATCTCTTAGAGAGATCAAGGAAAGCCAGAAAAAAAAAGTAAACAGATGAAGGAAACAATTCAAACAGTTCAAGACCTGAAAACTGAAATAGAGACAATAAAGAAAACACAAACTGAGGAAATGCTGGAAATGCAAAAGCTGGGTAAATGATCAGAAACTATAGATGCAAGCATAACCAACAGAATACAAGAGATGGAAGAGGGAATCTCAGGAACTGAAGATAACTTAGAGGAAATAGATTCATAGATCAAAGAAAATCCTAATCAAACAAATCCTCAACACAAAATATCCAGGACATTTGAGACACCATGAAAAGAGCAAACCTAAGAATAATAGGTATAGAACAAGGCAAAGAAGCCCAGCTCAAAGGTGCAGGAAACATATTCAACAAAATCATAGAAGAAAACTTTCCCAATTGGAAGAAGGACATTCCTATGAAAGTACAAGAAGCTTACTGAACACCAAATAGACTGTACCAAAAAAAAAAAGGTATCCTCATCATAATAATCATGATCAAAACACCTAACATACAAAATAAAGAAAGAATATTACAAGCAGTGAAGGAAAAAAGGTCAGGTAACATGTAATGGCTGACCTATTAAAATTACTTCTGACTTCTCCATGGAAACTCTGAAAACAAGAAGGTCTTGAATAGATGTTCTACAAATAATGAGAGACCACAGATACCAGTGCAGACTACTATACGCAGCAAAATGCTCATTTTCTTTAGAAGGAGAAAACAAGATACTCTATGACAAAACCAGATTTACATAATACATATTCATAAGTCAAACCCTAAGAAAGTTAGAAAAGGAAAACTCAAACCCAAGGTAGTTAACTCCATTCACAAAAACATGGGCAATAGAAAATCCCACATTGCCAGATGCTGAAAGAAAAGGCAGGGCAAAACTACTCACAATACCACCACCACCACCACCAATTCCAAAACAAATAAGAAATAACAATCAATGGTCCTTAATTTCCCTCAATGTTAATGGTCTTAACTAGCCAATAAAAAGACACAGGTTAACAGAATGGATATGAAGACAGAACCTATCCTTCTCTTACATACAAGAAACATACCTCAGCTTCAAAGACAGACACTACCATAGAGTAATGGGCTGGGAAGAGATTTCTAACCAAATAGACCCAAGAAACAAGCAGGTATAGCTATCCATAGCTAATCTAATATCTAATAAATTAGACTTCAGTTAAAAATCAATCAAAAGAGATGAAGAAGGTCATTTTATACTCATCACAGGAAAAATACATCAGGCATCCGGACAAAGCCTCAATTCTGCACATTTATGCCCCAAATACAAAGGCATCCACATTCATAAAAAAAAAAAAAATAAAAAATAAACTCAAAATCTCACAAAAAATTTCACATACATAGTGGGAGACTTCAACTTCTCACCACTAGGCAAGATCACCAGACTGTAACCTAACAAAGAAACAAAATAACTAACAGAAGTTATGTTCCAATTGGGTTTAAAAGACTTTTCTAGAACATTCCATCCAAGCACAATAGAATATAACTTCTTCTCAGTTCCACATGGAACCATCTCTAAAATTGACCACATGCTCAGCAACATAGCAAACCTCAACAGATGAAAAAAAAAAAAAAAAAAAAAAAAAAAAAAAGGAATAGCCCCTGTATCTTATCAGATCACCATGCTTTAAAGTTAGAAATCAACAACAATATATTTTAGAAACTCTACAAAATCATGGACACTGAACAATATGCAATTGCACCATTCCTGGGTCAGGAAGAAATAAAGAAAGAAATTAAAGACTTCAAATTCAACAAGAATGAAGACATAACATATCTAAACTTCTGGGACACTTTGAAAGCAGTGCTATGAGGAAAGTTCATTCCACTTAGTGCCTACATGAATAAAATGGAGGATAGTCACATTAGAGAATTAACAGCACAACTGTAACAAAACTAGAACAAAAAGAAGCAAACTCACCCAGAAGGAGAAGATGCCAAGAAATAATCAAATTGAGGGTTGTAATTAATAAAGCAGAAACAAAGTAAACAATACAAAGAATCAATATAACAAAGAGTTAGTTCTTTGAGAAAATCAACATGATAGACAAACCTTTATCAGAACAAACCAAAAAGCAGAGAGAGAACATGCAAATTAGCAAAATCATAAAGGAAAAGGAGGACATAACAATAGACACCATGGAAATCCATAGAATCTTCAGGTCATACTTTGAAAACCTGTACTCCACAAAATTCAAAAATTCGAAGGGAATGGACAAATTTCTGGATAGGTGTCACCAAAATTAAATGAAGAACAGATAAGCAATTTTTAATAGAACTATAACCCCTAATGAAATAGAAGCAGTCATCAAAATTCTCCCAACCAAAAAAAAAAAAAAAAAAAAAAAAAAAAAAAAAGCCCAGGTCCAGATGGCTTCAGTATAGAATTCTACCAGAAATTCAAAGAATTAATACTCCTCAAATAGTTCTACACAATAGAAGCACAAAGCTCATTGCCAAAATCTTTTTATAAGGCTACAATTGCTTTGTTACCCAAGCCACACAAACACACAACTAAGAAAGAGAACTACTGACCAATATCCCTCATGGACATTAATGCAAAAAAAAAAAAAAATACTCAATAAAACACTGGCAAATCGAACCTAAGAACATATTAGAGAAATCATCCACCAAGACCAAGTTGGCTTCATCCCAGGATTGCAGGGATGGTTCAACATATGAAAATCCATCAATGTAATCCACCATATAAACAAACTGTAAAAGATCACCTCACTAGATGCTGAAAAAGCCTTTGACAAAATCTAACACTCCTTCATGATAAAGGTCTTAGAGAGATCAGGGATAACAGGAACATACCTAAACATAATAAAGCAATATACTATAAACCAACAGCCAACATCAAACTAAATGGAGAGACATTTAATGTAATTCCTCTAAAATCAGGAACAAGACAATGTTGTCCACTCTCCATATCTCTTCAATATTGTACTTGAAGTTCTTGCTAGCAAGAAGTTAAACTTTCACTATTTGAAGGTGATATGACATTTTATATCACTGATCTGAGAAACTCTACCACGGAACTCCTACAGCTGATAAACACCTTCAGAAAAGTGGCAGGATACAAGATAAACTCAAATAAATCACTGACCTTTCTATATACAGAGGATAAAGGGGCTGAGAATGAAATAAGAGAAACATCACCCTTTACAATAGCCACAAACTACATAAAATATCTTGGGGTAATGCTAACCAAAAAAGTGAAAGAATTGTATAATAAGAACTTTCAGTCTTTTAAGAAGGAAATTAAAGAAGATACCAGAAAATGGAAAGATCTCTCATGCTCATGAATAGGCAGGATCAGCATAGTAAAAATGGCAATCTTCCCAAAAGCAATTTCAATGTAATCCCAATCAAATTCCCAGCACAATTCTTCACAGAACCTGACAGGACAATACTCAACTTTATATGGAAAAGCAAAAAAACCCAGTATAGCAACAAACAAACAAACAAGCAAGCAAACAAAAACACAGAAAACAACAACCCATTCAATAAAGGAACTTCAGGAGGCATCACCATCCCTGACTTCAAGCTCCACTGTAGAGCTATACTCCTGAAAACAGCTTCATATTGGCACAAAAAGAGACAGGTAGACCAATGGAATCAAATTGAAAACCCCAATATCAACCCCTACACCTATGAACACCTGATTTTGACTCAAGTTCAAATGGATCAAAGACCTTAACATAAATCCAGCCACACTAAAACTCTTAGAAGAGAAAGTAGGAGGTACCCTTGAATGAATTAATACAGGAGACTGCTTTCTGAGCAAAACACCAGTAGCACAGACACTGATATTGATAATTAATAAATGGGACACCCTGACACTGAAGCATCTGTAAGGTAAAGGACACAGTCAACAAGACAAACAGGTAGCACACAGAATGGGAAAAGATCTTTACTATCCCCACATCTGACAGAAGGCTCAACCTCCCTGGGGATCAGAAAGGAGATGGCATCGGGGTTGGTGAGGGGCACAGGTGAGGATGGGAGGGTGCAGAAACTGGGATTGATATGTAAAATAAGATTATTTCTAAATTTAATAAAAATTATATAATTAAAAAAAGAAAAAGTAAAATCATTAATTTTGCTGAAATCCAGCTGGTAGGACATACTTTCCCAGTTGTAATTTTAAGAAAGAAAGTGGCTTGAGAGTAAAGATGCCAGGTGACAACGTTTAAACAGCGGGCTGTTTTTTAAATTAGGGAAGAATGATCATACAAACCGGGAATGGAGGGTGCCTCAGGGAGAGAAAGAGACACACACACAGAGGGATGGATGTTGAACAAGGTCATTTTAAACAGGAACATAGTGAATAGGCACAGGTGGTATTCTTAGTGGCAGCAGCTGAGGGTGTATCGAGTCAGACTCCAAATGCAGGCCAGTACAAATTCCTAAATGCTAATACCTGTGCTACTTTATCTCAGTGGAAACAAAATTGTTTATATTTAAACAAGTGTAAGAAATTAAGATTTCATCAGTTATTTTCTAGATTTTAAAAAAATCTGCATTTAAATTATTTATTGTGTAAACACTAGGAGTTTTGTACTTTTTATGTACAGTTTGGCAACAAAATCACATTCAGTAAAAATATTGCCAAATAATTTCTAAATGCTGTTTATTCCTGACATTTTGTGTAATTTGCAAAAGTAAATCAAAGTGAATCTTACTCTCTTGCCTTCCTTTGTCTTTTGACAAGTTATTATATATTCCAGACAAGCCCTGAACTCTCCTGAGTGTTGGATTATAGGAATATGCAACCATATCTAGTTTATGTGGTACTAGGGATAGAACTCATTTATTTCGTGCATCTACCAAATAATCTACAAACTGAGCCCCTTAAAAGATATTTTTTTATTAAAAATATCTTAAAGTGTGGCATATTTGAATAAAACTACAATCCTAGGTACTGAATGAATGAAGATGAAAGTTTAAGTTATATACAGAGCATAGCTAATTAAGCCTAACCGAAGAAAATTGGTAAGATTTTCTTAAAATGAAAAAGAGGCATGGGTGTGTATTTCACATGGAGTGGATACTTGGTACTAAGCAAAAAAGCCTCTTCTTAGGTGAGGGATTAACTACATATAATACAGGAGTAATATTATTTGAAATTGTTAACTCATGTTTATGTTCATTACTTGTATATTGTTATAATAAATATTCCATACTTACTTTTCTCTATCAAATTGTAATGCATCACTAAAGAGGAATTCTTGATTTGATGGTATCAATATTCTGCCTATGCATCCTTCAGCACCTATACAAGAGTGATTTCCCTAATATGACAAAGTCTAGCTGAGGTCTCATTAAAATATGTTCTCCTGATTTTATTTATTTATATATATACAAATATATAAAAAAGTGACCTGCTTTATTCTAGATAGGACTGTCAGAATGCTTTCAATCTCAGTATTTTTCTTCCTTGTAGTCCAATAAGTGAAAAACTAAAAATAGAATACATAAGGATTGGGGCCTGCAAAATGGCTCAGAGGATAAAGGTGTATTTCACAGCAGCTCCATGACTTACTATTCAATCCCAGGAATGCCAAAAATGTGGAAAGATTCAACTCAATAACATTTCCCCTTTATCTCCACACAAGTAACATGGCATGGATATCCACCCCTGCTATAATAACAAATGAAATAAAAAATAATAATGAAATAAAATATGGAGAAGTATCAACCCAAATCACCAAGTATTAAATTTGACAATGATCGGGAAAACAATCTTTGAACTGTCAAGAGTGTTAGAATTGTATTTTGTGCCTTAAGCATTAGTGATAGAATAATGTCACATGCCTTCTAAAAGAGGGTTGTGATCTAGGTGAACTTAAATTAGGATTATTATTGATTGTTTACTTGGTTTTGATATAATCACATAATGTTACTATAACTTCACTTGCTGTTTCCAATGGGCTGGCTAGTCAATGCAATGCATGATGGGAGCAGCATAGCTCTTGAAAAGCCAGGTATTGTTTAAGTGCCACCTAATTGTAATGGGAAATGAGTGACTCATTCTACATGGTTCCTTTCAGATTTCTTGGACTGTTGGTCATACGTGGATGAATGATAACTGTTGCTACTAATGTTCTGTCCTTAAACTGGTAGGCCATCGTAGTCAGCAGTGTAATGCAGGGACACTGTGGTCCAGTAGACTACTGAAGAACTGGACAAGGAGAAATAATCCACTGTGAGAAAAAATTTAATTAGTTTTACTGACCTTGAATGCAGAAAGGAGGAAGGCCAGGGAAGCAGCATCATACACCAGGCATCAGGCATAAGACATCCCCTAAGAGTACACCAACAATAAAATGGGTATTCTTCTGCAACCCTTTCAGAATATATTATTAACAACACTTGGACTTGAGTTCTCTGAGATCTGTTTTGTACTTTTTACTTCTGTACCTGCAAGCCAACAAGTATATACCATTTTCAATTACTAAGTCTGAAGTAAGTAGTTACATCAATTAAAACTCTAATTAAAATGATGCTTCTACTTTCAATTACTTATATGGGGTTGAAATTGGGGGTTATATGATACCTCAACTAAATCAGATATTAATACTTTGCAGGGTATTTCTGCCTTAGCAAAAAAAAAAAATTAAAGTTCTTGGCATTATCATAAGAAGTGAAATTGGTTAAGTGATTTCATATGTGAAAGCCTTGATTATGTTAAACACCCTCTTATAGCATCATAAAGACCTTGAGCTAGAAGAACAGGAAATTTGCTGTGAGATTGTGTCTCATAGGAATATTAGAGAAGCTACATCTGTGAAATATTATTAACATAGCTTTTAAAAAAGAATTGAAAAAGTACAAATCATGTTAACAAGGAAGAGGAAAGCTCAGGAGACAAACAATATACAAAAACCATAGGCAACTATAGAATGCTGAGAGCAGGAGAAATAGTCTTTTCTAGGGAAGAGCTTCCAAATTGGTTATCCATTAGCAAGCAGTCAACTGTGACATTATGCAGCCTCAGCTAAGTTGTGTTTATAGATCTATAAATAGATGTGTGTGTGTGTGTGTGTGTGTTTGTGTGTGTATGTGTGTGTGTGTATCAGCAATTAAAACAGAAGAGACCATGAATTTGAAAAGATAACATGGACTGCAGAGTACAGGGAGGAGTTGGAGGGAAGAAAATGATGTAATTGTACTTTAATTTCAAAAATTATAAAATTAAAAAATTAAAAGAAACAAAATTTTTTTCCAGGAAAGCAGTAGACAAGGGATGTTTCTGCTGAAGGCAGATGAAGAACTTATCTATATTCTCAGGGTAGGATCCTTCCAGATCACACATCTCACAGGAAACTATAATTCTGCAAACCAAACATGGTAAACTACTCTCTTCTATTTGTTACCATTTAACAAATGAGCAAATTCATCTTGATCCCTCTTCTGGCTGCAGCATCATTGCCAAGCTGTGGATGCTGCCTTTGCAGCTGGTAGAAAAGGCAGAAAAGGCACATAGCACCTGGAAACTCTAGAACTTCAGCTTTGTGTGTGTGTGTGTGTGTGTGTGTGTGTGACCGTGTGTCATTGTGTCTCTGTGTGAAAAGTCCTTCAATTCATAGATCCACATCTATCATGGAGATATTACCTGTTAATAAATACAGTATTTCTAACTAAAGCTGAGACTTCAGAAACAATCATAAGGGGATTATGATCCCATTATGTGAATTCTGAGTCTCAGAAACACCAAAATCTTATTATCTGGAATCTTCAAGTGCTTCGGAGTGCTTTGTTGGACAATGGGCTATAGTGAGATTTCAGGTCTCTAGGGACTAGTGACAGAAAGATATTACTTTGCAAATTTGGGGGGCATTTTATTGCAGATGATAAAAATCTCAAAAAAAAAAGATGCACTGTTCATAACTAGACTGTTTCATGCAGTATTTTGTTAAAAGTATTTGGCTTCATAGTCAAATTCTTTTTTTTTCTGTGTGTGTGTGTGTGTGTGTGTGTGTGTGTGTGTGTGTTTATACATGGTTTCTCTGTATGGCTTTGGAGCCTGTCCTGGAACTAGCTCTGTAGATCAGGCTGGCCTTGAACTCACAGAGATCCACCTGCCTTTGCCTCCTGAGTGCTGGGATTAAAGGTGTGCACCACCAATGCCTAATCATAGTCAAATTCTGACTCCCCATGATCTATGTGCACATACTAGCAGAAGGCAAGTCTGGTGCCACTCTAGAAGGTAAAGTTGAAGTTATAGGTTATCTGTATGAATCTTGATAAAATATTCTAGATCTGAAATAGTGTTCAAAGTGTTGTAACAGAAAGAGAAAGAAGTTAGGTTTGTTGAGCTCTTACAAACTATAGCTATCAGACCCTACTCCTCTTACTGGGTTGCCTTAATACATGCCCAGCCTTAATGCGTGAGGAGAGGTTTAGTCTTATTGCAACCGGGTATGTCATGTTTTGTTGATACTCATGGGAGATCTGCCCTTCCTCAAACAGAAATTGAGGCGTAGTAGATAGGATGGTGGGAGCTGAGTGGGGCTGGAGGAGTGGGACTTGTAGGAGAGCAGGGAGGGTAAACTGCCCATGGATGTAAAATAAATAAAATTACTTTAAAAACTCTCTAGGTATGCTATCCATCTTTCTGTTGCTAAGATAAAAATACCCGAGATAATCAATGTAAAAGGAGAAAAAGCATACTCCGGTTGATAGTTTCAGAGATTTAAGTGCAGTGTCTTTTTGCCTCATCACTTTGGCCCTGGAATAAGATGGGGCATCACAGCAAGGGTCACATGATGAAGCCAAGATATTCATCTATGATAGCTAGGAAATAGAGAGGCAGGAGCCAAGGAGGCAGTCTCTTTTCCAGGAGCATTACCACAGTAAACTAAACTATAGCAAGCCTCCTCAATGGATCAAACCTTTCACACATGAGCCTGCGGGAGACATTTACAATCAAATAATTTTACAGGTTTCTCATCAACTTCATTAAAGGAAATGGGAAGATATGCTCAGCAAAATAGGAGGAAACAAAAATCAGTGATGTCTTTTCCAAGAGCAAAACAGCGTTAAGGTCAGAAGAGCTTGACTAAGTGCATTAAGTGCTGTTGGTTGGGTGGTCATGATGAGGACGAAGATGACTTCATCTCCTTGTGAAGCACAGATTTCATCAGTAATGTTCTTCCTTTGCACAGGTTAAGATGGGAAGAGAGAAGAGAACATTACACTTAGAACAAATAGATGCAATTTGAAGTGAGCACAGGATAAAATGTCCAAAATTTCAGTACGCAAGCTCAAGGCAAAGAGGAAAGCACATGATTACTAAAAGGTATATAGACAATTGAAATAATAATTAAGATTACACAATTCCTAATGAGCTAGATGCCATGTGTCTTACACAATAGGCCAAAAATCAACTGTCAATATTCCTGTTTCACAAGAAAGGTCTAACTACCCAAATTGAGGTTATGAAGCTATTATAACAGTCAAATTTAATGCAGCGAAAATTTAAATCTTGGCAGTTTTGACATTCAAGGGCCAAGGGCATCACAGCACATAACCACATAAATATTTATTTACCAAAGTTGCACCTTCATGCTCCCAAATGGATCACTTAAATATCTGTTGAATTTGGAACTTATAGTTTAAGAAACTTCAAGTGAAATAAGGCCTAGTTGGAAAAATGTGTAGAAACATTGACATAATGAAACAAACAGTAAGAAAGTGAAAGTGGGACTTCAAGGTCTGTTTTATTCATTAAGGAAGAAGGCCACTGTGATGAAGGGGACTATGTAAACACAACAACTACATGGTGGGTGTGCTTCAGATTAAGGTGGCTGAGAAAGGATATAAGCAAAAAAATCCACCGGCACCCGTGCGGGTCAGATGAATTAACGTGGCTTTTGGCCTAATCCTGGGTAGAAAGAAGGAAATGAGTGATTAGGTACTAGATTCACATCAGAAAATCTGCCATTGATGGAAAGGCTACTGTCACATCTTCCAGGTGCAGAGTAACTATGAACAAAGTACTGTTAGGAAGTCATGAGTGGACAGTATAGCTCTTATAGTCCAATGCCAGCAACTATTAAAAATTAAAATTCTTACAGTAAAATCATAAGTCATCCCAAGATTTATTCTTGGCCGAGGGTGGTGTTTGAAGTCAAGTTTCACATGCAGGGGTAAAACCCAAGGTCTTACAACAAGCCCAGATATGATAACACATCTTGTTTGTGCCCCATATTGAGTGGCCATCTATAGGAACCTGACTTTGGTGACTAGCCTGATTTGAACCTGAGAGGGGAAGTGTGGATTAAGGAAACAACAGGTAAATATACTAAAGAAAAAATAGAGACACAGAATACTGAATCCCCAAACTTTATACTTATTTTCCCAAACCAAAAAGGGGGAAAGTCAAGAGACTTCTTTACCATGGTACAAGGAAAAAACAGATTATTTCCTTAACTTCCAAACATTAAAAGAAATATGACCTTGAGGGCTAAGCGTAATCACATCTTAGACCAAGTCTTTTGTTATTTAGCTAGGACATCCATGCCTTAGACCTTTAGGTCTTAGGGCTTTAACCTTGGAAAATTAGTGATAGTTTTGAACTCTCTGACCTTGAGTTAAGATGAAGTGGAGCCAGTCCCAAGACTCGGGGTTCTAATGTTGGAGTTCTAGTTAATCAGAAGAAACTAGAAGAATTGGACATGAATTTTGAAGATTTTAAAAGTTAACCTAGAGACAGGAGAGAAGCCCTAGTCCCTACTTCACATGACCTGTCAGATCTACATGACCCCAATTGGTTGGCATTCCCCTACATATGGGATTTGGGGTGGGGGATGGGAGGGGAGGGGGTGTTAGAGTGCATGTGAGAGGGCAGAGAGGGTAAAAGGGAGGGGAGAAGGAAAGGAGGGAGGGAGGGAGGAAGGAAGGGAGGGAGGGAGAGAGGGAGGGAGAAGGAACTGGGATCAACATGTAAAATAATAAATTAAATAAAAAAAATGCTTTGACTCAAAAATTTAAGTTCAAGGACAAGTTACTGGGGAAAAGGATTTCTATTTTTGTTTCCACAGAAAATGAAAAGCTGTGGATTCCTTCCAGACTAATGTGGTTTGATCAAGCCAGACTGCCTGAAACAGAGTACTAGGTGATCCTACATTCAAAACAGCTGGACAAAGCAGCCTTACAGACTACAGCCAGGATTTCTGCATCTTCTTAGAATCCCCCATGACAGTGCCCCTTACCAGCAGGAATTAGTTTGGAAAGAACGACGCCCAAATTCCCAAATATTGTCTATAAATGTTTGTTTTCTTTTAAATGGACTTGGTTATATAAAATAAATAAATAAGTAAGTAAATAAATAAATAAAATTATAATAATGTCTCTTAACCTGTATGCATTTCTATCTTTTGTGGAATTTATTTGCTAATAATATTGTGTTGTCATCACAAGGGTACCCTTCTGTGGTGTTCAGTATACTGAGATTTTATTTGAAATTACAACAAAAGGGTCAGTAGATCTGTAAAAGAAAGTACTTACCATGTAAACCTAGGGAACTGAGCTTGATCCTAGAACCCACATAAAGGTAGAAAAATAGAACTAACACCACAAAATTGTGCTCTGACTTACACATATGTGCACACTTAAACACACACAATAATGATAGTAAATGAATAAATATTTAAAGAGATAAATTGTTATATAAGTTGAAATTGAACTAAATAAATCTTTTTCTGCTCTCCACACCTTATTTCTTTATCACTTATTTCTCTGTACTGTTTTTTTCTGCAAAAGTCTTTGATAGCTCATTTTATTCATGTCCCCTGAACTTTATCTACTATTAGAATCATATGTTCCTCAGTCTCCCCCAGAAGCTGGCTTTCCTTATGACTCTCCTTCTTGAGAAGCAACATGGATGATATATGTTGCTCTTGTGAAAATTCTAAGGAGGAAATTTGGTGGCAAGTGGAATGGTGGACAGAGATTATTCTACCCCTTCAAATTATTTATGTTGTTCCATGTCTGAATGAAGACATACTATCTATCTGTTCTTCCCTTACATTTAATTGCAGAAGATGCCAGAGGTTGGGCCACTTGTTCTCCCAATGTCATATTAATGTATAACTTTTTAGGAGACCAGCATTCTTCTGCTGTCATAAAGCCTTTTCTAACTAATTATTATTTTAGTAAAGAATCAAAAGGTGTGATCCATGTAGAAATCATGCCAGAAATCCTCACTTATCCATTGAAAAGAGCTTCCCCTAGGCTGACTATAATGTCACCTAAGTCTCCTTTTTATTTGTGCTTAGACTCTTCCACTTGTAACTAAGCTCACAATGTTACACCTGCTTAGCATTTAAGCTTCAGTGATTCTGTATATCCCATTTTCTTGCTGTGATGCCTAGAAAGTAGTGGTACAGTGACCACTGTTCAGCAGCAATGGAAAGTGGCTCCAGCAGAAATGATTAAATCCCTTAAGTAACTTATTCCAAAACACCAACTGTATTGTCAGTCCTTATTGCCCTTCCATGATTTACTCTTCAGCTCTTGTCATTGACTTGTCTTATTCTCTCAGTCATTCAGTTCTGTTTGGTCTTTATTTCTTCTGCCTTGTGTGTTTTAAGGTCGCCAAGCAGCAAAGGGTAAAATATGTACAGTAGATGAAGGGAAATAAATTCAGGAAGTATGGAATGACCAACTGGACATGATGAGTGTTTTCAGTATCTGAAGCAGATGAATAAGGATGTAGGTCAGCGATTATCTCACAAACACTTCCAGAGTGGTCCTGGACCATACTGAGGGTCTTGTTTGTTCAAACTGTTAGTTTTGTAAAAGTACAGCAGAAGCCAGTATTCTATTTAAACCTCACTTTACATTGTTTACATGATCATTGGTATATCCTTAATACCTAGAACAAATAGTACTTGACACATGTGGTAATAGATAACACATACTATTCCATCTTGATTTCAGCTTGATTTCTCTATTTATCTTTAGTCTTTTAAAATCTTCTTTGAATTCTGATTCCAAATCACGATTCTTCCTTGTCATTTCTTTCAACTGTATCTTTATATGGTTTAAATATATTCCAGTGTTTATTGTTATCTTCTTCAAGTCCAATGACATTTCTGTACCCTTTTTTAAATCCCTGAATTCTTTGATGATGATTACTGTTCTTTTACTTTCTGTGTTCTTGAGTCTGTCTAGATAGTTCTTATTAGAGAATCCTTCTATAGTGTAGTGAGATATTCACTTTGTCTGCATCTGTGGCACTAACCACTCCCATTGGGGTGGAGACAGGGGTGGAAGTGACATGAGGAACTAGGTCTGAGGAGGATCCCAATCCTGGGAGAGTGCTCTTGCTGGCAGGAGGCAGAAAGGAGAGCATCCAGTGGAACCTGATCGTGATCATATGCCTATGTTGTAAGTTATTCCTTCCTGAATAAACATCTATTTGGCCCATTTGTTTATCCTGATTCTTATTAAACCACAATAGTATAGGACTAGTTGGAGAAATGTTGTCATGTATAAATGTAGAGATAAAAATAATAATCAAAGAAAAAGATGCCATCAATTTCATAGGGAGTGGAGGAAATGGGAAAGTATGCAGGGAGGATACATGGATGGGATTGGAGGAGGAAAGGGAGGGGGAGTAGTTTAATAATAATTTAATGAAAATATGTTTAGAAAGTGAAACCATAAGTAATTAAGTTTATGTATTCCCTTGTCCCCATCTCACTTGTTCCCATCCTTTATCTGTCTATTGTGGTACTGCGTACTGAGCTCATGGCCTTGAGCATAATAGAAAAGCACTGTACCATTGATCTATATCTGCTCAGATTTTACAATTTCTTAAAGAATTGTGGAACTGGAAACTTTACAGGTATTCCCACTCATCCTGTAATGCAGTGGCTCATGTGAGCAGCCCTCTCTGCTCTGTCATTAGTGGCCATGGCAATTCTATCTCTGCAGGAATCTGCTGCTCATGGAGTATGTGCTGAAGCAGAAAATATCTTACCAGAGCTGCTCCACTGCACAGAACTAGGGCCAACAGATGGAACGTACAGGGAGATCAATTTCAGCTTGAAATAAGGGAGAACATTCTAACCATAATAACTCTAGTTTTTCCCTTTTAAATATAGTAGAGAAAGAAGTCCTACTCATGACTGAGAATCAAATACACCAATTTCCATAACTAGCTACTACATCATGAGGAACACAGATGTTTCCACCAGGCATTTCTAACTGAAAACAAAAATGTTGTTCTGGAAGTTTCAGAGGTATTTCTCTTGGAAGAAAAGACTTGGCAATGATGTCCAAGCTCAATTCCCCACTTGGGTCTCAACATTCTAACAGAACCAGACTAGTCCATATATCTATTTCCCCTTCCCCAAACACTAACATTTTAGTCAAATCTTATCTGTCTCTGGGTGTTTTATTTTTCATATTACACATGTCATATACAACCTGGTGAGAACCCTTCAAATGTGTGATGCTCTCAATCTTCTTTCTTGTGACATTTTGGCAGTAATTTTTGCCTTAATTACTTAACAAATCATATGGCCTGGCAGATTTGAATCTAACTTAAAGTTTTGAAACTCTTCACTTCAGCATCCATATTTTTCTCTCATGAAGAAAGAAATGGTTTGGGGTTCTGAAGTATTTTCTGTTAAATGTCTGTGGTAGTTTGAATGTGATTGGCCCCCATAATCTAGGAAGTGGTAATATTATGAGGTGTGCCTCTACTGGAGTGTGTATGACCTTGTTAGAAGAAATGTGTCACTATGGGGGTGAGCTTTGAGGTTTCCTATGCTCAGGATACCACCCAGTGTCTCAGTCAACTTACTGTAACCTGCAAGACATAGGCTACTAGCTACTACTCCAACACCATGTCTGCCTGCATGCTGCCTTGATGCCGACCATGATGATAATAACTGAACCTCTGAAACTAATCAAATAACCCCAATTAATTGCTTTTAGTTTTTAAAATAATAGTTGCTGTGGTCAGCAATAAAAACCCTAATTAAGATAATAACCAAAGATAATCACAAAAGAAGTGACATTCAAATAGTGGACACTCTCTTTCTCCTCTGTTCTCCCTTTAATTTCTGTGTCTCTTTCCTTCTTGGTTTTTGCTGATTCCCATCCCCGTCCTCATTTTTATTGCAGTAACTTACCTTTAGGTGTTCAGCATATGTCTGTGCAGGAGGCTGCGAATTCAAGCCAGATCCTTCTTCTCTGTACTGTCTTCGGCAACTCAGTTTCCCAGTCTCTGTATTTTAAGCATTGAGCCTGAACTTTTTTCTTCCTCTTTGAAAAATAATTTTTTTTCAAATGCTCATGAGCACTTCTAACCACTTGCAGTATGTTTTGATTTGCCAGCTGTTTCTCCCTGGCACTCATATAAAGACCCAGCCATCTGCTTGCCATGTAAAGGGAATGTAAAGGATGTTATATTTCAGCAGCAAACATACTTTAACCTCTTCTTTGAACCTTTTCCTCCAATCTGGCCACTATGGATGCAGAGTGTCTCTTTTTATATCCTCCTTCAAATGGCAAAATAGAACAAAAGTCAATTTTACCAAGGATGAAAAATAAGTTGGATATAAGCTGCCATCTGTAGCCACTGGGGTAGGCTTGGAGGTAAAGAGAGAATAAATGGAAGAGTTTTGTCATGGTGTGAGGGAGTCTGGGGCCAAGAATTTGTGGTGTTGATTTCCAGGTTGGAATGATTCTTTCCTTCAGGTTCAGTCTGTTTAATTTGCCGTAGGAAAGACTGGATAAGAACATTTTGGTATTTTAAGGTCCCCCAATAGAATGACCATGTGCCTTAAAGATTTAAATTTAAAACAACTACTTCGGTGACATCCCCACTTTCCCCACTCATTGTTTCTTTATCTATAAAACAGAATAATTACCAGTTATGACAATTGTTTTCTTGCTCTGTGAATTCAGCGGGAAATTACTTCTTCAAAGTTTCCTGGTAATGAGAGATGTCCTATAAGTTCTGTGTTATTCTATAAGATCAGGGAAGGAATGTTGTTCGTTTTCAGAAAAAATGTTCAGGGGTTTTAATGCCATCCACTAACCAGCTATACTCTATGCAGATACCCTCTTCTCTTCAGCAGTCTGGAGCAACAGAAGTCTGAGAAGAATGTCAGATCCTGTTTCACTGCTCCACTCTCTTGTGTACTCAGACCTTCAGCAGGGATCATCAGCTGTGCCATGGCATACACCTTAGATATGACAGACATCTATTCCTTCCCTGGTGCTGCCGTGATTTGGATGCAGTTGCTCATTAGACCTTAGCCTTAGCCTTTTGCTTTGATAACCTAGGCCCAGAATTCCTTGATTATGATCTCCCATAAGTTGATATTTTACAGTGCCTAGGATGTGAGATGTAGGACTCAATTTCGTGCATGATTGGCTGAGTTTTTTTCCTACATGGCAAACACACACACACACACACACATATGATAATTCTACATAATATCTGCCTTTGGGAACTCACAGATAAGATATTAGGACAAGATTCATTGGAGAAGTGCCTGTCATCCCCCAATATGCAATTTTTCAAGCTATCACCAGTTTCCCTATATTTTACATTCTACATAAACACCAGACTGAGCTTTCAGAAAGAAAACAAGTGCTGGGTAAATAGCTCAGTTTGTAGAGAACTTCCTGCTGCATATGAAGTTCTGCATTCAATCTTTGGTGCCACAGCAACTGAGTGATAGTACCTGTCTAGCTTCCCAGAACTAGGAAAGCAAAGGAAAAAGGATTAATCAACTTTATCCTTAGCTACATAAAAAGTTAGAGGCCTTAGACTGCCCATGCCTTCTACCTGAGACCCATGTTCAGAGAGTCTGAGTCATTCCCATGCTGGATTCCCAGCTATCAGTCTGGGGGGCCCATTATCTCCTCCTTTGACAGTGGAACCTGGAAGTATTCCTGGTGCACAAAATGACTTTGGGGGCACATCCCCCATGGAGGGTTACTCCCTTAAGAGACAGGAGAGAAAGCCTAGTCCCTACTCCAAATAACTTGATAGATTTAGATGGCCTCTCCTGGAGGGCATCACCTTACATGTGGAGTAGGGGGGATAGGAGGTGAGGGTGGTCAGGGGGCATGAGAGAGTGGGAGACAGGGATAGAGGGAGGGAGGGAGGGAAGGAGGGAGAAAGGAAAGAAAGGAGAGAGGGAAGGAGGGAGGAAGAAAGGAGGGAGGGAGGGAATGAGGGAGAGGGAACTGGATCGATTGTAAAATAAAAAAAGTTAGAGACCAGCATGAGCTGTCTTACAAAAGTGATGTGGTATTCATACTGGATCATATTTTTCAGGTCCAATGTAACTACACCTCCCCATATACATGCTTATGTACTTCATTCTGTTCAGTGTTGAATGAACTAATTTCTTTTTTTATATCTGAGCACTTATGGCTCTTATTTTCTCATTCCAACACAGGGGTATTTGCTTTCAGTCCTTAGGTTCCCTCTTCAAATAAATTCTCTGTTGCCCCAAAGCTTTGTTATTCCCTCTTTACTCAATATTTTTGCCTTATTAACCATTATACTGTTGTTTTAATATTCACATACACACTACTGTCACTATTATTGGAGTTATAGTGTGGCAAAGCCTGGACAATCATTTTATCTCTACCATCTGTGACAGTAAATGGCTTACAGTGGGTATAATATTATCTCTTTATTTGAAGGGTTTGAAAGACATTGGATAGATGGATAAATGATTTGAATTTGTAGCATATCACAATCATCAGTACAGGCCACCTGGATGTTAAAAGCAGTAAGCATCTGCATATCATCTGAGAGACTTATGCCCATACCTCAATTCATCCTCCAATATAGGGAAATGCTAAGTTTGGAAACAAAGACATATTAAAGAAGAAACAATGGCACTATGTTCTCTGAAGCCAAACTGCAGACCACTCTACCTGAAGGAGTATGGTCATTATAATCTTTTTTTTTCAATAACTGAATATAGGATCTTTGTAAAAACTTGTATGTTGTAATGTTACTATTAAAATATAAGGGTTACATTTCAATTCCAATGCAGATGAAGCCTGGAACATACTCACCATCTCTGTAAATAGTGTGTTTAAGTAAGTCTGTGAATGAGGCTCAAGTTCACTTACAGTTAGTCAGCTACCACATCATTTCTGCTGCTTTGTAGTGAGACATAGTCTTTCAGTCAATGTAGAAATATTCCATTTTTCTACTGTATGAGAAATAAGTCTCTGCTGGGATATTCAAAGCATTGATCAGATATGGATATGAGACAAACTCTAAAAGTCCTTGAACATTTATGGAGCTAACAGACTTCCATGTTATATTAATATTTAGAAAAGGTTTGAATTGGTTTTTAGATATCAGAACAAGTAGTGACTGTTACAGCTTTGACTTGATTACTTGGGGAAAGTCATATTCTTCTTTGAGGACCATATCTCCCTTAAATAATTAATGACACGATCCACTTCATTTATGATAATGGAACACAGTAAGATTGAGCTAAACAACCAACACTTTCTTCTTTTCTTCCTTTGCTTTAAACTACAAATAAAAAAAAAAACTGAGTTCATGTTCCTAAAATATAACGATAAAGAAAATTTCCACCTAGAACCTTTCTATGCATAGAAATGATTTATTTATTTTGTTGTAATGGAATTACTTTTGTTCCTCCTTAACTGTGGACTATATGAGTTGGAGTAATTGCTTTGTCTTGGTAATTCATTTTCATTCTTGGGTGCTTAAAGTTTGAGCTACAGGAGAACAGTTATGCACAATGAAACCGTGCTTCATAAGATTAATCCCACATATTCTAAAATTTACCAGGCAAAATCATGCACCACTTAATTCCTGCAGCACTTGAATGCCATTTAAGGAGAAAAGAGGAAAATAAATCAGAGAGCATTACCCTTGATTTCAGACATCTGAAAGGACTCTGAGAGTGCTGCTTCCTTTGAGACAGCAAATGATATGGTGCCCAGGGGGGATAATGGAGAAGCAAAGGCAGGAGTCATCCTGGGAGTGGAAGGTAACATTCACAAGTACATCTATCTTCTCCACTAAGTTAGTCCAGAACTGATAGTGTAACTTTATTTCTAGCTAAAAGAGATTGATTAGTATTTAATCACTTGAGATAATTATTCCTCATCACTTTTCACTTATTTTACTTTTATCAAAAGAAATCTCCATATTCTTTGCACAGATTTTGTGCTAACAATACAATCTCTAATGGCATATTTTATACTTGTAGCATTAATAATCTGATGGTAAGACAAGAGTGAATTAATAGCTGTAATGTATAAGTTTACAGTGGGTGATTAATAGAAGGATTGAAACTCAAATATCCAAAACGTGATACTTGAAGTCACATACATTTTTTGTTTGTTTGTTTGTTTGTTTTCCTATGAAGAAAGGAACTGTTATAACACAACATTTACCATTGGGATAATAAATGAATTAATTGTGTGAATTTTAGTCTCCTTTCATTATGCTTGAATAAGATGATTTTGAGAATGTGATTTTGGATTTGTGTTGAAAGTCAGCATTGGAGGTCATAGTTGTAAGGGAATGGTGTGAAAGTGCATGCAAGTCTGCAAATACCATCCATGATAGCCATCTCTCATTTAAAAATTTTATTTTGAACTTCAGTGGTTTGAAACCTGGGGATTTCCCTTACAATAGCAAGGTCTTCTCTAGGATATATTTTATGGCTGTGGTTTGCCTTGATCAGGACTATTTCACTATCAACACAGTTAGCTTTCTGCTAACATCAGGATGTGATGGATGCTCCCTCTGCTATCCACTTTCTCCAATCAGTCCCAACTAGCACCATGAGCTAAGGGTGTGAGCTGAGTGAAGTAATTTAAATGCAGTGTAAAATCATAACCTTATTTTCCATCTTCAAGCTTTTCTGGTTTGTGAATAAGGAAGGAATTTATTCTGTACACATAGAAATTGATGATATATTTAACTAGAACTATAAACCATTTACCTTGCTGAGAGAATTTTCTTTTTATCATGTTGCTGCTTACATGCCTAGATACAAAAAGAGCACATTGTACTATCCATTAGAAAAAGTTGTAAGCACAGCTGTCAGTATTAAAATCTTGTTAAGTTGTATTGACACTTACTGGCCAATGGGAAGTCATTTGTTTCAGATGAATTTAAATGTGATAATGCATTTGGTAAAGCACTAGGTAAGCTTTTCAGTATTAGGGATAATGTAAAGTGTCATGATTATGAAGAGAGCATCTTAGTAGCTAATACCATAGCAAGAAACAACTCTGGGAAATAAAGAGACCTGCTGCCAGTTGATCTGCATACACTGGGAGTACTTAGAATCAAAATGTTGCTGAATTCATGGGCTATGCCCTGTTTTTTTTTTTTTTTTTTTTTTTTTTTTTTTTTCTGGTTTTGTTTTGCTTTCCAACTTCTTAGTATGTTAATCTGTATACTGAATGTTTTACTGGTGAATATTACTTAATCCCCTTTTTTTGTTCCTGATGCTTAAATTCAGTTTGGTAATCTTTGGATACACATTTTACATTGATGGATAATTATGATAGTGCTGTGGATTAGATGAATATCCCTGGAAGGTCCATGTGCTGAAGGCTTGGTTACAGCCTATGTTGTAATTTTGAAAGTGCTTAATATTCAATAGATAAAGTTCTGTGGGGAGAAGTTAATTCATTGGGGGTGTTTCTAAAAGAGAAGTTGGGACATCCACTCTATTTTCTTTTTTGTTTCGTGTCAACCATGAGGTTAGCAACAACTTCTTCATATTATTCCGTCATGGTATACCACCTTATCACCTATAGGCTAACTATAGGTTAACTATAAGCTAAAACTATAGGCTAACTTGATGGTGAATCAGTAATTCCAAATTATGAGCCAGAAAAAAAGTTTTGCTCTTTGTAAGTTGATTACTCAGGTATTGTGCTACAGTGTTAGAAAGTTGAATGTTAAGGGAATGCCATTTACTTTCCCCTATGTGAAAGATTTGCACCTTTATAAAATATTCTAACTGCCTCACCCACCCATTTTTAACACCCAGATCTTTGAATTCATTGTTTCAATCTCTGTTTTTCAAAATTTCCATTATCAAGACCTTGTAATATATTGGTATCTTGAGTTGAATTCTTTTTTACTATTATTTATTTTATGTTTTAGAATGTGATACAATTATATTATTTCTCTCTTCTTGTTCCGCTTAAACTCCCACATATATCCTCTTGTTCTCTTTCAAGTTATATTTCATTAACTGTGTTATATGTACATATACATATATACGAATGTATGTACATGTATATAATAAATATAACCAGTCCAGTCTGCAAAAAGTTATTTGTTTGCATGTTTTCCACAGCTGACAATTGGTATTAAATAACTGATTGGTGTGTCTCCCACTCCCAGCCCTTCTTAGTTGCCTCCTGTTCTTTATGTCAGGTTGAGTGCTCATTAGCTTTCCCCATTCCAGTTGTTGTTGTTGTTCTGTGCATGTTTCAGCATTCCTGTTGGTGAGACTTTATGGGTGTCACTTCTGATGTTACTAAGAGACGGGCTCTCACAGAGAACTCTCTGATCCTCTGGCTCTTAAAATCATCTAGTCCCCTCTTCTTCAGTGCCCTCTGAGTCTTAGGTATAGGAATTGTTGTGTAGAAATATTCCTCTGGACTGGCCTCCACATCTCTGCATCATGATTAGTTGTGTTTTCCTGTAGTGGTATCTTTCTGCTGCACCAAGAGGTTTTGTTGTTGAGGGTGAGGAGAGCACATAGCTGTGGGTCAAGGAAAGAGAAAGGCACAAAGAGC
The DNA here is from genome assembly GCF_943737965.1 of Phodopus roborovskii. Lineage (NCBI taxonomy): Eukaryota > Metazoa > Chordata > Mammalia > Rodentia > Cricetidae > Phodopus > Phodopus roborovskii. The sequence continues at coordinate 6,863,554 of NW_026126547.1, forward strand.
ACTTGTTTACAACAGTGTTACATGAATTGCTAACAGTACTATGAACATCATCCCTGAACAGTTAAAGCACATTTTATTTACATAAAGTGCACATTCCAATTTCATCCTTATTAGTGAAATCAAGTAGAGAGTAGGAAATCAAGTAGGAAAAACCATACCAGAAAACATAGATTAGCCCAACAGCCAAATTATAACCGATATCACAGCAGATAAAATCAACCTCAAAGGAAATGAGGTGCAGAGGTAATATTTTTACTAAATCAAACTGTGGAAGCAGTGTGGCTGAGCTCTTTGGAGCTGCTGAGCAGAAAATAGAGGCTTTGGAGTGAGCAAAGGAGACAAGCACTATCAGAATCTTAGCCTAGCTAATAGATTTGGCAAAGACCATGATAGAAGAAGGCATTAGAGAGATAATGTGAAGAATCTTCATTTGAGAAAACGGAAATTAGACAGTCTTCTATTTGAATTGCTGTGAATGAATTAAAAATAAAACCTTCTTAACATTCTTTTTCCAAATTAAATAACTGGGTACATTTTAAACAGTTTCTTCACCTTCTATTTATTTATAGTTAATTAAAAACAAAACAAACAAATATCCAACCAAACAAAAATGAAACAATCTAAGCAAGCTGCCATTGTTGACATAAATGAGTAAAACTCAAAAAATAAATAAAAAATATGAATTAACTCGGAAGATAAAGTTTCACTTACTGTTTCTGAGATAAATGTGGGCAATCTCTGTAATGTTGTTTCATATCATTTATTGGGAGTGGTCTCATTTCTTCAGTTTGAGGATACATGGCTTTCTTTATAGCCTTGGAATCATGTTACAAAGAATCATATACATACAACTCTTAGAGACAGTCTTCATAATATGTTATTAGTCACATATAGAGGCCAGGGAAGAAAGACCATGTGTGGTCTGGGAAAGGTGTCTATCTACACCAGGTAGCTTCACTTGCCGTGATAGATCCATAAGACAAAAAACATATAATTATGTTAGCCCCAGAAAAGTGGTTTTCACTGATGTTGGAACCCAGATTTTATTTGAATGGGAAGCTTCTCTTTGTCTTTGAATTAAGGCTCCAACTAGTATTAGATATTTTTATCTACTATATATTTTAATGTCTGAATGTTTAACCTGATAGTTTACATGATATTAAGTACATATGCTTACAATAATCATTCTCATAAAATTTAATATATAAATGTTGGACATTTCAAAACTAATAACAAAATATAATGAAACTTTCTCACATAAATATGCACAGAAGACCCCTTTCAACTTAGTGAGTCTGATAATGTCAATTACCTCCTCTGTACAATATATTTACATAATAATTTATAAGCATTACAAGCTTATTTTATCCAATATATATATAAATAAAATGACTGAAGTGTTTTGTTTGTTTGGTTGGTTTTTTTTTTTTTTTGTTAGCTTTGTGAAGAGGTATTGGTTGAACTTATTTATCTACTGTGAAAGGGTAAATCTATTCATCAAGTACACATTCATTCACTTAGAAGTTGACCTTAAGCATTGAGGAAGTAACACTTACTTTATTAGCAGTTTGTAGGGGATTATTTCATTGTAGTTCTAATCCATGTGATTATCATGTCCTTAAAGTGCAATAAGTATGACACTGTGATTGAGACACTGAATGCATTCCATTGTATACATGAAGTGTTCTTTTGATGTTCATCTTTGTCAGTTTGGCTGGTTTATTTCTTTACAACTAAACAAACTTTAGAATACTAAGATAGAACATCTAGTTTTCATCAAGGACTGGGAGATTCAGCTCCATATGCTGACCATATCTGTCATATCTGAAAGTAATGGCAAAAACATTGGTCCATTGTGCTTCTAGGTTAACTGACTTTAGCAAGACATTTCCTTATATCTGTGTATGGTTATTTCTTTTTTTCTTTTTGGTCATCATCCATGTGGTAATTTTAATGTAATTTGCTTTCATAGTCTCATAAGGAGGGAAATTATCTGTTGGAATGGGTATGAACTTATTGGGGTGTGTGACACTGTGGTGGTGGGCAATGAGAATTCCTGTATATACACAGGAAAATGGACAATGTCTCATTTGAATCCTGAGGCCAGCATATCAAGATATATAAAACACTACATCTAGCTACACACCACCTTGCTCCCCACCATGATGGCAATGCAATGAACCTCTGAAACTGTAAGTGAGCTACTGGAATTAAACTTTTTCTTTATAAGAGTTGCTGTGGCCATTGTGTCTCTTCACAGCAATACAAAACCCTAAGAAAACCCAACACCTGTTCTTTCTGTCTAGAGGCTTCCATATGGCTACATCCCTTCCCTCACAATAAAACTGCTTGCTTTTTTCCTTATATAAGGGAGGTAAGTTCTTTGATATCCCATGTACCTTTAAAGGGGATTTCTGTTTATGCCACACCCAACCATAATTACTTCATTTTGATGAATATGAAAAATTTTCCCAAAGAACTGTTTTTTTTTGTTTTTTTTTTTATAGATGGGTTTCAAATACCATAATCCTGTGGATATTTAAAGGACTATTACACTTGGTTGATTAAAGATTTGAGCATAGTTCAAAGACCTTTTGGGAAGCAGTTTTCTCTCGTAGCATTTCTCTAAATGCAGACTTTACTTGTTTAGATATTTCCTCTCAAATCAAATATCCTAAGTTCATTTTGTTCCCACTCTTTGTAGTTTCACTGAAGGAGTCTAAAGCTACCAGAAAATACAATCATATCACCAATTTGCAAAACTCTGCTCTATATCTCATTGACATTTTTCTCATAAGCTATATATTAATATATCTTCAATTCTCTCTTATGTGGTCCATCTCATGACTTCCTATTAGGAGATTCTGTTACAATTCAGTATATTTAAATGTGTCACACATAAAGGTGTGTAGCTTTTCTCAAATGATCTTCGAAGTCATGGGGGTATTTTCTTATGTTAGATATGTTGGACCTGTTTTTGTAATCTCTGAACTCACTGAAATGCTGCTTCTAATTTACCAATTAGCCTAACACTATATTGTTAAGATACAATTGGAGACAAAAAATATCAAGCCACACATCTATGAATTGATAAGTAAATAGAATTATGTGTGGTTATATGAGGACATGAGTAGAAAGACAGGAGAGGAAAAGAGAGAAGAAAAGACAAGAGAAAAAAGAGGGGGAGGAGAAGAGACACTTCATCCAAGCTGGATGGATTTTTATAAACAATTTGACATCCTCTTTTTTAGTTTGCCTTTGCTCTTACATCCCTGTTGGAGACTCTTACAAGAAAGAAAACAGTTGAGCTTCAGTTTTTATTATAAAGGAAGAAAGAACAGTTCAGTGGACTTTCTACTGACATATTAGGAAAACAACACAGGATTTATAATAGCAATAAGAAAAACAAATGACTTCAAGGAATGTGTGTTATAGTTTCTCTCTGAATTCTGCTCAGAAAAATAGCTGGTGCTTGTGCCAGTGTGGTGAAAGTGGAAGATTGATCTGCAATATGCATTTGTGACAAACATAAAGGGGATGCTTACACACACACACACACACACACACACACACACACACACACACACATTTTAATTTTATTTACTTTATTATTAACATTTGATTTAATAAAAGTATCCAGGGGTATGGAAAGATGGCAGAGTATAATGGCAAACAGAATTGCCTTTGGAACTCACATGATGGAAGGAAAAAAAATAACTTCTACAAGGTGTCCTCTGATTTCTACACTTATATTATGGCATGTATGTATTTTCATCTACCACATAAATACATATATGTATTCCATACACACATATGTACATGTTTTCATGTGCATACACACACATGTATACATATACATATACTATAAGTGTGTAGATTCACAATACATAAATGTATGCATAATTGTATGCATACATGTATACATATAAGAACAACCCTGATTCCATATACATAGAAGATAGTAACGTGTTAAGTGGAAGATCAGGGGGACGGTTTTTATAGCAGTAAGATCCTAACTAGTATTTATAGAATAGTTACTGATTTAAAGCTGCAGCAGTATTTTCCAGTACTCAGCAACAGTTGATACTAAAGCTCTGGATGAAGTATGATAATAATTAATATTTATGTATTCTCTGAATATGGAGCCAAAGTCATTGTAGAGCAAAAATAGAAATCTTACAGTGCAGAACATGGTTGACATCAATAGTGCTGCTCTGTGCCCTGTGATACAAAGAAGTGATCATACTACCATTGCTGCAGTGTATCCCACAGCATCAAATGATGCCTGACAGATTCAGAATGAGGAGCCTGTTAGAGGAAAAATGTGACAACATTAAAGGCCTTTGTCACTAAAGAAAAAATTGCATGTAAAGATCCATTTCAGATGAAAAAAACACAGAAGGACACAATTGAATTCTGCATGCATATTTTCTAAAAAGGAATAGTATCTGATGTCTAATATGCATAATGCCAGCTTTAGGAGACTCAGATAGAGGAATTACTGTGAATTTGAGGCCAGCCTGGGCTATATGTAGTGAGTTCCTAGGATACAGTGTGAGACTTTGTCATCAAAATATAGAAAAATGGTGGCTAATATGGCTTAGTAGATAAGCGTACTTTCTGCGTTGTTCTAATGGCCAGAGTTCAATGTCTGGAATCCGTGGTAGAAGGAGAACTAGCTCAGAAAGTTATCCTCTGACCTACATGCAAATTTGCACCTGTACTCTTACATACCATATATGTGTACACATACACACATGTATAGATACACATGCACATACATGCATACACATAAGCACACATGCACCCACACATAGCATACAGACATAACACAAACACACACACACACACACACAAAGCAGTAAAATTATTTTAAAGACAGTAATGAAATATAGGAGGAAGGAAAAGAAGAAGGAATGAAGGAAGGGTGGTAGGAGGGAAGGAAGGAAGAAGGAAGGGGGAGAGAGTGAGGGAAGAAGAGAGGAAGGGAAGGAGAAGCAAAAGATTAGGAAAATGGAAGGAAAAGGAGAAAAGAAAGGGAAAAGGGATTATTGTAAATAATAGACAACTGTTGATTGCTTGTTTGTTTTGTAAGGGATGGTGTCAAGTGCTTTGTGTATGTTAGGTGAGTACTCTACCAGTGAGTTACCTCTAGAGCACATTTACTAAAGTTTTCATAAAGTTTAGAAATAAACTAATGAAATTATATTAGTATAAAATTCATATTGTACTATGATAATGAAAGAGGAGTCTAAGCTATTAGAAGATACATTTATTTTATTGATTGATTAAATCGGTTATTGACTCTCAGATATGTGTGCAACTTATTCTCAAAGGATACTCACATATATGGTTTGCAGATCTACCCATACCTTTGCATCCCTTATTTACTATTTACTTTTTATTTTTGCCCTCAACACCGTCATCACCACACTATTCATTGTCATCATCTTTTTTCATGGTTAGCCTCTGTACAAACTAAGATAAGGCTAAGTAAAACAACATAACCTTGGATTCCTTAAATTTATTTTTTGACTTTTCTATGAATATGAGACTATAGGAAATAGAAGCAACCATATTATCTTTTGTGCCACTTGCTTTACAGAGCTTTCATAGCATGTGCACTTTGGATAATGCTTTTCATTTTTAGTCCAATGGAGTTTGGCCATATGCATTTATCTATTATGCTTTAACAGTAATTTCCACTGTGCTTGGAAATTCTTTCATACAAGACTATATAGATGAATACCTCCTTTCATGTATGCTGATCTTCATTATAATCATGATGTTCTATTATATAATATGTTTTTATTTTATTTACCCCTAAGGAAGAATAATTTTATGCAGTGTCATTCAGCAGTTGGGCAAGTTTTAAATGTTGAAATACATAGATTTCATGAAATAAATTGTTCCCTTAAAGACATTCAACAATAAATTTCATTATAGTTTATTGAATCATATATTATTAGAATTTACTCCAAGGCACCCTTATTCATCTTGTTACCTATTATTCTAGGAAGCATTTATATTTCTTGTTCTATGAATCTACCTTTATACTTTCTCAGAAAAATGAAAACTATTAATCTTAGTAATTCTGACTCAAACTTTATTATGACCTTTACTAATGTGTTAATATTTATATTTCAGTTTACAGTTTTAGCTCACTTTTTCATTTCTCTGGTTATAACTCTTTAGATTACCTTCAATGCATCAGAAATGTCTTAATGTTTATGTACTTAGGTTTTTAATATCAATAATATTTCATATATTTTAATATAATCCAGGGATATAAATATGGTGTGGATATCTTGTAAATGTGTATGTTTGCCTAGAAGGGAAGGCCTGGTATACTTTATTGTTGTCTCACTAATAGGCTATATTGTTGAAGGGTTTCATGGATAGGTGTGTTTATATGCTGTTAAGAATAGGAAGAACATAATTCTGATCTGTGCGGATTATTGCAATAGGACATATAGTCCATTATAAACTGAATTGGCTTTGGTTGCTTTAGACTTAGGGGAAAGTGCTTTTAAAAAAGGAAATGAGAAAAGGGAGAAGAAGGTGAACAATCTCAGTGCAGTCAGAGAAGCAATTATGCAAGCAAGAGGATGAATAGATGCAGGGGACCCTACCTAGGCTTACTAATTTTTCTGTCTCCACTGGAGGCTGGGAGATCAGTCCTGTACTTGGAAGTTGACTAGAAAGAATGGAATTGTTCTGGCATTGGTCAGTATTCTTATTCAGGCACTTTTAGGCAGTGATACAGTCCTGGTGGTGATTTAAGCTTCCTCTGTTCAAGTCTGTAGGCCAGACTTGAATCTGGTATGGAAGAGGTTCTGTATCACTAGTTTCTGTCAGTGGTCAGAGGCATACTTGGGTCAAACCTCTGCTGTATTGGCATAGTAGGGTAGTCTAGTTAGTTATCTGGACAATTTGTTCTTTAGTAACAATCCTCTGTAGGTACCAGGGGTTCTAGAGAAACACAACTCTTCCAAACAAGTTATTGAGTATTGTAGAGTGTCAATAGCAAGTGTGTCAACTTGTCTTACTGTGTTGAAAAAGAAAGAGTCAAATTAAGTTCCCAGGTGTAATCATGTCATCAGGGAAGTGGTTCCTTGTTTCTGAGGCAGGATTTTACTCGTGGATTTTCACAGAAATAAAGACTGTTAGGGAATAATACTGTCATTAATAATATTGGCAGAAAGTGACACTAACACTAAATAATGCTAATGGTAAAGACTGAAACATCCTATTTCACATGAGATGAGTTCATGTGGTGTCCACGTATCAATTTCAGTTTGCTTAATGAGATAGCAGACAAGGTCATCTGTGGATGGATAAATGGTAAGTGCTGAGTATGAAGATGCTTCAGAAGGCTTTACAAAGACAAAAATGGATCTTCACAAAAATGGTAAAATGGACTATATGTTAAGAGTGATATCCCAACATTCAATTAAAAACACATTCAATATTCATTAATACTTAGCCAAGAGCATAGTTGGATCAAAGGCCATACCTTCAGGTTAGTGTGACTCTATACTGTTCAGTTATGCAGGATACATTATTTTCCTTCCTTACAAGTCTGCTTTGTAGTGAGTAAATGTTCTAGAATACTTAAAACTATAGAATAATAAGTGACTGTTGAATGCTCACCCATTCCAAGACAAAGGTAACACCATGGAAGAAGGGACAGAGAATGTAACAGTTGGTATGGTTTAAGGAGGTATTGTGAGAAAACATGTGGTCTAGACAGTTCTAGACTCAACTTTCTATAGCACTGCTTACATACATAAAACCTGCAATGGATTGGATACGTCTGTTCACATTTCATCATACGGGAGTGATGTATAAGGCTTCACCCCCTTTGAGATACTATTGGCTGTTTCTGAGTACTTGACACAATGTGTTTCAGTTTCTTTGTTTGGTTGGTTGGTTTTTTCCCAGTGATTAGCTATTCTATTATATTTACATCCCAGTTAATATCCATGATCATGGAAGCAACCATGATAAAACTAAACTAGACACACACACACACACACACACACACACACACACAAATTTTAGGAGGAAAGTTTGACAGAAAATGGAGGGGTATGAAAAAGGTAAGGAAGTTGAAAATGACCAAAATTCCATATTTTTGTAATGAAGAATGATATTTGATGAGCACAAACAAAATTGGCAGAGGACACTGAGACTCAAAAAAAATCATTATATAAATAGATGAAATTATCAAAAAATAAAAATAGGAAAAATATTTTATTCTTCAAAAAAAAATCACGTTGTGATCAAAGAGTTCCCATTTTAAAACTATACTACATTGAGATAAAAATTTTGCCATATCATTTTTGTCTAGTATATCTAGATCTATTCTCTTATACTTTCTCATTTCCTTTTTCTCTTCCCAACCTATTATTAGTGGGCAGACTCTGCCCCACCAACTGTAGAAAGGCAATGGCAGGGCTTTGTCCCTCAAGGGACAGAAAGTTCAGTGGATTGGTTCTTCTGATAACCAGAAAATTTCTGAGTATATTGTCATAAGAGTCTAAGCTCATTCATTAATGAGCTTCTCATTTTGTTCCATGTATACAATGCTTCCAAAATGATCATTTAACATAAGAGACTTCAACTAGGAACTTTGCAAAAGTAAGCAGGAAAAAGTTACTCTGTAATGCATTTTTGACACAAATAATGAAGAAATTTAATGATGATAAGAAATTCCAGCATTCTTTTTTCTGATTCTCCATGTTTTAATATAACATGACAACTTCATGTAAACTCAATCATATATAATTTTGACAGCTTGAGAGGCAAATGAATAAAAGGTAAAAATGTCCAACATTGAACATTTTTCTTTCTTTCTTTCTTTCTTTCTTTCTTTCTTTCTTTCTTTCTTTCTTTCCTTCCTTCCTTCTTTCCTTCCTTTTTTCCCTTCTATCATTTTAAAGATTTCTTTATGTGTCTGTGCTAAAGGATAAAGTGTGTGTGTGTGTGTGTGTGTGTGTGTGTGTGTGTGTGTGTGTATGTGTGTATGCCTCATGCTTATGGAAGCCAAAAGAGTCCATGAGATTTCCTGAAACTGGAGTTACAGGAAGTTATGTGTCACTATGTAGGTGCTGGGTTCTGAATTTCAGTTCACTGCAAATGTTCTTAACCCCTGAATTATCTCTCCACTCCACTGGAGATTTTTTACATTTTACATGAATGCAACAGTGAACAAAAGATTGAGTTGCACTCCTAGTTCCTAGGATAAATTGGCTGTAACTTGTTGAGAAGGTGATAGATAACAGAAACAACTGTAGGTATAAATCAGCTGTGGATATCAAGGTCTATATAGAAACTGTTTACAGTAATCCAGCAATAACCCCCACATAAAAGGAACTGTTCAAATTTATAGTACATTTAAGTTAATACTACATAGGGTTATTTAACAAAGAGTTATAGCTTCAGGGTATGGAACTAGTCTATACTATTTACTAATAATTTACTCACATGAAATATAACACACACAGTGTATTTGTGAGACCAAGGTGGTATATATCACTTGAAGAAGCGAACCTGGAACACAGAAAATGGGGCCATTTGATACCTAAAGGTGAAGTTTAGAACATAAGCTGAAGTTACAGACATATTTACTTGTAGAATTTGGCTAGACATATTGGGGTTAACCATACAGATGTGAAAGGACCTGAAATATTTCTCTGCAAGGAAACATTGAAAAGCTTAAAATCCTTTGTCAATGTGCAAAGTTTAAAGCAGGCCTTGTCTGTTTTTAGCAACTCAATGTCACCAAAAGGTATTTGGAGATAGAATTCTTCCCCTTTCACTAAATATCATCTTAATTCAAAGGCTGAGCACTGCATAGATAGTGGGAATGACTGTTGCTTATGCTTTCAACTATTCATCCCTATCCTTTTTGCCTGCTCTCTAATTCACTGTCCACTCTTTAGTATAGTTCAACCTAACATGCTTAACATCTATAATTACTTCATTGTTAACTTTGCAGGGTTTAGAATAAAATAGGAACTTATTTTTTTTTTTTTTTTTTTTTTTGTGAAAACCTATAGTTGCGTCTGTTAGAACATATAAAGACAGTTTGAACTAGGGATATGAGACCCACTCTGAAGGTGAGTGACATCTTGGGGATGGCATGCTGGATCTAATAAAATGAGAAAAAGAGCTGAATGCCAGAATTTTCCTTTCTTGGCTTCTTGATTCCATCTGTGGACTGGTTCATTCTGCTGTGTCTGCAATACCATGACATAGTAAGCCTTAATAAACTGAGATACAATAAACCTGTCCTCTCTCAAGGATTTTTTTGTCAGGTAATGACTATATACTTCCTCTACAGCATCATCCAGTTGTCTCTACATTGGGTTATCCAACAGGAAGGGGAAATTCCTCATATTTTCTTTTTATATAAATTTTTATTTAAATTAGATATAATCATTTTCAACACATCAATTCTAGTTTCCTCTCACTCCCATCCTCCCATACCCCCCCACTGACCCCTGAACCCATGCATCCCATCCCCCATCCATTCCCAGGGAGAGTAAGGCCTTCCTTGGGGAATCATCAAAGCCTGCCATGTCATTTGTGGCAGGTCTGAAGACTTACCCTGAGTATCTAGGCTGAGAGGGTTTCCCTCCATGGAGAATAGGCCCCCAAAGTCCATTCATACACTAGGGATAAATACTGGTTCCACTGCCAGAGGCCTCATAGACTGCCCAGGCCTGCTAACTGACACCCACGTTCACGGGACCTGGTTCAGTCCTATACTTATACCCCAGCTGTCAGACTGGTGTCTGTGCACTTCCACTTGGTCTGGTCAACTGTTTCTGTGGGTTTCCCCAGCATGTCCTTGAGCCCCTTGCTCATCATTCCTCCATCTCTACAACTGGGTTCCAGGAGTTCAGCTCAATTCTTAGCTGTATGTCTCTCTGCTCATAAACAAAAAAGAAACAAGAATCAACAATCAATGGTTATTAATGTCCTTGAGTATCAGTGGTCTTAACTCACCTATGAAAAGACACAGGCTAACAGAATGGATACTAAACCAGAATCCATTCTTCTGCTGCATTCAAGGAACAGACCTCACTTCAAAGACAGAGAGTACCTCAAAGTAAAGGGTTGGGAAAATATTTTCCAATCATATGGACCTGAGAAACAAGCTGGTGTAGTTATCATAATATCTAACAAATTAGACTTCAATACAAAATTAATCAAAAGAGATAAAGAAGGTCAATTTTATATTCATCACAGGAAAAAAAAATCCATCCATCAAGATGAAGCCTCTGTTCTGAACATCTATGCTCTAATTAAAAAGGCACCCACATTCATAAAAGAAACATTACTAAAACTCATATCATACATAAAACCCCACACACTTATAGTGGGAGACTTCAACACCCCACTCTCACCACTTGACAGGACTAGCAGACAGAAACTTAACAAACAGAAATGTAACAAAGAAGCAAAGGAACTAACAGAAGTTTTACTCCAATTGGGTTTAACATGCATGTATAGAACATTCCATGGAAACACAAAAGACTGTACCTTCTCCTAAGCACCACATGGAACCTTATCTATAATCGACCACATACTTGGTAATAAAGCAAACCTTAACAAATCAAAAAATAAACGGAATAACCTCCTGTATCTTATCAGATCACCCATGGTTGATAGTTAGAATTCAACAACAACACAAATTGCAGAAACCCTACAAACTCATGGAAACTGAACAATGCTCACTTGTATCACTCTTGTATCAAGGAAGAAATAAAGAAAGAAATTAAATACTTCCTAGAATTCAATGAAGACACAACATACCAAAACTTATGGGACACTTTAAAAGTAGTGCTAAGAATTCTTAGCACTAAGTGTCCACATTAAGAAACTAAAGAATAGTCACATTTGAGAATTAACAACACACATGAAAGTTCTAGAACAAAAAGAGGCAAACTCAACAAGGAGGAAATAATCTAAATGAGGGCTGAGATCAATTAAGTGGAAACAAAGAAAACAATACAAAAAATCAATGAAACATCGAGTTAGTTCTTCGAGGAAATCAACAGCATAGACAAACTTTTATCGAAACTAACCAAAAATCAGAGAGAGAATATGCAAATTAATAAAATCAGAATGAAAAGGGGGATATAAGAGACAGTGAGGAAATCCACAGACTCTTCAGGTCATACATTGAAAACCTTTACTCCACAGAACAGGACAATTTAAAGGAAAGGGAAAATTTCTTGGATAGATATCACTTACCAAAATTAAATTAAGAACAGATAAGCAATTTAAATAAACCTCTAACCACTAATGAAATTCATAATATTTTAAAATAATAATACTTAAATATTTTCTTCTTACTTAAATAGTTCCAATTTCATAAACTCCTTGTTTTTGTTTTTTTTAACATGTTATCATAACTTCCCAAAATATTTTTAAAGATTATAGAAATAGAACATGCTGTATTTGGGCATAGTTTTACATACAATATAAATGACTCAGTTTCTATTTTCAACCCCCTGTCTCTGTCCTGTTATATCTCTGTTAACATACACAAAAACTTCATATACTTGGTTTATCTTAAGTATCCATCACATGGCAGTTAGGTTTTACATGTAAAAATAATACTAATAAACAAGTACTGCAGCAATATATGTTGCTGGAATTTCCCTTGTCCCACCATATCCCACCGCTGCTTCACCCCCAAATAAACATCCAAAGATTCTATATTAATATAAAACTGTTTGCTGATGGCTAGAGCTTCTTATTGGTTAGCTCTGTCTTAATTATTAACCCATAATTACTAAGCTATGTATTTCTATATGGCCTTATCTTACCAGAGAACACTTGGTGCATCCTATCCTCCAAATCTCTACATTGTGTCTCTTCACCATGCCTCTCTGCCTATTTTTCCCAGAAATCTCCTAGTCCTGCTGATTTTCCTGCCTCTATGGGCCAAAAAGTGTTTTATTCATCAACCAATAAAAGAAACATATACAGAAGGATATCCCTCATCAAATATATTTAAAATGTACAAATACATTTTCTTGTGTCCATTGTCTTCCTTCCAACTTTAGTCTGCTTATTCAGTATTGTTATCCTCCCTCTTCTACAAATAGAAATCTTCTTTCATGTTCTTATTCTCAGAGGTGCATGCTTTGTCCAACCAACTCTATAGATCATATGGGACTCTTAATCAGATCTAAGGAACCATCTCACCAAGATTATCAGGCCTAAAAATGTGATCAGAGCCTCTCTAACAGCTTCCAGGGTAATATTTATTAACTTTTCCATGAGCATAGAGAGATGGCTGTGCATTCAAGATTATATAGTCCTCTTGCAGAAAATCTGAGTTCAATTTTACCACCCACATATAGTGGCTCACTGCTGTCTGTTACCAAAACAACTAACAAAGCTCAGGCTTACACTGACTCTGAGCCCTCAAAGTCTTCAATCTTGGATAGGGCATGATTCTAAATATGGAATTATGCCTATCAGATATACTCAGATTCTAGAAATAGATAAGGGAAAAGATAATTATTTAATTTATAAATTTATTATGTTGAAAGCTAGTTCAGTCCTCATGATGGTGAAGTAAATATCCTAGATTTGCACTTGGATTGGTTTGGTTGTGTTATCTATGATAGGAAGAGTGTTTGCAGGCTTATTTATCTCATCAAAAATACATAATTTACATAATTTTTATATATTCACCAAAATTTAAATCCAATCTAAAATTATATTTTTGATCCATACAAAATAATCATTGAAATAATATCATGTTTGTCATGATCTTTTGTCTGATGTTTCACCATGATCTTTTGTCTGGCGTTCCAAGTCTGACTTTTTTCTCTTTGGTTTTTCTGTACTTTATTCTTTGTCCAACAGTGACTTGAAAGGTTATTTTGTTTTCAAAACTGCTCAGATATTTAGAGTATTATTTTAGCAAAAGTATATATGGGTGTTAAAGTCTCTTAGTCCTTGCCTGCCTGTGTTTCTTTGGTCTTATACAAAATAAATGATAGCTTCCCTGATGATGGAATATTTGCTTCTTGATCACATTGAAGCAGAAGATATTTGGATTAGTGAAGTTTTAAAGTCAAACGTACAACCTTTTATAGGAATCCATTTTAAAGCACTCCTGCATTGTTCTTAAATACTTAATAGTCATATAAGTTTTAAAGAAGTTCAATTTGTATTAAAAATCTCCGAAAGAACAGATTTTAAATACCGTGCTGCAACATTATATCCATTAATTTTTATAGCAAGTAAAAATAATGTTAATTGGATCTTCTGAAAACTATTAGAGTGAGACAAATCCCATTATACCTTGATTTCAGAGCACAGCAAAGGAAAGACAGATACAGAATCCTAGGAGAAGAAGCTGATCAGGATTTAATGACTTCCCTTGCTCCCTTCCTAGCCAGGCTGCTTTCAGCAATGATGGACCTGAAAAAAAAAAAAAAAAAAGAAAGAAAGAAAGAAAGAATACTTCTTAGATATCAAATTCCATGAACTTGTGGTGAGGAAGGACAAGCAAGAGATCAGGGTGACTTTCTCCCCAGGGACATATTATACATTGATTGTCTCATAGGTGAGAAGTGCTAAACAAAGTAACAGCAGCTGTTAAAATGTGGCGAGGGGGCTTATGTTCTTATGTTTCCTGTATATAATGAGACATCATGAGCATAAGATGTTCAACTAAGCATTCCATATTAAGCATACAGGAAATGGCCAGCCAAAGTCTTTAAAACCTCTCTCCAAAGAGCCAAATATAAAACAGAGCAGCTTAAATGGCCTGTGCCAGAAATCAAAGTCTTCAATATACAGTTCCTAAAGCTTGAGGAAAGTGCATTAAGTATCCAGGATAGGTTCAATATAAAGAGACGTTGAAAAGGCAAAACTATTGAAACCAGAAAGGAATTACTTTAAAACATATTAAATTCATACCTGATGATATAAAACAAGACATGTAGATCAGTGAAGAATAAAGGTCACCAGTAAAAAAATACCAACCATAGAAACCACAGTGGTACTCTGGGACTGTAAAGCAGAGTGTGTGAACTATTCACCCATGCATTTTGCTACATGTTGGAAACTGCATCTGAAAATATAAGAGCACAACAATGGAGACAATAGAAAGAAACATAATAAATACTGTTTTTCTTAAACAAATATGATTCTCAAATATGCATGGAATTTGTGATCCAGACAGAGAGAGAAGGGATAGACAGACAGAGGGTCAGAGGGAGGAAGTAGGGATAGAAGAAAAGAGAGAGAAAGTATAGAAGAATAAACTATCTACACCAGTGAAACTTATTTCATTAGAGTAAAATCACAGACAATATGGATATAAGAAACTCAATAAAACCCAGACTTGGAAAAGGCTGCCAGAACTGTTTCTGTTGATAATAGTGAAACAGAGGACAGTGCTGCACACAAGACTAGCCATGAAATAATATGGAGAGTTTTAAGCAGACAGCAATGCAGAGCAGAAAGCGTTAAAGGAGACACACAGAATATTTATTTTATAAATGAAAAGTTAGAGACATAAAAATCTGATAATTGATGAGCAGGTTTTCATTGTTAGAAATGAAGGGAGTTACTCAGTTTAAAGGACAAAATAATAGCAGTCAAATAATTTAATCTATAGCAAAATGAAAAAGAACATTATCTACCTATACATCTATTTAAAAAAATAGATTTATTTATTTATTTATTTATTTATTTATTTATTTATTTATGTATACAGTGTTCTGTCTGCATGTATGCCTGTAAGCCAGACAAGGGAACCAAATCTCCCTACACATGGTGGTGAGCCACCATGTAGTTGCTGGAAATTGAACTCAGGCCCTTTGGAAGAGAAGCTAGTGCTATTAACTACTGAGCCCTCTATCCAGCCTGCTTTTATATCTTATAATTATTATACATGGAAGTCAAATTGTAGATATAAATTGGTAGTCATGTGTTATAAATTTTATTTTATTCGTATAATGGTTATAATGGCATCCACTCTCTTAATGGAATATAAGAAGAAAAATATTGCAGCAAAGCCATTGCATTGTGGATGAAGCATTATTTGAGTTGATGAAAATTAAAATATAGAAACATTTATCCTTATATAAATTAAGAAATAGTTGAAGCAATGATCTCAATATGTTCAACATCAAATATAATAAATATTCAACTCATGCAACGATTCAAGAACTAATGAAAACTGCAAACTTGTACATTTAAAAATTAGCATGAGGAACAACTCCTCCATTGCTGGTGCATATAGCAACTATGCAAATTAATATGGCAGGCATTTCATCAGAAAATTAGGAATAAATTAGAATACATTAACCTCAAACCCAAGTACACTTCTCTTAGGAATATACCCAAAAGAAACCCCATCCTATCATCAAAACACTTGAATAATAAATAATGTTTATTTAGGTTTTATTCACAATAGCCAGCATCTAGGAGCAACCTAGATGTCTCTCAACAGAAAAAATGGATAAATAAAATGTGGTGCTTTCACACAATAGAGTATTACTCACATATTTAAAATAAATGGCATCAGGAAATTTGCAGGCAAATCAATATAAATAAAAAAAAAATTCACACTGAATGATGTAACCCAGACCCAGAAAGATAAATAAGGCATATAATTTGCTTGTAAGTGAATATGACTTATTGAGTTTATCATAACCCAGCTATGATTCATAGGCTCAGAAAGCATAGATATAGAGGAGGAATCTAGGAGAGATGCATGGATCTTTCTAGGTGCAGGAAATAGAATAGATTTAATGGGCAGACAAATGATAGGTGGGAATGGGATGTGGAACTGGGCTCATGGTGAAATGAGGAAGGAGTGTATAGGAAGATATGGCTGGAATTGGAGATATTTGTGGGGTGGTATGGGAACATGGTGCAGTGAAAATTTCCTGAAATATATAACATATACAAAATATATGGAATCATATATGGAGTATCATGTCCTAATGAGAACTTTTTGTAATGGGAGTAACATAGTCTCAACTGGCCATGTCTTTTTGCCAGGTGAGGCTTCCAGTTATGAGACTGGTTTTCATTCAGTTGTGTTGTTAGACAAGAGGTTTCCCATGAAAATTCTCCAACAATCTAAGCTGTTGTTAAGTCAAAGGGTTACTTTCTACAATACAGCAGTGGACCTGATTGCTGAGGACAGTATCCACACAACTCATTGAACAGGAAGAAGTCAAGCTGTTGTCTACCTGGAGCCTTCGCCTCTACATTCTAGTCTCTTTGGTGTGGGGAAGTATTCTCTGGGTTAATTCTTTGTATAAATCCACTATTACCTGGGTACCACAGGCTCACAGAGACCCAACAACAACAACAACAACAAATAGAGCAATGTCTCTTGTGAACATGCATGTAAAATTTCTCAACAAAATACTTGGAAACTGATCAGGGACTGGGAAATGAGTGGGATTGGTGTGCATGATTTGAAATTTATTAAAAAATCAACAAAAATATTATATTAAAATTTCAAAAAAGAACATGGATTTGTGTGGATGAGGTGGTGGAGAAGATCTCATAGGTTTTTGGAAGAACAATAAATCAGAATATGTTGTATAAGAAAATATATTTTCAATTAAAAATTATCTCAAATACTTTCAAAATTATTTTAAGAATGCATCACAAAAAATTATTCAGAAATGGTTCAATATATGTAAATCAATAAATGTAATCTAAAACATAAAAATTAATTAAATTAGATTTAGAAATACCTTTGGCAAAATCTAGCATCCTTTCATAATAAAAGTCCTGGGGTTACAGTTCCAAGGGCTATACCTCAACATAATAAATGGAATTTACACCAAGACCACAACCAACATAATCCTAACCAGAGAGTAACTCAAAGAATTTTTCCTACATGAAGAACAAGATAAGAATGTCTACTCTCTCCATAGATAATCAATTAGTACTTAAAGTCTTAGATACTGGAGGTAATTGAAGAGATATAAATAGGAAAAAAAAAGAACCTAAAGTATGTTCATTTGTTAATGACATGATTTTACACACAAGAGCTCAAAAATAATCCTCTAGGAAACTTCTATAGCTGATCAACTCTTTCAGCAAAGTAGAGCAGTACAAATTTAACCCTGAAAATCAGGATTCTTCACATATACAAATGAAAAATAAACTGAGGAATAGTATCTATTGTAATATCCTCTAATTACCCTTAGATAATTATAACCAAGAGGTAAAACACAAGCATAATAAAAGCTTTAAGGAAATAATAGAATACAATATCAAAAGATGGAAAGTTCACCAATGGTTGTGAATTAGTAGGATCAATATTATGAAAATTGATAGTTTATAAAATAAATCTAAACATTCCATAGGGAACAGGCTCCCTAAGCCCATTAAAGCACTAAGAATAAATCCTTATTACTCCTTTGGTAGCTACATGGTGTCTCTCTGGCCGATCCTCTCTTTGGCCTCTCCCCAGAATTCTCCTCATCTATCCTGGGAAGATGCACTGATGAGTACAATAATGGTAGGAATGTTATGGGAGTAATTAGCCAAGTTCTTATTGGATTTATAGCCTCCTCTGCAAGGTGAAATCCATGACTTGTATAATTGTCTGAGCTAAAAACTCCTGACTGTCTAAGTTATTGATCCTCCAGTGGAACCCATGACTTTATTTTAAGTGTATATAGTAATAAAGTAATCCTCAGTGCTTATATTTCTACCCATAGATTAGCGCATTCCTCAACCCCATCAGAGAAACTTCTTTTTATAGTACATTATTAATACAGAGACCAAAATCTCATCAGCATGCAGAAAATAAGAGACTGGAATATTCCATTCTGATCAGAATACGACCTCTTCCTTCAAGGCTCAGAGATCATCATAGAAAAAGGTTATGGGAATATTGTATAACCCAGAAGTAATAAATGTCTTCAGGAAACAAATATGTGCAACAGAAAACTAATTAAGATAGTCACAGAAAATAAGATGAATCTAAGATCTGATTCTAAGCCTTTAGCCTTTTGATTGGTAAGAGCTAGTAACCTGTTTGCACATTTCAAATGATTTATCTGATATTTGTAAAAATGGTGTATTTAGAGATGTTAATAAATTCAGAGAGTTATGTATAATAGCTATTCTTGGTTGTCAACTTGACTACATTTGGAATTAACAAAAATCCAAAAATAGAGGGGATACTAGTAAGATTTTTTTCTTAATTTGAAACAGTCAAATCTATTTTTAATCTAAATATTGCGACAGGAAAATACACCTTTAATAGAGGCCTCACCTTCTGCTGGAAACCTATATAAGGAAATAGACAAAGGAAGCTTTTGTTTTTTTCTTTCTTGCCTTTGCCTTGCTGGAAAGTCAATTCCTTCATTGACATTATAGCCTACAACTTTGGGACTCCAGTGTATACTGTAGACCCACTAATCATCAAGAAAAAAAGGAAAATATATATTGCAGTTTGAGTGAGAAATGCCCATGATAGTCTAATGTATTTGAATATTTCACTTCCAATTTGGTGATGCTGTTGGAAAGGTTATAGGACCTATTGGAGCTGCAGGATCTTGGAAAGAAACACATAACTGTAGGCAGGAACTGAAGGCTAAATCCTTTGCCCCAGTTCCTGATTGACCCAGTAGCTTCTCATGTAGAGCTAAAATAATCAGCCAGCATTCTGCTCTGATCACAAGCTGAAATGCCTTGATAGCCATTATATACTCTACTTCTGGAATCATTAAGCCCACATAAGCTCTCGTACAAGTTATTTGTTCATGGTATTTTATCACAACAACAAACAGTAACTAATAAAATGCCTAGGTTTTATGAATATGGTACGTTATTTTTCAAGTATATGTATATATTAATTTACTTTATACCATGACCAATTAGGCTTCATCCTGGAATGTAGGGATGGTTCAACATACAAAAATCCATCAATGTAATTAACCATATAAACAAACTAAAAAAGAAAAATGATATGATCATGTCACTAGATGCTCAAAAGTCCTCTGCCAAATCTAACACCCCTTCGTGATAAAGGTCTTGGAGAGATCAGGGATAACAGGAACACACCTAAACATAACAAAAGCAATATAGAACAAAACAACAGCCAACATAATACTAAATGGAGAGAAACTGAATGTGATTCCTCTAAAATCAGGAACAAGACAAGACTGCCCACTATCTCCATATCTCTTCAACATTGTACTTAAGGTACTAGCTAGAGCAATAAGAAAACAAAAGGAGGTCAAGGGGATACAAATAGGAAAGGAAGAAGTTAAACTTTCACTATTGGCAGATGATATAACAGTTTACATAAGTGACACTACCCCTCCCCCCAAAAAAAAAAATTCTACCAGGGAATTCCTATAGCTGATAGATATACACCTTCAGCAAGGTGACAGGATACAAGATTAACTAAAAAAAAAAAGTAAGTAGCTCTACTCTATACAGACAATAAATGGGCTGACAAAGAAATCAGAGAAATATCACTCTTTACAATAGCCACAAACAATACAAAATTTCTTGTGGTAATACTAACCAAACAAGTGAAAGACCTGTATAGCAAGAACTTTGAGTTTTCAAGAAAAAATATTAACGAAGAACCAGAAAATGGAAAGATCTTCCAAGCTTAAGGATAGGCAGGATCAACACAGTAAAAATGGCAATCTTTCCATAAGCAATCTACTAAGTCAATGCAATCCCCATCAAATTTCCATCACTATTCTTCACCCATCTTGAAAGAAAAATACTTCATATGGAAAAACAAAAGACCCAGGATAGCCAAAACAACCCTGTACGATAAAGGAACTTCAGTAGTCATTACCATCCTTAACTTCAAGCTTTACTAAGAGCTATAGTAATGAAAAAAAAGAAGCTAAATTTTTACAATGGAAAAAAGAAAACATCTTCAACAAATGGTGCTGGTGTAATTGGATACTGGTTTGTAGAAAATTGCAGATAGATCCATATCTATTACCATGCACAAAACTTAAGTCCAAATGGATCAAATACCTCAACATAAATCCAGCCACAATGAACCTCTTAGAAGAGAAAGAGGAAAGTACTTTGAACTAATTGGTACAGGAGATCTCTTTGTGATCATAACACCAGTAGCACAGATACTAAGATCAACAATTATAAATGGGACCTCCTCAAACTGAGAAGCTTCTGTATGGCAAAGGACACAGTCAACAAGATAAACCTGCAGCCCACCAAATGGGAAAAGATTTTCACCAACCCCACATCTGACAGAGGGCTTTATTTTTCCTTTGTTAATCTTGTTCCTTTTTTAGGTTATAGGTTATAGGTTATAGGTTATAGGATAAAGTTGGAGAAAGGTGGACAATGGGGCATGGTGGTGTCCTGAGTAAAGGACCAAATGGGAGAGCATAACGGGTTCCACAACAGACAAGGATGACTGAGGCAGAGAAAATAAAAGTCAAGACAGACAGAGCTTGAGTGAGAAGTTTCTTTATAAGGGCAGTGAGGGAGAAGGAAAAGAGAAATAGAGGCACTGGGAACAGAGGAGAAGAGAGAGAGGTGAGGAGAAGAGACAGGAAATGACAGCAAGGAGCAAAGAAAGCAAAAAAATCATAAGTGGGTGGGGTCTGTCTTTTAAAGGGGTCTTTTGGTCCTGTGGGCAGACTAGGGAACCATGGAACCCTGGGCTGACATGGAACTGCCTGAGTGCATTCTGCCAGGTGACAGGGGCAGGCCAGCATAATGCCTGAATCCTTACAGGCTGATCTCCAAAATATAAAGAACGCAAGAAGCTAGTTACCAAAACACCAAATAATCCAATTGAAAAGTGGGGTACAGAACTAAATAGAGAATTCTCAATGAAAGAATCTGAAATAGCTGAAAGACACTTAAGAAAGTGCTCAACATCCTTAGCTATCAGGGAAATGCAAATCAAAACAACTCTGAGATACTACCTTACTTCTGTGAGAATGGCTAAATTAAAAAACACCAAAGACAGTTTATGCTGGACAGAATGTAGAGAAAGGGGTACACTCCTCCACTGCTGGTGGGAGTGTAAACTTGTACAGGCACTTTGGAAATCACTATGATGTTTCCTCTGGAAAATGGGAATCAGTCTACCACAAGATCCAGCAATTCCACTTTTAGGCATATGCCCAAAAGATGCACAGTCATGCAACAAAGACATCTATTCAATTATGTTCACAGCACCATTATCTGTAATAGCCAGAACATGAGAGCAACCTAGAAGTCCCTCAACTGAAAAATGGATAAAGAAGATGTGGTACATTTACACAATGGAGTATCACTCAGCAGAAAAATACAATGGAATCCTGAAATTTGCAGTAAATGGATGGAACTAGAAGAAACTATCCTGAGTGAGGTAACCCAGTCATAAAAAGACAAACATGGTATGTACTCATTCACATTCGGATTTTAAACATAGAGCAAAAGATTAGCCGCCTACAACTCATACCACCAGAAAAGCTAGGAAACACAGATACCCTATGAGAGTCATCCATGGTCCTCTGGAGAAAGGAATAGGGACAAGATCTCCTGAGCAAATTCGGAGTATGAAGGAAGGGGAGAGGGAGTTAGGAGAAAGAGAAGGGAAAAGAGGAGGGAGAGAGTTGGACATGAGGGAGGAGGAAGATTGAGACAGGGAAAGGATAGAGAAGAACAAGAAAAGAGATACAATAATAGAGGGAGCCAGTAGATTTATGGAGAAACTAGAGAAATGCCCAGAAATCTAAAAGGATGAACCCAACTAACTAAGCAATAGTGGAGAGGCTTCCTTTAATGCCCTTCCATGATAATGAGATTAATGACTACCTTATATGTCATCCAAGAGCCTTCATCTAGTAGATGATAGAAGCAGAAGCAGACACCCACAGCTAGACACTAGGTGAACTCTTGGAATCCAGTTATAGAGAGGGAGGAGTGATGAACAAAGGGGTCAAGACCAGGCTGGAGAAACCCACAGAATCAGCTGACCTGAACAAAGTTGAGTTCATGCACCCCAGTCTGGTAGCTGGGAAACCAGTATAGGACCAACACAGACCCCTTGAATGTGGGTGTTAGTTAGGAGGACTGGGTAGTCTATGGGGCCTCTAGTAATGGATCAATACTAGTATACGAATGGACTTTGGGAGCCCATCCCACATAAAGGATACTTTCTCAGCCTAGACACATGGTGGGGGTGGCTAGGCCCTCCTCCAAATGATGTGCCAGACTTGAAGTCTCCCCATGGAAGGCTTCACCCTCCCTGGGGATCAGAAAGGGAATGGACTGTGGTTTGTTTGGGGTGATAGGAGAGGATTGGAGAGTGAGGGAACAGGGATTGACATGTAAAACAACCTTGCTTCAAATTTAAGTTGAAAAAGGGAAGATAAAAAGAAAATACTGAAGGAAAGAAAGTTAATATTTTACCATGCAATTGAAAAGGGAGGGGATCAAAAGAAATGTAAATAGACACATGATTACAAATGTAAGAATTATGTAATATTTGTTTTTCCATTTACTATTTCATGGTTGTAGCAAACAGATCAAGGTGCAAACAGCGTTTATTTCACTTTAATATATTAACAGGTGTAGGGTTTTTTTGTGGCAAATAAATAAGGAATTCTGTTTAAATAACCTCCTCATTTTACATCCAGGTCTGGAACAAACAAGAGCAAATCTTAGTGTGTTCAGGGGTTGTGAAGCTCACAAAGGGGCAGATGACATGTCACTAGTGTCATGGAGATGCTTGTTCCCATACCAAAGGACCTGATGGGACAGACATTCCTTCTTCTAATGCTCCTGTGAGAATCCCCTTGTCAAGAAGAGAGCAGGGGAGATGTGTGATAATTCTAAGTAACATTGAGAGATGGGCTCCTCCTAGTCACAGTGGCTTGACTTCTGATGTTACCAACTACCAACTACTGGAAGCTCAGGTAAAATTCCCAAAGCCAGAGGCATCAGAAGGAACAACAAGAAGTGTGGGAGGGTGATTGTGACTGAGGCCAGAACTCACCCAAAGGCAATGTGGACTGATCATCTGCTGGGACAGTGGCCTGCCATGGTCAGGCACACACCAGGATGAAGGAATGTGAACACAGCCTAGCACGGACATTAGGGGAGACACAAGGCTGATCTGATGAGCCCACAAGATGAAGCATGATGGCTATCAGCCTGAAGATGCCTGGTCTGTGGTGGATGAGTGGCCAGAGAGTCTCTTTGTGAAGAGAAACTAAAACAATGACGGGTCATCCTGTCCTCCTAAGAGTCCCAGAGATGGCGAGAAGGAAGCTAGATGGAAGAGCACCATGGCCTGAGCTACAGTGCGAAGCTGGAAGGCTCCTCTAAGAGACCAGGGGTACATTTCACTGGTGACTGTCAGGGGAAAGACAAGCCCCACTGGGCATATAAGGGTACACATAGGCTCCATTAAGATCTTCACCTATGGAGGCTTGAGATGCCCTGTGGAGCATCCATTGTCCAGTTTAATGACCTTCCTGTTGTGAAGGTCAACTTGTAGGAAGCAGAGCTTTCCTAGCCACCTCCTACTTCATTGTTCACGGTTCTGTAAATGAAGTTTGAACTAAACCCTGGCTTCTTGATCTCACAATACTTCATAAGATGAAATGACATCATGACAAAATGCATGGCATCTTTCCCCTTGGACAGAAAGATGACATGGGGCAGTGCAATTATTGGTCCCTTTGAAGGTCTCTGGCACATTCTTCATGTCATGGAATATAAATTCCATATAATCATAAGACACTAGAATGCTTTCAGTGTTGTTGACGACCACTCTACTCTGCCACCCTCTGAGTCATTCTTCAGAATCATATAATCTTTAAAGCAATTATTACTAAAATATCTTATCTACTGGTAATTGTTTTACCAGTATTGTATTATGGTACCATAATTGTATTATGCATATGTATGCTAATATGTGGGTA
This sequence comes from Phodopus roborovskii, assembly GCF_943737965.1. Lineage (NCBI taxonomy): Eukaryota > Metazoa > Chordata > Mammalia > Rodentia > Cricetidae > Phodopus > Phodopus roborovskii. The sequence goes on from NW_026126547.1 coordinate 6,888,498, forward strand.
TATATATATGCATGACTGCATAGTTCTATCAATGTATGTATGTGTACTTGTTTATATAAGTTCTGGTATGAAACTGTTAAGCATGCTAAGTGGCTATACTTGCAACTTCCATAAGTGTAATATAAGCTCATAATAAATGAATATAATTATTCATCAAATAGACTTATCAGACTATACATTCTCTTGGTTTAAATTCTTGATATGTGAAAGAATCCTAAGTATCAAACTAACTAAATAAAATAAAGTGTTGGGCCTAAAGAGGCCTGGGCACAAGACCTAGTGGAACTTCCTGAACCTGAATAAATTTTGGCACCCTATCTTTGGCCTGTATTCTCCACATGGGAGTGACTCAGCAAGGCAGGATGTAAGACTGCTCCCTGTCTAGCTAACCACTAGCTTGGTGTAATATTATTGGCCCTTTCTCTTCACATCACCTTACCCCATCCTAAGATTCCCACCCCCTACCCCAACCCTCTATAAATCTCTGCTTGATGAAATAAAGCAAGTTCCTTCCATGACTAGGCTCCTTGTTTTGTCCGATTGTCCTTGCCTTGGGCAAGAGCTGGGGAATGGGCAGATAACCACTCATCTTTTCTAGGCCTTTTCCTCCAGGGGAAGAATTGTGTAGGGACGACCCCCCCCCACAATAAAATACAGAACTATCTAGATGTTCTTTCATTATGTTTCAATAATTATATGGAAATCATTAACTTCTCTCAAGAGTTTAGAGTTTAGGGAAAGATGATACACCCCTATTTTGGAGCATGTAGTACCTTCAAAGATAATTATATGGAAACAGTTAACAAAATGTAACTTAAAAAAATATTTTTTAGAATATGGCTTTTTTTTTGGCTATATAAGGATACCAAGTGGACCAGTAGAGTTTATCAGATCCTTTGCAGATATTTGCAGATAGAATTATTGGAGGTTATCAGCTGCACAAAGTGCGTCCTGGGTATCTGTTATTGGATGTTGTCAGCTGGCCAAAGTGGGTGCTGGGAATCAAACTCTGAAAAGGCAGTACATGCTTTTAAACAGTGACCCATCTCAAAAGAGTGTTAACATTTCTTTGGAATGAACAATAGATCATAAGAATAAGTATGAATTGTTTAGGTTATGTATAAAATATTAACAATGTTAAATTTAAATTTTATAGTCATTAATTTTAGTGTGGTTATAGCTTCATTGATAGGAAGAAATGAGCATAATAATAAAAAGAGTAGCAGTAGCTGAACTTTGCCTCAAGTAAGATATTAATGCATATTATACTTACTATGATGTGTACTCATATTACTCATTTGTAAAATTATAAATTTGGTAAGAAATATACTAATTCAAAATTTTAAATTGCATAAAAGATATAAACTGACAAGTTACAGAGTGGACAGTATAAAATATTTTAATGTATAGGAAGAGAGCATAAAAGGAATATTGACTTATTAGTGTTAAAAATAAAAAAAAATCATTAAAAATTTTAAGTATGTGTGTGTGTATTGTGTTATATAACATTTTAATAATGGTCTAGTATCTTTGTATTTGTCTATTTTTATGATACTACAATAGGTTTTTGAAGGCTGTGGAGTTTAGAAAATAAAGTGGTTTGTTTAGGTTTAAAATTTGGAGGCTGAAAGCACACAATTGCCAGTACCATCTGTTCAGGCTTCAGTAAGCCCTACAACCTGGCTATATATCAATATGCCTAAGGATGGTATTGTATAACTTAAGCAAAGAAGGAAGATTACATAGTGAGAAAAGGATCCAGATTTTCAGATGCCAGACTCACAGGAAAAGAGATCTAACCAGTTCCTATGTGATCTTAGAGATCACCATCTGGTACTCTAGCATCATACCTGTCCCCAGGGTAACAAGAGGACTTCCATGGACTCCAACTAACTTATTTAGGAGGTCTAAGTATGGTGATCCATATCACATCATTCCTAGACCATAGACCCTGAAAACTTGAGTTTCTGAGAAGAGAGGATACACAGCCTTGGCCCCCAAATCTGACTCCCTTACACATTCCTCCACAGACTTCTGAGGACATACAAAATCACATATGCAGTGCCTGCCATGAAAGTGGACTCTTTTTCTAACCAAAGATGTCATCTTAGTTACCTACATTGAGAACAGAACTGAGTGTCCCAAAGACTGAACATCATATATTACATAGCCAGGCAAAGTTCAGCTAAGCTAAGGGAGTACTAGTAACTAGTAACTAATTACTAATTCAAATTTCTGTGCCTCCCCCACAAAGATTCAGGAAATGAACTAACTACTGATGAAGAAATCCCAATAAATATCTGTAAGTAACACAAAAAGCTATGACAACGTATTTTTCCCGAAACCACTAAATCTATTAGAAATGGCTCTTAACGAGACTGACTCAAATGAAATACCCCCAAAAATAATTTGAAAGAGTGAATACAATTACATTCAAAGATTTCAAAGAAGATATGAATAAATGAGTTCAAAGAAGCTACAAAATAATCTGCCATATAAATTCCAAGGGGTACAGTGAACTGAATGATAAAAAGGTAATTAATTCAAGAGGTAAAAATAGAATTCAACAGTGAGGTAGAAACACTGAAGGGAAACAAACCTGATATGATAATGGAAACGAAAACTCCAAACAGTAAATAAAAAAATTAAGTGTCAATGCTCATGAATGGAATAGATTATGTGAAAGAAAGTCGAAGGCTAAAGACAAGGAAGAAAAATTGGATCATTCAGAGAAAGACAAACGATAAACTCAACAAATGTTTGAATACATAAGAACAGGGGTGAAGGCAGGAGAAAACCTTGGGAAGATGGCTTTCATTAGAAGGAAGAGAAAAACAGTAAGAATAGTACATGATGGGAGATCTCATTAGCAATGTTGTTGTTCACCAGATAAAGACTTGTGGCCACAAAAAGATAAAGATTTACAGTAAAGACAGATTCACATTAAGAAAAAGTGCTAAAGGTTTAGAGTGTGTTCTAAAATATTTGTAGGCTTGGAAGAGAAAAGGAATAAAATGGTTTTTAATAGACAGAGAGGAGCTGGGTGTGGTGGCACATGCCTTTAATCCCAGCACTCTGGAGACAAAGGCAAGCAGATCTCTGTGATTTCCAAGTAAATCTAGTATGTAGAGTAAATTCCAGTACAGATAAGAGTTACACAGAGAAACCCTGTCTCAAAAAAAAAAAAAAAAAAAAAAAAAAAAAAAAATAGAAGTAGAAAAAACAGTAATAAAAAGGCCACATAAAGATGGGAAGCACAAAAAGAATGTGGATACTATATGCTGTTCTTCTGTTATCTTTATATTGTTAGCTGAGGAAACAACTGTTAAAGGAAATACTGCTTGATTGTTTCAATTTATATATTTTAAAAATGCTTTGACTTCAAAATTTAAGTCTAAGGGCAAGTTACTGGGGAAAAGGATTTCTATTTTTGTTTCCACAGAACATGAAAAGCTATGGATTCCTTCCAGACTAATGTGGTTTGATCAAGTCAGACCACCTGAAACAGAGTACCAGGTGATCCTACATTCAAAACAGCTTGAACAAGGCAGCCTTGCAGACTGCAGCCAGGATTTCTGCTTCTTAGGATCCCTATGACAGCGCCCCTTACTAGCAGGAAGTAGTTTGGAAAGAATGACACCCAAATTCCCAAATAGTGTTTATAAATGTTTGTTTTCATTTAAATGAGGTTGGTTATAAATGGTTAATGATTACAACCAATATTTTTAAAGGTAAAAAGAAAATTATGGTATAGATATTAACTTTGTTTTGAAATAGATAATATTTTCAAGTGAATCATGAAGAATGCTCCAAATGCAGGGTGAGAGATGCCCATCCAGTTACAGGAGAAATGCAAAACACCAAATAGAAAATACTAGAAAAAAATAAAAGTAATATGGGAGAAATTGAAAACAAATAAACATATCCTAAATCTATGAGATACAATGAAGGTAACGTTAGAGGGATGCACCTACACTACAAAATCAGATCACAAATAAATAATTAATGATGTATCTTTAAGAACTTGTAAAAAAAAGAACAAACCCAACATAAAAGTAGTACTGGGAACAAATAACATCAAAGTGGAATCGGTGAAATAGAAGTCAACAAAACAACAAAAATAATCAATGAAACAGATTGTTATCTATACATTTTAAAAATTGACAAATCATCAAGATAGAGAAGAACAAAATTAATATGAATAGAGATGAAAAGAGACATCCCTGAAAATACCAGTGTTATTCAGAAATCATACAGTTATACGTAAGAAATATGAATAGCACAAAATTGGAAAATCTATGAGAAATGAATAAATTTATAGATACATACATACATGAAGATTTTACTAATAATTTATACAGACTTATAACAAACTAAATGTAAGATATTATTGATGAAGACACGACCTTATTTAGACATGATATATAGAAAAATCAAACTAGAACTTATATAGAATTTTCTTCTTGGAGGATAGGAAGAAACTAGTGGAGAAAAAGTTGTCTGTGGCCTTACAATGTGTGGACTATTCAAACTTCATTACTTACATGCCAAATAAAGTTTGCTCTCCAACAGGAGAATGACTCTTTTGTGAGAAACCAACTGCACAGTGAGTAAAATTGAGGGCTATTCCAAGCAAAGAAATATGTTATGGTACTGGTACTGTAACCCTAGTCAAAAGTTGTGGCTAGGAAGATTATAGGCTAGAGGGTAACCTACTGCTGATATATTGCCTCCTCCCTCCTTACCTTCCTCCATCCCTTCTTCCCTTCCTTTTACCCTCTCTGTCCTCTCACTGTCTGAGGTCCCTTAGACTGCTCAGTCCTTCTGGCTGAGACCCATATTCAGGGGGACCTGAGTCAGTCCCATGCTGGCTTCCAAGCTATCAGTCTGGTGGCCCATTAGCTCCTCCTTGTTCAGGTAAGCTGTTTCGATGTGTTTCTGCAGCCTGGTCTTGTCCTCTCCATCTGCATCTGGGTTCTAGTTCCAGTCAGTGTTTATGTATGGATCTTTGCTCCTGTTTCCAACAGGCATTAGTTGAGGGCTCCATGGTTAAGTTAGTTGTTGATCTCACTCTCCAGGAAGGGCATTTATGGTAGCCTTTCCAGGGAAGCTCAAATTGTGAGTTGGGAGCAGTCTTGTAGTTCTCTAGACCTTTATTTGTGTTCATTTTTATCTTCAAACTGATATTGGCTCCCTCTTTTATGTTCTCTCTCTCTCTCTCTCTCTCTCTCTCTCTCTCTCTCTCTCTTTCCTGTCTTCTAGTCATAACTAGGCTCAATCTTCCTGGTCGTACATGTTTTCCTTTCCTCCCCCTTGTTTTCTCCTACTTCTCTCACCTTTCGCTGCCCCCCCCTTCCCATGTGCTCTGGGGGACTTGTCCCTTCCCGGTTCTGTGAGGGACTTTATATGACTCTCTTAGAATCCACCTTTTATCCTAGTTCCTCTGGTGGTATGAATTATAGGCTGGTGATCCTTTGATCTAGGTCTAAAATCCATATATGAGTGAGAACATACTATGTTCCTCTTTTTGTGTTTGGGTTACCTCATTCAGGATGGTTTCTTCAAGTGCCATCCACTTGCCTGTGAGTTTCAAGATACCATTATTTTTTTCTTCAGAGTAGTATTCCATTGCGTAGATGTGCCACATCTTCATTATCCATTTTTCAATTGAGGGGCATCTAGGTTGCTTCCAGGTTCTTGCTATTACAAATAGTGCTGCTATGAATATAGTTGAAAAGTTGTCTTTGTTGAATGGATGTGGATCCTTTGGGTATATGCCTAAGAGGGGGATTGCCGCATCCTGTGGTAAACTAATTCCCATTTTCCTGAGGAACCGCCATACTGATCTCCAAAATGGCTTTATGAGTTTGCACTCCCACCAGCAGTGGAGGAGTGTTTCCATTTCTCCACATCCTCTCCAACATGATCAGGATTACCATGGCAATAACACATCATAAGTAGGGTAAAACTAACCTGTCTCATGATAGTCTAAACCCAGCTCACATTCCCTATTAGTGGGTGAACAATCCAACGCTTGGTGAATTCTGTTTCACAATGATAGGAAGAGCCTACATCGAAGGATCAAAAAGCGATGTAGCTATGAACGCTTGGCCAGCCCAAGGCAATTATCCCTGTGCTAACTTTTCTGACACCTCCTGCCAAGAACAGACATACAACTTAAATAGAAGTATAACCTGCAATGAAATAGAAGCAGTCATCGAAAGCCTTCCAACCAAAAAAAGTCCAGGGCCAGATGGATTCAGTGCAGAATTCTACCAGACATTCAATTAAGAACTAATACCACTACTCCTCAAACTGTTCCACAAAATAGAAACAGAAGGTTTATGTCCAAACTCTTTTTATGAGGCCACAATAACTTTAGTACCCAAGCCTCACAAAGAAACAACTAAGAAAGAAAACTACAGGCCAATATCCCTGATGAACATCGATGCAAAAATACTCAATAAAATACTGGCAAACCGAATTCAAGAAATCTTCCACCATGACCAAGTAGGCTTCATCCCTGGAATGCAGGGATGGTTTAACATATGAAAATCTATCAACGTGATCCATCATATAAACAAACAGATTATCTCCCTAGATGCTGAAAAAGACTTCGACAAAATTCAACACCCTTTCATGATAAACGTCTTGGAGAGGTCAGGGATAACAGGAACATACCTAAACATAATAAGAGCAATATACAGCAAATCAACTGCCAACATCAAACTGAATGGAGAGAAACTTAAGCCAATTCCTCTAAAATCAGGAACAAGACAATGCTGCCCTCTCTCTCCATATCTCTTCAATATCGTACTAGAAGTTCTAGCTAATGCTATAAGACAACAAAAGGAGATCAAGGGGATCCAAATTGGAAAGGAAGAAGTCAAACTGTCTTTATTTGCATATGATATGATAGTTTACATAAGCGACCCAATAAACTCTACCAGGGAACTCCTACAGCTGATAAACACCTTCAGCAAACTAGCAGCATACAAGATAAACTCAAAAAAATCAGTAGCCCTACTTTTCTCAGAGAAAGAAATCAGAGAAACATCACCCTTTACAATAGCCACAAGCAACATAAAGTATCTTGGTGTAATGCTTACCAAACAAGTAAAAGACCTATATAATAAGAACTTTGTGGCTCTAAAGAAAGAAATTAAAGAAGATACCAGAAAATGGAAAGATCTCCCATGCTCTTGGTTAGGTAGGATAAACATAGTAAAAAATGGCAATCTTGCCAAAAGCAATCTATAGATTCAATGCAATCCCCATTAAAATCCCACCACAATTCTTCACTGACCTTGAAAGGATAATAATCAACTTTATATGGGAAAAACAAAAGACCCAGTATAGCCAAAACTTCAGGAGGCATCACCATTCCTGACTTTAAGCTCTACTACAGAGCTATAGTTCTGAGTATTTATATTTATATACAAAATCTCATTCTTCTTTCTAGAAGCTTCTAGAAGTTGAAACTAAATATGATGAAACATTGTAGCTAGAAACTCATAATATCAAGGGCTATGAAAACAAGACCTCCAGAAACAAAAGATAGGAGTAAGTAGGACGACTAGTTGGATAGAAGTGGGTCAATGTAGATGTTGGAGACTAAACAATGGTAATGGAGGCAAGTATGATTACAATCCATTATAATCACATATGAAGTTGTCCAAAAAACATGAGAGAGAAAAAGATAAGATTTGCAAAGTAATTTTGAATAACAAGTCACATTCTGCATAAATGCATACTAGGTGTGATTTTATTATGTAAAGAGCATCTCAAAAAATCTAGGAAATGAATGTTAATATAATTTATTTGATATCATATAAACTTGTTGATAATTAAATAACTCAAAATAACAGATATTTTAAAATCCTAATTGTTCACCCTCCAATAAATACAAAGATGAAGACAGCAAGAACCTGTTGTATATTACTATGACACAAAAACATATATTTTCAATACTCCCAAAAAACTTTTCATAAAATTGAAATGGAAATACTTTGAAACATATAGCTATTTTAAGGACAAAACACACAATAGGTAAGAATTTTTTAAATACAAGACTAGGACCATCACCATAATTGGAAATTGAACTATCAAATATTTATCATATTCTCTCAAAATTTAATTGAGATGAACTCAGTGAAGGCAACTATTCTTCACCACTTCTTTTTTGGGGGGATGAATTCCATAAAGGTCTGTGCAGAAACTTTACTTTTATTCAGCACCATCCTAATGATTGCAATACTATTAATAATTGAAACATAATTATTTTTGGTACTATGGTAATTCGAGATTAGCATTGACAACTGCTAACATTTTGGCTGTTGATACTAAACTACACAGTGTGCCAGCATACATTTTGAGTTTTGGAGAATGTCTTTTTTGCCTGAGTGCTGACTGTACTTACAATAAATAGCTAGAAGAGAAACAGAACTGTAATACATTTTCTGCACAGCTTTGGTGGGCTTTCAGCTAAGTACTTTTCTATATCCACCTTTTGGTTGCTGTAATATTAATGTTTTTAATGTTGAAGCATACAGAAGATCCACCAATGAACGTCTAAATTTGTTAAATTTAGTTAAACAACCTATTCCAACAAATCAGTTAGAAAAATGAAACATTTAATATTGCTGATTTAGTCATTGAATTGTAAACATTGTATAAAATTTCCTCTGTAGGTGGGGAGAAGAGAAGTATCAAACAAAGGAAATGTTAAATACTTTAATTTGAATATATTTCATCAATACATATGCTGATAAAGTAAGCAGGGTAGTATAATATTTGCATTTATAGAATATAGTCTTACAGAATTCTTGAAACACTAAAGACAGATGGCAGATTCCAAAAAGACTCTCAATTACATTATAAACAGATTCTTTAAATTCATAATCTTGAACAATGTTGAAATAATAACATGTACTTCTAGTGCTTTAGAACTATTTAACTGCTTTATGCTAAAGAAATTTGTTCATGGCATTGATTTTGTAAGTATGAAAGATGATGGAGTGAGGGAGCCATTGAGTGTTCTGTTAAGGATCTGAAAAGGCACTGAAGCCAAAGAACATGAGTCAAGAACATATTTTTTTTTTATGAGATATGGTTTCTCTGTGGAGCACTGGCTGTCTTGGAACTTACTCTGTAGACCTAACTAACCTTGAACTCAGAGATCCATGTACCTCTGCCTCCTGTGTTCTAGGATTAAAGACATGTGCCACCTGCCTTTAATCTGGGTCTCATTATGAAGTGCTACCTGCCCTGGAACTCTCTCTCTCTCTGTAGACTAGGCTGGCCTCAAACTCACAGAGATTTTCCTGCCTCCACTTCTGAAGTGCTAGGATTAATGGCACATGCCACTATCCCTCCATTGCTGGTGGGAATACAGACAAGTACAGCCACTATGGAAATCCTCAGAAAATTGGGAACTTATTTACTTCAGTACTCAACCATCACACTTTGGGAATATACTCAAAGGATGCTACATCCTACCACAAGAGCACTGCTCAACCTTGTTCATAGCAGCATTATTCATAATAGCCAGAAACTGAAAACCACTTAACCTATACAAATTCTGTTTTCCCTTTCCCCCAAACCCCCGGGGAGCCTCAGAGATGTAGTTGGATTGAATTTATTCGGGTTTATGTCTTTTCTGTGCCCCATGTCTTTATCTCCTCATGTATTCTCTACATTACCTTTGGGGATGACTCTCTCTATATTCAGAATAGAATCTTTTTTCTTTGACTATTCTCACTTTAAGTTTATTGTTTTGAGAGAGAAGTAGGAGAAAATGAGAGGGAGGAGAGGAAGGCATGTGTGACCAGGAGGATTGAGCCTGGTTAGGAATGGAAAATAGGAAAGAGAGAGAGAGACAGAGACAGAGAGAGAGAACATAAAAGAGGGAGCCAATATTGGTTTGAAGATAAAGTTGAACACAAAGAAAGGTCGAGGGAACTACAAGACTGCTCCCAACTAACAATCTCAGCTTCCGTGGAAAGGCTATCATAAATGCCCTTCCCGGAGAGTGAGATCAACAACTAACTTCTCCATGGAGTCCTCAACTAATGCCTGTTGAAAACAGGAGCAAACACCCATACATAAACACTGAGTCAAACTAGAACCCAGAAGCAGATGGAGAGGACAAGACCATGCGGTAGAAGTACATAGAGACAGCTTACCTGAACAAGGAGGAGCTAAGGGCCACTAGACTGATAGCTGGGAAGCCAACAGGGGTCTGACTCGGACCCCCCTGAATATGGGTCTCAGCCAGAAGGTCTGAGCAGTCTAAGAGACCTCAGACAGTGGAGCCAGGATGTATCCCTGGTGCACAAAAGGACTTTGCAAACATATCCCCCATGGAGGGATAACTGCCTTATTCTAGAGATAGGAGAGAAGCCCTAGTCCCTACTTCACAGGACCTGTCAGATCTACATGACCCCAACTGGATGGCATTCCCCTACATATTGTATTGTGGTGGGGGGTTGGGAGGGGAGGGTGTTTAGAGTGCATGGGAGAGAGTAGAGAGGGCAAAAGGGAGGGAAGGAGGGAGGGAGGGCTTGGGGGGAGGGAGGGAGGGAGGGAGAGAGAACTGGGATCGACATGTAAAATAATAATAAAAAAAAAAAAAAAAAAAAAAAAAAAAAAACGCTTTGACTCCAAAATTTAAGTTGAAGAACAAGTTACTGGGGAAAAGTATTTCTATTTTTGTTTCCACAGAAAATGAAAAGATGTGGATTCCTTCCAGACTAATGTGGTTTGATCACACCAGACCGCCTGAAACAGAGTACAAGCTGATCCTACATTCCAAACAGCTGGACAAAACAGCCCTACAGACTACAGCTAGGATATCTGAATCTTCTTCGAATCCCCCAAGACAGCGCCCCTTACCAGCAGGAAGTAGTTTGGAAAGAACGACGCCCAAATTCCCAAATATTGTGTATAAATGTTTGTTTTCATTTAATTGGACTTTGTTATATAAAATTAAATAAAAAATACTCTATATGCATAAAAAAAAGTTTATTGTTTTGAAATTTCAAAGTTCTCCATCTCACCTCTCCTTCCCTAGCCTTCCCCCCCAGCCCATCCCCCATCTACATCTCCCACAGAGTAATGGCTCCCATGGGTGGTTCAACAAAGCAGGCCCATCAAGTTGAGGCAAGATAACTTACATGGAGGTAGCTTCTCATGGAAATTATTAGTAAGTTATATTCAAATCCACTATTTCTAGCCTTTCTTTTGTCTTTATTCTTTTTTTTCTGACTGTTTTAATTTAAGGCAGTTTTTAGGAATTAATTTTCTTATCCACTATGCCTTATTAGCTTCTGCTCTTTTTCTGGCTCTTTAAAGAGCTACCTTATGGCTTATAAAGTCTTAATTACTCACTATCTATCTCCAAAAATATATGGAACTTTACATAAAAATGTTTTATTATAGCATTCTTCCAGCTACTTCCTTCCAAATGTTGTGTTTCTATAAATGTTAACAAACAAGTTATAAAATATTCAAAACATGCTATGGTTTTTCTAAAAATTATCTTGTAAGTAAATTAACACCAGGGTACAGGAACATTTGAATATGCATGTTTATTAGCTTTAAAGCTATTTATTCCTTTGTCTATATACAAATACACATGCTGTATTTTATTTCTTCTGTGCAAAGATTTTTTTTAAATTCAGTTCTCAAAAAAATGGATATTCTTAGTTCTTTATTGTTGTCATTTTGCCTTTTTTTCTTAAGAAAAATTATTTTAGTTTCATTTTTCAGATAATTACACAGACCAGAGTTCTAGGTGTCTAGACTGTTTTTTCAGTATTTCAAAAATTCTACATTTCATTTCACATCATTGTTTTCATTAATTTTTTTTGAAAACTTTACACAGTGTGTTTTGGTCATATTCACTCCTTAACTTCTTCCAGATCTACCTCTACTACACCTACCATACCATATGTGTTAATATGTGCTGACTGGAGATTCATGGGTATGGAGCCATTCTCTGAGATGTGGTTTACTGACAAAGATTGTGTTATATTCTTTGATATGCATGTCTAATTTTTAAAATAATATTTACTCTACCATGCTTTCTATGATGTCATGAAATAGAACAAATCACACAGGATAGTAAGGCGAAGAGCATCATGATGTGTTATGCAATTGTTATAGATGGAACAGAAACTATGTCCTCAATAGAAGAAAACACACACATTTCCTCAGGATAAGGGGAAAAGGATCATAGAATATTACTCCAGAGATTCTTTATGAAAGAGGCAATTTGGAACAGAGTAGATAACACTTGAAGTAGTATCTTACACACACACACTCTCTCTCTATTCTTCTGTGTTACTCTTTGTTGAATGAAGATATGAAGTCAAAATGAAATTTGGTTAAGATAACAAATAAAGTAAACAACAACATTTACCAAACAAACTACCCGAGTTCCACACAGGTACATATTTTCTTTGGTTTTTCAGTAAGGTAATGAAACTAAAAAAGAATATGCTGGAGGCTCATGAACTATAATGTCTTTCAATGAATTCAGCCATTAATATTAGTTTTATAAGAAAAATAGTGGTTAATAGCTAGGATATATCCATTTTCTGTATACATACATGCCATAGATCCAGTAACTTGAGGACATTTTTTGACACAGGATTTCTCTGTTAGCAGATCTAGCTGCCCTGGAACTTGCTTTATAGACCTGAATGGCCTCAAACTCACAGAGATCTACCTTCTTCTGCCTCCTGAGTACTGGGATTAAAAGCATTTGCATAACATTTGCTGATGACAATTAACAAACACATTAAAGTCAGCTTGACTGAAACAGGTTTGAGTATTGGTAGTCATAACAAATAATGATCACATAATTTTAAGTGGATATTGATAATTCTGAGAGCTGTATATGAATTAAGGTGTTGAGACATATTAAGGGATAATATTGAATAAAATTTATATGTTTTTAGTGGTTTTCAAGTATGCTGTTTTATTACATCCTCCTTTGAAAACTCAATGATCTAACTTTAAATCCCATTGTTGTTGTTCCCTGTGATCACTGTAATTGAATTGAAAGACTACACATAGGGCAGAGGGTGATACAAGCATGACAAAATTGGCTTCTTTCTCTGATTTAAGAAAACACAGCTTTGACTGCTTGCTGTACCCAAACTTGAATGAATTCTTCCATGAAAATACAATGATGGGAACACAGAACACAATTGAGATGCTGCAGGTTTTTCTGGTGATAAATGAACCTATTATTGGCAATGTTAAAAGGATAAAGTTGTCAACTCATACCAGTTTATCACTTTTACTCTGAGAAGCTATTATCCCTTGATGAAAGCTGTAACAGGTTCATAGATCATCTAAAGGGATGTTTGCTAGGAGAAAACTCTGTGTCAAAAGTGTAGATGCTAACCAAATAGGAATAAAATCAAAATGAAACACTCTAGCCAACCACAGGGATACATACCTGAAATCCTAGCATTTTAGAAGCAGAAGCAGGGCATCCTAAATTTGATGCTAATCTAAGCTACATAGGAGACCTTTGCTTCAAACATCAATTAACTATCCAACTAACAATGATGCTTTATTTTATTTCACATTTCCTTCTGATGTATATTATAAGGCACATGACAAAGTAAAATGATTCTTGAAGTGACAGCTTAACATATATATATATATATATATATATATATATATAATTTTATATAACCAAGTCCATTTAAATGAAAATAAAAATTTATAGACAATATTTGGGAATTTGGGCGTCATTCTTTGCAAACTAATTCCTGCTGGTAAGGGGTACTGTCATGGGGGATTCTAAGAAGATGCAGAAATCCTGGCTGTAGTCTGTAAGGCTGCTTTGTCCAGCTGTTTTGAATGTAGAATCACCTTGTACTCTGTTTCAGGCAGTCTGGCTTGATCAAACCACATTAGTCTGGAAGGGATCCACAGATTTTCATTTTCTGTGGAAACAAAAATAGAAATCCTTTTCCCCAGTAACTTGTCCTTGAATTTAAATTTTGGAGTCAAAGCATTTTTTTAATTTAATTTATTATTTTACATGTTGATCCCAGTTGCCTCTCCCTCCCTCCTTCCTCCTTCCTTACCTTCCTCCCTCCCTTCTTCCCTCCCTTCTTCTCTCCCTTTTACCCTCTCTGCCCTCTCACATGCACTCTAATGACCCTCCCCTCCCATCCCCCCACCCCAATTCCATATGTAGGGGAATGCCATCCAGTTGGGGTCATGTAGGTCTCACAGGCCATGTGAAGTAGGGACTAGGGCTTCTCTCCTGTCTCTAGATTAAGGCACTTATCCCTCCATGGGGGATGTATTCACAGGTCCTTTTGTGCACCAGGGATACATCCTGGCTCTACTGTCTGAGGTCCCTTAGACTGCTCAGTCCTTCTGGCTGAGACCCATATTCAGGGGGACCTGAATCAATCCCATGCTGGCTTCCTAGCTATCAGTCTGGTGGCCCATTAGCTCCTCCTTGTTCTGGTAAGCTGTTTCTATGTGTTTCTGCTGCCTGGTCTTGTCCTCTCCATCTGCATCTGGGTTCTAGTTCGAGTCAGTGTTTATGTATGGGTATTTGCTCCTGTTTCCAACAGGCATTAGTTGAGGGCTCCATGGTTAAGTTAGTTGTTGATCTCACTCTCCGGGAAGGGCATTTATGATAGTTTTTCCACAGAAGCTCAAATTGTTAGTTGGGAGCAGTCTTGCACTTCTCTAGACCTTTCTTTGTGTTCAATTTTATCTTCAAACCAATATTGGCTCACTCTTTTATGTTCTCTCTCTCTCTCTCTCTCTCTCTCTCTCTCTCTCTCTCTCTCTCTCTCTCTCTCTTCTGCCTTCTATTCCTAACCGGGCTCAATCTTCCTGGTCGCAAGTGTTTTCTTTTCCTCTCCCTCATTTTCCCCCACTTCTCTCTCCATTCAGACAGCTTAACTTTTAATGAAAGTCTTATTGCATCTTTAAACAGAGGAAAACATGTCCAGTTAGGTCTTGTATTTGATCAGACACCTACATGAAAGAAAGAGTTTAAAATAGCATGTTTTGATATATTTCTACAGATTTGGAATGGCAGCTCACTATACTGTTTTGAGTTTCTATGAAGACAGTGGTCCACTAATCAGTGTTCTATGAAAGTGGGTGTAAGTCATGAGGATTCATATTTCTATTAATTAGGCAGGACTGTGGAAAGATTCCATTAGCTAACTGTGAGCTAGGTAAAGCAGTTTCTGTATGTTTCCAGTACTCAAAGTGCATCAAACACAAAAAATTAGATTCGAAAATCCTCAAGCTATTGTAACATTATAACAACAGAAAGGTTAGCCGTAACCCACATTCCAGAATCACCTTCTGGGAGTAATAAGTTCATTAGTGAAGACATAACTTCTACTGACTGTGATGATGTCAATAGACTATTACCTGTTGTCTGGGAAGATGACCGGAATAGATCCCAAGTCTCTGAACAATATAAAAGGTGCCTCTCTCACATGGAGGAAATATGAAGACAAGATGTTTTATTTGGACAATTCAAAATTTCCATTTATGTTAAAATTTCTTCTGCCAAAAAACGCCCTTTAGTTATGTGTGTTTTGTAGTTGTTATTTTTATTTGTTTCAAGTTTTGTTAGTAAATTCCTTCTCTCATTCATTTTCTGGAGATAAATTTGAATGTGTTGGTTTTCTAGATTTATAGTTACCATTTCTATTAACATTTCTTTATAGTCTCTTTTTATTTTACCTAATTAGCCTTTATTTTTATTAGTCTCGTATATGCAAACTAGTGTTAACTTCTCAAAAAAATACACAGGATCTCAAGTTAAGTTTGCTCTGTGTCTCAACATAAATAATCTCCTCTCTTCTGAACCAGAAAACATTGTTCCCCTTTGGGTCTAAAGGAAAAGAGTAGAGTGGAAGATACATACTTTCTCAGAAAACAACTTAGTTTTTCTTGTTTTAGATATCCAACACAGTTCCCTCTCCCTTCCTCCCTCCCATCCCCCCCCACCCTCCTCCTGTCCCATTCCCCACCCACTCAACAGGGAGGGTGATGCCTTCCAGGAGGGATCATCAAAATTTGTCAAGTCATTTGGAGTAATGTCTAGGCTCTCTCTCCTGTCTCTAGGCTAAGGGAGTATCCCTGCATGGGGAATATGCTCCCAAAGTCCTGTTGTGTACCAGGGATACATCCTGGTTCCACTGTCTGAGGTCTATTAGACTGCCCAGGCTTTCTAACTGAGACCCTTGTTCAGGGGGTCTGAGTCTGTCCAATGCTGGTTTCCCAGCTATCAGTCCGGGGGTCCATGAGCTCCCCATTGTTCAGGTCAGCTATCTCTGTGGATTTCTGTACCATGGTCTTGACTCCTCATCACACCTCCCTTGCTGCAACTGGATTCCAGGGGTTCTGCTCATTGTTTAGCTGTGGATGTCTGATTCTGTTTCTATCAGCTACTAGATAAGGGCTATATGATGGCATAAAAGTTAGTTATCAATCTCATTATCAGGAAAGGACATTTAGGATAGCCTTTCTACTGTTGCTCAGATTGTTAGTTGGGGTCATCCTTGTAGGTCTCTGTACATTTTTCTAGAGTCAGTTTTCTCTTAAAACCTATAATGGCTCCCTCTATTATGGTATCTCTCTCTCTCTCTTTCTCTTATCTATTTTTCCTGACTCAATCTCCTCCCCTTGTCTTTCTTCTCACTTCCTCAACACCCACTGCTCCCCTCCCAATATGCTAAAATGATCTTGTTCCTTTCTCCTCCTGTGATGGACCTTGTATGAATCTCTTAGAATCCTCCTTGTATCCTAGTTTCCCTGGTGGTGTGAATTATAATAAAATTCAGTAAAACAGATAATTTGTGTGAAAGTTTATAGCTTAACAATAGTGGACATATCTTCCCTCCACCTCTCTCTCATTTAGAATAATGTGGTTTGTGTTTATTTTCTTTTAAATCTATTAAATCATCTATATTTTCCATCACTTTCCTGAAGATCTAGAGCTCACAACTCTTTGACTCTGTAAGACTAGGTAGCCTTAAATTAATATTTCTTTTTGAAGGAATAAATTTTATCTGAGTTGTACAAAAACAGCAACAGAAAAATCCATCTTTTATCATTCAGTCTGTTGTTGCTTTCTAGCTGTTAGCTATTATACATACATACACACAAACATATATATGTATATATAAAACATATCTTCTCTTTTAAAGAACACTTCATCATTGCAGTACAACAGTAAACTTTCATAGCCAGTTCTCATGGAGAAAACATCATTAAATACAATAAAGACTGAAAATATAGTTACTTTAACTAGTAAAATCAGTGACTAATAATAATAGCTTTTAAAATCACATAAGTTTAATTTTCAGAAATGTCACCAAACAATTCTTTTTTGTATAAAGAAACAAAAAAATTTTTCATAATTTTTTTCTTTAAAATGTTGTGATAAACTACACAGCAAGGTACAGGTGGTATAAAGAAGCAGCTGCCTTGGAGCTATGACAAGGATGCTACACCCTTTAAATATAAACAACAGAGTTGAACAAACAAAAACCTGAATAATTCTAACAATCATTGATATCACAGTGTAGAAGGGAAACCTCACAACTCCTCATTAGTCGTTCCCTGGGATAAGTCTTTTGATTGTTTATCTCCAATCAAGTGATCAGCCCTAGAAGCATATATTCAGTCAATATAAAGGGACACAACAGGATGTATTTGTATACCTGTTAATTTATATGTATATGTAACAACACTCTTTGAAGAGATGGGAAAGATATGGGAGAGATGGAAAGAAGGACAGAAAGGGGAGAAATAATGTGATAATATAATTATATTTTCACTCTATAATAAAATAGAAAAATAAAACAACAGCAACAACAAAAACCCAGTACTAGAAGAAATTCCCTGACCTTGGCAAGGTACTTTTAGGGACACAAATAAAAAGATTAACACAAGAGTATAATATTTAAGTCAAAAGCACAAGAGATGAGAGGGAAAATAGGACCTGGGAGGGAAAGAACATGAACAAAATATTCTATAAAAAATATTTTAAGTAAAAATCAGTATGCAGGGGCTGGAGAGATGACTCAGTGGTTAAGATGAGTGACTGCTCTTTGAGAGGACCTGGATTCAATTCCCAGGACCCACATGGCAGCCATTAACTGTCTGTAATTCCAGTTCCAGGGGAACCAATACCCATGGCAAAATACCAAATCACATAAAAATTGCAAGAATCAATCAATAAATAAATAAAACATTTTTAAAAAGAAATATTTATACAAAGGTTGGAAAGAAATGATAACTGCAATTAGACATTAATGATGAAAAGAAAGACATCCAAAACATGTTCTAATGATGTACTGTGTGCCTTTCAAGGTGAACCCCTGACTTCATGAGGAAAAGCTAGGAAGACATAAATCCATGGGTCCAGCATGATGAACAGGAAGCAATTACTCAGACAGGAAGCTTCCAAAATAACAGATGCACTTAAAAGATTCCTTGTAAATATCTTTGAATATTCAGAATAAGTAGTAACTTCCTGGGAAGTTTTTGTCTGCTATAGCTGAGTCTGCCTATAAAATTTTGTGTACTTAAAACAAAAAATGAAAGTGTTAATCACAAACCTCCAAAAAAGTTTAAGAAAGCCAGGTATTTTACACAATAATTCTTCAAGTTCTTCAAAAGTATAAAATTTTATAAAATATACTATGAGTGCCAGAGATGAGTACATGAATTCAATTTTTCATTAAGTGAGTAAAGCCTTTATATTCTAATGCAAAAATGATAGTAAAGAAACAACTCCCATCAGTCAAGGTTTTAAATAGAGCATAATATTCATACTTAAATTTTTTTAAATCAATATTATGTAACAATTGTCAAGAAGAGACATTTGTTCATAGAAAATAAAACTAACTCAATACTAGGGTGGCACTAACCTAATTAAATATTTATCTAGGATAAAAAAAATGGTAGAGTCTTGGCTGGGCTGTGGTAGTAGATGGCCTTTGATTTCAGCACTTTGAAGGCAGAGGCAGTTAGATCTCTGAGTTTGAGGCCAGTCTTGTCTACAAAGCAAGTGCCAGGACAGCCACCAAGGCTATAAAAAGAAACCCTGTCTCAAAACAAAAAAAAAAAAAAAAACCAAAAACAAAAAAAAAAACCAAAGTAAATACATAAATAAATAATCAATAGATAAGACTATTAAAGTATTCCTTACACAATTGAAAAGGCCTTTAAGCCTTGAGTTTAAACTCAAGTTTAAAATGCTGAATGCAATGGGATGTAAGGATATTCCTTTAACATGATGGGCATGTTACTATTCTTCACTCAGAAACCAGTTAAAGCAGTTCATATATATTACCTCCCATCTTCCCATGTACCCCCACCAAACCATCCCTCCCCATTCCCCTTCCACTCCCCAGGGATGGTGAGACCTTCCATTAGGGGTCATCGACATCTGTCATGTCATTTGGGGTAGGACCTATGCCCTCCCCTGTGTATCTAGGCTGAGAGAGTATCCCTCCCTAGGGAATTAGCTCCAGAAGTCACTCATGCACTAGAGCTATATCCTGGTTCCACTGCCAGAGGCCCCATAGACTGCCCAGTCCTCCTTGCTGACCCCCATGTCCATGGGGTCTTGTTTGGTCCTTTGTTGGTTCCCCAGCTGTCAGACTGGGGTCCATGATATCCTGCTCCAGAAAAGTACTTCTAAGGGTGGTACTAAAAGCTTTACCAAAAAAAAAAAAAAAAAAAAAAAAAAAAAAAAAAAACAGTGATTTTCAGAGTTAACATTATTTATTTTAGAAAAACTAGCTACAATTTCAGATATGAAGAAAACAGTATAAAAGTTAGACATAGATATATTTGACTACTTCTATTGATAAAAAATACAATCAAAAAGCTGGGGGAAAACAAAAAGTCAATAGTTAAAAACATCACATAAATATTTGTAAAATTTTAATTACTAATTTAAAAAGTCATGCTTCATTAACAAACATATAATTAGGTAAAACAAAGTAATAGAAAAATGTTATTTGGTAGTATTGCTGTTTAGAAAGATTTACATATCCAGGAAGTAGTTATTTGAATATGTGTGTTAAAGTTATATAAGAAAACATTACAGTATTCTAAGAGAGTATAGGGAGAAATGGAGGGAGGGAGGGAAGAAGTAAGAGGGAAGAGGAGAGAGGGGTCAAGAATTTTGCCACAACAAAATGAGATGTTTTTACTTAGGATTTATTCTGAATGGACTATTTTGAAAATCTGTATACATAAAAGAATTTGCATAGCAGAGATAGTGTTGCTCCCCTCTGAAATCTGTGGTAGTGCCCCTCCCTCTCTTTGGCAAACATAATTCAGTCTTAGTCATCCATCTTTCCTTTTGGTTCCATATATTCTATCACTTATTCATGACATTTGAATTATTTTGTGAGTATTTAGCTAGTGATTTTATTTTAGCAGAATCAACTTCATGTCTCAGGTTGAACATTGATTCTCTCTGTAGGATGTTCTTGATATCAAGTTTATGCTGGAATCATGAAAAACTCACTGTACCCTACCCTTCTATACTTTATCTGCTCTCTCTCTTTCTCTGTCTCTCACTCTCTCTCCTTTCCTTCTTAAAAACTAAAAAAAAATAATTTAATGAGTATGTGTTTATTAAAGTTTCTATGGGAAGAGACTCCATGACCACAACAGCAACTCTTATAAATGAAAACATTTAACTAGTGCTCACTTACGGTTTTTAGGTTTAGTCAATTATTATCATGGAGTGAAACATGGTAGTGTGCAGGCAGACATGGTGCTAGAGAAGGAGCTAAAAGTTCTTTATCTTGATAGTCAGGCAAAAGGAAATGAACTATAACACTGGGCATAGCTTAATCATAGGAGACCTCAAAGCCCACTCAACACTTTCTCCAACAGGGTGATTCTTTGGGGCCATTTTCTTTCAAACCACCATAGGTGTTTTGCATGTTTTTATGTGTGTACATCATGTGTGTGTCAGATGACCAAGGATGTAGGAAGAGAACACAGGATCCTAAGACCTGGAGTTATAGATGGTTGATAGACACCATGTAGCTTCTGAGAATTGAAACAAGGTGTTTTGGAAGAGTACTCAGTACTTATAAGCACCGAGTTGTTCATTTAGCCCACTTTTCCTTTCTAACAAGGTCTTCTCTGTTACTGCCTTCCTAAGAACTGTGGGGCTTAGATTAGAGAAGCTTGCCAAAAATCTTGTCTCCTTTCACTCCATTTTCTGAGTCAATGTCATTAGGCATAATTCCACTTTGTTTTGTATTTAGGGTTACAGTTAAGATGAAGGTCTTTTACTGTTCTTCTCCAAGTCCCTCCTTACCAATTCCCCTCTCCTGCTGATGTACTCTTCCATTTCCTTTCATTAAAAAAAAAAGTAGGCTTCCTAGGGATATCACTAGAACCTGGCATAAGAAGTTATAATTAGACTATTCACAAACCTTCATATGGCTGGACAGGCAACCCAGAAGCAAGAAAAAGGTCCCAAGAGTGGGCAAAGAAGTCAGAGAGAGTCTCCATTCTCACTGTTAGTATTACCTCAAGAACACCAAACTTCAGAACCATACCATAAATGCAGATGACCTAGCTCATAGCTATAAAGTCTCCCTGATAGTGATTTCAGTCTCTGTGAGCCCCTCTAACCTCTTCTTAGTTGATTATACGGGCCATGTAATTACTGGTTCCTATAATCCTTCCTCCTCCCTCTGCTATGGGGTTATATTTTTAATGTATGTGTATGCTTCTGTTCATAGTTACAGGCATATGAGTGCAGTGCCTGTATATACCAGGGGGAAGGATAGGACCCCTTGGAGCTGGAATTACAGATGTTCATTAACTTCCCTGTGTAGACACTAAGCTCCAAACTCATTTCCTCTGCAAGAACAGTGTGATGATTTGAATGAGAATAGTCCCCATAGAATTGTACATGTGAATATTTGGTCCCAAGTTGATAGAACTATTTTGAAAGATAAGATGTATGCCTTGTTGGAAGAGGTGTCCTTGGGGGAAGGTTTTCCAGTTTCAGCAGGCATATACCCAAAGGATCCACATCCATGCAACAAAGACATGTGCTCAAGTATGTTCATAGCAGCATTATATGCAAGAGAAAGAACCTGGAAGCAACCTAGATGCCCTTCAAGTGAAGAATGGATAAAGAAGATGTGGCACAGTTATACAATGGAATACTACTCTGCAGAAAAAAAAATAACATTGAAATTCGCAGGCAAGTGGATGGAACTTGTAGTTGGTGCCTATCCTGGCACTTACTCTGTACACCAGGCTGGCCTCAAACTCACAGAGATCCACCTGAGTCCTGGGATTAAAGGCATGTGTCACCACCAGCCAGCGTTTCCTAGCTTCTTAAGGTGGAAATACTTTCTATGTCTTATACACATATTATAAATATACTATATTTTATAGTATAATGTAAATATATTTTCCTTGAAACTTTCAAACCTTTATGAATTTTCATCCTATAACCTTTAAAAACCATAAGAAATGTTCTTCATTTTCTTTCTGTTTTTATTAACACATTCTCATACAATATAATCTGTTCATGATTTCTGCTAACTTTACTCCTCCCATATCCTAACCACCTAATCATCTCCACACCTATTTTAATCTCTTTTTTGTATACAAACAAGCAAATAAAAACTACCCAATTTTTAAAGAAAAATAGAAATAAGGGAAAACATAAGAAACACATACACAAAAGAAACCTAAAATTAGAAACACCAATGATGACTCATGTTGGAGAGGATGTGGAGAAATGGAACACTCCTCCACTGCTGGTGGGAGTGCAAATTCATACAGCCATTTTGGAGATCAGTATGGCAGTTACTCAGGAAAAATGGAAATTAGTTTACCACAGGACCCGGCAATCCCCCTCTTAGGCATATACCCAAAAGATCCACATCCATGCAATAAAGACAACTGTTTAACTATGTTCATAGCAGCACTATTTGTAACAGCAAGAACCTGGAAGCAACCTAGATGCCCCTCAATTGAAGAATGGATAATGATGATGTGGCACATCTACACAATGGAATACTACTCTGAAGAAAAAAATAATGGTATCTTGAAATTTGCAGGCAAGAGGATGGCACTTGAGGAAATCATCCAGAATGAGGTAACCCAATTACAAAAAGAGGAACATAGTATGTCCTCACTCATATATGGATTTTAGACCTAGAGCAAAGGATCATCAGCCTATAATTCACACCACCAGAGGAACTAGGATAAAAGGTGGATTCTAAGAGAGTCATATAAAGTCCCTCACAGAACCGGGAAGGGACAAGTCTCCCAGAGCACAGGGGAAGTGGGGTGGCAGTGAATGGAGAGAGAAGTAGGAGAAAACAAGGGGGAGGAAAGGAAAACATGTGCAACCAGGAAGATTGAGCCTGGTTAGGAATAGAAGAAAGGAAAGAGAGAGAGAGAGAGAGAGAGAGAGAGAGAGAGAGAGAGAGAGAGAGAGAGGGCATATCAAAGAGCGAGCCAATATTGGTTTGAAGATAAAAATGAACACAAAGAAAGGTCTAGAGAACTACAAGACTGCTGCCAACTAACAATTTGAGCTTCTGTGAAAAGGCTATCTTAAATGCCCTTCCCGGAGAGTGAGATCAACAACTAACTTATCCATGGAGCCTTCATCTAATGCCTGTGGGAAACAGGAGCAAAGACCCATACATAAACACTGAGTTGAACTAGAACCCAGATGCAGATGGAGAGGGCAAGACCAGGCTGCAGAAACACATAGAGACAGCTTACCTGAGCAAGGAAGAGCTGACTCAGGCCTCGGTGAATATGAGTCTCACCCAGAAGGAATGAGCAGTCTAAGGGACCTCAGACAATGGAGCCAGGATGTATCCCTGGTGCACAAAAGGACCTTGCTAACACATCCTCCTTGGAGGGATAACCTAGAGACAAGAGAGAAGCCCTAGTCCCTACTTCACACGACCTGTCAGATCTACATGACCCCAACTGGATGGCATCCCCCTTCATATGGAATTGGGGTGGGGGAATGGGAGGTGAGGGTGGTTAGGTACATATGAGAGGGCAGAGAGGGTAAAAGGGAGGGAGATAAGGAGGGATGGAGGGAGTGACTAAGGGAGGGAGGGAGAGGGAACTGGGATTGACATGTAAAATAATAAATTAAATAAAAAAATACTTTGACTCCAAAATTTAAGTTCAAGGAAAAGTTACTGGGGAAAAGGATTTCTGTTTTTATTTCCACAGAAAATGAAAAGTTGTGGATTCCTTCCAGACTAATGTGGTTTGATCAAGCCAGACCACCCGAAACAGAGTACCAGATGATTCTACATTCAAAAAATCTTACAAAGCAGCCTTACAGACTACAGCCAGGATTTCTGCATCTTCTTAGAATCCCCCATGATAGCGCCCCTTACCAGCAGGAAGTAGTTTGGAAAGAACGATGCCCAAATTCCCAACCCAAATATTGTCTACAAATGTTTGTTTTCATTTAAATGGACTTGGTTATATAAAACAAATAATAAAATAAAAAAGAACCCTAAAACCACAAAATTGGAAACCATAATTGTTAGTAGTGTTGAGGCATTTGTACTGGCCTGCCTTTGGAGTTCTGACAGGATATTTCCTCAGCTGCAGCCACTAAGAGCACCAACTTTGCACATTCACCATGTTCTACTTTAAGAGGGTCCTGCCCACCTGTCATTTCTCTCTCATCCTCCCTGTTTCTTTATCTCTCTGCTTCTCTACCTGTCTCTCTGTCTCCCCACACACATCTCTATTTTCTCTCCTGCTGCTCCTATCCCAAGAGTTCTGTCTATCCCCTCCCTTTCCCCCCATTTCACATTTCTTTCCCCCAATACATAACCCCTCAACGTGAGTTGTCACAAGGCTTCTTTCTCTGGAATGGTGCTTTTTAAAATTACAGTAATAATATGAAAACAAAAATCCAATGAGAAAAAGTGCTTTAGCAAAGCAGTATGAGACAAAGCATCATCAAACCCACTATTGAATTTGTTTTTTGCTGCCCATCTACTCCTGGTTGAGCCCTTCCCTTAAGTGTGTTTAATATACTCAGTAAGATTACATTAGAGATAACTAAAATTTCCTTTGAAAATGGATATTGATTGGAGATTCCTTATTGTTGGAGGTATGAGAGCTTATGTCTCCTTCCATGTTTCAACACTGATACCCCATCTGGATTGAACCTGTATAGGCTATGTGCATACTGCTAGTCTCTGTGAGTTCAAATGTGTCACAGTCCTTTTGTGTGATGAAGACACTGTTCCTTGGGGTTATGCATCCCTTCTCACTTTTACAATCATTCTGTCTCATCTTCATCAAGCATATTTTCAAGGAAGGAAAGAATGATTTTATCTTTAATTTCAATAGAGTTTTAGTGAGCTGAATCATGGAATAAGAAACAGGTTAATAAAAAGAAAAAAAAACCACATGCATATGGAAAATTATCAGAGATGGGGAGATCTCCAAATGTTAAATTTGAATTCAGAAAGAAAGAAAGAAAAATATTGGCCAAGCCGTATGATAGGAGATGATGTGGGGTTGTTGGGTTCATAAGCATTAAGGAATGTCAAAAAGACTAGACATGTGCATGAAAAATAAAAGATCCAGAGACAGATACTGTGGTTTAGGCTTCAAGATGAAGATAAGAAAAGCAAACCCACTTGTGAAGAGCTCTTACTCTAACTCAGACTGAAAGGGCTGACTCAGGAGCTCTTCACCAAGCCTCAGACTGTTGCCTCTACTGAGTGTGGCTGGAGAATCCTGAGGCTTCATTGTCTTCCTATCTTCAATGTAGCTAGAGAATGAATGCCCATTATCGACTACTAAAGACCCTGCTGGTATCCTATATACTCTTCTAGTGCTGGGATTAAAGGTGTATGATCCTTGATGTTGAGATCATGTTTGTGTGAGCTGTTTCTCTTTAGGACTGAATCAATATTGTGGGTGGCCTTAGACTTACAGAGTTCCATCTATCTCTTAAGCCTGAGTGTTAGAATTAAAAATGTGTACCACCACCTCCTGGTTTCTAGCTACTGGGATTAAAGATGTATACCTGGCTTCTAATGCTTGTGGCTGAGTTTGATTTCTGAATCCTCAGGCAAGCTTTAATTAATCATAAATAAGATTCCACCACAAGACACTAGTGGTTAGGGTCAACTTGTGCAAACACTCTCATCAGGGAATTATTTCCTAAACCCCACTATGACAAAGTAATGCCAGGACAAAAAAAAAAAAACTATAGCTTTGTGTGTTTATGAACACTGATATACAAAATATTTAACAAACTATTAACAGTTGTTCTTTTGCTGCAGCTATCGCCTATGAAACACAAACACAAGACTCAGCATGCCCACCTGGAGTTTATTGGTGGAGAGGAGAGAAAGTGGGATGGTTGGTGCCAACCAAAAGCAGGAGAGAAAGAAAGAGAGAGACAGAGAGAGAGAGAGAGAGTAAGAGAAAGAAAGAGGGGGTGCTTTAAAAGGGGAACTGAGTCTCCTACGCAACCCCGTAATGAAAACTGTAGTGATGACATGACCATGCGTGTCCTGCCCATCATCAGGGGGCAGGGTCAGCAGACTGCTGGTTTCCAACATTCCCACCTCTTATTAAAAAGGTGGGTGAGCTGAGGAGCTTCCAAAAACTCTCTGCCATCCTTGCTTATCAGGCACCTGGCCCTTGGTCACATTCTTGAGCTAACAAAGAATTCCAAGAGTGATTGGCCACTTTTAACTTCAGCCTTCCTGCCTTAAGACTGCTGAGTCCCCCTCAGCCTCAAATGGCCCAGGCAACGTTTTTGAACTGATGAGCTTTGGATAATGCTTGCTTATTGGGCACCTGGCCCTTGACAGCATTCTTGGGTTGATGATTCCAACAATGATTGGCCAGTTTTTACTTCACTCAAGAGAACCAGCCTAGATATCCCCTAGAAAATAAGTCAGTTTGGGCACAATTACAACCAGCGAACAGGTAGAAGGAAGGAGTTGCCATATATCCATGCTTTCCCTGGGCGTAGGACTCCCTTCCCCCATCTTGGGAACCCCTCCCTCATCTTACAGTTTTCCCCTCAAGTGCCAGGACCTGATAAAAAATACTTTTTTTTTTTAAACTTTACCCTGTCCTCTGCTCTCACCAACATCTTCCAGGCCTCAAAAAGACACCAGAGTTCCATACTGTTAGGACTGCAATGTAACAACCAGCTACAAGGACATGACAACACCCCAGTTTTCTCAGATCCCCCAAAGACGACCAACACCCCAAGTCAGCAGGAAGCAGTCTTGAGAACTCAACTTCTTTTTTCCCTAACCTGCCACGCCTAACTCCTCACCTTTTTAATAATAAGTAAGAGTGGGAATGTAAGGATTCAAGCATTATGCTGGCCTGCTCCTGGTACCTTACAGAATGCACTCAGGCAGTACTCTGGTCAGCCTAGGGTTCCATGAGTACTAGTCTGCAAGCAGATGTAAAGGACCCCTTTAAAAGTCAAATCCCTACCCACTTTCCCTCTCTTTTGTTCTCTCCTCTTCTGTTCCCTTCTCCCTCACTCCCCTTTCTAAATAAACTCCTCATTAAAGCAGTATCTGCCTGGCTTGCTATTCTGTCCCCCTTACCACCTCGGTCATCCTCACCTGCTATGGAACCTGCTATGCTCTCCCATGTGGTCTCTTACCTTGGGATCCCACTCACTTGGGACCCTCACTGCTACCCCTTTTCCAGCTTTTATTCTTATAACCATAACTAAAGAACAACAACAGGTAAGATCATATAAAGATTAAAATATGTAAAACACCATGTAAATATGATGAATATGATGAATGGCTCAGTAATAGAAGGTTTCTCAAAGTTTGAAAATCGGTGCATGAAAAGAGGTTTTTTTTTTTTTTTTTTTTTGCTTATGAGCCCAGCCTTTAAAGCCTGATCCATCAAAATTAGTAGTTTTGAAGAGAATTTAAGTGTCTAAAATATTAAGGCTACAATCTATAAAGTAAAACCCAGATGCCTGTTACACAGACCAAAGCGTACAGTAATATTGTAATGAAAACACTCTCAAATATGTACAAAGCTATTATTGGAAATAAAAGCTCAGAATGTTAAAAAAAAAAGAGAAAAAAATATGATATCTGAAAATATCTGACAAAATTCTACACACATTTACAATAAAATGTTCCAACACCTAAGGATAGGATGAAAGTTACCTACTATGATGAGAACATGCTAATCAGCACAAAAAAGGCTCAAAAGTCCCACACTCTTACTACCTAAGAAATGACAGTGCTGCCTCAGTGGCAAAAAGAATATTGCACATAGTCTGAAGGTTACAGACTCTGACAAGGTGAGATTTCCCAGGCTGCCGGTTTGGGTACAATTTAATCACATCAAACCTTAGAGGCAGACGACTTCAGTGAATTTTTCCAATAGTAAAAATGAGCAACTCTTCTCACCAATGCTTCTAGAAAGAAAGATTTGGTTACCTAAGTTAGGGGTTTAAAATTCTTACCTTGACCATCTTTAAATAAAATAATACACTTTTATGTTATTGTTTTTCAAGGCAGGATTTCTCTATTTATCAGCTCTGGCTGTCCTGGAACTTTGTACACCAGGCTATCCTTGATTCACAGATACACATGCATCTGTCTCTTGAGTGCTGGGACTATAGGTGTGTGCTGGCAAAATAATATAAATTTTTAAAGCAACTGTTTGTGGTGTATTGTTATGCCACTGTGAGAAAATTTAGCAACTATTGTGGACCAACATATTGAATATGGAGTTATCACAAACCAAAATAATGCAAGGATGTCTCCACTCTCAGCATTTGATTAACTACATTTCTACATTTCTTTTCCTTCTTTCTTTTCTTCCTCTGTGTGTGTGTGTGTGTGTGTGTGTGTGTGTGTGTGTGTGTAGCCCTAATTGTCCAGGGCTGTGTGGAACACTTTGGCCTTGAACTCTGAGATCCACTTCTGCCTCATCTGCCTTCATAGTGCTGGGGTCAAAGGCATGTGTGACCACTGACTGGCTTTGATTAACTATCTTAAGAACATACTTATCAAGTATAAATAAACAAGGAAAGTATGTGAACATATTTATGTTAGAAAGATGATTCCACTCACAGAAATACATGGTGCAATCATATAGGAGCTTTGAATTTTTCTCTAATATGACAGGAACATGTATTTATTTTTGAGATGATTTGGAAAATAAACTCTAACAATATGTAAGAATATTATGAATAGAAACAGAAAAACAGGCTGGGGGTAGAATGAAAGAGAAAAGCACTGAAGTTTATGAAGCAGTGTATAAATTTTACAAGCATGAAATCATCCCACAAAATATGGAATATCTTTATGTGTACTGTAAGCTAGACCTAAGGAATAAAATTATTGATTTTGTTGTAATTGAAGCTTTTACAATGGGAGAAAGGAAAAATAAATATGAAATGATAAAATACAGGGTAGAATGAAAAATTATATTGAATTCAAGGTGTGATTATGAATACATGAATTTTAAATGAACTTCCTATCTCTGTCTACTAACAGGGCTTAAAAGTAATGATGACCAATTAGTAACGGAAATAGCCAGATATTAGGTAGTAAGTATTTTTCCAGTTTGAAATATCTTAGGCTCTTTAAAGAAAAGCCTGATTGCAAGTTTCCATCAGGAAAACATATTAAAGACTAACATATAAGCATGGAATAACTTGATTAAGAACATAAATATAAGGCAATATTCTCTTTGCAGTATAGTAATGTCAATAAAGCTAAAATGATTCAACTATAGGAGACAATTATTTTTCCATATCTTATTTAATATTTGATTTGGGCAATTATAGTTAATAGTACCTGGCAAAAAAGGAACCATAGATATTTTAAAGATAAATAAACCAAGGCTAGAAATAAAAAACATAACAAGAGACTATAAATGTTTTAAAGTGTTAGGAAAACATTATTAGCACACTTATATAAGTAAAGTTGCAAACAAAGGCAAAATGTAGACACTTACAATTTACCACACTGAAACAGAAAAAAGAATTCCTGAGAATTAAAGTAAATATTATTTTTAAATTTTCTTTCTAGAAAATTGCAAGCCAAAAGAAATATAATAGATTACAAAATAAACAGGAATAAAACAAATATTTTATGAGTATTTTCATGGATAAGAAAAAATGGAAACATTTAAAGTAACCTACAAACTGAAGCATATGATAAGACTACAAAATGTTTACTTATTTATAAATACATGTGAATACTTACTCTTAATTATCGGGTCCAATTTGTATTATCAATGACCCCTTACAAGAACATTAATTTTATTCAAGGAAAGTAAGGTTAACTGAATATTTGTCAATTTAATTCTAATGTGGTTTGACACAATGAAAATACTATAACTACACCAGTAGATGTAGAAATAGCATGTGGTTAAGTGGCTCATACCTACATCAAAAGCCCATTAAGATTAACAGGTCACTAGTAAAATGCTTGAAAATCCGGGCAGTCAGGAGTCATTGGGAGAATCCAAAAGGCCTCTACTTTTATTCTAATCATAAATAAACTTCACAGGCAAGACATTTACCAATAGGTATGAATTCCAAGGAGATGCACATGCTTGTCTCTATTATCACATCAATGCATTAGCCTTGAACAGCTCTAGTGTCTATTCTGAGCTAACTGCAGAAGTATAAATAGAGCTATATAAAATCCACAAGAACTCACTCTCTTTTATGAGTACCAATCCTAATGAGATTCAAAGTGGTAATTTCCCTCTTACTTTTACAACTCATAGATGGTTCTCAGACTAGTGTCGCCTTGTAATACACTCTCCTGTGCAGCCACAGGCAGGAGATAACAAAATGAACTAATGAACTGTACTGCTTTTTGTCGTCATTTCTTTCCTGCTGACAATAAATCTGTGTCTTCCAAAATGTCTATATCTCAGATTCTTCAACTGTAAGACTCTGACCAAGAAAGTGTATTAATAACAATAAAAACTATGATGGACAAATAGGTGCCCTGAAGAGTATATAATTTAAAAGCCAGAAAATACCTAGAATGAAGTAACAAGTTTCCATCTGCTGCCAAGAGACGTTTTAATTGGCATCTGTAGGTTGATCTATTAAAGCTGAAAAAGGAAGATATATGACTCACCAGTTTCTGTCCTAGAGACATGCCCTAAACAAATCCATCCATATGTGCTTTGTTTATGTGTAAGAATATCCATAATGTCACAAAGAAGGGAAAAGAAGAATAAATGTCCTTAGAAGTAAAACTTCCAAATATATTGTATATTCACAGAAATCAGTGGTGGAAAGGACACTGATTTCTCATGCCGAGATTTGTTTAAAAAGGAAAAATCCAAAACCAAAAACACAAAACATGAGCTATAAGGATATAAAGAACATTACTGGAGTTATTTATAAAAGGCAAAGACAGAATAAAAACCCACATACACTGTTCATAAACATGTATATAAACCTTAATCTATTTGAAAAAGCAAAGCAAGTAAGAGGTTATGTGTAAATAGAGATTGAGGTTGTAGCTAAGTTGCCACCAAGTGAGATTTCTAGTTTTAGAATCAGTGCAATTGACACCTATTTCTTTACTTCATTCTTTCCCTGATCCAGCCTGGCTCTGCTGGGTTCACATCTGATATACTGCATATTTGAAATGACATAATGGCCATGTCACATGGTTCTAACAGTGACTTTTGGATTATATAGGGTTTGGGCTCATAAACTGCATATTTCATGTCACCCTCCACAGATCAATTACAGACCCATAGGTCTAAATCAATGCAGATTGATTTAGAATTATAAGCAGAAATCATCCAGCACACACAAACCACGTTGAGTCCCCAAATATTCTAAGATTTTATGGAGATGTGGAAATTAACAATGATTTTCAAATACTTTGATCTGGAACATGGGCCTATGGATATTCTTATGATGGCTTATGTAGATAACTGACATGGCAAGACAAACCTGAATATGGTCTAGAGTTGAATCAACAGGGTAAATGAGAAGAGCAATAGCACTCACCATTCTCTGCTTCTTGCTTGCAGGTGCAAGGTGCAATGTGACCAACATTTTCAGGCTCTTGCTGCCATATTTGCCCAGCCACCAGAAACTGAAATATTACTTCAACCTGAAACCTGAAATAAACCATTCCTTAAGTTGTTTCTTTCCTGACATAGTAATAAGGCAGGGAACAACTATGGGAAATCTTGTTGAAATAATAATATTCATGAAGCAGGAGTTTCTCAGAATGTTGTGTTTCACTACAAAGTCAACTCTGATGCTACCCTTCTGATCACAGACTGAGGATACTGAATAGCCTTCCATTCATAAGAGGCTGGATTAATATGAGATAAATAACAGCAGCATATTTTCTCAATACCTTAGAAGAAAGTCCTATTTCATTAGAAGTCATATGGGTTGTCCTTCTGTGTATATTTTTCTCTTATTGGTTGACAGATAAAACACTGTGGCCAATAGAGGCAGGGAAATGGGTGGGACTAGGAGATGAGGATAATTCTGGGAAACATAAGCATACACAGTCGATATGTAGCCCGTCAAACAAGTAGCAGGTTTGGACCCTTCTCTGGTAAGCCGAGACCACATGTAAATACATAGATTAATAGAAATGGGTCAATAATTAAGACAGAGCTAGCCAATAAGAAGCCCAACCAACCAGCCAACACTTTTATAATTAATATAGGTCTTGTGTGTTTATTTGGGGTTCAAAGGACCAGCTGTGACAAGAGAAAAGGGACCTCTCATTATATTAGAAGTGATGCATAGAACAGTTCATTGATGGAATTAAGACTGTCATTTATTTGCTGAACTCTTATATGGAAACTTTGCTCCTCCAAAGCCAATACCACTATCCACCAGTGGTATCAGCTGTGCCAAAAGGCAATGGAAAGAAGGCCTGACATTCTGATTTCTCACTATCACACAGCAAAACATTAAAGCAACCCATGAAAAGAGTCCTGGTACTCTCTACTGGGCAGAGGGTAAAGTAGCAACCCATTCATCTCTCTGACAGATGAATAGGTGCTACTAGGCCTGTGTACACACATATCCGTGTGTGTGTGTGTGTGTGTGTGTGTGTGTGTGTGTGTGTGTGTGTGTGTGTGTGTGCTTGCAATGCTCTCAGCAGGCTTAGAGATGTACAACAGATGAGTGGCATGTTTTATTCCAGCTATGCTTAATAATAGAGAAATACTTTTTTTCACCTTGTGGAAGATTTTAGTAAGAGACTTGCTTCTACTTTTACAATGACTCAATGATTTTGATATTGGTTCATTTTGTTTCATAAAATTATGCTAATTTGAATTTAATATGAAAATAGATTTATTTGAACATGATTCTTTGTATTTTTAGATATTTGTTAAGCTTCCATTATTTGTAGATTTTTTTGTGGATATGCTTTTGGCTATTGGTGTTTATATCTTTCTTCATAGGGATTGAGATTTAAGAACAAATTAACACATTGTTGCCTCTTTTCCTTCTCATGAACTGCACAGAGGGCTGTGTGCATAAGTAAATAAACCGTGTAATTAATTCAGATGCATTTGTGTTGGGGCATGGATTTCTAGCTGACTCTGCTAACAATTAAAGAGCAGAGCATTACAAGCTTTCACTGTTTATCAATGTAGTGTTAAATAAGATTATTGCTGCATGTGAACTCTAGAAAGTCTCCCAGCTCATAGTCTCTCAGTCATATGTAACAAAGAAATATTTTAATGTTTAGGTCAAACTATCACACAAATTTCAGTACTGAAGATTCTTATATGTTTGCCTGGTGAAAATATGTCTGCCATTTTCTTGATTAAATAATAAAGAGCTATAACATGAGATCTTTCCCTTTAAATCAATCCTTTACACCAAAAGAAAGGTTTCATTTTTTTCTAGAGGAAACTTTATCTATTAGTTAAATGTTTGAGTTATCATTCTCTAATATAATTTGGTAAATGTATATGGAATTTTTACTCACTTTTGTATTTTAATTTGTGTTGTCAAAGACATGGCATGCAAAAAAAAAAAGGTAGTCTAAGAGTATTGTCATAGCTGACCAATGGTATTGGATAAATAATCAGTATGTCTTCAGTAGGGAAGATCTATTTCTTCTGGTCCTAAAAGTCCTCAGTTGGCTGTAGTTGTTCATCTTGGGATTGGAGCTTTACATGTTTTCCTCTCATCCATATTTGTTTTCTTTGTTCAGTTCATGTTTAGGCATTAATTTCAGTGAACCTTCATGAGTATGATTAGTTACATTTCCAGGACACAATCTCATAGCAAACTCTGTTCTTTTGAATCTTAAAATCTTGCTGATGCCTCTTCAACAGCAATACTTGATCCTTAGGTGCAACAGTTGTATTATGAAATTATAGTTATTTTCATTTTGTTTCTGTATGTAAGGACACACATGTAACTACAATTAATGAAAATATAGGCTATGTATTTGAAAGAAGATAAAGGAAAAGTATTTTGGTAGGCTTGGAGAGAGTAAAGGAAAGGTATGAATAATATAATTATATTCTGATCACAAAAAGTAAAGTAGATAATATTTTAAAAGATGCTATTACAAATTTCAGAGATTTCATTATATTGTTAAAATATAGGAAAATCCAAATGGGCATACCTCTGTGAACACCACAGAACAGTGTACTGGAGCACAAACAGTCCACAGGAGCAAACCAAAGATAATGATCTCTTCCAAATCCCCAGAGCTGCAACTTGGCAGCTGCAGACAGATGTCTATTCCCTTGGGACAATGTGATCATTATTCACATTTGTATTTTCTGACCTTAATTTTATGTATAATCATTGCTGGGCAGAATATACATATACTTAGCTAAACATTATGTGTCTTTGAAATTAGTTTTGGATAAGTTTCTTTTTTTTTGTCAGTAGTCTGAGTGGGGTACATTGCACTCCAAGGTATGTATGAAAATTGACCAATCAGAGAAAGCTCCTAATAGAACCAAGAAGTCTATGAGAAGGGAATTTCTCCTCCCTGTCTGTTTTAGATTGAATGTGGATATCTCACACTTCAGCTAGGTCCTATTACCACTGGTTTCATTGAATTAGGCCTGTTGGCTTAGATGGAACTTTAGATTCAGAATTCCTATGTCAAGCTAGAGTATACAAGAGATCTCTGGAATTCCTTGTTTTCATTATCATGTATACTTTTTATACATGAAAAACATTCTATAGATAGAGGAAGAGGTCTATGGATTTATAAATAATACATAGGTTATAAAGAGATTATTGATAAGTGGTGGATGGTATACATGGTAGAAGATATATTGATAAATAGATTAATAGAATCAATAGATGATAAACATTCAGACTATAGAATAGATGATTGATAAATAGATGATAGATATATAGATGCTGGATGCTATCTAGATGATAGGTATGTGGGAATCACCTAAAATTTCCTTTTTATTTTTTTCTT
The DNA here is from genome assembly GCF_943737965.1 of Phodopus roborovskii. Taxonomy (NCBI): domain Eukaryota; kingdom Metazoa; phylum Chordata; class Mammalia; order Rodentia; family Cricetidae; genus Phodopus; species Phodopus roborovskii. The sequence continues at coordinate 6,924,005 of NW_026126547.1, forward strand.
CATGACTCTAATAGCTACAAAGTTTTAGAAAATATATAATCAGGTAAGTTTTGGTTTCTTGAGTTGTCACTTATGTAAACTATTTAAACTGACAAAATATGAAGAAATGTCTTGAATGATACATTATATTTTATAAAAGTATTTTCTTTAAAATACCCTTTTTGATATACCTTTATTTTATGTTTGTGAAAAGAATTATTTTCCTTATATTCTCCCTTCCTTTTCTTTTTTTTAATGATAATATTTTTAATTTAAATTTGAAACAAGTTTGTTTTATGTGTCAATCCTAGTTTCCTCACCCTCCCATTCTGCCATCCTCCCCTACCCCCCCATCCCATCACCTTTCTGGTCCTCAGGGAGGGTGAGACCCTCCCTGACACTCTCCTTTCCTTTTCATGCCCCATTCTTACCTTTTCTTTCTCTTTTTCTCCCTTTCTCTCTTTCTGCGTTTCCTCCATCTTTTCCTCTTTCACTTCAGTTCTTTATTGAATTACTCTTTACTAAAAGTAGACTAACAAAGGTAGTTCACTGCTCTATTACATAAATGAATTTAAAACATAGAGGGAAAATATTCAACACTATATTTTCTGTCTGAATATAACTTTCCCACCACTAATGTCACATGGTGAGAATAATAGTATATCCAACACTGCTGTAGAATCTAGTAACTGACCTTTATTCTTAGATACATCATGTTTCTACCAAGTAAAACTCAGTGGAAAAAGAACGATGTAGACCCCAGAATACATAAACTTGTAAAGGCAATAAATGGGCACATTAGTGAAAATTTAGTGCAATAGGTGTATTGATGTGCTCATGATAGGAATAAAAATGGCAACCTTGGAAAGTAATATGCTATTGTTTGTGAAAACCAAACACATAAATACCCTACAAACAAAAGAAACCGCTAAAAGCAGTGTAGACACATGCCCACAAAAGCACATAGGAAATGTTCTGTAGCAACATTGTTTGTCATAACACAAAGCAAATGACAACTTAATGATCACCAACCATGGAATGGTAAGAGTTTGATACAGATGCACACCATTTAGTAATTTTAAAATAATGAAAATGGTTGGAAAGGTGGATAAGTGGGTAATATTAGGTCTGATTTTCCAGGGGATCCAAGTTTAGTTCTCGGAACCTCTGTTTGGTTACTGTAATTCTTCCTTTGAGGCTATAAAGTCTTTTATCTCTGTGGAAATCCACATATATGTACAAACCAATATGCTTCTCTCTCTCTCTTTCTCTCTATATATGTATATAAATACATATACACACATATATACATATACATATATACACATACATAAACAAATGAAATGTTCATTTAAATATTTAAAATATATGTAATTATTTACGTATTTTAATCATAAATTAAATAAATATATGAATTGTAAATAAATATATAAATAAATAAAAACGAATCCTAAAATAACAAGCGCATGGGGAATTGCACAGTTCTTTCAAAACCTCAGAGACTATACCTAGTGTTACAGGTCCCCCATGAAGGCTACATCTCCTAAACTTCCAAACAATTTCACCAGCGGAGAACCAAGTATGAAATTATTAGCCTATGGGGCCATTATTATTCAGGACAGTAGCCATCTGCATCATAATGGTAACAGAGAAACACAAATATATGATTTTATATAAACAGCTATCAAATATAGACCAAAAATTAATTTGAATTGATATGGTATGGGTACTTTCAGACATGAGAGCTGGAGCAATAACTTTTAAGGAACAAAAGAGGACATGGAGAGATGATTTGGTCAGTAAAGTTTCTATTGAACAATTATGAAGACTTGAATTTGAACCTGAAAACCTATGTAAAATGTGGGAAATGATTGTATCATTTTGACTTTATTTGTCTTATTTATAGAGGATGGATAAAGGTTATTAGCAGAAATTGACTGACCTTAAAGCAGTTGCACTGATCCGTATTTACCAAGCATCAGTGATGGTTTCTCCAAAAGCAACATACACGCAGTCATTTCTTCCAGTCCACATACTGCATCCCCTCCCTGAGACCCATGTCCTAGGGAAATAGGAAAGAATTGAACACAATTATCTGGGAAGATACTCAGGTGAGTTTAAAATGACAGTCTCTACCTTGTTTTTCTATGAGGAAAGATCAAGCATCAATAAAGTCCATCTGTGATATTTTGGAAGCCATCTAAGCTGAGCCTATAAAGATGAAAGTTTTTCCACATAGAGGATAGTACATACAATAGCTTGCAATCTCAGATCTGGGAAGGTAGGGGCAGGCAGATAGCTGGGACTCTCAGGTCATACAGCCTAGGCTACTTTGTAAGTTCCAAGCCATTGCAAGATTGTGTCCCAGATATAGGAAGATAACAATCTCCCAATTTGTCTTTTGGCCTCCATATGTATGTGCACACATGTTTTAATGTGAACACACACACACACACACACACAAAGATAGTACAATCCATTTAATCAATCTATTAGTCACTGTAAGGAGAAATCTGAGAGGTACAGAGTCCATTCCTGACCGAAGATTTGGAAGTACCTGTGATAGCCAATTGCAGTGAAAATGCTGACATACTGACATATGCTGGACATGCCAACATTTCTTTTGGGGACCCTATTTTTAGGGCTCCAGTTCCATTCTTATCCAGTCTTTGGAGCTGGATTTCCATCTCACTCCTGTTATGAGTAGTTTTTTTTCTCTGCCGGTCTGGTCCCAACACCATGCCAGCCCCAAATAACACACAGAGACTCTGTATTAGATATAAAGCTCTTGGCCTGTTCTTAATGTGTTATTGGCTAGCTCTGTCTTAAATATTAACCCATTTCTATAAATCTGTTTCCATGTGGTCTTATCTTACCGAAGAGAGAGCCCAGACATCTGTACTCTCCTCTCTACATGCTAACTCCTCCCTACTTCTTCCTCTGTCCTAGTCTCATAGTCCCACCTATCTTACTTTCCTATTGGCCAACAGTGCTTTATTCCTTAACCAATATGAGAAACATATTTACAGAATGACATCTTCCATCTTCTCTTCTTTTCTGTCTAAAATAAAAAGAAGTAAAATATATAACAAAAAAGTTATTAAATAAGAGCCACAGTTAACAATATTTAGTTCATTAACATTTAGCAAGATTTAAAGAAAATATTCTATCATCTATCCTATCGTTGTGAGTCTAAAGTCTTATATGTAACTTATCTATAATCCTAACTAAGGAAAACTATAACTACAATTATGTGTCTTCAACTCCTTCAAAGATCACAGAAGGATACTATATAAACTCTAGAAATGACAGGAACAACTCACCTAGTCAGGCACCTGAAGTTCTTCTGTAATGTTCCAAATGCAGCCTATAGGCCATGGCGTGTCTGGCAGACACCTCAGTATAGCAGAAAACTTTAAATGGTCCACCTGTATTGGTAGTTTGTCATTCACTTTTCCCTGTCCTGAAGACTGTCTGTCAGACTCTTTCATGAAGCAGGAATCCTGTAGCAATGTCCATCGTGTATCAGCAGTCACTTTCCTGTGGGTTCTACATGTCCAGCTTATATAGCATAAAGTCAAACAGTCCAGACAAGAGGAGTATCTTGCTCAAATGGATAGTTTTGCCATATTGAAAGCAAATTCCATAATACATTCCTTAAGTGTCCATCTTCCTTTCTGATGCAGGTGGTAATGCCAGGAGCAGTTGTGCCTCATTGTAAAGAAAAACCCTAAACCATTTTAAATGTCATATTCTGTAGGTCTTTGAAAGGATTGAAGAATGCCTATTTATCTCAAATACATCTCTATGTATCTTGAAAACCTAACTAACTTAACTCTAAGTTTTGACAAGTATAGGTAACTATCCATAATCTGTAATAAATTATACATTACATTATTAAATGAGTTATATAAACACAATACCTAAGCAAAAGAAATATACATATCACGAAATTGACCTTACATTTGAATCAATATAAGAAAATCCATTTCAAAACAAAGTATTCATTTCTATACCAAAATCCCCCCCCTTATTTTTTACCTTTAAGAAGATTAGTTGTGGTTATTAACCATTTATAACCAACCCTATTTAAATGAAAACAAACATTTATAAATGATATTTGGGAATTTGAGCGTCATTCTTTACAAACTCCTTCCTGCTGGTAGGGGTGCTGTCCTGGGGATCCTAAGAAGATGCAGAAATCCTGGCTGTAGTTTGTAAGGCTGCCTTGTCCCGACTGTTTTGAATGTTGGATCACCTGGGACACTGTTTCAGTGGGTCTGGCTTGATCAAACCATGTTAGTCTGGAAGGAATCCACAGCTTTTTATTTTCTGTGGAAACAAAATTAGAAATCCTTTTCCCCAGTCACTTGTCCTTGGACCTAAATTTTGAAGTCAAAGCATTTTAAAAATATATAAATTGGATTAATCCAGCAGCATTTGTTTTAACAGTTGTTATTTCCTCAGCAGTCAAACAATTTAAAGACAATATAATACCATACAGTTTGCAGATTCTTTCTGTGCTTCAAACTTTAAATGGCTTTTTTATTATTCTATTTCTCTTACTTTATTTTTTCATTTACTGAGACAGGGTTTCTATGTGTAAGTTTTATCTGTCCTGGAATTAACTCTGTATACCAGGTTTACTTTGAAATCACAGAGATCTGCTTGCCTCTGTCTCCCGAGCTCTGTAATTAAAGGTATGTACCACCACACCCAGCTACTCTCTTTCTTTTTGGTATTCTTTTTAAAAACATTTTATCCTGTTTCTTTTTCTCTCCCAAGCCTACGTATATTTTAAAACACTGTAAACCTTTAGAGGTTTTCCTTAATATGAATCTGTCTTTACTGTAAATCTTTATCTTTTTGTAACCATGAGTCTTTTAAATGGTAAACAACAACTTTGCTAAAATGAAAGCCATAGTTGTTTCAGCTGCTGTCTATCCAAGATGGCTGCAGGTAATTTTACCTCCAGAACTGAGAGCTGTGCTCACTGCCTTAGTCTATGCTGATATGCAGCAGCATGATGCCGGCTTAGAGATGTGCTCACTGCCATTGCCAGCTCTCATACACACCAATAAGTTAAAAGCTGTGCAGTTTTTTGCTGCTTATGTTGAGTCAGGAAATCTCCCTTAAAGGAGCCACACAAGTCTGTTTGTCTCTAGCAAAACAGTCTATCAGAGAAAAATGCTGTTACCAAGAAGCCTTACTTGTCTTTGTTGTTTTGTTTCTAAAACCCTTTTTAAGCTTTTGTTAAGTTTTAAGTGGAAATTCTTTAGTCCACATTGGATGCCATTTTGTTATGAGTAGTTTTTCCACTAGCCTGGTCCCACAGCCGGGACAGCCCCAAATACATACACACACAGAGACCCTCTATTAGATATAAAGCTGTTGGCCTGTTTCTAATGTTTCTTATTGGCTAGCTCTGTCTTAAATATTAACCTATTTCTATTAATCTAAGTATTTCCACGTGGTCTTATATTACCAGAGAGAGGGCCCGGACATCAGTTCTCTCAAGTCTCTACATGCTGACACCTCCCTACTTCCTCTCTCCTCCTAGTCTCACAGTCCTGCCTATCTTGCTTTCCTATTGTGTGGGAAGCCACGCACGGAATTGTAGGAAGCCATGCTGGCTTCGTCAGGCTTGCCATGTCAGCTTGTTTACTTTTTGTATCCTAATCGTCTGCGCATGAGTATATGATGTTATCCTAATATGGCTGCTCACCTATCCCGATTGGGTGATGCATAATCGTCCCATGAGACCTAAGCCAAACAGACAACACTGCACATCCACATCATCACGAGTATATAAGCTTGGCACTCTGTAGGGTCGGGGTCCTTCTCTTTTTCAGTCCTCTCTTTTTAGCTTGGAGCTCCCAATAAAGTGTGCTTTAAAAGAATCCTACTGTTGTCGTTCTTCCTACTGATGGGACGGGCACGACACTATTGGCCAACAGTGCTTTATTCATTAACCAATATGAGAAACATATTTACAGTATGGCATCTCCTATCACACTCCTGTATTGAAGAGAATCCTTTCTATCCTGTAATTTGTAGACACTTGCTCTTATAGTATCTTTATCCACCTTCTTTATAGATGATGATATTTTAAACTTTGACACAAAGTGTAATTCTAGGTTTAAAGTATTGATTCCATATCTAACTCTGCTCTTCACATGTTTTATTGGACTCATTTCCCCCCATTTATCCTCTCTCTCTCTCTCTTTCTCTCTCTCTCTCTCTCTCTCTCTCTCTCTCTCTCTCTCTCTCTCTGTGTGTGTGTGTGTGTGTGTGCGTGTCTGTCTTTCTGTCTGTCTTTCTCTCTCAATCTCTCATTGTCTCACACATGAACACAATCACACACACACACACACACAAACACACACATGCACACATACTTACACACTCACACATACATTATGGAACCATGACCAATACAGCAATTGTATAATAACATCCTCTTATGAAGATACTCCGTAGTTCTCTCCATAGTGCATGTTTTATTTACTGTAGAAAATTGTAAGCCAAGTTTCATATGTGTAAGGCATTCTTGTTCATCTTTTCACCCAGGGAAATTACCATAAACATCCTGGTAAGTAAACAGAAATCTCTTGGACACATCCCTGAAAATATTTCAGCATTCTATTATAAATGGGCATTGCCTCTGTCTCCCTCCTTCCATTCTTATTTTCCTTGGTGAATTGCTCTGGATGCTTTAGGTAGTTTTATATTGGGACTTGCAAGAGATTGAAATGCCACTAAAACAATTTCATTTATATTCAATTTCATAATTTTAGATACAATTATGAAATGTCCAAGTATGTGGTCAGTTATTTTCTTTCTGGAAACTCTGATTATCCTTAATCCCTTATTTCCAGATCAAACTATATCTACAGAGATCTGTAGAGAACATGTCCTCAGTGGCCTTTGTGGACTCATTTCTCTCCCTTTGCTTGTAATTTTACAAGAATAGCTGCAGAATACGTTGAGAATCCCATGTCCTGAGATAAGATGAAAGCTTGCTGGAACACCCTGCCTATCTTGTTGTTCCTTCCAAAGCACAATGTATGCAATTCATCACCCCTGAAACTCAAAAGTCTTCCAGAGTATAAATCCACAGACTGGAAGATTTCTATAACACAGCAGCTGTAGTGTGTTGCAGACCAAGATATTATCACCCACAGACAAGTTCCTGAACCCTGAGGGCCTTGCTAGTCATGAATCTTGGGCTTTTCCTTACTTTTGCTGCCATATTTAACAATAAAGTCAGTGCCTTTAATGTGTTCTATGAGAAGTCTGCTTTTTGAGATTCATATGTGAGGTACAAATTGCAGACTGATGAGTGGTGCATGGCGAGTTTACTTCACAACAGGAAATATTAATTGCAACAAAGCCAGTCATCATTAGTCTCCCTTTGAGCTGTGTATGACAGCAAAGCCTTAGAGGCTGTGGGATTCCCTCCACAAAGCATTTCACATCAATGAAGAATGTGTTTTCCCACAATTCTTTCAAATAATGCCACCACTTTAAATCTCTGACTTCTTTCTGGAGCATCCCACAAGTTTTTTAGCTTTACAGCCTAGATAAAGTTTATCTAAACTTTTGCATAACCAAACAATGTTATCCTAAGCAAATGCTCTTATTTAGATATTCCAGTCCTCATACAATTTTACCTATTCCTAATACTCTCACTTGACATCTCTACCTCCAGTCTGCTGGTCTATAGCATCATGGCTGACTGAACATTTTTCAGGGTCTGTTCCTACTTCCCTACTTGGGCTTAAAGAAATTTAATATAACCATTACTAATAAGGCACTATTAGAGGGTGATGGGCCTGGGTATTGGCTCTTGAAATAGAATGATAATCATACCTACATTTCTCTTTCTCTGAGGAAAACTGGCATCTTGACTTCACAGACTCTTCAATGACTAAATGTTCACTTCTGACTTCAAACAAAAATAAAATGCCCCTTCTATAATTTCATAGTCTACAACTGCCTCTTTAAATCATAACAAAACCAATTCTCAAGTCCTGAGTTTGTCATTACCTCTGTTACTTCAAAGAATGAAGGAACCCTTCAAACAGAAGATGATCACAAGGAGAGAAATGGTTGAGTCCACCTTCTCAGCTCCTGTAGATTCTGCCAGACAAATTGATGTAGGATCTGTCACTTATCTAACCATGTGCTGCTCCTTCCTCTCACCTTATTGTGTTATGCTACAGCTGCACATTTTCTGTATCCCCAGAGTATCAATAGTTTTCAAATGTGAGATCATTCTCTCATAGGATATCCTAACAGTATGCTTCTTTGACTTCTTTTAGTGCCAGTTAACAAACTAGTTAGGGATGTAGAAAAATGACATACAGTGTGTTGTATATGGATACCTGGGAAAACAATATAAAGCTTTGTGTAGTTATCAATAGGAAAAAAATACTAAGTGCTAGAAGACCAAGAATAATTAGATTTGGCCTAACAATTTGTATCATACCAATCTGGGAAGGAAAGGAAAGACTGATTTTAGGGGAGGAAGGATAGAGACACAAAGACAGAGACAAATGGGGTGTTCATGGTAACTGTCACGTGTTTATTTCTAATAAAAACCCAATCTCCCTTATTTTTCTTTCCCTTCTTATGATCCTGCTTAGCTGAAAGCAACCAAAAGCAAGAATGAAGAAATCTATTGACATACTTATAGATCAATTTTGAAGCACAGAGCTGGGTAGGGAATATTAATAAATGACAAAGGATATTGGGTTGATCAGCTACTTGATAATGTTGGGTACAGTTACCTATTGTCCATTGTTAGTTATTCAGAGTCTTTTATGTTTGCATGTTATTTCGCAAAATGGGGAATTTGAGGGGCATCATTGATATAGTTACTCCACTTTTTTGCCCATGGATCTTGTAGTGGAAAACATAAGGTTCAGAGTGATTTTCTCAGTAAGACATCTCCTTGATAACATGTAAGAGATAGAATCATGGAACTTCTCGTTTTGCTTCAAAATGTGTGATAGTCATACTTTAGATTCTCTCTGCTTGCTCTATTCTACTCTCCTCTTGCATTTTCCTAGATTTCTGATAAGTCAGATATTGCCAATGTTCTTGGCTTAGAGCCTTTCATGAATTATGATACAGATTTAAAATTGGACTTTTTTAGTTTTCATATACTAAGAATTATTCAAGTTTTTCTTGTTACTTACTATTGTGTCCTCATAACTTCACATATGCATGACCTTTCCATTCTTGAACATTTTCTAAGTTATCTCACTTAACTAATTCCTGGCTATCTTTAAGTCACAGGTCCTCATTTGGCATCACCTTCCACCGAGTTAAGTAGATCCTCTATCATATTAGCTAATTAATTGTTCCTTTTACACAACTAAAAGTTAAGGTATATGAACAGTTTTCTGTGGTCTTATCTCATACACTTTGTCATTGTATATGTTTTTGGTCATCATTTTTGTTTGCTCATTGACTTTTAAAGCCACAGCTCTTTCTTATATCACAGTCTAGCAGACTAGATATTCAACACTATTCTTTCACAACTGCTATATTTACCATGGCTCATTTGTATCATCATCTACATTTTTGGGTGTTCCCCCTGACCTCAGGATTGAGATTCTTGGAAAGAAAAATGACATTAAATCTTGATATAGCTGTGTTGTTTAGGCAAGTGAGGATAACTTGTCCCATTCTGTCTCTATACTTAAAGAACTGTTTAAATCATGCATATTTTATGTGATCTTAAGGTATGATTTAAATTATATATGAAGACCTGTGTAGTTTTTGGATAGATTTTGAATGAACTTAGGACATACTGTCTCAGGTTTATCTTTGGTGACTATGAGTGTCCACTGGCTATTAGTCACTGGCTGCTGTTGCACCTTTGGCCACACAGGTGACTCATATGCTCTTAATAGTCTAGTTTCTTCTTTTCCTCACAGATATGAAAAAATAGTCATCATTCTCAGGTAAACTTAGTTAACTTCTTTTGTATGTGAGTATTTAGATTCTCTTTCCTTAAGTGGGTGGAGGATTTCTTAGAAGCTATTTTGGGGAAATGAATAGAAAAGAGCAAGAAAGAGCTACTGTAATAGAGGGAGCCATTATAGATTTGAAGAGAAAACTGACTCTAATGTCCAGAGACATACAAGGATGAACCCAACTAACAATCTGAGCAATGGTGGATGTGCAACCTTAAATGCCCTGCCCTGATAATAAGATTGATAACTAATGTATATTCTATCCTAGAACCCTCATCTTGTAGCTGATGGAAACAGAAGTAGACAGTAAAAAGCAAAACACTGAGCAGAACTCATGAAATCAAGTTACAGAGAGGGAGGAGTGATAAGAAAGACCAGGCTACAGAAACACACTGAGACAGCTGACCTGAACAAGGGGGAGCTCACGGATCCCAGACCGATACCTGGGAAACAAGCATTAGACTGTTCCAGAACCCCTGAATCTCAATTAGAAGGCTTGGGCAATCTAAAGGACCTCTGACAGTGGAACCAGGATGTATGGTGCATGAAAGGACTTTAGGATCACATTCCCCATGGAGGGATATTCCCTTAAACTAGAGACAGGAGGGAAGGCCTAGGCCCTACTCCAAATGACTTAACATATTTTGATGATTCCTTCTGTAATGCCTCACCCTCCTTCTGGAATAGATGGGGAATGGGATGGCAGGGGGGTCATGAAGCATGGGAGGGAGAGGGAACCAGATTGATATATAAAATAAGAAATAATAATAAAATGAAGAAAAAGTAGCTATTTTTACTTGAAGTTTAATCTGTTCCAGTTTTATCTGTATTATATAAAAGAACAATAGTTTTCAACATATGTTTACCCAGGTCATTGGTCACACAGAAGATAGCCATCTGGACATCCTTAGAACATGTCCATCAGTCTTTTATCAGGTATGCTTGGCTATGTCAAATCTAGTTAGCTACTGGCAAGTTCTGACCTTCAGACAGGCTTTAGTTGTACAAGCAAGTTTATCACCACATTCTTTGTATATTCTCACTGAAATGTGTTGGGACAACTTTGAGTTTTCAGCATGGATCCTTCACCTTTACTACCTACCTTGAGCTAGAACATGTATTAGTGGGTTACAAGGAGGTTGAGAGTAGAAAAGGGACCATATGTGAAGAATAAAACAGATTATTGAAAATGTAAGGGGAATGAGCAAATATGATCAAAACATACTATGCCCTTATATGAAAATACCATGTTTAAACTCCTAACTATGTATAATTATGGTGGTTTGAAGGATAATAGTCCTTATTGGCTCCTATATTAGAATATTTGTTAGTCAGTTGGTAGAACTGTTTGAGAAGGAGTAGGAAGTATGGTCTACATGTGTCATTAGGTGTAAGCTTTGAGATTTCAAAAACCTGCACCATGGACAATTATTTCTCAGTTACTGCTCCAATGTTGTGTCCATCTGTTGCTAAGTTCCCCAAAATTATAGTCATAAATTCATATTATGGAATTTTAAATTCTTTTTTACACAGCTTGCCTTCGTCATGGTATTTTCACAGCAGTAAAAATATAACTAATACAATCATAAATATATGGCAATAAAAACAATAAAAGGTGCATAAGGTGCATACTTGGGTATAGATTGCATCTTGGAACCACTGTTGCTTTGGACTGGACTGTGGAAGTTATGTGTCACGATCCTCCTCTCTGAGTTCATGACTTTGAATGTTATGTAGTGATTTGATCACTATCCACTGGACTGGGGAGTACATTGTAGCTGTACTCAAGTACAGCTTGTTTTGCTTTTTTAATCTGAGTACATTGATGCTTAATGTTGCTTGACTGGATCATTGATCATGACACGGGAGTTTATGTTTTCTTGTAAATACATAATGGGAGTGCCAGTGAAATAGAAACACTAAAACATCATTTTTCAGCACTTCTAAATGTGAATACTAAGTACTATCCACAAATGGTTCTTGACTAAGTGAATTACAGGGGTTGAAATACGAAGCACTTATCCAACTTTAGGACTTAGGAAGCACTGGAACTTTTAAATAGACCGTGAACAGTTTTGTTTTGTTTTCTATTGTTTTTTTTTTTTTTTTTTTTTGCTCATTCTCTTTTGGTTTGAGTTTTGAAAAGTAGCATCCTAGGTGTATATGTGAAAACCAAATGAATTCTAAAATCAGTTTGCATATAGATGAGTGACAATTGCTTGCTTTACTAATAAGGATGAACATTGTAAAAAGATTCTACTTTTAATTTCATGTATACATTATTCATCTAAACCATCATTGTGGGTGTGAGCCATTTATAATGCGTTCTCAGAATTACAAATAACAGAGGAAATTCACTTTGCAATGCAGTAATAGGTTTCTTAAAAAAAAAAAAAACTTCCCAAATGATTTCTTTTAAAGACCCAGGAATAATTGTCTTTATACCAATTTTAAGAAAAACGAACATTATGAATCTATTTTATATTCTCTTTGGGAAGGAGGGGTTTCATAGACTCAGAGAATTCCTGAAGTAGCAGTATTCGCACAACTCTTGTAGAAGGTTATAGAAACAGTAACCACACATCAAGCAAGGGGATGGAGTGCATTCTCACTTCTGTAGATGGTAGTATGTTTTTCAGAGAGACCCTGAGAAGCAGTTTTCATGAGTCACCATCCATGTTGGATTGAACTTTTTGGTGAAGCAGCTGCCTTTGAGTCATCCTTGCTTCCTAAAGGAGCCCCTGTGATTTCATTAGTCTGCTGATTCTGAATTTAGTAAAGTCACTTCCTTGATCTATTGTAGACATTTGTTTGTGTCTCCTTCAGGAAAAGTCTCACATAACAATGAGAATCATCTAGAATATGTCATATATTTTCCCATATAATCTATAGCACTTATTGAGATTTTGTACACTTACTTTTCACTGAACATTCTGGATATTTCCTGACTTTTTCCCCCTCAAAGTAGTTTTTCCTTTCTAAAAAGTGCAAACCTCCATGTTCTTGTTCCCTGTCACTCAACAAGTTTTGAAAAAACCATTGATTGTTTCCCTCCTTTGAATCTTGCATGACACAATCTGGTGCCATGAAAGCCAGTCCTCAGGGAGGATTCTAGGTCAGTTCCAGCCCAGGAGCCTCTCAGTCCTGTTTTTGAAGTGCACAGTGTCTACAACAGACACTTACCTTAGACCTATGGTACAAGAGGCAACCAAAGACCATAGTGATAGCTTGCAATGTTTGAGGAGTTCCTCGGACAACCCATACCAACAACTCAAAAGAGGGGTTTTCATATAGGTTCTTGTTAGAGGGCCTTTGGCTTCTGGAAGAATAATTGTCAGCCCAAATAGAAAAATTTCATTTACTTTGTATGTGTATGTTTATATGCTAACTTACATATATTTTAAATAGTTTCAGGTTGGTAATTAGTAATGATTCCTTATGACTATTTCAGGCATCTTTATTACTATTGTACATTCATGCATCCTTTTTATATATTTATCTCACCCTGCCTAATTAGCCAGCTGCTGTTTTCTCATTTTCCCTATCAGATCACCTCAACCCTGCTACTCTCTCTTTATTATTTTTCTACCACCCCCACCACCCAACATTGCAATGCCCCCCTTTTACTACCCTGGTTTCTGCAGTTACTCCAGGACATATAATCACAGTAAGGCTTACAAAAGAAGGAAACCACTGCAGCCAATGAGCAAAGCTTTATTGAAGCAGCACCTGCCAGACTATCTACAAGAGAAGAGAGAACAGCCCATCCAAAGGGAAGTTTTGGTTTTTATATGGTCGTTTAACTTGGGTGTGAGTTATGGGAGTACATTAATGGAAAAGAGAATGCTACAGTGCTGCAATGCTACAAGCAGTTGTTGTAAGGCATTTTTTTTTAGACATGGGGACTGCTGGTTGTTCAGATATTAGAATGCTGTGGTCAAGGTTCTCTGCTGAAATACGAGTCAGCTAACTTCTGAGATGGGCACAATGTTCAGTTTCCATTTCTCCACAGGTTCTGGTTCCCCATGGCTTATCCATCTGTGTCTTAGGTAACTCAGTTTTGATCAGGGACTTCACATCTGAAGAACTAGAGTTAAAAGTCTCAAATGAGTGGCAACATTTGTGATGGTTGTCTTTTGGGATCTGAGTTACCTTACCCAACTTGATTTTTCTACTTCCCTTCAATTACCTATGGAGTTCCTGATTTTATTTATCTTTGTAGCTGAATAATATCTACAATTGTATATGTCCTACCCAACTGTGACACTTATGAGCCACAACAATGACCAACAAGTCATGATAATCCTAAGGATACAGTGGTATGTATGTTTTGGTGAGAACTAACAGCTCCCAGATTGGACTTAAGACTTGCTTATTAAGAGGAAACGCATACCTGGTACTGGAAAACTATCCAACTACCCACGGCCAGTGATGTTTTGTATCTGAAAGGAGGACCTATATCTGCCACTTTACTAAACTAGTTACTATACTAGTCCTGATACTCACAGATGAGTATATTCCTTTCCAATTATCAATGAAATTTCTCTTTGCAATAAACAGAGACTATTATAGAAAACTGCAACCAGTTTAAATGATTTATTGAGCCAAGTTTCAAGGATTAGATCTATAACACAATTCCTGAATCAAATTCCCAGATATCTTTTTGGAATGGGGCATATTGTAAGGTTCAAAGAGTCAGGGAGTTTTCTGTGAGATCAAGTCATGTAGGAATGTCAGAATCTGGACCAATAAACTCTTACCAACAAGCATCTTAAACATGATGCCAAAGAAAGAGAGCAGCAATGACATGCTAATGGAAACAAGAAAAAGCTCATGCATGGCCTCTTCCATGCAGCTAAAGAATGCTAAGGAAGGGAGAACTAGTCTTTCCTAGGAAAAAGCACACGGATTGGTTATCCAATACCAAATAGTCATCTCTGAAAGCATACATAAAGGTAACATATAGACTGGACAAGTTGTAAATGTATTAAGGGATACATGTGTGTTACATACATAGATTATATAACAACAATTAACAAGAACAAAAGAAGTCATATATTTGAAAAATAGATATGAGGCTTATACAGGAAGGTTTACAGGGAGGAAAGAGAGAAAAGAAATGATGTATTTATATTATCATCTAAAAAATGAAGTAAAATAAAAACCAAACAGACAAAACATACTACCATTGAATTCAGGGATCCTGACCAATGGAGAACATGTAAACCATGTTTACAAACTTTGTACTGTGCAGTCCTTTGCAAGCTGGGTAAAATTCACACTTTAGCCATAAACGATAAGCTGACCAAGCCTCAGCATAGAGATGTTACAGTTGTTCCTATTGTTTTAGGCCAGCTAGATGTCTCATACTACATTCTTCCCCGAGTTCTCTCTCCCTCCAGCTTCAGTCATCTCTTTTCCTTAGTTGTAGGGAATTCAAGGTTACTCATAAGGATCCTTTTTGTTCTTATTTTTCTAAAGTTCCCTTCTGTTCATTGCAAACAAAGTGTTGCATTTATTTTAGCTAGCTTCCTTATTGGATGGTTAAGCTTTAACTGTTATTTTTATTATGTGTTATTTAGATAGTAATAAATTACATATTTCATAATATTTAGCATAAATTCATAAAATTAGCTCTTCCATTTTATTTCCTATGACTGCCAATAGGAAGTTCATGTTTCTGTCAAGTAATGCTACTTATACTTCACTTGATTGTATATTATATGTTATGTTATGCGTTTTAATTTTAGTTCACTCTTTCAGTGCTACTTATGTTTGTGTAACAATTTCTCTCCTGTTAAAACAGGAGGAGGTTTATGAGATTTAGAAAATAAATAATACTCACAAACCTTGGAAAACTGAATTTACTACAATATCTTGGGCCATTTTCAATTGTTACACCATTAGTACACAATCTCTGGGAGAGTAGACTCTCTGGCCCTCTACAGATTCCTGCAAGTTTTGCAAGATCTGCATGGTTGCAATTTTCCTAAGTTGTCACTTGTGCTAGGTAGACTTTTCAGTGATGCAGTTTCCTGTGAATCATTCATGTTCCTGTAGATGACTATTCTACTATATTCCTATAAGTAACTCTGACAACCTACTTCGTCCATCATGTTTGATGTTGGTAGGGTTGCTTCACTGGTCTGTCTTCAGTTACCTATTTCATGTAAAGAGACATTTATTCCTGTTTCTCTATGAAAAAAAATCAGACAACAGTCATAATATGGGAAAGACTTAAACCAGATCACATATCAGCCAACCTCAGAACTCCATGTTCCATTCATATCTGCTTTACCTGTTGATGTGAGTTGAACTCATTCCAAAATTAAGAATGGTTTTATGTATAACACATATGACTCCTTTAAAAGATCACTTTTATGTACAAAAATAGTCTTCAGCCTTCAAACACTATTACCATCTTTGCTCTACATAATGTAAAAAGTAGGCATTGCTTTAATTTTTATACCAGCACATGGAGGTAAAGAATGGTATAAAAGAGAATTCCTATAACAGAGGGAGGCTATAACAAGAGGAGTATATTTCCCATTAAGAAGTAATACATCTCTTCCTTTCCCATCTAGCATGACATCCTCTAGCACATTTTTCCTATACATATTTGACTCCTGATAAAAATGTTTATCATGAAAACAACAATAATAGTAAAAGACACCTTGAGTATCCCACATAGGGGTCAAAGGATGCTGTGTTCTATTAGACCCTAACAATGTACTAATGAAGTACATTGTTACATGTAGTACATTTTACATGAAGTACATGAAGACTTACTTAATCTAAGCTTAGGAATACTTCCCCCTTAGAAAAGGTATAAGGTTTCTACTGTCTCTATTTGCAGATGATATGATAGTTTACATAAGCGACCCAATAAACTCTACCAGGGAACTCCTACAGCTGATAAACACCTTCAGCAAACTAGCAGGATACAAGATAAACTCAAAAAAATCAGTAGCCCTATTTTTTTCAGACGACAAAGAGGCAGAGAAAGAAATCAGAGAAACATCACCCTTTACAATAGCCACAAGCAACATAAAGTATCTTGGTGTAACGCTTACCAAACAAGTAAAAGATCTATATAATAAGAACTTTGTGACTCTAAAGAAAGAAATTAAAGAAGATACCAGAAAATGGAAAGACCTCCCATGCTCTTGGATAGGTAGGATAAACATAGTAAAAATGGCAATCTTACCAAAAGCAATCTACAGATTCAATGCAATCCCCATTAAAATCCCACCACAATTCTTCACCGACCTTGAAAGGATAATAATTAACTTTATATGGAAAAACAAAAGACCCAGGATAGCCAAAACAACCCTATACAATAAAAGAACATCAGGAGGCATCACCATTCCTGACTTTAAGCTCTACTACAGAGCTATAGTTCTGAAAACAGCCTGGTATTGGCATAAAAATAGACAGGTAGACCAATGGAATCGAATTGAAAATCCTGATATTAATCCATGCACCTATGAACACCTGATTTTCGACAAAACAGCTAAAATGATACAATGGGGCAAAGACAGCATCTTCAACAAATGGTGCTGGCACAATTGGATGAGGGTGTGTAGAAGACTGCAGATAGACCCATGTCTGTCGCCATGCACAAAACTCAAGTCCAAATGGATCAAAGACCTCAACATCAATCCAGCCACATTGAACCTCTTAGAAGAGAAAGTAGGAGGTACCCTTGAACAAATTGGTATAGGAGACCGCTTCTTGAACATAACTCCAGGGGCACAGACACTGAAAGAAACAATTAATAAATGGGACCTCTTCAAACTTAGAAGCTTCTGTAAGGCAAAGGACACAGTTGACAAGACCAAACGGCAGCCCACTGACTGGGAAAAGATTTTCACTAATCCTATATCCGACAAAGGGCTGATCTCCAAAATATACAAAGAACTCAAGAAACTAGTCAACAAAACACCAAATAACCCTATTAAAAAATGGGGTACAGAACTGAAGAAAGAATTCTCAATGGAGGAAATCAAAAAGGCTGAAAGACACTTAAGAAAATGCTCCACATCCTTAGCTATCAGGGAAATGCAAATCAAAACAACTTTGAGATACCATCTTACCCCTGCCAGAATGGCTAAAATTAGAAACACCAGTGATGACTTATGTTGGAGAGGATGTGGAGAAAGTGGAACACTCCTCCACTGCTGGTGGGAGTGCAAACTCATACAGCCACTTTGGAGATCAGTATGGCGGTTCCTCAGGAAAATGGGAATTAGTTTACCACAGGACCCGGCAATCCCCCTCTTAGGCATATACCCAAAGGATTCACATCAATGCAACAAAGACATCTGTTCAACTATGTTCATAGCAGCACTATTTGTAATAGCAAGAACCTGGAAGCAACCTAGATGCCCTTCAATTGAAGAATGGTTAATGAAGATGTGGCACATCTACACAATGGAATACTACTCTGCAGAAAAAAATAATGGTATCTTGAAATTCGCAGGCAAGTGGATGGCACTTGAAGAAACCATCCTGAATGAGGTAACCCAGTCATAAAAAGAGGAACACAGTATGTACTCACTCATATATGGATTTTAGACCTAGATCAAATGATCACCAGCCTATAATTCACATCACCAGAGGAACTAGGATACAAGTTGTATTCTAAGAGATTCATATAAAGTCCCTCACAGAACTGGGAAGGGACAAGTCCCCCAGACATCAGGTATAGTGGGGGAGGACAGCTAATGGAGAGAGAAGTAGGAGAAAATGAGAGGGAGGAGAGGAAGGCATGTGTGACTAGGAGGATTGAGCCTGGTTAGGAATGGAAAATAGGAAAGAGAGAGAGAGACAGAGACAGAGAGAGAGAACATAAAAGAGGGAGCCAATATTGGTTTGAAGATAAAGTTGAACACAAAGAAAGGTCGAGGGAACTACAAGACTGCTCCCAACTAACAATCTCAGCTTCCGTGGAAAGGCTATCATAAATGCCCTTCCCGGAGAGTGAGATCAACAACTAACTTCTCCATGGAGTCCTCAACTAATGCCTGTTGAAAACAGGAGCAAACACCCATACATAAACACTGAGTCAAACTAGAACCCAGAAGCAGATGGAGAGGACAAGACCATGCGGTAGAAGTACATAGAGACAGCTTACCTGAACAAGGAGGAGCTAAGGGCCACTAGACTGATAGCTGGGAAGCCAACAGAGGTCTGACTCGGACTCCCCTGAATATGGGTCTCAGCCAGAAGGTCTGAGCAGTCTAAGAGACCTCAGACAGTGGAGCCAGGATGTATCCCTGGTGCACAAAAGGACTTTGCAAACATATCCCCCATGGAGGGATAACTGCCTTATTCTAGAGATAGGAGAGAAGCCCTAGTCCCTACTTCACAGGACCTGTCAGATCTACATGACCCCAACTGGATGGCATTCCCCTACATATTGTATTGTGGTGGGGGGTTGGGAGGGGAGGGTGTTTAGAGTGCATGGGAGAGGGTAGAGAGGGCAAAAGGGAGGGAAGGAGGGAGGGAGGGCTTGGGGGGAGGGAGGGAGGGAGGGAGAGGGAACTGGGATCGACATGTAAAATAATAATAAAAAAAAAAAAAAAAAAAAAAAAAACGCTTTGACTCCAAAATTTAAGTTGAAGAACAAGTTACTGGGGAAAAGTATTTCTATTTTTGTTTCCACAGAAAATGAAAAGATGTGGATTCCTTCCAGACTAATGTGGTTTGATCACACCAGACCGCCTGAAACAGAGTACAATCTGATCCTACATTCCAAACAGCTGGACAAAACAGCCCTACAGACTACAGCTAGGATATCTGAATCTTCTTCGAATCCCCCAAGACAGCGCCCCTTACCAGCAGGAAGTAGTTTGGAAAGAACGACGCCCAAATTCCCAAATATTGTGTATAAATGTTTGTTTTCATTTAATTGGACTTTGTTATATAAAATTAAATAAAAAATACTCTATATGCAAAAAAAAAATTAAAACACAATAAGAGAATTTAAAATAATCAACATTTAAGATAATAGATGTGCTCAATTGGTTTAACAGTGGGATATACTACACTGGACTTTATCATGCTTTTGTAATTTCCCCTGATCTGTCCAGGCCATCACTCTAATATGAGCTAGTTTCTTTAGTGAATGTGCAGCTATCGACTAGCCTTATTCTTCAGCTGCATTTGTTTCTTAGGTCAAATTTATTACTTCCTAATAAAGCACATAAGAACCATCAAAAAAAAAAAAAAAAAAAAAAAAAAAAAAAAAAAAAGAAAAGGTATAAGGTTCCTTTACATGTTCTTTAGGGGCCAGACCTATTACTCATTTTGGAATCAAAAGAATATCCATAATTAAAATATGTGTACAAATACTATAAATAATCTTCTAAAACACGTACAGACATATAACCCATGGTAAATTTAGACATTCTCTGTGTTTGCTGCTCTAGTGATACATGCTAAGTGACATAATATATCTACACCAATATCATGTAACTGTAATTCATCCTCCAGATATTGGAAGAACAAAGAAGACTGATTCATGGGTATGTTGTGAACCTGGTATATTATATAGCTGTGCTGAAAACACTAGAATATATTATCACCTTGCTCATAAGCCTAATTCAGAATCTGAGCATCAGGAGGCAGGCAAACACGGGGATCTGCACAGTCGTGAAGAAATACACAGAATAGCTTAATTTCACAACAGTTTTATCCTCAGAAATTATTTGCTGTTAGTCACTGTTTATCATTCTTTTACATAAATGAGGTGATATAGAAAAGTTGTGAAACATTCATATCATGAGAAGAGGTAAAGTTTTACTATAGCTAGTATGCTAGCAAGCATGTAAACACACCATAAGACAAACACTGAATGTTTTGAATGAATTATTATACCTTACAATCAACCAAGAAATTTAAAATGAAACTCAAAACACAATAGCTACAATTCTGGATATGCATTATCACAGAGGTATAAAACTGGAGATTAATAGTATTTTATACATCATCTTTTTGAAAATGTATAACCCATTGGAAATATTAATACAAAACATTTTCTTTTATATTTACATAAATTTGCATATTATGTGTTTATCTACATAAAAGTGTGTATGTGAGTAAGAGAGAAAAAGAGACTTTGCCAGAAACTCTATGCCTAAGAATATTTCTCCCAAATCCCAAACATCATGATGACACATAATAAACAAAAGTTGTTTTCTCTAATGTAAAACGTACTATTTTAAGTTTACAATAATTTTGTCTTTTACTACATATAGGAGAAATACATGCCCATTTCTGAATTAAGTAGGAAGTTAATTGTATGCTACCTAATCTCATAGTGCACTGGATAGGAAGCACTTTTCATGCCATGTTCAAATGCTGTGCAGCCACAGCACCTCCTGCTGGAAAGTGTAACTCCCAATGATTTGTTGCTTCACTTCTGAAAAGCAGGAATGAAGGGAATCAGGATAGAGGGAACAAATGGTTATTTGCTACTGAAGCATGCTAAGCCGCTCACCTACCTCGTATATTCATGCCCAACAAAAGGTTATATTGATCCTATTTCTTAAATGACGAAAAGAAGTTACCAAGCATCTTCAATCACTGCTGTTTTCAAGTGGCTTCTGGAAAATTGGAGTGTTCTTTGGAGTATTGTCTGACACGGAAATTTACATGAAGATGCGGGGATGGCCATAACTCTCTTTGTGTTCATGCTGCATGCTTGAAATTAATAATGCACAGTGCCATAGTACACAAAAACATCCACAGTACACTTCAGAGGTAATGAAATTAGATTCATGTAGTTCATGGATTCAAATGAGGGACAAGATCATTTAGCAAACAGTGGGCATTATATGCTTGGAGATCTCTGTACATTTTGACTTTGAGAAAATCAAGTCCTCAGAGCAACTGAGAAGTCTGTGGTGTTGATTACAAATGAGGTCTTTAAACACTGGTATTCAGCTTGGCCCGCCAAGTGGGAATGGAGGCTGTGGCCAGGGTTAGAGTGTCCAAATCCATTAAGATTGATGGGAATGAATTACCATTTTGCTCCAAAGGAATGTTTGGACATTAGTGAAAAATGAGTCTGAACAAAACTGAAAGTCCACATTCTAGAATTATATTAAAGATTTAAATTGTTTGAAGTCTTTCTAGACCTTGGAATTACTTTGTGTTGTTAATGCCATTTGGGTGATGTGTTTATTAGTATATGAAAATATCAGAAAGTAATTTTCATTGAGTATTGAAATTGCTTAAAACTTGAGTAAGTACTTATTATATGAGATCTCTTTATAGCTACTGACAAACATGAAATAATGGAAAATAACTCAAAATAGATGAAGAGAATCAGCATACGTCAAAGTGTGACAGTGCCATCACTGCCTTTGTTCACTGACAGGCTACATCATACTTACTGTTTTTCCAAATGGAAATATGAGATAAAAATGAATGGTTTCATTTTTCAAACAGTTTAGGTTCAAAAATTAAGCCATTGTTGTTAAGCAAGCAGTGAGCTTTGATAGAAAAAAAAAACTTTGTCTCAGAAAATGAAGATCACAGTGATTCTTCTAAAGACATCTCAGTTAAGGAATTCACTAAATATCTTGCTCTGAAGTGTAACAAAAGGACTGTGGTTTAAATGAGAATAATCCGGATAGGCTCAGATACTTGAATCTTGGTGCATAGTTGGTGGGACTGCTTGGAGGGAATAGGAGGTGTGGTCTTGTTGGAGGAGGTATGTTACTGGGGGCTGGCTATCTGGTTTCAATAGCCCATTCCTTTTCCAGTTGCCTGTCTGTCTGTCTATCTATCTATCCACCCACCCACCCATCTGTCCGTCCATCCGTCTATCCATCCATCCGTCCGTCCATCCATCCATCCATCCATTCATCTATCCATCCATCCCCCTTTCTGCCTTGTTGTTGCTGTTCCAATATTTAAGCTGATCTACTGCTCCAGCTCTATCCTTGCCTGCTTACTGCTCTGATCTCTACCATGATGATCATGGACTCTACTGTACCCTAGAACCATGAGACCCAAATTAAATGCTTTCTTTTATAAATTATCTAAGTTATCTTGGCCATGGTGTTTTGACATGACAGTAGCAAAGTAACTAAGACACACACGTAAACACTTGTTCTCATTAGTCCTGTTTCTTCAAACAAAACATAGTGGAAACACACACACACATACACACACACAAAGTTCATTATCTAGATTCTAAGTCATATCAGTGGGATGAACACATAACATTCAATACTGACAAGAGTAAAGAAAAAGCAATGAGTAAACCTGTAAGAAGTCTACTGTCCTGGAATGTTTCCATGCCTATGTTTCAGGCCAGGTATGGATGATATAAATAATGGTAGCCAACATTCCTTTGGGAAGTTCACCTGATATAGAGTCAAAGACTCTTAGAGGAAGAGCTTCCATGAAGAAGGATTGTACTGGATAGGGCAAGGAACTAATCCCATGTTGAACCTCCCTGTTAATTTGAATTACTTCAGATCTACTGGTTCAGTTCACTGCTATATTACCACTATGGTGGAATATATGAGCTTCCAGTATCATCTAAGTCTTTCCCTCCTCAGCTCACATAAGAAGGGCTAAGAGGACATTCAATCAATTGGAAGAATGTTTCTCACAGAGGACAGCACTGGTTTCCCAGTCAGACTGTGAAGGATAGGCACATGAATGACCCACAGCTAGTTGATGGCCCCGATGCAGATGGAAACAATTCATTTTAAAACATTTAGAAATGGTGTTTTCCAGACCATGAAATGATACCCCGGGGTTCCCAATTCTCCTGCTACGGCTCACTTACCTTGGTTTCCCATCTACTATGGCACAGAAGCACACTTAATCACACTCATGACCAGAGCCAAAGTGCTTTACAAACACCACTTAGCTTCTCATTCCTTTCATTGTCTTGTTGTAGTAGAAAAGCAATGTCTTCCATCCATTTTACAACAGTTACTCTATCCATTGTCATGCTGCTCTTTGACATTGAAGCATTTTATGTATTTTAGAAAAAGAAAATAATTCTAATTAGTAAAATTGACTAATTTAAGAGAGACATGATATGATGATATGCTGTTTTGAGGAAATATGATCCAGAATTAAGTTTGAGCTAGATTAACCACCTACCTGAACATGTAGAATCACTGGTTATTGATTTGTTTTCCTATGTAATGAGTGACCATGTTGGTGTATAATATTGACAAACTTGCTTGCAATGTCTTTGAATACATGCTCATTTTAAATTTTCTTTTTGTTTTGCTTCTTAATAATTAAATTCTGTTTTATTTTTATAAAATACTACTTTGGTTTATATAACTAGTTTCTAAGTTCCATTTGAGTAATGATGCTAAACAAAATCTGTGTAAAATACCCAACGTGCCTTTGAATTACAAAATGAAGCAATCTTGCTGGGATTAAAATTTATATATTTCAATTAAAACTAAACATATCATTATGATTATTTTATTATATACTCTGGGTATCTGAACAAATAAGTAAAGAGATATTGAAAAGAAATAAAGGTATTCTTGCTACAAATTGGTGTAAAACAAGAGAAGGTTTTATTTTTGATGCATAATAAAACGACTCTAATGCATATTACTTGACATCCATTTGACAGAAAAATTCAAAGATGAAAAACAAATCTATGAGTGTTATCCTCTCATAGCTGAGGTTAATAAACAGAAATTTATAAAATGTTATGATCTTGTGTTTCAAATATATCTTTAGCAATATGCATGGAAGCTTATACTAGACAGTCTGTTTTTCACAACTGTTAAAGAATTTGAAGAATATTTTTAAAAAAGGAGCAGATTTTGTTGTTTTCATTGTGTCCTGTAGAGTCAATGATTAGGGTATCCAATTCAATTACTAAAATGGTACAAATTGGTTGTCTCAACTGCCTGAATCTGATTTTATCAGCATCATAAGAATGACAGCACAGATTAGATACTCCAGGGTCAGTTCAAGTAAAAGTAGGATGTCCTTGGGAGTCAGTATTTTATTCAAGCTTATTACTGTTATTCTATGTATGTGTACTTAGCTTAAGAGTTCAGTGGGAATATTTTAGAAGGTGCATTCACTCATCACAGATGCCTGACTTTTACAAAAGTGTCAAAATGTACACCAGGGAAGAGACTGCCTCTTTAGAGAATGCTACTGAATAAACTAGAAATACAAGTGTAGATGAGGCTCGTTTCCACTAAGTCATACAAAATTAATTTAAAGCTTACGAGTAATTTGATTCATTAATAAGATTTTATTAATTTAAGTCAAAGACATTGATGAAAGTCTTGAAACTATGAAATTTATAGAGCAAAACAGAGCAAATGCGCCAATCTATGGATATAAGCATGAAATTTCTGATTCCAACAGCATAGGCAAGGATTGGGATTGCACAAACAAAGAAATGAAACACTTCAACATGGCAAAAGATATAATGAACTGATTCAAAGAAAAAAATTACAGAATAAGAGAAAATATTTGCCAACTATACTCATTTGGTAGATGAGTATCCATAGTGCTTATAGAACTATCAAATGCAACACAAAAAATAAAAAAAAAATTCCAACACAAAAGTGTGCCTGTAAACTGAGTAATTATTTCTCAAAAGGAGAAATATGAATGGTCAGTAATATTTGAAAAATTGCTTGAAACCCCTTAGGCCTCAAGGTCATGAAAATTTTAACTACTTTGGGATTATGTCTCATCCAATTCAGAATTATTAGCACCAAATTAAATAACAATAAATTTTGGAAAGGCATGGTGATAGAGGAAGTCTTGTATACTGCTGGTGCTCATGTAATTGGTATACTCAATATGGAAATTATTAAGGGAGTTATCAAAAGGCAAGGTAGGACTACCCTATGATTCATCTATTCTATGCTTGGATATCATTCCAAGAAAATCTAAGGCAGTACCACAGGGATATTCACACATCTGTGTTTATTGTGTTGTTTTCATAATAGCCAAGATAAAAAGCTAGCCTTGGTGACTATGAACACGATGATCGGGAAAGTGTTATGGAGAAATGACAGAGAAAGTAGAGATTCATTCAGTCATGAAGCATGAAATCATGTCATCTACAGCAACACATATGTAAGCAGAGAACACCACACTAAGTGAGACAATCCAGCCTAAGAAACAAAAATAGCACATTTCCACTACTCAATGGTATCTAGATTTAAGTGTGTGTGTAAACATATATACACATAAATGCATATATATATATATATATATATATATATATGTACATGCATATGTATGTGTATGTGTGTTTTACCTGTGACATGAAAGTAGTGAGGGGGTTGTGATGGTGAGGAAGAGGGAAGGAACAAGACTGTAATGGGGAAAGAAGAAAGACAAATGAATATTTTCCTTATGTACTGACTTCATATATATGCATGTATGTACACATATATGATATAAATGAGGAAAGAGAATTTGGGAGAGGATATAGCACATTAGAGGAAGTAATAAGGTAGGCATGTATGAGCAAATTGAAATTACATGTGGGTATTGTAATGTCTAATGAATATAATTATTTTATATATTAACTAAAAACATTGAAACAGGCATTAATAAAAAAAACTACACTGTACTATTTGTAATTATGTCACCTCTTCTTCATTTTTTTATGAGTTGTCACACTATTGAGTTTAGAGAATGTAAGATTTTTGCTACTAATAGATTTTGAGGTTATTTTAAATGTTTCTTATTCTCTGAGCCATTATTGTGACATCATTGTCTAGTGCCCTGGAGCACCCCTACTCAGCAGTGACTTACAAACCAGCATTAAATATACTGGCATATATTTTCAGTTATAGGCATGCATTTTATCAGAAAAGGGCATGCAGTCAAGGAAATTACTATTTTATACTTCCTCTCTGTTGAAATCTGTAAGAAAAAGGCAGCATTTTAAATCCTGCTCCTGGGCTAATGTTGCTTTGGAAATTGGAACCCATCTTGAACTCTCAGAGCTCAAGTATAAATTCATGTAAATTGGAATTTATAATGGAAGCAGCGTGATACCTTATCGAAACTGCACAAACCAAGCTTCACTTGGATACAATAAAACAAAGAACACGGCAGACCACCCTCCACTGTGCTTTCATTAACTTTCTATTTCCAGCCTCGGAGAGCCTGTCAGTAATGCCTGCATTTCAGTTGACTTCTCTGCAACCATTCTGCTTGATATTTGCAAGTCACTGAATGTGGTATTTTACTTCATCAACCAATGTACTTGGGAGAGACACTTGAATGTGTGGAACTCAAGTCTGTGACTCTGGCTCTCGTAAATTTGCCGACTGTTAGAACTTAAGCTTCTGTGCTGCATTGGAAGGCAGATTTTGACAGATCGTGGAAATATAATGAAAGTCATCATTTATGTTCATGAACTATAAAGCTTCCATTTTCTATAGCAGAAAATGATACAGGAATGGCTCTCCGTTCTATCTATGGATATTATTAGGGAGACTGATGAGAGGGAACATGATGAAGTAATCCAAAGCCACAGTCCCATTTACTCCTGCTTATTATTTGGGGGGTCAGTTTGACACTCTCAGAAATCAGGCATGTTATGTCTCAGGCTGTGCAGTTGACATATTCAATTTTTTTGAAGTGCTCTGCTGAGACCATTGAGTGTGTAGCAAAGAATATTTGAATTGGGATTTTTCTCTCATGGGCAGGGAGGCAAAATTATATTAGGAAAACATGGGCAAGCTAAAAGAGCACAGAATAAAACTTACAATTTATTACTACATATTGGTTTCTCTTTTTGTCTAAGAATTTAAGATTCATGAAATGCTTTAACCTATTAATTGTCTTAATATATGTACTAATCTAATAAAAGAGTGAAACTGTGTTAACCTCAATGGATGTAGAAAAAAATACTTTATAAAAATCAAATCATAATTTTAAAAGAAAAAAATAACAACAATCTAAAAAGATATTAAGAATCTCAAAGTATATTTCTTTCCAAAACGATGGGGCAAATATAGCAAAGGGTGAGACCATGGATGCTTTCTTTTTAATTCTGTAAGCAACAGTCTAGACAGCATCATGTCCACTTAGATTTACTCTGCAAATCAAGGAGGCCATTGTGTCTTCATGAGCACAGGAGCTTGTTCTGTTCCCAGAATGAAATGAATGCTGAGTGCTCGGTGCCTCCAGGCAGTTTCTACCTGTGGTCTCAATGCCACCAAAGCAGCACAGGAGCCCCACTCCTTCTGTCTCTCCTCCGTCTAGCTCCCTCTGCAGTTCCCTTGTTGTAGATCTCTCACTCACATCCAGAGCTGTCCTGTTTCGAGTTTCACATTCTGAGAGACGGATAGATAAATTCAGACAGCCGTACTTATAGCTACATCTGGTTTAGAGATGGAAGTGCTCCAGTGTGCACACTATCTGTTTGCATCTTTATGCTGGTGCTACTTCATATTTCCCATGGTAAATACCCATCCTGTCTGCCAGAGTATTCAGTAGTCAAAGCTTTGGTAGGCGAGTAAGCTGTGAGTAATCAGGCCTTCTACCCAGGCTTCATGTGATTTGCTTACTCATGAAGCTGGAGAAGTTTATTGTCCTCTTTTGTCATGTAAAAACACACAAAAGCAATCAGAAGTGAAGCCTGCTGCAGCATTTATCTTCAATTTTCCAGTATCCATACCTGTTAGAAATAAATTTCATTCACTTATAAACTACTCAGCATGTGGTATTTTATTATAGCATCCTGAAAAGACTAAGATATTATCTAATGCATAGTTGGTGCTGCTGAAAATAAGGAAATGAAGTAACTGAATTTCTTTCTATTGCAAACAGTGTCTTCATATCTTGTGTGTCTAATTCTTCAAGTTGTGTTCTCTTCCTAACTGCACTTATTTTTGTACATTTAGGGAAAAGCAATAGAGTGGGCCTGTGCTATTCAATATGCAATCTCTGCACTTTTAGTTGGTTGGTATTCCAATGTCAGGCAGAGCCTCTTGTATTTCTATACTATTTAGAAATCTGTCAACTTTACTATGACCTGGACATTTTATAATGTAAAAGTGAAATTTGCATATTATTTGGAGAAAATTTAAGGAATATCACAGATGTTTTCTGTTTCTAGTTATTGACTTTTGGTCTACATTTCCTATTTTTGCTCTTTTGTAAGAATACCCAGGAGAAAAGAAAAATGGCAGAAGATGGAAAGGCTGAGACTCTGGAGGCAGGTGAGTTTTGTTGGGAAACTCACCTGCAGTTGTCTGTTTAAAATCTTCCTTTGCCTGAAAAATGTCAGCTCATTGTGAATGAAAGATCTTCACTGCTAATGTGTATGTGTTGAAAAGACCCAATATGAGTCATTACAGAAAATGTGTAAATGCTTTTGAATGCTTAAGCAAACTTCCATGGAATTCCCTAAACTAATATTAATTATTCACCTTCAGACATATTCCCTTGGACGTAGATTTAAATTTTCACTTTCGCATGTATATTGCTTTAAGTTTTATATTTACATGCTATGCAGTTTATACAAGTAAAATTTCCTCCTATTATATTATATATAGAAAACTACACATATTATATAAATACACAATATTCAAGAGATGATAGAATGATATGAAGCATCACAATTTTCCAGGAATATGGAAAACTGGGGAAAAAACATTAAGTTCTTTCTTTCTTTTGTTTGTTTGTCTGTCTTTTTATATACGGATAGTAGACTGTGAGGAGGGATGTTGGCATGAAGGTAACAGAACAGCCAGCTACAGGTGAAGAGAAATGCCCCTGTTAAGGACAGCAGAGCCCCAGAAATCCCATCACAGTTTGACGCTTAACAGTTGGAGATGACTACCAGAAAGCAGGGCAGAGAAGGTGGGAATAAGATCATTTCACTTCACTGGTCCTTTTAATTTTACTAACATTGTTCTATCACTTAATACAGGTAAGTGTCTGCTTGTATGTTCTTGTATGTATGCTTAATATTCTTTTCATCAAATCATATTTACATAGTTAATTTCTTTATAATTTGTTTGTTTTCTAACACAAAGTTTTGCTATGTAGCCTAGTTGGGCCCAGAACTTCTGCTTCAAACTACTAAGTTTTGGAATTGTAAAAATATGTAACCATGTTCTGCATGTCTTCTGCATACTTTATGCTTGATGGCAATTCCTTCCTGGTTTTCCAGAAAACTTGCCTTAGTAGGAGAGCCCCATACTATCAAGGTCTATCAAGGAATGTACAAAAGGCATTATCTCTGGCTGTTGCTGAAAGGAGTTAAAGTAGAAGTAGTTAAAGGTTGTAATCTATTTTCAATATATAACCAATTTAATTAAGATAAACTTCATTCACTTACTTGAGGAGTCTTAGGTGTAGGCACTGTGAATCTCTGAAAGAAGAGCTCTTTTTTGTGAAGGCAAGGTATAGCCTGGACCTCCAGTTAGCCTGCTATGCAGAATTTGGATACCTAGCTAGTTTTAGGGGTTTTGTTTGTTTGTTTATTTGTGTGTTTGTTTGTTTTGAAAAATCTCTTCAAATATTTATTTCCTTCTGATTTTTCTCTTCTTCTTGAACTCTGGTCAACATGAATCTCATAACAGAAATACAAAAAGGTAAAAAAGCATTGCCTCTGAGGGCCTAACACCAAGTAGGATTTGTTGCCTTCTTTTTTCTTTTATTCTTTTATTCTTTTATTTTTCTTATTCTGTGATAAAAAACAATGGCTTTGAGAGGTCCCTTATTATGTGAAACTTGGATCCGAAAAATTGACCTCAACATTTATAGTAAACAAGTTGAGATATTATTCAGAATGTTACTTGGTGCAATATTTATTGATTTAACATGCATTTGTCAGTTAAAGACTTTAAAAGCTTTGCTTTCTGGTTTAATTCCTTTAGTATGCATCCCAGGGTTATGCCTTTTTCACTAACAGGCAGGAGATGTGGAAACTGCTGTTCTGTGAACCACACTTTGAGCAGTAAGAACTAAAGGAAAAATGCATAGGGTAAAAAAGTGTCCAGAATTCTTTCTCATTGTCAGGTTTCTTTGGAGGGCAATAGTGAAGAATGTTCAAGGGAAGATGGAAGCAGAAGGCTTTGCTCTACCTCAAGATTCTCTAATCCAATTCTCTCCTAGGAAGAGGTTTTCAGCGGTCCTGTGTACTGCTTAGAGTCACCCTGGCAAAGAGAAAAGGCTAAGAGCTGAGCTGCATGACTGGATCCAGGATGTAAATACACTTTATGGTGTTTCTTTAAGGAGCACTGGCCACTGCTCTCACAAATTTTCTAGGATGCCACTGAATTACCAAAAGCCACACAATTTATCCACCGTCTTGGAGGAAAAACAAGAACATTTAGCAATGGATGTAGTTGCCAGAATTCTAGAGAAAGGAGAAGTGAAGTCTCAGAGATCATCTGGCAAGCTGAGACTTGATAATGGAGGTATTCTTGAAAAAATAGACCACAGCTCAAACACAGGGCATGCCTGCCTTAAAGGTCAGAACTTCTCTTTCTCCATCCTCCAGTGACCCAATCTCTCAGTGTTATCCCTAGACCTACAACTGAAAACCAGCTTCAGCCTCCCTTCCCTGGTCCTCTCTACCTGTGGAACCTAGAGACTATTTCTCCAGCTGCAGACTCCCTTCCCCTGTCCACTCTACCTGTGGTTTTCACAGACCATTCTCTCCTGGCCTTCTTTCTCCACTGTGTCTATGTCCTAGCCCCCAGCTCAGGCAGACACTTCCTGCTCAATCATAGGCCATGCCTGTCAGAAGACCAGGAAGCCTGCTCACTGGTAGACCTTCTCAGCTCTATCTGTTCCCCCAGAAAAAATGAGTCCCTCAGGCTAGATTAAATCATGACTTTGTACAGCTCCTAATACTGCATCAGAATACAAGCTTCAGCCTTCCTTTGCCCTATCCATGTATTTGGTGGACTGCAAAGACAATTCCCTCCTGACATCCCTTACTGCATACATTGCTGCATCCCAGTTTCCAACACCAATAGACATTCCCTGTGGAAACACCAGCCTAGCAGGTCATTAAAACAAGAAACACACAGCCATCACACTCTCTGAAAAATCCAGAGATGAAACAGAAATCAAGGAAACACCTATCCAACAAAGAAAAACTCAGAAATCAGCATGTAGAGCTACAATCACCTCCAAACCATATGCTTAAATGCCAAGATAAGAACACTGTCAATACCAGCCAGGGCAATATGTCTCAATTAGAGCTCAGCTATCCTATTACAGCAGACTCCAAGCCAAAATAGGCAAAGCACAAGAAAAGGACATAAACCAACTATGTGAAGATGATAGAGGTTCTTAAACAGGAAATAAAAAAAATCCTTTAAAATCCAGGAAAATATGCAATACATACATGTAAACTACACATAAATGAAGAAAAAGAATAATTAATAAATATGTTTTCTAAAAGGTAGGTAAGAAAGTGAACACTTGAGTCTGACAACTTAGAATACTCAGCCATCTGAGATAACATCTTATACCTGCCACAATGGCTAAGATCAAAAATACTGAGAACAGAGGATATAGAGAAAGGGAAACACTGCTCTACTGCTTATGGGACTGCAAACTTTGGAAATCAGTATGGCAGTTTATAAGAACACTGGGAATAAATCTCCCTCAAAACCCAGTGATATAACTCTTAGGCATATATCCAAAAGACACTCAATCATATCACAAGGACAGGTGCTCAACAATGATTGCAACAGCATTATTGGTACTAGCCAGAACCTGAAAATAACCTAGATGCCCTGCAACCAAAGAATGGATAAAGAAAATGTGGTACATTGACACAATGGAGTACTACTCAGTGATGTAAAATGATGACTTCATGAAATTTGCAGGTAAATAGATGGAACTAGAAAAAACAAATATCCAGAGTGAGAAAACTTAGACTTAGACAGACAAACGTCATATATGTTTGCTCATAAGTGAGTATTACATGTAAAGCAAAGGATAACCAGACTACAATCCACAGCTCCAGAGAAGCTAGGTAAGAAGGAGGACCCTAAGAGAGATACATGGATCATGCTGGGAAGGGAAATAGATGAGATCTACTGTGTAAACTGGGGGCAGAGGCTGTGGTTAACAAGAGGGAAAGGGATGATTACATGAGGGAACATGATGATCAGGTTAGGGAACTATTCAGGGGAAGAGCAACGTAATAGATGTCTATCTATTTATTTATTTTTTTATTTTTCTTATTTTACATATTGATCCCAGTTCCTTCTCCCTCCCTCTCTTCCATGCCCCAGACTACCCACCCATCCTACCCCCCTCCCCCACTCCACAGGGAGGGTGATGCCTTCTAGAAGGGATCAACAAAATCTGTCAAGTCACATGGAGCAGGGTCTAGGCCCTCCCTCCTGCATCTATGTTAAGGGAGTTTTCTTCCATCAGGAATGTGCTCACAAACTCTTTTGTTCACCAAGGATACATACTTGTTCCACTGTCAGATGTCCCTTAGACTGCCCAGGCCTTCTCACTGAGACCCATGTCAAGAGGGCCTGAGTCAGTCCAATGCTGGTTTCCCAGCTATATATCTGTGGGTCCATTAGCTCCCCCTTGTTTAGGTCAGCTGTCACTGTGGGTTTCTGTAGCCTGGTCTTATTCCCATTTTCTTATCACTTTTCCCTCTCTGCATCTGGATTCCAGTTTGGCTCAGTGTTTAGTTGTAGGTGTCTGTTTCTGTTTCCATCAGCTACTAGATGAGAGCTCTATGAAGGTAGATAAGTTAGTCATCAATCTCACTATCACAGAAGGGCATTTAAGGTACCTTTTCCACTGTTGCTCAGATTGTTAGTTGGGGTCATCCTTGTAGGTGTCTGGAATTTTTCTACCATCTGTTTTCTCTTCAAACCTATAATGTCTTCCTCTTTTATGGCATCTCTCTCTATCTTCCTCTCTCTCTCTCTCTTCTCTCTCGTGTATTCCTCCCCTGACTCAATCTTCCTAGTCCCACATGCTTTCCTCTCCTCCCCTTCTTTTTCTCCTAGCTCCCTCTCCACTCCCTACCCCCCCTTCCCAATATGCTCAGGGGAATCGTATTCCTTTCCCGTTTTGTGAGGAACTTTGTATGAATCTCTTAGATTCCTCCTTGTATCCTAGTTTCTGTGGCAGTGTGAATTATAGGCTGGCAATCCCTTTTTCCATGTTTAAAATGTGTATATGAGAGTACATACCATGTTCCTGTTTTTGTAACTGGGTTACCTTACTCAAGATGGTTTCTTCAAGTCCCATCCATTTGCCTGCGAATTTCAATATTCTATTGCTTTTTTCCCACTGAGTAGTATTCCATTGGGTAAATGTGCCACATATTCTTTATCCATTCTTCAGTTCAGGGGCATCTATGTTGCTTTCAGGTTCTGAGATTGACAATTAATAAATGGGACCTCCTCAAACTGAGAATCTTCTGTAAGACAAAGGACACAGTTGATAAGACCGAATGGCAGCCCACAGACTGGGAAAGGATCTTCACCAATCCTACATCTGACAGGGGGCTGATCTCCAAAATATACAAAGAACTCAAGAAACTCACCAACAATACACCAAACAACCCTATTAAAAATGAGGTACAGTATTGAAGAAAGAATTCTCAATAGAGGAAATCAAAAAGGCTGAAAGACACTTAAGAAAGTGCTCAACATACTTAGCCTTCAGAGAAATGCAAATCAAAACAACTATTAGATATCATCTTACTCCTGCCAAAATGTCTAAAATTAGAAACACTAATGACAACTTATGCTGGAGAGGATGTGGAGAATGGGGAACACTCCGCCACTGCTGGTGGGAGTGCAAACTTGTACAGCCAGTACAAGTTGGAAATCAGTATGGTATTTCCTTAGTAAATGGGCATCAATCTACCATAGTATCCGTAAATCTGTTCTTAGGCATATACCCAAATGATACACATTCATGCAACAAGGACATCTGTTAAACTATGTTCACAGCACATTATTTGTAATAGCAAGAGATATCTTAATAGAGAGAGTCACTATGGAGTTTGGGAGAAACCTGGCACTCCAGAGCCAAGGAATACCACAGGTCATACAGCTCTGCTTCCGGGAAAGACTTCCCCAGTGTATCAGCTCTACTCTGGCAGAAGAGGGTTTCCCAGTGAAGTTGTTACAGTTTGGCTCCAGTGCCCCAGAGAGTGGAGTGTAACAACTTCACTTTGCCTGCTCCACTCAGGCTAGTCTAGATGTCTCTGCTCCAGCAAAAACAGAGAAAGAAGGTCTCACCCAAACCTCATTAAAGAGATTTATTGGGAAAGAATAATCCTGGAGACTGGCTGCCAAGGTGGCAGAGCACAGCCAGGCATGCCAAACAGCCACAGGCTGAGCACAGGGTATATATATTTGGGTTCTTAGGGGGTAGAGTTTTTCCAGGGCAAGGATTGGTCAGATTTCAGTCCTTGAGCTCAGACTGGTTAGACCTTGTGTTCAGTGATTACTTTGTTTTCTGCATATAGGATCAGATTTGGCTCTGGTTTCAGGGCCAAAGTGTGTTTCTTTCACTGGTCCTTTTTAGCCTTTTGGCTCTAATTTTAGGACCAAGGTGTATTTCTTTAACTGGCTCTGATTCCAGAGACAAAGTGCATTTCTTTGGCACTGGTTTCAGGGTTAGGGTAAATTTCTTTGGTTCTAGATGCAGGGCCAACTTGTGTTTCTTTGGCTCTGCTCAGGGTGTATTTCTTTGGTTGGCCCTTTTCCCTTACACCACTTATCAAAGTCAAATCAAGATCAGATAATAATTTAAATAGGGTTATAGCCTTTAGTGAAATAGAAGCAGTCAGTAAAATTTTCTAAACCAAAAAACAAACTACAACAACAAAAAAGCACAGTTCCACACAGTTTTATTGCAAACTTCTATCAGACTTTTAAAGAAAGAAGAGTTAGCAAACAATCATCTCAAATTATTCCACAAAATTGAAACAGAAGAAACATACCTAATTCATTTTACGAGGAAACCATTACGTTGATACTCAAACCAAGTAAAGACTCATCAAAGAAACAGAATTACAAACCAATTATGCACATAGATGTGAAAGTAATCAATAAAACACCTGCAAACAGAATCCAAGAGAACATCAAAAACATTATCTACCATGATCAAGTATGCTTCATCCCAGAGATGCAGGGATAATTCAGCATACAAATATCACTACATATAATCCACCATATGAACAAACTGGAAGAAGGAAAAGCACATGATCATCTCATTCAACACAGAAAAGGCCTTTGACAAAATCAAACAAAATTAAAGTCCTGGAGATATTAAGGATACAAGGGACATACCTAAACATAATTGAAGCAATTTGCAGGAAGCCTATAGCCAACATGAACTTAAATAGAAACTCAAAGCAATTCCACTAAAACTGGTAACAAGATACACTGGGTTAAGTGGGGACTGAATGAGAGGGATCAGGTCTTAGGGAGAAAGAATGTAGGGAGAGAATGCTTGGAGAGATGGCTGAAATTTGCAGATATTTGAAGGTGGTGTGGAAACTTAGTACAGTGAAAACTTCCTGGAATCTATGTAGGTGATCGTAATGAGCATTCCTAGTATTGGGGGATGAAGAGTTTGAAAGGTCCATCTCTTGTAGCCAGGCAAGGCTCCCAGTGGCAGGATTGGGTTACATTCAGTTAAGTTGTGGGACAATGGGATCACATGGGTATCCTCAATGACCTAGGCTGATGTTATACAGGGGTTTTCTCTCTACAAAGTGACATTGGGTCCTATTGTTGAGGACATCCACACAGTTCATTGAAGTTAGGGTGCTCCAACTGGCACCTGCATGGAGCCTTCAGCTAATGTTCTATTCCCTTCAGTGACTAACAAAAGATAAATGTGGACACCAACCTAGCCAAAAACTTTTGTCCTGCAACCTCTCCTGCCTGCAAGAGGTGCTATGCAATGATGGCTCAGAACTCATGTGGGCATGGTCAAACAATGTCTGGTGTACCTTGAGGTCCATGCTTCACCACAAATGGGAGCCTATAACTTACATTGCCTGAGTGGTTGAGAACCAGAGCATCAATGATTGAATCAAACATTACTTGTCCAATTACTTACTTAGTTAATTAATTAAAACCACTGAAATGATCCCTAATGATATTCTACTATACTTATAGATTGGTGCCTTCTCCTGTCATCAGAGAGCTTCTTCCAGTAACAAATGGGAGCAGACACAGAGAACCTCAGCCAGATGTTATCTAGCCAGTGTGTCTAAATGGGAGGTTTCAATAAGATCCTTCCACTTGGAGATCAAGAAATCCCATGGAAAACGGGGCAGAAAGACTGCAGGACCCAGAGGAGATGGTGAGCACCAGGAGAACGAGGCCCACTTAATCAACTGAGCAGGATAGATATGGGCTCACAGAGACTGAAGCAGAAAGCAAGAGGCTGGCAGGGGTCTGTACTAGTTCTCTGAATGTAAGTTGGGGTTGTTTCCTTCTTGTTTTGTGGAACTTCTAACTGTGGAAGCAGACATATCTGACTCTTGTGTCTGATATTGGGGCAAAAATAATAATGATTTGGTAAAAGACAATAATTTATCTAACTTAAAAAGAACAGTGAACTCAGTGAACTCTAAAGTTCAGAATGATTCCCAAGAATCCCTGGAATATACACTTTAGTTATCAGCCTGCCAGCCAAAAAGCATCAGAGTTAATCTGACACATCCCTTGGAAAACAAAGGATACACTGATTTCAATGGGTCCCTGACATATTCTTATCTTTTACTTAATTTAAATGTTTCATACTAGGAACAAATTATGAGATGAAGTCAAGGTTGTATTTTATTCCTTCCTTGCTTGCTTGCTTTTTTCTTCCTTCCTTCCTTTCTTTATTTCCTTCCTCCCTCCCTTCCTTCCTTATTCCCTAACTTCCTCTCTTCCTTTTTTCCTTTGAATGTGAGTAAAACAAATGATTGCAAAAAATGTTCTAAATAT
This sequence comes from Phodopus roborovskii, assembly GCF_943737965.1. NCBI lineage: Eukaryota > Metazoa > Chordata > Mammalia > Rodentia > Cricetidae > Phodopus > Phodopus roborovskii. Next base: position 6,961,923 of record NW_026126547.1, read on the forward strand.
GTGGGAAACCTTACACCACACAAACACAGGCATAGGCATATACAATTGATAATATGAAGTTTAAATTTTAAATTGAATTTTAAAGTACTGGAGTAGATTTGGTATTAAATCTTAGAATGAACTGAAATTGTTTAGGCAGTTGTGTTTGGGTCAGTGTTGTCCTCTGCCATCTACTCTGAGACAGACATGTACTGAGATATTAAACATTAAGGCACCACCAGAAATAATTTTCATATTTTGGTCCAAAACTTTTACTAGTCCTCTACCTCTTTCTTTAATTCATTCCTTCCAACATTTCTTCTTCCTCCCTTCTTCTCTCACTTCTTTTCTTTCATTGTCTTTGTTTCCATGTTTCTTTCTTTCTTCTTTATTTTCTGTTTTTATTTTGAGACATTGTATAGTTCTAGCTGGCACAAAACTCAGAATTTACCAGACCAGGCTAGTTCAAATCCACAGAGATCCACCTGCTTCTGCCTCCCCAGTTCTGGGATTAAAAGACAATACTATCACTTTCAGATAACTATTTTTTGAATTAGGGTTACTAGAAGTGATGAGACCATCAATACTGATATCATGGTACTAAAACTAAAATAGAATGCCAAATAGGTGTCAGAGTCATACAGCATCTATTTTGAATCCACTTGTCAAAACATTGTTATCACCAGTATATGACATTATCTTCTCTACAAAGCATAGATGAAAGCCTGGTGCCTCTGTTTTCATTTTGCATCTGTCTCCTTTGCTTTGAGTCACTTAACTCATTAGTTACTCAAGAAATTCCAATGTTAAAATCAGTGATACTTAATCTGTATAATCTCCCTTGAAGATTGGAGGAACAAACGTAACTAATCAAGGCATTTTACACCCAAAGGTAGCTACAACTCTTAAACATAGTGCTAACCCTATAGTCTCCTTGAATTCCGACATAGCAGGTCCTCGTTGGACAGATCACCTGCCATATGTGGGTAGTTTTCTGTTGATATGAGACTTCATATTGAAGTAGGAGTAGTTATTTTGTGGAAAGCAGACTATTCTCCTCAAGAAGAAGAGACTCTTTAAGAAACCATAAAAAAGCAGAACTGAGACAGTACCAAGCAGACCACGCATGGATTAAGGCTGCTTAGCTATCCATGTATACTTCTTGACTTTCTAGCTCCTATTCCCTATGTTTAAATCTTAAACTCACCTCAGTGCATCTTAACAGACCTGAGGTCACTGGATCACCGTGTCTACTCTTCTAACCAATGTGCCTCATTGAATAGACCTCTTCTTTGTGTTTTTCACCATTAAGTTCCACTTTACTGATACTTTGGGAAAAGGTGCAAAGCTTAATTATCTGAGACTTCTAGAGATGAATGTTGCTTTAAAATTCTGGCAATAGCATAACTTTTCTTTGGTTAAAAGGAGATACCAATTTCATTTTTTCCTATTGCATATTTTTGGTATTGAAACAAGAGATATCAAAGTTTCTGTCAAACATCACCGTTAAGGAATTGGTAAGTAGAGTAATTGATCCTGAATATATAGCTTTTCTGTTATACTAGCCCTGATTCATCCATCTTAAAATATCTTTTATTCTTTCCAATGTCTTTGTGGTAGATAAGTCACTGAACTTTTCTTTTGACTGCTTCTTTTCATGCAACTGCCCAAGGCCACATAATAACTCATAAGGCAATACTACCATTACTTCAAAGTCTACACAACACTGTCTGATATTCCCTTGCACATTTGTCTTGCAAACTGTTACAGCTCATAATTTTCTTGACATTCTTCCTATTGTGATGGAGCCTGCCTACAATTGAAGAGATGCAGAAGAATATAGGACACCATTTCCAAGCTTCCAATCATACATTACAACAAAAACCTATTATAACATCATAAAATCCCCATCTCAAGCCAATACTAAAATAACTATATCCAGAGGAAGTCTTTTTTGTGGGACAATGTCTCCTTATATATATGCTAGACTGACCTGGGACTCAAGATCCTTTTGACTCGACTCCTGAGGGAAAGGAGGACAGGTGCATACAATGATACCTGGCAATGTAATATCTTGAATTTGAACATATCCTAGAAATGAAGGCAGTAATCAAAGATCTCTGTTCAAAGAAAGTGCTATTTTGTTCTCCTCCCTTGGTCAGTTTATTGCCATATGAAAATTTTCACCAATCTTATGAGACAAAGCTAGTCAGTTTTCCCCTTAATTCTTCTGTTCCTTTATACTTATGAAATAACATGTAACCTTGATCTAATTGTCACCAAATAAGGATGGTAATCAGTACAAAGTGAACCAATAAGAGGAGCGTGAAAGACCTCTAATCATAGCTCAGATATTGTAGGGTAAGCGAAAGAGGGAAGAAAATGCTGATAATTAGTGGAAGAGGTTTTACCTTTTCCTAAGGATAATTGAAGATGAATCAAATTATAAACATCAGCCGCAGAATTATATTATAACATGAGTAGTGTCTCACACTTTGCTCTTACTATCATAATTATAATCAATAAAACTGTCACAATCATATCAAGCTAAACCTAAATGTTGCAGTTTAACAGAATAGCAGCCAAAACTCCAAAACATTTCTCAGTTCACAAATACCTTTGTTGATTCTGTTGTGTTGTTGAAGGTTAAATTTGCCACATCTGTTGCTTGGGGATACAAGTAACCTTTGCAGAGTTCTACTTCTAAAACCAAAAGGAGTAAAGTGAAGAAGCAGTACAAAGATCAAATAAATGGGTTTTAGAAAGTGATACACATTTAGCACGTTGATGTTCCACTCAGGGAGACACATTCAAGGCTTAGTTATTTCTAACACTTATTTCCATTTAATCTACATTTGTTACAGTTTAGAGGGATGGGAAAGTGGGAAAGTTTGGAACAGGAGGACAATTCAAAAAGAAAAATATTTGTTGCTTCTACACTCGCTGATCTGGGAAGTTCATTTACAGACAGATATTGTGGTATCTGGTCATCAAACTATCTGGATTTTTAAAAAAAATATTTAATTAGTCAATTAATTAATTGTGTTTCATACGTGTGTGTGTGTGTGTGTGTGTGTGTGTGTGTGTGTGTGTGTGCTCAAGCACACATGTGTGGAAGTGGAAGTGTGTGAAGGCATGCCACAGAACACATGTGGAGACTAGAGAACAATTTGCAGCAGTCAGGTCTCTCCTCCCACTCTGTCAGCTCTCTCCTCCCACTCTGCAGTTCCCAGATCAAACTTGTCATGCTTGGTACCTTTCCTCATTGAGTCTTCTCACTGACTTCTAGTTATATTTTTAAATGAAGGGCTGTATACACTTTTAGACATGTTGATCAGTCTTTTGTTATCTTGATTTGTAACTACTAGTTAGTTTCTCTACTCTCTCCTGCTCTCTATCAACTAGCCCCCATGATTAAGTTTAGACCATCTTAGAATTATTTTCTTGTCAGTCCAGCTTCTCAGTGGTTAGTGGTTTTAGCTAGTAGCACTATGGTCTATATATCTATCTTCAATGGTGTAATGCCAGCTTGGCTTGTTACTCCTATTCATCTAGTCTCAAATTAACTTCCTCCCATTGTGACAAAATACACAATACAATTAACTTATAAGGAGGAAAAGCTTATTTTGGTTCACAGCTATGGAGGTGTCCATCTCGAGTTGCCTCATCCATTGCTTCCAGTCTTGTGAAAACCACAAAATCATAGCAGAAACAGGTTCTGAGGAAAGTGATGGCAGGGCAACCAGGAAGTGAACGTGAGATACAGGAAGGTGTCTAAACCAATACTGCCTTGATCTAGTTTCCTTCTGGTAGGCCACAGTTCCCAAGGGTTTACCATTTCTGAGTAGTATCATAGTCTTGAGACCAAATATTTAACTCTTGCTCATACCAATGCTAACACACAAGTCTAACCTCAAAGGTGGTTAATTCTGCAGCTATGTATGAGTGATTGTGTCCTAGAAACAGAGTCAGGTTACTCTATCAAAATGCCCAGTTCAAACATGATTACAGTTTCACAAACTTTTTACTAATAACAGAACAAAGAAAATTAAAACCAAAGACACTGCACGTATGTTCTTGGAAATACCAGATAAGGTGACCATAGGAAAAAAATAAACGTCTAAGCCATAGACTATAGATACTGTCTGACTACACGCTTAGCTTTTTGGCTGATGGAACCTAGGGAGGTTTATACATTCCAAAGGATTTATCTAGTAATTACAAAGATGTCAGGTCACACCCAGAGGAAGGCAATGAATGACTATTTAGAGGAATGAATAAAAATGGCTCAAGGTAATTTGTCTCTTGTCTTTCAATGTTGTAAATTCTCTACAAACTTTCAGTTCTGATAGGGTACTCAGCATTGTATGAGGTCCCTGTTAGCTGTGGTTCATTCCAGCAGTTTGTGTTCTCAACACGAACTGATACAGGAGACATTTCACATTCAAGGTAGCATTCTGTTTCTGGTGCCTGAAAACTCACAATCATCTCACAAAGCAAAGGGCAGTCGTCAGACATTCCCAATAATATATAATCCATATCTCTTCCTACATGTTGGCATTCTAGTTCTGAACTTTTCTCTCAGACTTCAAGCAAAGCCAGTGGTGAATTTTTGGAAATGTTAAAAATGACAAGTTACATACTTTCCAGACACCATGGCACAGGGTACACATCCTCACTCCAAATGGAAAGACTAGGAACACAAGACCAAAGCAAGAATGAAGCTCACCAAGGCAGACTTTAAGTGCATGTGTTCCATGTTCCCTATCCACAGTATGCAGTTCCACTATCTTTGCCTCAAAGAGTTGGCAGGATTAACTCTGCTCCCAGTAAAAACATCCCTTGGCAGGCTCCACACTGCTGACATCTCTAAATTTCAGAGTTTTGACTGTATTTTCACCACTTCAGGTATCAGTGTATAAAGGCTGCCAGCTGTATGTGCCTGCTCTTCCAGGCTTTTGTTTTTCTCCACAGTGTCACAATGTCTCAGCAACTCTGCATTCTACACACATGCCTGCAAACCAGAAGCATATGGAGGATGCCAAAGTCTACTGCCAACCTGAACCATGAGTTTGCACATCAGAACATATTAGCATCTAAGAGTGGGGCACATTTGGAACACAGTGCAACACAGGAATTTTTCCTGAAAGGATTCAGTCCCAAGTCTCTTTTAAATTTTCACTGCATTATTTGAGTCTGTGATGATGTATTCTTTAACTGTGTCTAATTGAATGACTCTTTATATCATGTTCATTATATATATCATGTACACTATTAGCTCATTCTCTGCCCAAGCTGAAATTTTTAAAAATCTATTTTCTTTGTCATTTTCTATTTTTGTTTTCGTTTTCTTTACTGGTTTGTTTAGTTTCAAATCTATTGTATACTTTAGTAAAGGAGACATCACTTTGATATTAGAGCCTAAATGCTTTGTTGTCTTAAATCTCCTACATCAGGAAGACTCTTATATGTCCTTTAACCTTGGAGTCCCTCAAGTTCAGGGCACAAACAAAACACATCCACATAGTCAATTATGGTATGGCAATGTTGGCCTATAATCACATTCATAAGAGTTATCATAACCTCATCATCAACTGGTCTTTCTTATCTGCATTCTGTTCAGTATCCAGTCTTTTCAGCACTACCATACTCAACCAGGAAGATCTTCTTAGAACATTCTAGGAATATACTCGCCTTTCTCTAGCCTGTACTTAAAACTATTCTGTGATCCTATTACCATGTTTCTTTCACAGATACAACTGTTGTTTATGACACAACTATCCCTACTAATTCTCTGTTATTTGCTCTAATTAAATATGTGAAATAATAAACTCATAGAAGAAATGATTTTTGTTGTTGTATGTTCGTGTTCTAAAACAGAACTCCACTATGTAGCCTAGCTTAGCATCGTTCTATTTTACCTGCTGGGCTAAGAGGTTTGTTCTGGAATACAGTTTATAGGCTTCAGTGTAAGAGAAATAAATCTCATTGCTCCGGACATTGAGCTGTTTGTGTTGAATGGTAAAGAAATCCCTTCATCTAATGGCAAGAAGGAAAAGAAAAAGAAGATGGAGCCAGAGTGCCTATGACCTATGACAGAGCTCCACTTTCTGAATTTCTCATCTCAAAGACCAAACATAGGCTTTGGGGGAACATGTATTCAAACCTATTAGGAACTCAGAGGAATCTCTTAATTTCTTAGCCAAATTGATCTCTAAGCTCAGATTTGCTCAGCTGCAAGACTGCTTCTCTGTTACCTTTGCATATGGCAAGCACAAAATTTCAAGGTATGCTTGTAAAACAATCCTTGTTGTTGTGAGATGAGATCTCTGATGTAACATTGTACATTCTTTTAAGAAGCAAGGGAAACCCCATTGGACACATGCACCTTGACTGTTCTTTTATGTTTAGAAATAAAATAGCATCCCTTTGCTCAGCTTCCTTGCCCCAGTCCTTATTATTCTCCAGCTTTACTCTTGGCTTTGTAACAGTTTCATTCTCTTGAATATTTACCTGCTCATTTTAGTGGAAAGAAAAAAGTTATTGTCAACATGAAGATGTTGTGGGAATTTGATGGTTTCAATTGTATAATTAAATATTTTATAACCTTAGGAAAAGTGGAAATTTCACATAATGAGACTGCTGGAAAATAATCTCCAAATTGTTGCACTTCAAAGCTGATACATTTGAAAATAAAATTTGTGAACTAAACCCTTTCTTTATGAATGAAAAAAATCTGCTGAGTTGGCTGGTTTTTGGTATGGAGGACTGGGAATGAAATATCAAGACTCTAAGACAATCCTGTATGTTTTGACTCTCTTCTGTTTCTCGTTTTACTGGAAATGGACATATGCGGAAATCTCTGCATGCAAAGCATTGGTTAGCATCAAGTGAAAATACCTTTCTTTTGTATGTTCTAGAATGTCATGTTTCCACAACTTTCTGAAGTTCTATTCATTTTCTAAAATGGATTCTGTTGTCCAGATCAGATCACATCTGTTAGCTCATGCTCATTTTCACCTACTCTAGAACATTTTGAGAAATTACATCCCATGCAGGATAGATGCTTTGGCATGCTGATCGTTTGAACTGAGGGCTCTGATGAAAAAGTAAGCAAAGGCCTTCCCTAAGTTTCTTTCTTGCCTACAGATAGATGCTCTGATAGGAACACAGTTGTGATTACTTTTGTCACTATGACTTACAGCTACCAAACACAGCACAACAGTTAAGGCATTCTCTACTCCTCAAAAAGTCTCCCCTGAAAAACTCCCATCATATGATATACTTAGCTACAGAACCAGACATCTATGTTCCATGTATTTCCTTACTTTCATCTCATATGTGTGTAACCATGGCCCAGAAGTAAAATCTTCTATTCCTTCATGAATAATACACCGCTGTCTCCCCTCAATTATGTAAAGTGGAGAAGACAGACAACCATTATTTTGGTATGTTCTAGCTCTGAAAAGTTTCCCTCTACTCACTAATATTTGTTTCAATTTTATTTTTCCCTGTTAAATTGGAAACACTGTGCCTCGTGGATACAGAAATATCTTCAGAAAAAAATCTATTTAATAAAGACAAACATCCTTTAAAAATTCCCAAATGTGGTGACCATTTCAACTCAGAGAAGTCAATAAGGTTACAATTAAGGAGTCTGCAAAATCATATGTAACTTTTCTTAAAACAATACCAAATCTTCACAACTTTCAAATAGCTGCACCATCCCTTTTATTATTTCAGACTTAAAGGGCATAGGTTTTGCTTGGAAACCTCTCATTGCCCATTTCTCTATGGCATGGATATAAAGCATTTTCAAACATTGTAAGAGTTCCCAGTGTGTCAGTTCTTAAAGTCACAAGCAGACTGGAACAAATGAAAATATCTTACGCAGTCACTTCTCTGAAGGCATGACTGACATACACGGTATGAGCCATGTCTGGGGGATCCTGCACCACAAGGGGCTCAGCTCTTTTACTTGACTTCTGTTCTTATGTTTTAATAAATAGCCGTGTGTTTCTCTCTACCTAGATCTAATGAGTAGCATTCCCACAGGACTTCCCCATTTCTCAGTTACTCATGTACCCAGTTTGTGTTGCTTTAATGAGCATCATCCTCATGTTCCTAGTGAATAATTGATTGCAAAGGAGTGCTTGGGATCATTTTTGCTCATTATTAGAGGGAGAAAGGGAAGCTCTATCTTATTTTCTCTATACACCTTGATCTTTTCAATGAATTGTTTTGCATGCATAATTATGTCATTTGTTACAGTAGGATTTCAATTAAAAATTTTGAATATTTCAACCATAAAAATACATTAGTTGTATTAGCAATGTGAATAATGTGTTATTTTCATGAGGAAAAACAACTTAAGCCTTTTAATTGTCCTTTGGGGAAGTAAATTTTCATCACTCTCACTAGAGTTGTGGACTGCATGCAATATGTCTGATAAAGAGCCAACAGCTATTGGTAGAGGAGAGAAACACAAGGTCTCTAAATGTAAATTTGATACAAGTCAAAGAACACTATATTTAACATAGGAAACTGGTTCTGAAGTCTCCATGGCAACTACTGAAATGCTAATAATCAAGTATGTTATCAAAATTATCAATACAAGCAAATGATGTGCCCAATTCTCCTTCAAAATTCTCTACCATCTTCTCTTCAGAAAGATAATTAGAACAGATTTTGTCTGTGAAGGGCAGATATGATTATTAATTCAAGAAGTGAAGTGTATTACTTTAATATAAGTGGAATCTGGCACTAATCTCTGTATTAGGCAGGATGTGCTTGTATTCACTTGGCAGCTGGCTTGGTTTAGTACATGACATCACACCCAGGAGAAAAGTAAGGATATCATTTTCTTAACTTGCTGTGACATTTTGCTGATTATTATCGCTGCTTGCAATTTCCACTTATTTTTTATGACCTCCCCAACAGAAAACAACACATTTTTAGAATAATAATAAAACAAACCTCTTTTTTGGAAGCCAACTTATTCAATTTCTCTGGATATCTCTCATGTGCATAGAATACATTTTATTAATCAGTTATTACTTGTTTTTTCTCTTATTAACCTAATTTTGTTGGGGATATTCCAGAAAAGATCTCAGGAAATTAGGGAAAAAGTGATTTTGTTTCTTATGCACTATTTTCTTTCAGGGTTAATCAAGAAAATTATATTCTGAATAACAAACCCATACCTTTTTAGTGAATTTCTTCAACATTGTTTCTAAGGCCTGACCCATTAAATGCCCAACTCTCTAACTGTGAAATACATCATGTTTTGCTTTATGCAAATGTTCAGTCACATGTGAACTCACAGTTATTCTCTGCCAAACATTCTTTTTATATTTCTGTACTTTCTGCAAATTTTCATTCTGCTGCAAGAGAGCAACATGGGGCAGTCTAAAAAATAATGCCAACAACATAAAATTAAATTAAAAAGGACAATTTGGTAAGAAATAATGAAAATTGACAAAATTCAAATAAAGTAAATTTACAAAAGCTTCTTAATTTGATGTAACCTTTTTATGATTATCTTTATGGATCAATTAATGTTATTCTTTACATTACTTTGTATACTGTGTTTATCTGTATGTTTGTGCCTATCTGTCTGTGGCTGTACTAAAACTAAAAATTTCTCCAGGTCCAACCTTATGAAGAAAAGAATAAAAATTGTATAATTTGCTCCATTTATTAAAAACTAAATTGAGAAGCGGGAGGAATAAAGTACAGGAAATAGAGGAGGAAGTAGGAAAAGAAAGGGATAGGAAGGAAAAGGCATATATAGAAGGAATAACCATCGGAAGGCAGTTCCTCGACATATTAAATTAAATTATTTATCTTTGTAGGGGTAAGACATGGGATTTAAATTTTTTTGGACTTATTAACACTGTCATGCTGGATAATTTTATATAAACTTTACACAAGCTAACATCATCTTAGAGGAGGGAACCTTAATTAAGGAAGGGCTTCCATAAGATCAGTCTGTAAGCAAGCCTGTAGGGCATTTTCTTAATTGATGATTGATGGAGAGGATCCAGCTCATTGCCGGTGGTGCCATCCCTGTGCTGGTGGTCCTGGGTTCTATAAGAAAACAGACTGAACAAGCCTTGAAGAGTAAGCCAGAGAGTAGCACTCGTCTATAACCTCTATATCAACTTCTGCCACTAGGTTCCTGCTGGGTTTGAGGTCCTGTCCTGACTTCCTTCAGTGATGAACTATGATGTAGAAATGTGAGTCAAACCATTTGCTTTGGTCACAGTGTTTCATTATAGTAGAAATCCTAATGATGACAACTTTATAATTGACATAATTATATAGGAGAATACTGAAATGTGCAGTTAAGTTGCACTGGGTTCTCTATTACACAAGGTGCTTTAGACTTTTCAACCTGCTCCCTTTTACTGATGGGAAGTGTGTGCAGAGTGCAGTGCTTGACTGTGATTGCTCAAATTTTCATGGAATAAGTGTGAATGTTTGGACAAGGCAAACTCTGCTGTTCTACTTTATGTTGTTGGGAAGTGCTTTGGTAATTCAAGTTTCAGTGATTGGAGTGTACCATCAGAACCACCTGACACACTTTGAAACTTCTCCAAATTAATTGCACATTTATGACTCATTTGAGTAGCTAATAGGGAATTCAAAACAAATTTATGTTAAATGGTGGTTTGCCATTACTACCTTTTGAAAATCTAAGTGTTTTGTATCTCTAAGCTATAAATACTATTAATAAATTACTGCAGTATTCAGTCATGACATAAGGATGGGTATATTTTTGAGTTTGTGTAAGTCTCAGAAGTTTAGTTAAATTTAGTTATCATTGGTTGAATTAATAGATTGGGTTCTCTATATATGTTGAGTTAGGTAAAAAGAGGTGGAGAATATATAAGTGCCCTTCCCTGATAATGAGATTGATACCTAACTTATACGCTATCATAGAGCCCTCAGCTGGTAGCTGATGAAAACAGAAGCAGACACCCACAGCTAAACCCTGAGTAGAACTCCTGAAATCCAGAGAGGGAAAAGTGATAAGAAAAGGGGTCAAGACTAAGCTTCAGAAACCCACAGAGTCAGTTGACCTGAACAGGGGGGAACTCATGCACTTAAGCCTGATAGCTGGGGCACCAGCATTGTACCAACTCAGATCCCCTGAAAATGGGTCTCAGTTAGAAGGCCTGGGCAGTCTAAGGGACCTCTGACAGTGGAACCAGTATGTATCCCTTGTGCAGGAAATGACTTTGGGAGCACATTTCCCATGGAGGAATACTCCCTTAACCCAGAGACAGGAGGGCCTAGACCCTACTCCAAATGACTTGACAGATTTTGATGATCCCTCCTGGAAGGCATCACCCTCTCTGTGGAGTGGGGGTGAGGAATGGGATAGGGGGGTCTATATGGGAGCATGGGAGGGAGAGGGAACTGGAATCGAGGGAGATGGAACTGGGATCAATATGTAAAATAAGGACAAATAATAAATATATAAGTATGAATATTAAAATTAAACAAAAAGAATGTGTATTTATATTATCAAAAATCTGCGACAATCATCTGTGAGCATATGGCAAATTTGACTATGAATGGATAGTATAAGCATCATGCACCATGTAGCAAGGGCCTCAAGGTGATAAGTGACAGAACTATGAGGTGCTATGTTTAGTTTGTCAATAAAACCTGTGCATGTTTTTCTTTCACTTTCCTTTTTCCCTACTAAGATCAAGACCAATAAACACCAACACTTCTCAGTGCCTATTACCCCTCACCCTTCCTGTGAATTGCCAAAGAGTTGCTTAAAAAATTTGTTTTCTATGTTAATATTTGTATGCCTTCAATTTAATCTCCACTATGCAACAACAAAATAAATCAGAACCCAATCCCTTCCGCTCTCAGAATGTCCCCAAAGGATCATGTTCCAACCACTATGCTATGTTGCCACTATAGTTTGAAATGTTCCCTAAGGGTCCACATCCATGGCCCCAGCTTGTAGTGCTATGAAGTGGCGTGTCCGCAGGAGCATGCTTCTATAGAGGACATTGCTGCCATTCTCCTTTGCCTCGATTAGAGAAATGGACAGCTTCCTTCAGGGTGTGCTTACTGTGGCATACTGCCTCACCACAGGCCCAGAAGTGATAGAGACAATTTGTCCTGGACTGAAACCTCTGAATGAATCTAGGAGCCAAAAAGTATGTTTCCCATTTTAATTTATTCTTTCAGATATTTTGTCATAGTAGCAGAAAGCAGCACATCCTCCAGTCATCTTTTTCTACATCCTTCCCAACTCCTCTGCCCTGCTCTGATGTCCCACCCTGCTGCCCCATCTTTCCTTCAGCACATGTAGCTCTTACAGTCTCCAGTTTGTTACACTAACCACGGTACCTGTTTAAAGTCATTCTCCAAATTATTACACCATTTGAATTATTCTTTCAGGTTTCATTACCTAAATTTACTGAACTCATTTATCTCTATAACTGTCCACTGCCCATCTCTTTTTTTCTGGAGCCTACACTAGGTAGGGAAATCTTTACTTGTGACTGCCTACTGTTTTCCATAGTTACAAGAACATTGCAACATGCATAAGTAGATATGATTGTGATAACAAATGGACAGATATCCAATTCTAGGTTGAATGTTCTCTTCACTGCAACCTGCCATACTCCTGACTCTATGAGCAGTTTTCCAGAATTTTCATGAACAATAATTTGACATTTTAATTCTTTTATTTTTACTGCTTAGGAGATTTTTTTTCCTGCCATTGGCCTTATGAGGATGAGGATCTCGGAAGGTCAGAAGCATGGCAGGCACATGCCTGAGTCATTTTAAATCTTTTCATAATTGTAGCTGTCTAAACAGTGTGTGTTGTAGCCTGCCTCTTGGTGTTCTGAAAATGAGGCTTTAGCTATGCCTCTGTACTCTGCCTCTGTGACAGAGTACAGTGATAATCTTTTTTTCCTTTGGAATTTTTTGAGAATTCCACATATGAGTTCAGTATTTATATAATTACGCTTCTCTTCTCAATCCAGCTCGTCTTATGACCCACATGGACTTTTTGTCATGTGTATGTGTGTATTCATATATACTCATATGTATATCTGAAGCCTTCCATGAGGAAAGGGTACTCTGCTTATATGTAAGAATAAAGTTAAATACTTAGAAAGTAGTTATACATTATACTGGTTTAGGAAATTGATAATACATCAGCCACAAGTATTAGTATTCGAGACTAGAAAAAGCATAGCTAATGTTATCCAGGAGATTTGATACTGGGAGTGAAGAGCATCCTAGTATATCTCCAGAGGGAAACCTCATCTCCACAGATAATGTGCAGCTGCTGCTCATTTGGGGGTGCAATGGCTGCAGGGCCTGCAATATTTGTTTTCTCTCACTGTGCCTGGGATGCTAATGTATTCTTCTCACTTGCTTGTCTCACTGTTCTTCTGACAGCATAAAGGATATATGTATATATGTGTATGTGGATATATATGGATACACTTCTAAAATAAGTGACATCTCTAATCCTTGAGAAGAGCTCAACGCCATCACATTCTCTTCATTCTATAACATAGCATTGGTTTAAATTCTGTTTTAAGGAGAAAGGAGGAAATTAAATTACTTTATTGAATCCTAGAAATATTATATTAAAACACCACTGGGAAACTTTTTAGTTGGAAACTCTACCTAGAAACTCCTGCTCCCCACCCATTTCAAACCCCACCCTCTTAGAAAACCAGCCAAGCAATAGCTCTGGCCCGAAATCTCAAGACCATATCGATAGGGTATTTAATATCTGGCCTATAGACCTGCCAGGTGATTTCTTCTGCTCCTTCCCCTCAATCACTTCTGGGGGGACTTGAGAGTCACCTCACAGTACTTGGATCATTAAACTTGAACTTTTTGTTTGGTTTGATTTGGCTTATTGTGTTTGTGGAAAAACCTACTACTGGGAATTCATATATAACAATCAGAAACAATAGAATAAATTATTTTTAAAAGTGGGTTTAACAGATTTCTGAGCTTTAAACATTGTAGATTTCTGATTTGCTCTTATATTTTTCTTGATAAATGTTCTCCAAATGTTTTTTTTCAATAACCAATTATAGCAGGAATATTAACTGAAGGAAAACCCCTTTTAGCTACTAACACATGAGCTTCACAGCAAAGAACAACTAGCCTCGTGATTTTACATGCCTTTGACAGTGCCAGTTGTGCGACATGACAGTGTTAACCTGTTGTCTTAAAAACTCTTCACTTGTTTTATTTTGAGATGAAAGAATTCATTTTGTTTTGTATATAAGGAATTAGGAATAGAAATGAGAGAAAAATATTTTTGTATTTTTAATTTAAGTTTTCGTATTTTGGGTTTGGTTATGTTGTAGATCAAATCAATCTGGACCAACTAAATACATGGCTCTGTGGGGTAAATTTAATAGTAACAACTGTTAAACCCATGTTCAAACATCAAATCACTTTAAATATTAATATTTTATTATTAGGGACAGGATCTCCTTCAGTTGCATAGACATCCACTGCAGAACATGATTTTACCTTCTCAAAAATATTTCATGGACATTTCATAAAATTAAAAAAAGAGCATGAAAATTAAATATGTAAATAGTGGGAATTTTCATAAGCTTTTGATGCTAGGAAGAAATCAGTAATGGGAAATTTTAAATTAAATGTGGTATCAGGTATTTATTTGTGTTCTGTAACTGAACACCAGGTGCATAATTTATTAGCAATGCAAGTTCACTGTAGCATCTAACCTACAGAACAAAAGCAATTCACTTTATCTGACTAATTAGAGCACAATAATTATAATGATCAGTCTTGTAGAAAATAAAAAAGGCTCATTAAAGAGAAGGTGTGAACAAGAGTGCAAAGTTAATTTGGTTAACATGCACAAATCCATATTGATTTTTAAATTGCCATTCTTGACTGTCCAAAGTTCAAGAATCCAAAAAAAAAAAAAAAAAAAACCAAAAAACTTGACATAATCCTCAGTGCTTATATTATGCAATTAACCAACTCAACTCTTTGAAGTGAAGTGGCCTGCTTTGTTTGTAGGTTTTCAGGTTAGAATTTAGAATTAATAATCTTTTAAGCATATACAATTTCTATAGGCAAAGGTCTCTCAGTGAATATAGAGACTGGGTATGCCAATGAAATAAAGCAAGCACTAGGTTAAGTCCAGAGATAGCTAGGTATTTGAGAATGTGTTACCAGCATTTCTCCAAAAAGACCCATTTTAGCCTGATAACTAGAATTTCATTGGGGGAACAGGCTTGATCTTCAACCTTGCAAGTCACTTGAAGTGCCAATCACTCCTCTCAGAGGTGACAGCACCATCACAGCTTGTCAGGTGACTGTCATGCCTTTGTGGATTTTTCTTGATAAGAAGCAAACTGCTTTTGACTGTGTAGCCAAAGAGAGGCCACAACCATGAGGAAAATCTCTGTGTGCTATAAGAAATAATTTCTGACATATTTCTTATTTTGCCTTGGACTGAAGATATTCAAATGACAACATGGAAATCTGGATCATCTATTGACAGAAACAGTAAACTAAATAGATGCTGCCAAAAATGGAGAATGAAGTTTTCTAGAACTGCTTTAAACCATAGAAAAATATTTATAAAATATTTATAAAATGCCCTTCTACAGACAAGATATATTGTGCTTTAAAATTTCAGTATATTTTCTTACAATTTTCCTATACTGATCTTTACTGAATGTGTATCTTCACAATGAAGATGATCAGAAGAGAGTCTCCAAATATGACTGGCACTTAGCCTAAAGTGGGCAGCTCTACTGATGTTGAGATGGGCATTCTCAGAAGCAATTTTTCTAATGTGAGTCTGTAAGTGTGAGAAGCTAAAATGAACTGGGTCATTCCACTGTGTTTCTTTGTGCTAGTCAAATAGGTGAAGATGTTGCCTCTTTGACAGCTAGCTCTTTTTACACAATCCTGTCTTACAAATGCAAGATGTGAATTGGTTAGTGCCAATAACAGAGTGATCATTACTAGAGAGGCTGAAACACATGATGAAAATACACAGCAAGACCACAGGACTACGAAGATGATCTAAAAAAAATAGATGCCTTGTAATGATATTGAATTGAGACAATATAAGAAGAAAAAAGCCTAGAAATGATGGGCATCATAAACTGGAATCTACATAATTGAAATGACTGTTTACCATTACTTTGATGTCAAGTGAGGTCATTGGTGAATAGTCAGACCATAGATTATCTGAGGTTTAATAAACTGAATTCCAGTTTGTTCTTAGTTTCTGTGCTGTGTCAGAGCAATGCTAGCTAAATAAACTCATTTTAGAGTTTAGTTCATGTTTTATGGTCACTATTGGGAGCAGTTCTATCTCATCTGGTGAAATACCATGTCCATTCTCCCCAACTAACCACCCTGAACATTTTCCCTAATACCCATGTTCTTCCAAATCAAAGCCAGAGGTCTGGGGGTGATGTTTTCTATTTATAGTGAATAAGCTCTTAAAATGTATCATTAGAGCACAGAGTAAGTGGTACAAAGATAGTGCTTCCCTAATTGTACTGTGAATGACGGTCAAGGATATGGTGCTGAGGTATACTCCATGTCTATAGGTCATTGGTCATATATAAATGTAACAGCACATACTCACTCTTCACAATACACAGTTCAATCTTCAGAACAACATAAAGTAGATCCAAGGTAGAGAAATTGGACTAGAGATTCTTTCTAATGAGTTTTAAAGCAATGCTAGTGATGTTGGAAGATAGACCTAGCTGATGTCCTGCAGGCAAAATCTTAGTAAAGCCATATACTTTTTGTTCTAGTGCTAAGCACTAGCTCAACATTTTTAAACATACATTTACCAAATTCAAAAAATTTATTCTATACCTATATGCACCAGGCACCACGAGGCACTTGTAAGTGCTTGCTAAACATCTGTATTACATAGGAGAATGAGAAAAGATACAAATCACTATCTCCATGGAATGTATAACATAGCAGTTAGATAGGGAATAAAACCAGTTGTGATAAAATGTAAAATTTTCAGCACTCTAGAAGGTCACAGATTCTAATGAAGAGATGGTGAAGTCACTCTTGAAGTGTGGGCAGAATGCAGGCTGGAATTCAAGCAGGGTATTGAGAATCCTTTGAGCTGTGAGAGTGATAAGAATTATTGGAATTCCAGATACATAGAAAAGAGAGTTGGGAGGATTTTTTTTTTTTGATGGATTGGCCATGGAAAGAGGGAGAAGGGCAGTGAGATTCTAGAGGGAATTGGTCTGGATGAAAGTGTCAAGCCTCGGTAAATAAGAGAGGCAGTCTATTTCTTTTGGACTTGTGAAAGTATTGAAAATGCAGAGAGACCACTGCACCACCTACTCAGAACTGTGTGCTTCTTTCCCATGTTGTTGCATTCAGGCTTTACTGTTTACCATGTTTATAATTCTTTTATCAGAGGCTGCCTAACAGATGCTATCTTAGACAAGGAGTTCTGAATATTTTCTCTTGGTTTTAAGCATTTTAAGCTGGGCACACTTTTCAAGTCTGAGAGTTAGTTTCTGCTAAGTTGTACTATTAAAACTGTGACATACTCAGCTGAATTAATCCAAGGTAGTTCACGTATTAAGTGTTCTCTTGCAATTAGTCTCTGCAACTTGCAGGTCCCATGGCAGCCTGACTAACAGCAAGTCAGGTGCTGAGAGAAGCTGCTGCAGAGATGCTAATGTGGACTGCTCAGAATGAGAACTAATCAATGCTGTTACAAAATTAGAAGTTACAGACCCTGAACATCTATTCAGAGCCTTAGGAGCTCATGGAGATAAAACTGTTTACAAACACTCTCACCTCCCAGCTCCCGTGGCAACTGAGTCATCTGGGGTAAACTGACTGTTTATTCTTCAGACTAGAAGTACAGATTCTGTGCCCCTGGCAGACACGAGACCAAGGAAGTATGACCACTACTTACTGGAAAGAATGAAATTTTCTTGTGCAAAACAGACCTGTTACAGAGAGACAGTAACAGAGAGAGAATGTTATTTCTGTTGATTTTAAAATAAATGTTGAGCAAATTCATACCCTCTATAATCTCATAATACAGAGAAGGGTGTTAAATAAAGTAAAAATTAACTAATACATACAAGAGAGAGACAATGTGGATATTTTGTAGAAAAATTAATTCCAAACGACTAGATAAGAAATTCCTTTACCAAAGACGTTGAAGGAAATAAGCTGTCTGCATGCAGATGCCAACTCCTCACTGATGCTATGGAAACTATGTCTCCCCACTTTTGTTATGGGACCTTCTAAATTTCTTGCATCTTACAATGAAACTATCTTCCTTGTGAGATTCTGTCTGGGACTCTTGTCATCCATGGTATAGTATTATTCCTAAAGCATCATGAGGGAATATATTGATGCGATATGAGCTGTGATCCCTCAAAATCTTTTGGATATCATTCATTTCCTATAGTATATGAAACTATCTATGCTGCCACAGGGTTTGAAGATGGAAAAGAGAAACTAGGTTCTTCAGCCTGCAGAAGCCATCTGAATTATGAGAATGTATCATACTGCATGAAAGGAGATCGTGGATCTGAGAGATGCCTCAGCAGATATAGGCATTGCAGGCCTAACAAACTGTGTTTGACCTTTGGATTCCACAAGGTGGCATGAGAGAACAGATTCCTCATAGTTAACCTTGGTCCTCTACATTCTTTATGGCTCACATGGATTGGAAAAACTCATGATTAAGACCAGTAATTAGGAGTGTTCACTCTTTTTTATTATTAAATTATTTTTAATTTCATTTTGCATTCCAGTCAAAGTTCTTTCTTTCAACCCTCCTCCCACACTCTCTCATCTCTCCCCCAGTCCACCCCTCTCCATTCCTCTCAAAAGACAAGGGCTCCTATGGGGAGTTGACAAAGTCTGGCACATTAAGTTGGGGCTGGACCAAGCCCTTCCCTGCTGCATGGCATCCCGCCATAGTGAAAGGGCTCCAACAAGCTAGCTCATGCTCCAGAGACAGATCCTATTCCTACTACCAGGGGCCCCTTCACAGCTGGAGGAATATACATTCTTATGAATTCACTTTCATCATTGACACCTTATCTAGTCAAAGTGGTCAGATTCCTTCATAGATGTGATGGATCCAGGGTTCCATTTTTCCATCAATTGTGCTTTCTTGCTCAGTACTGCAATGTTCAGCAGCTTAGTAGCATCGCAGAATTTGCTAAGTTTCTTACCCAGCACTACATCCAAACTGCACACATCCTACTTGAACATCAACAGATCTGTTTTATGTTCCGATGCTTTCCTCTGCTTACACCTGTTGTCATTGATGTATGATTAAAATATAACAGGAATAACATACTACTAATTGCCTCTTTGCCCAAGGCAGTTCAGCGGGGAAACCCCCCCCCCTTCTTTTTGCACCTAAGAGAAACTCTACTGGTAGGCAGGCAACCTGGGAGTCCAAAAGGATGTGCTCTAAAAAGTCATTGCAGAGCAGTTGCACAGAAGTTGCCATAAAATATGCACATGATAAATACTACCTATGGTATAATCTATTTCCTAAGAAATTCTTTACATTTTCTCCATTTTTATTTCATCCAAGCACATCAGTTATCTTCTCTCAGATGCTTTGTAAAAACTTTAGCTCCCACATGACATATGCTGGCTACAGTTTTATGGTTGATACACACAACTTTGTCCTGAATAATTTCGTGATTCAAATATTCAATGTTCATGAGAGCTGCCTTCCAAATCTTAGGGATTTGCATGACATTACCAACATAATCCTCTTCTGTGAACATAAACACTCATTAGCTATGACTTTATTAGGTTATCTTCCAAGTGTATATAAGGAAAATTAATTATCAGCTGCATGGTGGCATTTATAAATGAATAATGTATCATACATAATCGTATCAAGCAATATATTTATCCCATAGATATTGTCCTTGAAAGTTGGGAGAGTGCTTTAGGTTTTAAAGGAGACATTTGAAAAAGAAACATACAAGCAGTCATTGCATTCTTTTACATAGAAACATTATTCCATGGAGATTAAGACCAAGGTAGGCTGACAATAGCAACTTAAATATTTAAAACAGAAACTGATCAAGGAAATGTCAAAGAAGGAAGGACTTTTGTGGTTCTTGAGACAGAGATGGGGACATTTATCTCAGATAATACAGGGTAATATGAATAAGTCAATGCTTTTGAAGGCTCTGTCACCCAGGCACTTACAATGCTTTTTGCAGATATAAATGCTAAACAGTGAAGATAAATGCCTAAAAGAGTAAGTTGTTCACAACAACAAAAATATGTTCAGTCTTTCCTTACAATGTGTAGAACATATATGCTTCTTATTTAACTTTCAAATCTGCTCTTTTACTCAGTATGGTATTAAGGGGTCAGAAAGCACCATCCATATTGTCACTGCTTCTAGCGAGTAGGGTAAGGACTTCAGGGCTGAGGAACAAACACTTCCTTCCTAGTTCCCTGAAATGGTTTCCGTGACACTTTCATGTAGTGGTACATTATTTATGATTTATTAAAGCTTGAGTTAGGATGAAGAAAAGCAAAGTCAGTCTCAGGCTATAGAGAAGAGAGTAGTGACCCACACCTTTAATCCCAACAGCCAGAATCTAGGATGTGGTGGTATACACCTTTAATCTTAGGACTCAGGATTAGGAGATAGATGGACTATCCAAGTTCAAGGTACCCCTAGGGTTACACAAATTTGAATCAGTCTAAAAGAGTAACACATAACACTCCTTTGATCTCAGCACTAGAGGGGTACAAAATATAGAAGCAGGATCTTCAGTATTCAGTAAGAGGCATTCATTCTCCATCCAGACTGAGGAGAGACAGCAGTCTGAGGCTTGGTGAAGAGCTCTTGTATTGATTGGCCTTTCACCCTGAGGTAGGGGTAAGAGATAGTGGCCAGGTACTTTGCTTTTCTAATTTTCAGCTTGAAGGTTGTACCCCAATATCATTCTCTGGGTCAAGGATAGCTCAGTCAGTAGAGTGTAAGACTCTTAATCTTAGGGTTGTGGACTTGTGCCCCACATTGGGCACCAAAATGTAACATGAAAGACAAATATCAGAGAGAGTGAAAAACACATTCCCCATACTTTCAAAAAAAAAAAAAAGGCTTGGGTATAACATAGGCCCAAATATTCATTCCTAAGTTTTAGTTCTTTCAACAATTATTTGATGCTTCCTATTATAGACATCCAAGTTGAGACTGTAGTTGTAAACTTTGGTTATATTGGACATTTGTCCTTTCAAATTATCTATATAATATCCTCTTTAAATACATTGCAAAATATTGCATTTAATAATACAAGTACATCACCCTTTTTTTTTTACATTACAATATTGTAAAAGGATGTCAATGGAACATCTTCTGTAGATGTGCTATACATGATGGGGGTTAGGAAATTAAATATGTGAAAGGAAATGTATTAGTTATGTAGAAAAGGACACATTTATCCAGAATGAAGTGTCTCTGTAGACAAAGGACAGACTAGAGGAAAATGACATAACTCAAAATTAGTGTGGGAATACAGCTGGTAATCAGGGATCGGGTTAGTGACAACAGTAGGATAGACTAAATAGATTGAGGTGAAAAACTGTGACTTTATAAGACTCTCTCTGGACTTTGTGCTCAATCTGAAAACAGGATCTATAAAGCATGACAAAGTGCATGGTTTAAGAGTAAACTGTTACAACGTGGTTTCACTGGGTTTCACTGTAAGTTCTATGCATTTCAAATGTCTTCCAGGAGTAGCCCAAAGTTATAAACAGGGAATAGCTTAACATCTTCATTGATGAGTCTTCTGTACAACTAAAATATAATGAGGTAAAACTTGTTTATGTGCAACTGATACCATAGTCAATGCATTATAAGCTATAATGCCAAATAAAAATTTTAAGCAAGAGCACATTATGGCACATGTGTCCATTGGTGTGGTGTTTCATTCTAGCATTTAGATAATTCTGGGATGTAAACAAAAAATAAGTTTGAATTGTCTAAGAAATTTGTAAAAAGTTACCCCATATTTCTTGGCCTACTGACCTCTGGACTATGAACATATCTAATTTTTGACAAAGCCAAAGTGGTACAATGGATAAAAGAAAAACATTGTCAACAAACAGTGCTGGCACAACTGGATGTCAACATGTAGATGATTGCAAATAGATCCATATCTATCACCATGCTCAAAACTCAAGGTCAATTGGATAAAGACCTCAACATAAATCCAGCTTAACCCTCAACCTGACATAGGAGAAAGTGGGAAGTAAACTAGAATGCTTTGACACCAAGAGCAGCAATAAAAAAATAAGACCTCCTGAAACTGGAAAGCTTCTCTAAGGCAAAGGACACTGTCAATAAGACAACACAGCAGCTTACAGAATGGGAAAAGATTTTCACTAACCCCAAAAAATGCATAAAGAATTAAAGAAACTAGACATCAAAGTACAAAATAATTCAATTTAAATATGGGGTACAGAGTTAAACAGAGAATTTTCAATATATGATTCTCAAATGGCCACGTTTTAAAAATTTTTATGCCTTAATATTTATGTTCTTACCATTTTTCCCCTTCAACTAATGAAGAGCCTGAAAATGAATGACATAATACAGAAATGTTCCTTCCATTCTCCATTTGTTAATACCAATGCTGTTTATTAAGATACTGTATAATTTGAATTCAAATTTAGCTTAGAATATATAATAAAAATATGTATTTGGATAATCATGAAGGAGGAATTTCATACCAAATCAGACATGTTCATATTCTTTAGGCCCTCTGAAGCTTCATTTCTTTAGGAAATAAATACAGTGAATTATTTGAAATTACTAATATGATACGTATATGTATTTCTTTAATGTTATGGCTGATCAACTTTTGGATGTTAAAAAAAAGGTTCTGTATTCAACTACTAAAAGTTAATTTTGCAATGGAAACAGATGAATAAAGACTGAAACCAAAACATGCAACTATTTCATAAAAGAATAGACACATAACCTCTAATAAGGTGAACAGGAACTTTTAGCAGATTTGTTTATAAACCAATTGTACTGGTGCAGATGTACCAGCATACCAGGATTTCTCATGCTCAATCTTCTGATTAAATGCTGTTGTAACTGCTATGACAGTGTTTTGCCTGTAACTCTGGAAGAAAACACATCTTCCAGAACTTTCAATCCCCAGAGCTGGGACATCAAATTTTCCTGTTAAAGCATACTTATCCTGTGGATGCTTTCCCTTCTTCCCTCCTTACTGTCTTCCCAGCCCACTTCCATTCTTTTTCATGTCATTCCAAGCTAACCAATATAATTACTCAATATTCCATATGAACATGTTACCATGTCAAGATCTGCAAGTCCAATATAATAGAAAGTAAAATGGGTAAAACTAATGATCACATAAAGTTTAACTAATGTTTTCTATTTTCCTGGATTTACTTGCCACATCATTAGTAGAGATGCTGTGGCAGGTAAGCACTAATGTGGAGAGTTCCCCTAAATCAGTTTTCCAGAAAAGCAAGAGACATTTTCAAAAAACAAATATATGTAAAACATATCAATTCTTTTTTATAATAAATTTTATTTAAACTAGAAAAATATGATTTTACATATCAATCCCAGTTCCCTCTCCCTATCATCCACCCATGCCCCCCACCAACCCTCCAGTCCCATCCCACATCCATTCCTCAGGGAGGATGAGGCCTTTCATGAAGGATCATTAAAATCTGTCACGTCATTTGGGGTAGGGTCTAGGCCTTCCCCTGTGTCTCCAGGCTAAGATATTATCCCTCCATGAGAAATGGACTCCTGAAGTCCATTCGTTCACTAGGGATACGTACAAGTTCCACTTCAGAGGCCCCACAGACTGCCCAATCCTCCTAGCTGACAGCCATGTTCAAGGGCCCTAGTTTGGTCCTATGTTGGTTCCCTAACTGTCAGATTGGGATCCTTAAGTTCAACTATGTTGATAGCAGCATTATTTATAATAGCCAGATCCTGGAAACAACCTAGATGCCCCTTCAACAAAAGAATGGATACAGAAAACGTGGTTCATTTACACAGTGGAATACTACTCAGCAGAAAAACAAAACAAAAAAAACAAAACAAAACCGAAAAAAAAAATACAACAGAATCTTAAAATTCACAGGCAAATAGATGCAAGTAGAAGAAACCATCCTAAGTGAGGTAACACCGTCACAGAAAGACAAACATGGTCAGTACTCACTCATATGTGGATTTTAGACATAGAGCAAACAATCCATACATCCAGAGAAGCTAGGAAACAATGAGGACTGTAAGAGTCATACACAGTCCCCAGTGAAGGGTAAAGGGACAAGACCCCTTAACAAATTAGGAGCATGTGGGGAGGGGGGAGGAAGATAGGAGAAAGAAGGCAGGAGAACATGAGGGATCAAGAAGATTGAATGGGGAGATGAATAGAGGAGAGCAAGAAAAGAGATACATCAATAGAGGGAGCCATTATTGGTTTAAGGAGGGATCTGGCACTAGGGAATTGTACAGAGATCCACAAGGATGACCCCAACTAGGAATCTAAGAAATAGTGGAAATGTTACCATAAATGCCCTTCCCCTATAATGAGAATGATGGCTACTTTAAATGCCATCCTGGAGCCTTCATCCAGTAACTGATGAAAGCAGAAGCAGAGATCCACAACTAAGCATTGAGCCAAACTCCGAGAATCCAGTTTCAAAGAAGAAGTGATGAACAATGGGGTCAAGACCATGCTGGGAAAAACCTGAGAAACAGCTGACCTGAGGAAGATATCAGTTCTTATATTTTACTTTTTTTAAATGCATTTCTTTTTGTGAGTGTTTAATTTTTTCAGACATCTCATATTATCACTCACTATATTTTCTCTTTTCTATATAAAATAAAACAAATGTGTTTGCTTTATCTCACATCATATAATATTAAAGTCTGTGTGTATCCAATAGACTGATTTTATAGCTACTGCTGAGTCTATTGATTGTCTTTATACTTTCTATAATTAACTGAGTTAGTATACTATAAAAGTTTTCTGTTTAAATATTTTGATGAATAATTTAAGAAGACATACATTTTAATTTTTCATCAATTTCATAAGGAATGTTAACATGCAAACACTTTACACTAAAGTATTTATTTTGCTTATCCTTTGCTTTCCTATCTGTTGAAAACATACAAACACCATGGATAAGAGCTCTACACTCTTACAATATATGATTTTGAGGATTATTTCACAGAAGAAATAATTTTCCCTTCTCTAGTCAAAATAAAATCCAAGGTAGATGCATCTTCATGATGTCACTGCGTGCATTTATTATTAAATCTATATACAAAATAGGAGCTAATATCCAGAATTTACTAACAACGGCAGAAATTAATTACCGATGAAATAAAATTGCCAGTCTAACAATGAATTGGGAAATGAACAGAATGGGCAGTTTAAAAAAGAAAACACAAATAACTAATAATTATGTTTAAAGGTGTTGAATATTCCTAGCCATTAAGGAGATACAAACTGAAACTAGCCTGAGATACCTCCTCATCCCAGTCAGAAACTATTTTGTCATCAAATCTGAACACAAATATTGGAGATGAGGATAGAGTGGAAACCTTACTCATTGTTGGTAGAGGATAACATTAATACAACCACTGGGACAGCACTATTTGAGATTTTTCAAAGTATTTAAAAGTAGACCTACCTTATGTATGTGTAATTACTTCACTCCTGAGCATATATTCAGAGAATTCCATTTCCAACCATAAAGATATTTGTACCCCTGAATTTATTGCTGCTTCAATTACTAGAGCCAAGTATTGGGTCCAGTTTAGTTGTTCATAAACAGATGAATAGGTAATGAAAATGGGGCATAAGATAGATAGATACATGATTGATAGATGATAAATATATAATTGTCTCTAAAGGAAAATGAAATTTAAAGTTCTGTAGGGAAATGTATAGTTTTAGAATTTAATTTCAGAAAGAAAAAATGCATATTTTCTCTGATATTCAGATTCTATCCAATAATAAAAATTAATAATATATGTTAATATATATATATATATATATATGTACAGTGTTACATGAAAAAAACTATGGAAACTTAAATAAAAGGAACTAAGGGAGAATTGAAGGCAGACAAAGACATGACTTATGAGAAAGGATATAAAGATAATTGTTTCTGGTTCTAACCATGTCTAGGACTTTTTGACATTGGTGGTTGATAAGTTAATAAAATATATTCAGTACTGAAAGTGTAAAGTTTAATGTGACACTCCAAAGCTTCTAAGCATAATTTTTTATTCTAAATGTATAGAAATTAACTGTATTACATAAACTTGGAGTTTGATTACTTTTGGTAAGTGTATCTATTGGAGAGTTCTAAAAATAAAGTTTGGTTTTAAACATAAAATAAATACTACTAACTGCTATCCAGGACAAAAGTGACCCTTCAACCACTGCTAATGGGAATTAAACTAGACTAGCCAGAATGAAAATCAGTGTGGAGGTTGCTAAAAACTAAAGTTAGTCTATTATACAACCTGAGTATACCACTCCTGAATATGTACCCCAAGAAATCCAAGTAAACATGTCACATACTTAATTTTTTGTGTATGCTGTATCAGTGTTCATAATAAACTGTGTTATACAATAAAGAAGGGATAAAGAAAATGTGGTATATCATACAGTAGTTTTGAATTCAGTAGCAAGAACAAAGTTAATCATATTTTATATTAAATATAATATATTGAAGTGTGTGCACATGACAGGAAGACAGAAATCAAATGGTGTCTGGTACTTGAGTAGTGAATTGTGGGAGATTAGGACAATATGGGAGAAATATTCTTAAAGTTCATTATATACATGAATGAAAATTCCCTTATATATTTATTTGTATTTTTGGTTGATATTTTTCTTATTTTACATATTGTTCCCAGTTCCATCTCCCTCCCTTCCATGCCCCCTTCCATGTATGTTCTACTTAGTAATCCTCAGTCAAATGTATAGGTAGCAAAAGCTTTACCTGCATTGTGTGGGTTATTTTTTTTAATTAATTCATTTGCAATGCAGATGGTTCTTCATTTTGTGGGATCTCATTTGTCAATGTTGGTACAGTTTTCTATATTTATTGAAATTATGTGATTTCTGTTTTTTAATATATTTATGTGATAATCTACATTTATTGATTATTATGTTTCATACTATCTCTGCATCTCAGGAATAAAGCAAACTTGGTCCAGGTGAATGATCTTTTGGACATTTTCTTCCACAACATTTTAAGAAAGAATAAACAATGTTAGGACAGCAGTTAAGCAAGTGAGGGAATAGAAAACACAAAGCATAACAAAATCAATGCAGTGACAGGAATCAATACTCAGCTTTCAATAGTAACTCGGAATATTAATAGTCTCAATTACCCCATAGAAAGAAACATTAGCATGTTGGATTAGTAAACAGGATCCAAGTGTTCATAACCAAAGTGTTCCCACCAAAGACAGACACAAATTTAGAGTGACATGGTTAAAAGTGATATTCTAAGAAAATGCCACTGTTTAAATATCTAAAGACCATATTGAAATACTTCAGGAATGATGAAGAAGGTCATGTCACAATTATAAATAACAACAACCCATAAAATGGATGTTATAATTTCAAACATATGCTCAGTACACACTAATACACACAATTTCTTAAATATACACTACTTCATCCTAGATCATGTGGACCTAACAGATATCTACAGATTATTCCATCCTAACATTGCAGAATATACATTTTCTCAGCAACTTGTAGAATTTTATCTATAATAAATCATGAAATAAGACAGAAATAAGTTTTTCTGACTAGAGAAAAACAAAATAATTTCTTTTATCTGACATGATCCTAATCAAATGCAGTTAAAAATCTACAGCAATATGAAGAACAGAACACACAAATGTGTATGAGATTTGAACAGCACACTTTGAAACACAGTCTTTACATTTTTTCCTGTGACAGAGCTCATATTGCAACATATAACCAATGGTCCTTTAGATAAACTAAGAGAGAGAGAGGGGGAGAGAGATAGAGAGACATTAATGTCATGATTAAAAGAGAGAGAACATAACATACTCATAAAATACTCATAAAGTTCAAAAAGCATTAGAACATGCCTTAAAAATGCATAGTCCTCTATCTTGTAAAATCTAAAATAAATGAAAGGTTAATAGATGTATATGATCTACAAAAATTAAATCAAGTAGGAAACACAAGTTAAACATATCTATAGGAAGAAACAAGATTAAAATATCTGCAAAAAAAAAAAAAAAAAAAAAAAAAGTACCAACTGAAAGGGTACAGACCCAGCGACACAGCTGAGAAAACATCTGAGTTCTTTCAAACCAATGCTTTTCAAACCAGTCCATAAAGTATAGAACCAAAGGACCCAAGCAAATGCTTTTGATGAAGCATATATAATGTTGACACCCAACCCAGATAAAAGCATAATGGAATAGGAGAATTTTTTTTACCCATTTTCTTGGTGAACATAGATACACAAATATTTTTGGCAAAATATCTACAAACTAAATTGCAGAACACAAGAAAAATATATTCAATTGTTTTATTATGTTAACATGAAGTTTTATTTTATTCATATGATATAGCATGTTCTTCCTAGATTTTACAATGATCTGGCCTATCTGTAATACTTATGACCATCAAAATTACACTTTTAATAACAAGTTGAAGCTAATAAATGAAATGCTAACCTCTTCTGGGCCTTCAACATTCAAAATTGTAAACATGTGTTTTTAGTTTTTATGAATAATATATCCATCTCCACCTCCTCCCAACATCCCATTTTCTTCCCTACTCCTTAAATTAATGATCACTTTTTCTTTGATAATTATTGTGACACACACACACACACACACACACACACACACACACATAGAGAGCGATGATATGTATATGTATGTATGTCCTCCTGAGTCAAATTTTGTTGCTTGTGTTCATGATATCAGAGTTGATCACTTTGCATTGGATAACCAAGTGGGGTAATCATTCCTGGGACAGGATAATTATCTCTTTATCAGAAGTTACTAATTGCTTATAGTTCTTTGTTTATGGGTGATATAAAGAGAGATTCCCCCTTCATTATTAGCATGTCTATTGAAATTGTCACTTTTCAGGCCTGATTTAGGCAGCCATACTTGTGAAGAATTATGGGTATAACTTTGTTGTCATTTCTAGGAGACATAATTTCACAGCATACAAACTTTTGGAATAGAAGTGCACTTAAACTGGTTCTTGTGTAGGTGAAGTTTATAAAGTTTAAGTAGCTCATTCTATATCTGTGTCAGTGTCAGCTCCACTCTTACCTAACACACACACAAACACACACACACACACACACACACAAAACACACACACACAAACATACATACACGCAAGCACACATGCATGCACGCACATACAGACACACACACAAACATATACACACAATCACAATCCATGATTGTTTGACCTATTTTAGATTTTAGGCCACTCACAAACAAAAAAATAACCTAATCATATGCCAACTACCCAACTACCAAGTATATAAAACATGGATAGAGAATCATATAGACAGATAGGTAGATGTATGAACAAATCAATGACATCTTTGTAGATATTTACACAAATGTCTAAATAGGTATCTCACCTCAGCATGTTTGAATACACTTTCCTTCTTTGGTGCCCCTCCAAATGTTTGCTCCAAAGGTGTATGGAATCTCAAAAAAAATCTCCTTTTACAGAATCTTTGTCTACAGTTATATCAAACTGTTTTGTAAGAGTTGTAATTGCTTTACTTAATACTGGGTTAAATTTTGTGGGAAAAAAATATATTCAGCAACTGTATCTCCATATACATGCAGCTGCAGAAAACTAATGACTGAAGAGATATTCTATGAAAAGAAAGATGCTACATTTTATCTTCCAGGAGGCATATGAATAGCCAACCTTGGTGGATAACAGTAGTTTGAGAGCTACACAAAAGATGCTTTCCTACAGCACAGCTTGGAATACCTAATTCTGTGGGAAATGCCTATCAGTGGATTATTAACCTGGCTGTTTGACTTCTTTAGCAACACAGAACAATGTGGAGTGCCTTGATATGGCAGTATCCCATTGACACATTCAACAGAAAAACATATAGGTAATAAACTTGATGGGAAAGGAAATTTCTCTGAAGAGGGCAAATTGAGTTTATTGTGAAGACATTCAGGCTGACCTTCTCACCTATTTCTTTAAGAAATAGCTTGGAATTGAAAATGCCCTATGTGTGGTACATTTCCTCCAGATCTCACCAATATTCTCAAGAACTCTTATAAAAATAACATTCCTGTGTACCACAGAAGTGTCAATAGAATTGTCAACATTGGCAATGAAGAATATTCAGGAAAATTACCTGAAAAGAGATTAAAAATCTTACAACCTCAGAAGTTCGTTGATGAGATGGCATTTGAGACACCTTTAGGTAAAGAGCTGAGTATCCCAAATGTTTGCTGAACTAAAGTTCAGCTCTATTACTAATAGCAAGTAAAAACTGAGGACACAAATACAATTTTTAGAAGAGCTAAATGTAGACAATGGATCATAAACAAGGAATAACCCATGAGTTGTATATAGTGGGAAATTAGTCTGGGAATATGGAAAGGGATGGGAACATTCAAGAAACCAGCCTTTTTGGTCACTCTTTCAGAGCCCTCTATGATCATGACATTTTCAGTGAGGAAGGCATTGTTGATATAGCTCAGATTGTGTTCCCTGACCAATAGTAGAATGGGATACACACTTGTTGAACAGGTAAAGACAATATCATATTACAGTCAGCCTTCTCTTTCTGAATGAACAATCTAAAGATGCAATGACCATTCCACCTGTTCAGGACAGCTTGTCAGATTTACTCTGGTTGACCTAGAAACAGAAGTTAAACATGCATCAACATGCAGTGGCCTCCTGCACTTATTTATCCTGGGCAAGTTAATCCTTTTCAAAGTGATATGTAAGTGTTTCAAAGTTAGAAAAAGAAAAGAAGTCAGGAACACTTGACTATCTATTTAGAAGAGTTCACACTAGGGACTTTGCATGCAGGCTAGTGATGTGGTGTTTACCTGGTATATGTGACATCCTGGGTTAAAGTCTTGCACTGAAAAGAAAGAAAAGATCAAATTAATTTGTGTGGACCAAATTGAAATCTGGAAATTAATTAAGTTACCTAAAAACATGTGATTTAACTGTTATAAACTTAAACTTAAAATGTGCTTAAACTTTTAAATGCATGTGACATTGAGTTTAATTATAAAGGCAATATTTTTGCATACTGAATTCTGATTATGAATATTAGATCTACACTGTATTTGTGAAAATAGGATAAAATTACAAAGAATTTTTTTCATAGAGTGAGAATTTTGATAAATTTTGTCTTACATTTGCATTGTACATGTACAAAATTTATCTACATTGTAAATGAATGACATTTATAAAAACAAATAAAATGATAGTCTTAAAAATACAAAATAAGAAGGCACCCATGGTGTATGTATATGGTGTCAAACAGAAGTAGCACACATATTGAATTTCACAGTGACATGAATTTATGAACCAGAATCCATTCAATTATAATTTGTTCCTAACAATCTTCTGTCTGATTCCTTATTTCATGGATTTTCTTCTACTTGCTTTTCCTTTAACCATGGTACCTATTTAATTGATAATCCCACGGAAAGCTCTGTTGGAATATCCTCATAGTAAATGAGATTTTGGTGCTGGATGCCAATGATGGCACCAAACACACAGTGTCATGGCTTAAACAACCAGACAAGTGCAGGCAACCATTACAAGGAATGAATCAAGAATAGATAGGCCTACCTAGCTGTAGCCCCAGTCTTTCCTCAGTACCTCTGTGTCTCTCTAAGAAACTCCTGTCATCTCAAAGTGTCCACTCCTTTTGTTCTTCTGATTGTTTTGTTGAAGGAAAGTTCTTTAACTTGTACATGTTTGAGCATGCACATGCATGCTTCTATGCTAAAATACCACTAATCTCAGATCTACTATGTGAGATTGAGTGAGAAGACCTGGTCCAACCATTTGTCATTGTCTCCAGTGACTTTTCTTTCTGAATCTTAACATTTTCTACACCCAAATAAACAGCTTTTGTCCTCTCAAAAGAAGTAACAGTGTCAACATCATTTCATATGGAAAATCTTTGCCATCATAGTTTTCACATGAAAGATATATTTGCTACTTCCCAAATGTCATGTCTAATAGAAAGGGGATAAAAATGATACATTTCTTCATAGCCACCAACCCTTTAAGGTTATGACAGGATGTGACATGCCTATCTATCATGATAAAGGAAGCACTTTTACTGGTATGTTGATTTTTTTCTTTTTTTTAACATTTTCAAGCCTGAATTTATTCAGAAGAATACAAATTTTTATAGCATGGATCCTGTCAGGCCTTGTGTATAATCAATTAAAATGTCACTAGTTATCTGTAAGATGTTAAGTATGTTGCTGTAACTATCATTTGGTACTTACAAATCAAGATTTTATTATAAAGCTACTTATTTTATAAGTAAAAATAAAATTAAGACTTCAAAATAATACAGTAATAATAGTCTGCTAGAGACTCCAAAATGATACCCATATATTTTTTTCAAAAGTATAGCTATTTACCTGTCCCAGCAGTGGGAAGTCCTTCTCTTGTGTTTTTCACATTGGAATGTGCACCTGAAATCCTGTTTAGCCAGAAGTGCTATTTTTTCCACACAAAGCTATTTGAAAGAAAATTGCAGTTTAGCTTACTAATCTGAGAACTATACATATTCATGTGTGTGTTTAATTCTACATAAAATGCATGCCTTTTTACATAAATGATGTTAAACATGAATGATACTGTGGTTCAATTTAAACTCTCAATACTGGCAATGTTGTGAATAGTTTCTGTTTTACCTAGAACCCTGCAACCATCAGCTGTCCTGAGAACATATGTGGCTTTGTTTGTCACATTGAGGAACCATAGACAACTGCTTCTCTGAGTCATGATAAGTTGGATAGATTAAGGTATTACACATCTATTCTTTCTAATCTTTGTCTTTGGATTTCTTCTTTTGAGTTAAGTGCTTTATTTTGAGTAGCAGTGTGGGTTTACCAACACATCATAGTTTTAAGTATTTAGAGGTGAAAAATAGAGCTAATGCTTTAAGAACAAGAACAACAAAACAAAGGAAAACTAATGATTAGATTGTGTAATTTGGAGAAGATACTTTTTTGTTATCTTAAGTATAAGATCAAGCTCTTGTATTTCCAAGAAAACATTAATCTTTGTTTAATTTATTGAAGAGTTGTGAGACTTATTCTGTGTACAAGATATTATCCAATACACTCCTTGTGCTTAGTAAACATTGTGTGTAAGTTGTTCTATAAATTGTTCAGAAAGAACAACAAGAACAGAGACACTGGTAACCCAGGCTCCAGCTAAAGTCCTAAAGTCCTGGAGGAACCTTCTCTTTAAATACCTACAATCCTAATACTGATGCATCTCATAGCAATTACTGTGGTCAACAACTGAGGAGCAGGATGCTGACTAGAGACTGGCTAGAATAATTGTTTTTATTTTCTTCTGTATGTCTTTTCCCATATCACTTTGTCTTCTGTTACAACTGTGTTTTTATTTCCTTTTTCCTTTATTGATGTGTTTTACCTGTTTTAAATTGTTATGGTTTTTACATTTCAAAAAACCCATAAACATAAGATTGTACACAGACCGTATCACTCAGCTATATCTTCTAACACCTATATTTTCTGTTTTTCTTTTATTGAAAATAGATTGGTTTCACACAATATTTTCTTAACCTTGCAAGGTCCTCTCCTCCTATCCAAATTCCATTCCCTGTCTGTCTCACCTTAGAAAACAAATGGACATCTAAAAGATAATAAAACAAATGAAATGAAAAACAAATAATAATAGAACAAAACAAACAGAAGATAAGGAGACAAAGAAAGAGAACAAGGAACAAATATACAAATGTTCTTAGAAATTATCATACAATTCGAAAATAAACTCATTAGTACTAGGTTGTTTGTGGGGGCCAGAGAGATTTGAGAACTTATATACGGCTTCCAATCAACTAGGTGCTATATGTTTGTTTTAATTGTTTATGTAATCCATATTTAACTTTTATTAAAGCATGGTAAATAAGAATTTGGGAAATGATAGTCTGATGGGTGTTTATTTGTGGAGAAATCATTTACACCAGAAACAGATGACTGCTGCAGGTACCTGTTCCAAGGATACCTCCAGATGCTATCTACAACCAGGAAGTAGGAGAGCAAACTAGGGTTCAGGACCCCAGACCTAATCCCCCCAGGTCATGCCTGCACCCGTCCCCACATCCCAATGGATGTGGAAAATGCAACAGATGTGGGCAGGGTGGATATCTCACTATAATTCCTCTTTTAGTCTAAAGAAAAGATTTAGGTTTATATAAAACTATATACAAAGATGGTAAATATCAAGTATGCTCTAAGAAACGGAAAAACTAAGAACATACACACTTAAGACCTATTGCCATTGAGGTAACAAGAGCAAATGGTAGGAACCACATATCCACTCCTAGGGTGAAGGCATAACAGAGATTACAATAGAGATTTATGAAGCTATAAAGTTTAGGTCTTGTCCCCAATATTTCTATTTAGGAAGAGAGAACAATAATTGAGGCAGTCTAATCTTCAATCTCATCAAAGACCTGAGAAGGAAGATAATAATAATAGGGTAGGCAGGAAGGGCAGGCGAGCAGCTTCCAAAAGGTTCAGTGAAGACAGAAAGAGCAGGCTACCTGGACAATCACTTAAAGTTTCACAACATAGGGACAACCAGTTTTGGCTAGCAGCTTCCAAAAGGTTCAGTGAAGACAGAAGAGCAGGCTACCTGGACAATCACTTAAAGTTTCACAACATAGGGACAACCAGTTTTGGCTAAGGCCTAGAGTATCTGAAAGACCACTACAGAATCAGGGAGGTAGTATTTTGTAGTACTTGTCTGGTGTTTCAGCTATAGTTCATATTTCAGGGTCTACTCTAGTAGAGTTCCTGGGTGGTACTGGAGTCATATTGACCTGATGCTTATTGATTGTGTTCTTCTGTTGGTTCTTAAGCTTGTGTCTAAGAATTTTGGTTTTCATAGTTGTAATCCTAGATGTTGATATCTGGTCTTGCCTTTGTTAGGTATGTGTTACATTCCTTGGTCATTGTTACTCTCTCTGGTTCTTAGGATAGTGTGGTAACAGGGGCTTGCCTGGAAGGAAATATTTCAGAGATCTTTCCAGGTGTGGCTACTGGATGTCCCTAATAGGATGTGTTCCTTGGTTGGGAACTGACACTAAGAATGAGGATGGGCTAGAAGGTTGGGGCTCAGAGCTGAGATTCCATAGGAGGGAGGAAAGCTGGGTATGACACCAGAATCTGCATAGATCCCTAGAAATTGGGACCAAGAGGAGATAGATGCAACAGCAGATGGTCTGATACACGGTTGTGCTTAAGACTCAGGGAGGTTAAAATTGGAGAACAGGATAGAGAGTTAAGATTGCCTACCTATTCCATAGCTAAACATCCTATTACATCTTCTTAAAAATAGTTGTTTTTTTTTTTTTAATTTTACAGACCTGTGCCTGAATAAGCTGATAAACATGGAGCATGTATAATTATTACGTATCTTACCTCATACTCATAGAATAATGGTCAAGATGATATTGGTCTCACAGACTTCTAAAAAACTTACATGATTCAATTATTACAAAGCATAAATATAGCAGAGAACACAGATTTTATCTGAGAGTCTGGGCAGAGGTACTCTTAGCTAAAGATCTTAATCAATTCATATGTTAACCAGTTTTGGCAAGAAGTTTGTTTCCTTAAAATCTCTTGATTTTTCTTATTCTTATATATAAATAATTTTGGTAACGGCTTCATTATATTTTAATTTCTACAGCAAATGTAAGTATATGTTTAAAAAGTGATTTTTCATTCTGTATATCTACACAGCTATTTAAAAATTTAAGTATAAATTCTGATATATAAAATTCACATCTTGCTTCCAATTCAGAAACTTAATTAATATTTGAAGTTCATAGTAGTATTTAAAGTCATCTATCGATGAATAATTTAGAATTAATAATTTAATAATTAATTAGAATCAGACAAATACTTCCTTGAATTAAATGTGTATTATTACTGTGAACTTTCTGATTTTTAAATAAAAGATATTTAAGATAGTATATTTTTATTTTTAACACGTTTTAAAGAAGACATTTATACTCACATGCATACACACACTTACACATACTTTTAATTTATTGGTTATTTTGAAAAACACACTAATAATCACAAACTCATTTTTTTCTTAGCACTTTGTTTTTATTTATTTGTATTTTATATATACTACTGTTTTGTTTGCATGTATACGTCTGTCCCAAGTGAATGTAATGTCTACAGAGGCCAAACAAGTTGTGCTAAGAAACCTGGAACTAGAGTTACAGGTGTTTGTTAGCCATATTAATGATGATAGTAGTCAAAACCAATTTCTCTGGAAGAACAACTGGTGCTATCACTACTGAGCTCCAATCAAATAACTCGAATTCGTGAGTCAATTGGGCTAATTAAAGCAGACAGATTCTCCTTATTGAGAAAGGCCAGCCTATGTAAATAACTTGAGATTACTCTCTCTCTCTCTCTCTCTCTCTCTCTCTCTCTCTCTCTCTCTCTCTCTCTCTCTCTCACACACACACACACACTGATTTGGAAAGGAATGCATGCATTTTTGATACCAATGTGAACACAGAAAATTAAGAGGATTCTGAATGACTCATCCATTGAGGATTAACTTCTCTATGGTAGCAGAAATCACTATGCGGACTTCCAAAGGAAAAAGGAAACCAACACTACTCAGCTATGACACATATAACCCAGCATGGTATGATAACCCTAAGGGTGCAGAAGTATCACACATACATTGTTGGTAACCCACAGTTTTCAAATTGGTCTTAAGTCACACTTAACATGAAAGAAATCATGCCAGATACTGGAAACTTAGCCAACTACCCAGACAGAGATAGTGATATTGGAGGAGAACCTAAAGCAACATAATTCCTAAATATTCTATATATTTGTCCTTATATCTTAAGTGTATGTCTTACTCCTTGACAAGGAAACTTCTCCTTGCGACAAAGACCATTATAGAAAACTACAAGCATTCAAAATATAGAGTTGTGGAGCCCACTCTCGCTGGAGAAATATACAAAACTTCTGCATCTAAGGCTTGGAGAATGTTATTGAAGAGAGCACATGGAGATTTTAAGAGCTAGTGGAGTAGGGAGTTTCCTGTGAGATTGTTTCTCCTACTAATGTTAGAGGATCCATCCATGAATATTTTAGCAACTAAACTGGAGCTGAACAAAGACAATAGATATTTTTAAGTGGATGGGGAGAGCACAAGACCCCAACCACACAACTATAAGCAACTAAGTAAGCACAACAACTGTTTATCCAGTACCAAGTAGTAAGCCAAGAAAACATACACAAAACAGCATTGGAAACACTGAGCATGTTGTATTTAAGCATATGTGTTGT
This sequence comes from Phodopus roborovskii, assembly GCF_943737965.1. NCBI lineage: Eukaryota > Metazoa > Chordata > Mammalia > Rodentia > Cricetidae > Phodopus > Phodopus roborovskii. The sequence goes on from NW_026126547.1 coordinate 6,999,607, forward strand.
TGTGTCACATGTTTACTAAGGAGATACAATACTCACACATCTATCTACTCACCACATAAAGGGAACAAAAGAGGACAAACTGAAGTTATTTCACCTGGGTGAAAGATTATCCATAAGTAATAGGTACAAACCAAAAGAAGCGATATCACTGGAAACACTGATCCAGCATGGGTGATGACTTAGGAAAGCTGATGACTCATGCAATCTTCCAGCTCTCTGCATGCTTTTGGGCAGCTCAATTCTCCAAAAAGCTCAATGCAGTTGGGCGGATCCATCTCCCCCAGCCTAACTTTCTTATACTATATTCTTTCTTATACTATAGGGGAGATTCCTTAGAAATCTTCCCAATTTCTGTTTATCATATTTGTGTCCTTTTACTTATCTTTTGAGTCTCATGAGCCTCCCCTTCCCTTCTGAAAGCAATATTTCAAGTAGGAGGAAAGTGACTTCAAGCAGATGTTCTGGATCTGTAAGGATCTAGAGGAAAAGAACATTCTTTGTTTTTATTTTTTTAGATAAATTAGGTCAAAGTCCTGAAAAATTAAGAAATCCCCTTCACTTTTTTCTCCCTCCAGTGCTTCATTTGCATATGTAAGCTATGCCATGGAGAAAAGGTTTCTCCTGCCCTGATTTGCATCTTCATGAATCAAAGACGATGCAACAGAAATTCCCATTCAAGAGTGATTGAGGTACAAATTGCTTCGGCCTCTTACAGAGAAAGTTTACAGCATCTTGAAAAACTCTTCTTATGGAAATAATAAATTTTGTTCCTAGGTATTTTGTCATTTATATTTGAAAATATACATCTCAGAAACACAACAAAATAAAACAAACATGAATATTTATAGCAGTTTTATTTATAATTGCCAGGCACTGGAAGCAAGTAACCCAAGCAACTGTGACTCTTCACTGTACTCAGTATTGTTTACTGAGATAGTACTCAGATACCAAAGAGTAAAAAATTATGGAGATGCACAAAACCATGAATAAATAGTTGAGGTGTAGTACAAAGCAAAAGGGATCATTTTGAAAAATAATAATTAATTTGCTGTATCATTTATACTATCCTCTGGAAATTATATAATAAAAAGAGGGTGAGAAGGTCTGTTGTTCTGAATCTAAGGAGAGAATGGGTTAGCTTATGACTCTTATGGTAGAGAAAGTATTATGTGTTATATAGAAATATGTATATGGGCAAACTGTATATATGTGTGTGTGTGTGGGTGGGTGAGTAGGTGTGTTGACACTGACCATCCATATTTACATTGATATATAAACTTAAAACAAAAATCAGTAACCTGTGCAAAAATAGTACCCAGAATAGGATATAGATTTAATTGTATCAAAAACACATGATATAACTTCACTAAATAAGGTCTGTGTAGATATTTATCTGTGTAATTTGGATAACAGTGAAGTTTAGAACATTTAAGAAAAAAGAATCAGAGCAGTATTAAATAGAAAACATAATAGTATGTGCATTATACAGGTGCCCTGAAATTAACAGCTAATTACAATTTGGGTCCAAGTTCCCACTCATCGTTCAAAGTTATGGGTAAAGGTAGATGGTTAGAAAGATACAGGTATAATTGGGATAGACTAAAACACATTAGTAAAACTCCAACTTAGTATAAATACAACTGGTTGTCAATATATATAGCTGTACATATCAGTCAAGTTCTGTAATTGCTTTCTCAGGTTTGAGAGTGTATAGTTAAACCTCCTAAGCAAAAAACATTCTTGGCACACAGATCTTAGATTTTAAAACTGAGACTTTTTCGAAGAATAAAAATTCTAGAAGATATGGAATGAAACAAAAAAGCAAACAGTGCATCAAAAAGGCAATTAAAAGCTAGAGTAATCTGAAAAAAAAATGGAAAATAAAGCCAATGACTTGTAATACAAACTAAAGAGTATGTATTTATGAAACAACTAATTGATTAATGAATCAATAAGGCATAATAGATAAGTATTCTCCAGAATACATATGATTTCCATAATTGTTTTGCCCTCAAACAGAAAAGCAGCTTGCCACTTGTAGATTTTATCACTGGATTCAACTATTAAAAATATGTCTTACAAAAATTTCATTGTTGTGAAAAAAATCTAGACATAAACAATTCACAAGAGGAGAAAGTTTACCTTGGCTTGTGATCTAAGTCTATGTTTTCTTGATACTATTGACTGTGGGTCTATGGAAATGAAGTGCATTACAGTAAGAGAAGGCAGTTAGATAGCTGCTGGTCTGAGGTTGACTATGGGGAAGGGGCTGGGTTTCAACATCCCCTTAAGAGACACGACCCTAGCAACTTGTTTTTCTTACATTATGTTTTGTCCTGGAAAAGTTCCATTACTTTTTAATAGTACAGGCTGGTGAGCAAATCTCTTGCATATGGGGCTTTGGGGAACATTTAAGATTCAAACCATTTAGGGCGTGTTTTTATTTTTTTCAGAGAGTGTATAAGAAACAGGGAGAGAAGCAAGGAATTCTAAAGTGCACAAACTTAGTGAACCTCTAACAGATGGTCATGAATAAAACCAGTCATCAAACTCTGGTTTATAGTCTAATACATTGTTATTGTGTCATTCAAATGGTATTGGCCTTGTCGTTTTCCCTCCCCAAATCAATCATCAGCTGCTACCAGGAGACATGAGAACAAATTCTAAAGGAAAACTATCCTACATAACACCTGACTATTGCTACCCAAACCAGTCAATTCAAGGTCACTAAAAACCAGGAATGTCTGTGAATCTGTCACAACCAGGGGAGCCTAAAAAGATATATCAGCTAAGGCTAATGGAAGGTCGGTCATGCGTGGGATTCTGAAACAGGAAATAGAATGTTGGGAAATTAAGAAAATATGAGTAAGGTGAAGACTTTAGTTAATAATTCTGAGTCCCCTCGTATGTCAGATGCCTCCTACTGATGTGAGGTATGATGGGAGATGTCATTCTGTAATATGTTTCTCATCTGGTTAATGAATAAAGTGCTGTTGGCCAATAGGAAATTAAGATAGGTGGATCTAGGAGACAAGAATGATTCCATGAAGAAGTAGGGAGGAGTCAGCATGTAGAGACTGGAGAGAACAGAGGTCCAGGTCCACTCTCCAGTAAGATGAGACCACGTGAATATACTTAGATTAATAGAAATGGGTTAATACTTAAGACAGAGCTAGCCGATAAGAAACAAGTAAGTGGCCAACAGAATTATATCAAATACACAGTCTCTGTGTGTTAATTGGAGCTGGCACTGGGCGGTGGGTCCAGGTTTGCTGGAAAAACCTACTCCTTACAGAGGTGTTTACCATAGGAAGTAGGTGTGGAACAAATAAGGAGACTGTACTGTTCCTGTAAATCTTTAAGTGCACTAAATGAAAGGTTTGTCACAGTGTACAAAATTTACTAATTTTGTCTTAAATATAGTCTTTATCTCTTCAGTTTTGTTTTCCATATAGGCAAATGATGATTTTTCTACCAATAAAACTGTATAAATGTAAGTTCCTAAGCACAGTGAAATAAAGCGAGGAGTGAGTCAACGTCTACAGACATCTTCACAGCAGTCCTTCCTCAGACAGACCTTGAAAGACTCCTCCCCACCTCTAGATACACTTATTGCCTCAATCACTCATCTCACCAATTTGCTTCATTGCTTTATGCCTGGCTTGACTTCCCAGAGAGCAGAATGTCCCTGCTTTGGGGAGTCTTCTCTCTTCCTTGTGATGCATTGGGTTCCCATCTCCACAGTGGGTAAGCAGTCACCAGAAGAAGCCTACATCATTATGCAAATGTTGCCTTAGCTATTCTGAGTTTCTCTTTTACTTCACCTGTTTTAATTTCCAAGTTTCTTCTCTTGTCCTTGGTTATGGGGTAGCTGTAGAGATGCCCTGCTGTGCTCTTGAATATATGATGAAGGCCTAAGTGGTTGCATGAAGCTGGGAGATTTCCCTCAGATCTGCTGTCTTTCATCCTAAAGAACTTGACCAAAGCTAGAAAGCAGTGTACCTCTTACAAGTGCTGCATAGCCCCATTCTCACACACCCCAAAGTAGCATTCCATTTTCTCCCAATGAAATACTGAGTTTCAAATGTATCCTTAATCTACCGATAGCATTGGCCCTCAACACAGCCATAGATTCACTGGACCTATAAAAGGCTTTCCTGCATGAGTGGCAGGTGGCCTTGACAGCCAATCTTTGAAGTCTGGCTTCCATGCTCTTTGGTGTAATACTTACAGTTATGTTTTCTTTTTCTCAAGCTGACAGCTCCTAGAAACTTGTCCCTTTTGGGATTCTGTAAGCTCCACTCAAGTATAACAGTGTAAAGAACAAGCTGCACATTCATACTAAAGATTTCTGGATACCCAAGTTATTGTATACATAGGAGACCTTCTTCCATCATTTCTAAACATTGTATCTATAGAAGCATTCCATGAAATTAGCCAGTTATGTTTATATTTGCTTGTAGCAGAGTATCATAAATTACTTAAATTTTAGGAACATGTTTTATTTTAACTGTTCATTACAGAAGTGCTCATGAAACATTTCAACTGTAAGTTTCCAACATCTTGCACAGTATGAAAAGGAGAGAAAGAATAGGAGGGAATGGGAATATTTGAATTTTCATCTCAAGATGTGCTCATAAAATGGTTAGAAATGATGTAGCACACTTAGCTACAGAGACTAGAAACAGTTGTTTTGCTTACACTAAAATAAAACTGCATTGGGAAGAGAGACTCTTATTAATGAAGACACAGGCAGCTTCATTAATATTGCCAACTGTCTCAGAATCTCACAGACTTTCTTATGTAGAATAAGAAACAGAAATGATTATATCTAAAATAATAAAATATTAAAGTTCTGGAGTGATTTCATAACAAATGGCCATTTATATTCAGTGATCCCAATTTCAGCTAGTGTCTGCACACGGTATAATTTTTTCATATAAATTGTGTTACGTTATTATTTAATGCTGTGATTTTCCTGGTGACAGATAACATTATCTGGTTTTATTAGCCACTATTCCATTACTTTTACTAGCCTTACACCTTATATTCACAGAGTGTTTTACTGTCTATGTATTCTAATACAATCTCAGCTAATGATATTAACAAATATTAGTATGACATTTTATAAGTATTATCTCTAAGATTTGACATAAAAACTGATGATTTTAAATACTCCTTGTAAAAAAGTATCATTGTTGTCTACTTTCAAAAGATATTTGTATATTATTTCTGAACTGGAGGCTATATTTAATTGTACCAAATGTCTTCTAAGGATTAAAAAAAAGATACTTGATTTGATGAGTATAGAGTATATGAGTATAGAGATGTATTTCCAAATGAACCTTATGCGATTATGTCTTTGACCTAATTTCTATTTGGTAACAATATATTATTTTGAATAGAAAATGAACCACAAATATATTTTTGTATTTAATATAGTTTTATAAAATCATAACCCCAATTGGAATAGATTCATCAAAGAATTGGAATAAAGATTATTATAATATTATTATAAATTTAAAAGCCAGAATCAAAGTTGAAAAATTACACTGGTCTCAAATTACACAAGCATTTATATTTCTCATTAGCAGCTATCAAATGTAACACTGGGAAACAGAACATGCATTTGTTTACTCATGTACTATAAGAACCCCTGTGGGACCCTGCATGTGTATACACTAACCAGATACCACACTTACTTTTCTATGTTTGAAGCTACTAAAATGCACCCAATATCACCTGATAGAACTGTGATGAAAGAAATACATCTGACATCACTTCCAGATATTTCCCCTCTTCAGAAGTAACAAATGTTATTTATTTGATTCAGGTCTTACACTCGTATATATCTTTGTACCACTAAAAATTGTTGACTATGGATAAAGTTGATATGGTTCAAATGAAGTCAAAGTCCTTTTGGAGGAGGTAATATGACCTCACTTGGCAGAAGTATGCCTACCTTTCTGATTTCATCATTTTTTTTCCAATTATTTTTTTTTTCTTTTTGACCTTTCTTGCTTTTTATATATTTATTACTTTTTCTTATTTTACATATCAATCCCAGTTCCCTCTTCCTCCCAGTCTCCCATGCCCCCCAGCCCCACCTCCAACCCCATCCTCCTCCACACTCCACAGGGAGGGTGATACCTTCTAGGAGGGATCATCAAAATCTGTCAAAGTCATTTGGAGTAGAGTCTAGGCCCTCCCCCCTGACTCTAGGCTAAGGGGGTATCCCTCCATGGAGAATGTGCTCCCAAAGTCATTTCCTGCACCAGGTATACATCCTGATTCCACTGTCAGAGGTCCCTTAGACTTCCCAGGCCTTCTAACTTAGACCCATGGTCATGGGGTTTGGGTTGGTCCTATGCTAGTTTCCCAGATATCAGTCTGGGATCCATGAGCTCCCCCTTGTTCAGGTCAGCTGTCTCTGTGAGTTTCTGTAGCCTGGTCTTGACTCCTTTGCTTATCACTTCTCCCTCTTTGTAACTTGGTTCCAGGAGTTTGGCTCAGTGTCTAGCTGTAGGTGTCTTGCTTCTGTTTTCATCAGCTACTAAATGAAGGCTCTAAGATGACATATAAGCTAGTTATCAATCTCATTGTCAGGGAAGGGCATTTAAGGTAGTCTCTCGACTATTGCTCAGATTGTTAGTTGGGGGTCATCCTTGCAGGTATCTGGACATTTCCCTAGTGCCAGTTTTCTCTTCAAACCTATAATGGTTTCCTCTCTTATGGTATCCCTTTTCTTGCTCTCCTCCATTGTTCCCCTGACTCAATCTTCCTGGTCTCTTATGTTCTCCTATCCTCACCTCTTCTCCCTTCTCTATCTTCATGTTTATAACTCCTTCATTCTACCCTCACTACCTTACTTTTCTAGTAAAACATAACTACTTTTTGAAAAGTTATTTTTCATATTTATCATATGTTGAAATAGCAAGGTACCAAAAATTATCTACCCACAGTTTTATGGTTCTCTTGTCTTCCTCTTCTCTTTCTCCTAACTCCCTCATCATACTTTCAAAAGAAATATCAGACACGTATGTTTAGGGCCATTGTTCCCAATGCAGCAAGCATGAATTAGAAAGAAAAAGCACTAGTCACAGGCCCATTCTAGTTTCCAAACAACTTGTGGAAAAGTCATGCAGTTTTTAAATTTTTTTTTCTTGTGATTTGCTTTCTCCCCCTCCTCCTCCTCCTTCTTCTCCTTCACCTTCTTCTGCTCCTGCTCCTTCTTCTGTTAAATATACACAACATTCTTATTTTGAATATGCTTGTTGGTAATGAATTTTACTTACAACTGAACACTCTCTGGTTGAGTAGAACTTGGACATGTTACTGGATAAAAGAATGGCTGAAAGCACATGTCAGAATTGACCTAACTACAATAGGATACAAGGCAGACATGATTCAATGAAAGGGATACATGGATTAATCTACAAGAACTTGGAACTTGGGACTCTAGCTAGCATCCAGTAAAGCTGCTACTTCAGGACTGCAGTAGGAAAGGAATAGGGAGCAGGTATGCTGTGGCTTTGATTGCATTGTAAAAGACAGCTGGAGCTTAAGGAAAAATGATACATCCTGGCAGCAGAACAGGAGAGTGTTTTGCATATGAACTACAGTAGGAGAAAGACAGCTGGCTAGGGCAAGTCTCATTATCACAGGTGCCAAAGTCTTGGCCTGTAAAAGTCAAAATAAGCAAAAGTAGAGAAGCAAAAAGGTTGAAGATGGTTGGCTTTGGACCAAGGAAAATATAGTGAATTCTCCCATCAACACAGCTCTTAGTAACAACCTCTGCATAGACTCTGGTTATAAAACACCAACAGCTCTGTTTTTAGTGCTCAACTTGAATCTTTCTGGAGGAAAATGGCAGTGCCAGCCTGGTCCTGTGACTATTCCCCATGAAATAAACAGAGAAGATAGTTCAGCTGGGGTGGGAATCAATGTGCAGCTTGCTCAGATACTGGAACCCCAAGGTTAAATTCCCAATTAAAGGCCCTAGTTTTAAGAACTTACCCAGACTTGAACTTTTCATGAACTGTGAGTGTTTTGGGGTCATAGGAGGACTATGAATTTGGCATTTTGTGACCAGGAATATCTTATCCTTTTTTGGATCACTTGGGCTTTAAGTATGCTTGGTCAGATAGGTGATATTTGGAACATAGTGGTGAACCAGGGAGTCACCAGGAAGAACCTTAGCTCACTGAGTCAACTCGCGGCCTCCTTTTACCATTATATATTGATTTAGTTTTGCTCTTCTTCACCTCTGTGTGTTTGTGGTTGCTGTTAAGTTCTTCTATATTTCTATTTCACAGTGCAGGCTGCAACTATTGTGCCCAGTACATAGATGTATATTCTGATGTATCTTGACTGAGAACCTCAGCCCCTCCCTAGACCTAGAGCTTAATGTAGCTTATATGTGGATTGCATTTCAACTTTCCAAATAATAATAATAAAAAAAACAAAGGTTTAACCCTTTGAAGCCTCTTACCCTGCATGAAACAAAATCACACACACACACATACACACACACATGCACACAAAACAAAACTCTCTCTCTCTCTCTCTCTCTCTCTCTCTCTCTCTCTTCTACTTGGAGTGATCAGTACATATTCTTGCATTCTTGCCTTTAGGACCACAAAGCAATCCTATATTCTTTTGATCAGATAGGTCCTAAGTTCTAATAAACTCATTCATCAACCTTGACTGTGTTTGTTTATTGCTTCTTAGATGAAATTCCTTTGGTTACATGCATATTGTGCATTTCCAAACAGGATCAATCATAGATTAGATACACATTGCATTGTAGTAATATAAGCACACTTTTTGTTATTACCAAAAAGATAGCCTAGTATAAAGCTTTTTAATTAGCTTTTGGTATTAGAATTAAGTAAGATGTAATTTAGAACACAAGAAAGGATTCATGTACAGTGTATGTAAATACAAGGATCTAGGGGCAGTACTATGCTTTATAGCTAGTGAGACAAGACACTGCTAAAGGTCTGCAGAAACATTGAGATAGTCTGCATAGTCAAGAGAAGGAATGCATAGACACTGGGAGCGGTCTGCATACATACAGAAAGAGAATTGTAGAGATAATGAAGCAGACTACACAACACTGAAGATAGCTGAATAAACAGGAAGATATAATGTTCATAAAACTTAAAGTGGGCTGTTTCAACACCAAAGGAAAATATAGAGACATTAGTGAATATACCACAAACATTTATAAGAGGGCTGCTCAGATATTTAAGGGATCTGCATAGAGTGTGAAGACAGATACTTAAGAGGACTGCCTAGAAATGAAGGGGGACTGTATCCACAAAGAATGGAGGACTGCATAGTCTTTGAAGGTGGACTGTTTAGACATGGACAACTGCATAGACACTTATGAGGACTGCATGAACTTGAAACAGGATTGTATAGACACCAAACAGGGACTATGTAGATATCTGAATAGATACTCACAGGATTGTGTAGACACTGAAAGGGGTCTGCATATACACAAGGGAAGATGGCATAGATATTTTAAGTATGATTGCATTGACACCCATAAAAACTATGACAACACTCAGGAGGACTACATAGTTCCTTAAGGAAGTCTGCATAGACTAGTATAAGGACTGCAACACAGACATGAATAAATGGATACATATCATTCTGCCTACACACATACACACACACACACAAGGACTACATAAACACTGACAAGAGTCTATGTAGACACCAGGAAAGTTTACTTAGACACTGAAATGTGATTTCATTGACACCCATGAGAACTACATCAATGTTCAGAATGATTGTGTAGACACTGAAAGGGGAGTACATAGACACTCAGGGACTATTGCATATATGCTGAAGGAATATTGCATAAACACTGGATAGGACTGCTGCATAGACATGACTGAATGGGTGCATAGAAACCTCTGAATTGTCTATATTCCCAAGGGCATTACACATGACAAAAGAACACTGCATAGATAGAGAAGATCTACATAGACTGAAATAAGACTGTGCTATCACAGAGACTGCATAGACACTGAAAGGAAGACTTCATAGATTCTGATGGAAAACTGAAGAAACAAGCACTAAGATGACACTGATATGCACAAGGACTGAGGATGTCTGCACTGACACTGAAAGCAGGAGTGTGTAGACACTGAAGCAGATCTGCATAGCCACAGAGTGAGTCGGCATAGATGTAAAGGAGGCTGCAGAGACCGGACAATGCAGCAGCACTGCAGGGATAGTTATAAGGATAGCATAGATACTGAGAACTATATAGACTGTGAAAGGAAGACTCCATAGACATTGAAAAATGACTGTAGAGACATGAAGGGTGCTGCATCAGACCCGAAGAATATTTCATATATACTGGAGAAGGATTTCATCAGATACTGGAAATGGATTGATGCATGGTTTATAGTGGCAGATTGGACCATTCTTATTGAATATTAAACTTTCCAAATACTACTGCAACTAAATGTAGCATATAGCATAAGGTTTTCATTGTTGTTATGGTGTTGTTTTTTTTTTTTTTTTTTTTTTTTTTTTTTTGCTTGTTTTTACGTTATCACTGATAAGTTTTGAATCATGGTTGGGTCAAAACATAGCCTATAGAGAGCCATACTAGCAGGCAGGTCTAGACTGGCTGCTAATCCTTGATCCTGTGGTATTGGTGTTGGTTTTCACACATAAGCAGTGCCTGTTTTAAAGTATCAACCAACTCTGTTGCACAGTTGTAGCTACAAATGATAAGGAACCTAACTTACAAAAGATACTTGTTGCAGTTATAATTAAAGACCTTTCACTAGCAGTTTTAAAGAAAAGAACATTTCAGAGAACAGTTAAAAAAAAGTCTATGGATATAGTAAACTTGGGGTTTCATGGAAATGAAGCCTATACTTGTTATATTGTTTAAGATGATGGAATACCATGAACTTAGAGCACCCAAATAATACTCAATTTGCAAATAAGAAAGGAGGCTGCTTGTTTAAATTTGTGTGTTGAATATGAAATGATTTGAGGACAGAAATCTAGTTGAACATGTTTAGTGTGTTGAATTCCTGTGGTTTAGATTTTAGAACACTTCTCTGAGAAAATACATTAAATAATTAGCAGAAGATGAAGAATAGAGTGTAATTTCAGAATAAAATGACTAAAGCAAATTAGTATTTACAGGCTTGAATCTGAATCCCAGGACACCTGCTGCAGTCTTCAAGGTTCTTGCACCTGAAATATGTGGTTAAAAAGAGAACAGAGATACTTTATTAATGTGAAGAACTCCTTAGAATGAGAGTTAGCTACTGAGCAGGGAAAGGGCATTGGCTCCCAATTTTTGAGTCACAAGGCTAAGGCCATTTGTATGTCATTTACAGAGCACCTGATTCTTCCATGTTTGAATACCCAGAGTTTTCCTCCAGCTTTCCTTGTTTGTTGTTTGTAGTGCAAGTAGGAGAGTATTTCTGCCAATTGACTTTTTATGTTAATCTCCCTCCCTAACCAAGTTTCTCCCTGACCCCTCATAATTCTGTCTGTCTCTCTCCCTATTCTCTCACCATCTTATAGCTGGTTAGTTTGCATTATGGCATGCAAACAAAATGAAAACTAAAAATTTGTCAATCACAAAATATTGAATTCTTTCTTGTAGGATGCAAACACGGGTGGCATAATAGTTTAAATCCCCCATGCTATAGCTTGAATGTGGCTGCAAATGTGATCTAAGATTGCATCTGGGATATCAGCCATTAAATCTATATTCCAATCACCAGGAAGAAGAAAGTAAAACAGTTAATTCTTTTACTTGGAATACTATCTCCAGAAAACCTATAAATCATACTGATGCATGTTATGTTGCTCAGAAGTTAATCACATGTTCTCTTAATTTATTCTAAAGTATGAGGTTTAACAACAAAATTCACTACCGATAATTATGAAAGCTGAAGAGTTAACCAAGAATAAAGCTGTAGAATGTACAGCTTCTGGGACTGTCACACTGGATTGGGCTGTGTCTAACTCTACAGAGACACATCCTTATTTCCTATCTATACTTTCCAGACTTTCACATTGTAGAGAGTTGTGCTCTGTGTCTGACTGAGGATACAGTGAGTCCCAGTTCACAACTTTCAGCAATGGGTCACTAATGGTTGTGTATCTTGTGTCCACATGTGTAAAGATCAGACTAAAATTCTCAATAAATTGGATGAGTTTGCTCATCATGCCCCCAACTCCTTGGAAGCCTTTTACTAGGGTAAGGTATCCAATCCTGCCCACCTAATCCCCAGAGGCCAGGGCAGCCCCATACCATCAGCTCTGCAGCTGTCACAATCAAAGCCTTAGCCCAGTACCCAATAGGAGAGGTGAATGCTGAACCTTCTCTTGCCCTCTCCCCATCACCCTGTTGATGCCCATGACTAGGCACTTAGTCCCATCCCAACCACTGAATCCCCAGAAAGCTGGGCGTAACCCAAACCATCCAGCACTGCATCTGCTGTCATTGAAGCCCTGCCCCCCCCCATACACACACACTGGGAGAGGCCCCATCTGGACTCACTGGAAGAAAAGATGGGAGGATGACAGTATAAGAACACATTGAACAACATAAGGAGGAATATGACACCACCAGAGTCTAGGGGTTCTGTACCAGTAAGACTTGAATATCCCAATGCAAGTAGGAGCTCAGGGACCCCAGGCTGACAGCTGTAGAAATAGCATATGACCAAAGCAGGCCCCTTGAATGTAGCTGTCAGTTGGGGGGCTTGTGCACTCTATGGGGCCTCTGCCAGTGGAACCAGCATTTATCCCTAATGCAAGAATGGGCTTTGGGAGCCTATCCCCTATAGACAGATACTCTCTCAGCCTAGACACATAAGGGAGGGCCACAGTCCTGCCCCAAATGATGTAAAAAACTTTGATAATCCCACATGGGAGGCCTCACCCTCCCTGAGGAATTGATGGGGGCTTGATGGAAAGAATCAGAGGACAAAAGGGAGAGGGAACTAGGATTGGTAAGTAAAATAAGATTTTTTTAAATTAAATAAAAATTAATATAAAAAATAAAATAAAATATTTTAATAAAAAAGTGGAAGAGTTTGTATTGAAGGATGCAAGAATTTTCAGAGCAAGTGGAAGTAGCACCTGTTCTTAGGTGTCTTATTGCTGGTATCTGTCTTTTGAATATTAGGCTTGTGTTAATTTGCTTCTTCTTGAACACAGCTAGGAAGTGGAGGCAGTAACACTATCCATATTTCCATACTCATGAAGTGAGAAAATAGAGAGGATTTCCAACTAGCCCTGGAGCCAGGAAACAGTGCAATCGTGTTGTTCTCTATCTCCCCATACCCTGTGCAGACTCTGCCTTCCTGTCTGAGTTTTATCACTACACAGATACTTGTGCCTCATCTGCAAGAGAAGGGCATGCCACCAGTTAGAAAGTTAGCACTTTCACAGGTAACAAATGTATTGAAGGAAGGTGTAAACTAATAGATAAATAACACTTAATAACAACACAATCTATGAAGAGAGTTGACCTAGTGCGTGGGGACTTATGAGAAGGGTCTGGCAGATTTGTCTGTATTCTTTTGACTGCAGGTGTGTGTGTGTGTGTGTGTGTGTGTGTGTGTGTGTGTGTTTGTGTGTGTGTATGTGTGTGTGTGTGTGTGTGTGTCTGTCTGTGTATGTGTGTGTCTTTGTGTTGCATTCGGGAACTTTGTCTCTGAACATATGAAAGCAGGAAGCTAAGCGTGTGTGCACTAGAAAGTAAGCTTGCTAAGTTATGCAGAACAAGGAAGAAGGAGGGCCCCAAGAGGGCTCTAAACTCTGAGTGATACATTTGTAAAAGTGTCAGGGGGACAATGGAGGAAGACAGGAGGGCTTGAGTCTGTAGCCCTGAGGAGTGTACTTAGCATATGCTTCTCAAGTTTATGTGAAGTCATGTCTGGAAAGTGGGTGACAGGATGACAAGGATTAAATGCAGAATATGCAAGTGTGAGCCAGGAAGAAAATAGTACATGATGTGAACTTCAAAGTCACCATTGCAAGGAATATCTTTAGACATGATTTTTAGAGGAAAGAAATGAATCTTTACCAAACTACCATATTAAGAAGATGCAAGATGATGTTCTTTCTTTCCTTTCCTTTTTTTTATTTAAACGTGAAACAAGGGTGTTTTAAATGTCAATTCCAGTTCCCTCACGCTCCCATCATAGTCTATCACCCCAGCCCATTCCCTTTCTGCTTCACAGAGGGGGGTGAGGATCCATGGCAAGTCTTCAAAGTCTGTCATATCATTTGGAGCAGGACCTAGGCCCTCCCCTATGGGTCTATTCTGAGAGACTATCCCTCTGTGTGGGATGGGCTCCCAAAGTACATTTGTATACTAGAGGTTAAATACTGATTCATTACTAGAGACCTCATAGACTGCCAGTTCTCCTAACTATCACCCACATTCGGAGGGTCTGGGTCAGTTCTATGCTGGTTTCCCAGCTATTAGACTGAGGTCCATGAGCTCCTCCTTGTTCACCTCAGCTGATTCTGTGGGTTTCTCCAGCCTGGTCTTGACCCTTTCTTCTCTATAAGTAGATTCCATGAGTTTGACTCAGTGTTTCGCTGTGGGTGCCTGTTTCTGCTTCCATCAGTTACTAGGTAAAGGCTCTAGGATGGCTTATGAGTTAGTTACCAATCTCATTATCAGGGAAGGGCATTAAAGGTAGCCTCTCCACTGTTGCTTACATTGTTAGTTGGGTTCATCCTTGTAGATCTCTGTACATTTCCCTAGTTCCAGATTTCTCTTCAAACCCATAATGGCTCCCTCTATTATGGAATCTCTTTCATTGCTCTCCTCTATTTTTTCCCTGACACAATCTTCCTGCTCCCACATGTCATCTTCTCCCCTTCTTTTTCTCCTAACTCCCTCTCCCTTCCCTCCATGCTCCCAGTTTGCTCAGAGATCTTGTCCTTTTCCCCTTCTCAGGTGGACCATGTGTGTTTCTCTTAGGTCCTCCTTGTTTCCTAGCTTTTCTGACAGTGTGAATTGTAGGCTGGTGATCCTTTGCTCTATGTCTAAAATCCATATATGAGTGAATACTGTTGTTCTTTTGGTAAAATTATTGCCTAAGAAACACAAACACTAGACTCAGCATCCATGTCGAGTTTATTGATAGAGGGGAGAGATAGGGAGGGTATCTGGTGACCAACTGAAAGCAGGAGAGAGAAAGAGAGGGGGGAGAGAACAAGGGAGAGAGAGAGCAAAAGAGCAAGAGCAAGAGAGAGGAGCACTTGGTGAGCTTGCTTTAAAAGGGAAACTTGCACATGCATAACTGAGTCCCCCAGCAGCCAGGTAAAGCTTGAGCAGCCAGGTTAAGTCGTGATTAGAGAAGTCATGGGCATGAGGGTCCTGCCCATCATCAGGGGTGGGGGGGGCGGATTAAGAAGACTGCTGTTTTCCAACATTCCCACCTCTTATTGTTATTAAAAAGGTGGGGGATTAGGCATGGCAGGTTAGGGAATAAGGACCTTGAGTTCTCAAGACTGATTCCTGCTGACCTTGGGCATTGATCATCTTTGGGGGAATGAGAAAGTTGAGGTGCTGCTATGTCCTGGTAGCTGGTTGTTTCATCGCAGTCCTGACAGTATGGAACTCTGGCGTCTCTTTTTTGAAACCTGGCAAAATGTTAGCAGAACAGAGGACAAGGTAAAGTTTAGGAAAAAAAAAGTTTTTTTTCTTAGGTCCTGGTACTTGAGGGGAGAATTGTAAGATGAGGGAGGGGTTCCTGAGGTGAGAGAAGAGAGTCCTGTGACCAGGGAAAGGTTTAATATTTATTTGGAGTGAATCTGACCTGTTTGGATGGGTCCAGTTCGGCTCCCTGGAACTTAAAAGAATTCTTTAAGTTTGTGAAAACATAAATATTAAGACACATTAGCAGCATACTCATGTTATAAATGATTTGGCTGAAAGAATTAACACATAAAACTGGCAGATTTTTAGCACAATAAAAAGCACCTTAATTGTAAGCTTATAGTTACAGTTATGATGATATAGTGGCATAGTATGGTGTTTAGTAATCCATCAGAATTGAATTAGTACCTTATTAAAACTTTATTGATTAATGTTAAGACTATAAACAGTAGCAACCTTAAAATATCTTTTTCTGAAATCTGTTTTGTAACAATTGGAAACTTGGATGCTGCTTTAAGCTGACAAAACTACCAGTCATCAGAAGCATCAGAGTTATTGAGAAGGATAAAATTTTACCTGAATGATTAGAGAGTAACAGAGACTTACTAGCTGGCAACATGGACAGCCACCACCAGGTCCTCCACAGTTGTGGAGGCTTTAAGAATATCTGCCTTCTGCTGATGACACGAGACCTGTGGATTAGGAGCTTTTGGAAGACTTACCTACCATTGGCCCTAGCAACATGGAGAAAGTGGATTCCACTGCCTTCTTGTCCATAGTCCTTAGAGCCCTTTGTAGCAGTTGAGATGAAAGGCATGTTTGCTCAGTGGCTAGCGTTGCCACTTTTGTGGGTGGAGTTTCTTCAGTGTCTGCTAGTCTTCTTGGATGGAAATGAGCGGTGCAAGCAGCTGGCCCGTCTCTCTGTTATAAAAGCTTTTTTAATGAAACACTTTTAAATACCATATTCTCTAGATCTCTGAGCATTTGAGCTGTTTAGTATACCTTAGTGTACAAAAGTTGTCTTTAGTTACTTGCCTTAAGCACATAGGTGGCTAGGTAAGGCTTTATGCTTATAATTAATTAATCTGTCTGGAAATTGGATCCAAACTGAGAGGCTGTGGAGGGATGTTTTACTCAGAGCCATCCAGCTTGACTGTAACTGGTTTTAACTTAGTAGGTTAGACTTATATTTGTAAAGAACAAAGAGGTAGAGAAAAACTCCCTTTGATAATAGAAGCTTAACCTTTATAAACAGCTTACAGAATGTACTGGGTGGTATATTTTGTTAGTATGAAATAGATCTTTATAACATTAAATGTTTACCATCATTTAAGAACACATAAAGATTTAGAAATATTTAAAACTTAGTACAGTTGAATTTAAGTTGTATAGAGTTAGCTTACATTTACATATAAAGTTAAATTTACATCACATGTACAGATATATTAAACAGGACTGGGTAAAAATGAGAGGAACCAGAGTTTGAAGCTATGTGTAACAGAGTCAGTGAAAAAAGAAATTAGAGAGAAAGAATAAAAGGCAAAAGAAAAATGAATTGCAGTTTCCGTTGGCGGCAGAAGCTGACTAGACTCCCTCTGCCTAGATGGCTGATGTAGCAAAGGGAAGAACCATGGGGCGTGAGGCTAGGCCACATGGTGAAGATGGCGGCTACCATAAACACATTCCCAATAGCTGGCAGAAGTCACAAAGTTTTGAGATATAATTTTGTTGGCTTTTTTTCTCTCCGCGAGTGAGGCAGAAGGATTTGTGAAACAGGACACCACCGGAGTCCAAGGGGTACAACATCCAAAAGACCACCGTAGGCCTGAGCAATGCATGTACCAGTCTAAGGGCAGTGCTAGGGTATAAAACCCGAGAAACCCGTCATGGGTCTGAGAAACGAATGCACCAGTCAGCATGAGTTGTGCCAGGGCACAAAATCAGAAAATCTCATTCGTGGGGACAAATGAAAAACTCTCAGATTATCCTTAGCAGATGCTGCCTCAGCCCAGCCCACTGTGAGCCACTGGCATCTGCACAGAGAAAAAAACAAAGTAGAAGAGTGGCAGAGAGGACAAACAAGAGTGAGACATTTGAACAGGAGTATAAGATGCCTAGCGGAACAGGACACTTAGGTGGAGGGAGGTTCCTGCCCTGAGATAGGCTGCAGTTGCGGCGGGCAGGAGAGTTTTAGCATGGTGGGAAGAGAACAGAAACAAGTTTAGGGAAAGAGATTGTTTAGCAGAGAGCTAAAAAAAAAACAAACAAACTCCTTCCGTCTACCTGTTTGCTGGCAGTAATTTTGGCCAATTTGGTTTATTTTCTAGGGGATATCTAGACCACTTTTCAGTACAAAGGTAAGTAAGTCTGGGTGCCTTAACAAGTGGCATTAAGTGAAAGGGTTTTACATTTTCTATTAGGCATCCCAGCTGAGGTGGGAGGCATTTCCTTGGTTGGCTTATTTCCCCATGGGTGAAGTGAGAAGTGACTAATCAGTCTTGGAACTCACCAGCTCAAGTGTGTGGCCACACGATAAGCGAGAATGGCAGAGTGTTATTCAAAGCTCGTCAGCCCAAAAATGTTGCCAGGACCAACTGTTCGAGAGCAGAAAGGCTTGAAGCCGGAAACAGATATACCACCCAGGGAGGGCAGTATGTCATTCACCCATGAGGAATGTTCCCAACCCGAAGGAAATGGGTTACAGTTTTTAAAAAGGGTACCTTACCTAATTGAATCCGGTGTGGGATGTTATTTCCAGCAAGCAGGTGGATGGAAATGGACTGCTGGTTCGGAATCAGGGTCCCCAAGTGTCTCTGGCTGGCTGCCCACCAGCAGATGGCCACTGAGTCCTCAAGGAGAGCCTGATCGAGTCACGGCACCAATGTTGTTCTTTTGCTGCAGCTATTGCCTATGAAACACAAACATGAGACTCAGTGTCCATGTGGAGTTTATTGATAGAGGGGAGAGAAAGGGGAAATCTGGTGGTCAACCGAAAGCAGAGGAGAAAGAGAGAGAGAAGAGAGAAAGAGAGAAGGGGAAAGAGAGCAAGGGAGGGAGAGAGGAGAGAAAGAGTGAGAACAAGTGAGCAAAAGCAAGATAGAGGCACGCTTGGCGTGCTTGCTTTAAAAGGGAAACTTGCACATGCATAACTGAGTCCCCTGACAGCCAGGTAAAGCTTGAGCAGCCAGGTTAAGTCATGATGTAGAGAAGACATGGCCATGAATGGCCTGCCCATCATCAGGGGGAAGGGGAGGTCAGCAGACTGCTGATTCCCAACACATACCATGTTTGTCTTTTTGTGACTGGGTTACCTCACTCAGGATGGTTTCTAGTTCCATCCATTAGCCTGGGAATTTCAGGATTCCATAATGATTTTCATACTATGAAACATTTATGGACTTAAGCTTAGGAGATGAGATGTTGAACTGAAAGCTGAAGCACAAAGATAGCATTATGATTTCAGAAACATTTCTGAGGAAAAAGGCATTGGGTAAGACACACAAAAATCCACGTAAGTGTGAGCGTTAATCAGCTCCCTGTCACTGGCACAGAAAAGAGATGATTTATTTTGACTCATAGTTTCAGAGGTTTGCATTTGTGTTGCTTTGAGTCTCTGGCGAGGTGGTGCAGCATGGTGGGAGCATATCATGGTGCAAAGCTGCTGGCTTAATGGAGGGAGGGGAGACATACAGGGAGAACAGAAGAGAAGAATCCCTGGGTTTTCAGCATGCCCATCAAGGGCATACTGCAATCAGTCTTTTCTGTATCTTGCCAGACAGTTCAATAACCACATAGAGACTTCCTATTAATTATGAAAGCTCAGCCTTAGTTTCGGTTCATTCCTAACTAGTTCTTATAATTTAAATTAACCCATATCTGTTAATTTAAATACTTTTATATGGCTTGGTTATCTTTACTATTTACTGCCCATTCTGCTTCCTCTTTATATGGCTGGAGACTCAACCTAGCCCCCATGGTCCCCACCTAGATTCATCTTCTCATCTCCTTCTCCTTTCGCAGAAGTACCATCTATACCTCTTCTTGCTTAGCTATTGGCCCTTCGACTCTTTATTAAACTAGTCATGCTGACGCATCTTCACACAGTGTAAAGGAATTTCCCACAACAGTATATTGTAAACAAGGTTGACTTTCCCATCGCTAAACCCTACTACTTCTACCACACCCCTGTAGTATCATGGGCTATGGGGCCAAATCTTTATTACATGAGCATTTAGGAAACATTTGAATATCCCAACCATAACACACTGGTTTGTCTGTAAGACCCTTGGGGAAAACCATTCTGTGGGGTAAAAGATACAACAGAGAAAGGTAAATATGCTGGCCCAGTGGAGACTTGGAGTGACCATGGACAGAGGATGGAAGTTGCAAAGTGCTATTGAGAATACAGCCCTGAGAGTAAACAGGACAGGCAGGCCATACTGCCCTGTGTTCACTTCATAGGGGTGGGCTCACTTAAAAATACACATTATAATGTAGGCTTAAGATCCACATACTTAGGTATATGACAACCCACTAAAATTTTACTTAAAAATTACTGTTAGCTGTGGTTATCATTTTAGCACACAAGAGCTTGAGACAGGACGATTGTGAGCTCAAAGCTATATAGGATATGCCATCTCAAAAACCCAAACCAACCAACTGAGAAGCAATAACAATGTTACTGCAAATGAAAAGTAAAAATATGCTTGTCTGGGTCAGAGAGCAAATGGCAAAAACGTAAAAGAGAAGCCCAGAATGAGATGAAGAAAACATGTACTGTCTAACCTCTTGCAGGTAATACTCACAAAGACAACTGTATGAGTCAGGTGAGTCAATGACTCTTGGCTGGCTCATTGTCACAAGCATGCTCTGAGGAAGAAAATGTATCTAATTTTGCTATCAAGAATTCAGTTTTATGATGACATGTGTATATTTAAAATGCAC
The DNA here is from genome assembly GCF_943737965.1 of Phodopus roborovskii. NCBI lineage: Eukaryota > Metazoa > Chordata > Mammalia > Rodentia > Cricetidae > Phodopus > Phodopus roborovskii. Next base: position 7,020,227 of record NW_026126547.1, read on the forward strand.
TATAAACATTTTAACTGTGTTTCAAACAGGATTCACTATGGAAATGTGAAAAGCTGCCTTTCACATAGTTTGAAAATCATGCTTTAAAAGGTCTCCTTGATTTTTTTTTAAATATTTTTATACACTAAAAGTGAACAACTGAGAATTCGCACATGGTTAATTTAAAAATCACCCAAGGGACATCAAGATGGCACAACTGGAAGATGCTTGCCATGCAAATTAGACCATCTGAGATCAGTACTTACATTCTCAGGTGGAATAGGAGAACAAACCCTGAAATTTATCTTCTACTCATTAGAGATATGCATGCACTTACACACACACACACACACACACACACACACACACACACACACACACACAGTATTCAGTCAGAATGAAGAACATAGCTCTCTTTTTCCTAATTTAATAATAGCTATTGTATAGCTGGTAATTATACTATTTTTCCTCAATTTTGTAGATTTTCTTCCAATGACAGTTATAAAATGTTCAAGTTTTTGCTGTTTAGGTTTCATTTCTGATGATTAGCTTTGGTTTTCTACTCTACAGAAGTTGTTATCACAGGAGTTGCAGCTCTAGGATTGATGGTGGTAAATGATTATGTTGACCGATTTGGGAAGATCTCCCTACAGCAGGTGGTACCATTCCCTACATGAGATACTGGGTTCTACAAAATGGAGAAAATAATTTGAGCACTATAATGGCTGTTCTCCTCCCTCTTTACTGGTGGTGAATGCAATTTGATTGGCTATTTCAAGACCCTGCTTCCTTAAATTCTCCATCATGATGGACTAGAACTGTTAGATAAAAATAAACCCTTTCTCCCTTAAATAGCTTTTCACTGAGAATTTTATCACAGGAAAAGGAAAATAAAACAAGAAATCTAGAATCTTTCATATTTTTTGTTGTTCAAGTAACAATGGTATATTACCTATTTATCATTAATAGTCAATTGATATTTTAAAATAATTGATACATTTTTTTGCTGTAAGAAGTTCAAAAGTTTTGAAATTATCCAACTGCCAATGAAGAACAAATTTACCTCTTGCTCATCTTCCTCACATTCAGACATTTGGGGAAATGAATTGATTCCTTATTTACACTAAAATGTAGAACATGTATTTTTAAAATTATCATTTAAAAGTATATGTTTGATAGAGAGAGAGAGAGAGAGAGAGAGAGAGAGAGAGAGAGAGCAGTGCTCATAGAAGCCAGAAGATGATGCCAAGTCCCTGAAGTTGGAATTACAGGTATTTGTAAAGCACCTAATGTCAATAGTTATTGGGAGCTAAACTTGAATCCTCTGTAGTAGCAGTACTTTTAATAGCTGAGCTATCTTTTTATCCTCATTCATAGAAAATTTTATTTTAAATATTAACATATGAAAGTAATGTTCTGAAATATGGTAATGAGATTTTCTCAACAAAAAACAAAATCATGTTGATAAAAATCCATTTTTTTAAGTTTAACTACTTTGAGAATGTTCCAGAGAATTTTTGTAGTTTCCAAGGTAAGTGCCATATAATAAATCTTATTTTTGCTGCATTACTATTTATTGTGATCAGTACCACTTAATTAGTTGGTCACAGAATCAAAAAAAATCTGCCACTCTGACCATTTAATATTAATTATGTGTTAGTTATTTCTCTGGAGAGTCTAACACATTTCTCAGGTAGAAACACCAACTGCATAGGAGCCATACAGATACTGTTTCATACACAGCACCTGACTCTTCGGGCTGTTGAGGTCCTGAGGTCACTGAACAGAGGAGGAGCCTTCAAGTGCCATTGACATAGGAGTGTTAGAAGAGTATGATTTATCCACACCCTATCAGTTTTCCATATTTTCTCATGGCATAATCATGACAAATTTTCACAGATAGGCAGAGAAGCAACAAGACTAGTTTGGGCTGAACTAAGAAAAAGCTGCCCTGGAGAGTCACACAGATTCACAGGTTTAGTCAGAATGAAAAGCAGCACTCACTCAGATGATAGTGTGCTAAGGCTTTGAAGTTCTTCCTTATTATATCACATGAGAGAACAATGCCTCAGGGTCCCTCTTCGACAGTGCAGACACAGCTTTTCCAGGCAAATCATTCACTTAGCCCACACATACTGTTCTGTATCACATTCATTTAGTTACAAAACTATATTTGAGATCATTTTTTAAAGAATGTGTTTAAAGTTTAATCTTTTCTATGGCTCTATTTTAGCCCATCTTGATGTACCATATTTAGGAAGTGATTTTTGGTGTATTTCTTACATTTTCAGTCATAATTTATAAGGAAAAATGATAATACTCCTTTGATTTGGATTTTTATTACTGGATAAACATTTAGAGGTGTATATTAGTTGGGATGGGGAGTCAAAGAATGCATATTTAATTTATGGTCTGCAGAATTAGAATTCTTTATCTTACATCAATCTAAATAAAGTGTTGAGGACTCATGATCTCTGGGCTCCAAAGGGATCCATTACTCCAGCTCTGTCATTGGAAACAAATGTAGAATATCTCACAGGCTCAGGCCTACTTTACTCCATAGTTATTGCTGTCCTTGGTCTTCATCCAATAATACCAGCTTCTCCATAATGCTAGTGTCTCCACTACACTTAGGCCACATCTTCAACATTAGCCTCTCCTTGGCTCTTTTCAGTAATTATGACCCTGCCACATGATACAAAGTTTCAACGTCTCTCCATGAGCCCTGAAATCCTGGGATTCTATTGCAACTGTGGCTGCATTTTCATTAATGCCAAATCTCAGTTTTCTCCTTGACCCATTCATGCCTTTGAAAAATAATGTCATTTGGGATATTCTTACACATCATCAAGTTTGGCTGCCAGAAAAGCTACAGCCTTGTCCCCTCTAGACCACGGCTTCTATATGCTGATTCTGATGAATCATTTCTCAGAAGATTTTGCCTCAAAGATGCTGGTCTCTTTTTATTCACAGTTAATTCTTCAGTACTAGTTGACTAATATTAATTTTCCCTGCAAAGCAAAGGTTTCATTTCAGGGATTCTGACCCCTTGTGAATCACATCATATTCTTCAGCCCTAAGTGAACTGCAGATTCTTAGTTCAAAATAGCATGTGAATAGCCCTGATAGAGTCTGTGATAGCATCTCAAACTTCCTCCTGAAACTTCAAAATCCAGGGCTCAATCGTGGGCATTGATCTCACCACTACTTTCTAATTTTCTAAAGCAGCCTATTAAGATTTGAGCCTGGATATATATATATATGTATGTTTTTTTTTTCAGTCCAAAGCTCCAAAGTCCATCTACAATTCTGTCAATAACGACATGACCAAGCTTGCCAAAGCAATATCCCATGAGCCTGTTATCATTAACTGTCTCAGTTAGGGTTTCTATTGCTATGATAAAACACCATGACTAAAAGAAACTTGGGGAGGAAAGGGTTTAGTAGGCTCACAATGGTAGACCATAAAGCCATAGAGAAAAGATTTCAGGGCAGGAATTTAAGGCAGAAACCTGGAGGTAAGTGAAGTATGCAGTAGTAGCTTGCTTATCCTGGCTAACTCCTTATTGATTTTTTTAAAAATACATTCCAGGATCTCATGCCCAGTTTGGGCACTTTCATATCAATAATTAATCAAAAAAATGCCCTACAGACTTGTGTCAAGGCAATCTTATGAAGGTACTTTTGTGTTTTGCTTTGTTTCAGTTAAGTTCCTTCTCAGATAAACTGTGGATTTGTCTCAGTTTACCATCAGCCAAGCATCACAATATCTCCCAGTGGGAATCAAGCATAGCATGAGGAGTTTCAAAGGAAATAAACTATATTAGTGTATTCAACTATGTTTTATATAAAATGTAAAAGTGATTTTAACTGGGATAAATAAGTTTTCATTAATTCTTCAAGTTTTGTACCCTGAAATAGAAGGAATGAAAGTGCTCAGGCCGTTCCTTGCCAGTTTCATCCCTCCCTCTCCCATAACACAATATATATTTGTATTTGTTCATGATAATAGCACTTGTCTGCCTGGCATTGTGTATTGGTCTTCTTGTTTCTTCCCATCTGTGATGGCTCTGGGCAGGACTCTGCTACCAAGAATCATAATGGTGACCAATTGCCCATCTCCAGAAGTGCTGCCTGGAATAATGGTCACCCTTGGGGCAGTGCTGTACTTATCCTCAGGGTTTTGCCAAGACTAGAACTGCCAGGAAGATTCCAAAAATTACCTTTTAAAGAAGTTTAAAACTAAACTGTGTGCTCCTTCAATACCAAAGTAAAGTACATATTTTATTTCAAGAGTGAAGACATGAGAAAACTATACTCTGCACAAGGCAAAACTGAGCTCAGTGTAAACAATTCAATGTTCACTATCTGAGATTCCTCTGGGCTTTTCCAAGGAACTTGGGTTATTATCTAGCCTCATACTTGGGCATACACATAGTCTACCTTCTAGATTCCAGCAGGCACAATGATCCTTTCATGTTTTTAAAGCCAGTACCATCTGGGTTACCCTTATGTTACAAAGTCTGCCTGGCAGAAAGGTACTCTCTTGTATATGAATGCATGGATATGCAGCTTCAACCCACAATTAATCAAGCATTGTTTTTAAATCATACTTTTAATAGACCTTGTTTTTGAGATGGAACAGAAATTATCATACAAATTCTGTCCTAAATCAAATTTCTTGGAGACCTGTTGTCCTTAATCAAGATGATGATGAAGTCATATGACATCTTTCCTCTTCAAAGTTAGGAAAGATGGTTGCTAGCCATGTGGCTACGTTAGGATGATGGGCAGCCACATGTTGCTTGAATCTCAAAATAGAATCATAGCACATGTTTCCTTTAAGATTCTGTAGTCATAGATATCTAATTACAAACCCCATGTTATGTATTTTAAATTAACTTTTTGCTACAGATATTATAGACGTTTTTAACCATAGAAAGAAAGTTCATATAATTGTTTAGTCAATTGAATGAAACCTATAATCCCTTTATCTGTGCTGCTTTGATCTTTTCTTCCTGTCATAGCTCTTGGCCCCAGACATAGAGACTTTAAATGAATGCCTGGATCTGAGAAAGGGTGAGCCATAACCAAATTCCAAAGCTAGCTTTCAAATATAGTAGAACACCATAAAACAACTTCAATAATTTACCCAAATGATCTTTCAATCCCTATTACAATAGATCCAGTGGCCACAAAGCCCAAAGATAAATTCTGAGCCCAGGAAAACTATTGACAGGAGAAATAACTCAGTAAGCTCACACGTTGAATATCAGTCAGAACATGGTGGTCACCATATGCCTGTACATTCAATTGAGCCTGCCATAATGATGCCTTGGCTCCATGTTCACAACAAGATTTACAGTCAGATCCAAAACAGGCAAAACTACATTTACCCCCCTCCAGTAACTACAAGGAGGGATTCAAAGGAAGCTTCTAATGTGGCTAGAGGTTTTAAGAGTAGTAAGCAGCTAAGGGCTATGGTATTGGAGTTGGTGCTCCACTGTGTAGTGGTGTTACAGGGGGCTGCCCAAAGTGGAACCACATCTGTTGGCTTCTGCACTGGGGCTCTGGGCTTTCAAAAGTGAACATTGGGGTCATAAGCCCCTCCCACAGAATACTATGCCCTTGGTGCACAGACCCACCATAACCCATATCCTAAAACTTCAGCTGTTTCCAGAGCAACCTTTGGAGCAGTATATCAGTCCTGTTTGCCTATCTAGTAGCCCAGTGTTAGAAAATGTAAGGACAGGTATAGTCATAAGACAAGAAACAGAGTCAAAATGACAAAGGAAAACAGAGCCAAATGACAACTCAAAACCTGAGACAATTTAAGGCTTCTGCTTCAGAGGTCTACCAGTCTGACCAAGAGAAATTTTCTTAACAAAATAAGTGCTTTTTTTATAGGCTCCCTGGTAAGACCCCATCAGAGGCCAGGCCTCTCTGAGCTTACTTGTCTCCTGAATCCATACTGGGCCTTTCCAAATCCTTGGTTAGGCCTCCAGTGTGGTGGAAAACCCCTATTGTTCCTCAGCTGCTTTGTAGCCTAGGTATCCAAGTTCTTTGGCTCTCACTCCCAACATCTACATGGCTCCAAGGCAGATCAGAAGAGAACTGAAGAACTGGTGGCTTTGGCTGAACTCTAATCTACAGAAATAACCAGTAGGCCATGGGACATCTCATTTTGTCCTGAATGGGGTTGTACAGACCTTGTCAGATCTTACCATTAAGATATTAAAACCTAGAAATCAGACAAGAAAATGTCATAGAAAGCTAAAAAAAAAAATTAAAAAAAAGAAAAGGAGGCTGACATAAAAATACTTGCCATCTCTGTTTTTTAGCAAGGCCATTCACTTGGAGTAGAGAGCCTAGCTCCAGAATTTGGGATGAAATGATCTTTCTTATTACTGCGCAGCAGAGCTCCAAATGTAAATCCTAAGATTTTTGAGAGAAAGATAAGTTTCACAATCTTAATCTTAATTTGAAACAAGCTTTAAGAACTGACCAGAAAAAAAAATGGATTCTCATCATGTTCACCCCTGGGTTCCCCAGGTGTGGCCCCAAGTCACTTTTTGCAGGGACATAAAAGGCAAAATTCATTGCATGTCCCACTGGTCCAATCAGAGTCAAACATAAATCCTGACATATTTCCTGCAACGGTACTGTCCACCTATGTGTGATCAAGTGCATCCTATGTAGTTGACTTAAACAAATTTGTTCAGTGAAGTATAAACATATGGCTTGTTATTTTCTGAGAACTACAACTCCTAGGATTCTAGGAATTTACTGTGTCCTTGATTCAGATAGGATTTACAGATTAGCATGATTCTTACACTTTCTCCTTAGTATTCCTAAGATTTTAGTTGAAATATACCTTTGTATCCAGAAAGGCCAGGGAGGCATCCAGAGAGAGAGAGAGAGAGAGAGAGAGAGAGAGAGAGAGAGAGAGAGGGGAGAGAGAGAAAGATACTTTGAAACAGAAGGAATGAGTATTTTTTTTTATTTTTTCATGAAGATAGCTTTGACAAGCAGCTTTTACCTCTATTCTATTCTTAGAGTTGTAACAAGGAGAGGGAAAAAGACTTGAAGACTTGGGAATGAGATAAGTCAAGATCAGATTAAATACTGGACTCAGTCTCTGCCTTCTCTGGTCAGCCCTTGCTCTTGCCATGGAGAAAAGTTGGGTGAGTTATCTTTTGTGTTTGTAAACTTCCAGCCAGATTTGAGACCAACATATGGATACTGAAGCAACTTCCTAATCTCATTTTTCTCTTCTATCACTTCAATTCAGCTGTTTTCAGGCCAAAGTGGTTTATTTTATGGTGGCTAATTCTGATCTATTTTTTTTTCTCTCTGGTTTTTTTTTTTTATTAAAGACTCCTTTCATTTTACATATCAACCCCAGTTTCTGCTCCCTCCCCTTCTCCTGTCCTCCCACCTCCTGCCCCTCCTACCCCTATTCACTCCTTAGAGGGGATAAGGCCTCCCTTGAGGCAATTAACAAAGTCTTCATAACAAGTTGAGGTAGTAGCAAGTCCCACCCCCTTTATCAAACCTGAGCAACCTATCTCAACATAGGGAATAGAGTCCAAAAAGCCACTTCATGCACCCACCCAGGATAAGTCCTACTCCCATTTCCAGGAGCCCCTGCAACAGATCAAACCATATAACTGTCTTAAACATTCAGAGGGCCTAGTATGGGACCCCAGAAATGTAGAACCTACATCCAGTAACTCATGAAAGCAGATGCAGTGGTTACAGACAAGCAATGAGAAGAGCTCCTGGAGTTCAGTTGAACACGGGGAGGAGGAATCATACCAGTAAGTAAGCATCTTAAAATCAAGATTGGGAAAGTCACAGACACAGCTGACCTGAGCAATCAGGAGCTTATGGACTCTGGACTGACAACTAGGGAGCCTGCAAGGGACTGAACTAGGCCCTCTGAATGTGGGAGATAGTTATGTGCCAATACTAATCTTTTTTTTGATAAATCTTTAAAATTTAAATTTAAAACAAGGTTGTTTTAATGTCAATCCAAGTTTCCTCACCCTCTCATCCTTCCCTATTTTTCCCATAATAGAGGGAGCCATTATAGATTTAAAGAGATATCTAGCACAAGAGAAATGTCCAGAGAGCTACAAGGATGGTCCCAAATAACAATTTAAGCAATAGTGGAGAGGCTACCTTTAATGCCCTTCCAAGATAATGAGATCGATGACTACCTTAGCTGCTACCCTAGAACCTTCATCCAGTAGCTGATGGAAGCAGAAGCAGACACCCAAAGATAAACACTGGGTCAAACTTCTGGAATCCAGTTGCAGAGTGTGAGGAGTGATGAACAAAGGGGTCAAGAGCAGGTTGGAGAAATCCAGAGAATCTGCTGACCTGAACAAGGGGGACCCCAGTCTGATAGCTGGGTAACCAGCATAGGACCGACCCATATTACTTGAATGTGGAGTTAGTTGGAAGGACTGGGCAGTATATGGACTCTGGTAGTGGATCAGTATTTATCCCCAGTATATGAATGGACTTTGGGAACTCGTTCCACATTGAGGAATACTCTCTCAGCCTAGACACATGGGGGAGGGCTTACACCTTACTCCAAATGATGTGACAGACTTTGAAGCCTCCCATGGAAGGCCTCACTCTCCCTGGGAATGGGATAGGGTTGTTGGGGGAACTGGGAAGGATGAGTGTGGGAACTGGGACTGACATATAAAACAAGCTTGTTTCAAATTTAAATATAAAATTATATAAAATATTATTTGTGATAAAACACCTAACAAAAAAATGCACCATTTCAAGTATTTAATGTGAGCAATTTAACACCTCTAAGGACATTTGCAGTGTTGTATAATCATCTCCAATGTCCATTCACAGAATATTTTTGTCTTGCAGTACCCAACCTTTGTGCTCCATGAACAATAATTCCACAATTGCATGCATACTTAGTGAATTAAATTGGTTCCCATAATCTCATTGGGGATGGCACTATTAGGAGATGTAGCTTTGTTGGAGTGGGTATGGCCTTGTTGAAGTATGTCATGGTGGGGGTAGGCTTTGATGTTTTCTATGCTTCAATAAGGCCATACCCACTCCAACAAAGCTACACCTTCTAAGTATGCATGCATTCCCATTGGTGTTTGTCTACTAAATTGTTTTCCTGTGGCAGCATAGTATTTGTTGGATTTTATTGTTGAGTTTAAAGGGCCCTCTATATATACCAAGTATTAATTTCTCTTAAGTTATGTGATTTGTACATAATTTCTCCCATTCCCCGAACTTGTTGTGATTTATCATGAAACCCTGAATATTAATGTATCCAACTAATGTATGACTGATCAGATAAAGCCACTATATTTCTGACTTCATAGGTAAATCTTTTAACAATTTATATTATGAAATTTTCTTATTATGATTTGGTTTATAACTATAACAATGGTTGTTAAACATTTATCACTAGAAATGTTTAGGTAGTTTCTATATTCATTTCCTGATGATAGTCTCAAGTAACTTATTATTATATGTTAAATATATATTACTATTTGAGAAATGCATACACTGTCATTTGGAAACTCACCCAACCACACCCATTTGATTCCAGACTGTCTTTTCCTTTAGTTTGAATATAAAGTGACAGAACTTATTCATCGAGCTTACATTAATAGATGATAAGGAGATAGTATAAGGCAAGTTATTTTTAACTTGACAGCTCCTTCAGCAGAAAAGAATACATTAAGAAATCACAGTTCGCAGCACAATCCATTGAAGAATTCATTAGAGAGCTTTCCTTCTATTTCATGATACATAAAAGTTAGTGCCAAGTTACAAAGATTATAATTTAGGAAAACTGAGAATATTTAGCATGTGAAAATGAATAAATGAGAAGATCAAGTTACTTGTGATAGACTCAAATGTGTCTTGTTATAAAATCCTTTAACTACTTCAAAGTAGTTTTATTCCCTGATATCTTGAAAACTTTTGCCTTATGCCTGGCATATCATGACATTAAACTTCTCCCTACAAATGTTCTTTTTCTTTCTCTACTTGAGTGTTATTCACCAGTTTGTGAGGGCCTTTCAAGAAAAAATACACCCAGTTTATGTTGGACAAATGCAAACTGCAGCTGCCCAGCCAGGAGAATGAGCACCTGAGGCCTCCCTTGCAGAGGAACTTTGTAGTAGTGAGGAATTATGGCAGCCCCAGGCTGCAGTGTTTCCTTAACCCTTAGAACCCTTGTCTCTAGAAAGGCACCAAAATGCAAAGAAATGAATAAGGTACCTAGAAATAGCCCTAAGAGCATAGAGAGGGCAAAAATGAAAAAAACAATAAAAAAGATTGTGGTCAACACAACTAATGAAAATTGGGAAGAAAAGTAAGTATATGGTATTTATTCCAAGTCAGCTCTTGCTCTGACCCCCTCAGCTCATCCATGATGGGAACCTCAAATCCCCAAATCCATACAATACTTCTCAACCTTCCAGGTGGATGCTTTTTCCCCTGCCAGAACAGGATTTTCTGTCTCTCAGCTTTCTCTCAGCTATGGATTTCAGAGCCTTCATCTGCCAAATGCAGTGAAGGGTGCAGAGTTCCAGTCATACTCATGGGATCCTGGCTTTATGTGCATGAAGAACGCTAAGACTCCTGAGACCCTAACAGCCCTTCTCCTGGATTAGGAAATGGAAGTTCTATATCAGCTTGAGTAAATAAATTAAGAGGTCCTCGGGGCTGTGTGACACCTTCTTTGTTACAGAAATGGCCAAATCTTAGAGCACAGCATCAGCCTAACAGAAGTGTGCCATGTCCCCACTTCTGGCTCCAGAGCTCTGGATCAAATGTATTTAGCAAGACAGGAAACAGGCCACAAATGAGCTCCGAGGCTGTTTGCAAGGAACACTACACCAGCAAATGAACACTTCAAATGTAATAGTGTTGTGAAAAAAAAAAAAAAAAAAGTGGAGGTGGTAGTTACAGGCAACTGGGAGAAAACACTTTTGCCAAAGAAGATATAGGCTATTAAGCTAGGCTTTGAAGGAGACTGGGGAATGGTGAGGAAGGCAGTTCAGGGAGGTGTATCAAGCTCAGAATATAAAATGTTAAGAGGCCCATTATATAATTTCTTCCATAGACAGATTGATGCTGCAAAGTATTAAAAAAAACACAAAGCACTATAGCTTTAGGTCTTCAAAGTATGAGATTTAATACCATCATTGTATGTAAACTAGACCCAACAGGTATCATGCAAACACAGTACCCAACTGTAAGGGCTCATGGAGCAGCTCACAAATAGCCTATGAGCTGGGTCTTATGAGGGAACTCAAGTGTAAAAGGATAGAAGTAATATATAATGTGGTCTCCAATCACAGCAACAAAATTAAAAATCAATAACAAAAACAGAAAACTCAGAAATGTGTGCAAATTTTAAAATATCAATAAACAGTAAAGAACTATAAGGAGCAATTTAGTCTATTAGAGAAAACTAAAAAGGAAATTTAATGTGTCAGATGTGGGAAACTGATAAGGAGGAGCTTGGAGAGACATTAGTAGCTATAAATACCTGTAATAGTATATACATAGTATATACATAGGAGCAGAGGTGGTAAGTTATATGGTAAATTGTTTTCTTCTGTTGTTACAGCATTTTATATTTTCATTAAAACTACACAATTTTTATTTAAATCTTTACAAACATTCTGTTTTGTACCAGTAGCTGTTGTAGGTGTGAGGTAGTATCTTAGTTTTCTTTCCATTATTTCTGGTAATGAAAGATACTGTGGATCTGTTCATGTGCTTATTAGTGACTCATACATCTCCTTCAAGAAATGCCTCAGTAAGGCTTTTGTCAGGGTATTGAATTATGTTGCCTGGTTCACTTATTTACCTTATTTTATTCTTGAAAATTGAATTCTTTGTATGTTGTCTTAATCTGGTTTCTATTACTCTAAAAAAGTCATGTCCAAAAGCAACTTGAGGCAAAAGTATTTACTTGGCTAATGGGTTACAATTCACTGCCAAGGGAAATCAGGACACAGACTTGAGGCATGAACCCAGAGGCAAGAACTGAAGCAGAGGCCATGGAAGGATGTCACTTACTAGATTGCTCCCTGTGGCCTGCTCCTTCTGCTTTATTATGTAGCCTAGGACTAGTTGCCCAGAGATAGACTGCCTGCAGAGGGCAGGGCCTTTCCACAAAAGTCATTAATGAATAAAATGTTCCACATATGCCTACAAGCCTATCTTATACAGGTAATTTTCTCAGTTTAGGTTCCTTCTTTCTGGATGGCCTTTTCTCATATGACAAAAGAAAAAAAAATCTAACTAGGACATATACCATAGACAATAATACTACCTGGCTCTGCTGAAATTCTCCCACACTGATCTCTATGTTCTGCAAAAAGGAGAATAATCCATTTTGAATTTGAAAGAAAAAGGCTGTGATAACTGAAGAACTGTCTATAGCATGTTCAAGTTTTCTAACCTACTATCTGATCCCCATGCCACTATTTCTACCCAGGAAACACCCAGTAATATCTACTAGAAAGAATGCTTCCTTCCAGGGCAATTAATTATAGCAGTAAAAGAAACATACTGTTAATAGTTATTTTGTTTCTCACACTTGGAGGACAGTGAGTAGACTGTAACTTTTTCATTAACAATTTTAATTTTACTGGGTAGAATATTTTCTTACAGGTACAATTATTACTCATTTTGAGAACTAGCAATTTTATTTTCATATTTATTGCTTTAATTGTTTATCTTATTAAAGTTATTTTAAACAGTCTCAGAATTCTGAGTCAGATTTTTGGTCAAGTTCTTTCCATTAAAAAAATATTGATTTTATTACCTCTTAACTCTGTTTGACTTGACTCCTGGAGTTCAGATTGGTGCTTGGTTGTAAATCTCTGCATCTGGTTCTATCAGTTACTGGATGGATGCTTCATGATAATAGTTGGAGTATTCACCAATGTGATTACATTGGAAGGCCAGTGCAAGCCCCTTCTCTACTATTGCTAGGAGTCTTAGCTGGGGTCATCCTTGTGGGTTCTTGGGAGTTATCATAACACCAGGTTTCTTCCTAACCCCACAATGGCTCTCACGATCAAGGCATTTCTTTCCTCTCTCCCTCTTCATTCCCCACTCCCATAACCATCCTGTTCTCTCATGTTCTCAAGAAAGGTCAAAATCATGACAGAGAAATCTACAAAGACAGCTGAACCAAACTTGAACAAACTCATGAACTCTGGACTGACAGCTGTGGGTCCTCCATGGAACTGAACTAAACCCTCCATAAGTGGGCAACAGTTATGAAGCCTTGTCTATCTGTGAGTACCCTAGCAGTAGGATAAAGATATATCCCTGGTGCATGAGCTAGCTTTTTGGAGAGCCTTTCCCTGTGAGGGAATGCCAAGGTTAACCTTAAAGCAGGAGGGGCTTGGTCATGCTCCAACTTAATGTACCAGATTTTGTTGACTCCCCATGGGAGACCATACCTCCTGGGAGGAGTGGACAAGAGTGGGCTGTGGGGGGTGGTTAGGAAGGGTAGGACAGAGAATTTTGGTTGGAATGTAAAATAAAAGTTTAAAAAGTCATTAACTGCTTAATGAAAAATACAAAAGAAAACAAAACAAAAAGTATTGATTTTAATACCCAATAACATGTCTTACACACATGCACACACAGGATCCTCAAACATCTACTTTATTTCTGCAAGTTTTATGATGAATTTTTGTGTTTTACTAGTGTTTTAAAGTTAAAAATTTTCCAGTTCTGATGTGAAGAGAGGTATAGCAGGTTTTAGGGATAATACCCATTTTGCCTTCTGAGATTCCTAGGCGGAATTCATGACTTTGCAGATTCATTAACCTTCTTGCCCATCGTTTTGATTAAACCCACAGGATCTGTCTGCCCCATGTCACAAAGAGCAAAACAACACAGAAGAAGATAGACTGAGATGCTTCCAACACACATGGGCTTGATTTTAATGACATCAACAATACATGCATAGCCAGGTATCAGGGATCTAGCACCATCTTTAATATTTTTACCAGAATGATTACCAATGTTTTCTCTAAGCTCAGCAAATATGCAAGATTTAGATGTTTAGCAACCTAATATAGGGACATAGCCAAGAGTTGTACAATGACTTACTACAGGAGCTTGGCTAGCACTAATGTGACCTTCATGGTTCAGATTTACCAACTGAGCTATAAAACTAGCTGCTTGTATTGGTGGGTCCTTTTTGCTCTCACTAGAAATGCTGCAAAATCAAATAGGCATGTTCTTTACATTGAGTACATGGGAACTCATGTTCCCCAAGAAGTAGGTCACTCAAGGTTTGCCTCACTCTGTATTTCATAGACTTTATTGCACTAGTGACATTGACTGCAATAAAGGTAACCACTGTGCTGGGTTTGAGAATAGCAGCCTCTACTAGGCCCACATAGAATGTACAAATACCATCAATTTTATAGACAAGCTGGAGGGAGAAATGTAAAGCCTGGTCTGTTGGACAAGTTGCACAATTAGGGCATAATACATAGCTCCTAACCTTGTGCTCCCATTGACAATGAAATCTTACCATTGACTTTCAATCTCTCAATCCAAGACATCTTAACATTTTGTTCCAGCATATTGTCACTATCCCAACCAGAAACTGGCACACATGCTGTTAGTGTTAGTGATGTAGACAATTTCTTCTTTCTAAATATATGTTTTGATAATTTCATATGTGAGTACAGTATTTACATCATGTCCTCATCCTGCTCTTCCCTCCAACCCCTTCCCATTTTATCTCAAATTCATGACCTCTTATTATTAACATAACAACCCTGTGTATTCACTTACCTATGGCTGTGTATAGTTGTGGTCTGATGACCAGCTTATCTTTTGATTTTTAAAACATTATCTATGGATAATCATGTCTAAATAGCCACACTTTGACTGGTATTTATGTTCTTTAATTTTAAAATTATGTTAATTAACACAACCAGATTATTATATTACCCAATCTTCTTATATTTTTCATTGTGATAAATTTTGGTGCAGGTGTGTTTTCTTTAATCCCACTGCTGTTTATTAAACAAATGAAACCAACATCCAATAAAGGACACATTTTAGGAAGTTTTAATTTCTACTTGCTTTATGAATTATGTACTCTTTATCTTTCTCAGAGAGTATTGGTGCAAATGTTAATTTGGAGTTATTTTTTTCACATTTTCCTGCCTATATCAATGAAATTGTATAGAAATATAATTGAGAATTTTTTAACCAGAGACCTTTTAAATCCAAGAATTTCTGAGCACTGGCTTCTCAGGTCAGGCAATTGGGAAGTAGGCAGACCAGATCAAAATGCATTATTTAGAGCCAACATTTCAGTATTCAATATTCTTACATACACTTTGACTTATAATCATCTACATGGAAGTTGAAATTTGTCTTCCAGCTCTTAAATAGGATAAATAGGATACACACACACACACACACACACACACACACACACACACACACATATATATATATATATATATATATATATATATATATATTAAATAGACCATAGGAGAGTAAGAGGCTGCAGTGGTCAAGGAAAAGGGAAAACAGACAGATAGGTATAGGTATGCAGCTTAAAGTTTTCATCACCTGAGATACTTGTACCTTAATGTAGTTTTAGTCAAGTACTTGGCCATTTCTTTTCCTACTTGAAATAATCTGAAACTTCAGTAAATACATCTTAATATGTAAACTATAATAAGCATAAATGGGCTTTTGAAAACTTAATGATACTCAAACTAATTATTTAGAAGTGCAAATTTCACCATTTATCCGAGATCATCAAGCCTCCAGGAATGAATGATTGGGCTGCTCTATGTGTCATGTCATTAAATGCAATAACTTGAAAATGCTTAATGAAATATGGTCCCTTTCCTTTGCAATCTATAATTAAAATGTCAATTTTATCTTAGCAAGCTTTGTAAATTTAAACTTAGAATGAGCAAATTAAGTTTTTATTATAGCCTAAAGTATTTATTGTCTTTTTTTATGTTGGAGTATTTTTAAAGGGAGAAGCAAGTGTGCAACCAGAAAAGCTTTGTGAAACCAACCTTGTAACTATGAGTAATGGAGAAACTGAAACTTTCTCCTATGACCTGTACATGTTTATTCCAAACAACCACAATATAAGATGCAAGATAGCTTGCTTAGATATAGGAAAGCAATTATCACTATGAGGAGATATATTTTCTCTCTGGTCATCCTGAGCATACTGTAAAGGCACCATCTGAGGAAATGTGTTAGTGTGCATTACACATGACTAGTCAGAAGATAAAAACCAGACTAAGTTTTCAAAGTAACTCTATCTCCTAATTTAAAGATACTTTGGTACTTATAGCAGCTGGGAAAAAGTCATTAAACATTACTGGAAATGAGCCTCCCTTTGCTTTTATTATCAGTGCTGTGATGCATCCTCCTACACTGCCTAGGAGAACTATCCAAATAAGGATTTCTTTTGGCACTCATATTTTATGAAATTGCACATTTTTGTGATAATGAATGTTGTAAAACACAAGATATTTTTCATTCCTACACTGGCATGTGTATGGCAAGGGGGTGGATGGAATTGGAAGGATGGAGTTTATGTTTGGTACAATTTACATATTGTAGGAAGATGCTTTACATTCTCATGTTCCTCCTACTTTTCAGTGTTGGTTTCCAGCAGCATTGCTGCCAAGTCACTCTACTCCAGTGGAGACTGAGGACCACTGCAAGACTGGAGATAGAATGAAAGCAAGTCCTTCAAGCAAAAATGGATCATGTTTTCCATAATTAATCAATAAATTCTCTGGGACTCAGTGAATTTGGGAAAAGATTATCTCTATGTATAATGTTTCAAATATTGATTTTGACCCATAATGGAAGACATTCAACTGAAGAGTATGATTGAACATTTATACAAAATTAAAAAGGCTATTAATGCACTTATTTCCATAGGCATCCTGTTGCCTTGAAACCTATGCCCATGGCCTTGAACCAAACATAACTTACTTTTCTTTTTCCACAAGTATCACACCCATCCCTTTCCAGCCTCCCTGATTCGTGCTTCTTCAGTCTTTCCAAGATTGCAAATGTTCATCTCAGTATTTGTGATACTAACAACAAACTCTTCGTTTCATAAGGAAAATATTTTATGATTCTCTTCAGAATACTCTTCACAGATTAGTCAACAATATGAGAAGTCTGGCTGAGTGAGTTCACCCAGTCACAAAAAGACAAACATGGTATGTACTTAGTTATATATGTATTTTAGACACAGAGAAAAGGATCACCAGCCTACAATCTATACTGCAGAAAAGCTAGGACACAAGGAGGACCCTAAGAGATACATACATGGTCCCCCAGAAAGGAACAAGTTCTCTTGAGCAAATTGGGAGTATGTCTGATGGGGAGAAGGAGTGAGAGAAAGAAAAGATGAGAAGAGTAGAGGAGAGGAGGACACAAAAGAGCAGGAAAATTGAGGCAGGCAAATAGAGGAGAGCAAGAAAAGAGATACAATAATAGAGGAAGTCATTATAGGTTTAAAGAGACATCTGGCACTAGGGAAATGTACAGAGATCTACAAGGATGACCCCAACTAACAATGTAGGCAATAGTGTAGAGGCTACCTTAAATGCTCTTCCCCAATAATAAGATTGATGACTACCTTACATGACATCCTTGAGCCTTCATCCAGTAGTTGATGGAAGAAAAAGCAGATATGCAAAGCTAAACACTGAGCCAAAATCCTGGAATCCAGTTGCAGAGAGTTATGAGCAAAGAGGTCAAGACCAGGCTGGAGAAACCAGTAGTTGATGGAAGGAAAAGCAGATATGCAAAGCTAAACACTGAGCCAAAATCATGGAATCCAGTTGCAGAGAGTTATGAGCAAAGAGGTCAAGACCAGGCTGGAGAAACCAGTAGTTGATGGAAGGAAAAGCAGATATGCAAAGCTAAACACTGAGCCAAAATCATGGAATCCAGTTGCAGAGAGTTATGAGCAAAGAGGTCAAGACCAGGCTGGAGAAACCCACAGAAGCAGCTGACCTGAACAAGGGGGAGATCATGGATTGCTTTGTCTGATTGCTGGGGAACCAGCATAGGACCAACCTAGAACCCCTGAACGTGGGTATCAATTATGAGGATTGGGCAGTCTATGTGGCCTCTGGTAGTGGATCAGTATTTATCCCTTGTTAAAGAATGGACTTTGGGAGTCTATTCCACATAGAACGATACTATATCAGCATAGACAGATGGGGGAGGTCCTAGGCTCTGTTCCAAATGATATGACAGACTTTGAAGACTCCCCATGGAAAGCCTTACCCTTCCTGGGGAGCAGAAAGGGGATGGGATGGGGGTGGTGGGGAGACACAGGAGGAGGGGAAGGTGAGGAACCTGGGATTGATATGTAAAACAATGCTGTTGCAAATTTAAATCATATATATGTGTGTGTGTGTGTGTGTGTGTGTGTGTGTGTGAGTTTGTGGCTGTTTTGTAAATGTATAACTTAGAAAAGGTTACATTAAATTTATTTAAAAAACAGTCATTAAAGTTTAAGGATTTATTTCAGTGGTACACTGCTTATCAAAATTTCACAAGGCCCTGGATTCACTTCTTTGAAGTAAATTGGAGATTTGAACGAAAATAATTCCCATAGATTCATATGCTTGATCCTTAGTTGGTAGAACTGTTTTGGGAAAGAGATGTGGCCTTATTAAAGAAGATTTGTCACTGGGGATGGGCTATGATGTTCAAAAGCCTACACTACCCTCAATCTCTCTTTCCCTTTTCTGCCTGTGCCTGTGGATTGGAAGAAAGCTCATAGCTACTGCTCTAGCACCATGCATACCTGTCTGATGACATGTTTCTTTCCTTGATGGTCACAGTCCTTTGAACCGTAAGCATGATGACAATTGAATGCTAGTTTTCTTGGTTACATGGTCTCTTCACAGCAACATAAGAGTAACTAAGACACTTTAAAGAAACAATAATAAAAACTCATACATATTCTACAAAATTAATAGTTAGTAGAATTTATACATTCATTTAATTATTGACTACACTCTCATTATGTAGTACTTCATATACAGCATATGAGTGTGGCATTCAATGCCTACACCTTGTATTCATGGACAAAGATTAATATAATCATACTTTTATTTCACTAAAAAAAATGAGACAGAGACCTTTAGTCATAACCAATAAAGCCATTCCATTTCTCCATGGTCTTTCTCATTGTAACTAAAATTTCCTCTCACCTAACACAAAATATACAGGAAACCTCAGAAAATTGGAAGGGGAGTGTGTGAGCATGTGAGGAACACCATAAAAAGTAGACACGGTGGAAATATATTCTCAGCCTCCATACATTCTCATTAATTATGTAAATGAGATATATTCTCATTAATTTTAAGGCATATAAATGTTCTAATCTTCAAATTGGTACCACTAGTATGCACACAAAAATCTCCAAATAAAATCAACTCCTTAGAGTCAACCAGTTTGGGAAAAGAAAGAACAGCTTTATTTATTTATTTACTTATTTTTGTTGATATTCACTCATCTCAACACAAATAGGAAACTACCTCTCCCACTGCCATTAGCTGTAAGAGCACCCTATAGAGCCTTAATTTACATGTTCCTGTTTCCCATAGCAATGGTGACAGTATGCTCCACCTTACCTATAGAGTGTCAGGAAACTGGCATGTGCCTGGACCTTCATGTCTTCTTCGAAAATGGGCTACACAGTCCTGGCAGAAGGCAGGTCCAACAGCTTATGATAGCTTTTAAAAACTCATTTCAGCTCATTAACACCTGTTTCAGTGGAAGAAACTGTCTAATAAATGTCTCAATCATTTGAATAAAATAATTAAAATTTTATTAAAAGTTTTCAGTAAATTGGAACTGAGAGGTGGACTATATGTTAAGCTCATGCCCTCATTTACATTTACTTAGAATGTAGCACACTTCTTTTAAATGTTTTACATTGAATACATGCTACTTGATTTTATCAGGCAGATATAATTATAGATATGTCTGGGGAAAGATTTACAATTTGTAACTATTTCTGGAGACTGTTCTGTGGGCACATATCTGTGTCACATTCTTTATTAATCATTGATGTTGGAAGGCCAGAGAGCTCTGTGGGTAGTGCCACCTTCAACATGTGGTTATGAATTGTATAAGAAAGTGAGTTGATCCAGAGAAGCTAGGCAACAAGGAGGAGCTAAGAAGGACACATGGAACATTCTGGGAAGGAAAAATAGATCACTCTTGAAGCAGGGATAGGGGGCAAATAGAGGGGAGGGGGGAGGAGAAACTGGATGGTCAAGTTTAGGGGCAGAATGATGTGGGAAAACAAGGAAAGCGATATCTCAATAGAGTGATCCATTATAGGGATAGGGAGAAACCTAATGCTAGAGAAATTCTCAGGAATACACTAAGATATTCCTAGCTAAGACCCCTAGCAATAGTGGAGAGGGTGCCCAAACTAATATCCTGTAATCAGATTGGTGACCCCCTTAACTGTCTTTATAGAACCTTCATCCAGTAAATAATGGAAGCAGATGCAGAGATCTACATCCAAGCACCAGGCTGAGCTACAGAGGCCCAGTCGAAGAATGAGAGATTATATAAGCAAGGGGGTCGTCATAATAGGGACATACACAGATATTTGACTTGAACTTGTGGGACTTCCATGGACTCTAGACCTGATCTGCAGCTGGGAAGACTGAGTGGGACCAAACCAGGCCCTTTTGCATGTGGGTGACAATTGTGTAGATCAGTCTGTGGGATCTCTGGCAGTAAGACCACATCTATCCTGATACATGAACTGGCTTTTTGAAGCCCATTCCATATGGTGGGATGCCTTGCTCAAACTTGATGTGTGTTTGTTTGTGGGGGGGATAGGCCGGAGTTTGTCCTGCTTCAACTGAGTGTGTCAGGCTTTGTTGACTTCCCATGGGAGGAGGACTTACCAGTTCTGAGGAGTGGATGTGGATGGGCTGGGGAGAACTGGAGGGGGGCAGGGAATGAGGCAATGGGAGGCAGAGAGGGAAGGGAACTGCAGTTGGTATGTAAAATGAATAATAATAATAAAAAAAGAAACTGAACTGAGCAAGTCATGAAAAAGTACTCGGTAAGAAGCATTCTTCCATGGGTTTTGCTTCATTTCTTGCCTTCAGATTCCTACTTGAGCTGTTGCATTGACTTCCCTTCATGGTGTCCTCTCACCTGTAAGCTGAAATAAGCTTTTCATCCCTAAATCGCTTTCAATTTGCATGGTTTCGTCACAACAATATAGAAACAAACTAATGCAGTATTTAAGTACTATTGTTAAAATAAGTGAAGACATGTAGAATGCTAAATATAACACTACTGACTCTTCTACACAAAGTTTGACTTGACTCTTTCCATATAGGACAAACAGTGGTTTTCAAATCCTGCACACAGATTGATCCTCACCTTTGTCTATTGGTTATAAGTTAGATGAATTTGATCTTATGTTAGTAAGAAATGGATTATTTTTTGTGGAAGAAGGCTTTGAAAACTGAAAGCTCTTTTGTAGGCAAGGTATGAAATAACTGAGTTAATCAACATGTAAAAAGACTAAAAGTCCCATAGGGCATGGGGGTCCTGGTTTACTGCCTTGGGAGTTGATAGCACAGAGAGCCCCAGGTTTCACCTTTTAAAAGTCATAAGCATTTAGAGCACAATTATGGGATTATTTCCTTATCCGGTTACTCTTTAAAATGGATAGCCTTGCCCATGCTCTGACACTCTACCGCCTATCTGGCATAGCAATAAGAATAACAAGTATGACACAAAGATTTCATTAATTTCCATGTTTAATAGCATTTATTGTAATAATTGCTCTGACTTTGTATGCTCTGTTGATACACTCTACTATTAATTTTTGTTTACTCAGAATAATGCAGAAATAAAGAGGGTGTAGATATTCAAGAGAGCTGATTTGTATTTTATTTTTAAAATATATCTTTATAATTTTTTAAAGCTTTTGGACAATTTTTAGTGGAAAATAGAAAGCAGATATTTCAGTGCAACAACACAATAATTACTACATTTCATTACAAGGGGAAGACTGTATATTTACACTATACTTTTTGTTTATTTTTGATGATAGTCCTCACACTCAAGGCCTCATGCATGCTAGACAAATACTCAGTGTTACATCTTAGTTCTAGACTGAATTCTCTATTACACAGTTCTGCCACATTTTACTCATCAGCTTCATACAAATTAGTCTAAAGATATATAGGATGATATTGATATACCCTCTCTTTCCTCTTGTAACTTTCTCTTTCCATATAAATGTGTGTGTGTGTGTGTGTGTAATCTAACATCTACCTACCAATCTATGTGGATAAATAGACATGAGAGATTACACACATACACACACACACACAACACACACACACACACACACACACACACATATATATATATATATATATATAGTTATATACAGATAGTGTGATCAGAAATAACTGGAGTAAAGCAGTGTCTTCTGGACATCATAGGATGACTGCACTAATTAACTCACAGTAGCTGTGATTGTCACAAGACTGAACAAATCAAGCCAGTTAACATTCTTGCAGAAAGAGAGAGGTGTTCATGATCCTTCACCACTCCCAGAGGAGCTATTTACAATTGACGGCTTTTGATAGGGGAAGAGTCCATTTTCTTTCAATGTGTGGTCACTGTGCTCCAGTGAATGACTGTAACCAAGAAAACATAAACAACACAAACTGTACATGAAGTTGAGGCAGGTTACAGATGTGGTAATGTTTCTGGGAGGAAATAGGAAGAGAAAGGGGACAGTGATGAACATCACCAAAATACACTGTATGAAATTCTCAATTAATTACAACAGTGTTTTAAAAAGAAGAACAATGAAGTCTTGGAGTGACATGTAACATGTACCTGTAACACAATAAATAAATTAAAGACCCGGGGACAGATATTGGTTTCAAGCTTCAAGATAAAGATCAGAGAAGGGAAGCAGCCAAGCAAGTAGATCTTACCTCTACTCAGCTGAAATGGCAATCCACTTTCCCTGCATCCTCAGGGGCAAAAGGCTCCAAATTCCTGTCTCTTCCTCCTTTGAACTAACAGAGATCTATATACCTTTAATCCTGTGTCTTGGGTTTAAAGGTATGTACCAACAATGCCTAGCTCTATAAATAACCTAGTATGGCTACTTTTCTATTTTGATCTCTAGGGGCTTTAATAAATCATAAATGTTATATCATTACACATACCTTTAACCTTTTACTTTAAAAACACAAAACTAAAGATAATTTCTACTAGAAACTATAAATACACTATCACTATTTATTTTCAAGCCAGGATAGAAAATAGCATTTATCCCTAGTCTTCCCTTTTACCAAAACAAACAAGCAAGCAAGCAAGCAAGCAAACAAACAAACAAAAAAACATTTCATGATATACATCTCCTCAGAAAAGCTCTGAATGTAGAATAAAAGTATTTGGTTGCCTAAGTGCCTTGAGACTTAATGGACATGGGAATTAGTCCCCATGTATCCTTCCTGCCTCTGTGTATTTTACACAGGGCGGTTGATAAGTCTCCATATTGGAAATTTGTGAAAATAGGAATTTGTGAAAAAGGTGATTTGCCTTCTCATTAAAATACTAAGAATTGGTTAGGAAAAACATGAGATATTTGGGATAGGGCAATAGATGATCACTTTATATCTCTGCTGGTAGTACCTATAATCCCAGTACATGGGAGGTAGAGGCAGTTGTCACATCATTATGACTACACGTATGTGTGTTTCAAGCCAGATTGGGCTACACAATAAGTCCTTGTCTCAAAACAAAAGGAAAGAAAGAAAACAATTATTAAAAAAAACAAAACACATGAAAACAAACAGGTGTGTGTTGGCGGGGGGGACTAAATCTTCAATCTCAACACCTGGGAGATAAGAAACAGGTAGATATCCATTTTTTTGAGGCTAGACTAGTCCACACAGAAAGTTACAGGCCAACCACATAGGAAGAATCTATTTCCAAGGAAAGAAAGAACAGAGATAATAAAAAAGAAAACATGTATATGCTCAATTCAAATAAAATACTAGTAGAGAATGTCCCCTTCTAAAAAGGTTTGTGAATATCATAGCCAAAAGCTGACCTTTTCCCTGGCCTGTTGTTCTATGGACTCTGTGAGAAGGGATACTCTGATTTTCAGAAATAACAATGACTGGAAGAAACAAGAGAAAAGTCAACACCAAGTGAAAAGTTAAAGAAACCACGAGGCAGAAATTAGCAAGTGTAGAGTACTTTGCAACACCATCAATGAATATGTTGGTATATATTTAGAGTGACTATTATAATAATCCACATAACCAAACCAAAGATGTTTTCAAAATGCATATAATTTGATGAAAATATATTTTATTAGATATATAAGTTGTCAAAGCAGGACTGATAAGGATTTTTAATTATGAGAACAGAGTTCTGAATTTTTTCTTAAGTACTATAAAAATTAAATACACACATACACATAAATACACACACAAATATACATACATACATATATATACACACACACACACACACAATAATAATAAAGTAGAGGCTATCAACTTGAGAGTTGAGAGCATGAGAAGGGTCTAAGTGGATAGATTGGGAGGTTGGAAGGAGAAAAAAGGTCAGGAAAGTGATATAATTCTATAACATATATTAAGAAGAACAAAATTTATTTAGGAAAGATAAACTAGATAAAAATCATTAGGAATCAAATTTCATGTAAAAGAACTAAATAAGAAAGCAGAAATAAATGTAAACCACATGGAAATAAATTTTAAAAAGCAGACTAAACAAAGTAAAAACCAGAAAATAATTTGGAAATTTTAATACTTCAGGAACTTCTACCAATATTATTAATAAAATCTGGAAAGACTTGCAAAATTACAAACAGTGAGTACACAAGGATAACCTTTGTCTCAAACTGAGTATGGATTACACTCTATTATTATCAAAAATAGTAGGGGATACTATACATGTTTTTAAGCCATGAATTCAACAACTTAGAAGAAAAAGATCAATTCTTGAAGACCACAAGCCATCAAAAGTTCAATAATATAAAATACAGGCTAAATTGCCTATAAATAGCCTTAAAAATGAAAGATGAGCATATATACAGATCAAGGATTTGACCAAAATTTTGGGGATTCTCTTAGTAAAACAGTATCTGTAAAAGGCTTTATACAAAATGGTTTAATGACTATATTCAAAAAGCAATCTTCCTGAAATTGTGAGCAAGGAAAGCAAAGCTGTCTTCTCCATTATGATTAGTTCTCATCATGTGTCACAAGCAGAGTGTTAAGGCAAAAGCAGAATGTATGCCATTTGTAAAGGGAGGATTGTCAATCCTCCATTTTACATGATCTGGTTATCTGAGGGAAGAAACAAAAACCTAAGAGTGACATGAAGAAAACCCCAATAGGAACAAGACAATTGGAAATCTGTAGAAAAATCACCAAAAACAAAGCAGTATCTCCCTACATCCAAAGAGCAAAAACATGGTCTCTAAAACAGAAACATTTGTGGGTCTTATTGTTCTACAGAAAATGAGACATGCACTATGAGTTCTAATTAAATCATGAGTACATAAATAACTACATTCATGAAGATGAGGTAAAGAATGTTAACGATGTTGAAGAGATGGCTCAGAGTTTAAGATAGGTTAACGATTCCAAATTGCTCAAAAGGTTTAAATAATATTGTCAGTATTCTATTGAGTTTCTGTACTTGTATATATTCTAAAAATTTAAGTCTAGATATACACTCTTATTAGTTTTTAAGACAAGAACGAAGTGGAAAAAAGGAACGTACTTTCCAGTAAAGATTAATGTAAGGGACAGTAATCAGCACAATGCATAACTTGTATATAAGTACACACAAATTAATGAACTAAACCAGATAATTCAAATAGATTCACACAAATAAGATGCTCTCTCAACGATATTATGTTTATTAAATTTCTTCTTTGATAATTTCATATGTGTAATGTATTTTGGTTGCTTATAACCCTTCCCACCCTGTCCCATTCTCCACTCATGTCAATGTTTGTTGTCGATTTCCCTACAAGTCACATTCTCACATCTATGCCCTTTTTTGCTTTTATCTTGTGATCTACCTGACTTAACAAGGCTCACCTGTTTGATCATGTATGTGTATGTGTATGGAATGCACATTTAAACACATCTGATGGTAAAGGGAAATTTGTTTCAAAATACAGTGCTACAGATGTAGCCTATCCACAGGGAAAATATCAGCCTCAACCTGCAAAGTACTTTTAAAAGTTGTACATAAATGAAAACAGTGATTCAGGGAGAACCATTGGCTCAAATAGAAAAAAGAAATGGATGCTTATAGTGACAACATTTAGGATATAATTTAAAAGCTTTTTGACATAACTTCAATCTATTATCTATAATAGGAATAAATGGCCATCAATTCTACAAAAATAAGTGTGGAAAGAATGAGAGTAAGTTACAAAATTATATAATAAATATACTTAAACTCATATAAATGAGAAACAAGTACTATGTACAGAACATAGCGAACACTCAAAATTCTATAGGAATCAAGAGTTAATTACAAAATGGGCATGAAGACACTAAAGGGAGCATTTAGGTGTAAATAAGCAGGGAACATTTAGGTGGAAATAAGCATATAAAATATGTTTATCATCACTGATGCTCAGAAGTGAAAATTCCAACCATTTGACACACCAGCATAGTTAAGAATAATCCTGGCACTGGGCTTAGGAAGTAGAGAAGTAGGACTGAGTGAAAGTTGCTGGTGACTACTTAGTATAGCTGCTCTGAAAAAGATTATGGAAGTGTTTTTGTAAATTAAGCTTGCACCATTACATAACCAGGCTCTTAGTCACCAGACATTTATACCAGAGAAATGAAAATTTCTTCCCACATAAGGGAAAATAAACAACAATGTTCTTGGCAGCTTAATTTTAATGAGCATAACTTGAAACAAAACAATGCCTATCACATTGGAACATAAGCTGTGGTATCTTTCTACAAAGAACACTGCTCAGCCATGGGATATTTCTATGCAGAGAAACTCATCAAAATGATAAAATGATACAAAGTAAAAAATTTAAATATTAGATTATTTTAAATATTAAAATAACCAAACAAGAGGATGATGACCAGAAGATAAACACTGGAAAGGAAGTTGTGATTTCAAAATCATAGTACTAAAAATATTTTCATAAGACTACGGAGATTTTCAACTATGTTCACTAATATACAGATGTAATTAATTTCCTTAGAATACAACAATACAAATATGTGTACACATACACCAGTATATATAAAACTAGCAAATGCATTATATAAATGCTAATTTATAATGGTATCTTATCATTAGGAAACACTAGAGTATGTGAGATCTGTGCTTACTGCTTCTCACAGCTACCTCTGAATCCACCAGTTATCAATAAAATTCTTAATACACTTTTCAGTGGGAATTCAATCTAGGATATGCTGTCACATGTGGTTTAATTCTATAAATAAAATTGAAAATTAGGCTTCCAAATTGAAACCTAGTTAGGCTATAACATGCCTGATGCTGCTATTTTATTACATGAAACAGTTGTACCCTTAACTTTTGTAACTTCTGCAGAGCTTTCTATGTGAACACAGTATTAGTTTTCAGAGAAAACATTTTAGAAAAATATGATAGAAATCTGTATCAGAGTTGTCATTAAAACATCTGATTTAGTAAACCCAATGTAAACGTTACATGGTTAATAGAATTTGTGGAAGAAGAAATTAATAAAAATATAAATCAAAATGCAAAAATCACTCTAGTTATATTGACTTTTTGGTAATTGTATGACAGTAGGTTTTATCACATAACAAAAAACATAAAAGTATAAAACTCCAAATTATCAAATCAAGTCACAAATAATATGTGTAATATATCTAGTTATCAAATTGCAAATATTCCTACTGAAAGCAAGAGGGATGTGAAAAGTTTCTACACCCCAATAAGCCTCACTCTACTTACACAGCAATCCAAATCTAACTAAATCAAACTGAGCTAGAGAAAGCTCACATTTAATGGATACAGCACTCCTGGATGGCCTTCCAGTGCCCCTGCCACTCCCCCTGCCCGGAGAGGAGACAGGAAAAAACACAGAGTCTTTTCTCTGAGGGACATTTTAAATACCCTGTGGAAGTGATCTTGAGCATCTCTGGGGTAGAGATCTTATTTTGACTGGCTTTCTGAAATGCAGCAGGGTTTGGAGGGAGACAGAGAGGAGGGCTTGGGTGGAACTTCAACCATAACATCCCAGAATCTTTGGGTATATGGATGCTGATTCATGCCTGGCTTCTTCCTGATGACAAGGGAGGATGTGGGGAAGGGAGAGTCAGGAGTCAGTGGGATCATGCTCAGCAGGTGATATGAGTGAAGAAGCATCTAGTTATCTGCCACCCTGTAGACCTCAGGCACTTGATCTTTGAGGAGGCCAAGAAGGCAGGTTGCTAGGAGAAAAAATAGTGTTATCATCAGCTCTATGAATGGAACTTGCCATGAGAATGGTGATAACTGCCAGAATGAAGGAAATGGAGAAGTGTCCTGGTAGAATAGGAGAGGCAAAGGTGAATGAGTGAGACAGGAGAGCAGATGAGTTCTTCATTGACACATCTTGGAAAACCAGATTCCAGTTGTTGTGTAGGTTTCCACATAAGCCTAGAGAGGTGGTACCAATGGTGAAGTCCCAGGAGCTGGTGCAGGTGCTGGTGTTATCTGGAGGACACTGTGGGCTGGCCTCAGCCCAGGCAGGAGGAATAAACCTGCAACATATGCTAGAAAGTGGGTGAGAGAAAAACAGGTTGTGGAGACTTTTTTTTTACCAAACCAGATTTGTTGATATGACACCAAGATGTAAATCTGTTCCAGCTGTTTTACAGACACCTGCAATTTTCTGGAAGACTTCTTCTATATCCTGGAACCAATGATAACTATCTGTTTTTTTCTCCCAGCAGCCTGCCTTCAACTCTCTGAGGAACAGGTGCCTGCAGTCTACAGGATGGCAGCTAGCTGAATGCTTCTTTGCTCATACCACCTCCTGATCATGAACCCACCAACTCCTGGCTCTCCCCCCTCCCACACATCATCCATTTTCGGCAGAAAGAAGCCAGACGTGAACATCCCAAAGTGTCTGGGATGTTATAGTGGAGATTCCATCCAAGTCCCCTCCACCATCTTCCTGTAAACCCTGCTGCATCTCAGAAAGCCTGGCAAATGATGACCCCTCCCACAAAGATGCTCAGGTTCACTCCCACAGGGTATTTAAACTGCCCCCCTAGAGAATAGAATAGTGATTTTTGCAGTCTCTCTTTTCCCCCTGTCTTCTATGGGTGTGTGTGTGGGGGGGGCTGGAAGGTCCTCGGGAGAGTTTTATCCATTAAAAGTGGGCTTTTTCTAATTCAGTTTGATTTGGTCTGATTTGAATTGGTGTATCAGCAGAGAGGCTTATTTGGGGTATAGAAACTTTTCAGGAAGACCTACACAATGTAAGTCAAATAGACCATTCTCCTAACATGAATTAGGTTCGTAAGATCTGCTTTACAGACCTTGGTCTGATGAACACTAGCAGTTTGTATTTAAGTGAGATATTAGCAAATTGCCTTCATTTATGAAGAGGCAACAAAACCATGATCAAACACTTGTTTGCTTTCTCTGAATGGTGAAGAAAATAAAAGGCTGCCATTTCAGTTTGAGAGTAAACTTAGAGTAGAAATCATATCATTAATTGATGATTCAGATCTGCAATACAAGTGCTAAGGAGACTGAGGAAAGAGGACAGATTTAGAAGTCTTCTTGAGTGATGGAGAGAGCTGAAGGCCAGTCAGTGGGACTTATTTCAAAAAGGAAATGCTCTGGGTATAGCCCCATGGTGTAAAGTCCTGGGTTCTGTCCACAGTTCACAAATGCCAAAATGCAAATAATGTAAGCTACAAATGTCTTTATAATGACAGTAGCTTATAAAAAAGCTGTTCTCTAAGAATGAACATATATTTGGAGGAAAAGGAGATATCTCTCTCACTTGATTCAGTAGCTAAAGTCATATCCAGGAAGTCAGGAGAGACATCATCTGGTTTGTGCATTTCTTCATTTACAAAGTGTACTGTCCACTTCTATATCAAAATCGATAAAGTATCTTCCAAGCATTGCATTAGCTATGGCTATTATGTGGAATTCAGAAATATTACAATGTGACTGACAAAATAGTATAAATATAGCATAATTATATGTATATATATAACAATAATAATTTATGAATAAGAGACCATGGATTTAAGAAGAGGAGGTCATGAGATGATTGGGAGAGAAGAGAGTGGGTGAAGACATTATATATATATATATATACATATACATATATATATATATATATATATAGCATTTGTGCTGTATTCATATATGAAATTCTCAGAAAATAAATTAAATACAGACATAGATGATATAGATAGATATAGGTGATAGAGATATACATAGAGGCACAGATATGTGACTATATAATGGCCTTGTTTATTTTTCTTTCACACAGAATTTCTTTCTCACAGTGTTACTGAAAGGGCAAATTACCTAAGGCCTTGTCCTAGTTGGGATTACTATTGCTGGGTTGAAACACCATGACCCAAGGAACTTGGGAAGGAAAAGATATATTTAGCATATACTTCCACATTACTGTTATTACCAAAGGAAGACAGGAATTCAAACAGGGCAGGAACCTAGAGGCAGGCCTTGTACAGAAGCCATAGGATGGTCCAACTGAAAATGAGATGCCCCCTCCACCAACCACTAATCAAGAAAATGCCCTACAGATTTGCCTACAGCCTGATCTTATAGAGGCATTTTCTCAACAAAGGCTCTGTCTTCTCTAATGACCCTATTTTGTGTCAAGTTGACATAAAATTACCTAGCACAGATATTATACAGAAAATTGAGCAATAAGATAATGACTTATTAGCTTTTTTTAACCTTTTCCCTAAATAAGTTTAAATTTTGCTTCATACAAATATTAACTTTAAATTTTCTTCAGCAAATATTTGTTAAGTCCTTGTATGAGTGTTCATCAAATATTAATACATTCAGTGCTATTCACTTTTTCAAATTCACCTTCCTTTAAAAATTCATATTTTAAATGTTCATATAAAGAGGCATTCATATTACAAGTATGAGCTGGATATTAAGTGAAACTTATATGCCCTCAATAGATAAAATAAATTTGAATTTTCCTGACTGGTCCACATCATGCAGCATTCACTGATATCCTGTGAATTAATAATCCTGAGTCAATAAAGATAAAATAGCATTGGTTGAACACTTATTTAGTTACAAATATCTGAGCTCCCTGTTTTAATTCCAAACTTGTTGTAGTGGATTTGACAGCTAAAATTAAAGATGAGTGAAGTTTAGTTCCTTTGGTACATAAATTCATTGATACCTGAGGTAGCTGTCAGAGAGAAAATTCTGAACCAACAGAAGGCTGTTCTTTTAGCCACCCTGTCTACAATCTAGCTGGTGAATGTTGTATTTGTTCTTTTTTCTGCTTCTTTGTATCCAATTTAAGCACAATAAATGTACATGGAGAATAATGCTTTTGAGACATTGTAAAAGCTGGACTAAAAAAGCATGTAGGGATGTCTGTGAGTTTGAACCTAGATTCATTGAATCCCCCTTGAAATGCTACCTGAGGCATGAGAAAAATCACTGGAACCCCATTCCTAAAGCTAGAATAAAACATCTCTGGTTAATATCCAACCATTATAATCCTATCACGCATCAAACATAATAAGAAAACAGGGTAATGAATAATTACTGTTTTAAAATACTATCACACAACTGAGTAACATATAGCCAGCTAAAATAAAACTGGTGAATGAATACACACTTTTTTCCTTTTCTAATCTATACCCTTCAAGAAGAAAAATAAATAAGATCACCTTTGAGCTATGTTTCCCAGCACCTATAATCAAAGCTCAGGATGGCACTTGAACCCATTCCTACAAGTGAGATTCATAAGTAAGTGTATGCTTTCAATGAGCTTCTACAACACAGTCTGTCTTGTGATGCAGATATTTTTGCACAATAAAACTGTCAGCTTGGTATGACCCCTAATTTAAGCCAGTCAAGTTACTCAGCACAAAAGCTTAATGACTGCCTGCAGATGGCTTCTTCTGTGACAGACAGGAGATGAAACAAGTGTTACCTGCCAGGAGGAACTCCAGATGTCCATGAGAAAGGTTAGATTTTCAAACAAATGAAATGTTCATTGTAAAAAGTAATAACAGGCAGTCATAGGTTTATAGGTTTTCCTCAGCCAAAAGAATCAAAAACTGCTCAAAGAACTGAGACTTTCGAACTAAATTACATAAGTACATACTTCCTAGTAGTGAAAGAGCTGTGTTGAAAAGAGTTGAAGGCGAGTTAAGACAATTAATGTTGAGGGAAAGTAAGGACCATTGATTGTTAATGCTTGTTTGTTTTAGATTTGTTGTTGGAAGTGGTATTGTGAATATATTTGCCTTGCTTTACCCTTGGGTTCTAGTGAGTGGGATTATCTATTGCCTATGTCTTTGTGAGTGTAGTTAACCACTTACGGTTGGAGTTTTCCTTCCAGAACTTTCTGTAGAGCTGGATTTATAGATACATATTGTGAAAATTTGGCTTTGTCATTAAATATCTTGTTTTCTTCATCTATAGTGATTGAGAGTATTGTTGGATATAGTAGCCTGGGCTGGCATCCGTGGACTCTTAGTACTTGTAGGGCATCTATCAAGGACCTTCTGACCTTGAGAGTTCCCATGGAGAAGTCAAGTGTAATTTTGATAGGTCTGCCTTTATATGTTACCTGGCCTTATTCCTTCACTGCTCTTAATATTCTTTTTTTATTCTGTATGTTAGGTATTTTGATTATTATGTGTCGAGGGGTATTTTTAATTTGGTCCAGTCTATTTGGTGTGAGGTTACCCAGTCACAGAAAGAGGACCATGGAATGTACTCGCTCATATATGGATTTTAGACATAGAGCAAAGGATCATCAGCCTATAATTCACACCACCAGAGGAACTAGGATACAAGGGAGGAGTCTAAGAGATTCATATAAGGTCCCTCACAGAAGCAGGAAGGGACAAGTTTTCCAGAGCACATGGAGAGTGGGGGGGGGGGAGAGTGGAGAGGGAACTAGAAGAAAGAGAAGAGGAAGAAAGGAAAGCAGGTGGGACTAGGAGGATCAAGTCAGGGGAGGAATAGAAAAGAGAGAGGGAAAGATACCATAAAGGAGGGACATATTATAGGTTTGAAGAGAAAATTGATCATAAAGAAATATCTGGAGACCTACAAGACTGACCCCAACTAACAATTTGAGCAACAGTGGAAAGGCCCTTCCCTGATAATGAGATCAACAACTAACTTATCCACCATCATAGAGCCCTCATCTAGGAGCTGATGGAAACAGAAGCAAACACCCACAAGTAAACACTGAGCCAAACTGGAATTCAGATGTAGAGAGGGAGGACAAGAACAAGCTGCAGAAACACATAGAAACAGCTGACCTGAACAAGGAGGAGCTAATGGGCCCCAGACTGACAGCTGGGAATCCAGCATGGGACTGATTCAGACCCACTGAACATGGCTCTCAGCTTGAAGGCCTGGGCAGTCTAAGGGAACTTGGACAGTGGTGCACATCCCCCATGGAGGGTTAGTCCCTTAACCTAGAGACAGGAGAGAAGTCTTAGTTCCTACTCCAAATGACTTGCAGAATTAGATGACCCCTTCTGGAGGGCATTACCCTATATGTGGAGTGTGGGTGGATGGGAAGGGAGGGTGGTCATGGTGTATGTGATAGTGGGAGAGAGGGAAAGAGGGAGGGAGGGAAAGAGAACTGGGATCAATATGTAAAATAAAAAAATAAATTAATAAAAAATAGAAGCTTAAAAAAAGAAGAAAAGAAAAAGAAAACAGTTGAAGGCTAAGG
This sequence comes from Phodopus roborovskii, assembly GCF_943737965.1. NCBI lineage: Eukaryota > Metazoa > Chordata > Mammalia > Rodentia > Cricetidae > Phodopus > Phodopus roborovskii. The sequence continues at coordinate 7,054,293 of NW_026126547.1, forward strand.
CATCTGGCACTTGAAACAGACTGGCTTAGTAGAGGTTATATGGCTATTGGAGGAGATAATGAAAAAAAGAGATTAATATAGATGAATGAGTTGAGATGCTAAAAGAGAAACTTGCATGTCCAACTAAAAGAAATAAGGTAAGCTATTCTCAATAGGCTTTTAGGACTCAAAGGATAGAAGATTGTTCTTATATATGATGACACAGCAGCCTTGGACTAGAATATGTTCAAACATCTGAGGATGATGACTGTCTACAGAACATCTTCGGATTTAATGTAAACCATTTGTGAAGCATGAACATCTCCCTTAAGACAGAAGCAGATAGACTGTCTCAGGGGAATTACTAAGCAGAGCAGCCACAGTGTAGAAAACAAACAAAAAACAAGCCAAGAAAAAAAAAAAGACAGAAAAGCAAATGTCTAAAAGAAGGAAGGAGTCAGGTGTCAGCTGAGATTGTGGAGAAAACTGTACCAGTTGGTATATTCAGCAATTTCCCCAGCATACAGCAACCATGCTCCAGGAAGACTAGACTTCTATGGATCCAGAACTGACCTGGGCAGTCTCCCCTCCCCTCCTCATCACTCATTCCCTTTAGGTGTAGCACCTATCCCTTTAGTAGTCCTGAAGAAGTCTGTGCTATCACTAAAGTTCAATCATTAAATCAAATGGATGTTGAACTATGTATACTGGGACTAGGTGAGTCTACTTTGATCATTTCATTTTAAGAAGAATTTGTCTTTCATTTGGCAATTTATTCCTTTCAAATCCTCTGATTTTTATTGCAAGAGTAACAACAATATAAAGACTCTTTCCTTATTTTCATGAGTTCTTTTCTTTAGACAATATAGTAGAATTAGTTTCCGCCATGAGAATGTTGCAATCTTCAGGTATGTTTGACTCATGGCTTTTCTTGGACTTCAAGCTATTATATTACAAAAGCCGCTTTGACCTCTCCTTTAATTTCTTAGCCTCATTGGTTATTTATACATAGTTATCTCTTTTTCTGTACTTCTAAACTAAAGGTAGTTTTTTTGCATTTGCCTCTTACTTGATTTTTAAAAATCAAGATTTTGGTTGAGTCCCTATGACTCTGCTTCTGAACTACAAAAACACAGTAAAAAATTATTTCTTGTCTTCTGTTAACACTTAAGTCTCAGAGTTCCTTTGGGACATTTTAAACACATTAGCATTCTCTCTTCTCATTTCTTTGAGTCCTGTTCTTCTGCCTGCTGCAGCTGACTATACCTATCTCTGAAGACTTGAAAAGACGGATCCTTCCTTGACTCTCCAGTTCTAAGTGGCTCCAGAAAAACTCCTCAATAGGGGAAGCAGCAGTCAGGCTCTATCTGTGTCTTCACTTGTCTTCCGCTACTGTTCTATACACCCCTGTCTCCTCATAAGAATCATTTTAATTTGATTCCATTGGTCTACCTGTCTATTTTTGTTCCAATACCAAGCTGTTTTAAGGACTTTAGCTCTATAGTAGAGCTTGAAGTTGGGGATGGTGATGCCTCCTGAAGATCTGATGATAGATGTCATTTTGTAAATATATTCCTCTTATTGGTTAATGAATAAAATACTGTCGGCCATGAGGGGAGAAAGATAAGCAGGACTAGGAAACAAGGAGGATTCTGTATGTAGGAGGGAGGAGATTCAGGATTTAGGATGGAAAGAGAGCAGAATGCTGGCACTCTCTCCTCTAAGATGAGACCTTGTGGAAATACTTAGATTGAAGAAATGGGTTAATATTTAAGACAAAGCTAGCCAATAAGGAATTCTGGTAACAGGCAAACAGAATTATATCTAATACAGCGACTCTGTGTGTTATTTGAGGCTGGAGTGGCGGTGGGGCCAGGCTAGGAGGAAACTCTTCTTAACAAAGATCCTTTATTGTACAGGGTTGCTTTGGTTATCCTGGATCTTTTGTTTTTCCATATAATGTAAATTATTATCCTTTCAAGGTCAGTGAAGAATTGTGCTAGGATTTAGATGAGGATTACTTTGAATCTGTAGATTGCTTTTGGCAAGATTGCCATTTTTACTATGTTGATCCTACCTATCCAAGAGCATGGGAGATCTTTCCATTTTCTTTTTTTAAAGACACAAAGTTCTTGCTATATAGGTCTTTCACTTGTTTGGTAAGCGTTACCCCCAAGATACTTTATGATGTTTGTGGCTATTATAAAGGGTGATGTTTCTCTGATTTCTTTCTCAGCCCCTTTGTCATATGTATGGCTACTGATTTTTTTTGAGGTTTTTTTTTTTTTTTTTTTTTGTATCCTTCTAGTTTGCTGAAGGTGTTTATTAGCTGTAGGAATTCCATAGTAGAGTGTTTTGAGATGTTTATGTAAATTATTTTATCATCGGCAAGTAGTGACAGTTTGACTTATTCTGCCAGAGAAATTGGATACAAGGAGAAATCTAAGAGATACATAGAAGGTCCCTCACAGAAGGGAAAAAGAACAAGATCTCCTGAGCATATTGGGATGGGGGGGCAGTGAGTGAGAAGGAGCTAGGAGAAAGAAAAGGGATGAGAGAAAAGTATGTGGGACTAGGAAGATGTATCTATTGAATGCTTCAGAGAGAGCATCACCATAAGCACCCTGAAGTTTGGTTTCTAAACTTCAGGATATCCAATGCATGGTGTTTTATTATAGTAGTCTAGGAAGTTGCTTCAGCATCAGGGGAAAGTTCTGGGACCAAAAGACAGTGGGTGTCATACTTTTTATAAATATTTATAAAGAGAATGACAGAGAACCCTTATAGGTCCTAAAATATGGTGATGCCCATGTTCTTTATATTCCTTCTCTATACTTGAAAATATCTCCAGTGGCTACAAAGAATGGTTAAGTGCATTTACTACTCTTGTAGAGGGCCTGGATTTGTTCTTAACACTTATATACAGTGACTTACAAATTCTGTAATTGCAGTTCCATGGGATGTGGCATCCTCTTCTGGCATTCATGAGCATCTATCACATAAGCAGTGTACTTATATGCAAGTTGGAAAAACACTCATATACATAAAATAAAATTATTTTTTAAAAGGTATGCTTATAGTACCTATGACAATATGAATACCATCTAAGTTGTTATTAAATTACCTTGTTTAGGAATAATGACAAAAAAGGTCTGATTTTTTTGTCATACACAATCTATTTTTCCTAATATTTTTAATCCACAGTGGTTTGGATACAAACACGAATGAGTAACCAACAGATGAAGAGCACCAAACCTATTTTAAAAAGTCACAAGGTCGCTTTATAAATGTTAATTTGCCATGGCAAAAGTGAGACCAGGTCATAAAAATAAAGAGAATACAAGCACATGACAAGAGCTGTCCCTTATGTTCCCTGTCATTGCTGGGTAGAAAAATTGCACTATTATCTCTGTAGGGGAATGAGTCACACTCCCCCAATTCGTTATGAAAATTAACGAGACAAATGCAAAGAAAGTAGCATAGAGTATTTTTGTCTCCTTGGCTTTCAGCTTTCAAATCTCTAAAATTATAATTATAGTTCTTTTCTGCCCTCATTAAATAGCAATTTTGTGAGCACCTATGGTAGGCCAAGGGCCCACACTGAATTGTGAAGGCAATGCTAGTTTCTGAAAATATGTTCTTTGATCCACTGAAATTTGCATTCTCTAGATGCAACTGGCAAGGAAAAGCATAACAAAACCTTGAATACATATTTTAATTACAAAGTATAAAACATAATCCTCTCCAATAGTAAAAAATATTTTGTAACAGATAATGAGGAATCTTTATTAGGGAAAAAAGAGCACTGTACTAATATGCTAATTAATTTAATATCTGAAGGATGGGAGGGAAATAAAGAAGCATGATAAGTTCACAAATGATTGTGACAAAGGCTAGTGCTTGGGTCAAGAGCCCACAGGGAGGAATAATGCATCTGGAAGCTGTCTGCACAATAGAACACTGGCAGGTGAAGAGAATTGGAATGACTAGACAGCATAGGCTTCACGGTCCAACAGACAGATTTTTCACATTTATAAAAAATTGGATTAGAAGTGTGAATTCCCTAGAGAATTTAGGTAGAAGCCTTATAGGCTAAGGGATGAACTATACCAGTGTTTCCATTTTCTAAGCAGAAAGCTGACTTGAGGGTTAAGAAAGGGAAAAGTAGATACATTTCACAAAGCATTGATGTTAGTGAAGAAAATGTGGTAGCTGATGGATTTAACTCATTTATAAAATAGTGAAGTGAAGTGACTAGAATTATTGAAAATTTGACTAGTAGGGTACAAATATAGCCAACTTATATGTCTCAGATTTAGAGAACTTAGGAAACTAGTCTTGTATTTGCTAGGACTTAATTTATAGATTTGACTTGAGAGGTCTGTAATGATATGGTAAGGTGAGGGTTATCTATGGGTCATAATCACATTGCATACCTGTACATTTTAGAGGGACTTTAAATAGGGGCTAGATCTGCATGGAAAAGGAATCAGAATATCATAAACAGGAAATACTAAACATCCCAATGTGGTATTCCAAAATGGTGGCCAAGATAATATAGGGTGGGAACACCAGGGAAAGATCAAGGCCCTGGACTGGGCAGAGGTAATTGGTACTGATGAATGGCAGGATTATGTAGCCAGTAGCTACTAGAAGAGAATAGCCAAAATCTGAGAATGTAGATGGAAATCTGGAAAGAATCTCTGTAGAGACACTTAAGACTCATCTTTGGGAAAGAATGTCTGTGAACTCTGTTGAAACTATAGGATGGAGCCCACAGAACAGTGGAACTATGAGCAGGAAAGCTGCTAGGGGATGGATAAAGCAGTTTCAGTGAAGTGCTGGGAGAGAAGCCTTCTGTGGTGCTCTGATAAATGAACCAGAAGAGAAAGAGAGAGAGAGAATAGACAGAGACAGAGGGAGACAGAGAGAGAGAGAGCTGAACAAGAGTTTAGAAGGACTCTTATTTAATCATTAGAATACTTCAGTATGTATGGAAGCCTCTGGACTTTATTGAGTGGTAGAATACGATAACATAGCAAGTGATATCTTAAGCACAATAATGAAAACCAGGAAAAAGGCAGCAGAGAAAGAGGTCACAGGGAACAAACGGACAGATGTTACAGATGATACTCTGCTTTATTTTGACTCAGGTAGGAGAGGAAATCTGAAGTTAGTACCTTAGCCATTTTGACAGCAAGAATAAAAGTAGTTTCTTCTTGATATCTCTATGTTTTTCTTCAAAATACAGTTATCAGCAAGTAGGTGGGAAGACAGTGATTTAAACCTTGTGCCAGTGATTGTAGTTGTTTGTAATTCGATGGGGAAGTAAATCAGTCTGCACTTATTTGGCCAGCCCTGGACTTCTGGAATCACAGTGCAGATTAATAGGGGTGGGTGTTGTAGGTAGCCTCACTCACATGGAATGCTAACCACAGAATTATGGCACCTTCTGAAGACTCTTCTCATGCTAACTAGATTTTTGAAAGCAATAATGGACTAAAACAAACAAAAAATTCTAGTACCAAGTACTCTGACGCTTATTATAGTGTGATGTTTACTTACAGACCAGGCACAAAATTTAATCCTGTGGTAAAGCCCACATCAAGGATGGAAAACTACTCAAAAAGCAAGAACATAGGTGAACATTCATTGTAAAAATGCACAGAAAGGAAATGAGATGGGCAAAGGGGGGGGGCTATCTTAGTGCAGTGGTTCTCAACTTGGGGATCATGACCTCCACAAAGGTCGCATATCAGATGTCCTGCATATCAAATATTTGCATTATGATTCATAACAGTAGTCAAATTACAGTTATAAAGTAGCAACAAAATAATTTTCTGCTTTGTGTTCACCACAACATATGAAAATGAGGGTCACAGACTGAGAAACAATGTGACTTAGTGGAACACTTACTTAGACAATAAGGAGAAATATATACCACCATGGAGAATCAATTAGGACTAAGGAGAATACAGCTGACGATTTCCAAACATCAGGTGCTTATGAAAAGAAATGTGTGTGTGTGTGTGTGTGTGTGTGTGTGTGTGTGTGTGTGTGTGTGTGTAGAGAGAGAGAAAAAAGAAGAAGCAAATGCATAGAATGTTATGTTTTACCATAAATATATAAACTAAAATATCTAAAAGAAGAGGAATGTCTAGAATTTATTTCGTTTAACAGTGGTGTCAATTTCCACTATTCGTTTAAGTCTAAGTGTAGTTATTCATTACTTTAAATAAAAATATTGAAATATAATGGTAAAGAATGAAAATGATTAGTAAAGTTTGAATTATTGTTCATATGCTTCAACATCCAAATTAGAAGAAAAACCCAAATATTAAAGAAGAAAGTACAATCATTTAAAGTAATAAAATGAATGAAATAAACTTTAGGTGGAATTTCACATGCAAAATTAGTTCCATATGGGTTAAATTTGAGTTTTGACATAGAAAAGAATCAAAGTTGGAAGGCTGTTAATAACAGCTAAAATAAATGACAGTGTCTTGAGGAAGTATTTAATGAGTTGTCACAGAGGCCAACAATATGCCTCCTATTAATTAAAATTTTAATTAATAATATGATGGATAGAATAGACCTCAAGTACATACAATGTTCTCCTGCTGGGCAAGGAGATATGGTGAAAACATCAGTAAGATGGAAAATAGTGTTAAGTTAATGTATGAGGGATTTCTTTAGGCAAATTTCACAAAGAAGCAGTTGATTTCTTATGTGTTATAATTAGGTGAAGATTACAACCCAATATGCCGGCATAAAAAAATGGCACAATTACTTTTAGGTATGTTTTTATATAACACCAAAAAGAAAACATGAGTTAGTTATCAAATAACAAAATTGAGTTAGTGGGATTCAATAAAGAATACCAGTACAATTTAATTTCTAGACTCTGTGTGTGTGTGTGTGTGTGTGTGTGTGTGTGTGTGTGTGCTTATTCTTTAAGACTATGTCCTGGCTAGTTTATATGTCAACTGGACACAAACTAGAGAACAGAAAAGATGCTTCCACAAGATAGACTTACAGGTAAGCCTGCGGAGCATTTATTTATTTTTTTAATTAATGATTGAGTGGGAGGATCCAGCTCCCTGTAGGTGGTGTTACCCTTTTCAGATGGTCTTGGAGGGGATAATAAAGAAGGGTAAACAAGCCATGGGGAGGAAACCAGTTAGCGACACTCTTCTGTAGTCTTTGCCTTGATTGAGTTCCTGTCCTTCTTTCATTGATGGACTGTGATTTGGAACTGGAAGCTAGAATGAATCTTTTCCTTTTTTGAGCTGCCTTTTGGTAATGATGTTTTATCATGGGAATAAAATTACTAAGGGAGAATTTGGACTGGCAATGAAATGTTACTAAAATATTTATAAAATGTGGGGCATAGAGGGAGTTAGAACCTCCCTAGCTGTGCTTCCACAGTGAGTATGCATTCAAGACTCATCATTTTGCACTATTCATCAGATAGGGACAGAAAGGCAGATCTCATGGGTTTATGAACTGCATGCAGTAGTGACATATGTTGAATGTAACAAACATTACTTCTTTCCTATGTTTCTTGGGATTTGATACTTCCAGTGACTTCCAGTGAACCAGCTTGGTTCACACAGGTACCATTTCATGCCCATTTAATCAGTAGCCTAGCTTCCAAACATAATCTGCAGGCTCGTAGCTACCAAGGGACAGGGGATGTTCTTTAGAAATATGTCAGAGCATGAATCCACTCATAGCAATCTGGCTCTGAGACCTGATGCCTTTCTGACCTTGTCCTCCTTTGTCTCATGGCTATCACACTCTTTCTCATGTATGTTTTGTCCACCTGGGCTGGTAACTTATATTCCTTGGAGCATATTCCATGGAGTAATGGTGGCTCATATCTTCTGTCATGAAATGTCATACAGCATGAGATCGCACAATGCTGTTCAATTAAAATACTCCCAAGAACAACAGACTCCAATTCTCTACCTAATATTTCCATAGATAATGACTTATTTTTACTAATGTATTGATTATTTTCATCTGCATCTCCCACTGAAATTATAATCTTTAGGTAGGACTTCCTATTGATTTCTCTTACTCTATGTATATAGCATTATAAAAGGTTCTGGGCATAAATATATCCTTTATATTTTTATTGGATTATCCATCGTCCAATTTTATTTATCCATCATCCATTTTTATTGGATAGATAAATAGAGAATAAAGAGGATGACATTTTAGACTGGTATCTTCATGTTACAACAACAAAAAAGAAATTGGAGCCTATTTCACCACTGGGATGTTTATAATTTTAGGTAAGAACAAGAGGGGTAAAGAATGTGAATGTTTTTATTATTATTATACCACAAGACATTGATTTCATTACTATTTTTAAAGAATACAAATATAAAGGAGGGCACCACTGATACCACCATATTTAGCATTGAGAACATCAAGTGTTTTGTAGGATGTAGAGATCTCAAAAGCAAGTAAAGACTTAAGTTTCTGCTGTGCTCTGCAGATTCCATCTTCTACTGAGGGTAGGAGTGAGGCAATTGGATAATAGTAGTTTGGGACTACTTATGTTAAACTCAATTTCACTGTTTTAGTTTAGAACTGAGATTGCTATCTCAAAGGCTATCTTTCCTATTAACCAAATTAAGAGATTAATCAGACCTATATGCAAATATCTTGTTTAAGCCAAGGCATATAAGAGGTGTTCCAAGCTCCAGAAAGCTTCTCTTAGCATCATCAGCTTTTGCAATGCTAAAAGCTAGAAAGAAGAAGCAGTGCAAGCTTCATGGCCACCTTCCACAATGCCAGAATTAACTTGCAGCCACTCAAGCAAGCAAAATCATGGTGTCCTTGGCCTTCTGTGTATTGCAGGTTCAGGTAGCTGAGCCAAGACACAACTTTGGTCAAATTGCATCTTAAAAGCAGGAGACCTCATAATCCAGGACACTACAGATTTCTATGCAAACATAGACTGCAAGGAAGTTTGAGAAAAAGGCCTTAAGACATTTGAGGTATATTCTACTTTAGCTAGTTTTGCGTGTTTCAGGAAAGGGATGCTAGTGCCCTTACAAGGTTATAAATATATATATATACATATATACATATGTATATATATATGTATGAATATATATGAATATATATAAATATATATAAATGAATATATAAATATATTTATATATATTCATATATATTTATACATATATATTTATCTTATGAATAAAAATTATATGTGACATGTATATACATGATGTTGGCATGTGAATACTATTTAAAATTATAAAATCAAGCAAATATATCATTTCAAATTCTTACATTAATATTTATGATAACTGTTAGTATTCAGGCATCTGTACTGGCTTGTCCTTGCACATTTGACAGGATTTGCCCTCAGCTGCAGCCACTGAGAGTACCACTTGTGCTGGGCTTTGGTGGTGAAAGCACACCTTTAATCCCAGCACTCCAGAGGCAGAAGAAGAGGCAGAGGAGGTGGGTCTCTGTGAGTTCCAGGCCAGCCTGATCTAATTCTAGGACAGGCTCTGAAGCATACAGAGAAACCCTGTCTAGAAAAACAAACAACAACGACAACAAAGAGTACCACTTGTGCACTTTCACTATGTTCCCATTTAAAAGGGCCCTGCCTACCTTTCATCTCTCTCTCTCTCTCTCTCTCTCTCTCTCTCTCTCTCTCTCTCTCTCTCTCTCTCTCTCTCTCTGCCTGTCTCTCTCTGTCTCACCTTATATATCCCCTCTCTGCCTGTCTCTTCTCTTCTGCCACTCCCATCCCCAAGGGCTCGTCTCCCTTTTCCCCTCCCCACTTTTCCCATTGTCTTTTCCCCAATAAAAAACCTCTCCACCCCAAGCTCTGTCATATGACATCTGTTTCTCATGTGCTGCTTTTATAAAATACAACTGTAAGAGTATTTGAGATAAACCCTTTTAGTAATTTTCCATCCTTGTTATTTTTATTACTATCAACTACAAGCATAAAATATTTTGTACAAGAGATCTCCAGAATTAATTCCCTCTTTGAGACTCTAAATCTCTGTCATTTGGTGTATTTCTTGTTTTACTCCATTCTACATACTGCTTCTCAGGCTTGCTGCTCAGATTTCTCCTGTGTAAAAACATGTGGGATTTCTTGTTGTCATATTTTGTTTATCACTTCATCTAGGGTCGTCTATGCTGTCTCAGAATAGATTTCACCCTTCCATTTTTAAGTCTCAGTAGTATACACAATAATGCCACAATCTCTTTAATTTCTGCACTAACAAAGATTTAAATTATTTCAATAACATGGCCATTGAGAGCAGCGTTGCAATGGACATGAGAATCCAGGTATTTCTTTTATATGACATTTTTTTGAGGGGGGTGGTTTACATTCAGAAGGGAATATCCACTGATTTTTAACTTTAAAGAGCCAAATTAATGTCTATGAATTTTCTAACATCCAACCTAGAAATCTTGCTGAAGTTCTGCCAATTAAAATTATAACATATGTAGAATGAGGAATGAAACATAAGGAATTTACATGGAGTTATTGTGGCCTCTTCTTAGGCTCATATGACACAGTCCAAGTATACCACAAGCTCTCCAGTTACTTTGGGGTGGCTAGTTGGCAATAGCTGTTCAGTGTACACCTCAGTAGGGAGGTAGCATAGCCCAAACTAGTCCACACCAAATGTACAACTAGTCAGTTGTACACCAGGAACTTTATGACACAGAATCCTTATCCAAAAGGAAACCTTCGTAATTTGCACATGTTCAGAACATGGATGCCAGAAAATTGTATCTTATAAAGGTCCTGGAAACCATCTGGTGCTAAATATATTAGGGGGAAAAAACTGAAACAAAGTCCATTGCACTCTCAAAGTTATGAAAGTTTTAAAACAGACACAAATGGATCTACAAGTTCTCCAATAGGAGGGAAAACATACTTTGGAGAATATGCTTCTATAGGGAAATTCTGGTTGTAAGTTAAGCTCTTACTAACTCCTCACTATGCTACTTCTCAGAACAATTTAGTTTCCCATCATTAGAACAATTTGATAAGAAGGGCCAATAGGTCTGCTACCATATTTGAAAGCTAACAATAAATAAATCTGACTCTGCCCATTGTGAGAAATTAACGTATCTTTCTACTAAGAATCCAGAATTCTGAATTCGATGGGAAGATCCTTCCCACTGAGTGGACTTCCTTTCATTATTGTATGGGAATGTTTCCAAGCATACCCATGGGACTATTTCTCAAGCTTTCCTTTCCCTGAGAATTCCCATAGTGATCCTGAGGCCACAGTATAGTGTGATAGGAAGCAATGAGGCAGAGCCAGATCCCTGGGTACTGAGATGCCTGTTTATGCAGCTTGTTCTTCAACTAGGTCTTGCTAGGAGCCATTCATCTAGATATGGTTTTAAAATAATTACTTTGTGTGATGTGATATACTAAGTAGCCAATGACAAAATTTGCCGTGTCTATTTTATGACTGACAATTCAGGTTTCAGAATAGTTCAGTGCTCAATGCTGAGTCTCCATTGTATAAATGAAGTCAAAGTTTAATTTTTTGAGAATTGCTGTCAGCATAGAAATGTAAATTTGGCTTACAAATCCTTCCTTAGGGAAGAGAGGGTGAGTATGCTCTGATATCATGCCAGAACACAGACCCTTGGGTTGTCACTTTCACTCTGCCAGAAAACAAATCATGTCCCCTGACATTTATCTACCTCAACAAGGTTTATAAGCAAGTATGCTTTGACCTGTGAGCTCTCCCATTCTCTTTGCAACTGCAAGCAAGGTCTTCAATGGAAACATTTTTTTTCCTTTAAGTACCCCACCATAGATGCTTATGGTTGTGAAACTAATATTTTACCCAATACAGCTTCACTGTGTTTGCCACATTATATATAACATCTCCACTATCCATGGGTCCCCACCATTGATAAGGCTGGCCTTATCAATTAGGGAGCTGTCTTTTTCCTCTCTCAGCACTCTACAGTATCCTACCAAAGTTTCAGACTGAATTGAATCAAAATAGAAAAGAAACTCTCTTTGCTGGAATTTCTTACAAGCTGGATAAGAAACTCAACGGATGTAGCATTCATGAGTTGTTGCAGCACTGGGACTGGCCTTTTGGTGTCATCCATATTTCTGTAAGGAACCCAAATAAGCTCTTTGTTTGACCAAGATAGACTTGGATGAATCATTTCTTTGTCCATTGATGTTTCATATGGTCTTCAATTGAGATATGTTTATGTGTTTATGCCTTTCTGGGAATGGGGGGCATACAAAAGGGAGGGCACATAAACCTTAAAACATTGCCAAGAGTTCTATAGGATTATATTTAGCAGAGAGTTCAAACTGTCTTCTCTTTGATTAGAACAAATACCTGAATGCTCCCTTGACCAATACCAGCCTAGAAACCAAACTGACATCTAAAATTCCAAGGGTTTTCTCACTTTGGTGAGTATATTCAGGTACTAGAGTGTTTCTTGTTTCCTACCCAAAAAGTCAAAGGTACTACTCCAAGGAAGGACAAATGGAGCATCATTGTCTCAGGGAACATGGAGTTGCAAACATGTTGATAAATCAGGTCTTGGGTACATCCTTAGCTGATGGTGTGATCTGGACTATAGATGCCCATCCACTTGCAAGGACAGTTGGTCTTTGGATTCAATCCTCAGGTTCGTTGAACTCTGTTGTCCTCTGCTGACCATCTATGCCATTGCATCCTTCTTCAAAAGCACTTAGAGGCTGAGGTTCCTTATGTGCCCAACAATTTTTTTCAGAACAAAACAAAAACTTTACATTCATAGCACAGTAGTTCCTACCTAACAAATGATGAGGTTTCCACCTTCTTTATGGTTTATGTGTTCTTGTTGACATGGATAAAGGAGTCAGCACGTATCTCATAAGGTTGCCAAATGGTCCATCTAGAGTTTTATAATTTATTTAATTTAATTGAGAGAAAAGGGATACTGCAAGCTGTATATTTAGCCATGGCCAGACCTTGGGGTAAGCTTGGCTTCCTGATAAAGTTCATACTGAGGAGAGTTCATAGATTCACATTCCTAATAGTTTTCACATGTCTGTCAGCATGTTTCCTGTAAATTTTTCATGAGAACAATAAATTATCAGTATTTCCCTATTTGGAATCTGGAATCTCTAGGTTTTCAGAGATTAAATATGGCTACAATGTTGAGCCACCCTCAATTTTTTCGCACTGCCATTGCAGTCTCCCTCCAAAATGTGGGTCACATTCCTTGAATGACTTCTGTGTCATGAATCAGAGCAGAATGCACTCCATTCAATTTAGGATCCTCAGTCACTGAGTTTCTAAAAACAATTTATTTCCCAGCTGTGACATTTACTTTTGTGTCGTAAATTGAAGGAATGCTATATAAGGAGGCTGGGCTACAGAATTTGAAAGTAATGTATTCTAATCAGTGTTCAAAAGAGATTATCATAATACTACAAACATCTAGTTGTTAATTAATGAGAATATGCAAACATACAGTATAGTTGTGGTATAATTAAATTAAAAGTAAAAGAACTTCCTGGATAATTCTTACCACAACTGAATAAAAAATACGCAGTCCCTGGCATTGTTTATTATAACTAAAGTGACTCAGCTTTCCTATAAAGTTTGTAAATTACAGGGGGCAGAAGTGAAGGGGACCATCAGGTGGGAATATGCATGTCTGGGGCTCCAATCTCAAGCTGAATATACTGTGGCATGAAGACCTGAGGATACTGGCTCAGGAGGCTGATTTTTTTAGGGAAATGTAGGAGACCAGATGTTCCTAGGTTTTACATTAGTTGGTATCTTTTAGTGAAGCATCTACCTACCAAGGAAGGGAGCACTGGAACCAAGTGACATGTCCTGTAGTTGAGGTTTCCTTAATTCCCTTCTTTTTCTGCTTACTTTCTTAGGCTCATCTGAAAGGACTGAGCTGCCTGTTCTCTTTCAGCTAGCTAGTGATGAGCCCTGTCAGCAACCAAGAGAAAGGACAGAGGCCAGAATGTTTACACTTTGAATATTTTCCTCAGAAGTTCATTTGGGCTGAAATAAGTAAATTCCCTTCATTAAGGTTGCAATTATTTTTCATGATGCAATTAGCTAAACATGACTCTACTCCAGAGAAAAGAACCAGAGAAATAAAATTATAACACATATGTATTATATAATATATAGAAAATATATCATGACATATGATTAGTAGCCAATTAGGTATGCATTTTTTCACCATCACCAAAATGGAAGCATTTTATTTGGGTTTTAGGCAAGAAATCCAGTCAGTGCTTCATAAAATAGGTGCTTTATTTTTGTTTTATAATTTTGTTTGTTTGTTTGTTTTCAGCAGGGGTTTGTGAAACAGGATCTCATGTGGCCTAGAACAGCTTCAGTCTTGCAATGTAGCTGAAGATGGCATTAAATTCTGACTCTCCTTCCTCTACCTTCTAAATGCTAGATTACAAACATGCCACCATGATAAGCGTACATTTTTCAACACTGTTTAACTTGAACATTCTAATTAAGGGGACATGATAGCCTCGGGATGGTTCTCATTGGTCCATATGCTAAATATACAACTGTGGAGGACTGGAATTTGTGGGGGTGGCAATCGGAACCAGCCAATCAGCCCTGGGTCCATTCCTGAGTCAGGGAGTGTGGACAAGGGAAAGGGAAGCTATCAACTGACAATGAAAGGACAGAGACATAAGATAGTATCAGGAAGGCAGATTCAGTCTATACTGAACGTTCCACTTTATTCATACACCAAACTTAAGTAATAAACCAAAGTTGGGGACAATGGCAGAAAACTTTTATTATTATTTATAAAGGGCAAATAGTAATTACTTCCCCTAATCATAAAGTCACTCCATAACCACACATACACTCTGCCTTCAAGTACTCCATAACTTTAAGTACTCTCTGCTTTCAAGGTAAACCTGTCTGGGCCCAAATCTAATGTTATTTAGATAGGAGCCAATCACCATCAAAACTCAGACATCCTCTAGCCAGTAAGCTAATGTCTTAGGGACAATAGGAGTGATTTTAGCTCTCTGAACTCATGACAAGATGAAATGGATTTCCATATATGGGTCTGGACATACAACTAAGCACACACATGAAAATAGTAAAATCATGCATAATTAAGGAAATGCAGTCATACTACAGAGCAAATAACAGAGATAATCATAATTCATAATGCATATGGAGAACCTAAGAAAGTTGACCAAAAAAAAAAAAAAAAAAAAAAAGAAAGAAAGAAAGAAAGAAAGAAAAAGCTGTGCCTTAAGATGCAGTGAAGGTGCATTCATTCAGAAGCTTCACAGATGATATGGCACGGGAAAGTCAGGAAGCAGATGTGAAGAAACCAAAATGGACAAAACCAAAACCAAGCTGGAGGTGCACTGACTGTTCAAGAGGTATGGAATATTTTGTTTTGGGTAAAGAAAAGTACTCTGCTCTAAAATGAATGAATGAATGAATAAATAAATAAATAAATAAATAAATAAATAAATAAATAAATAAATAAATAGGAAGCATATAAAACTCAGAGAGAATCCATAGCCGCCTTTGGTCCTCAGACCTCACCTACACCTTCCTTGGAGTCCATTCTTTATACTGAGCATCACTGTACAGCCTAAGTGCACTCAATACATGCTCCTGATATGTATGCCTTCAAGACAGTGAAGAAGGATCCAGAAAACAGAGCTTACCTCAGGTAAAAAGCCAACATTAAGATAAGCATCCTCCAGTAACACTACACTGGCAGCATATTTTAGATTTTGAGCCACTTGAAAATATGCTCACCCTGTGCCACTCTGGAGTGTGGAACTGTTGAGTTAGATGCTTTGTGAGGTACTTCAAAAGTTTGAAACAGCAAATTAGCCTATACTACCATGGATTATTAAGGCAGTTGACACCAAACTCTATGTCCCCTGCCTTCCTTGTACTATTAAAAATCTTTCCCTTGAGGTTTTACTAAATTCATACCTAAAAAATACCAAAAGTGATAAAGCCACAAAAAATGCAAAATGTTAAAACCAAGTAAATGTTAAGGCCAAGTAAGAATGTATGTGATCATCTCCATAGACCAAACTTCCCTAAAGAGTTAAAAACAAAACAAAGCAACCAACTATACTTGGTCTTTCAAAGCTGCAGGCATTTTATAAAGTACTCTAGGGATTTAGAGAATCCCTAGAAGAATCATAGGTTCACAGTTGTCCAAGCTTCATATTTAAATCTCACCTTATAAATAACTAACACCCATTCATAATCAATGGAGTTCTTTCAATATGCCATGTCTTTAAGGACTGGCAGGACCATAGGCTGCATCCCAGCCCAGAGTGCTCTTAGGTCAGCTTCGGAGGTACAGGAATATTGGCAGATACCTGCTCCAGTTAGGCCAAGGGGCCCTGAGGGATTTCAGCTGGCTTCTTGTGCTGCACTTTGATGTCCTCCAGCATCTGCTGCTAATGCCTCAGCTTTGTCAAGTGCTTCTGGACTAATGCATCTTTCCACTGCAGTTCATTCCTTAGTTCTGAGACATTCTTTATGATAACTTGATTTGATTTCTAGATAGACAATCTTTTTGTAAGAAAAAAATATTCTGTCTGTCTTGCAATATCCAAAAACTTCTGGACACACTGATCAATACCAGTTAGAATTTCTTCCAGATCAATTCCATTGACACAATCGTGACACACAGCAGAGGCAAAGCAAGACTTAAAGACAATTCAAACTCATCCACCAATTTACAGTTAGATGGTCTGGGAACCCCAGGTGCTGTTTGCAGAAGCAAGGCCAAGCCTGGGAGCCCAGGCAGGGGCAAGCTGAGGACAAGGGGGCTGCCCAGAGAACATCCTGCCAAGAGAACTTCCCATGTCTGCAATGGAGAGTGGAAGAGCCAGGTATGCATATGTTAACAGGATATATATATATATATATATATATATATATATATATGATATATTATGTGTGTTCTAGGATATTTATATATGTAATATATGTCATACTATAGCACTATTATCTATACAATTATTGCAACAGTGTGTACTCCACAAGTAACAATTATGTGAAATGGTCTATGTAGACAATATATGATACATGCTACAGGGAGACAGAGCAAGTCCTCAGGTTTGAGCTCTGCAGGCCTGGGAGGTAATGAAACTTCCATCTCAAGTGTGATGCAATATAATTTCACAATTCCTTCTTCTTCTTTGGGGAACCCCAGACTTTGCAGTTCTCCAACTCACAACACTCTGCCCCACACTCTCTCTGGGCTATGCTCATACTTGATTACACTTTGGCTACTTCTTTTCTCGAGTTGTTACAAGCTTGGTCATTTGTCACTTACAGTTTCCCAATAATGTGGGCTTTGAAAGGAGTCTTTGTATATGTAAACATTCCTCCAATAACTAAATTTCATATATTTTTAAAGCTTTGAAAATAATGCCCAATATTAGAGGAGAGCTCAGGTTGTGGACACTTAATATTCAATTCTGAGATTAAATGGGTCATATCATTAATTAGTGATCATTCATGAGATAAGTAATATATAGTCATATGTAAAATGATGTTTGGGAAGAAAAGAAAGTTCATGGTTTGTGTTGCTTGATGATATATATCTCATTGTCTCTGTAAAACACAGAACTGGGTGTTTGTAGATGCCAAGAGGACATAACTGTGATACAGACTAGAAAGTACATACAAGAAGAAGAGAAATGAAAACTATCCATGCAAATTTCCATCTCAAACAGACAGTACCACAGTCAGCATTGAGACTGATTGCAAAGCACCTTTAACATCTTCATTCTGAGTTACATACAATACTCAAATATAAGGGTGAAGCGCTGCTTAATTTTTGTCAATTCAACATCAACTAGAGTCACTGTAGAATGAGGAATCTCAATTCAGGCCATTCTCTCAGAATGGCTTGTGGATATGTCTTTTGGGGGCAATTTCTTGTTTAATGGTCTATGTGGATGGGCCTTTCCCTCTGTGGGTGATGCTACTCCTGAACCAGTCCTGGTCTTGAGTTGTGTCAGAAAGCAAGTTGAGCAGTTCATAAGGAGAAATACAGTAAGCAGTGCTCCTCCAAGGCCTATGCATCAGTTCCTCTCTGCAGGTTCCTGCTATAAGTCCCAAAATTGCCTTCCCTCAGCAATGGACTGTTACTTGTGAGAGGGTAAGATGGAGTAAACCCTTTCCTTACCAAGTTGGTTTTGGTCATGTTTATCACAGCAACAGAAAGCAACTGAGGACAGAGAGTATACCCACACACTTATACTGAATCACCAGAGACAAACTGAGCAAAATTACCCAGTTAATTGAGCAGAGCAAATCCATTAGAAACAGGGCTTGTTTCAACTCATCAGGCAATGGGATGCTATCCAAGCTCAATTATGTTGAGACCACTGTGAACTTTGAGAACCTACACAGGAACACCTGCACCAGGGAATGTGCCCCTCCCTCACCTGCATGAGAAGATGAAGCTAAGCAAATATGCCAGGCTCTCAGAAAGATCCAAGTGCAACTGTGATGACCATACAGGGTGCTTTGTGTGCAGATGGGATCCTAATTTATACTGTCTTCCTGTTGCCCAGAAAACAAAAACCTCCAATGAAAAGTATTTGGAAGGACCTGGGTCCATTGGCTCTTCCCATTTTCTCAAACCCTCTCCAAAGTGAATGCAAGTATTGATATGATGAAAACGGAGAACAATTTAATCTTAATATGTAATTTAATGGTTTGTTAGGATCCAAGATCGTAATTTAGCTGATGAGTCTGAGACTTCAAGATGTATTGCAAAAGCAAAAAACAAATCATAAATCACAGAACAGCTCAGAGTAGAATTGATTAACCTATCTGCATTTGAAAATAACAAGCAAACTCCTTTCAAAGATGTCTGTAAAATCTCAATGAAAATAATGATTTGGAGAAACCATTGTATTCCCTCACCAGTTTTAATAAAGAAAACTCTCTTACTGACTTTTGGTAATACAAAGAGACATGGAAGGAAAGTTCAGAACCACATGATGGGCTGCTGATGTTGCTATTCTGCCTGAATAAGCATAAGTTGGTTGTTGCACGGGGCATGCTCCTGTTATTGCTTCATAGCAGGATTACCTATGTTTCCAGGTTCTTGTGGTTCTTGTTAATTTCTTGGGATCAGGAAGATGATATCTTTTCTGTCTACTATGAAGAGCCATGTGAGACTCTCCTATAACATAACAAGTTGACATAGCTTGTAACAGGTTATCTTAATCCTTTTCTTTATCACATGTCTACATGACATCATTGAAAACCCAAACACAAGTTTACAGTATCTGTCTTGATATTTATGATTACAGAATCACATGCTATTTAGAAATATTGTATGACAGATGAGTGGGGGCAGGTCTCCCATGCTTACAGCTTTGGGACTAGCTTACCCACACCTTCGTTGACAGGGTTGTCTTTATTTTGTTAATTGGCTCTATTATATTCCCCCAGTGAGGTACAGGGCTGGCTGTTCCAAATGTTGCAGCTGCTGAGGGACAGGGACAGCTCTCCCTGTCTTGTAACCCCAGGGCCAGTACTGACCTAACTCAGGAATTGATGGGAGGGTGGAGGTGGGCAGCTCTTACCTGCTCATGTGGCCACCAGACAACTGAGCCATTGGGACAGCTCCCAAGCTCACAACTTTTGGCCTGGCTTTCACACCCACACTTGTTAAAAAAGAGTTGGCTCTATTTTGCTGCCAGATGAAGAATAGGCAACTTTGGTTTCTATGACCCACAGTTGAGCATAGTCTAGTTTGCATTGCTTGCTGTGTAGGATAATGAGATACAAGAACTGGAGGAGATTGGTAAGAGTCTTTGCATCTGAGGTTGCTTCTAGGGTCTTCACTTTGGGTAATATTTTCTGAGGTTTAACTTTAGGATTAATTCATAAGAAATGGCACTCAGGTTATTTGAAATACTTAGGGATAAATCTTTTACTCACTTTAATTTGAAATATATAAAAGTTGCCTTTTAGAAATGGGTAACTTCTAAAAGACTCTATAGTTGCTTACCATTGTCTCAGAATTGGAAAGTTGCAGTTTGAAACCCAAGATGGTATTTTTTCTGGACCTATTTGCTTATGGCTATTTACTAAAGTGTGGGCATCCAACGGTGAAGAAAACAAGTCTGAACATTAGCAGTATTGATAAAAATAACCCAGCAGCATAGTCTATCTTCTTTAAAATTCCCACTGCATTAACAATATCATAAATTAAGCCACCATGCTGCATTATTGTTACCCATACTCTACAGTAGTTATTGACAAATGGCTTCACCCCAGGCACCATGTTTAATGATGGAGGGTGGATTCCCTTGATACATTCTATAAATCCTCTCCACAGCTGTCAAATGCTGTTAAAATAATGCCATATTCAATCAGTGAAATCTGACACCAGAAAATATGAGCTGCAACTTTAACTCATAATATAGCACTGAACAAGGAAGGAGGGTTTCTCTGCAAGGTGGAGGAATGAACAACATCAAATGGCAATTGTGAAGAAGATGCAATGCTGAGTCACAGGAAGCAGAGAACACACATCAGGGACTAGTGCCGGGATTACAAATGGCAGTGTGGCAGCATTGTCATTGCCTTGACTGTCTGGGAAAGCAAACTCACCAACTAGCTTGTTAGCAAAGATGACTTCCACTATGTTTTCATGTGTCCCTCCAGGAAGAACAGCTCAGGTCAATTCATTACATGACATGGGCTTGTTCTGTCTCCTTATAGGAACTTCTGTCAGATTTACTGTCATTTAGCTTTCTAACTCTGTTAGAAAAGTAGAGAAGAAATGAGGACTACATCCTTCCATGCCCCAATTTTGAGGTTTTAAAGATTTTGTTTAGGCCATAGTGTATAATCGGTTAGGTATCCTCCCATAAGGTGTAGAAAGAACTTGAATTTTAAACCATTTGTCAAGTGTCATGGATTTCTAAAAGGCTATATTTCGTGTAAAAACCCCTCAGGCTCTGTTCAACAAACATGAGTCAGTGCAGAGAAGGAAATTCTGTATAAGAAAACCCATGAAATCATGAGCACTGTCAAGGAGAGCATCACTAAATGTGGTAGATAACAGTCTGTGTTCTGCAGGCATTTCATGTCATTATGGCCTAGTGCAACAGTTTAATTTCATTTAGGAGGAATGTGGATGAGAGTGAAATGTCACAATGTTGTATCTCTTCCTGTCACACACCAGAAAGCACCCTAAAGAAGAACATTAGTATACCAGGTATGGGAGACAGTGTGGCTTAGACAGCCAGATTCAAGCAAGTCAAGAGAAGAGCAGGAGGCATGTGCTCCAGCTATTGCATCATTGTATCATGTGGCTCTATGCAGTGTTTCTATCTCCCAGCTGCTTCTCCCTCCATTGTTTCTCCTTCCCTGCTGCTTCTCTCTCCCTGGTGCTTCTTCTTCCCTCATGTTTCTCTCTTCCTGGTGCTTCTCCCTTCTCCATTGCTCCTTTCTCACTGCTGCTTTTCACAGGTTTCCTCACTTCTTTACCAGGGCATTTTAATTATCCCCCCATTTTTGTTGTATATCGAACGCAGAGTTACTAATTTCAACACCCTTCAATTGAAATACTCGGAAGTTCTTGTCATCTTAAAAACAAACGACCAATACATTTTCTTGTTCACTGTTTTAGAAGCTACAACTAGGTAAACAATTTCATTTGTTTATTGAAATGACCTTGGTCCAAAGCAGAAAAGCCATTGCTTCCTGTGCAGAAAACACAACCTCTATTTTCATCTATACACAGAGCTCATAAATGACTTATGATGTCTGGAATTTATTGTCATTTTTTTAAGCTACTAAGTGAGAAATAGTAAGTATGGGGATGGACTGCATTTGTGGCTGCCTCAGTACATGAACAGTTGGGAGTGGGGATGATAATCACTTAGGAACAGCATTTTTGGAGTCAAACTTGATTTCTTATGTTCATGGATTTTCTAGAATGGTTAACAGGTACAGTCTCTTTTAAAATAGGACTAAGTCCCCAGAAACATTCACTCCTCTGATAACTGATACCTTATTTCTTTTTCTTAACTAAGACCACATTTGATAGGTAGCTCCTCTGTGATCTTACCACACCCATTCTCCAGTGGTTAAAAAGGAAGTTGTCTGTGTTCAGACCCATATCTGAGTAAACACCAAAGAGCACTCTTTTTAGCCCATTAACTCCAACTGAGATAGAAAAGGCTTGAGTCCCTTGAAAAGACTATACAAAACTTGATTTTATCTAAAGCCGGCTTCCTCTCCTTTGTGACCCATCTGTGATGGCTCTTTGTGACAGGTAGTACTGTGACACAAAGATCTTGTAGAAGAAAGCAGTTTAGGAAGGTCTCCTGTTGGACTCCCGGCAGCGATCTCTCTGGACAGATAGTCTAAGTACCACCCATTCTCCACTTCATTCATACAGCTGAATGGATTTTGCTGCTCTCCTCCCCTCCCCTCTGCTGCCTCCTGTTGCCATCTGCCCCTGCTGTCTCCTCAGTCTTCTATGTATGCTGAATCACAGAAGAAATTCTGGGGTCCTTTTCTGCACTGTTTTTCTCATGTTGCCTCTGTGATTCTGGCTAGTAAGCATTTAGTGTAAAAACACCCCATTGTAGCCATAGGTAATTTTCTCATTAAACAAGTCTTGTACAGGTGTGAGCCCTATTGTCAGGGCTGAGCTCTGAACCCTGGTGAGGAGCTACTGAGGAGAATTTTGACTTCAACATCCATCTCAATAGCAAGCTAGCAGCAGGATGTTATTACTGGCAGTAGACTGTCCACACATGTTCCCATGGAAAGCCTTGGTTATTAAACATATTAAATGTTGTGTGACTGTCCATACAAACAGATTTCCCTGTCATTAGGTAACATTTCACCCTTCAGGGGTCTTTGCCAGATTTAAAGATTATGTAATCATAGTTAAAGTTTCCCATAGGTACGATATGCTGTCCAAATTGGACAAGCTGGAAACAAGAACAATGACTGACTAACTTTGCTAAGAATAGTTAGAAAAGTCCTTCAAAATGTCTTGCTTCAGAGAAAAATCTCTCAGGTATTCTAGGCCTGCAGGTCAAAGGGATGCTCCTACATTACAGAACTTTGGGTTACTTTTCAGACAGCTATCTGTTTCTCTTATTTCTCTTAATTTTTGAGTTACTTGCTATGCACTTCCTGCTTTCTCTGGCAATATTATAACCTTTTTTGGGGTCTTGGATTAAGATGAAGAATAGAAAGTTATAATTTTAGTTTTCTTAATTATGATAGAAGGTAAACTACTTACAAAACTTTAGACTCACAAAGATAAGATAGATAATAAAATATTTTCTCTAATTTTGTCAAATACAAATGGACTGGATACTGCAACTGTAAATTCTTAACTGTTTCTTTGTATGAAATCTTTCTATGTTAAACTAAAATTCTTCCTTTTTTAATTAGACATAAGGGGGTATCATGGAATAATCTTTTTTTACATTCAGACTGGTTTAATAAAATGCTAACTGACTAGTAGATGGGCAGAAAGTATAGGCAAGTAAACCAGACAAAGAACTCTGAGAAGAAGAAGGGTAGAGTCAAAGGAGTCGCAAAAAGATGCAGAGGGAGCAAGACATGCTGTATGACAGGTAAGTCATCATCCATATGGAAATACATAGTCTAATAGAAATGGATGAGTTTGTGTTGTGGGAGCTAGTCTATAATAGGCCTGAACTATCTGCTGATAATTTGTAATTGGTATTTTGGGAATTGGTGGATGGGAAGAAAAGGTCTGCCTACATTTCTGCCAAATTAAATATAAGTGGTCCCAAGATTAGAGAATAATTAGAAACACAATTGGACATAGTAGATTTGAAGTCTCTAGATGCTCCAGCCTGTGAGCTCTTACAGCCACAAAAAGGGTTGGATTGCTACCTTGAATATGATAGGAATCCATTGAGGAGTATAGTTTGCAAACTGATTGCAAAAACCATTCCTTCAGGGGTTTTCTTACTGTTGCTTTCAGAATAGCTTGTAGAATTGCTCCAGGAGAATTAAGACAGAATATTTCAAGGCTGACCACAATAATCTAGGGTAGAAGGAGTAATTGATAGCTTATGCCAAGGTGGTGGGAATAGAAGTGAGAATATGTGATCAGCCCACCCCTGGCTTACTTTGACTCTGAAACTGAAAGCATCTTGTTACTAGAATAAATATAGTATATGTGAGGCAGAAATTAAGACTAATTCGGGCGGTGTCTCTGGAAGTGATCCGATGTTCCAGAAACAATGGAGTAGGAAGAAAATTCAGGATAGTAAATACTGGTGTATCAATGTGACCAAATGTTTAATACTAAATGTAAGAAAGATGATTTTTTTTCTAGGTTACAGTTTCTTGGAGAACAGTCCATGGTTCCTTCTCCCTATGCTTTGAGTATACCAAGATAGCAACAGAAGTTCACAGCAGGGGATCTTCTTTGTTTCTTGGCAGACAAGAAGTCTAGACCAGGACAAGATAAAGCCCCCAATATATAGTCCTATTGACTTGTTCCTCTATTCAGAGTTCACCTCACACCTTTCATCAGTTTTTGTAGAGGCCAATTTTCATTGGGTCATCAAGGCATTAATCCATCTACTCTATCAATACTGTCATAATAACAAGGGTATCAGAAGACTGAAAGGCTACATGCAGAGGTATGTTTCCCTGATATTCCAAGAATCCCTCTAACAGGATCAAAGTGGTGAGAATGGAAGTTAATAATCATAGTCAGGTTTGGGAGAATAGGATGGAATTTATTAAGGCATGAAAATTTCAATCCATGAAAACAATTAGTTCACAAGCAACATCAGAGTTTGAGATGGGCCACTGGAATCACCAATATCTATCTACACAGATGGGTATTAAGTAAAATTCAGAGTCAGTAATTGCCCTATAGATCATTCCAACATTTAGATATAGTGGAAAAACAAGGATCGGGGAAGACAGACAGGATGAATAGATGATTCTTCACAGAGAAATAACTTACAACAGAGACAGATGAACACCAGCAGGTTCCAGTCCCAAGGATGCCTCTGGATGCTCTCTGTCTCCATCAGGAAGCAAGAGAGACCTCCAGGGTTCCCAATCCCAGACCTAGTTCTCCCAGGTCACGTCTGCCCCTCTTCCAACCCCCAATGGGTGTTGTCAGTGCAACAAGTACAGGCAGGGTATATATCTCCCTACAATTCCCCTTTCAGTATAAAGAAATTATTTAGGCTTGCTACAAAACTATATACAAAGACAGTGGATATCAAGTATGTTCTAAGAAAAGGAAAATCAAGGTCATACAAAATTAAGACCTATGTATCTAATCCTAGAATGTAGGCATTACAGAGATTTACAATAGATTTGTCCTAAGATGAAAAGCTTTATTCTAGTACCTAATATTTCTATCTAGGAAGACAGAATAATAATTGTGATAGTATAATCTTCAACCTCATCAAAGACCAGAGAAGGAAGATAACAATACTAGGGTAAGCAAGAAGTGCAGATGGACAGCTTCCAAACAGTGCAGTGAGGACAGGAACAGAAGGCTACCTGTACAGTCACCCAAATTCTCACAGCAACATTGGTGCAACCACTTTTGGCTAAGGCCTAGAGTATCTGACAGACCACTACAGAAGCAAGGAGGTAGAAAATCTGTCTTACCCTGACTTGGCAAGGTTCAGCAATCTTCTATGTTTGTCTTCTGCAAACACAGTATGACAGCATGTCCCAGTCAATGGTCCAGGTGGAACTAGTTCTTTGCCCAAGAGGCTATTAGCCAAGGAGATGATAGACTCCAGAAGGAGCAACATCAGTGCCCAACATATTTTCCATAAATTCATGGTGCTGTCAGGAGCTGTAGAGTCTAGTGTCAACGTAGTACTAATATTAAAACATTTAAATGCCATGTTCTGTGGGTCTATGAAGTGTTTGATGATTAAGCATCTATTTCTGTCTAATCTCATAGGCATAAGAAACATGGTTGGAGATAATCTGTAATACTCAGAAAACTAGCTATAAAAGATGGTTGAAACTTCTCTGAGTTAAGCAAGGACAATCACTTTAGCAATATAACTATGTATGTATACATACATGTAAATCTCTAAAACAGAGGTAGAGTAGAAATGTCTTAACCTGAGGTAGAACTGTATAGTGCTGCATGATAAAAACATCCTAAGTTGTATTGATTAACAAAATGTCTTGAAAATAATTAAAGGTATACATAAATAGAATATGATAAGGATATTGTGCACAAAACATCGTAAATAGAAAGATTGTATATAACTGAAAATTACTAAGATAATTCACAAGAAGTTAATCTACCTATATCCCATCTAAACCATACTTTTCCCAACCATACCCATTACGTGTCTAAAAGAGATACCTGAGTATGAGCATCACCTTCCATACCCAACCCAATGTAACTAAACCCAACCCTATGCAGATGAATAGTGTCCCTAAAAGCCAAGAATAGGGAAAGGGGGCCTCGTTATTTTAAGATTACTTCCTGCTGAAATGAGACAATGATTACTCCATGGGATCATGTAGGAAAAAAATTTTTAGTAACAAAATTGCTAGAGGGGACTAGCTGTAACATTTGTAGCTAGTCTTTGTGTGGCAGGAAATGCTTGACTGAAGTTCCATCTGAATATCTGCCCAGGGTGTAATAAGAAGGTGCACCTTTTCAGTTAGTTAGTCAGGAGTTGTCTACAGCATAACAATCCTAAACCAGTTTTAGGGTGATGTTTGTAGTTCGGATGCACCAGGTTGAATCAAGTGGAAATGATGAAGTGGGGCCCTGTCTTCATTCAGTAGAGTTCAAAGGTTGCTGTTGGGAATTGTTATTATTCCTTGTGGAAAATTTACACATCAATATCAATGTAAAAATTTCAGCCTGTAAGGCATGCATATTGGGAAAGGCAACAATAAATATGAAAGTCTATATGAGAAAAATTAGGATTTCAGAGAGAAAACCTAGTATAGGCAAATGACAGTTCCTAGATTTTGTTTTCTTCTGCTTTACATCAATTGGCTTCTTGATATAAGGCAGAAACTGTGAATTTAATCTTAACAACATGCTTGAATTTAGAGAGGGAAAGCCAAATCCAACTCCAAAGCCAGAATTTGTTACATGAACTGGGACTAAAGGAATACTATATAGTAAAGAGACATAAATTCCTATAAGAAATAGTTCACTAGAATTAAATATTGGTACCTCTTCATTATCAGATTCCTCTTCATTACATGTTACATGGCTCTTTCTTGAGAGCTATCTTCTCTTCTGTAGGTACTACTGTTTGAAGGTAGGAACACTTCCCCTACCTTTGAGAGGTTTCCACACAATCATGGGAACTACTTGGCTGATAACTTGTCATTCCTCTTCATTAAGATGTTTCTTTTTTTCAAGTTGGATCTTGATCAACTTAGATGGTATCCACAACTTTTCTCCTGTAGATACAAAGGTGAAACTCCTTCTCCAACGTAGCACATATCCTAATTTCCATATTCAGGTCGATATATCCTTGAAGTACACTGGTTGGTTTAGTTCAGAAGTTTTTTCTATTGTCCAGTGTCCTTCTGCAGCTGTTTTTCCTTCTCATTGACATTAAGAAAGTTTAATGTTAATAAAGTATTATGTAATTTGTATTTGGGTGTCTTCGTTCCCCCTGTCTGTTTATACAGCATTTCTTTCAAAGTATGATTGGATCTCTCAACTACCACTTGTCTTGTAAGATTGTGTGGTATATGGGTTATATGCTTTATGTTATAATGCTCAAAAAATTGTTTCAGTTTGTTGGAGACATATGCCGGAGCATTGTCAGTTTTTATTTGTGCAAGTAAGCCCATAATGCCCATTACCTCTAATAGGTGTTTGATAACAGAATCAGCCTTTTCAGAGTACAGTGCAGTGGCCCATTGAAACCCTGAAAATGTGTTTATAGTATGGTGCACATATTTTAATTTTCCAAATTCTGCAAAATGAAAGATATCCATGTGCCATATTTCATTCCTATTTATACCTTTAGGGTCACTGCCTGCTGGTATAGGAGCTTGGTTATAGAAGAAGCAAGTGTATATTTCCTTACTATTTCCTCAGTTTGGAGCCAAGTGATAGAAAAATCCTTTTTTAAATCATTGTTGTTCACATGATGTTTCTTATGAAACTCTGAGGCCTCCAGCATGCTTCCAATTGATAACCAATCAATTTCATCATTGCCTTGTGCTAGAGAACCTGGCAGACCCATATGTAATCTGATGTTTGATATATACATATATATATATATATATATATATATATGATGAATCCTATTCCTTATAGTATCTTGTAATTGTATAAACAATGAAGTTAATTCTGTATTGTCAGGAATAAATTCTACAGTTTCAATGTGTAAGATGACTCTCACTGTGTATTGACAGTCAGTAACTATATTGAGTAGTTCTGTAAAATCCATAAGTACTATGAGAATAGTGTGTGATTCTGCCTTTTGTACAGACATACAAGGGCTTTGAACTACTTTACTTATTTTTCCTGATTTAAATTCTGCCTTACCTGATTTGTTTGCATCAGTGTAGAATGTAGGAACTCCAGAGATTGGTGTCTTTCTTACAGTGGTGGAAGGATCCAAATGTTTCTTTATGAATTTCTCTCACTTTTGGGATAATTGTTGCTAATCATTCCCAAAGAGTCTCTGCCAATATTCATTATCTTTCCAAAGGAGGAAATTTCCGCATTAGTTAAAGGTACTATAATTTCTGCTGGTTCTCTTCCTATCAGTTAATGAAGTCTTAATTTACCTTTTAAAATCAAGTCAGGGAGCATTTCTATGTATGTTTTTAGTTTTCGATTCTGTTTATGTAGTAGAAATATCCATTCTAATATGATGCCTTGACTCTGCATCAAAATCTGAAGAATATTCTTTAGATGGTAATATAACCAGAATGCAGTCTAGTTTTGGATCCACACCGTCCACATGTGCCTCTAGTATCCTCTTTTCTACCCATTCTAATACCTTTTCAGCATTAGCAGATAGTATTTGTGGACTAGTCAAGTCCTTGTCTCCTTTTAGGGCCATTTTCAAGTTTTTTTCCCCTTAAATCACCTCCTTCTACTCTAGTTAGGGTTTGTAGTTGAAAAATCTCTCCTAGTAATTTTTGAAGATCATTAAGAATCTGGTAACAATCTCTCCTGATCTGTACTTTTGGTGATCTAATTTTCTGTAGACCTTTTTTTATATTCTAAGTACTTGATAGAATCTCCTCTTTGTGGTTTTTCAGAGGCAATTTGTAATCCCCAGTGAGGTAAAACTTTCTTTACTTCCTCAAGCATTTTTTTCTAGTATTTCTACTTTAGAATTAGCCAATAATATATCATCCATGTAATGGTAAATTATGGATTGTGGAAACTGTTATGAATTATTGTGTGTTTTTGCACAAAATATTGGCACAGGGTGGGGCAATTTAGCATTCCCTGTGGCAAAACCTTCCATCTTTATCTTTTTCTTGTAAAGGTATAGTGAAGAAGCAATCTTTTAAATCAATAAGTATAATAGGTCATTCTTTAGATATCAGAGAAGGCAAGGGCATTCCAGGCCATAAAGAGCCCATTGGCTGGGTAACTTTATTGATGGCTCTTAGGTCTGTAAGCATTCTCTATTTTCCAGATTTCTTTTTGATAACAAATACAGGAGAATTCCAAGGGCTGATAGATTCATTGATATGTCCAGTATTTAGGTATTCCTGAACCAGATTTTCTAAAGCCTCTAACTTCTCAGAGGTCATAGGCCATCACCCTACCCAGACAGTTTCATCTGACAGACATTTTAAGGGTAGGGCTTGTGGTTCCTCTGTTAGTTTGACACTTGTATTCTGGATATTTGTAGCCTGGATATTTGGTGGCTGTATTGTATAGTACATTATAATATTTTTTCTACAAGTATGAGTTCATCTATGGTTCATAATACTGGAGGAATGTTAGTTTGTGTATTGCATTGCTACAGTAGATCAGGTTCCCATAAATGTATTGCTATATCAGCCACATATGGTCTCAATCTTCCTCTCTGTCCTTCTCATCCTAAACATTCAATCCATTTCATTCTCTGTTTTACCTGAGATAAGGTTCCAATCCCTAAGAATTGAACATTTACTAAGAATTGAACATTTACCTCTTATGGGCCATCTTGGAGGCCAATATTTTATTTATTTATGATGGTTATATCAATGCCCATGTCAATAATCCCCTCAACCAGTCTGTTACTTATCTTAACTATCAGTCTAGGTCTTTGTTTATAGAAGTTTCCCACAATATATACTCTTTCTTTCCTTCATTCATGTTTGATTCACCTTCCATAGCTAGTTTGTCATCCAGAGTAGTATGAATTTTTACTGTAGGCATTGGATTTTCTAATTGTCCTGGGGAAGATTGTCCTCTGCAGTGACTTGGAATGTCCAGACTACTTTTGACATGGGGGCCTTTGAGAGTCCCTGCAAGGAGTTTCCCAATTATAAAGCATTTCCTTGCTTTTCTCTGGTCAATCTACATTCCTTGCTCCAGTGTCAATCTTTGCCACACCTTCTACAAAACCTAGAAGTCTGAGACCTTCTGTTTGGTTCATTCCTAGAAAAGCTTTGCCTACAATTTCTTCTTAGATGTCCTATCTGACCACAATTAAAACATCTGATACTTTGATATCTTTTCAAACCTTTGGAGATGGCTTCTCTTACCCAAGTTTCAGTGTCACCTCAGTTAAGACATCTGTTATCTTGATGTCTTCTCAGACTTTTTGATATGGCTTCTCCTGCCCAAGCTTCGGTGTTGTGGTATTTATACTCAATGTTGGCTGTGTACACACTCATCCAGTGATGCTGATCTGATTTTTAAGGGCCAAAGCACTTGTTATCATTGTAGATTCACATTCTCATAAGCTAATGATTATATGAGTATTCACCTAGAATCTGTGTCTGCTACCTCTAATTGTATTGCTCTAGACAATCTTTGCAGAAATACACAAAGTTTTCTCTCAGTCCCTGCCTCACCCTGGTATAGGATTCTATCCTCTTCCCTGGTTTGTAAACCTTATCCCTAGCATTCAAAGCTGCTGTACTGCATAGAGACAAGATGTGTTCATATATGCAACTTGAGTTTCTGGCTCAGCATAAAGACCCTCACCAAGAATTTTATCTTAGGGAGCTTTATAATATTTCTTCAAGCCCTGAAGTTCAAGAGCTTTTGCTTCTTCTCTCCATAAAGCCCTCCATTCTAATTGAGACAAGTTTTCAAGGACAGCTGATATTAATTGATCCCAATCCTTAGGGGTTACCTTGTTATTCCTTGCCCATGATTCTGTTAATTGCTTCATATATGGTGAGTGCATGCCGTAGGAAACTACTGCTTTCTTTATACCTTTTAAATCTTCCATACATACTGGTTCCCACTGATAAGCAATGAAACCTTTCTAGTGTTTTTTTCATTATTAGTTTTTCAGTTATAGATACAGGAAAAGCTATTGGTGGTGAAATGATGATCTTAGGTAAGTCTCCACTAACCCTAAAAGGTGTAGAAAAATTTAAATCTCTTTCATGCCCTATTACCTGTACCTCTTCTTCTGATGTATCAGATAAAGGTCTTCTAAGGCCTTCAATCTATTAGCCATTGTTTCATTGAGTGTTTGAACTTCTTGAATCATATAACTTTCCAGAGATTTCATTGAATCAGTCAGTTTCTTGTTTTCTCCAACTACAAATGATTTTATGCTTTTAATATTCTCATCCTTAGATATTATCTGAATGGCATGTAAACTGCCTTTCAGAAACAAATTTGTACCTACTAGCTTACCATTATCCTCAGACATGAACCAAATTCTATCTGCCAGTTTTTTCATCTGATATTTCAGGTTTTTAATCTTATTATTCAATTCATCAGACAAGGAATGAGCTGTGTTCTGCTAGCATGTTAATGCATTGCATTGTTTCTGTTTTGGTCTTTGATGCAGCAGACATGAAACAAATTCTGTTTTCTAGTTGGTCATTTTTATGTTCCATGTTTTGTATTCTACCTGTCAGATCTCCATTTGCCATTTTCAATATTTTGAATCTTTGTTACTAAATCTCCTATGGTTTGTAGAAGTTCCTTATTCTTCACTCTAATCTCAGACCCTTTCTTTAAGAATATTATATTGATCATGAAACTCATTGCTATCATCAGGAAAATGAATATTTTGGTTAAGTGCTGGTTTTCTTCTGCTAAAATTCTTCCATATATGAAATAAGCATATTCCTAATGTCCTGCATCATAAGTTTATCCACCTTTGGAAAGGAATAATTGATATCAGTTAATATATCAGCTTAAATTGCAAAGGATGTTGCAATTATATTATCAGGATCCTGTTGTACTAAAACAGATTGAAGAATTCCCACAGCAAAGAGGCTGGGTACTGAGAGCAATGCAGGGTCCTGTTTGGTTGCAGATCTCAACGGGTAGTAATTACACCTGGCCAATAGGTAGCACAGGTATATCAACAAATGGTATCCTGTAGCTAGAGATAGCTCTGACCTTGGTCCCAGTTAAAGTCTTCAAATGTTAGATGAAACAGTAAAATCAAGTTTTTTATGAATTACTGGGATCATAGAAGCAGACACTGCTCTGAGCAACAGAGGGTGGTGGTGGTAGGAATGGGAGAGGGGTTGTAATGGAGTGACTGACTCCAAACCTCAGTACAGACTCAAGGCAGCTGCAGGAGGGCAGCAATCACTCCTGACACTCTGCCTCCTTTTACTGGGGCAGAGCAGTTATCTGCACCAACGGGAGCCACACCTTGTGGAAGCTGAAGTCTCCCAGCATGCAGCAGCTACACATGTAAGCTCTGTAGTGGCAGCAGAAGGTCCAGGAAGCATGGACTGGACACAGCTGCAGCCAGCAGGTCGGTGGCACAGGCACCTGTGAGCACTTAGAGCAAGGAAACCACATAACACCAGGGCAAACCAATCAATACCAACATTTATGGTTTGTAGCTCTTAATAAGCCTTCATTCTTTTAGTGTCCTTATAATAGTAGATTAACTGTATTTAAAACTGAGAAAGTTCTGAAGGAATCTGGCTTATTCTTACTACTGACACCACTTCCAGAGTGAATTCAGGTGCTCTATAGAGGCAAAAATTTGTTCCCTTATCATGAGAGAGGCATGAATTGCAGCACCTTTTCCCCTTGTAGGGAATGTAAGAGAGAGTTATATTTTGTAATGTCTTGCTCAGTCTTTGGATGAAAGTGAAACAAAATTTTCTTTTCTTTTTTGGTAATTTCCTCTGTGGCCATCATTAAGGAGACACACATGTTAGCATACATTCTCTCTCTCTCTGTCTCTCTCTCTCTCTCTCTCTCTCTCTCTCTCTCTCTCTCTCTTATTGCTTCTTTGCATGTTTTCTTTACACTCCAAAGGACATAGCAAACATGATTATATAGAGTTCCACAGTTTTCAGCAATTCTTTGGATGTTAAATGTCTCTCAGAGTCCTTTGTTTCTTTCCAGCATATTTGGTGCTGTGGTGATTTGTTAGGGAATTTAAAAGATTTGACCTGGCAGGATTTAATCTGAAGGGAGTATTGAATCCCTGACCCCTACTCTCTATCTCTGTCCTTGATTTCCTACATTCCATTAGGTGAAAAATACTTTGCTCCAGCACAATTCCCACTAAGAAACACTAATGGTACATGTACCCAAAACCACATGCCTAACTGACCACAGACTGAAATCCTTAAATCTGTGAGCCAAAATAGACATTTCTCTTTATAGTTCACTTAAATATTTGTGATTTAAGCAGATAACTAACAAAATGTGTTACAATTTTCTATTACTGTGTAACAAATTGACACCAAACATATTGTCTTCTGATTTTTTGTGGGTCAAGAATTAGTAACCTATACTTTTGTAGCTCTCCCTTCCTTGTAAGGTTATAGTTTCTTTTTAGAATTTTGATTAAAGTATCTATGTGTATTAATGAGTTTATATGTATGTGTGAGTATGTATCAGTGTATGTGTATGCTTGTGCATATGGATGAATGTGTGTGTGTCAATGTATACGTGTGTGTGTGTGTGTGTTTAGAGAATTCCCTCTCCTAGTCCGTGATCCTCTGCATAAGGCAAGACACAGTCTAGATTCTTTTTAAAAATAAGAAAAGCAAACAGACGATGAAGATGAGTAAGTAGAGGAGGAGATAGAGATGGAAATATATAATGTATGTGCAAAAGCAATACAAAAGTTACATGTCGTGTTATTACATGACATAACCTCAGAATTGACATCATGCTTATCATATTGTATATGTTAAAGTAAGTTTAAAAAATTAGCAAGTATACTGAGACCAGAAAATGCAAAATGATAAAAATACCAATTGACATAGTCATTATGAGTCATTTTGGAAGCAGATTACCATAATGTAAAAGACATTGAAGCTTCCCTCTCTCTAGAAACTCTCAAGTATCTGGATTCACATATATGAGTGACAAGGAGCTAAGATATGTTTCACTGATGTCAATTTGCATGCATATGAATAAACAGTCTTTGATCTGGACCCTCTAGCCCAGGCAAACCTGTATTTGGCTAATGGCACAGATGTTATTTTCACTGCTACTTCCTAAGACATAGTGAGTCAGAACCAGCCAGCTGAATGCTGCCCATTTCCTGACCCACAAACAGTGAATAAGCAGTAATCTGTGGGTGATTAGTTTTACAGGGGCAGAGAGCTAGCATAGGTCAACTTTGTAGTTTTGCTTCATAGGCAAAAGCCATTGTCAGCAAATGTCCCATGCACACACCCTTCCACCACAGTCCATTTACCCTGTTTTAAAGGATCATCCATTGTTCTATGAACATTCTGTAAAGACCTGACTGAACTTGGCATCATGATGAATAACAGTAAAGTTTGAAGATTGGTCACTTTTATTTCCTAGTTCAGTTTTTATAAACATATCAATTCCTTTGTAGAAATTATCTAGTACTCTTTTCTAATGTTTATGTACCAATTATGGTTTGCATCCAGCTGGATGAAATCTACAGTGTGTCAAAAAACTTGGTGTTAAGTTGGGATATGGTGAAAGGATAACATTAAATATCCTTGAGGCTGGATTTTAAGGGTGAAGTAATCCTCAATCCATTCTCCCTAATGAGCACTTTTACTCAGCAGGATACCTTACACCCTGGTGAGAAATTACTGGCAACAAAGAAATTGAAGCACTTCCTGCTTTAAGCAATCCTTTCCATTTCTGTATATAGTGAGTTCACATTGGACATGATGACAAAGGAAAATAAGCTTTGGAAAACCTCATTAGACACACCCATCAGTCCATTTCACACCTCTAACTCTCTCTCTCTCTCTCTCTCTCTCACACACACACACACACACACACACACACACACACACACACATACACACACACACTCACTTGTGTGCAGAGAGGACCTAACTGCTTCCTTTTGCCTGCTTTACTGACTCTGATTTATAGACATATCATGTCCTTTGTCTATTCTAGTTACAGAACATAAACATGTTTTAGCCTCATGGTACTAACAGACAGCATTTCTTTCTGGAACATTCCATTCAGTTTACTGCCTACCATCACAGTTTGCTCTGAGGCATCTACACCAAGCAAAATAAAAAGTTATTAATATTGACCTTCTCATTTGAACCCCTATCATTCCTAAACTGGGAGTATAACATCTTCATTTTATTCACCCCAAGTTAGAGTTCAACTTTGAATTCCTTCTCTGTCAACCCATAACCATAAAAATCCCTGAATATCTTTAGGGAAGTCAAGTGGCATGAAAATACTTCAGTGCTGCTCTCCAGTGTCTGATTTAACTTGTACTTAAATTTAGCTTCTTAAGTACCTGCTTAGAGAAAAGTAGTTCAGCAGGAGCCAAATAAAATTGCAGTGCCTATTTTCTTTGAGTCGTGAGATCATCTAGTTTCTTTCTTTCCTCAATTCCTTCTTTTCTCATCTCTTGAATTTTAATACTTTTTACATCTGGATCTCAAAGGAAATCAGAGCAGACATGGGCAGATGCCACGATCTCCTGGCTGATGGACTTCATATCCATCTCTGAATCACTAGTGATATAAGGAAGCCTTTCTGTAACACATACTTTGCTTAACATATGCAATGTATTGGGTGGGATACAGCATGTACCTATGGATTCTATCCTCAGAGTCATTGTATTGTAGTGAAGAGATGAACATATCACCATCCTCATAGCTCAGTCTTACAAAGTAAAAGACCAAGAATCCTTTTAAATGCTTTCCTATTAAAGCTTGCTCAGTCCTTTCAACAATCTTAAGAAGAAGTGGGCTATCATAATTGTCTTATATAGGTGTGGAAATGTGGCAAGCAAAGCTGGAAACCACGTCTCTGTCTTCTGTTGCTATAACAAAACCTCTAAGAATGGGTATTTTATTAATAAAAGGACTTTGCTTTTCTGTCTTTTTTTTTTTTTTTTTTTAAATCTCATACACTCCAGAGTGGAATGCTGAACTGTGCTCAACACTCTTGATTGACTCATGGTGGATGGCATTGCCTTGACTGTTAGCTACTGGGTAAAAGCTTCTGCTCTTGAAGTATGAGGGCATGTGTCTTATCTCCAGCATCAGTGTAAAGAGCCAGGCATGACTATGCATATCTGTACCCCGACACACAGAGATAGAGAGAGGTAATGCTGAGAGTTTGCTCATGATCGAGCCTTGTTGAAGTGGCAAGATTCCAATTCAGTGAGACACCCAGTCTCAAGGGTAATAAGGTTGAGGAAGACACTCAAAGTCTTTCTCTGGCATCTGTATGTGCACAAAGCATGTACTCGTCTGCACACATATATGCATAAAATACACATACACACAGACATACACATACACACACACACACACTTACACACACACACACACACACACACACACACACACACACACTTTGCAGTAGCTATAGTTCAGTTCAAGAATTTAGGAGAAGAGCCAAGTACTCTCATGAGAACCTTTACTTGTAGGAACTACTTTAATTTCAGAATGACTAACCCACTTTTGTAAGAACACACCTCCGTGTTCATTACAGTATATCCTCCATGACCTATTTACCTTCCATCAGGGCCCTGAATCTTAAAGTCTCTACTCCATGACATCAATGTCACACTTATGGCTAAGCCTCAGCTCCTGCTCTTTTGGAGGATAAATCATATCTAAGTTACAAGAGCTTGATACAGGTTAGTCAGGTTTGTATAATTCTGAAATGTGATGATTGCTCAGGGTTCTGACTTAGAACCCCAGTGTTCAGTCATGCCACAGCAATGTCTGACAATGTACTTTAGAGAAAGGACATGCCTGTTGCCACTTGCCATGTTTAATATTATTGAGGATGTTTATTTTAGCCTGTTGTCCTGAAAACTTAGTAGCCAGTGGAGAAAAGTCCTATCTCCTGTCTGAAGCATTCCCTGTCCCTATGCCAACTTTAAGGAAGATTATAATCTGTGGGAAGACCTTCAGCTGCACCTGCCACAGACCCATCTCCAGCTGCAAAAGCACTTCCCTATAGGCAAGAACCTTCCTCTGCTCCCAGCAAATCTTCTTAACTTTGCTCAAATCAATTTGCCTTGAAGCAACGGGTGTTTTGACACCAGACAGAGTTATATAAAAGGCATTAAATTCAGGATGACAACATTTTAATTTAATCATGTGTTTAATGGGACATGTTCTTGGGGTCATGGAAACTGTCAGTGACATTAAAAGCTGTTTAACAGTTTAAGGGACATTAATTTAGTAAGAAATGTAAGCTGCATTTCAAAGATATCCTAAATTTTGTCAGAGCTGTATTGTGTAGCACTATTTATTACTACTTTTCAGGAGGCTACAATTGGCCAAGCATGATGGTATAAGATAGTAATCCCAACTACTCCAGAGGCTGACACAGAAAGGGCCATGAGATCAAGGCCTGCCTGGACTACAAAGCAAATTCAGGGCTACACTAGCACTTATAAAAATCCCTTTTCAAAATAAAAAGGTTTTTAAAGGCTGAGGTTTATGTATACAAAATAAAGTATAATTAAATTATGTTTTAAAAAGCATATACTTATAACAGCAGAATCGGGGTTTATCTAAAAATACTCAAGAAAAAAAGCTTCAAATTCATTGGAGATATAATTTTAGAAAAAAGAAAACATAGATAAGAACATGCATTGTTTTTGTAGAAGACCTCTGATCTGTTCCTAGCACCCATGATGGATGTCTCACAACTACCAGCATTCATCAGTGGTACAAATGAAAAGATACTCAATCCACTGTGCAGCAAATATACTTTATAATTGCTGATAAAACCCATTTCTTCTTTAATTTACTACCCAAACACTATATTTCGTCTAGATATAGCTATTGAGGTAAGGGCAAATTCCGCTAATTCTATCAGTTTTCTGTCAGAAATGGCTCTGTGATCTAAACCTGACAATAAAACTGTGGAGGGTTTGGTTGGAATCAAATATCATTCTTCAATCATGATTGAACGTTAGAGTCAATTTCTTTTTCTCTGAACATCAAGATGAAAGGCATTTCCCCAAAAGCTTGTGAAATCATTTTCTTGCAATGAAGTAGACTAGACATTATTGCATTTTTTATAAGACAGAAAGAAAGGACAAAGTCCTGTGTGTTCCTATCACTGGGCAAAGTACCATCTATACTAGAAACACTCTGAACACTTGGCCAGCTTTGCTACACAATTCATTAATGCAGTTTTGGAAGTACATGCTGAGATTGCATTTAGTCTTTTACTTCTGTTTTTATTAATGTTGATTGATTGGCATTTTTTGAGATATCTCTGGTGACTGACATTGAGTATGTAAAATATTTGGACTACAATATACTTCCATGGCTATTGTCCTAATTTGATTTTTATTCTTTGTTATAATTTTATTTCTTGGTAGATTTGAACATTTATACCATGTAGTTTAATCATATCTATCCATCATTACCTTTCCTCAACCACTCTCCAATATGTCTCACCCCAAGTTCCTATTTTACTTTTTGCTTTTTTGTAATTGATAACCTCCTGATTCCAGCTAGTGCTACTAACATGTGCATCAGTGTGGGGCCATAAATGCTGCCTTGGAAAACTTGATAGCAGTTCTGTTCCCAATGGAGATTGATCCTCCATCCTTGGACAGCCATCTGTTGTTGTGTCTACCTAGGCCAGCAAGGAAACATGACCATGACTCTTTTTCAATCAGTTTATTCAGGAACTTTGTACATCAGCTTCTGCTCTGCTTCTGCCTTTCCCAGCCCCAGCAAGCCCTTAAATATGTGCTCGCTGCCCAATCAGCTCATGCCACATGGTGATCCTGGATAGGCCACAGAAAGAGGAAGCACACCAGATCCATCAAGCACTTCCAAATAAGGCTTGTTTACAGCTAAGCTCAGACTACCTGGCATCCAGCCAGGCACCATCTTGGGGCTGTGGCTTCCCACAATCTGTTATTAATAGCTGAACATCTAAGGGTGAAGTCTCAGGGAATCCTCCCTTTCTGGTTTAACATTTGACTACCCTGATACTGTGCAGGTCTTAATTAGAGACCCACATTTGATGCAGTTGGTGAGTAAAGCAACATGTTCTGTCTAGAAATTAACATTTGACATCTGTCTTTATCTGTCAATTTTATGTTTTTCTTCACTGTCTTATGCAATGTTCCCTGAGCAATGTATGGTAATGATAGTATGTATTGTCAAGGGGGGACTAATTGAGACAGTTGACATGCCTAGTCATTTATAGTTGGCATCAAAAATTACACACTTTGAAAAGAAAGTTCTCTGATTATAGTAGAGAACAAAATAAATCTTTGGTTACAAACAAATATATAGAAAGAAGTTTTATAGCTTAACTATGTATGACAATATAGCATGTTTTCTCTAGGTTGTTTGATGGCGTTCTAGTGAATGGCCCACACCCTGGAGTATATTGACTGCACATATTGGAAAAATAAAAAAGAAAAAGTTGGAAATAATGAAGCAGAGGTGGATTTAGTAAGAGACAAGGGAAGTAGCTAAGATAATATGATCAAAGTGGACTCTGAATGTTTGAAATTCACAGAGAATTAATAAAATATTTTATTGAAAATACGTTGTTTAGAAAGCTTAAAATTTTCTGGAAATGCATGCTATTTGGGGAATTCATGTATATGTTGCAAAGCTGGGTTTACTATTTATTGTAAGTGGATCTTTAAGACAGCAACTCTGTGATGTATTTTTCTCTGAATGAAAAAAAAAATAAAAGTAATGATTAAAGCTGGTTTTGAGTCCACTTAATTCTTAGCTTCTCAAAATATATTTAACTAGGTTGTTACACTGGTTGTGAGGAAGCATGAATTCAGAGTAAACCTTTCACTTTTGTGTACCTTTCCATCCCATTATTTCAAGATTTATACTATAAAAAGATGAAAAGATAGTTTCACTCATGTTATTCCTATAATTTAGAAGTTTATGTGACCAATAAATAATTCTTACTTCATTCTGAGCTAATGAGCTGCTTTTTAAAACAAAATATTTTATTTGATGTGTGTGTGTGTGTGTGTGTGTGTGTGTGTGTGTGTGTGTGTACACATGAGTACATTGCCTGTAGAGGACAGAAAGTGGTGAAGTTTCAAAGCACTCGACATGTTTCCTGAACATCAAGATATAAAGCAATTCTTCAGAAGCTCATGTAGTCATTTTCTAGCCATGAAAGGAACCAGACATTACTGCATGATTTTTACTAGCCTAACAGAAGGAACAAACACCTATATGCTAATCCCTCAGATCTACAAACACTCCTGGTTCTAAGCCATTTGATGTGGGTGCTGGAAACTGAACTCAAGTCCTTTGTAAGAGAAGTGCATGCGATTAACCTCTAAGCCATCTTTCCAGTTAGTTTTCTTTCTTTTTAATGATTTATTATGAGCTGATTTTTAAATGTCACTCCTTTATATAAATCACTTATGAGATAACTAATTTATGCCAGGCCATCACAGGATTCTGGTGATTCAACAATAGATATGCTAGACCAGAAAGAAATTCAGAGCACCTTTATGGAGTTTGTACTCTGAAGTGGATGACACAGACTGTAATTTTGTAACACTAAATTGTGATATCACATTATTGGTCAAATGTGAAGATGAGAGCAGGGATGGAGGGCAACTGTTCCACTGAAAGTACATTCAAGAATGAGACTGAGTGAAAGCAAGCAGAGAACATATATACCATGGACTGTAGAGGAAAGGGACACGACAGGGGGACGACAACTTGGAGCTGCCCTCCAGAAAGACACAGCAGAACAGAGTTGTTAGAACAGTGAACTGAAAAATCAATTCAGTAATGCAGAGAATGACAGCAAGGTGTATTCTTCCACAACCTTAGCAGCTCGTGCAAAAGCAAGAACTAAACCACGGCATGTCATATATTTTATTATATGTCTTCAATTTTTAAATCAATTGACAGAAAGTCCAGCTGGACTGAGAGGAAATCACTGGTTTTATACTTCAAGGAAAGCTAGAATTCTGAGCGTGGATCATTGTTTTCTTTCTGCACATGTTTTGATGATTTCAACAGGTGCTGTATTTTGCTTTCCTTCTCTTCAGTTAGATTATCAAAAGAAAAGAATTTAAAGAATGTCATGTCTTGTATTCATGGTTTTCTCTATTTTTTAATGTTTATATGTTTATTTGTATTTATACTTAAAAATAACTATGATTCAAATGCTCATCCATTATCTACCTGGCAATCTTCTAATGTTTAAGCCATGCTTTAGGAAACTGCTTTTCTCATAAAGCTTCCTCTGAATCAGTTCTCCTCTTTCTGGCATGCAGTAAGGTGTTCTGCTGCTGCTCTCATAGCATTATGTTTGTCAATCAAAATGTTAAAATCAAAACAGTGGCAATGATAACTAGAATCACACATACACACACACCTATCTATCTACCTATCATCTACCTACCTAATGTACTAATGTATCTATCATATATAAGTGATTATATATATATGCATATATATATAATCACACACACACACACACACACACACATATATATATATATATAAAATCACTTTGACACTCAAATATGCATGCACTTTCTCATCTCTTCAAAATAACTCTAAACAAATAAGACATTCTTATTGTGCTGATGGAAGAAGAAAGCATTAGATAGACTCTCCAACTTGCAGGTGACATGGTGGCCTTCTTTTGTCCTGATAAAGCATTTGCCATTTCTCAGACTCAAGCTGAAATTACTGCCCT
Organism: Phodopus roborovskii; assembly: GCF_943737965.1. Taxonomy (NCBI): domain Eukaryota; kingdom Metazoa; phylum Chordata; class Mammalia; order Rodentia; family Cricetidae; genus Phodopus; species Phodopus roborovskii. The sequence goes on from NW_026126547.1 coordinate 7,096,587, forward strand.
TATGATGGTGTTGGGAAATGTGACCTTGTAGAAATGAAGAATGGTGAATGATTAAGAGTACTTTGTTTCTTTATTCTATGGTGGAGTTTTCTTAATACTGCAGATGGTTGTGAAGGGAGGTTATGCTGTGTATTCTCATCCTTTTTCATAATTGTCTTTTTTCTAATGGGATTCTCACCACTATGTCAGCATCACCATGATCATGAAAATCCAACATTCAAATGCATTAATAAAATAAGCCTTAATTCATTATAAACAACTAACTTTGGAGACCTAAAACAGCAGGCCACATGGAAATTTTACTATTCAACAATTAAATATGTAAAACTTCTTGTGAACATAAATAATTAATAAGCATTGTTTTATCTTTAACGTGTCTGGAGGGTAGTGCTGATTTAAAATACATGACAGCGAGGCAGATATTTATGCTGTTATGAGCTTACATTTTTAAAGTTATAAAATTACATTCCATAGTTTTAAACACATTCTTCTATTAGCATAGATTTTGTTAATGTTGACAACAACAAAAAAATTCAACATTTTCTGTTTGGTTGAACAAAATTCCAGCAGTAAAAATAAACTAAATGATCTGTGTTACTTCTGTGACACTTTTTATCAAGATGATTGTAGCTTCTACAGAATATGTAAATACTTCCTGTCTTTCCAGAGGACATCCAATTGTCTCCAATCAAATCCAGTGCATTTTTAAATGTTAAGTGTGTGCTTTTCCCCCTTCTGATTACTACCTCTAGAAGTTTTTCCTGTCTGCAGGCAAATTCAAACTTTATTGCTTTTTTTGAAGTTCGATCAGGCCTTCATATCCATTACTTCAAGGTATTCGTTAAGCCTATTATTCCTTTTCTGTGAACTGCCTTCACAATACAAACCACAATGCTTATATGTAACTTCAGTAATTGCCACTTGACACAACATAAATCAATATAAAATAGGCTATAAAAGAATCAGGCTGCTGAGGTATATGTATGTACTGTAATCACAGAAATATAGACTTTCCCAAACTTATTTTATGTTCTTTGTTTTCAGAAATTTTATTTTACTTTCAGCACAGGGGATTCTACATTTATGTCTGAGACCTCTCTTGAGATAAAAAGCAAGAAAGTGGAAGTTATCTTCTGGTGCATGTTATCTCAGCAAATTCTTTTCTTTATAGCTCCATATTAGAAATTTGGTTTCAATTTTGTTGCCCCAAGCCATTCCAAAAGAGCGAGTATTCAAGGGAACCACTTGCCATCTGTATTACTCCACTCCCAGTCCTACCCTGAGTCCTGAAGTAACAACTCCTTCTCCACAATTAGAAGGCTATGAATATATTTCAACAAGCATGAGTGTCACTCCTTATGTGTAAACATTTGTTCTGAAGCTTCTATGTGATTCTCCTGTAAGCCATTAGATTTCAATGTTTCTTAGTTCATCCCAGTTGTCACTTGAAAAAGTCATCAGTTAGTTTAGGTTTCTCCTGAGAAACTACTAGCAAGGACATTGCTTATAGTGACTTTTTTTTCACTTTTAGCATCGAGTCATAAAAAGTAAATATGAATATGTAAGAGAAGTTTTCAGAATTATTTATTTTTTCAAGTGGATCTTTTTGCACCAAAATTATTTCTTGGGGGAAACTAGCTGAAACAATGCATATGCACACACATACATGCACATATACATGAACACATACATGTACACATGCAAACATGCACAAATACATACACACAGGAATATACAAGTGCACCACTGTAGTGAGATATTCACCCAGTCCTCACCTCTTGCACTGACCAAGTTTATTGGGGGTGGGGACAGGTGGGGATGTGATCCAGGGAGAACAAGGTCTGGGGTCAGGGACCCCAGAGGCATGCTCTTGATTCCTGGTCAGAGACAGATAGCATCCACAGGCATCTTTGGACGGGAACCTGCTGGCAAACATCTGACTCTGTTGTAAGATATTTCTCCCTGAATAAATATCTATCAGCTTATCTGTTTTCCCTGATCCTTATTTTTTCATGATTCACCACAGTGACTGAAGCTATGGAAACTGTCTTCTCATATATTTCTTTTGTGTAGTTTTGAATCTTCTAAAATTCCTACAATGAAGAAATTAGTTCAGTTTGATTTACCTAAGTTAATTTTCTCTAGATCTTAGTTAGACTTTTTCTACTATATCAAAGAAAAAGCTACATGTACCCCAAAATGCCATACTGAATGAAGGAGGAGGATGTCTTGGTCTGCGATGAAATACTCAGATGTGCATCTTCCTTTACCCCTGAGAACAGAGGCCCATGCACATTTTGGGTCATGGCCATTATTTTGCATATTTTCATTTTTAAGCCCACAAAAAAATCGACTGGAATCCATTCCCTGGTACATTATAGAGTTGTAAGGTTTGCTGCCAAGTAAATACTAATCTGAATAGAGGAGATGGACTACTGTGAGTCTCACTAAGGTAATGTTCCACAGTATAAGAACAGGCTGAATCATGAGTGAAGTAATCTAGATTCAGAAAGACAAAAACAATTTGTTCACACTTATAAGTGGATACTGGACATAAAGCAATGGATAAGCAGGCTACAGTCCACAGCCCCATAGAAGTTAAGTAACACGAGTACCCTAAGAGTGAATGATACATTGATCTCCCTGGGAAGAGGAAATATATGAGATCTCCTGAGTAAACTGTGGATGGGGTTGGGGGTAGAAAGGAGGAGATGGAGGGCATGGGAACATGAGATATCATCAGGAAGGTCAAGTTGGGAGCAGGACAGAGGGGAAGGGGAAGAGTAATGAAAGATATATCTTGATAGAGTTGGCCAGTATGGTATTAGGAAGAAATCTGGTTCTAGAAAACTCCCAGCAACCCAAAAGAATTACCCCAACTAAGACTCCTAGAAGTAGTGAAGGTGCCTGAACTGTCCTTCCCCTGTAATCAGCTTGGTAACTATCCTAATTGTTATCATAGAGCCTTCATCTAGTAACTGATGGAAGAAGATGCAGAGATCTACAGCCAAGTACTGGGCTGTGTTCCTGAGTCCAGCTGAAGAGAGGGAGGAGGGATTACATGAGCAAGGGGTATCAAGATTATGCTGGGGGAACCCACAAGGACAGAAGATCTGAGCTTCTGGGAGCTCACAGACTGGACCAACAGCTAAGGAGCTGGCATGGGAATGACCAAGTTCCTCTGCACCTGAGTGTCAGTTGTGTATTGTGGTCTGTTTGTGGGGCCCCTAGCAATGAGGCCAACATCTGTCCCTGATTCATGAGCTGGCACTTCGGAACCTATTCTCTATGGTGGATGCCTTGTTCAGCCTTGATTCAAGGGAGGAGGAGCTTGGTCTTGTCTCAACTATATAGGCCAGGCTTTGTTGACTCCCCATGGGAGGTCTTAGCCCTTTGAAATGAAGATGGAGGAGTCAGTGTGGGTGTGTATGGGAGTGGGGGTGTGGAAGGGAGGTAGAAATGGGGAAGAGAACAGGAGGAGAAGAAGGAGAGTAAACTGTGGTTGATAGGTAAAAAAAAAAAAAAAAAGGACAGGCTGCAGCTCAGCACAACTACTGGAGAGGAAGATACTGTCCCCAGAGCATCATTCTGAGAGACATTCTGCATCAGCCACAGTGTGAGGGTCCACTGTGCATTAGGAAGGCAAACTCTCCTACAGAGAGCACTGGAGCCTTATTGCAATATATATTTACTGTGTATTTGTGTCATTTGGTGTGTGTGTGTGTGTGCTTGTGTGTGTGTGTGTGTGTATGTGTGGTTTCATTGCAAGTGATGTTAATCCATTTGAGCATTGTAAAATCTGAGCAAATAAACTAAATTTTATTTCCTTTTTATAATGTAAATTGTAATAGGAATATATGTTTTATATACTGGCCAATATATTTACTAAAAAAATGCCTTTGAGATTATGTTTTATATTTTCTAGAGTGTTTCATATTCCACCTCAATACTGATTAAGTTCTTAGGATTCTAAAAATGTCCTTGTAAAATTTTCTCTTATAGAAGGGTTTAAACTTTATATATGGAACAAATGTTTTTCTCAATGGGTTGGTTTGAAAGGTACAGCAACTACCCAGAAAGCATGTATTCTCAAAGTGTTGTGTGGTAGCTTTGTTTCAACAACATAGCATGGCAGTTGGCACATTCCAGGATGTTAGAAACTGTGAAGAGTTTTTGAAATATTTGCTACTGCTAAGAGACTACTTATAGAAAAATTGGGATTTTTACAAATAATCTTGCTACTTCTGTCATATAGGAAATGCATTTAAAGAAATTATTAGAAAAATTCTTTTGTAAATTACTACAGTGAGCAATTATTGGTTGTCCCAAATTCACTTGGAAATGTTAATCATACTTACTGGTCTGTGAAAGAAGACAAGAGGCAATATTTTGTGCATGACTTTTCTGTTTACTCCCTGTAAAATTCCACATAAAAGTAATAAATCCCATAGCTGTGATTTTGTATTTCATTGCATGTACCACCAAAGGCCTCTTCTGAGTAGATGTAGTTAAGCTAAGGAAGTAAGAGAAGGCAGGAATGCAAAATGTGTTTACAAAATAAAATGAAGAAAAATAAGTCAATAAAAACACCTAACAAATATAAACACACACACACACAGAGAGAGAGAGAGAGGGAGAGAGTGAGAGAGAGAGAGAGAGAGAGGGTGAGAAAGAGAGAGAGAGAGAAAGAAACTCACACAAACACAGACAAAACAAACACACAGAATCTGGATCAGGAACCTCAGCAATGATCTTGAAGGAACTCTGATTCCTGGATTGTATGGCTTGCTCAGCTTGCTTTCTTGCACAGCTTAGAACCAACCATACTAAGGAGGCACTGCACACTCTGGCTGGTCTCTCCTGCATCAGTAGTAATTAAGTAAATGCTCCACAGGCATACTAACAGGCAACTCTGATGGAGGCAATTTCTCTATTGAGGTTCCCTCTCCCCAAGTGACTATAATTTGTGTCGAGGAAATAAAAAAGTATCCAACACACTGACATAAGTATGGGTAATGGTTATATTTCAATGAACCATGAATCCATTAACACATATATTATACACTTTTACACTTTGTAGAGTTTTATTTTATTTATTTATTTATTTATTTATATTTATTTGTGGTGGTGGTGAGGTATTACACATAACAGGTTGAGCGGCATAAAAGACAATCGTTTCCCATATGAGTTCTATTAATGCACGGTGAGAATATCAGTACAACTAGTAATTAAGTTTGTATATTACTGATTGTCAACTATAAAGGCTCTAGAATCATCTGGCAGCAGTTTTCTAGGTATGACTATTAGAAATTATCTTGATTATACAAATTTATGTGGTCAATCAATCTTAATTGTAGGACCATTCACTGGGAAAGGGAACCAGGACTGTATGAACAGACAAAGTAAACTAAATACTAGGATGCACTAAATAGCTGCTTGCTTCCTCATTGTGGATACAGTGTGATCAGCGGGCCTCAATGTCCTACTCCTTTGATTTCCCTACAATGCCTGACTGTGTATCCTTGAACTGTGAGCCAGGATCGACCCATCATTCTTAGAGTCTTTTTTTTTTGTTTTGTTTTGTTTTGTTCTGTTTTGTTTTGGTCAGGACATCATCACAGAAAGAGGAAAATAAAACAACACAATTAAATTATAAAGATTTGTTGAAACTAACTTTTTATTTATTTTTATATAACCAAGTTCATTTAAATGAAAACAAACATTTATAGACAATATTTGGGAATTTGGGCTTCATTCTTTCCAAACTACTTCCTGCTGGTAAGGGGCGCTATCATGGGGGATTCAAAGAACATTCAGAAATCCTGGCTGTAGTCCCTAAGGCTGCTTTGTCCAGCTGTTTTGAATGTAGGATCATCTGGTACACTGTTTCAGGTGGTCTAGCTTGATCAAACCACATTAGTCTGGAAGGAATCCACATCTTTTCATTTTCTGTGGAAACACAAATAGAAATCCTTTTCCCCAGTAACTTGTCCTTGAACTTAAATTTTGGAGTCAAAGCATTTTTTTTTTTAATTTAATTTATTATTTTACATATCGATCCCAGTTCCCTGTCCCTCCCTCCCTTTCTCCCTCCATTCTTTCCTCCCTTTTACCCTCTCTGCCCTCTCACATGTACTCTAACCACCCTCCTCTCCCATCCCCCACCCCAATTCCATATGTAGGGGAATGCCATCCAGTTGGGGTCATGTAGGTCTGACAGGTCATGTGAAGTAGGTACTAGGGCTTCTCTCCTGACTCTAGATTAAGGCAGTTATCCCTCCATGGGGGATGTGTTCGCAAGGTCCTTTTGTGCACCAGGGATACATACTGGCTTCACTGTCTGAGGTCCCTTAGACTGCTCAGTCCTTCTGGCTGAGACCCATATTCAGGGGGGCCTGAATCATTTACATGCTGGCATCCCAGCTATTAGTCTGGTGGCTCTTTAGCTCCTCTTTGTTCAGGTAAGCTGTCTCTATGTGTTTCTGCAGCCTGGTCTTGTCCTATCCATCTGTATCTGAGTTCTACTTCGACTCAGTGTTTGTGTATGGGTGTTTGCTTCTGTTTCCAACACGCATTAGTTGAGGGCTCCATGGATAAGTTAGTTGTTGATCTCACTCTCTGGGAAGGGCATTTATGGTAGTTTATGGTAGTCATGTAGTTCTCTAGAACTTTCTTTGTGTTCAATTTTATCTTCAAACCAATATTGGCTCCCTCTTTTATGTTCTCTCTCTTTGTCTCTCTGATTCTCTCTCTTTCCTGTCTTCTATTCCTAACCAGGCTCAAACTTTCCTGGTAACACAAGTTTTCCTTTCCTCCCCCTCATTTTCTCCTACTTCTCTCTCCATTTGCTGCCCCCACACTTCCCTTTACTCTGGGGTACTTATCCCTTACCAGTTCTGTGAGGGACTTTATATGAATCTCTTAGAATACACCCTGTATCCTAGTTCCTCTGGTGCTGTGAATTATAGGCTGGTGATCCTTTGATCTAGGTCGAAAATCCTTATATGAGTGAGTACATACTGTTTTCCTCTTTTTGTGACTGGGTTACCTCATTCAGGATGGTTTCTTCAAGTGCCATCCACTTGCCTGCGAATTTCAAGATACCATTATTTTTTTTCTGCAGAGTAGTATTCCATTGTGCAGATGTGCCACATTAACCATTCTTCAATTGAGGAGCATCTAGGTTGCTTCCAGGTTCTTGCTATTACAAATAGTGCTGCTATGAACATAGTTGAACAGATGTCTTTGTTGCATGGATGTGAATCCTTTCGGTATATGCCTAAGAGGGGGATTGCCGGGTCCTGTGGTAAACTAATTCCCATTTTCCTGAGGAAACGCCATACTGATCTCCAAAATGGCTGTATGAGTTTGCACTCCCATCAGCAGTGGAGGAGTGTTCCACTTTCTCCAAATCCTCTCCAACATGAGTCATCATTGGTGTTTATAATTTTAGCCATTCTGGCAGGGGTAAGATGGTATCTCAAAGTTGTTTTGATTTGCATTTCCCTGATAGCTAAGGATGTGGAGCATTTTCTTAAGTGTCTTTCAGCCTTTTTGATTTCCTCTAATGAGAATTCTTTCTTCAGTTCTGTACCCCATTTTATAATAGGATTATTTGGTGGTTTGTTGACTAGTTTTTTGAGTTCTTTGTATATTTTGGAGATCAGCTCTTTGTGGGATATAGGATTGGTGAAAATCTTTTCCCCGTCTGTGGGCTGCCGTTTGGTCTTGTCGACTGTGTCCTTTGCCTTACAGAAGCTTCTAGGTTTGACGAGGTCCCATTTATTAATTGATGCTCTCAGTGTCTGTGCCCCAAGAGTTATATTCAGGAAGCGGTCTCCTAGACCAATTTGTTCTTCTTTCTGATCTAAGACTTTCATTGTGGCTGGACTTGAGTTTTGTGCATGGTGACAGACATGGGTCTATCTGCAGTCTTCTACACACCCTCATCCAATTTCCAATTGTGCCAGCACCATTTGTTGAAGATGCTGTCATCCCCCCCATTTTATAATTTTAGCTGTTTTGTCAAAAATCAGGTGTTTATAGGTGTGTGGGTTAATATCAGGATAATCAATTCGATTCCATTGGTCTACCTGTGTATTTTTATGACAATACCAGGCTGTTTTCAGAACTATAGCTCTGTATTAGAGCTTAAAGTCAGGTATGGTGATGCCTCCTGAAGTTCCTTTATTGTATAGGGTTGTTTTGGCTATCCTGGTTCTTTTGTTTTTCCATATTAAGTTGATTATTATCCTTTCAAGGTCAGTGAAGAATTGTGGTGGGATTTTAATGGGGATTGCATTGAATCTGTAGATTGCTTTTGGCAAGATTGCCATTTTTACTATGTTTCTCCTACCTTTCCATTTTCTGGTATCCTCCTTAATTTCTTTCTTTAGAGTCACAAAGTTCTTATTATATAGGTCTTTGACTTGTTTGGTAAGCGTTAAACCAAGATACTTTATGTTGCTTGTGGCTATTGTAAAGGGTGATGTTTTCTGATTTCTTTCTCTGTCACTTTGTTGTCTGAACAAAGTAGGGTTACTCATTTTTTTTTGAAGGTGTTTATCAGCTGTAAGAATTCCCTGGTAGAGTTTATTGGATCGCTTATGTAAACTATCATATCATCTGCAAATAGAGACAGTTTGACTTCTTCCTTTCCAATTTGGATACCCTTGATCTCCTTTTGTTGTCTTATAGCATTAGCTAGAACTTCCAGTACGATATTGAAGAGATATGGAGAGAGAGGCACCATTGTCTTTTTCCTGATTTTAGAGGAATTAGCTTAAGTTTCTCTCCATTCAGTTTGATGTTGCAGTTGGTTTGCTGTATATTGCTCTTATTATGTTTAGGTATGTTCCTGTTATTCCTGATCTCTCCAAGACCTTTATCATGAAAGGGTGTTGAATTTTGTCGAAGGCTTTTTCCGCATCTAGGGAGATTATCATATGGTTTTTCTTTTTCTGTTTGTTTATATGGTGGATCACGTTGATAGATTTTCTTATGTTAAAACATCCCTGCATTCCAGGGATGAAGGCTACTTAGTCATGGTGGATGATTTCTCTGATGTATTCTTGAATTCGGTTTGCCAGTATTTTATTGAGTATTTTTGCATCGATGTTCATCAGGGATATTGGTCTGTAGTTTTCTTTCTTAGTTGTATCTTTGTGAGGCTTGGGTATCAAGGTTTTTGTGGCCTCATAAAAAGAGTTTGGCAATGAACCTTCTGTTTCTATATTGTGGAACAGTTTGAAGAGTAGTGGTATTAGTTCTTCCTTAAATGTCTGGTAGAATTCTGCACTGAATCCATCTGGCCCTGGAATTTTTTTGGTTGGAAGGCTTTCAATGACTGCTATTTCATTGTAGGTTGTAGAACTATTTAAGTTGTTTGTCTGTTCTTGATTTAATTTTGGTAAGTGATAGTTATCCAGAATTTTGTCCATTTCCTTTGAATTTTCAATATTTGTGGAATAGGTCAGGTCAAAGTATGACCTGAAAATTGTCTGGATTTCCTCTGTGTCCATTGTTATGTTCCCCTTTTCATTTCTGATTTTATTAATTTGCTTTTTCTCTCTCAGGTTTTCTGTTAATTTGGATAAAGGTTTGTCTATGTTGTTGATTTTATCAAAACACCAGCTCTTTGTTGCATTGATTTTTTTGTATGGTTTTCCTGGTTTCTATTTTGTTGATTTCATCCCTCAAGTTGATTATTTCCTGGCATCTACTCCTAAGGGGTGAGTTCGCTTCTCTTTGTTCTAAGGCTTTCAGTTGTGCTATTAATTCTCTTATGTGACTATCCTCTGTTTTCTTCATATGGGCAATTAGTGCAATGAACTTCCCTTATAGCACTGCTTTCAAGGTGTCCCATAAGTTCAGGTATGTTGTGTCCTTATTCTCGTTGAATATTAGAAAGTCCTTAATTTCTTTCTTTATTTCTTCTTTGACCCAAGTGTGGTGCAATTGCACATTGTTCAGTTTCCATGAGTTTGCAGGTTTTCTGCTATTTGTGTTGTTGCTGAATTCCAATTTTAAAGTATGGTGGTCAGCTAAGGTACAGGGGACTATTCCTATTCTCTTGTATCTGTTGAGGTTTGTTATGCCACCTAGTATGTGGTCAATTTTAGAGAAGGTTCCATGTGGAGCAGAGAAGAAGGTACATTCTTTTGTCTTTGGATGGAATGTTCTATAGATGTCTGTGAACCCCAGTTGAGACATAACTTCTGTTAGTTCTTTTGTTTTTGTTGAGTTTCTGATTTGTGGTCCTGTCTAGTGTTGAGAGTGCTGTATTGAAGTCTCCCACTATAAGTTTGTGAGGTTTTATATGAGCTTTGAGTTTTAGTAGCCTTTCTTTTATGAATGTGGGTGCCTTTGTATTAGGCACATAGATGTTCAGAACTGAGACTTTGTGTTGATGGATTTCTCCTGCGATGAATATGAAATGACCGTCTTCATCTCTTTTGATTAATTTGGGTTTGAAGTCTAACTTGTTAGATATTAGGATAGCCACACCTGCTTGCTTCTTGGTTCTATTTGATTGGAAAATCTTTTCCCAACCCTTTACCCTGAGGTAATGTCTATCTTTGAAGCTGAGATGTGTTTCTTGTATGCAGCAAAAGGATGGATTCTGTCTTTGTATCCATTCTGTTAGCCTGTGTTTTTTATAGCTGATTTAAGACCATTAATGTTGAGGGTGAGTAAGGACCATTGATTGTTGATGCTTGTTTGATTTAGGTTTGTTGTTGGCAGTGGTATTAATTCTGCTTTACCCTTGGTTTCTGGTGTAGTTGGTTTATCTGTTGCCTACATTTTGTGGGCGTAGTTACCTTCCTTGGATTGGAGTTTTCCTTTCAATACTTTCTGTAGGGCTGGATTTATAGATAACTATTGAGAAAATCTGGTTTTGTCATTAAATATCTTGTTTTCTCCATCTATAGTGATTGAGAGTTTTGCTGGGTATTGTAGCCTGGTCTAGCATCCATGGTCTCTTAATACTTGTAGAACATCTATCCAGGACCTTCTGGCCTTAAGGGTTTCCATGGAGTAGTCAGGTTTAATTTTGATAGGTCTGTCTTTATATGTTACCTGTCCTTTTTCCTTTGCTGCTCTTAATATTCTTTCTTTATTCTGTATGCTAGGTGTTTTGATTATTATATGTCGAGGGGTCTTTTTTCTTTGGTCCAGCCTATTTGGGGTTCGGTATGCTTCTTGTACTTTCATGGGCATGTCCTTCTTCAGATTGGGAAAGTTTTCCTCAATGATGATTTTGTTGAATATGTTTTTGGTACCTTTGAGCTGGGCTTCCTTACCTTCCTTTATGCCTATTATTCTTAGGTTTGGCCTTTTTATGGTGTCCCAAATTTTCTGGATGTTTTGTGTTAAGGATTTGTTGGATTTATGATTTTCTTTGGTCAATGAATCTATTTCTTCTAGTTTATCCTCTGCGCCTGAGATTCTCTCTTCCATCTCTTGAATTCTGTTGGTTATGCTTGCATCTGTAGTTCCCGATTTTTTTGCCCAGTTTTTTTATTTCCAGCATTCCTTCGGTTTGTGTGGTCTTTATTTTCTCTGTTTCAGTTTTCAAGTCTTGAACCGTTTCCTTCACTTGCTTAATTGTTTTTTCTTGGCTTTCCGTACTTTTTTTACTTTCCTTAAGGAATTTGTTCATTTCTTCCACTTTTTTTGTTTGTTTTTTTCCTCCATTTCTTTAAGGGATTTTCTCACATCTTCTTTGAGGGCCTCTATCATTTTTATGATGGTAATTTTTAAGTCATACTTTTCTGCTTCCTCTGCTTTGTTGTTGTGTTCCATTCTAGTTGGTGTAGATTCCCTAGATTCTGGTGGTGTCATGCTTGTCTTTCTGTTGTTAGGTGTTTTCTTGTATTGCCATCTTTCTATAGATTCTTCCAGTAGGTGTTGATGGGGTATCCCCCTCTCTCTATGGTACTTCCCCAGTGGTCTTATGTGGGTCAGAGGTTCAATATCTGTCACTCTGTGTGGTCCAAGCTCTATAGGAGGTCTCTCCACAGACAGGGACCCAGGGATGGTGTCAGGGATGATGATCCAGTAGAAGATGCCTGCAGAACCACTCAGAGTGGTCCTGCAGAGATAGGCGGGTCTCTGGGAGGGGCCTGGTACTCCAGCAGAGGACTGGAGATGGGGGTCAGAGACCAAGTAGGTGGGAATTACAGGTGGTCCCATGTGGATAGGCAGGTCTCCTTTGTTCAGAGTTGCTCCCAGCAGCCCCCGAAGTAGGGTGGACTGTTGCCTCCACCCTCTGTTCCAATTCTCAACCCGAGCAGTGGGACAGTGGGCAGGGTAAGGCACAGGGTAGGGGGGGCAGTCTCATGGTGGGGATGGGTGGGGGTGTATCAGAGCTCCAAGAGTGATCTTGATGGGGACAGGACACAGGATCAGAGGGAACAGGGGCCATCCCAGGTAGTTCAGGTAGGGGGAGGTTGTAGGGGAGAGGCAGCCCCAATTGGGCCCAGACTCACCTCTACCCAATGGATGGTGGAAGAGGACAAAGCCTGAGCTGATATTTGGGAAGTTCCTGTACAATAGTGGGATCTCACTGGAAACTGGCACTCTCCAACTGAGGCCTCTTTCTTTGGCAGAGGCCCTGCTTTGTGGGTCAAGGATCTTGCTGGGGGGAACTCAGAGTGGACCTGCAGAGATAGGCAGATCTCTGGGAAGGGCCGGGGACTCTAGCAGAGGACTGGAGGTGGTGTCAGAGACCAAGCAGGTGCAAATTACAGGTGGTCCCAGGTGGATAGGCAGGTCTCCTTTGTTCAGAGTTGCTCCAAGAAGCCCCCAAATTAGGGTGGACTGTTGGCTCCACCCTCTGTCCCAGTGCTCAAGCAGAGCAGCGGGACAGTGGGCAGAGTAGGGGACAGGGTAGGGAGGGCAGGCTCGCGGTGGGGATGGGTGGGGGTGTATCAGAGCTTCAAGGATGCTCTAGATGGGGACAGTACACAGGATCAGCCGGATCAGGGGCCAACCCAGGGAGTTTTGAAACTAATATTTTTAAGATATTTGCATAAAATATGCTCCGTGGTCCTTAGAAGGCAATTTATACTTGTAAAAGATCAATTTATCCCCTTATAAGTGCATAGTTATTTCCCTGTATTCTTCCATTCTATTCGCCATACTGAGAAATTCAGCAGCACACATTTACTCTTCTAGGTTTGTCAAAAGAACATGTTAGCTTTTTTACTTATCACACCCTGGCTATATGCTAAATACTTTGTCAGTAAATACTGTGGTTTTATACTATTTTGTGTGTTGCTGGAGCTATCACAAACAAGAATCATATCTTAGGATTTAGCCCCTCTAATTTAGTCAAAAAAAAAGGAAACAGGTACAGAAAATGCACATATATTTGTTGTAAATACATTGCAAAGTCTTTCCCAATGAAAATGCTGCCTTATCAACATCTCAATTTTATATTTCTTAGCACACACTTAATAACTGAATATGAATTCTTTCTCTTCCTCCACTCTGCTATTACTCATTCAAACATTAAATACATATTTAATTATTAAAAATATCTGGAAATTGGTAGGAGGTAATTTAGAAAAAAAAAATGTTTCATTTCAAAACTACCTATTCTTGTAGAATGTAAGTAAACAGAAAGGTTTTATGATTGAACATATATAAACATTGTAGGGAAAGAATAAAAATGATATGAACTACATTTTATAACCACAATTGGTTCAGCTAGTATGTTAATGAAATACATAGCTGATTAATGTATACATCTTCTGTTCTTTCTTCTGTATATATCCCCTTTTCTCTTAAGCTTGGGGGGTGCTTGATGATGGCCCAATGCAAGACACAATGACAGGAAGTATTCTACCTCTGACCTTTTGAATTGGGTAACAGTTTCAAATAAGCAGTGAACCTGTCTCACCCTGGTTCAGGATGTTGTGGACATGAAGTAGATAGGGTCCCCCAGAGTGTTGTAGAAATGGAAAAACTGAGAAGAATAACTACTAATTGCTCCTTAATATACAACTGGAATACTCAAAGCAGTGTGAAGGGCATCTGTCCTTGATGTACTAAGAACACTTGGTTTCTGACATCTCAGGGCCTCAGGAATATCAAGGACTGGAAGATGACTGAGGAAGGGCAAATGTTACTGAGGAAATGGGGCAGGAGTTAGAGAGTTATTTGATACCAATTTCACTGTATAGAACTTTGATCATGGGAGCATTAAAAAGGAGGTTAATTGGCCATAGACCATAGGATCCTTAAGAAAATTAGTGGTTTGGATGAGACATGATCATTATGAGGTAGGAGAGGCTTAGCTAACATGAGAGTCTTAGATGTATGTATAAATTGGGTCCTTCATGTAAACAAATCCCACGAAGATGTAAAGCAATCTAAAAAGGATGAGAGATGGACAAAACAAAGGAGTGTATCTAGCAAGATCTATGTCATGCTGTAATATCTGCCCCAAGAAAATTCAAGAAGCCAAATGTGCAGTAAACTCTTAGAAATACTTCAAACTGAATAGTAGTACATGGAAAATATAAGTAATAAAACAATATAGGTAAACAAATAATAAATAAAACAAAAAGCAAAACATATATTAAACCTGTTCCCAAAGTATGTGGTATATATTTATCCTGTATATGTAAAAAAATAAATAAATATAAATCTTGGGGCTGGAGTGTTTGCACAGCTCAGGGCTTTTGGAGAAGCTCGATGTTGATGTATAGACAAAGTTCTCAGTGTTGGTTACTGGCTGTCAGAAGCAGGATAATATTTCACTAGCAGACATCACAAACACAGGAGTACTGCACTTGGTCCTGAGAAAGTCTGTCATGAAAGTCAGCCTCCTTGACATTACCATGGGTGAAAACATACACAGCGGCTATGTCAGCAGTATCATCCTATGATGAAGAGGCCTGATGGCTCATAGAAAAATGCCTATGGGGCATGTAAATTTAAATAAGACAATGCCACTCATTGGTGCCTGTATAGCCAGCATTGCTCTTTTGACCCTACAACTGATATAACTGATGAGGCCTTCTCATGATGTATTTGTCCTAGATAACCTTTCATTTTTAGTGTTTCTTTAGCTTCCCCCAAACAATTGATACTCCAAATAGATAGGTGTGCCTTCAAAGATTCTGCCCATCCTCTATGAAAATATTCCATTGAGTAATGCTCAACATTGAGTATCTTACATATTTGTAAAAGCACACAAATTTACATTAAAGACAACAGTTTAAAAATGTAAATGAAATTACCCATGGTAAGTAATAAAGGGTTCATCTGAGGATGTGTGAAAATTCCAGTAGCAGTAAAGGACTACCTCTCTAGAAGTCATGTACCAAGATGGTTCAAATGCTCCATACAGACTACTTACACTGTAGTTGGTTGTTTTTATTGTTAAAAATATCATGCATTTTGTCTATAAGACATGGAGCTATTAGGCACAGATTAAACTGGAAGTTGGATTGCTTTCAGAGTACTGGAAGATGCTTTTCAGTCAATTGTAATTGATACCTCTGAAAAGGTATGGACTCTGCATCCTACAGCATAGATATGGCAAGCAAGATGTATCTATGAGTGAATGAGTGGCATCACTATTATAGATGCAACCACCTGCTTTTGATAAGACTTAATTCCTATTTCACAGTATTATTATTTCCCTCCCTAAGTTAAAGTGCCATTGTTTTGTTAAATGTGTATAGTATGCCCCTCAAACTCTCCCCCAACATTTTGCTTTCATTTCTATGAATTACTGCCACTTTCAACTTCAATCAGTCATAAAAGGAAATGACTCTTTTTGCAATGAGAGCAGAAATCAGAGACTCATAAGTGGCCAGGTTTCTGTGGCTAAGTAACTATTTCTGTCTCTTAGTGGGGCAATAATCAATAGTAGATGAAAAAATGTAAATAAACATCTGTATCACCCTCTTCAAGGCTCAGTCAACAAGGAAGAAAAGTTACAAAAAAATGAAAAAGCTGGATGGAGAGGGTGGGTGCTATGTAGAGTCTCCTTTAAGTTGAAATATGCTAACATAGAGCTAGACCCCTAAGATTCAGGAAATAAATGAAGCTTAAAGTTAAAGCTTAAAGATCAACAAGTTCTTTCCCACAGTTATCAAAGCAGGAACAATTGTGGCAGAGAAGAGGCTCTCCAGCTAGCCAAGCTGTCTTCATGTCCTCTTCCAGACTGCCAGTGAGTCTGCTTTTTCAACCACACTAGGCTAACTTGTTGGTGTTGGAGCTGCCTTGGAATTATTTATACTCCTGTAAATAACCTGCTATCCATATTGCACAATTAATTCCAATCAAACTGCTAGTTTGCTAAGCTAGTCTTGGATGGAATAAGTTCTTTGGTTTGTCATCAGGACTGTATATGGGGTAAATAGGTATCTATTCTTTCCAGGAGAAATCTAACAGAATAATGTTCTTTAAAGTTTTGTGGACTGTGAGTGCATCATGAAACCTTTACGAGGTGAGCCTTGTGGAGGATAATTAAGACATGAGGGAATTGTCCATTCTTGAAAGGAGTCAAAATTTCTCCCCGGGAGACAATTGTTATTGGATGTCATTAAACAGTTATTAATATAATAACATGAATCTCTGTCATGTCGTCATTAATATCTTCTCACCATGATATCATCCGTCATGTTGTGATGAAGCAAAAAGCCTCTGATCTGAAGGTAAAAGAGTGGGAATACATAAATATACCCTTTCAGCTCCCCAGTGTGAACTGCTTTAAGCTATATTGTTCAGTCTCATGTACTTGAATAATTATATCAACAGAAACAGACTAATAGAAATTCCTACATTTTCTAATGTAAGTTCAGTTAGCTGAACTTTTGTGTAATCAAAAGCACAATAATTCCAACTATGTAAAAAGTATTTTACATACTATATAATTAAAAATAGTCTTGTGAGACATACTGAGTTACTGACAATAAAGCAATTTCAATGATATTTTCTTTTTCTAATTCACATTTTTTTTTTCCTGATATAATCCTAAGGCAGTTTAATGTGCTGTGAAGGATGAGGATTCTAGTTACTCAATATCCCAATGCTACAAACACCCTGGACAAATAGTAGATTAAGAATCAAAGGCTTTGTTTACTCCCATCTGAAAATGCAGTGATTTCTTAGCTCTAATAATGGCTCACTGTGGAAGGCCACTGGCAAATTGGTGGGTTGGATTGTGAAGTGGAGCACATGTTGCCATTAGGCAATGAGTCTTGCTTTTTGTCCTTGTCAAGTCAATACAACAGGTCCAAATTCATTCACTTATTACCCTTCTCTTCAGTAAAATCACCACAGGACACTAATGGATTTGCAATATAGAGATAACATGACTTCAAATGTTTCCAAAGCGTTTGAGTAAGGAAGGTTTATAAACTGAAGTGTGCATGCCTTTGCATTCCCCACCTGTATCTTAGTGCATATACCACCTCAATCTCCAAACATTAGGAAACCTACAGGGCTGCATCCTGATCCTTATTAAACCACGATACACCTGTATAGTACTGCTCTAGAGGAACCACCACGATCACCATTCTGGAAATTCTACTTACTAAGCAGGCAGCTCTACACCTTCATTACAAGTATGAACCAGGGAAGGTGCTACTAGTGTGGTTGGGACATTGATATTTGAGTGAAAGTAAGGCCAGACAATATCTATGAAAACTAGTATTTAGTGCTGTGATTATTAACATGTACACTTACATGTGCTTCTTGTGGTCCTAGATCTGTGAACAGAAAGAGGGCTTCTGGAAGAGTTCCATAGCACAGAGTGGTCAGTATTTTCCCAGTGTACCCTATGTCAGTGCTTGCCATGTTTTAATCCAGAAAGTCTGGTGAAATAAAGAATACATAAAATTTATAATGCTAAAATTATTTAGAAATATTCATCTATCTTATTGTAATATAGTGACTTTTGATAATTTATGATGATTTAGTACCCTTTTTGTCTGTGACTTTAGCCAATAAGTAACATGTGAAAGATTCATATTATGTATGCACTACTTTATTCCCAAATATGTATTTTAATCTTAACTGGTATTGGAGACTGAGAAATAATAGCAAAACATTCTACTATGGTTTCTGCATTCATGGTATTTCAAAATTTTCAAGAAAGACCAGAGATTACAAATGACATGTATTCAAAGGGAAAGGACATTATGAGGATGCTGAAAATAATTCTACTTGTGAGAAGCCACCAGGGTGTATCCTTCAGGTCAGACAAAAACCAGTTTTTCTGCAATAACCAAAGCCCCACCTCTTAGTTTACAGAAATAGCCAAAACTACAATCAGTCTCCCTACAGGGTGATTCCAGCTTAGAAAAAGGCTGTATGCCTAATTGTTTGGACACATAGGCTGGTTATGGAGCAGAGAGTTATGTGTAGTATCAAGAACAGTGTTCACAGTCTCCATGTGGCTGAGACTCTGTTGTTAATGTCCCCAATCTCCTACAGCCTAGATAGCCTCCAAGGGCCAGGTGTTCTGCTTATAAAAGCTGGACAGCAGGACTCACAGCAGTGGCCAATGTGAAAACTTGCTCAAAAAATGAGATTCTCCATGATTCATGATGATTTCTGTTCCTGTTCAGTCATTACTCAAAATCTCTAAGTGGAAAATGTTTCCCATGCCAAGATGGCATTTATTTGTTATCTCCTAAATCACTTTATTGCAAAATATATTTCTGTCCTCCTTCATCCTGTGTCCAGAATTGGCCTTCAGCAAATAGCTATTACATGAATTAGTGTCTGACATATGCATTCTGCCTGATAACAGGATTCAGCACTATTAATTCTGCCGCTAATCTCCAGACCCTTCAAAAGTAACCAAGTAAGTTTGAATCAAATTGCAATATTTATCTGCCCTTAGACTTCTGGAAAAAACATAGGCATACTACAGAATATAATTGGATAGTAAGAGTTACATAGTATAATGCAATAATTTAGTGAATTACTTCAGTAATAGAGTATGTTTTAGTCCTAGTTTTCCCCATTAATTTAGACAAAAAATTGTATTATTTATATGCATTAAATTTCTATAATTGGATAGTGGTGACAGTATTGAATACCTAATTATATTATTTCTTTGGTTAAATTATATATTTGATATGTTTCCACTCAAATATGTCCTTGTCAATATTAAATGGAAGCTGTTATTTTTTGTTTTTTATTGTTGTTATTTTACAGTAAAACTCTAAATGCATCTGAAGTCTTCTTTCTGGAAATAGATAGGACTTCATAACATTAAAGGATATTTATTGTTTGTACTGGATTCCATAAAACTCCCTTGATATAATAGAGACTCAGAAAATATTGACCTTTTAAAATGTAATGTAACAAACTTTCAAATTCTAACTAGGAAAATGAGGGTTGTAAATTTGACTAAGTGGGAATTTTCTAAAAGGATTAAAAACCAGATAGAAATACAAAATTTAGGAAGTTATGTTCAACTCATAAGACAGCCAAATTTTTAAATATCTTAATATAAGAACACTTATAAATCAGTAAAAGATCACTACCCCTCAACAGCACACAAAATCAACAAATAGCCTAGCAAACAATGCAGTGTGTACACATGCATACACATAAACTAATTGTTTTTAGAAATACCTAGTTAATACTTAAAATACCGACACATTCATGAATAACTCTGCATTTAAGAATGCTGTAAGATATCACCTTTTCCTGCTTCCTTGCTTCATGTCTTCACATTAGTTTAAATACTCCAAAAGTTCCAAATGTAACAACTGGAACTAACAATGTTGTGAAATAACACCAGATTTATCCCCAGTATTTCACTTGACTGTACAAAGTGAAACAACACACACACACACACACACACACACACACACACACAAATACCCAAACATTGAGGAGAGATATTAAGGGCTTAGATAATATACAGTCATAGTCAGACAGGCAAAACAAGATCTGAATATCCACTACCCACAATATCGTATTATATAATTCAAGTAGTTATACAAGAGACCCTTGAATGATCTTATACTAAAGAAATGACAAATGCTTGTGATGATTGATCACCTATCTACCCTATGTTGATAAATATATAATATGCAAATATACTGAAACACTCTGTACCACATAAAGATATGCAAATGTTTCATATAATTGAAAAACATTTCTCATGCCAGGCTTAGGGTACTTATTGGCAAATTACATCAAATTGAATAAACCTAACAATTCCATCCTCCATTTTCATGAGGGATTAGGTCCTCAGAAGTAAAACACTGTTTAATGGAATTTTATAAATAGTGTTTTTGAAGAGTTAAAAATATGAACTTAGTTAATAGCTTTTATCCATTATCTGGTATAAGTTTGGACAGATGGTTGGATAAAATATACTGTAAAGGTAATTGAACAGAACAATAAACACACTCATGAAAATGTATAAATCTTGCTAGTAATGGGTTGAGATTGATAAAGATTACATAGGTTAGGGCAACAGTTCTCAACCCGTGAGTCAAGACCCCTTTGAAAATTGCATCTCAGATGTTTACATTATGATTCATAACAGTAGCAAAATTACAGCTTCAAACTAGTAATCAAATAATTTTATGGTGAGGGGTCACCACAACATGAGGAACTGTATTAAGAGTTTGTAGCATTAGCAAGGCTGAGAAAATTAGTTATGGTTTTATAACTTTTCTTAATAAAATATTACCTTTTAAAATAAAGGCATTAGTTACATATATACTGTGGGAACAAGTAATAACTTTTCACATCTGTTTATCAGTCTATCATTTATATACCTAGGCAAAATATATAGTGAAAAATATAGAGACAGGTCATCATTGTTAAAGTTTTAAATTTTAAAATTTAAAATAAATGTTACTTTGGAATTCTCTCAGCATATGTTCCTTTACAAAAGAATACATGTATCTACTTCTTTTAAAGTATTTATTTCATCCTCCTTCTAGGTGATTTCAGATAGCCAATATCCAGATGATCAAATAAATTCCTTATGTAAAATGGAGTTCTGTAGAACCTGTGCATACCTTCTCATGCATTTCCAATAATCTTTGGATTCCTTATAATACCAAATACAATGTAAACAGCATGTAAATAGTTGTTTCTGTACTGTCTGAGTAATAACAACAAGGAAGGAAATCTGTATGCATAGTAATTTCACATTGTGTGTGGAAGGGACTGTGTAGTTATGTGTATATAGTTAAACACCCTATGTATGAATAACTAAAGGTCAGAAGTAGACATTGGATAACAATCTTTATCACTTCCCACTTTTATATTAACTTTTACATATCTTTGTGTGTGTGAAAGTATGTATGTCTATGGTGTGTGTATATATGGTTGTCTGTGTATATATCCATGCATGAATGTGAGCATATTTATCATTTATGAATATGGAGATTGGATAACTTCATATTTGGCAATCACATTCTCTACAACACAGTCTGTAATTTTTCTATTGTGTGCATGTATGTATATTGCTGTTTGTGTGGTAATATTTTACCCAAGAAATGGCTTTCAGTGCTGTAGAACTAGTTTAACAACCTTGTTTTCTATTCTTGGTTGTCAACTTGACTATATCCCAAATGTACAATCCACAAGTGGAGGAAACACTTGTGATCTGGATCTTGAGGCAGGAAGGCACACCTTTAATCTGGAATACACCTTCTGCTGGAAGCCTATATAAGGATAACAGAACAAGGATGGGTTCTTTGTTGGACTGCTTGACTTTGCCTTATTAGTACATTCATTGAAGCCTGCTTATTATGGACTTCAGCATATTCAGAAGACCAACTGAGATATCCAGCTCATGGGACTGAGAAACTTTTATTTCTTTATTTGACATTCAGTTAGCCATTGCTGTACTGCAGCCTATAAGTTATTCCAATAAATTTCCATATGTGTGTGTGTGTGTGTGTGTGTGTGTGTGTGTGTGTGTGTGTGTGTTCTAAAGTACCCTGGCTAATACAGTAACCACATTAATTAGTGTGTGAAATGCCCTGTGCTCTGTCCAAAAAGACAAGATAGGACTAAATGTTCTGAATTCCAAAACTAAATAATGAATGAAAACAATGTATGTAACAAGGTTCAAAGTTTTGACTGAAAATAAAGGAGAGTGCACTTAAATACCTACTCAGAACACTGGAATAAATTCAAGAAACACAGAAGGAACTTTTTGTACTGTGTAATGTTTCCAAAGAATGATGCATTTTGGTTTATTTGCCTGCCTTTTTTCTACTTTATTTTTCAGATTTCCCTATTAATTTTATGCAGTATATATGGGAGCTTTACTTCATCTTCATCCAGTATTTAAATGTTCTCTAAAATGTACATGCTTTTCAAAATTCATGCCAGATATGACTTTTTAAGGATAGGAATCTGTGTGTGTGTGAGTGAGTGTGTGTGTGTGTGTGTGTGTGTGTGTGTGTGTGTGTGTTCATTTGTCTAAGTATATACACATGTATAGGTTAAATGAAATTTTCTCATCTAAGCTGACAGTGTTCCTCCTACATGCCAAAGATCATCTAACAAAAATCACAACACCAAGTATGAGATGCTCTCTTTGAATTGTTCATTAGAGTTGTAGAAGAGACTCCCCAAACATACAGGCTGATACCCTTGGTTCCATGCCCCCTCACAGTGGTAAGCAGGACCCTATTGCTGAAGACACTATGTACTTCATACATAGGTCCCAGAGACCCCTGAGCTGAAACAGACCTCAAAGCCTCATCTCTGAGAACTAGCTTTCCTGGTACTTGAAGGTGCCATGAATGCTTCAAAAAAGGAAGGCAACCAACATTCCTATCTAGATATGACACCTGTGAACCATATCAATAACCAGCATGGCAAGATATTCCTATGGGTACAGTAGTGGCACACATAACTTGGTAGTAACAAACAGCTCTCTAACTGGACTTAAGATCCACTCATGAAGAGGAAAACTATACCTGGTTTTAGAAACATACCCATCTACCTAAGGCTAGTAAAGTCACAGATACTGAAAGAGAACCCACAGTTACTACTTTACAAAACTAAAATAATTCTCAATAACAATCTAATAATTTGTTCTTTTAAGTGCAGGTAGGTGTAGTTATCATACATCATCAAGGCACTTCTTTTTGCAACTTATGGACACCATCACAGCAAACTACAACCAATCAAAATGTAGAGTTTGTAGAGTCTAGCCACAAAGAATAAATCATAATACAACACCTGCACCCATGTTTTAGGGAACAAGGCAAGAAGGAGAGAGAAAGATTGTCAGAGAGAGAAGAATAAGGGACTTGCTGTGAAATTGGTTCTCCTAGAAATGTCAGAAACTACAGATTTAAAAATCTGACCAATATGCCTACCTATACATGAGGTAAATAATGAAACCAATAGGCATGCCAAATTTGATGGGGGAAAACCCATGAGGCCTCAACACGAAAAACTACAGGCAATTGAGGAATGCTAAGAGTGAATAAATAGTCTTTCTAAGGGAAGGGCACAGCAATTGGTTTTCCAGTACTAAAGGCCTGAAAACATACATACAAATAACATAATACAGACAGAACAGGATGTACTTAGGAATCTCGCTCTCTTTCTCTCCTCTCTCTCTCTCTCTCTCTCTCTCTCTCTCCCTGCCGTGTGTGTGTGTGTGTGTGTGTGTGTGTGTGTGTAACAACAAGGTTAAATAAGAGGGTTTGGAGGATGAAAAAAGGAGGGGGGGAATTATGTAATTATATTATAATCTCAAAAATAAGCAAATGTTTAAAAGCAAGTAGTATGAAGCTTTGAACGAGTTTCAAGTAGTTTATGCATGTAGCCTGTGCTTCAAATCCATTCTCTGTCTTTATCACAGAATGTAAATTGGAAGGACTGAAGCTGTACACTGCCTGGGAGAGTAATTGTCTAGCACACAGGGAGCCCTGGATTCATTCTATCACCATATTTCATAATTCATAAATGGAATGGTGGTATAGTCCAATAAGCTCAGGACATTTGAGAGAGGAGTATCAGAAGTTTCAGTTATCTTCTTTGGTTACATAGTGAGTTTGAAGTCAGCTTAGGATACAATTTGGTAGTAGGCCAGGTAATTATCATATTTACTTAAAACCCAGTATCACTATGGTGAGTAAGAGATTTTCTGGAAGTATTTGAGATGCTTAGATTGTATAGAGTGAGCAGGTATGTATCAATCATCATGAGAAGAATCAAATTGTTGCTGGCCATATAGGGCAGATGATGTTATCAAATACATTTATGGAAGAAAGCATGATTTCAGGCTTGGACAGATGAGTCTTCTGTACTCACAGAGGTTTATGGTATATAATATGGATAAAATATTTTCGTTTTGATATAGCCTTCATTGTTTGCAGGCTTTTAAATTGCTACTTCCACATATTAACTTTAATATCAAAATCTATAACCCTCAGGTATCAAGATCATGACAGGGAAACCTAGAGACAGCTAACCTGATATCTTGAAAGCTCAAGGACTCTAGACCAACAGCTAAGGAGCCTGCATGGAACAGAAGAACTAGGTTTCTGCATGTGACTGACAATTGTGTAGCTTGGTTTGTTTGTGAGATCCCTAGCAGTAGAATCAGGATCTTTCCCTGGCACTTGAATTGGCATTTTGAAGCCTATTCCCTATGGTGGAATGCCTTGCTCAACCTTGATGCAGGGTGGGGAAGAGCTTGATCCTGCCTCAACTTGGTATGCCAGGCTTTGTTGACTCCCATGGGAAGCCTCACACTTTCTGAGGAGTGGGTAGGGTAGAAAGGAAGTGGGAACTGGAGGAGAAGGGATAGAGGAAACTGTGGTTGGTACATAAAAATTTTTTTTAAAAAATTAATAAAAGGGAAAAAAATCTGTGCATGTGGAATCTTCAGAATCTTTGTAAGTCAAGCATAGAGCAGCAAAGACTATGGATGTCTCAGTGCCCATGTTCACAGCTGATGATGAACTAGGCAGTGCTCTAACTCTTGATTTAGCTCTCAACACTGCTAGCAAGCATCTTTTCCTCACTTTGTTTAATGCCGTGGGTTTTCTTTTTCTTTTATGTGTTTCTCTAGTGACATTTGCCATGTAAAATAACTCCCATGTGCAGGACCATTGCTTGTTTATGGGGAAAATACGTTGGGCGAGACATGAGACATACTGTGAATGGTAATGCTTATGGCTATTGGGTTCATAGCTAATGAATCTTCTACACATATTAGATATAATGTCTAAAAACAGAAACACATATAGTGAAAGGTTTTCTAGTAATAAGTTCATAAAATATGTTTGAAGGCGTATACATTACCTTACTCTGTTTTCCCTAGGACAGTAGTTTGTTAATCACAACTCAATGTTTGTAAAAACTTCATAGAAAGTGTCCATTGCAAAGAGTGAGAACGAAATATGTATGTAGGTATGTCCCAGATTCCACATGTGCAGAGTGGCTACTATAGGAGGCTACATAATAAGTAGATATGAGATCAAGTCTGAGTATAAATATATTTCTTTCAGAAGTGAAGGACTAGTAGAAGATATGAAGAACACCATGAGTGTCTGGTGGTACACGTATGTTGAGCAAAGTGACATCTACCCAGTTTCTTATACAAAACGGTTCAAAATAGAATGTCTGGAATGCAATTAAAAAATGTAAATTGCTATTGTATCCTCTGTCGGTCAGGCTGTGGTTAAATGAGCAAATATGTAGAGCTATGAAATGTTGCTCAGAAAACAGTACAGAATAAAGGCAGTACCTTTTTTCCAGGAGAGCTTATTTAAATGAAGTTTTGAGGGTACTTTACAACAGATGCAAAACAAAGATTAAAAATTACAGTAACGTAGAAAGTTTGAGTAATTTCAGAGATCTATATTTGAAAATATTTATTTATCCATATCCATAAAAGATAGGCTAACACAGATATAAATAGATTTTCTTAGGAAAAGTATTGATTTTCACACACACACACACACACACACACACACACACACATATATACATATATATGTATGTATATATGTAAATATGTATAAATGTTATATTAATATATTGAATATATATTAAAACAAATGTACTAATGTTGTTTCCTTTTGGAAGTTGCATTAACCATACTTTGTAACAGGCATCTTGATGCTTTAACATAGAACTTAATTTTGGTTTTGTTGGTCCTTCACTCTTCTCATTTAAAATGAATTGAAAAATATTTTTCAATTATCTCATGTAATATTTATATTTTGAACTGTATACAGTTTCAAAAGTAAATATCAGTAGAAATGAAAACAAATGTAGGAACTCTATCTGGTCATTCACTTTATTAAAGCAATTGTGAAGTGTGGAAAACTAAGATGAAGCAGACTGTGCAGAGCCTTCCCGACACTAAGAAGGAAACACTGGGGAGGAGGGAAAATGTGAACCCAGACCCTCACAGTATTTGCTGCTTTATGTATTTGAGCACTTGCTCTATGTACTGGTGCCCTTATAGCCTGTTCTACCAGTGCATAAATGGGAGCTTTTTCTCTTCTACTGCTTTCATTCTTTTTTTATTGTTCATGCACTAAGAATACACCCTGGTTCCTCTGCCACAGCCCCATACACTGCCCAGTCCTCCTGTCTGACACCCACATTCAGGGTGCCTGGTTTGGTCCTATGTTGGATTCCCAGCTGTCAGACTGGGGTTGATGAGTTCCCACTTGGTTCACATCAGCTGATTCTGTGGGTTTCCCCAGTGTGGTCTTGACCCCTTTTCTCATCTCTCCTCCCTCTCTGAAACTGGATTCCAGGAGTTTGGCTCAGTGTTTAGCTGCCAGTGTCTGCTTCTGCTTCCATCAGCTGCTAGATGAAGGCTCCAGGGTGGCATTTAAGGTAGTCATCATTCTCATTATAAGGGGAGGGCATTTAAGGGTAGCCTCTCTACTATTGCTTAGGTTCCTAGTTGGGGTCATCCTTCTGGATCTCTACACAATTCCCCAGTGCCAAATTTCTCTATAATGGCTTCCTCTATTGATGTGTCTCTTTTCTTTCTTGCCTCTATTCATCTCTCCATTCAATCTTCCTGATTCTTCATGTTCTCCTCCCCCTCCTTTTCTCCCTCCTCTGTTTCCTCCCTCCCTCCAGCCTCCCCCACTCTTTCTTTTACATCTCTTTGCTATGGCCCAAGGGCCACAGGGACCCATAAGCACCTCTTCACATAGAAACATGTTTAGTATCAAAAATTAGGCAATAGCATCTGGAAGAGTATTTGTACTTTTACATTTGGCTTTTACCTGAGGAAGAAAGTAATATTATAAATAAGGTATTATACTTGAAGCTTGGTAAAATCATAATAATTTATCAAAATGATTTCTGGCCTCAAAGCTGAGCTGCATATGTTTCTTGTAGTACAAGTGCATTGTTTCCTAAATATAATGAACACTCGTGATGACTAAGTATACCAGCATGGCTTAAAGCATAGCAAGGGAATGGATTCCATTTTCTCATCTCCATTAGTTAAGACATTAGTACAGGAACTGAATATGGGTCATTGTACATCACAATGACTCTTTCTCAGATAGACAGGCATGACAGATAGATAGCTCAGTGTAGTTACAATTCACATTTCTTCCGTTTTTTTTTCAGAACTACAATCCCTAGGTAATCCTTTTAAAGCAATAAACAATGTCAAACTCTACTTCATAGCTTTAGAAAAGGAAGATGAATCTTCAAGGTTTTATATTCTGGGTTTTATTTTTAAAGTATTTAGGTAAATCCTTATATCAAGTACAATCATGGAGTTGTTTCTTTTGCAAACTGTTTGCTTAATTTAGGATTTATTCAAAATGCTTTGTGCACATCTTGACCTTGATTTGTTCTTTTCATTATTTTCCAGATTTTTTTCTGAGAGTTTTATGTCCCTTCAATGTAAGTTTAATTATTCTTGATCTATGAAGTGTTCTAATATCTGGTAATATCTTTATTCGTTTATTACCATTTTTTTATTTCAGAATATATTAAAAGGTCTTAGTCATTTATACTTTTAATGAATTTTAGAATCGGTTTTTCAGGTTTCATAAAGCAGCTCATTAGGCTTTTAATTGAAATGTGTTAAATCTATAACTCTTACTTAGAAAGAGTTGTCAGATCTTCATGTATTCCTTCAAGATACAATTAGACAATCATAGATTTTCATGTTCACAAGAGCTCATGAAGAAACCTTTTCTTAAAGAACAAATTGTCTACCAGTTCTATTCTCAGATCATGCTTTGTCAAAGGTTTTCTCATTGGTTATTAATGGCTGCTTTTTCAGATGACAAAACACAGTGGGATTTTGGAGATGAGAGAGTTGCCAGCTGAAGTAAGGCATAAGAGGTTTTTGAAGCCAAGTGAAAACAAAAGAAAAGCTTCCTTTATAGAAGACTTTGACAGGAGAGTATTGAATAGAAGTTTTGACAGTCGTAGAATAGTTGTTTTATTTTAAATCCACTGCATGTTAAAGTCAGGATTGGATTTTAAACATTTGAACCAACTCCTACAAGTGTTGCTGGGATAGCTGACTTTAGACATTGAAAGTATTTCAAGAATTGCAGAACATGATTCGGCATTTACCATGGAGTTGGATATACCCTCCATTGCCTTTCTATGATCCCATTAATGAGCTACATCAACTGGCATCACATCCTCCTGTCCCCATAGCCACCTACCCACAGCCACAAGATGTCTTCAATGTGGGTCACAATACTAGAGATTTTTCATCCTCTCCCATTAATCTTGTGTAGAATGAAAACAGAAGGCTTTGATTTGCATAGTTGTCTCTCTGAGTTGTTCTATTTGTTTACAGGAAAAAGTTAGGAAATTTTCTGTTTGTATTCAATTTCAGTATAAATTTAGCTCTACTTTGTACATGATTTTCTTTCTCTCATATATTTACCAAATCAATATTTTACTTCCACAATTATAAGTAGGTCTTGGAATTTATAATTTAAGGATTCTGTTTTAACTCGAAATAATTGAACCAATCAGTTTAACACTGCTTATATGAAATTTTTGGAAAATAGTCTTCAACTTTTAATATTGAGATGCAGTTATAGGCTTTTAATAAATTTGTATATAAATAGCACTGCTTAAAATTTATTTTCGGTATTTAACATTACTAAGGGGATATTTGTACTTCCCTTCTGTTTTTATATTTCTTAATCCATTTTTCATATTATATACTTAATAATATTCATAAAGTACAGTTCTTCATTAATTCCCTTGTTATCTAATTTACATGTTAATCACATAATAAACAATTATTTTCATTAGTGGCTTATAATTATTATGATGAATATTTTTATTATTTTGAATTTTTAAATATGCTCTTTTAATGACATAATTTGATGATAACTGTTTCATTTTCATTAGAATAGATTTACACATATTTTCTATATAAACATTATCAAATGTTTAGAATGTATACCTACATAAGAATAGAAACCATTTATCTTTTATTGTTTTCTACTTAATGTATGACATATTGGTAATGTTAAATTACTGCATACTAGATTTTTCTATCACTATTTTACATACATTTAAGAACATGTCAAATTTCATAATATATATGTATATGTATATATGGATTATAGTAGGTATTATAGAATATTAACAATGAGACGCAAAGTAGATGATCTGACTCATTTCCTACTTTTATGGTGCTTCATAAAATTAAAAACAATATGAGATACATTTTAGAAAGATAATGATAATATAGTTGTTCATTTTCCACAATATATGATTCTTTTAAAATTTAAAAAATATATAAGAAACATTTCAGACAGTTAATATAGTTGCTCTCAGGACTGTAAAAGCATTTTAAAAGAGAATAGCTCATGGGCTCTCTGTAACTTATGGTCACTTAACTTCAAAGTGAATACAAGTATTTTCCCAGCTCTGTGTTTTGAAATTCACTGAGGGGTGCAGTTAATTATTAATTCTAGTAATATGTACTAATTTGTACCCTTGGCAAGCTTTGCCTGGGCAGCCCTTATTTACCAGTACTACCTTTACCATTCTCTTCTATGAGAATGTGTGCTGCTGGGCACACCATCCAAATTTGCTGTTCTCTTTTAGATTTTGTTCAACAGATTCCATAAATTATTCCTTCTGTTGTCTATTGATCACACTCAGCCAGTCAGAGCTTCTGCCTCTAGCAAAGAAAATCAGAGCCCATTTCTATCAGTAAAACATGAAGCACATGGAACTATGTTCTTCCATCTATTTGACCAAAGGGAATATCTGTGTTAGAGACTAAAACTCACAGACAATGAAAGCCAAGATGAACAGGGAAATGGAGGTATAAATCACTCCTTTATCAGCTTATCTCAGTTGTGGCTCAAGACCAGCTACCGCTTTACTAATATGATGTTTTCATGGAACAGAACAGAAAATGAATAGGAAGTGAAAGCTGATATAAAAAAATTATGTATAGAATTTAACCCAAATAATGTCTGATGGATTCTTAGATTTAACAAATAGACAATGACAATATCATATTGAAAGTATAGAAAGGGTAGGTGGGTATATGATTTTATAACTTATTTAAAATGAAAATACGAAAGAACATTATGAACAAACCTGATAGTGATAAATTAAAATTATCTGTCCTGACCATCATCTTTAATTATTTAACTCAAGTACATTTCAAAATATAAAGTTTAAAAATTTAAAACCACAATATCTCTTTGTTATTATTCTAGTACTTTGAAGCAACAACATGACCACACAACTCTTATAATAGAAAGTTTTCAATTGAGGACTTGCTTACAGTTTAGGAGGGTCAGTCCATTATCATCATGGTAGGGCACATGATGACAAGCACAGTGCTTATTGGAACAGTAGATGAGAGCTATACCCTGATCCACAGGAAAGAGAGAAACTTGGCCTGAAATTGGGCTTTTGAAACCTCAAAGCCAACCCCCAGTGACACACTTCCTCCAACAAGGCCACACCTCTTAGTCATTCTAACCCTTTTCAATTAGTAGCACTACCTGATGACTAAACAACATGAGCCTCTGGGGGCCATTCTTAGTCAGACTGCCACATATTATACCAGGTTTCTGTTGTCCAAATATGTTAATTACAGTATTCTCTTCAGGTAACTTCTGGGAATGAGAACTGAGAACCATGATGCTCAGCATGAGGAGATCCTTCAGTGGCTTTACTAAATGTGTGAAAGCACATGCACACAACAGAACACTGCTTATTTTCTCAGTCAACAGAAATGTATAGAGTACATTCTGCACACATTGAAGGACGTGAGCAGACAAAGCAGTCAACTTCATAGACCTTATAATCCAGTGGGTGAGAAAGTAAGAAAGCACACTAGCAGAGGTTAGTGTAGCTCCAGGCCAGGACATAGAAATTCAAGCAAGATGGGCTGCCAGTCCTGCATCTGGTTTAAATCTTTAAGCAATGTCACACTCATGTGAGCCTTGTCTGCTGAGACACTTGACAGTTGACCCATAAACTAGGTATGAGAATTTAGTGAAATATAACCAATTTGGATATGCAGCTGTCAAGGAAAACATTGGCGCAGTGTTCAAAACCCTAAAACAGCCCTGGAAAGGAACCTCAGAACCCAGCACAGAAAGAGCAAAGAGCTCAGCAAGAGATTAAAAGGTCACTTAAAGTTGACAGTTGTCTCTACCTAATTTAATAGCCATAACTTTGACAGACATCTTCTTTTGAATATGTTTACTTCTTTTTTTTTTTTTTTTTTTAATATTGATACCAGTTCCCTGTCTCTTCCATTTTCTCATACCCCCCACAGATCCTCTCTTCATCCCATCCCCTGTCCACTCCACAGGGAAGGTGAAGTCTTCAATGAGGGATCATCAAAGTCTGTGAAATCATTTGGGGTAGGGCCTAGGCCCCCCCATGTCTCTAGGCTAAGACAGTATCCCTCCATGGGGAATGGGCTTCTGAAGTCGGTTCCTGCACTACAGAACGTGGTTTCATTGTCAGAGATTTCATTGACTTGCCAGGCCTCCTAACTAACACCTATGTTCAGGGGGTCTGGGTCTGTCTTTTGCTGGTTTCCCAGCTATCAGTCTAGGGTCTTGAGCTCCCCTTTGTTCAGGTCAGCTGTTTAGGATTGCATATAAGGTAGTCATAAATCTCATTATTAGGGAGGGACATTTAAGGTAGCCTCTCATCTATTGTTTAGATTCTTAGTTGGGGTCAGCCTTCTAGATCTCTGGACAGTTCCCTAGTGTGAGATTTCTCTTTACACCTATAATGGCTCCCTCTATTAAGGTATCTCTTTTCTTGTTCTCTATCTTTCCCCAGGCTCAGTCTTCCTGCTCCCTCATGTTCTCCTCTCACCTGCTCTTCCCCCTTCTCCTTCTCCAAACTCCTTCATCCCACGCCCCAACCCCCAACATGCTCCCAATTTGCTCAGGAGATCTTGTTCCTTTCCTTGTCTGTGACGGACCATGTATGTCCCTCGTCGAGTGCTCCTTGTATCCTAGCTTCTGTGTGGTGTGAATTATAGGCTCTGTGTCTGAAATTCATATGTGAGTGAGTACATACCATGTTCAGACAGACATCCTTCTTAAAACTATAGCTTTTACATAGTGTCCATGGGAATACTAGACACACCTTCCAGGTTCCTGTGACATATGAAGAGCAGAAATCAAGGGACTCTGAGCACTGGAGATGTCAAGATTTTTTTTCCTTAGGAGAGGGATGTTATAAACAGATGGCAATAGCTGTGTGAGGCATCAGAATGATTATTTCCTTTTTATCGAAATATCTATATATTTAATTTTGATGCCTGCAATTTTTCCTACAGCCCAAATTGTTAGTAATTCTGAAAATTATGATGAATATTTAAAGACTGCTCAATACAGGCAGTTTACCTTCACATAAACCTCAGTATTCATCTAAAACAGCAAAACTGGCTAGGTACAAAGACTTAGTACTTCTCCAGTATTTTCCAGTTTAAGAAAATAAGAAAAATAGGGCCATACAATTCATATTTCTAAAAAACAAAACACCTTAAATGACAAGATCTGTTATCACCAGCTGATAAAAGGCCACCAGCTTTTATTTTTTTGTGCCATGGTTTGTGCTGAGCAGACTAGGCTTCAATGCATGCACACTTTCTTGCTGATGTCAAGAGACAGCTTAGGGGCTGGAGGGATGGCTCAGTGGGGAACATACTTGGGGATTCCTAGAACCCACAGGGCAGAAGGAAAGAACAGCTGTGACTGAAGTTTCGACATGACATCCTTCCAAGTGTGACATATTTGAACCACTCCTGCATATGATGCAAAGCTACTGATGTACACAATGACGCCCCCAAAATACTAAGGCAAAAAGGTCCATTTGGACAAAACCGTTTGTAATTCTGCCTCTTCTTTTCCAAAACTATGCTTAAGTACAATTTGAAAACTAAGGAAATAAACGCTATGTTTTTTGAACTTTTGCCCCGAAGTCCTCTGTAATATTTATGACTTAAATGTCAAAAAGCATTGATTGAGTTCTTTCACAAGCAGGCAGTTAATCATGTGTTCTTGCAGTTGATTTCTATTAAGCAGAGGCAAAAGCAGAAACCCAGAGAGCTATTTACACTTGTCTTAGTTCATGTTTGGATCCCAGTTGGAAATTCCATTTGATTAGCATTTGGATGTTTCCTTTTACACTGCTTGTTTGGGGTTACTTTTAGTATGTTAATCAGTACAAGCAGAATGGGCTCCCTGGGGATTTGATTCCCTATTCTCCAGACTCTGTGAATTGGGGTCTCTTGAGAAAAGTGGGATGGTTGGATTAAAAGCCTCTAGGAGACTCAGAGATGTGGGAGACTCAAACGTGTTATGCTTCCATGGGTGGCAGTAAAAAGGACAAATCTTGCAGTTTCTACATAAAGCTGAATTACCTTCAAAACAAGAGTATCAAAAAACAGCACCTCAAGTTTTTTTCACGACGGATTTTTGTCTCTTTCAGAGCATTTGCTCTGATTAGGCAGTAACTTGTGTCTTAAGGATGAGCCTTACCAAAGAGAGCACAGGAAGAGAAAAACTGGAGGGGGTTTAACAGCTCATTTAATAGACCACTTTGTATCACATGAAGCCAAAGTAAAACCCAGGCCTTACTGCTCTACACTTTGAAAGTAAGTGGAAATCAATCACGGAATGTAGGAAGCTGAGCTAGGGACATAGCCAAATGGTATCTATCTACCTGTCATCTACTTAATTTTATCTACCTATACTTTCTCATCTATCTTTCTACCTGTATTATGATTGATCAAGGTCATGAATTTGATCTTTGATCCCCACGAGGAGAGAGAGAGATGAGAGGTGAGAGGAGAGAGGAAGGAGAGTGAAAGAGAGATGGAGGAGTTTCAGGAAACTTGCTAATCTAAAATCTTTTCATACTCATACTAGTAAGACTTTGGAATATATAGACTGAACTGCTAATAAAATATCATTGTGTTTTCACTTACTGAATGGGGAAACTGAGGTCTGAGCATACAATAATTTCTCCATGGCCATCATCTAATAGTAAGTGGGAAATGTTTGTGCAGAACTGTCTGTCAGCTGAGAAGAATTGGTCAGTCTCACTGACAAATGTATCTGAAAGCAAGTTAACCCTCAAGTATGAGGAAGCAACAATGGAGTAAAACATCATCACAGGGTACTGAAGGGACAAAAGAGCATGACCAAGTTGTAGCTCTCTAGAATGTCAGGCTGGTCTTAGTTCCTGCAAATCAGCTGCAATCATTTACATTATTGAAAGTGAGGACATGCAGGAAGGCCAGAGAAACAGGAGAGTGAGATTTCAAGTGGGAAGTCTTCTTTATTAATATACACATGCTATTAGTGTGTATATGGTATGTTAGTATGGACACGCACAGACCATTGCAAATGTCCAGGGGTCTGAGGACAACGCTGTGGAGTTGATTTTCTTCTCTCCCCCTCTGCCCCATACCATGGCGTTATCAGTCATGCACTGAAAGGTTTCTACATCTCTCAGTGTCTGAGTGACCCACAAATGTGTCTTCATGCAATGGATAGGGGATATCCCTTCAAAATAATACTGGAACAAAATGACTTTTAAGGTTCAAAAGTTAAAAGAAAACTCATAGAAGTTGAATTTGTCTAGTATCTATCAGCTACATATTATCTATTGTTTATAGTTTGTCTATCATCTATGTATCTATGTCTATCTGTTGAATCTGTCTACATATTATTTTCTTTATTATCATCACTCATTTTTCTAATTTTGTAGGATTATTTTTACCTAGGAATCACTATTGTTTGTCATTCTTCATTGGTCAAAACAAGAGTTTGGGGGAGTATTTAAGGAACAAGTACTAACAGATTTACTGTAGTCTAGTTTATCAACTTTTCCTTGAGACCTTTAATGACCAGAGCTTTTATGGTAAATTTATCTTTAATAGATATTACTTTATGATTCTATATCTTGTTTTAAAAAGATTTCCCTGATGTTAACCCATACTATTCTGCATGTTCTAGAATTTTGCTTTTACATTTAACCTTTAGGTCTGTGATCCTCTAAATTTTCATATTAAAACTATTGTTATTAATTGTATATAGGGTATGCATTAGGATTTAATGGCCGCACATTTTTGAGTAAAATTCAGGAATAAATTTCCCATTTGGTACAGTGACACACTGTACAAATATACTAATGCAGGCAATACCACTGTAAGTGCCAAGGATAGACATCCATACTGACTGAGCAGAAAGCACTGCCAGAGGAGTGCATGCTACAGAGCTCATGGGAAGCTCCGAAGTAGGCAAATCTTAGTTCCTGCAACTGTCCCAACAAAAGAAAGAAAACTGGCCAAAACCTCAGAGAGTAACGATTACCAAGCCCAGAAAGCAGTGATGGCAGGCCCTTGATATCTGCTTATTTTCTGAATCAAATTGTCTGAATATATACATATATGCATACAAATATTGCATTTATGAGGGCTACATACCATCAATCAGATATTCCAACAACCACAAAAAAAAATGAAGGAAAACTAAGGGTTATACAATGGGTTAAACATGGGTTATACAATATAATTATTCTTTAAGTTGCCATAGAAATGAACCTTAGATGGTTGTCTTGATTGTGCTTGATTTCTGCAAGTGAAAGTTTGCAGTGGCCCAATAGCTCAGTAGGACACAGGACCTTTCTCTCATTTTTTTTTAATTTATTTTTTTTATTTAATTTTATATAACAAAGTCCAATTAAATGAAAACAAACATTTATACACAATATTTGGGAATTTGGGCGTCGTTCTTTCCAAACTACTTCCTGCTGGTAAGGGGCGCTGTCTTGGGGGATTCGAAGAAGATTCAGATATCCTAGCTGTAGTCTGTAACATATCCCCCATGGAGGGATAACTGCCTTATTCTAGAGATAGGAGAGAAGCCCTAGTCCCTACTTCACAGGACCTGTCAGATCTACATGACCTTTCTCTCATTTGCTCCATAAGCTCTTCATGTCACAGCCATCCAGACACACAGATCCCTTTGTTTATCACTGCAACAGTAATAAGGAAAAGAGTCAGTGGGTTTGCTGTAATTACAATGACCCTGAATTTCTATGGAATTGCTCTGGGCAAGCTTGCTGCTCACAAGTTCAGAAGCCCAAAGCCACTAATGTTGAATTATATCAGCCTCTGGCATACATAGCATTTTCCATTCCAGGCCTTCACTCTCTTCAACTCTGAAATTAATTGCATTTAATGCTTTATTGAATTTTTCAATTACTGGTCACTCCTGGCCAAGGCTCTTCTTTAA
Organism: Phodopus roborovskii; assembly: GCF_943737965.1. Taxonomy (NCBI): domain Eukaryota; kingdom Metazoa; phylum Chordata; class Mammalia; order Rodentia; family Cricetidae; genus Phodopus; species Phodopus roborovskii. Next base: position 7,133,330 of record NW_026126547.1, read on the forward strand.
CTTTCAGTATGATATCATTCCTTTGTTTTTAAATGAGAAGAATTTGGCACCTGCTTGTCATTTCTCATTAATTTGAAGGAGCAGCTGGTTTCTGACCACAGTGGCATTGAAAGTATTTCTGAAAATAGCACTTCTCCCAGTGGCTCTAAAACATGGCTGCACTTTGAAAGCCTGCTGTTCTGAAAAATACTGATGCTTATATATATTCCCAAAGCACAGTTTAATTGGCATGGGATACAAACAGTCTGGAAACTATTTGGCAATATTTGAAGTTTTAAGATTCACCATTCTTCATTACCTTTTTCATGATCTGATTATGGATTTAGTCATTTGTGTATTCAAGTGTTTGCTAATATCTAGCTGTAGTGATTTTGCATTGTAAAGGAAGCTGATATTCAAGTCATACTTTTGGAATCTGGGTGCTCTCTTTCAATTCAAAATGGCATACTCACGTTTCCTTTCTTTAGTTTGTGACTGTTGGTTTATTGAAAACCCTCAGATGAAATATATGGTATCTAAATCAATAAGTGACTCAGTCTTATTTAGCATCCCTCCATGCAGTTAAAGAAAACTGGTGACTTTGAGTCCTATGTCCTTCTGTTACTCTGCAGAACAGTATTGTGAATAAAACTCATTGTAACAGAGCATATAACCCACATGTGCATTCTCTGAGAGTGCCTCGTCAGTGATCTGTACAAAGAAAATGCAGTTTTAAACAGAAGGCTAACTATGATAACTAGATAGTTATTTTATATTCATCTTAATTGTAAAAACTCACTTTGACTTTTGGAAACTTTTAATCAGAAAATGCTGATTGAATTACAGTGGACATGTTCTGTAATTTTCACAAATATTTGAGATAATTTATATCTATCTGCCTATCTACCATGTATCACCTTTCTTTCATCATGGACTTATTTATTTCATATTTATCACTTTCTAAAAATAAGTATAACAAGGAAAATGCAGTGTTCAAGTAGAGACAGTTCAAATACAAATAACTGATATGCATTATGATCTCATTTACTTGGGTACTTTAGAAAGGAAGATGAAAATTTCAAGACCTTCTTTGCTACATGGAAAGTATAAGGCTAACCCAGACAACTTTTAGTGAGGCCATGCTTTGAAGTAATAAAAACACTAAAATGATAGTTTAGTAGTAAGGTATTCACTTAGCATGTATAAAGCCATGTGTTTTACCTTCATTACTAGAGAAGTCATATAATATAATGAAAAAATTGTTTTACTGTGCAAATTTACTGTATCAATACCATAGATTTTCTCTTGCTTTGTCTATATCAGAAGACTTCCATGTAGTTCTTCAGCCCCTTATAATGTTCAGGGCAATAAGCCTCAGAATCATAAAGATGTGATCACAGTTTACATGTAAAATTAGTAAATTGGAATGCTTTACATTTTCCATATTATAAATGTTTACCGAATGTAAACTATCTGTTTTTGTTGGATGAGTGTAAGATTTAGTGGAGTCATTGATCACATAAGTTGGATGAATGAGGTTAACTAATTTTAAAATGCTGACAGTGTCAGTATCATTACACAGAAAACAAGGGAATTTTTTTCTGGAGCCTGCAACTCACTTTTAAAAGAGCCCTTTCCCATCTCAGAATTCTCAGAATGCTCTATTTCACAAATAGGTCAATTAAAAAAAACTGTTACTAAGAGTTTTTATATAGATAGATAGCTTTGAATTTAATTTTTACTCCAAAATAAACGAAGATTCTCACATTACAAACTACAAGAAACAATTCAGAGATCTGAAGAATTGCCAGCCAGTTTCTCCCAATAAGACATCTTGTATACTACAATAGAATGCTGCAGACAGGATATTTTTATCAATGTATTCTCCACTCTTCGAACTGCTTCTCTTTTCAAGCCTTTAGAATATTCTGTAGAGTGTTTGTGTCAATGTTTGCTTTTCACCAGGAAAAGCACCCATGTGGACAACTTTGTGTTATACATTTTCTCTCTAAACATCATCTAAGACTCTGACAGAGCTGCTGTCAGACTGACATTGCAGCTATTTCAAGGAGTTGTCTAGTCTTTTTGGTGTACTTGACAATCGATGTATTTGATGTTTCCACCAATATTTTAAGGATTAGTCTGCTTAGCAGGAGTATTGCAGTGTCTATTGAGGTTCTTGTTAGAGGCTCCCTATAGTGAACAATTATAAACATACTTCTATGAGTGTACCCATTTTGCATGAAATGCCTTTTCACATTTTTTTCCATTTTTAATTGCACTGCTTTCACTGTTTTTTTTTTTTTTCTTTCTTTTTTTTTTTTTTTTTTTTTTTTTTTTTTTGTTTTTTTGTTTTATTGTTGTTTTGTATTTTTGAGACAGGGTTTCTCTGTATTGCTTTGGAACTAGCTGTGTTGACCAGGTTGGCCTCGAACTCATAGAAATCCACCTGCCTCTGCCTCCTGAGTGCTGGGAATGAAGGTATGCTTTACCAATACCCAGTCTTTTAAGTGGTTTTATGTTTACTGTTTCTTGACTATCAGAAGACTTTTACCAGTATTTCACTTTATACTATTTCATAGTTTGTGAAAGGCAGTATATTTTAAATATCTAACTTACAAAGCTAATTTTTGTTTTAAATTAAACGTTATACTCACACAGTATCTAATGATGGTAAAATATCCAGATGACCATGTCTGTTATGAGCTGTGATTTGATTTCTTCATTTTCACTTACTTCCTTACTTGTTTCTGGTGAGAATAGATATTACTAGATTTAGAACATCATTTTCCCTTCCCTGGCTTTCTGAGTGTTAATTCTGCCTGAAGACAAAATTAATGACCAATGAAATTAAGATGGACTTTGTGAAATGTCACGACCCAGTTAGTCGTTGTTTCTGTCACGGTTTTACTCATTCAGAGACTGTAATGCTGAATGTCTGTTAAATTCTTAACTTGCTATTTAATGCAACTTTTTTTTTTAAAGAAAATTGTAGATTAATATGCAGTGATAAAATCATGGAGATATCCTAGACGCCCTTTATCTGTTGTCCTAAGTGGTAATATCTTGAATTAATACAGTGTTGTACTGTAACCAGGATATTGACATTGAGCTATCTCTTTACTTTCATCATCTTCGTTTCATCAGCTGTGGTTTCAAAGCTTAGTAGTGTCCAGTCATAAAGATGATTTCTCACAACTAATCATAGCCACCCTCCTCCTTGCTCCCTCTGTAACCATTGGCAACCACAGATTGGTTAAATTCTTTAAATATGTCATCAAAAAAGTGTACTCTAAGTAAAATATTATAGTTAGTAACATTTTTATATTGAACATATTTATTGAATGGTTCTAACATTTTTAGCAATTGATGAGTATTACAGATAGAATTTCTATGGCTATTCAAACACAGTCCTTTATATGAACATATGCATTTGTTTCTTTGGGGAAAATGTCCAAGAATATTTTAATGGACAGCTGCTCCGTATATTTTCAGAATGGCTACACCATTCATTCATGACATACATGAACCCTGTTTCTCTACATCCTACTCATGGTGTGATAATTATCATTTTTATTTTTGCTTTATTTTTATTATTTTATTGGTGTATATTCAGTGTACATAAAAATGGGTTTCAAAGAGGCATGCAATTGTATCATATACTTAGGCCATGTTGCTACTTCCCATGCCTCATCTGTACCCTTATCTACCCATCCTACTAGTCTGTTTCATTTCCTATTTCCTCAGATAATTTCACATCAAAATGCATTTCATACACATGCATACACAAGCACACACACACACACACACAGAGAGAGAGAGAGAGAGAGAGAGAGAGAGAGAACTGAAGATTCACTGATATGAGATGTCCTTATGTATGCTGAAAATGTGTTGCTTTTATTGGTTGCTGAATAAGTCTGTTCTGGCCAATGGACAGGTAATATTTAGCCAGGTGAGAAATCCAAACAATGATAAAGAGAGGTAATCGGCAGAGTCAAAGAGACACCATTAAGCCACTGGGGAGGGTAAGAGGCCTGGGAATTCTCCAGAAAGACAAGGCCACGTAGAGATGCAGAAATTAATAATAATGGGTTAATAATTAAAAGAGAGCTAGCCAGTAAGAAGTCTAAGAAATTGGCTAAACAATTGTAACTGATACTAAGTCTCAGAGTGGTCATTTCTTCAGCGGCTGTGGGACACAGTGGGAAAAGAAAACTTGGTTCAATAGGACGGAAGTAGATGAAAAAAATCTCCTTTCTATAACTCACAAATGAGTGAACATGTATTTGTCTTTCTGAATCTGGTTTAACACAATAATACAGTGTCTGGTTGATTACATTTTTCAGAAATTGACATAATTAACTCTCCCTTAGAAGTGCATAAGATCCATGTATATATATTAATACCCATTTCTCTGTTGATTTTATTGTCATAGTGTTATTCTTTGACTCTTTGACAGTTTTCTACTTGTACACCATGAAATATGAAAATACCCACCCCTCACTTTCTCCCATTCCTTCAGTAATCAGGAAACATATCTTCCAAGTTTCATGTCTTCTTTCTTTTCCTTCCCTGCTTTCTTTCTCTCTTTTTACCCCTCTCCCTTTCTCACTTTTGCTTTCCCTCCCTCCCTTTCTTTCTTTTTGATATCCTATCAAATCTAATTAATACTGCCAATTTATCATTGGCATTTTATTAATAAGCCAATGTTTGTATTTGCTTCCAAGCCTTGATATTCTGTTTTCCCTATAATCCATTCTATTCATGAGGATTTTTCCTGAGTTTATAATTCAACTTATTGAGTTTTTCATTTTCAGTGTCATTACAGTTTTGTTTTACTTTAGTAATACTATCTTCTCAGTGAATTTTATTTTGATACCGTGGATGAACAGCCTTACATTTTCAGCTCTTTGGTTTGGTTCTCTTAGGGTGAATCTATGTTTTCTTTAAATTATTTGAGCATAATTACGATTATTCTTTTAATTTCTAATTCTGGAAATTCTCCAGAACAATACTCATTGGGATATGTTTAAATTAGTTTAGTAATTTGGGAAGAAAATATGTTATCTAATTTTCTGTAAGGTGCTTGTACATATGGAGCTAGTTGGTTGATTTAGTTTATCTTCCTTTCTTCCATCCTTTCTTCCTTTCATTTATTTAAATTCAATTCCCCTTTCTTCTTCCAGTAGAGGTATTTACAGTGTTCATGCAAAGGCTACAATATAGTAAGGTGGAGGGGCCACTTTTTCTATGGGTCTGGTACTATGAATTCAAGAATATAACTCTGATATTCCTCTGAGGGTCATATATGGCCCTGCATCAGATTTAACCTCCCATCTGGGCCTAAAGCTTGTGTTGAGAGATTTGGAACTGCCTGCTCTTATAGGCCACTCTCTAGGAAACCTAAGTTTTCTCTCTGGGTCCTCAGCTTCTATTGTTGTAAGTTGTTGACTTTTTATAGATTATGTGGCTTACTCAGGGTTACTTCAGGTCCCTTGCTTGTGTCCTCAACATTTACAAGAGTTGTGGAACTCCCTACACCTCACGGTCTTACTCAGAAACCCTCAGGTCTCTATCAATCCATTATAATATCGTAATGTAACTATTGTGAAGAATGATACAATGTATGTTGACAGTAACTTAGCACATTGCACATGGAATAAGATTGTATAAAGTTTTCTGGTACCTGGATTAATTTAAATGTCTTGAGTTTTGGCTCCTGTGCACATGTACGTGCACACACACAAACACACACACACACACATATTTGCAAATATTGTTTGGTTTTGCTTTATTTTTATGTTATATAAATTTTGAGAATTTTGTACAATATATTTTATTTATATTATTTTCCCCTTTCCAGGTCATACCACACTCTCTTCAATTTCCCAACCTACTCAACCTCATGTTTCTCTTTCTTCTTAAAAAATAAAATACAATATATGGAGTCCAATTTGTGTTTGAGAACTACTCCTGAACATAGGGCCTTTTCTGGAGTGTGGTTGATTTTTACAATATCATGCTATTGAAGAAAACTGATTTTCCCTCCGTTAGTAGCTGTCAATTACAAATATCAACTTGGATATTATGGGAATTTTGGGATTTTTGTACCCATTTTTCCTTTCTGATTGCTGGGATTATATCTGCCGTGCACTAGTATAGGTCTTGTGTACAATATTATGGTCTCTGAGAACCCTCATCAGAGCAGTTTCTTCTTGAGGTAGATAATTATTAACACAGAGACTCACAACTGGACACTGTTCAGAGACTTTGAAGCACTTAACCCTAAATGTCTTTATCACAACTCTTTTTCAAGGCTCAGCAATACATGAAGAGGAGGATTTGGAAAGACTATAAGAGCAAGAGATGATGGTCAGTTTCAATGAAATGATATTTTCTAAAAACAGCAAGTCTGTTACAGATAATGAACTAACCGAGTTTCTCCATATTTAATATAATGTTTGCTATAGTTACATTCATGACTTGTGTTCTTTATGCTTATGAGCTTTTATTATAAAGGATGTTAGATTTTGTTAAAAACCATCCAAACATTTATGAAGATGATCATGTGATTTCTGTCTTTGAGTTTATTTACATGATGTATTATACTTTTTGATTTTTAGATATTGAATGTCTCTTGACTTGCTGTTATGTAGACAACTTGATCATGGTGAATAATCTTCTTAATGTGTACTTGAATTTAGTTTGTAAGTATTTTATGAAAAAATTCAATTCAATTGTGTTCATCAAGGAATTGGCTTATAATTATCTTTTTACATTTTTATGTTAGGTTAATACAGGCTTTGTAAAAATGTTTTTTTGTAACATTCTTTCCATTTCTATTTAGTGAAATAATCTGAGGGGCACTGATGTTACTTTTGATAGTGCTCTATCCATGCATACCAATGTTAATTTTATTTGGGAGAATTTCCATTATTATTTCAAAATTGTTGCTTATTAGGGACCAATTAAAATTGCTTATGCCCTTTTTAGTCTACTTTTTATAAGTCATATGTGTTTAACTTGCATTATTTTAGAGTTTCCAATTTATTAGAAATAAATTTTCAATGTATGCCACAGTCTATACGTTTCCTCAGAATCAGCTACAATGTCTCAGAGGTAGTGGATATATACAGCAAAGCAATATTTGCTGGGCTTGACAGCACCACTGCATACATGAACTAACAGGGACTCACATACTACCAAAATAAGATCAAAATCCCAGTATGGACAAAAGATGGGCTCATGGAATTCCATCCAGAAATGCAGAGCTATTGGCAGCTGATGGCTGTTGAGAGACAGAGTCAACTTTCCTTGGACCTGCAGCCCCTTTGAGGCTACCCATTTTCTAGAAGACAGTCTTATACCTCTGAACTCACAGCCAATACTATATGGACCTAGTAGATTTTTTAAAAAGAGCACATGAAGTTGGATGGTAGAAGTCATGAGGAACTACATAAGAGATGAAGGAAGTGAATTTGAACAAAATAAATTACATGAAACTATTAAATTATCAAGCAATTTTTAAGAAAATTATTATTCCTGTGTGGCATGAAGAAATTGACCCCCCCCCAAAAAAACCTACCCAATAAAGAAAATTCAAAATATTCTTAGAGATATAGAATTCAATTAAAATTTTATCAGAAAATGATCCATTAAGTGTAGAAGGAAGGACTCTGAAATCCACATCAACTTGATGTAGAACTTCAGTACATCATTTATAGGATGTTGAATCCCTGGGCTCTTGTAGTTTAATGCACAAATTTAAGTGCAGACAAATAATAACTAGGACTGAGAAGTATTGGTACTATGACTTAAACTTGACACGAACAGTGAGTTCTAACAAGTTTTATTAGATACCATTTTTCTTTAGTGTGTGTGTGTTGTTCTTTTGGGTAGGTAAACTGTTGTGTATCCTTGAAGTTTCCTACCTTAAGAATTATGAGAAATTCCCCCGTTGTATAAAATGTACAGACTTTCATATTTTGTTTTTGTGTTGTAGTCCAAGATAACTGACACCCAGGTGAAGCCAAACAAATAATTAATAATGTAGCATTGGTGCTAATGTTAAAGATTGTTGGACACCATATGACAACTGATGTGCTTGAGTTATTTCAGTCACTTATTCTGCCAAACTCACAAGGAAACCTAGCCAAATGTTGGTTTCATATCTCCAGGTACTGAAAAATGTAGAGAACAATAGTAAGACTATAGATCTTCAAAGAATTTTATATGAAACATGAACTGCTTTTCCTTATAGTCAAAAACGTACAATAAGGAGAGATGGAAGATAAAAGCTAGTAAATAGCAGGTGCATAGTAAACAGTTAGACAACTGTAAAAACCACAAAGAAATATCAGCATTTCCAGGTGTCTGGATCATTTTCTTCAGATTTTCCCATAAACTGTATGCGTCCTGGAGCTTCTTGGCTTTTTGTTCTTATGAGAAGTTTCGTCCTTTAGAAGTGATATTTTTGGGGGATCCTTAGACAATATCTCCAGAAAAATATCACAGTGGGAAGGATATAACATGCTGGGTTTTTTCCTTATAATGTTTCTGTGCTGTGGTAAAAACTAACTTTTATTTATTTATTTTTTAGCATAGTTCCAAACATAAGCTTACTTGTGAAGATGTAACAGAGACAGTGGAAACAAGAGTAGGCAAACTGTGTGGGTTTGTTGTTCCCTGACATCTCTGACTGCTTAGTGTTGGGGAAATGTGCTTATCTCTTAACAGAGGACTCTAAAAACTCCTAGGTTTCTGGTACTGTGGTTGAAGGTTAGGGACTTATTTGGACCACCTTCTCATAGTAAGATTGGAGAAGAAGCCAGATAGAAGTTAAGTAAGCCTTTCTTAGTAGAAATGTAGATTTATCTGAAGTTAGAGCTGCATCATAATTCACACCACAGGATGAAAGAGGGCTTGACCACCCCAGCCACCCAAAAGTCCAAAATAAGTGTTTAATGAAAAGAAGGTAAGGAAGTAAAGCACAGCTTGTGTAAGTAGCAAGATGGGTAGGATAAGATGAGAACAAAGAACTGATTTCCTCCAATCCTGGGCACACTCATGTGAGACTTGGCAGGGAAAACTTCCCTCTGCCTTGTTAGGCCATCAAGTAAATGACAAATAACTATTTTTGTCATTGTAGGTTTTTAATTAGTGGCCAGCTAAGGACTTTTCTGTGTCATATCATTCTTTGGATGGTTGTTTGAGACAGGACATAGCTAACCACATTATTATTGTGAGTGTTCTTTTAACTGTTAGTTTTGGTTGGGAGAGTGAAAAATTCTAATAAATGTCATCACTTTACCTTTTAGGTTTATGTGCCTTTGGGTCATCTCTGGCCTAACAGTTACGGGCCCTAAGCTGCTATTTTGGTTCATATTCAACTCATTAAGACAAGGAATTTTTCAAGGATCTCTTGCTGAAAGATTAGCATCTGAATGTATTGAATTACCTGTTTGAGAACCATAAAATGATCTATGACACACTGATGTGTGTTGGTGATAGCTGCAAGTGTAACAGAAGTAAACTGTCAATCAAGGAAACTCAAGAGTAGCAGGTCATTGCATCTTTTTGTAGCTTAATTAGTAACATGACATTGGCTCTCTCCTCTAATCCTGATTACTGAGGTTAATGGAATCATAAGATAACTAATACTTTTGAATAAATAGCAAGACACAAAATGCTCTATTACCAGGACCAGCAAACAAATGACCCATTAGTTGAGAGATGCTAGATTTTCCCATATTCCAAAAAACATGTGCATTTTTTTTCTTTTGTTTACTTCATTTTCTCCGATTCTCACAGCTCTACATTAGTAGCAGAGAAATGGGTTGGTTCATCAAGAGAATATACCAGCAATATGTGGTGATATATTGTTTATGATCTAATAAATCTTGCTTGGCGATCAGATTGCACAGCCAAAGAGGCCAGGCAGTGGCAGTACACACCTTTAATCCCAGTAGCCTTACTAGTTAACCATAGAAACTAGGCACATGCCTTTAATCCCAGCACTAGAAATGTGTACAAGACAGGAACACGTTCTCAGAGCTGGCAATTAGCCTTTAGCCACATTGAGGACAGGCTTCCTGCAGCCTTGGTAGAGGTAAGAGCTCCCGTGTGGCTTGTCTGCTTTTCTGATCTTCAACTGGAAACCTGATATCTATTTCTTGGTTTTTATTATTTGTGCTACAGTGAGACTCTAGGTCAAAGTAGAAATGCACACTGTGGCAATGTTCTTGGGAACAACTTAGTATTGCGTTATCTTTATACATCCACCTTCAGAGCAGTGCTATGGAACAGAGAGACACACAACTTGTAAATGGTCTCAATAATGCTGATAAAAGTGACCAATTTACTTTGAACTTCTTGGTTTATTCCATGAAACATTCCTTTTGAATTTATTTTGGAATTTCTACTGTACTTGAGTACATTTCCAGAGAGTTTTAGAGATTTGTTCATACAGCTTATATCCAAAGTGGTACTGATAACTGTTTGGGAAGCTAGAATCAATTGTCTCTGTACTTAGCCAAAGTCCCCATTTCTTCTAGGATCTTTACTGGGATTCCTGCAGGAATGATTAACTGTGGAGTATTTTCTCATACAGCCTTTCTTATGTGGATTCTGAAGAGAGGAACTACCTCAGAAGGTATTCGAAAACTTAGGTTTCTCTGCCATGTTGATACTTCTTTATTTCTTATTGAGGTTCAGAATTCTTATTTCAGTACTTACTGCCAAGCCTGGCCTCCTGAGTTCCTTTCTCAGATACACAAAGTGGAAAGAGAGAACCAACTCTTGTCAATTTTTCTCTGACCCCGGCTGGGGTTAGCACTCATGTGCACACATAATATGTACATAAATAAATACAAAAAGGTAATTTTAAAAATTGTAATAAACATCTGGTTTCAACAGCATTTCTGCATTCTGAATCATCCAATGTCATACATGTCTAATTAAGTCACAATTTTCCTTGTCTGTTCATTGGTAGTCTTACTGCTACAGTTTTAGAGCAGAAGACCCATTTAAGAGTCTAAGTACAGTTTACTTAATCAGTGGTCCCACCATGTCATTCAAAAAGGCAAGCAAAGGTCAGAGCATAGAATGAAAATTAACAAACATAACTATATGAGGAGGAAGAATTAAATCTGTTTCTAAGGGTTTAGCAAGAACTTTGTGGTTTACAGGGAACGGAGGAGAGGGTAGGCACATGCACAGCTGACAGACTAGGAATTCGGATTATCTTTAGTTAAGCAAGGGGTTTGGGATAAGTTACTATCACTGTTCTGACTTGAATGAACAAGAGCAATGTGGTTCATGGAAGAAGACTGCCCTTGCTCTGGGGTGTAGCCTTATTGTGGTAACTATGGTAGTTGTCTTTTGCAGGGGTAATGGCATCATGGGCTGTTTGTCATGCAAGTCTCACTGTTGTTTGAAGTGATTTCTATCCTTCATCGTAAAAATACTGCCTGTTCTTGGAACCCAAAGTAAATTCACACACACACACACACACACACACACACACACACACACACACACACCATAATTTGGTGGGAAAACAAGTTAAACAGCCCAAACCAAAGCATAGTAGAGGAAGACAGATGGAGTGTACTGTACCAATGATTGGTTCCCCCTTCAGTAAGGGATAGCTGAAAAGGGTCTACCATAAGTACAGATTTGACACTGATCAGAATTACACTCTAAGGATGAAATGAAATCTGTTAAGGCACGCCCTTTCTATGTATTTCACACTTCAGTCTTAAGGTAGGGGCTGTCAACAAACAAGATTAAATCTGGAAGCCATGAGAGCTCTCTAATAAATTGTTCTTCAAGGCACAGTGGGTTCTCAGGGAATAGAGACATTGATTTTCTTTATTAGAGCAAAATGGGAGTATCAGGACTTGAAGTCTTGCCACAATTGATAGAAAAGAAAGGAGAAGAAAGTAAATACATTTCATAAGACCTAAACCTGAACAGTGACAAATGGAAGCAAAAATGGTTGTGTAAAACTAGAAGCCATTTTTTCCAAATGCAGCTGTTCAAAAGGAATATTTCAAAATGGAGTCAGTAGAAATCCTCAGTTCTTGGCTGTTACTACTATTGCTCTTGATGATGGTGACTAGGGTTTTCCAATACAGCTAAAGGCAGGAGGTGTAATGTGTCCTACCAACAAGCCCTTGAAGCTAAGTCAGAGCATGGAACATTTGTCTAGATTTGTCAACATCTATACAAATAAAAAATGACTAGGAATATTCTCAGTGAAGAGGTTTTCAACACTAGATTTCAGGTAACAAAGCACTATTCTTGAAAGAGGCTCAGTTATCACGAACTTGAGATGTAATTTGCATGCATGTTTCCAGAGAAACCAGGAAACTGATTGTTTTAAATTGCTTCACAATGAGCAGTATAGAAAACTTTTTAGTGAGTTAGACTTTATCCAGTAAAAGTATTTAACTATTTAGGGTTAATTATGACCTATATTATGTAGTATTCTTACATAGTTGTTATTTTAAAAAAAAAGAACTGTGTATTTTTTTTTTTTTTTTTTTTTTTTTTTTAGTTAGAAGAGAAAGTCATATATGAAAGCAGCCTCCAAAGATTTCTTGTCTTTGGAGTAACACACAGGACCTCACCCACACATTATTTAAAAGTGTATTTACAGGAAAATTTAAGGTTTTTGTAGTAGTGTTTTTTGTAGTAGTAGTCAATGAAGGGTGAAAAGAAGAAATATCTAGAAACATATGAAGTTTTACTTTATAGGTAAATTGCTGGATCTCACAGGAGAAATCAAACAAGTATTGATTGTATTGATCTAATGCAACACCTACAAAGTAGAGCAAAGATGCAAAGCAACAAAATATGAAGCTTTAGGTAAAATTAAGCCAAAAACCTAGAAGAGTTTTTATCTTTTTTGCCTCAATTAGGTTATCTATGAAATGTATACATTGGTGTCTTTCTACCATGTATGAATTACTGCAAAACAACAGATTCATAAGATGCAGTAGTTTCAGTGGCAACAGTTTGTCAGATAGTCCCACTTCCCTTTATGACCTCAGTGGAGGTGAACAAATGTCCTTCTTTTTATTAAGTTTTGATTATCAGTCTCTCCGCTAATACAACACTGTGTGTGTGTGTGTGTGTGTGTGTGTGTGTGTGTGTGTGTGTGTGTGTGTACTTAAATGATACAGTGTGCCTTGGAAGAGCTAAAATTACCAGAATTTGTATGAGGTTCCACAAGTTTGATGATATGTAATGTATTGATAAAATAAGGAATCTAATCCAAACTACACAGAGAAGCCAGATGTGCTATATTGGCTGTGACTGTCAGACATTTGGGAGCACAGACAGGCAAGATGAGTCTAGCTACAGTAGTGAAAGAGCAGAACAAAGTGTATATAAATGGGGTAGGTAAATGAATGAATGAAAGGATGACAAGTTTGGATGCCTGCACACAGATGGTCGGATCCTGACAGTTGAGTAGGTCACCTCAACATAATGGAAGGAGTTAAGTTGAAACCAAAACTGTATGATCTCTGTGTGTTGGCCTTTTAAAGATTTACCAAGTCTTCAGATGTTTGATGACAAGTAATTACTATCCCAGTGTTACATGTCACCCTCATTATGTGATCCAGGTGATAGTTATATGCTTTCTTTAGTGTATTTTACCTAAAATGTTTTTGGTCCTAATTTCCTTCATATAATTTCAGGAACTCCTATGATCCTATAGTCTCAACTGACTGTGATGAATGTTTAGGGCACCACACTTTCTTTTGGCAGCATCAGTTTGTACCATGGGTATCATGTGATACTGCTCATATATCCATCCCAGTACACAATTATCCCGCATTCTCAAAGCAGCAGAAAGTTGTATTAGCCAGGGTTCTCTGGAGGGACAGAACTGGCAGAATGAATATATTTATGATTTATTAGAGCGTGGTTACTGGGTGTTTTCCAGTTAGACTACAAACAATGACTTTCTCTTGAGGTGTCATCCAATAGTTTAATAGTTATTCAATACATGGAACTAGGTATGTCAGATGGTCTTCAGTAGGCTCTAACACTAGTTGCAAGAATGTCTCAGCAGCAAAATATATGAGCCTGCTAGTGAAAAGAATAACATGCAGTTCAAAAGCAAAATGGAGTGTTATAGAGCAGACAGGCTCATTGTTCCTTTTTACTTCTCACCCTAATCATTAATGATCTATCCCTTTCATACTATATTCTAAAGGGAGGCTCCTTCTTCAACTTGTAAAAATTAACTTGTAGAATAATACTGTGTTTGGAAAGAAAATTCATATACTACCAGTGAAGTTCAGATGGATTTTCAAAGAAGGTCTAGATAAGGCTTTCTAGGAAGAAAGGCCGCCATGCACAAAAGAAGCATTACCTGACATTGTGTCACAGATGGACAACTTCCAAACAGTGCAATGAGGACAGGAGCAGCAGGTTACATAGACAGTCACCCAAGGTTTCACAGCAATATTGGTGCAACCAGTTTTGGCTATGGCCTAGAGTATCTAATAGAATATTACAGAAGCAAGGAGGTAGAAATACTGTCTGACCCTGACTTGGCAAGGTTCAGCAGTCTCCTATGTTTGTCTTCTGCAAGCACAGTAAGACAGCAAGTCCAAGTCAGTGGTCAAGGTGGGGGAAGTTCTTTGCCCAAGAGGCCATAAAAGAGGCCATAAGCTGAGGGGAGGATGGACACCAGAAGGAGGGACATCAGTGCCCAGTATATTTTTGGGAAATGCATGGTGCTGTCAGGAGCTATAGTGTCTCATGACAATGGAATACTACTAATAAAATATTGAAATATTCTGCAGGTCTATGAAGGTTTTGAAGATTAAGCATCTATATCTCACTAAAATCATAGGTACAAAAAACATGGGTGAAGATAATCTGTAACACTCAGGAACCTAGCTATAAAAATGGTTGGAACTTCCCTGAGTAAACTAGGAACAATTACTTTAGCAATAACTATGTACATAACATACACAGGTAAGTCTCTAAAACAGAGGTAGAACAGAAGTATCTTGGCTAGAAGTAGAACTCTATAGTGTGGCATGATAAAAATATCCTAAATTGAATCAATAATCAAAATATCTTGAAAATAAATAAAGGTATACATCCAAAAAAGGAATACAAACTTAATTTTACATAGGTTACAACATATAAGAATCTATAACAATGTAAGTGTATATAGCTAATAATCACTAAGAAGATAAGTTAATCTACCTATAGCCAATACCTTTTCCAACCTTACCCTATACCTGTCTAAAAGAGATACCTGAGTCTGAGCATCACCTTCCATACCCAACCTTAAGTCACTAAAACCAACCCTATGCAGATGAGTATTATTCCAAAAGCCAAGAGTAGGGAAAGAGGGAGTCTTTATTTTAAATTTCTTCCAATACAAAACTTGTATGGCTTTAGCCCATGAAATGACTACTATAGCAGGTGGGAATTCTGGGAAAGAAGAAGACTTTCCTTATTACTCTCCTTATTTACTCAATAAGGTAGAGGTGGACCTCTCTTTGTGAGTGGTCCTCCCATCTCCAGGCTGTTGAACTGCTCAACTGTAATGTTAGGTTCCCACCTAACCAGCAGAACAGAGATTTTCCCTATGAGGCTTTTACTAGCATTGTAACTCTTTCTTCCTGGCTCAACTTTAGTAAATCATTCTTTTTACTAAGTCTGTCTCTTGGTTTTCATTCAGCAGAAAACAATGTGGATCATAGATTCTAATAATAGTAGAAAAGAATCCAATTACATGAATTAAAAATGTATAATAATTATGTGGACATTGATCATTATCTTGTTTTCTTCCCACTGGTAGAACTAGATAGTACAATTTACATTGTTCTCTTACCTCAGTAACAATATTGATTCTGTAATGACAGGTATTAGAAGCATAATTAAATACTACACATACTAATTTGTTAAGTTAAATAGAAGTCAGTCTGGAAAAGGGAAGACTAGGATGACGTTAAAGGAGAATACATATTTTAAAAGGAAATAGTCTTTATCAGAGATTTAGAAAAGAAAATGTAAATACATTAGGAAAATTTATTTGTTGCATACCTATTTGATATAAAATAAATATGGAAGCTGCATGTAAAAATATCTAGCTAATAATTGTTAGCAAGGGCACAGAGAAGCTATACATCTGATGTATTCATGGGTGAGAAAATAGCCAGAGGCCTTGGGGGAAGTCTACGTCAGTCATGGCTACGTTTATGGGGCAAATAGGAGTAAGACAGATTGGCAGGGGCTATTTCCCTCTGGAGCAGACAGAAGAGTGGGGTTTGGGATTAAATACCATGGGTTATAAAGAAAATAAGAGCTAAAGGGTGGGTACAGGAAATAATGTGAACTGGATCAACTGGAAGTTTAGGATAGCAGAAAGGAACATTCAGGCCAGAAGAGCACAGGAGTTTGTTATGCAGCATTGGTACATGTCATTTGGGATCAGAAGAGCCTGGAGGTTAGCTCAGGCTTTAGTACAGGTCAAAGTGGAAGTAGCTCTTCTGGCAGACAGAAGTCCATCTCACAGGTTCCAGAGAAATGATGAAAAGAACACTTAGTCAACTTTTCACAATCCTTCTTCCATATGCACTGACTTTTGGAGTTCCTCGCCAATAAGATGAGGAAAACATCTTACAAAGTTTAGAGTTAGCAGGAGAAATAAAGCAGAAACAAACTTAACTTTTCATAGCCCCTTTACCTAAAACAAGTTTAAAGCCTACTATAGAAAATAATGACATACACACCCTCCCTGAATTCAAGCTCTACTACTTAGCTATAGCCCTGAAATCAGTGCATTGGCGCAAAAATAGAGAGGTAGACAAAGGGAATCGAGTCAAAAATCCTGACATTAACCCACACACCTACGAACACCTGATATTTTTAAAAAAAAAAAAAAACAGCTAAAATTATACAATGGAAGGAGGAAAGCATCTTCAACAAATGGTGCTGGCGCAACTGGATGATGGTGTGTAGAAGACTGCAGATAGACCCATGTCTATTGCCAAGCACAAAACACATGTCCAAAGTCCTTTTGTGCACCAGGGATACTTTGGAGGGATAACTGCCTTATTCTAGAGATAGGAGAGAAGCCCTAGTCCCTACTTCACAGGACCTGTCAGATCTACTTGACCCCAACTGGATGGCATTCCCCTACATGTGGTATTGTGGTGGGGGGTTGGGAGGGGAGGGTGTTTATAGTGCATGGGAGAGGGTAGAGAGGGCAAAAGGGAGGGAAGGAGGGAGGGCTGGAGGGGAGGGAGGGAGAGAGGGAGAGGGAACTGGGATCGACATGTAAAATAATAAATTAAAAAAAAAAAATGCTTTGACTCCAAAATTTAAGTTGAAGAACAAGTTACTGGGGAAAAGTATTTCTATTTTTGTTTCCACAGAAAATGAAAAGATGTGGATTCCTTCCAGACTAATGTGGTTTGATCACACCAGACCGCCTGAAACAGAGTACAAGCTGATCCTACATTCCAAACAGCTGGACAAAACAGCCCTACAGACTACAGCTAGGATATCTGAATCTTCTTCGAATCCCCCAAGACAGTGCCCCTTACCAGCAGGAAGTAGTTTGGAAAGAACGACGCCCAAATTCCCAAATATTGTATATAAATGTTTGTTTTCATTTAATTGGACTTTGTTATATAAAATTAAATAAAAAAATAAATAAAGAAAACAAAAAAACATAAAACAAAAAAAACACATGTCCAAATGAATCAAAGACCTCAACATAAATCCAGCCACACTAAACCTCTTAGAAGAGAAAGTGGGAGGTATCCTTGAACAAATTGGTATAGGAGACCGCTTCCTGAACATAGCACCAATAGCACAGACACTGAGATCAAATATTAATAAATGGAACCTCTTGAAACTGAGAAGATTCTGTAAGGCAAAAGACACAGTCAACAAGACCAAATGGCAGGCCACACTACTGAGAAAAGATCTTCACCAACCCCACATCTGACAGAGGGCCTGACAGATCTCCAAAATATACAAAGAACTGAACAAATTAGTCACCAAAACACCAAATAACCCCATTAAAAAGTGGGGTACAGAACTGAATAGAAAATTCTCAATAGATGAATGCAAATTGGCTGAAAGACACTTAATAAAGTATTCAACGTCCTAGTCATCAGGAAAATGCAAATCAAAACAACTATGAGATATAATCTTATTCCTGACAGAATGGCTAAAATTAGAAACAACAATGACAGTTTATGCTAGAGAGGATGTGGAAAGAGCAGAACATTACTCCACTGCTTGTGGGAGACCAAACTTGTACAGCCATTTTGAAGATCAGTATGTTCTCTCAGGAACATGGGAATCAGTCTACCACAGGACCCAGCAATTCCACTCTTAGGCGTATACCCAAATGATCCACATCTATGCAACAAAGACATCTGTTCAACTACAGTCATAGCAGCATTATTTGTAATAGCAAGAACCTGGAAGCAACCTAGATGCCCCTCAACTGAAGAATGGATGAAGAACATGTGGCAGAAAAGAAACAATGGAATCTTGAAATTTGCAGGCAAAAATGGATGGAACATGAAGAAACCAGCCTGAGTCAGGTAACCCAGTGACAAAAAGAGGAACAAGGTATGTACTCATTCATATATGGATTTTGGACATAGAAGAAAGGACCACCAGCCTATAATTCACACTGCCAGAGAAACTAGGATATAAGGAGGAACCTAGGAGATTCATGGAAGGTCCATCACAGAAGGGGAAAGGAACAAGATCTCATGAGCATATTGGGAGTGGGAGGGGCAGTGAGTGGAGAGGGAGTTGGGAGAAAGAGAAGGGGAGGAGAGGAAAGCATGTGGGAGCAGGAAAATTGAGTCAGGGGAGGTAAATACAAGAGCAAAAAAAAAAAAAAAAAAAAAAAAAAAAGATATACCATAATAAAAGAAGTCACTAACTATAGGTTTGAAGAGGAAACAGTCTCCAGATAAATGTCCAGAGACCTAAGAGGAGGACCCCAACTAACAGTCTGAGCAACAGTGGAAAGAATATCTTAAATGCCCTTCTCTGATAATGAGATTGATGACTGACTTATATGCCATCATAGAGCCCTCATCAAATAGCTGATGGAAATATGGGCAGACACCCACAGCTGAACACTGAGCTGATCTCCTGGAATCCAGTTGCAGAGAGGAAGGAATGATAAGAAAAAGAGTCAAGACCAGGCTACAGAAACCTAAAGAGACACCTGACCTGAACAAGGGGGAGCTCATGGAGCCTCAGACTGTTAGCTGAGAAATGAGCATTGTACTCACTCAGACCCCCTGAACATGGGTCTTAGTTAAAAGGCCTGGGCAGTCTAAGGAACCTCTGGCAGTGTAACCAGGATGTATCTGTGGCAAAGAAAAGGACTTTGGGTGCACATTCCACATGATGGGATACCCCCTTAGCCTAGAGGCAGGAGGGAGGGCCAAGACTCTGCTCCAAGTGACTTGACAGATTTTGATGTTCCCTCCTGGAAGGCATCACCCTCGTTGTGGAGTGTGGGAAGGATGGGATGGGAGGAAGGGTCGGGAGGCACGGAGGGAGGGAGGGAAGGATTAGGAAAGTGATCTATACATAAAATAAGAAAAAATAATACACACACACACAAAGAAAATTTAAAACAAAACAGTGACACATTGCTTAAAGTTACATTTACAATACCAAAATATTAAAATTGACAGCAAACTATAATTTATAATGGATTTTGCTCTAGGAAAGAAAAGTTTTGGTTGCCTCAAATATTTTTACATTTATCTTTTTTATTATTTTGTGTGTTTGTTTATGTTTGTGTATACATGTTTAAATGTGTTGTGATGTGTGTGTAAATCTGGTGGTGTGTTTTGCGTGTGTGTGTAGGTGTGGTGGGAGGTATGTGCATGCTTAAGTGTGGTGGTATGTTTGTACATGTATGTGTAAATGTGGTTTATGTGTGTGCTCATGTGTAGGTATGATGGTGTATGTGTTTCTTTGTTTTTATATGAAGATTAGACTTGCAAAAGTTCATTACTTTTCTTCTTCTACCACATAGGTTCTGCAGATTGAGAACAGCTCTTTAGAATTGGCTACAAAAACCTGTTGCCATAAAGCTACAGCTCTCATCATAAAGGAATAATAGACAGTTTATCATGGAGCCATTTTGACTATGACCTGAAAACACAGAGGTTGTTCCAAATTCCATGTTTCAATTTGGAAGCAGTTTCATGAATTTTTCAGTTTTACAATACAAAGAAAATCGTGAGTCAAGTTTAAAATACACTGGTGAGTATATCAGGGAGGTGGGTATGATGAGACAGGGGAGCTATTCTGCACACCAAGATGTTCTCTCATGTCATCCTTAGGTCTCAGAATCAGGAAGCTAGTGTTCTGCTAAGTTAAAAGCTTTAAGAAGATTTTGTATATTATCACAGGGATATCTCTAAATGAATACCTTGTAAGAGGTTTGAATTTATTATCACAAGATGTTAGTTCAGGTCCAGAGAAAGGACAAGCAATGGCTGTTGCAGAAGGCTTAACTAGCCAGGAGTAATTAGTTCCCAAATCTACAGGATTCCAGCTTTCAAGTGGTAAACTTCTGGAGGTTTTTGTTCACAGCCACAAGTTTCTTTATATGAATTAGTGTCATGTGCTTTTATATCCCCTTGGCTCTTCAAGATATATTAACATGTATTTTAATTAACAAGAAAGTATTTCAAACACTAAATCGAAGTAAACTGGCTGAACAGTGGAGTAAAGGTGATGTAGTCTACACTGAATTACCTAGCAGACTGATTCTTATTTCTCTCACCTGTGCATGCAAACATGAGATGGGGTACCTTTCTACTGAAAATCAAGCTAAACTGGCTACTTCCCACTGTTTTAATGTGTAGAGAACATGCTTTTTCTTGGCTTGACATATCATAAGATGGGTCAATTGTATGACCTAAAATGTTAGTTAAGGCCACCCTGTACTTTTTAATTCAAATCACATTGAATCTATTACTCTGTGGCAGTGAGTATTGTATGATTAATGTCATTTCTGACTCTGTTGTTCCTGTCTGAGCTGGCCTCTTAATCTCACTCTGCTTGATTTCTCTTGGCTATCAATTCTTTTATGCATCTTTATGCAGAGAAGTTTATACCCCTTCTTTGAACTTCTATTGTGTCTGCCTTGTATATCAAAAGACTCTTTAAGGTTTTGCTAAGACAAAAGGCTCTTTTCAGAGCTTTGAAAAGAAAAGGATAAATGTTAGTTGCTTTGAAATGTGAAACGTTTATAATCTTTCCTTACCCTTTTAAGTGGAAATAGTCAGTTGAGAGTAAAATTTGAATTACAGAGAATTATACAACCAGCACTACCACAATTTGAAAGCAAATATAATAACCTTTCCTCTAAAAATTGACATTTTTGATCAGTTTTACCAGTTAATCTCTGAGTTTGTTCAGCATCTGCAAAGATGGCCATGTTTAATCTGAGACAAGAACACATGTAGCTTGAAATACCATACTTGGTGACATCTGAAAGCCTATCTACAGCCCAGTGGAGCATCAGTGGCTGCTGAGAACTTTGGTGACTCTATCCCTTGCTGCAGACAGATTTACACTGAGCAGCAGGTAATTGCCATTTGGGCAAACGATTAGCACTAGGCGTAGCACAGACTAAAATGCTCTGCAATTTCCTATTGTGGGAAGAGATTCTGTGAACTTCTCTTCTGGCCCAGCAACACTTTCATTTTAATCTTTTACAAAACAATCAACTATGATATTTTTTGAGTAGCTGTGAATGTGTCAATGAATGCCATTTGAGGTCAGAGGACAGCTTTCAGTGGTTTGTGTTCTCCCTTACCCTCTTGGTCCTGGGGATCACACCTCAGGTCATCAGGCTTGACTGCTGTCATCTTACCTCCTAAGACATCTTAGTACCACCACCCTCTTCAATTGAATTCTGAGCTAGTGTGGGAGATTCCGAGATACTTGGCAAGTTTCTCTGAGAATAATTACCAAAAACCCTGAGAAATTCCTACTGTCCTCATGGAACTAGAATGCAGTTCTTGTTAAATCAGTAAATCACCATATTTAGTCTTCTTGGGTTTCTGGCTGAGTTTAGATAGCTGTCTCACAACAGAGGCTATCAAACTCACAGCATTTTAATGTTTACCTCTTATATTCTATGTGCCACAATGAAGTCAGAATAAAAGGTCCATAGACTGTCACATTATGAAACCTTGGAAGTTAGTTCAGGGCCAAAAGAAAGAGACCATGACAACAATTCCAATTAGAATGTTGTGACAAGGCAAAATTTTAGTTCTGGTCAAAATCAGAAGGAAAGTGCACTGGGTATGTGTGTGTGTGTCAGGGGATTGCAATCCAGGACAGGAAGTATACACTAGGATGGGAAGTGCACATCAGGACAAGAAGTACAAACTAAGATGGAAAGTGAACACCAGGACAGGAAGTTCACTTGGACTATTCCTCACCATTGCCCAGGGAGTGACCTCACAGCATTGTGTGTGGCTGCTTTTTAAAAGAGTCAGCACAGAGGAAATGAATAAAGTGGCAGTGTGTCGGACACTAGAATCACTTGAGATAGACTAACCAGGACTTTGTGTAAGTAGAAGTTCTAGTGGGTATGTGAGCATAGGGGTGATTAAAATATTTGCATGAAGGTTTAACAATGTGGGGGAGATAAAAGATTTGCATGAAAGAAACAGGTGGAAGAACTGGTAAATAGAGCATAGTTCTGTGATGAAATTGATTGGCAAGTTCAGCTGTCGAATAAAGGAGAGGTTATTTACAGTTTTGCCTGGAATTGTAGAGAGAGAATTCTTTTGACCCTTTCTGCAGTAGTATTACAATTTAGAGAATGTGAAATAAAAGCCATGAAGCATACATATGTCCACTGAACTGTGGGGTAAGTCAGCAGGTCTTTCCTAGGGTAGTTTTCTGACAACATGGCTTTAAGACATTTCTATTCTCAGTGTGAATGCACATCAATGAATTTTAATTCTTTAGAATTTACAGTTACATGAGCACATGTATTTTATTATTAGGAAGGATACTAGTAACTGCTTATCCCACCTGAAAACTTTTATAGTAGGTGTCATTTCAAGTTTCAAATATCTGACTTATGTTACTTATGCTGAGATAGTGTCTCATCTCTAAAACATCAAAGCCCTTAAGATCTTAATTTTACTAAGATTTTGGCATGAACATAAGTTTTAATAATGCTATATTTTTTTTAACTGTAGAGTTTAAATTGACCTCACACTCTTGACAACTTCCTATCTTGGTTGGGAATACAAATAGAAATTTATAGAAGCAGCCCTATATTTCTATCTTTGAATCATGAAAGCACAAAGCACATGGAATCAGTAAAATTAATGCCTTGGTGTTTTTTTTTTTTGTTTTTTTTTTGTGAATAAATACTCTTACAATTGTTCCTGGGCAGGAACCTGGGACAATACGATGTTATCAAGGAATTCAGGGTTCCTTCTTGATTTTGTTAAGAAAAGAATTTAAGAAAGGTGGTTATGCTAGGTGGTGGCTCACACCTTTAATGAATCTCACTACTCAGGAGCTGGAGTCAGGCATATATCTGTGCATTCAAGACCAGCCTGGCCTACACAGTGAAATCTTGCTCCCCACAAACCAACTAACCAAACAAAAAAGAATGGTTCTTGCTTTTGCTGTACTCCAGAATCCTAGTCAAAAACCATTGTTGGACCTATAATTTCAAGTACATTTCCTACTTGATCCACTAGGGACTTAAAAAGAAGGTTAAAGGCAATTCTACTTGAGTGTAAAAGCAAATCTCCATGGTGGCAAGCTGTAATCTTGCCAGCTGCCCAGAGTAAAAGTAAAATGGAGACGTAAAGCCATGTTATTTGAGTTAAGCTGGTTCAGAGGTCAGGGTACTGGGGCAGGCAGTCACATGGTATAGAGAGGGGCTTGAGAGACAGAATAAAGATCAAAGTTTCAGGAAAACAAACAAACAAACAAAAAAACAAAACAAAACACAATTAAAAAAAAAACAAACAAAGCACTTAGCTTTGAACACAGTCTTAAAAAAAGAGAGAATAGAAAAATAACAGATAGGTGGCCACACAGCAGGGCCCTAGGCCCTGCACTTAGGGGCAGAATTCAGGAAAGGAAAAGACTTCCTGTCTCTTTAAACTGGCTGAAAGTGGATCTGCCTTTCTAAAAGATGGCCCCTCAGCCAGGCCACTGACCAGTCCAATTGGATTAACATTAGCTTAGACTCTTCCTTTGGGCTTGATGCAGGCCACAGAAGGAGCTTTCCCTGCTGGGCCTCCAGAGAGCCTGACCAAGGTCATTTTACACAAAATTCTTTGTGTAAGAACTCACAGAAGCTTCTTTTCTTGTAAAAATACATAAATATTACTTTCTCAGTTTATTTAGGTAAGGAGTCTCAAACTATCATCTAAAAAGTTTTCCTTTGTTCAAACAGAATCACATGTGCTTTTATTGACTATCATAGTACAGTTTTAGACATTTTTTTCTGGTATTAATAAGGGGAAACATTTTGCAGGAATGTTAGAAAAGGAAGAGTTAGTGTTAGTATTGAATCACAAACGTTACCATGAAAAGTTATGTATCATTAACTGGTTTGAAATATTAAGACATTAAGCATATGCTTAGTGGTGCTTGGTATCCAAACTTGTATGCAGTCTGTTCATAGGAATTGTCTGCTGAAGGAATCTGGGTAGTTCTGTGTGTTTAATGATCAGTATTTGTAAAGATGCTCCACTCTGTAGGAGCACTGCGCAGGTTAGGGGGTCCAGCTGTTGTGAAATTTGATCCAGAGTTCAGTAAAAAGATAGCTTCATTTTCAACACAGTTTGATCTACTCTGTTCTCTTCCATTTATGGAGTTCTAGGGAATGTGCCAATGTCACTCTTTATTACAAAAAGATACTGTGACCACGTGGAAATGAAAATTGACTGAGGGAGTTCATTACTGGGTTCAAACTGAATAGAATGAAAAAAAATACTTATTTCTTTTCTATATAAAACTCCACCTCACTTCTTAGTGGCTGCAGCATTATTTGAATCAGTACATTTTTGTGTCTTGATCAAAACATTTCAAACAAAAGAAATGTTTGCATGCACGCATGCGCGCGCGCGCACACACACACACACACTGCAACAAAAACCATGAATTTGAGTTTTTATGCTACTGTTCAGTAGCTGAATAATTTTGTGTGAACTGCTTAACATTTTCAGCTAAGCAAACTGACCCATACATTGAAACTATATCATCTGTGAGGCCTGCTTTAGTTTTAGAATTTTAGAATCATTACACTGCTGGAGGTTGAAGAGCATTGAACTCATATGGATTTATTTTTTCAAATGTAAAGGCTATACTAGCAGGACTACTCAGAAAAGCAGGCTGGCACCAAGCATTTCTAATGAAACATATTTAGTAAAGGGCATTGGAATACAGGTACTAAAAGAATGAACATGGGGCTGCATCATTGATGCTTAGACCTTTGCACGTAATATTAAGAGGGTAAACAAACAAACACAAGAATAAGGAAACTGGCAGGTATTTACACTCACAGCTAGAAAAAAGGAAAACTTTCTCTGCCCTTCTCTCATCTTCCAGTATCCTTCTCTGGCTTCTCTTTAGCAATATGAAGCTTGCTATCTAGTGGTATGGAAATGGGGGTTGTTTCACAGAATATGTTAGGGAATAACCAATACTGAGGAAAAAAACCTGCAAAAACACATGTATGACATTTGGGCTGTGTGAAGCTCAGAGCATAGTCTTAACATATGCAAGATCATGGGGACAATACTCTATCCTACAAAACAAGAAGAAAACTACATAGTAGTCACATAAGGAGATGAAAATATTTCTCCTCAATGTGTTTACATAACAATTAGTGGTGTGAGTACTGGGGCCTGGATTATTTAATGTCCAGTGGACATGATAAATCTGCCCTGACAAATCAACTAACAAAAAGAAGAAGAACAACAACAAAATACCCAAAAAAACAAAAGACAAAACTCC
Source organism: Phodopus roborovskii (assembly GCF_943737965.1). NCBI lineage: Eukaryota > Metazoa > Chordata > Mammalia > Rodentia > Cricetidae > Phodopus > Phodopus roborovskii. Next base: position 7,159,355 of record NW_026126547.1, read on the forward strand.
ACCATTGAAGGGACTGTGAGGGTGAGAACATGCCACATCACTTGGTGCTATTATGAACTATTTTTTTTTTCAATATAATCCCTGATAAACCAAATGAATATGACAGTGTAATTATGTGCTATTAATAAAGAAAGAAAACTCTAGAACATTCTCTGTAAACTATAGAGGAAGTGTTTATTATCCTAGGGAGTTTGTGTAAAATTACAAAATTCTCATGATCTTTAAAAATGAAATGAAATTATTCATAGAATAAGTAGTTGTCTCATGAGATGAAAATTGTGTTTCCTAACTAATTAGAACATGAGTGTGTGACTCTTGGTGCTGTAACTGAACAGCAGCTATCACAGACCTGTAATGGACCCCATTATTCAGGTCGTCAGTCTCTTCCCAGTCATAGACTAGCATATCACTAGTGCTGCTATTGCTACCTTGGGAGTGACTCACAGGCAATCTTTTATATTAGTATGTTGGCACTCACCTTTAATTTCAGCATTCAGGATGCTGAGATAGGAAGAACAAACTTCAAGCCAATGTTGAATTATGTAATGACACTTGGTCTTTATAACTGGTTCTAGAGAGCGCTGTCGTGAATAGTACAGGATGCTCTTCCAGAGGACCTGAGTTTGATTCCAAAAACCAACAAGGCATCACATAACCATCTTTAACTACAATTCCAGAGTATCTAGTGCCTTTTGCTGGCGCCTTCAAGTACTGCATACACATAGTAAACAAATACCGGTAGGTAAAGCATAAAATGTATATTTTGTTTGTTTTGTGAGGCAGGTTTTCTCTGTGTAACTCTGGCTATTCCAGAATTTACTCTGTAAACCAGTTTGGGCTTGAATTCATATATCCACCTGCCTCAGTTTCCCAAGTGCTAGGATTAAAGGCATGTGCCACAACCACAGGGCTACACACACACACACACACACACACACACACACACACACACACAGTGTGTATGAAAGGGTCTTTTGTTCTCTGAATTATTGTCCAATTATTTGAGTTCCTAGCTTTTCCTTTTTTCTTTCACTTGTTTAATCAATAATAATGTTATAGAGAATATGTTGAATACTGAATCTTATGAAAATAAAATTTCATAAAAATCTCATGAAAATCCTGGAAGATTAGCTTAAAGCGGAAGTGAGAGTGATTTTGCCTATGTACTCAGCCTCTCTCTTCCTCAGACAAAGAGGGCTTCTACTATCTAATGATGGTGAGCCCAGACAGCCCTTCAGAGCTCTAACATCCAGATCCCCATATCCCAGTGTGTTGGCATTTCTAAGTTCACAATTGCTACTAAACATTTTAAAATTATACTACTGAAAGAGAATTTACAGGGTTTTTATTTTCTATTCTTTTTTTATTGTAGTTCTTAAATCACTTCTACATATTAACTTTTACTCTGGTGGACTGAACACCCTTCAGTTCTTCTATCTCCATAATGCAAACTGTAAGTAAAGTCAGCTGACCTCACTCAAGCAAATCACCAACCCACATTATACATTTTTATGATAATTTACTTATAAGTGCAACACTTATTATTTTCTTCTTTCATTATCTAACTTACTTGTTTTGTTATAGATAATACAATTAAGTAAATATCCAAAGTCACTACATTACATTTGAGCTCTCTCTATCACACACACACACACACACACACACACACACACACACACACAATCAGTCCTTTTGTGTTCCAGGATAGGATTTTCCAGTGTTGATTTTCTCACTTAAGCATGGCAATTTTGCCAATTTAACTTCAAAGAACAGCCATTTCACTTTGTTGTCTGCTACTAAGGGAATACAACATCATGAACAAGGGTCTTTTTGTAAGTAACTCTTCCTAAAAGAGGAAAAAGTTGTATAACACCACTTAATCTATAAAAGTAGAAGGAAAAACCAGGTGGTGGTATTGCATACCTTTAATCCCAGCACTATGGAAGCAGATCTATGATATAGATATGAATACTTTGTTTTGGAATGGATTTTCATTTATTGATACAATTTAAGGTCAATTTTGTGATACGTATATTTCTCCCTTTGTTTAGATATTGTGTTTATATAGCTAATTTAGCAATGTATAATGTAGTACAGATTATAGATAATTACCTATGATAGTCAAAGTTTACAGTTAAGTTAGTTAGGTTTTTCAAGATACACAGAGCTGTATGTGAGATAGATAGGCATTCTTCAAACCTTTCAAAGACCTACAGAATATGGCATTTAAAATGGTTTAGGGTTTTTCTTAACAATTGAGACATAAATGCTCCTGGCAATACCACCTGCATCAAAAAGGAAGATGGACATCAAAGAAGCGTGTTATAAAGTTTGCTTTCAATATGACAAGACTAGCCATTTGGGCAAGATACTGCTCTTATCTGCATTGTTTGATTTTGTCCTTTATAAATTGTACATGTAAAACCCACGGAAAAGTGACTGCTAAAACAAGATGGACAGTGCTACAGGGTTCCTGCTTCATGGAAGAGTCTGCCAGACAGTCTGCAGGACCCAGAGAAAAGTGACTGACAAACTGCCAATACAAAAAGACAGTTTAAACTTTTCTACTTTGCTGAGGAGTCTGCTAGACACACTATGGCCTATAGGCTGAAGATGAAACATTACAGAAGAACTTCGGGTGACTGACCAGGCAAGTTATCTCTGTCATTTCTAGAGTTTATATATTATTCTTCCGTGGTCTTTGAGGGAGTTGAAGACAAATAGTTATGGTTATAGTTTTCCTTAGTTAGGATTAAAGATAAGTTACATAGACTTTAGGCACACAAATATAGGATAGATGATGGAATATTTTCTTCAAATCTTGCTAAATGTTAATGGACTATTTTGTTAACTCTGATTCTTACTTGATAACTGTTGTGTGATATATTTTGCTATGTTAAGGTTAAAACCTTTCTTTTTATTTAGAGAAAAAAGAGGAGATGATGGAAGATGTCATTCTGTAAATGTGTTTCTCATACTGGTTAATAATAAAGCACTATTGGCCAATAGGAAAGGAAGACAGGAGGGACTAGGAGACAAGGAGGATTCGAGGAAATAGTAAGGAGGAGTCAACATGGAGAGGCTGGAGAGAGCAGAACTGCCGGCCCCCTTTCTCTGGTAAGATAAGACCACGTGGAAATACTTAGATTAGTAGAAATGGATTAATACTTAAGACAGAGCAAGCTGATAAGAAACTAGTTCCTGGCCAACAGTGTTATATCAAATACAGAGTCTCTGTGTTAATTGGGGATGGCGTGGTGGTGGGCCCAGGCCGGTAGGGAAAAACCTTACTCCTAACAGATCTATTTGAGTTCCAGGCCGCCATTGTCTACACAGTGAGTTCAAAGAGAAAATCTACCTGGAAGAACAAATCCAAAGAAAGACAAGAGAAAAGAAAAAAACCAGAAGGAAAGCCTCCTTTGGGTCAGTGTCTCTTTTCTTTATGGTAACCCAATAGCAGAGCATTGTACACAGGGATCCAGGAATAAGTTCTTTGAGACACATGTCAGGCAGTGTTTTCCAAAATCCCCATGAGTTCTGTGAAGACTCCACATTAAGGACATGTGATGTTTAGTCTTCTCTAAGGAGAGCACAGTAGTCACAGCAGTCTGGACACTGATGTTCTGTGGGCAGCTAGCTGTAGCTTGGGAATCTATAGTCATTCTGAAAGAATGCCGATCCAGCAAGCCAACATTTGCACATGGGTGAATTTTCAATAATGCTAGAAGCTCTGAGAGTGTGTATAGGAAAAGAGTGTGTGTTGGTGTGTAGCTTACTCAGGGCAGGTGCCTATTGACATCCCAATATTGGTAATTGCTTCTCAGGGGATTTTACCCAGAGGAAGCTAAAAATGAGACCACTAACTGTGTTCATGTCACTGACCAAAAAAATAGCCTGTAATTTCTAATAAGACTTTGAATTTGGGGATTGTCCTACTAGAGACAAATTAGTTCCAGAATACTGTGATAGAAGATATTGGGGGAAATATCCTCCAGCTGACATAGCATGGGAACTTGGAAACATGGTTCTAAAATATTGACTGTCTCATATAGCTATATGTCTCACATTATGTCATCATGAACTGGGATACGTTCTTCATGTTCTCTCCCTGAGTTCTAGAATAATGCTTATAATCAAGAGCCTTCTCCAAAATGACTGAAGGATTTCTACTTTGGAAATGAACCTGTGACCTTAGGGGAAAAACAAACTTGCTATTATGTGTTTTAAAGAATGATAATATACACATGTGCATATATGTACATATATCTATCTATCTACTTATACATACACATATACTTACTAAACAAAAACCATAAATGTTCTTAGAAGATTGAGGAAGTGATATTTGCTAATTTGCTTATAGCTTGGCACCCACAATTGAGTGAGTACATCATGCTACATTCATCATAATTTATAATTACCAAGCTCTGAGGACTGCCTGAGTGTATATATATATATATATATATATATATATATATATATATATATATATATATTTTTTTTTTTTCTTATTTTACATATCGATCCCAGTTCCCTCTTCCTCTCTCCCTCCAATGCTCCCTGACCATCCCTCCTGTTCCTGTCCCGTACCTCCGTCACTCCACAGGGATCATCCTCTCTCCAGGTGGGATCATCAAAATCTGTCAAGACATTTGGAGCAGAGTCTAGGCCCTCCCTCATGCATCTAGACTAAGACAGTATCCCTCCATGAGGAATGTGCTCCCAAAGTCCTTTCATGCACCAGGGGTACATTCTGGTTCCACTGTCAGAGGTCCCTTAGTCTGCCTAGGCCTTCTAATTGAGACCCATGTTCAGGGGCTCTGGGTCGGATTAATGCTGGTTTCCCAACTATCAGTCTGGGGGGGGGCATGAGCTCCCCCTGGTTCAGGTCAGCTGTCTCTGTGGGTTCCTGTAGCCTGGTCTTGTCCTCCCTCTCTGAATCTGGATTCCAAGAGTTCAGCTCAGTGTTCAGCTGTGGGTGTCTACTTCTGTTTCCATCAGCTACTAGATGAGGGCTCTAGGATGGCATAAAAGTTAGTTATCAATCTCATTATCAGGAAAGGACATTTAAAGTATCATCTCCACTGTTGCTCAGATTGTGAGGTCGGGTCATCATTGTAGGTCTATGAACATTTTTCTAGAGCCAGTTTTCTCATTGAAACTATAATGGCTCCCTCTATTGTAATATCTCATTTATTTATTTATTTATTTATTTATTTACTTACTTACTTACTTATTTTTGCTCTTGTCTATTTGTCCCTTGACTCAATCTACCTGGTCCCACATGTCTCCTCTCCTTCCCTTCTCTTACTCCTAACTCCCTCTCCACTAACAGCCACCTGCCTCATTCCCAATATACTCAGGGTATCTTGTTCCTCTTGCCTTCTGTGAGGGACCTTGTATAAATCTCTTTGGTTCCTCCTTTTATCCTAGTTTCTCTGCAGTGTGAATTAAAGGCTGGTGATCATTTGTTATATGTCTAAATTCCATATAAGTGAATACATACCATGTTCTTGTTTTTGTGACTGGGTTACCTCACTCACGATAATTTCTTCTAGTTCTATCCATATTCATTTACCTGTAAACTTCAAGATTCCATTTTTCTTCCATGAGTAGTATTCCATTATGTAAATGTAACACATCTTCTTTATCCATTCTTCAGTTGAGGGGCATCTAGGTTGCTTCCAGGTTCTTACTATTACAAATAATGCAGCTATGAACATAGTTGAACAGATATATTTGTTGCATGGATGTGGATCATTTGGGTATATGCCTAAGAGTAGAATTGGTGGGTCCTGTGGTAGACTGATTTCAATTTTCCTGAGGAACTGCCATATTGCTCTCAAAAATGGCTGTTTTAAATAAAGACATTTAGTTTGCTGTTATTTTAAATTGCAGTGCAAGGCATAAAGCATAATTATTACCATAACACAAAGTTCAACCATATTTACATGTATAGTTCAGTAGGGTGAGTACATTCACATCAGTGTGCTATTAATTTATGGAACTATTCATTTCCAAAGATAAATCCCTCTGTCTTCATTCTACACCTCTGGTATGTACTGTACTCTTCCTTTTTTATGTAAGTTGAACTACTATAGACACACTACATGAATGTAGTCATGAAGCATTCATTCTTTTGTAACTAGCTATGTTGTTTCATTTACCATAATCTCCTTAAGGTTATTCACTATATATATATATAAAATTTCTCATCTCACATGTATCCTTAGACATAATTTTGTCACTTAAAACTCTGTAATGATTTCTGTAGAATAAAATCTAATATATTCAAATGTCTTCACAATCTTAATTTCTGAGCAAATTTAGTTTTAGTCAATTCCCATTCTTGATCATGATCAAAATAAAGTCTCTTTCTAGGTGTTGTCCTTTTTCCACTTATCTTTTTAGGTTATATTATTAACTCCTGAACAAAAAATATAAGGATGCATATCTATTTCTGTGGTAGAATACACAGATGTTATGACTTGTTTAACTGCTGGTTCTAGTTTTAATTTCTCGGAAATAGGCAGACATTTTTCTATAGTATTTACACCATTTTAAACTACCACAGTAGTGAAAAAAGTTTTTCTTCCTCTTTCCTCAGCCGAGTTTGTTTTCATAATGATTTTTTCTAATATGAAATGGAAACTTTTTTTTCTTTACGTCAACATTTGCCAAGTGACTCATTGAAGGTTATAGAACAAATTTTGGTACTCAGATTTTTTTTAATATAGTTAATCAATTTATTTTATACTCCAACCGCAGTTCCCCTCCTTTTTCTTCTCTTATTCCTTCTCCCTTTCCCTCCCTCAGTCCTCTCCTCCTCCTTTATTTCTGTTCAAAAAATGGCAAGCCTACCATGGGTATCAACAAACAAGTTCCAGTAAGACTAACCACTTCCCTTTGTAGTCAGGCTGAGCATGGCAATTCTAGTATGAGGGATAGGTTACCAAGAGACAGCCAAAGTATTAGGGACAGCACCTACCTCCACTGATAGGAGTCCCACCAGTAGACAAAGCTATACAACTGTCATATATAGGTAGAGGACCTAGGTTGGCCCCAGGAAGGCTCCCTGATTATTGGTTCAGTCTCTCTAAATTCCTATGAGCCCAGGTTAGTTCATTCTGTGTATTTTCTTGTGATGTTCTTGATCCCTCTGTCTCCTGATATCCTACTCCTTTCTCTTCACTAGGATTCCCTGTGCTCTACCTAATGTTTGGTTGTGGGTCTCTGCATCTATTTCTATAAGTTGTTGGATAAATGCTCTCTGATGACAATTGGGATAGTCACCAATCTGATCACACACACACACACACACACACACACACACACACACACACACACACACACACACACACACACACACACACACACACACACCAAAAAAAAAAAAAAAAAAAAAAAAAAAAACCCGACAAATTCAGCCTGTGCATCCACTATTGCTAGGAGTTCTAGCTGGGATCACCCTTATAGATTCATGGGAGACTTCCTTATATCCACTTTCTAACTGTCCCCCAAAGCCCTACTTTGCAGTCATATTTTTCAGTGCTTCCCCCCTCTGTCGACCCCCCCACTTGATCCTTCAAGTTCTCATCCCATCCATCCCCAGCCCACCCAGGAGATGTCTTCTACTTCACCTTCCCAGGGATATCCAAGCATTCTGCCTTGGAACTTCCTTAGTATCTGGTCTCTCTGGGGCTGTAGGGTGTAGTATAGGTATCCTGAACTTTACAGCTAATATCCTTAGCTATCAGAAAAATGTAAATTAAAATGACTCTGAGATTATATCTTATACCTGTCAGAATGGTTATGATCAAAAACACTGATGACAGCTTATTTGGGAGAGCATGTGGAATAAGGGGAACACTACTCCATCACTGTTGGGTGGTGCAAACTTATACAGCTGCATTGGGAATCAATAAGGCATTTTCCCAGAAAATTGGGAATCAGTTAATCCTAAGACCCAGACAAACTACCCAGAGGATGCTCAATTATACCACAGGGACACTTATTCAACTACTTTCATATCAGCATTATTTGTAATAGCCAGAACCTGGAAACAACGTGGATGCCCCTTAGCCAAAGAACAGATAAAGAAAATGTGATACATTTACACAATGGATTATTATTTAGCTGTTAAAACTAAAAACATTGGGAAATATGCTGGCAAATATATGAAACTAGAAAAAAAAAATCATCCTGAGTGAGGAAACCTAGACCCAAAAGGACAAACATTATATATATTCACTCATAATTGGGTATTAGCTGTAAGTTTTTAACCTTCTACTCTGTGGAAGCCGAGCTGTTCTTGTTTCTGAAGCCTTGAGAATCTTTGATTTCTACCTCCCATCTAGCTTTAGGACTGCTTGGATTGTAGATGTGTAGTCCCATACCCAAATTTGTATGTGGATTTGAGGCCAAAGTCAGGACATCCTACCATGAGAGGCTATGGTTTTCCCCACTGGACCATCTTCCTTGCCCCATGAGATGAGATCTTAAAGCCATTTTGATTTGATTTCCTGGTGTTAATATTTTGGTAAAGAATTTATGAATCTTTTGTATATCTTCTTTCAGAACTGTCTGCTCATTTCATTAGCCCATGTTTGTGATTGTATTTCTTTTCTTGTTGTTGTTCAGTTTTTGAGTTCTTCGCATTGTCAAGATATTAGTCTTCTGTCTGATGGACAAGCTGTATACTCAAGTAACTATTTCATTTACTGTAAAGAAGCTTTTCTTTGATATAATGAGGTCTCATTTGTCTGTGGTTGCCCTTATCTCTTTAGCTTCTGGACCCCTGTTCAGAGAGGCTTTAACTATGCCTACATTTTGAAGCTTTCCTCTGCTGTCATTTCTAGCCCACTTTCTGAGTTTTATGTTTTTTGTTAAAGTCTTTTATTCACTGTGGGATGATTTGTATGAAGAGTAAAAGGTAAAGATAGAGGTTCCTTCTTCTACATAACATTCCATTTACTACAGACTTTGTATTTTCTTCAACATGTTTTTTTTTTTTTTTTTTAATCTTTTGTCAAAACTCAGGAACTGTAGCTGTGTGGATTTTTATCTGGATTATTCTAGACCATTGATTTTCATATCTGTTTTTATACTTGTGTCATTCTGGTTTAAAAAACATGATTTTGAAGGTATAATATTATTCATGCCATTGTAGTTACTTTCAGGATTAATCATAGGTAGTGGCTATGTGCCAAAATCATTGTCATTCTATAGAATTTTCACAGATGAGTACACAGGTCTCTTTCTTTATAAGACTATAATGAATGAACAAATCAATGCTACTATATTTTAGAGTAGACATCATGCATCTATTTATAAGAAAGCTCTACAGAGAATGGAATGGACAGTAAGCACACATTGACTTAATGTTGTATTGTGTATAGACCTGTTCAGGGATCCAATGAACAAGTGGCTAAGAGATGACTTCCAGGAGGCACAATAATCAGTGTTCTGGGCTATAGGAGAATGTAGAACACAGAGCATGAACAAGGACATGGACATTGTGACCTGAGGTGAGTGTAAGGTAGTAAAAACAATAGAGTAGATTGACAGAAAAGGTGTGGAAATTCTAAGCTGCCATCTACAAATACCGGTACTCCTAAGGAACTTATAAGATAAGATGACACATAGGTGAGTGTTACATGGGCAAGTTTTCACCTGTTTGTTTTAATCTACTATTCATCTATACATCCAGGGATCTGGGAATCGTCTGAGCCCTTGGGCAAGAGTTACAGTGGCAACAGTCATGCTATAGGTTTATGTGGTGTTCCCCAAAACTGTTCAGAGTGAAACCCAGCAAGTCTTTGTCTTTCAAAATGTATGAGGCAGCAATGCTTGTTTCCCTATTCCTTGTATATTGTCTTCATTTGTCCATTCTGAAATTGGAAGCAATGGATTGTGAGATGGGCAATGTTGCTTCTGTTTCTAGCCATTGTCTTTAGTTGTTCACAGTTCACAGGTTTCCTTGCTCAGCTTTGAGCTGCTTTGGTCTACTTAGGAAGTTTATCTGGTCTCTCAGTTCCTGGCCTTATTCCAAAATTAAGCTTTCTCTGCTTTAATAAATGATGGCTTCTCATAAGACTCAATTGCTTCTCTACCCTGGGAAATTGGTGACTAATGAAACAACTAATAAGCTCCTTCAGTGTCAATTAATAAAAATTATTTAGAATATATTGAAGCTCAGGGCCAGGAATACAAATGATTTTTACCTTAGACAGAAAAGAGCATTAGACATCATAAGGGGCTTCTGCTTATGTTGTATCAATGACAATTGACCAGTGTGATCCATATAGCAGGTATTGTTTTGCATTCCCATTTTAATATACTGTAATAACTCCTTCTGTAAATTAATAAGGTAAAAGGACCAACAAAGAAAAATAATTCAGATAGATCCAATCTATACCTTTTACTTTGTGCTCAATATGCACAATTTCTTACTAGTAATTCCTATAGTTTGTATAGTATGCTCTTGGTTATTCCCTGAGCATCACTTAGTAATTGTGCAAACCAGACTTTGTTTAAGTTTGCATCCAGCAATTATAGCAGTATCAATTAAACATTTTACAAAAGAAAAATGAAAAGGAAGGAAGGGACATGGGGGAAAATAGATGTAGTAGAAAATAAAGTAAGAGCAAAGAGAGAGAGAGAGAGAGAGAGAGAGAGAGAGAGAGAGAGAGAGAGAGAAAGAAAGAAAAGAAAGGAAATAAGTGGTCAACCACTTGTAAAGTGGGGTATATGAGAAAGTTTGGGGAAAGGGAAGGGAATGATATAGTTATATTTCAGTCTCAAAAATTATTTAAAAATTAGTGAAAGAAAGCTATTTATTTTGAGAAATCAAATGTCTTTTCTGCCTACAGCTGGATATTGAGAGTGAAAACTTAATTCAGCATGATCCTGGGTCATCTGACATGTGTCTGATGTACAAGGAACACAATTGTGATATGTCCATGTGTTTTCTTCCATGGAAAATCATTAGTATCTTCTCTGAGATAGTGGATTGTAGGCTGGTTATCTGTTGATCTGTGTCTAATATCAACTTATGAGTGAGTAGATACCATGTTTGTCTTTCTATCTCTGGGTTACCTCACTCAGAATGGTTTCTTCTAGTTCCAACCATTTGCCTTCAAGTTTCAAGATATCATTGTTTTTTACTGCTGAAGCCAGGAAACAAGGAGGACCCTAAGAGAAACATACATGGACCACCAAGATGGTGAGTAAATTGGGAACATGGGGGTAGTGTTGGAGGGGGGAGGTAGGTAGGAGAAAGATGAGGGGAGAAATGATGGGAGAAGAGAATATGAAGGATCAGGAAGGTCAAGTGGGGGAAGAACAGAGAAGGACAGCAAGGAAAGATATACCTTAATGGAGGAAGCCATTATAAGCTTAAAAAGAAATCTGCCACTAGGGACATTTCCAGGAATCCACAAGGATGACCCCAAATAAAAATCTAAGGAATAATGGAGAGGTTACCTTAAATGTCCTTCCCCTATAATGAGATTGATGACTGCCTTAAATGCCATCATAGAGCCTTCATCTAGTAGCTGATGGAAGCAGAAGCAGAAATTTACAGCTAAGCACTGAGAAGAATTCCTGGAATCCAGTTGGAGAGAAGGAGTAATGAGCAAAGGGGTCAAGACCATCCTAGGGAAACCCACAGAAACAGTTGACCTGGTCAAGTGTGAGTTCATGGGCTCCAGACTAACAGCTAAGGAATCTGCATAACCCTGAACTCACATGGGAGCAGTGTAGCTTCTGAAGCACTGAAGTGCTGAGGGGAAAGTAGGAATCTGGTATCATATGCATCTCCATAAAATGATCAAGAAATCCACAACAGATCAAAAATGCATGAATGACTTACAACTTACTGTGAGGTATCCAACACTATTTACAAGGAAGCTGTGATCATATGACAAGGTTTCTGAGAAGGGAGGCTCACCTTGGAGGTGCAGACAGAATTAATTACCCAGAAATGACATGAATGACACCATTGGGGAGAACATGTGGAGACTCATGGAGTCTGCCACTATATACTACCCTAATATTTTGGTTGGTTAGTCAAAATTCTCAATTGCTTGATGCCTTCATCAATGGTTCAATGCATTTCTAATGTAAGGAGGCATTTCCTAGAGGTTCTCTAACAAAAATTGTGGAACACACAGAACACCTCTAATAAATAATGGACAAGATTTTCAAATGTACTGTGTGTGCAAAGTCTCCTTCCCATATAAAGCCAAGGCCTAGAATTGAACTCAAATATCCTGGAAAGCAACACTCAAGGATTTGTAGAAGAAATTCAGCTGATCCTGACTTCAGACACATAGTGGAAACAATAAAGGACAACATAACCTGCAGTCTCAAAAAGAAAAAAAAGAAAAAAAAAAAAAAGAAAAGAAAAGAAAAAGAAAATCATTATCAATCATTATTCTGAATAGGAGAAATGGAAGAGTGGAAATACACCAATAACCAGGAAACAGAACCACTATAAGTTTGAAACAATAGCAGCATTAATCATCACAGAATTCTAACAGCCTGTTGGAATTTGATGAGTCATGTCCTCAGATCACAGATGAAGAAGATTTGCTGTCTTCATGGATCATCTACATACATGACAGCTGGTAGTTTGGGGGTTTCTGCGCTACACATCCTGTACTGTCTTCCTGGTTTTAAATAATCTGAGAAATGACAGAAATTAAGTTAAAATTAAAGGTCTCATATGTAGTATTCAATGCAATTGTATCTGCCTCTTTGGTACTATCCAGGCTTTACTGCAATATCTCTGCTTTCTTTTCCTTATTGGTTAGATTAAGCAGTTCCAATCATAGACAGGGAGGGGTCAGAGTTCAGCTCATAAATGCCAGCCTGGGACAGTAAGATAGCAAGCAAAAAGAAGTTATTTGCTATCTGGTTGGAAAACATGAGTTTGTTTTCTGGAAATACATGAAACTGACTTACAAAAGTGATTCTTTGACTTTCATATAATCAATTGGTTCATGCATACTCATACATGCTCATGTATACAGCCCGTGACCTCTAAATAAGTATAAAAATGAAAAAATCAAAATTGTAGAACAGCAAGCCAATGGGCACATGCCCTCATATCCATGTCCCAGCTATAGTGTCATTCTTAGCAGACCCAGCTGGGTTCCTCTGAGGTAATGGGGACTACTGGCTGCTATTTAATCCTGGCAGGCAGTAATCTTAATAACAACTATTTCACTGTCTTATTCTTTAACATGCAGTAATTCACAAGCAACATTAGTAAGTGATTTAGAATGGGTTTCCTAAGACTTAACTTTTATAAGAGTGACTTAAAGGTTTACTTGTTTTATATTTAAATTTGATGTGCCCTATCAAGGAGCTCTTAGCTAGTGTCCCTACATGCAAAAATAGAAATTTTTATAACATATATTATAGGTTAAAAAGGGCTGCAAAATGATGTTGAGATTTGAATTATTTTGAATAATTTTCCAGTTCTCCTAATAAGAGCTTATTCAAACTATAATAAATGATCAAAATTAGAAAGTTATTTTTAATTTAAAAATGAATCAAGCATTAGTAGACTCCTATTGACTAAGCTACATAACATATTTGAATTTCATATGTTTTTCATTAACTGTTTTGTCCTAAAACATAATCCAGGCCAGAGGGTCTAATAATCACCGGTCCATGGTTTTATCTGGTGTGATAATTAATCTTCCCTTGGTTTTTCTGAGATAGATACTTTGAGTAATATATTTTGTAGTACATTGTACAACTTTGTTTTCCTTAGTTTCTCTTGAGTTGAGATTAAACTTCTGTGTAAGTGCTACAGAATTAATCAAGTTTCCTGTTGCATCACAACATAGGACATGTGGAGTCATCTTATATTTTACCTCTTGTTATTGTCTACTAGGTTCTCCACTATAGAAATTTTAGAATGCCCAACTCATACTCAATAGCAAGGGATTTGAACTCTCATTCAGGAAGGAAGAATATCTGTAAGGGGAGATTTTCTGGCCTGGCAGGTCCCACAGCCCTTCTCTGTCCCAAGGAACACACAGACTTTATATTAATTATGAAACTGCTGGCCACTAAGTAGTGTTTCTCATTGACTAGCTCTGTCTTAATTAACCTATAGTTACTAATGCATGTATGTATTTCTACCTGGTCTTATCTTACCAAGAATGTCAGAATTATGGGTGTCCTCCTCCTGAATCACACTGCAACTCCCTAGAATCCTCTATCTCTCTTAGTCCCACCTATCTTGCTTCCCTATTGGCCAACAGTGCTTTACTAATAACCAATAAGAGAATCATATTTATAGGATTACCATCTCCCATCAAATATCAAAGATATAAGGGTAAAAATACTTCTATGTCTTAATACACCTTAAAAACAATAATCTGTGTTGTAGGGGAAATAATGGTTATTCTTAAACTTTTTCTTTTTCTCTTTCTTTTTCTCTTTCTTTCTCTCTTTCTTTTCTAGTTTTAGCATTACCCCTAAGACTGATGAAAGGATTGTCATATTTATTTTCTACACCTATTTTGGAACATTATAAATTTTCTGTGTTAGAAGTTGGCTGCATTCCTTATTTATTCAGTCAATCATTTAATCCTAGGCATATACATAGAGTTATTTATTTTGCCTTTTCTTTTATGATTCAATATGAGCATTGCCTTTGAAGTTATATTAATTATTTTGACTTTTATGTAACTTTTGAAGTATACCCAGAAATTTATCTTAGTAAAAATTCTATGAAACAAGCATATTGGAGCATCCTTATTTGGAAAATGTTAGAAAAGAAGAAAGAGTATGTCTGAGAAAGTCTGGCAATAACTAGAAATGCAGTGGTCTTGATATACACCTAGTTTACCACAAACTGCTTGACAGATTCCTAGGAGTGGTTTCTTAATCTTGGCATGACTACAAGAAATCCACTGCTATGTCCATCCTCAAAGGCACTTGTACCAGAACACAGTAAACCAATGGGACTTTCTTCCTCAAATCAGAGCTTTTCCATATCTCAGGTTTCGTTTTAGGCTTGTATCAGAATCCTGGTTCATACCCAATATAAGAAACAAGGCCTTTATGATTGGAGTGGGTGGGGGTCTATTTTTTTCCTCTCAGTTTATTTATTTATTTATTTTACCTGTCGATCCCAGTTCCCTCATTCTCCCTTCCTCCCTCCCTTTCACCCTCTCTACCCCTCATATGCACCCTGACCACCCTCCCCTCCCATCCCCCCACCCCAATTCCACATGTAGGACAATGCCATCCAGGTGGGGTCATGTAGATCTGTCAAGTCATTTGAAATAGGGACTAGGACTTCTCTCCTGTCTCTAGGTAAAGGCAGTATCATTCCATGGGGGATGTGTTCTCAAGATCATTTTGTGCACAAGGTATACATCCTGGTTCGCTGTCTGACTGCTCAGTCCTTCTGGCTGAGACCCATATTCAGGGGGGCCTGAGCCATTCCAATGCTGGCATCCCAGCTATCAGTCTGGGGGCACGTTAGCTCCTCCTTGTTCAGGTCAACTGTTTCTACGTGTTTCTGCAACCTGTTCTTGTCCTTTCCATCTGCATCTGGATTCTTGGTCGACTCAGTGTTTAGGTATGGGTGTTTGCTTCTGTTTCCAACAGGTACTAGTTGAGGGTACCATGACGGTAGATAAGTTAGTTGTTAATTTCACTATCCAGGAAGGACATTTATGGTAGCCTTTCATGGTTGCTCAAATTGTTAGTTGGTGGCAGTCTTGTAGGTCTGTAGAAATTTCTTTAGGTTCAATTTTCTCTTCAAACCAATAATGGCTCTTTCTTTTACATTCTCTCTCTCTCTGCCCTCCACCTCTGTCTCCCTCTCTTGTCTTCTATTCCTACCCTGACTCAATCTTCCTAGTCACATGTGTTTTCCTCTCCTCCCATTCTCTTTCTCCTACTTCTCTTTCCATTCACTGCCCCCACTACTTCCCATGTGCTCTGGGGGACTTGTCCCTTCCCCCTTCTGTGAAGGACTTTATATGAATCTCTTAGAATACACATTGTATCCAAGTTCCTTTGGTGGTGTGATCCATTGCTCTAGGTGTAAACTCCATATATGAGCAAGCACCTACCATGTTCCTCTTTTTTGAGACAGGGTTACTTCATTCAGGATGGTTTCTTCAAGTGCTATCCACTTGCCTGCAAATTTCAGGATTCCATTATTATTATTATTATTATTATTATTATTATTATTATTATTGCTGAGTAGTATTCCAATTTGTAGATATGCCTCATTGTCTTTATCCATTCCTCAATTGAGGGGCATCTAGGTTGCTTCCAGGTTCTTGCTATCACAAATAATGCTGCTATGAACACAGTTGAGCACATGTCTTTGTTGCATGGATGTGGATCATTTGGGTATATGTCTAAGAGGGGGATTGTTGGGTCCTGTGGTAAACTAATTCCCATTATCTCCAAAATGTATGTACGAGTTTGCACTCCCAACAGCAGTGGAGGAGTGTTCCCCTTTCTCCATATCCTCTCCAGCATAAATTGTCATTGGTGTTTCTAATTTTAGCCATTCTGGCAGGAGTAAGATGGTATCTCAAAGTTGTTTTGATTTGCATTTCCCTGATAGCTAATGATGTTGAGCATTTTCTTAATTGTCTTTCTGCCTTTTTGATTTTCTCTATTGAGAATTCTTTCTTCAGTTCTGTACCTCATTTTTTTAATAGGGTTATTTAGTGTTTTGTTGACTAGTTTCTTGAATTCTTTGTATATTTTGGAGATCAGCCCTTTGTGGGATGTAGGATTGGTGAAAATCTTTTCCCAGTCTGTGGGCTGCCGTTTGGTCTTGTCCACTGTGTCCTTTGCCTTAGAGAAGCTTCTAAGTTTGAAGTTTAATAACTGTTGCTCTCAGTGTCTGTGCCCCTGGAGTTATGTTCAGGAAGCAGTCTCCTATACCAATTTTTTCAAGGGTACCTCTTACTTTCTCTTCTAAGAGGTTCAGTTAGGCTGGATTGATGTTGAAGTCTTTGATCCATTTGGATTTGAGTTTTGTGCATGGCAACAGACTTGGGTCTATCTGCAGTCTTCTAGACACCATCATCCAATTGTGCCAGCACCATTTGTTGAAGATGGTTTCCTCACCCCATCGTATCTTTTAGCTGTTTTGTCGAAAATCAGGTGTTCATAGTTGTGTGGATTTATATCAGGATTTTCAATTCAATTCCATTGGTCTACCTGTCTATTTTTGTACTGATACTAGGTTGTTTTAAGAACTATAGCTCTGTTGTAGAGCTTAAAGTCAGGGATGGTGATGCCTCCTGAAGTTCTTTTATTGTACAGCGTGGTTTTGGCTATCCTGGGTCTTTTGTTTTTCCATATAAAGTGTGTGTCTTCTGGAACCTACTCTAACTAGTCTTCTATAACTAAGTTTTCAGGAAGTCAGGGAGCATATTTCCTTGTAATCCAGCATCAACATTTCATTGAGAAAGCTTTATGTAAGCCCAGAGAATCATCTTGTTCTGATAAATTTCTAGTGATCCAGACTTGCCTCTACTTCCTACCAAGTGGTAGAATTAAGTTAAGTTTTAGACAATCTGATTGCTTGATTACATTATTCTTAAGAAGGTGCTAATTTAAAAAGATGAGGTTGTCAAAAGATGTGCCTTAATTTGGTTAGTATATTTGGATGTATTTTTGGCCTGCATGGTTATATATAAATATATAAACTCTGAAGATATAAAATTGTGTTCCATCACTTTCAGGTAACTCCCAGGGAGTACTGTGTTAAGGTTAGTGGCAAAAGCATCCTAAGAGTTTAGTACATCCCTCTTTTTTATGCAAATTGTCAATGTTAAAATTTTATGTTTTCTACTGATTAAGAATTGACAAAGTTTGAATTTAAAATTACAGACATAATGTATTAGTAAATTGAGTCAAGGAAAGAAAGACAAAGACCACATGTTTTTATTCACAGAAGATGTTGATCTCATTAAATTAGATAGAAAGTGGCAGCAGGTTCTAAGAACAGTAGAGGGTATAGAAACATTGCTAATGGTAAGTAAACAATATAGGATGGAGTTTGTTTGAAGAAATGACTTCTAATACCCTATTACACAGTGGGATGAATTTAGATTGGAAAATAAATATTACATTCCAACATTCCTAATAAAGAGGATTATAAATGTTCCCAACACAAAGTGATAGGTTTTCATGTTTGTGTTTTTTAATTTCCCACAAAATGTCTACCCACAGAAACACAAATATTCAAGTCAATTTATCTCCACTCACCAGGGTAGAAATACTTGTACATACATTAAAACCATAAAGTACAGCCGTATTCGTCCTGTTTGATTTTTAAAAACTTTTCATGCCTTTTTTTTTACATGTGGAGTCCCACACTCCTCCCCACAGGGAAATTGAGCTCTTTGAAAATATGGGAATTATACTTGTATTTCACTAAGGTGAGAAAGCTTACAAACATTCAGAGAAAAATGAATGTCTTAGAAATTCATGCCAGTCTTCAGACTTTGTGTTCCAGAACTTAGGTCTTATTTTGTTTTCTGTTGCTGTGATAAAACATTCACCTAAACCAACTCAGACGCGAAAAGGATTTTTGTGTCTTACATGTTAGAGTCCATCACAAAGGTCAGGGCAGGAACTGGGAGGTAGGAGCTTAAACAGAGGCCATGGAGGAGATGACCTTACAGTCTTGCTTCTGCGTCTTGTTCAACTTGCTTTTCCACAGAACCCAGGGTCAATTGCCCACGAGTGACAATGCTGAAAGTAGTCTGGGGACCCTGTATCAATCTATAAGCCAGTCTGCTGTTGAGTCTTCCTAGATGCTGCTAACCTGTGTCACCTTGACAAAAGTCACAACTTAGCAACTTAAAATTTCTTTTACTGTCACAGGAAAGATGAATTCAGGTTATTCTCCCATATATAAGCCAATGGGAGATTGCCAGATTCTTTCTGATCCTTCAAAGCCATGAATTCCATAATTGGAAAATTATTTGAGGATTCCAATATGCAGAATTTAAATGGAGATAGCCACATACTTACTTTTCTTTTGGACCAGTACTGAATTATAGGCAGAGCTGCTTCTTAATTACCACGCAGAAGCTTGGTCAACAGCTCAGGCTTTTTATTAGCTAACTCTTGCATTTAAATTACCCCATATCTATTAATCTATATATTGCCATGTGGCTCATGGTTTTACCTGTCTTCTATCATGTCTTGCTTCCTCGGTGGTTGGCTGGTGTCTCTCCTGACTCAGCCCTCCTTCTTCCCATTATTGTCAGTTTGGCTTTCCCACCTAACTTTCTGTCTAGCTACTGACCTGTCAATTTTTATTTGCCAAAGAGAATAATACCTATTCAAAGTGTACATAAGGATTATTCCACAACACTAAAAAAAAGTTGATATTTTTAAAAAAAAATATCTGTGAGTATTTGAGCCCAGGGAATGAAAATGTGCATGTTGGCAAGAAAAAAATAATAACAACGGGGGAACAGTGAATATCATGAAACAGGTACCATTGTGATATATAGTAGTCAAGGCATATATATTTGTGATTTCTTATATGGATTTGCTTGTTAAGAAGGAAAGGATACAGGATAAGTTCTAGGAAGAAGGGCAAGAGTCAGGACTGGTGAGCAGGAGGAGTTAAAACTCACATAATCATGTCTAGAAAACCATGTTACTTTGGAAGCCAAACATCATTTAAAAATATGACTTTTGATAGGGTTGAGTCAGGGAAAAGACCTGCCTCAATAGGTGGGGTGAGATTATTTACTCTGTAATCATAGGAACTAACATTTTAGACTTTGTAAAGAGTATAGAGATTAATGATAATTTCAAAGCTGAGATAATCAGGCTAATATCTAAGAAAGAGAAACATATAAAAATTCACCTTCAAATATGAAAGCAGTATGTAACTCTAATTCAACAATAGTGAGAATTAATGAATATAAATTATCACAAATTTAGATGAAAAGTATGGTAATGGTGTGGGTCGCAATTTTAGTATACTTGCCTAGGAGATGTGAACTCCATTCCCCCCAAAACCACCCTGAGAAATATGTATTAGCATAAAAAATATTAGTGTAAAACAAATTCAGTAAACAAAACTACAAATGAATATCATTATAATCTATTTTTACTGTATGAACATGTCAAATACAGCTTAAATGGATGTTCTTTAACACATTAAATTGTCGAAGCCATCATAAATGTTGAGCTTGAGTATAAGAGATGTGTTTCTTTTAACATTAGATGATGTAAGTAATTCAATACTATGTTTTAGTACAAATTTAAAAGTCAAAATGTTCAATGATTGAGAACAGAAAATACTTAGAGCTACTTAAACTTAAAAGGAATGTGGAAAGCATGGTTGTTTCTATGTGCTTCTAGTCACAGGAGGTCTTCAGCCACAATTATAGGATCAGTCAATACTGAAAAGTCCTCACTGCACTGACCCAAGGGTCATTGTATTATCGGATTCCATGTTGTGGCTGTACATGCTACTGTTTGCTGAAAGGCAGTAGAGGAAAATTTATGGTTAGGAAATAAAGAGTCAAGATGTTTCATTGAAGTAAACACCTTTTCACCTGTTATTAAACAGCATCCAATGTGAAATAAAAAAAAAAACAAAAACAAACAAAAAACCCTTACCTCGAATGCCATAAAGGGTGAAATTCGCTGAGATATAGATCTTACATGAAGCTTAAATAAATTTACAGTCACCAAAATGCAAAACTGGCTCATTTACCATATCCAGGCTAGGTTTCCTGTGTTCACACAGCTGTCACATTGATAGACCAGAAACTAAATAAATGAATAAAATAAAAGTAATTATGATTGAATATTTTGTCACAAAAAAGAATTTTGTTGAGAGGTGAGTTATCTGAAAGGGACTGTTAACACTAGAACATCAAAATACAGAAACTAAGATTGCCAGATGTCTGAAAACCACTACAAATGGCATAAACATAGACAGACACAGACACTCTAAACTAACTGCCTTTTTTGGAGAGATGAAAAATTATTTCCCTCCTGCTTATGAATTAAGAAAAAATCCTATAACAAGCAAGGTGCATTGAACTTGAATTGAGGCATGCCTTAAAGACAGACAGCTGTACTATTATTTGAACACTCTCCATACTCTCCCTAGGTAACAGGAGAGCCACCCACACTGTTCCAGCTGTAATTACTGCAAGTGTTTCTTTTTCTCATAGTCTAGCACACTCATTGCCCACTGTTCTCCTGGTTTTGGTTTTTAATTTTGATCCAGCAACACAATTAGAGACTACAGTTTAAATGATAGAAGAACAATTAAACAAAAGACAAGTTGAATAGTGGCATTCCATGAACACACAGACATGGCTTTTAAATATATGATTTTTAAGATTATATATAATTACACCATTTTCTGATTACCTTTCTTCCCTCAAAACCCTCCCATGTATCACTACCCTCCTTACTTTCTCTTGAATTAATGTCCTGGTTTTCCTTAATTTTTGCTTTTGGTGGTGGTTGTGGTAGTATGTTTGTTTCTAACGACATAAATACAACCTATTCAGTCCTTATATTGGAGTGGAAAAAATAGTCTTCCCCTAGGGAAAGCATATCAATGAACTAACCAACCCAAGAAAAATTATTAATAATGAGATTAAATAAGCCATTTTCTAAAGCCAGAGCTGAAGCAATCTCTCTATATGCTTTTTCTTCTAGAACTTTGCCATTGATGTTCATTTGAGGAGTGAATTCAATTCACTAATAAATTATGGTACTCTTACAATTACTAAAGATCCTTGAGCATCTTGAATAAACTCTACTTCAAGAGTCTTTGTCCCACATTACAAATAAAGCCTATTCATCTGCTCTTTCTTAAGGTAAAAGTGACAGGTTGGAGTCGGTGTAGTTAGAGTAAATATGGGTCAATATTGTTACATCAATTAGAAAAGAAATAAAGCCCTGTTTCATAGTGTATTGTATTAATTTTTTAGGCAATATAAATTTTGACACTTTGTGTACAAAAGAACAGGTAAGATTACAGAACCAAACTTTAAAGACAGCAGTGAATGCCTACAGCAAGTCATGTGCACTGATGGCTATTTCTGGACTTCCATCATGAAACCAATCTCATTCCACATTTTCTTATACACTGAGGTCCAAGGGATGCTTTGGAGAAAAATGCATTTGTGGTAGGATTTAATACCATACAATTTGTCAGACTTCAAAGATATAACACTGATAAAAAAAAAAGCCTAACCAGACAAAAAATAGAACTTACAATGCCTCAAAGGTAGATTTAATGTGTAGTCAAGATTGAGAACCATGGCTTCAGCATGAGAACATATCCAGAATGTACTTGTTTATAATAAGGATATCAGTTATATTGCCCAGTTACTGTTGCTCACAAGATTTTACATGGACAACACACTTGTCTTTAGTGGTGATGTTCATCCAGTTTCTAATGTTTCTTCTGCTCCACTAGTACCTTTGCCACACTAGCTACTGATCACCAAGTCAATAACTCACTTATTCCAGATTTCCATTCAGTTTTATGTATGTATATTATAAGTATTTTATGTATATATTCATGTTTATGTGTATGTATGCATATGGTAGTAATAGCAGAATGCTTGAGAAATGTATATGGGATCTTGAATATTAATCAGAGGAAGAGAAAAGAGGGAAAGAGTACATTTCTTCAACATTTGTTGGGAATTGCTCACAGAACCTCCTGAAGATATCCAAATTTAATAATGTTCAACGTCCTCAGACAACAGAGCATAGTCTTTGCACATATCAAATGTACACCCCACAGGACACTTTATTCTCCAAGACTACTTACAGGATCTGATATAAGGCAAATACCGTGCAAATATATGACATGTCTAGAGGATAATTACATGATAAACATCAGTGTATTTTTAGTTTAGAAGCATTTCCCCCAAGTGTTTTCCATACTGACTCGGTTATGGGAGGAATGTAATAATAAGTACACTTATTTGAAGAAGTCAAAGTGAGCAAGTGAGAGACCATACAGAAGCAATATGGTAACTCAACAGGTAATAACAGAAAGAGTTTATATAGTTGATGTGATACTGACACTGTTTTATCTTCCGTCATACTACCATTACAATTTATTCATCATCAACTAGGAGAAAATGTCCATGTTGATAACTACCAAAAGAGGAAATACCAATATTCAATCCTAATAATAACAAATGAAGTTAACAATAACTTCAATGTTAGTGTCCTTATAATGCCTTAGAAATTTTCAGTATCAATCAGAGGTGTACCAAAAATTGATATCTTCATTATTGAAAGTATGTTTGCCCACTGCAATGCTCTGGAGAGTCCTATTCTCTGGCTGTTTGTGTGCCCAGAACATTCCAATTCCATTACAACTATCCTTTGGAACAGAAAGTTTCTGTGCAGTTTGTATCAAATTAGTATATAGCAACTACCTGTCTTCTACTTGCAAATTTGACATCTTTGCTTGTTTCATTTCCAGGGAAAGACCCAAGTATAATATAATTGTATATTGCATACAAACACATAAGATTGCATATGAATGTCTAGTAAACCATAATGTTCAACACCAGGGAAAATTCTGATTGCCCCCATCCCATTGCCTCACAACACAGTAATTTTTATTCAGTTTTTAAAAATATGACTAAATTGATACAAGGTGTCAAAATAATCAATTTAATATCATTTCATGCATTGGTCAAGGGAAATGAAAGTTTTATGTTCTGAATATGGAAAGCTATACACAATAATTAATGAAACCATGTCTGTTTCTAAACTTCCAGCATCTATTTCAATTGGTATATCACTTCCTTTTAGAATGTGGTTAGTAAAAAATCATCATCTCTATAACTAGCCATGTGGTGATGGTGCACATCTTTGTTCCCAGCAATTCAGAGGTAGAGCCAGGTGACTTTCTATGAGTCCAAGAACAGTCTAGTCTACAGACCTAGATCTAGTACAGCAAAAGCAACACAAAGAAACCCTGTCTCAAATCCAGCCCCCAAACACACACACACACACACACACACACACACACACACACACACACACACACACACAGACTAACATTTTGGTGCAAAACTTGTGAAAAGCTTTGTTTGAATAATCCATTTTAATCTAAGATATACACATTTGAGTAGTGTTCTTCTTTGTTGTTGTTCAAGGAAAATTCTTGTTTGCTTCTTTATATGTTTGCTTTTATTACAGACTCATGTAATTCCTTCACAAAGTATTAAAATGACTATCAGAGGTTTGACTAGACATTTCCATTCTTAATGATGCTAATAATTTCAGACTTAGTTTCAATTGCTATTAGCCAGCTAAATAGTAACAGAGATAGCCTGCAATGTAATTGAAATGGGATTAGTACCTTAAGGAACTTAGGCATTATTAGGTTGTAAGAGGTTGAAAATAGCACAATAAGGAGAAAGAAGTGCTGTGATAGAATTTAGTTGGCTATTGGGATAGTCTTATTTATGATGATGGCAGGGATGGACTACTTCAGTGGTAGTATTCCAGGGAAGGGAACTATAAAAACATTAGACACAGAAAAAGAAAGGTGAGCCAATCAATGCTATGTGAAAAGAAGCACAGGAAGTTAATGGAGCAGTTCAGTGAAGAACATGTCAAAGAAGGTTCTCAGACCTCTGAACTAGGCAAAGTCTGGCTCATGTACCCTACTTTATCCATCAGAAACGATTAAAATTTATATTCTATGTTGTAGAATGAATGACAAGTTCTACCCTTTATTTTAGGGACACACTTGTTGCTGTGAGTTGATTGTAAGAAGAAAAATTAGAAGTAGAAACTCAAGATAGAACATCACACATTATAGAAGACTACATGTGTAAAAGAGAAACAATACATCGAGAGGAGACAAACATGCTGGTTCAGGAGGCACACTGCCTATATAAATACGTGAGTGAAAGTGGAAAGGTAAGTATTAATTGATTTGTGACACCAACTTAGCTTTTAAAAACAATTTAAAAGGGAATTGGTTAGTTTTCTAGCAAAATAAAAATTGTAAAATCTACTTTGGAAATAACTCAGTTAATCATTAAAAAAGTAGAGACTGATACTGGAGGAAAAGTATATAACACCAATAGCCCTTTGTAGCTGAGCCAATTTAAATAACACTGAAGTTTTCTCAGGTTGTCATGATTAGAGAGAACAGCTTTAGTGTGCTTGTTCAGTTATGTACAAGGAAAATGGCATGACAAGTCTGTAATGCCACAAGATTCAAATTAAGATGAAGATTTTGAACCACTGATAAAAAATTTAAGTATATTATTAGTAGACATAAACAATCAGCACATAGCCTTCCAAGAACTTAGAGAATCAATAGCCAGGGAGAGAAAAAACAACACACACAAACACACACACACACACACACACACACAAAAAAAAAAAAAAAAAAAAAAAAAAAAACGAAAACAACTACCCAATCAACCTACCAAACCATAATCCATATAAAGGCTTGTCTTAAATGTTGAGCAGAGCAGGTTCCTGAGGCAAATCAATATGAAGATTTTTAATAATAGTAAGGAAAAGGGTAAATTCATGATCGCATACACATCTATATTCATTCAGTCTCATTTCTACCTACCTCTAAGATTATTGTTCCACTATATCCTACTTACTATGATATCAATTTGGAATACTTTTTTCTTAACCCTTCTGTTTTACATGTGACCCATGACAACCCAAATGTCCATCTCAGGTGCATAGAATTCATACACTTTCTAATTAGAATAGTATAAAGACATTATTACTGCTATGAGCAACAACAAACGGAAGATATTCTCAGGGCTTCACAAAAGAACATGGAAACAAAACAAAGAAGCCTGGTAAAGCAATTCCTTTATGAAAAATGTGTTTGCCGTGATTCAAATCAGGCTAGCCAGTACACCTGGGAGGAAGTTCACTTTCCTGTTAATCTAATACAGATAATGACTTGGTTTTCTTCATTTGTTGTTGCCCAAACTCAAGGTCTTTCATGATTTGCTATAAATAAAATAATAAGTATAAAGAAATGAAGGAAAAGGGTATAGATTCAGCCACTTGAGGACATCAAATCCAAGGAATGCAGAGGAGGTTTTGTGTAATGAAAAGTTTTAACAGGTGTAGGAGATTAAAGTAATTAATTAAAAGTTTTGCAGTCAGGGAGGTTAAAGTTTAAAAGTGGGGGAGAGTTATAGACTTTTGGCACTTGCTAGGAATGTTAATTAGAATCTACATTATATAAGAATAAAATTTTCACATTGTAAGTATGAAATGATTTAAATCACCCAAAAAGAAGAATTTTATTTTCACCATGACACAAATGTCAAAAACATTTCAATGTCAATAAATTTATCATGAAACAGTAAAAAGCAATTGATGCAAATAATTGGTCAGTTACCCTTTAAAATTTAAAATAATGAACTATGAAGTTTTTGAATATTTAATTTGAACTCAAATTGTAAGTTTCCTAATTATGAGGTTATAGACAATAAGCAAGAGTTCGGAAAAACAGTCTAGCAGCATAAACAATAGATTCCAAAAATTTATAAATGCCCTATTGAAAATGAAAATTGCAGCTATAACATTCATAACAAGAGACATGCAAATTATGGCTTTAATGAGATACTAATTTTTCAAGTGTCTCTTTGTCAAATAACTGCATGTTAATAAGAAGATAGGCAGAAGGGGTTTAGGTGAGGGCTGTTTCCTGCATTTATAGAAATCAAAACCAATCCTTTTAAAATTGAAATGTACGCCATCAACAGGGATTTAAATGTATAAAATTCACATGTTTCTAAAATAATGATTTCATAAAGTAAAGAACAAGAAAGAACACGAAACTATCAATGTGGAATTTTGAAATGGCCACATTTAAGACCAGTTAATTCTTGAGAGGAGATATAAGGCTGTATCACTGTATCCTGTGGGGTAATATGCACTTATCACTGAGAGTTTATATTCTCATGAAGAAGCAAACTGTAAGACAGGCAGTAGTGAACATTATTTCCATGAAAAAAAAAATTGGATTTTCTAGCTTTTACATGTGAACATTTATCTACATGGAACATCTGGTGGAAAGTAACATCTTAGAGGAAGGTCTAAAATATGATTGGCTAATCCAGATCAAGGAACCAGAGGCTGTTGCCTATGGCCAATGTTTAACTTAAATTCTGAGCTGCTGTGATGGGATATGGTTTTCTATAAGCTAGAATTAGACTGGAGGTGTCTAATACAAGCAAGGAAGAGGCAATATGCCTCTTGTGACATATTAGACCTTAAGGCCTTGTCATAAATAGAAAAAGCCAAGAGGATTTGTAATGTGGCAGCTCTGTCTTCCTTATTTCTTAAGTGGCTTTATTTCCATCCCACCTTTCTCCTCATGGTGAGGACAATATGCCCTTTGCCATGGAACACTATCTAAAAGACATATTTTTTTCTGGAAGCATGGCAAGCTTGGCCTTTACAAGAGGCTGACAGTGGATATCACTTGCTGACTTGGGATATCACTAAACTAGTTTAAGGGTCTGGAGGTGAGTGGCAGCAGCATGAGCAAGAGATCATTGCAATCTACCTGCAGAAAAGGAGAGGTAATCGTCAGACACTTGGATGCAAGTTCAGCGGGCTCTGTCCAGGAATGGAAGGGGGGTGGTCTGCATAGGCTCATGGCAGAAGTATCTGTTGTAGATAAAAGTTTGGAATAAGTGAGTGTACATACTCACAGCTGTAGGGTTTTCTTTTGCTACGTGTTTTTGCTTTGCTTCATGTAGAGAATTTCTTACAGTACTGAAAAGGAAAAAAACAATCCTATAAAAATCTATGGCAGATTAGAAAAAAACAGAAGAGTAGAATTAAAGAAGTTTCACTATTTCAAACAGGCCTGTTATGAGTATGTTTTTCCCTGTTGGTCAGAGAGAGGGGCAGGCTTTCTGCTCAGTCTGCCATCTCAAATCTCCTCCCTACTCCTTTTGGAATATTCCTTGTCTTCTAGTCCAACCTATTTTGCTTTCCTATTGGCCAACAGTGCTTTATTCATTATCCAATGAGAGAAACATATTTACAGAATGACATCTCCCATCATCTCCTCTTTTCTGTCTAAAATAAAAAGAAGGGTTTTAACCTTCACATAGCAAAATATATAACACAACAGTTATCAAATAATAATCACAGTTAACAATATTTAGTCCAGTAACATTTAGCAAGAATTAAAGAAAATATTTCATCATCTATCATATCTTTGTGAGTCTGAAGTCCTATATGTAACTGATCTTTAATCTTAACTAAGGAAAACTATAGCCATAACTATCTGTCTTCAACTCAATCAATGACCACAGAAAGATAATATATAAACTCTAGAAATGACAGAGACAACTCGCTGCCTTATCAGTTACCCGAAGTTCTTCTGTAATGTTCCATCTTCACCCTATAGGACATAGTGTGTCTGGCAGACTCCTCAGCAAAGAGGAAAACTTTAAACTGTTCACCTGTATTGGCAGTTTGTCAGTCACTTTTTTCTGAGTCCTGCAGACTGTCTGGCAGACACTTCCATGAAGCAGGAGCCCTGTAGCAAATGTCCATCTTGTATCAGCAGCCACTTTCCTGTGGGTCCTTCATGTCCAGTTTATACAGCATAAAGCTGAACGATCCAGGCAAGAGTATTTTCTTGCCAAAATGGCTAGTCTTGACCTATTGGGAGTAAACTCCATAACAAGTATCTTCGATGTCCAATTTCCTTTCTGATACAGGTGTTAGAGTCAGGAGCAGTTATGCTTTACTGTCAAGAAAAACCTTAAGCCATTTTAAATGCCATATTCTGTAGGTATTTGAAAGGTTCAAAGAATGCCTATCCATCTCAAATACATCTCTATATATCTAGAAAACCTAACTAACCAGACTCTAAGAAGTTTTGACTATTATAGGTAACTATCTATAATCTGTACTAAATTATACATTACATATGTAAATGAGCTATATCAACACAATACCTAAACAAGAGGAGAAATATATATATATATGTATATATATATATATCACAAAATTGACCTTAAATTTGTATCAATATATGAAAATCCATTCCAAAAGAAAGTATTCATATCTATACCATAATCCTCTTTTACCTATAAAAAGATTGGTTGTAGCCGTTAACCATTTATAACCAAGCCCACTTAAATGAAAACAAATATTTATAAACAATATTTGGGAATTTGGGTGTTGTTTTTTCCAAACTGCTTCCTACTGGTAGGAGGCACTGTCATGGGGACCCTAAGAAGACACAGAAATTTTGGCTGTAGTCTGTAAGTCTGCTTTGTCCTGTTTTGAATGTTGGATCACCTGGGACGCTGTTTCAGAGGGTCTTGCTTGATCAAACCATGTTAGTCTGGAAGGAATCCACAGCTTTTTGTTTTCTGCAGGAAAAAAAAAATAGAAATCCTTTTCCCCAGTAACCTGTCCTTAGACTTAAATTTTGAACTCAAAGCATTTTTAAAGTATATACAGTTGATTAATCCAGCAGCATTTATTTTAACAGTTGTTATTTCCTCAGCAGTCAAACGATATAAAAACAATATAATACATTACAGTATCCAAATTATCTTTGTTTTTTATCTTTATATGGCTTTTTTATTACTCTATTTCTCTACTTCTATTTTATTCATTTTTGAGACAGGCTTTCTCTGTGTAACTTTTATCTATCCTAGAATTAACTCTGTATACCAGGTTTACTCTGAAATCACAGAGGTCTGCTTGCCTCTGTCTCTCAAGTGCTGGAATTAAAGGTATGTGTGTGCCACCACACTCAGATACTCTCTTTCTATTATTCTTTTTTAAATCATTTTATCCTGTTTCTTACAAGCCTATGTATATTTTAAAGCACATTGTAAGCCGTTAGAGGTTTTTCTTAATCTGAATCTGTCTTTCCTGTAAATATTTATCTTTTTGTGTCTTTTAACTGGTAAACAACATTCCTAAAACGAAAGTTGCAGTCTATCAAAGATGGCTGTGTGTAAATTTTCTGTCAGAACTGAGAGCTGTGCTCACTGCCTTGGTCTATGCTGCCACCCAGCAGCATGCTGCTAGCTTGGAGATGTGATCACTGCTATTGTCAGCTCTTGTACACACCATTCAGTTGTTATCAGACTTCTTTAAAAGTCTGGTGGGTTTTCGCTGCTTATGCTGAGTAAGGAAACCTCGCTTAAAGGAACTCCATAAATCTCTGCTTGTTCTAGCAAAACAGAATACAACCAAAAAAAAAAAAAAAATGCTGCTACCAAGAAGCCTTGACTGTCTCTGTTGTTTCTGAAATCCCTTTTTAAGCTTTTGTCCATTTTTAAGTGGAAGTTCTCAGGTTCACCTTCGGTGCCATTATGTTATGAGTAGGTTTTTTCCACCTGCCAGTCCCACAGCTGCACCAGCCCCAAATAATACACTGAGATTCTGTATTAGATATAAAGCTGTTGGCCTGTTACTAGTTTCTTATCAGCTACCTCTGTCTTAAATATTAACCCATTCTATTAATCTAAGTATTTCCACTTAGTCTTATCTTACCAGAGAGAGGGGCTGGCGTTCTGTTCTCTCCATCTTCCATCTTAAATCTCCTCCCTACTCCTTCCAGAATCCTCCTTGTCTCCTAGTCCTATTGGCCAACAGTGCTTTATTCAATAACCAATAAGAGAAACATATTTACAGAATGACATCTCTCATCACAGGCCAGTAAAAGTGTAATATACATTTTATGTTAATTTTTCTACCAAACTTTAGTGGCAGGGATTTTTTTCTGTCCAAGAAAAAAAAAAATGAGAATATTAAGTGCTTGAGTAGTCACAAAATTTTGACAATGGGCAATAGTGCATAATCTAAGAGACAAGATAATATAAATCCAATATCTGATTAACTTCAGCAATAAAGTAGATTTGGGCTGGAGAGATGGTCCAGCAGTTAAGAGCATGTATTGCTCTGGAAGAAGTCGTGAGTTCAGTTCCCAGCACTCAAACCAGGAGCCTTACAACCACCAAGGGGGACTGTTCTCCATAGGGATCAGCACTCATGTACACATAACTAATAAGTTTTCTGTAACACAATAACTGGTTTCTCTGTCGACACAGTAAGCCAGATCAAGCTGAATTGAAAAGGAAGAACAACAGGTATATTTGAGCAAAGAAACTCCCAGATAAGCCCTCTGAGCCCAGACATAGGAACTTAGAAATCACAAGACCCAACTAAAGCAGGGATCATATATACTCTGCAGGTGAAGGATGATGATGGGTGAGGGTTGATGATATGTCCTCTGCAAGCTTCGTTTGTGCCCAAGTATGGTACTAAGCTGACCACTTTAGGTGGGGTCTTTGCTTGCTCATAACTCCAGGAGAGGATCTGCCATAGTCACCAAGAATGGGGAACTGGACTTTTTGACAGCTTTTCGTTGTTGGAGCTTCTCTGATAGTGTGGAGTTTGGAGAGGAAGAAATGGGGCTTTCCTGTTTAAGCAGAAATAAGCTGGGAGTTCCAAACAAGCAATAACCTCTACACACACACACACACACACACACACACACACACACACACACACACACACACATCACTTTTTATAAAGCCTAAAAATAATAACATAGATTAAACAATCCATAGATAAAACCCAAGTGGCAGTAGAATTTACATATTTGAATCAAAAGCAAAAGGAAAATTAAGAGAATTAAGGAGATGAAGGATGAGGAAGAGGGACAGATGAAAAGAGAGGGTAGCAAGAAAAATTTTTTCAAAATACATGGGATTAGTAAAATAAGTAGTCTTTATAAAATTCAGAACCATGAATGATGAAAGCACACTAATAAAGGGATTAAATAACATAGGCTTGAGTATGTTTGATGTTTTTAAAAGTATGTAAATTAACATTATATATAGTTTTTCAATAAAAGTAGGAATGATATTTATGTTTTCTGTCTTTCCCATTTTTTCTTTGACTTTGTACAGTGCGTGCATATGTGTGTGTGCCTGGGTGTGTGTGTGTGTGTGTGTGTGTGTGTGTGTGTGTGTGTGTGTGTGTGAAAAGAGAGAAGGGAAAGGGAATAGACAGGCCAGGCATTCATTTCACACAGAACCAACAAAACCTGTCATGTAGTATGATGGAGTCCTTTGTGTATGTACGCAGAATTGCTACAGCTGCCTTATATGGTAGTTTTATTTTTAGACTGTGAATAATATCCACACTGATTTCCATAGCGTTCATACTAAGAGACACTCTCCATCCAGGATGTATAAATTTCCCAAATACCCACATATGTGTAGGTTATTATGAAGGTATATATGCTAACTTTAATTGAATGAAATTTCCTTGTAGCATTTAAACTTTAGTTTGCATTTATACTTTGGCAAAGGATTTTGAACATTTTCTTGGATGTTTCTTAATCACATATAATTTAACTTTTGAGAAATATTTCTGTACTCCATTTTCTCATTTAAGAAGGAGGATTTAATAACTGTGTTATTTTGGGGGAGTTCACTTTTACTGAGGTCTTTATATATTCTATCCATTAATTCTCTATTCTGTGTATAGCTACCAAAGTTTTTAGCTAATCTGTGGGTTATCTCTATGTTCATAGTTTCATTTCCTTGGCAGAATCTTTTTAATTTCATGCAATTTCATCTGTAAATGTTTATATTTCTGATATACTGGGATCTATTTAAGAACATCCTTATATCATACATTGAAGCATTAGCCCCAATTTTCCATCTAAGAGTTTCAGAGATTCGGTTATCACAAAGTCTGTGATCCACTTTGAGTTAATTTTCATGTAGAAAGAGAAATAAGGATCATGGATCTCACATGATTACCAGTATTTCCTTGCAATACTGATATCTTTACTGAAAAACACACTTTTGGGATCTTTGTCAAATCTCAGATTGCAGTGGTTGAGCGGGTTACATACCAAGCCTTGTATACTATCAACTGATGCATGTAACTTCTTTTGTACAATCATCTGCTATTTTCCTTACTTGGGCTCTGTCTTATAACTTGAAATGATTAATATACAATAATGAAGTATTAATATAGCATATTGAGATTGTATAAAGTATAATTTGCGTTTGGTCATTCCATTATCATTATACTATGCCTCAGAAATTTATTGAATATTTGTGTTCTTTTATGGTCCCAGATGAATATTAATAATGTTTTTATTTTTTCTTCTGTATTTCATTGCAATTTTGAATGGATTACATCAAATATATGTATCATTTCTGGTAATATACTCATTTTCCCTATATTAATTTTGAATACTTATGAGCACAAAAATTCTATCTTCTAGTGTCTTCTTCAATTGCTTTCCTCAGTGTTTGAAAATTTTCATTTTAGAAGTCTTTTTTCATTCTTTGGCTAAGTTTCATTCTAGGCATTTTATTTTTGAAGCTATTGTGAATTCAAATTACTTTAATGATTACTTTTTCAAATATTTAATTACTGACAAATAGATAGGAACTGGTTTTATATGCTGATTTCTTTATCCTGCTTCTTTGCAAATTAGTGTATATCAGCTTTAAAAATTCTAGTGGAATCTCTAGGATCTTTTTATAATCATGTTTCAAAACAGTGAGAAATTAACTTCTTCATTTGTTATGTATATCCATTTATTTCCCTTTCTTACTGGTCTTGCTGAAACTCCAAAGACTATTAAATATTACTGCCATTGCTTTGCAGAAGCTTTTTTAATTTTATGGAACATTTTTTGTATCTTTATAGAGAACTGGGTAACCCTTTGTATCTTTCTTGATCTTAGTGGAGGTAGTTTTGGACTTTTTTCATTTATTAAAATGTTGGCTCTAGGTTCATCATG
The DNA here is from genome assembly GCF_943737965.1 of Phodopus roborovskii. Taxonomy (NCBI): domain Eukaryota; kingdom Metazoa; phylum Chordata; class Mammalia; order Rodentia; family Cricetidae; genus Phodopus; species Phodopus roborovskii. The sequence continues at coordinate 7,193,199 of NW_026126547.1, forward strand.
TAAATGCACTGGTATGTCTCTTTTATCTCTACTTCTTTGGGAATTTTAACATGAAGTAGTGTTAGTCCTTTGCAATAGGTGCTTTTTGATTTATATTGACCTGATGTTATTTCTGTCCTTGACTCTACTCAAAAGATGGATTGCATTTATTGACAAACATATATTGAATTTTCCAGACATCTATAAAATGAAGTCCTCATGATAATAAAGAATGATTTTTTGATGTGTTGTTGAATTGGGTTTTCAAATATTTTATTGACAATCCATGCTTGTCAAGGGCATTGGGCCATAATATTTTCTTTGTGTGTCCTTATGAAATTTTGCATTAGGAAGTATAATGGTTTCATAGAGTCAGCTTACTGGTACTATTAATGGAAAAGTTTTAGAAGCACTGGGGCTGATTGTTCAAGTATCTGGTAGAATTCAGCAGTTACCTTCATTCAAACCTTGTCTTTTAATTTTCATTTTAGACATGTATTGTGTATCATAGTTTCATGTTATTTCTTCATTTGATTACATGAATTTTTAAAATTTCCCACCTGATTTCTTTGGAGACCAATTTATCATTCAATGGTGTATTATTCAATCTCTACAACTCTATTATGAACTCTGTTTTCTTTTGATATCATTTCACAATGATCAGATGAGATATAAGAAGTTATTTCAACTTTCTGGCAGAGGCTTACAAGTGCCAAGTCACCTGTTTGCAGGGCCTATTTATATATGGCAGTATCTGTAGCTGGTTCACTTTATCCTATATGCCTGGTAAAATGTGCTTTTCCAAGTTTCCCCCGTCTATCAAGTAAAATTCTGGTGCCCACATAGGATAATACCATTCTTTGAAACTACTCTGAATTTCCAGTGTGAGTCACACAGAAAGAACATTTGCCTCGACAGCCATTGAGCCCCAGTCAAGAACAAAGAAGAGAACAATTGTCAGCCTTCCTCTTTCTCTCACTCCCTACCCTCTCATCTCTTTCACTCTCTCCTCCCCAGCACTTATTTCTATTAATAAAATGTTATGTACATTTGGGGAGTTTTCTGTCTGAAGCCATGGTCCTATATCTCTGTAGTTTGGCTACTGCACAAACATTTACTGGTAGTAGAGCCTTCCACAAACCGAATGCACACTGGAGTACTTGTGCTTTCTTCTTTGCTACTGAAACTAATGATTTTATACCTACTTTGTAAGATATTAGTTCTCCAGTATTTTACTAGAAAATTTAGTTTAAATATTACCAACTATATTCCAGTTTTGAGTCTTTGAAGTATCATTAATATTAAAATGCATTTTAATATTAATATTAAAATATCAGACAAGAAGAAAAATCTCAATATAAAAATAGAAAAAAATTTTGTACAATTTGCAAAGTTGTACAAAATCAGAAGAAAAATTAATGCTGATATTTTAATGTTCTTGGATTTATATGCATATGAACACGCATAAATGTTTCTAGAGGCGTTAGTTTGAAGTTAAAATTAAAATTTGTAAATTGCACATTTTCCCTGCCTTAACAATTACACTTTCATAGGCTAGTCATAAACAAGTCTCTTGGTAAGGATGAAGATTTATCTGCAAGGCTTTTTACACTGTTGTCTACAATAGCTTTTCTCTTTTGAAGGAAATAACCCAAATTACTTTAGAAACCTTATGTTAATTAAAGAAGTTATGATGTTATGATAATACTAACACAACTCTAAAAATATAATATGTATGCCAAAATACTGACTGCAACTACCTGTTAGTAGAAATTATGGAAATTCACATCATCTTCCTTGGTACTTAATTCATAGAGTTATATAGGAAATGAGTAACATTCAGAAAAGACGTCATCAACTGATATCTATATTACAGTCACAAACATGTGCATACTACTCTGAAAGGTACATATTTCAACCTTAATGTGGCACACCAGTTAGGAAAACTTACTCTTTGAGGATTTGATGTACATATTTTTATTGTAATGACGTCCAGAAATAGTCTTTACTTTGCTACAAAAAGCTAAGAAGACACAGGACTGTTTATTATCTTAGACTTATATAAACTTCTTTATTATTATATTGTCATAGGTATATACTTAATATAAACTGCAATATAAAAAATTAAAGTATATGAAAATTTGAAGTACTCTATAAATGAAGTATATAGAATAGTTGGCTTAATGGTCTTTCATTACAAAGTGTTTTCATGAGTACTGCAAAATCAGTGTTTTATTGTTATCTCTAAAATTATCTCAAAGTGTGTAAACAATTTTTAGACAAAAATGCTAGAAATATATCCAACAGGAAAATATTCTTATGTAGCCTTGAAATTTATTTCATAATAGCATATTTTAGCATATTTTCTTACACTTTGTGCATACTATTTTTTTTTTTACCCAAAGTGTCTAGAAATTATGTTGGAAATTATAGTGAATAATAATGATTACATATTTGTAACTGTATAGATTTTTATATATGCATCATTTATATATTTGTAATACATGTAATTTTTATATCTTAATTTGTAACACAATATAACTTATTTATATTTAAACATGAAACCATTTATTATATAATTGTCTCTGTCTTCTCAATCTGTAATACAAATCAATTCAAATACTAATATTTGAAAAACTTCTTTTATTTTATTTTGGAAGTATGGGATAAGAGGAAAGCACAAATGAGTTACTGACAAAGTAAATAGATAGGAGACCCATAGAGATCTAGTGAATTGTGGGTCAGATTCTTGGCTGGAATTGCTGCATAAAATCAATAATTCTCACAAGTACCAGATCTTCTAAATCAATAATACTGCCATGGGATCAAAATAATACTATATTTCCTGGGCTTCCTAATAAAACACTGAATGAGTTTTCTTCTCCAAATACTGCCAGCTTAGAAGCTTGGAGCCCTATAAACATATTTTCTTACAGTTGTGTAAACCAGAAGTCAAACACAGATATCCAAGATGAAGGTCACAGCAACTTGTTACAGTTCCTCTAGGTCTTCTGAGTCTTAGACATCACAAAGTCTCATCTTTGCTTTCACTCTTACACTTTCTTCTACTTTCAATACCATCTATTGACGCACTAGATCCATCTTAATAAGGAACAATAGTTTGTACACTTTAAATTCAATTGATTAGAACCCTTAATTCTATTTTTACCTTTACTTATCTTCTATCATGTAATCAAGTCCAACACAGTTTCAGGTTTTGGCAAAGGCTCACTGGTCTTCTCACAGCATACTCTTGAAACATTCCTACAATTGTTTAAGAGCCAATTTCTTGGCTTTTCCTGATGGAAATATTATCCAACTAAAACTATGAGATGTAAACAAAAAATACAAAATGGTGAGAAATGGAATTAGAAAAGACTCTTCATATTATTCAATGTTGTGCAAATTCAATAAAAGTGTATTCACTTATACATATGTGTCTCCCAACAAAGGAGAATTCTATAATATATGAGTCACAACAAACACTGGATGAAAGACCAAGCACAGGGCAGCATGAAGAAGGATTTCGTAGGCTGCTGAATCACCACACCACATTTTTTTTGGGTGTGTCTGAGCAGTTGAAAATCTGCACTCTAACTGTGCATTTCTCTTTATTGGGAGATTCTCTGTATCAGATCTATTTGTAGTAAAGGAACAAGAAAGAAGTAAACAAAAGTGACAAGGGAAAATATGACATGGCAAAGCATAGAATTATTGTTCACTGTCTAGTAAGAAAAAGACTTAGTTGATGGTTTACTTCTATTTTTAAAATCTAAAAATATCAATGATGATATAAATTATATCATACTTTACAAGTTAGTACATTGATGCTGTAGGATAAAATAATTTACACCAGTTAACAGATGAGTCATTGAGCTGGCATCTATACTCAGATCATCATCATTCATCAGGCTATGCTTCTTCCATGACTGATGGCTATGACAGTGAAAATATAGCCATTATTTCTCAAGAAGCTGCTGTGTTTACACCGGGAACCCTCTCCGGTGATCAAAATTTACATGGAATGAAATACTCTTAAACTCTAAGACCTGCAGAGCAGAACATGGTGTTCTATGGACTTGATACACATTGATTGGTATAAAATGCCGTGTATACAAAAACTCAGAGATTTCTTCTTATTACTCAGTGGGAGCCATGTAGGACCAAAGATGAGGATATTAAGTTCTGTAGGTGGCCTTGCTAAGAATGTAGGTAGGTCTTTCTGAAGCAGATGCTCACTGCTTTAGACTTCCATGAATGAGTGCAGGCAATCTTTCTTCATTCTGTTAGAAGGACAACAACTATTAGTTTCTCACTTTCCATGAAACAGAAGGCATGTTTCTGAAAAGAAGCAAGTCAAGGACTAGTGTGATGCAGACTGTAAGCTAGAAGGGTCTGCAGGATATGTTTCAAGAACAGAAGAGTGCAATTTTCAAGAACCTTCTTAGATATAAACCATCATGATCACCTCCATTGTGATCTAGGTGCTGTGGTTGATGAACCATTCTTTCCTTGTTTCTTGATGAACAATGTTTTATGTTCCACAGTAATATTTACCTTTAAATGTCATATGCTCTGTATTTATTTTTGGTATTGTAACAAAATGCCCAGACAAAATGTCTTGGGAGAGACAGAGTTGATTGTAGCTCATATTTCCAGGTTACAATCCAGCAAAGCAGAGAAGTCAAGGTAGCAGGAATAGAAATAGCCAGTCACATCATATGCATAATGAAAGGAATAGAAAAAATATCACTTATGCCTACAGCTCAGCTCACTTCCTCTACTCTTATACAGTGTAGAACTTATGTTGCCCATGATGGCTTGGATCTTTCCAAATCTATTAAATGCAATCAAGACTCTGTGCCATACACACACTCACAGGCAAAGATTAGGGAAAGCCAACCTCATTGAGACTGTAGGTCAACTGTTCTCAGCCTTTGAGGGTCATAGGGCCCTTTCACATATCAGATATCATGTGTATCAGATGTTTACATTGTGATTTGTAATAGTAGCAAAATTTCACTTATGGAGTAGCAACAAAAGGAATTTTATGATTGAGGGTCACCACAACATGAGGAACTGTATTAAAGGGTCACAGCATTGGGAAAGTTGAGAACCACTGCTCTAGATTGTCTTAAGATGACAATTACAACTAGCCATCATGGCACATATCAAGACTGTACCCTAAAATTGATAATAAAATGAGGAAATGTGCTATGTGTAAGAGTGGCTATAGTATATTCACTATCATTTACTCATAATTCTGTATGAGAGAATTGAGATGTTTGAAATGTTGGTGCAATCCTATGTAGGAAACAAGCATATCTACGAGTAAGACAATTTCCTTAACAGAAAGACGACCCCTGCAGAGTTCAATGTTGTGCTCAGCTTATTTAACAATTTATTCTTTAGTTCTGCAGTGCTAGGTGAAAATGGTTTTATCAAATTCATAGCAGCAAGTTTAGCACTGTGTAAACATGACCATACCCCTGCATTTGTCACCACTGCTTCAGTTCAGTTCAGTGGATGATGATTTGTATAGTTCAGGACTCTCTACCATATTCATGATTCCTTACACCACACATACAGGGTAGAAGTTTGCTTTCTCTGCAGCACCACTGGCTAAAGATATTTGTGTATTTGAAATGCTGACCGCTTTCTAGACTTGGCAAATTTACTTTCAGCTTGTTCAAGATGGCATGCATTAGTCATGAAGACTTCCGCCTCCAAGCTATCAAACTCTCTTAAAATCTTACTCCTGTGAGGCCAAGCAGTCAGAGCCTCCCAAATGGGCTCTGAGTCATGACTGTAGACCAAATGCCTTATTATCCTAAAAAGAAGCTTAGGCATTCCCAGAGAAAGTTCCTTTGAGATTTCTGATTTCTGCCATGAGAATTGCCCTGCAATAATCTTCATTTGATAACTTGCCTTCAGCTACAAATCATACATTTGCAGAGCACAGCAGCATGAGACAGTGCCCAATAGTCACCATTACATTCAGCTGACTTCAGAATTGATGTTGAGAGGGGAGTCGGGAAGAGATAACTGTTTAAAAACTTCATCCTACTTAACTTCACAGGCACAGAGCATTAAATAGCCTTTTTGTCTGCAAGCTCTAAATTCCTTCTCATGTCTTGTGCATCTTTTCATATTCTTTGGTTACATACTATCTCTTTTAGCTCCCCATTCTTTCACTCTCCACTGTCTAAGTCATTCCTAATTTTTCATCAACCATGTGTCTTTATCTTTGTTCTAATTTCTTACACTTGTTAATATAAAATGATTGCCTTATTCTGATGCTCTATAATCACTTCCACTGAGTCTCTTGCCCACCTTGCTCAAGTCATTTCTCAGGAATAATAATAATAATATACACACATGCATATGTGCACAAGTGCATGCACATGAGCACAAGTGAAATACATAATGCAAATTATTAAACATTTAACTGAGATTTCAAATATAAAAGGAATTATGTTCACTAGGAAATTCAGAAGAGTATACAAGTTTGATATTGTCCTGGAATGTTAATTTATTTAGAGAGAGAGAGAGAGTGTGTGTGTGTGTGTTAAACACAAGATGTCCCCTTGAAATTATCCCTGTCTTTAATGACAACCTTGGAAGAATTATTTATCTTTGTAGAGGAAACCCCTCACTGAGCCAGTAGAAGAACAAAAGACAGGTTGCTAGAGTAACACAATCTAAGCCAGCCTCCTTCTGAGACAAAAAAGCATGACACAGTGTGGGCAGAGCTATAGAGGACAAATATCCACAGATTGCATAAAATTGTGGATTGGTAAAACTTGAAATAATTAAAGAGAAACTAATGAAATATTAATATTAATTTACTACCTTGGGAAATAAAAGACATTTGAGTGAGTAGTTATCCTTTGGCATCTATGGAAGATGGCTTCTAGGATCCTAACAGATATATAAATGTCTTCATGCTATTGTTGTTTATGTAAAATATTCTGGGAATATTTTAACTTATCTTAATGCTTATAGTATCTAATACAATAGAAATGCAATGAACATATTTATGGCACTGTTTATTTAGGGAATAATAAGAATAACTGGACATACACACACACACATACACACACATACACACACACACACATATATATATATATTATTTTTATTTTCTAATACTGCTTGAACTCATAAAGTGGAAATCATGAATAGAAAGCTCTGAGTATATGTATCAAAGCAATAATCTTGCAGATCTCCTCTATCTCTTTATCTCATATCATTTCTTCTGTGTCTTTTTGTCCCCTTTCTGAAACTTCTGTACTTAGCTCTTTTAATCATATTTTCCCCATTTTTCTAGCTGTGTCAAACATACACCTAACAAAACATTCCAGCAAATATGACTTCAATTTCTTTTTGAAGCCCTTACTTGCTTCTCCAATGATGCAGAGGCACTTGCTTTTGAATTATCAATTGTGCTCTAACCTTTCAACAAATGAAAGAAAAAAATCTCTTTAATGTAGGCCTGATTTCCAATCCAATAACTAAAAGCAATGCCATGCTTAAACCAACTACCTTTAATCCTCCAAATGAGATAGAGAGATTAGAGAGGACAGGAATTAATAGATCATGATATCGAAGGAGTGAGTGTTCTTTAACTTAATTCATAGTCCTGGTCTGATTGACTCTGATAGCATTTGAAAGCTTAAGAATGAAAAAGTGCATGGGGTGAAAATAGAATTGCTAACAGCTTTGAAGCCTAACAGAATAGAGGAAAAAATAGAATCTGATGAGGGACAGTGTAAAAGCAAAAATCATACCTTAAAACATGAGTTAGGAAAGCCAGGTGACTTCAGCACAGAATATGAGCACAAGTGAAACACATAATGCAAATTATTAAACATTTAACTGAGATTTAAAATATAAAAGGAATTATGTTCACTAGGAAATTCAGAAGAATATATAAGTTTGATATTGTCCTGGAATGTTAATTTATTTACAATAGAGTTGCCCTAAGCTGGAAAATGTAAGTCTAGTACCTAATATATCTAATTAGGAAGAGAGATTAATAGTTGTGATAGTTTAATCTTCAACCTCATCAAAACCTGAGAAAGAAAATAACGATGCTATGCTAGACAGGAAGTGCAGATGGGCAACTTCCAAAAGGTGCAGCAAGGACAGAAACAGCAAGCTACCTGGACAGTCACCCTGTGTCTCACAGCAATTTGGTACACCCAGTTTTGGCTAAGGCCAAGAGAACTTGACAGACCACAACAAAAGCAGGGAGGTAGAAAGGCTGTCTTACCCTGACTTGGCAAGGTTCAGCAGTCTTCTATATTTGTCTCCTGCAAGCACATAGGACCACACGTCCAAATCAGTGGTCGAAGTGGGGGCAGTTCTTTGCCCAGGAGGCCATTAGCTGAGGCAAGGATTGACTCCAGAAAGAGTGATGCCAGTGTCCAACATATTCTCGGGAAAGGCATGGTGCTGTCATGTGCAATAGTGACTCATGTCAACAGAGTACTAATATTAAAACAGTTAAATGCCATGTTCTGCAGGTCTATGAAGTGTCTGAAGATTAAACATGTATGTCTCACTAACCACATAGGCATAAGAAACCTGGGTGACACAGCTAAACACTGAGCCAAGCTCCTGGAATCCAGGTGCAGAGAGGGAGGAGTGATAAGAAAAGGTCAAGACCAGGCTGGAGAAACCCACAGAGACAGCTGACCTGAACAAGGGGGACCTCATGGATCCCCAGACTGATAGCTGTGAAATCAGAATTGGACCAACTCAGACCCCCTGAATGTGGTTCCCAGAAGGCCTGGGCAGTCTAAGGGACCTCTGATGGTGGAACTAGGATGTAACCCTGGTGCACCAAAGGACTTTGGGAGTACATTCCCCATGGAGGGATACTCCCTTAACTTAGGGACAGGAGGGAGGGCCTAGTCCCTACTCCAAATGACTTGACAGATTTTGATGATCCCTTCTGCAAGACATCACCCTCCCTGTGGAATGAGGGTAGGGGTAGGGTGGGGTGGATGGGAGGGGCTGGGGGGGGCATGGGAGGTATGCTCTCCTGTCCTAGTCCTGCCAGCAAGAGAGCATTCCCTGGCTCTTCCTTAGAACTCCTTCCACAGGTAACTTCTGCCCATGGCTCCACCCCCCAATGGGCGTGGTCAGTGCCACAGAAGGAGACAAAGAAAATATCTCACTACATGGTACTGTCATAAAAACTAGCTGTTGAGATATTAATACATCACACTTTTATCCATGTTTTGGGGAATGCATGTGTGTGTATGGGTTTATGTTTGCACAGATCCGCATGTGTGCATATTTATGAACATATGCATATGTTCACATATATTTATGAATGAAGAACACAATCTTGAATGTCTATCATCAGGTACTTTTTACCTATCACAAACATAGTATAGTTTCTGTCACTTGTTTGGATCTTGGCAAACAGGCTAGATTGGCCACTTATTCACCAGAATCTGCCTGTTCAATGTTCAGATTAAAAGTATATGCCAATATGCCTAGCTTTTTAAAAGTTTTACATTTATTAATATACGTGTGTGTGTGTGTGTGTGTGTGTGTGTGTGTGTGTGTGTGTGTGTGTGTGTGCCCTGACTCAGATGTAGAAGTTTAAGAACAGCCTGTGGAACTCAGTCTTCCATCCATCATGTGTTTCTCAGGAATTGAAAGCAGGTCATCAAGCTTGATGGCAAACCCCTCTATCCACTTAGCTATATCACTGACTCATTCCTGGCTATTTTTACATGGGTTTCAGAGATTAAATTCAGATCTTCATGAATTAAGCATTATACCCTCTGAACTCTTTCCTCAACCTTACAGTATGAGTCTCAGTATGAATAGAAATGTGTGTGGCAATGGGGAAGGGGGCTGTTCTGATTACAGCATTTCATTGAAGCTGAAGCTACAAAGACAACTTTGTGGGGACACAGTGCTCCACAGCACACATATATTCATTTGGTTCAGCTCTCACCTGTAAGCGGAATGGACATTTTCCAGTATTTTAGTTGGTAACAGACTTGATCAACTACATTTTTCTTTCTTGAGGTTTTGTGAACATTTACTCAGACATTTTCTTTGTTAGCTGAGAAATCCTAGATACTTAATAACTCCTAGAGAAATGCTCAATCAATGAGGGTCTAGATTTGGTATATATACATGGTATCTTACCTAGCCTTCTATATTTTATACTTCCTCTGAGAGTTACCAATAGGAATGAACTCTCTTCTAGAAATTGCAAACCACTTATCAGTGCACGAGAAACTGTAGCCAGCCTACCCAAGCTGCAGTTGCAGTGTCCCTGGTGCCCAGGCTGGGACACATGTGCATGCTCATATGTAGCAGGCACTTCCTCCCTGAGCCAAGCGCTCGAGCCTGCCTCAAGGCCCAGACATGCTGACTGAGAGTCATCTGACCCAGAGACACTAATGAGGACAGGACATAAAGCAGAGTCAGGCACCTGAGCCAATTGGACCCTGGGAGGGGGTATGAAGGCAGGTCTAACTTCCTGAATAAATGAATCTGCAACATGTTCTTCTACTCACTGACTCACGGTGCCTCAGTCATTAGGGCTGTCTCTTCTCAAAATGGGGTCTGATTAGGGTAACCACCACAATATATCAGTAAACATTTTATTGTGTTTCTGAATTTATAAATTCACCTCTTCTTCTCCCTAACTTGTGCTTTCTGGATATCAGCATGCAGATTAATTACTGGAATCCTATCATATGTTTAAGAGATGTGTTTTCAGAACAGAACAAATAATATATTTTAAGCTTGTTTATACTAAAAATCAAACTTGATGTTAGAATTAAACATCTATATTATGTTTCATGGGTACCTTCTGATCATCATTAAGATATATATTTAATTGATTACATATAAATTTAAAGAGTAAAACTATGTAAACAGTGTCCATATGAAGAAAAATAATGTAGTTCTACATTTCTGTAGAGAAATATTTAATGCTATTAGGCAGAATCTTATAAACAGAAAGTTAAGAATTAGGGGCCTAATTTTAAATTAATCTCATATTAAAGAATAATGGTTTCTGAATAAGAAACTCTAAAATGGGGGAAGTACTTCCTTAGTAAGCCTTCCTGTTAAGTATGTTTGTATCACCATAAACAACATTACTTACAGAAGTTGCTTGTGGAGGTATATATTCATTTCGGCTCATGGATTTGAGTAGTTCAGTTTGTATGTGGAGATGGCACCATGGGACAAAGACTGATCAAAGGACATGGGATAATGGGGTCAGGTACCTCATATTACTATCAAAAGCCTATTTCTAGAAGTTTACTTCCACCAACTATGGCCTCGATCGCAGGGATATAAGTCATCTAGTGGAGAAAATTGTAGCAACAAGTAGAGTTACCTAAAGAGAAAAGTCATGTGGGCTGCAAGAGGAAGGGCTGTCTGATGCTTTAGGGGATCATCTTGTAAGCCATGATGCCCAAATGCCTGACATGGAATAACAAGGTTTGTGTTGTTACACAGAGTTTTACTCTGGCTTTTACTAAGTCCTTCTTTATCACCCTCCTGGTTCTTTTGGAATGGGAATGTTTCCCTTTTGCCCTTTTGACATCACACAATAAAAGTCAACATTACTTTCTTTCCATTTTTTAAGTATTATTATTATTATTATTATTATTACTATTATTATTTACAGAGGCTCACAGTTTAAGGATTGCTTTGAATCTCAAAAGGTACTTTGAGTCTTGGACTTTTGAAGAGTTGGAAGAGTTCAGCAGACTTGAAGAATTCTTAGTGTCATCTAAATGTATTTTATGCTATGTGATGGACATAAGCCTTTGAGAAGCAGGAGCATAATATGGGCTTAAAACCTCAGGAGTTGTTGCTTCTTTAACATCTGATGATGCTTTTATTAAAGGAGTGGAACATTTTGGAGGCTCATCATTTTGAGTTCACATTTACATATTAGGTCGAGTGCCAGGTTCAGTTCTTGCTTCCAAACAGGTACTTGGATGCTGACCTCAGTGCATATGCTATGGTGGGTCACAAACATGGCACCAGGGGTTCCACTCCAGGTAGAAAAGAATTCCATGAATAATTTTCATTGCTACTGTATGGCTATGAGTCTTCACCCAAATCTTCCAGTTTTAGGTATTTTCTCTAGTTAAGTAATATTAAGGAACCACAGATTTTTTTTAAATATCCCAATGGCATTAATACATTTATTTAGAATACCATGAAATTCAACTGTGATATGTGTACAAATTTAAGTCATTCCTTTTTAAACATGTAATAAATAAAAACAATATGACAATTACTACTCAAAATTAAGTGACTAAGAGAATGTCCCAAATACAATATTTATATCTACTCCTATTTAGACTCCATGTAGTTACAGTAAGCAACTTATGTTCATATCAATCTAATGTCATAACACTGGATTATCTTGTCATATTTTGCTTACAGTGGAAGAGATCTGGATCCTCTTTTTAGTAGTCTCTGCACTCTAGACTCCTCTAAGTCACTGTGAAAGGACAAAGAAGTTTATGAGGGTATCATCTTTGTCAACATTTACTGAAACAACATCCTGCACTTTTTTAAAAATTACAAATTCAAAATCTCTAGTTTTACATGAGGAAGTCCCTACAAGCTGCCTTCTCACAGAGCTTTGAGTGTGTTAAAGAATGTACTTGCCTTCAAGTCAACATGGCAGTCAGTAAACAGTCAGCAACAAACTTTTGATATATGGAAGATCATGTTCTAAGAAAATCTTAATCCAGAACTTTTCAAATGAAATTTATCATTTCAACTCAAAATTTCTGCACTTGTGTAGCATAAGATCTTAGAGTGTTTAATGATGGAGTAAAATTCTTTAAAAACAAGAGCTAATATATGTATCCCAATTTTTTTGTGTTCCATCTTAGAATGTTCCATTACACCTACCATTTATGGTCCAGATCAAATATAATTTTTCTTTTCACTGCAAATGCAAATCTGCTTTCTTACAATTCTATTTCTTGAGAAAAACATGCAACATATATTTGAGATACAATAACTTTATTTTCACAAATTAACATGTATCAAATTTTTCCACACTAAGCCCATATTGTTTTTATCTTTATTTAACTGTTATAAAATATATTTTATCATATTCTTTCCCATCACCAACTCTTTCTAATGTCTCCTCCTCCCTAGCCACCAACTTCATTCTTTCTCTCTCAAATTAAAAAAATGAAAATAAAAGGAAAAACAAAACCTACTAAGATAAAAAAGAATATCAAAATAAGTTTTAAAAAAACACAAAAATACAGAGTCAGTTTTGTGCTGGCCAGCTACTCCTATGCATGGAGCTTCTCATGGAGTGTGACTTATTACTTCATTAAAGCTACTTGGTGATAAAATGACTCTTAATGACATACCTTATAGTCATGGATCTGAGTGTAAATCATCCCTCATGAGAGAAACTTTCTCTTACAGTAGATCATAATTACCATAGACTCACACAACTTCACAAAGTGCAGAGAGTGAGGAACTTTAGATGCTTAGCCCTACGTAGAACATTTTATCAAACCTAAAGGTGTAGGTATCTATGGGAAAGAGGAAGCAGAAAGATTATAAGAGCCAGAGGTAGAGGATGTCTCCAAGGAAACAGAATCTTCATAATACATTAGGACTGATACATATATAAACTGGCAGAGACTATGATAGCACACATAAGACATGAACATGCTCAAATCAAAGAAAAACCTGGCATGGGGAAGGGGAAATGGCCACCAAGCCCCATGCCTAAACAAAGAAATTATTTATAATTGATAACTGCTAGGAAAGGGAAAAACAATTTTCTCTGAGAGGTGACATTGGATATAGCAAAACCAACAACCAACAGCTTCAAAAGATCTTATTGATACCAACACCTATGCAGGTATGCATATTGGGCTTGCTCATTTATGATGTGCTCATCAATGTTTACTTTCTTCAAATGACTGTCCACCTTGATCTGGCATATTTATTTTCTTGACAGACTTGCTATGCTAATCTATCAGCAGGAGTCAGTTTGTATTTCATATTTTTGAAAGTTGTGTCCCACCAAAATTTATACACTGAAAGTCAACGTACCCAGACTTGAGGCTGATAGTGATGAGGTCATGATAGTGGAATCATGATGAGCATTTGTGCCGTGATAGAAGAGGCCAAGGGGAAATAACTTGCCACTCCTAAAATGTCAATAAAAATAAAAAAGCATATTTATTTTTGGGTTTTGTTTTTTGAGACATGATTTCTCTGTGTAGCTTTGGAGCCTAACCTTTCACTCACTCTGTAGACCAGGCTGGCTTTGAACTCACAGAGATCTGCCTCCCTCTGCCTCCAGAGTGCTGTGATTAAAGGAGTGCACCACCCCTGCCTGGCCTAAAAAAGCATTTTTTGTGAAGAAGAATTTAATAGGTGCTGAACTGAACTTGACATTTCCAGTCTCTAAGACTATGAAAATAAAATATGTTCTGATAAACTACTAATTTCATTCTAGCAGTTCATTATATTCACCAATTCATTATAGCAGTCAAAGCAGGCTACAATATAAAGATTGCAAAACTAATCTTCACTGGACTGTTTCCTCATTTCAGGTCAGATGTCTCTTCATCAGCAATCTCTGTGTGTAAAGGCAGGGTTGGCCTGGGAACAGGAGCCTGCTGTGCATGTTCATGCAGGATAACCTGAGCACCTAGACAGGGCAACTGAAGCTTGGATAGGCTGGCCAGCAGTTTCTCCTACACTGGATGAAGTAAAACTCTAGTGACCTAGGACTGCCTTGTCACATGCTACATATATGAATATATGTCTGCATGTGTGTGTGTGTGTGTGTGTGTGTGTGTTGTGTGTGTGTGTGTGTGTGTGTGTATGTATGTATGTATGTGTACAAAATTCATAGAATAATCACTAAGTTTAAAATCATATGGCTGAATATACTTGTACACACATTCTCATTATCCTTTCTGTTTTTATAACAAAATATCTTTGTTTTTATAACAAAACCAAAGATTGGTTTTGACTCACTGTTTTGGAGGTTTCAATCTATGGTTAATTGATGACTTGCTTTTAAGACTCTGGTGAGAAAAGATAAGGTATCATGCCAGAAATGCATGTTGAAATAAGAACTGACCTTGGCTAAAGGCAAAACAAAGATGCATAAAACTTTGAGGGCTTAATATTTCTTCTAGATCATATCCTCAAAGGCCAGATGATGGGAGATGTCATTCTGTATATATTGTTTCTCATACTGGTTAATAATAAAGCACTGTTGGCCAATAGGAAAGGAAGATATGAGGGACTAGGCGACAAGGAGGAAATAGGAAGTCAGGATGGAGAGCCTGGAGAGAACAGAACCATCATTCCTCCTCTCTCGGTAAGACCACGTGGAAATACATAGAAATGGGTTAATAATTAAGACAGAGCTAGCCAATAAGAAACTAGCACCTGGCCAACAGCACAATATCAAATATAGAGTCTCTGTGCATTATTTGGGGCTGGCGGCGTGGCAGCAGGACAAGACCAGGCGGTGGGCGGAAAAACCATACTCGTTACAGCCAGATCTCTCTCTAAAACCCTATCTCTGATTCATACCACCACCTCCTATGAGTTACATGGGTTGTGGATCAAGTCTTTGAGAGACAATTAACCAATCCATGATGTCCCTCCACACAAAAGTAAGCAAGCCAGAAAGACACCCTCACACACATAAGCACGAGAGACAGAGACAGAGATAGAGATAGAAAGGGAAACACACACACACACACACACACACAGAAAAAGAGAGAGACAGAGAGAGAGAGTTAGCTTCCATTAGGGAAGTAAATGCTATCAAATTCTAAGTATATAACTAACAGGGCAGTAATTCTATTGTTCTGTTTTCTGTTCCCACTGTGGTTACTTCACATTTGCATAATAGTATATAAAATCTATACATACACCATATGCTTTTCTGAGAATTGTCAACAATTTGAACATTTGATATCTCTCTGTATCTCTCTATTTCTATCTACCTGCCTATCTATCATCTATCTATCTACACATAATTCTTATGAAACAACTGAGATTAAGTTGGGAGATCATAGATGTCCTGTCTTTGAAAATTTGTCCTGTATTTTCTAAGGACCAGGGCATGGTTCAAATTCATTAATAATAACATAAGGGTACTTGAAGTGTCTTAGTGTTAGTTACATCAAGCAAAATAAATTATGAGGTGCTCCCCCATGGTACAGTTTAAGCAGAGCAAGCCCACTTTGCATTCTCTACTTCTCTCTCCCTGTGTATTCCACCATTCTTGTCTGTAGCTTATGAGTCTAAATTTGTGTCTGCATGTATGCTGTCTCATGAATTTAGCTCTCTCTGACTCTTTGTAGGGGCACACATCTCTGTCTGTGTCTCTAAAAGGGCTTTGCTTTCTATTCATTGAAAAACATAGAAACTATCACCCGAGAATGGAAGGAGGGGTATTTTATAGAAACCCTTAACAGAATTTTACAAGGGATTGAATGACTGACTCTAATCCACCAAAATTGACCCAAAACAACAAATAAACAAAAATTGTCTAACAATGTTCACAATTTACATCCTACAACTATGGTGGATATTCATTTTATAAGGTTGCTTTTATCCCATTCTGTTTTCAACAAGTCATTATCATAGCATATATACCACACACACACACACACACACACACACACACACACACACACACACACACACATACACACACAAACTTTCAGTACTCATAAGTCAGGGGAATGGAAGAACACTTAAAGTTACAGCTAGGATTAGCTTAGTTTGTAAAGTTGATTACAGAGGAAAACCAATACAAGAAAAGGCTCATTGCTACAATGTTCTTAAATCAGGTTAAATAAACAGGCAAAGTTCACAGCAGGATTTCAGTCTTAAATCCTATATGTCCTTGAGGTTTATTATTACCTTTGGCTGTGAAGTACAGCAAAAATTCCAATCTCTTTGAATATTTGATATATTTTCATCAAAATCCATTGCTACAAAAAGTACATCTCCCTTCACTTTTCCTGTAAATGAGTGCTTCAAAATATGTACTCAGTGAGCTCCTTACTTGAGATGTAGTTGAAGAGAATGAAGTGATCCAGTGTGCAGAATCTTGGCCCTTCTCTAGTGCTGCTATCAAAATGACCATGGTGGGGCTTAGGACATTAATGTATTTAAATATGAGATTTACTCTGGGGAATTTAGCATAAACAGCTCCAAATAAGTACTTTATAGCTTAAACAGTATATACAATATAAAGAGGTCTGTTAAAGCTGCAGGCACAAACAGAAAGAGATCAAAGTATTTAAAAAATGTAGTTGTAAGCCATTGGATTGAATTTGTTACATCAAAAATTTAACCCTGCTTCTTTCTCTCTCTCATACACACACGTACACTACATACATCTGTTTTCACATTTCCAAATACAAGAAAAAAATATTTAAAAACATAAAGCCATGCAAAATGCTTCAGAATACTGAGCCTCATGAGTATCCAAGTACTTTCATGAGTCATTCTTTTCTCCCTGGAAGCTGTGAGATTTTATCTACAGCTTTCATGTCTGTAGTGGATTTTGTACTCATTATGATATTAACAACTGTGAGTACAAATGTCTTCTTTTCAGTTTTGTTTTTTCAGGCTGTACTAAGGGAAATTTGACTGCCATATTCTGTATTAAGATGGGTTGCGCATCACTCTGACACCTGGTATACGATTGGTTTATAAAGAAAAGTACCATCTGCAAGAGATGTCAGTCAAGAGCATAGCCCATCTTTTCATTCTGGGAACATTCCCATCTAATGATACAGAAACATGTGATAAAGGAAGATTTCATAATTGCTTTCATTTTCCCTGATGTCTTTAAAACAATGCAAATCTGGTTTTTACATGCTCAAAGGGCTCTTTCTTTGAAAGAAAAAAACAAGACAATTTTCTAAGATTTTACAGAGTGTTACAAAACTAACACGGGGCATCCAAAAGATTACTGAATCAAACTGATGAAATCAAAATACTCAAGTTTCCAACCAGATTTATGTGTTTATTGAAAAGACTTATAATAGAAAAGAAATTTCTGAGCAAATGTCTTATAGTGGCATTGCCACATCTATGGTCCAGATTCACTCTTTCTGAGCATGAAAGGAGATCCTTGGTGTGGACACACCAAATCTGTTTTTCTTCACAATACCCTGTGGATACATTCTTATTTTCATTTTTTGTACATGACCATTTATATATGAAAGTGTATAGCTCTTTCTTATGTCACTCTCCCAGCTATTTCCTTTATAGGCAATATTCAGAAGTATTTGATCATAGAAAATGTAATGAATAGTTGGGTGGTGGTGAATGCCTTTAATCTCAGCACTGGGGAGGCAGAGGCAGGTGGATCTCTATGAATTTGAGGCCAGCGTGGTCTACAAAGAGAGTTTCAGGATAAGCTCCAAAGCTACAGAGAAACCATGCAAAAAAAAAAAAAAAAAAAAAAAAAAAAAAAACCAAAAAAACAAACAAACAAAACAAACAAACAAACAAAAAAACCAAAAAAACAAAAAACACAAGGAATAAAATTCAATGTGAGATACAACTCATTTAGGTACAAATTAAACTAACAAATATTGAGGCATAGGTTTTGACTAAATTATTTGTAATTTATTTATTTATAATAATGATGTTGATAATTATAAAATAAATGTTTAAATGGGTGCAGAGATTTTGTGTCCTGACATAGAAGACTGTATTAATTACAAACTGTATGGCCTATAATTCTGGCTTATTACTAACTAACTGTTACATTTAAATGAATTAATTTCTATTAATCTATCTATTGCCACAAGGCCATGGTATTACTGGGCTGATGGCATCTTTCTTTTTAGACCACTGGCTGGTGAAATCCACACACTGCCCTTCTCCTCTTTGTATTTTCAGTTTGCCTTTCTCTCCTGACCTTATTCTGCCTTGCTAGAGGCCAATGAAGCTTCTTTACTAACCAATGAGAGCAATATATATTCACAGTGTACAGAAGGGTTATCCTACAGCTTAAATTATTATGTCTTATCTAGTGTTATTTTGAACATTCTTGCATCAATGAAGTGTATGAATTTGATCACTATGACATAACAAAGTTCTACAGATTGGGTGGTTTAATAAACAGGAAAGTATTTTTCTCAGTCTGGTGTACAAATTTCCATGTTGAGGGTTTGATAGTGTTTGGTCTGTTCTGTGGAATCTCTTCTAGTTTTATGCACAGGCATGTTGCTCTAATATGGGCATTCCTTGGTATGCACTCAATGTGAATGGGTGGATATCTCTGGTGTTATTTATCATTAGTGCATTAGTCTTGTCTATAGTGGTCTTGCAGTGAAACTGTATCATTGGCCACATGGTCTCAGGCAGAGGGAATCAGAAAGAGGGAAGCTTGAGGCATGGCTTTCCTTGGCATGATCTTTCTGGTGATCAGCCAATCTGGTAGGAAGGGCAGAGAAATGCTCCCTTGGTTCTTTGTAATCTTCTGTGTAATTATTTCCCAATAAACACCTATTTATCCTTTATCTTGGGTCAAGTAAAATAATTATAATCTTGCCTTCAATTGGCACCCAATGTGGGGCATGAAAACCCTAAACATTTTAAATGCCACATTCTGTAGGTCTTTGAAAGATTTGATGACTATCTATCCATCTTAAATATATCTCTATATACCTACAAAACCTAATTAGCATAAGTTTTGACTATTATAGGTCACTATCACCTTATTTAATTGTACATTATAATTTTAAAAGATCTGTATAAACACAATACCTAAACAAGTGGAGAAATATACATATAACAAAATTGATCATAAATGTTTATCAATAAGCCAAAATATATATCATTGTAAAGTATTCATTTTCATATCATATTCCCCTTTTTTTCCTTTAGAAGGAGAGTTGTTGTGATCCTTAACTATTTATAACTAACCCCATTTAAACAAAAACAAACAATTATAAACAATATTTGTGATTTTGGGCATCATTCTCCAAACTGCTTCCTGCTGTTTGGGGTGATTTCATTGGGATTCTAAGACCCAGAAACCTGGCCAACTCCTGGTTGTAGTGGTCTGTGAGGCTGCATCATCCCAGCTGTCTTGGATGTTGGATCAGCAGGATACTGCTTCAGAGGATCTTGCTTGATCAAACCATATTAGTCTGGAAGGAATCCACAGCTTTGAATCTTCTGTGGAAACAAGAAAAAAACATTTTTCTCCCCAAAGTAACCTATCCTTAGAGTTAAATTTTGAAGTCAAAGCATTTTCAAAATATGTAAGTTGGATTAATGTAGCAGCATTTATAATCAAATATCTTTTAGCAGTTGTGTTCCTTCCTTAGCAATTGAACAATTCAAAGATAACACAAGAGCATACAGTATCAAGACTGTGTATTTTCCATTTTTACATGATTTATTTATTTATTATCCTATTTCTTTTACTTTTATTTTTTTCCTCTTATGAGACAGGGTCTCTCTGTCTACTTTTGTCTGTCCTGGAATTCACTCTGTTGGCCTTGAAATCCCAAAGATATGCTTGCATCTGCCTCCCAAGTGATAGGATAAAATGTTTCTGCCACCACCTCCCAGCTCCTGAATCTTTCCTTTCTTCTTTCCTTCCTTTCATCATTCCTCCCTTCCTCCCTTCCTTCCTTCCTTCTTTCCTTCCCTCCTTCAATCCTTCCTTCTTTCTTTCATTTTTAATCACTTTATCCTGTTTAATTTCTCTCACAAGCCTATGTATATTTACAAACACACTGTAAATCCTTTAGAGGTTTTACTTTATCTGAATCTCTCTTTGTTGTATATGTTTATTTTTTTCTGGTTATGAGTCTTTTATCTGCTAAACAACTGTGATAAATGCTGGCTTTCCAATAGGTAAATTTATTGCTAGCACTGGGAACTGTGCTCACTGCCTAGACTCTTAAACCTTTACGAGTAAAAGCTACATCTGCCATGCACCATGCTGGTCATTGCTGTCACCAGTTTCTCATACATACCAATTTTGTTTGTTAATGGGACGTCTTAAAAGAGCCCTGAATTGTTTTGTTTTGTTTTTTGCTACTTAGGCTGAGTCAGGAAACCTCACTTAAAGGAGCTGTGGGAGTCTCTGCTTGTCTATACCAAAACAGAGGCAATCCGAAAAAATACTGCTATCAAGAAGCTGTGCTTGTCTCCATTCTTTTGTTTCTAAAAATCTTTTCTTAAACTTTTGTCAGGTTCTACATGTAAATTATTCCTCACTTTGGGTGCCATTTTGTAATGTGAGATTATTGGCCCAGCAGGTCCTGTGGCCCTTGAGCTCCAAACACACACAGACACTTTATTAGTTACAAATCTGTTGACCAATGACTAGGGCTTCTTATTGGCTCTGTCTTAGTTATTAACCCATCTCTATTAATTTAAGTATTGCTGTGTGTTCTTATCTTACTGTAGATGGATCTGGACCCATTACATTCTCCTCCACAACATGGAGACTGTCTCTGGCAGGCTCTCCTGCCTACCTTTCCCAGGCTTCTCCTCTTCTAGTCCCGCCTATCTTACTGGCTCATTAATCATTGGCTTAGCAGTGTTTTATTCACCAATCAATGAGAGAAATATATACAAAAGGACTTTCCCCCATCACTTGTCTTTATCGTTTTACTGTGGCTTGCGTTACATTAGGGCTTTAACATTTGTGGCAATAGGGAACGTTCAGTCAGTATTCTACTGTACCTTTCAAAATGTCTATCTTTATTGCATGTAAAAATCTATTTTGTACATTTTTATAGTCACTTATATCAGATTCAACTCCAAAGCCTCAAGGTTTTTTTTTTTTTTTTTTTTTTTTTTTTTCAATTAGACATTGGTAAATCTCAAGGTACAATGCTCCTGAGATAATTTTTCTTCTGTTGTGAACTCACCAAACCAGACAAGCTGTTTTCTAATTCGACAAAAGAAGTCAGCAAGAAGACAGAGGCTTCCAATCTTCCAATGCAGACCAAATTCTACAGAGTCAAGATCCATCAGTTCTTGTGTCTGGAGAATTATCTTTTTATCTTAATGTCCCCACGTGCATCTACTAGGTGGCTGTTGCTGCCTCTGCACCTCTATAGACTACTTCTGTCCTTTGGTGCCTGTGGTCAGAGTTGTGGCCCTGATGACCTCTGGATTGACTTCAGTGTCTTTCCTTGAAAAAGAAGCCACATTGCCAGTTGACCATCTCAATATTCTACATTGTCCCTTCAGAACCAAATTTGTGGTTCTCAGTTGTATTGATGCCATCTTCAGTGCTGGCTTCTGTGCAAATGACTGGCTAAGAATCAAGATATTCTCTTTAAGTAGCAACTGTCTGAACGTAATTTTGGTTTTGTTTCCAGAACAAACTTTCCATGCTATTGCAAAAATGTTTTGAAATGTTTAAGTCCAGGTCCTTTTCATTTTATTATTGTTTTTTTTTTTCTTATTTTCTACATCTATCCTAGTTCCCTCTCCCTTCTTTTATCTTTCCCTCCCTCACTACCATGACCCCAACCACCCTCCCATCCCCCCTCACTCCACAGAGAGGATGATGCCTTCCAGGAGGGATTAACAAAATCCAGTCATTTGGAGTGGGGACTAGGCCCTTCTTCCTGTGGATAGGTTAAGGGAGCATCTCTCTATGGGGGAATGTGTTCCTAAATTCCTTTTGTGCACCAGGGATACATTCTGGTTCCACTGTCAGAGGTCCCTTAGACTGCCCAGGCCTTCTAACTGAGACCCATGTTCAGGGGGTCTGAATCAGCCCAATGCTTGATTCCCAGCTATCAGCCTGGTGGTCCATTAGCTCCTACTTGTTTAGGTCAGCAGTCTCTGGGTTTCTGTAGCCTGGTCTTGTCCCCATTTTCTTATCACTCTTCCCTCGCTGCATCTGGCTCAGTGCTTAGCTGTGGGTGTCTGCTTCTGTTTCCATGAGCTTGATGAGGGCTCTAATGATGGTAGAGAAGTTAGTCATCAATCTAATTATCAGAGAAGGCCATTTAAGGTAGCTTTTTCACTGTTGCTCAGATTGTTATTTGGGGTCATCTTTGTGGGTCTCTGGACATCTGGAAATTCCTCTAGAGTCAGTTTTTTCATCAAAACTATAACAGCTCCTTCTATTATGGTATCTTTTTTTCTTTTTCTTTTTCTTTTTTTTTTTTTTTTTGGTTTCTCTTGTGCATTTGTCCCCTGACTCAATCTTCCTGGTCCCACATGCTTTCCTCTCCTCCCCTTCGCTTTCTCCTAGCTCGCTCTCTACTCACTGCCCTCCACTGCCAATATGCTCAGGAGATCTTGTTCCTTTCTCCTTCTGTGAGGGACCTTGTATGACTCTCTTAGGTTCCTCCTTAAATCCAAGTTTCTCTATGTCTAAAATCCATATATGAGTGAGTACATACCATGTTCCTCTTTTTTTTCCACTGGTTTACCTCATTCAAGATGGTTTCTTCAAATTGCATCCATTTGACTGCAGATTTCAAGATTCCATTTTTTTTTTTTCCCAATGAGCAAATATGCCACACCTTCTTTATCCATTCTTCAGTTGAGGGGCATCTAGGCTGCTTCCAGGTTCTTGCTATTACAAACAATGCTGCTACAAACATAATTGAACAGATGTCTTTGTTGCATGGATGTGGATCATTTGGGTATATGCCTAAGAGGGGGATTGCCGGGTCCTGTGGTAAACTAATTCCCATTTTCCTGAGGAACCGCCATACTGATCTCCAAAATGGCTGTATGAGTTTGCACTCCCACCAGCAGTGGAGGAGTGTTCCACTTTCTCCACATCCTCTCCAACATAAGTCATCACTGGTGTTTCTAATTTTAGCCATTCTGGCAGGGGTGAGATGGTATCTCAAAGTTGTTTTGATTTGCATTTCCCTGATAGCTAAGGATGTGGAGCATTTTCTTAAGTGTCTTTCAGCCTTTTTGATTTCCTCCATTGAGAATTCTTTCTTCAGTTCTGTACCCCATTTTTTAATAGGGTTATTTGGTGTTTTGTTGACTAGTTTCTTGAGTTCTTTGTATATTTTGGAGATCAGCCCTTTGTCGGATATAGGATTAGTGAAAATCTTTTCCCAGTCAGTGGGCTGCCGTTTGGTCTTGTCAACTGTGTCCTTTGCCTTACAGAAGCTTCTAAGTTTGAAGAGGTCCCATTTATTAATTGTTTCTTTCAGTGTCTGTGCTCCTGGAGTTATGTTCAAGAAGCGGTCTCCTATACCAATTTGTTCAATGGTACCTCCTACTTTCTCTTCTAAGAGGTTCAATGTGGCTGGATTGATGTTGAGGTCTTTGATCCATTTGGACTTGAGTTTTGTGCATGGTGACAGACATGGGTCTATCTGCAGTCTTCTACACACCCTCATCCAATTGTGCCAGCACCATTTGTTGCAGATGCTGTCTTTGCCCCATTGTGTAATTTTAGCTGTTCTTGCTATTACAAACAATGCTGCTACAAACATAATTGAACAGATGTCTTTGTTGCATGGATGTGGATCATTTGGGTATATGCCTAAGAGGGGGATTGCAGGGTCCTGTGGTAGACTGATTCCCATTTTCCCGAGGAACTGTCATACTGATCCCCAAAATGACTGTACAAGTTCTCACTCCCACCAGCAGTGGAGTAGTGTTCCCCTTTCTCCACATCCTCCACAGCATGAGTTGTCACTGGTGTTTCTAATTTTAGCTATTCTGGCAGGAGTAAGATAGCTAGTTGTTTTGATTTGCATTCCCCTGATAGCTAAAGATGTTGAGCACGTTCTTAAGTGTCTTTCAGCCTTTTTGATTTCCTATATTGAGAATTCTCCAGTCTATACCCCATTTTTAAACAGGACCTTTTAATTTAAGAATAGGCTATTTTAATCTTTCTTTTCATATTTACGTTAAAACAACAAGGATAAACCCAATTTTCCTGGTATATCTTACAAAGGAATAATCATATCTAATATTATAGTTTGACATTTTCACTTTCCAGTGCTGTAAGAAAATTCATCCAAATCTTTTGTGACTTTCTATAGTGGTTGCTGTCATTGTTATATGGTTAACTCTCTTCCATCCCCCTCCCCCTTTTTTCTTCCATCCCATTTATCTCTTGCTCCTTTTCTCACTTGCTGTCTCACTCTCACTTCTGCTTTCTTGCTCTTTCATTCTCTTGATCTTTCTCCTACCATCAGGATTTTACTATGAACTGGTAACAATACTATTATTGTTAAACATTTACTATCAAACAGATTGAAATAGTACCATGTAATGAACTTAGGTTTACATTTCTTTATAAAGCTTTACCAATCAATCGTTGGTTAATAAGAAAAGAAGAAAACCTTACTAGGAATAATTATATATTTCACAGAGAGCACCATGTGGCCCAAAGTATTAAGACTCCTAGTAATAAGAGATACAGAGCTTGAACTCTCCATCTTCTGTAACCAGTGGGACTAGGGCATCAACCTAGGATGAAATCTTCTACCTACAACTTTTCCTGCCTGCAAGATGTATGAGGAGCATGATGTTACAGTATTTGTGGAAGCGGCCAGTCAATGTCTATCTCTACTTGAGTTCCATGCCAGAAGAGGTATGCCCATGCCTGACACAGCCTAGACTACTAAGAACTAGAGGTGTATAGCCCAGAGAACACTGATAGGAACATATGTATTTATCCCTAGAATACGAATGGACTTTTGGAGTGTCTCAGCGTGGGCACAAAGAAGGAGGTCCTAGGTCCTGCTCCAAATGATATGACAGAATTTGAAGATCCCCATAAAAGGCCTCACCCTCCCTGGGTAGCAGAAATGGAATAGGATAGGGAGTTGATGGGCAGGCAGGGGAGGAGGGTAGGGAGAGGGAACTTGGATTGACATGCAAAACAATCTTGTTTCTTAATTTAAATTTTAAAAAACAGGGAAACAAAAGAGAACCAAACACAACTGGCCAAAATAATCAGTGAAATGTTTAATTATATTCTGCTAAACTACTAGACCATAATCTAGAATAATCAATATCAGAGAGGCTTCATCAAGAATCTGAAGAGAATAGATGTAGAGACCCACAGCCAAACATTCGGCAGATCCAGAGGATCTGGACAGAAGAGGAGGAAGAAGGATTGCAGGAGTCAGAGCAATAGAGGCATCACAAGAACATGACCCACAGAATCAAATAATCAGGGCTTATAGGGGTTCAAGGAGACCCTATATGGGTCAGACCTAAGTCCTCTGCATATATGATATGTTGTGGGTGTGTAGCTTGGTGGTCTTGTGTGACTCCTATGGTGGGAGTAGTATTTGATTTTTTTAATATTTTGACAGTTTGGGGACCCTATTTTTTCTACTGGGTTGCCTTGTACAGCCTTCATATGTGCCTAGAATAATCATACCTTGTTATTCCATGTTTTATTAATATTTCTCAGAGGCCTTCCCTTATCTGAAGGAAGTGGAAGAAGAGTGGATCTATAGGAGAAGGGAGGTAGAGGGTTTGGGAGGAATAGAAGGGAGGGGGAACTGAGGTAAGGATGTAATGTAAATCTTAAGAATAATTAATACAAAATAAAACTATGTATAATGAACTTAATCGCTAGTAATGTGATAGAAAAAGGCATCTTATCTCAATTGTGTAATAAAAGTACACTTAGAAGAGAGTCATATCATATTACTTATAAGAAGCTGTAGAAGAAGGCATTTTTAACACAGTCCACATCTTAAGAGGTGTAAAATGGCTTGTGGTGGCAACTTGCATCAGCTCTGTACTGGAATCAAGGGAGCAATGGCATTACCCTGTAGCAGAGAGGGGCTTGGTTTCTCATGAAATGTCAGTTTCATTGTGACTTAGTAAAGTGAAAGCCCTGAAGTGGAAGCCTCCAATGTATAACAAGGATAATTGTGTAAACTTGACTAAATGACAAGACAAATAAATGACATTTGGAGAGGCAAATAAGCCACTGGTGACTCCTGTCATAATTTGTTTTTTGAAGTATGCAATAATCACTCTGGTACCTATAAACTATATGCTTTAGATGTTTGACCTTTAGATGATTCATCAAAATACTAAAGAGTATACTTAGCTTATACTCATTTTGTGTAACAGTTTGATATTCTTGCCTTATTCATTGGTCTAAGAGCAAACTAGATAAATTAATTATCTAAAAATCAGAAAGAAAAGGTAAAACAATCTTCTTCACAAATGCCCTTTGAAATATACTTTTAATTAACAGTCTTTTATTACCAGTTTGTGCTCTGAATGAAGGGCAACTTTAAAAAGAACTACAATATATTTCACTTATTATTATTTCTTGTGTAGAGGTGTTTTGCCTACATGTATGCATATACACCATGTCCGTGCTTCATGCCCATGGAAGTCAGAGAATGGCCTCATATTCCCTGACCTAGAGTTACTATCTAGCAGCTCTTAGGGTCCTTCAGTCTCTGCCTTCCCTGTGCCAAGGTTACAAATACAGCCTAGCATTTTTATATGGATTCTATACAGCTAACTTAGGATCTTTTACTTGCATAAATAGAGTACAGCCTTTGAGCTATTCCACACCCCCTATATTTCACTTTAAAAGTTATTTTATATTGCCTGACCTCTTCATGATTGTATAACCTTTAGAATGAGCACAGACTATTTATTTTCTTGAAATTTTTACACTATAATTCTATTCACCTCCAGATGACCACATTTGACCCTTTAGTAATCTCCATGCTTAGTAAAATTTGAGGCCAAAGATTCTCCCAAATTGTCAAGAATTATCCTACAATTCACAACTATATAAAAAGTTAAGAAAATGGAAGTTGAAGAAATGACTATTTTATCTGACCACTTCACCAACAGCTAACTATTACTAGTATTAATCTCTCCACTCTAAATGTCCAGGATTGTGTGTCTGCTAGAATGACATTAAACCTTCCATGATTCTTTCAGATTTCTACATAGGTCTCATTTTGCAAAAATAACTTTCAGTTCCCGTACTTGTTCATGGAGAGGATAAAGATATCTCCAATGTTACAATCCCACACATTTAACAGGATTTTTGTAATAAGCATTGGATGATATTTACTCTCATGTTCTTGATAAACACAGAATGTCAGTTTTAAAAACCAAAGGTTTTATGAAAGCTGTTCATCCAATTATATTTTTAAAAAATCAAATTATTTGACTGTATGTCAGTATATGCATATGAGTATATGTGTCTGTAGAGGACAAAGGTATTAGAACACTCTGAAGCTGGAGTAATATTCAATTGTGAAATGTGCCTGCTGTGGATACTGGAACCTGAATCTGAATCTTTGGCAAGAGTCATATGAATCCTTAATGCTGACCTGTCACTATTAATTATTTTAACATACATATTTCTCTTCCTAATCATTTTCTGTACTGGAACTGATTCCAGGGACTTATACATGGTAGACATCCTTTTACTATAAAATCACATCTATATACTAATTTATTTATTTATTTTGGTTTTTGAGACAGTGTTTGTATTGCTTTGGAGCTTGTCCTGGAACTCCCTTTGTAGATCAGGCTGGCCTCGAACTCACAAAAATTCACCTGCCTCTACTTCCTGAGTGCTGGGATTAAAGGTGTGTGCCACCAATGCCCAGCTTCTTTTTTTAAATATTTACATGGATTTCTTAAGTTATCTATAGTTATCTCCAATTCACAATCCTACCTCATCCTCTTTAATGACTGTTATAGTAACTGGGATGGCAAGCATGTAACAGCAAGTATTTCTATACTGATGTTTGTATCTATAATAATATAACTGAGACAGTAAGCATAGCCTGTATAAATCTGCTAACGGAAGAGGAACATATTATTTTTTTAAGTTTTTTTTTTTTTAAATTTATTTTATATAACAAAGTCCACTTAAATGAAAACAAACATTTATACACAATATTTGGGAATTTGGGCGTTGTTCTTTCCAAACTACTTCCTGCTGGTAAGGGGCGCTGCGCTGTCTTAGGGGATTCGAAGAAGATTCAGATATCCTGGCTGTAGTCTGTAGGGCTGTTTTGTCCAGCTGTTTTGAATGTAGGATCAGCTTGTACTCTGTTTCAGGCGGTCTGGCGTGATCAAACCACATTAGTCTGGAAGGAATCCACATCTTTTCATTTTCTGTGGAAACACAAATAGAAATCCTTTTCCCCAGTAACTTGTCCTTGAACTTAAATTTTGGAGTCAAAGCATTTTTTTTTTTTTAATTTAATTTATTATTTTACATGTCCCTGTCCCTGGCTCTCTCCTTCCCTCCCTTACTTCCTCCCTCCCTTTTACCCTCTCTGCCCTATCACATGCACTCTAACCATGCTCCCCTCCCATCCCCCCACCACAATTCCATATGTAGGGGAATGCCATCCAGTTGGGGTCATGTAGATCTGACAGGTCATGTGAAGTAGGGACTAGGGCTTCTTTCCTGTCTCTAGATTAAGGCAGTTATCCCTCCATGGGGGATGTGTTCTCAAAGTCTTTTTGTGCACCAGGGATACTTCCTGGCTCCACTGTCTGAGGTCCCTTAGACTGCTCAGTCCTTCTGGCTGAGACCCATATTCAGGTGTCCTGAGTCAGTCCCATTCTGGCTTCCCAGCTATCAGTCTAGTGGCCCTTTAGCTCCTCCTTGTTCAGGTAAGCTGTCTCTATGTGTTTCTGCTGCCTGGTCTTGTCCTCTCCATCTGCATCTGGGTTCTAGTTTGACTCAGTGTTTATGTATGGGTGATTGATCCTGTTTCCAACAGGCATTAGTTGAGGGCTCCATAGAGAAGTTAGTTGTTGATCTCATTCTCTGGGAAGGGCATTTATAATAGCCTTTCCACAGAAGCTCAAATTGTTAGTTGGGAGCAGTCCTTTCTTTGTGTTCAATTTTATCTTCAAACAAATATTGACTCTCTCTTTAATGTTCTCTCTCTCTCTCTGTCTCTGTCTCTCTCTCCGTCTTTCCTGTCTTCTATTCCTAACCAGTCTCAATCTTCCTGGTCACACATTTTTTCTTGTTGATTTTCTCAAAAAACCAACTCTTCGTTGCATTGATTTTTTGTATTGTTTTCCTGGTTTATATTTTGTTATTTTCAGCTATCAAGTTGATTATTTCCTGGCATCTAATCCTACGGGGTGAATTTGCTTCTCTCTGTTCTAAGGCTTTCAGTTGCGCTATCAATTCTCTTATGTGACTATCCTCTGTTTTCTTCATATGGGCACTTAGTGCAATGAACTTCCCTCGTAGCACTGCTTTCAAGGTGTCCCATAGTTGGGGTATGTTGTATCTTCATTCTTGTTGAATATTAGAAAGTCCTTAATTTCTTTATTTCTTCTTTGACCCAGGTGTGGTGCAATTACACATTGTTGAGTTTCCATGAGTTTGCAGGTTTTCTGCTATTTGTGTTGTTGAATTCCAATTTTAAAGCATGGTGGTCCGATAAGATACAGGGGACTATTCCTATTCTCTTGTATCTGTTGAGGTTTGTTATGTCACCTAGTATGTGGTCGATTTTAGAGAAGGTTCCATGTGGAGCAGAGAAGAAGGTATATTCTTTTGTCTTTGGATGGAATGTTCTATAGATGTCTGTGAACCCCAGTTGAGACATAACTTCTGTTAATTCTTTTGTTTCTTTGTAGTTTCTGACTTGTGGTCCTGTCTAGTGTTGAGAGTGGTGTATTGAAGTCTCCCACTATAAGTGTGTGAGGTTTTAGTTAAATACCAAAGGAGTATATGAAGTATATTTTATCCTTCTCTGGATACTGGCACAGTCTAAGGTCATAGCTTACAGAAAGATCTAACATTCAAGGTCTAACACTGGAGGCCTTGAATCCAACCAAATACAAATATTTTTCACTTTTGCAAACTAAATTTTGATATATTTGCATTTAAAACATAGAAAGAATAAACAGGGAGATGATGCAATAGATTGCTAATCTGTAGGGTTAATTGGACACAGAGTATAGAGACCTAAGCAAGGACTTGAGGAGCATCTGAGAACTATAGCAATCTGATCTTGACATAATTTGCATTTGATGCATTGTCATTAAAGTATGTCAACTGTTGTTTATATCACTATGGAAGCTATGGTGTGATTGTGATGAATGAATACTAGAGTATGGAGGTAGTAGAAGGAAGAACAAGTTATAGATAATTCTCAAAGATAGGTATATATTAAATTATCTTGGCAAAGTTATCATAATAATGACTTCAAAATATGGGGTTTCAAAATAAATATGAAAATAATTCATTCAAGATTAAAGAATGAGATTTAGGATCTCTTTCAAGTCTTTGAGAAAGCTCAGTCAAGTTGTGACATTTTTCCAATAGTGCCAACATCAGAGATGCATTTTGAGAACAATTCCAGATACATGTATGTACAAGAGGAGGCAGACATCCTTGTACAATAACAATATAAAAGCTTAACATAGATTTATGAGGGCAGTGTGTTAGTTGACTTTCCATCACTATGACATAACTCACAGAAACACTATATCAATTATTAAACTGTTAGCCAAAGGCTAGGGCTTCTTATTGGCTAGCGCTGTCTTAATTATTATCCCATTTCTATTAATATAAGTATTTCCACATGGTCTTACATTACCAGAGAAGGTTCATACCTGTTACTCCTATGGCAGCCTACATGGCTACTCTTTCTTTCTGCTTACTTTTCCCAGAAAATCTCCTTACTCTGCCTATTTTCCTGTCTGGTTATCAGCCAATAAGTGTTTTATTCATCAACAAATAAGAGAAACATATATACAGAAAGACATACCCCATCATTCTACTTTGGGGATTAACCTGTGAAAATGTAGAAGTTTGGGAACACTAAATACCTAAACTATAATATTTGTTCTAGCAATAGTATATACATATTACATATTTAATTTCTAATGTTATCTTAATTTTTATGTTAGGTAAAAAAAGTATCAACATAGATGCTAATTTTGTTCCAGTTGATTCATTTTGAAATACCTTTTAAAATATATTTTTTTCAGTATGAACACCATAATTATTTGGGGTTGACAATTTTTTCTTTGGGTAAAAATGTAATCTTGTATGTTATATGATGCTTAACAACACTGCTGTCATTTATTAACTAAGATCCCAAAAGTATTGCTGTGTTTGTGTTCGTCTGAAATATTCTCATCTTTTGTCAAATTTAACTCTACATGCTGAGGTTACTTTTGATGAGAAGAGTAAGTCACTTACTTTAAAGAGTGACTCTTTTTCCATATATATGGAATTAAGCATAATTTTAACAAATAGTTAATGACAGAGCTGCATGTAGTTTCTGAATCATTAGTTAATTTTATTCCTTTAAGGAGCTTAATATAAAATGACATCCTAGAGTTCAAAAAGAGTTTTATGTCCTCTTTGATGTATGGCATATAATACCTTTGTCAAAGCCTTACTAACATGAATGCCTTTGAGATGTGTTTTTCAGTGTATATAGAGTTCACTTTATAAAAATCAAAATAAGTACGTCACATTACACTTACAAAAAATACTTGTGTTTGAAAATTGAGATGTTTAGTATGTAAATTTGTTATTCATGTGATACCAATAATAAGAATATGTAAATTTATAACTATAGTTAAATAAATTAAAGCAAGTTTCTTACCAAGTTTGACATGTCTTTAAAAAGTAATTTGATATGTTCATCTTAGGTTAATTGAACATTATTATGAGCACAAATAAAGATGCCTTTTCTTTCTTGATTGGATTTAAATAAAGTGATATAGTAATTTCAAAGTTTGAACTTCAAAAAGCTAAATGACTATGTGTTTTTAAAATTTATACACTTAACTTAAAAATCAATGATATTCAATAATTCTAAATAATTTTTGTCTGTGCATGGAAAATATAACTCAACAGTATAATGGCAAAGTAATATTAACAGACACTCAATAGGGGTCACTGAAGACATGCAGTCAGCAAAGTCTAGCCAAAGCAGGAGAGATTCCATGGTAAAGAGGTATGGTCTACAGTAGTGATTCTCAAACTTCCTAATGCTGAAACACTTTAATATAGGTACTCATGTTGTGATGACCTCATACCATAAAATTATTTCATTGCTATTTCATAATAGTAATTTTTCTACTCTAATGCTGTAAACACCTGACGTGCCTGATATCTGATTTGTGATCCACAAAGGGTTCACAACTCACAGGTTGAGAACCACTGGTTAGGTCAACATGAATCTCCAAAGTTCTGGGAGGACAGAGCAGGAGGTAGAGGCACCTCAGGATGGCTAATACAATGTTACAGTGTCAGCAGATAAGGCAATGCAGAAGAGCCTGAAGTCAAACAAGCCATTTACAAACATTTTCTGACTTCTTGGAATGTTTTCTCAGGTGAACCATACTCTGTTATAAACAACAATGAATTTTATAATAACAAGTGATTAAATGACAGCCATTCTTTAAAAGTTCTATGAAATCCGGAAGAGTATTTGGGACAAAACTGAGGATAGGCTACTTTCATAGCTCTCATCCACTAATGGCTACTGAGACTTAAATGAAAAGTGAAGGTCTCCAGTAAAACATTGGGCTTTGAAGAAAATGTTCAGTCCTATACACGTAATTACAAAGAAAACTATGAACACAAAGCAGATTAGTTTAGGCTTCCTGTTGGTGTAAACCACCTTGGGGGAGCACTACTTGGGAAGGAACTGGTTGAGTCCATTATCCAGGGAAGTCAGAGCAAGAATTCAAGCATGTCCAGAACCTAGACGTGGGGACTGAAGCAAAAACTATGGAGGAGTGCTGCTTACTGGACTGCATCCTTATGAATTGCTCAGCATAATTCCTATACCATTCAAAATCACTTTCCCAAAGGTAGCACTGCCCACACTGGACTGGACCTCCCCACTTTGATCATTAAGCAAACACCCCTAGAGTCTTGTCTACAGGACAATCTTATAGAGGATTTTTGACAATTATGATCCCTCTTCACAGACATATGACATATGTAGGTATGTGTTAGGTTAAAAAAAAAAAAAGCACAATGACTGCTTCTCAACTTGTTACACAAACATGAAACTTAGTAATTCATATTGTCCTTTCTTGTTCACTTCTCAAAGCTCAAGAACTCACGTAACTTTAAAAACCTCACAGTTTCTCAATGGTGGGCTCCTATAAAAATAAACAATGTTACGTATTTTATTATCCCACAATAAAATCAAAGAAAAATCAAAATCCAACAGTGTAAGAGTTCAGTGTTAGAATTCTGGGACCCACTCAATCCTATCCTCTGGGCTCTGAAGTGCTCCACTTTTCTAGCGCTGCTATTCACAGTACAACTTCTTTCTTAATAGGCTCTGACTGGCTGTTCTCCATAGCTAGTGCTGTCACTGATGATCACTCCTGGTACTGGCATCCTGTGAATGTTGGGATCTCTACTGCAGCTACGCTGAGCTTTACCAGTAACTTGCTCTGCGACTTTTTTCACATGATGCCAAGCCTCAATTTCTCTTCACAACCTATTTAATCCTTGCACTACCATTTCAACTTTTGCCAGTGAGTGGCCTCTTCTGCCCTGTCATGTGGTCATGCCTCAGATACTCTCAGTGATCACATCTTGCACTCAAAGCCAGTAGCACCTAGGGAACTCTTACATAATACAAAGTTTGGCTGCCAGCAAAAGGTACAGGCCTGGCCTGCTCTGTACCAAAGTTCCTGTGTGCTGCTGACTCTGAAGAAACACTTTCCAGAAGATTTCCCCTCAATTATGCTGGTATCCTTTTAATCAGTGTTAATTTTTTCAGCTCCAGCTGACCAGCACTGATTGTCCCAGAAAAGCAAAGATTTTACTTTAATGGTGCTGGCCTCTTGTTAATCATAGTCAATTTCTCAGCTCCAGCTGATCAGAACCTCAGATTGCTAATTCAAAATATCGAACAGCCTCCGCAAAGCTGTTTATTTCCTTCTGAAACTTTACAAACATGACCTCTACCATCTGCACTACTGTCAGGATTATATTCTCACTTCTCACAACTGTCCAGTGAGCTCAGAACACTATAGGGCTTTTCTAGCTCAAGTTTAGAACACTTCGAAATCCTTCCCTCAACCAATGTGCTCAGATTTGTCAAGCAGTAGTTGCACCTCTGTCTCTCACTGTTGTTTTTTGTGTTTGCTTGCTGGCCATCAAACACCACAATGGAAAGTAACCTGGGGAGGGAAGGGTTGACTTTATCTTACATTTTGGAGTTCATCATTCAGTGAAGGAATTCAAGCCCAACAGCAACCTGAAGGTAGAAGCTATGGAGGAGAACTCCTTACATGGTAGGCTGTCAGGACTTGAACAGTCTTATGCTTAATCATCCAAGACCACGGGTAGCATCTTTCTTTCTACATATGGCCACGTCTATGCCAGTTGACAACAAAAGAAGCAGAAAGGTAAATAAAATAACGGCAGGCAGATTAACAATTTCTTAGCTTAGCTCCTCCATAAGAGAAAAAATTACTATTTTAAATTCTCTAACTCTACCTCAGCTTATTAAATTTAATCTGCTTATGTATCTGTTTATCCCATATTTGTCTACTATATATTTAATCAGAATATACTCAGGCTCGACATATCCAGCCTCTCCAATACTTTATCTTGCTAATATAATCCTCTGCCATTTTATTGGAATAAGAGCCTATCAATTGGTATTGTAACTGATCACATGGTGTCAACTCTGTACCTATATACTCCAACATCTTAACTTGTAAAACAGAGGACTAAATGTCATAGGTTTCACGCAGAGCATAGGACTGTATTCTCTGCAGCATAAATAACCATAGTCTTAGAGTACAGGTGTCTCTGGAAGAATTGCATATGTCTTGTTTTATTTCTCTCATGGTGTTTTAATACACTCAGTTGAGAAAGCACAGAAGGACAATTAGCCATTCCAGATTCCAAATGGAGGACTGCTTTGTATCATTGCCATGACTACTATCAGGCATATGAGAAGATTTCTTAAGAAAATATATTATTTATCTTGGCATCCAAAAGCAGCCAAATGGCAAATATAAAAGATTATAAAATAACCATTGAATTTTTTTACAAAGTGCTATTAACTTTCTACTAAAAATGAAATCTGTATTCTGTGTACTGTTACACTTATGGGTTACAGCTGCATTTATTATCACAGTCTGAACTTTTTTGGCAGACAAGATATCAAATTTTATCTCTCCAGGTGATTGATTATTATAAAAATTCAAGACCATACAACTTTAATTAAATCTAACCTTTTGAAAGTGTTGTGTTTTATAAGAGGAATATTAGATAACATTCCTCAAGAGTGTCAATTATTTTGAAATACTGGTAGTTAATGACAAAAGTTTTGTTTTAGTCAGAAAATAAATCAAGACATGAGCCTTGTTTCCTGCTGTTTGTAGGGATTTGTGTACACATGTTCCCAGTTGGGAGAGCATGTAGCACTTTGGGCTGTGTTACAACTGTTGCTTATAAGCTAGGGACATGCAAAGACCAGAAAAGTAATGTTTTGAGTTCAACAAAACAGTGAGAGTCATTGCAAGGTACATGAATTATTAATATTTTTGGAATTATCATTGCCCTAGGTCTCTCAAATTTGCTGAACATTCTCACGCTTTATAAACCCTCGAGTCTGCATTTGCAAAATGTGGCATTTCAGATAAAGCTCTCCTACAGTACATACCCTGGGATGGCACAGATGCCGCACTAATCCTGTGCACTCTTCTCTATCATTGGAAACACTTGACATTTCATCACCACAGTGTTTGAGGACCAGGTAGAAGCTCACTGGGTATGTAAGTGCCATCACAGGCTGAGAAGGCCACTTGGCATTGATTGGCCTCCTACGAAACTCTTACAGGCTTCCGACTGGATCAGGGCACTTTGCATTGCTTCCTTTTTTCCAGCTTTGCTCTGTTGTGCTGGAAGGAATAACTTTTTTAGATTGACACATATATTTCTCACTTCAGTACAGCCTCTCAGTTACTGTAACTCATTCACATTTGTCTGTTTAGTAACATAGAGGAGACAACTTCATCCTTTCTCATATTAGAGTTATTAAAAAGATTTTGCCATAAACCACTGCCTAGTACTAATGTATAGAGGCTGAAGTCTAATTTTCTGTCTTGCCATCACACTCAACTTAGCTTCCCCTCAATTGTACACTGAATTTGACTCACGGTTCTCTATCTCCAGTGTTTCTCTTGCTAAAAATGGACATAATTAACACAATGTTATTTAAATATTGCATCAGTCAGCACAACACTTAAATTACAGAATTAAAATCAGTGTATTTCTAAAATAATAAGACACTTTGTTAGGTTTGGTTTTGCTCATCATTAAAACAAGAAAACACTCAGTATAGGATACTAAGAAATGCTTGAACAAAGATTTTTGGAATAGCTCAGTAGTCAGCTAGTAATGTTATGAACCTTTCTGCACAATGCTTTTAAGACTATATATTTAACCAATCCTCAAATTATGAAAATATTCTTTCCAAACTACTTCCTGCTGGTAAGGGGCACTGTCAGGGGGATTCTAAATCCTGGCTGTAGTCTGTAAGGTTGCTTTGTCCCCAAATTCCCAAATATTGTTTATAAATGTTTGTTTTCATTTAAATGGACTTTGTTATATAAAATAAAAAAGTTATTATTCAGAAGTGATCAAAAGAAAGCAAGATGATGGAATGTAAAAAATAAATAAGAATAAATAAAATAAAAAAATTATGAAAATATTATTTTTTTCATTTAATTTAAGAATGTGTCAATAGCCAGGTGTTGGTGGTGCATGCCCTTAATCCCAGCACTTGGGAGGCAGAGGCAGGAGGTTCTCTGTAAGTTCAGGCCCAGCCTGGTCTACAGAGCAAGTCCAGGACAGGCTCCAAAGCAATACTCAGAAATACCCATCTTGAAACAAACAAACAAACAAAACAACTACAACCGGAAAGAATGTATCAAAACCATCTGAAGTTGTGAAAACCTGGAATTTAAGAAATAATTCACATACACTCTCACCATTTATCATTTTTAACACATCCTAATCTGGATGGGTTAGTAGTAGTAGTATTCATCTACATTGGGATTGGAACATGGGCTTCCTCTTAATCTAAAAAAAAAGTGTTTCATTTTTAACAAAATTGTATGCATGTATTGAAAGTGTTTTGTGTGTGTGTGTGTGTGTGTGTATTTGTGTGCGTGTATGCATGTGCATGTTAGTGTGTGCGTATGTGTGTACATGTATGTATGGAACACAAGGAAATCCTTGGGTGTTGTTTTCAAGTGGTGTCCATATTTTTATTGTTTCTACCCTTTTCTTTTCATTATTCTGAACTCAACAAGTAGGCTTTAATAACAAAATAAGCTGAAGACACCAGGAACCACCAAATCGCCTACCACTGGGGGCTAACCATGGGAATAATCAAAGTAATGCTTTGACTTTAACCAATTTGATCTTTTCTACTTAAATAATATTCAAATTTTAACAGGAAAAGCATCTGTTTAAAGCACAAAATCCTTCTTTTTATAGCCTTTCAGACAGTTGAAATCAAGCTATGTTGTGGAACTTTATACAATGGATAAGTACTGAATTTCTAATATATGTTTATTTCTACCATATTTTGTTTTATGACCGTGTTTGTAATATTTTTATACTTTAAATGGGCATATAATTCATGAAATTTGCTTTATAATTCATTGTATCATTTTCTAAATCATGAACTTTGGCTAAATTTTGCTAGCTTACAAAAATATAAGGCAATCATATACAAGCTGTATTTGAAAAGAGTTGGAGTTTTGGGGCATAGTGGCACACACTTTTAATTCTGAAAGACAAGAGACAAAGTCTCTACATTTGAGGTCAACCAAGTCTTCACAGCAAGTTCCATGTAATTCAAGGTTATATAGGAAAATCCTAGACTCAAAAACATAATATAACAATTTGTAACAACAACAACAAAAGCACATATAGTACTATGAGTTATTGAGCTTTCTCAACCCTTAGAGCATTGGCCACTCTTCATAAGGACTAGGGTTCATTTCCTGGCACCCACATGATAGTTTACAAATGACTGAAATTCTAGTTCCAGGAGACCTAGTGCTCACTTTTGGCCTCTGCAAGCATTCAAAGGGAGTACAGGAACATATACTAAAGAAAAAAAAATCACAAAACCACACATAAAACAAAATAATTAAGTCTTCAAATTTTTAAGAAAAATAATAATTAGTTCCTCTTATGATGGACATTTGTCCACTACTAAAACTGTCTTTTTCCTTCTGTCTGCTGTTACAATATTATCTATAAAATGACTGAGTTGTGTGTTGTCAGCTTTGTAACATTAAGGAAATCATTATGCCTAATTGTATGTCCTTTGATTTTATTCTCAAAAATAGGTTAAAAATTAGCTTCCTTTAGCTATGCTGTGGATACTAGTTAAAGTATGAAATGTCAGGCTTGGATGAGAGGCTGGATTATAGACAATAGACTGATTGGGTCATTGTCATGCAGTTCTTGGTAGAAATACCAGATGACGCTGAATTTTGATATGTGGAACTGAAAAAAAATAGCATCATTCCCTGTACTAATGGGCTTTTCTTGGAACAACGTGTACTCAGTTGCCATGATTATACTTTTAAACTCCAAGATAAATATAGTCACATCAGGTAATCTAGAGAAGGCTCAGAGATTAAAGAACACTGGCTATTCTTCCTGGGTAAGCGAGTCTCCTGAGCATCCTCTAGAGTGAACTAGAGTCCAAATTACTCATTCCTGTGTATCACCACAAGCCACTTGTTAAACTGGAGCTCCATGGAGAAATTTCTCTATGTTGAAGTGAATAAGAAGGTCTATAATTTGCTATGAACTAAATTCCACAAAACTGTCCTCAGTTTTCCAGTGTCCCTGACACAGTTCATGAAGTCAGAATTAGTTCTCTTTGTTTGTGTACCTGCATAGTAGTCTTATCTGTTCCTTCCCTAGTACAATACGTACCAATTACATTAGAAATCTAGAGTGAAGAAACCATTGTAATTTCCTGCCCTTTCAATGTTGATTAGCATTATAGCACTCATGGAGGAGCAAGCTACTGAAGTTCAAGAATGAGCTACACATAATAACTCTGCTGTCATTCTGACTCTGGGAAATTGTACACAAAAGTACATGCTTTCATGGTTTTGTTGTTATTGTTGTTGTTGTTTTGTTTTTGTGGGATTTTTTGTTTTGTTTTGTTTTGATTTTTGAGACAGGGGTTTCTCTGTGTTGCTTTGGAGCCTGTGCTGGAATTAGCTCTGTAGACCAGGCTGGCCTTGAACTCACAGAGTTCCTCTGCTTCCCAAGTGCTGGGGTTAAAGGTGTGCACCACCAACATCCAGCTAAAAATGCATGTTTAATATGCAAAAACATCAACATTCAGTATTGTAAGCATTAGAGCATGAAATAAATATATATATATATATGAAATATATATATATATATATATTTATATTTATATTTATATATATATATATATATATATATATATATATATATATACACAAGGTTCAGAATAACACAGTTTAAAAGGAAAGAAATCTTTAGTGGAATTAGTCTTTCTCAAGGAAAGAGTTGTTTGACATTCTTATTTAGTAATTCTAAAATTACTCTTATGCCTGACACCATGAAAATCTTCATGTTTTGTGTATGTTCTATTCATTCAGCCTCAGTGGTCTTCTGCATTTTCAGGAGGTATATAAGTTAATGTCACTAGCCACTGAAAGCTCATGGGTAGTAGTAGAAATTGATCTATGGTCACAAGAAATACTTCATAGTCCAAAGTATTTTGTCAAGGAAAACAAGAATTATTTCTGCAGAAGGGTATATTGATAAGCTTAAGCAAGCACATCCTTTGAATGTGTTTTTTAGCTTTTTTCTTTAAATTATCCCTCTTTCATACATTACATCCTGACCACGTTAAGTTCCCCTGTGCCCTCCTTTCTCTCCCAGATCCACTGCTCCTCTGTTTCCCTTCAGAGAAGAGCAGGACTCCCTGGGACCGCAATTGAATATAGCATAACAAGATGCAATAAGACAACGTATGAATCCTCACACCATGGCTGGACTAGCCAATCCACTAGAGAAAAAGGTCCCAGGATCAGGGAAAATAGTAAGAGATACCTCCACTCCTACTGTTAGGAGTCTCACAAAAAACCCTAAGCTAAAGAAGCCCAACAGATTCACTTAGGACCCAGCTCAGACCCATGAAGGTTTCCTAATCTCTATGAATCTTTGAGCCCTGCTTAGATGATACTGTAGACTGTGTCCCCCAGTGTCCTTGATCCTGATGGCTCTTATAAGCCTTCCTCACCTTCTCTTATATGGTTCCCTGAGCTCTGCCTAATATCTGCCTGTGCCTAATATTTGCACCAGCTCCCATCAACCACCAGAGGAAGACTATCATATGATGCTTAGGTTAGGCACTGATCTATGAGTATAACAGAAAATCATATCATTAGGAATTATTTCATTGATTTCTTTTTCCTTTCTTTTGTGCCATTTCTGTTTTGTTCTACTTTAGGTCTCTTGGCCATTCAGGTTTTGTTTTCTGGCCTGTTAGAACCTCCAAACAAGCTCTTAAGATCCATCTAGATGCTTTATTTCTAATGCAAAGAAGTCTTGGCACAGAATGGCACAGCTTCTAGGGAGAAATGGAACTTGAATGTGTATTTAGATTTCAAAGACTTGGTGACCTTGAAGGAATTCGAAGTTATTCCAAGAGTCTTCTTTCCATTTCAAAGTGGAGGTTTTTTTTTATGTTTTGTTTTGTTTGTTTTGTTTTTTAATCATTTGTTATGAAAAAGAAAACTATATTTGGTTAATATATTCCACAGTAGCTGTAACACATACCAAGGTATGTAACTGTTATGTACATGCAGAGGGCCACATTTGGTCACATGTATGCTCTCCAGCTTTTGGTCTAGAGTCCATGAGCTCCCATAAGCTCAGTTAAGCTGTCTCTGTGGGTTTACCTGTTGTAATCTTGAACACCTTTGCCTGGGTCCTTGTTTTAAACACTCTTGTTGTCTAAAGGCAAGGTATGTGAATGAGCCTTAATTGTATGCTTAGAATGCTTGACCTTCTGCTTGATTAGCATGAATCCTTTCTTAGGACACATTGTTCAGTTGTCTAGCACTTAAGTTTTTAACGCAGAAAAACACAGGGCAAACCTTAAATTTGGAAAATAGGCAAGTAAGCAAAATGGGAAAATGACAAAATTCTACCAAGTAAAAACAATATTATCATGCAGTTCAACACTCCTCTTCATTTCCTAATGGCAGTTTCCCTATCTATATATGTCAAGAATTATTTTATTCTAATCTCTCTTGTTTTATATTAGTTGTTATTCCTTATTGGTAAGTAAAGTCATGTTTAATCACTGAGCTAGCATGTGGCAGAAACACTACATATTGTTTTTGTGTGCATCTTAAATTTAGTCTGTTGTTTGGTAGTAACAGCTGCACAATTCTTTAAAATTACTGCCAGATACTCTGAGAAGGGAAACTGTGGGGGGATGTCGAGGTTACATTTTAAGATCCCTATTTTCAGAGCTTTCATCTTCTAAGATCAGACTCTTAAAGTCAAGACCTGTGCTCTGTGGGCTTTCTTTACTTGGCAGAATATTGGGGTGACAAAAAAAAAAATAAAAACCACATACACATCATCAGAAACTGTCAGCTATGAAAAGAACTCTATTTTGGAATTCATCATGAAATAAATGAGTTTTCATGAATGAATAAACATCCACTTACCCTTCGTACTCCAAGGATAGTGAACAAAAGTGCATTGAGCAGTGCACTTCTCAATGCCATTCAATACTGTTTGTGGGGAGACACTTATGGATGGGATGTTCTTGGGCAGACACCTTCTGTGCTTGCCTTGGTGGAAGACTCAATCACTCAAAAGTGACTAGCTAAAAGAGAATTGCATAAGTTTCTTTGAGGAATGCTTTTATCAAACCATAGAGTGAAGGAAGAAAAACAAATTCTGCAGCTGGAGACTGCTGGCTATGTCCCCTGTGCCTATTAGTTTACATCAGTAAAATCAGTGGGAAATAAGATGTAGATCTTGAGTATGACACAGAATGGCAAGTTTCTGATAATTTTCAGCTCAGGTTCCTCTTTAATATCCTTCTCAAGGCTCAGACACTCATGTTAAACATTTTCTGAATTTCTTGCTATTGTCAGGTGCCTTTAGTCTCCAGTCACCTGTATTGTTGTATTGTTTATTGCTCTGTTTTCTTCTTTACCATTGTCTTTATTATCATCATCATTATTATTGCTATTATTATTAATCTTATTCTCATTCTTATTGTTCTTTCTTCCTTTTCTTTGTTCTCTTCCTTCCCAAACCACTTTGTTTTTCTATACTGAGTGTCACCACTCAGTTAATCAAAACAGCCTGGATGGGAAATGCCATTGCTTTTTATCATCTGCTACTTCCTGTAAATTCTGTCAGTAGACATCTCTCCAGCACTTTACTGATATGAGAAGAATCTCTGGAATCTTCTGCGCCATCTTCATTTTCCTCTGAACTTCTAAAGTTCCATTCTTGAGTCCTCTAATACATTCTCCATATATCAAACTGACAATACTGATTTAATCTTTTCTTGTTTAATATTTTTCAAATGACTTTTTTCCCTTTAAGCCCATTTTATAAAATCTCTTTTGT
The DNA here is from genome assembly GCF_943737965.1 of Phodopus roborovskii. Classification (NCBI taxonomy): domain Eukaryota; kingdom Metazoa; phylum Chordata; class Mammalia; order Rodentia; family Cricetidae; genus Phodopus; species Phodopus roborovskii. Next base: position 7,236,850 of record NW_026126547.1, read on the forward strand.
ATAAGCACTGGGATTTTTTTTTTTAAAACTATCATGTCTGGACCCTCATGACGTCTTAAATTTATATTGATTCAACTGTAACAGTTTCCCCATGCATCATACTTCCTATGGGTTGCAGTTTCAAATGGGCTACACCTTTTCTTTGCTATTTTTCCCTGGACACCTCTTTCTCATTCTTTACAGCATAGCCATCAGAGTGTAATTTATTGCCCCCTTTTATGTAAATTGGTTCCTTTTCCCATTTTTTTTTTTCTCTGTAATGCAGTGCTATCTGTCTTCCTTGGGTCCTGCTGTAGCTGTTGCTTACTTTTGTGTTATATATCTTGGCTTCACTTGTTTCTCTGTTTCATTCTTTGATGTTCTAGTAGAGATCCTTCGTCTACTTTTCTCCAAAGCCTAATAAACAAGAAAAAAACAAAATCTGTCTATATTTGTTACATGGATGTTTCTTTAATGAAATTAGTACTAATAAGTCATATCATTGAGAGTGCTATTTTTATAATCTATTTATATTATCATTATTTTAAGTATGTAATGGTTTTAAGGAACTGAATCAGACAAAGAAGAAACAAAACTAGAAGGAAGAAAATAAGTAATAACCCAATGGTGATTCATCGTGAAAAATAACCATGATTTATTTACATTTGGTAAATAACTTCTATCACCCATTTCTTCTATCCTTAACTCTAAAGCTAGAATGATGTGGCCAAAGATGTCAAGTTCTGCTGCTTGCTGCAGCTGAAACATAGCCTACCCATTCAAGTATATCTTCATTGCTTTCTGTTTTTTGACTGTTACCTTTACACCTAAGCTTGGTTGCCCTTTAACTTGCTCTTTATTTCAGGCTGGCCTCAAACTTAGAGATCTGCAAACTTCTGCCTTCTGGGTGCTGGAGCTAAAGACTTGAACTACCAAATCTGGCACTAAGATTTTCTTTAATTCCTTTTCAAAAACTGGAAGCTTGGCTGGGTAGGATTTTCCTGAGGTTACTTCTCCCTTTATGCCTTTTATCTCCTTGAACATGTGATTTAGCTCTATTCTATTTCCTGCTGCCCCTTTTCACAATCTTTAAACTTTGTATTTTTAATCTGCTCAGCTTGTTCCTTTTCATTATAAATCTTTATAAACACAAGTACTAGTAACCACATGACAGCTCTAGAATATTTTGAAATTTCTTCTGCCAATGTAATTCAAAACTCTTGACTTTAGCCTCAGCTCGTTGGACAAGGGCAAAAGCCCCACATTCTTCACCAAAATATCCTAAGAGTAATCCCTAGGCCACATATTAATATTCATCTTTGTAACCTCTTCCTTCAGTCCTAGACAGTTCAAATAATTTTGCCACCAGTATCTTCTGTGATCCTACTAGTATGGCCCATTACATAGCACTTAAAGCATTTCACTGCTTTCTTAAAGTAAAGTACCAAAGTCCAAATCCCTCCAAACAAAACACATGGTACTATCATAATAATACCCAAGTCTTTGGTCTTAACTTCTTTCTTAGTTAAGATTTCCATTGTTGGATAAAGACTCCATAACCACAACAACTCTTATAAGGAAAACATTTAATTGGAAGTCTCACTTACAGTTTTAGTGGTTCAGTCCTTTATAATCATGGCAGGGAGCATGGTGAAATTCAAGCAGTCATGGTACTGGCTACATCTTGATCAAAGGTAAGAGTCAGGAGACTAAGACACTGAGTGGTATCTTGAGCATAGGAAATCACACAGGCTACTCCCAGAGTGGCACTCTTCCTCCAGCAAAGCCAAACCTACTCTAGTGAAGGCAGACCTCCTAATAGGGCTGCCTATGAGCTTATGGGGCCCAGTTACATTCAAGCTACCACATTTAAGTTAAAGGGCTTTTGGGGTGGGCTGTCTGTTTCATCCCTCCTATCAGAACCTGATGCTACTCACTAGATGACCTCTTACCTTTCTCCCTGTTATACTCTCATAGGAGATTCTTTCTTTGCAGAGCATGATCATCACCTCTCCTTTCTGCCATCATCCATTGAAGTTATTCCAGGAGTGTTTCAGTTGCTTTCATGAAAATTCATTCTCTTTCTTTGGTATTAAAGAGGGTATGGTGACAGTCATCCCTTGTGGGGAGAAAATTGAAAAAATATAGAACCACTTAGAGAAACTAAGGAAAGATGTGTAGTGATAAAAGGGGGTTTCTGCTTCTTCCAGTTTTAGAGATCTGTGGTGGAGAAAGCATCATACAGGTAGTGATTGTCAGGAAATGACCAAGAGGAACAAGGATGGAAGGAGGTGTCATTCTAGAACTAAAGTCAGAGGGTGAGTTAAGAGGTCCATATGGAACACCCTGCTGGGTGAGGGGAGAGGAAAAGACAGGGGGGAAGAGCAGATGGGGAGAAGAAAGATAGAGGTAGGGATGAACTAGATGTTGAGGTAGGAGGAGGAAAAGCCAGGGTGGCAGAATGAGGCCATGGTGGTGGGGACTTGGATGGAGAAGTTGGATAAGGGGGATAAGGAGGATCATTCCTCCTGTGAGCCCCACAGAAAGGTTTACAGAGGGAGTTTCTTTGCCTCTGCTACTGCCCTTGAAAGGTCTGTCTGCAGACAACCAGGGATTGACCACCTTGCCCATTGTGGACCATACAGGCCTTTATCCATCTCAAGCCAAGATATATCCAATCTGATTTGGGTGTTTGGACTTATTGAGGGTGACTTATTGAGGGTGGACTTATTGAGCCTGGGCTATCTGAGAAGCAAAACTACCCTCGGAAGGCTAATCAACACTGAATGTGGGCCATTCAGTTTCACAGAATCATTGCTGGTAACCCTTGGTGATAGGATAATCATAATCCTCCTTAACTATAGGGGGGTAAAATTTAATCAAAATTCTTTAGAGCACAGGTTAGAAGGATGTTATGCTTGCTAGTCATAGTTTCCATACTGTCTATCAGTTCAGTTGCCCCAAGTCCAAAGCAAACCAATTGACACAGAAAGTACAAAGGACAAAACAGAGACTGTAAATATGAAAGCAAAGGAAAGACTATTTTCTGTATTCATTCTGTTGGGTTCTTTGAGAAAGGTCTCATTATGTAGTCCAGGCTGGCTTCAAATCTGAAATATTCTTGCCTGAGTTTACCAAGTGCTGGGGTTATTGGCTTGTACCACCATGTATGTCTGGATCCTTCTTCTTCTTCTTCTTCTTCTTCTTCAATTTAAAATTGCTTTTTTTTTTTTTCATTTTATATACTGGTTAGTTTCCCATCTCTCCTCTTCTCTTCCCCTCCACCTCATCTATCCACTCCTCAGAAAGTATAAGGCCTCCATTGAAGAGTCAAAAATGCCTGGTACACCAAGTTGAGGTAGGACCTATCCTCTCCCTTGTCCCACTTTTATCCAGGCTGAACAAGGTATCCCACCATAGGGAATGGGATCCAAAAAGTCAGTTTATGAAATAGGATAAGTCCTGGTTCCACTGTCAGTACCCTCACAAACAGATCAAGCCACATAACTGTTACCTATACTCAGAGGGATTAGTTTTGTCCAATACTGGATCCCCAGCTGTCAGTTCAGAGTCCATGAGCTCCCCCTAGCTCAGGTCAGCTGTCTCTGTTGTTTTCCCAATCATGATCTTCAGAACCCTTGTTCATGTCATCTTCCCTTTCTGCAATTGAACTCCAGGAGTTCAGATGCTGTGGGTCATTGCATCTCCTTCCATCATTTCCTGGATGTAGGTTCTATGATGGCAATTAGGGTGGTCACAAATCTGATTATAGGGAAAGGCCAGCTCAGGCACTATCTCTAATGTTGCTAGAATCTTAGGTGGGGTCATCTTGTATACTCCTGGGAATTTATCTAGTACCTGGTTTCTCCCTAACTCCCTAGAGCCTCCTGATATGAAGATATCTCTTTCATTGCTCCCCTTCTCTGTCTTTCTCCTAACTTGGGAGAAACCTCATTCTCCCATCCCCTATTCTATACTTTTTTAAAGGGTTTTATTAGTTCTATTACGGTGAAGAGACACCATGACATTGGCAACTTGTATAAAGGAAAACATTTAATTAGGGTGATTTGTTTATAGTTTCCTAGGTTCAATCCATTATTATCATGATGGGAAGCATGGCGGCTTGCAGACAGTTGCAATGTTTTAGTAGCATCTGAGTGTCCTACATCTTCCAGGCAACAGGGAGTTGACTGAGACATTTGACAGTATCATAAGCATATAAAATTTCAAAGCCTGCCTCCCACAGTGACTCACTTCCTCCAACAAAGCCATACCCACTCCAACAAAGTCATACCTTCTAATAGTGCCACTTTATATGAGCTTATGGGGGCCAGTTACATTCAAACTACCTCACATGATGATACCTTCAGGAAATTATATATCATTTTACAGATTTGAAGGTAAATATAGAGATGCTGGCTTTGGATCCATTGCTGCTAAAAGAAGTCTGCTTTATTCCCTCTTTTATATGGTGAACTCTATGTATAATTTCATTTTTAACATACTTTATAACATAATGAAGAGTACTAGCCACTATTGTCGGTGTTCTGCACAATACATTTCATTGAAAATAAAAATTTTAGTGGAAATATTTTGAACACAAGACACAAATATGTATACTACATAATGAAAAGAACTTACACGTGTCCTAGGATTGGTACACTTTAAGAAAGGCATGTGGAATTTCATTGAGTGAGGGGGGTATTTAGAATGCTACATGAAACTACTGGGCAAAGCATTTCCTGTATTGGGACAAGAGGAAAGGAGTGTCATTGGGATATATCAGGGGTCCCACCTCTTCCTGTGTAGCAGGATGGTAGAAAGCACTTAAAACATTGCTTACAATTATAGATTGTTAATGATTAATTCTACCATTTTCTATTATAATTATTCTTCCTAATGTTTAGTTCTCTATAAGTAAGGAAGAACGAAGGAAAAAATAATTTTAATATTTTTAAAGCAGATTTTGTTCATCCTATGCTGCTGAAGCAGTTTTGAACAAAGGGACTTGTAGACAAACAGGTCCCTGAACCATCCTAATGCCAGCAAAAGGCATTAGGTGCTTTGAAACAGCTCTGCAAAACCGCAATTGACTGCCCTACTTACCCAGGAACAGCCCAACCAGGACTGTTCACAATAATCCTTAATACCTTGAATTTTGCCTATTTGTAGCCAGCCCCACCCTGGTCAAAAGGGAACACTTCCTTTGTGGAAGAAGAGCTTTGATGTATGGCACAGCTCTGATTGCACCAACAGATGGGTCTTAATGACTGCAACAGAAGCTAGATGAAAAGATTAAACTGGCCAAACAACTGGCTATAATGGGCCATACGAGGCAGCTGAGTAGTACTGGGAGAGTAGCTGGTGGCATGTTCCTGTGTTACCTTCCCTGGTGTTCTAGCATTAGGCCTAATAAAGTGTTTCTCTTGAGGGGCCTTTTCTTGCCTATTTTTCAAAGAGTGGGCTGAAGTAAAATCTAATAGCCCCTGGTAGCAAGGTGGCAGGCAGGGCAGCTAGATAGCAAAACAAACACTCGCCTGTGGATTAGCATGTGTTTTTGATACTCAAAAAATTCTGAAAGGGAATTCCTTATTGTGAGGCAAGACCTTCTGTGCCCAAGAACAGGGATAATCACTTGAAAGACACTGCTTTTCTTTCCTATTCATACTTACGGGTATTAGATGTCATTCTGGGAAGCCCATCTTGTTCCTGGAGTCCCAGGTTTCCAGACAACAAAGCATCAGCAACTACTTGACATCTGACAAGGTCCCATCACATCTGTGGAAGTAGTTTCTGACATTCAAACTCTGGCTTACAAACAGTTCAGCCTTGCAGCACCTTGATAGTGTAGCCCAAGGCTAGTGAACCATACACAGCACTAACAATCATATCTCTCAGCTGAAGAAACTGCTGTAGAACAGGCTTCATTTATCTACCAACTGCACCCACAAACCTTAATTGTGTTTTTGGTCATGTGAGATGTAAGTGACAATCTCAGTTTCTCCACAACCTTCAACACTGTTATCATGTTCAGTCTGTTAAATTTTGCAGGTCAGTAGGTTAGTGCTGAGGGTTTCTCTTGCATTTGTCACATGTCCAATGATGTTATTAAAACTGTCTCTCAGTTATTGGTCTTCCTTAAACCCCTGAGGTGATCATGACCTGCTTTCTTAGTGGGCCAATCCTCTCCCTTTATTAAGAATAGAGTTTTTTAAAATATGTTCTTATTACAATTTCCCCTCCTACTTCACCTACTTCCTTCCTATTTCCCCTACTATCTCCATCTATCTACTCTTTCTGTTTTTCATTAGAAAACAGTCTTCTTAGTGACAATAATACAAAGTCTTGACTTTGTTAACAAATACTGAAATCGATAAATACTTTCCCATGAAAAATTGTCTATAGTGTAGTAGGATTTGTTCATGGTTCTTAGGTTAGTATGCTAAGCACCTAACATAAGAATTGTTGCCAGGTGATTCTACATTCAAAACAGCTGAACAAAGCAGGCTTACAGACTACAGCCAGGATTTCTGCATCTTCTTAGAATCCCCCATGACAGTGCTCCTTACCAGCAGGAAATAGTTTGGAAAGAACGACGCACAAATTCCCAAATATTTTCTATAAATGTTTGTTTTCATTGAAATGGACTTGGATATATATGAATTGTTGCATACATTTCCATTCTCCAAAAAGCAGAAGAGAAATTCTTTTACCTCTAGAAGTCTGCATGCCTTGTCTCTTTTACAGACATAAAACCCTTTAATCTGATATGCTTCTTAATCATTCTTCCTCATTCATTTCTAGCATACTCTGTTCCATACAGATGTTCTCTAAACTTCAGGACCAAATACCAGTCAGGTATAGTTTTTAGTTATTATTTTATTTGCTTTGTTTTAAATTTTAACTACTTATTAAAATGAAATGGTGAGAAAAATTCATTTGTTTAATTGTTCCTCTACATATACATATCTATGGTATTTTCAGGGCTCTTTTTTTTTTTTACCGGATTAAGAGGCACCACTAAGCATTTTTTTTTCTGTATTGTGAATATATAATTAATTAAATCCGTGCATCTATTAGAATGGATGCTAGCTGATTTTTCATTTTTTAATTATTTCATGAATACAATTGAAATTCACATTTTAAACTATATATCAATTTCCAAAATAAAATGTAATTGTAAGGAATATGTTTGTAAAGATCATGAGAATTAGTTAGAAAATGTTTTGTTTGAAATTTTAGCATTGGAAATAAGCCAGTAATTTAAATAACTTAAAATGTCTGTTTTAGAAAGTTGATGGTGATGTATGCATGTGTTTGGTTTCTTACTTTTCCTTAAATATGTAGCATATTTACCATTAATAACATTTGGGCCTTGGTGTTTCTAAAAGAGCATTAAATGGTTGACACTTTCTTCTGAAAGATTAATTTGATTATTTAAAAGGACTTTTCCATTTAAGCTCAATTTGAAAATACATTTAGATGTGCAATTATTATTTGTGATCATGCTAGGTATAAGATCTTTAATTGATATCATGATTTTCTTTCTTAATTTTGGTGAGTTTTGATTTATATTGACAGGGTGTATATACATCTGTTTATAACTTCTATTTGTTTTGCCATTTTGAATCAGCCTTTGTTATTACTTATGGTTTCTTGCATTTTTATTTTGTTGATACTGCAAAATTAGGTCTTAGTGCTCTTTTGTTTAACTTTTGTTTAACTTATTAACATAATGTGAATTTGTTGGAGTTGCTTAGTCCCTTCAAAATTTCCTGCATCTCTATTTTAAATTATCCTTCAAAGTATGATATTTTCTGTTATATCTATTATTATACACTATTCTTCATATCATATAGCTCTTAAATTTACCCATTCTTGATTATTCTGTTCAGTTTTCTAAACTCATTTTTTCTTGTTCTTGTGTTTTTAATTACAAGCTCACTATTTCCTTCCTAAATCACAAAAGGTCTGCTCAGGACTCTACCAAAGGCAGCTTCCATTTCTTTTCCTCTTGAAGATTCTATCTCTATGTGTATATTTCTAATATCTTTTACATGTTGTCTACTCATTACTATGGGGTTCTTATAGTAGCAATGAGCTACTTTTTAGGTTCTCCATCTTAAAGTACTAAAACTGTTAGAGAAAATCCACTCTCCCTCCCCCAGAAGCAGTGTGCTTTCCATAGATCCTCAATTAGGGGTGTGGGTGGGGGCTCATTAACTCTTTTCAGTACGTACTGGAATTTTGCCTGGCTTTGTCTTGTACACACAACCATGGCTACTATGAGTCTATGTGTGCAGTGACCCTGTCAAGTTCAAAAGATACTGTTTTACTTTGTCCTCCCTTACTGCTGTCTCCTATGGTCTTTGTTCCTCTGTCATGATCTCTCCTGAGCCTTGAAAAGGGAGTGTAATGTAGTTATAAATGTTCCATGTGTACCTGAGTACTCCACTGGAATGTATTACATGCCCTGTATTTAGTGACAAAATAATCTAGTTTTCATGGGACAACCAGGTAACAGACAAAATATATAAGATTATCTTTTATCTTGTATAGATATTTTATCCTAATGTTTTTATAAAATTGAGTTGCGAGCTTATTTGTATTCATTTACTCAAGTCTGAAATCATTTCTCCTACTAAAATGTCATTGCTTCCCCAAATTAGGAAGTTCTTCAGTTGCTTATTGTTAACTTGGCCTAAATCTTCTTTCATAAAGACATACACTATGAATCTTATAACAACAGCAGGTAATTAATACCACATCAAATCCAAAGTTTAGCTCTGGAGCTACTAACTCATAAGTTAGTAGTACTTGCTATTCTTGCAGAGGACCTAGGCTTGAGTCCAAGTAGGACATGTTTGAGCCTCCCTAACTCTACTTCAGGAGATCTGTTCAACTTCTGACCTTTATAGGCAGCATGGATACACATGATAACATTATATATATATATATATATGTATATATATATATATACATTTAAGAAAAATAAAATGATTCCTACCTTCATGTGTCTGTGCATGTTGAACTGTACAAAGGTAGAAACTGACCAGCTGAACAACTTATATAATGCTTAAAATTTATCCCTACTTTAGAAAATCTGCCCATTCCACTTTGTTACTTTTTGGTAGGTTTTTATTTAAAAATTTCTTAAGCAAGTATCTACCTCCTACCTATCTATACAATGGCACTAATGAAGACCAAGTGTTCAAATACATGATATAGAGGAACACTGATTCAAGTATCTTTTAATATCATGTTTAACAGTGGAAGTCTTTACACAAGTTATTAGTTATAGAAAAAAAAAGCAATAAGTCACAACATTTACCAAATGTGCTGGTTGTGTTATAAGTATGTTTGTTACAGCAAAACAGGGAGCCCTGTACTATATGTTTAGATGCCATCTGATGATATTGTTAGCTCTTGATTATTAAAAAACTGATGTTCTGATATGAATACATTATAAATATTTCACCAGATGTTAAGGCAAATATAGATATTGGCAATTGCATCTTCCAATAGGGTTAAAAACAATCCAAGATGATTTGGCTGTGATCTCCAGTATTTTAACTATCCATAATCTTGAAGTTTAGTCATTTGGCACTGTCAAATCTCTACTAGGAGTATAGCTTTGTTCTTTCTGTAGTTATTCATTCTCACTCCTTCCTGAGAAATAGAGTTTATAGCTACATATGCAATAATTTCCTTCTATTCCTTCCTCATAAGTACTTTGCATTTGAAGTTTCTAATCTGTTATTTTCAACAAAGCTGTTTAATTACCTGTTTCATTGTGTTCATTTATTTCAAATTCTTCAGCTATTATACACATTTTGACTTTCTTAAATAATGTTAACAGTTGCTGTTTCCTCCTTTTTGTTAAGATGAAATGCTTGTGCATTCCCATAGTAGGTACCTATTTTAGTTGGCTTGACTATTCCACAGGCATTATCCTATAACATATTTTCTCTTTTTGTTTTTTGTTATTATTTTTTCCTATTTGCATATCAATCCCAGGTCTCTATCCCTCCCTCCCATGCTCCCTGACCACCCTTCCGTCCCACCCACCCCTATTCCACAGGGAGGGTAATACCTTTCAGGAGGGGTCAACAAAATCTGTCAAGTCATTTGGAGTAGGGACTAGGCTCTCCCTCCTGCTTTTAGGTTAAGGGAGTATCCCTCTATGGAGAATGTGCTCCCAAAGTCCTTTTATGCACCAGTGATACATCCTGGTTCCACTGTCACAGGTCCTGTAGACTGGCCATGCCTACTAACTGAGACCCATGTTCATATTTTCATTCTATGTTGGATTTTGGAAGTATGATCAGTATGAAAAATTGGTGGGACTCACTGCATAGCACAGACAATAAAGTAACTCTTAAATTATTTGACAGAAGTTCTACCTCTGAACTTGTGTTTTGTGATTGCACACTGACACTGATACCCCTAAATTTTTTACTATGTGCTTGTCTTTTGCTTGCTGTAGAATAATTAGTAGAGTTAAAATGCTGAATCAGTACATACTAATCCTTATGTGAGTGGTAATTGAAGAAGTATGGTTGTGAAATGGGATCACATTATTCTGCAAGAAATAGAAGATGTCTATGTACAGTTTCATTACATTGTCTTCACATTTATAAGATACATAGTTCAGACAAAAGGATGGAGGGTAGTGCCCTGCCTAGTCTTTCTTGTCTCAGTATGTCATATATCTAATTAGTTTTGAGTTTGACCTTACAGTGGCTTATGCATTGTTACTGGGTAGAATACTATTTCAAGAAAAGCATGACCCATCATGAATCAATAGTGAGGCATAATATTTAATAAGACGTAGTTTGTTTGCTTTTAACTTACCAAACTAGACACTGTTTGATCTGATTGCCATATAAAATGAAGTGTCTGAATAAAAAATCTCAGACAAAAACTTTGTTCAAAACTGTAAAGTATTTCACTGCACTACATGGGACTCTACAAACTGCATTCTCAAAATTATTCCAGTTCCATAATAAACGTCCTGTGTCTGACCTAATGGATGATCTTTGTACTATTCCCAAAGGATTGTTTTTCCTTAAACCTTTCATGTAAGCACATTGCCAAGTTAATACAATCTCCCAAAGTGAGCCTTGGCCTGTGAAATATGCTTTCCTTTAAGTTTGCCCATGAAGGATCATTCATGACAGCACATGCCTAATTAACAACCTCCTGAGCTGTTGGGGGAAAATATCTTCTAGAAATGAGGAAACCAGTAACAGATAAATGAAAGAGGCAGGGAAGGAGCAAGGGAGAGGAGAAATAGTTTTGTACTTCTTTTATGTAAGGTGGTGAAAAGGAGAAAGCAACCCACCTTTTTTTTGTTGTAGGTTGAGACAGTTTTTGTATAACTGGGAAAAACAGCATGATTATTTACCTTTCTTTTTTTGTTCTGTTTGTTAAAATATCCTAAAACTGTAGCTCCTTTTGTTCAAAACAGTCTAAAGATGTTCAAAACAGTCTAAAGAAACAGAAAGAGGCTGGAAAACAGTTTGTCAGTAATGAAAGGAGAAAGCAGGTAGTTTCAAAGTCTTCTATAGGCACAGAAAGTTTGTCATTTTAGAGGCCCGAAAAGGAATCATCTGTTATCTAGGGCTATCATAGCAAAGCAAGGTACATGGTTCTTCCTTCTCTCTTTGACCTTAGAAGTCCTCTGTATACAAAGAGGGAGGCAGGCAAGAAGGGGGAAATAGGAGGACAAAGGAAGATAAGGAAGGGGAGAGAAAGAAGAAAAAATATAAGAGGAGGAGAAGGAAAGGACAAGATTTATATCCAGCGCAATCCTGATCTAGCTTTATTTTTTCTTATAAGGACATCCAACCATTGAAATAAGGCCTTGCTCAAGGACATCATTTAACCCCATTAACTGCTAAAAGCCATGCCTCCAAACTGAGTGACATTTAAGGCCTGGGCCTTGACAGAAGAATATGATGAGAGTAGGCTGGTAGAAGACAATGTCCTAAATCAGTCCATATGAGAAATGCAGCAAAAAAGGCCCAGGAAGCTATATGGAAGGGTGTCACCTAGACAGTACATATTCGTGTCACTTTTGGGGTAGGCAAGCTTAACCTCTGGTGCAATTTCTCAGTGGAGGTTCTCATCAGGTGGCTTCAGAAATCTGACTGATAATTACAAGTTTCCTTTCCTAAAGAATACAAACCTCACATGAGGTCCTTGTTTTTATAGCTGAGTAATACTCCATTGTATAAATTACTACATTTCCCTTATCTATTCGTCAGCTGAGGGATATTTTAGTTGCCTTCCAGGTTCTGGCTATCAAGAATAATGTAGCCTGGTGCATTTGTAGGGCTCTTAGCAGTGAGATCAGGACCTGTCCCTGGAGCTCAGCTGGCTTATGAGAACCTGCTCCCCATGCTGGATTACCTTGCCCAGCCTTGACAGAAGGGGAGGAGCTTGGTCCTGCCTCAATTTGATTTGCCATGTTTTGCCCCTTTCTGAGTGGAGAAGGGAAAGGGGATAGATGAGAAGCTGGGGAGCAGAGGGTGCAGAAGGAGAGGAGAGAGGGGAAACTTCAGTTGGTATGTAAAACAATGAAAAAAAAGTTATTTAAATTAAATAAAAATAATATATGTCTCACACAGACTTCAGAAAAATGTTATTTTGTCACAGCTTGGCCAAGAAAAGATTCTTCAATACTACCAAGAGCACAGAATCTCAAATATAATATTAAGTTCATTTTCTCTGTCAATTAAAACCTTAGTGAATTCCACTCAGCTGCAACTCAAGACCTAATCTGCATGTGGACATTATAAGGGCAGGTAGTTCCCTGAGCTCCTGAGGACACCTTCAAAGCACTTACCTGGCATCTGCTGAAAATAATGTAAGTGCCTAATAAATATTGAGTTACTGTTATTACTGTAGACCATGACTTTAGTCACTTCATCTTTGAGCTAGCTGAAATCACAATGACACCAGCTAATAAGTATCATTATGGGTCTACAGTAAATGCAAACTACACTGATTTTTTTCCACATAAACATTCTAGAATGTAACAATTCATTTTTTTTGTGTGTGTGCATGTCCATATAATATAAAAGCTATATAATATTGATCTAAATTTTATTCATGACTTTTTGATATCAGCAAATAATCTCTTCTTAGTTGTGTGTTCCCTTTTGTTTCAAATCCTCTTATTCCTAGCTAGCATCTTATTCATTGGAAGAATGAAGTGAAGAACCCTGGTTCCCAATTAGGACTCAAGTCATTATACCAAGTTCCTCTTGCTTGTCTGTGTTCAATTCCCACATCAATGCCTTGAACACTTTTAATGCCTCTTCTAACACTTTTCTCCTTTTGTCTTATATCAGAGATGAGCTGTAGAAAACTTCCCCTCTGAGGAATCTTCAAACATGACATTTCCTTTACAGCAAAGTTCCTTTTTCTCCCTGGTTATATTTTTTTATAAGTGTAGCCTGTCTTTAATCACGGCATGACCTTGACAGGATTTAAGATCAGAAAACATTATCCTGCACATGGACCTGTGGGGATATGCAGTTGACCACAATACAGAATATGTCTCTCCAACAATTTAGATAGTGGCTGCGCATCCCATGAGAGTATTTCTGTAGAGGTGGGGTAGACAGTATCTGACAGTCAGAAAAGCTTATTGATAATTAGCCCTGAAAACATCCATGGTCTAGCCAATATGTGACTCCCTCCTGTTTCCCTTAGCAGTGAACTGGGGCCGAGGGAAGAACACCAGAACATAGGGAGAGCACACTCTCTGAATATTTTTCCAGACTGACTGGTGTGATAGGGATTTTTCATCTCTCTGTGTCATGGACTTAAATATGGGCAGTGTGAATGATTCAAACTCCTGCATATTGCCAGATATGCAGCAGCCTCTAAGACACTTCATAAAATGGGAATGCCATCAATCAAGGGCTGTTCTTTCAAGCTTCATTGGTTTTTATTATGAACCATCTATTTCATTTACTATCTAATTGCTTTAAAGAGTTGTCTGTTAAGCCAATGGCTAATTAAAGTTACTTAGAGCAGACATATAGTTCATTATTTTTATAAAAATGAAATGAGAGCTCTGGGTCAAACTTTATGTAACAGTAGATATAACTCAAGTATAAAAGTGCTCAATATGTTCCTATAGTCAAGCCATTATTCAAAATCATATTAACACATGCTTATATGTTTGAATTAATGAGTAAAAGTTCAATTTTTTATAGAAATCAATGCCTGGAAATAATATTCAATAATATTAGCATGTAATTTACTACAGAGTAATATCTTAGGAATAAAGAAAACTAATTTTTTGAAAAGACATTGCAGATATGAAAATATTTTTAATTTTAAACATATCTGTATTATTTTTATTGAAAATAGATTTATTTTTACACAGTATGTTTGGATCATACTCCACCACCACATATACACATATCCTCCTGAAACTTACCCAACTCCCAAGGCATCCAACTCCTTGCATTCTTTCTATCTCTCCATAGATAACAGCAACATAAAACAAAGAAACAAACAGAAAACAGAATTGAACAAAACAGAGCAAAAGGAAAAGTCACAATCATCCCAAGCCCTCATGCCTAGACACCACTACAAAACCACAGTCATTAACAACCAAAGCAATATGCCTCCACCAGAATCCAGAAAGCCACTATAATAGACCCAGAGAAGTGAAATATAACTGAAGTACAAGAAAAGCTCTTCAAAATAACTATTATGACTATGTTCAATAACACATAAAGAAACTATGAGTAAATCACTTAAGGAAAAGCATGGAAAAAACAAACAGTGGAATGGAACAATGAAACCAGTATCAGACATTAAATTATTAACAGCATCACCCAATAAAACCCAAACTGAGATTAAAACCTACAAATAAAAAAATACTAAGCGGTAACAGTGACCAACAAAGGAGAAATTCCTGGAGCTGCTCTGAGCACACTAGACCTGCCTATCCACAGGGGACCACCGGTAATTTCCACCTGCCTGTTCTCTGACCTCCACCACCAGTCCTCTACTGGAGTTCCAGGCCCCTCCCTGAGATCTGCCTATCTCTGAGCAGTCTCTCTGAGTTGCTGCAGGCTGGATCCTTGACCCACACCACAGGGACTCTGCCAGAGACCTCAGCTGGAGAGTACCAGGCCCAGGCTAGATTTGCCCTCTCTGCCCCCTCACATGCACCCTAACCACCCTCCCCTCCCATCCCCCAAACCAAATTCCACATGTAGGGCAATGCCATCCAGGTGGGGTCATGTAAATCTGTCAAGTCATTGAAGTAGGGACTAGCACTTCTTTCCTGTCTCTAGGTTAAGGGAGTATCTCTCCATTGGGGATGTGTCTGAAAGGTCCTTGTCTGCACCAGGAATACATCCTGGTTCCACTGTCTGACTGCTCAGTCCTTCTAGCTGAGACCCGAATTCAAGAAGTCTGAGTCAATCCCATGCTGGATTCCCAGCTATCAGTCTGGGGGCCCATTAGCTCCTCCTGTTTCAGGTCAACTCTCTCTGTAACTTGGTCTTGTCCTCTCTATCTGCATCTGGATTCTAGTTCAACTCAGTATTTAGTTATTGGTGTTTGCTTATGTTTGCAGAAGGTACTAGGTGAGGGCTCCATGATGGTGGATAAATTAGTTGTTCATCTCATTATCCGGGAAGGGCATTTATGGTAGTCTTTCCATGGTTGCTCAAATTGTTAGTTGGTGGCAGTCTTGTAGGTCTCTAGGCCTTTTATTAGGTTTAGTTTTCTCTTCAAACCAGTAATGGCTCCCTCTTTTATCTTCTCTCTCTCTCTTCTCTCTCTTCTGTCTTCTATTCTTATCCTGGCTCAATCTCCCTAGTCACATGTGCTTGAATAAATTTCTTAAAGAAAGTACAGAAATCCAAGAAAAAACAAACAGGTGAAGGAAATGGTTCAAGACTTGAAAACTGAAATAGAGACAATAAAGAAAACAAAAATGGAAGACATGCTGGAAATTGAAAAACTGGACAAATGATAGGGAATTACAGGTGCAAGCATAACCAACAGAATAAAAGAGATGGAAGAGAGAAGAATCTCAGGCATGGAAGATAAACTAGAGGAAATAGGTTCATCGACAAAAAAAAAATCGTAAATCCAAAAATCCTTAACAGAAAACATCCAGGAAATGTGGGACACCGTAAAAAGGCCAAACCTAAAGAATAACAGGAATAGCAGAAGGTGAGAATGTCCAACTCAAAGGTTCTGAAAACATATTCAACAAAATCATGGAAGAAAACAAGCATTTCCAATCTGAAGAAGGACATGCCTATGAAAGTACAGGAAGCATACTGAACACCACATAGACTGGACCAAAGAAAAAAGATCCCTCAAAACATAATAATCACAACACCTGACATACAGAATAAAGAAAGACTATTAAGAACAGCAAAGGAAAAAGGACAGGAAACATGTAAAGGCAGACCTATCAAAATTGCACCTGACTTCTCCATGGAAACCCTTAAGGCCAGAAGGTCCTGGATAGATGTTCAATAAACATTAAGAGTCCACTGATGAGAGCCCAGGCTACTCTAACCAGCAATCACTATAGATGGAGAGAACAAGATATTTAATGACAAAGCCAGATTTTCACAATACATATCTACAAATCCAGAACTACAGAGAAGGAAATCTCCAACCCAAGGAAGTTAACTACGCTCACAAAAACAGAGGCAACAGATAATCCCACATCACTTATTGTGGGAGACTTCAACACACCACTCTCAACACTAGGCAGAACCACCAGTCAGAAACTCAACAAAGAAATAAAATAGCAGAGGTTATGTCTCAACTGGGATTACCAGACATCTATAGAACATTCCATCCAAACACAAAAGAATATACCTTCTTCTCTGCTCCACATAGAACTTTCTCTAAAATTGACCACATACTAGGTGGCATAAAAAAACCTCAACAGGTACAAAAGAATTGGAATAATCCCCTGTATCTTATCAGACCAACATGCTTTAAAATTGGAATTTAACAACAACACAAATCGAAGAAACCCTACAAACTCATGGAAACTGGACAATGTACAATTGTACCATATCTGTGTCAAAGGAGAAATAAAGAAAGAAATTAGGGACTTCCTAAAATTCAACAAGAATGAGGACACAACGAACCGAACTTTGGAACACCTGAAAGCAGTGTTATGAGGTAAGTCCTTTGCACTAAGTACCCATATGAACAAAACAGAAGATAGTCACATTAGAGAATTAAAAACACAACTGAAAGCCTTAGAACAAAGAAAAAAAAAAAAAAAAAGCAAACTCACCCCAGAGGAGTAGAATCAAGGAAATAATTAGTTTGAGAGCTAAAATCAATAAAATAGAAACCAGGAAAATAATACAAATAAATCAATGCAAGAAAGAGTTGGTTTTTCTAGAAAATCAACAAGATATACAAAACTTTATCCAAACTAACCAAAAAGCAGAGAAAGAACATTCAAATTAACAAAATCAAAAATGAAAAGGGGAACATAACAAAGGACACAGAGGAAATAAGGACAACATTCAGGTCATACTTTGAAAACTCCACAAAATTTGAAAATTCAAAGGAAATGGACTACTTTCCGGATAACTATCACTTACCAAAATTGAATCAAGTATAGACAAACAACTTAAATAGACCTATAACCTGCAATGAAATAGAAACAGTTATCAAAAGCCTTCCAACCAAAAAAAGCCCAGGGCCAGAGGGCTTCAGTGCAGAATTCTACCAGAAATTCAAGGAAGACCTAATACCAATACTCCTCAAATTGTTCCACGCAATAGAAACAGAAGGTTCATTACCAAACTCTTTCTCAAGGCCACAATCACCTTGGTACGCAAGCCTCAAAAAGACACAACTAAGAAAGAAAACTACAGACCAATATCCCTGATGATGCAGGGATATTGCAGAAATTCTCAATAAAATACAGGCAAACTGAATCCAAGAATACATCAGAGAAATCATCCACCATGACCAAGTAGGCTTCATCCCTGGATTGTAGGGATGGCATAGCATACAAAATCTATCAACGTGATCTAACATATAAACAAACTGAAAAAGAAAAACCACATAATCCTCTCCCTAGATGCTGAAAAAGGCTTTGACATAATTCAACACCTTTTCATGATAAAGGTCTTGGAGAGATCAGGGATAACAGGACAATACCTAAACATTATAAGAGCAATATACGGTAAACCAATAGCCAACATCAAACTGAATGGAGAGAAGCTTAAGGAGATTCTTCTAAAATCAGGAACAAGACAAGGCTGTCCTCCCTCTCCAAATCTCTTCAGTATTGTACTTGAAGTTCTAGTTAAAGCTATAAGACAACAAAAGGAGATCAAGGAGATCCAAATTTGAAAGGAAGAAGTCAAACTATCTCTATTTGCAGATGATATGATAGTTTACATAAGCGAACCAATAAACTCAACGTAGGAACTCATACGGAATCTGATAAACACCTTCAGTAAACTCGCAGGATATAAGATAAATTTAAAAAAATCAGTAGCTCTACTTTATTCAGATGGCAAAGAGGCTGAGAATGAAAGTATAGAAACATCAACCTTCACAGTAGCCACAAAAAACATAAAGTATCTTGGAGTAACACCTAACACACAACTGAAAGACCTATATATTAAGAACTTTGTGGTTTTAAAGAAAGAAATTAAAGAAGATATCAGAAAATGGAAAAATCTCCCATGGTCTTGGATAGGTGGGATAAATATAGTAAAAATGGCAATCTTGCCAAAAGCAATCTACAGATTCAATGAAATCATCATTAAAATCCCAGCACAATCTTCATTGACCGTAAAAGGATAATAATCAATATTATATGAAAAAACAAAAGACCCAGGATTGCCAAAACAATGCTGTACAATAAAAATCTTCAGGAGGAATCACCACCCCTCATTTTAAGCTCTACTACATAGCTATATTTTTTAAAACAGCCTGGTATCGGCACCAAAACAGGTAGACCAATGGAATCAATTTGAAAATCCAGATATTAAACAACACACCTACGAACACCTGATTTTCGACAAAACAGCTAAAAGAATACAATGGGGTGGGGGAAGCAAATTCAACAAATGGTGCTGGCACAACTGGATGAGGGTGTGTAGAAGACTGCAGATAGACCCATGTCTATCGCCATGCACAACACTCAAGTCCAAATGGATCAAAGACCTCAACATAAATCCAGCCACACTGAACCTCTTAGAAGAGAAAGTGGGAGGTACCCTTGAACAAATTGGTACAGGAGCCCCCTTCCTGATCATAACTCCAGTAGCGCTGACACTGAGATCAATAATTAATAAATGGAACTTCCTCAAAGTTAGAAGCTTTTGTATGTCAAAGGACACAGTGGACAAGGCCAAATGGTAGTCCACAGACTGGGAAACGATTTTCACCAGTCCTACATCTGACAAAGGGCTGAACTTCAAAATATATAAAGAACTCAAGAAACTAGTCAACAAAACAGCAAATAACCCTATTAAAAAATGGGGTACAGAAATGAAGAGAGAATTCTCAATAGAGGTAATAAAAAAGGTTGAAGGACACTTAAGAAAATGCTCCACATCATTAGCTATCAGGGAAATGCAAATCAAAACAACTTTGAGATACCATCTTACTCCTGCCAGAATGGCTAAAATTAAAACACCAATGACAACTCATGCTGGAGGGGATGTGGAGAAAGGGGAACACTCTTCCACTGCTGGTGGGAGTGCAAACTCGTAGAGCCGTTTTGGAGATCAGTATGGTGGTTTCTCAGGAAAATGGGAATTACTTTACCACAGAAGCCAGCAATCCCTCTCTTAGGCATATAACCAAATGATCCACATCCATGCAACAAAGACATGTGCTCCACTATGTTCATAGCAGCATTATTTGTAATAGCAAGAACCTGGAAGCAACCTAGATGCCCTTCAATTGAAGAATGGATAAAGAAGATGTGGCATATCTACAAAATGGAATACTACTCAGCAGAAAAAAATAATGGAATCTTGAAATTCGCAGGCAAGTAAAACCATACTGAATGAGGTAACCCAGTCACAAAAAGAGGAACATGGTATGTACTCGTTCATATATGGATATTAGACATAGAGCAAAGGATCACCAGCCTATTATTCACACCATCAAAGGAACTAGGATACAATGTGTATCCTAAGTGATTCATATAAAGTCCCTCACAGGAGGGGGAAGTGGGTAGGGGTAGTGAATGGAGAGAGAAGTAGGAGAATGGGAGGGGGAGGAGAGAAAAACACATGTGACTAGGAAGATTGAGTCAGGGTAGGAATAGAAGACAGGAAGGACTGAAAGTGAGAGAGAGAGAGAGAGAGAGAGACTATAAAAGAGGGAGCCAATATTGGTTTGAATTGAAAACTGAACCTAAAGAAAGGTCTAGAGAGCTACAAGACTGCTGTCAACTAACAAATTTGAGCAACCAAGTAAAGGCTACTATAAATGCCCTTCCTGGATAGTGAGATCAACACCTAACTTATCCATGGAGCCTCATTTAATACCTGTTGGAAACAGAAGCAAACACCCATACATAAACACTGAGTCGAACTAGAACCCAGATGCAGACAGAGAGGACAAGACCAGGTTGCAGAAACACATAGAGACAGCTGTCCTGAACAAGGAGGAGCTGGCAGGCCCCCAGACTGATAGCTGGGAATCCAGCATGGGACTGATTCAGGCCTCCCTGAATATGGGTCTAGGCCAGAAGGACTGAGCAGTCTAGGGGACCTCAGATAGTGGAAGCATGATGTATCCCTTGTGCACAAAAGGATCTTGCGAACACATCCCCCATAGAGGGATACTGCCTTAATCTAGAGACAGGAGAGAAGCCCTAGTCCCTACTTCCAATGACCTGATAGATCTACATGACCCCACCTGGATGGCATTTCCCTACATGTGGAATTGGGGTGGGGGATGGGAGGGTGGTTAGGGTGCATGTGAGAGGGCAGAGAGGGTAAAAGTGAGGGAATGAGTGAGGGAGGGAGAGGGAACTGGGATGGACAGGGAAATAAAAAATAAAAATAAAAAATAAAAAAAAGAGTGACCACCAGAATAAAATCATGGAAAAGAGAATCTAATACTTTGAAGATAACGAAGAATTAATGGATACCACAAAGAAAATATTAAATATAAAACACCATGGAAATCTGAGGTACCATGAATAACACATTTTTTTTAATAATTAGAGTACAGAAAGAGGAAAACCAGTTCAAAGGTACAAAAATATTTTCAACAAAATATAAAAGAAAAAAATTTCCTATCCTAAAGAAGATAAAAGGAGGCACCTTTCAAAATACAGGACAAAATAGATTGGATTAGAAAAGAAATATATTTTTTCTAAATTCATATTCAAAGACACTTACTGTAACATTTGGCACAGTCCAAGCCAGTCTTTTCCTCTCAATTTCCTTCCTCAGACTCCCAATAGTTGGGATTCCAGAGACATGTTACTGTGCCCACCCAAAAGTTCCCTACTCTTGAGCCTTATGTGGATCTCCTCTTTCATTCTAGTTAGCAATCTAATGTGCTCATTTTTTTTTTTTTTGAGTGTGGGTAGGAAGGCTTATAATTAGCAGCTATTGGGGGACAGGGATATAATATAATCTAAAGGAACACAGAGACAGAGAGCACTAGATCTTCTTGGAAGAACTCTTCTAATGTCTCTCTATTGCACTGTCAGCTACTAGAAGGACCGAGTTTTCTGGGAACTGTTCATAAATGTCTCTTTTACTACATAATTTTTAGAACTAAATAACCCTTGAATTTCTCCTGAAGTTTTATTTTAAAATAGAAGAACTTGGATACTAAAGTTACAGTGATAGACATCAGTCTATAATTTGAAAAGTAAATTTATCACAACTGTTTGGGCTTTAAAGTGAGACCAGAGAGTAAAATTCTACTGTTTCAGACAGTGTTCTCTTTCAAAGCCTCGTTTTTAGTTAACTAATGTTTATAAGGTTAGTTCTCATAGGAGGTCACTTTCAGACTAAATTTAACACTACTCACTCATCCCTGTGTAAATGATATAAAGCCTCAATACACATTCTAGCTTCATTTGATTTTTATTTTATTTGATTTTTTTCTCCCTAAAAGTTGCTGTTAGGACGTTTCTAGGCAACAAATGATTAGTTTCCTTCTAGCTTACTGTAGACAGCATTTTCATGGAGCAGGTTATGATAACCACTGTGTAGGTTAATACTCAGGGACTTCGAGGTCATTTTGATGAAAACAATGACTAATTAAACTGCAGATATCTAAAAAGTTTCTTCCCTTGTACTTTTGTTGTGGTTGAAAGAAAATGGCATCCAAAGGGAGATGAATGAGGGCTTGTTGGAGGAAGTGTGTCACTGTGGGGGTAGTCTTTGAGGTCTTATATATGCTCAAGATACTATCCCGTGTCTTACTCTACTTCCTGTTTCCTAGATATCAACATATAACAGCTTCTTCTGCAACACCATTTCTACCTGCATGCTACCATGCTTTCTATCTCTATGCCTGGAATCAGCAGATCAAAATGCATCAAAATGACATAGCTCTGGGTTCTATATAGGAAGGTCTCTTACTCTACATATCCTTCAAAGACAGGAGTATCCTTCTTCTTTATCAATCTCTATCTTTCCCATTTATTACTTTGCTGTATAG
The DNA here is from genome assembly GCF_943737965.1 of Phodopus roborovskii. Lineage (NCBI taxonomy): Eukaryota > Metazoa > Chordata > Mammalia > Rodentia > Cricetidae > Phodopus > Phodopus roborovskii. The sequence goes on from NW_026126547.1 coordinate 7,259,512, forward strand.
TGTCTTGCTATATAGCCTAGGCTGGCCTTGAATTATCAGTCTTCTTGCCTCAGTCTCTTGGATGCTGGATTACAAAGCATGTGCCACTAAAGTGACCAACAGTTGATGTTCATAACAGCATTCAGTCAGTTTCAGAGTTTTGCCTTGTAGCATTTGTGAGACATTAACTTAGTGTCACAAATGTGTAATGGATCACTGATGCTCTAAGTGATTACCAGAGCTTTGGAGTTTTATGACCATACACATTTAGCATGCAATGAGTTTGACAGCAAGTAGAGAACAAGGGACCAGATGTAGTACCGCATCAATTATATAATATAGCATTAGTCTACATTCTAGCTTGCTTCCCTGCTTAGGCAACAACTAGCAATTCACAATATTCATGACTTTTTTAATACATTGTATTTAAATTAGAAATAATCTTATTTTATTCAGTGCCCCTTACCAGCAGGAAGTGGTTTGGAAAGAACGACGCACAAATTCCCAAATATTGTGTATAAATGTTTGTTTTCATTTAATTGGACTGTTATATAAAATTAAATAAAATTAAAAAAAGAAATAATCTTATTTTATATATCAATCCTTTCCCCTCTCCCTCCCATCCTCCCTTGCACTGCAACAACCATGCCATCCCATCCTCCATCCCTAAGGATGGAGGCCTTCAGTAAGGGATCAAAGTCTGTCAAGTCTAGACTAAGAGAGTATCCCTCCATGGGGAATATGCTCCTGAAGTCTGTTCATTCACTAGGGAAAAATACTGGCCCCACTGAACTGGAAGGGGGAAGAGAAAATGGGGAATCTGGAAGATTGAGTTGGGGGATGAATAGAGGAGAACAAGAAAAATGATCCCATAATAGAGGGAACCATTACAGTTTGAATATAAATCTGGCACTAGGGAAATGTCCAGAGTTTCACAAGAATGACCCCCATGTTAGAATCTGAGCAATAGTGAAGAGGATCATTTAAATGCCCTTCTCCTACTTTAAATGCCATCCTGGTGCCTGCATTCAGTAACTGATGGAAGCAGAAACAAAAGATCCACAGCTAAGCACTGAGACAAACTTCTGGATTCCAGTTGTAGATAGAGAAGAGTTATAAACAACAGGGTCAAAACCATGCTGGGGAAAACCACAGAAACAGCCAACCTGAAGAAGTGGGAGCTCATGGACCCCAGTCTGACAGCTGGGGAACCAATAAAGGATCAAACAAGGGCCCTGAACATGGGTGTCATCTAGGAAGCCTGGGCAGTCTAAAGTTTGTGATTTGTTAGGAAGCAGAAATTGGGTTTCTTTTGTACTCAGGTCAAATTTGAGCTGAGTATGCAAGTGCAATGTTGGTAAACAAGAGATGTTTTTCCTATTGGTAAACTGTCACTTGAGAGTTATTACTATTAATATTTATGGAGCTTGTATTAATTCACTTCACTCATTTCATAAAATCTACAACACCTTGAATATCAGATGTCAATTTAGATTGAACCAGATTTAAATGAGTTCACATGGTAGTAAACTGACTCAGAAAGGTCCAATCCTTCAACTTAAAAGGAAAGATTAGGCTTCATATATTTATTTAAACATTTATATTTTAAGGATCAGAATTTTAACAATGATTAATTGTTAAAGAAATATATTTGTGGATTATAGCCAAAATTGAAAGTCTTAAAATAACATTAGCTGTGTATGCTTCATTCATTATATCTGATGTAAAGCTTCCTCATCATGTGAAACATGACTTGATTATTTTAGTCAGGTAAAAATACATCTATTGTGTCATATTATGTACTTTGAATATGTATTTTGTAGCCAGTCATTTCTTTTAGTAAGGTGTTTAGAATATACAAATACAGGTACAACTGTATTACCACAAATATGTATTGATATGAATTTTACTGAAACCAGTGACAGTGTAAGAATCAAGAATCAACTGAAAGGGGATTTCAGGCTACACTGTTTGGTATTTTAGAAAACACAAAATTAAAATGATAGAATTATTGACAATATTCATAATTAATATTTGTGTAACTACTGCATAAGGAGTTTAAAAGGAAGTAATAAATTTGGAGTCTTGTGAGAATAGCTGTGTTGATATCTGCTCTACCTTTGAGCTTTTTGTTATTTGGCCGCGTGATGGCTATCTGATATAGATTTTTTTAGGTTTCACAGTTCTTGACATTATTTACAATTTGACATTCTTCAATGTCAGATCAGCCTTTGAGGCAAAGGTACAATGCTTAACAATGCACATGGCACTCCAACATCTGAGACATGGAGATCCTCACCAACAAGGCTTAGTCCTCATTTCACTATGACTAACTTGCTTACACCAAGACCTTTCACATGTTTCCAGGTATTCATTAAATTGTGTAGCCTAAAGAATATTTCTGAGTATTGACATCAATCAAATATATTTTGCTACCTAGTGGACTTGGATGCTTATTGTAAGGTAATATCTTTAAGATAAGAGAAGGAAGTTTCACTCATGAAATCTCAGCAATATTGTGGCCTATAAAACCTTTAAAATGACAACAGTTGACATGTCAAGATGAATGAGGTTCAATCACAAGCCTCCATGTAGATGATGAGCTACAGGACATTAGTAGCTGGTGAAGTAGGGGAATAAGTTTTTTACAGGAATATTCTTTCTGATACATTATCCAGTTATCCAATACCAGGTAGTCAGCACTAAACACAAGCACCTAGTAGTAACACTGACTAATCTCATTAGAATATGTGTGTGTGTGTGTGTGTGTGTGTGTGTGTGTGTGTCTGTCTGTCTGTCTGTCTGTCTGTGTGTGAGAGAGAGAGAGAGAGAGAGAGAGAGACAGAAACAGAAACAGACATAGACAGAGATAATTATAGAAGAAATGTGGATTTTGAAGGAATCAAGGGGACAGACAAGGGGAAAATAACAATGGTAAATATAGTACTCAGGCATGGGAGTCTAAAAACAATATATGTATCCTGTTGTCATCATAGAAAGAAACCTGATTCCCATTTTACAGTCTGATCAATCATTGCCTGATCAGCTTAACCTGGAGCAAACTCACTTTTGTGAGTGTGGTGATTGTAAAACTTTTTATTGTTTTCTAATCCTTTCTTAAATGTATCAAGGGTCAAATTCTACATTCTCTGAGATCTTACAAATGTCAAAATTTGGTTTGAGCTGAAGATGAACCTGGAACATATTTTCCTCCTGTGTGCTCTCTTTTCCACTTTCACAGTTTCTCACAGTTGCCACATGTGTCAGTGTGTTCTCTAGTGAGCACAGATTTGCTCTGTTTCTCTGTCTTTCCTGTACTCATACTACAGAAGCTGGAGTGTCAAAGTCAAACCCCTTGTATGGCTTGTGTTTTATTCGGGTGCATGCTCATGTTTCTTCATCAGCTAAGAGGAGCTCCCTTCGTAGGTTACAGAGGCTCTGTGTTGTAGGATATCATGTTAATATTTTTTTAAAGTATATAAAATGCCTTTCTTATCTTGAATGAAAATGCTTTATGAGGTATGTGCACACTCTATTATTCCCCTTCCTCCTACTTTTTCTAATGGTTCTTTCTTTTTTGTTTTTGTTTGTTTGTTTGTTTGCTTGCTTGCTTGCTTGCTTGCTTGCTTGTAGACCAGACCTTCTTCCTCTGGCTGCTTAGTGCTGGGATTGTTTTATAGGTTCTCTATTTCCAAAGAAATTCACTATGTCTTCATTTATTAAAACTATATCCCCTACAGTTCTTTGAATTATGCAACAGCTGCTTTTGTTCATTTACAATGCTTAAATTCCAGTTCACTACAGTTTGATTTGAATTAAAAATGTTCTGTTGTTAAATGTGATTTGTATTTTATTTTGCCTTTGTGATTCTATCAACTAAAAATCCCAGACATTTTTAAAGAACATAATTAATGAAAGAGTCTGAGCTCTGTTATCCTAAAAGTGGTAACTGTCACCCTGTCCTGTTCTCTAATCAAGGTACATGAAGACCATTTGTTTGTGGGATATAACTACACTTTCAAATCATCTATCATACCTCATCTTACAAAAATATAATTTGTTCATTTTACTTTTCTTTGGTTTGTGTTATGATTCACTCTAAGGCATTATATGAAAACCATTGCAGCCTTATTCTACATAATCAGTTGTAGATCACTGTCAGAAGTGTATAGTGATGGCTGAAAATATTTTCACATTATCTTTTCTACCTTTGCATCTAAAAGGGAGTTTATGAAGCTTTGCAAATCATGGTGGAAGAATAGCTGTATAACAAAAACACAAATAAAGTCATTCCTCATAAAATCTATTGAGATATTAGCCAGGTTTTCAAAAAATATATCTATGTTTTTACACTAAGTCTAAAAACACCATGGAAAAGAATAATGAACTTAAGCTTACTTCAAAAGTAGTTGAGTATCATACTCTGGTTTCTCTTCCGATCGTATAAATCTTTCGCCTTTTACAAAAGTAGTTGAGTATGGAAGGCAACAGTGAAAGAAAATAAAATAAACATAGTGACATTTTGAAGTAATAAATTGAAGATGCTTTTACTTCTGTTTGGTTTATCCTTTTCTTCTTTCCAGATCTGTGTTGTGTCGTGACTCTACACTCTTCTATCTCAAAATAAAACTGTATGAACGTAATATCTTTATTTTCTTCAGATTATATTTCATCAGTCTTTCTTTCACTTGATTAATGTCTGTGAATATGTGGAATATTATGTGTATGTATGTATAGATATTCTACAATTTTATATATATATATATATATGTTTTATATAAGTATGATGAAGATAAGCAGGAGATGAGTCAGGGAAAGAATGAATCACAGAAAGAAAGAAGATGAAGAATATAACTACATAAATACCATGAAAGTGTGGATGAAGTCATTTCTATCCTTAATCCTAGCTAGTATTGATTATCTCTTCTCCACTAACTTAAGATTGGTGGCAACAAACACCAATTGAAATGTACAGTGTTGAGTGATTAATTATGAACAAAATGAAGACATATGAAGTCTACAGATCATGATGAACAGGCTGGCATTAGAACTGAACATGGAGGGATATGATCATAGTATTGCTTTATTTGCAAGAATTATTATGCTTACATTAATTTGTAATAATTACTGGATAAATATTAAATTTCCCCATATGCTGAGAAAGCTATGAAGATCAAAAGAAACGTTTCACTTTATTCCTAGAAGTTACTGAGAGCTAAGTCATGTGGTGGGGACAAGTGGACCTCTTTAAGTCCCAGACCAGCTGAGTTGCATGTTGACACTCTGTCATAAGTAAGGAAATAAATACATAACCTGGTGAGAATATGAGGTATAAAGGTACTATGAAACCTACATATGCAATAAGGAACATCTTTAAGGGACATGTGATCAAAACACATTTGCAGATCAAATCAGTGGTGGTGCACCCCTTTAATCCCAGCACTCAGGACGAGGAGGCAGGAGGATCTCTATGATTTCAAGACCAGCTTGGTCTAAAAGAGCTAGTTCTAGGACAGTCACCAAAGCTACACAGAGAAACCATGTGTCAAAAAGAAAAAGACAAAACAAAACAAAACAACAAAAAAAAAAAAAAACAACCAAACAACAACAAAACTAATTGCAATGTGATGGCCTGACTGGGAAGCCTACATATATTGTAATTCTTTAGTGGCTTCTTTTCAAGGAGAGACTGAGTTAAAATGTGGCTGATTACAAGTATTGTAGCACTGTTTTGGTGAGGCGTGGAAAGAAACAATCTGCCAGCAAATGCAGATCTGAAATGAATGCAGGTAGAAAAGGAAATAGGTCACTCCATGCTGGACACAAAGGTCTTAAAAAACCCTTCAGGGCATCTATCGACTAGTTCCATTAAGTTTCTCTATTTTAAAAAGGAAAAGAGCACTCCAAATGCTGTAGGGAAAGAATGCAGATGGCCTGCAATGGGTGTACAAATATATCTTAAGCTGCTCTTGCTACACTATACTGAGGAAACTAAATTGTTTGCACCAGAGTAGGGTAATAGTGTAAAATAATAAATGTAGAGGAAATTAAGGCAAACAAAAGGGCATATTACTTTTTTACTTAGAAATGAGATAGGGTTGTAGAGAATAAGTAGACAGTAGCGCCATGTTTTAGCTTTTTCAAGTGTGATGGCTACTGATATTGTTGACCAGTATGGGGTGGACATAGGAAGTACTAAGTGGTGAGAAACAAGTGTGTATTATCATATGCTTTGCTCCTCAAGCCATTGGATGTCTGTAAAACATCAAATGTCCACAAAGAACTCTTCCTTTGTCTGCTTTAATGAAGAGGTTATCGCTCTGATGTACAATGATGAACAGATCGTTATTGACATAGTGTCTTGTTCACTAGAGGATATAAAACCTATTAGAAACAATTTATAGCATAAGGATATTTATTAGATTGACTTACATAAGGCTGAGTATTTCAATATTTTATTGGTAGTTGTTCATTCATAATGCCAAATACCTTGGTAGTTCCAATCTGGTGCCAAAGGCCAGGAGGATTCCTCGAGGGCACCTGGTCTTCAGTGCAAACCAGTCTAAAGAAACTGATTATCTGATGTCGGCAATTGTGGCAGCAGAATCACCAATGACAGGCAGGCAGGATAAAAAGAAACAGGCAAAAGAGGAAAGGCTTTCCCTCAGACCCTTTTGCTTGCACTCACATTCAGAATGGGTCCTCCCACTTCACTTAACATAATTGAGAATACCAAGAATCATGCCAGTAGGCTAACCTAATCTAGGTAATCCTTCCCTGGAAGATTATATTGACACTGGTTCTAGAGCCTGTCACAATGACACTAATAACCTTTATACAGAGGATATAATATCATAGGCTGAAATGCATATGAGCCAGATCTAATTTTCTGACTCAGAAGTAAAGAAGGAGAGTTCACAAATGGATAATTGTAAGGACCCAGAATTAGGTCATGAGGGTATTTTAAGACAGATGGACTACGTTGGTTGGCACAAATGCCAAGACTGAAAGAAGTCTAGGTCTTTCATGCCAAATGGAAAATGAAGTTGGATTGCTGAGTGCAGGGCTTTCTCCTGGCTGATTCTCGAGTGATGGCAGGTTTAGCATCCTGTTAGCTGTCAGGTAAGCAGTTAATTTGCCCTATATTTGGTATTTGCAACATACAGCAGGAAATGTTCTACAGAGTGTTTTGTTTATGCTGTCATTTGGAAGTAAGCATTTAAAACCACACGAGTTAACTTCTGAGCATAGCCAGTGTTTCATAACCAGTGAGTGTGTTCTACCTAGATGGAAGAAATAGCGATAGTTTTTTCTCATTTTAGTGAATGACTCTTGAGCTGGGATGTTAAGGAGAGAGGTACCTACAATGTGAGTTTCTTAGCACATAAACAATCATCAATAAATGCAAGAAACAGGTCACACCCCTTATATCTAGAAAACTTCTGATTATTTTTCTAAAAATTTTCCAGTAAATGTGAAAAATATTGTTATTTTTGCCATTTTAAATAGTCTAGTAAGCATAAAATTGTTTATCTGTTTTCTTTGAAGCAACAAGTAAATAAATCAAATTATATGTATATATATATACATATATATATGTATATATATATATATATATATATATAAAGCAGGACATATAAAATATAGGGACAATCATGTTGAATCTGTATAAGATGATCACTTTGACTAGAGTCTAGATCCTACCTTATACCTGGGATCCCATTTCACCCCTATAGAATCCACCAGGATTCCCCTTCACCCCTATAAACTACACCCCAGGATTCCACTATTCTCTTGTGGAGAATCCCATTCATGGCTTGTCCTACTCGTCTTTTGCTTATATGTGTTTTTAAAAATTACTACATTTATTTTATCAAAATATTATTGTATTATTTATTTATTTATTTATTGTATATTAAGGTAGGAGGTAAGAGTAATATATGGGGCACATGTGAAGTCAGAGTTCAACCTGTGATATTTTCTTTTCTCTTTCTACCTTGTGGGTCTTGGAGGTTGAACTCAGGATGTCAGACAAGAGGATAGGGACATTTAATTTCTGAACCATATTGCAGATTCCAAATGTTCTGAGAGTACAAATATGATTTTGTTGCTTCTTTCATTCTGGTCACAAATAACTCTCCTTAAATATGTCTGCTGCTCCCATGTGAGCCTGCAGATGTTTCCTAAATCAGAAGAATGTGCAGACATGTACTTGGGAATGCTTCACACACCACCTTGATGTTAGTCAGATGAAGTCTGACTATCTCTTCTTTTATAAACTTGATGCTTAAAATTAAGCATTTCTTAACATTAAGAAATTTCTGGAGGACCTAACTTCTAATCTAAACGTGGAGAAGGTATCATCTTGCAGATAATTTTGTGAGTTGAGAACATTTTATGAATGCCAATAGAATACAGTTCAAGGAATAGCTCATTAGTTAACTATGGCAGTCATTCTGTTTCTGGTTGTCATTGTGTTTTGATCTTAGAAAAACAAAGTTTATTTTTTCATTAAGGATGAGAAGTTATGTTCCAATAAGGTAAATTAGTAATTTTCCTTGAGATTTATACAAAAGCATTTTAAATATATATTTAAAGTCATCTTTCTATGAAGATAACTATAGAATACAACCTGTAAATGCTGTCTCCTTATTATTAAAATAAAAATGCTGTTACCTAAATGTTAAGATTATTTACATTGCTTTATTTTTTATAAAATACAAAGAATAAGGAATTATGCATCCTGAAGAAACTGTACATCCTAAAGAGTAGTATTTATCACTTAAAAATACTTTGAACCACAATTCTTCAGTCTTAGAAAATTTGTAGTTACATTTTGCATACATCCATGTATACAAACACACACACACACACACACACACACACGTGCGCGTGCACACACACATATATGCATATATGTGTGTACACACAATAACACACAAACATATAAACACACATAGGAGCTTTTGAAGAAATTCTTGAATGTATGCCATTTTTGATACTTCCTAATGTTGTTTTGTATAAAGGGCTATATTCAGATATTTAAAGGGAAATGAAATATTGAACAGTCTAAACTCAATACTGATAATTTAAATATACTTCAAATAATAATTTCAGCATATCCTTTAATAGTCCTAGGAATACACAAACACATTATTTCTAAAATACACATATTCTTTAAGTCATAACGTTAAAAGCATCTTGTCAGGTTTTGGTTGTGCTCTTAGTCTCCTTCAGAGGCTATGGAGGCAAGTGTTCCCTCTTCCCCATGGAAGCTATTCTTTATTAGGTGCCTGCTGTATCTTTCCTCTGCACAGCCTTTTTTGGATATCTGTGACTTGCCATTAGAGTTAGAATCCTCTTGGATAACACAAGATACTTTTTCATTTTCGACTTTTCTAACTCAAAGATACAAAAATCCTTATGTCAAATGCAGCTAACATGCAACATCTGACTCATCTAAATGACTGGGCATGATGAGGTACAATTTTGTCATTCTTCTTTTCATTTGTTTGTTAAAGTTGGTAAGTTTTTAAAGCCACAGTAGTCTGAGTCTATACAATGAATTTTATGAAGCTCTGACCAGTTTTCTCAAGATCAAGGAAGCCATGGAAAATCTCCCCTTATACTTGTCTGTGGTAAAAGCATGCCCTTCCTTTGCTTGCCATTTATGTCAATTTCAGTTGCAGATTAACTAGGAAGGGCATTCAAGATAAATAGTAACTGAGACCCTGTATTAAAATGACATTTGCATTATGGATGGGATTTTAAGTAACAATTTCTCTATGTTCTATGTAGTTTGATGCAACAGAAATTAATGGAATCCCATATGTGCCACCTGTGACAGGAGCCAGTGACAGCCCAATTCTAATTTGAGGGATACTGAAGTACATAAATCAATCATGGCAATGAGAAGACTCTGACATTTCTTGTGATTTACTTCCTCTTCAAGGACTTACTAGTTAACCTGCTTGAATGTTCAGGGACCTAATGAAAATCCATTGAAAATTTTGTATGATTGTGAGCTGTGCAGGTGATTCAGCACACAACACAAGGAGCAAACTTCAAGGGATTCCAGTTAAAATGGAAAATTGGGGTGATGTAAAAGTAGGTATCCATGAAAGGAATGACAGAATGCTACCCCCAAATTTAAAATGTCCAGTTGCATAGATGAAAGATAGTGAGTATATCCTTTATTATCCTCCACTGCAGGAACAAAGAACAAAGCAAACGGAAGAGACAGAAGGCCTGTCAAAGGTGATTTTACCTGGACAAAGCTCTAGAGTTGCTAATCCACAGCAGACACTGGGGTTCTGAACCTAAAACAAAACAACACAAAACAAAAAAGCAGGAGTTGGCATGATTTGCTTCTACAGGTAAGGCACAAGTCTCTGAAGTCAGATGAAGCTTCTGATCAGATTTTTGTTTTTATTTGAAAGACGTTTCTTTTCAAATCTCAAATTTGAGGTTGGGGGATGAAAGCATATTTAATGAGTTCTTAGTCCGTTGGTCATGAATTCTTTACATGTGATATGACAAAGCAGACACTGCGATAATAACATGCCATTTGATTTCAGAATGACCTATGGAACTAAAACATTGTTCCTTATATGTTCTTGTATTCATTACATTACAATAATGACAAGTAGAGAGAGTCCCTCTGTAAGGAGTAAGGTTTTTCCTCCCACTGCAGGTCTTGTCCCGCCACGGCGCCAGCCCCAATTAACACACAGAGACTCTGTATTTGATATAATGCTGTTGGCCAGTTACTGTCTTAAGTATTAACCCATTTCTGCTAATCTATGTATTTCCACGTGATCTCCTCTAACCCTAGGAGAGCCTGCTGGCATCCAGCTCTCTCCAGACTCTCCATCTTGACTCTCCTTACTACTTCCTCTTTTCTCCTTGACCCCTAGTCCCTCCTATTTTGCTTTCCTATTGGCCAACAGTGCTTTATTCATTAACCAGTATGAGAAACATATTTACAGAATGACATCTCCCATCATCCCTCTTAAGTGGGTAAATGTTGCCACACTATACTTGGACCCCATTGTAATTACTATGGTGAATCTGGCTTAAAAAATTCGGTAAAGCACAGAGGCAATGTGTAGAAAAGTATCTTTTTAGTCTATAATTTTGTCATTAAATGGGAAATTCTGGCATGAGTTGCTCCTTAGTAATGATGGTATGTGAATTAGACACTTTCAATTCATGTGTTACTGAACTTTTTGGCTAACTTAAAACATTTAGTTCTTCTCTCTCTCTCTCTCTCTCTCTCTCTCTCTCTCTCTCTCTCTCTCTCTCTCTCTCTCTTATTTTGTTTTTCACGGAGGGCCTTATGTGCAGTCCAGGCTGATCTCACACTCAGTAAAGCTGAGGCTGTTACTTGAAGTTATTTGAATTTCTTATTCTCAGGTCTCAGTTTCCTACAGCATATTATTACAAGTATGCATTCTATACTCCATGATTCATTTTTTAAAAGGATGAATACTTCTTTATAGTTTTTCCACAATGTAAGAGAATAAGACAGAAGTGTGGGTCTCAGTTAGGAGGCCGGGCAGTCTATGGGATCTCTGACAGCAGAACAAGGATGTAACCCTGGTGCACATTCTCCTTGGAGGGATACTTCCTTAGCCTAGAGGCAAGAGGGAGGGCCTAGGCACTATCCCAAAAGACTTGACAAATGTTGATGGTCCCTCCTGGAAGGCCTCACCCTCCCTGGGGAGTGGATGGGGGATGGGACAGGGGGATTGGGGGACCATGGCAGGATGGGAGGGAGAGGGAACTGGGATCCATATGTAAAATAAGAAAAAAAATGATGGAAACTGAAGCAGTCACCACAGTTAAACACTGAGCTGACTCCTGGAATCCAGTTGCAGAGAGGGAGGAGTGATAAGAAAAGGGGCCAAGACAAGGCTACAGAAACCCACAGAGACAGCTGACCTGAACAAGTGGGAGCTCATGGACCCCCAGACTGATAGCTGGAAAACCAGAATTGTACTGACTTAGACCCCCTGAGCGTGGGTCTCAGTTAGAAGGCCTGGGCAGTCTAAGGGACCTCTGACAGTGGAACTAGGATGTATCCCTGGTGCAGAAAAGGACATTGGAACAAAATTCCCATGGAGGGATACACCCTTTGCCTAGAGTAAGGAGGGAGGGCCTAGACCCTACTCCAAATGACTTGACAGATTTTGATGATCCCTCTTGGAAGGCATCACCCTCCCTGTGGGTAGGGTGGGAGGGATGGGAGGGAGACATGGGAAGGAGCGAAGGAGAGGGAACTAGGATTGATAAGTAAAATAAGGAATATGTATGTATGTATGTATGTATTAAAAAAAAAACATAAAAAGAAAGGTCGAGAGAACTACAAGACTGCTCCCAACTAACCATCTAAGCTTCCATAGAAAGGCTATCATAAATGCCCTTCCCGGAGAGTGAGATCAACAACTAACTTCTCCATGGAGCCCTCAACTAATGCCTGTTGAAAATAGGAGCAAACACCCATACATAAACACTGAGTCGAACTAGAACCCAGAAGCAGATGGAGAGGACAAGACCATGCGGTAGAAGCACATAGAGACAGCTTACCTGAACAAGGAGGAGCTAAGGGCCACTAGACTGATAGCTGGGAAGCCAGCATGGGACTGACTCAGGCCCCCCTGAATATGGGTCTCAGCCAGAAGGACTGAGCAGTCTAAGAGACCTCAGACACTGGAGCCAGTATGTATCCCTGGTGCACAAAAGGACTTTGCAAACATATCCCCCATGGAGGGATAACTGCCTTAATCTAGAGACAGGAGAGAAGCCCTAGTCCCTACTTCACAGGACCTGTCAGATGTACATGACCCCAACTGGATAGCATTCCCCTACATATGGAAATGGGGTGGGGGGATGGGAGGGGAGGGTGTTTAGAGTGCATGTGATAGGGCAGAGAGGGTAAAAGGGAGGAAGGAGGGAGGGAGGGCTGGGGGGAGGGAGGGAGGGAGGGGGAACTGGGATCGACATGTAAAATAATAAATTAAAAAAAAATGCTTTGACTCCAAAATTTAAGTTCAAGGACAAGTTACTGGGGAAAAGGAATTCTATTTTTGTTTCCACAGAAAATGAAAAGATGTGGATTCCTTCCAGACTAATGTGGTTTGATCACACCAGACCGCCTGAAACAGAGTACAAGCTGATCCTACATTCAAAACAGCTGGACAAAACAGCCCTACAGACTACAGCCAGGATATCTGAATCTTCTTCGAATCCCCTAAGACAGCGCCCATTACCAGCAGGAAGTAGTTTGGAAAGAACGACACCCAAATTCCCAAATATTGTGTATAAATGTTTGTTTTCATTTAATTGGACTTTGTTATATAAAATTAAATAATAAAAAAATAAAAGTACATTGAAAAAAAACATAAAACAAAAAAATTTAAAAAGACAGAAGTGAAGAAAATGGAGACAGGTCACTTCAGGCTTAGCATCAAATTGCAGACTGTGCTGAGGATATCCATTTGCTTGTTTTCTCTAAGTCTTTCATAAGAACATGATCAATGTTATTATTCCACCAATTTGAAAATTGTAACAAATGGAAATACTGTTCTGAACAGTATTCAATCTTCAATATAATACATTTTTGTCATTCATTACTTTGAGCCACTCATAATTGTTAAACCTTTGTAACACCTTTCCAAAGTAAACAATTGGCATAGATCTTCTTAAACATTTGACCACCAAGGTCTCTTTGGTGAGTTCTAACTCTTCTATGTTTTTTGTAAAACAGCCATTAGTTTATTTATTTTGATTAGACACTTTCTATGGATAATAAGCTCATCTTTGACAACACACTTGACTTGTAGTAACCCATATTTTGTCATGTTTATTGACATACTACCTAGTCAGTATGGCCTAGAGTTAGATTGAGTTAATTTGCTCATCCCTGAAGATTTAGTAATCAAACATTGTTTCATTATTATTCAGTAAACTTTCAAATGAATGAAAGCAATGAAGATTAGTGGGGCTGGGTAGAGGAATAGAGAAGTGGTTAGAAGAGGGGTTTTAGTGATAATTAAATAATAAACTAGTTTTATAGAAATACAAAGGAAATGATCAGTAATAGTTTGCTGGTGAAGAAATCCAAGTCCATGTATCACAAAATATATACATATAAAGAGAACTAACTCATTTATGGGACTCTCTTTTTCTCTTTCACTTTGTGAGTGTATGTGTATCTCCCTATATATTTTAGTTAGTAAATATTGGAGACTGAGAAAGAAAAAATATATATGTATAAAACTGAGCTCGAACCTTGGTACTGGAGAGCAGGTTCTCCAAAATGAACTTATTTTAATCCAGAGGGGAATGAAATCAGCTTACCTCGGTACAACAAAGTGTTCTTTTAATTAAGACAAATTATGATTTAATCTATCCAGATTTTTCAGAAATAGTAAGGCTGAGTGTTGGTTGGCAAATTTTTTGCTTCAAAATATGATAGATTAGATATGAAATTGACTGGCAGTTGATTGTGATGAATAGATAGAAGATAGACAGATAAAAATATTGTTTGTTTATATGCAGCCAGAGTATAAAGGATAATTCTTTCTGTTTCGGCAGACAGATGTTTGAAGACTGTCATTATGGAAAGCTAAAGAATGTTTATCATTCAATAACTATTAACTACTTTCATTTCCAACACATAATAATTGAATTAATTTATTATGCAGGTGGCCCCTCATATTTATATTTAAAAAGAACAGTAACAGTTATGATCAAAATATCCACATTTACATGGGTGTAGGAGAAGAAGGCCTTGTGATATGATTAAATTTCTCAAAGCCATGAAAGCCACAGTAGGGACTGTTGAAATTCCAGTCCAATTCTTCAGCGCCATTGTGCTTTCCATTCTAGAAATTCTGAACATTATTAATAACTGGAATACTGCTGCACATATGTAAACTAGAACACCTCGTGAGGAGCTTTGTATCCCTAACTTTCCTGTGACTACTAGACAAAAATACTGGAATCTATTAACTTAGTAGATCCACACTGCCTTCCACCAACCCAAAGTATAAACATATCATTGGACATTATCTTGGGCCACAGACAAGCTTTTCCAGTGTTGCTATATTGGTCTCTCTTATGTAGCCAAGAGCATATTTTATCTTGTTTTATATTTAAAGTAAAAACAATCTTATTTTACATACCAATCTCTGTTCCCTCAACATCCTGCATGGATGTGGATTTGGGTATATGCCTAAGAGGGGGATTGCCAGGTACTGTGGTAAACTAATTCCCATTTTCTTGATGAACCCCCATACTGATCTCCAAAATCACTGTATGAGTTTTCACACCCACCAGCAGTTTAGGAGTGTTCCCATTTCTCTACATCCTCTCCAATGAGTCATTATTGGTGTTTCTAATTTTAGCCATTCTAACAAGAGTATGATGGTCTCTCAAAGTTGTTTTGATTTGCATTTCCCTGATAGCTAAGGATGTGGAGCAATTTCTTAAGTTTCCTTGAGCATTTTTGATTTCCACTATTGAGAATTCTCTCTTCAGTTCTGTACCCCATTTTTAATAGGGTTATTTGGTTTTTTGTTGACTAGTTTCTTGTGTTCTTTGTATATTTTGGAGATCAGCCCTTTGTGGGATATGGGATTGGTGAAAATCTTTTCCCAGTCTGTGGGCTGCCGTTTGGTCTTGTCAACTGTGTCCTTTGCCTTACAGAAGATTCTAGGTTTGAAAGGGTCCCATTTATTAACTGTGCCCTCAGTGTGTGTGCCCATAGAGTTATGTTCAGGAAGCAGTCTCCTATACCAATTTGTTCAAGGTACCTCCTACTTTCTATTCTAAGAGGTTCAATGTTACTGGATTGATGTTGAGGTCTTTGATCCATTTGGAGCTGAGTTTTGTACATGGCAACAGAAATGGGTCGATCTGCAATCTTATACACAACATCATCCAATTGTGCCAGCACCATTTGTTGAAGATGCTGTCTTTGCCCCATTGTATAATTTTAGCTGTTTTGTCAAAAATCAGGTGTTCATAGGTGTGTGGATTAATATCAGGATTTTCAATTCGTTTCCATTGGTCTACCTATTTTTTGCCAATACCAGGCATTTTCAGAACTATAGCTCTGTAGTAGGGCTTAAAATTAGGAATGGTGATGCTTCCTGAAATTATTTTATTGTATAGAGTTGTTTTGGCTGTCCTGGGTCTTTTGTTTTTCCATATAAAGTTGATTATTATCCTTTCAAGGTCGGTGAAGACTTTTGGTGGGATTTTAATGGGGAATGCATTGATTCTGTAGGTTGCTTTTGGCAAGATTGCCATTTTTACTATGTTTATTCTACCTATCCAAGAGCATGGGAGATCTTTCCATTTTCTGGTATCTTCTTTAATTTCTTTCTTTAGAGCGACAAAGTTCTTATTATATAGGTCTTTTACTTGTTTGGTAAGCATTACCACATGATACTTTATGTTGCTTGTGGCTATTGTAAAGGGTGATATTTCTCTGATTTCTTTCTCTGTCTCTTTGTCGTCCGAAAAAAGTAGGGCTACCGATTTTTTTGAGTTTATCTTGTATCCTGCTAGTTTGCTAAAGGTGTTTTTCAGCTGTAAGAGTTCCCTGGTAGAGTTTATTGGGTCACTTATGTAAACTATCAGGTCATCTGTAAGTAGAGACAGTTTGACTTCTTCCTTTCCAATTTGGATCCCCTTGATCTCCTTTTGTTGTCTTATAGCATTAACTAGAACTTCTAGTACGCTATTGAAGAGACAAGGAGAGGGCAGCCTTGTTTTGTTCCTGATTTTAGAGGATTTGGCTTAAGTTTCTCTCCATTCAGTTTGATGTTGGCACCTGGTTTGCTCTTATTATGTTTAGGTATGTTCCTGTTATCCCTGACCTCTCCAAGACCTTTATCATGAAAGGGTGTTGAATTTTGTCGAAGGATTTTTCTGTGTCTAGGGAGATAATCATATGGTTTTTCTTTTTCAGTTTGTTTATATGGTGGATCAAGTTGATAGATTTTCTTATGTTAAACCATCCCTGCATTCCAGGCATGAAGCCTACTTGGTCATGGTGGATGATTTCTCTGATGTATTCTTGAATTTGGTTTGCCAGTATTTTATTGATTATTTTTGCATCGATGTTCATCAGGGATATTGGTCTGTAGTTTTCTTTTAATTGTGTCTTTGTGAGGCGTGGGTACCAAGGTTATTGTGGACTCATAAAAAGAGTTTGCCAATGAACCTTCTGTTTCTATCTTGTGGAGCAGTTTGAGGAGTAGTGGTATTAGTTTTTCCTTGAATGTCTGGTAGAATTCTGCACTGAATCCATCTGGCCCTGGAGTTTTTTTGGTTGGAAGGCTTTCGATGACTGCTTCTATTTCATGCCAGGTTATAGGTTTATTTAAGTTGTTTGTTCTTGATTTAATTTTGCTAAGTGATAGTTATCTAGAAATTTGTCCATTGCCTTTGCATTTTCAATTTTTGTGGAATACAGATTTTCAAAGTATGACCTCGAAATTATCTGGATTTCCTCTGTGTCCGTTGTTATGTTCCCCTTTTCGTTTCTGATTTTGTTAATTTGCATGTTTTCTCTCCTTTTTCGTTAGTTTGTATAAAGGTTTGTTTATCTTGTTGATATTCTCAAAATACTAACTATTCGTTGCATTGCTTTTTTTGTATTGTTTTCCTCCTTTCTATTTTGTTGATTTTAGCCCTCAAGATGATTATTTTCTGGCATCTACTCCTACGAGGTGAGTTCACTTCTCTCTGTTCTAAGGTTTTCAGTTGTGCTGTTAATTCTCTTATGTGACTATCCTCTGTTTTCTTCATATGGGCACTTAGTGCAATGAACTTCCCTCATAGCACTGCTGTGATGGTGTCCCATAAGTTCAGGTATGTTGTGTCCTCATTCTCGTTGTATATTGGAAAGTCCTTAATTTTTTTCTTTATTTCTTCTTTGACCCAGGTGTGGTGCAATTGCACATTGTTCAGTTTCTATGAGTTTGCAGGTTTTCTGCTATTTGTGTTGTTGTTGAATTACAATTTTAAAGCATGGTGGTCTGCTAAGTTCCAGGGGACTATTCCTATTTTCTTGTATCTGTTGAGGTTTGTTATGCCACCTACTATGTGTTTGATTTTAGAGAAGGTTCCATGTGGAGCAGAGAAGAAGGTATATTCTTTTGTGTTTTGATAGAATGTTCCATAGATGTCTGTTAACCCCAGTTGAGACATAACTTCTGTTAGTTTTTTTGTTTCTTTGTTGAGTTTCTGATTTGTGGTCCTGTGTAGTGTTGAGAATGGTGTATTGAAGTCTCCTACTATAAGTGTTTGAGGTTTTATATGAGCTTTGAGTTTTAGTAGTTTTTCTTTTAAGAATGTGTGTACCTTTGTATTGGGGCATAGATGTTCAAAACTGAGACTTTGTGTTGATGGATTTCAACTGCGATGAATAAGAAATGACCGTCTTCATGTCTTTTGATTAATTTTGGTTTGAAGTCTAGCTTGGGAGATATTAGGATAGCCACGCCTGGTTGCTTCTTGGTTCCACTTGATTGGAAAATATTTTCCAACCCTTTACCCTGAGGTAATATCTATCTTTGAAGCTTAGATGTTTTTCTTTTATGCCACAGAAGGATGTATTCTGTGTTCGTATCCATTCTGTTAGCCTGTGTCTTTTTATAAGTGAGTCAAGACCATTAATGTTGAGGGTGATTAAGAACCATTGATTGTTGATGCTTATTTTAGGGTTGTTGTTGGGAGTGGTATTGTGAATATATTTGTTCTGCTTTACCCTTGGTTTCTAGTGTAGTTGGATTATCTGTTGCCTACATTTTTGTGGGTGTAGTTACCTTCCTTGGGTTGGAGTTTTCCTTCCAATACTTTCTGTAGGTCTGGATTTATAGATACGTATTGGGAAAATCTGGCTTTGTCATTAATAATCTTTTTTTCTCCATCTATAATTATTGAGGGTTTTGCTTGGTATAGTTGCCTGGGTTGGCATCCATGTTCTCTTAATACTTGTAGAACATCTATCCAGAATCTTCTAGCCTTGAGGTTTTCCATGGAGAAGTCTCCAAAGTAGGTTGGACTGTTGCCTCCAGTGCTCAACCAGAGCGGCAGGACAGTGGGCAGGGTAGGGCACAGGGTAGGGGGGGCAGACTCGCGGTAGGGATGGATGGGGGTGTATCAGAGCTCCAAAGGTGCTCTAAGGGGACAGTACACAGCCAAAAACATGTTTTAATTTTGCATTGTTTTATAACTTTCGTTGTTCTGTAAAACTATAAAAACATCATGAAATTGTTTCTGTTTTGGAACATCGAATTTGGGGGCAACCAAAATACATGTTTTCGGGAAATAGTCATTAAAAACATCTCCAGAATAAAATGTTTCTCATTCTCTTTAAGATGAGAGTTGTGACTTTGTTTATTTTTTGTTCATTTGTTTTCATCGATAGCTGGTAGAAAACAATTCCTGTTTGGTATCTATGATATATATGGGTTCCACTGTTAAGAATGACTGGTAGCATCATTTGCTGTAGGGCCAAGGCCCTCCTTCCCGTCTTTAGGCTAAGGGAGTATCCCTCTAAGGGAAGTGTGCTTCTAAAGTCGTTTCATGCACCAGGGATACATCCTGGTTCCACTGTCAGAGATTCACATGACTTGACAGATTGAAGACCTCGCCTTCCCTGGCTAGTGAATGTGGAGTTGGAATGGAACTGGGTGGGTTGAGGAGGGATGAGAGGATGTAGGGAGAGGGAACTGGGATAGATATATAAAATAAAAAAAAAGAATCATAAAATTAAAAAAAGTTAAAAGAATGTCTGGTAGAGATAATCTGTCTTGAAACAGTGGAAATGTGAACTCTGTATAGTCAATTTTCTTTGATTTCTAGGACAATGTGTTTGCAAGTTCACTTTTACAAATGTCTGTTTTACCATTGTCTCATTTGTTGTTACTAGGACCATCATTGTCATTTGTGTCCAAAATCAAGATATGCCATTCACATGTACAATGTTAAGCTGTATGGGTTTCAAGCTTATTGTAAATGCTGCCATTGAGCTTGAAATGATATTGTGGGCAACATTTTGACCTTAGCAACCAACATAATCAATCTCCTACTGTCAGAGAACGAAAGCATAAATGGTAAGAAAAGCCCTGAAGTTTTATGAACAGTAATATAATGGAAGAATCAAAAAAGTTCTTAAAATAAATCATAGACCAGCAAATACTCCTACAAACCAATGTCTTACTTTTATATATAAACTTATCTACATATTATAGAAACAAAGAGATATCATGGTTGTATTTTATACCAACTTTTATTGATCTATATCTGAGAGAAATGTGTATTTATATTGTTTGCAATAAGTAACACACCATTTGAGAATTTAGAGGTAGTTCCTTTGAAACACAAGTGTTTGGCTCTTTTAAGGTGTGGTGAGAGTTGTATTTATTTAACTTAAAGATGAAATGGTAGAGAGGCAGTAGTTTGGTTTTATGTGAATTCAAGATGGAATGTCCTTTCCTAATTTTGTCTTTCTGTTGTAATTAGCCTTCTGATTCCCAGACAGGCAAAGTCTGTGAGGAGGAAAATGAGGGAGTCAGACAGCATGAAACACAATACTGAATTCTTGAAACAATTCACTTGTGAAAATTTTCACAACTAATTTGACAACAACCTGACCTGGTCATAGAAATAATATCATTGTCTTATTCATCTTCTTTGATGCATTTTGAAGATTTAAATACTTTTACCTCTTGGCTTATCAATTAAATTGTACTACTTTTCAAATGTTTGTACTATTTAAGATATATGTACTTTTTTGTAAGAACATAGCAAAAGAATTTAACTTTTCTCCACATCTCTTAGACACTGATTATTTCTCCTCTTCCATATTGTTATCTTATTTTCTTTTTTTCCTCCTCTCTTCTTCCTCTCTCCTTTCTTTTACATTCATCATCATTTGTCGTTATAGATGAAGAAACCAAGGCCTTTCTCATGTTAAGCAAGATCTCTGTTGCTGAGTTGCAGTTTAGGGCGGATATTGTTTTTGAATGGCAAGAATAGTGAGTAAAACACATACTTTTCTTTCTCTTTGTGCCCTTAGGTAAGAGACCCAGTAGATCAACTTAGGTGAGGTCATTGATCACTGTTAAAAGAGCAGCCATCAGGCGAGTTAATAGCGGCATTTTAGTTCCAAAAAAACATAATTCCAGTTAAGCAATTCCCAAACAGAACAAATATGTCCAGTTTCCTAAACCATACCACATTTGTATAACTTAAGCTATACTCCAATTAATAAATAAAATACCATCCCATTTAAACAACAGTTAAATGACTCTTAGATGAGGTAATTTCTTTATAGATTACATCATACTTTACTTATTTTTGTGCTTAATATCCTTTGCTCATTGTTCTATAAGCTATATATGTGTTATTGCTTTGTAATAATTTAAAATATTCTACCCAGTGAGATTTATTTTTTTTCTGGAATCTTATGCTTGGCTTTTCTTTGTTTTTCAAGTATTTAATAGTGTTCTTCTTATATTTGTTAGATTGTATTCATTTGTGTTACAATTTTCTGAATGGTTATGCATGTTTGAAAATATTTTTTTCTCCTTGTACTGTAACATTTCACTACTTCTTAACATAGGGAACATTGTCATAATTTAATATTAAATTATTGACTTTGCCATAATGTGGAGTATGTCAGTATGGTGGATACATCTGCATTATTCCACTCTGCTCCTTTCACTATAACAGCATTGGTTTATAAACCTGTTGTAAAACTGAAACAAAAATGTAAGGACATTATTGGAAAGTTAATTCTGCATTCTTATTGGATTTGACCTTATTTCCACTCATGTTCCTTTTATGGATTGTGACCAAATGTGAGACAGCACATAACACTAATCACTATGATTGAAGAATCCTTGTTTCTCGGTTTTCCTTCACTGTTTGTTACCTCAATAGTTTTGTTGAATACAACTCAGGTATCTTGTACATTGTCTCTCAGTTGGGACTGACTGGTTGTCTTCTCATTTTGAGGACAATTATAAATTATCAGAGAAGCGTCCAGTCTGAGTAGCCTTACAACAATACTGGGATAACTGGGATATGCAACAAATGTGGGCACTGTCCTTAATGAAAAATCTGAAGTCCAATCTATTTTTTCACTCTATGTTTTGGAAGTGAGTTGCCAAGTTTAGTCTACAATCAAGGGAGGAGAGAAAGTGTTATCTTACCACTGAGAGGAAATGACATATATTATATAGAATTACATTTGCTAACATTGCAAATCATCTTTTTATGGTATTGTATGTTCAGAATAATTTTATTTAAGATGTAATTCTATGCTAGTACTATGTATTTTTACGTACAGCTTTAACTTTTCACTCATGTTGACTCACTTTTTGTGTGTACATTTTGGCAGAAGATAATAAATACACACACATACACACATGTACATGTACACATACATACACACACATGCACTGGTGCGATAGCTGTCTGTCTGTGTGCATTTATTTTATGTTGGCATATTGTCACCCTATTCATCTGAGTATCAGCTGTTTCATCAAGACACTCAAGTTTGAATACTTCGGAATAATTACTTAGGAAGCAGTTTTGCATACTGTTTTAATGATAGTCAATAGCATATCACTACTTCATGATCTTTCAGGAGGTTTGATTTTAATCAATTAAGTTTACAACAAATAGTTTGTTTTTCTTTACACTTTTTTATTAATATGTTTTCTTATTTTACATTTAGATCCCAGTTCCCCCTCCCTCTCATCTTCCCATGTCCCCTAACCCATATTTCATCCCAATCTCCACACACTCCATCTGGAGAGTGAGGCCTTCCAGGAGGGAGCATCAAAATATCAAGTCATTTGGGGTAGGGTCTAGGCCCTCCCTGTGTCTCTAGGCTAAGGGAATATCTCTTCATGGGGGAATGTGCTCCTGAAGTCCTTTCCTGCACACCAGGGATACATCCTGGTTCCACTGTCAGAGGTTCCTATGTCTTCAAACTAAGACCTAAATCAGGGGGTCTAGGTCTGTAGAATGCTGGTTTCCCAGCTATCAGTCTAGGGTCCATGAGCTCCCCCTTTTTCATGTCAGCTGTCTGTGGGTTTCTCCAGTCTGGTCTTGATCCTTTTGCTCATTACTTCTCCCTCTGCAACTGTATTCCAGGAGTTCACCTCAGTGTTTAGCTGTGGGTGTCTTTTTCTGCTTCCATCAGCTACTAGATGAGGGCTCTATGATGACATGTAAGTTAGTTATTCATCTCATTATCAGGGAAGGGCATTTTAGGTAGCCGCCCCACCATTGCTTAGATTACTAGTTGGGGTCAACATTGTAGGTGTTTGGGCATTTCTCTAGTGCCTATAGTGGCTCCCTCTATTATGGTATCTCTTTTCTTGCTCTCATCTATTTCTTCCCTGACTCAATCTTCCTGGTCCCTCATATTCTCCTCCTCCCTTCTCTTCTCCTCTTCTCTTTTACCTAACTCCCTCTCCTTTCACTGCTTTCTCCTCCTTCTCACCTCCAAATATGCTCAGGAGATATTGTCCCTTTCCCTTTGTGTGTGGGAACTTGTATGATTCTCTTAGGGTCCTCCTTGCATCCTAGCCTCTCTGGAGATATGATTTGTAGGCTGATAATCCTTTGTTTTGTATTTAAAATCCATATATGAGTGAGCACATACCATGTTCCTCTTTTTTTGACTGGGTTACCTCCCTCAGGATGCTTTCTTTAAGTTCCATCCCTATAGTTTTAAACATAAATTCTAAGTACTCAATCTTAATCATTTGGACTCAGTGAGTCATATGTTTTCTATATGAAATGCTGGGAGCAATAATAATTCTCACAACATTGGTGTGAATAACAGTTAAAAGTGAAAGCTCAAAGCACATGGAAGGATTCTGTGTACACTGCAAGTATTTATTATTGATGATTATCATCAAATTCTAATGTGGTAACTGAACATACAATTTAAAGATCTCATTTTGTTGACTAATCTTTTGATTTATTCTAGAAAAATAAAAAATTTTCTATTGTATGTTAAATTTTATCAATCTGTTTGCAATTTCTTTTAATTATATATTTTGAGATTGTAATTTAGGTGCATAATACACTTTGAATAACTTTGTCATAAATTTTGAAATATATGCTTAGCGTAGTAATGGATTTTTAAAAACTTCTTTTCCTCAGAGGCAATGTATTTTCTCTGTGTATTCTCTTAGATAGAGCATTTGTATTCATTTTCTTTCTTTGTATTCATTTGATATATATATATATATATATATATATATATATATATAATTTTCTAGCATTTCTGCTACATTGTATTCAATTTCCTTGAAAGAAAATTAAAATACACCTTAGCCCATCCAAACTGAAAGTCTGTATTCTCCAGTATGCTGTATTAATAATTAGGCAAAATGTGCTTAGCACATATTTCTATATTTTTATTTGTATTTTTCGTTTTATTTAAGTAAATGTTTGTCCTATCTCTGACTTCTTATAAAATAATAATGAGCACCTTTTTCTTATGTTATTTTTCAGTCTGAATTTACAAATCATCATGTTTCTACTACCTAGATTGCCAATGTTTTACAAATATCATTCATGCAGTCTAAAGTTAATGAACTTCTGTACTTTGTTCAAATATGAAACTCTTTGAAGGATTCAGCAGAATCAACACTTCTGCTTTTCAACACTTTTGAATAATTTGTATGAACTTCTAAATTAGAAATATTGGATGTAATGAGTCTCTTTTTAGGTTAATACTTAAGTAACAAATTTGGTCCCTGTTAATTCTTCTCTAATTGTTTTTATAACTCATTTTAAGTAGTATTCTGGGTGATCTCCATATGTATCTCCATTCTAGACTGAGAAGACATGTTTTTTGGAAAGGTATGAGCATTTGCTTTTCTAAGAGAGATTTCTTGTTATCTGACAATTTACAGGTATTCTTATTCCATTTCTGTGTTAATCTCTGGTCTTTAATTTAAATGGCATTTTTAAATGAATAATTTAAATTTACCATTCAAGAATAAGCCAAATGTTTTCATAGTGTCCGCATATTCATCTTTAGGTTCCAGATGGAGATGATTTAAAGTTCACCCAGTCACACCTGCCTACAGAGTACTTATTCTCCTGGCTTGCAAAATCATAGATTGTTTATGCATATTTGTCACATTGACATGAAGGTAAACATACACAATGCAATTATGTTGCCCATTTTTGTTTGGCTTCCTTCATTCTACATTATATTTGAGAGATTCATTCATGCCAGTGCATTATAATCATTTATTCCTGTTGCTATCTTTTCTATTTTAAAAACATATCAGAGTCTATTTATTCATTCCACTGTCAGATTTTGTAATGTATTATTCAATTTTTCTTTGTTATAAAATATATTCACTGTAATTATGAAGAAATATTACTCAATGAAATGAAAAAGAAAATAATGTGCATGTTCCATATCATTTTTCTCTTTTTAAATCATTGACAAGAAAGCAAAATTGTGTGGATGTCAACTTAGAACACAGAATATTTAATCAAATCAGATGTTCTGAGAGGAACTAAAGGCAGTTCCATGAAAGGGAAGGTGAGTTATTTTAATGGTTTTTATAATGAGAGGCTTCTCCCCAATAGATGGATCTCTTAGGGAATATCTCAGAGGATAAGAGTCATTGGAATACTCCTTTGGTACTGGGTCATTTCCTAGAACAATCTATGTGTCTTTCCCTTCCCTATTGTTCCTAATGTTAAAGGCTTTCCATCTGCACACATCAGTTACCATGTCTAAGATCATGAAGCCAAACATCCATGGAGTAGACACTTAGAAACAATGAGCACAATCAGCCTTTCCATAAGCAAGTACTTTTTGTCAGATCCACAGTCAAGGGAAGAGGAACTAAGCAGGGTTATTACCTGCATGCTACTTGATGTCATGAGTAAGAGTAAGATGATATTGTACATATTGGCATACAGAGCTTAGTTCATCCAAAAATCTACCTCCAGGCATTAAGACCCTTTAGAGTCTGACTCCAGTGTTGCCTCACTGTAATCCAAGCATCTGAAGTCTGAGACAGGAGGATGCCAAGTATGGTTATATTCTGAGGGATGTAGCAAGATGTGTCCAGAGAGAGAGAGAGAGAGAGAGAGAGAGAGAGAGAGAGAGAGAGAGAGAGAGAGAGAGAGAGAGAGAAAGGAGAAACAGAGGCAGAGACACAAGGAGAGACACACAAAGACAGAAAGCAGAAGAGGAGGAGGAGGAAGGAAGGAAGGAGGCACACTACAAAATTTAGTAGCACTTGATGATTAGATGAGTGAAAAAGCTGTTTTTACCTATATTCCCCACATATTTGTGCTTGATTTATATAACGCTGATGGTTCTTTACATAGACTTTGTACACAGAGATGAATAGAAGGAAATTGGTCTGAAAAACTCTACCAAGGAACTCCTACAGAAGATAAACACCATTGAAAATTAGCAAGATACATGATTAAATAAAAATAAATGAATAAAAATCAGTAGCCCTACTATTGCCTACTGAGAAAGCCATGGCTGAGAAAGAATCAGAAAAACATCACCCTTTACAATAGCCACAAACAATATAAAATGTCTTGGGGTAATGCTAACCAAACAAGTGAAAGATCTATATAGCAAGACCTTTGTGTCTTTAAAGAAAGAAATCAAAGGAGATACCAGAAAATGGAAGATCTCCCATGCTCTTGGATAGGTAGGATCAAGATAGTAAAACTGGCAATCTTGCCAAAAGCAATCTATAGATTCAATGCAATACCCATCAAAATCCCAGCACAATTCTTCACAGACCTGGAAAGAACAATCCTCAACTTTGTATATAAAAACAAAAGACACAGGATAGCCAAAACAACTGTGTGCAATAAAGGAACTTCCATGGGCATCACCATCCCTGTCTTCAAACTCTATTATAGTGCTATAGTCCTGAAAACAGCTTGGTATTGGCACAAAAATAGACAGATAGACCAATGGAATCAAATTGAAAATCGTACAAACCTACAAACAAACCTACAAACACCTGAGTTTTGACAAAGAAGCTAAATACAATGGAGAAAAGGAAATAATCTTCAATAAATGGTGCTGGCATAACAGGATCATGGTTTGTAGAAGACTGCAGATACATCCATATCTATCACCACGCACAAAATTTAAGTCTAAATGGATTAAAGACCTCAACATATATTCAGCCACACTGAACCTCTTAGAGAAAGTAGAAGGTACCTTGAACTAATTGGTATAGGAGACTGCTTCCTGAACACCAGTAGCACAGACACTGAGATAAACAATTAATAAATGGGACCTCTTCAATCTTCAAACTTAAAAGCTTCTGCAAGGCAAAGGACACACTCAATAAGGCCAAAAGGCAACCCACAGACTAGAAAAAAGTCATCACCAACCCCACATCTGATAGAGGGCTGATCTCCAAAGAATAAAAAAAAAAAAAAGAACTAAAGAAACTAGTCACAAAAACACCAGATAAACCTATTAAAAATTGGGGTACAGGACTGAATATAGAATTCTCAATAGAGAAATCCAAAATGGCTAAAACACCCTTAAGAAAGGGCTAACCTTCCTTAACCAAAAGAGAAGTGCAAATCAAAACAACTCGGAGATAGCATCTTGCTCCTGTCAGAATAACTAAAATCAGAAACATCAATGACATCTTATACTGGAGAGGATGTGGAGAATCTAGAACACTCCTCCACTTCTGGTAGGGTGTAAACTTTTACAGCCATTTTAGAGATCCGAATGTCAGTTCCTCAGGAAAATGGGAATCAGTTTACCACAGGACCGGAAATTCTACTCTTAGGCATAAACCTAAATGATTCACATCCATGCAACAAAGACATGTTCAACTATGTTCATAGCAGCATTATTTGTAGTAGTAAGAACCTAGAAGCAACCTAGATGCCCCTCACCTAAGGAATGGATAAAGTATGGTACATTTACACAATGGAATACTACTCTGTGGAGAAAAACAATGGAATCTTAAAATTCGCAGGCAAGAAGATGGAACTTTAAGAAACCCTCCTAAGTGAGGTAACCCAGTCACAAAAGAGGAACATGGTATGATTAGCATTTATATTTGTCAAAACTCTGTGCTATTATAGTTAGTGTTTGTTAATCAAATATCATAAAAATGCTACCATAAATGTAATGACTTAACAATCTCAATACATGTACTGACCACCACGTGAACAGGGAGCAAAAATAATTAGCAATTGTGCTGATTTAGATTGTCATTTTATACAGTGCAAAATTTCAATGTAACAAACTATATGATGTAAATGGAATATCGTGTGTGTGTGTGTGTGTGTGTGTGTGTGTGTGTGTGTGTGTGAGTGAGAGAGAGAGAGAGAGAGAGAGAGAAATAGAGAGAGAGTGTGTATGTGTTTGGAATTGCAGGAAGAAGAGGCAAAGGAAAGGGGTAAAAGACATCTAAACAGGGAGGAAGTTAGATTTCAAGGACAGGAAATTTACAGTAGAAATTTAAGTAAATATGAGAGTGTATTCTAGCATATCTGTGGGACTCTTGTTTGATACATATCATAATAGACTTTTGATTGATATAGCAATAGATCTTACTGAAAGGCTGAACATATAGGAAATATAATCAAATACAACACAAGGAATGAATACAACTAAGTTAAGGTAGACAATAAACTCAAAATTGACATGAAAAATGAAATATATTTTATTAACCAAATAAGATATGTGTCTACATGTTCAATTCTTTTGAAGTTAGATCAGCAAACAGTAAGGAAAAACCTCTAAAAATAAATTGGGAAACTGTCAAATAGCAATGATAAATGTTAACATCTCTCCTCATGGATCTCTAATGTAGAAAACATACCATTAAAAAAAACTGGAATTAATAATGTCCTTGGGCCATGGTTACTTATTTAAAAAAAGAAAAAAGTTAAAAGAGGAAAAGCCTATTACCATCTTTAAAAAAAGAAGAATTGGCCTTTGATAGCGACAAATAACATTGCTGTAAACTAAATTCAGGGACTGTAAGGTAGGGTAAAAAACAGGGAAAATTTTAAGGACCTGAAAACAAATATGATTCTGCCATCCTATATTTTGATTGAAATTCCTCTGCAGCTGACCGTCAAGAATTCCAACAAAATTAATGACATTTCCTGCATAGGTTTACAACTTAGAGACAATATTCCTTCTTTTTTTCATTCATTAATTAATTAATCGTATTTTACATTCCAACCACAGCTCTCCCTCCTACCCATCCTACTACATTTCATCTTTATAAAGACATATCAAAGAAGAATGATAAATAACTTTGTCATACTTAAGGTCTAGATATTTATAACTTTTCTGATATTTTTGCTGTAACCTGCTGCAGTTTTCTAGGAATCTCCCCAAGTATACCATTTATAGCAAACCATACGTCTTAACTTCATAACTTTCTTATATAAACATCATGCCCCATAGTCTGATTTTACATCATCCAAGGCAACTTAAGAGCTCTAGAATCTCACTGAAATAATTGGAGAGAAAGATTCTTGCAAACATTTTGAGTTGTAACTTGGGAGACACCAAAATGGTGTATGTATGTATGTATGTATGTATGTATGTATGTATATATATATATATATATATATATATATAATTGTATCTTTGATAAGCAAATATAACCCACTTGATAACACCATAGTCATTCTGTACTGGCCATTTTGTACCATACTTTACTGGTATGCCTTTCTTTTTACTTTCTAAGTCTGCTTACAAATTCAGTCTCACGATGTTTTATGTAGCAAAGTCATGGACCTCTTTTACCTTAGTGGCTATCCTTAAAAGATAAACTTCTTGGGCTTCTACTGACTGTTCCTTGCAATTATGGGCTATGTCTCCAGCTGCAGCATCACCGGCCTCTTTCAGGGTTCATCCCAGACACAGCTGAATAATCATTTTAGTTTTTCCCAACTGAAACTCATCGATTCAACTTTAATATTTTGACTTATGCATCTTTTATTTCTTTTCTCTTTTATTTTCTTGCCAGACACTCATACAATATTTAATAAGTGTCACAAGGACCAAAGGAGAAAGACCAAACAAAGATTTTCACATATCATTCTAGAGAAGAAAGAACAGCATGGAGCTTACCTGTGAACACAATCCCCATGAGGACCGATGGGCCAATGTTTTAAGCCTTAAGTTGTAGGCAGGACCCTGCTGAAGCTACTACCCTGACATAACACAGGCTGAAGTTAATTTTGTTGAATAAAACATTCTGAATCCAAAGAAAATACTTAACAATTCTCCACACTCATTTGATCCTGAAATTCTGTGGGTGTTGCATGCAGTTCTATTTTGTCTGATTTCTATGAAACTGGGAGGATCTGGGAAGGGAAATGTGGAGGCTCATAAAATATTGTATTATAAGGTTGATTTCACAGCCTCAAAAGTTTCTCTTTGTGAAACCCTTCTCTTTCTTTTAATAGAAATTTGATTTTTCTCTTGAAAATACATCCCCAAAACAGTTTCCCCTCCCTTTACTCCTTCCAGCCCCTGAACACAAGTTGCTCTCTGGATACACTCCCTTTCCATCTCCTTTCAGAAGAGCAAAGGCATCCAAAAGACAATAACCAAACACAACAAAACCAAGTACAATAAGACAAGGCAAAAGCACTCACACTGAGCTTGAACTAAGCAACCCAAGAAGAGGAAAAGTGTCCCAAGAGCAGGCAAACAAGTGAAACATACATGGCTCCCACTTATGATTCCCACAAAAACACCAACCTAACAGCCACAGTATATACACAGAAGACCTGGTACAGACCACTGTATGTCCCCTGCTTGCCATGTCAGTCACTGTGAGGTCATATGAGCTCTGCTCAGTTGACTGGTGGGTCTTAGTTTAATCAACTTTACCAGCTCTGTTCTCCTGGTGTCATCTATCCCCTCTGACACCTACAATAGTCCCCAACACCTTGGGTGTCCCTGAGCTCCTCGGGGAGGATCCAGATGTAGAACTTGAATATATAGATTTCCAACACCATAGAGATGAGAACTTAGAGTTGAGAGGCTTCTTGAAGGTACAAGTTGACTTGTCCACTTGCAATGAGCTATGTGAATGTTGTCTTCAGCAATAAGTCCCACTTTAGTTTTGAAGAGAATAGTCCTCTGTCCTTGCTTCAGCCTGGGTTGTTTTCTTCACAGGAACTTCTTGACCAACAATTGAATTGAATGAAACCCAGTTCCAGCATTGGTGGTATTATCTGGCTATAAGAGATAGCCAGCACATACTCCATACCCCCCATTACTAAAAGTACTCACTAGGGTCAGCTTCATAGGATCAAGGAAATTTCCACTTCATAAAGTTTCCACACTATCCCTGCCTGCCCCAGCACACCCCTGATTACAGTAGTCTCTCTATGAACTCTTACTTCATTCCACCCCTATCTGATCCATCCTTGATCCATCCTGCTCCTATCCGTAGCTGCCACAAATCTGTTCATAAGATCTTTACCTAATTTCTCTGAGTTAGTTATCATTTACTTAATGGTTAATATCCACATATAAGTTAATGCATCCCATATTTTTTCTTTCTGGATGTGGATCACTACAATCGGGATGAGTTTTTTCCCTAATTCCATTTCATTTAACTGCAGATGTCATTTTTTTTCTACCACTGGAGTAATACTCCATCATGTAAATGCACCACATTGTCTTTATCAATTCTTAGGTTGAAGGACATCTAGGTTGCTTCCAGATTCTGGCTAGTATTAATAAAGCAGCTATGACTAGTTCAGCAAGTGTCCTTATGGTAGGATGCAGTGTCTTATGGGTACATTCTCAAGAGTAGCACAGCCGAGGAACTACCATATAGATTTCCACAGTGGCTATATGATAAAAGATAGATTCCACATAGAACTTTAGACTAACAATGATAGGATAGATGACAGATTTCTATAACTTTCCAAATACAAATAAACTAAATATTATAACTGTAATTCTTACTCAATACCTGCTTTGTTCTATGTAATTTTACAATGGTAAAGATAAACCTTTCCTTGATAGAAAAGGGGAAATAATGTTGAATGTCTCTCTGTATGCTGTGAATATTTTATTACTATTGGTTAATTAAAAAGCTGATTTGGCCAATAGCTGGGCAGATTTCCAGGCAGAAAATCCAAGTAGAGATACAGGGAGAAAAGGGGCATGCTCAGAGGCATGCCAAAGGAGAAATGTCTGAGTATCACTGGTAAGCCCCAGGGCATGCAGTGAAACACAGATTAACTAAATGGGCTAATTTATATGTAAGAGCTAGTTAATAATAAGCCTGTGCTAAAAGGCCTAACAGTTTTCAATTAATGTAAAGTCTCTGAGTGGTTATTTGGCAAGTGGCAAGCAAAAGAAAAATGTGCAGTTACAGCTGTATGTTTTAACTCCCAACAATGCAGGAGTATTCCACTTGTTCCATATCCTAGTCAACATGAGCTGTCATTGTGTTATGGATTTTAATCACTTTGACAGATGTAACATGTCATCTCAGAGTCATTTTGATTTGTATTTTCCTGATGACTAAGGATATTAAACATTTTTAAGTCCTCTATTAGATGTGGAATTGGTAAAAATCTTTCCCCATTCTGTAGGCTACTAGTTTGTCCTATTAATGATGTTCTTAGCTACAGAAACTTTTCAATTTCGTGAGGTTCCATTCATTAATTGTTGATCTTAGTGCCTGTACATTTGGTATTCTGTTCAGAAAGTCATCTCCAGTGCCCACGCCTTCAAAGTTATTCCTCACTTTTTGTTTGAGCAAGTTCAGTGTATCTGGTATGATGTTGAGATTTTTGATATACTTGGACTTGTGTTTTGTGCAGGATGATAAGTCTGGATCTATTTCCATTTTTCTACATACAGATATGTTGTAGGACCTGTAGGACCATTTGTTAAAGATGCTGTTTTTGTTTGTTTGCTTGCTTTTTCCCAATATGTGTTGTCAACAATCAGGTGTCCATAGGTACGTCTAGGTCTTCAATTCAATGAAATTGATTAACATGTCTGTTTTCATATGATAGTCAAGTATGTTATTTAGTATTATATCTCTGTATTAAAATTTAAAATCGGAGATAGTGATACCTCTAGGTATGCTTTTATTGTTCAGGATTGTTTTATGTAGCCTGGGTTTTGTTTTTCTATGAAGTTGGCAATTGTAATTTTAAGGTCTTTCAAAATTATGTTGGAGTTTTCATAGGGTTAGATATGAATCTGTACATTGTTTTTGGTAGGATGGCTATGTGTACTATGTTAATCCTACTGATCAATGTGCATGGGTGATCTTTCCATCATCTGATATCTTCTTAAAATTCTTCAGACACTTGAAGTTTTTAATCATGCACCTTTCTATCTTTCTTGGTTAGAGTTACCCCAAGCTATTTTTATATATTTGAGGCTATTATGAAAGGTGTCTTTTACCAGATTTCTTTCTCCATCTTTTTGTCATTTGTATATAGGAGGGCTACTGATTTTTTGAGCTTATCTTGTGTCTAGCTACTCTGCCAAAAATGTTTATCATCTATAGGAGTTTCCTGATAGAAATTTTAGGACCACTTCTCTATTGATATCTCCTTAGTCTCCTTAAGTTGTCTTATTGCTCTAGCTAGAATTTCAAGGACTATATTGAATAGATATTTAGAGAGTAATAAATGAAACAAAACAAACAAAAAAACGACTCCCATTATCCTGGGGAACTGCCATACTGATTTCCAAAGTGGATGTACAAGTTTGCACTCCCACCAGCAGTAGAAGAGTTTTCCACTTTCTCACATCCTCACCAGCATAAACTGTCCTTGGTGTTTTTAAATTTAGCCATTCTGACAGGAGTAAGATGGTATCTTAGAGTTGTTTTGATTTGAATTTCCCTGTTGGCTAAGGATGTTGAACACTTTTCTTGAGTGCCTTTAAGCCATTTTAGATTCCTTTACTGAGAATTCTGTATCTATTCAGTTCTGTATCACACTCTTTTAATTGGATTATTTTGTGTTTTGGTCACTAGCTTCTTTAGTTCTTTTTATATTTTAGAAATTACCACTCTGTCAGATGTGTGGTTGGTAAAAAATTTTCCCATTCTGGGGGCTGCCATTTTTGTCTTGTCGACTGTGTCCTTTCTCTTACAGAAGCTTTTCAATTTCAGGAGGTCCAATTTATTAATTGTAGATCCCTGTGTTTGTGCTATTAGTAGAGTTATGTTCAGGAAGCAGTCTCCTGTACCAATTTGTTCAAGGGTACCTCCAAATTTTTCTTCTAAGAGGTACAGTGTGGCGGGATTTATGTTGAGTTCTTTAATCCTTTTTAACTTAAGTTTTGTACATAGCAATGGATATGTATCTATTTTCAGTGTTCTACACACCAACATCCTGTTATGCTAGCACCATTTGTTGAAGATGCTTTCTTTTTTTTCCATTTTATAATTTTAGCTTCTTTGTAAAAAAAAAAAAAATCAGGTGTTCATAGTTGGGTGAGTTCATAGTTTTCAATTCAATTCCCTTGGTCTACCTGTCTATTTTTGTGCCTGTACCAAGCTGTTTTCAGGGTTATAGCTTTATAGTCGAGCTTGAAGTCAGGGGTGCTGATGCTTCTTGAAGTTCTGTAATAGTACAGGGTAGTTTTAGCTATCCTGGATCTCTTGTTTTTCCATATAAAGTTGAGGATTGTTCTTCCAAGTTCTGTGAAAAATTGTTCTGGGATTTTGATGGCTATTGCATTAAATCTCTATATTTCTTTTGGCAACACTGCCATTTTTACTTTGTTGATCCTACGTATACAACATCATGGGAGATCTTTCCATTTTCTGGTATCTTCTTTAATTTCTTTGTTTAAGACTTAAAGTTCGTATCATATATGTGTTTCACTAGTTTGGTTAGTGTTAGCCCAAGTTATTTTATGTTGTTTGTGGTTATTGTCAAAGGTGATATTTCTCTGAATTATTTCTCAGCCCTGCTACTTTGTTGAAGGTGTTTATCAGGTGTAGGAGATCCCTGGTAGATATATGTGGATAATTCAACTCACAAAATAAGTTGTTTCCAAAACTATGTGACTAGCTATTTGTTTGTAACCAAATACCCCACTTGCATCAGGATGAATAAATACTTTCTCACCCAGAGATACCAAATAGATACTATTACAAGATAATCAGAATATTTACAAACTATAACAGATTCCAGGAATGTTTTGAAGCTACCCTCGTGGCTTGTTAACTATATCTCAAAATTAAATAATATGACCATCTGTATTGTTTAGTTTTTCTAAACTTGAAAGGAACTAGTGTCACCTGGGAAGATATAATATAAACTGAATGATTACCTCCATCTGGTTGGTCTGTGGTGCATTTTCTTAATTAATTATTGACTTAGAGGCATTTAACCTGTGGTGGGTGGTACCATTCCTAAGCAAGTAATCTTGGGTTGCTTCACATGCATAAACATGTAATTCCCAGCAGGAATTCATATGTTTATTTCTGTTGTCTTTTACTTTTATACTGAAACCTTTCATTCTTAATAATACTTTTACATATTTGCAAGATGCAAGATTCTTTCAGTTACAGAATCAGTATTGTCACTGAAAAATGCATAACTGATAAGTGTTAAAATTTGTTTTACTCATAACCTGTTAATATCCCAGTGAAAGTGAAGTATATTTAATTTGTCTTAAGTTTAATAAAGTTACAAATTTTATGAGTTATTTTATATAATGTTATATCCTAATTTTATTTATTTGTCTTTCAGTGAATTACTCTGAGTCCTTTTCATTATTTTTATGTAGCAAACAATATACATTTTGTTATTTTATTCATAGCATGAGCGTTAATGAATAATTTCTTGGCAGGACTTTTGCTACTAAACTTGATTTTTCAATCTGTAGCTCAAGAAGTTAAGTTCAGCCACCTGTTCTCCAGAGGCCAATTAAAATAGCAAATAAATATTCAAAAGCAGAAAAAAGATTTATTAAATATGGTCACATTGGGAAAAGGGACAAAGAGATTTAGTGGTTACATACAGTACATATTTCTGGGTACTAAAGTAGGATAAAAGTTGATAAGGAAGTCCAGGGCCTTTTAAGAAATCCACCAGGGACTTGTCACTTTCCTGGCTCCAGCCTCATCTAGCAAAGGGATCGAACAAATCATTAGAACTGTGCTTTGTGAAATCTACTTTTGGGGTGACAAATCCCCCCACCCCTGATAGTGTCAGGCCTTTTCCATCTATCATGTGAATCTGTGTAGAATTCCAGTTCCCTGTGGTCCATTGCTTCAATAGTCTGGTTAATTAAGGGGTTCAGGTGTCTCTTAGAATACTTTTGCCTCCTTGTTATGCCAATTAGAAAACCATTCCTTTACCTTAGCTATATAACCACCAGCACCTGCTTGAAACCCTGTCTGTGCTCTGTCAGCTGGGCTGAGGTACTATTCCTGGTTTGTATCCCCCTCTCTTATTTGCTGGAGCATCCCCTGCCCCCCCCGCCCCATGTTACTGCCTTTCTTGACTTCTTTTTATTTATTTTAAAATCTTTTTTTTTTATTTTAAAACAACCTTTTCTCATTTTACATATCAATCCCATTCCTACTCACTCCTTTCCTCCTGCTTTCTGCCACCCACCCCCACCCACTCCTCAGAGAGGTTCCCAGGGGGAAGTTAAGAAAGTCTGGCATATCCCTTTGGGGCAGGACCAAGGCCCTTCCCCCTATTTCTAGGCTGAGCAAGGTATTCTTCGAAATAATAGTCTCCTAAAAGCCCGTTAAATCACTAGGAATAAATCCTGGTCCCACTGCCAGTGGCCCCAAGGACTGACTGAGGCACACAACTGTCAATCACATTCAGAGGGCATAGTTTGGTCCTATGTAGTTTCCCCTGCTGTCAGTCTAGAATGAGTGAGCTCCCACTAGCTCAGGTCAGCTGTTTCTGTGGGTTTCCCCAGAGTGATCTTGACACCTTTGCTCATGTTATTATCACTTTTCCCTCTCTTCAACTGGACTCTGGGAATTTGGCCTAGTGCTTAGCTGTGGATCTCTGTATCTGCTTCCATCAGTTGCTGGATGAAGGTTCTAAGATGATAATTCTTGTAGTCATCAATCTCATTACAGGGAAAGGCCAGTTTAGATACCCTCTCCACTAATGCTTAGAGTCCTTAGTGTGAATTCCTGGGAGATTGCCTAGTGCCAGGTTTCTTGCTATCCCCATAATCGCTCCCTCAATCAAGGTATCTCTTTCCTTGCTCTCCCTCTCTGTCATTCCCCCAACTCGACCATCCTATTCCCTCCCATCTGCCTCCTCCTCCCCTGCCGCCACCCCCCCCCCCAATTTTCTCAGGAGATCTCGTTTATTTCTCCTTCCCAGGGGGATCCTTCTATGTCTCTCTTAGGGTTCTCCTTATTACATAGCTTCTATTTTATTTCATGGGCTAGTGGTTTGTGGAGAATTTCTTGCTGATTGAAATTCAAGGACCTTTTCACACCTTGAATTCAGCAAACGGGTATCCTCTGGGAATGAAGTAGGTAATTTCTCACGTAAGAATGATGAATAATAGACTTTTTCCAAAAGGAGAAAAGCTATCTTTTTGATTAATCATACCCAGTGCATTAAATTTTCAACATCTTCTCTTAGAAACTAATCTCTGCATTGAAAACTAAAATCATGTGAGTCATAGGAGAAGCATCCCCAAATGTATTATTTTCCTAGCCTGGTTATATTGCTTAATAAATGATTATTTTAAAAGTAACTTACACATATATAGCCATGAGTTTCATGGAAGTCTAATGCTGATTTGTTTAATAGAAACAGAATTGAGTATATTGTATTGATAAATGCAGTATACTACAATTATATCTATTTTCTGAATAATAAATATCATTTCATTATGATTTTAAATTCTGTAGAACACCAATGAATTTTTAAAAATGTCTCTCCTACTATATTCAGCCTTTAGTTTGAAAAGTAACCTTAGACTGCCTCTTTCTTATTTTACATCGTACTTATCATGCAAAAATGTTTATAAAGGAACTATTTTTATTCAATCACTACAAATATACATTGTTTTACTTAAAATCAATCTTATTTATTATAAATTATATTAACATATTGGTTACCACTGGGAGGGGAACCCAGGGCAATGTTTAGGATATGCAGGCACTCTGACTCAATGAGTCTTTGCATCTTAAAGAGAACTAAATTCTCAGGTTTGGATAGAAAGCAGCCTTCCTGAATCCAACAGAAGCATGATAGGCTTTCCTCCTGGAATCATTTATGTTTTCCTTCATCCAGAATCTTATCTCCTCATGTGTTCTTCCCCATCCATATCTTCTTTTGAACATTGTTATCTTTTTGATAATTTTTTATTTAAATTTGAAACAAGCTTGTTTTACATGTCAATCCCAGTTCCCACATCTTCCTGTCCTCCACTATTCCCCCACCAACCCCTATCACATACCCTTTCTGCTCCCCAGGGAGCAGACTTCCATGGGGAGTCTTCAGAGTCTGTCAAGGATACATTTTTAAGCCTGGAAATTTTATCATTTTTCCAGGCAATGCTTAGAAAAACATCAAATGACAGACACCTTTGTTTTTCTGTAGGTAGAACTGGGCGGAAAAAGCATTACTGTGATATTTGCAAATTTAAACCGAACAGATTGTACAAATGGATTGTCAGAGTGGATTGATTATAATGTCAATAAAAGCCAGACAAATTCTAGTATGGCTGGAAATGATATGTTTATAAAATGCTTTTTGTTCAAACAAAAAGTAAGCCATTTGGAAGTAGTTGGATGACCCTTACAAATCTACCAAACACTCGTAAAATTGCTTTTGGGAGGCCACAGTGATGTGGTTGCTCATCAGCACTGCAATATCTGCAGAAATATAGGGGCAGGGTCATTAACAAAGTTAATGAAAACAGTCAGATGAACTTGGAATGTTCTCATTGTGGGATAATTCAGATTGAATGATGCATCAAAGGACTTGTTAATTATATCAGGACCTTAAATATATAACTTTAAAGAACTACTTAATATTGGTTCTGAATTTTAAATGTTTGAAACAACAAAATGTTTCACTTGATAAAGGATTCTATGATCCTATAACACAATGCAATTTGAGTTTATGGTCAAAAGTACCGAGCTTTATCATTTCATGATGTTTGTTAGGATAATAGGCCTGATTTGATGAGGACTGCAATGGATTTATCATACAAGCTGTGTGTGATACTGACCATTCACTGTTTGAATATATAGGGTAGGCATTTTATGGATATATTTTAATAATTGTTGCCAAAAATTATATTATCTTCCATTCTTATAGAAAAATTGATAATCTTAAAATGACTCCAGGTTTATTCCAAATGCTCAAAGGAAGGGTATGCTACCATCTCTCAGAACTTTTCTACCCTCAATTTATCATCAGTAAAACTGAGCTTGTAGATGAAGATGGTCAAAGGAATCAATGCTGTGGTAGAAACAACATAATAATATTACATGTTGGATATTACATCTTAATATGTTGTAGACATGTTACAAAAATTTCATATTTTACTTTTATTTTTATTGTTTTTCCTTACAAGTGGCATCACAATGTCAACTAGCAAAGAGAAATTGATTTAGTGCAGAATTGTGAACAATTCAGGCCCAATGCCATCAGCTTCATCAGGTATTTCACATAGATAATACTAACTGGCAAAACAGAAAAAAAAATAGTTCTGTAAAAGTTGTATCAGCATTTCTCTTTCACTCACACATATACACACTCACACCCACACACATACAAGTGTGCCAAGTAACTCTGGGGAGTTTAATTAGGCTTCTGTGTACATCTGCCTCCAGAAAGAGCTATCGGTGTCCCTTAATGAAATTAACTGAACTGCAAGGAACTCAAGTATTTTGAATTTTATGAATCAGTTGGTTAAAGTAGAACCTTCAAAGCAAACACATGGATCATTCACTTGTGCTCTTGTTTGAAGCCTCTATAAAAGAAGATGCATCTCACTGTTGACAGACAATAAAAATCATGTACCTCTTCCTGATAGGTAACATAACAAAATCAGTCAACAGATGTTACTAATGATTTTAAGCACAATGGAGTATGAACGTGATTATATCCTGCCGACTTCTGGCTTAACTCTAGTACTGCTTCTTTGGGGTAGATCATCTACACTAGGAAAAGTCCATTTGGGGAATCCAGTGGAGCCTTTTCCCCCAAAATGATTCTTGTTTTTGAAGGATATTGCCATTCTCGTGGCAACTGTTTTAACGAAGACAGTGGCATTTATTGGGGAATGAAGAAATTGACCCTGAGTTACAATCCAGATGGAGGTGCCAAGTGACCCAAATCAATAAGGTAACCTTAATTAGTGACATAGGAAGATTAATATTGTAATATGATTTCACACTCTAAAGCTATAGAACTCCTATTTGTATAACGTTTACTACATGAAACTACTTAATATTTTTCAAAAAATTTTTTTCTAGAAAGCCTTTATTTTTCTTTCAGGTTCATTTTATTTTTAGTTACAGTGTTGTGTGTGGTGTGCGAGGGTTGGGTGTATTGTAGTGTACTGCATGTGTGTGCAGTTGCCCAGTTAAGCTAGAAGAGAGTGCCAGATTACTTGGAGTTATTAGCGGTATAAGGTACATTACATGGTTACTGGGAACCACACTTGAGTCCTCTGGAAGAGAAAGAAGAAATTCTACTGGCTGAGCCATCTTTCCAGCCCCCACCCCAGAATAAGTTTAGGAAGAATAACAGTCTGAGAAGTTATTTAAAGGAAGATGAAGTTTGTGATGGTTACTGCTGTTATTGAGAATGAGTCACAACTTCTGATCTCTCATCTGCTATGCTGAAGAGCACAGAGTATGTTTTATATCTCATTTAAGAATAAATAAGGATTAAGGTCTTTGTACATAACAATCTAGCATTCATCTTTTTCTTTACAGAATTGCTAACTATCCATTCTCATCACCACTGCTGACTGCTTATTCATAGACAACTTAGTCTGTCACTAAATACTGTAACTATGCAAGACTACTCATTTAGCAATAATCATAACAATTAATGAGGAAGACATTGTTTTCTTTTCAATTAGACATTTTCTTAATAATAATAATGATGATAATAATAATAATGCTCTGGAAATACATAAACTATACAAGAATGGTCTGTGAATATGAGAGATAGCTATTTGTCTTTGTCACAATATTTCAGTTATGGACTACACTTACTAACTCTGAAGAGCATCTTTTCCTTTGTTTACTCAATATGTGGACATCTTCTATGATTTTCAAGTGGATAGTCAAATCTTTCTTAATTTATTTTGCTTGCTTTAAGAAAAAAAATCTTTTTTCTTTTAATAATGTGTATGTCTGTATGTGGATATAGTCACAGGAGTGCAGGTGCACACAGAAATCAGAGGTCCCCAGTAGCTGAAGGGACAGGCAACACTGACATGGGTAGAGAGTTGGACTTGGGTTTCCTGAACAGGCAGGACATAACTGCTGACATCTTTCTAGCAGGTGGATATTATGTTATTATTTGGATGTTGTATTTTTATACATTTTATTTGTAAGAGTCCTTTGTAGAAGTCAGTTCAAATATGTACTAGTTACGTGTTCTGTCAGATCATAGAGTACATTGTTATTATCCTAATCATAGTTGTTGAAAGAAGTCTTAATTTCAATTCTGTAAAATTTACAGTTTTAATATTTGTTTGCTTTTTAAATTTTTACTTAAGATCCAATTTCAAATGTCATATTTTTCCAGGTTTTGAGGTCTGTGATTTATCTCAACTTGGTAATTTTGTATGCTGGCAATCAAAGCCATGGCTTGTTCTTTTTCCAGGGACTCAGCACTTTAAAGATTGCATTGAAATTCAGTGAAGTGTCTGCCTTAAATCGGGAAATCAAACAATAATGAGTTCATCTTGGAATCTCTTACTCTGTTTCACTGGTCACTTTGTCTAATCTGCACCAACAGCAAGCTGACATTAATACTTCAGCTTTGCAGGAAGTGGTGATGGGAATATGTTTTTCTGTAGACTGATTTCTTCTTTGGCTTTGCTTCCTATGCATCATCTTCATTTTCATGTAGTTTAGAGAATCAACCCATGAGGGAGTGACTAGGAATCAATGTGAACTGATAGTGAACTCCAGGCGACTCCAGGATTTCAGTATACTGCATTTTGAATGTGTGAGAATAAATGTGTCGAGCTTATAACAGTATTTAACTTTTCTAGGTGATGTTTCCTGGTGTTCTATAGTGGGCTTGAAAATTGTATATTAGATTTATTTATCAGTAGAAGCAGATTTTTCAGTATTGCTCTGAGTACAATTTTTAAATATGCTTTGTTTAGTTTTCTGCATACTAACCCCTCTTCCAGATTATTGCTCTGAAGTCATCAAGTGCACATAAAATCACTTGTGTACAGTACTTAGCAGACGTTTATGTTATTGTTGCACTTGCATTATAGAATCATCTGTGGAAAGCACCTACAATTGAGTATTTCCATGAATCTAGATTCAGTGATAGTGGACTCCATGTTTTCTTCACAAACTAAAGGTAAAATGTGTTCACTATTTCAATATTTGTATAATTTCAGGTCTAGAATATTTTTATTTACAAGTTTTAACACATTTTCTTTTACTCAGTTTATAGTTTT
Organism: Phodopus roborovskii; assembly: GCF_943737965.1. Taxonomy (NCBI): domain Eukaryota; kingdom Metazoa; phylum Chordata; class Mammalia; order Rodentia; family Cricetidae; genus Phodopus; species Phodopus roborovskii. Next base: position 7,302,200 of record NW_026126547.1, read on the forward strand.
TTTTAAAATATATGAGAGGTTTTATGAAATGATAATTTGTGAACACATTGAATTGAATGTATCCTTCTATTTAAAGAATCTATTACAAAAATCAGTTTTTAGGTCATGTAAAAGCAAAGGCCAATTCTTGCAACATAGTTTTATTGACTCATCATGGAGACTTCAATCTTGCATTCTAATTTTATAAGAGTATTCTGTAACTTTACTGTTATAAGATATCCATGCCAACTATACACATTCACTTAGTCTCATATTAAAAAATGTAAAACATTTCTCCTTTTTTCTTTTTTCTTTTTTTTTTTTTCTCTAGGGAATGTGGATAAGATTATTATTTCTTTCTGTATGTTGTTTGGAGGAATTCACCAAGGAAGCCAACTGGACAGAATTTAATAGTGAGAACAGTTTCTTTTTTGTTACTGATTCCATTTATTTGATCTTTTCTAACTGGTGTCAGTTTTGAAAGTTATATTTTCAATGAAGTGGCCAATTTTGTCTAAAATGGCATAATTTTTTTTCACAGAATCCTTTTACCCTTTTTGTGCTGACCTCTAGAAAATCTTTTTGACATTGGTCCTTGTTTTCTGTTTTATTATCTTCACTTCATTCTTGATAAAATCTTTTCAATATGGTTCATCTTACCAAATGAAAAAAAAAACTTTTTATTTTTATGTATTTTACTACATTACTGCTTCTAATTATCTTAATATTTTCTATTTATTATCTTTTAGCTACTGTTTATATGTTTCCATTAACAAAGTTTAACTTCTTTTTACTGTCATTATGAGATAAATCAAAATTATTAAATTTCACCCTTTTTTGGATATATACATATCCTTTAGTCAATCCTTTCTTTCAAAGCACTACTGTTTCACAAATGTTAATATATGATTTTCATTGCCAGTTACTAAAACTATTATGAATCTTTTGTCACACCCTAATTCATGTGTGAGTTAAGGAGAAAGATAAAGATCATTTTGAACATGTTCCAAAAATATTAGTTTTATGACATCAATTTCTGTTTTCATTTTATACACATCAGAAATAAATGTTATATTATTTTAATGCTTTTGCTTTAGTTGAAATTTTCTTTCTTGCTAAGAATATGATATTTTTTTTCCAAATTTTCCCAGCTCAACAACCAGAATGAAGACTCTACTGGTTTATAGATACAGCTCTATATTTAGAAATAACATCAAGTTGTTTTCAGATTTAAATCATCTTATCATCTATATACTTCAGAATTTTGTGTTACAATCTTGTTAATTGCTATAGCAAGTGTTTCTAGTTCTCTGTTAATTACATAACTGTTTCATTTACATTTTAAATTATGGTATATTGAGTATATATTACAATGAGCTTATTTTTCATTATAGCCACTTTCTTTAAAACTAATCCTTGCTTGCTGGGGCCATAGTAAAGTATCCTACATTTTCATCTTCAGTGTATTGGCATTAGTGTGCATTTATATTTAATTGGACAAAGGTGACTTTAAAACTCTTCATTTGACAATTCTTCTCTCTACACTGTTTTGATTTTATTTTCATTTACTATAACTCCTAGGTTAGTTGTATATAAATTTGTTACTATTTTCTTTTTAATGCTATATTTTCAGGTTATAATACTATGCTGTTAAAGCACAAACACTAGTGTATAGTGCCCTTCATGTTCTCTCTGTATATTATCAGACTTTGAGTTTCTGAGATTCTACCTACAAACTTATTATAAGTTTTATATGCAAAATTTAGAACTTAAATTATTAACAGTGATTATATTTGTCATTTCCTTTTTTTAACATTAGAAAATTCTACATGCACTCATATGGATTAAGAGACCTGCAACATATAGAGCACAAAGAAGCATCCATATCAAGGTCTGCTTCAGGAGCTTTATAAGTCCATGACAGCAACATTTATCTCCACTGCTTCCAAAGAATGTGTTTCATTTATCCTGTTTACGTATCTATTCAAAAGTAAGGTGAAAGCCTTTGCATATTTACTTCACATTTGATGTAATGCAGAAAATTAAAATACTCAGGCTGAGTATGCAGAAAGCTTCAGGATATGTAAAATAGTGAAAAATAAGTTAATAGAATTATATGCATGCTTTGTAAATTTTGAGTTTATGGTACACGTAAAGGGGTACAAGAAACAATGAAGCCATAGACACATCCTTTATAAAATTAAACATAGTGTCAAATTAAGTGATTTCTGTCATGAATGAAATGTTAGGTAAGTTTAAAATGTGGAAATTAAAAAAAAATAAGTCTAACTAAATCTGTTGGTATATTAAAATACAGAATAAAATATATTTTCTTTCTAAACAATTTTTCCAGCAAATGTCATTTTAGTGCCAATCATCTTTAGAGCAATCTTATAAGGAGAAAAGAATATTTTCTCCAGTAATTTAAAAATTAGGATATAGACAAAACAATTTTGTAAAACAACTGGATACATGTAGGGAAAATATTCAAATCTCAGTATTGAAACATGAATTCTATGAATGAATTGGGTATATTCTGTGTACATACATATACAAACATATGTCTTTGGGAACCAAACATACATACATACATACATTCATATATACATGTAAATATTACTATATATATGTACAGGACTAACAGTTAATAGTTAGGAATATTATTTTATGTAAGTTATCTCAATTTCTCACATAAGCATGTGGGGAGTTATTTTGAACTGTTTTAAACAAGAAAAAATGTAATGAACAATTTTATTCAAGACATGCAATATAATAAATAGCCTACATGGAATAAATCAAGAAACTTAAAATGTAATAATTTGGCTATTCCACTCATTTCTACTTGTCTATTCCTCACTGTACATTACCTTAGTATTTTGATTTTTTATATCTACATCACCAAACTCATGTTTTATCAGTTGAAAACATTGTATACTTGTATCAAAAATGTGCACAAGCCTTTATTATTATTCCATGCAGTTGCCTACTGCTCACAACTCAGTATTGTTTCTTCATATTGCTGTTTTATTTTCAGAGCAAATTCATTCTGTAAGTATTAAGTGTATTTGCCATTAGATTCATCCATTGGCAGCAGGTATCATAAGTACTTTGATTCATCTTCTAATTTCTTACTTGTTGCAATAATTTTCAATAAAAATTCCTTATATTTTCCTTCTAAAACCATAACATGGCAGCTAAAATTAACAAGAGTTAATAAACAAGAATTAATAAAATAGCAATCATTTTGTCCATATTAAATCTCAAAAGCACAAGTTTTAATGCACAATACAAGTAAGTCAACTGAACTACAATGTTATTTTCATTCTCAACTACTTTGATTCTGAGCTAACTACAGATTATCAGTGTCTACCCACTTGTCTCGTTCCTGCCACTTTGTGTTCCTGTGGTCCTTGAGCTCTCATCCTCAGATGCACATTCAGGGTGCATGTTCTTTATGCATGTCTACTATTCTAAAATACAGTTACTGTCATTAATCTAACTTGTTGAAATAACTATATACAAGTTGACAAAAATCTGTATCCTGACATAAATCATTTTAATCTGTGGATGTTTTCATGCTATGTGCTGTATGTAGAAGAGGCTCACTTTGCCTATAGGATTATTGAGGGATTAGTCAAAGCAGATTAAAGTAATCCATACTGCAGAGTTTATACTTTAAACAGAAAAACAAGCTTTGAAGAATTAATAGATTTTTCAAGATAAGTGATTTTAGGATGAACAGATCTCAACACAAAGAAAAGTACATTGTAATCATTAAAAATAAAATAGTGGACATTAAATTAGCTCAATCCAACTTCACTGAAAGCTTTGTCTATATAGAAGAACATCAGAAATCCTCAGAGAGCTATGTGTGGACTTGATTTAGAGCCATGAATACCATTTACTTACTCTAGAAAGCTTGGTTTGACAATTTAAACACTGAGAAAACACCAAGTGCTAAATAAGTTTGTACAAATTCCTAAATTTGTACAAATTCTTAACACAACAGCACATACAATTTTAAATTAGATGAGTGAACTCTTATTCAAATTGATGCTTAAACTTTTAAAATATAAGATCCTTGTATGCTGGTTCTACATTTTGATTTTTATAATTACTGAAGAAGCATGGTTTGTATGATTAAAAAATGAGACTAAGTAGACATTTTCTTTATATACATTTTTGTGGCTTTGTATTCTGTGAAGAAATTCATCTTCTTTATGAGGCATGTTCTTTTTTACTAACTTCTGTCCACTCTGGAGTTTTTCTCTATTCCTTTCCACTTTCCAAGAAAAACTTCAAGTATCTGGTTATGAGACTGTGCCCTTGTTACATTTCTGGTCAGTGCTAGTAAATAGTTTTAAAAGCTGGTACTGGCCACAAAAGCACACATTAAGTAAATATCTGTACTTACCACTAGCATTTGCGATGCACCTGGTGCATTGAAACATGCCATTGGCAAAAATAATATGCTTTACTATAGCTTTGATCTTTTTAGAGGGTATCTTATTTACTTCATGTACAATGTTACTTCAGACATTATCTCAGGAGAAGAAAACAAAACCTCTTTTTGTGAGTTACTAGTACAGTAATAGGAAAACTGACAGCTGACCTATTTTTACTGGCTTAAAATACAGAAGTTATGTTGTAGCAAATTGAGGTGGATGCTTGCTAAATGTCAAGAAAAGGGGTTAAAACCTAAAAAAATAATAAGAAGAAACAACTTCCTTTAAATAAATAAGTATAATACTTATATTTGATTCTGTTTATTCTGTTTTTATTCTCTCTTTCTCCCTTTACCCCCCTCTCTCTCTCGTGTGTGTGTGTGTGTGTGTGTGCATGCATGTGTGTTTTAGTGTGAGTGGGGATAGGAGAGAGAATCTTATTTTCCTTTGAGTGAAAATGCTAGAGAACCAAATTTAGAATGGATAACTGTATTTCTCATAGCAAAGAATATTGTTAATTTTTTATCTGTTTTAGAAAACTTCATTCTAAATACATACCAAAAGCAATGGAGACTCTCCAGTGGTAAAGTGAAATATTTTAATATTGCCATCCTCAACAAGTACATTACCAAACAGAAGAATAATAGGTATCCTGGAATTTTCTATTTCTTCCTTATTTTCCCAAATAAAAAAGCACAGAGGCATGCTTCTGTGGATAACATTGAAGCTTACATCTCAGTATGAGAAAAATACAAAAAGAAAACTGCTTCTTTCTTACTAAATGTAAAGCCCCAATTTTGCTGAGCATAGAGTGAGGACATGGCAGAGTCCTGAATCACTTCTCATATCGGTTTTTATTTTTTTAGAATGGGCATTTAGCATTGCAAAAATTTTACTTTTCTTCTCTATTGGATTCTTCTTATGAAAATTACCACAGTTGCTTATTGATATGGATTCCCTTTTGAATTGAAGTGAAGTGAAGTGAAGTGAATTGAAGACCCTGGTTAAGCCAACTATTCAAAACTCTGCTGATAAGTAGAAAAAGATGAATTTGGGTACTTCTTTGTATTTATTTATGGTCTTTCAACTATATAAGAAATGCAGACAATTGAACTTTTGGGTGAATGTAATACACTTCTAGTTACACTAATAGCTCTGAAATAACCCTTTTGCTTTAAAGATGACAGTACCATCAATGAAAGTCTAAACTGTGGCATTCTTGCTTCATAGGTTTCTCAGTCCACAGTCTGGTAAGTAGGGCCAAAATGTCTCTCCTATGTGGCATATAAATGATGCTTCCTGATAGCTTGAGGTTGCCTGAGTTATGGATATGGGGACAAAAACAATCACAATAAATTTTTAACATTTTGAGTTTTAAAACTGACATTTTTTTTTCCCAAATATCCACAAAGAAGCACGAGGTCTGATACTTCATAAGCCATATTCACTCTCATCAAAAAACCATTGATACCATTCCATTCCCTATCAATAATTCAAATATTCACAAGACCATTTTAGAACACTAGAGATGCTATATAGACACAATATGTTATTGAAAATACAAACATTTGTGTTCATATGGTATCAATATAGATATTGAGTGGCAGATTAGATTTGCAAGCATCAATACTAATGATTAGTATTCACTAGTTTGTTTACTCTTAAATAAGTTAAATTCCACAAATATCCTTTAATCCTGTGTCTCTATAGTCAGCCTGGTTTTAAGGTAATATGGATGACTCAATTCAGATAACAAGTAATCTAAATAGGCTTGTTGGAGTTACAAATGTCATATGTATCTTTGCTATTTACCTACCACTATATCCTTCCCATCAAGCCAATGAAAAACAATTCTGAATCAGAATTCCTTATCTTTTTCTGACCATATGCCCAAGATCTTGTTGCTTTGCAGAGAAATTACTGCATGGCCTAGTCATGTATTTCTTCCTTAGTGGCCTATGTTTTATCCTTTGAAGCATTTCATATAGTGTCATGGGCAACAATAAAGCATTTTATTCTTTATTACATGAAACATCAACACCTTTCATGTATTCATTTTGTTTTGATTGATTTGGCAATTTCATGAGAGCTTAACTAAAACCTCCATCCTGACTTAACCATGATGGAGAAATTTACACAAACACTGTAGATAGGTTGATTTACCAACAACTTTGATTGATGGCAGTTCCATTTCTTTTTTTCATTTTGAAAAAACATAGTGTTTTGTAAGCTAAAATTGCTGTGAGTACCAACAGAAAGACTCTAACTGACTTTTTGTTTCAAAACAAATCTATAGAGATAAATCTTAGCAAGTAAAAATTCTTATTTCTGCATAAAAAATATTGTTCAATTTGCTATCATGTCCATGCTATTATGTCCTCACTGCCACTGACTATTCAAAGACCAAGTTCTTTCTTGCTTTCATTCTGAGAGTTGCCTTCACCTCTCTCTGTTCAGTTCAGACCTATTATGTCCACCAGGTATACTATTCTATTATTTTCCTGGTTAGGAGCTTCCTTTAGCAGAGTGTCAAGCTCACTTTCTAATGATCATTTTTCATAGTGGGTGTTGGGATTTCTGCTTTAACAAGGGCTGTTGATGTCTGTTCCTTATCCTCCATCTACCACATCAATGCCATTTTCAAATTGATCTCTGTGGCTTCCTCTTTAAATGCTATAACTAATAGTTTAATGAACTTACATCTTATTCATTCTATTGTTTAAAATTAATTTTCAACTTGACAAAGTCTATAATCACAGACCCCAAATGAGCAGCTGCCTCTATCCCCTGCTAGCAAGACTGCTATGAGAGACTGTACCTTGCAATGTTAACCAAAATATCCCTTCCTGATTAAGGTTTGCTTCTTGTTTGCTGTTTTATCACAAGGAGGAGACAATGAACACATACAGCAACAATGTTGGTATTGCTCAATTCTTGATCAAGTATGGTAACTCTACATCTTTTGTCATCATATAGTGAGTAGCCTGGTAAAGAAAAAAGTAGATTTTTATAAAACATTATATTCTTCTTTATGTATCATGTTGCATATATGCTTTTTAGCATTTTTTAAAATAAAAATATAGTACATAAAAATACAAATTTGGTTTCTTACATTGTGGAAGTCTTAAGTCTATTGTGTACTTCACTTTGTTAAAATCGGTATGCCAGCAGGGCTGTGTTTCTGTATGAGGCTTCCATAATGGCATGTTTCTTTGCCTTTGGTGGCTTCTGAGCTCATCCAAGCTTTCTAGATGATGTCCTCTTTCACAGCTCTTACCTGTAGTCCTGGCTTTGTGGCTTATGATCACTTCTCTTGGCTCTGAGATCTAGTTTATCCATTATTCTTTCTTTCCCCAAAATAATATTTTTATTGATATATTGTTTGGGAATTCTATGCAATGCAGCCTAATCACAATTGCTTCCCAATCATCCCAGGTCTGCTCTCTATGTTAATCCAACCCCTGGAATAGTAAGTACAATTTGTGTTGTCCATATTCTCTGTGGATCAAGGTCATAGTCTTAGTGGCCAGACCCTTAAAGAAAACAGAGTCCTCCACCCACAACCTGCCAGAAGCCATGAATTGTGAGGCTTCATTTCATTGTCCTTATCACAGTGTTTTGAGAGTTCTCTTCAATGGCTTCATGTCTAGACCATTTCTTTTTGTCTTTATTTTTTATGGAGAGGTGGAAATAGGCTGGACAGGTTGCCTATCACAGAAGCGTACTATGTATCCAATTCTCAACTGTGAGTTTGTAGTCATTATATCACTATAAAAGGAGCCCATTCCACATAGAGGTATACTACCTCAGCCTAGACACATGGGGGAGGGCCTAGATTCTGCTCCAAATGATATGACAGACTTTGGAGACTTCCTAAAGGAGGCCTCACCCTCCCTGGGGACCAGAAAGGGGTGGGATGGGGATTGGTGAGGGTGTAGCTTAGGTCATCCTTGAATCCATGTTCCTTTTGTGCCAGCCTACCATGTGCTGGAATTAGAAGTGTGAGCCACAACGTGCTGTCCTAAATACTTGCCTCTTCCTTTGTTGTTGTATATTTTTTTAGCTAGTACTTTTCAAATTTGAATTCAATATATTAAATTCATTACTTTGTAGAGTCATCCTTTCTCTGATTTTTGGAGCTTATAATATCACTACTACAGTCATGAAGACATCTTATAATGTGAAGAATTGTCCCAGGAAGCTAGCTGGGGAAGAATATAAGCTTATAAGCCTTTAGACAATTGAATGAAATAATGGTAGAAATTTTATCAAAGCTCATGATTTTAAGAGTCTAATAAGAATTACATTTGAATGTAAGACAATATAAACATAAAGTATCCATTTCTGAGCATTTTTCTGTGGGGGGTGGAATTTAGCTCATTTAATTTTGAAGTTTAGAGAGACAATATCTCATCTGTGCAGTTTCAAGTAGCTCTTCTCTGAGATGACCATAGTTTGTTAGATAAATCTTTAACCTGCACCCTTCCAATTCTTAAAGTAGAACTCGATTGACTGAGTTTAATCATAGCTAAGTGTATGTATATATCTGGGGGAAAGAAAGGAAAATTAAAATGAAACATCCATGGGGTATGTGAAGATAGTATTTTCCTTATCTCCTTATTCTTAAGTAGATAATGTGTCTCCTTCACAAACTAGCAAAAGCTAGTACAATTCAAAATTAGATAACTCAAGAAAATATAACACTTTACAGATTCCTATTTACCTTATAGTAAGTGCCACAAAGATGGCCTTATGGAAGCAAAGTCACAGAGCAGAATAGTGAGAGGTGATGTATTAGGGATCAGTCTCTACAAGTGAAAACTAAAGCCCTCCATAGCTACGGAGATAATGCTCCTGCTCACTTAGGTTAGCTAAGGGAACCTGCTAAACAGAAAAAAAATATGAATTCATTGCTGAAAAAAGGTTTTCTCCAAACTTTCTGTAGCTTTCCTGACAGGATTGGGATTCTACTGAAAAGTTTGCAAATACACGTGAGTGAAAGAGAAAATGGATTTGTATCTTGTGGAAATTGTCTGAATGGAAGCATGAGGCACAACAGATGGTGTGATTCTACCCTTGGTAAATTGACACTGAATGTATCCTCGCTGTGTCTCTGTCTCTGTCTGCATTTGCCTCTCTCTGTATCTGATTCTCTCTGCCTCTCTGTCCTGTCTTTTGCTTAAAGAAAGAAATTCTAAATTGCCATTCCTATTCCATAGTGCCATTATTACACAGTGCTCTCAGGAACAATTGCATAATATTTCCTTCTTGTCCTAGGCTGTAATGTGTCACTATACAAAGGTCTCCCTGCAGGCATGTCTCCTTTTACAAAGAAAGCTAAAGAACTTGAGCACACATGCAGATTCATGGTTATTTAGAAGAAGAGAACAGGTTATGGATGCAGTTGTCATGAGAAGACCCTTCCAGAAGAGCTTTATTAGGTGGCAGTGAGAAGTTTGACACTTTTAATGTAGTCGGGCCTAGACCATATGCCAAACAGGAAGGGAGCCAGGTTGGTTCACAAATGTATCAATTGAAATTGGGAGGGGTTTTTTCCTGCTGATTTATGAGTGCTCTTTCTGACTTAGCAACTGTCAGTTATTTGTTCTAAGCCACAAAATGTAGGGGGATGTGGCTTGATTGGGAGAACAGAGTGAAAGGTGACTAGAGGATATGTGATACAACAGCTGTACTCATAAAGTCTCATAGAACATCTAAAGCCTTGGAAAGTGAAGCCCAACAAAAGCAAGATTTGCATTCGGTATCTCATCTTGTTCTTTTCCAATTTGGGGTCTCTAAGCAATGTACTAAGTTCAGTTAAATATATACCAATAAAGCTTCCGTTTATTTTCTCCCAGTGCTCTCACAAACTCAACTAAAGTCAAGATGGAATTATCTTGTCAAAAACTGTAACATTAAATTACTCTAGGGAAGCCTGCAGGTGCAAAGTTGTTTTTGCATGCAAATTTTGGGGTTCTAATCCAAACACAGTCCCATTGCAAATCTATCATATACACTAAAATTAAACACTGATGCATTCAAGAGTGTGTGTGTGTGTGTGTGTGTGTGTTGAATTTCAACTCAGCTAAAGGCATTGATTATGTAGAATAGAAAATACTGCTTTTTATAATGGCCTAGATCTAGATGATTTACATGCTAAATATTCCCAAGAGCATATTTAACGTCAGTAAAAATATGTTTTCTAAAGCCAGAATATAAAATCTAACCAATTATTGTGAGCAATAAAAACTTTGTCAAGTGTTACCCTAAGAATAATTATACAAAGAGCAGTGGGTTCTTTTCATTGAATATTGATTTCTTTTTTAGAAATTGCCTGTAAGATGAAAAAATTTCTCAATTCTTGTGAAATCTTTAACTCATTTTCATATTATAAATGTCATTCATCCAAACATACTGAAGCATCATAAAAAAGATAACACAGACTTATTCTGAATGATGCCACAAAAGTCAATATTCTTTGAAAGTAGCCTTTAAAAAGGTAAGATTTATATGAGTTTCTAATAGTATATATATCCAAGAATAACTACACCATAAAGAGATTAAAATACAAAGTAGGGGGAGTCAGCCTGTATTCAATCCTAGTGTGACCTTCAATATCACTTTACTTTTTTTTACTTAAAAGAAGTCTTGAGAGTATCTTTCAGGGTACAATGTAAATAAATGGAGACACAAGGTGATTAGCTATTTAGAACTCAAATTGGAAGAAATTCACAGAAGTAAGTGGTTAGTGACAATCAAGGCACACAGGGCAAAGAATGCATGCTAGTGTTGAACTCATCCCTTTGCTGTAGAGAATCCAGGGTCCCCTGCCCTGGTACCGTCCCACCTGGCCCTGGACAATAGCTACTTCTGTTTCTTAAGTTGACTCTTAGGAAACACTTCTTTGAGCTGTTGCCTTCAAGGAGCAGGGAACCTCTGAATTTAGGCCTTCTTCCTTAGAAGGAATTAGTATCTTAATGGGATATAACTTCTGCTGGGTAAATTGATCTTTGAATGTTTTCTTATCATTCCAGTGCTTCTTTTCAGTGGTACTGACCTTTGATTCTTTTTCTCTGTCTTGAAATGCCCTTTGCCAAGCAAATTATTTCATTATTTTCAAGTTTACCTTACTCAAGTTCTAAGGACATAGGTAGAGTAAAACTAGATTCTTGGTAAAATCTTTACACAAATGACCATTATTTACTTTCTCATAGTTTTTTTTCTGTCTTCTGATAGTTTATGAGCTGGTCTTCACTGTCCACATTTCTCAATATCCTTGTCTCCTCAGTTCCCTGCAGTACAGATGATTAAGCTCTGCTTTGAGCACTCAACGTTATTTCTAATTCAAACTTCTAACCTCTTCCACTTAAAAACCACAAAATAGCTTCAAAGGCCTAAAAACTACATGATAGCATTTGTTACAGAAATATCCTCCTTCTCAGTACCAATGTTTGGTTCAATTTCTTTTTCTTGCTGCTGTGATAAAATGCCCTTCTACAAAATCAACTTAGAGGGGAAAGGGCTTATTTTGCCTCACCATGTACATCCTGTGAGTAAAGTAAAAATGGGAGGAGGGTGAAGCAGCTGATCACATCATATCTGTGATCAGGAAATAGAGAGGGAGAGTGCATGCTTGGTATTGATCTTGCCCACAATTATGATATCTTCCCATATCAGTTGACATAGTTAAAATCTATTCCCCACAATCATCCCCCAGGTCCACTTTCTGATGTTTGTAGGATCTTTCAAAGTGAAATCAGGGAGGGAGCAGTGAAAAGATTTAAGAAAGAAAGGTATTAGGTCAACTGGTACTATGGTAAGAGATTTATAAATGTCAGTAGTAGGCTGTACACTGTTATGGAGGTATGAAGTAAGAAGCTTCAGTTCTGCCTGACAAAGTAAGGTGTCTACTCTTACATTTTCTGAGGATTCTGAAGATCTTTCACCATGAAGAAGCAGGCTTAATTAAAAGGTGACCAGTACTACACAACAGAGTTAATGGAGCATGTCTTTGGATCATGAAACACTGGATAGGGTAATGTGGCATGGCTAACATTTGTCCACATTCAAGGTTTCTTGGACCCTGGACAAAAGGTTGTTGGGGGTCATTTGGTTCTAGGAGGGGTGAGGGAGAAAAGCTATAGCATTACAAAGCCCTCTTGCAAAACAGCTGGAGACTCTGGTTTCTAACATCAGTGACAGAAATATTTAAAATATTATAGATACAGATGCCTTACATACTAACCAAGTAAAAGACTGTGTTTTACGTGGGGAAACCAGCATAGGACTGATCCAGATCCCCTGAATGTGGGTGTCAGTTAGGAGGACTGGGCAATCTAGGAGGTCCTTAGTAGTGGATCAGTATTTATCTCTAGTATATGAGTGGGCTTTGGGAGCCCATTCCACATAGAGGGATACTTTCTAGCTTAGACACATGGGGGAGGGCCTTGGCCTTGCTCCAAATGATATGATAGACTTTAAACATCACCCACAGAAGGTCTCATCCTCCCTGGGAAGCAGAAAGGGGATGGGATGGGGATTGGGAGAGGTACAGGAGAGGAGAGGATGGTGAGGGAACTGGGATTGAAATGCAAATCAAGCTTGTTTCTAATTTAAATTAAAAAAAATCATAAGAAAGACTGTCTTTTATGAGAGTAAGGTATAAGGGACTCTAGCTAGAGAATGAAATCATAGGCTTAGCTCTTTAGATTATTAAGTTTCCATGAGTTTTCTACATTAAAGGCAATTGAAGTCAAATAAATATAAACAGCCTGAGTATCTTCCAATAATGATGGAGGATGTGAAAAACAGAGACAGAGGCAAACATGAGGGATCAGGAAGTGGGGTGGGGGAGGAAGAACAAGGAAAGAAATATATTGTTAGAGAAAGGCATGATGGGCTTAAATAAAAACCTGGAACTATAGAAATTCCCAGGAATCCACAAGGATGACTCCAACTAAGAAATCTAAGCAATAGTGGAGAGTCTACCTTAACAAGATCTATGACGACTTTAAATGCCATCATACAGCTTTCATCCAGCAGCTAATGAAAGCAGAAGCAGTGATTCACAGCTAAGAACTGAGCCAAACTCCTGGAATCCAATTAGAAAAGGAGGCGTGATGAGCAATAGAGCCAAGACCATCTTGGGTAAACCCAAGAAACAAGTGACCTGAGCAAATGGGAGCCCATTGATTCCAGACTGACAGCTGGGAAACCTGAATAAGACCTAACTAGGCCCTTTGAACTTGGGTATCAGTTGGTGGACTTGGGCAGTCTATGGGGCTGGCATTCCTAGAGCATGAATTGGCTTCTTGGGGCCCATTCCCTATGGAGGGATACTCGCTTGTTCAGCCTAGACACAGCTGGGAGGGCCTGTATCCTGCCCCAAATGATGTGACACACTTTGATGATCCCTATGGTAGGACTCAACCTCTCTGAAGAGTGGATTGGGGGAGTGGAATAGGGATATGGTGGGGAAGCAGGAGGACAAGAGGGAGAGAGAACTGTGATTAGTATTTAAAATGTGATTGCTTTTAATTTAAACAGAAAACTAATAAAAAAGACGAATAAAAACAAATACAAAAAACAGAGTTAGTTAACTTTTCTACCTCTCATTGCATCAGGTTTCCTGACAAGGAAAACCACACCCATTTTTAAAGATTCTACCAAGAATAAAAAACTTTAAAATGTTTTCCTAGCAAGACACTGGCTTTCAAGAAATTAAAAGCTTAAGTATATTATCAGACCCATCTAAAAATTCTATTTGCTTTCCCCTTTCTCCTCTGCAGCTGAACTAAGCTCTTGGCTTCATTCTCAAGTCTGGGACCAGCAGATGTCTGAATGCAGCAGCTGTAGGTTCCCCAGATTTCTCTCTTGCTTCGCTCAATAAATTGGACCCTCAATACAAAGACTATAACATCAGATTCCCAGTTTCAGGCTCTCAGGAGTGTTTGAAAAGCTATGAAAAAATTTCTGAGCATTCTATCGCCTATGACCACCCCCACACCCACCCACCCACCCACCCACACACACACACACATACACACACACACAATTTACTATGTAATATTATCTACAATATATATGACCCTAAAGTAAATATTAAATAAAATTGGACTGAAAGCACCTGTATTCACTTGGCCATTGTTACTGAAGAAAGCAGCAATATTTGTCAAATTGCTGCCATTTCATTCTAAACCACTGTATAGTCGGAATTTATTGTTTTTGAGTAAAATTTGACATCATGGGAAGACAGACATGTTTTTCTAAGATTCTGACACACCATACTCACAACAGACAGAAAGGGTAATTTCTCCAAGTCCAATAAAGTTTATGCTCTCCAAATTTTGAGGAATTCACAAAGAAAGGCTAATTAAATTGAACTAAATCCTAAGAGAGAAACTACAAAACATAAAAGTGGAAGAAAAATGTCTTAGTAATAAGGGGATAGAAATGATAGACATTCTCCAAAGTTAAACCAAAAATTTGATGATAAACAACAGAGCAAGCTTTCTCCTTGCCTGCCAGAAATTGATTAGTTTCCAATGAATATTATCTAAGAATTTAAAAGCAATTGTTAAGAAACCACTTTCCCTTACTCTTAACTTTTCCTTGCAATGTTGAACCAGTTGAAGAACTATAGTAATGAAATACATTCCTGAACAGGAGTGATATGCTGAAGGGAGTTTATAAAAGTCTAAGAAGGGAACAAGAAGCAGTGATAAGCAAATGAAAGCATTTAAAAAATTTAAAACATCTTGTTATAAAGGAAATCTTTTAGATATGTTATTAACTGCACCCAAAGGAATTGTATTGAAAAACACACTAAAACTATGTAATACATTTTAAAACAACAAAAAAGTAAGGGAAATACATTTTGGAATAGAAGATTTAAAATCAAATATTTTATCAAATAATAGGAAACTTTGTGAACATTTGATGGCAAGCCTCCGATATACATACATTAGGACAAAACACTGATCCTGATGGGAATATGAAGGCACAGTGTCTCATTACATAGAGAAACAGCAATGACATCAACAAGAGAATTCAACTGTATCAGATTGCATCAGAAAAATCACAAGTTAGTTCTTTAGAAAAAGTAACAAATTAGACAGCAAGGCCAATGGTCAAGGATGAAAGGGAAGAAAGAGATAGAGAAGCCAAGACACAGATCAGAAAAGATTTATATTTATCATTTATTTTTCTTACATTTTATTTTCTTTGTGGAGCCAAGGATGACTCTCAGGGTCACATTCTTATCAATGAGCTACATAAATTTTGATTTTGAAAATTAAATACACCCTAAACTGTGAAAAACTTTCTATTCCTCTCTTTCATATATATATATATATATATATATATATATATATATATATATATTTCCAAAATGACTCAAAGACAACATGTAAAAATGATATCTCAAAATATTTCGTGATTCAATAACATATTAAAGATATAAAATCCAAAGCCACAGTTGCAAATATAAGGAAGTGAGTTTTTCTTGTTTTACACTTTGAATAAGTACATATAACAAACTGTGTACCTGGCCTGGAACTAGATGATGTGCATACATGACCTTAAAGTAGATATTAAACAAAATTGGAGAAAATTCACTTGGCCATAGTTACTGAGGAAAACAGCAACATCTGTCAAATTGATTCCATTTTACTTCAAACTGGTGTACAGTGGAAATTCATTGTTATTGAGTAAATTCTGGCATCATGGGAAGACAGACATGTTTTTCCAAGTTTCTGAGATACCATACTCACAACAGAGAAAACAGGGAGGAAAGAGTTTATTTGCCTTGCACTTCAAGATAATTATCCATCATTGTTGGAATTCAATGCAGCATTTCAAGCAGGAGGTTGAAGTAGACACTGGAAGAGGGACATTGCTTGTTGGTTTTCATTCATTTGGTTTTACTTAATTTTCTTTCTTTCCTTTTTAAATTTAAGTTTGAAGCAAGGTTATTTTACATGTGAATCTTAGTTCCCTTACCCTCCCATCCTTTCCTATCACTCCCCAAAACCCCCAGCCCATCCCCTTTTGCTCTCCAGGGAGGTTGAGGCCTTCCATGGGGAGTCTTCATAGTCTGTCATATCATTTGGGGCAGAGCCCAGGCCCTCCCGCATATGTCTACACTAAGGGAGTATCCCTCTATGTGGAATGGTCTCCCAAAGTTGATTTGTATACTAGGGATAAATACTGATCCATTACTAGAAGCAACATAGACTGCCCATTCCTCCTAGCTAACACCCACATTCAGAGGGTCTATATTAGTCCTATGCTGGTTTCCCAGCAATCAGACTGGGGTGAATGAGCTCCCCTTTGTTCAGCTCAGCTGATTCTGTGGATTTCTCCAGCCTGGTCTTGACATCTTTGCTCATCCCTCCTCCCTCTCTGTATCTGGATTCCAGGAGTTCAGCTAGTGTTTACCTGTGGGTGTCTGATTCGGCTTCCATCAGCTACTAGATGAAGGCTCTAGGATGGCATACTCCTCCACTGCTGGTGGGAGTGTAAACTCTTTCTTATACTGCTCAGAATCATCTGCCAAGGGAACAGCACTACTATCAATGGGCTGAGCCCTACTACACCGAATAAGATTAAAGACAACCCCTTATAGTCATGCCTACAGAATAACTTGAAAATTACATTATTCAATTACACTTTTTTAAGATACTTCAGGCTATACATTGTTGACAATTAAGTAGACTAAGATACCAGGTATATAAAATGTACAGAATTGGTCAATAGCAGGAACTAGCATGCTTTAAAACTAATTTTATTAACGTAGTAGGACTATAAGGACAGTTTGAAATATCCTATAAAATATTTCACTGGACAAAGAAGTTACAAATGTAATAAAACTTTATAATTGAGTTTTTAAGTATTTATTTACTTTCATTTTGTGTGTGTGACTGCTTTGCCTGCATGTATATAAGTGCAGCATTTACTTACCTTGCTCACAAAAACTGGAAGACCCTTGAACTAGAGGTAAAGCCAGCTATGGACCTCCATGATTTGGGGGGGGGTTAGGAGTAACCAAAGCCCTTCTAAATGCATAGGCACCATTACCGTGAGCAAATATATGATGGAATTTGGGAAGAAGAGACAGAAGAAAGGAGAATGTTTCAAGTCTCATGGACATAAGCAGATCTAAAGAGGCAAGGGTGGTGAGGAACTACTGTCTCCTGAAGCCATCACTATGGCCCAGGCTGCTGCCAAGGCCCATGTCTGGGTCAGTGGCCTTCCTGCTGCTGCAGTCTATGTTGATATCATATCTTTGAGTCCTTTCACCACCAAAGGTCTTCAGGATGCCTGAATTTTACACTGCCATATATGGCCATGTTAATGTCCAAGGCCTATTCTACCACAGGGGTCGTTTTGATCTGAGTGGTTTGCACTGCCACTCAGGGCCATGAAGCCATCTAGGCAGCTGAGGTCCATGTCCGGGCCTATGACACTAATTTAGCCAGAGTCTGTGTTGATGTCCCTGGATACCTTAGACGCTTTGATATCAAAGTTCATACAGGTACCCATGCTGGTATCTGAGGGCCACCACAAAGCTGGAATAATGCTGCTCTGAGTTGACTGTGCTATCACACAGGACGTCTAGCCCCCAGCTGCAGCCTAGGACCATGTCTGGATCTCATCCTGCCACATCCAGGTTCTGTGTTAATATCCATGAAGTCTGTTACCATTGAAGACCCTGTGTATGCCCAATGACTGGACTGCGACCTGGTGACTTGTTGGTGCCTAGGACTACCCTGAAACAAGGTCAAAGCTGATCTCTGTGACCTATGTTGTGACCCAGTACCATGTTGATATCTGGCCTGGGCTGCCACTGAGGACCATATTTGGGTCCATGTTTCTTTTATTGTCTGTCTTTGAGGTATTAGTTGACATCTATGGCCCATGTTGCCTAAACTTAATTTTTAAAAACACAAGTCGAAGCCGGGTGGTGGTGGCACACATGTTTAATCCCAGCACTCAGGAGGCAGAGACAGGCAGATCTCTGTAAGTTCTAGGCCAACCTGATCCATGGAGCAAGTTACACGATAGGCTTCAAAGCTTCAGAGAAACCTTACTCCAAAAATAAAGCATATAACAACAACAACAAAACCAAACAAATGAAAAACCTACACAAATTAAAGCATGTTTTTCAAGGATGGAGACAATACTTTTGATTAAAAACTGTGATCATGTTAACAGGATAATAAATGTCAGTAAAAACCTCAGACTTTGTTTTTGTGAGACAACTAGCAGATGTTAAAAATAATATTTTTTGTCTAATAGGTTATTTTAACTATCATTTTGGAAGCAGAAAATTTGCAACTATTCCTCAAAAATCACATTTTTTATACAACTACATAATAAGTAGTGGTTACTAGAAATTGAGAAGACTATTGATCAATGGATCCTGCAAGAAACACTACACATGAACTTTATGCAAATTATCAAATATTACCTGAAATGACAATGCATAAAATATATCACATGCGTGCTAAAATAGAAATGAAAATGGAAAAGTATAAACATGTAGATTTCATGTGTTAGCTGTAATGAAGGAAGTTAAATTTTTGAAAAATTTAATATGGATTATTCCATTTGAATCAAAACAGTTAAAATTATTTGGTTCCATAGAAGATGTTATGTGCACACCTCAGGAGAAAGTGATATATTACTCTAATTATTTGAAAACAACTAATTTTCCCACAAATAATACGCAATAAGAAAATATAACATTTTATTGTGTCTTATTACCATAGTTTATGTTGTTTTTCTGCAATATTTTGGCATGTTCTTGAATATACACAAACCATGAAATAAATATGAGAGCAAAAAGGAAAAAAACATATAAATCAGAAATTAGAAAAAAATAAAATTTTCAGTAATGTGATAATGTAAAAGGCTTCTTAACAATATAAGCAAATTAAATGAAATCTAAATATTCTCTACATGAACCAAAATTAGCTAAAGTTGGAGTATGAAATATGTTCCTGAAAGAACACTCAGCTTATTAATGATGACACATATATAGGATTTCACTACAGGAAAACAAAAGTTATCATGAGGAGTTTACAAAACATAATCTATTAAAATGGAGATAAATGTATGAATTGCCAAAAGTCTCAAAAGGCAAAGCTAGAGAGAAAAGAAGGTATGTACACAACTACTTCATATGTCAGCAATAATAAATCAGAGCATCATAGCTGAGCTTGAGGATAAACCAATAAATTAAAAAGATCATATCTATCATATTTATTTATCAATGCATGTAAGAAACTAGCAAAAAAAAAAAGTTTTGTTCCATAAGGTTTCGAATAAATCAAAATTATCAGTGCTATGTACCTCTTGGAAACTGATATTTTTAGTGTTGTGTGCCTACTTCATGTTATTGTGTTGAATATACACCAAAGGCTAAACAGGCATCCCTTGAGTATGTGCTGTATATCAGGACATATTCTAGAATAAATGCGTTAACTTTTTCACATTAAACTTCTTTGTGAGTCCCATTAGCATTTTTATATTACGAGTGCGTTATCTGTATTTATTTTTTATTCCTCATAAATTTGACAACTCACTATTTTCTTTTTTGAAGCTGATGTTGTTTCATTAAGCTATAATTATTTGCTAGGAGGAGAAGCTAACCATGTTAGTGGCGATGAAACCATCGGTCTGATTCAATGGGAACATGGAGGAAGAGTTTTCGTAGGCAGGCTTGCTATAGGTGTGCTTGGGACAGACTGGCTGGGGAAAGTGCACACATTTTCATGACATCAGTAAGTACGCAAAGTGGAACTCTCAGTCTCCTAGTCACAGACCAGATCCCAGCATTTCTCAGACTAAGTCTGACTCTCCTTAACTGATCTATATTTGAATGTATGATGTTAAATAGGAATGCATTTTCACACTGTGGTAACCACTCTTCTGTAAAAACTTAGTTATTTCTTTCATTTCCTTGTTTTAATACCCACACCATCTAATTCATGTCACTAATATTTTCACCTCCATTTTTCACGCAGCACACTTTTTATTTCTTAGACAAATATTAATTGCACAAAGTAACATGAATTTATGATGCAATCTTCTTAGAGTTACAAATGAGGCATCCAGCATGTCTGTCCACTCTGCCATATTCAGAAACATCTTTCCCCTCAGGACTCTTGATGGTTCCTAAATCTATCTTAATTATTTCCTTCTCTCCCTCTTCCTTGCCCTCCTCTGTCTCTTGAGATCACTATTTCAACACATACTTATACAACATTGATTTATTGACTTCCTTAAAAGATAGCATGTTCCATTTGGCTTTCTATGCCTGGCTTCACTTATTCATTTAAGGTTGTTTCTCTAGTCACATCAGTGTTGTTGCTGAAAGGATTCAGGTATGTTGTGTGGCTAAGTAGTATTTCATTTCTCATTGTGATAATCTATTGTTATTTTGATCAATTTTGAAGACTTAGTAGTTTGTCTTTTATTTCTGTCTTTTATATAGACAGTTATAGATGGCATAATCATAGATATCTGAATGCAATCGCTTCTTTAACACGAGTCACCTTCCCGAACAATAGTATACAATCAGCAACTTTCACCAGGTTACAAATATATCAGGTACTAGTAGAAAAATGTCATAAGATCAAAAATAAAAAGAACAACAATAGGTAAATCTGAACAGTAAAATGCAAGAAAACAAAGACCATTTAATCAGTGATCTGGGTTAGTAAATAGTCTAATAAGAAAGCCAGAGTAGTCATAAGTATTGATTTTTCTGACTATAACTCTCTTCCCTCAAAACTTAGACTAAACAATATTTTTATAGTTGGTAGAAAAAGATAAAAATACATAGTTTATAGAACTTAGTTAATATTCTTAATTTATATGTTTTAGGCTACAGTAAATTACCATGGAAAATAAAATTCAATTTAAACATGATAGAAGCAACATATTTTCTATATATGTCAAATGCATTGGAGTACCAGATGCACACAGATTTTCTGTTGTCACAGGTGAGCTTTGCTCAGTGTAACAGCATCTGGTTCTGACATGTTTACCAAACTGCCCTTGGGAGACTGCACGGGTTTGACATCTGGTCTGAAGTGGTTCTGCCTGGTTAGGTAACAGGTCAACATTTTTGACATTCTGTAATTTTAGAACTACAACACCAATGTGATAAAAATGAAAAGGGATACAATGATTGCTTCCTCTGTACAGGATGCTAACATTCTGTGTGTTTGTATAAAACACAAGATTCTCTGGGGAATAGGAGGAGCCTGGCCACCATACTGTCTGTCTAGTGAGTCTCCGTGCTATGTTTGGAAATGTATGGCAGGGCACTGTGTACAATGGTTAAGAGGATAGAGATAGGATACCATTTAGTAGCCTTCATGGAAACAGAACTTAGCAGTGAACAGAATCAGCACACTTTCTACATGTGTTGAGCTTTGTCGCTATGTATGAGTTAAGTATGCAGGATTTACAGTAAGTAGCATGTGAGTAAAGTCTGCACTGTCAGACAGCAATAAGCTGTCATAGACAAAAGTTTATACATGTCTCATTCAGCACTGAGATTTCCTGTCAATATTCAAAAGGAAGAAAATATCCAAATGTGTTTAGAAATATTGTTGTTTCTTGTGGTGGATGCTGGCTTATTCATTTATTAATTAGTTTTTTCTAAGGATTTATAAAACCTTAACAATTGTACATATTCTAAAACAAGCTTGTTTCACATTAAAATAAAAATTATCATACAAATTGTACATATTACAGAGTACCATTTGATATTCCCTTCCGTGTGTGTGTGTGTGTGTGTGTGTGTGTGTGTGTGTGTGTGTATTATGTTATACAAATTCAGGTTAAATATGTCTGTGTCACTGAACATTTATCCTTTATGGTGGAAATATTAAAAATTATTTTCTGCTGCCTTTTGAGAGATACAGTTCATTTTTGTTGTATTTGATAATTATTTCATACATCATTCTATCAAAACTTTTACCTTTGATAAGGTACCCATTGATAACATGCCCTACAACCCCTGCCAGTCAAGAGGTAGTACAGAAAAAAAAATGTTGGGTAGTATAGTAATGGGATATTTCTAGAACAAACTGGAAGTTCTTTTTAAAGGAAAAATGCATTTTATTACATGAATCTAAATGTTTTATATTGTTTCTATATTTTACTAAAATCATTTTGGGACATTAAATCAAATTATGGAAATACTTCATTTAATGAGATATTAAATCCTACATTTTCCTTTTCAGTGGGAATTATTAAAGAGTTATTTGCACAAAGATTGCTGACTAGTAACCCTCCCAAGTGCAAAAACCACATGTAAAACAAACATCAAAATCTACTAAAAGTTGGCAGTGAGTGAGCTTAGATCTTAAGACAATTAATTAACAGAGTCAACAGGAGAAAAAGTCCTTTCTGTCCCATGCCATACTTTGAACATGACTTTATGTGGTACATAGTCTTTCAAATTAATTTTGCCCATTTTGAATTTTAATACTTTTAAATAAAATCTACCTGGAATTCATTTTATTTGTAGAAAATACTGGCAACATTTTAAAAAAATATTTCACATATATTAAATTCTGCATTTTTTTTCTCTTTTGAACCAACAGAGGTTTAAGTTAGAAAATCCATCCTTTGGTTTCCATCAGTTACGGCTGCTACTTCTACATCTGCCATAGCCCTTTTGTTCTCTACTTTTTCATGGATATTCTTCTCTATCAAACTCTCCACCCCAACAGAGATATGTATGTACATCTTCACAAATATTTTATTTTTGGACAACCAGATGTTAAAAAGTTGAGAGTGAAAATGGCTCAAGGAAGCATTACTTTGATGAGATGTCATAGCGGACACTTCCAGGCAAATCCCAAAGAGAACCCAACACTTGTGGGGCCATGACTGCTGTGTTTTATATCACATCACTGTGGTAAATTCACAGAGGATGAAGATGGAGAGAAATGCATGCAGAGGTCAGGCACAGCCTTTGGAATACAGTGATCACAAGGACTACTGAATTGAAATTTCGCTGTCCCTTAGATGAGGTTTCTTGATAAAAATTTCTACTGACTTGAAACTCAATGATTATGCTGTGGTGCCTGCCTATTGAACTCCAAGGATCTACTTGTGCATTCTGAAGATTGCTAACAGATCCTAGAACATTTTGCCAAACTGTCTCTCTGCCCAAATATTCAACAACAACAACAAAAAAAATTAATAGTTTTTAGCTCATGCTTTTCATTTTAAAAGTCCTTCATATACTCCTATAGTTGGATATTTTCTCTTCTACAGTCTTAACAGGAGAATTTTTTAACTATGTCCTTTTTCTAAATAACACATAAGATTATAATTAAATCTTCATTTTCATCGATTTTGTAGAGTTTCTGATTACTGCTTCACAACCTACTTTCTGCTTAATGTTTTCATCCATACATTGGGCAATTGCCTTAACTCACTATATAGGCAAAAAGTGATTACATTCCTTGCATGAGCAATTCCTTTCCTCACTTCCCTGATTCTGCTAACAGTGAATTTTCTCTAATATCTTCCCTTTCTTCTACTTTGACTGCATGTATATTAAACCAGAGTGAGCACTTGCATCTTGCATCTTAAATAGATTCCATATATCCATTTTCAATTCTACCCCCAAAGGCTGTCTGAGTCCTTCTTGAAGTTCTGTACAAATGATCCTCTGTTGTGTTAAAGTTGTATCTTTCTTAGACATGTCTCTCTAAGGTGAAGTTGTAGCAATGGTAGACATTGCATATTAACTTATTATTTCCTTGTTTGAATTGTGTTAGTGGCAGGAAGATGAGTGATTTCATGTTTTTGTGTCTAGGCAGCACAACTCCAGATGTGCTACAATTTTCTTGTCATCTTAACACTTCACAAACAGTTCAATTGTTTATAAAGCTTGGTGTACTAAAAATAAAGCTATTGTGCATTTCATTGAAATCCTTGTGTGGACAGAGTTATTACTCATGTGAGGAAATGCCTACAAATGGGATGTTTGAGATATATAATAGCCATAAGATTTCACTTTTATTATATTCTATACTAGAATATCTTACTTGCTCGAAACTAATCAGAATACATTGCAAAGGTATATGAAATCATCACAGAACAAATTTGAGTAGTAAGAAATATGATTAAAAATTCTAAGAGCTTATATAATTGAGACTAATTTATCTGGGGATCTCTATTCACAAATAAAAATATTACCCCCTTTCCCCGTTCTTTCACTTTTGAGTGAAATACAAAATATCCTTAAGGTTGCCTAAGAATGATTGGTTTGATGTTTGCAAATGACCTAGTTGCTTCGCATCTTTGGTCTCACTGTATTTCACTTTAATTAAAACACAGGGCTTTCTGAACTACTTAAAATATAATTTCACTGGGAATTACATGATATCTTCTAAACACTAAAAATTGAACATATATTGCTGTATTCACTTGCCCTCCATATACCTTCATGGGTAAAATACTACAACAATTATTCATAATTAAAAATATTAGGCTTCTATTCTTATGTCTGAATTTCTAGCATTAGAATATTGAGTATGACTTTTATGAGAGTTATAATTAATATTTTTTGAAAATTTTATATTATGACTGCATTTACATCATTTTCATTCATTCTAACCTCTACCAACTCCTCCCATTTGCTTCCAAAGTCTCCCACAAATTCATGACTGCTTCTTTAATTGTTATTGTCATATACACATACCATAAACAACACACACACACACACACACACCATGCAATACATACTCACACACACAACCTACTGAGTCCGTTTAATGTTGTACATATGTGTGTATATCTAGGGATGACCACTTAGAATTTAATAACTCATCAAAGGGCCCATATCTAGAAAAAACTGAATTCATTCTCTGTGTGTTTGTGTGTATGTGTCTGTCTCTCTCACACTATTGATTATAAATTTATACAAAAATATTTCTCTGAGTACTAATAAAATATTTGTGGAATATAATTATTTATTTATATATGCAACAAAATGAAAAGGTGTGTATCAACATTCTAACACTGGACTTCATAGAGTCCAGGATGGGGTGAAGTAAAAAGTGGCTATCGAATCAAAATTAGAAATTTCACAAGGAAAATAGGTGGGGGTGTGTGGTGAAGAAGTCAACCTTAAATAATCAGGTCTGTGAACAGAACAACCATGACACATTGGGAGTGTTCGGTTAAACCAACTGTGAAACACTGGAGTGCATGGATAAATCAATTTTCTTCCCTTTAGTTGTCACTTTGTAACTTCTTAGTAAAAATGAGTAGACCATTTCTTATAAAAATATTATGTCCTTGCCATTCAAAATTGCTGTAAGTCAATTATCAACTTTTGTTGACATTCTCTTAATAATATTAATGATAAGGTAGAATTTAATGAGTTTTGGCAAAGTTTGAATTAGGTGAGAAATGCCTGTCTGTGTGAAAGTGTCTTGAACACAGTCTTCTGCAATTTCATAACCTAATGAAAATTGTCAAGACAAAAACAAAGAAAAAAACTCAGAGACCCAGGATGATGGTTTCAACTATACCACAAGGAAGTCCCCATTTTCTTTATTAGGTAAATAGCAACTGTTCTAAGAAGTTAGTAGAGAACACCGTGGAAGAATATCAATGCCTACATAATATAGGAATACTCAGACTTAGCACAATGGTACTCTAAGGAGGTAATAGGCAGTATCAATGTTACCTAGGGACATGTTAAATTCACAAATTTTCTAGCCTAGCCAATGTTTACTGAATATACATTCTGGAAATGAGCCCAGAAATTGGTAGGGTTTTCATTACTTTTTTTTTTTTTACAAAACAAACTCTTCAAAGGATTATGATGAAAGCTCAAGTTTGAGAGGCAACATGTACAGCAAAATGTGTGAGCCAAATCACAAAGATCATTGCTTGCACATACTTCTAGTACTTCATTCTCTGAAGGATGTCTCTGAAGATAATTTAGTCAAAGGCATTAAAGCAGGTAAAGTCTCCAGGTTGCACTTGAAATAACTACAGAACACTTTGTGGGATCCCATAAAAACATTATCCCAGAGAAGTTAACAAGTGATAGCAACAGGATAAATGAGAGGATGGCCTTATTCAAATAAATTTATCCTGTGTCAATCTGCATAAGTTATTATGTTACTTTGAAAAGTCACATTATAATGGCCGGAAGGGAACACAATACCATGATTGTCTGAATGAATATAGTTAACTTCATTCCGAAAATTTTTAATATTTGATTTAGTTAATTCAGGCTGCAATGACAAAGTACACTGAAAGCAATTGCCTATAAACCCCTCAGTACTGAAAAGTTTGAGCATCAAGACAATTATATTCTCTTAATTACACTTCTATTGTTGTGAAGTGACATCATGACCAAGCAAATCCTTATAAATAAAGAGTTTAATTTCGGGCTTGCTTACAGTTTCAGACTATCAGTCCATTATTGTTAGAGAGTCTGGTGACATACAGACCTGAGTGATGCTAGAGAAGTAGCTGAGAACTTTACATCCTGATACATGGCATCAGGCAGTACAGACACACATGCACATACATATGCATGGAGAGAGAGAGGGAGAGAGAAAGAGAGGAAAAGAGAGAGAGAGAGAGAGACAGACAGACAGACAGACACAGAGAATAAAGGAAAAAGAATGGGGCATTTCCAAAACCCTTCCAATGTGTCTTTGAAGAGCATGCATTACTTTTAAATTTTAATACTTAAACTAACTTAACTTATATTCATCACAAAATATTTTATAAGTGAAGTATTATATCAGCCGTAACATGTAGGTTTTAGTATACTTCCTACTTCCTCTTATTGCTTTTCTTTTTTTTCTTTCTTTCTTTTTTTTTTTTTTTTTTGCTATCTAAATGCTTTTGTTCTTTAACTAAACTAGGTTTGAATATTCTTATTTTAAATGATACTTTTCAGTTCTTTTAAAAATAAATACTTATCAGAGACACTTAGAAGAAAGGAAAACAATGAGAAGAGCATCAATAATAATTATAAAAACTCTAGTTCTAATGAAATAAATGTATAACCATTAACTAGGAAAGGGAATTATATTTATAATGCAAAACTTTTATTCCAGAAGATGAATCATAATCAAAAATGTGTAAATCTAAGTAAGAAAATTAGTTTGAAAACTAATAAATATGTCAGAACAAAATAAAGAATATTTTCATATATATAATACTTGTTTTCAGTGATAAATACAAGCCCTTGGGTTTTTTTTTTTCATAAAAAATCATATCTGGTTTACTATGAAATTTTCTTTCAATTCCTATCATTCAAAAGTTATAGCATAATTTAGAGAACATTAATATATTTTACATAATTTACATTTTATCTACATATAAAAGTTTGGTATAAGTTTTGACTCTTGATTTGGGTGGTAGAAATATGACCTCTCATTATCTCGTTTTTGCCAAGTCTGTGGCTAATGGCAACTACACTCATGGACACCTGCTGGAAGGCAAGATGCCTCTCACTAGTTCACTCTTGAGTTAACACACGTGTAATTTTAGCTTTCACTAAAATGCAAGACAGGCATTGTTGTCAGCACTGGAAGGTTAGCATGCAGGGTGAGTAAGGTTCTTCTCTTCTAGTAGGGAGACAAATAGATGTAATGGATATTTTAATGTTGGCATTTTTAAAACATTCTATTATACTATAGATGAAGGTAATTTTAAATCCTTCTAAAACTTAATGATAAGTAGGTTAAGAGTTGAGGTGTTTGCACTGATAAGCATGCTGCAGCTGAGCACTACTCAGTAGCCATTAGTTTGTGATCCTGATCAACTGGCTTCAACTCTGTACTTGGCTAACAAAGCAAACATCTTCTAGGTTTCTTTAACAAATTCAATCAGATAGCCTATGTGATATACTCAGGTCCTTTCTTAGACCATAGGTAATACCAATTTGTAAGACTTCCATGGTTATTTAAAGGAATGTCTCATTGATACACATTAAAACAGTAACAATTAGCTTTAGAAAATCAATTTGCAATGTTGTCTAAAACATTAGCGCCAACAACTCTGCACATGTCCTTCTGCACCATTCACAGTTTGGTTGGCAGGAAAGAGAAATTATCTAGTACATAACAAACCATGGTTTTGTATTTTCACTGAAGCAGGTGCTTTACATCCAGATCATGTAGCACACTGCTTGCACTGTTTCTTACTTATGTTGACATAAACGAAAGTCCTTCATGTTCATGAGCTACATAGTGAGCTGTTGGGTGCCTGACCCACAGCATGAAAGAAGAAAACACTGTCTTAACAAAACAATCTAGCATGATGTACGATTCCTATGTGGATTGTCTGCTTAAGAGGAAATTACATTTAGAGGGTCAATATTATCCTCACATGCAAATAGGAATCATTGTTTTCCCATTTATTACATAATTCACTGAGCTAGAAAATGCTACCACAACATAATCCCAGGGCTGGAGCAAAACTTCATGAAAGTACAGAGGAAACATGAGGAGCTTTGGAGAATGCTGTGGGAAATGATAATGCATATTGCTGAGAGGATCTGTCATATAGAAGCAGAAAAATGACAGCACTTTCATGCCTTTCTTTACATTCTTCACTGAAAATCTTTAGGATGTTGATGAATCACTGAAATTATATCAAGAGAAAACTCCTTTGTGAGCTCATAAGTGAGGTATAAATGCTTACTTATGTGTGATTGTCTAGGACACAAAGAAGCCAGTGATGCCCATTGTGAGGCAGTGTGGGATGCTTCTGTGTGTAGGAAAATCTTGAACAGGACAAGGGATCTTTGCAAGATGAGTTGCAGAGAGTAACTGTCAGTCAAAGCCAGGGTTATGGTGCCATATCATTCAGACTGGAATCCAATAGCAGCTCAGATATTGTCTTTTATATAGTCTGTTAAATGCACTTCACCTGTGTAGAGGCAAATCTGGCTTAATCTTGGCCACAGAAGAGATAACATAAGACACATAAAAATGTGTGTGATTACTCATATTTGGATGGTATTGATATAATTAGAAGCCATTGAGTCTTATGGACACCATGACTACTTATCATATTTCAGAGGCTTGTCTTGTACAACAGAGGTGACATATACAATTTGAATATGAATAGTTCTACAAAATTTAAGTTGTTATGGTTTGAATGTGAAATTTACTCCATAAGACTTCCATGTTGAGTACATACATACCACGTACTCACTCATATATGGATTTTAGACATAGAGCAAAGGATCTCCAGCCTATAATTCATACCGCCAGAGAAAGTAGGATATAAGGAGGAAGCTAAGAGATTCATGCAAAATCCCTCACAGAAGGGGAAAGGAACAAGATCTCCTGAGCATATTGAGGGTAGGGAAGGCAGGGAGTGGAGAGGGAGCTATGAGTAAGAAGAGGGGAGGAGAGGAAAGCATGTGGGATTAGGAAGATTGAGTCAGGGGAGGAATAGACAAGAGAAAAGAGAGAGAGAGACCATAAAAGAGGGAGCCATTATAGGTTTGAAGAGAAAACTGACTCTAGAGAAATGTTCAGAGACGTACAAGACTGACCCCAACTAACAATTTCAGCAACAGTGGAAAGGCTACCTTAAATGCCCTTCCCTGATAATGAAATTGATGATTAACTTATCTACCATCATAGAGCCCTCATCTAGTAGCTGATGGAAACAGAAGCATACACCCACAGATAAACACTAAGCAGAACTGGAATCCAGATAGAGAGAGGGAGAACAAGACTAGGCTACAGAAATCCAGAGACAGCTGACCTGACCAAGGTTCAGCTAATAGACCCCTAGACTGATAGCTCGGAAACCAGCATTGGACTGACTCAGACCCCCTAAACATGTGTCTCACTTAAAAGGCCTGGGCAGTCTAAGGGACCTCTGACAGTAGAAGCAGAATGTATCCTCGGTGTACAAAAGGACTTTGGGAACACATTATCCATGGAGGGATACTCCCTTAACCTAGAGGCAGGAGGGAGGGCCTAGTCTCTACTCCAAATGACTGGACAGCTTTTGTTAATCCCTCCTTGAAGGCATCACACTCCCTGTGGAGTGGGGAGGGGAATGGGATGGGAGGGTGGTAGGGGGAAATGGGAGAGAGGGAGAGAGAGAGGGAGGGATGAAGGGAGGGAGGGAGTAGGAACTGGGATGTATATGTAAAATAAGAAAAAAACAGTCTTCCATGTTGAATGGTCAGTCCTCAGAAACTGGCTACTTTATGAGGCATGAGAAACTGGGGAGGGTCAAAAGCAGCTAGAGGTAGTAGACCAATGAAGGCTATTTGCTTCCAGGCTCCTGGCTCACTCCTGTGTCCTATGTGGAATGTGTTAAAGTTACTTGATGCTGGTGTTACACCCTCCCACTGATATGGTGTTCTCCCAAACCCAGATGGCCAAGCAACAATAAACTGAATTCTGAGATTGTTACAAAAAATAAATCCTTTCTTCTTTTAAGTTGTCTCCTAGATATTTGACAACAATTACAGTAAAATTAATATGTAAGTAGAGGTATAATCTTCTAATTTCCATTCAAAATTTTTAATGTAAAGCAAAGGACAACTAGACTGCAATCTATAGCTCCAGAAAAGTTCGGTAACAAGGAGAACCCTACGAGGAATACACAAATTGCCCTGAGAAGGAGAATTCTGAGATCTCCTGGGTGTACTGGATGCTAGGGGATCAGTAAAAGGGAGGAGGTAGGAGATGACACCATGAGGTAATGGGGTCTCTGAGGCAAGTAGGGACAGAGAGGGAGAGCAAAGAAAGAGATATCCTGATAGAGAGATCTACTATGGGTTTAGTGAGAAAGGTGGTGCTAGGGAAATTACCAAGGATCCACAAGAATGACCCAAGTTAAGACTACAAGCAAAAGTGGAGAGGCTGATTGAAGTGGCCTTCCCCTGTATAAAGATTGGTGAATACCCTATCATCAGAGATCCACAACCAAGCACCAGGTCAAGCTCCCGAAATCCAGTCAAAGAGAGGGAGAAGAAAACATATTATCAAGGAAGGTCTAGATCATGATGGAGAAATCAATAGAGACAGTTGAACCAAGCTAATGGAAATTCATACACTCTAGAACAACAGCTGTGGAGTCTCCATGGGACTGAGAATTTGGTGATTTGTATGAGGAAGACAGTTATGAAGCTTGGGCTATCTGAGAGGCCCCTGGCAATTGGACCAGGTTCTTTGCCTGGTACATGAACTAGCTTGTTGGAGTTCATTTCCTATAAGGGTATGCCATGCTCAGGCTTAATAGTGAGGAGGGGTATAGTGTTGCACCAACTTAATGTGCCAGACTTTGTGGACTTCCCATGGGAACTCTTTCCTGTTGGGAGGAGTGGATGGGGTGTGGGCAGAAGGGGGTGGCATGGGTGGAAGAAGTTTGGTAGGAATGTTAAAAGGAAAATTAAAATAATCAATAATACAGAAGGAACAAAACATTGTAATGGTAAAATAGTGATGTGGCAATAGTTACTTAAAGCATTCTCAGAAAGTTGACCTGCTGCAGAACCAGCTCATTAAGCACAAAGGCCATAGGATGGAGCTGGCCCAATAAGATTATACTTCAGAAGAATCAGAATTTGACAAGCATCTGAAGTCCAAGCTTGGCTCTGAGTAAGGCCTAATCATATTCTTGATTACATTCTAATTGCTCTGAGCTTGAACCTCCAGGGCTCCTGGCACCTTCCTTGCACCAAGCTGCTCATGTATGAGCTTCAGGTTCACAGATCATGGACTCAGCTGTTAGTCCCACACACCTACCAGCTGAGACACATCTGCTTGCATTTTCTATGGTAAAAGCCCATCATCCATACTTATTCATCCTTCCTTCCTTTCATTCTTCCTTCCTTCCTTATTTTATTAAATGAAAGCATTCTCTCTCTCTCTCTCTCTCTCTCTCTCTCTCTCTCTCTCTCTCTCTCTCTCTCTCCATTCTTTTTCTTTGAGTGAGTTGTGGTCATAGACCATCATATGATCCCATCAGGCAGATGCCATTGTGAAGATTCACGTAGAAATTCCAATCAAGGGCTTCCACTTGTTTTTAGTGCTAAAGATGCATGATGAAATCCTTCTCAGGATAAATATATTTGATAAAATATAAATGATCCAGGAAACCTTGATTTGGAAGTAAGTACATTAGAAATTGTATGACTTTATCTCCTGAGAATCCAGAACAACTTCTGGAAACAGATTCCATCTCTCATAAGTCAGGTGAAAGTATTTGGAGCACATGGCAGTAACTCAGTGCCTGACCAGTGAAGAAGGAAGAATCCTCTTGCTTGAACAGGGCTTCATGGCTGAGACTCAGGCTGTCTGGAGATGAAATTAAAAAATGTGGGGTTTACGAGCAGCCTGGGCTGCAGTGAGATCCTACAGGCTGTAGTGTCGCTTAGTACTATGAGGACCTGGCTTTTGTCCCAATACCACAGTCTCAGAGAAAACAAGCAAATGTTTGTCTAACTTCATGCCCCCCCAAATGAAATGTCACATAGACACAGTTTATATAATTCCTAGAGGAAACCTTAATCATTTTATTTTTAAAAACACAAAACTTGGTTTCATATGTTGTATTATGTAAAATTATGTTTTAATTCTCACACAGTGATCTATTTAACTAAATATGCATCATTGTCTTTAGTAATTAATAGCATTAATATCTAATTTTATTAACTTCAAGTACATTAAATTCCATAACCCAAATAATGATGTGATATCAGAGGGTTTTTTTACATCAGAATTTTGAAAAAATAAAATAAAACTTTTCCTAAATTACTGTGATATCATAGAGACATTGTAGTTTAAATTTAATGGCTTTGTGTCTTTCAACAACTGCTACAGATAGTGTTGGCTTGTCATACAGTAGTCTCTCTCTCTCTTAACTTTCATCACAGATGTTGATTATCAATGTCTTTTACTGTGGATTTAGTGTTATGGGAATATCTTGAGGTACTTTTGAAAGTTTTATAGGTCATAAATGGTATTGTTTTAAACTAATGGTTTTAAGCTCCTTTTCTAACGACTGTCTGTGAACACCACACTGATGCTTGCCTGTCCTTGCCACTGTTTGTATTTGCTTATATTAACATTTAAACATAGTATTTGTGCTTTGGGATAGACACAATGCTCTGATTTCTCTGGGAATCACTGTGCATGCCTTCTTCAATTGAGGAATCTAAATAACATGCTAATTGTATAATCACATTCATCTCCTTATATTTGTACAATTATGTCTCTGTAAAAATGAAAGTAAAATCTAGTAAATCTCTTTGCTCCATAATTTGTAAATAGTGTATTGACATTTGAAATATAATTTTATATTTAAGAAATGTTAAATACTACAAGTATTAAATCATAACTAAAGACAAATTACATACGTTAAAATTACATATAATCAGTAAAAAATATAGAAACTATCCTATGATGTTCTTCATGTAATATTATTTTCCTAAACCTTAAACCTTAGTAATGTGATATGGGATGATATGTTAGCTTTTTAAAATTTTGCAGTTGTATACATTGTGAATATAAAACAAATTATTTATTTAATCTATAAAAGACAATTGGTTTGTTTGCAAAATCTTGAGGTGTTCTAAATAACAGGAAAAACTTTGTCTTCATGTCCTGGTTATTATTTTGAAGTATTTACAGCATTTTGACTCTCACTAAGCAGAAAGTTTATCTTGATAATTGACGATTTCTGGAGAAATTCCATATTCTAACCTGGAGAATGTTATTCACCTCTAGTGAGCAAATACAAATATATTGTTAAGTATCCAACAACATACAACAACCATTTCAGAATTTTCTAGCCGAAAGTGTCTATTTGCCATTGTTGTGAAACCCTCATCTGAAGTGAATGCCTAAGGGCTAAATTTCTTCAGGTTGTAAAATATAAACATAGGGCTCTGAGCTTCCTGAAAAAGATGAAACATTTTCCAAATAGAGTTTTTACATTTTCATCAGCCTTTCATTAAGATTTAAAATCCCTGTCATCTAAAATACTATGTAATTATTCTTTTACAGTTTTTATGGCTATATACCAATGTTTGAGTGGGGTTTGTTTATATATTATAATAAAAAGTTATATAAAATGCCTGATCATTTCTGTTTCTATTGGAGTTTTGGATTCTTAATTTTCAGTGCCTTTCTGTATCTTAAATATTAATTACCTCTGTTTTATAGAACCTCTGGAATGTGCCTTACACCTTTCAATTTTACTGTGGATTTTTTTGTTTGTTTGTTTCTTGGGGTAGAACTAGATATTGAAGCTAGGGCCTCTTAGTTCTCACCAAGCAGGATGCAGTCATTTATAAGTACTGGGTACTGGTATCAAGCAGCTGTCCATCACAGATACTGACAGGCACAAACTGGTACACTGCAGATGTCTCACCTGGGAAGTGACACAACATTAAAGTGTATTGATGTGATTGCTACTACAAGTATGTCTTAGTATTTCTGTTGCTGCACTGAAACACCATCACCAAAAAGCAATTTGTGGAAGAAAGACTTTATTTGGTTTACACTTACATAGCACTGTTCATCATTGAAGGATGTCAGGATGGTAACTCAAACAGGGCAGGGTCAGGGAAGCAGAAGCTGATGAAGAGACCATGGAGGGGAGCTGCTCCCACATCAATCACTAATTAGGAAAATGCCCTACAGCTGCATCTTATGGAGGTATTTTCCAAATTGATTTTCTCCTCCTTTTAGATAACTCTTGTTTGTGAGTCAAGTTAACTTAAGACTTGTCAGTATAAGGGCCACACACATATTTCTCATCTCCTTTCCATACTTCATATCTGGGAATCTGAGAGCCTGCTGTAGGCCCTTTCTTTCTCAAAAGGTATAAAAAGAGAACTGTCTTCTGCCACAGAAGTTCTGATTTCTCTTCAGAGAATCAGTCATGATGTCTGTCTTTGGTGTTGGAGCTCCACTTAGTGACTCCACCAGGATGTTGTCTCTGTCTGTCTGTCTGTCTGTCCATGATGTCAATGACTCTTCTAGCAAAACCCCAATCCATTAATCCATCTAACTCTCTTTTGAGCAACCACCTCTCAAATCCAAAGCCTAAAAATATTTTCACTCTGAGCTATATCCTCTGCTACAGTGGTGAATTTTAATCAGCAATAGTACTTTATTTTATGGAGTTGAGTTCCTGAAACCCAGAAATCAGGAGTGGCTTGGCTAAAAACAATGCTATGCCTTGGGCTACTCACACATGACATGATCCCCCCCCCCCTTTCTCTGAGAACTAAAGAGCTCCAACACTTCCTCATGGTTCAGAATGGTCCTCACATGCTAATGCCTGCCTGTCTCTCTGTTCATGGCACTAGTAAATCTCTTAACTAATAGCTATATGACTGGAAAGGACAATCTAGTGCTAGCTAAAATTCACACTAGAAAACATAACTGCTAACTTCCTCATAGCTCTCTCTTTCCTCTAAGGTTTAGCACTAACTTTAGCATAAATTAACTTACACATTATTATTCTTTTCTTTCAAGCCCACTGCTCTGTTCCAGTAACTTATTTATTTGCATATAAAGTTTATCCATTAAGGAACAGTACAGATTTGTGTGGCCACATGACTTTCTTTATTACATAGAATTTCTCTTTTGGAATCAATTGGCTGTATTAGTTTTAGGAACAATATTAGTAGCCTGAAATGCTAGGTCTCAAGGCTACCTCCAGGATTCAAAGAAAACTTCACAAGGTAGCAAAACTGAACTTAAGACCTATCTAACTCATTGGTGAAGACTGACCTACAATATGTGAGGGTCATTTTCTTTTATTATTCTGCAGGTCTAATTCCCTTTAATTATATTCAGTTCCAATTTTCTGTTTCAGCTCTCTTTTGCTTCTTTTTTTCACATAGCTTAAATGAATCTTTTACAGGAGGCTTGAGCCAATAAGAAAAAAAGTTAAAAGAATTATGTCTCATTTGTCATAACACATTCCTTGGGTAAAAGGTAAGGGCAGTGCCATTTACCATGGCAACACAAGGTATCAATGTTTCTGGTATAGGACTGTTATCAGAGGCTGGGGGCACAGTGCCTGGTGAGTCAAGTTACAAAACATAGGTATTTATCAGCCAGACTTGGCAAGCAAAGAATTGGCATGATTTTCTAAGGTGGCTTTGAGTTAATAACCTTGGATAGATAACTGCACCTGTAACCTTGTGCATATATGTAATTTTTAACTTACAGAAACATTCAGTCTCATTTGAACTTGCTCTGAGGTAAAAATGAGCTAATTGTGTGTCATTTGAGTAAAAGGAATAAAGCAGGTTTTTAAGTATCTTACAGACCTTGTGGGACAATAGATCTAGTAATGAAGCATATACTAGTATATTTTACATATACCACAATTATACAATGAAAGAGAAGAAAATTTCCTGATAGCCCACATATATATGTGCTCATAAGATTGAAACAAAATTATGAGAGTACTTGTACACATCTCATGAGATTACACACTATAATGCAGCTATTGCGGAAACACTACAGC
The DNA here is from genome assembly GCF_943737965.1 of Phodopus roborovskii. NCBI lineage: Eukaryota > Metazoa > Chordata > Mammalia > Rodentia > Cricetidae > Phodopus > Phodopus roborovskii. The sequence continues at coordinate 7,339,159 of NW_026126547.1, forward strand.
TGCTTTTGCAAATATGAAATTACAGACAGGAGCAACATTTCCCAGAGTGAGTGGTCATACATGCTCTGCCTGGAGGGAACTGTCCTTCATTAGAGAATAATTTCTTTGGTGGGTTGACATCTGAACACTAGTTATTACTTGCTGCCATACCCATGGCCTCCAACAGTACAAATGTAAAATTTATCTGATAATTTCTATTTTTCCAAAGAGTCTCTAGTGATTTTTTCCTGAAACAACAGTGAATAGATTGATTAATTTTTGGCAAAGTTTACCTTTAAAATCATTTATATTCTCTCAATGAACTTATCCTGAAGTCTCTTTTTTACTTATCATATGAACTACATTTTCTATGAAATGTATAACTTTAATTTCTCTGTCTCTCATTTTTCTCTGTCTCTGTATCTGACTCTCTCTCTCCCTCTCTCTCTCTTTCTCTATCTCTCTCTCTCTCTCTCTGTGTGTGTGTGTGTGTGTGTGTGTGTGTGTGGTTTCCTGTGATTGTGCATATGAGGCCACAAGTCATTTTTGCATATCTTCTATCAATACTCTCTACTTTATGTTTTAACATAAATGCTTCACTGAAACTAAAGCTTCCTCATTCTGGAAGACTAACTGTGTAGTGCTTTACAGGGTTTTTGTTTTCTTCTTCCTAGCGCTGAAGTGACAGCTTGGCCCAGCATTTTATTTAAGTGTTAGAGATCAAACACTGTGGTCCTCACTATTGCATGGCAAGGAACTTAACATCTGATCCATTGTTTTAGCCCCTTAAATTTATTAATATTTCTATTTGTATTTAGGAAATATCTAGTTATTAATTTAAATTTCTTTGTGTAAAATGATCTATTGTGTTACTTTGTGCATGAAATGTTAGTTTACCCATGTATACCAAATTTTACAAATTATTACAGTGTGGATTTGCAGTTTGTAATTGACTCAGGTCCTTTTTTATAGATATACCTAAGGTACTAAAAAATTGCATAGGCTCCAATTCTCATACTTTTCTACATGTATCTGTGGTTACCAAACCCCAGGTAACCATTCCCTCTGTTTGATTCTGATAAAGTTTTTTGTTTTTCTTCCCATTCCTCCTTCATTGATTTTTTCACTGTGATGTTAGATGACTCCTTTGCCTGCTCAAATCCCTGGATCCTTATTGCATACTAGATAAATAGCAACTTCCAAAAGATCTGGGAAGATACAGGTGCATTGCCCTTGTACTTTTGAGCATTGCACCCTCTGATTTTCTGTAGTACTCTGATCAATAGTCACTGTCTTTCAAATTCTGACTAGTAATAGCTCTTTGCTTAACTTGGGTAGAATCCTATAGTTCATTTGTTTCCGTTTGGCACTTTTTTCCAGGATACTTTTGTTTTGTTTTCTTTATATTGTTCACATTTTGTGCAGAAATTTGTTACATTGAGGGACTTATTTTTTAAATTCATACCTCAGCCCTTGATCATGGTCATTTAATTGTATTTTTAATTTTGCTGCTGCTGTTGTGTTTAGTATCTTAAAAATTCAAATAATAAATATAAATTGTATATTTTAGAAAATAGATGGTAACATAAAAGACAACAATACATCTTTATTATTTGTTTTAGTATTCTTATGGTACTTACTGTGGTGGACATTTAGTTTACTGTGTTCTTGGCATTGTGAGAAATGTCCATGGTTGCATTTTGCTTTATAGACAACTAAATACATTTGTTAATTAATAAATATTTTTGATATGCATGGAGACAACAGTTGCACCAATACTAAAAATAGTTTGCTCTTTAACAATTTGCATGGTTTATCTTCTTTTAATATTAATTTTACTATCTGGACAACACAAAATACAAACTTTTGACAAGATAAACTAAACCTATAGTTTTTAGATCTTCTAAGAAATACTTCAATACTTGTCTAATATAAAACATGCTAAATATTATCAGAGGTCATTGCCATTTAATTCTCTTTTGTCCTTTCTTGTGGTATTGATATCAGGATTGTTAGCTATATAACACTAAATACTTTATGCTTCTATGTAGAAAGTCACTTTCTTTTTTAAAAGTTTACTATAAGAATACAGATAATTTATTGCTACCTTTTGAAATCTAAAAATATATGTACATATAAAAATACATGCATGGAGAGGGCAGACAGGAGGTGGAGGGAGGGACTGGGAAGAGAGGAGGGAGAGGAGTTCATGTTGGCATGAACATAATACACAAAAAGAAAAGAGCAACGAAGTTGATTATAGAGATGTGATAAACTTCACTATTTGTTTTTCTACATGATACAGTAATAGCATAAAGAATATTTCAGACTTTGTAAGCTCAACAAAATTAAAACTATAATAGTTTTGTAAATTTTCATCCTGGATAAGTCTTATTATCTCATACAAGTGGTATTGTGTATTCAGTATTCAAAAAAGAAATCCCATTCTTTTCTAATTAAAATATGGAATGTCAATATAATTCCCAAGATTCAAAAATTAAACATCCAAACTTTAAGAACTCAGTGAAAACACTTAAGTAGATTAGGTTTTCTAATTGATAAGGTAACAGATAAAAGAGACTGACTAATTTTCAGGCACAAAATCAGAATTGGACTTTAGGATGAGAAGAAATAAAAGTATTATTTTGCTGTTAAGACTTTTTTTTCTTAGTTTCTATGACTTGTTTTTTTTTTTTTTTTACATATTTACTTTTTATCAATAAATTCTCATTTGAAAAAATATGCTGAGCCTGGACTATGCCATGGGTTTGAAAGCTTCAAGTCAATCTTTGCCATTAAAAACTAATAAACAAATATGATATGTATGTACTCTACACATATGTTTCTCTTATTGGTTGATGAAAAACCACTTTTGGTCAATAGGAAAGCAAAGTAGGTGGATCTAGGAGATGAGGAGAATTCTGGGAAACATAGAGTCAGATGCCGTGTGAGACCACAAAGGGATAAGAGGTCCATACCTTTCTCCGATAAGGTAAGACCACATGGAAATACTTAGATTAATAGAAATGAGTGAATAATTAACACAGAGCTAGCCAATAAGGAACCCAAGTCATGAACCAACAGCTTCGTAGTTAATATAGCATCTGTGTGTTCATTTGGGGTTGATGCAGCAGAGGGACCAGGCTGGCAGGAAACAGTGTTCGTAACACAAATACATACAGAAAACAATTATATATATATATATATATATATATATATATATATATATATTACATTTTAGTAGATATATTTAGTGAGAGGTTGTTCTTAACTTACATGTTATGGACAGACACAAAAAGCTGCATTGCATGGATTAATTATTATGCTGTCTCTATCATATTTCTATTTCAGAGAGATCAACAATATTGTTCCTCGAGTACTTCAGTGCTTCCAGGGACCTAACAAGGTTAAAGGTCATGAATGATGTGAAAGTTGAGATAAAATCAGGGCTTTTTTCCACAGAATAGCTAGACACATATAAAATTAATATATAAGTGAATCATTTCTCTTTGGGTATCTAAAAGTTTTTACAAAGGATCTTAAATAACAGATTCTGTGATTACTTGACTTATCAAAAGGTGCCAAAAAATTCACTTTGGTTCTAATCTTCTTCTCTTTCTTCTTCTCTTCCTCCTCTTCCTCCTTTTTCCTCTCTCTAGCATATGTATGCATGTGTGTTCAGTTATGTTTATGAGTATATATATGTGCATATCGAAGGCATAGATGGATGTTGGTTGTCTTTTTAATTTGTTCTTTACATTTTTCTCTTGAGACAGTATCTCTTACTGAATCCAGGACTTACTAATTTGGCAGGATTTTCTGCTGGTTAGCTCTGGAATTCTTCCTGTTTCAACCTTCTCAGTGCTAGGCTTATGGGCATGCACTGCCATACCAATCACTTTATGTGTTGATGACATGAATGGTATTTACAATTATATGGCAAACATATTAGTGGCTAAGCCACATTTATAGGCCCCTGTTTTTTTTCTCTAAAAGTTAGAAGTTAGAAACATGACTTTTAATAAAATCTTCTACTATGGTAAACCAACATTGCTTTTTATAATTATAATTTTGTTATTGTTATATAACTGACAGACATAGAAGTCACTTATCAGCTTCCTGAACAGGACCATTCATCTTAGTCATTCCTCTCCTGCCCTCTATGCTCCAACCACCATAGACACTTCTCCATTTACAATACTGATTTCACACTTTGTCCTTCACCTACTATTACAATTATCTACATTTGAAATTTCCTAATACTATTTACAGATTTTTCTTAACTATGTGTATATGCCTAGAGGTGGTTGGGTTGTTGCATGGGAATGTAGTGCCCCATGGATTCCAGAACAGGGTACCAAGTTACTGCTCAAGAGGGGTGCTGTGAGTGAAACTCATGTCTTCCTCAAGAGCAGAATGCAGTCCTAACCTGCACAACATCACTCCCACTGTCAAAATACTTCTCAAGGACCTTGAACTCATTAGATTTTATATCTCCTCAGGGTGTGAACAACCTAAAGCACAGTGAGACCAGTTGTTTCCTCCCTGAACAGCTGTCAGGTCTGTGCTTCTCACTTTATAGTTTGGTCTAAACCCTGTCACACACAGTTTACCATATGTCCTACCTGCTGGCTAAACCCTGTCACACCTTTTTCACTCAAGACTTGTGTTGTTCCAGTGATAGCTTCCCTGAACACTCTTCTGAACGACTTTAAAATTTACCTGTACATTAGCTTTGGCGGCATATTCCTACTTTAATGATCCTAGTCAAAAAAACAACTGTAAGTCAATAGATGGTTACACAAAAACTCATATCTCTATATGTATGTAAACCTGTTGCCACTCACCTTATAAAAACAAAACTGTATTTTCCGTAATTTCCAAAAGACTAAATTCAGAAACTTAATTCCATCTGTGACTGATTTTCTATGCCTGCAACAAACTGTGAAATGAGGTATAAAATTGGATAAATTTTAATGTCCCTTGTACCTCTTAACATTCTAAACTCAACTAGTTTCCACATTGTTATAAGGCCAAAACCATTCTGAGAGTATTTGTATAAGTATGGAGACTAGACCAGAGTGCAGAGGGAAATACTCTGAAATTTATAATGCTATAATTGGTAATTGGTGCTATCTTAAATGGGATTATGATAGCATTCACTTTGCGCATCTAGTAATGTGGGAAGTAATAGAAAGCAAAGTAAAAGTAAACTCTGCTATGCAGTCCTTGATCTATTTGGAGCAACAGGCATCTCCATATCTTCCCAGAGTGCAGGGCTTCTCACATTCATGGCCTTGTGAGACACAGCATATGTTCACAGTACCAAAGCCTAAGCCATTTCCATCACATTAAACCCTGTAAAAGAAAATGAAGAATTCAAATAAAAACATCTGTGTGTCCTCAATTAACCCAAGTAAAATTAGAAATAAAACTAAGTTACAAATGAAAATTCAGTACAGTTACAATTTATTAGGAAAGGTGTAAGTAAGTATAAGAAATTAAATTACAAGGCATTTGAGCAAGTAGCCTAAGGTAATTTTCATGATTCCTAGGCTAGTAGCAGAAAAAGGATATCTTTATTACTAAGTAGTCGTATGAAAGAAATCATAGCCTACACTTCTTGAATCATGATGCAATAGCTTCAACCTGTTCTCATGGGTGTGATGAACAGATTCATCGGGAGTAGTAGGAAAGTGGTGGAAGGCCATACCTGTTCTTACTAGGGGTCATGGAATGTAAATTCCATTAATGGAACCATTCCAGAAAATAGAGTTTGGCATCATGTTCTTATTTGTGTATTTCAGTCACAAAAGGTTATGGTCAGAAGTATGGAAAGGAATTTCCTCAGATCTTGATTTCTGTTGATGAAATGCAAAATCTATCCAGCAAATCTTGGACATTACTGCAAGGACAGCAGCATATTAAATTCTTGTTCCCAGTTGTTGGGTATGTTTAAAGATTAGGAGATATGGCCTTATTGGAGGATGTTATGTCACAAGAGGTGGGCTTTGAGACCCCAAAAGACTATGCACTTCCAATTCTCTCTCTCTCTCTCTCTCTCTGTCTCTCTCTCTCTCTCTCTCTGTCCTCTCTCTGCCACACACCCTTGTGGCAATATGTAATCCATCAACTAGTGTTCCAACACAATGCTTGCCTGCTGCCATCTTCCTCTACATGATGTCCATGAACTTTAACCCTCTGGAACCATGAGTCTCAAATTGAACACTTTCTTATATAAGTTACCTTGCTCATAGTGTTTTGCCAAACTTAATGAAAAGTAACTAAGACACTGGCTGCCTGTCTTAAACTCACCACAAACTGGCTATTCTTATTGTCAGGTATCTGATTTATAGTTTACTTACTCTATTGGGAACAGGAGCTCCAGCTTATTTATTTACATTGAACTAATATGGTGCAATAAATCTCTAAGCCAATTTTTTTAAAAAAATTGTCCACATGCATGTGGACACAAATTGAAAAAATGTGCATTTCTTATTGGTTCAGGTAATTATGAATAATGCAATAGCAATTGCTAACATGATCTTAAAATCTTCCAATTTATATATAGGCTCCTGGAGGCTAAGACTAAGTCTTTCTTATAGTAGGTTCAGATGAAAATGACAGGTAAACACTACAAAACTTTACTCAGATGGAGGCAATGGGAAAGTGATTATCATTACTTCTGATGGTAATGGGTCAAGCTCAACTTAAAAAATAAAGAAGCCTAGTTTAAAACCCAAGATGCATGGGATGAGAAGGGAAGGTAAAGGGGAATAACAAATGCAGACTTGTAAGGTTCATTCTATATGATCCTTGTGAAAAACTCAGAAGTTTGAGCCTGAGAATGAGTGCTTTAGAGAAGTGTGAGGGTGGTGACAGAAAATCTTTAAATTATGTGGATTATGCCAGATGGCTGTTGTAGAAGTCTCATGGAAATGGAAAGGGCATTGCCTGAACACTCAGATATATTTTGATCTGTGGTGTTCCTGCCCTGGCCAATGGCAAGAGATATAATCCTCCATATGTAAGTATAAAGTAAATGAAAAGAGCAAAACAAATACCCAATTCCTAGCAGCTTCAAAAGGAGTTCTGGAAGAATTTCCACTTAGGAAGATGCTTCAAAGCTGTCAATATTGGATGGAAAGACAGGAGATGAAACATCTTCCTTGGATACTTTGGTTGTAGAAGAGGACTAGTGACATTGCAGGAAGCATTAACCTTACCTACCAGAGTATAGTTTAAAATGTTCTGTTCACATCAGGGTGCTGATAAACAAGAACCTCTTGATATTTTATGAAGTATGATCCAAATGGAAGTCAGTGTAGACACTGTATGCCTTTTGCAATGCCCTGTCCACCATATCCTCATCATATTATGAGAGGAAGTCTCCTTCTACTATAATGTGAGTGTCCTGCCAGTATTAGAAAGCAATAACTTCTAGATGTCAATCCTCCTTTTGTAAGACATTTATCACCATGCTTTCTAACTTAGGGACTATCTTCCTTGTTTAGTTGTTTCAATACCAAAAATATTGATAGAGAGAAATATCCTTGGGCCTCCTCCTCAGAATCTCTCTTTTCTGTGGAAAAACTGGTTCACTAGGAACCTTGGCTCATTTGATGTCATTTGTCTTCTTTTTCATTATTAGAGATGAAAAAAGATGTTTCACTAGCAAAAACAGATTTACAACGAAGCACGCACAATTCCCTTGCCCTGTGATTGTTGCTTGACAGGCACAAAAGTCTGCTACTATTTCAAGCAGGAGTCATCTGCTTATTAAGAGTTTGGCTTTGTCCTGTAAGTACCATGCCAAAGATATCTGTCCCTGAACCAGTTTTGCTTTCTGGTTTTCCTACCCCAATTTCTCTGATGCTCCTGCTGACTCAGCATTGAATTTAGTGCTGGCAAACCCTTATTACCTACAGCTACCATATCTCTGCAACCTGGAGAGACACATACCATTCTGTAAACTAAGGAAACTCTGTTTGATTAGGTCTCCTCTTCTTTAAAGGCCTTTTGCAACACTAATTCCCTTTGTTTTGATACCATCAATCTGGGTTGGTTTTGCTTTTTGGATTTTTTGATCATGTAGTATCAGTTCCTTCCCCTTTATGCCTGAGGCACTAGCCAGTAAGGAATGTCCTCTTATTCATATCCCTTAAAATATATATAGTCCTTTAATAAATTTCATTAGTCAACCATGAGGTGATAAACAGCACTTAGGGTACTCCGTGGTCCACCTTTATTCTGTTACTCTGATTGGTTGGGGCTGTGGGGAAGGACAACACATTACACTTGTATTCATACTGACTTCCTAACAGACATCTATCAGGGATCTGAGAGAGCAGTATGTTTTATAGAGAGATCTATTTTGAGGACAGATAATTCCTAAATTTGTAATATTCCACAATAGTAACAATGATAAATATAAAAAACTTTGTATTTATAAACATTTTAAAGTTAAACTTTAGCATTTACACTCAAGAAAATACCATTATTGATACTCTGATACCATTTTAAAGAAGTAATTCTCTGCTGTGGGAAAAAAATTGCTCAATAGCTATGTACAATGATTTCTTTGAAAGTGTTTGAAGTACATTTCTTCTGAAACTAACCCAAAGTGTTAATTGTGAGCTCAGTGCTCACAGCATTTCTTTATATTGTTTTTTTTTCTTTTTTTCTTATTTAACATATCGATACCAGGTCCCTATCCCTCATATCCTATCACACATGCCCCTTCTGACCTGCCCTCCCCATCTCCACTCACTAGGGAGTGTGAGGCCTTCTAGGAGGGATCATCAAAATCTGTCAAGTCATTTGTGGTAGGGCCTAGGCCTTCCCTCTAAGCTAAGGGATTATCCTTCCATGGGGAATGTACTCCTGAAATCCTTTCATGCACCAGAGATACATCCTGGTTCTACTGTCAGAGGTTCCATAGACTGTCCAGGCCTTCTAACTGAGGTCCACATCCAGGGGATCTGGGTCTGTCCTATGCTGGTTTCCCAGCTATCAGTCTGAAGCCCATGACCTCCCCCTTGTTCGGGTCAGCTGTGTCTGTGAGCTTCTCCAGCGTGATCTTGACCCCTTTGCTCATCACTTCTCCCTCTCTGCACCTGGATCCCAGGAGTTCAGCTCAGTGTTTAGCTGTAAGTGTCTGGTTCTGTTTCCATCAGCTACTGGATGAACGCTCTAGGATGGCATGTAAGGTAGTGATCAATCTCATTATTGGGGAAGGGCATTTAAGGTAGCCTTTCCACTACTGCTTAGATTGTTAGTTGGGGTCATCCTTGTAGATCTCTGGACCTTTCCCTAGTGCCAGTTTCCTCTTCAAACCTATAATGGCTCTCTCTATTATAATATTTTTTTCTTGCACTGCATTTCTGTATAACAAAGACTTTCTACATTCCAATGTACTTTGTTAACTGAGCTGACATGACTGAGTTGTCCAAGAATAACAGCCACAGAAAAAGGAGCAGCAGCTTGAGGCTGACATGCTGCCTACTGTGCTAAGGAGGCGCCTGTAGGATCAGAAGCATGAAAGGAAGTGTTATCCTGGAAGGAGAGCTTAGTGGCAGAGCATTGACCTTCAAGAGGTATTGTAAAGGTCCTGGGTTCAACATCCCGCACTAAGAAGAAACAAGAAAGCAAAAGAAATGGAAGAGTAAAAGAATAGAAAAACAACAAAAACAACAAAAGCAAAACAAAAGACCAGAGATGAGGGGGAAGTGAGTGGCAGGGAGGAGAGTTAGTACTTATTGACCCACACCTTGTGGTGTGATGTGGTGTCACTCTGTAGAAGTGACCATATTTTCTTCTGAAGGGAAGTTTTGCACTGGAAAACAAATAGATGCCTCATACTTTGCAAATTAAAAATCATATGTCAATAGAGGACAGGGCTGTCACTGCTTCTTCAGGTTTAGCAGTTTTAGTAACATAAACATGCAATGTTTCTAGATTGAGAACCACAGGATAGGTCCATGTAGTGGAGAAATACAACCAGAATTAATGCCCAGATAACTGGATGAACGCTTATGTTGTGCCAGAACCAGATGCAGGGTTTTCCCTGATAACTCCATCAAGCTCCTGAACAACTTTATAACTCATATTAATTTTTCTGTGAGAATCTGCAAATGCTTTCTCTTCAGACATGAAAAGATTCTTCCATAGTGCTGTTAGAAAAAAATTTATAGTCCCAAAGAAAGAGACCTCTACCTAAGCTCAAATGTCTGGACAAGGACAAATTACTCTTGGTCAAGATAGCACCCTCTGAAGAGAAAATACAGGCACAGAAGTGCACTTGGATTTTATTCTAACTCAAGTGGTAATTGTTCCCCCCACCCAGTGGGTGTGGTGCCACTGCACTTTTTAGTTGACTAGGTAGTATTACAAGAATTGGTACACAGAACATGAATAAGGAAAAGAAAGTGGGTCACAACTTCAAAGTGAAAAAGGTCATCAAATTTCCAGAATACAACAGTGTACTTTTTCACGAAAGTCTTAAAAGGCAGTGGGATAAAAAGATTTGAATTCCTTATCCCAAGAACAAGTTTACTTAGAAAAGATTCATACTTAATGTTTCCTATACTATTGACTGTCCTCTTGATGCTAAATGCATTTTGACACTAGGAACATCTGCTTTAATGAAAATGGTCACACCAAATCAAGACAGTCGTAGTGTCTAGCCTAATATATATTTACCACCAACCTGAAGATTTACTTTGCATGTTATATCATAAACAGAAGTCCTATAACTGTAAACATAGTGAATGTTTAAAACAGTGATGTAGTTTGTGCTTTGTTGTTGTTCAATTTAATTTTTTCATTTAAAAATTATGTCTCCTTGGTAATTTTGGACTATATGCCTTTCATCATATTTACTCACTCCCCCAACATTTTTTGTTTGTTTGTTTGTTTGTTTTTGATACAGGGGAAGTAAGGGTCCCTTTGCAGTTCTTAGTCTCACTAATAAAATAATTACAACAGGCCTCAAATGGAAGCATAAAGATAATTTTATTAAGACTTAAGAGAAATCTCAAGAAAAGCGAACTACAAAATCTCAGCTGCTGCAAAGAGATGCGAGGAACAAAGGGCAAAGCTGTCATTTAAGCTGGCATGGGAGGTCAGACATATGGGAGGGAAGGTTTACAGAAAGAGTAAGAAAGTTCAACAGCTTATGGACAAATCCAAAACTGTTAAGGAAAACATGCTCAGGAAAGAGAGAAATGAGAAAAGCACACTTAGGACCCTGAGATGCCATACTCTCTAAGGTACTTCATGAGAGACAGGAATTTTTGAAAGGAAATGCACAGAATCTCATTAAAAGCTAATTATTGTTCTTATTTCTTTACCATAGCTTAAGTGATCCCAGCTTCCATGGGTAGTCCCATAGCCAAAGCTAACTGAACCAGCAAAATCAGGATGCTAGAGCTCCACCCAGGCCAGAGAATGATGATTTGTTTTTTGTTTTGTTTTGGTTTTTTATTTTTATATCTATCCCCAATCTCCATAAACACTCATATAACTTTAAGGGTGTTTTCTTTCATTTGTTTTCCACCCATTAAATGCATTTAGTCTCCCTTTTATGTTTAGCCTTCCCCTGTGAAATAGCCAACTTGCAAAGCTGTATTCTATTGAAGAAAACAGACATCCCTCTCCCCAGTAGCAGTGAATTACCAATAGCTTCTTGGGTAAGCACTGTAGGGGTAAGTCTCCCCTTCCATCCCTATGTTGGGAATATGAATATGAAAAACCCTGATATCACTTCATAATAAAATATTAGAAAACGTATACAAAAACCCACTGCCAACATCATGCTAAATAGAAAAAAAAATACCTAAAGCATTTCAACTAAAATTTGGAATGAGAAAAGGATGCCCACCCTCTCTATCTCCTTTTCAGTATAGGAAAGTCTTAACTAGAACAGTAAGGCAAGTAAAGGATACAAGAGAAATCAAAATTAGAAGGGAGGAAGTGTACTTATACTTATTTTTAGATACTATGATTGTATAATTAAAAAAATCCTAAAGAAGACACCAGCTTCTTCCTACAGCTGATGAATACATTCAACAAAGTAGTAGGATAAAAAGTTAGCATACAAAACTCAGTAGTCTTCCTATATACAAATTACAAACATGTAGAGAAGGATACTAGGGAAATAATTAGCATTCTCAATAGTCTCAAAACCAAACTAAGATATCTTAGAATAAATTTAGCTAAAGAAATTAGCCTTTATAAAAAAGTCTTTAGACATACATATATATAATCAAATAAGATGCAAGTAATATAGAAATACCTCCCCTTTTTCATGTATTGGCAGAATTAATATTGAGAAATTGGCCATCATATCAAAAAACAGTCTATAGATTCAAAATAATCTTTATAAAATCCAAATACATTATTTTTCACAGACACTGAAAAATAGACTTAAACTTTGCACGGAAACCAAAAAGACTCAGGGTAGCCAAAAACAACGCTAAAGAAAGAAAGCTATCCTGGAGATATCACAATCTCAGATCTCAAGTCATATAATGGAACTATAGTGCTGGCACAAAAACAGACATGACATGCAGTGGAATAGAATTAATTACCCACATATGAGCAACACTCTTATAACCATCTGATTTTGGCCAAAGAAATCAACAATTTATGTTGGAAAAAACACAGATTCTTGAAACAAATGGTCCTAGTGAATACCTAAACATAGATGAATAAACATATTTTAAGCCTTTTTAAAATAAATTTTTATTTAAATTAAAAAGCATCTTAGTTTCCATACCAATCCTAGTTGCCTCTCTCTCTCAGCCTACCATTCTTACCCCACAAACACCCCATAATATCCCCCCATCCACTCCACAGGGAGGGTGAGACCTCCAATAGGGGGAATCATCAAAGTTGTCCTATCATTCAGGGCAGGAACTAGGCCCTCCTTCATTTATCTAGATTGACAAAATATCTCTCCATAAGGGATGGGCTCCAAAATCCCATTCATTTACTAGAGATAAATACTGGTTCCACCTCCAGATGCCTCATAGGCTGCCCAGGACACCCAACTGATACCCATGTTCAGGGAGCCTGTTTCCATACTGGTCCCCCTGCTGTCAGACTGATGTCTGTGAACTTCCACTTGCTCAGTTCAGCATTTACTGTGGGTTTCCGCAGCATCACTTTGCTCATCATTCCTCTCTCTCTACAACTGAATTCCAGGAGTTCGTCTCAGTGTTTGGCTGTAAATCTGTTTCTGCTTCCATCCGCTATTGGATGAAGGCTCTAGGATGGCAATTAATATAGTTATCAATCTCATTATAGGGGAAGGGCATTAAAGGTAGCCTCTCCTCTATTGCTTAGATTCTTAGTTAGGGTCATCCTTATGGATCCCTAGACATTAGTTTGAGCTTTTTTGACATTCAAGATAGGCAGAATGGTTCAATCATATGAGAAAAGAATCTTCAGATAAACATAACCCATGTGGAGGAACTGGGGGAGAAAGACATACAGACATACAGAGAAAGAGAGAGACAGAGAGAGAGAGAGAGATCAAAAATTGACATACTTGTACACTTGTTCAAGAATCATGGCCTCTTGATCAGGGACAGTCTACTTTAGTCCTTAAGGTGATTAGATTGACCACACCCACAGATCACAGATTAATGTCCTTCATTCAAAACAGTTTAAATTGTCATTCTTATCTAACAGCTATCTTCACAGAAATATCAAGAATAATATTTGGCCAGTTATATAGGAACTGTGTCCACATGAATAGTTACTTGAAGAAATTCGTGCTTATGGCATATGTTTAGACATCATATGGGAGAACTCGGCTTTACAAAAAGTAGAATCTGGGAAGGCAGAACACGGGATACTGAAACTTAGTTTACATCCCATGTCACATCTATAAGGTTGTACCAGTAGCACAGGGAGGAATGACATGTGCCTACAACATGGACTGATTTTTAACTGATTGACAATAATATACTACTGTATATATGAGGGAGAAATGTTATTTTCCTGGAAACTCAAATTCATCCTACTAATATCCCACTAGTATCCCTTGTAGGATACTAGTGATACCTAGTCTTATTTTACTGGTATGAAAACAAAAATACAGAGAGATTGAATAATTCTATATTAGTCAGTGTAAGAGATCTTAAAATTTAACATATGTGACTGGACTAGAGAGACATATCATAGTAATTCATGCATTGAGGAGAAATACATTTTTTTCTTTTAAACCTACATATGGAGAAAGTAGATTTTTTTTAATGCTAATGCCAGTTTACAAATTGTTATTAAGCTAAAATTCAGAAACTTTGGGAGAAATCTCTGCCTCAAGAAACTAAGAATACTTAAGATTACTTTCCGTGCATATTATATATTCATTGTAATGGACATGTTTCTTCTCACATCAGCATATCCAAAATTGTTTTATAAGTAAAATTGGGCTTCCCTTAAGTTTAGTATAAATAACATTTAGTACATGGAAGCTCAGTTATTGTCTTAAAATAATGTTGAGATGTAAAAGAAGATGGGTATTCATGTAATGGCTTTTATCTTGTACAAGGCTTTCATAAGTAAGGATAAAAGTTGCCCTGGAATAATTTTAAAGTAAAGGAATTTACATTTTTAAACTTTTATTGATTCTTTGTGGATTGTACATCATTCATTCCAATCCCAGTTATATCCTTGTCTCCTCACATCTGTCCTTGCAACCCCCCTCAAAAAAAAAAATTAAAAGAAAAAACAAAAAACAAACAATATAAAGAAACAAAACAGAAACAAAAACAAAACAAAAGGGCAACAACAATAAAGAAGAATCTTGTCATGGAAACTGTAGTGTGGCACTTGCCACACTACTTGCAACTGTTCATTGCCACAGGTCAAAGCCTCTGGCTTCTGCTAAGCTGAACTCAGTGGGGCTTCTATTAGACCTCCTGTGGTTGTCTTGTGTCACAGAGATCATGCTGTTGCAGAATATTCAAACACACAGTGCACCCCAAATTTGCAACTGCATTATTTAATTAAAATCAACCTTGTTTCAGAAGGCAGAACCAATACTGGTTGATAGGAAGAAACCATAGTGAGGCAGAGGGAGTCTGGAAGCCCAGTAGAGAGAAGCACAGGAAGTGGTAGAGAGGAATTTTGATTGTGGGAGTATTTATTGGTTTGGCAGAGCTGAAGTACACTCTCTTTCTGAGACAATTCAAAGGTCAGTTAGTTGCTCTTCAGCCTCTCTGAGCTAGCAGGTTTTCACACCAGCCTCTGAATCCTGAGTCTTATTGATAAACAGAACGATGGATATTTATTGCAAAATTTCTACATTTGGTGGCAGCAGCAAGAGGCAGAGCCAAGTGGACATAATAGTCCCTCTGGTCACTGTCTGTGAAGCAAGCCAGTAACTCTACAGCCAAACAAAATTACTGGCTGAAAGAGCAGTAGATTCAGGTGCTGACATAAAAAAAAAAAAAAAAGAAAGAAAAAAAAAAAAAAAAAAAACCATCCTGCTGTTTTACATCTATAGGTTCATCTGCTTCACATGCTCCACAGTTCTTAGATGGGGTGGATGTTGGGGTTGGCCAACTCATAGCCCTGGTTTTGGGCTTGGGTGGTAATTGGGTTCATCAGTGCTCCAGCTTTCCCTTATCATCACTACCCCAGTGAATTCTCCAGTACTGCCTTAACTAGCTCCCCCAGTAAAGACCGCTTCAAGGAATAGGGTGAACTTTCTTGCTGTCAGATCCTCAGATCTGGGTCACTCACACTCACACCATCAGGGACAACGCTACTGTTTTACCCAGTCAATGTGTAGATCCCTCTCTCCTGATTGCTATAGGGAACATGAAGGTGTGGAGGTGGTGGCAGTGGCGGCGGCGGTGGTGGTGGTAGGGATAAGCTCTTCTGCTGTCCTTCCCTCTGGGCTGGCTTACCTGTAGCCACCAACAACACAATCATCTCTAGTGTCCATGCCAGGTGGGATGCATGGCTTACTCTGCTGTGTGCTACAGCTGGGGAAAGGCAAGACTAGTCTTCCCACCCTCCTAACTTCAGAACCAGCTCTCTTCTGCCCCAGGTAATAAGGGGTAAAGTGGGAGGCCATGTTTCCCTCACCCATGCTACCACATAGCAGACAAGGGAGGGGGGGTCACAATCAGCTCCCCTGCCTCCCTGACCATCAGATCTGCTTTCCTGTGCTGCCTCTGTGAGTGAGGAACAGAGTCATGTTTCCCATTTTCTCAACTGCTGGGGAGGGGCAACTCTCCCTGCCTCCCCAAGGGACAGATGCTACTTTCCTGCTGCAGTATCCAGTGAGGGATAGCACAGTATTGCAGGGCCAGTAAAGGGAAGAGCTGGCTCTCCATAGAGTGGTTCCAATGATCCCTGTGCTAACATGGGCAACAGACACCCTCACAGACCTCAGCTGCAGAACAATAGACCAGAAATGGCTGTTGGCATTAGTTCAGGCCTAGATGTCATTATGGCTCTGTTGACAGCCCAGGCCACCCAGATCAGTATGGCCCCACTGGCAACATGGCCCTTAGATGCGAACATCGTCTCAGATGGCTGACCAGACCCTGGGCGTCTGTATAATCTTTGGTGATAACAGAAGTCATGGACATTACTCTGGTCTCTGGCTACTGCAGGGCCATAGATCCAAATATGGCCCTGGGCAGCAGTCCATTTTTAAAAAGTCAATTATTTAAACATTTTTTTTTTGATGGCGATCGCTACCAACCAAGGCAGTCAATACCAGCTAAGTGTATTCCAGTATGCTGGTGACGAGTTAATATGACTGGAGAGAACCCTTAGAGTACTTGTCCATATAAAGACTATTTCCACAGACTTATTTGGCCCAACAAGACAAGTTTAGTGACTCATCTAAAATAAGCCAATTAATAACAAAAAATATAAAGAAACCACATTAATAGTCAAAAGTAGAAAAGGGAGTTTTATTTAATGTGGCCACACTAGGAAGAGAGACAATGATCCCCTGACATCTGTCCCCAGTTCAGGTTTTAGTGACTGGACATGAATATAGGGTTTAAACAGAAAGCAAGAAACATGCATGATGAAGCATCCTGCCATGGTGTGTGGCCCCCTGTCCACTCTTGTCTCAGCTCCAAGTCTCCTGCAAGTTCATCTGACAAGTTGAACCCTTTTTGCAGGAGACAAATTCCTCCTCTTGCTGCCAAGTTTCTTTTTGTAAGCCTCCAATCTTCAACCAATTCCTGTCCCAGCAGGAGATTTCTGGGGAAATTCTCATGGCAGTCCAATCTTTCAATTGTCTGCTAGCTAAAGATAGAGCACAAGTGCTTCTTTGGAATTTCTTTAGTCCAGCCAGGCAGGATGGTTACACTCTGTTTTTCCTGTCTGGGAAGCACATGCAGCAAGCATGTGCTCTGAAAGGAAGTCTGACCTATAGGAAACCATTGTAGCCATACAACCTT
Organism: Phodopus roborovskii; assembly: GCF_943737965.1. Lineage (NCBI taxonomy): Eukaryota > Metazoa > Chordata > Mammalia > Rodentia > Cricetidae > Phodopus > Phodopus roborovskii. The sequence goes on from NW_026126547.1 coordinate 7,356,579, forward strand.
TGGGTGAATTCACATGCATAAGAACAAGAATATCTATGTTGGAAGGGATTGTTATCACAGAACACTTGATGTTTCATTTTCCATCCTCTATTGCTGTTTATGAAACATTATTCATGCACCAGTAATCACATAATGGAAATGCTTGACATATATGTATGTTGAGTGGGTTGACTGTATTACTTCATAACCTATAATTATGGCATGAAAACAATTAGAAGAGTTTTCATGATACACACTTTCACCTTGACTTTTATCACAGATTTTTAGTTAAAGGCTCAGTCCCGGGGCTTAGAGAATTATTTCTCAGCTGCCATGAAGTGAAGGGCTCTCTTCTCCCTCATAATAATATTTTCTGCCACTTGGACCCAAAGTAATGAGGCTAACTTGGGAGATAATAATGGGAAGAGAAGAAAGCCGGCATCCTGGCCTTCTCCCCCAGTACACCAATGAGGAAGAACTATAACAGGAGGTTTAATTAATTGCTTGTTAATTACATGACAATGGGGAATTCATTAATTAATTGCAACTCTTCTAATGTACATAGAAATGTTACATTGTCAAGATGGAATGGGATGAAGGAAGATGTTTCCAGAGACCAGCAGGAAGGTTCCCACTGCCTATAACCTGAAGGGTAGTGCTGGGAAAGGAGGTACTTTGTACGGGCCAGTAAGTTGGCTGTATTAATAATTGGCTTACAAATTGAGGAAAATTGAGCTGCAGAAGGAGAAATAACAGTACAAACACCCTGGGGAGGGAGGCACACTGAAGCAGCCTGGTGATGAATATCACAGAAACATGAATAGACTAACTCTTACATCTGATTGCCTTGTCCAGCCTAAATGCAAGGAGAGATGCTTAGTCTTAGTCTCACTGTACCTTGACATGCCATGCTTTGTTGATATCCCCTGGAGACCTGCCCTTTCTGAATAGAAACAGGAGGAGCTGATTGAGGATCTGATAGAGGGGAGGTCTTGAGCAGAGGAAGAGAATGGGAGGAAAGAAAGGAGGAGAAACTGTAATCATGACAGAAAGAGAGAGAGAGAGAGAGAGAGAGAGAGAGAGAAATTTCTCTCCCTCCAGAACAATAAGCATTCAACAAATACATTGTTAGAAGTAGAACATTAAATGGAATCCCTTTAACCATGTAGTGAAATCAACTATTTGTTTGCTTTAATCATAAGATAAAGAAATGCTTTGTTTCAACTTGAATACCTCAAAATACATCATCCAAAAGATAGTCTAGGGACTTGAAAAGTATGAGTTATTTGAGATTTAGTTTATCTTCTTCAGCCTATCTTGATTTCAATTCATAGATTCATACATTTTAATAGGGCCTCGGTATCTGTTCACTCAGTATTTTGCTTTAAAAATTGGATACATGTAAAGTCAAGGATGTTCCCAAGTTTTGCTGAAGTAATCCATAAAATCCAGAAGTTGAGCTCTATGCATGCAGCCTGAATTTTCAAGGATATATAGTCCAGACACCTGTAATTTTTCATGAGAATACTTTAGTACAATATAAATTATTTATTTTGGGTGTGTGTATGTGTGTGTGTGTATGTTTGTGTGTGTGTGTTTGTGTGTGTGGGGGGGTGTGTGTTATTTCAAATTCAAAATGGAAAAGAAACTTGGGAAGAAATAACATACTTAAAGTCAAGAAATCAGAGATAAAAATGATTTTCCTATTGAAAAATATAATAATCTAAGTTGTGGTTTACTGTGGTAAATGACATGTGAAATGTTGAGTATTTATACATCTAAATGGAGTAGATAGCCTACCTGTCTAGTATGATAGAGTAGTTACAGTCTTTTCCAAAATTGTATTTCACATTTAACATTAATGAGAATTAATGAGCCTCAACCTATTGGAGACATGTGCTTATCTATTCCTATTACTAAAACATCATATACACAAACGTTTTCAATATGTAGCCAAGTTTCAGAAATATTTTTGTGTGTACACATCGGTTCTGAGACTATAGAAAAAGCAACAGTCATTATGGCAAGTATTTAAAGCCAAGAGTGTTAGAGTGTGTGATATGAGGACAAATGAAGTCTTATAACTGAGAATAGGATCATGAAGAATTTGATAGAAGGAAAACATTAGTGAATATGCAGTCATGAAATCCTAATTCAAAATCAAACATATAGTGGATTCAAACTATCTTTAGCAGCACTTGTATATGTATTATTATGTAAAATTTTCAGAACTGAGTTCTTAACATGCAGTGAGCATACCATCAGAACATGTAAAGCCAACATACGATACATGAGTATGTTTCAAATTACAGTGTTTTAATTGTGTATACAGTTTTTTTTTCTGCTGTACATGAAGCATAGGTGGTTTAATTACATGAAAAGGGGAAGACTTTTAACATTATGTTTTGCCATCACCTCTCAGTATATGGCTATCAGATTAGCAAAACTGTGGAGTGAACTATATTAGAATGCTTGATTTAAAAAACTGAGTACCTGGGCTTGTAGGTGCTTGCTTCTTTTTCCAGTACTCAGGAGGCAGAAGCAGGCAGACCCATGTGAATTAAAGACCAACCTGGTCTAAAAAGCAAGTTCCAGGAAAACTAGGAATGCACATAAAAAACCCTGTCTCAAGAAACAAAAACAAATTAAATAGTCAAAATTTGAGTTGTTGATTTAATTTTACTTAAAATTAATTAAGTTAATTTTGTATTGCATTTATAGGGTTTACACAAATTTCTGAAGTAACTCTAAACATACTTCTGTATTCAATGGGTGTATACATATATACCACACACACACACACACACACACACACACACACACACACACACACACACACACACATATACCACCACCACCGCCATCACCAGCAGCAGCAGCATCTTTGATGATTTGTACAGTGTTGAAGTAGGAATATGAAGAGGTATAACAATCATTACACAGATTTTGAAAAGCAATATATAAAAACCTACTCCTGTAAAGGCTTACTAAAATACAAATGTCTAGGAGCAGAGTTTAAGTGGAGTTACAGTATAATGGGACAAATAAGGCTACAACTAAACATTTATGGTACTAAGTAAAATCCCAAGAATGAGGAATGAGTTACATCTTGTTGAGGCTTGTCCAAAGGGTCCCATGGACCTAACTAAACAACTTGAAGTACTGACAATCTGACAATGCTATTGTTTACCTTCCCAATCTGTCACTAAAGCCCTGTTCTAGAATTCACCACTTACTATGCCCTCAAAAAATATAGCTGATGAGCAACTAGAAGTTTCTCTCCTACTAAACAGCATTTGTGGTGTCAAAGGCACTGTGAATACTACTTGACAAGAAAAATAACCACTCATATCACACAGCTATAAACACTGTGACCTATAGTAGAAATGTAACAGCAAGGTATTTTGGTATAATATTGGCACAAATACAGGAATAAGCAACTGTTTTTAAATTACATTTAAGGCCCATTCCATGAGATGAAACTCAGGCTTGATAGTGCTAAAGTGGCCGAGAACTTGAGACTAGATAGGCTATGTTCCCTAGAGAAAAAAAATTATATATTCTGCTTAAATAAAATGACAGCTAATGACATATTTTTATATCAATAGATCACTGACTCACTCAACTCACACTAGAGCCTTTTTTTTTTTTTTTTAAGCAGATGATAATTCAAACACAAATCCCAAACCAGGCAATGTGCAGAGTGTAAGATTTTGGCACATTCAGCCCTAAATGTGATATATTTATTAAACCCCTCCCCTCAAGGCTCTGGCATCTATACTGAAGTAGATGTGGAAAGGCTGTAAGGGAGAGGTTGTGAGTGACTTCCAGGAATGTTAAGATACATGCACTCACAGAGCCTGGATAGCACTGACAAGACCTGTATAAGTCCAATCCAAATAAAATCCCTGTCCAGAAAAGGAAAAGGCAGCACAAAGTCTTATATAAAATGTCAGTTGTGATTGGTACCTGCTGGAAGAGGAAATCAACTCTCTCCAACAAAGTGACAATGAACATATTAACTACACTACGTGTTTAAGATATCAGAATGGGCTCTGTGTGGTGTTTTTTGTACTTTCTCTGTTATGTTTTGTTATTGTTTCTGTCTGTGGATTTTTTTCAATTGATTATTTTGATTTTTTTTAAGAAAACGAATACATGAAGTTGGATGGGTAGGGATATATGGAGGATCTGCTAGGAGTTGAAGAAATGGAAAGATTATGATCAAAGCCTATTATATAAAAAAATTTAATTTAATGAGCAAAAATAAAAATATTGATCAATTCTAAAAATAGTTGATCCTGTAGCATCAAATATTTACCTTGGATATAATTATGTAAAATTAAGTAAGCACAACTCTTTAATTAGAATGTTTTTGTGTTTCATATTTAACTATATATATATATATATATATATATCAGAAAATTATATTCATATATATGTTCTAACATGAATATCCAACTTTCCAGGATGTTATAAATGTTTTTCAGTCAAAATGAGGGTGATTACACACACACACACAAACACACACACACACCACAAAAAGAAGGTTATTAGTAAAAAAACTTCAAAGAGGCCTGCTTTGGAGTAATTCTCTATGCTTATATAAAAATTAAATTTTACTTTATTTTCTCTTTTCCAGAAAAGAGGAAAAGTATGTTCTTGAATTAATTTTTATTTTTGGTTGGTTTTCAACATATTAATCAACACTGAAATCTGAAATGAAAACTGCGTAAAATGAAATTCAGTTTTCAGATGTGTGTGTTCAATTTGCACATTCACATACTGAAAAACATCATGTTGGTCTATATCTTTAAAGGCAGCACTCACTAACATGTTTAAGAACATTTCAGAAAGGAAAAAATAACTATTTGCTATTTCCCATGATTGATGAACAATATTAATATGAGAAACATAGATTGCTCTTAACTCTATAAAGCTGTAATCATTTCTTTTTTAAAATTGCTCATTCCAGATCATATGTCATATTCCTCTCATGATATATCCTCATATGTCTATAATTACACCTCCATATTAAATGGTATTTACTGCATCAGTATGCTTTTCTACTTCTGTGGTAAACACCATAAGCAAAAGCAATCCAGAGTAACAAGGGTTTATTTCACTTCACAGTTCAGCATGGATTGAAGTCAAGGCAGGAAGCTGAGGCAGGAGCTGAAGCAGAGGCCATGGAATATGCAACTTAGGGCTTCTTCCTCCTATCTTTCTTGCTCTTTTTCTTTCTAATACAGGACTGAGCCACCTGCTCTGGAGTTGCCCTCCCCACAGTGAGCTAGTCCTTTCCACAGCAATCACAATCAAGAAATGCCCCATAGGATGGTCTACAGGCCAGTTCCATGGGGCAATTTCTGAACAGAAGTTTCTTTTTCTTTTCTTTTTTTTTAAGATGGTTCTAATTTGTGTTAAGGTGACAAAATAATTAAACATAGACACATTCTTAAACGTGTCCTCTAAATGTTGTTGCTTTCAACAATGCAGACATCTGTGAGTTTTATGTACTCTGTTCTTCATGTTGCTGAAAGTTTCCTAATTTTAGTGCATATGAAGTGGCTCTTCCTAGGATTATGCATGATGCTGACATGGTGAAGGCTAATCAGGTAATAGGAACAGAGTCTTTTCCTTTGTAGCTTTAAATAAAAAATGCATGAAAATCAAGGTCAAAGCACTAAGATAACTTTTTTCTGGTTTTTATATAGTAAATATTTTTTTTTGAAATTATACTATAATCATATCATTTCGCTCCTTACACCCTCAAAGCCCTTCCACATACCTCCAAACTCATCTCTTTTAAATCCAAGGCCTCCTTTCATTAGTGCTTTATTCAGGGTTGAGGCTTCCTGAGCCCCTTCTCTGTTAGCATATCTCCTGTTTGCTATAGTCTTTTCCAAGTTATGTTCAGGCTTCCTAAAGCAGAAACAAACAACAAAAAAGAAACTCCCCAAATGAAAGCAGGGACCATCAGATGAAAATGGAGTTTATTTGGCCAAGCAGAAAACATATATATGAGGATGAAGTTATTTCCCTTTGTTCCTCAGAACTGGCTGGCTTGGGTTCTTGCAGAACAGCAGGAGCCCAAGCCCCTGGGAAGTTTGAAAATCTCATTGAAAGAAACCCTTTGGTGGGATCTTGGAGAGAAAAAGAAAATAGGAATTTATTCATCTTAAATATTTAAATGGAAATACATGAATCTATGGAAAGCCACTATCCCCTGTCTGTATATCAATCTGCCAAGGATATATTTAACCCCTATGTATTGCCAAAGGCACTTCTTATGTATATATTTATGCTTTTATGTGTTAGACAAAAATGAGCCATATTATATATTTGGATTTTCCTTAATGGTACTTATTGCCATTATTTTTAATTAGAAAAAAAGAAGAAGAACATGGGAAATTTTGTTATCTGATACTATGTTTAACTATTACAGTGGTATCTTATATCCTGATTGAACCAGACAATGATGGCTCATTTATGGTATAAATTCATTATCTTTATATTTTTGATAATATTAAAGAAATCATTTATAAACTGATGGGAGACGCCATTATGTATATATGTTTCTCATACTGGTTAATGAATAAAGCTCTGTTGGCCAAGGAATAAAGCACTGTTGGCCAATAGGAAAGGAAGATAGGAGGGACTAGGAGATAAGGAGGAAAGAGGAAGTAGTAAGGAAGTCAAGATGGAGAGTCTGGAGAAAGCAGAATGCCGGCCGGCTCCCCGATAAGAGAAATACATAGATCAGCAGAAATGAGTTGATACTTAAGACAGAGCTAGCCGATAAGAAACTAGTATTGGGCCAACAAAATTATATCAAATACAGAGTCTCAGTGTGTTAATTGGGGCTGGTGCGGTGGCGGGACAAGACCAGACAGCGGGCAGAAAAACCTTATTCCTTACAATAAACTGCTCAAACCTTTCTTGAATGCAGCTTGCTGTTACATATTTCCAAAACTTTCAGTGGAAAGGCCGATCAAGAACTATGCTTTCTGAACCTAGAAAATTGGTTCAGTCAGCAAACTTTTTGCCTTTCAAGCAAAAGAACTAAGTTTGCTCCCCAAGACACACATAGAACATCCAGATATGATGGCACACACTTTTAATCAGAGTGCTGGGAGGGAGGAATAGGCATATTTCAGGGCTCACTGGGCTGCCAGCTTAGTTATGTGATGAGATGCAGGCCAGTGACAGAAACTGATTTAAGCAAAGGGGGAGGGGGAGAAAGGACAGTTCCTAAGGAATGACATTCCAGAGTGTCCTCTTGCCTCCACCCAAGTGCATGAGTACCCCCCTCCATACACACACACACACACACACACACACACACACACACACACAAACACAAACACACACACACACTCACTAAAACTTGATGAGCTTGTCCATTTTTGGTTAAAGTTCATATACCAGAAATCATAGGTGCCTGGATGATTCATGCTTCTCAAACTATTAACATTTTCCTGCTATCTCTAGTAGATTCTTTGAAATTTCATAGATATTCAAGCAAGGGTCAGGATTATAAAGTGTGAGGATATCAAACCCTTATATTAATTCATTGCCTACTACATAAATGTTCAGTGGTTATCAACTAAACTTTGAATAACATGGATCTTTTAAAATCAAAAATATGAATGCTTGTGTGATAAGTTCTTACTTTTCTAGTACAGATTTTAATTGTCTATCCTCTTTGCAGTGGTTACACACCTATGACCCTTTACTTCACTGAAACACTATGATGTCTATAAAATATGAAATTGGCTTTTCTGTATATAACAGCTGTAGTCATGTCATGTTTTGGTCAATCCTTATAGGATTTTCTGACCACTGTTCAGAGACACTTTTCTGGCTCAGGAAAATATCTCTTCATTATCCATTTTCATAATTGAATTAATAAAGAATACTACAGGGCTTTAGGAAAATCACATGTGTTAATCAGATAGTAAACAGGTATTTATGGGATGTCTTTTATGGATTGAGTGAACTTAGAGTTCCATAATAGGACAATGTACCAAGTCTCCTTGAGAAAAAATACTAAAATACCAATAAATAATAAGAACCATAATTAAAATGAAAAGTCTTTTCAGTGAGTATAAAAGCAATCAAATGATGGGCTAGAGATGGCACAACAGATGGATTAGGTTATGTTTCCACCACCAACTTGGAAGTTCAAACCTGCCTGTTATTCTGTTCCAGAGGAATCTGACCCCTTATTCAGGTCTTTCTGGTATAAGGAATATGTGTGGTACACATATATTCATGTATGCAAACACTCATACAAATAAAATAAAACTTGAAAAATATAAAGAAAATGACAAAGCATATACAACATTCAGAGTCATGCTGAAACCTAACCAATGGGACTGAATTTGATCTGGACTTTGATCATCTTCACTAAGGAAAATGAAGAGTTTTGATAACTTATCTGTATACTCGGAGTATGTGTGAAAGAACTCTGAGATTTCATCTATGCACAGAGAATTATGACTTCAGATTATAAGACTGTAGTCTTTCCAATAAATTACTGTTGTCTCTTATTTATTTCTTTGACAAAATAAGACAGATAAATCATATTACAATATAGGCCTATCATTATAGTTATAGAAATCCCTAACAAGAAAATGGAAGACATAGTCATACAAAGATGCATAAATTATATATGCATATGGATATTAAATAGGAATTTTATTAAATTCAAAAAAATCAGTCTACATAACCTAAGGAATGTTTTGCAATATAAGAATAAAGTAACAATCTTTTAATATGTAAATACTATAGTATGCATCTAACCATAGAGTTGACGGAACTATTATTCATAACAGGCAGCTGAACTGCTAATCATATGCTTAGTCATCTTGTATCAGATAGTCAGGCCAGCTGCCAACTTTTCTTTAATCACACGCTAAGGATTCAGCAACAAACATAAAATGCAATAACCTACAAAGACATAAAATGCAGAGCCCATCCCTGCCTTCATTGGGTGACAATCCCACATCATCTTTCCTCAGACATTCTGCCTTTCTGTAGCATTAAAGGCATCTTGGAGAAAGCTTATCTTACAATGTGCTAATCCTGTCTTTTTCATGACACATGGCAGATGACAGGATGATAAGGAAGTACAGAGTTTTCAGCAAAACTCTGTAAAGATCCATAAAAAAAAGCAAGAAATCAGGCCAAGGGAGTCATATCCGCAGCATGATTGGACCATAAACCAACTACAGTGGGGAAATTAGATTGAGCCAGGTGACTGAGGGACAAGAAGTCCTGTTAATCCTATAAATTATAAAGAGGACTGAACAAGAAATAGTGTGCCTGCTTTAAGTTTTACATATTTTAACTCATATTGGCAATGTTTGTTTCTTCTATATACGGTTACTTTGTTAAAGCTAAATGCCTGGTGCCTCAGTGTGACTCCATTATAGTACTTAATTTCTATAGAAGTGTTCAAGCTAAAACTAGGTTATATGAATGGATTCATATCATTCAGAAAAATTGGTATCTTTCCATAGTATCCCCTCCAAGACTTGAGGACCTTGTAGAAGAAGGAATAGAAAGAGTGGAAGAGCTGAAAAAATAGAAGAGAAAGAACTGAAACTTTGTCTCATGGACATGCCATGTTCATCATATTCTCAACACTTGCAGTTGTCTACACGGGGTCTAAAGAAGACTGAGACAGTCACATCAACTATAGATGAGGGAGAGTCTCATGGGACCATCCATATCCAGAAAAATTACTGGAAGTAGAGATTGTTAGAGGAGAGGAAGTCATGGTCTTCAGTAATGTGGTATTTGGTGAGCTTGAGCTTCACACCTTTGCCCACATAAGTGGCCCTGGTAAAACCTAGCTGGCCACAAAGGAAAAAAAAAATCCAAACAAAAAAAGGTAGGTTGGAGTGTGTTGGTGGAGACAGGATAAGAGAATCTTGACAGATAAGTGTGAACAGAATGTATTATACACATATGTGTGTGTTTGTCAAAAAATAATAATTAGGTTAAAAATTATAAAAACAAGATATTAAGATACAGATTCCCACTAAAGAAAAAGCATGAAGATGACTACCTGAATGACACATAGTGAGGTCTCAGTTGACACCAATTCTACTGATAGCTTGGTTTCAAATTCTGCAACTAATACATAATATGCTTCCAATGTATAGGGCACCCAGTGTATTATCATGCATTGCTGTGGTAGCTTTAGCAAACAAATGCAGGAGTATTCCTGAAAACATTAAGTGCAGACTAGGATTCTAATCTATGTTCTATATAGGGTATATTCATATCACATATTTCTGATCTAACTTTAGCTTTTTATTTTTTTCCAAAAGATCCACGAAAGCTTCATTGGCATGATTGACAAGTTGAACAGATCAAGATTTACCACAGGTTTCTTTGTCACAAGAGAAAAAAAGAAAAGCTTGACCACAGGTTATTTGAATGAACATACTCAGGGCCTCCTAATTATTGTCCATGGCTTCTTTTTTAACTTATTTATTTTTGTTGATTCTTTGGGAATTTCACATCAAGTACCTCAATTCTGTACACCTCCCAGTTCCCTCTTATTTGACCCTCACTCTTTCAGCATCCCCTCACCAAAGAAAATTAAACAAAACAAACAAGCAAATATAAAAACCAAGAATAACAACAACAAAATAAAAACTCAAACCTCTAAGATCCTCCATTTTTCCCAACTTTCTAATATCCCTTCATTTGTCCTAATGGCTTTGGAAGCCTCAGTGTGTGTTGTGGAATATTATTTTAAGATGTGATCTATTTCTTTATGCTGTAGAAAATTTCCTTAATGATGCAAAGATGTGTTGCAGTCTTTTATATTGCATTTGTTAAATTCTGTGAAGCTTTGATGGTCTAAGAAAGAACTGAACAGCCAATAGCAAGGCAGGAGAAAGGATAGGCTGGGTTGGCAGCAGAGATCTGGGATGAGAGGATCAAGGGCTAAATAGAGAAAGAGAGAAGGTCTTCAGGGCCACCCACCCAGCTACACAGCAAGCCACAGAGTAAGAAGTAAAGAAATACAGAGGCAGAAGATAGATGGGATAATTTAATTTAAGAAGAGCTGGCTAAAAACAAACCAAGCTAAGGCCAGGCATTTATAGGTAAGAATATGTCTCCATGTGTATGATTTATTTGGGAGCTGTGTGGTAGGCACCCCCCAAAGATCAAAGAGTCAAATGTTTAAAAACAACCAAATACAGGTGTGTTACACAGTATATCTCTTTGTCCAATCAACTTTCTTTGCAAATGTTCATTGCAATGAATCATTGGTATGGTTCAAGGGCTCTATTTTCTGGTACTCCTTTATCATTGTATCCTCACCAAAACTGCTCTCTTATATTCCACTGACAACCCACTCATGGAGAACATGCATATATTGTTCCACAGGACCCTTCAGTAGCTCCAACAGGTCATAAATATGGTAGATGTTAGAGTGTGCCAACCCAAGGCCTGGCTGTGGGCCTGAGTGGTAGCTCACCTGGTCATTAGGGGCCAGTGGGGCCTCCCCCAAGCAGGTGAGGGGCAGAGCCAGATCTCCTACACCCTTGTCATTAAGGCTAATTCTCCCTCACCTGTGGTGAGGGGTGTGACTATCTCTCCAGAGTATAGAAACCAACTATCTTGCTGCAGTGTCCAGTGAGGGGCAGGGCCAGCTTTTCCATGGTCAGTAAGGGGCTGAATGAACTCAGTATGGCCTTCTGATTTCACCACACATGGTTTCTATGGCCCATTTGGTAACATGGGACACAAACATCAAAACAGATTCCAACTGCTGTAGGACCACACATCCAGACATGGTTCTTTAGTGGCAGCCCTGGCCTGATATCACCATAAACCAAGGGGACAAGCCATTTAGATTGGCACAGACCCAGAGGCATTGTGGCTATGATACCAACATGGTTCCAGATGGTGCTAACTTTCACTCTAATTAAACTTTAAAAGAATGATTTTTTTTAGCATATTCCATTAAATAAGAAGATGTAGCAAAATATTCTCTTGAAATAAAATGGTATATTTTCTAATACCAAAACTTTTATTTATCTATGTGTTGTAGGGTATTCATAAGGGTGTGTAGGTACACATGAGCCCATAGCAAAGAGGATTACATGCCCACTTCCCTGACTCCAAATTCTACACAGTTCATTTCCACAGATTTTCAAGAGCTTGTCTTTTCCCTCTGGTCACCTGAGACACCTAGAAAATAATAGCTATGCATAGCAGGCCTATTCAGTATGAAAGGAACTATGGTGTTACTGAAGTTCACTGCTGAGTTCTTCATTTTCCATGAAATTGTTAGAAGATGTTTGGAGTTCCCTGCAGTTTCAGGGAGTCAGATTTTCTGACTATGGAAAGCAAATCTTGTTTCCAAGTGGAAATGAAAAGAATGTTGTTTTCTGTTGGATAGATGTTTAGTAAAGTATCTTCCAGACCATCTGTAGAATAGATAAAGCATTCTTATCTAACTGTTGGCATTGTTACCTCCTTGAAAATCTAACAGAACCACATACATGAAACCCTTGTATATAAAAATGCAGCATGACAATCAGAAGCAGAATCTTAGAACAACATGGACATCCCCACATAGTGAGCAGGTGGCTGGATGTCATTTTGAGTATAAATAATGGTGAACATTTAGTCATTTCACTGTGCATTGCTAATTGCTTTATATAATTAAACTCATGTATTCTAAAGACACTTTCACAATGTTCATACTAGAGTTGCCATTTTGAAAGAGGGTACACTGAAGATTTTAGGGGCCAAATTTCTTGCCCAGAATATTTATTTCAGTGATTACATCAATATGAATTCTGACAGATGAAAAGAGATTTCTTTACTTTAAAAAAGAAAAAGGAAGCAATTTCTGCTTAGGATTTTAGGTTCATGATCAAAAAGTGTCAGGGTCCAAAAGGAAGGCATTCTCTGTCTCTGATTTGTGTGGGAGGTAAAAATTCAGATTCTTGGGCATTAATTGGGTTTTAAATATTTGTAAATGCATGACATATGTGTGCACTTAACCAATTTTTATGTGAACTATCCAGACAGTAGTTACAGTTTAACTTGTTAAGAATCCTAAGACAAACTATTCATTATGTGTGCTGCCATAAAAATATTTAGCATGTGGTATTCTTGTAGGTGGAGTTTAGAGAACAAATTCTCTCTATTTTTTTCTTGTTCCCAGTTCCCTCACTCTCTCCCACCCTCCAATATTCCCCAGCCACCCTCCCCTTCCATTCCCCCCCACTCCACATGTAGGGAGGGTGATGCCTTCCAAGAGGGGTCATCTAAATCTGTCAAGTCATTTGGCATAGGGACTAGGCCCTCCCTTGATGGGAGATGCCATTATGTATATATGTTTCTCATACTGGTTAATGAATAAAGCACTGTTGGCCAATAGGAAAGGAAGCTAGGAAGGACTAGGAGATGAGGAGGAAAGAGGAAGGAGTAAGATCAGTCAGCATGGAGCACCAGGGAGACCAGATGTCTGCCCCACTCCCCGGTAAGGAGACCACGTGGAAATACATAGAAATGGGTTAATAATTAAGACAGAGCTATCTGATAAGAAACTAGTAATAGGCGAACAGAATTATATCAAATACAGAGTCTCAGTGCGTTATTTGGGGCTGGCGTGGCGGCGGGACAAGACCAGCGGCGGCAGGCAGAAAAACCGTACTCCTTACACTCCCTAAGAGAACAAATTCTTTTAAGTCATAGAGTAAGTACAAACTAAATATTCTCTCAAAAAATCCCAGGATTTTCTAGAGGCACAAGATTCACTATTCCAACAAATGTGACTAGGCATTCCATTTTATATGACATTCAACAAACACACTCATATTATACTCACAGCTGAGTAAAAGGCCACAACCACAAGGAAATTATATCTATAATCCCATGTCTTGCAAATGCTTCTTTTTATGTGTTAGCATATTTTTTATTTAATATAACCATTATGTAAGTATTAACTTCCCCAAGTAGAAACATAGCACACACATTTACTATGTAAGTATATTTTCATATCATATGTATTACTGGTAGCATATCTGGAGACTATGCTTACCTTTTTTCTTTGTGGTTTTTGAGACAGTGTCTCTTAGTGTTACAAGACAGCAATTCTGTCTCATTCTTCTGAATCCCACCTGGTATTCCAAGTGTGTATCTTCCTAGTGAGACATGCTGACCATATGTACCTGGCAGAAAAGATTCATCTTCACCAAAGCAGAGAAAATAAACAAAATGTCAAGTCATTTGGGGTAGGGCCTAGCACTCCCCCTTTTCTCAAGGCTGAGGGAGAATCACTCCATGGGAAATGGGCTCCAGAAATCCATTCATGCAATAGGGATACATCCTGGTTCCACTGCCAAAGGCCCCATAGACTGCCTAATCATCCTAGCTGGGCAGGCCCATGTTCATGGGAACTGGTATTGTCCTATATTTGTTCCCCAGCTGTCAGACTGCGGCCCATTATTTCCCACTTGCTTAGGTCAGTGGTTTCTTTGGGTTTCCCCAGAGTGGTTTGTTCATCACTCCTCCCTCTCTCAAACTGGATACAAGGAGAAATGAATAATTCTTTATTAATTCACAAAATATTTTCTATGAATACATTAGCTAAGACATATAGAAAATATATTGCTTATCAATTACATGGAAAGAATCATTATATTGAACACAAGGCTCTAAACACTGTTTTCTCAGTTAATATTGTAGTTTCATTGATATTTTTAAAAAAGGAACAACTGTTACAATGGATGTGGACAACTTTGTTACATGTAACTTTATTTCAGCTGCGTGTATTCTTTCTCTGTCCCCACACTGTCCCTCTTATTTCCAAGCAATTTGCAGACACTTGGCTAAATACTATATTTTGAATTTTGATTTTCATTCTTCTGCTTTTATATTAAGCACTCCAACCCACAAACTTTGCTTGGTTTCTTTTTGCTAGTGAAATTCAGTATTCAAGAGAGGAGCTTACTTTCATCGGTAGTAAATAAAAGCATATGTTGGACATCTAGTCAATATTGACTTTGGAAAAACTTGGGTTTCCCTTTGCTTAGTAATATTGCCGTCTTACTATTTTAATGGAGTCAAGTGAGATGGCATTTTTAAGGACGAACTATCATATAACATTACATCCTCATTCTTCTCTTATAGGCTTTAACTTTGATCTGACCCCATTGTAAACTTTAATTACAACATTTCCAGTACTCACAGCCTATTATCGTCTTTGCTTTATATTACAGCTAAAATATCATACTATTCCTTATCATTATCCTATTGCTAAAATGTTGATAACTTTGTTCACAATGTTTTTATAGTTACTAAGTCCTATGCCCTAATCTTCAAAATTCTGAACCCAAAACATGATAATCTTTATTAATGTCTTCTTTTTTGGATCTCCATGATCCTCCATTTATTTCTGTGTTATCTTTTGCAGAATAACATGCTCAACTACTTTTCAGTGGCAAATACACTTCTAGGCTTTATATAATCAGTGCACTTAATTTCTATCTACAGCCTATAAGGAATACATCAAGATTTATCTCAAAGTCAAAAAAATGGCCAATGCTTTTCTGCATTATTGACTAATTCACAAGAATACTTTTCCATCTCATCAATATACACTTAATACAATCTCACATGTCTCTTTTGTAATTAAATTTTTACTAGTTCAATAGAAAACTTGGGAACAAGGGAGGGAGGGACAGAAGGTGGGAGGGAGAAAGGAAGGGAGGAAGGGTGGGAGGGAGAGGGACTGGAATAAGAGGAAAAATTTAAAATAAAAATAGAAGATACTACAAGTAAAAAAAGAAGAAAGAAATTTCTTGAGCATTTATGAAGTACAGTAAGAATTACTGTTGAACACTAAAGCTACAATACATTCAAACTAATACAAATGTTTGCCCTCAGGAGAAAAAGATAATGAAGGATTGATAGGATGAGTGACAGGTAATGTCAAGTGGGCAGTTAATGTAGACCACATTTCGAAAGAACTATAAGGACAATGTTGTAAAATAATCCAGTCAACATATTCAGCTACAGATACTTAGAGGAGCTTTCCGCAAAGTGAAAGAAAATGATAATTTAAAGATTGAGATAATTCTGCTCTGTTCATCATGGCTTGAAAAGAAAACAAAAAGATAAAAAAGAAGCAAATTCAGAGAGGAAACATTAGAACTGTAGTAAAAATGTTAATACTTGACTTGAATGTTATGAGAGGAGGTAAGGTAGAAATTAGTGCAAAGAACATGGAAGTTCCAAAATTATTTTGCTGCAATGATTGGTTTACACATTCATTCACTTAGTTGCCTCATTAAAAATTCACATTCTAATTAAGGATCTCTTTAGAGCCTAGAAGTATGTGTTTCTGTCACCAGAATTGACAAAAGAACATAAAAGGACTTTGATCCATTTGGACTTGATTTACTTGGATCTATCTGCACCATTTGCTGAAGATGCTGTCCTCACCCCATTATAAAATTTTAGCTGTTTTGTCGAAAATCAAGTGTTCATAGGTGTGTGGGTTAATATCAGGATTTTCAATTTGATTCCATTGGTCTACCTGTCTATTTTTATGCCAATACCAGGCTCTTTTCAGAACTATAGCTCTGTAGTAGAGCTTAACGTCAGGAATGGTCATGCCTCCTGAAGTTCTTTTATTGTATAGGGTTGTTTTGGCTATCCTGGGTCTTTTGTTTTTCCATATAAAGTTGATTATAGGTCAGTGAAGAATTGTGGTGGGATTTTAATGGGGATTGCATTCAATCTGTAGATTGCTTTTGGCAAGATTGCCATCTTTACTATGTTTATCCTACCTATCCAAGAGCATGGGTGATCTTTCCATTTTCTGGTATCTTCTTTAATTTCTTTCTTTAGAGCCACAAAATTCTTATTATATAGGCCTTTTACTTGTTTGGTAAGCATTACCACAAGATACTTCATGTTGCTTGTGGCTATTGTAAAGGGTGATGTTACTCTGATTTCTTTCTCTGTCTCTTTGTCATCTGAAAAAAAGTAGGGCTACTGATTTTTTTTAAGTTATCTTGTATCCTGCTAGTTTGCTGAATGTGTTTATCAGCTGTAGGAGTTCCCTGGTAGAGTTTATTGGGTGGCTTATGTAAACTATCATATCATCTGCAAATAGAGACATTTTGACTTCTTCCTTTCCAATATGGATCCCCTTGATCTCCTTTTGTTGTCTTATAGCATTAGCTAGGACTTCCAGTACAATATTGAAGAGATATGGAGAGAGAGAGCAGCCTTGTCTTGTTTGTGATTTTAGAGGATTTGGCTTAAGTTTCTCTCCATTTAGTTAGATGTTGGCAGTTGGTTTGCTGTATATTGCTCTTATTATGTTTAGGTATGTTCCTGTTATCCCTGATCTCTCCAAGAGACCTCAACATCAATATCAATCGTTCCACATTGAACCTCTTAGAAGAGAAAGTAGGAGGTACCCTTGAACAAATTGGTATAGAAGACCACTTCCTGAACAAAACTCCAGGGCCACAGACACTGAGAGAAACAATTAATAAATGGGACCTCTTCAAACTTAGAAGCTTCTGCAAGGAAACGACACAGTGAACAAGACCAAATGGCAGCCCACAGACTGGGAAAAGATTTTCAACAATCCTATAACCTAACCAACAAAGGGCTGATCTCCAAAATATACAAAGAACTCAAGAAAATAGTCAACAAAACACCAAATAAACCTATTTAAAAATGAGGTACAGAAATGAAGAAAGAATTCTCAATAGAGGAAATCAAAAAGGCTGAAAGGCACTTAAGAAAGTGCTCCACATCCTTAGCTATCAGGGAAATGCAAATCAAAACAATTTTGAGATACCATCTTACCCCTGCCAGAATGGCTATAATTAGAAACACCAATGATGACTCATGCTGGAGAGGATGTGGAGAAAGGGGAACACTCCTCCACTGCTGATGGGAGTGCAAACTCATACAGCCATTTTGGAGATCAATATGGTGGTTCCTCAGGAAAATAGGAATTAGTTTACCACAGGACCCTGCAATCTCCCTCTTAGGCATATACCCAAATGTTCCACATCCATGCAACAAAGACATCTGTTCAACTATGTTCATAGCAGCACTATTTGTAATAGCAAGAACCTGGAAGCAGCCTAGATGCCCTTCAATTGAAGAATGGATAATGAAGATGTGGCATATCTACACAATGGAATACTACTCTGCAGAAAAAAAAATAATGGCATCTTGAAATTCGCAGGCAAGTGGATGGCACTTGAAGAAACCATCCTGAATGAGGTTACCCAGTCACAAAAAGAGGAACACAGTATGTACTCACTTATATATGGATTTTAGACCTAGACCAAAGGATCACCAGCCTATAATTCACACCACCAGAGGAACTAGGATACAAAGTGTATTCTCAGAGATTCCTATAAAGTCCCTCACAGAACTGGGAAGGGACAAGTCCCCCAGAGCATAGGGGAAGTGGAGGGGGCAGCAAATGGAGAGAGAAGTACGAGAAAATGAGGGGGAAGAAAGGAAAACATGTGGGACCAGGAAGATTGACCCCGGTTACAAATAGAAGACAGAAGAGTGAGAGAGAAAGAGAGAGAGAGAGAGAGAGAGAGAGAGAGAGAGAGAGAAAGAGAGAGCAAGAGAGAGAGAGAGAGATAGCTTATTTTTTAAATTCTCTAATTTTCCCCAGCATTTGAGGGCGTAACTCAGTATTGAGGCATTGAATTGGAACACCAATAGGCAGGGGTGTATTCATGATTTGTAAATTTGTGATCCTTTGGGTTTCCACAATGATTTATTTGTTTTTAGATAGTTCCACATGGCTGCCTTTCTCTTTATAATTGGAGACCACACAAAGCAGCTGTTCATGCATGCTATTTGTCGTGATAGGGAGGGTTGACTAATAGCCTAAGGTTGGGGGGAGTTCTACCTAAACATAAACCGTGGGGTGAATTCTGTACAGTCATTATTTCTGTCAAGATAGTAATTATGAATCTTGCAGGTGCCTTTGCTTCATATTCTCTTACCTAATTATAGCTTTTAAGCAAGATTTCTTTTTTGTTATTGTTGGCACCATACAAATAGATTGTGAAATCAATATAATTTTCACTAATGACAGTTAAATGTTATTTAAAAAGAATAAATTCCTTAAGACAACTCAAGTAACAAATGGATTTAACTTACTAAAGAGTTAAAACTAAGACTGAAAATGATCTGTAGAATAGTATTGTAGCAATTGAAAAGAATGTTAGCCTAACAAATGTTCTTTTATAGTGGAATTACATAATTGATTTTGAAGTTATGTTTTGTGAAGGCAACAAGTTTTCATGTAAAATATTAGTACGCAGTTACATGCTGTTGTCAAATTAGGATGCAAAATGTTGGTTTCATTAATTGCAAAACTTTGCTGGATATCTTAGTTATATACATCTGTAAACACAACACATCATTTCAGAAGGATGGGAGATTGAGGCCAACCCGTGCTACAGAGTGAGAACACAAATCAAAACAATAGTAGCATCAGGCATTGCAGCTTATCTTGTTAGTCCCAACACTTGGGAAACGGAACAGATTTGCTGAAAACTGCCTGGGCTGTTACCTATCTTCAAAATGTATATGATTTGGAGAAATATGGCAGTTATTTCTAGGATAGCTTGTACTTATAAGACCCTGTATTAAAAACAAAAATTATCTCAATAAAGAATTAAGCAATGCCTCCATAAAAGGTCAAATATTTCCAAATAGTAATAACTGATATAATAACATTAAAAGTAATCTAAATAAGCTAAAACTTTGTTGGATTACTATAAATGTTTCTATACTCACTTCCCAGGCATTATAGCAATAGTTTGGGCTCACAATTAAAAATTTAAATTCTTTACATGAAACAACATTAACATGGAACTATTTGAGCCTCTGGTAAATGACCAGTATATATTATTTATCCTACACAAGTGACTGACTCTCTCTCTCTCTCTCTGTGTGTGTGTGTGTGTGTGTGAGAGAGAGAGAGAGAGAGAGTTTATTTTATAACTTATCCATATTCTCCAAAATTTGGGGTTTGTTTGCCCTGTAGTATTCAGGTATTAGATTACCATAGGGTCAGGTATACATCCACGATTTGACTTACTTATTTTTAGTTTATGTGTGAGGTGTGAGTACCTGCACATATATTTGTGTACCACAGCTGTACATTCCTAGAGGTCAAAGGGATGGTGTTCCTATGGAATTGAAATTACAATTGTAAGCCATTTGCTGCTTTTGCTGGAAACAGAACACCAGTTCTTGTGCAAAAGCAGTAAGTGTTCTCGATTGCTCAGCTCAGTTTTCAGCCTAGAATTCATGATCTTTTAAATTTATATAATTACTGTGGAGCATCTTTCTAAGGAAGATAACATCACACTTACATATCACACACAGAGTGCCCATGGCACTCTGTTGCAACACCTTGTTTTAGGTGAGGCTGAATGCATCTTGACCTTCATTAGCTTTATGTCATCATCCTCCCCCACTTGCTAAAGCAATGCTCCATAGACTATATAGCTTGACCATAAAATATTTTCTTTTTCTCAGACCTACATGTCAAAAATCTGAATTTAGAGACATGTTAGTGTGGAATTTATGAAAGCTCCTCTGGCTTTGTAGATGCCTATCATCTGCTGTATCACCAAAGGAAAGATCTCAAAATTCTATCTTCTAAAAGTTGCGCTGAAAAAAATTTTCACGACTTTATTGTCAAGACCTAGTAACACTGCTCAAGACCCATCCTCATATATCACCACACTGAGATTTCAACTTGAACATGAATTTGAGGAAGGTTTAAATATCCAAATCTTAGCATATGAGAATAAGCCTTTTGTTGTAGTCTCTGTTTAGGATTATTAACTCTGTCACTCAAGGCTGATATGTGAGTTTCAACCAACATATTAATACAACTGATGCCGTCTGAGGTGAAATGAATCAATTACCCTCTTTGACATTTAGCTTAACATGCCATAATTAAAGGTTGTGTCCATATTTCTTAAATAAAGGCATTTTGTTCAAAAATTTTCTACAATGTATTTGATCATGTTTTTCCTCACCCAGTTTCTCATTGATCCTCATCAGATCACTACCCATTAAATTTTATGTGCTTTTTTTCTTCAAACAAACATATAAACATAAAAATCCTCCAAGTTTAAAATCAAAACAAGCAATAGAAAAAAAAGACAAAAAGATCTGAAAATGAAGGAAAATGAAACAAAAATAATCTATAAAAATACAACTGAGTTTTTTGTTTGTTTGTTTGATTTGTTTCTTTGGACAAGTAATCCTAAGTATTGGCCCAGCCTAAACTATGGTTCATACACCCAATGATCAGTGATGCTTCGTTGAAAATAACTTATTTTCCCTTTGTCAGTGGGTACCAATTGAAGGTAGTTTCTAGGTTACAGGAGGGCTTCCTTGTCTACTTTCCCTTGTCAGTGCTGAGAAGGTATTGAACCTGTGCATGTCTTGTCCCTGTTGCCACAATCTCTATAAGTTCATATATGCATTGGTCCTATTATATCTGGAACACACAATCTTTTCACCTCGTCTTCCAAATAAATCCCTAAACCTTAAGTGAAATGGTTTATTAAAAATATCTCATTTAGGATTGTGTGATCCAAAGTATCTGACTCTTGGAACATTGTTCAATTTTGAGTGTCTGTTTTAATTCCCACCTACTTTAAGAAGTAGCACTTTAATATAGGTTGAGCAATTCAGTGATGTATGGGTATAACATTAGAAGTAATTTTATTAATATATTCCCTTGGCAGAATAAAGCAGGCCCATGCTTTCTAATATGTGGACCCCTTTGTGTGTGATGATCATTTTCACAATATCTAATCCATGAGCATGGGAGATATTTCTATCATTTGGTATCTTTTTTAATTTCCTTCTCTATGTTTTATATTTTTAGTTATACAAGTACAGCAAGCTTTTTCTTTTTGGTTACCCACCAACCAGCTCCAAAATAATGACACAGACTTAGTTATAAATGCTCAGCCTAGATTAGGCTCATGTCTAGCTAGCTCCTTTAACTTAAAGTAATCTTTTTCTCTTTACCTTTCTCTTTGGGGCTTTTTACATTTCTTTCTGTTGTCTTACTTTCCTTCTTCCTCCAGTATTTGCCTGACAGCTGCCTTGTTTCTGCTTGGCCCTGAGCATGTCCTTCCCATTGTCTCCCATTCTCTTCTCCCTCTCCTTTCCTTCTCTTTATTAGAGCAATCAGGTGCCTTAGGCAGTCTAGGTGAAAAAAATGCAATATATTTTACAGAATTAAATAAATGCAGCATGAACAATAGTAACCCATATTTATATTGTTAACTAAATCAAGAGGAACAAATGTAACACACCTTTACACTCTTAACATCGTATTCCCAAGCATTAAAAAAAAAAAAATGAAACACAGCTTTGACTAGTTAAAATAATAGTCCACAACATAGAAGTATTTTACTTGAACAGAGTACCACAAGATAATTAATTCTATTCTAATTTGTTTGAAAAATACTCTTTCCCTGATTTTATTCTCATTATGTTTGCTGAAAGGATACTGATTTTTGAGTGTTAATTTTGTATCCTGCTATTTTACTGAAATTGTCCGGTGGAGTTTAGGGTCTTTTATTTATAAAACCACATTATCTGCAAATAAAGGTACTCGACTCCTTTCCTATTTATTTCCCCTTGTTTTCCTTCAGATGTTTTATTTTACTAGCTACTAATCAATCACTATAGTTAATAGATATGCAAAAGTTGTCATCCTTATTTTGTTCCTTATTTTAGTGGAAATGCTTTGAGTTCCTCTCCAACTAGGTTAATGCTGACTGTGGGCTTACTATAAATTGTGTTTATTATGTTGAAGTATATCCCTTTCACACCTATATCCTCTAGGGCATGTATAATGGTTGAATGTTGATTTTGTAAAAGGCCTTTTCTGCACCAAATTGATGATCCATTTTGAAAATGATTGTCTTTAATACTGTTTCTGTGATAAATTGTATTCATCCATTTACATATGTTGAACCATATATATATCTATGGAATGAACCAAATTTAATGATAGCAGATAATCTTTTGTTGCATTAATTCACTAGGTTTGCAAATATCTCATTGAAAATTTTTGTATCTATGCTCATAAGGCATATTGATGTATAATACTCACTTTTTGTTGTGCCTATATGAAAATAATTGGTATGGGAATAGTGGCTTTATTAAATCAATTATTAATGTTTCTCCAGTTTCCATCTTGCAGGATAATTTTATAGTACTGGTGTTGATTCTTCATTGAAGGTGAGATATAATTCTGTACTGAATACATTTGGCCTTAGGCTTTTGGGGGGATGAAGGTATTTACTACTTATATTGCATTAGGTTTTATGGTTTTGTTTAAGTTGTTTATTTGATATTGAATTATCTTTCTTAAGTCATATATACCAAGAATATAATCCATTTGTTTTAGTTTACCTAGTTTTGTGGAATAAAATATAACCTTACAATTCTCTGTGCTTTCCTGGTTTCCATTTTAATGACGGCCCTTTTACCTTGGATTTTACTAATTTCCATGTTTTTCACTTTGGGTTTTAGTTAATTTGTGTAAGAGTTTGTCAGTCTTGTAAATTTTCTTAGAAAACCAACTTCTTGTTTCATTGATTCTTTGCAATGCTTTTATTGTGTTGTTTTATTTCTATTTCATTGATTTTTATCCCTTAATTTATTTCCTTTCTTCTACTCTGTTTATATTTTCTTGTTTTATTTCATTTTGTTCCAGATCTTTCAGATTTTTTGCTCAGTGATCAATATGACATATCTCTTGTCTTTCTCTCTCTCTGGCTCTCTCTTTCTCTTTCTCTTAGGCAGTCAGTACTCTGAACTTGCCTGATAGAATTGCAGTCATTGTGTTCCATAGGTTTGGGTATATTTTATTTTCATTTCCATTCAATTCTAAATAGTTTTAATTTCTTTTTAACTCCTCTATTCACTCACTTTTTATATTCATTAGTGTATTGTTCAGTTTTCATGAATTTATAAACCCTTTGTTCTTTCTTGTGTTGGTATACAGCTTTAATCCTTGGTGGTCTGGTAAAATTCAGGTATTATTTAAAATTTCTTATGTCTGTTGAAACTTGCTTTGGTCAATTTTGAAGAAAGTTCCTTGAGGTGCTGAGAAGAAAATGTACTCTTTAGTATCTGAGTGGATTGACCAATAGAAGTCTTTTTGGTCCATTTGATTTTGATCCTAATTAACACCTTCATTTCTTTGATTATGTTTTGCATGTATGATCTGTATATTAGCAAGAGTGAGGTATTGAAAGTCACTCAGTATCACTGATTGAAGGGTAGTGTGCGAATTAATTTATAGAAGTATTTCTTTTATGAATCATGTGCCTTTAACTTGATGCTTAAATGCTTAGGATTAAATTTTCCTATTGGTAGATTTTTTTCTTTTGATAAATATATAGTATCCTTCCCTCTCTCCCGATTTGTTTTAGTTTGCATTTATTTTATCAGATATTATAATGAACTTGTCCATTTGATTGGAATGAGTGTTTCTATCCTTTTTCACTCTATTTCTATTATATATGAATTAGAAACTATCTTATTTTACATATCCCAAGTCCCTCTCCCTTCCATGCCCCAACTGAAGCCACCATCCCATTCACCAAACACTCCCTGTGAGGGTGAGGCCTTCTGTGAGGGATCATTAAAATATATCACATCATTTGGGGTAAGGCCCAGGCCCTCCCCCTTGTCTCTAGGCTAAGGGAGTATCCCTTCATGGGAAATGGACTTCCCAAATCCCTTCGAAATAATTACTGGTTCCACTGCCAAAGGCTCCGTAGACTACCCAGTCCTCCTAGCTGACATCCAGGGGGCCTTGTTTGGTCCTATGTTGGCTCCCCAGCTATCGGACTGCAGTCCATAAGTTCCCACTTGCTCAGGTCAGAGTTTCAGTGGGTTTTCCCAGTGTGGTCTAGAGACCTTTGTTCATCACTCCTCCCTCTCTGAAACTGGATTCCATGTGTTTGGCTCAGTATTAAACTGTGGATCCTTGCTTCTGCTTCCATCAGCTACTGGATTAGGGCTCTAGGATGGCATATAGGTTAGTCATCAATCTCATTATAGGGAAAGGGCATTAAAGGCAGCCTCACCACCATCGGTTAATTTCCTAGTTGGGGTCATTCTTGTGGGTCTCTGTACAATTCCCTAGTGCCAGATTTCTCTTTAAGCCTATAAATTCCTCTATTGAATTGCCTCCTTTCTTGCTCTCCTCTATTCATCTTCCACATTCAATTTTCCTGATCCCTCATGCTTTCCTCCCCTTTCTTCTCTTTCTTCTACCTCCCTCCCCCCTCTCCCCATGCTCCCAATTTGCTCAGAGGATTTTGACCCTTTCCCCTCCATGGGGGAACCATGTTATGTCTCTCTTATGGTCCTCCTTGTTACCTAGCTTTGTATTCTAATGTGCATTGTATTCTAATACACCTTTCCTCTATTTCTAATATCCATATACAAGTGAGTACATACCATGTATGTCTTTCTGTGACAGGGTTACCTCACTTAGAATGGTTTCTTCTAGTTCCATTCATTTGCCTGTGATTTTCAAGATTCCATTGTTTTTCTTTTTCCTTTTACTTTTTTTTCTAAGTGTAAATTGTAAATTGTCACATTTTCTGTATCCATTCTTCCATTGAGGTGCATCTAGGTTCCAGGTTCTGGCTATTACAAATCATGCTGCTATAAACATAAAGATGTCCTTGTGGTATGGATGTGCATCTTTTGGGTATATGCCTAACAGTAGAATTGCTGGATCTTCAGGTAGACTGAAGATTCCCATATTCCTGAGGAACTGCCATACTGATTTCCTTGGATGGCTTTGATGTCAAATGTAGGCTTGCTGTATGTTGCCATTATTATGTTTTGGAATTTTCCTTGTATTCTTGGTCTTTCAAAGACCTTTATCATGAAGGGGTATTGGATTTTGTGGAAGATGATTTTAGCATCTAATGAGATGAGCAAGTGTTTTTTTTTTTTTCTTTCAGTTTATTTATACGGTGATTTACACTGACAGATTATCTTATGCTGAGGCATTCCTGGGATGAAGCCTATTTGATTACAGTAGATATTTTTATGTGTTCTTGGATCAGGTTTGCCAGTATTTTATTGATTATTTTCATATCAGTGTTCATGAGGAAGATTGGTCGGTAATTTCCTTTCTGTTTTTGTGTGGTTTTGGTATCAAGGTAACTGTAGCCTCATAAAAATGGTTTGGCAATGTTACTTTTGTTTCCACTATTGTAGAACAACTTGAGGAGCATTGGTATTAGCTCATCTTTGGAATTCTGCACTGAAACTGGCATTGGGATTTTTTTTATTTAGAAGACTTTTGATGACTGCTTTTATATACTTAGGGGTTATAGGTCTATTTAAATTGTTTGTTTGGTCTTGATTTAATTTTGGTATTTGGTACTTATGCAGAAAATTGTCCATTTCTTGTAAATATTTTAATTTTTAAGTACATGTGTTTGAAGTGTGATCTAATGATTCTCTGGATTTCTGCTGCATCTTTTATGTCACCCTTTTCAATTTTGATTTTATTAATTTTGATACTCTTTCTGCCTTTTGTTTAGTTTGGCTACATGTCTGTCTATCTTGTTGATTTTCTCACAGAGCCTGAACCAAATCGTTTCATTGACTCTTTGTATTATTCTTTGTTTCTATTTTATTGTTTTCAGCACTCAGTTTGATTATTTTCTATAATCTACACCTCCTAGTTGAATTTGTTTCTTTTTGTTCTAGAGATTTCGGGTGTGCTATTAAGAATTCTCCACATTCTTTATGTAGGTATTTAGTGCTATGAACTTTCCTCTTAGCACTTCTTTCATAATTTGGGTATGTTGTATTTTCATTTTATTGAATTTTAGGAAGTCTTTAAATCCTTTATTCCTTTCTTGACCCAGTGTGATTCAGTTGACCATTGTTCAATTTCCATGAGTTGTGTGCTTTCTGCAATTACTGTTGTTGAATTCTAAATGTAAGCCTTGGTGATGTAATAAGATACAGGGGTTATTTGGTGTGTGTGTGCGGAGGGTGTCTGCAGAGGTTTGTGGTTTGCTTACTTACCAAGTACATTGTCAGTTTTAGAGATTGTTTCATGAAGTGCTGAGAAAAAGGTACATTCTTTTTGTGTTTGGGTGGAATGTTCTGTAGATGGCTATTAAGTTTGTTTGTGAAATAATATCTGTTAGTTCCCATATTTCTCTGTTAAGTTTCTATCTGACAGACCTGTCCAGCTGTGAGAGTGGGGTGCTGAAGTATCCTAATATTATTGTGTGGGTTTTGATGTGTGATTTAAGCTTTAATGTTTATTTTGAAAATTTGACTGCCCTTGTATTTGAGGCATAGATGATTAGTACTGAGACTTCATCATGATGGATTTTCTCTGTGACGAATATGAAATGACCTTCATCTCTTTTGAATAATTTTAGTTTGAAGTCTATGTTGTTAGGAAGAAACACCCATTTGTTTCTTCTGTCCATTTGATTAGGAAATGTTTTCCTGACCCTATACTCTGAGGTAATGTCTGTCTTTGAAGTTGAGGTGTGTTTCTCTTATGCAGCCAAAGGATGGATCTTGTTTTCTTACCCATTTGATAGGTCTGTGCCTTTTTATTGATATTAAGAGATATTAATGACAGTGATTTTTAATTCGTGTTATATTTCTGTTTTGTTGGTGTTGGTGGTAGTGTTTGAGTGATTGTGTGTTTTCCTTCTTTGTGGCTTAATACTGTGAGGTTACCTTTGCCTGTTGGGATGGAGGTTTCCTTCTAGAAATTTCTGTTTGGCTGAATTGGTGTATAGATAGGAATTGTTTTTGTTTGTTTGTTTGGTTTTGGTTTTGTTTTTGGTTTTGTTTTGAATTTTTGTCATGGAATATCTTGTTTTCTCTCTATATGGTGACTAAAAGCTTTGCTGGCTATAGTAGTCTGGGCTGACATCTGTGCTCCCAGAATGTCTGTCCAGGATCTTCTGGACAGGAGAATGTTGGCTGAACAGGTGCTCTTGTCTGCTTACTGGGGTTTTGTGGGTTGGGGAGCAGTGAGGGATATGGCCTAGAGTGCAGTGCTCCCCATGGGATCTCAGACACTCCCCTATTATCTGTATTTTTATAAAAGGCACCATTGACTTCACATATGATTTATCAATTTTACCTCTGTGGTAAAAAAGGAAAGCTTAGATGTAATAGTAAACATAAATTTGTTTAAATCATGGGAAACTAATGCTTTATGTCACATACTGTAGCAGATATTGCAGAAATGAATAGGGCCAAGGTAAACTTCTGGTAAAAATGCTGTGACTCTCCCTATAGTATCAACAGGATCATAAATACTAATAGGTTTTAGTTTCTTTCAAAAGTTGTGATTAAGGGATAATCTTCCAAATTGTATATTAAAGAAATTTAATGAAAACATAGAGAGTTAAATTGTCCTTAAGATTCTAAGTGATTCTCTAGTACAGTAGATAGATAAGAGAACATATTCTAATATAGCTTACATAAATAGTAAGTAATTATAACATGTTTTGCATATATATGAATAACATTCAGATATCATACATGACTAATAAGGGTGCATAGCTAAACATACATGTATATTTATAGTGGCATGTAGATGTAGTGTAATTCATTACCAGGTAAATTAATTTGGTAAATTTGATTTCAATGTCTTTATTAATAAAATAGAAAAAGAAGAGAGTAAATTGTAGCAGGTAATTTACAGGGTTGTTCTTTGGTAAAGTTGAGTAAGTTTACACCTAAAGGTCTGTGTGCACACTCTAGCTCAGAGTCAATTCACATAGTGAATGAAGTCTCTGTAGCAGCTCTCTTTAAGCATTCATGGTGCAACATTATATAAACAATGTTTGCTCATCTAAAACTTGCAAAATATTTGGTATCATTTTCTTGTTTGGTTTATCAAAACTAGAGAGGTAAATAATCCATTGGGTAGCCCTGATCTCAAATTCACAACAATCTTCCTAGTGATATGTTTACATAGGTATGTCACTATATAGAATGATAATTTCTAAGACTCTATTAACTTTGTACTCAATTTATCAATTTTAAAATTATAAAAATGTTGTAATAAATTATTTGACAAAAGGAATTCCATACTTAAGCATATACCCAAAGGATTCACATTCATACTCACAAGGGTATCTGTTCAACTATGTTCATAGCAGCATTATTTGTAATAGCCAGAACCTGGAATCAACCTAGATGTCTCTCAAATGAAGAATGGATAAAGAAAATATAGTACATATACATAACTGAGTACTACTCAGTGGTAACAAAAACAATGACATATTGAAATACATAAGAAAATGAATGGAACTATAAGAAACCATCCTGAGTGAAGTAACCCAGACACAGAAAGACAAACATGATATGTATTTGCTCATAAGTCGATTTTAGACATATAATTAAGAATAGCCACCCTATAATCCACAACCCAGGGAAGTTAGGAAAGAAGGAGGACCCTAAAAGAGATATACTTGGATCCCCAAGAAGGAGAAAGTAACAAGATCTCCCGAGTAATTTGGGATTGTGGTAGGAGGTGGAAAAGGATATAGGAGAGAAAGAAGGGGAAGAGGAAGAAGAAGATGAGGAACCAGTAAAGTCGAGTTGGGGGAAGGACAGAGAAGGAGAGCATGGAAATTGATACCTTGATAGAGGGAACCATTATACGTTAATGGAGAAATCGGGCAACTAGGGATCCCAGGAAACCACAAGGATTACCCCAGCTGCAAATGCAAACAATATTTGAGAGACTACTTTATATGCCCTTTCCCTATAATGAGATTGATGACTACCTTAAATGCCATCATAGAACCTTCATCCAGTAGCTGAAAAAAGCCGAAGCAGGGATTCACAGCTAAGTCCTGAGCCAAACTCCAGTAGTAGAGAGGGGAGATTGATGAAAATGGGGTCAAAACCATGATGGGAAAACCCACAGAAACTGCTGACCTGTGTAAGTGGGAGCTCATAGACTAGAGACTGACAGCTGAGAAACCTGTAGAAGACCAAAATGGGTCCCCTGAATGAGTGTGTCAGTTGGGGGTCTTAGGCAGTCTATAGAGCCACTGGCAATGGAACAGGTGTTTATCCTTATGCATGAACTGGCTTTTTGGAGACCATTTTCTATGCAGGAATATACGTTCAGCTTAGATACAGGAAGCAGGGTCTTGGTCCTGCTCAAAATGATGTGTCAGACTGATGAGTCACCGTGGGAGGCCTCACTCTGTCTGAGCAGTGAATGATGAGTGCTGTGAGTGGAAGTAGAGGAGGGAGAGGGAAGGAACTTGAATTCATATTTAATATAGAATTGTTCTTAATTTAAAAAAATTAATGAAATTTATTTTTAAAAAAGGAAAAAGGAATCCACTGTCTATAGAAGAGAAAGTCATGCTTTTTCTTATAACAAATAGAGAGTTGAGTTTCTTATCTTTCCTAATTTGGTGTTTTTTCCCCCCGCTGTCTGTGGATGATGTTTTAACGGAATACTCACTCAAATAGGGTCAATAGCCTAACCAAAACTATATTATAACAGGATAGCATCACAGCATCCATGCATATGATGATGTGATCTGTTTTATTTAAAATGTACTAGTTATCTAATATCCAATGGTAATCTTTGAAAAATGTATATATGCAAATAAGGTCATAAAGACTGAGGAGAGTGCATTTATTTACTAACACACATACACACAACAACAACAACACAACAGTTGAAGAAAAAAATGTCCATGAAATTGAAATGGAGCAAGGAATTAGAAATGAAAGAGGAGATGGTATAATTCCATCACAGCCTCAAAAATATTAGAAAATATATTAAAAAGAAAAAGAAAGTCCTTAGGGTGAAATTTTTAAATCTGGACTATTTTTCCCCTTTTGGTTGATACCAGAGGAGTAATCCAAACTTACATCATTAAAATGGAATAACAAGACAGCTGAAAGTGAATTTATCTGTGTGGGCAGTCATTTTGGACTCCTTCACTGATATACCATATGTTAGTTGCAGTTAGCATTCTGCTGAGAATTGCAAATGTTTATAGAGGCTTGAGGGAGAGGTCTTCTGTGTTTCAGAACTTGGCATGAGGAAATTTGCTTAGATTACATTCAGATGAAGTTATAAAATCATATATATATATATATATATATATATATATATAGAGAGAGAGAGAGAGAGAGAGGTTTTCTATTGGAGATATTTATCAATTTGAGGCAAATTCTTGCCCAGACCATCTACTTTAGCATCCACTTTTGTTGTTGTTATTTCCTAGTATGTAAGTATGTAGATGATTTTGAAATTTTCAGGCTATATCAAAAAGACAATTTGTTTGAATTATGTTCAATTTGATTCCCTTTTCTTTAGTCATTCTTCCAAGATTTGTTAGAATTCTCATTATGGATTACTCCATAAAGTTATTTGATGATCAATAGCAAATATAATTATGTTAGAAACCATAAAATACATGATAACATGAAATTAGGACTAGAAACTTAAAAAGTCCTGTAACGGCAAAATTTTTATAGGAGTTTTTACTATGAATACTTCTCAGGTCAGTTTATTCAGCAAACATAAATATAAAGGAACATATTTTAAGAATTTACCTGTTTCTCAGATCAAAACTTCCATTCTATACTCATCCTATTTAAGGCATATTTTTTCCACCCTAGATTGATAAAGCCAAAATTCCTACCCTACAATTTATTTTCAAAGGTTAGTGGTATTATCAATAGTGGAATATTATTCGTAAGCTCTATGAATGATGGTTTATTATAATTCATATATTTAATGCCTTCTAACAGGCCAAATAAATGTAGGCTTAGTCTGTAACCCATGACATTATTAGATGAGAGGCTCTCCAAGAGGAGGAGCCTAATGGAAGCATTTTACATGGGGCTCTGTCTTTGAAAGAAAATTAGGACTCTGGATCCTGTCACTTCCTCTCTCCATTTCACTTCTCCACTGGGAAGGGGAATGATTTGTTCTAGGATATGGTCATGGCAAAATGCATCACAAATACTGTGCTAATAGGGCTAACCAATGATGAACATAAACCTGCAAATACATGGACTAGAATAAACTATTTTATGAATCAACTTTCCACATGATTCATTGTAGTGAGTGAGAACTGACTCACTCCAGGCGACATGATGATGGTTTCAGAGCAGAGTTCCAGGGGACCGAACAGTTCTTTTTGCAGGCACTACTTTTGGTGGAATTGAGCCTCCAAATGCCATTGTGTGTCTCATATTTTATTATAAAAACGATTAAAGAATAGTATCACCCCCTTTTTACTTCCTAAACATTGAAGTAGAAAAATTAAATTATATGGAGGATAGGAGGTCAAGGTAGATTTAATATAGGGAGAGATAAATAACATTAAAGACATTTGAAATGAACATATATAAACCTATTGTTGTAGTATTGTGTAATTAAACATCCCCCTCCCACACACATACACATACACATAGGAGTTTCCCTATAAGGATTATAATATATAATGGTTAAGTATGGTGATATATTTTTTATGATTTATTAAAGCTTGCATGAGGGTTCAGAATGCAAAGTTATCCACAAGCCATAGAGGCCAGATAGTGGTACACAACTTTAATCCCAGCACTTGGGAAATAGAGACAGATGGATATACATTAGTTCAAGGTCACACTGAGCTGCACAAATTTAATCTGGTCCAAAAGAGAATAGCTCACATCACACAAAGGTGATCTCAGCACTTAGGATCTCATGCCTTTAATCCCAGGACTGGAGAGGTATAAAAGGAAGAAGCAAAGTCAGTCTTGGGAGCCTTAGTCTCCAGCCATGTTGAGGAGATCATCATAGCAGCCTAGGATTCAGAGGCTTGGTAGAGAGCAGTGCATTCTGTAGGTGCCACTTAAGGTTCAGTAGATCACCCCCTTTGGTCTGAGCATTGGTATAGGTAAGAACTCTCTAGTGGCTGGCTGCTTTGTTTCTCTGTTCTTTAAAATTGAATCTCAATATCTTTCTCTGTGTTTATACTTTTTCTGTTAGAGTTAGGGGTCAATCCTTCCTCCAGACACTATAGATTATTAGATAGAATGCCCAATGCCAGATGTGACTCGTTCCTTTTATAGTTGTGAAGTAGTGGACTTCTGCAGAAGCCATCCACTGCAAATATTTCAGTCTATTAACGTTCTTAATTACTTTCAGGAATTTAATTGTAAGAATATTGCTGAAATATATACAAAGTTAGGCCATAAAATATTGAGAAATCACTGTAGTATCTATCTGGAAGCTACACCCCTACTAGCTAGATATCACAGTGATAAAAGTTGCTATTTAAGACATTGATGAAAACTAACAATCTTAACTCTGTGAGTTTTGTAAATGTTTGGACTATCAGGATAAGATCAACTTTACGATAAAGGCATTTATGTTATAGGGCAATTATCCACTTTTGGACTGGAATTAAGGATCATTGCAGAAAATACTTAGCAAAATTATCAGAGCCAAGACACTTTAGCTACACTGATCACAAGCCTTAGAGGGGGAAACTACTACCATTATTCTGTTAAAAGGACATAGTATTAAAATTACTTCTAATGCTTTCTTGTTTACATATAGATTAATGAATATCTCAATCTATATCAGAGAAATTTCATTTTATATATGAAGGCGATTAATATAGAAATTATCAACTAGTAAATGTGGAAAAAACAATAGTCTGTAGAAACTTCAGCATCAAATGGGACCACTATGTGATAAATATGGTATGTGTAACCTACCTCAAGTCTCAGGAATCATTGCAGAAATGGGAGTATAAGCACTGTAAAAACTAGATCTACAGTGAAACAATGTTTGCTAGATCTGGCAGTGCTTTGACAAACATGAAATCATAATAGCTATGATTTCTTAGGATCAAGCTATTTGAAGATCTCAACATAGATGTTGGAGTGCCTTGCAAGGTTCCAACTTAGCTAAGAAGCTGGTGGCAATTGATAGCTGCTTAGGGAAGCAGTTAGCTTTCTCTAAGATGTTTCTTGTGCTCCATTACATTGCTTTACATACGTGGATATCCAGACAGCACTGAGTGGACATATTGTGTCAAAATAGCTCAAAAAGTTTAGACAGAAACATGCTACAGAGGATACATGAGATATTGGAGGAGAAAGAATGCCAGAGTGGCTGTGATCAAAACACATAATATGTATGTATGGAACTATCTTAAGCAAGTGAAAAAGTTATCATACAAAGAAGTTACAGAGTTTGAAATGCTTCCCATCTATAGCTGAAATAGTATCAAGCCACCAAAACTCATGTTCTTTCTATACTATGGTGTCTGTTGGACAATAATATATATATTATCAAGCAGTAAATGTGGAAAATTGTATTTCATTTGTGGACAGATTTGTATGAAGTAGACAAATTTCTATTGTGTTTTTCTCTCAAACAGTGGTAAGGAAATCTTTAAAGAGAGCAGGAAAGAGATTGGAGAAAAGTACCCATGAACTGAGAATGGGTTTCAGTCACACATGAGTAAGAAACATTAACTGTTCTCTCTCTTGTACAGCTACTGTGATTTCCAGATTATTTATAGTAGCTATCAAGAGATAACAGATTGTTTCTCATCATGGATAATAGTGAGATATTTTTCCTAGAAGCCATTGAAATAATTTCAAGTGAGAGTAATCAGAATTTAAAGATTTCAGTTTTTGCTTTATTTGATCTCTGTTTTATAATATTTCCTTGTGGCTAAAGTAGCATGTGTCTCATAAGACAGATGCTAATAGGAGGAACCTTGAATTAAACAGGGTAAGAAAACATAGTACTGAACTGTGAAACTCAAATGTTGAATACTACAAAGGTCAATGTTACTAGCAAGAATTAAAAACAATAATGTCAAATGATCAGATGTGAAAACATTCAAACAAGCAACATTATATGGGCCTAATGGAATGTACTTATGAATATACCTGCATATATATGCAGGCAATGACAATTAGTGAAAAAATAGGGCATGAATATGAAAGAGAGCAGAGGGGTATAGAGGACATTTGAGTGGGAGAAATGTAATTAAATTGCAATCTGAAAAAAGAATAACGAAAAACACTGTTGAAAAATAGAATTGGTATTTATAGTTTTACAATTCAGTCATTTTGAGACTAAGTAAATAAGTAAATGGAAAAGCCAGCAACACTGAATACATCAAGGTTAAGCAAATAAGCCCAAGATTTACTAAAAATTCAAAATAGAAACAAAACAGTGAAAGGAGAATTTATAACTTACTAAGAAGAGCTAAATTATTTTTTTTAAATTTCCTCAACTCCTCAGGTAGAGTTAATATGCAAATATACATTTAATGGTATTTTTGGTATCAAATACATCAATGCAATTTTAAAATTTATGTTGACTTTTAAATATAAGTGAAACTTCAAATTGAGTGAAATATTTCATGCAAGTCTGCATTGAACATGATAAAAACATATGGTGTTTAAAAAAATTCCAAATTATTCTAAATAAAGTTATCCCTTTAAAGTCTTAATAAACTGCTTTTATTAAGCATAACTTACACCCTCTCCTCTTAAGGCTCAGGTATCATTTCAGAAGAGGGAAGAGAGAAATTTAGACAGCTCTGGAGACAGATATACAGCCAGTGTTTTCCCAACACAATAAGGCAATTATACCTATGAACTCACAATAGCTGTGATGACATGCACAAGACCTATGGACAGTGAAGCAGACAAAATCCAATCATGGAAGTGGGTCTAAAGCCCCAAGATCAAGATTTCTTTGAAGATGTGCCCTGTGGTAGATTAACCATACCTCAATGTATGGTGCGGTTCCTATGAGTATTAGTGTACAAACACATAATATAACTGGATTTCACAGATTTACAAAAAGGGAACAAGAGAGGAACCAAGGTTGGGTGGGTAGCAAAGGCATGGCATAGCTAGAAAAAGTTAGGATATAGATGAATATGATTACAATATACTGTATAAAATTCTCAAACACTACTTTTTCAATATTAAATTGAGAGTGGAGTGGTAGCTCAGTAGTAAAAAGCAGTTACTGCTCTCTCAAAGGCCCTGGGTTCACTTTCCAGCACCCACACAGTGAATCACAGCCACCCATAGCTCTGGATCCAGGAGATCTGACACCCTCTTCGGACTTCCACAGATACCACACAAACACGCAATGCACATTCATACACAAAATTAAAACATAAATATAAGTATAAATAAATGAGATGTATTAACAGTATGAAACAATGATATAAACAGAAGATAATAGTGCATGTCAACAACATTGAATAACCTTTCTCCCTGTTAGCACAATTCCCTTGTTAATTTCACATATCAAATTGAATGTATTAAGTGATGAGTAGGAAGGCAGCCTAACAGAACATTGCTTTTGGCTGTGTATTTGACTATGTGGTTGCTTTCACACATGACTTACACTGGAGTCATAGGTGGGATAAAATAATTACTGTCCCAATGTGTGTGGGCATCATCTATTGCATCAACAACCATGAGAAGAAATAGGGGTAGGATAAGTGAATTATTCATTTCTAATTTTGAATACAACCATGTTGTCTTGCCATAATACCTCAGCATCCCAAGTTTGGGGGTTCTTTCAACTCCAGAGCTTTGTCATTTTGAATATGAAGTGTCTCATTGGCTTTCTGAGCCACAGTCTAATGGTTATAGTGTCAGTTATATTATTGTCCCTCATGTTGGTCAGCTTGCATATATCATATAATGGGTCTGCTTCCCTCTGTAATTTTATGAGCTGATTCTCAGAGTATTTGTGTGTATTCGTATATGTGCATGTGTCTATGCACAAATATACATGTGGAACTTTTGTCATCTCTAATTCTTATAATCATAACTTATGACCTTCAATTATTCCATCCAATTTGTACATGTAGGATTTCTTCCAAAAGATTTATGTATTCCCACTTTCAGCCACAGCTGTAGTTTTCCTTTAGCTAGTATTATATGCAGTGCCATATCAAGCAAAGAGATGAGTTCCCTCAAGGGAATATGAGCAGAAGACAAATCTCTGACTTTTGTTGGTCCATAAGGCCATATGTAAATAAACAATCCTCATTCTCAATGGAACTTCAGTACCTGTCCAGACCACTCTATCTCAAATCATTTTTTCACTCATTCTTCATTTAAATTTTTTTTAAATTTCATTTTGCATTCCAACCAGGGTACTCCCTCCCACACCTCTTCCCACATCCTTCTTTCCTATCTCTTCACCTCCCCCCATTATCCCACCCCTCATTCACACCCTTTACAAGTTAAGGGCTCCCTTCGAGGGTTAACAAAGCCTTGTCCATTAAATTGAGGCAGGACCAAGCCCTTTCCCTCTGCTTTAAGGCTAAGCATGGCATTCCACCCTAGGGAAATGATCTTCAGCAAGCTAGCTCATGTCCCAGAGATAAATACTAGTCCTGTCTTCTACATACAGAGGACCTAGTTTGGTCCCATGGAGGCTACAAAGTCTAGTTTGTGATTTCTCATGTGTTCGGTTCAGCTGTCTCTGTAGATCTCCCCTTCATGAACTTGACCTCCATTGCTCACATTGCTCATATCCTTCCTTTCCTTAGCTTGATTTCTGAAGATCAGTCTAGTGCTTGGTTGTGTATCTCTGCATTTGTTACCATTAATTACTGGATGAAGGCTCTATGATAACAGTTGGGTTATTCACCTGTGTCATTACATGATAAGGCCATTCTTGGTCAAACCATGTTTAATGATGAAAGAATATTTTCTCCAATGTCTTCTCTTTCATTTAATATAATAAAGACTAATGACCTTAAAATGCATGCCAATCAAAAACAATCACAGCATTTGTAGAACTAAACAGAAGAGTGTCTCCCCTCAAATTGCTATGAAAGACTTTGCTGTGCTGATGTTAACCAGCATTGGACAGTGGGCACATTCTAGACACTTAATGCTTCTTTGGGACTGGGAATATGTTTTCCTCTTAAAATTAATCTACAAATGGAACTATTTTGTTTTCATAATCTTCATTTAAATAGTAAACATTTTCTTTTATTAGTCAAAGATCTTCAAGCATGAACTTGAGAGTCTGCATTGCTATTTAAATGGAGAATTTTAGGTATTGGGTTAAAACTTTAAGAAAGTGTGAAAATATTATCTTAAAACTTTTTCAGTATGTACTATTGCCTTATTGAAGAACAAAGGTTTTCCTCAAAAGCAACTTGTATAAATGTAGAGAGCTTAAAGCCCAGCATGCCCCAACTGAAACATCATTTTAGCCCTAAAACATAACAGATCAGCTTTCTCTTGCAGCTGCTTGCCTTCATCTTAAAAGATGCTATTCTTCAGAGATGCTGTTTACTAGTGGGCCTGCCAAAAGGATTGGAGAAGCCTTGGTAAGACAACAACATAGCCTAATCCACAAATTCAGTCACTATTTGAACAGGAATAAATGCCTGTCTGCACAAAGGGTCTGGCAGTTTTTAAATTTTTCTTTCCATTGGATAGGGAAAAGAATCTTGTACTGTATTTTAGACTGTTACTATTTCCTAATAATGTGTCAAATATTTTTAATTTCTTTTTAATTTCTAGGCATGAGACTTATATTTTAATGAGAATGACATATATATATGTATACATATATATCATATATATTATATATAGTTGTGTGTGTAATATACTATAAATAACATAATATTGTGCTTAGTTTTTACATAATTGTCTTAGTTCTTTTTCAATTGCTGCTAAAAGCAACATGACCAAGGTGACTTGTACAAGAAAGAGTTTATTGGGGGCTTTCAGTTTCACGAGGTGAAATAGTGATCATCTCATGGAGGATAGCATAATATCAGGCAGGCAGTCATGGAACTGAGGATGTACCTGAGAATTTACATAGTCAGATACAACAAAAGGTGAAGAATGAGGGAGCTTATTGGGGATGGAATAGTGTCAATTTTGAAACCTCAAAGCCCAGACCCAGTGACACAGCATCCAACAAGGTCACACCTCATACTCTTCCCAAATACTTCCACCAGATCTGGGTCAAGCATTGAAACGTAAATCTATTGGGTCAATTTCTTTCTGTTTTATAACAATACAACATATATTATAGTTTATAATGCATAGTAATGTCATTTATAATGCATATTATACAATATGTAATATATGTTACAGATAATTCACATTTCTGAATAAAGAAATCTTTGGGTTACAATGGTCTTATGTGATGCAAATAATAATAGTGACATATCCATAAAGGATATTTCCATTCAGTTTTTTTTTAAACAATGTATTATTGAAAGTTCCAATAGTTCATATACTAAAAAACTATGGGAAAATTCCTTATGTCCTTACTGCTAGGGTTCCACCAAGCTGAGTAAGATGTACTCAGAATTCATTTAGATATTATAGAAGTTATTGAATTATGATGTAGTGTGTGATGGAAAATATGACAGTCTCTACCAGAATTCCCAACAGTGTGCTCCTAGAGAGTTAAGACAGCCATGGCTGTAAATGTTTAATATTACTCAGAAAATTTAGAACTTCTTTTAATTTCTGTAAAATTTACAATATGTGAAATTAAGTTTGAACTTGGCCTATCATTCTGGCCAAAGAATCCTTTGTGAGTGGAGAATATGGTTCTCAGCTCCTCTCCATCCACACATCAGAGTCATTTATCCTCTGGGTATGTTAAATTATCATGTAAATTAAAGCATTTTTAAAGTTCATGTTAAAATCTAATATTTAATAATTTGGTGCCTAGTTAACTGCACAAGTCAAACAGAAATGATGCATTAACAATAGTGATTATTCAATCCAAAAATCACAATATAATTCTTTACTTTGATCTCTTTCTTTCCTTGTGGATTACAATACAAATTTTCATCAAGGAAGATTTATACTTCTTGTAAAATTATGTGTTAGTAGGTTCTTCTTTTTTAGGGAGTCAAAAGAAGTTGTGCCCTTAATTTCATTTTCTTACTGGTCATGGTTCATAAATCAAAATATATTTGATTTTTATTTTGATGTACTATCTAAATTTATCTCTTTATGTTTGTTAGTTTTAGTCATTCCTTTAGAATAATTAGATTACAACGAGGATCATGTCTGTGAAGAAACACCTTCCTTATTTTCATTGTCTTATCACATTATTTAGGTTTTTCTTGGCACATTAAGTGTTGATGGAAAACAATGAGAGTTTTAATAATAGAACAGATTTTGTGTAAAAAAGTCAGTTTTACACTCTTAAGCTCAATGGTCATTGAAAGTGTTTGATACCTGAATTCTAGACTAAGTTGATTGAAAACATTAAAATATAAACCGGCTTTGAAGTTTTCTAAATATTTAAATGTCTGCACAATAGTCATACAATTATAATCGTATTCTATTAATATGGTACCTTTCTGAACTAAACTTTGGGCATCCCAAGTGCTCTGGAATACAATGCATTCTCTGTTATGATTGTATAGTATATGGTGTGTTTGAACAATTAACCATGTGTTTACAATTCTCTTTCTTTTCTATGACTGTTTTTTTTATTTATGTAAATCACATTATTGAAGCATTCAAATATTAATAATAGTTCTGTTTTCTTCCTGTTAAATTTCTCTGGTTCACATTTATATTGTTGGTGCTCTGCTTTGTTTTCCATCACCTTTTGCTGAATGCAAGGAATCCCTATAATATAACAGGCCTCTTTGTCTGTAAAAATACTATTGCAGTATATGTATTATCTTAAAATTGATTTATTTTATTTATTAGTAGCAATTATCTGGTTCTCCTGATGTTACTTGCATGGTATATAATTTTTCTATTGTATCTTTTGTAGTATTTTGTGTGTGTGTGTCTAAGGAGTGTTTCTTAATTGTAAGTCTCTTTGTTTATATTGTTTTAATCTAATCTGACACTCTGTATAAACTAGCCATCCCTTTATAGTTAAAATTTGTTAACTTAATATTTAATTTCATTATTCATGTATTAGATTTAAAGTTTCCTTTCTTCAATTTTGATGCTGAATAATACTTTGTTATTTTCACCTTTTTTAAGTCCACATGGTTCTAGTGTTTATTTCTTTCTCATTTACTGAATAAAAATAATGTACTAAAATTCTCATCACACCGATGCAAACTAGTTCTAATAAATGAGAAGACTCCAATAATACATCACTGTGTTTATCTTTGTGTATTATAACTCCAACAAAAAATCATACCACTTCTTTTCAACCTATTGTCATTTTTTATTTCTTCTACAGTAGTTCCCCTGGTGGCAAATGTAGCTACTTCATTAATTTCTTTATTTGTAACAGCATCAATCTTTGTCTTTACTTTTTAAGATTATTTGGATATGCATGGAGTACTGGTTAATAAATTATCTTTCAGATTCCAATTGCATAATGCTAGGTTCCTAACTGCTTCTAAAACAACTGAATGTGTTATCACTTTCTCTTGCTACATTTAAAGAATATCCCTTTGTTTTTGGTTTGACAATTTTGCTCTTCTGTTTCTAGTTTTTGGTGGCTTTGAATCTATGCACTTTGATATTGTCATACCATTTGGAAATATAATTTAATATATTTTTAAATAAAATATAGGCAATTTTAGCTGTTCTTTTCTCCAATATAGTTTCTAGACATTGTTTTCTCTCACACCCTAAAATACTCATTCTGTGCTCACTGGTGTGTTTGATACTATTTACAGATTTTTAAGACCTCTTTTATTAAATTATGGCTATGCCTCAGAAATTTTCAACTTTTAGTCATTTACTTCTAGCTTTTCTCTACATCCTATGTTCGTGTTTCTAATGTCTGTTATCCTTTATTCCATATTCTATTTAGTGGATATAGTAAGTTTTCATTTCAGCTAATATTGCAGGTACTCAAATTACCATATCATTTTAAATTGTAATTTATGTCTTTACTGATAATCCCTAATTTCAGGATCATGATAGCTGAGATTCTAGGAGTTAAAGATTGTTGAGTAATGAAACTGGACCTCTAGGATTCTAGGAGTACAGACAATGTTCCTTACACACACCTCTTAAAAAATCATTGCAAGAAAACTCAAATTGTCCAAGCCCAAACTAAAAGAGCACTGAATTTATAGTTTGCGTAATATTTTCATAGCATTCCTTGAATGAATGCTTCATATGTTTTCTGTGTATTTGGTTATTTGCAGTTAAGAAATCATTGATTGTATTAGCATTTTCAATATTTTCACTTTTTTGAAGCTTAGAAATCAATAAAATCCTCATTTTGTAACTGTTTTTATTTTTACCTCACTTTGTGCTAAGAAAAATCTTTTACAGATTTTAAATATATTACTATCTGTCTTAGATATGTAAATGGAGCAATGCTCATTAGCTTATTGTATTTATAATGATTTTTATTATTTCTTTTATTTTTACATAATTATATAATTTCTCATTTCTTTACATAAAGTAATCACAAGTAAAGTTTCTGTGTAAAATTGCAAGTGACTGAACTGATAGAATTTTGATAAAGAAACACTGGCTGTGGTCACTTAAACATTCTAAAATTTATATTATATCCTGCAGAGGTTGCGTTATGGTTTCATAGTTGTAGAATGACAGCTGCACATGCTATTACTTAAATGTACATGCCTAGAGTGCAGATGATGTCACCCTAAGAAGCCTTTTCTTGCAGAATGTCTTTGAAGATATAGATGATGAGGGTTTAGGCAATAGTGTAAGGAGAGAGGCACTGCATTGTTATGACTCTTTAATTAACCTTTGTTCATAACTGAAGCTTAAAGTGGTTTTAATATTATTTTAACCTGTTTACATTTTAAATTAAAATATAACTAAATATCTTCCTTCCCTCCCTTTGCTCTCTCCAGACTCTCCCTTCAACTTTCCCACATGATCCTTTGTCTTTGTCTTTTACTTTGATTTTTACTGCTACACCCATACATATATGGAAAAAATATATAGATATAGTCTACTGAATGCATGTTTTTTATATTAGTGCATATATAATTCAGAGATGACCACTTTTTGTTAGATAACCAAATAGGGAGCTCATTTTCTTGGAAAAGTTGTGTCTTCCTGTCTCAGCATTCTTGGATTTACCTGTAGTTCTTTGTGTAGAGGTGAGACTCCCTGAGGCTTTACCCTTACTGATTTAGTATGTCTACTGATAATGTCATTTTTCAGTTCTTGTTTATGTGGCCATTTCTAAGAGAAGCAGTTATACATGAGACTTCCTGGTACTTGGCTTTTATAACCTTTCTGTCCCCATCTCATGTGATATTCTCTGAGCCATAGATGCAGGAGTTGTGAAGCATCAC
Source organism: Phodopus roborovskii (assembly GCF_943737965.1). Taxonomy (NCBI): domain Eukaryota; kingdom Metazoa; phylum Chordata; class Mammalia; order Rodentia; family Cricetidae; genus Phodopus; species Phodopus roborovskii. The sequence goes on from NW_026126547.1 coordinate 7,399,952, forward strand.
AATCATTGACCTTTCATTGTGTCTACTTAGGGATTTTTGTAATGGTATCAATTTGCTGAAGAGAGAAGCTTCTTGATGAGAAGTTATAGCTAAAAATTATATATGATACACATAAATGAATGCTTACACATACATATAAATATATTTAAATGAAATTGTGACACTTTGGCAGACAGTGCTCTTCTTTAAGAACCATAGAATAACAAAAACCCTATTATTCAGCAAGAGAAACCATATTTTGAGTCATTGGTCAGTGTAGACCAAGTGATTCCTAAAACATGATAAACTATTGCTGGAGCCTTTGGTTGCCTCTCAGAGGTTGAAGTTCCTGTTGCTGAAGGTACTGCACACTCAGGATTCAGGACTCAGATAATTAGATTTAGATCTAACCTTAAAGGACCATTCTGTTGTTTGTTTGCCATAGTACCAGAAAGTACTAAGCATACTGCCAAAGGATAGAACCAATTAATAGTCCCACCCAGCTGTGACATCTATGAACCAAAATAATGGCCAGTATAGTAAGATACCCATAAAGTACCAGGCATTGGTGGTGCACACCTTTAGTCCCAGCACTTGGAAGGCAGAGGCTGGCAGGCCTCTGTGAGTTCTGGCCAGCCTGGTCTACAAAGATAGTTCCAGGACAGCCTCAAAAGCAACAGAGAAACACTATCCCAAAGAAACCCATAAAGGTGCAACAGTGGCTGTCATATGTTGATCACACCCAAAAGTTGCCTAAGTGGACTTAATGTTCATTCAACAAGACAGAATCTAGCCACCTGCCTGGGTGAAATTTTTACCCCATCAGTTTCAATAGTTGTATCAAAAGCATAAAGCATATTTGATTTGCTATCTTTTGGGAACATGAACTTCAGATTTCATATATATATATATATATATATATATATATATATATATATTTAAAAAAAACCCTTATTTCTACTATTCATTGTGCTGTGTATGGGTTGGGGGTCACATCCTATATCCAAGGCTGTATTTCCATCTGTCTTATTGAAATCTTCTAAATATGAAGATTTTAATAGAAAATCATAATGTATAGTTTCTCTAATTATTTTCTAAGTATTGGTATCCCTATCCTATCTGACTAAAGTTATACAAATAGCCTATTATACAGAACACAGTATCCACTTTGGTATTTGCCCAGAATTAGCACAGTTTCTCAGTGATGGAGGGTTACCATGAAGAAAATTCCCAGTCATCTACATTCATTTAAAGTTAGAAAGTTTAGATCCATGTATTTTAAAGCAAAAATTACCTTAAGTAACTAAATTATACTATATATATATATATATATATGTATATATATATATATATATAATAAAATACTCATGATCATTTTATCATCACCATTTATAACCTTAAAGATTGTTTTCTTTATATCTGTGCAAAGGATGAATTCTGTTTTACTTTTATATTTTATGTCATTATTTTCCTAAAAATATTGTTTCCATGCTTAAATATACCTTGTTTATTAAGAAACTCTTTCTCAGTGCTGGAGAGATGTTTCAGTGCTTCAAAGTACTCACTAGCCTTCTAGAGCAGCTGTTTGACACCTGATACCTGTACTCAGGTTGATCAGCTCACATTTTACTATGCCTCTAGCACCAGGTGATCTGACACAATCAATCTTCTGGTCTGTGTGGGCATTGACACACACACACACACACACACACACCCTACAAACACTCAGAAAGAGAGAGAAACAAAGTGATAAATTAAAAAACAAATGAACAATAAACTGGTTATTTGTTCTCAACTTTGTACTTATTTTGGTCAAGACATCCTGAAAAGTGTCCATAATTCTATATTATGTACTCGTTTTGCCTGAAGACTCAAATCACTACAAAAGCTACAGTTGTCTCTATGAAAACAAGCAGGAATTAGTTTCTAAAACTTCAGACTTAAACTCACAGCAAGAAAGTTATTGTTTATTTCGTTTTTCCCACTAAAGGGAAGATTGATTTTATCCTAGTAGGGTGTAAAAGTAGGATTGCAAGGAATTTAAGTATTATCTGCCAGATGTTGGCTCTACTAAGCTATCTTTTTAGCTTATGTTCTGGGCTTTTGATCACAGTTTTCTGGAAGTAAACAAATGGCACAGCATCTCTACCGTTAATTCCAACAGATAAGCCTCAGTCCCAGGAAAGCCAGAGCAGACATCATTGTGAGAGCTGGGGGAAGAAACATCACTCCTGCACCATTAAACAGGAACATGCAGACAGGGCACTGAGGTATGCACTCCCATGTTAGGAGTCCAGGATGAGAAGCTTCCTGTCTGTCATTAGTCATAGACATGCCTCAGTGACCTACATCAGTTTTCAGATGTAATACCAGCTTATTATTGATTTAGCTACAAGTTGTTGTGGAAATGGAGGCATGGCATGGTAGATGGCAGGGGCATTGTACTGGTGTGAGATGCAGGGCTTCCTGTGCTTTGGCTTTCTGCAATCAATTCAATTCCAGCTGGATATTGGTGCCTTAAAATTATAGCAAAAACAAAAGGTTTAATCTAAAACTAAAGTTAAGCACATATGGAAATGTACACCCTCAGGTATGTGGAAGCGTGCTTTAGAATGCAATTTGATGCATTTTAATTTTGTTGTTCTAAATGCCCCCACCTTGGGCAGTTGTGGTACACACCTCACCTGTAGTGAGTACCTGATTTGCCCTTGGCTCTTCTAACCATTAATCATGCAAACTCAGGCAAATAAAATAGCTATTTCTTCCACTTATCTTTATAATGAGAAGATGAAAGCAGTTTCTGCTGCACAACTTGCCCTGTGAAGTCAGTCTCTTCATATTTGTATCTAATAGACTAATTTTCAATTGCTTATGTAATTATAAATGAGGAGCTGAGGGGCAAAGCTAGTTAAAATGGGTGAAAACTGAAACTGGAAATAGAGAAAAGGTGAAGCTGTTTGTTAGTGAGTCACTATCTACTTGCTAGACATGTCTACATAGTAAATCATTTTCACAGTCCTTTTAAGGGGAAACACTCTTTCACACACAATAGAACTAATTTTGTTGGGTTGCCCATAGCAACATTGTTAGTTCTCCCATTAAGTCTTTAGAAGATGGTTAAAAAAGAATGACTGAGAAATAAGTGAATAGACAATCAGATTTTACCACATCATTTTTTTAAAGCAATGGTTATAGCAGATGTTATAACCAAAAGAAAAATAATAGAAACAATCCAAGTATTTGGAAATAATAGAGTAAATTTTGTAAGTAAGAATGTTGTAGTGTCTCTCTGTCAGTGTAACTCTGGTGGCAATTCAAATCATAACTTTTATTCCAAGGGAATTAGAGAAAGGTTATTCTTAAGCCAAATAAGAATGAGTGTGGCTTGAATAAAGATTCAGCTTACCCTACCTAATGTCGAAATGGTTTCATGGAGTTTGTACTTTCTAGTAGGAGAAATTAAAATAGAAAATTTCAAATATATTGATGAAACATCACATAGGTGGGTTATAGCGAAGTGGAGAATTCTCAACTATATGTCTCTGACTCTTTAGTTATGACATTCATAGCATTTGCTTTGGTGAAAGCTAATGGTATGTTCAGGTAATGCATTCCATATGGATTTACCTAAGTGTCACAAGGATGTTAGGTCACTGATGGAAGTAAGCAAGGAGTTACTGTTAAAGTCTGAGGGACCGGGATGATTTAGCTCTACATCTGCAGCTAAGGTACCAAAAATAATGACATTTTTATCTGTCGATCAGCCTTGTGGATGCTTTACACCAGTTTGTTTATTGGGTAGAAAGATCAGTCCAGAACAGGTGGCTTTTATGACACTGGAAACTATTCAAAGCTACTGACTATAGGAGAAACTGTGGTCAGCCTACTCATGCTGCAGTCCCCCTGCCCCCAGTGCCAAGTCCAGCCTGCATGAGCATGCTCCTGCTTGCCAGGCACTTCCTCCCTGAGCCAAGCCTTCAAGCCACCAAGCCTGCCTCAATGCTCAGAGACCGGTGAAGGAGAGAAACCTGATCCAGAAACACAAATGAGCAAATGATAACACAAATACAGCAACTTCAGCCACCTGAGCCAGCCCTTGGGAGGGGGTATTAAAGGCAGGTCTAACTTCTTTAATAAAGGAATCCACAGTATGTTCTGTTACTCACTGATTCCCAGTGCCTGAGCGTTGATGCTGCTTCTCATCCCCTCCCCCAAGGGGTGTCCAAGCAGGTTAACCTGCAACAACTAACTAGCTGATTCAGCTCTGAATTGCCACCTAAAATGATGCTTCCAGAGAAAATTCACCATGAAGCTTGAATGTTCAAATAAGATAAGTTGCTTCTGCTCTGGCACAAAACTAATTGATGGTCGTGTATGTATTTGGTCATAATTTTGTAGCAAACCATTTTTATTAACTTGGTGTACCAGAGGTACAGATGAAGTTAAAACATACTGTTATATCCAATAAAGGAAACTGAGACAGATTAACATGACATCTGGTATAAGAATTAATATCTGTTGATAACCAAATGAACTCTTTCTACAGAAGTACACATGTACTAAAAGTAAACACTCCTCCTCCTATTTTTGACCTTACAATTAATTTGCTAAACCATCCCTGATGGGCTAAACCACACTGATGGGCTACTTTTGAAAGTCTTCTTTGTATTATAACTTCCTTTCAACTTAGTTGTTATGATTCATTGGATCAGCTCTGTAATAACTAACAAATCTGACAGAATGTTTTGTACTTTGATGTACCAGTGCTGGACCCTCATGTTATATGATTCAGCTATATGATATAATATCCTTTCTTTGGCCATCTCTTTTATTAGACTTTCTCCTTGATCTAAATATTAAAATATGGTTATTTTAAAATGCAAAATATCTAAGATTTGTGAATTTTATTGCAGTTATTTACTTCATATAGTTTTTTGCAATAGAAACCATAAAATTCATGGAATATGTGTGATCTACATGTATTTATACAGTATTTATAATATCAAGGATTTTCTGAAGTTGTTTATTCTTGGCAAGATATAAAATTTTGATGCACAGTAGAAATATTAAAAATTTTTGTTGATGCATAAATGTTCACATATAATATCTAGCTTTCTGAGGTGTTTGAATATCCAATCCAGATGATGGATTGTTCTATTCAACATAGTTTCAAAAACTATGTATCTTTATGCTCAACTCAAGAAACTTTATTTTGTTCACTGTTGTTTGGCTAAATCTCTGTCATGCATTCATAGAGAAATGAAAAAATCAAAACATTATAGTGTCATTTGTGTGAACTTGCATTGCTCTCTGTAACAACTATGATCTCAGGAGCGATGTGCTTTGGTTGCTTTTATGTTTTTTGTTTGTTTGTTAAGTTTGTTTGGTTTGGTTTTTGGTTTTTAGTATTTTTGGAGGCAGGGTTTCTCTGTGAAACAGTTCTGGCTGTCTTGAAACTCACTCTGTTTACCAGGCTAACCTTGAACTCACAGAGATCCACCTGTTTCTGCCTTCTGAGTGCTAGGATTAAAAGTATGTACTACCACCACCTGACCTTATAGTTGCTTATTAGTTTAGAATACTCTGCTTTACGAGAAAGGCATGGCAGTATGCACATTCTGTGGTGGTGGCCATTGGTAGATTTCCATATTTGTATTCATTCAAGTGTTCTAGGAAATGAAAAGTCCACCATATACAAGTCTCTTCATATTTTATCAAAACATTGGCCATTGAAAACCTCAATATAGGTATATTTGGCACAACATAAAAGTACATGCTTTTATTCTTTACGAGCCACGGGAATTAGCTTCCTAAGTTTGGTCATCATCTCTTGTTCACATCAGCTGTAGAATTCATTTAGATTCTGTCTTACCAGGAGAAAACACACTCTTCTATGTTTGTTCCGTGCAGAGACTGAAGGGATGGAGGATTTCTTCTTTTTCAATTAAGTGCCAAGTGGATTGCTGACGAGCATCTGAAAATCAATCACAGTACCAAAGCACATAGAGGGAGACTGTTATCTTCCAAGATTGCAATTCAAGGGTTGAGAATTCCATTTCTTGTCAGCCAGAAAGTTTTGGTGAACTAAGTATCTTTTAGAGTTTATAGTTCCAAATAAAAGTTCACTCTTAGGAGGAACCCATCTCATAAAGCAACGTAGAACAATTCTTTTCTGTGTTTTGGTCCTGTTATTGTTTTAATGAATTGAAAATACTGTAACAGCAATACAGCAGCTTTACAGAAGTCTGATAACTTAAAAAATCAATAAAATTAATTGGAAATATTTTACACATCAGTGAGGTAAACACTAGTTATATTTGACAAGAAGAAATGAAATGCATGTCACTGAATTACAGACACTGAATGCCATGACATAGGCACATATCTAATCACAATAGCAGAGACAATGTTGAGGAGTATTCAGGAATGTAAGAAATCATGGATGAATGCAACTGAAACTGAATTTCTTTTAGAAATCACCACTATTGGTTCTAATTATGGACATATAAGCCAAATCTTTAATTTGTATCTGGCCGTTACTACCTTATTGACTCTGGGAAATTTTACTGTACATTTGCATCTGATTTCTCTTATCTATAAAATAGATGAAAATAGAAATGCATGGGGCTTTTAAAATAGACTATGCAAGTTGATATCAACAAGAATTTTTGAAGAGTGTATATTAATAAGCAGAGTGGCGTTGACATCAGAATGATTTCCATGAGATGAAAGGCTCGGTTACCCTCCCTAATTGTCTCTCTATGGCTGTTTTTATCACTATGGAGAAAAACCATTCAATGTGAGCTGTCTGCATAATTAGCCAGCATAGTAAAAAACCTTCTGCAAGAAGACATAAACGTAGACATCAACTGTTTAAATAAAGTCCTAGGCATATTTTATATAAAGTTCAGATAATAAAAGCTCCTCACTGTAGGAATTTTGATAAAAATAAATTATGAATTTATTAAATCTATGAGAGCATATTTTCTAACACTGTTTCTTTCTTTACATGTTCTACATTGGAGGAATGAAATTTGTCTTTTCCCCAATAAGAACATAGATCTAACTCAAAACAGTAGTCCTTCAAAGTAGATAATTCTAGTGGAGAGAAAATATCTGATACCTTAAGTGTGTTAATTGTTCCTGAGATTGGAAGTCATGATGATTTCCATTCTCTGGTCTGTTGCTTCTCTGAATATGAGAAACAATTATTCAAGACCATGTAATATTCATCAAGAGAGACATCCTGAAACATTTCTGTGTATATTCTGTTAGTAGTCAAGATTGATATTCACTGTAGTAAAGACATAGCAGGACTGGAGAGAAAACTCAACTGAAAGGGATCTGAAATCTCTCTGGCATCTGTGGGAAAAAAATAAATTTAAGAAAAAGAGAATAGGAACTGGAAATTACAGGCCCTGAATGATATATAATGACTATGGCGTGATGAAGAGAACAATTATCATTAAGTATAAAAACCAGTTTTATTTATTGAAATGAGCCTAAGAATAACAAAAGCAAATAAGGACTTGTGAACAATCTGGAGAGTTTCAATACATTCAGCAAAGGATCAGATGTTAAAAAACCAGATTGAGTCTGTGGAAATGTGAAGATATGTAAGAGGACCTGCACAGCAGAAGGTCTGTATGTGAAAATAGCTGTGTTAACCTGGTCTCTTTTTCCTTATTCTTCTTCATGTTCCAGCCTTCTGCTCCATAACATTCCCTCTGTGACTTACCACCACCAGTCCCAAAGAAGAGAGCCAAACCATGCTGGCCTGAAAACACTAATACTGTTAGGTAAATCTTAATTCCCTTCAGAGTAATGATCTCAGCTCTTTCTTACAGAAACAAGAAACTAAGAATTGGAAGGCTTTTGCAGCTATGTATTCAGAAAGGTGGTTATACTACACAATACATTGCCACCTGAGGCCACCCAAACTATATCTCCAGTTTAGGGGAGAAGAAAGTTTCATCAAGTCTTACAGGTTATTAGAGCTGTAGTAGAAGAAAATGGTTTTAAAATTTAACAATGGCAAATAAATAAATAATCAAAACAACATAAACTACAACAAAAAACTTCCCTCTTTCATCACTTTTAAGGTGCCTTTATAATTGGACTTTTTCCTTGTATGAATGAGTTCATTTTGGAACTCCAAGGAAGAACTGAGTTCAGAGTATGTGTAATAGCAACTGCTTTTGCTCCACGTCCTACACCATAATGTTACATACAGAATTTTAGGATATGAAGTCTTTCCCCTCTGGTGTAGAGGATGGGTGTAACTCTCAGAAAGGACATTAAAATCTCACTGACAATGACTTGCCCACTAATGTATTATCTTTGTTTGCTACTATAGGCTAGGGGTATTTGATGGAACCAATATGCAAAATCACCAAAAACAACTGATGCTAGTACATTCCACATAATATTTCTTTACAATGCATAAACACTAAGTAGAAGTAACTGTTTACTAATGCTTTGTTTAAAATGAGTGGCAGTTGGAACATTCTGCCTTCTTGATTCCCATAGCCTACATCAGGGAGGTTTGCTGCATGTTGTTGTGTCGTAGAAGTCACCCTTCAATAACATACAATTCAATGGTTGTAGTCACAGCTTAAATACTTTGTTCTTCTGTACTGGGTTACATCTTTAATTGAAGAAAAATTGTTATCTTTGATAATTATAAATGGTAAGGATACAATTCTAGAAAATGCCTTCATTTTTAACTCCCAAACCTGATGGATACGCACCTTTAAATAATGTATAGAAGGTATCTTATAAGTAACTAGTAACATATGGATTATTATAGCATACATTTTCAAATACCCATTCATTTTATGTAATTGAGTCATTTATCATTTAATGAATATAATATGGAAAAAAATGATTTGGAGTTTCGTAAGCAATATAAAACTATCCAGAGTTTGTCTGGAAAATTTAATTTAAATTTTATCGGTATATAAATATATTTATCTTGTACATATAACTATATGTATACTATATTCATATATATATGTATATATATATATTATATATATAATCTGCTCTCAACTCTCAGTTTTTGGGCTGTTGAGAACCATTTCAGTGTTATAAATTTTGCATACTTAGTGTAGGTTGCTTCTTTCAGATTATTTCCTAGATATACATGTATACACTCACAGAAACACTGTCACCTCCATCTACTTATACATTCCTTCAAGAAATAGAATTAAATGAATAAGAATAATTAAGTAATTAATAGTGGTATAAATTGGATATTTTCCCTTTTTAAAAAAAAAAAATCTTCTTACAGCCCTACAGACTACAGCCAGGATATCTGAATCTTCTTTGTATCCCCCATGACAGCTCCCCTTACCAGCAGGAAGTAGCTTGGAAAGAATGACACCCAAATTCCCAAATATTGTGTATAAATGTTTGTTTTAGTTTAATTGGACATTGTTATATAAAATTAAATAAAAAAAATATTCTTCTTTCTCATACATTACATCCTGACCACAGTTTCCACCCAGTTACTCATCCCAGTCCCTCTTGTTCCGCTTTTTTCCCAGAACCACTCTTTCTCTGCTTTCTGTCAGAAAACAATAAGCTTCCCAGGGATATCAACAAAACATAACACAAGTTACAAGTAGTCTGGACACAGACTTCTATATCAAGGGTAGAAAAGGCAACCCAGTAGGAGAGAAAGGGTTTGCATAACAGGGAAAAGAATGAGAGACAACTTCTATTCCCACTGTTAGGAGTTTTACAAGAACACCAAGCTCCACAACTACAATGCATGTGCAGAGCACCTAACTCAGACTCACACATTCTGCAGTATCTGTGAGCCCCTATGAACCATGCTTCATTGATTCATGGCCCATGTTCTCATGGTATCATCAATTACTATGGCTCTTACCATTCTTGCTTCTCTTCTTATGTGGCATTCCCTGAGTTGTGTCTAATATTTGGCTGTGGGTCTTTGCAATGGCTCTTATCAGTTGCTGCATGAAGCCTCATTGATGATGATTATCCTGTGCTCCAGCATATGAGTATAACAGACTATCATTAGGAGTAATAATTTCATTGACTTTTGGGGAGGGCATTCATGTTTGTTTTTCCCTAGATCTCTGATCTATTCAACCACTGGCTTCTGGCAGTGTGAGGCATGGACTCCCTCACAAGGTATGGACTCCAAGTTGGACCAGTTGTTCTTGGCTACTCCCACAAGTTCTGAACCACCATTACCACAGCTCATCTTGCGGCCAGGATTTTTTTATAGTTCGACGCTTTTGTGACTGGGTTGATGTCTCACTCCCACCACTGGAAGCCTTGCCTGTTTACAAAAGGTGGACCATTTAAGTGCCTTATCCCCCATTGCTAGGAGTCTTTCCTGGATACCCTTGTAGATTCCAGGAAGTTTCCAATGTATTGGGTTTCCATTTTGCCCTTCAATTCCAGTTATTCCTAGCAGTATTTCCCCCTCTATCCCAACACCTACCTGATCACCCCTGTTCCCATTCCCACCTGCCCTCAGTTTGCCTGAGAAATCTATGTTACTTCTCATGGAAATCCACATTTCCCTCCCTGAACTCTTTTTTTTAACCTCTGGGTCTGTGGGTTGTATCATAATTATCCTTTACTTTACAGCTAATATCCACTTGTAAGTGAGTACATGCCCTGTTTACATTTTCTGGTCTGAGGTACCTACCTAGGCATGATTTCTCTTTCAAGTTCCATCCACTTGCCTGTCAATTTTGTGATATTATTATTATTATTATTATTATTATTATTATTTGGCAGCTGAGTAAAACTTGATTGTGTAAATGTACCACAGTTTCTTTAGCCATTCTTTGGTTGAGGGACATCAAGGTTGTTTCCAGTTACTAGCTATTATGAATGTAAGTGAGTAAGTATCCTTGGGGGTAACATGAAGCATCTTTTGGGCATATGCCCAAGAGAAATATACCTGGGCCTTGAGGTTTATCAATTCCCAATTTTTTGAGGAATTGCAAAATTGATCTCCAAAGTTGCTGTAAAAGTTTGCACCCCCACAGGCATTGAAGAAATACTTCTCCACATCCTCACCAGCATGAGCTGCTACTTGTGCTTCTGTTCTTAGTTATTCTTATGGAATCTCAACATCATTTTGCTTTTCATTTCTCTGATGGTTAAAAATGTTGAAAATATCTTTAAGTGATTATCAGCCATTTTGAGACTCTTAGATTGTGAATTCCCTGTTTAGATATCTGTATCGAATTTTTAAAATTAGATTATTTGGTTTGTTTTTTCTAGTTTATTGAGTTATTTGTATATTGTGGATATCAGTCCTCTGTCAGAAGTGAAATTGGTGAAAATATTTTCCCATTCTGTGAGCTGCATTTTTTTTTCCTTTGACTTACAGAAGCTTTTGTGTTTCACGAGGTCCCATCTATTAATTGTCATTCTTAGTACCTGTGCAACCAGTGTTATGTTTAGAATATTGTCTCCTGTGCCATTGCACAGGCTATTCCCCACATCCTCTTCTATCAGATTCAGGGTATTTGGTTTTTATGTTTAAGTCATTGAGCCACTTGGATTTGAATTTTGTTGATATATATGGATCTATTTGTGTTCTACATTCCAATATCTGGTTAGACCACCAGTAAATGTTGAAGATCCTTTTTTTTTTTTTTTTCCATTGTATATTTCTGGCTTTATTATAAAAACATCAGGTGTCCATAGGTGGGTGTTCCATTATATCGCATCGATTCACCTGTCTGCTTTTATGCCAGTACCATGCCGTTTTTTATTATTAGAGCTCTGTAGTTAAGTTTGAAATTAGGGATGACGATAACATCTGAAGTTATTTTATTGTTCAGGATTGTCTTAACTACCCTAGTTTGTTTTTTCCATATAGAGCTCAGTATTTTTCTTTCAGACTTGGTTTAGAATTGTGTTATAATTTTTGTAGGCATTGAGTTGAATCTGTAGATTTCCTTTGGTAAGATGGTTATTTTTGCTATATTAACCTAACCAATCTGGGATCATGGGAAATTGTTACATTTTCTGATATCTTTTTTAAGATTTGAAGTTATGGTCATACAAGTCTCTCATTTGCTTAGTTAGATTTACTTCAATATAATATTTTATATTATTTGTGGCTACTATAAAAGGTGTTGCTTTCATGATTTCTTTCTCAGCCTGTTTGATGCTTATGTGTATATATGAAGACTAATTTTTGTTGTTGTTAATCTTTTATCCAACCACTTTACCAAAGGTGTTTATCAGCTTTTGGAATTCCATGGTAGGAATTTTGGGATCACTATCATCTGTAAATAACACTACTTTGACATTTTCAATGTGTATCCTTCTGATATCCTTCACTTACCTTATTATCCTTGCTAAAAGTTTAAATACTATATTGAATAGAAATGGGGAGAGTGGACAATCTTTTCTTGTTCTTGATTTTAGCAGAATTGCTTTGAGTTTCTCTTCATTTATTATTTAATGGTGACTATAGACTCATTGTAACTTGCTCTATTATGTTTAGTTATGTCTATTGTATCTCTTATTGCTTCAACACTTTTATCAAAAGGAGTTTTGGATTTTGTCAAAGGCATTTCAGCATCTAATGAGACAATTATGATTTTTTTCCAGTTGTTTATATGGTAGATTACTTTGATAGATTTTCGTATTCTGAACCATCCTTACATCTCTGGGATAAATCCTACTTGATCGTGGTGAATGGCATATTTGACATATTCTTGGATTCAATTGTATTTTATTATTTTTGCACCAATGTTCATTAAGGAAATTGGTTTATAATTCTTTCTCTGTGAATCTTGGTGTGGTTTGGTATCAGGGTTACAATGGCCTCATTATGTCATTTTGATATTATTCCTTCTATTTCTATTTTGTGGAATAATTTGAAGAATATTGGCATTATTTCTTCTTTGAAAGTGTGCTAAAATTAAATTAGATATTCTTAAACAGAGGATTAGGTATAGTCTTTATCACTGATAGTACCTGTCATTGCTTCAAGCTCTCCTCAACAATAACGAACTGTTCCTTAGAAATTTCTCCCCAGTTCATATATTTTCTCATACTATAATGTTTTGTGTGCTATTCTGCTTTTCTAGAAAAATATATTTTTAAACAAAAAGCATAAATAATATAATATCATTAAAATAAATTAGTGAGACTAAGTGGAGAACATTAAAGAATAGACAATAGTGTCAGAGCTTCTAATTAGTCACCATGCTTTATCAGCAAGCAGGTAAATTTCTGGTAGGTCCAGCAGAGGAAAATTCTTTGGAAGCCACAGAGGCAGTAATACATGCTTGAGAAGATACTGCAAGGATATAAGGATGTTTATTTATCTTTGTGAACAGAACCCATGGAAGAATTTAACTAGGAAAGCACTGTTTCTGACAAGGTTTTGAAAATAATAATTCTTACTAAAGAACCATGTCTTGGCATCAAGGATTATGAGTAGGAACAATAAAGAGAGTTTTCCTTTTGACAGAAACACATTTTAATTATGACAAGGGTTGCATATGCTGACATGTTAGAAATGGCATGTCTAACAGAAATATGAAGAAACTGGGAATGAAACTTGTAGAGCATGAAAGGCTATATTGAAACTTTGACCTAAGGCAAAACAAGAAGGAAGACAGTACTGGATAATGACACTCCTCAATTGACTAGATTTATTGTAGAAAATAACACCTAGTATACCTTGGATTTTGAAACTTAAAAAAAACTAGATGATTATAACTGAGATGTCAGTCAGAGAAATATTTGGGGTGATTATTTCTGTAAACAAGTGATACCTGAGAATTTTTATTCTTTAGTTCAAATTATAAGTCTCTGAAGATAGAGCAGGAAAGCTCAGTTGGTAATGTGATTACCCTGTAAGCATGTGGTCCTGAGTTGGTTCCCTACTGTCCACTTGAAACAGTGATACTCACTGTATAGCTATAGTAGTAGAAATAGATTCCTGGGATTCACTGTCCTGGCAGTCTATCATATTTGGTGAAATTCAAAGCAATGGGAGACCTGGTCTGAAACAAAAACAGAAAAAAAAAAAAAACCGAGGTGAATAAAAAGGTGTGCTGGAGGGCTTTATCATCAAAATCAGTAAAAATAAATCAAGGAGATAAATAGAGAAACACACAGAGAGAAAATGTAATAGAAAAAAGTAAAAAGTACTAATGAAAACTGAAGCATATTAGAAAATTTCATATTTCAATGAATTATCATAAAAACTTGAGTTTTTTTCTGTTTACAGGGCTGCTGTTGATAAATTTCTGCTGATATATGAAATTCCCAAATATACTAATTTTGAATGTATGTTTCAGAATTCTCTACAGTGCCAAGAAACAATTAACTCAAAATAAATTTAAAAATGGGGGGGTTAAACAGTGTAGACTTTTTTGTTTATAAGTGCAGCCAATGTTGAAAACAGCAAATAGAAGCCTCCATTAAAGATAGGGTTATCATTTAACATGTGCCTAACATAGCAGTTTTGGGTCTAGGCCATTATATCTAATAGAATAAATTAATTTGCAAAATGATAAGCTCAGCAAAATGAAACAGACCCAAAGAGAGAGAGAGAGAGAGAGACAGAGAGAGAGGGGGGGGATTCCTGACTTCACTGGCTTACATATTTTTAAATGTCAGTCATAAAAGGGATAAATTGATTATGGATGAGGGGAACAGTCAGGACTGATAAATGCATTCTGTTACTAGACAACTAGAAAATTATTGAGATCCATGAATGGGGTTGACTAAATTTAGGGAGCTTGCCTCTAGATCATATTCTAAAATAACCCAATGGGGATGAAGTGAAGAGTTACAGTCTTTTAAGGAAACCAGGACAACAAAGAAGGACAGAAGGCCATGTGACAAGTGGTAAAGGAATTGAGCACAAGATTAGTTATACTAGGTGTTTCTCTGTTGAGGATTTTATCTTGGTGGGCATGCAAACTCTTTGCCAGAATGTGAAAGAAAAGAGGAAAAATGGGTCTATCCTCTCCAGGCAACATAGAAATGTGACTTGCATGATGGTAGTGTTGGTTTTAATGTTGTAGTCAGTTAAAGGCTATCCACATGCTCCAAAGTTCAGGATGTGGTTTGAAATAGAATATAGCTAACTGAATTCATCACCATACATTTATTTCCCTAGCTTTGGGCCAGGAAGTAACCATCAACTGTTTTCACAGCAATCAGTTTACCCATTAGCTTTGTGCCCAGTGTGTAAAGCCCCAGGCTGTTATTTTGGTTGATGTTTTTATAAGTAATGAGCAGATTTAAGATTGTTTGCTGAAATTCTGGCACTAATTGCTGCCTTCTTGAGATTCTGCCTCTCCACCTGGGGTTATTCCTTACCTGTGCTTACAAAACATTGTTGTAGGATGAGTCAGAACTGAATAACTAATATGTAGTCTGTGGTATTATTTATAACAATGTATTATACACTCAGAATTTGCTAAAAGTAATCTCAAGTACTCTCATCACAGGAGCGATATAATTAGAGTAGGTAAATCCACCAGGGGCTTCTAAGTATAATATTTGTTGTAAAAGACCAAATTTGGAATTACCATTAAAGCATTCCTTTGTAAATGTCTATGAGAGTGTTTCTAAAAGGATTCATCCTGAAATTGGAGGTCACCAATACATGGGCTTGGGTTATAGACTTAATTTGTTTAAAAAAAGAAAGAAACATGAAAGAGAGAGAGAAAGAAAGGAAGATAAAAGAGAGGGTGAGAGAAAAGGAAAGAAAGGAAGAAAGGATGGAAAGGAAGGAAGGAAGAAAGGAAGGAAGGAAGGAAGGAGGAAAGGAAGGAAGGAAAGAAACAGCACGTGCATTTATTGTTCTCTGCTGTCTAAATGTAGCTGTCACATGACCAACTGCTTCATGCTCCTTCATCCTTGTCATGATGGACTGTATCTTCCCAAACTGTGAGCCAAAACAAAATTTTAAGTTGCCTTAGATGTACATTTTGTCAAAGCAATGAAAAAAAGTAACTAATACAGTATAAACAAGTAATTTTTTTCTTCAACTTATCCATTGGTATATATTAACTATGCTTCTTTCACTTGCCTGCTATGCGTAACAATAAAACATAGGTGTGAAATTTCTTTCCAAATTTTGCTTTCAAATCTTTTAGATATGAGCAAAGAAGTGAGATTGTTAAATAATGGTGATTCCATTTTTTAGTTTACTGCATCCATAGCTGTCAAAATATTTTTTTAAAGAAAACAGCAGCTTATAGACCTTTATATAGCAAATGACAATTTATAATTTCTCCACAGCATACACAATGCTTTTATTGTTTATTTGGTCTACTTTTGGCAATGGTATCTTAATGAGCATGAGGTATTTATTATGACTTTGCTTTTCCTTTCTCATTTGATTGATGAAGTTGATCTTTTTTTAACTTTCATTTGCATGTCTTTTTAAATTAAATGTTTATTTAGATCATTTGTACATTGAACATGAAGTTATGTTTTAATTAAATAATTGACAATTTCATCATATATGCATATATATATATATATTATTTATATTCACCTGCTACTTTCTCTTCTTGTCCCTCTTTGAATTTCCTTTTTCAACTATCCTTACTTTCTTTTTGTGACAGTTAGGATTTTTTGTGTGAGCATGGGTGGGAAGCTATTTGCTGGAGCATGAACAACTTACCAATGATATAGTCACTGAAGAAAACCTCTTCCCTTCCCACTGCAACCAACAATTAGTTGATCAGGGATGAGTATAGACTCATGAGCCTTCAATTATCCATGACGAAATGTTGGCAGACCAAATTTTTATAATCTGTAGGCAGAGTCTTTCTGTCTAGATTGCCTGCTCCCAAATAACCAACAAAGTGGTTTAGTATCACTTATAAATCCTCAGCTAATAGCCCAGGCTTTTTACTAGATAACTCTTACACTTAAATTTACTGATATTTCTTATTTATTCTTTGCCATGAGGCTCATAGTTTGTTACCCCATTTTCTATTGTCCTCTTGTTCAGTGGCTGGCTGGTGTCTCTCCTGACTCCACCATTCCTCCTCCTAGCATTCTCTGTGTTTTACTGTCTCGCCTGTACTTCCTGCCTGGCTACCAGTTTGTCGGCATTTTATTAACCACTGAGAGCAATACATATTCATGGTGTACAGCTGGATTATTCCACAGCATAGGTCTTGTGGGTCTTGTGCTGGTACCACAGCAGCTATGAGTCCATGAGTGTAACTGTCATATCATGTCCTCAAGACAACTTTCTGTTTCATGTTTCTCCATTCACTGCTCTTAGGTTTTTTTCTGCCCCCTCTTCTGTGATGTTGTTTGAGCCTTAGAGGGGGTGAGATAGGTTTCCCATTTATGACTGAGAACTCAATAATCACGTATTTCCTTCACTTTTTTTTATTAGACATGATTCTGTTAAGTAACCAGCATGCTTTGAAAAATGAGGCTTATCTGACCAAAGCTGAGAGTAGAATCATTCTCTATACATAAGTGTAAATGTTTAGAATGCAGCATTGGAGATTTAGTATGTCCTTTCAACAAAACAACAGTAGTAAGTTCCCCATGCCTTCCTCCAGACATGGGCTATATCAAGGTTTATAACACAAGGCAGGAATATTCTATTCTCCTTGCGGAGTAGGCCCCAAATCCTATCAGAAAATCGTAGATTACCCTTAACAATAATGCTACTACACTGTTAACATCATTCCTAATAATTTGCTGATGCAGCACACAGAGACTATTATTGAGGTAAGATTGATGACTTTCCACTCCTCTCAAGCTGCACAGCACCATTTAGCACTGTGAAAGCTAGCCAACAAGGAGGAAGCTTAATTGTCCCAAATTTAAATATTAAATTCTTTATAGACACATCACATGTCCATCTCAATGCCAAAACTTAGTCTTCCATATACTGAACACATAATTTTTTGTCCCTATCTGACACTGAGAAGGAGCCAATATCAATTTAAAATGCAGGACTTTAATAACTAAAATAGTAGTCTTGATTTCTCTTATTGTAGTAGTTGTCTGTTGCTTATATTTAATGTATTTTGCTTCACTCATTTTCCACAACATTGTTGGCCATGAATACACTAAAAATCACGTGGGCCTGTATGTAACCCTTGAGTTTGGACAATTTCATCACTGTATAATATCTCTTTTGTGTCACTGATGATTTATAAGAGTATTTGCTTGTGTTTATGAAATAAATAATTTTTCCATTCTTTCCACATACCTGTTTTTACGTTTATATTTAATGTGAGTTTCCTGATGAAAACCTTTAAAAAGAGTTACTGACCTCTCAGAATTCTAGTTATATATTCTGTGCCATTTAAGTTCTCTTTCAAATAACATTTTATGGTTTCCATGCACTATAGAAACTTTACAACTGTTCTTATTGTCTTCTGTTCTTTATCGCATCTTGAATCGACTCCAAATATTATAGTCATTCATATGAAATGATTATACAAGAAATATTACTATGTACTCATAGTAAACTTTCTCAGTTTGAGAAATTTTTCATATTTATTTACATTAGAGGATACTTTTACTAGACATAGATCCCTCAATGCCACCGTGTGTGTGTGTGTGTGTGTGTGTGTGTGTGTGTGTGTTTTCCTCCAGTTGTTTCAGAAGGGAAGTCCATTGTTCTTCAGTGAATAAAATATTCCTCCATAGCTTCTTTCAAAATATCTCCTGGACTGGCTCTCTTTACATATGTTATATCTGATGCTCAGATGCTATGTATTGAATGAGAATTGCCTCCTGTGGGCTCCCATCTTATAACACTTCATTCCTAGAGGTGTCATTGTGGTAGAGCCTGTCTGGAGAAGGGGGCATAGAGAGTGACCTCACTTCCTGCTTGCTCTCTGCTTCTTGATTGTGGGAGAAATCTAATCCATTTGTCTTCTGCTGCCATGACTACCTTACCACCAAGAATACTGTCCCATCAGAATAAAGCCCCACAAAAATCCTATCTTCTCTCTTAAGTTGTTCCTTGCCAGCACTGATCATGGTAATTGGAAAGTAATTTACCACGTGTGAATGTGATTTTTTTCCTTATTGTGTTGAACTCAGTGTTACTATCTAAACTAGTGTTCTTTAAGCAGTCTGTAGAGGGTTGAAAGGAGCTCTCTGTGCTGAGGAACTATTTTGGGCCCTTCATCAACCATTGAGATAGTTTGGGTAAAGGTTCTGTAGAATTGAAATATGTAAGACTCAGGCTTTGCACATGCAAATTTACGGACGATGTAATATTTTGAATGAAAAGATTATGAAAAATAATAAATAAATTCTGAATGATTTATTTTTGATGAATAGTCTCTGAATATCGTGAACTTCCACTGTATCCCTGGCTGTAAATATGAGTTTCCAGTTTAAGAGTTTAGTTGTCTTTACTTTTTTTCTATTCATATATTTTTCTTTATTTAGCTTCTTACTATTTTATGACTGCATACAATGTATTGTGACTATAGTCACATCCATTAACCCCTCTTATTTCACTTGTTACTATTTTCCTCATCTTTTCTGTTATGTACTGCTATTTTCAACTTATATTTTGATCAACATGAGGTATATCAAAATGAAAAACTCATAATCGAAGAAATCACAAAATGCCCAGTCATTCTTACTGAAGTTATTCACTCCTGTGCCAGAGGCATTCCATTTAGCACTGTTAGAATTCCTACTGGTCATGAAACAGATTGTTGAAATTGCTATGTCTCTGGTTTTACAGTTATGCACTTATTACTAGCTTGTGGCTTTGGAAAATGAAATTCTAGTTTATCTAGGTCTTTGTTTATTTGTTTGGGAAACTAGACTAAATCTGACCTATTATTTCTGTGAAAGAGGAAACCTCATACCCCTTTGTGACAACATGGAATAATAACAGACATGGAACTAATATGAGGATTTTTTTTATTTATTTAAAGGATTGTTAATACTTTTAGATAGCAGAAATCACCATACAGTGGTAACAAAAGTTTGCAAATAAGGAGAAATAATGTTTCTAACATTAATCTTAAAACAATGCAAAGTAATATTACCTATTAATATGACATTTATTTCAAGGTATTGTTTGCTTTTATTTTATCCTATTTTATACTTACTTCTAGGTACCTCTTTGTATTCTTCTTTTAAAAAAATAAAATTATTAATTTATTTCTTTATTTTACATCTCAGATGCAGTTTCCCCTCCCTCCTTTCCTCTCATTTCCTCCCCCCACTTTCCCTCCCCCCATCCACTTTTCTCCTGTGTCCCCTCAGAAAGGGACAAGCCTCACATGGATATCAATATAAAAATAAACAAATCTTTAAAAAAGAATAGAAAAGTAATGGAACTGGTTTTTAATATTCTTACATATTACAAATCTGTGTTTCTAGATTTATTTTTGTAGCTTCTGAGAATATTCCAATATAAAATTATTCGCTATCAAATGTCGTGGCTCCTAAAAGTAATTTATATTTTCAAGATTATGAATATGTGGTTTTGAATCTTTCTTTTTTTTTTGGACAGGATAGGTTTTGACCCTGCCTACATAGAGCCGTGTTTTCTGTTGTTGCTCCTGCTGTAGCCCACAAGCTTGGTGCACAGACTTTGCTCTGCCACCTGCTCTCTGTAGGCCAAGGGTAAGCCTGTGTGATCAACACCCAGCTCCTTGATGAATCCATTCTATTTCTACCATCATTCCTTTGGACTTCCTTAACAAAACACAAGTTAGGAGATAGAAATACCAAAAACAACAACAACAACAACAAAAATGTAATAGAAATTGAACATTAAACTGAGCATTAAACAAACCACACATTTTTAAGTGGATCTTGCAAAGGGAGTTTAGAAGACAACTAAATATCCAGTCAATTAAAATAATCTAACTCTTCATAATCACAGCTCGCATTCAACAAAACTGAGTGGGAACTGCATTGATTGCTTAATGGTGAAAGCATATGACTTGCTAAATCTTTTAAACACCAAACAGGGGGTCCTTTTATTCCCCAACAACAAAAAGTCTAGTTATTCTTCAAAATCCATCCTGCCAAATAAACTTCCTTGTGGCCAGAGGACAATGATGATACAGCTTGTATTGCATGGCCATGGTGTATTTCTTCATTTGAACCAAAAGTGTGGTGGATTGTTTCCTCCAGAAGACCTTGAGCCAAAAGTGTATTATTGTTGTAATGCTTTAATCTTAATGCTGCCAAAACAAATTTTTATTGTGGAAGACATTTTTTCCCTCAGTATTTGAGTATAATTTTACTTTGTCTTTAGCTTTCTTTTGAGAAACTAAAAAACACTGTGTGTGTGTATGTGTATGTGTGTGTGTGTATGCACACACATATTAATCCTCTAACCTAGAAGTATATAGTATTTGGGTTACTGCCCCTAACTGAAGAACTCAAAATATATCTTCAACAGATTACAATGACATTTTTCTGTCACATAGTTGAAATACAGAGGTATGATATATGACTACCTTAGATTTCAAGGCAATGTGAACAAAGTACTACAGACTGAATAGTTTAAGGAACGAATATTTTTTCAGTTACAGAGACTGCATGCTTTACATTAAAAGTGGTAACTGAATTTTTCTGAGGCTTCTTCCCTATCTTGTTGATGGCTAAGTTTAGCACTATTTCCATTTGAAGTTTATGTGCATTTTCCTTAACCACCGTCCAGGGCATATATATTACAGTGGTTCAGGATCAACCTACCAAAGACCAAGATTCCATCACTTAAATCTGGGAGTGGCAAAATACAAAAATCATAGGATTTTTCATTGTTTCCTTAAGATACATGTCCTTACAACGCCAAATTTGCCCATCACATAAATAGATTTCAAACTGTTTTATTAAAAATACATTTTTCTTATAATATTTTCTGAGTAAGATTTCTCCTCCCCATACTCTTCCTCCCAGTTCCTTCCTACTTCCTCCCCCATCCAGATCTACTCCCTTTCTATCTCTCATTAGAACACAAACAGGATATTAATAGATAATAGCATAATATATACAAAATATATTATAATTATATATTATGATAAAACAAAACAAACATGTAAGAAGCAACCTAACATTCTGGGCATTTTCCATTTTGCATTAAGGTAAAATAAATTTTAAGTTTCCAAATACACCCTCCTCCCCTTCTTGGGTAACTAACACTGTTATCCTTTCCTGCAAATACAAATATATGATACCTTACTCTACACAGGACAAATATATGATATACTGTTTTTTAAGGAAAATATAGCACATCCATCTGCCAGGACAAGTCAGACATCTTAGATGTTTTCTAATTGCATTCAGGAGGGCCAGCCAAAGGGACAAACCAATCACACAGTACTAAATGCTTTAAGGTCAGATTGGATCCTGGTACACATGTAATCCACATAGATTGTTGTGATTTGTTTCAATTAAAAATCCTGAGAAGGGCATCTAGGTTGTTTCTGGGTCCTGGCTATGACAAATAACATAGTTGAGTAAATGTCCTTATGGAATGAGTATGCATTATTCCTGATAGCCAGGGCCTGAAAACAACATAGAAGCCCCTCAAATGAAGAATGGATAAAGAAAACATGGTACATTTACACAATGGAGTACTACTCAGTGGCAAAACATTTCAACCAAACAAACAGACAAAAAATGACATCTTAAATTTGTAGGCAAATGGATGGAAATAGAAAAACAAAACAAAACAAACAAAAAATCCTGAGTGAGGTAACCCAGACACAAACATAGTATGTACTCACTTCTAAATGAATATTAGACATAAAGCAAAGGATAAACAACCTATGATCCAAGACCCCAGAGATGCAAAAAAACAAGGGGGACTTTAAAACTCCCCAAAAAAGAGAAAATGTACAAGATCCCCTGTAGTGGGATATTCACTTTGTCTCCTTCTGTGGCACTGACCACGCCCATTGAGGGGTGGAGCCAGGGGCGTAAGTAACATGTGGAAGAGGTCTGAGGAGGGCCAGGGAATGCTCTCTGGCTGGCAGGACGCTGAGAGGAGAGCATCTGGTGGAACTTGCTGGTGTTCATCTGTCTAGGTTGTAAGTTATTTCTCCCAGAATAAACATCTATTCATCCTATTTGTTTATCCTGATCCTTATTTAACCACAATAATCCACTGAGTAAATTGGTAGCATGGGGTGGAGAGGGGAGAATGGCAGGGGACTAAGGGAGGGAGGAGAAGGACATGAAGGATAGGGAAGATGGAGTTGGGGGAAGAACAGGGAACGAGAGCAAAGAAAAAGATATCTTGATAGAGGGAGCCATTGTGGGTTTATGGAGAAATGGCACTAGGGAAATACCCAGGGATTCACAAGGATGATTATGAATCTAAGGATCTAAGGAATAGTGGAGAGGGTACTTTAACTGCCCTTGCCCTGTAAACAGATTGATGACTACCTTAATTGTCATCTTAGAACTTTCATCAAGTAACTGATGGAAGCAGATTGAGAGAACCACAGCTAAGCACTATGCCAAACTCTTGGAGTCCAGTGGTAGAGAGTGAGGAGTGATGAGCAAAAGCTTCAAGACCATGTTGAAAAAATCTATAGAAATAGCTGACCTGAGCAAATGGGAGCTCACTGACTCTGAAGTCACTGCTGGGAAACCTACATAAGTCAAAACTAGGCCCTCTGAATGGGGATGGCATTTAGGTGGCTTGTGGGGCCATTAGCATTGGAACCAGTATTTATCCCTAGTGCATGAACTGTTTTTTTGGAGCCCATTCTTTATGGAGAGATACCCTGGCATCAATCAGTCACAGTTTATAATTATACTTATTTTTTTATGATTGTATGGACATCTTTCCTGGGTTATACTGGATCTAACAGAACATACAACAAACACAACAGAATTTGTGACACAATCAAATAAATAGAAAAGAAATAAAAGGAGAAGGAGGAATGAAGAAATGAAGGAAGGAAGAGAAAGAGAGGGGGGGGAGAGAGGAAGGAACAAAGGAAGTAACAAAGGAAGGAAAGAAGATAGAGGAAAAGAACCCCAAAGAAGGCACAAGTAACAGGGACCCACTTATTCTCACACTCAGGAATCCCATCAAAAACACTAAACTGGAGCCATAATATATACTCAGAGGACCGGTGTAACTGGTGTAGACCCTTGAAGGCCCTGCGCATGCTGGCTCAGTCTCTGTTAGTTCATATGAGTTTTGATCATGTTAATTAGCTGGGCCTTGTTTTCTTGGTATCCTCCAACTCCTCTGGATTTTACACTCTCTGCTCCCTCTTCTGGAAGGTTCCTTGAGTCCTAAGAAAAGGGATTAGATAAAGACATTTCATTTAAGGTTGAGTGTTCGATGATCTCTTGCTCTCTGCATAATGCCTGGTTGTGTGGGTATCTGTATTTGTTCCCATTTTCTGAAGGAGGAAGCTTCTCTAATGATAGCTGAGAAAGGCTATGTGAATATACGTGACTATAGTGAAATGTCATTGGGAGTAATTTCATTGCTAGGTTTTGTTTGTTCTTTTAGAACACTAATATTTGGATTTACCATAGATCCTTTGGTTATCTTGTCTCAGGTTACTCCAAGTTACAGTCTGAAATTTTTCTCCCTTGGGTGTGTAGAATTAAAAAAAGGAAACTCATAAATTCCTCAGAATCCACAGGGGTCAAAAATCTTAGCAGATAGGCATATATGTACAATTGCAGAATATGTCTCCAGTTCTCTTTCCTTCTGGAGCCCTTACTAGAATAACATTTAACACCTCCATTTCACTGGTAATGATATGGAGACAATCTAGACAACTCCAAACATGTATCTCAAAAATATCATGCAGCTTTTACCCATTACCAGACCTAAATTACCATTTTAGGTTTTTGTTGCAGGACAACCTCCCTCATTTCTTTATATCCAAACCTGTACAATTTTGATACAGATATGACAATAAAGTACAATAGACTCTGAAGATTAAGAAGAACAATTTCTTATTTATAATTCTAGAAATTAGGAGACAAAACTGAGATGTGTTCAGGCCACTGGGTTGCTTCTGTGGAGGCTGTGCTTCTTGATTGTGGAAGATTGTCTTTATATTGTCTCTTGTTCCCCTACACATCTATTCATTTCTCTTGCTATAAGAACTCCACTTGTATCAGATGACTCTGTAAACTATTGAATTTTCCTCTATCTTAATTACTTCTTTAAGGACTTATATTAAAACAATGTCATGCTTTTCTTGAGCTACAGTAAATATGAACTTTAACATATTAATTGTAAGAGAAAACAATTCGGCCCATAGCACTGTAATAACGTATCAGGTCCACAAAGACACATGCACAAAACTGGCTAAAAGTCTTCTGTTCCTTCCTCCAATTTCTGGAGTAAGACCCTTTTCTTCATCCTATGTGATAGAAACTCTATTTTCTGTTGTTATATATGACTTAGTGCAAATTTACAGGCAAAATTAAGACAAAAGGGTGAAGAATGAATAAAACCTTTAAAAAGAATTTCTTTCTTAAAGTACAAGAATACTTCGTGCATGTCTTATTGACCGTAACTTAGTTACATAGGCACGTTTTGTATCTAAGAATTTTGGGAAATTGAGACATTTTAGATTAATGGGAATGTTACCTTCTATGGATTGAAGTCTTGCTGAAAACCCTCAAGAAAGTCTTTAACCCTCACTTTCATTATTACTGATTTAATGTATCAGTTGTGTTGTCACTGTTTATAGAAGAGGAGACATGGCACATATAAAGAGTCATAATCTTACTTAAGTAGAGTGTGTTCAGGGGAGCAGACAGACATCCTCTCACTGGATAGTGTGAGGAGAAATACATGATAAATCAGGGACAAGTGATAACAGCCTAGAAAGTAGATAATAAGAACTCAGCGTTTTTCTCCTCTTCTGTTATTATTTTTACTATTATTATTAGTCACATCGAGGAATCCTAAGATGTTGAAATAGTGAGTCAAATACTGTGTTTTATTATCTTCATAACTGCCCAGTTTCCAGTTTTGTACTGTCTTGGAAATCTTCATGGATACAATTCAGAATAAAGATCAGAATAAGAAAACAGGTCATTCAACACCTCTCATTAGCATCAGAATTGCTATAAGGTGTGAAGGTGTGTCTTACAGAAAGATTCTAAATGTACAATGATGTGTTGGGATGCTCTGAACTAATAGCTACCAATGTGCTCTCAAATTTTTGCCTCATCCATCACAGTCCTAATAATGGATGATTAACTTCCCCCAACAATACAGTTTTCCACTGAGAATTGTTTTCTTGTAGCAAGCCTTCTTCTCCTGTATGGTTTGCAATTGATTATTTTAGAATCTATACAGATGTGACAATTCTTTCATTTTCAAATGGACTACCAAGAAGATTTGTTTAAGTCATATTTTTGTTAAAACAGTATTTCTTAATAACCGGTTGTTGAGAAATATTCATGATACCCTGTGTGCTTGTTTTTTTGACAAATCTTTAAAATATGGTCAAATTAATAAGTTTCCAAAAAGTACAAGAACATAGATAAGATGATTTATTTTTCAAAGAGAATATTACATTGTAATTCAGTTTTGTACTGTGAAATCATGGTACACAAATATATGTTTATAGCTAGCTATGTAATGTAATATGCATGCTAAGATAGTCATAATTCAAATTTAAAAGTTAATGGCAAACCTCCATAGTATAAACTTTTTCACATTTATTTTTTATATGAATAAGTGTTTTACCTGAATGTATATGTGTGTTTCATTTGTGTGACTGGTACCCTTGGAGATCAGAGAAAAATGTAGGTTTCCCTGGAACCTATGTTTGTGAAATTTGATGTGGGCACTGGGTACCAAAATTAGGTTCTCTGAAAGCATTAATCTTTTAATTTCAGTTTTTGATAATATAAATGTTTGCAAATGCCTGAACAACTGAGTTATCTAAAATTTCAATTATTGTAAAAATATAGATCATTAATGGGGTATTATTTCAATGTTCCTCTTATTAGAACACAGTCTATATTTTCTTTATATTAACATGGGACCTATGAGCAATAAAATTTTATTTGTGATTGACCCCACTATATGAAACAGTTTAAAGTTGACTATTTTCCATTAGGGACAAGGGAGTATTCATATTAGCATTCCAAACAACTTTTCAGAGCTGTGTATAATTTGTTTGAAGAACAACACAACTTGGCTTCATTTTGTCATAATGTAATGAGGTAAAATTTGATGTGGAACAATACCATGGCATAGCCATGATCATAGCAACTCAAACACACAGATGAGTTTACTCCCAGCAATATAAGTACCCTATACAGCTATATATACATGCTGTGTAAGCATGCATTATCTTTGAGCTAAGCTTGATATGAATAAATACAAAAAGATAAGATATAAATTAATATAAAAACTTTAGCATCTAGCATTTCAGTGTTTGTCATCCGTTCTGCTTGTTGGTTATCCTTTCACAAAACAGCACTGAAATTAGACAATATAGTATGCCCATATAGCCATTAGCAGAATATATACTTTTGTAAGAGTGGTATTTTCTACAAATAATATTTTTGGCAAAACATAACAAAATTAGTTTTTATCTGATTTGTTATTAGATGCTTAAAAAGCCAAGAGAGTCTAACCAATATATTGAATAAGCCTCATTTTCTCTATAAGCAAGCTCTGATATTCAGTTTTCACATTTTTGGCACAAAAACAGTTACACAATAAAGTTATATTGTCCCAATCATACTGTGATGAGTAGCCAAATACTGCTTCTAGAAATAAAAATTCAGCTGTTGCCTCTGAAGTGAAATCACATACATTTTTAGTACCTTAATTCATAATTAGTTTGTTTGAAATGTCTCAATCAAAACCTCTTTTCACCATGCCCTGCTCAGCAGCGCTCTCATGCAGGCTTTCAATGGCTTTTCTGTTTATTCTCTTTGGTCTCACTGTGGAGTGCTGAGTATAAATCACTTGGCTGCCTTCCCACAATGTAATGAATGTCTCATATCAGGCATGAGCTTTTTACCCTCTTTTGTTCTGTTTCTCTGGCTCCTTTTTTCCCTGTTTTCTTTAAGTTTTTGCATGTTATCATGGGCACTTGGCCCCCTCACAGCTACAATGTGATAGTGAATTTGATTGTAGTAGGGGCTCCTACCCAACTGATATTTTATTTATTTGAACCATGAATTTCTGACAAGCTTGTTCTTACCAAAGGGAATCTCCTGTTGTTGAGTCTTTGAACAATGACTTTAGCTCTTTCAATACCTACTCTGTGAAAGTCTGATTCTGATCCGGATTACTGGAAGTCTCCTTGATCAATAGTTGTTTCCATCAGAAAACAACAATAGGACAGACAACTTGGAGCTGCTTCTTCTATGAATAAAGAAGTGCATTTGCATAGTAGGAAGAATACTGCCAACACAGCTCATAATCATAAAATTAGGACTTCATGTAGCCTGGGAGGAAAATGTGTAATTCAGTGAGCTGTCCCATGGAACCACCTCGGCACTGTCTGCACATACTGCAGTCAGCCGACATATGAGCTGAAGCACTCACTATTAAGGATAGGGATCTACTGCAGTTATTTTGACATTATTTCTACACATCAAGATAGTTTTTGTTACCAATTTTGTGTGAAATCTTGCTTTGAAACAAGAGTGCCAACTCATTATTGTTTAACAGAAAATATAGTGTTTAAATTTATTGTCTCATAATAACATTAACAAAAACAAGCTAATAGTTGATGTTTGCTGTGGGAAATAGTGCCATTTTCTTCAGATGTTCAACTCTGGGTTGGTTGCTCATGCTACAAAGATGGCCCAACATTAGTTATTAATGAACTGCCATTCTAAATTATTTTGTTTCCTTTTTTTAAGTACATAAAGTTGAAAGAGGGAGGTGGTTTGTTGTTTGAAGGAGTTTGGAAGAGAAGTGGGTATGAATGTTAGATTGGGTCAAAAAACAGTGTTTTGTGAAGTTCCCCAAGAGTAAATAAAATACATTTTTTTTTCTGAAACAATGATGCCAACATAAAAGAAAAGCAGGTGAAGAACTACAACACTAGACTACTCAGGAGCCTCTGAAATCTGCCTTTCCCTGAAGCCCCACCTCTCTCTCTAGCCTTTGATTCAGTAGGAGGTACTCATGGTCATCCTTATCATTCCCATGGTTTACTAAATGAATGACTGCTCCATACATAGTATGTGAAATAAATTGACTGGATACATAACTAACAACCATCAATACTGAAAATTGTTCAATTCTATCTTTTATTTTAAAATGTTAGATGTAGCATTTCTTTTTTAAAGAATATTTATTTTACATCCCAACCACAATTTCCCCTCCCTCCTCTCCTCTCATTCATTTCTGCCTCCCTCCTCCCCTGCATCAACTCCAACATTTCTATTCAGTAAAGGGCAATCCTCCCATGGATATCAGCCATCCATGGCATATCAATTACTAGTGAGACTAGACACTGACTTTCCTATTAAGGCTGGATGAGGCAACCCAGTAAGAGGAATAGGGTCTCCAAAACAGTTGTCAGAGTCAGAGACAGCTCCTCCTTCTACTGTTAAGAATCTCACAAGATTATGACTATCACATATATGCAGTGTCATATATAAACACATATATGTCAATACTTGATTTCAGATTTAGAGTCTGTGAACTCCTATGAGCTCTGGTTAGCTGATTCTGTTTGTTTTCTTATGATGTCCTTGACCCCTCTGGCTCCTAAAATTCTTCTTCCTTCTCTTCAGCTGGATTGCTCCAGCACAGCCTGGTGTTTGGCTGTGGAGCTCTGCATCTATTTCCTCCAGTTGTTTGACAAAGCTTCACTAATTACTATTGTGTTAGGAACAAATCTATGAGTATCATTATGCATCATTGCATTTACATTTTTTCCCAGTTGTGTTTGGTTCTATCCTCATTTCTGTGCCATCCAACCTCTGGATCCAGTTGCTCCAGATAGTATCAGGAATGGACACTATCTTACTGTATGGGTCTCAGCATGGACCAATCAGCCACTGGTTGACCACTTTCAGAATCTCTGTATCACTATCACCTTTACCCCAGCATATCCTACCTGCAGGACAGACTATAGGTTAAAGGTTATGTGGCTGGGTGAGTGTCCAACCCCTCAACTGATAGTCATGCCTGGTCACAGAAGGTAGCCAGTTTAGGCTACATATTGCCTATTGCTAGGAGTCTTTGTTGGGATTGTTCTTGCAAATTCCTGGAAGTTTCCCTTTCCCCAGGTTTCTACCTAATCCTGAAATGACCCCATTTCTAATCAGCTCTTTTAGTATTTCCCTACCACTCCATCCCTACCTGATTCCTCATGTTCTGATCCTCACACATTCTCAGTCCACCCAAAACAAAATTCTATTACCACATCTCTTTACCCCTTGAACTCTCCTTGTTACCTAATCTCCATGGGTCT
Source organism: Phodopus roborovskii (assembly GCF_943737965.1). Classification (NCBI taxonomy): domain Eukaryota; kingdom Metazoa; phylum Chordata; class Mammalia; order Rodentia; family Cricetidae; genus Phodopus; species Phodopus roborovskii. Next base: position 7,430,326 of record NW_026126547.1, read on the forward strand.
GTGATTATCCTTTGCTTTACAGCTAATATTCACTTTAAATGAATATATACTATGCTTATCTTTCTGGGTCTGGTTAACCCACTCAAGATGATTTATTCTAGTTCCATCGATTTGCCTTTAATTTTCATGATATCATTGTTTTTAAGAGCTGAGTAATACTCCATTGTGTAAATGTACCACGTTTTCTTACATCATTCTGCAGTTGAGTGGCATCTAGGTTGTTCATTTTTATATGTTTGAGAAAAGTTTGTTGTATTCTTATTTACCATTGAGATTCACAGATAAAAGTTATTCAGGCTCTGTTAGAACAGTTTGCCTCTAGGATTGCAAACATTCCTTGTGAAACACAATGATACATAGCAGATTTAAATAGCTATGTGTCCTAACTAGTCAGATAACAGAACATGACATTAATCACTGGGCCTCTAAATAATGCCAAGATTCATATGAAATAAATATTGAAATGGTAATAATTTTTTTAAATACTTCAAAATTCTGTAATCTAAATACTATGTAATTCTAAGTCCACTGAGCATATTGTCCCTCTATGGCTAGGGAGAAATAACTAAAACTGACCACATCATGGGCAGTTGTCCCAAAATTATCTTCTATATTATGTATTTCTTACCATTTTACCATTTTATGTATTACATCTTTCTGGAACTTACATCTTTAAATCTTGGTAGATTTATATGCAACTGTATAGAGCATTTTTTTTTTTTTTTTGGCCCTGGAGTAATTGAGTTCCATGATGTTGACTGTCATACAAGTCTGAGAGCTCATGCGAGGAGCACAAGTATCTTCCAGGACTGTCAAAAATCATGACAGCTAAAATGTTAGAGTGCCTAATCTTTACAGAATAATGTCTAGTGTCAGAATATACATCAACCCCCCCATTATTAAAGTTTTAGTGATGTTCAAATTCTTTTGTCTTCCTTGTTCTTACCCAGTTTAATCAGGAAATAGTACTCTAAAGTAAAGTCTAAATAGTAAAGCAACTTACTAAGTTATGGTTGAAGATCTCTTGGAGTGTTTAGTTACAGAAAAATTACCCTTTAAAGACTAACCTTCAGATTACATATATAGAAAATCTCACATGCCACTATGAGACAATCACACTCTTCCATCTTTCATAAAACAACTAGTAACTATTGAAAATTACAACTTTGTTCTTGTTTTGTTCCATATGTTTGCTTGTTCCTCGCTTTTATTTTTGCACCTGGATCTTATTATGTTGCCTATAGAGACTCAAGCTCACTATTTCCCCCACCTTGGCCTCCTAAATTGAGGATTTATGGACATTTGTTACTAAGCTCAGCTTGAAGAAAACAATTTCATGTCAAAATTCTTTTATTCAGTAAGTCTTATTGAGTCCTCACTATATGTTAAAGTCTTAAACAGAATAGGCATGTGAAGGTTTTGTTTTCTAAATAAATCTGACTTTGAAACTTTGTGAAAATAAGCATTACCTTATGCATAATTTAGTTTCTGCTCTCTTGTTTGAATGGATTAATGGCATTTCTATTCAACCTGAGTCAAACACATGATGAATTTTCTTCCCAGATCCTTCACATTTACTGCAAGCTAACCCAATTCCTTGGCAAAGAATTTTTAACTATGATGTTTTTTTTCTCAACCTGAAAACTCTGTATACTGCAAGGCCATTTCATCAGTTGATAACTATTAATTAGCTTCTGAGCTCACTGTATTACAAAATGCTTTAAACAACAGGAAAAAGAAAAAACAGGCATTCTAAGTGACACCAACATTCATGACTTAATGTGAAAGTAAAGGAAAGAAGGAGAACATGTAACATACTGACTCATCCCTAAATACTGTCCCATGATAAACACTTGCTAATATAAATAACCTTTTCTTTCCAATTCATGAAGACAGTGGGGCAAAGTATTTACTGTTCAAGAAAAGGTTTTCTAAAAGGCTTTTTAGCTATTAGAGTGAATAAGCTCCATTTTCAGCCAGTGAGAAGAAGGAAGGTTTCAGGGATTAAATGGGAATTGCTTTTTTCATTACATGTATAGGTACATATAATGAGCAAAGCACAGAGTGGGAGACATGCATCATTCCTTCCTCCTTATTCAGAGTACCTACATTTTATAAATTTGACTTGTGACTATAGAAGGTTTCTTAGCACCAAGAAGAATGGTGCTAGGAACTACCCCAGGGTATGGATAGGGGCAGAACTGAAGGAGAAATTGCCCAAGATGAAAACCACTATTTTGTAACTCACTTTATTTTTTGTCTCATTACACAGATTTATGCAATAAGTTGTAAATAAGACTGAGACAGAAGCAAAATGATAAACGCAGTAGCTATTGATTTACATATACCCAGCTGTGCAACTTTGCTAAGTTGTTTACCACATTGTCTCACTTAATTCATAATCCAAAAAGTTAAGACATAAATATTTTCTTATGAGCTTTCTGAGACTCAAGGAAATGACAAAATATTGCTACATATTCTTAGTTATCATGTGCCATATTTAGCTTTTGAGATTAGGCCTGTAAACCCAGAAGACAATCATTGGGTAGAACAACTTCTAAATTGTAAAAGCCTCAACTGTATCTTTAAAAGAGTATAAGTATCATAACGTTTGTGCACCATTGCATGCTTTTATTCTCTGTGAGTGGCAAAGTAGTTCTAGAAGACAGATGGCAGAGACATTTTTGTCTACTTTTTTCTTTCCTCAGTTTTCAGGCAAATGGGGTCTTGCCATAATCTAAGCTCTTCCTCCTGTTCAGCTATCATTTTTTGTTGTTGTTGTTGTTGTTGTTAATTTATTTTTTACATCCCAATCCCAGTTCTCCCTCCTTCTTCTTCTCCCACTCCTGCCTCTTCCTTCCACCTTTCATCTGTTCCTCTTAGAGGGCAAGTCCCCTCTAGGAAGTCAAGTAAGTCTGTCCCATCATCTTGTTGAGGCAGGATCAAGGCACCTCTCCAACCCCCACATCACTGAGTCTAGGCTGAGCAGGTTATCTCACCATATACTAAGTCAGTTCAGCCATCCTTCCTTAGAAGACTAAACTTGAGCCTAAGAGTGAGAACTCACTGTTTTGGGCTTTGATTGATAGATTGATTAACTCTGGTTTTGAAAGACAACTTTTATTCATTCAAACATAATTAAAGGAGGCTGTTTGTATTGTAAGTGTTCTCATTATTCAAAAGCTAGAATTGATCGAATGTTTGAGGGATTATTAATGAAATTGAATTTTACAATAATTATAATTATCAAAAAATTCTTAGTGCCACAAAGAAACTTTCAGGTAATGCCATAGTAAAGGCTGTGTGCTCAGTGTAGAGGGAAATTGTCATTAGAATATTTATAATAAATATCATGAAATAAATATCACATCAAAGTGAGATCAGCAGTTACTTTTCAATCATTGTATTATTTCCCTTTGAGAACATTTTGTGGTTGTTTGATTAGATTTTATTTAGATTTGATTTGAATTGTGACATTTCCAAAAATGTATCTAATGTATTGGGACATATTCACCCCCAGAACAATTTAGTGCCCCTTTCTCCTGTTAATCTCCTGACTCTACCAACCAGTTCTTTCACTGCCATGTTCTTTCTCTGTCTCCCTCTCTGTCTCTGTCTTCCTCTCTCTCTCTCTCTCTCTCTCTCTCTCTCTCTCTCTCTCTCTCTCTCTCTCCCTCAAACACACAAAATCTATCTCCTTTTCGTTCTGTCTTATTTCCCTTGCTCTACTTTTTGTGAAACTTGTTTCAAGAGGATTTCTAAAAGGAGCATGATTGAGAGTTTATATGCAGTGGCATGGCATCTAGCTATGTTTCTGAAGAAAACACCTTTCTAGTATTACTGTCATTTACTGCCTCGGGACATGTTGGAGCTATGAGACCCTTCCTTTTTATCACAGGGTGTTGATGACACACACTTGTGCAAGTCTTGTACAGGTCATCACAGATGCTGTGAGTTCAGAAGCACTTTTTCCTAAGATGCTATTCCTTTGCAGTGTTTCCTCAGGATTAGAAGAGATGATATGGATGTGAAACTTAGGGCTCCTCATTCAATAGCCATTTATTTTCAGCACTTTGTTCAATTAGTGTTTGCAATGGCCAGTGCAAAAATAAGGTTCATGAAATAAACTAAGATGGTTAAAAGGTTACTCGTTAGCAAATAAGAGAAATTTGGCTCTAGCTTTCCCACTAGGCTCTATGACTCCCCGCATCAAGCCCCACGGTTTTGAGCAAGTTCCCAGTACCATGCATGAATCCTTTCTGTTCTACATGCCTCAAATCTAGTAGGCAAGTGGTTGTACATACACATAGTGGATATGTCTCAACCACACAATGTAAGAGAAAAGCCAAAACTAGGTAAGACCACAAATCTGGAGCAATCATCCAGAGAAGACTCATTCAAGGTGCTGGTTTTAGGTTAGAACTTCTGCCTCTTCATAAATATAGCTTTTCCTGGGTGTGACTGTTATAGCTTTTTAAAAAAGAGGTAGAGAACTGAATAGAGAATTCTCAATAGAAGAATCCAAAATGGCTGAAAGATACTTAAGAAAGTGTTCAACATCCTTAGCCATCAACATCAATGACAGCTTATGCTGGAGAGTATGTGGAGAGATGAGAACACTCCTTCAATGCTGGTGGGAGTGCAAACTTGTACAGCCATTTAGGAGATCAGTAGTTCCTCGGGAAAATGGGAATCAGTTTACCACAGGACCCAGCAATTCTACTCTTAGGCATATACCATACAACAAAGACATCTGTTCAACTGTGTTCATAGCAGCATTATTTGTAATAGGAAAAACCTGGAAGCAACCTAGGTGCCCCTCAAGTGAAGAATGTATAAAGAAGATGTGGTACATTTAAACAATGGAATACTACTCAGTAGAAGAAAAATGGAATCTTGAAATTTGCGGGCAAATGGATGGAACTTGAAGAAATCATCCTAAGTGAGGCAACCCAGTCACAAAAAAAGAGGAATATAGTATGAACTCACTCATACATGGATTTTTTTTTAGACAGAGAGCAAAGGATCAACAGCCTATAATTCACACAGCTAGGGAAATTAGGATACAAGGAGGGACCTAAAAAATTCATACAAGGTCTCTCACAGAAGGGGAAAGGCACAAGATCTCTTGAGAATATTGGGGGGGGGGGCAGTGAGTAGAAAGGGAGTGAAGAGAAAGAGAATGGGAGGATATGAGAACATGCAGGACCACGAAGGTTGAATTAGGGGACAAATAGAGGAGAATATAAAAAGAGATACCATAATAGAGGGGGCCATTATAGGTTTGAAGAGAAAACTGACTCTAGAGAAATGTTCAGAGACCTACAAGGCTGACCCCAACTAGCAATATGAGCAACAGTAGAAAAGCTATTTTAAATGCCCTTCCTTGATTATGAGATTGATAACTAACTTATATGTCATCATAGATCCCTCATCTAGTAGCTGCTGGAAACAGAAGCAGACACCCAAAGCTAATCACTGAACAGAACTCCTGGAATTCAGTTGCAGAGAGGAGAAGTGACAAGAAAAGGGCTCAAGACCAGGCTAAAGAAACCCACAGAGACAGCTGACCTGAACAAAGGGGAGCTCATAGGAAACCAGCATTGGAGTGACTCAGACCCCTTGAACATGAGTCTCAGAGGGCCTGGGCAGTCTAAGGGACTTCTGAGAGTGGAATCAGGATGTATCCCTGGTGCATGAAAGGACTTTGGGAGCACATTCCCCATGGAAGGATACTCCTTTAGCCTAGAGGCAGGAGGGTGGTCCTAGACCCTGCTACAAATGACTTGACTTTGATGATCCCTTCTGGAAGGCATCACCCTCCCTGTGGATTGTGTTGGTGAATGGGATGGGAAGGTGTGAGTGGGAATGGGAGGCAGGGACGGAGGGAGAGGGAACTGGGATCAATATGTAAATTAAGAGAAAATAATAAATATATATGTACATATAAAAAAGAAAACAAAAATATTCAAATACTACATAGACTAAGCTAAGCAACAAAAGGCTTTTCATATATTAAAAAAGATTTTCTTATTATAGATACATATATGTTTTCATATGTGTTCTTTATATGTTCCAATATTTAGTGTGTTGTATGTCTGAATTCTTCATGTCTACCTAGTGAAGGCGTTTCTTCTAATGTCATGCTTACATGAACTCTAACCTGTAGTTTTCTGCACACAAAGTTAAGATGTATTTAACACATATTAAAACACAAGGTAACAAAGGAAAAAGAATTAGCTCAGGACTAATTTATACAAATCTCTTCCGTTGATAAAGATAAAAGTAAATGGATGAAGAAAGTGGACCAAATGAGGAAGAGGTAACTCAGGCATCAGACCATCCATACATGTTACTTGATGATTGATTTCTATGGGTTTTTTTTCATGTTAAAAATAAAAATAACTAAAACTTCCAATATTATTGTATATACACAAATTATTATTTATTAATATTTATTATAATTAAACTTCAAAATTAAGACACATTGATATGATGCTTAATTTGTGGCCAGAAGTTACATTATGTGTTTAGTGTTATAGTAGTTAAAGAATATTTTTGCTGGCAAATCAATTTATATCTGCCAATTCTTTTAAAGTTGTCTTAAATTTTTATCCTAGAGGAAAATGTTTCTTCAAAATTCTTACTCTGGTCAGTTTTCTATTTCTCTTTATTTATGTCTTATCTACTTGGGGATTGAAATTACTTACATTACTTAATAGTTTGAAGATCACTTACTCCTAAAAATATAGAATGTAGCCTCCATAAGGTAAGAAGATGTATGCTTGACAAACTTAATGCTTACAAAATGAAAAGAAAAAAAAAACATGTATTTCAATAAGTGAGTTAGAGAACATACAGGCACATTCCAAAACTATTTTTATATATTTATGAAAACAATTACCTTTCACTAGTTGCTTTCAGTGGAAGAATGCAGAGGAATACAAAGTACTGGTCAAGTGAAAACAGCATAACAATTGAGGGAAGACTAGAAGATATTTTTATTTAATAATGCCCCAGGAATTGAGTGCACTTTAGTATTAGCAAAGAAGTTACTGTGAAAAGAATAAGGGCTAAACTCATCACCATCATAATCAGGGAAATGCCTGAGCAAGAGCACTGGAAAAAAGAGGAGTTATTGTTTGAAGTGCTGTTGGAGCAACACCACAACCCTGCTGCAGCTTAGGTCTCCCAAGAATTATTGTTAAAGACAAACACACCAAGACTCATGACATTCTTCAAAAGACAAGTAAAAGTAACAGAAGGACCAAAAAAGACTGTGAATGTTATATTTTTCATATCATTATAGCAGTATGTTAGTTATTTAGCCACTGTTTTGGCAAAACATAGGCAACCTTGGTAGGGAAACCAACATGGTATCCTTTCACCAAGCATAAGAAAAGAACCTTGGAACTCAGTGCTTCTCATGGCTTCTCATCTGTTCCTGTTGGACTTAATGGACATTAACTGATTTTACTTTGCCAAATTGGTTCTTATGGCTGTCTCAGACAATCTCTACAAAATCAATAAGAGAACTTGTTATGGTGATTCAATTTGGCTGCTAAGATAGACAAAGCTAAGACTCCAGCAATGTGCATGACCATGACTGTTAACAAAAATACAAGGGATGGGAGGAATTCTGTTTTATTTTAGAAAAATATAATTGCACAAACATTTACTTTATGATGTATCCCTCAAGTTGGCATTTCACATATCATACTGGTTTATTTCTATTTACCTTAGAATCTCATGTGTGAATCAAATGAACATGAGAAGGAAGCAGACAACCATTTCCAACACAGGCATGTAAAGAATTATTGCAGTTTGAAACTCAGATTTACAGAGTATTCTGATTGAAGCACAAGTATGAAAATATCCGTCCTTACTCAGCACACAGAAGGTGTTACACTCTGCTTTCAGAAATCCAAGGTTATTTGCTCCTACACTCTTGGAACGGATGTTATCTTTGAATCTTGAATCCAGAAATAACAAATTATAATTGTGTTAGCTAATCTGACAAATAATACTGTAAGTTTAACCCTTGTGAGAAGCAACTATTGGTTGAAGTAGATCTATATTAATAGTTTAAACATAGATTTATGTTGCCATTCTCATGCTAATTATGTCACATCATGTAACTTAGAATTCTCCTCAGTTTCTTCATATGGAATAGCAATATTAGGAAAATTAATGTCTTACACATATACTTTCATAGAAAAAAAAAGTCTGAAAAAAACATATTGTGTAAAACATCACACTAAAAAGTAAAAATATCAGGCAGGTTTTCCTTTTATGTGACCTAAGATTGAGGGGAAGGGTCAACTTGCTTTTGTAGAACTTTTGTTTTGAGTCAATTGTTTTTATAAACCCACCTCCCTATATTGTGCCTTGAGGATGTACATTAATCCAAGTTACATTTAAAATAATGACAATATGGATGCTGCTGCTCTCTGTATTCCTAACTACCCAGGAGTCTGTGATGACAGAATCAGGAATTGGAAGCCAGCCAGCTTCCAACAAAATCTGAAGGATAGAACTTATATGAAATTTGGAACCATATCCATTACTGGTTGTTTGGATTTGAAAATTTTGATCAGCTTATTTTCTATTGTTTAATTTCCTGTTTTTTGATGACAGTAAGTACTTTCATTGTAGCTCAACATCTTCATGTCTGTATGTGTGTGCTATGGTGTATGTATGAAGGTCAGAAGACAATTTGTGGATGTCAGTTCTCTGCTTCCACCATGTATATCTGGGGCATTGAACTCAGTTATTAGTCTCAGCAGAAAGTACTTTATCTACTGAACCTTCTCACTGACCTCAGTTCTTAAGGAGTAGCTTCACCTACAACTCCAGTTCTGGGATCTTTCCTGATTCCTCACTTGACACCTTAGCACACTGAAAAGCATTAATGAGATATTTTGTAGGAAATCCTCCAAAGCAGGCATCACTGATGTTCTTTTCTGATTAGAATAGGGTAGTAGGTTTGGGAAAACCTGTTGGAGAGGTTCCATCTCATCACCTTATTTTATCATGTATTTGCAGTACTGTTATTCAAGTTATGCCACCTTCATTCATCTAGAAGGACAGGATTTCCAATATAAAATATTTTATTCATTAATGACATTTTCAAGACTTTTTAATACATCAATAACTACTTCGTAATTCTCATAGATTTTATAGCACAACTGTGTCTGAATGTGCTATATAAATTATATGATAGAACAGAGCTATACTTGAAAGAAATAAATTCATTAATATAATATAATTTTTAAAAATTAAATAAGTTTCTAAGTATGTACATTATTTTCTTTAAAAAATTATATTTATAGCCCAAGTACATAGCAACAACATTTACAGCAGTTAATATGTGAACACACCAAATATCCATGGGTTAATAGATGGGACAACACTACGATAGTTATGAGCATTACACTTAAAGCTAAGGAAACATATTAGCTTATTGGTTAAAATTAATCCATTGAAGTGTCAGGCTAAGTTAGGTGCTATGACTTGAATAACACCAAATATAAACATCATCCATTTGTTTTTCCTTCTCACCATCAGTGTCTCCATGATACATCTTCTTTTCACAGTATTTAGAAAAAACAAAGAATTTGCATTCAATTCCTAGAACATGTATGGAAAACTCTTATAAAAAATTCACCAAATGGTTCTTGAGATGTCCAGATATGTGACCATTTCAAGGCTTTTAACATGTTACTTTGTTGCATTCTGATCAGGAAATGAAGTTGAGCAATATTTTCATTACCCCTTTTAATTCACTGCCTCAGGCACAGATAGACCCATTTAACTTATCTTTGGACTATACTGCCATTGAGTTACACCATATATAATTAGTTCTATAAAGATAACAATGACAAAAACACATACATTGCAAACCAAAACAAAAGAGAATAAAGTTTTAAATCAATAAATGAATAAGAAAGAACTTTGAAAGTAAATGTGAGTTTATGACATGTATGTTTCTAGTGTTATCTATAATTAATAACTAATAAAATTAATGATTAAGTAATATATAGAGAATTTGGAAAAGAAATTCAATTCTTTTCAGTTAATTTGAAACATATTTAATAAAGCTAGTGATCAAATACATGAAATTTAATACAGCAGAAGTTATAATAAACCCATTCAATTACTAAAATGAAAACATTCTATCAACCAATGATATAAAAACTCCAGAAAATATCATCTTTCCAGTGTAATTTGTAATAAACAAGTGACAAGGTATTCTGCCAGCAACCTGAGAGATCTGAAGATCATGAGACAACCATACCTCATGCATTCCTTTACATGTATAAGATTTATAAAAAGTTAACTCATTGCAATTTTATTTCAGAATGGAAAAACCTACAAATACCAAGAATATACAGAAATGAAGATTTGTTTGACACAGATAAGATGTTCTTTCAGAATATTTACATATATTTATGTGTGTGTGTGTGTGTGTGACAAACATACAAAATATAACAAGCCATACTAATTAAAAGTATATGTAGCAGAACATATTGAATCATAATTATATTACTATTGTATTTATGAATATTACTTTTAGGTGATTATATGGCATATAATTAGTTTACTTTGAAAAGCCAATGCCTGAAAATGTAAAACTTTTACAGATGGCAAGATGAAAGAATTTCCTGTAGTAGATTTCTAAAGAAATTGGTAGCCCTTTCTCGGTATTTCAATATACCAGCCATTTCACTGTCCTATCCTCTCCCCTCCATAGCAATCACACATCTGCATCCCTACCCCTTTTCCCCATGGATATGAATAAACCAACCAGAATTTTTACATGTTTTTAAAGTTAAGGAATTTTTTCTACTATATGTAAATTGTGCTTGTTTCTCTTTTTAATTAAATTTGTTCATTGACATTTGCATGCACATATACAGTGCATTCTGATTAATATTTTTATGACCTCTTCCGGTGTCTCTTCCCTGCATCTATCAATTCCCTACCCTCCCTAAAAGTTCCTTTTCCATATTCATGTATTTTGTTTTGCTTTGAAACTCACTGAGTTGAACCAGGGCCATCTGTGAGACTCTGGACTTGGAGCACTCACTGAAGCCTTGTAGCCTCACCAGAGGACACACATCTGATGCTACTGACTCATTTCCCAGAATCTATCATCTATCAGTGCAACTACATCAGCCACTCGAGACCTGCCCTAACTCATAGTTAGCTGTTGATAGCCTCATTTTTGTGTAGGTTCAATGCAGTCATGCATAGTTGCATTGAACTTTTGGGATCAGAATAACAGTATTATGCCAAGAAAATGGCTCTTGTAGCATTTCTTTCAACATCCACTTATTTTCAGCAGCTTGTGTGGTTATATGTACCTACAATCACAGTCTTTGATAGTACAGAGGCTTCTCTAGTCAAGGCTGAGAGTAATATTTATCCATGGGTATAAGCATAAGTAGCTGGAAGGTAGTTTGAGCCTATGACAATTTAGCTAAGTCTTAGTAAATTCATGCTTTTATCTGTTACTTCCTCAAGCATGACTTTTGCCTAGAATTTACAGTACAAGAAATGGATATCTCTCTTATGGAGCAGAGCTCAAGTCCAACCAAGGAGAAGATGGCTGCCTCCCTAAAAGACCATCCCTCTGAGTCAGGAAACTTTTCAGCAAACCCTTAAACTCATACTATCTTGCCTGTGTGCTGATAGAGTTGATAGCATTTACAGATGCATGAGACCACTGATGCCTTTTCTTTCCCAGAAGACTTCAGAGCACCTCTGGCCTCGTGAAAAACAGCCAACAGGGAGGAAACTTCCAGCTTAGTTCCACAGAGACAGTATTGCTTGGAAGGCTCTCTGAGGCTTACTTGAACAACAACTCAGAAGAAAACATCCCACACCTGACATTGGATCTTTGTGTTTATTAAGCCACTACTTCTAGGAGAAGCCTTGAGCAGTCTTGGAAAGACTCACTCTTTAAAATTAATTAGTAATAAAATACTAAAATAATATATAATATTAATTCTAATATTTTAAATTGAGTTCTAATCATATATATGAAAAGTATACATTCTAATTTATAAACATTTGGTTAGCCATACTCCTTTCCATTTCCTCTCTCATTTCTCTACCCACTCCACTGTTACTGCATTTCTATTACCATTATCATACTCCATTTTAATATTTCCTTAATTCTAAACCCATCCCACTCCAGTAAAAGAGTCCCTATGTAGTCTGTCTAGAGTGTTCTGTGTTGTAGGTACTTCAAGTCAAACTCATCAAATTACGAGTTTGAAGCTAGGATCCACCTATGACAGAGAACGTGTAGTGCTTTTTGTCTTTGGGGGTTTACTTTAGGCCATCAATCATAATAATTTTTAATCCCATCCATTTACCATTGCAGAAATCAGCATGGAGATTCCCTCAGAAAACTATGTATAGATCCATCGTGTGACTACTTCCAGGTATATACACAATGGATTCCATATCACTTTCTTGGCTATGTCAATTACCCCATTATCACTCTATTCACAATAGCTAGGAAATGTAGTCAACACAGATGTTCATCAGCTAATGAATAGATAATGAAAATCTGGTACAGATATACAAGGGAATTCTGTTTAGCTGGAAAGAAAACTATGAAATTTGCAAGTAAATGGATGGAACTGAAAATTACTGAGTGAAATAACAAAGATAAACACCACTAGTCCTCTCTGCCATGTGGAAACAACCTCCAGATCTTAAGGTGTCATTGTATAATTTGTAGGAATTGTAGAAGCCTGGTAAGTAGAAAAGGGAAATTGAGGATGTGAGTAGGAAGAACTATATAGTGCAGGAGATAGTAGAATACAAGTGCAATGAAGGTGGAAAGGAAAAAAAATGAGGGAGGTAGACTTAATTGGGGAGGTTCAGGAAAAGAATAAGAAATATAAGGATATTTGTAAAATTCATAGATAAACCTGCTATTTCTTCAAAGTACCACATACATACTGTTGTTCTTTAATTACAGTTATAAGAATAAAAGCTTGAGAAAGGGGTGGGGGTGAGTGGTCTTGGGTGAGGGTCCCAAGAGTGGGGTCCCAAGGTAAGGTACCATGTGGGAGAGCATAGCAGGTTACATATAAGGTAGAGGAAAATAACATTCTAGGCAGATAGAGCTTAAACGAGGAGTTTATTTAGAAAGGGGAGGGAGGGAGAAGGGAAGAGACATAGAGGAACGGGAAACAGAAGAAGAGAGAGGGGAGAGAAGAAGGGGGGTAGCTAGTGACCAACTGAAAACAGGATAGAGAAGAGAGAGAGAGAGACAGAGAGAGAAAGAGAGAGAGCAAAAGAGATCATATTTGGGCAGGGGTATGACTTTTATTTTTTTAGTTTTTTTATTTTATTTTAATTATTTATTTTTTATTTGTCATGTCCATCCTAGTTCCCTCGCCCACCCTCCCGCCCTCCCTCTTACCATCTCTGCACCCTCACATGCACCCTGACCACCCTCCCATCCCCCCACCCCAATTCCCCATGTAGGGCAATGCTATCCAGATGGGATCATGTAAATCTGTCAAGTCATTTGAAGTAGGGACTAGGGCTTCTCTCCTGTCTCTAGGTTAAGGCAGTATTCCTCCATGAGGGATGTGTCTGCAAGTTCCTTTTGTGCACAAGGAATACATCCTGGTTCCACTGTCTGAGGTCCCTTAGACTGCTCAGGCCTTCTAGCTGAGACCCATATTCGGTGGGGGGGGGGCTGAGTCAGTCCCATGCTGGATTCCCAGCTATCAGATTGGGGGCCCGTAGCTCCTCCTTGTTCAGGTCAGCTGTCTCTATGTGTTTCTGCAACCTGGTCTTGTCCTCTTCCTCTGCATCTGAATTCTAGTTCAACTCAGTGTTTAGTTGTGGGTGTTTGCTTCTTTTTCCAACAGGGACTAGATGAGGTCTCCATGATAAGTGGATAAGTTAGTTGTTTATCTTACTATGCGGGAAGGGCATTTATGGTAGCATTTCCACGGTTACTTAATTTGTTAGTTGGCAGCAGTCTTGTAGGTCTCTAGACCTTTCTTTAGGTTCAGTCTTCTCTTCAAACCAAAAATGGCTGCCTCTCTTATTCTCTCTCTCTCTCTCTCTCTCTCTCTCTCTCTCTCTCTCTCTCTCTCTCTCTCTCTCACACACACACACACACACACACACTTCTGTCTTCTATTCCTACCCTGATCAATCTTAAAGGGGTCCTTTACACTGCCTGCAGACTAGTACTCATGAAACCCTGGACTGACCAGAGTACTGCCGGAGTACATTCTTCCAGATGAAGGGACAGGCCAGTGTAATACCTGAATTCTTACATATCCACCTTTACTTATTATTGAAAAGGTGAGGAGTTAGGAATGGCAGGTTAGGAAATTAGGACATTGAGTTCGCAAGACAGTTTCCTGCTAACTTGGGGGTGCTGATCGTCTTTGGGGATCTGAGAAAGCTGGGTGCTGCCACGTCCTGGCAGCTGGGTGTTTCATTGCAGTCCTGACAGTATGGAACTCTGGCCTCTCTTTGAGACCTGGCAAGGTGTTTGCACAGCAGAGGACAAGGTTAAGTTTAGAAAAAAAGTCTTTTTCTTCTTATGTCCTGGTACTTGAGGGGAGAGGATTGTGAGATGGGGAAGGAGTTCCTGAGGTGAGGGAAGGGAGTCCTGGATCCATGGAAATGTTGTATATTTATTTGGGGTGAATCTAGCCTGTTTGGATGGGTCCAATTCAGCTCTCTGGAACTTACAGGAATCATTTGAGTTTGTGGAAACATAAATATTAGACACATTAGCAGCATACTCATGTTAGAAGCAATTTGGCTGAAATTATTCACACATACAACTGACAGATCTTTAGCACAATGAAAAGCACCTTAATTTTGAGCTTATAGTTATAATTATGATCGTATAGTGGCATAGTATGGTGTTTAGTCAGAATTGGATTAGTAGCTCATTAAAACTTTATTGATTAATGTTAAGAGTATAAACAGTAGCAACCTTAAAATACCCGTTTCTGAAATCTGTTTTATAACAGTTGGAGCCTTAGCTGCTGCTTTAAGCTGACAAAGCTACCAGTCGTCAAAAGCATCAGAATTCTTCAGAAGGGTAAAATTTTATCTGAATGATTAGAGAGTAACAGGGACTTACTAGCTGGCAGCATGGACAGCCACCAACAGGTCCTCCACAGTTGTTGAGGTTAGAGGCTTTAAGGACATCTGCCTTCTGCTGATGGCACGAGACCTGTGGATTAGGAGCTTTTGGAATACTTACCTACTGTTGATCCAAACCATGTGGAGATAGTCGATTCCACTACCCTCTTGTCCACGGTCCTTACAACCTTTTGGAGCAGTTGAGATGAAAGAGAGGATCACTCTGTGGCTAGCATTGCCACTTTTGTATGTGGAGTTTCTTCAGTGTCCACCAGTCTTCTTGGAGGAAATGGGTGGTGCCATCAGCTGGCTTTTCATTAAAAGCTTTTTAATGAAACATTTTAAATGCCATATTCTCTAGATCTCTGAGCATTTAAGGGCTGTCTGTTTAGTATATCTCGGTAGACAAAATTTGTCTTTAGTTACTTGCCTTAAGCACATAGGTGGCTAGGCAAGGCTTTATCCCTGTAATTAAATATTCTGTCTGGAAAACTAGATCCAAGCTGAGAGGCTATGGAAGGATGTTTTACTCAGAGCCCTCCAGCCTGACTGTAACTGGTTTTAACTTAGTAGGTTAGATTTACACCTGAAAAGAACAAAAAAGTACAAAAAAATTTATTTTTGTAATAGAAGCTTAACCTTTATAAACAGCATATAGGAAGAACTGGGTGGCAAATTTTATTCATTTGTAATAGTCATTTATAACTTTAAATTCTTACCATCATTTAAAAATACATAATAATTTAGAAATATTTGAAATAGTACAGTTGAATTTAAGTTGTATATAGAGTTAGCTTACATTTACATATAAGTTAAATTTAAATCACATGTACAGATATATCAAACAGAACTGGGTAAAAATAAGTAAAACCAAAGTATGATCTCTGATTTGTACGTTGTAGCATACAGACAGGACATTTAAGTGACAAGAAAGGAGATCCACTGCAAGATTTTTGTGTGAAATGTGTGCCCTACTGCGCCCTGAGAGGCATGCCATTCTACAAACAAGCCATGTGCAACAGAGTCAGTGAAAAAAGAAATTCAGAGACAAAGAATAAAAGACAAAAAGTAAATGAATTACAGGGTTTGTTGGCGGCAGATGCTAGCTAGACTATCCCTCTGCCTAGGCGGCTGGTGTACCAGAGGGAAGAACCACGTGGGGTGAGGCTAGGTCACATGGTCAAGATGGCAACTGCCATAAACACATTCCCAAATTTTGAGATTTAATTTTGTTGGCTGTTTTCTCTCCACTAGTAAGGCAGAAGGATTTGTGAAACTAACAGGACACCAGAGTCCACAGAGTACAACATCCAAAAGACCACCGTAGGACTGAGAAATGAATGTACCAGTCTAAGGACAGTGCTAGTGTATAAAACCCGAGAAACCCCTCGTGGGTGTGAGAAACAAATGTACCAGTCATCATGAGTGGTGCTACGGCACAAACCCAAAAATCTCATTCATGGGGAAAAATGAAAAACTCTTAAAATATCTTAAGCAGATGCTGCCTCGGCCCAACCCACTGTGAGCCACTGGCATCTGCACAGAGAAGAAACAAGGCAGGACAAACAAGAGAGAGAGAGAGAGAGAGAGAGAGAGAGAGAGAGAGAGAGAGAGAGAGAGAGAGAGATTTGAACCGGAGCACAAGATGCCTAGTGGAACAGGAGATTTTTAGATGGAGGTAGGTTCCCGCCCTGAGATGTGTTGTAGGAGTTTTACATGCTGGGAAGAGAATGGAGATAGACAAGTTTAAGGAAGGAGATTGTTTAGCACAGAGGTAGAAAAAGCTTGGATATATGGTAACCTCTTCCATCTACCTGTTCGCTGGCAACAATTGGGAAGGGATTGTAAAATCACAGTGGAGTGAAAGGGCTTATCTCCTTGGGTGGCTTATTCCCCATGGGTGAATCAAAAACTGGCCAATCATTCTTGGAACTCTTGCGATGTATGGTTCCGTGGATGAATCTTGAGGGCATAATTCTTAGTGAAGTGAATCAAAAACTGGCCAATCATTCTTGGAACTCTTGCGATGTATGGTTCCGTGGATGAATCTTGAGGGCATAATTCTTAGTGAAGTAAATCAAAAACAGAAGAATAAATTCTGTTGTTCTTCCAAAAAGTCATTGTTAGTCATACACACTGGAATAAATTGTGCAGTAGTGGTTCATCTTCCCCTAGATGAGGATAAAACTGAGAATTACTGTCCAGACCATGTAGCAGCTATAACTGAGTAAATGATTAAGAGCTATAGATCGTGTTTTAAAAGGAAGACTTTATGCTAAACAGTCTTATTACTTCTAAATGGTAATATTTAAGTGCAATTGTTTAATTGAGGTCACAGACAATTTAATATGAGGTATGCACACTGAAAAGTGGGTGGCTCTATTTTTTTAAAAAGTCATATTAATATAAAGGAAAAAAGGACAGGGTGGAAAAAAGAGAGGAAGGAAAAATCAAAAAAGAAAGGAATGGAAAAGGAGGAAAGTGAATGAATGGAAAAGGGAGGCAGATATGAAGAAAGAAATAGAAAAGATGAGGTAAGAAGTAAAGGAAAAAGACAAAATAAAAAGAAGATTACTGTAGAGGATATTAAAAAGTTCTGACAATTAAAGCAATGCTTGATCTTGCAATGATCCTGTTCTAAAGGGAAATTAAATTATAAGAAGCAGCTGTCACATTTGATTAAATTAGAAGCAGTGCTGTGTCAATGCTAAGTCTACTGACACTGATAAGTACACTGTGGTTATGTAAGAGAACGTTTCTATTCTTAAGAAATTCACTCAGTGTATGTATACAAAAAGCCTTGAGTCACGCAGCACATTTTTCGATGAATGCTTCACAAAGCATTATATGCACAAACAATGAAATGTTAACACTAGATGTTTGTCACAAGGTCAAAAAAGTAATCTTCTTTCCATTCCTCTTCTGTTCAAATTTTTACAATTGTGGAAATATCTCCAAATAAAATGCTTAAAATTTTTCACTGAAGTTAAAAACTAAACACCAAAATAAGAACACTGAATAGCAATGTCCTTGTAATCAATCTACCATGAGTTGGTGTTCCTCAAATAACATAAAGCAGAGCTTGTGAATTAAAGCATATACAGTCTAAAGTGTAAATGCAATGGTAAGACAAATGAGAGGGACAGCATCAGAACAAAGACCCTGTATGGAAGGCATTACAGCAAAGACTTTGCATGGGGTAGGGTAATGCATCTTCATATGACAAGAGCACCTGCTTAATCAAGGGTCTGGGTATCTGGAAGCGTGAAGAGGCTTAATACCAGGGAAAGCTCCTATCATACAATCATCTTTGACATGCCAAGAACTGCTACTAACTGGGATTAGAATGTAGGTTAGTAGTGTTTTTCGAAACAATGCAGTTGGTACTGCTTCAATGTTCCAAGTTGTGGTAACAAGATTATCTTTGAAAAGGGCCAATGTAATCATGACAAACATTGCTGTTTGCTGTGGAGCATAGGCAGCATTGTGCAGGTTCTGAATACATAAAGAAGTTCTTATTTACAATGGCAAATAGGCCTGGCCCAGACAGATGGACACTGCAGGATTTCATGTACACGTGGAATCTGTAAGTGGTGACACAGAAAACTAAATGGAGAGGACCAAGTGGATTATAAAGACCTTGGTAGAAATGTAGTGCATTTCAGATTGATGGGAAGATTAAGTGTAAAAAGTCTACTGTTCAGCAAAGTAACTGTTATAAATAACGTTCTGTCCTACACACACACACAGAGAGAGAGAGAGAGAAAGAGAGAGAGAGAGATAAACTATGATAATTACCTTAATCAAACCACTCTATTGCATGAGACCATAAAAGATTATGTACATTCTAAAATCTTACATAAGCGTCAACTTATTTGTCAAACTAAACTTTTAAAGATTAATATATTGAAGCAAAATCTACACATTTCCTTTGTTTTTGATTCTTTTGATTGGTTATGAATACGCAAGGGATATGAATTGTACTTGGGTGATGAGGTGAAGTACAACACTGGGAAATGAGCCAGAATGGCTGATGGAGTTGAAAAAGGGTAAAAGAAACAATGTGTTTTAGTCATGGTGACTTCAAAGAACACAAGATTTTCAGCTATTTAAGAGGAGATTGTATGTTAATATCTAGATGTAACTTCCCAGAACACAGACGAAGTTTGAGACAATGTCAAGTGTTTTTGAGTTATCAGAATTCATAATCACAATTGAAACTTAATCATCCTGCAAGTAACTCAGGAAGTCAGTCCAAATAGAAATGCTTTCAACTCTCAAAACCTTCAGGAGTAGTTCACAGAACAGCAAGGACATCATCAACACCAAAACAGGAAGGAAATGGTGAAAAGACAAAGACAAATTAACGGAAGAAAGGCAGAGACAACCAACCTGCTCCATATTGTCCAAAGGTTTTTAATCAGTTTATAGATTGAATATCCTGAGCACAGAAGCTGTTGGCTTTAGTGACATGAAGGTTAATATGGATCTCAGAGGCTCTGATGAGGAAACATCAGTGTAATGAGCAATGACAGAAGTGAAGTCACAGGGTCACAAATGGGATTGGGCAGATTCCAGAGAGGTGAGCATAACTGAGCTTAGGCAGTGGCTGGAGCTGGTTTGAGACCATGTGTGATAAGTTGTTCTGACTTTTCCATGTGTAGTAAAAATTAACTTTTTTTTTCTTTTGTCATAATATCCACAACTTCTTTCTTAAAGTTATAGATGATGTGTTTAGATATTTGTCTACTCATGTTAAATATACTTGCATAATAAGAAGGAGGTGCTCAGCATGAAAAACTTGATGTTGGCAAAACAAGTTGGGAAAAAAGGCAAGGAGAGAATGTCAGAAGATAGTCTTTGAAACAATGGAGACTGAAATGAATGGCTTTTCTGTATCTGACTTTAAAGGCATGTATAAGACCTGCTAGGAGCTTGAAAAGTGCTTAACAAGCCCTGGATGTATTTTACTTGATATGACTTGAATAAAACATAAAGAGCCTCAACCTCTCTCTCTCTCTCTCTCTCTCTCTCTCTCTCTCTCTCTCTCTACCTATCTATCTATCTCTCTATCTCTCTCTCTTTCCATGAGAGCCTCTCTCTGTCTCTCTGTGTTTCTTTTACTATTTCTCTCTCTGTATTTCTCTTACTCTGTCTCTCTGTCTATATATTTCTCTTACTCTATGGCTCTGTCTTTGTCTCTCTGTATTTCTCTTACTATTTCTATCTGTTGCTGTTACTCTTTCTCTCTGTGTGTTTATCTTACTCTGTCTTTGCCTTTTTCTCCCTGGTGCATTTTCAGAAGGATCTATACTGAAATTAGACCCCAATGAACCAAGAACTTAGGTTCCACCAGTAGGGAGACTGCTGCTCAAAACAGCCTTGTATAGTCTTCATGAACAGGTGGAAGAAAACCGCCCCAGGGCACCAAACACCATACAGTGACAAGGAAATAGAAAGGAGGCGGTACAGCACTATGGAATATATGTGCACATACCGCAGATGGAAAGTTGAGGTAGTGGGATCAGGAGTTCCAGGTTAATTTCCACTGGATTTTGAGTTTGAGAACAGCTTGGGTTACATGAGACACTGTCTAAAACACACCATAAAGGGTGGCTGACATGGCTCAGTGGGTAATGATGCTTGCCATAAAGCTTCAAGAAATGAACTAAATCCTGGGGGGAGAATCAAACCCAGGGACCTGTCTTCTGACTTTTGGCATTTAATCTTTTGTCACGCACATGCACAGTAATAAATAAAAGTAAAAATAAAAGTTTAAAACAAAATGGTGATTGCACAGATTTGACTGGTATATGTCGAAGATACTACATCACCCATGCATTACACATATTCATACATTCAAAATCAAAATTAATAAAATAAAACATTAACTGGAGAATCTGTATTTCCTAGTAAAAGAGACTGATTCCATTAGTGCTGGAGAAACTAGTATCACTGTGACAATTCTTTTTGTCATGAGACTACTTTCACCAAGCCACACATGTCACCTATGAAAGCAGACAAGGATTTATAAACTGTAAGGAGATAAGCTTCATTCTCTGTGGCAGGCTGTAATGAATACTGAAGTCAAAAAGTCATCCAATTGCTGCTGCTGACATTATGAACTGAAATCAATATACTACACTGTGTGGGCGATTCATTCATATGAGCCATAATATATGTTACTGGGGTGGGCCAGTCAGTCTCATTTTGATATGAGGTAATGTTGCCATGTGAAAAGACATGCCCAGGGATGAACTTCAAAGGCACAAAGAAGCACACAATCTGTGCCTGTGGGAGCAGCCATCAGCATAATCAAAACTAGGTCTCATGGGTTGAATTTCTGAGGAGTGATACACAGCACACACATCCCTTCCACTTCATGCTAGGTTATAGGTTGACATTATAAACTTTGTACTTGAAAGTGTTGATCTACATTTCTCTAGGGAAAAGTGGACACAATCTGTCTACAGGGAAACATGACAATAAGTATTTTCTGGTTCAAATATCTAAACCTGTAATATTGTAATTGCTCACTTATTCAGGTGAATTCAAGCCTCTCTTGACTAAATTATATAATGTGAAGGTGAGGATGTAATTATATCACTAGACCCAAGATAAATGATAAATGGGTGTTTCTTGGGGAACAATCACACAGAAAATTAGAAGGAACTGTGGGAACGTTTCTCTGTGCTTCCTACTAGATATACTGACCCAACAGAAAGAACATACAATGAAAAGACATGTCTCAAGCTCCTTTCTTTCCACATCAGTCAGCCTGAAGAAACACCCAAATGAGTGTGGCCACCGTTACAGTTTCACAGACCAGAAGGAGCCTACAAAAATGAAAGAGTAACTAGGCATAGAATGCAGTTTCCTGAGTTTTTCCCCCTCTGTTTCCCTTGTCTTCTCTCTTTCTCTGTCTGACTCTGCCAACCCCCCCCCCCCCACATCTCTGCTTGTAGTTTAGAATGAAGAAAGCCATAACTGGTTAAAATAGAAAGAGCAACTGATTGTGGGATACTCAGTCCCAATTGATATATTTAGAACACAACTGTTGCATTTAACTGTAATGGAGAATAATCTCAAGGGAAGGGATAGAATATCTCTAAGAGCCAGGGGTTTGGAGAGTCTAGTGCAAGTCCTAGATTCTCAGGGAAACTAAATCCATTAAACCGCAATGACATGGGTACCTAAACAAGACCTGAAATATGAGAACACCAATAGACATGTTACCTTGAAAGGGAGAATTCTCACTTTCTCTGAGCCTGACCCGTAGAAAAAGAACTAAAGCAACTAATAACCACCACTGAGAAAGTGAGAGAAATAGTCCTCTCTAGAGATGAGCTTCTTATTTGGATATCAACAACCAAGGAGTCAACCCCCAAGTCATGTATATACAAGCAACACTAAATGGACTTAGGAAGATATATATATATAAATATATATATATATATATATTTATAATTGAATGAGAGGATGGATTTGAAATTTGTCAGGGCAAGGGAAGAGGAGGAATGATACAAACATATTTTAATGAAAATAAAAACTAAATAAGAAAACACACTTTGGAAGTTATTTCACAAAGAACATCTCTTGGTTTTACTCATTTCATAAACTATTTCTAAGTGTTCCTGTAAAGCTTCCTGGTCTTCAGAACTCTGAGTGCTTCTCAATCTATTCTTACACAAATGGATGGGAAGGAGTCAGTGACACCACTCATCTCCCATGACCTGTCATAGCAACATGCCCTGAGAGTGAACCCGGAAGGACTCAGAAGGTCCTGATGCCTATCAGAACTAGGTTTATTTATCACCTCTTGGCCCAAACCCCTGACATCCCTTCATCACCACATCAGTCTTATCTTTCAATTTCTGATTCTTTGTATGACTCTCTTGGCTCACTTAACCATTGAAACAAACTTTTTTTTTTTTGGATAGCCTAAGTGTATTTACAGTCCACAGGATAGAGGAGAGCCAATTCAGCTACCAGCTTTGGGGCCAGAGGAAACTAAACCAAAAAACAAATCCATGTCCATGAGTGTGTGGTGAAATTCATTTATGATTCCATTTTAGGATAATCCAGGTATTTCCCCTTTTTATTTACAATGTATACCATCCAAGAAGGCACTAAGACTGTACTGCCAGTTCATAGTAATGTATGCTTTAATAAACTACATGTTTTATTATGGAATGAAATAAAATAAAAGAACTAAGAAGTTAGTCATAATTAAAAATAAAAGTCTTCTAAGTTTAATCAATATATTTCCTCCAATATTTAAATACCCATGTTCTACATAGTGTTTCCTGGGCTTTAAAACTCTAAGTGCTTTCCCACTGGCAGTCATATTCAAGTTCTCAAATATATGTAGAGGAGAAAGTCAGTAATATTAGCTATTCAATACTTGAGTTCCCAAGAACAATTTTCTAGCTGGTACCTAGATTTGTTACTGGAACGTTGGGCAGTTTGTTCAATAGCAGCAATTTCTTGTTAATTTACAAATGTTCCCACAAAGAAATTATTTGTTTTGCAAGTCTCTTGTTCTGTAGGATATGACTTAGTACTGTCTTCATCTAAGTAGCCTTAAATATCTGTGGCTATTGGAATACAATAGCATCCACTACAATTTAAGTTCTTGCATTTTGAGAGAAGGGCATGAGGGAGCAGAAAGATTGAGTTAGGGAAAGAATAGATGAGATCAAGAAAAAGAGATACCATAATACAGGGAGCCATTACTGGTTTAAAGAGAAATCTGGCACTAGGGAAATATCCAGAGATGTATGAGGATGACCCCAACTAACAATCTAAGCAATAGTGGAGAGGCTACTTAAATGCCCTTCCCTGATATTGAGACTTTCAGTAGCTAATGGAAGCAGAAGCAGACACCCACAGTTAAACATTAGCTGATCTCTGGAATCTAGTTGCAGACAGGATGGAGAAACGAGCATAGGACCCACCCACAGCCCCTGAATGTTGGTGTTAGTTAGGAGGACAGGGTAGTCTATGGGGCTTCTGGTAGTGGATCAGTATTTATCCCTACTATACAATTGAAATTTGGGAGCCCATTACACAAAGAGGGTTACACTCTCAGTCTAGACACATAGGAGAGGATATAGACCCTGTTCCAAATACTATAATAGACTATGAAGGTCCCCCATGGAAGGTCTCCCCCTCCCTATGGAGCAGAAAGGAGATGGGATAGGGGTGGGGGGGCAGGGGAGGAGGAGAGGGAGAGGGATTTGGGATTGACATGTAAAACAAGTTTGTTTCAAATTTAAATAAAAAGTAAAACACAAAATTGTTGATAGCATATGATAGAAAGTAAAGTGAGAGGAAATTATTAAGCTCAAATACACTTTTAAGGGAGGAAATGGGCCACATCAATGCGGAAGTTCAGGTGCTCAAATGGTAATAATGCTATACAAAAGATGGGACCTTTTACATACCAGTAATGTGGTCTCTTGGGTCATCTATGCATAGTGGGTTTTCTTGTGCATGCCATTTATCCCAAGTAGTTCATAGTGAGTAACAGATCACTTTTAGACATACTGGAGTACAATGTGCCTGAATCAGAGAGCTCATACAGTTCTAGTTGACTATTCCAGGGATTTTCTGTACCCGTTTCTCTACCAAGAGGCTTTTCTAATATATTACTTTCCAAGGTTTATACAAGGCATTTGAGACTATTGTCTATATTTATCTCTTGCTTCTATATCCCTACTTTATTTTCCTAGAAACATTTTGGAGGAGCTACAGGATGACTCATCCTCTTATAATTATTTCCTGCTATGGAGAGTTGTGACTTCTGCTTAAGGGAGACCTCAAACTCTTTTTCTACTTATCACTGAGGTAGGAGTTGGCTGGAATCCTGTCATTAACACTTTTGCCCAGAATTGCTGTATCCTAAAAGACACAAATTTTATAAAATTGTTGAAATTATAAGATCCAAACAGGAACAACGTGATTACACCAGCCAAAGATCCCTCACTCATGTAGCTGGTGCCTGAAGGGCATGTGTCTGCCCTCTCAGGTGAAAAAGCAAACAAATAAAACCATCCTGGTGGCTATGTATTGAGAGTGTGACTAAACACAACAGAAAATAGGAACCCAATGTTAGAGGAGAACAAAAGAAAAATAACATGAAGTGGTAACCATTGAATATATATTGTATCAACAACACCAGAAGAAAATTAACAAGGAAAGCCAACACATTAGATAAAGTTACAAATATTTTTTTATGCATATAGAGTATTTTTTATTTAATTTTATATAACAAAGTCCAATTAAATGAAAACAAACATTTATACACAATATTTGGGAATTTGGGCGTCGTTCTTTCCAAACTACTTCCTGCTGGTAAGGGGCGCTGTCTTGGGGGATTCGAAGAAGATTCAGATATCCTAGCTGTAGTCTGTAGGGCTGTTTTGTCCAGCTGTTTGGAATGTAGGATCAGCTTGTACTCTGTTTCAGGCGGTCTGGTGTGATCAAACCACATTAGTCTGGAAGGAATCCACATCTTTTCATTTTCTGTGGAAACAAAAATAGAAATACTTTTCCCCAGTAACTTGTTCTTCAACTTAAATTTTGGAGTCAAAGCGTTTTTTTTTTTTTTTTTTTTTTTTTTCATGTTGCGTTTAACTCTGAGAAACTGTACTACTTTGCATTTCTAAAGTACCTGAATGTCTAGTAGCAAGGCAGGAGAAAGGACAGGCTGTTTGCAGGCAGAGACAATAAATAGAAGAAAAGGAGAAAGAAAATTGAAGAGTGAGAAAGAGGAAGAGAGGAACACACCAGGAGCCAGCCAACACAGCAAGCCTCATAGAAAGAAGTGAAAACAAACAAAAAAAAAAAAGTATACACAAATTTAAAAAATAAATAAATAAAATAAATAAATAGATAACAGGCCAGAGGCAAAAGATAGAAGGGGTAATTTAAGTTAAGAAAAGTTGGCTAGTAGCAAGCCAGGCTAAAGCTGAGCATTTTTAAGTGAGAAAAAGTCTGTGTATATGTATTTGGGAGCTGGTTGGTGAGCCCTCAAAAGAGTCAAAGAGTAAAATGAAACAACTATCAGCAAGTAATTCTCAACCTTCCTAATGCTGAGACCCTTTAATATAATTCCTCATGTTGTGGTGAGCCCCAACCATAATTATTTCATCACTACTTCATAACTCTAATTTTTCAATTGTTATGAGTCATAACTTAAATATCTGACATGCAAGGAAGGTATCTGATATCTATGAAAAGGTTATTTGACCCTCAAAGGAGTTTCAACTTGTCGTTCAAAAACCATTCTTATAGAGAATACTTTCTCAAACATTTTACAGTCTTATAGGGGATGCTCCCATCCTTCATGAGAGGTAATCCTCTATCCATGTTAACAGGTCAGTAAACATCAGAAGATAATTCTGTCAATGGTAGAGGAACATTTGAGAAAAATTTACTACTGCCTGTAATGTTCTGCCTTTGTATTAGTTTTGAAATATGTTGGCTTATTATAAACAAAATGTAGGGAGGCATTTCAGTTATTAATAGTATATATTCTTGTTATTTTCCCCCATAAACAGTAGTGTCTAAAACAGTTATTTTTGTTTTTTAATTCCATGAGACAAAATACACCTCTATGATTTCTAATTGTTCTGTTTGAAGCATTTGAATCATATGTACCATTTGGATTCTTGAGCTATTTTCAAAGTTTTCTTTATTAGCATTGCTATGGTTACTATGCATATAAATATCTTAGATATCTAAATGATGACATTGAGTTGGAGTAGTAAACTATGCATCTAGGAATATCTTCTAACTATTATGCAAGGAATCCTATGTTAGATCTTGCCATCAATCCACAGATATGACAATAACTAAGGATTAGACTAACATTAGGAATCCATTTGGTGTATGCGAGTTCCAACCCATAGCCATTACTATACAGGTTTCTTTACTAAGGGATCTTGAAATCAAGCCCTGTGCCCAGTGACATACTTCTTCCAGAAAGTTCCATAGCATTCCAATGTTACTTTCACTTCCCTACCAGCCTTGTTCCACAGCTGCATCAGCCCCAAATAACACAGAGAGACTCTATTAGATATAAAGCTGTTGGCCTGTTACTAGTGTTTCTTATTGGCTAGCTCTGTCTTAAATATTAACTCATTTCTATCAATCTAAGTGCTTCCATGTGGTTTTACTGGAGAGAGGGTCCAGACTTCTTACTCCTCTTTGTCCTACATTTTGACCCTTTCTACTGCATCTCCCAGATTCATCCTTATCTCCTAGTCCTGCCTATCTTGCTTTAATATTGGCCAACAGGGCATTATTCATCATCCAATAAGAAACATATATAGAATGACATCTCCCATGATTCCAATATATTGGCACTATGGAAGAGACAAACATTTCAAATATACTTTTTCAAGCCACCAACCCTGTCATTCAGAGCCTGGCAAAGAACTGTTCTATCCTGTATTTCCTGTAGTTATGTCATGGCAATCATTGTTTCCTTAGAATTCCTGAAGTTTCTCTGAGGTGACATATTAGTGTCTGCCTATCAAGATACATGTTTCCCAGAACTGAGATGGAATATGCTCTTGTGTCTATAATTATTTATCTTTGGCCTTTTAGACTCTATCTTGTGGAAAGGCTCAACAGCCAAATATAAAAGTTAAATTGGAGTGTCTGAGGTCCTACTACTTCCATTTGATTGCTCCTTCACTTCTACACATAAGCATCTTCAGTCAAAAGATTAAAAAAAAATGTCTGTTGTGAGAGTCTTAGCTATCTGAAAAAGTGGTGGGCACGTGGTTTTAAAAATAACCTTTTTGCTTTGTTTTGAAACTGGAAAAAAAAAAAGGACATTGAAGAACATATAGGCAGACAGACAACAGTTTAAATACCTCAATATTACAACTGCAAGCTCAAAAATATCTTTAGAAATGATATTTAATGTCTTCTGATACACACATTAAATTAGTCATGTCAAGGACAGCAAATTATTCACTATGGTAAAAATGTAAAAATTTCAATTTCATGTGTTTTTTTTTCCACTCAATCTTTTCCTTAGGACAGATTGAGTTTTTCCTTATGCTATTTACATACAAAAAGACACTTGAAAACATGGGTCTTGAACATATATGCCACACTTATATTTAATAAGAATGTATTTCTTGAAAAAAAAAGTAAAAAAATTTGCTCCTCTATGTCTTTAAGACATAAGAAAGGACTAATGACAGTAATAATAGAAAAATAAATGTTAATAGAGGTTAAATTGCAGAAGACCCAGAAAGTAGCTTCTATTTTATTTTCTAGGGGCCCTAACTAGCCTATTGAGAAATAGGGTCAGCTTTTCTCCCTAACCTGTCCCTGCCCGTCTCATGTAGTAGAGGATTTCTACCTCATCCTACATCTATAGACCCTTATGAAGTGTATATTGCCCAGGAGAGACTTCCAGACCTAGGAAAGTCTGTGATCTGGAAAAATGGTTTGAATTTTAGCAAATTATACATTTGTTTTGTCTCCTAACTTACTCCAGATCCTTCATTTCTCATTATTGGTACAAGAAATAGCAGGACAAACAGTAAGCCCTCTTTTTCTTTGGCCAACACTGTTGTCACACATGATGTACTGAGATATAGCATTCTAATAGTAAAATAGTATCCTATTTTCCTTAATGCTGAATTTATTTCAGTTTTTGATATTGTACTGTACAAGGAAACCCAAGGGAACTGTAATTCCTACAGAGAAAGACAGGGACATCCCTTTTCATACTTGCAGAAGTCTTAGAAGATCTAAGTTGAATCATCCACAAGGTCAGTTGTGATATGATTAAAGACAGGCTAGGGGATTCACCAGCTCTGGTATACTACCATACATACCTGGTGAACCTTAGTTTGTCCTACAGTAGGATTAGAAAAGATGGTCTAAATTCTCAAACCTTCTAAGGTTGCAAATCCTCAGACAATGTTTGAATACAAAGGTTGTGCTCTCTCTCTGTCTCTCTCTCTCTCTCTTTCTCTCTGTCTGTCTGTCTGTCTGTCTGACTCTCTCTCTCTCTCTCTCTCTCTCTCTCTCTCTCTCTCTCTCTCTGAAAACTTGGCCATAGGTACTATACCTGAAAACTCTGAGATAATTTCCTTCACCTTGGTAAGAGAAAAAAAAATATCTGCCACTTAAAGGATCAAAACAGTGACAATAGACTGAGTTAAAAAGATATACTTCCCTATTTAGTTGCCTTTGCCTTTCCAGGTTTCCATTCAAGGTAAAAGTGAAAATTGGTACTTGTGTAGTTTGTTATGTTTTGCATGTATTTTTATGTATGTATGTATATATGTATGTATGTATGTCTATTTGTGTGTGTATTGTATGTATGTATCAATAGATGGGAGATAGAAGATAGATAGATGTTCTACTATACTTCTTGTTCAAGAAGAAATTTGTATTCCCTGGGAACCCTCTGGCCACAGTGACTAGAGAATCAGGTAGGTGTTTTTCAGATCATTACTGTCCTTCTCTTCCAAATTCAATCTCCCAACTCTGTAGCAGACTACCTGTTGTGGCCTCCCTTTCCTCTCTGCTACCATCTCCAGTACATCATTCACATCTTCTCCTATAGGCTTTCCTACCATCCCATTCCTTGTCTCAAATGTCAATCCTGAAAGCATTCCTGAAGAAACTGTTGACCAAGCCAACAAAAGAAACACGTAGGCCATGGAATCACTTGGGTAATCTTCACATTTTCATTCTTCCTCCTCTCCTCAAAATCCAAATCCCCATTCTTATCTCCAGTTCAGTAGCAAAATGTCTGCTGTGGCCTCTTCTCCCTCTCTGCTCCCAAAGCTGAGGCAACCTAGTCCTCTCCTTGGCTGGAGGCTGATTTCCCTATGAATAAATGCAAAATACTGAATACTGAATACCCTGAGACTCAATGACAGCTTTCAGACCTTGTTCCTGTCTTATATACTTTCTAGTACTGGGATTAAAGATGTGAGTCTCTTTTAGACTGATTCATTCTCATGTAGTCCTGGGTGGCCTTGAATTCAGAGTGATCCATCTGCTTCTGTCTCTGGAGCACTTGGATTATAGGTATGTGCCACCACTGCCTGTCCTCTATGGCTGAGGTTAGCTTTGCACTATGATCTCCAGGCAAGTTTTATTAGATAATAAACAATATATAACCACAAATTTCACTGGTGTTTATTTAGAGGACTTGTGTTTAGAGGAGGGTGTTTTTCACCCTCTCTGGCTCTTATACTCTTTTTGTCCTCATCTTCTGAGGACCCTCAGGGCTCTCATTTAGAGATGAGTGTTCCAAGCTCTCTCACTGCATAATACCTGGTTGTGGTCTCCGTATTTGTTCCCATTTGTTTCAAGAAGAAGCTTCTCTCATGTTGGTTGAAAAGTCTAGGAATATAGCAAAATATCACTAGGAATCACTTTATTTTTACACATTTTTCCATTTTTCAGTGCAGTTATTGTATTTTAGGTCCTGAGCTATCTAGTCTTAGCTCTTGGTTACCCTAGCAGTATTGGATGTAAGCCCCATCTTGTATATTGAGTCTTAAGTTAACTTATTTATTGGTTGGTTACTCCCACACACTTTGTGCTACCATTGCCATAGCATATCTTGCAGGTAGTACACAATTGAAGATAAAGAGGTTGTAACTGGCTTGGTGTTTCCATTTGTCTTTTGATAGCATGCATAGTACCTTTGTATACAACAGAGAATTGGATGTAGGCGTGAAGGCTCTGTCTAGGCACCAGCTCAATACCTCCATGTTCAATGACTTGTGTTGGTGTTGACTTTAGCAATAAGGACTTGACATTCCATTTAACACCTATGTTCAAAGCACAAGGGCACACAAGTTCATAAAAGAAACACTGCAGTAATGATGAATGACTTCAATACCCAGCTCTCATGAATAGTCTATTCATAAAGACAAAAACTAAACAGAGAAATGCTGGAATGATTGACATAATAAACCAAATGAAACTAACAGATGTTTAGAGTATTTCACCCCCAAAATTATATACCTTCTTCTCGGCAGCTCATGGAACTTTCTCTATGACCATATATGCACACATAAAGTAAGTCAAAACGGATGCAGGAAAATTGAAATAATACCCTTCATCTTATCTGAGCACTACAGATTAATCTTGATATCAGAAAAGAAAAACATGAAAAAGCTTTCAAACATAAGAATGAAACAACTTACTACTAAATGAAAAGTTAGTTAAGATAGAAACTTTGAAAGACATGGAAAACTTTCTATAATTGAGTAAAAATGAATATACAACATACCTAAACTTATGGGACACAATAAGGCTGTCTAAGAGGTAAGTTCATAATAGCAACATGTATCTACATAAAAATATTATTGAGCTATCATAATAATAACAGCACATTTGAAAGCTCTAGAGCAAAAAGAAAAATCACACCCAAAAACAGAAGAGAATTAATCAAACTTATAATTGTAATCAATAACATAGAAATAAACAAACAACAATAACAACAACAAAGCAGTACAAAGAATCAATGAAACTGAGTATTGATTCTTTGGGAAAATCAATAAGATTGACAAGTCTTTAGCAAATTAATAAAAGGTCAAATAGAGAAGATCCAAATTTTGAAAATTAGAGATGAAAAGGGGAACATAACAGCATTAAACAAATTAAAAGGAGTAATTACAAATCTCTCAGCAACAACTACAAAAACAACAACAACAAACAATTAAACCAAGGACAGATAGCTTTAGTATAGAATTCTATTAGACTTTCAAAGAAGAATTAACACCAATACTTTTCAAATTATCCCACTAAATAGAAACAGAAGGAAAATTTCCTAACTCATTTTATGTGGTGACAAATAACCTGATACCCAAACCACACAGAGACCCAAGAGAGAAATAAAATTACAGGGCAATTTCCCTCATGAACATAGATGCAAAAATTCTCAATAAAATATTTGCAAACTTAATCCACAGACATTTCAAAAAGATCATCCCCTATAAGCAAGTATGTGTGATCCAACAGAGGCAGGAATATATGATCTCTCTCTCTATATATATACATACATATATATATATATATATACATATGTGTATATATATATATATATATGTATGTATATATATATATATATATGTGTGTGTGTGTGTGTGTGTGTGTGTGTGTGTGTGCAAATTCAAGTGATTGTCTCATTACATGTAGAAAAAAATCCTTCAATGAAATCAAATATCACTTCATGATAAAAGTTAAAAGTCCTGTAGAGATCGAGGATATAAGGAACATAGCTCAACATAATAAAGGCAATTTACAGCAGTTACATAGTTAACATCATAAATGGAGGGAAACTCAAAGTATTTACACCAAAATCAGGAATGAGATAAGGCTGTCTACATTTCCCGTACCTATTCAGTATGATACTTGGAGTATTAGCTGGATCAATAAAGCAACTGAAGGAGATCAAGTGAATACAAATATGAAAAGAAAAAGTCAAAGTATCTTTTACTTGTAAATGATCTGATAGTATACAAAAGTGACCCTTAAAATTCCACCAAATACTTCCCCCAGGGCCCAGGGAACTCTAGAGTATAAAAAGTGAAAGGAGTCTATGAGCCATATGTGATAAAAGACACCAAGGAATCAAGGTCCTTTATACACAGGCTGGTGTACATATGAACTCACAGATACCAAGGTAACACACACAAGGCCTACAGAGTTTGTACCAGATGGAGTCCAACATCTGAAAGAAGAAATGGTAAACAAGGCCTATCACTCACCCAGAAGCTATTGATAACCATGCAAGTAAATAAATTAGATTTCTGCAAAGCAGTCTACTGTGGAAACAAACCACTCTTAAGGAGAGGCCCCATGCCCAATAGTAGAATCCCAAAAGAAAATAAATTCCAGGGTATCTTTGGAGCTGCTGCTGCTTCCTCCTCCTCCTCTTCCTTGCTCTTCCTCTTCCTCTCTCTTTCACCTCCTCTTCCTTCTTCTCTGACTTCCATGTTTTTTTCCTCATGGTATTATCTGTGTATGACTCTATGTTTCCAGTGCCCTGCCCTCACTTTGACTCTTTCTTGTTTGTTTGTTTTGTCCTATTATGGTTTGTTTTGTTTTATCTTATTGTATTTTTTTTTAATTATTCCTCAGATGCCTGTTTGTTTCTAAGGGGAGACAGAAAGCATGTGGCTCACAATGGTAGTAGAAGTGAGAATAAACTAGGAAGATTATATAGTAAGAGGACATTTGACTTATTCCTATACATGTGTTTCCAGAGCTTCAAACACATCTTAAAGAAGATAGTTACACTGTTCAATAGAAATAACAGAAAGTAAATATTAAGGTAACAAGAGCTGGGTTGATTCTTGCTAAGGAGGGTCAGGAAGCTGGGCAGGTGTTTAAACAAAGGCACCAAAGTGAGAAAGTTTATTTCAGCTTCAGGGAATTTAAAGTGTTTCAGTGCAGCTGAGAAAGAAAATACTCAGCAAGGCTCAAATATGTGAAAGCTTTGCTTGCTCCATTGTGGTAACTGGGGGGGGGGGGTGCATAGAGAATGGGAACAAAGGCAAACTAAAGGCAAACCGTTGGCTTGTCAGCTTTATGTGAAATTGACAGTAAAAGTTTCTAATGATTTTAAAAATACTGAGGTAACCAGACCTATTATTCATATGAAAAATAGGCTGTCTTTATCCAATCTTTTGGATAAAAGTTAGTGTAAAGAATAAAAACAGTAACTACATCACAACATGTTTGCTACAAGTGCTTAGATTGCCTACCTGTGCGCATATATATACATATATATGTATATTGTGGTATAGGTCACTTGAGGGGGTGAATGTGTGTGACTGAGCTTATGTGAATGTCTATATAGTTGGTATGTTCATGAATGTTTATGTTAAAGAATGTGTGTGCTTAAGTTTGTGTGAATGTGATGTATTTGTGTGTGTGTGAGTGTGTGTGTGTCTGTGTATGTCTGAGAGAATGTGTGTGTTAGCAAATATGAGTATACACATGATTAGTGTCTATTCATTCACTAAAAAGTGCAAACTCCTGGTCGAGTTGTCTGGTGTAGCTGCCTACATGTGTGGGAGATATTCACTTCCTGGCATTACAGAGTCCTGATCCTTTTCTTACAGATGAAAGCCAGGGCTATCTTAAGGTTTCACAGCTGGCTGAAGCCATGGTCTCTAGTGTGAACAAGGAAGGCAGCCTGGGCTCCTTTTCAGTTTCTGACCACCTTGACTGGAGAGCTGCCAAAAGAAACCAGATACACAACTCTTCTAAGCTTGGGTAAAATAAGGGAGTTGCTCTTACGGATAGAGACCTGTATGGTAAGGTCCATTCTCCTTCCTTTGTCAGAACCCAGAGGCTGAGTTAGGGTATTTTCTGTATGACCTGTTACTGTAATTGCGTTGGGGGTATCTTCAGCTTGGAGTAGAGATTCATGAAGCAAAGGGAAGCTGAGGGATCACATCACACATGTTATCCTGAAAGTCCTGAGGTCCACTATTTGTGGTCTTTATCTCTACTGAACATATGTTTTCTAAGGTGTTGTGCAGTGCTTCATAACGGGAAAAAAGTATATCTGAATAACAGTCCTGGAAGCAGAAGTCAATAAAAATTGTTTTTCAAGAAATATTTTACCATGAATTCTTGACCACTCAATGAAACAAATTTTTATTTACTTCCTTTTTTTCCTTTTTAAATACCACACTGGAGGTTAAACCTAGGCTTGGTAAGAGCTCTACCATTGAAATGTACTCCCAAATAGCATTTTAATTTTGTCTCTATATGGTTTGCTTTCCAACCATCTCAGTAAGATCTCTAGCTGGCTCAGTAAATCCTCCAGGCAAGTCTCAAAACCTTTGTGTGACTCAGAAACTCCATGCATCAGCATTCTATGGAGCAGGAATGAAGGCACTGTCTCATCTACACCATGTTAACAACATTGTTTTAAATACAAATGATTAAAAATAAACTACAAATATATTAAAAACAATTAAGAATGACTGCATATGAAATAATAAAAGTAAAGCAAAAAGGTAATGTACTCATTAGACACTAGATCTTCAATGTATGTAGCTAATGATAGCTCATACACAGCATGTAATGGGAATTTTCACAAATAAGTATAAAAGGTTTGCAAACCCCACAAAAATTAGACTAATATGCACTTCACAAAAGTGAAAGAAGAATGATTAATGAGCATATAAGTCCTATATTAATCACAGATTTACAAAGTAAAACCATAAATAGCCTATAACCCCTTGGAGTAGTAAATATCGGGCAATATCAATGAGGGTGATGATTCAGAAAACCAGGAACTGCTGTACATTGCTGCTGGGAGAATAAATCATTACAACCCCTTTTACAAACAATAAGTCATTTCTTACTGACTCAAGGCATCTCCAGGCTGTGCATAGATATATCAATGCAGGACATATGCCTTGCACTATGTTTATGTCCAGAAGAATGCATGAATAATAAGATTCACAGAAAGAGTCCAAATAGTTCTTTGCACTATAAAAATATCCCATCTCCATCACATTAACATGTATAATTAAATTATAATATGGACTATTATACTATCATGAAAATGAATGAGCTAGACAAGTTAAAGAATGCATAGAAGAGAAAGAGGGAAATAGATGAAATGCAGAGACAATGGTAATATTTATTTCTAGTGTATAAACAAAAGCAGAGGAGGTATAAACTGTTTATTGGTATAGTATACAAATAAGTGATTTTTTTTAAGGTTTATCTGTTTTAGGTTTTTCTCTGTGACTCCTAGACAATAGTAGACTTGTAGTCTGAACTGGCCAACTGCTGTGTCCAGGCAAGACAGCAAATGGAGGTAGTTTGAAAACAGCCCAGCTACATAACTTTCAACCTACAGTCAGTCTGTCTTGCCTATGGAATGTGTTAGGGTAAAGGTAGGTTAGAGATTGAGGGAGTGCCCAACCAATGAATAATATGTGATTGGAATTGTAGGCATTGATTTGTCTGTGTGGATTTTGGTGGTTAACTCTGATTACAGCTATGAGGAAGTTTCTGAAAGAAGATGACAGCTGGATCCCTGAATATGTGAGGAAGACTCTTACCAGTGGGGTGGCTATAAGCCAGTCTGTCCATGGCTTGGATAAATTATAGAGAGTTAGTTCTGTTTCTTTCTCAGACTCACAAAGCTCACTCTCCCACTGCCAAGTGTGAGGTCCTGTCCAGTCCTGCTTCATACAGTACAGGCTGCTCATGACTCAAGGATTATGAATGATCAGAAGCTAAAGCTCCTTTTGTTCCTTAGTTGGCAAGGTAAATGTTCACATATTTCTCCTGGAAGTTCTTGCAAAAGTATCTTTCATAAGATACAATTGACTATATTCTCTATAAAAAAAAAGAATGTAACATAAGGCTATCTTGAACAGCATCAGGGTTCACAGAGGCCAGTAAAAGCTACCTCAGCTCTAATTATCTATCTTCTTAGTAACTGAAGAAAAAA
Organism: Phodopus roborovskii; assembly: GCF_943737965.1. Taxonomy (NCBI): domain Eukaryota; kingdom Metazoa; phylum Chordata; class Mammalia; order Rodentia; family Cricetidae; genus Phodopus; species Phodopus roborovskii. Next base: position 7,466,957 of record NW_026126547.1, read on the forward strand.
AATACTGTAGAGTAAATAGTGTTCATTTCTTTAACTTGAACCCAAGTCAGGAACCTATGGTCCTAACTGACTTTCCAAACATCTCACAAGAAGGCTGTTGGTTATAGGTCAGTCAGCCTTCTTTGGAAGAGCAAGACCTTGATTAGTGAGTTCTGAACAAAACTGGCTCAAAGTAACCTACTTGGAGGTAGAATGCATATGATATTAGCTTCTAATTGATGTCACATTCTCTAATTGTATTTTGAGGCGAATTAACAGAAATGAACTTCTGAGTATTTTCACAGTTCATGCACCATGACATTTCTGCCTTTGATTCTTAATTGTAAAATAGGAGAAGAGGACAGTACAACATTGGATCACTTAAAAGTTTATCAGAAATCAAAATCCATAACCAGAAACCCAGTAAACAAACACAACACTGACATTTCAACAAATTTCTCTGCAATGATTTCTTAATCCTGGCAAAAAAGCAAAAAGCACTATCAGTGAGGCTCATTCTTTGCTCTCGTGACCACTCCATTGTACAGATGTGTAAATTATCATCCTCCCCTGAAGCAGACAATAATCAATTGCTCTCTCTACTTATGGGGTTGGTACTTTTATTTCTTGAGCTATTACAGGGGGCAAATATTTATACTTGGATGTGATTTGATTTAGTATTTCCCCAATTATAGCAGAGATTGAGCACTGTGTCAAACAGTTATTGGTCCTTAGGTGGTATTTTATTTAGGAATTTTAATTTATAGCCTTTGCCTCTATTTCTAAAGAGTACTTAGTCTTTCCTTGTTGATTTATGAGATTCCATCATTAGCTCTTTATCTACTTCACTAGATACAATTATTTTCTTCCAATCTGTACATTTCTATTTGGTTTCTGGTTTATGGGTAGAACTTGAACAGAGAACTCATGTATGCTTTCTTTTGTGACTAGGGACTTTATGTTGTTGGGACACTCCTTTCATTGTAAGCAATGATGAGTACAACATCTTCCAGATATTTGCTTTCTACTATCTATCTATCTATCTATCTATCTATCTATCTATCTATCATCTATCTATCATCTACCTATCTCTTACTTTCCCTCTTTCTCTCTCTCTCTCTCTTATGGAGGGTGTCTCACTGGAATTATATATGCCACAAACTTGAGGACACATTTTCATTTCCTTTTGTGTAGTAGAGTCTCACTTTTACTGATAATAATTTCTTATCCCACTGATTGCAAGGCCAGTGTTATTTAACTCATTGCCCCTTATAAATACATTTCTACTGAATCTATACTCAAAAAAAAAAATCATATGTTCAGTGATTTAAAACAATTTAGCATCGATATTTATTTTCTGGAGACTTGGAACAAATTCACTTACAAACTTATATAGGTTGACTATGTCCATTTTCAATGACTGTGGAAGAATAGAGAGGGTCATTGCCTTCTAGACAGTGACATGAAGAATGTTGTTTGTTTCTAACATGTTGACTCCCTCACATTCTCATGTAGCCTAAACCTGTATTCTAAAGGACAGTTACCTCTTGGTTTTCTAACACTGACTATCAACTTCTGCTATAACTATCACCAGCCAAATGAAGTTATTTTATTTTAAGTACTTATGTGGTCAGCAAAGCCAGCTAGACAATCATGAAATCTACCTAACTTGAGATGCAGAGCTTTAGTTGCATCTGTGAGCATCAATTTACAAGAGAAGGATCATGGTAGTAGGCTATGACATTATAAGGAGAGCTTACTCCTCATTATACACTAGTGGCACTGTGTCATTCATTGTTACCCTATTTCACAGCTATGTTAACCTCAACTTCACATTTTTAGAACTTCTCCCTGTTAGTGTAGTTTCTTCCTTCAACATATAGAATGCACCTATATAAATGATAATCTTACCTGTAAGAAAGCATGTTAAATTCTCTTCATCATCTTCACAGTCCTGTGATGCTATGGTAAAATTAATTAGTAAGATTCTAACTAAATGTTCATATTTGTTCATTTGTGTGTTTAAGTCATGGTAATTTAGGCAGCTAGCACCTTGTTCCTTCTTACCGTAGGTACTGGGATATTTCACCTTTTTTATGGAGGTTCTTTGGGGAAGATGAACAATAATAAAGTGACACTTCCATGCACTTCTCACAATTCTTTAGCATCACAAGTATAATATTTTTGTTGAAAATAAAAGTAGACAGGCAGGCATTTTAGCAATTACTCCACTTCACATATTTTAAATATCTTCTGCCTGCTTTAGCAGTGGCTAAAAATGTCTTGAATGAACACTTCCTCTTAAGAAGGAACTGAGGAGACATGCAAGAATTTGGGGAGCTACCTAGGAACTTAAGTGTATGTTTACAGTAGAAGCCAAGTAAACCAAGTGTGATGAAATATTCATGAAGTACAAGGTCAATCCTGCATGTGTCAAGAACAAATGAGTAGGTGAAAAAGAGGGGGAATGAAAAAAGTACAGAGCATAACTGAAACAGATTAAGAAACATGGAATTTGAAACGGAGAGGAAAATAGATCTAAAAATCCAAGCTCTATGAAGTATTTAATAAATCTTATTTTATTTTTTTATTTTTATTTTACATATTGATCCCAGTTCCCTCTTCCTCCCTCCCTCCCTTTCTCTCTCCCTCCCTCTCTTCCCCCTCACATGCACCCCAACCACTCTCCCCTCCCATCTCCCCCCACTCCATATGTAGAGTGATGCCATCCAGGAGGTGTCATGTAAATCTGTCAAGCCATTTGAAGCAGGGACTAGACTTCTCTTCTGTCTCTAGGTTAAGGGAATATTGCTCCATGGGGGATGTGCCAGCAAGGACGTTTTGTGCACCAGGAATACATCCTGGTTCCACAGTCTGAGGTCCCTTAGACTGCTCAGGCCTTCTAGCTGAGACCCATTTTCAGGGGGTCTGAGTCCATCCCATGCTGGATTCCCAGCTATCAGTCTGGGGACCCATTAGCTCCTCCTTGTTCAGGTCAGCTGTCTCTATGTGTTTCTGCAACCTGGTCTTGCCCTTTCTCTTTGCATCTGGATACTTGTTCAACTCAGTGTTTAGTTGTGGGTGTTTGCTTCTGTTTCCAAAAGGTACAAGATAAGGGCTCCATAAAGGTGGATAAGTTAGTTGTTGATCTCATTATCGGGGAAGGGCATTTGTGGTAGTCTATTATTCTTAGGTTTGGTCTTTTCAGTGTCCCACATTTCCTGGATGTTTTGTATCAAGGATTTGTTGGATTTATGATTTTCTTTGGTCGATGAATTTATTTCCTCTTGTATATCTTCCCTGGCTGAGATTCTCTCTTCCATCTCTTGTATTCTGTTGGTTATGCTTGTGTCTGTAGTTCCCAAACATTGGTCCAGTTTTTCCATTTCTTTATTGTCTCTATTTCAGTTTTCAATTCTTGAACCGTTTCCTTCACTGTTTAATTATTTTTTTCTTGGCTTTCTGTATTTTCTTTAAAAAATTTGTTCATTTCTTTCAATTTTTTTGTTTTTTCTTCCATTTCTTTAAGGGATTTTCTCATATCTTCTTTGAGGGCCTCTATTATTTTTATCATGATAATTTTTAAGTTGTTCTCTTCTGCTTCATCTGCTTTGGGGTGTTCAGGTCTAGTTGGTGTAGAGTTTCTAGATTCTGGTGGTGTTATGCTTGTCTTTCTATTGTTAGGTGTTTTCTTATATTGCCATCTTCCCATCACTTCTTCCAGTAGGTGTAGGAGAGGTCTCTCTCTATCTCTATGGTACTCCTCCTGTGGGCTTAGGTGTGTCAGAATTTTGATGTCTGTAGCTCTGTGTGGTCCAAGCTCTCTAGGATGTCTCTCCTCAGGCAGGGGCCCAGCGATGGGGGTCAAAGATCAGGCTCCAGCAGAAGACCAATGATGGGGGTAAAAGATCCTGAAGAATGGGACTGAGGATGTTCCTGTCGTGCCAATAGGCAGATCTAGCCTGGGTCTGGTACTCTACAGCTGAGGCCTCTTTAGCAGATGCTCGGTGATGGGGGCCAAGAGTCCAGCCCGCAGGGATTCAGAATGGCCCACAGGGATAGGGGGAACTCTGAGAGGGGCCTGGAACTCCAGTAGAGTGCCATCATTGGGGGTCAGAGACCAGGCAGGTGGGGATTACGGGTTGTCCCAAGTGGATAGGCAGGTCTAGTGTGCTCAGAGCAGCTCTAGGAAGTTCCCCAAAGGTGGCTGGATTCATCTTAATTTGTTTTTAAAGATACATTTTTAAAATAAACATGTTTATTAATACTTTGGGAATTTCATTCAAAATATTTTGATTGTATTCATTCTCATTTCCTCTTCATAATTTTTTCCAGCTCTGACCCTCTACCTCCTGATCCCCAAACTTTATGTCATCCTCTGTGTTTTTAATTAAATAACTAATGGACCCCATTTTGTGCTCCCTATTTACTTTGGTATGGGGCCTGTGTTTACTTGAAAGACAATGCCTTCTTAGGGAGTGGTTCTATTAGGAGATGTGGCTATGATGAAGTAGGTGTGGCCTTTAGGAAGAAGGTATATCACTCTGAAAGCTGAATTTGAGTTCTCCTATGCTTAAGCTAATTCCAGTGTCACAGTTTACTTCATATTGGCTGCTAATCAAGATGTAGAGTTCTCAGCTCCTTTTCCATTACCATGTCTACCTGTACTCTATTGTCCTGCCATGATGATAATTGACTAATCCTCTAAAACTGTAAGCTATCACCAATTAAATGTTTTCTTTTATAAGTGTTGATGCAATAATTTTGTCTTTTCACAGCAAAAAAAAACCTTAACTAACACAAATTGGTACCAGGGACTGTGGTATTACTGTGATAGACATGACTATATTTTTCTTTGAAGGAATTTGGACTTCAGTACTTTGGGTTAGAAAAGCAGTAGAAAGCTTTAAACACTGTTTAATGGGCTATGTTAGTAGGAGTTAAGAGCAACTTGAACTGTGGGGGCCTAGATTAAGAAAGAGGTTTCCTCAGTCTACCTGTCTACCATAACAGAGGGAGCCATTCTAAACTTAAGGAGAAATATGGCATTAGGGAAATTCCCAGAGATCTACCAGGATGAACCCACCTAACAATCAAAGCAATAATGGACAGGCTACCTTTAATGTCCTTCCATGATAAAGAGATTGATATCTACCTTATATGGCATCCTACAGCCTTCATCGAATAGCAGATGGAAGCAGAAGCAGACCCCCACAGCTAAACACTGAGCCAAACTTCTGGAATCCGTTACATAGAGGGAGGAGTGATGTGTAAAGGGGCCAAGGCCAGGCTGGAGAAAACCACAGAACCAGCTGATCTGAACAAGAGGGAGCTCATGGACTCCAGTCTGATACCTGGAAAACCAGCATAGGACTGACCCAGACCCTCTGAATGTGGGTGTTAGTTAGGAGGACTGGGCAGTCTATGGGTCATCTAGTAATGGATCAGTATTTATCCCTAGTATAAAAATGGACTTTGGGAGCCCATCTCACATAGAGGGATACTATCTCAGGCTAGGCTCTGCCCCAAATGATATGATACACTTTGAAGATTCCCCATGGAAGGCCTGACCCTTTCTGGGGTGCAGAAAGGGGATGGGCTGGGGTTTGCTGGGTTGGTAAGGGAGGGTTGGAGGGTGAGGGAACTGGGATTGATATGTAGAAGAACCTTGTTTCAAATTTAAATTAAAAAGGAAAATGAAAAAAAAAAAAAGAGGTTTCAGAGAAGAATGTTAGTATGTTCCCTAGAGATCATTCTTGTGATATTTTGATTAAGAATGTGGCTGCTTTTTTGTCCTTGTCTGAAGAGTGTTCCTGAGGCTAAAGGGAGATTTTAATTAATTCTGTTAGTAGATTTCAAAGCAGCCGAGTATAGACTTTGTCATGTGGTTATTACTGTTAACACTAATGAAGATTTATCATGAAAAGAAACACACTGAGAAAGTAAACATATGTATGATTTGAGGAGAAAAGGAGCACCAGGAAGTGGAGTAAAGATAAGTCCAGTGTCCAAGACAGTAAATAGAATAAGAAATGGAATAAAAAGAATAGTGACTTCAGAGCAAGATCCTACCCAGCTAGTTTTCTAACTTGTGAAAGGGCATTAAATAAAAGTTTAGAATGGACTATGATGGTGAATGGTTTTAATCCTAGCACTCAAAAGGCTGAGGCTGGTGGATATCTGAGTTTGTGACCAGCCTGATCTACAGATCAAGTTGCAGCACAGCCAATCTTAAGCAGTGAAGAAAACCATTGAAAAGTAAAAGTTGGTGAAGATGAAATTGAACAAAGGAGCTATATTCCAGCCCCAGCAAGTAGCAGGGTTTGGCAGCTTAAGCCATGTAGTTCTGACTTTAGAGTCAAGGATAGAAGAAAGGAAGAAAGGTGTAGGGAATCTTCCTCCATGACTAAGGAAAGCTATTGAGGCCAGGTACCTGTCAGAATTCTCCCTGAATAGAGGTCTAGAGAGGTCATTGTATGAAGCTGTGAAAGTGAAGGCTGGAATAGAGATATTAGAGATGACAGAGCTGGAGGATACCTGCTTAGGAAAGCTGCTAACAGGAAGTGAGGAAGTGAAACAAACCCAAGAGAAAGAACATTTTGCCATCAAAAATGGAGATGAAGAGTTTGGAGTTTGCCTGTATGGATTTCAGTCTGCTTTGGGCCCAATATTTTCTCATTATGCCCCCTTCCCTACATTGTGGAATGATATTATGTATCCTATGCCATTATATGTTGGAAGTATGTGATCTGTTTTCTGATTTTGGTTACATAGGGAATTACAGATAGATGAATCCATGAATCTCAGAAGACTTTGAAATTTTGACTTTCAAACAAGTTTGAGATTGTTATATACTAATCTAATATGTATATGTGTATGTATATGTATATCCAAATAATATGAGACAAGGCCCCAAATAGACATCTCTTGAACCAAATGAAATTTTCAGTGCTGGGAATGGGTTGCATCTAAATGAATTGTTAACTCAAAGGTGCCTCATGGAAATTCCGAAAATACAGATTATTGCCAATGTTATCAGTAGCTCTCCACAAATTGGTAGTAAGGCCCTATTACTAAAGAGAACACCTAAACAACTCATTGAGCATGGAGACATCAAGCTGGTACCTACATAGAGCCTTCACCCTTACTTATTGGTGTTTATGGTACAGAAGGTACTCTGCATGCTATCAAAGGAGAAAGGCAAACACAGACTGAATTACAAACCCTTCAGTATACAAAAATGACCTACCTGCAAGCCATACTAATGCAATTGTGGCACAAAGCTTGTGAGACTAATGAACAAATATCTGATTGACTTTAACTACCCCTCTATGAGACAGAACCTATCTTAGACGGCCAAGAACCCAAGATGAGATATGATAGACCAGAGATATGGGAGAAAACCAAATCTTACAGTTCTGCAAAAGACACATAGCAATAAAATGATGCCTAATGGCATTCTACTATAATCATAGATTTGTGCCTTGCTCAACAGTCATCAGATGAGCCTTCTCTGAGGTGCCTGCTTGACTCCATTTTGAAGACAGGAGCCATTTTGTTGTATTGTTCCATTTACTGTAAGAGCTGAGTTTCTGTTTTCAAGTTTCTGCTTCCTGGAACCTACCCTGGCCCAGCCCATATTCTTGACTTTTTTTTCTGAGAACACCCTGACCCCCCAATTAGGTACTACATGATTATCAGTTTTTGAGGAGGGTATTTTTCTGTACTTCTTACTGCTCCATTGTCTCACTCCTGTAAGTCCCCTGGTTTCATTTCTCAAACTACTCCTGGTTTTATTTCTTAAAAATGTTCTGAGAAATGGACTCCCCTCCAACCTGACTTAGTAGGGAATAAGTGCCTAGCTCTCTGGTGGAAGCTCCAACAACTCCCCCCAAAAAATCAAGCTTGCTTTAAATTTTTTTTAAAAATTGTGGTAGTGGTCTTATTGTCTCCCCATGGGATTTACATTTTCTTATGGCTCTAGTGAGATCAGATCATCTACCCAAATTCTGAAGCTGTACCTTCACTTTGGACTGCAGGCATGAAGAGCTACCTCAGGGTTTGTTTACCTTGAGATTTTCCAACACTCTGAGACATGTTTGCAGTTCTATGGACTATTAGAGTAAACTGGCATGTTGAGAAAAAGAGCAAGCATGTGTGGAGTCCTCTGCTGATAAGTTAGTGAATTTCTTTGACATCTGGACCTGTTGGGACTGTGATCTGGAACATGGAGGGGTCTGAGGAGATCCAATATTCTCTAGTCTGGGGTAAAAAGCTAGATGTCACACTGCTCACCAGAGGTCCTTGGTCTGGTTTTGTGTTTTGTTTGTCTTGCCTTTGTACGATGTGCTTGGCCTCATTTTTACTGACTCCATCACTTGCACTTTCAGTGAACAGATGAACAGTATGGGTAATTATAATAGCAAGTCTTGCAGTTCTCTAGCATGTGTTCTAAATAATTTTGACAAATTTTATCTTGAAGGAAGATTATTATTGTCCTATCACCAAGTCACCTCTGAATGCTCTGTGAAATTGACTGGATGAATGGCTCACATTCAGGGTCCACTGACCCCTTAGGGGCATTTCATTTCTCAGATAGCCTGGGCAGTGGTGAATATCCCCTTCAGTAAGACTTACCACTGAGATCACATTGGATACATCTTGCCTCAGCCTCAAGAAACTTCCAACCCACTTCATTGATGAAGATTTCTATAATCTGTGAAGATGAAAGTGGCAGAGTCCTGATTGTCAGCAGCAGGTCATCTGAGAGCCTACAGCAGAGACCTAGGAGCCAACTCTGAAATCTGTTCTACAGGACTCATAGGAGAAAGAATCCCTCCTCCCTCCATATCTTTACCTTCCCCCATGCTATTCCTCACCTCAGCCTCTACATTTTCAACCCCAGTTCCTACCTCTGCAGGCTCACTCTGCCCCTCCATCTGCTTCAACCACTCCTGGCTCTGCCTATCCTGACACCTAGTTCTTTTCTACCTCCCACTGTCTTTTCCCCCCACCTACCTCTTCTCTACTTCAGCACTTCTGACTCCTGTGATCCTGATTCTGGGATAGCATCTCCTTCTATCCTTGATTCCCCATGGCAGTGTCCTGACAATTGAAAGCTGTATGTCTCTTTCTCCACTACAAATCTTGACAATTGAAAGAACCAGAGCTTCCCTTTCAGCACTAGCCTCAATTCCTTAATTTCTCTAATCTATTTTATCTTTTTCAATCACTTTCCTACATGGGATGACTGTCAGCAGATTCTCTGTACCCTCTTCATGACTAGAGAAAGGGAAGAGATTCTCATTCAAGTTGCTGAATCACTCCTGGAATAGCTTCAGTGTCTAATAACCAGAGGACAGAGGCAATGGACACATTTTTTCCAAGTTGAAGATCCCAATGTGACTACAACAAAGACAAAGGTAGGTGGTCACTTGGTAATTACTACAGGTTCTGCTAAAAGGGATGAAATGGGCAGCCTGAAAGCCCTCTAAACTATGATTTGTAAAAGGAATCAGATGAATCTCCTTCAGCATTCTTGAAATGCCTCCTGGATACCTATCACTTATACACTCCTATAAACCCAGAGGACTTGGAAAATGTCAATGTAATTTACTTGGACTTTGTTAGTGAGTAGTATATATAGAAATATACAAAATATGGGTGGATTTTCAAGGAAGAACAAGTCAGAATTATTAGAAGTTATTACTAGAAAAAAAAATTCATAAGGTATCTGATGGCAGAGATAGCAAGGAAGATATTTGGGCAAAGAAGATGGAACAGGACACCATAGCTATACTACCAGGCCCAGGCACTTTCAACTCTTCTTATCCAGAGCATGATAAAAAGAAACTTTTACAAAAGGACCAATTCACCTATTGCAAAGAAATGTGTCAATAGAAGATTACTTCCCACAATGGAAATAGACAGCTCTTCTAAATCAAAGCCAGCTCTAGCTATGGAGGGGTAGTGAGATCAAGGTTTCTACAAGCTAGGCCTCTAAGAGCCTCTGGTAGTCTTAACCATCAATGGCCAACCTGTAAGTTTTCTAGTGAACACAGAGGTACCCAATTGGTATTATGGGAGCCCTTGCAATCCCTTATTAACTACACAATGGAAACATATGGGTTAATGGGGTGTTGAAGAATATAAATGGAATACTGACCAGACTGGTAATCTAGGACAAGAAATGGCAACTCATTCTTTTATCTTAATTCATGAATCCCTTTATCTATTACTGGGATGAAACAACATGACCGAGCTCCAGGCAACAATATCATTCTTAAGAGATAACAGACACTTCCAAGTTGCAATAGAGAAATTCTGCAAAGGCTTTTACTATAACGTCCAATAAGTGAGGAATATTTGTTTTTGAAATTTCAATCCACTTCTCAGAAGGACAATCATCCTGCCTTGGCCAAGCATGTGTTGCCCATCATAGTACAATTAACATCTGGTGCCTTGCCCATTTGAATCAAGAAGTACCCCATCAGCTCACAAGCCAGGGAGGGGACTAAGGTTCACTTTGGGAACCTCCTTAAAGCAGGCATATGTACACCTTATCAGTCAGTCTGGAATAACCCCATTTTTGCCTGTTCTTTCAGAACTCAAGACAATGTACAAGTGCAAGACTTGAGGGAATTGAACAAACAGTTAGAAACCATGCATCTGTCTTTTCTAATGCCTATAGTTTGCTCATTCTATTACTACCAAGTGCAATATTTATACTGTATTGCACTTAAAAATGCATTCTTTTCCATCTCTTGTCAAAATTAAGTCAGCCTATCTATGCATTTGAATGGGCCAATACTGAAGTGGGGATATCAAAACTGGGACAATAAACTGGACTGGAGTGACTAGAGGATTCAAAAACTCCCTCACTACCTTCCATGAAACATTTAACCAGGATTAAAGTTTCTTCTGAAGTCAGTATCCTGAGATAACCTTGTTTTAATATATATGGGTTTTGTTTTTTGGGGTTTTTTGTTTTTGTTTTTGTTTTTGCTATTAAAGCTGTTTAAGAGCCACCTGCTGCCATTTGGAACTGGTAGCCCAGTTAGGATACAGAGTTTCTAGAAAGAAATATCAAATTTGCTCACTCCAAGTTAACAACTTGGAATATGAATGAAGAGAATGGAAATGATTGCTGCCCCAGACCTGAATAGTGGCCATAGCACAAATCCCAGCTGCAGTCACAAAGAAGCAAGTTAGGGAGTTTCTGGGAACTGTTGGGTATTGCACTATCTCCAGATACTGGGTTTGTAGAATTTGTCAAATCTATGTACTTTGTCATGGGTCGGGGAACATTAACAGGAGGTTATGAAGTTAAAAGAGGTCCATGTACAGGCCCTACTTGTAGTCCCTCTTATATTTCCAAACACTTTCATTTTTATATGCATTAGAGAATGGACATTGTCAAGGGGGTCCTGATTCAGACTCTAGATCTCTGGAAAAGATCTATAACTTACACCTCAAAGACATCAGTTCCTATAGCCTCTTGATGCCCTCCTTGTTTAAGAGCCATTACAGCCCCTGCAATTTTTGTAAAATAAAATGACAAGTTCACATTGGAACAGACTAATTGTAAAAACCCCACACAGTATGGGAACCCTGCTGATGAATGTCACCAACTCATAGAGTTTCAATGCCTGTATATATCAGTACCAAGCCAATCTTCTACAAAAGGACAGATTGACCTTTGATAAATCCTTGACTATCAATCCTGCCATTCTGGTGCTGGATAATGACCCAAGGAGTCCATCTATGACCTGGAGATGCTGGACATAATCCAAGGTGCACAACATAGCCTGACAAACATTGCTCTCACCACCAGAAATGTGGATCTCTATACAGAAGGAACCAAGTATGTGGGGACAGTGGTGATCATGAGCCAGAAGGAGATCATTTGGTCACAAGCCTTGCCAGGAGCATATCCACCCAGAAAGCAGAAATACTTGCTCTAACAGGCTGTAAAATGGGTTGAATGTATATCTAAATAGACAGCCAATATGCTTTTGCCCCAGCTCCTGTTCATGAAAAGCTATAAAATCATAGGTGCTTACTCACCTCAGACAGAAAATTTATTAAAAAAAAAAACAAAAACAAAAACATGAAATTGTCCAGTTGCTGGAGACCATCTGGCTGCCTACTAGACTGGCCACGATGCACTCTTGGTATATTAACTCAAGAAGACAAAAGTCCCCTAATGTAACATAACAACTATACATATCAAATTACCAAAGAGGCTGCTCAGGGAACCCAAGCCCCAGCCCACCCTGGAACTCTCTGCTGTCCCCAAACCTCCACTCTGCTTCAATGAAGATGTTTCTGAGTAAAATACAGATAAAATCAAGTCATATTCTTACTTTGAGTCTCAGAATAACTGTAATGGATGGTGGATCATGCTAATTGGAAAAATATGTGTGTCAAAAATACTGGGTCAAAACTGACTAATTGTCTTGCATGGCCCATGTATTTGTCATCTCTCCTAATATCAGGCCATGTGGACACTGAGACAAACTTCAGAGCATTCCATATCAATGCCTGGCATATATTCTGCCAAATGTCAAGAATGACTTGTTTTCCCCAGGTCATTGGAGTTAAGGTACTATATCTGGTGAATTTTGGGAATTAGATTTTATTGAAGTCAAGCAAGGACTACATGGTTACAAATATTTTCAGGTCTTTGTTGACACCATCGTGGGTTGAATAGAGACCTTTCTGTCCAGAACAGAGACAGCCCAGATGGTGTCTAAGAAATTTTAACAATAGAAATTACTCCCAGATTTGGCCTCCTCTGTGGCTCTACAATGGCCTGGTCTTCACAGCCAAGTTATCTCAGTTGCTCTCAATATTATCTGGAAACTTTGTTCCATATATCGTCCTCAGAGATAAGAAAAGGTAGAAAGGATTAATAGAATTTTGAAGAAGATTTTTTTTATACCTTTTTAATTTAAATTTTAAACAAGCTTGTTTTACATGTTAATCCCACTTCCCACACCCTCTCTTTCTCCCCCCCCCCCACACACCAACTTCCATCCCATCCCCCTTCTGCTCCCCAGGGAGGGTGATCCCTTCCATGAGGAGTTTCGAAGGAGATTTTTAACTAAATACCCTTTTGAGACTGGTGGCAACTGAGTTGACCTCTTGCCTTATGTACTTCTCAGTGTCTGTTGTAACTCATACTGAGAAAAGTTTACCACATATGAAGTAGTATCTATGTGACCACCTCCTATGATCTCTGGGGTACATGAGGCACTCTTACCATATTGTTTTACTCCAGTCTCTTGAGTCTTTAAATTATTGTAGTTAAACTAGGATAAGATTTTTCTGACATGCTCAGGCTGTTCATTTTCAGTACAGAGCATCTGACCACCTATTCTAACCCAGATATGTTGTATTGGTCTGTACCTTCAAAGCTGGCCAACTTAAAGCTAGATGGAAAGGATCATACACTGTGATTTTTCTGGATGCTTACTGACACATTCATCACTCATACTTCAAGAAGGCAACTAAGGAATAGGCAGAAGAGGAGTCCTTCCCTCAGAGGTTGAAAGTGACTGAAAAAGAATCATCATTAAAAATCAAACTTTCTAAGGTTTGACTGTCTAATATGACTTTAAACATGTGTTCTATCTGTTGGAATCTATACTATGATTCTTCTATGGCTAATAGTTTTACTGTCTTATGCTCTAGCTATGCAAATGAACCTAAATGTATCCTGATAGCAGAAATAAAAGGCACTATTATTTAAAAAAAAAAAAAAACCAAAAAACAAAAAACAAACAAAAAATCACCCTGATACTGTCTTGACATAAAGAAGGTTGCTTTTGTCCACCAGGGCACATAGTTTGAACAAAAGAAGTGGAAGATATTGTCTTTAACCAGATGAATGGAGGGTACTTAGGATAGACTAACCCAACTGACCATTCCCAATACAATAATGCAGACTTCAGCATAATCACATATTCCTTAAAAGGTTCTGCTAATGGAAATTACAGGTGTGCTAAAATAAGAAGGGGAAGGGAATTCATTAATCACTTCAATTGTTCTTAACCAATCCAGACTAACCCTGTTTGTAACTAATAGTGTAGTGCATAAACTCTGGTTCCATTTAACACTAGAAAGCCAAAAAGAAAACTACTTCAGTGTCAGAGGAGAGCTCTCTGTTCCCTGTTACTTAAAAAGAAATTTGTATGGAATAGAGGTTTCATATGAAAATTATGAAAGGATAAGGGAGGACAAAATGGAGCATGCCTGCACTAATGTTTTAAATGTTGTAGCTATGTTTCTGTCAGTAATGTGAAGATAGTCTCCTATCAAGGATTTGACAGGGGCACATGAATGAAGGGAGAAATGATGAACCTGACTGACTCCATTTTGAAGGCAAGAGCCACTTCATTTTATTCTATTTACTGTAAGCACTGATTTTCTGTTTTTAGATTTCTGTTTCCTGGAAACTGACCTGCCCCAGTCCATTACCTTGTCATGACTTTGAGGACACTCTGACTCTCCCTAAGCAATGACTACATGATTATGACTTTTTTGAAAAATGTCTGTACTTCCTAACTGCCCCATTGTCTTGCTTCCTTAAGTCTTGTAATTTTACTCCTTAAAAGTCCCAGAGAAATGGACTCAGCTCTTTCCCTCCAAAAAAAGACTATGCAGGCAGTCACTGGCCAGCTCTCTGGTGGGTCTAAAAAAAAATCAAACTTGCTTCAAATTTGGATCAAACATTGTAGTAGAAGTCTTATCTATCTCCTAAAGTAGATGTGAACAAATACTGAGACCCACAGCTAGATAGCATGCAGAGGATGAGAGACCTTGGAATCCCAAGTCCTAAATGGGATTTCTTCATCAAATTCCTCCCTTCAGAGCACAGGAAATCTTTCAGAAGAGGAGGCACAAGGATTGTAAGAACCAAAGAGGATGGAAGACATCATGAATACAAAACTTTCTAGATACCACAGAACTGATTCACACATGAAGTCACAAAAACTGTGACACCAATCACAGGGCTATCACAGGTCTAAGGCAGATGGAGTTCCAGGACTGAGAGGGGACGTAAACACAACCTTCATTCTTAACCCTGAAGCAATCTGCAACTGATAACAGGTTGCAATGGGAAATTTATTTTTGTACAGTGGCATTTCAGTGAGTATGCAAACATTTAAGTGCAGGCCCTAACTATGCTTAGCACTAGATAATCAACAGAAAATACACTGAATGGGTACTTTGGATAGTTTTTTGTCTCACAGTGCTTTGTCTGACTATTTTATTTTATTTTCCTTTAGAGATCTTTTTCTTATATATTTTGGTTTTTGATTTTTGTTTTTATCACTGGTAAGTAATCCACACACCTACTACCTTTTAACACTCTCATAATTTTGATTTAATATCAAAATAAAGTTTAAACTATGAATATAGCCCACAGAGAGACCAGAATCCTCATGTTTCTGATCCTTTTATAATGAACTTTTAGTAAATGCCAGTTTTATTTTATGTGACTAACTTTTGAAACAAACAATCTTGAAAGCCTGGTGATACATCTGTAGTCTAATAAAAGGAAG
Organism: Phodopus roborovskii; assembly: GCF_943737965.1. NCBI lineage: Eukaryota > Metazoa > Chordata > Mammalia > Rodentia > Cricetidae > Phodopus > Phodopus roborovskii. The sequence continues at coordinate 7,482,505 of NW_026126547.1, forward strand.
ATACCATGATAAACAGAAGGCTGAGTGAGTCCAATTGTTTTATGGGTACTGCCTTAGCTGATTATACTACATGGTCACATTAACCACACAGTCACATGGAATGCCCTTTTCTTAATCTTAGTAATGATGTGTATATAAGTTAAAAGAACCCTGAAATTGCTCTTTTTTAGTGTTTGAATATGTCCAATGTTATTTTTCTTAGTATATATTACCTGGCATGCCCATCAACAATGTAACACTTACCTTTTTTTCTAATATTAGTTACTCTAGCTGTTGTGAGGTAACACTTCATTATTTCAAGATGGAGTCAAGTTGGTAACTAAGAATAGCCGTCACAAATTCCTTGGCCTATTTTTGCTTTATTGAACAAATTGTTTTGATTTCTAAACCTAAACAGATTTAGATAACTCCATAAGACAAAACGGCAGCATGGTCCCTTCCCTCCACAAAACTTGCAGTTCACTTTCTCAGTCTCAAGGCTCTAGCTTAAAACTATGACCAGAACTGAAATGCACACAATTTCTGCTGTGGCTCCAAACTTGCATCTTCGTAGATGCAACTCTGTTGCCATGCACTTTTTTTGACATACATTTTTTACCTACTTACATGTCTGCCTCTCCAAAAGTGGAGAATCCTGTTTATCTCTTTAACAACTAAGGGGCAAAAACATTCAGGTTTAACTCATAGTCAAGAAAAAATGCACACAAACTGGTTATCAATATGTACATCAATCATACAGAGATGCAAACATCTTTGGGGTATGGATAATATTGAAAAATTATTTGATGTCTACCTAACTCTGAGAAAATGTAAAGGAAATAAAACAAGAATCTCTAGGACTGTTTTATAAATCATAACACTATTTATAATAGTTGGGAAGATGAAAAGAAGTAACTATCCATTGAAAGATGCATGAAGAAAAAGATGCATTGTGTGTAAATCAGTCTGTGTGTTTGTGTGTGTGTGTGTGTGTGTGTACATGTGTGTGACTGGTGTCTATGTTAACACTGAACAAAAAGCAAAAGTCTCCACTCAGAAGGAAAGAGAGAGTTAATGTGGAGGAAAATAGGAAAATAGGTATGGTCATGATCACCCAAAATATATTCCATTATGGCCACCATTTCAAGAGGATTTTAAACTAACAGAACCAAGAACATCAATGTATTTTAAAACATATTGATAGAAATATCAGCTGAGTATGGTATGGCACAGCAGGAAAAAACTGCTGTAGGCTTCAGATCTTATCTAATAAAAGTCTTAACCTTCGAATTGTAGGAAAGTAGTGAGTAGTTTGCATATTCCAAAGGAACTTTACTCAGAGTCAGAAGGCTGTTAGGTTGCATATGGTAGTGGAAAATGAGTAGTTAATCATGGTGCTATAGCCCAATATAATTTAGAACTGGATTTGCACCATTTCTACTTCTTAGCCATTGACATTCTAATAGTCAATCATCCTTACAGAATGTTTAACACAAGTGTAGCTTTTTGTTTTCCTGTGAACTTCAGTTCAATTCAATTCAGGGCAAAAGAGATTACCTTCTTATTTTTATTACACATAAGGCATATGACTTGTGATGAAAGAAACCTCCCACTTTTCTCTTTCACCTTATTGTCCCATCTGGGGTATACCATAAACACAAATGTACATGTATTTCTACAATGTCAGAATTTATTAAATAAGAAAATATTCACAATCTCTGTTTCATTGGCTACAGTTACACAGGAGTCCTTATTTCTGAGAGAGCTGGCTGTCAGGAGTCATAGGATCTTTAATCTTAATTACTAATATTAACTCTCAGACCATACATGATATTTCAGAAAGAGTTTATTTGGTGAAGGGGTTACAGAATGGCTGAAAGTGTAAAATAAGAGGCAGAATTCAAATGGGACTTCATTGATGCACAATTGGAAATAACTAACAGAGAAAGAGAGATGCTGCAAATGAACCCAACTGAAGGGATTAATGCATGTGAACCTGAGTCAGAAAGTGGAACAGAAGCTCAGACCTACCCTTAGAGACAGATATGAAGGACTGGATGTGAAAATGTTTGCAGGGGTGGAGAGATGGATGCATGTGTAGCAATTCAAGTGAGCTATGTAAAGTAGTGGGACCATTATAAACTAATACCCTTGGAGCAGTTGGAAGTTTGCTGCTTGATGATTTGCTGGCACTCATAGGTTCATGACCATCCCATGATGCAAAATGCATTCAATACTGCATATGATTTCACAGTCAATATCAGTCTCAACACTGATCAAAATTCTAAATCCTTTTCTGAGCCTGAAAGCAATTCCTTAGCTGTAAATGTGGCCTACTATAAATTATAACAAACAATAACAAACTTCTTGCATACAGTGAAAAAAATATATATTCCCATCCCAAAATGGAGGAATGGGGTATAGCAAGGAAGTGGTGAAGCACCATACTCTTCGGCTCTATGACCAGCATGTGCAATTCATAGGAATATAGTCATTTGAATTCCAAAGGGCTTATGGAGTGCTGACTCCCTAGCTCTGTTGCTAGTAGCAAACTTTCCTCTTGGACCCTGTCCATTTCATGTACGCAGCCTTCTTCCTTGGGCATCTAATGGTTGTGGACTCTCCATGTGACTGAATCTTAATTAGGACTTAATGTTCACTTTCATATGTTTACACAGCATTTTTTTCAGGGCTCCAAGCTATGCACACATGTTTTGGCCTTATTTGCACTGTGCAAACATGGTTTTACTCATGAGTGAATGTTGCCAGCTTTAATAATGTAAAACCCTCAGAATGAGGAGTCTTCCAGGTTTAGTCGATACCCCAAGAACTCAATGTCCAGTCCAGTTGCTGCAAAACGCAAGAGGCTTTAATGAACAGGAATTCAGATCGTCCTTTATTTAACTTCACTTTTTGGACTTTCAATAATGACTGGCGTGGCATGATATATCCATTGTTGCAATAATAACCTGAATGTTATGGGAGTAATCAACTGCCTCCTGATTGGAGTTAAGGCAGGAAACATAACGGGGCCCCAGGGTAAAGTCTATGCCCTTACAGACAGCTAGTAATTTTTTTTTTTTTTTAACTCTTTACTGCCACTATTAATAGAGGCAAGAATCTGTGACTAAGTAGGTTAAAGGTCTGATGTGAGAATCTACTATCATTTTTTACTAAATGGGCAATATTAAACTGGCTCTTAATCAACTATTTTTATACCCATGGATTTGTGCCTCTTTCCCCTCTCATCAGAGAATCTTCATTTGGTAGTAGTTGGCAACCAACACAGAGACCGACTACTGTAAACATTCAGAAAATAAGAGACTGAGGAATGTTTAGCCTTAAATGGCCCATTTACATCACACCCACTCTCTAAAAGCTCAGCTATTATCATGGAAGATAAGGGAGAAATGTAAGACCTTGAGGCAGTTGACAGCTATAGTAAAACTTTTTTAAAGACAGGAGAGTTGCACTTATTTCTTCATAGTGATTGTAAGAACATTCACAAAACCTGTTTTTTTTGTTTGTTTGTTTGTTTTATTTTGTTTTGTTTTTAAAGTCAGCCAAATCCTAGCATAATGGGGAAGACAATCATAAAGTTCAATATCTAGATAAGGAGATATTGGCAAATGTTGGCTTTTGGGAAAGGAAGAATCAGAATTAGTTTACTTAAAGGACTAAAGGACATTGACCCAAAAAGCTAGCAGTGAAACAGAAGATGACAGAAGTGGTCTGCTATGCATTTGCATATTGGTATCACTAAGTAGATTCTTTGTATTGTGTAAAAAAAAAAAAAAAAAAAAAAAAAAAAGAAAGAAAGAAAGAAAAAAAAAAGGAAAGAAAGTAAAATACTAGAGTAAGAGAGTGGATGGGATGTGGGGTTGAGTGGTGGATGTTACCAAAATATGTTCGTTGTAGGCATGTATGAAATTTTCAAAAAATAAAAATATCACTTCTTAGCCAGTGATATGTTTTTACCCAGATCAGGATATTTCATTCATTTTTAACAAATGATGATGATAAAGGCAAGTCATATATTTTGCAGCATCTTCTATAATTATGCATGTGCTGTACTGAAAGACCAAAAAGTGAAGTTAATAAAGGATGGTCTGACCTGGAAAGCTAACCAATATCTGTTCCTTGGAATTTGCTAACTTCCTCTCACAAGGTCCTGAAATAAGAATTCACACTGCCCCTCCTTTCCTGTGAGTCAGCAGGTGGTAAATAGGGTCCTTAAGAAACAAAGAGATAGCTGCAACTCTGGTTTGCCCAGACAAAATTAATTAGCACACCCTGAGGCCCTAAGGTCTGTGGACCCTAATAGTGAGACCATCTAGCCTCAAAGGGTCACATACTCAATGGACAGAGGGTCCCACCCCCTCCCTAAGCTTGTGCTTTTGCCTTTAAAAACACCTGGGCCCAGGGGAGGGGGCTTCTCTCTAGCCTGCTTGCTGTAGGAGCCTGTTTGCGCAGTTTCCTATTCATTAAAGCCTCTTGCATTTTGCAGCAACTGGACTGGACATTGAGTTTTTGGAGTATCGACTGAACCTGGAAGACTCCTCATTCTGAGGGTCTTACAGTACCAGTTTTTATTCTGTACTGAGCAAGAATCAGTTTCTCAAAAAAAAAAAAAAAAAAAAAAAAAATAGTAATTCTTGCATGTAGTTAACATTTCAAATATCCCTCTTGAACAACTGACTATTCCTGTTTCACAACTGGAAACTCACTCTTCTTAGAGAACAGGAGGGATCCACTCTTTAAAAATAATGTAAATTAGAAGGTTAAGATTCTTTTAATTTGTATGACTTATTTGTTCGTGAACATGTTTTTCTTCTGAGCTACTCCAAAAAAATGAAAAAGCATGGAAACACTTTATTAATGAACAGGACAGCTTATTTCAAAGAAATTCTCACCTGGACAACTTACCAAGACAATGTGTTGATTGTATTTTACACTCTGATTTATTTGGTTTTTGGATTAAGTCTAAGAGACATGTTCTCTTAATTTCTGTCCTATTGCTGTAATGGAACACCTGTGACTCAGTAACTTATCAAGAGTCATAGTTTGAATGACAATGCAAAGATGAGGAAAACAAATGAGGAATGCTCCCTTCCTGCTCCAAGTCAAAGTGGAAAGTAGAGGGGGAGTGGGAAATGAGACTTTGAGCACTTCTCTTTGTAAGTCAATCAAGAGAAAGAAAGGCAAATCCCCTCATGAAGGTTCCTCATTGGAAATTAAAGGTCACAAACTTTTGAGTATACAAACTTTTTTTTTGTGAGTATACCCTCAAATTATATCTCATCTGGAGACATTATGATTCTTTTGACTTTCTTGTTGCATTTTAATGACCTTAATTTGAATAAGCCACAGGTTGAGAATGTATTTACCTTCAATGAATGAACATGCACTATCTCAGACAGAATCCATAAAAACAATGTGTCTAGTTCTAACATTTATAACAGTAACAATTGCCACTATATTCATTTTACTTGGAATATAGTTTGTTTAAATGATGTGAAAGGAAAATATTTAAAGAAAATAAAAATAAGCTCAAAGTATTATGATAAGTATTTGGAGAAAATGAGTATATAGAAATTTCCCTCTTCACCAGGTACACAAGAATGATTCACACATGCATGCAAACATTTCTTATCACACAGCATATGGTACAACTTAAAACTACACAGGTCCTGCTACAGATGTAGGCAGATGTTTATTCTACTCTTTTTGTTTTAATAGGGAAGACAAAACTGAACATTTACATGGATTTTATAAAAACAAGATATTTGCTGCTGTTCAGTACACAAAGGAGGACACTAAATTATACAGAGCAGCCAATGAAGGTTTGGTAGTTTGAAATGAGCCAGACAAATGAGGGTGAATGATGTGTTCCATGGAATGGAAACACATATGTGAAGAGACTATAATAGAGAAGAGCAAATGAGGACAAGATGGAATTTCAGTAGACTTGAGCAGGCTAGATTGTACGTATCTGTGTGAAAGGAAGTGTGTCTTCATTCCCCATAATACTTCAAGTTGGCACTGTAAACACTGACTAAATGATAGCAACACCTGTAAGTCTCTAAGTGACCACAATTTGATAATAAATGATAAGGTCATTTTGTTCAATAGGGATGTGACCTAGAAAGTGATAGACATTGTAGGAGACTGCTCTAGAAGATTTTACCTATTTTTCTCGATGCTTTCTATGATATTGCTCCTTGGTGAATTTCCCAGTGCCTCTTTTCCTAGAGTAGCATTGTCCACCGCAGCAAGGTGAGATGGGTGATTTGTCCCATAATAAATACATTGCTAAAGAAAAAAGTTCATATGAATTTCTATCAAATTTTAATCCCATATGTCCAATATATTATCAATAGTATTGATACAATCAATTATTACAATAGATATATCTTTAAAATTTTATTCTTTGAAATCTTACATTATGTTTACAAGCTAGAAAGAATAATTGAGCTAGTGACCTTCCTGGCATCCTAGAGGTTATTGCTACCACATTGGCCAATGTAGTTTCTCACACACCTTTGTCTCACCTTTGGTTTAACTAAATCATTCTGATGTTTCCCACTTAAACCTACTGCTCTTGCCTTCCTCCTTTATGGTTTTCCAAGGCTCTTCTTTAGGTTGAAGAGAAATCCAGTTCTAATTACAGTGGTGACATTTAAAGCATAAGCAATAATCCAAATGACACTAGTTCACCAATCTCCAGGCAAAAAGATCAATTCATTTAGTGTTTAACTTCTCATATAGGCACAGTCATGTACATGATATTCTATCAAGTCACAGCATATCAAGAAATAATAAAAGTTAGGACAAATCAAGAGTTAAGAACTAAAGAGATTTGTCCTTTATGAACTAGCAATATGATCACGTGCACATTACTCACAAGGGTTAAATCTATTTTAAAAAAACGAAAAGCAGACAACATAATTACCTAAAGTCTTCTGTCAAAAACAAAAACACAACATACTCCTGAATTACAGGTTTATTTTTGTATTGAAAGTATGAACAAAATACATTATTTTCAACTTCATCATTTTACAATGTCAAGAACTTCTATTAAAACATTTTATATTAGTCTCTGAATGTCACCTTTCAAAGGCTATGACATTACAGTATTCTCAGAAATTTACTTTGAAAATTGCCTTAGCCATCCTTCTTAGGATAGAGAAACCAAAGTGGGAACAGTCATCTAGAGATGGCATGTTTACATAGGAGTTGGTTACATTGTATAATGCCCTTCTTGATCGCACTAGGATAAAACACTGATGTGGTATAGGAGATTTTTTTTTAATTACCTTAATTTTATTTTTAAGGGAAAAAGAAATTTAAAGCTATGTTCAAGCAGTTGTTATTTAAGGCAACAATGATTTTTACTTTTAGGTGATAAATATGTCTTCACATGGTTCTTAGCAAAAAGAATTATACTTTTTTGTTGTGAGGATGGAAAAATTTAGCCTAATTTTCCCTAGACTCTGCCCCCTAGCAGTAAATAGGCAAAAAGTCATTCTTGACTGTTTTATGACAGGGTGGGTTACTGACAGCACCTGTGAATGAATGAGAACAGGAAATGAGCTGTGCCAAACTACCCAGGAGCCGTATCAAAAGCAGACTTCCTGGACTAAGCATGGGCTTGTCACAATACCCAGGAGCCCCAGTGAAAGTGGACTTCCTGGGCAAAGCGCAGGCTTGGATAGTTCAAATTGATTGGTCCACACTGGATGCTATTGAGATGATTGGTTTGTAATGTGCGGGCTTTGTTGTAACCCTATACAAGCTGTCTGAACCCTGTACCAAGGGTTCCCAGTCCTATACCCCATGTGGAGTATGGCTGTGGACCCCAGTGCACTGGAATATAAAAGACCTCATGCTTTTGCATCAAGACTGCTTCTCGTGAGTGATTTGGGGGGGGGGGGCGCCTTTCCTGAGTCGGGGCGTGAGGGTCCACACCCTCCGCTGGTCTTACATTGTGATAGTTCTTATTAGCTCTGCTACAACAATTTCTTCTATGGTCCTTTTTAAAATATGATTTTATTTTACAAATTGATCCCAGTTCCCTTTCCCTCCCATCTTACCAAGTCACCCATGGATGCCACTTTCCTATCCCCAATCCACTCCCCAGGTTTAGATTCTTAGATTCTTAGTTGGGGGTCATCCTTGTAGATCTCTGGACATTTCTCTAGTACCAGATTTCTCTTTAAACCTAGAATGGCTCCCTGTATTAAGATCTCTCTCTCTCTCTCTCTCTCCCTCTCTCTCTCTCTCTTTGTTCCTTTCCTTTCCATTTCTGTGAGGGAGCTTGAATGAATCTCTTAGATTTCTCCTTGTATTCTAATTTCTCTGGCGGTGTGAATTAAAAGCTGGTGATCCTTTGCTCTATGTCTAAAATCCATATAGAGTGAGTAAATACCATGTTCCTCTTTTTGTAACTGGGTTACCTCATTCAGGATGGTTGCTTCAAGTTCCATCCACTTGCCTGCAAATTTCAATATTCCATTTTTTTCCCCACAGAGTATTCCATTGTGTAAATGTGCCACATCTTCTTTATCCATTCTTCAGTTGAGGGGCATCTAGGTTCTTCCAGGTTCTTGCTATTAAAAGTAATACTGCTATGAACATAGTTGGACAGATATCTTTGTTGTATGGATGTGGATCATTTGGGTATATGCCTAAGAGGGGGATTGCCAGGTCCTGTGGTAGGCAGATTCCCATTTTCCCGAGGAACCGCTATACTGATCTCCAAAATAGCTGTACAAGTTTGTACTCCCACTAGCAATGGAGGAGTGTTACTCTTTCTCCACATCCTCTCCAGTGAGTGGAGTGGGAGCTAGGAGAAAGAGAAGGGAAGGAGAGGAAAGCACATGGGACTAGGAAGATTGAGTCAGGGTAGGAATAGACAAGAGAAAAAGGAGAAGGATAGAGAGATATCATAAAATAGGAAGCCATAATATGTTTGAAGAAAGAACTGACTCTAGAGAAATGTCCAGAGGCCTAAAAGACTGACCCTCACTAACAATTTGAGCAACAGTGGAAATGCAACCATAAATGTCCTTCCCTGATAATGAGATTGATGACTAACTTATTTATCTACCATCATAGAGTCCTCATCTAGTAGCTGATGGAAACAGGAGCAGACACCCACAGCTAAATACTGAGCTGAACTGAAATTCAGATGCAGAGAGGGAGGACAAGACTAGGTTACAGAAACTCACAGAGACAGCTGACCTGAAAAAGGAGGAGCCAATCAACCCCCAGACTGATAGATGAGAAACCAGCATTGGATTGACTCAGACCCTCTGAACATAGGTCTCAGTTAGAAGGCCTGGGCAGTCTAAGGGACCTCTCACAGTGGGACCAGGATGTATCCCTATTGCACAAAAGGACTTTGGGAGCACATTTCCCATGGAGGGATACTCCCTTAATGTAGAGGCAGGAAGGAGGGCCTAGACCCTACTCCAAGTGACTTGACAGATTTTGTTGACCCCCTTCTGGAAGGCATCACCTTCTCTGTGGAGTGGGGGGCATGGGATGGAAGGGTGGTCAGTTGGAGCATGGGAGGGAGGGAGGGAGAGAGGGGAGGAGAGGGAACTTGGATTAATATGTAAAATAAGATAAATAAATAAATAAATAAATAAATAAATAAAAGATATCTCTTTCCTTGCTCCTCTATTCTTTCCTTGACTCATCTTCTCCCCTCATGTACTCCTCTCCCTTCCTCTTCTCCCCTTCTGTTTGTCCTAATTCCCTCTCCTGGCCCCCTGCTCCTAATTTGCTCAGGAGACCTTGTCCTTTCCTTTCTGTGCTCTTAGGGTACTCCTTTTCTCCTAGTTATGAGTGTGAATGGGTCAGAGGACTCAGCATAGATTAAGGACCTGGTTGTGGCTTCCAACCTGTAAGCACATGGACATGCTAAATATGAATTTGCACTGGGTACAGATTAACAGAGAATTCCTACTTAGAGAGGAAACCCAAACAAACAAGTGCAAAATCAGGTCCAAGTGTTGACTCATATGCCCTATCAGCATGTGTTTTCACTTCTCCTTCTGGTAACATGGTCTTTGTAGCTCTGGATTTTGTTTTCCATAAGATATTATTTAAAGTGTATTTGAGAGAAAGGATAATAGTCTTTGTAAGAAACTCTCAGCATCCCCTAGCCTTTTCTTTCTTCTCCAGAGGTCAGTCTTTCCCAGTGACATCAAAGAGATCATTAATACACCAGTCTTCACTAGGATTTCCTTATAACTATACACCAGGGACTTTAGAATCACCATTTTTAATCACCAAATTATGGAATACAAGCCTCATTATGCTCCACATCTCTCTGTGTGTGCTGCATGAACATCTTTTCTTTATAAATAAAGGTAATATGATCGTTTGAACCTCAAGAGTCTACCCTCTTGGTATTAAAATTGCTATATTGTGAACTCCTGGTTTAAATCAATACAGATTTGATCTTTGTACTTGAGTATATTATAGTGACAGTTAATAAGGTAACCCAGTAGCAAAGAGGAAAGCCCCTGAGGGTGGCATTGAGCAATATCTGCAGAGTCCACTTTTGGGGTCACCACTTGAACTCAGTATTTTTGGATCTTATAAACAGTGCTGACAATACATTCTGCATTAACTCTTAAGTTGGAGATGTAGTGGGGAGCTGAACATTCTAAAATATTAGGTTTTACTGAAAGACTGACAGTATATACTGATATACTTTTCAGAACCTAAACACAGTCATGATTTGAGCAACAGTTTGGGTAGCAGGAGGAGAGATTTCTCTTAATGTTCACCTTTTTTATATATAGCCCCTTATTATATGGGACAGGGAATGAATGTTAAGGAAAAACTAGAGCATTAAATGAGAAAATATAAAATAGTGTGGGGTTCTTGAGTCATGATGTCGTAATAATATTTTTTTTCACTTTAAGCTGATAGTGATGTCAAATTGGAGAACTATGAAATAACCAAACACAGTTTTTATCATGGAACATGGCTACTCTGAATGCCAAACTTGGGCCATGGAGTGACTCTTAAATTAGTGTTTATTTTTGAGATTTAAAAAATGTGTTTAGTAATTTAATTTTTTATATACAATGCACTTATACATGTATTGTTTTTCAGAAGAAATTTGTATTTAAATACTTTCCCTAGGGGCCTAATTCTATAAGCCCCTCTTACCTTATCCAGAGAAAAATGCTTCTCTCTTGTTGGCCTTGTCATATTCTATAATCTGTTTCACCATACAATGCTTTTTTGAGTAAACTAAATTTCTGATGTCAGATCATTGTTGAGTATCATTTGCAAGGATGGCACACTAGAAAAGAGGTATCTGGGTAATTGTGGGATTATGACATTCTGTGAAATAAGATGATAAGGTGCAAAAAGGGAGGAGTTCTTTGGGGACTCCTGGTAGTTCAAGGATGCTTAAAGGGAAGGTCAAAACCTAAGCCACAGAAAAGTACATGTGAACAAAGAAGCAAAGCTCAAAAAGATATGATGTAGAATCATGCTGATGTTAGGATGGGAGCAACTCAGTAATGAGTCCACAATAACATTAGTCACCCAAGGTGAACAGTTCCTGCCATCTGCCATCTGACTCTACAGTGCTCCTGAGAACATCCAGTTCAGCCACCTCTGAGGGAAGACAGACTAAAGGCCCAAAACATCAACATTTCTTTTGATGTCCAACATGGCCCTTCTACTGCTGGTGTCTTATTAAGTTCTCCAGGTAGTAAAAACACCCTCCTAGGTGCCATGTTTTCCTGCTAGAGGATTACATGTTCTACCCATATCTTCTGTACCAATTAATAGATCATTTCTCCCTAATCAAGTGAAATAGCATTAAGGTCTTAGAAACTGGCTGTACTTGAACATGGGGCAAAATCGGATTCAAGCATCCTTAATGTTCTCTGCTGGTTTAAAGCTATAATAGCAGTGTATTGGTGCTGAGGCTGACTGAAACCTCTTGAGTTTCCTCTGTAGAAATAGACTAGAATGTTCTCTTCTGTATTTTAAGAGATTTGCTTCATCTCCAATCTGAAGATATTCATCATATGGAAGAATTTAAAAGCAATTATACTCAAAAGACACAAACACTTAATAGTTAACTGCCTAGTGAAGATCAAGAGGGCTCACAGGCTCTGTGTGACACCTTAATGTGGCAAGGAGGTAGCAAACTCTACCTCTGCCATTTTCATCAGCTGCATAACTTACCTCAAATACAAAGCTTAAAGGAAAATGCATCTAACAGAAATGGTTAAAAATTGATCACACAGATGCCAAACTTTGTATATTTGGCTCAATGCTTAGTTTTTCTTCCCCCAAACAGTTCTTTTTCTCCATTTATATTGTTCAGCCACCTGCCTCATTGGGAACTGTGCATAGTCTGATGAATGGGTGTGAGATTTCTAGTTTCTGATTTTGCTTTCAAAACATTGGAACTTCTTATTTATGAGCCAAAAAAATGATATCATGGTCAAATGTCCTTAGGGACATTGTGGGTAAGTTTAACTCTAGACTCATTTGTTTTCAGTCTCACATAGCCACATGATAATATCTGAGTAAAAATCAAACTGAAAAAAAATCTCAAAAACCTAAAAGTTAAAGCAGACTGAACATTTGTCAAAACTAACACCTTCATTTTATACACAGGGAATTGCGATGCAGAATGCTCCATGATTTATCCCACAAAGATCTGAAGCAAATCATTATTAGAACAAATCACTTTCAGACACACCATCACCTAAACTAATATAGGTACTTTCTGTATAACTTGGCAGCTTTCACCATACTATATTTAATTAAAACTCTCAAGCTAGAATGAAAGAATCAAGGAGGGAATCAGGAATACAGAGATGTAGGAACAGAGAGAGGGGATATTAAACATGGTAGATTTCAGTTGAGTAACCAGGAATCAGATGAGATACATCACATATATTATGTTTCACTTGAAAAGTTAACTAGACCCAGGCAGTAAAATGGTTAGGCAGTTACTAAAGCCAGGTGAATGCTGGAAAAATGCATGTTTGAGGCATCTTGAATCCATTAACAAACTGTTAATATTTCAGAAATTGACACTGCATTGTATCAGTGTGTACATGAAGTGCCCTACCTGAGTAAGTGCATATCTCACCTGATATGCTTGCTCTTCCAGAAATTTATGAACTGCTTCTAAATAGAATTGCAAACACTGTGTTGCTTCCTGTTGCATGACTTCACCGCACTCCACACTGTTTTGCTTTATTATTGCTTTTGCTCCTCTTAGTCCTTCAGTCCTTCAGACTAAAGCAAGGGGCCCACACATCCTAACCAAGTACTCTACACCTGGGCAACACTCCCTGCCCTCTGTTTAATGTCTTATTTGAAAAACTCATCTCACAAAGTTGTTCAAGTTGGCCTTGAGTGGACTCTGCTTCCAAGTTGGCTTTAAAGTTGCAATCAGCCTCCCTATGAACTGGAATAAAAAACTGTCCCACTAGCACCAACCAATTTCTGCTATTGTTTTACACTCTTATACCCAAGCCATTATAGTCATAATTAAAATGTGTGTGGAGTAGGGACATATAGCAACCAGTTCTCTGGAGTCCCTGTTCCCCTATGGACACCTAGGGATTTGTCTTTCATTTGAAGCCTCTGGCAACAGTAAGTAACAGTATATCTCTTTGCTAATGTTCAGTCCAACTTAAGACCCAAGAACTTTATCCCTCACTACTGAAATGGCTAAACAGGCAGGAATGATTAGAAGAAAAAGATCAGCCACTATGGGGATGCCCCTGACTACACTGAGGGCTGTGACTGCAGACACAAAAGATGACGATTCCTCAAAGTGGAGACTCCCATACTTTCTTTGTCATGTCAGTTCTCTCACACCGAATAACATAATTTTTAAATTTAAAATTGAAACAACTTCTTAATGCTTATGCATTTGAAGACTTGTTCCTCACCTTCCAGTGCTACTTTGGTAGGCTGTGGTCCCATTTGGTCATGGAGCCAGACTGGTGGACATGGTTAGAGGCAACAAGCCTAACTGGCTACTTACCAGTCTTTCCTCTTATATGCTCTGCTTTACAATCCACCAAATATGAACAAGCTTGCAACAAGGTCCCCCAAACATGGTCTGGGGCATGTCAACCACCATGATAATACCCGTACAAATATTCATTTTAAAAGAAGTTTCTTCAAGTATTTAGTGACATCAGCAAGAAAAGTAATTACTACATAGAGAAATTGGAAATGAGGCTTGAAGTCACAAGGATTCAGCCATCTACTTACTGAATATGCTGACCACTTCCCGTTTTTTGTCTTTCCCTTCATTGGGATAGCTACAACTTGCAGTGTCTAGGGTGCAAAGAATTTTTTCAGTCACTTGACAACTAAAGCCTTTGATACTTAATGGTTAAACAGAATGAGTACTGCAGAGATAGAATAAAATCTCACAAGGAAAGCATGTTCATGCATAGATCTCAGAATGCATATGCCATTCATGCATGTTTTCAAAATTTGAAAACTTATGTTTTTATAATTTTTATTTAAATTAGAAACAATCTTATTTTGCATGTCAGTCCCAGTTTTCTCTTCTTCCCATTCTCTCATGACCTCAACCTATGTCCCCATCCTACCCTACCCATCCACTCACCAGGGAGGGTGAGGCCTTCCATAGAGGATCACCATAGTCTGTTACATAATTTTGAGTAGAGCCTAGGCCCTCCTCCATGTGTCTAGGCTGAAAGAGTATCCCTCCATGGGGAATGGGTTCCCAACAGCCATTCTTGCACTAGATATAAATACTCATTCTACTGCTATATACCCCGCAGACTTCCCAGGCTTCCCTATAGACATCTACTCAGTGGGCCTGGTTAAATCTGATGCTGGTTCCCCAGTTGTCAGACTGATGTCCGTGAGCTCCTACTTGCTCAAGTCTGCTGTTTCTGTGGCTTTCCCCAATATGATCTTGACCCTTTTGTTCATCACTCCTCCCTCTTTACAATTGGATTCCAGGATTCTGCTCAGTGCTTAGCTGAGGATCTCTGGTTGTGCTTCCATTAGCTACTGGGTGA
Organism: Phodopus roborovskii; assembly: GCF_943737965.1. Lineage (NCBI taxonomy): Eukaryota > Metazoa > Chordata > Mammalia > Rodentia > Cricetidae > Phodopus > Phodopus roborovskii. The sequence continues at coordinate 7,497,552 of NW_026126547.1, forward strand.
AGGCTCTGGGATGACATTTAAGGTAACCATCAATCTCATTATAGGGGAAGGGTATTTAAGGTAGCCTCTACACTATTGCTTAGAGTAATTAGTTGGGATCATACTTGGGGATCCCTGGACATTTTCCTAGTGCCAGATTTCTCTGTAAACTTATAATGGCTCCCTGATGGGAGATGTCATTCTGTATATGTTTTTCATACTGGTTACTGAATAAAGCACTGTTGGCCAATAGGAAAGGAAGATAGGAGGGACTAGGAGACAAGGAGGAAATAGGAAGTAGGAAGGAGGGGTCAAGATGGAGAGTCTGGAGAGAATAGATACCAGCTGCCTTTCGCTGGTAAGACCACGTGGAAATACATAGAAATGGGTTAATAATTAAGACAGAGCTAGCCAATAAGAAACTAGTAATGGGCCAACAGAATTATATCAAATACAGAGTCTCTGTGTGTTAATCGGGGCTGGCGCGGCAGCGGGACAAGACCAGGCGGCGGGCGGAAAAACAATACTCGTTACAGATGGCGCCCACGTGGCTAGTAAGAACTTACACTTAAAATTTAACAAAAGCTTAAAAAAGGGTTTTAGAAACAAAAGAAGAGAGACAAGCAAGGTTTCTTGGTAACAACATTTTTCTCGGTTGGACTCTGACTTGCCAGAGACAAGCAGATTGCGCGGCTCCTTAAGAGAGGTTTCCTGACTCAGCATAAGTGGCAAAAAACCGCATGTCTTTTAAGAAGCACTGCTAACAATTTATTGGTGTGTATCAGAGCTGACAATGGCAGTGACCACATCTCCAAGCCGGCAGCATGCAGACCAAGGCAGTGAGCACAGTATCCAGTGCTGGCTGTAAAATAGCCACCGCCATCTTTTATAAACCATGGCAGAAACAATAAAGACTTTCATTTTAGCAATGTTGTTGTTTACCTGATAAAAGACTCGTGGCTATAAAAAGATTTACAGTAAAGACAGATTCACATTAAGAAAAGGCGCTAAAAGTTTACAGTGTGTTTTAAAAAATACGTAGGCTTGGGAGAGAAAAAAAAAATGGTTTTTAAAAGACAGGAACTGGATGTGGTGGCACAAGCCTTTAATCCCAGCACTCGGGAAATAAAGGCAAGCAGATCTCTGTGATTTTAAAGTAAACCTGGTATGCAGAGTGAATTCCAGGACAGATAAAAGTTACACAGAGAAAATCTGTCTCAAAAAATGAAAAAATAAAAGAAGAAAGAGTAATAATAAAGCCATGTAAAAATGAAAAGCTCAGAAAGAATCTGGTTACTGTATGGTGTTATATTGTCTTTATATTGTTTGACTGCTGAGGAAACAACTGATAAAAGAAATACTGATGGATTAATTCAATTTATATATTTTGAAAATGCTTTGACTTCAAAATTTAAGTCTAAGGACAAGTTACTGGGGAAAAGGATTTCTATTTTTGTTTCCACAGAAAATAAAAAACTGTGGATTCCTTCCAGACTAATGTGTTTTGAGCAAGCCAGACTGCCTGAAACAGAGTACCAGGTGATCCTACATTCAAAACAGCTGAACAAAGCAGCCTTGCAGACTACAGCCAAGATTTCTGTGTCTTCTCAGGATCTCCCATGACAGCACCCTCTATCAGCAGGAAGTAGTTTGGAAAGAACAACTCCCAAATTCCCAAATATTGTGTATAAATGTTTGTTTTCATTTAACTGGGCTTGGTTATAAATGGTTAATGATCACAACCAATATTCTTTTTAAAGGTAAAAAGGGGATTATGATATAGATATGAATACTTTGTTTTGGAATGGATTTTCATTTATTGATACAATTTAAGGTCAATTTTGTGATGTGTATATTTCTCCTTTTGTTTAGGTATTGTGTTTATATAGTTCATTCAGAAATGTATAATGTAGTACAGATTATAGATAATTACCTATGGTAGTCAAAGCTTAGAGTTAAGTTAGCTAGGTTTTCAAGATACAAAGAGATAGGCATTCTTCAAAACTTTCAAAGACCTACAGAATATGGCATTTAAAATGGTTTAGGGTTTTCGTGATAGTGAGACATAATTGCTCTTGGCAATACCACCTGTGTCAGAAAGGAAGATGGACATTGAAGAAACTAGTTATGGAGTTTGCTTCCAATATGGCAAGACTAGACATGTGGACAAGATACTGCTCTTCTTGTCTGGACTGTTTGACTTTGTGATATATAAACTGGACATGCAGGACCCACAGAAAAGTGACTGCTGATTCAAGATGGACATTGCTACAGAGTTCCTGCTTCATGGAAGAGTCTGCCAGACAGTCTGCAGGACACAGAGAAAAGTGATTGACAAACTGCCAATACAAGAAGACAGTTTAAAGTTTCCTGCTTTGTGGAAGAGTCTGCCAGACACACTATGGCCTATGGGCTGAATACGGAAGATTACAGAAGAACTTCAGGTGACTGACAAGGCAAGATGTCTCTGTCATTTCTAGAGTTTATATATTAACCTTTTGTGGTCTTTGAAGGAATTGAAGACAAATAGTTATAGTTATAGTTCTCCTTAGTTAGGCTTAAAGATAAGTTACATATAGGACTTTAGACGCACAAAGATAGAATAGATGATGGAATATTTTCTTCAAATCTTGCTAAATGTTAATGAACAAAATAGTGTTAATTGTGATTCTTATTTGATAACTGTGTGCGATATATTTTGCTATGCTAAGGTTAAAACCCTTTTTTTTTATTTTAGACAGAAAAGAGGAGATGATGGGAGATGTCATTCTGTATATGTTTTTCATACTGGTTACTGAATAAAGCACTGTTGGCCAATAGGAAAGGAAGATAGGAGGGACTAGGAGACAAGGAGGAAATAGGAAGTAGGAAGGAGGGGTCAAGATGGAGAGTCTGGAGAGAATAGAACTGCCAGCTGCCTTTCGCTGGTAAGACCACGTGGAAATACATAGAAATGGGTTAATAATTAAGACAGAGCTAGCCGATAAGAAACTAGTAACGGGCCAACAGAATTATATCAAATACAGTGTCTCTGTGTGTTAATTGGGGCTGGTGTGGCGGCTGGACAAGACAGGCAGCAGGTGGAAAACCCATACTCCTTACAGCTCCCTCTATTAAGATAACTCACTTACAGATTTGACTACTTATTGGCTGCTTCAGATGCTTTGTCTAAATGTTTATGTCACTCTTTACATAGTCTCTGAACATTTACAACTTTGGCAGGTTTTTCTCTGTCTTTCTACAGTTCTTTGCTTTTTTGGGAAGTGGAATGAGGAGGGTGTTATTTTGCTTTTTACTTATGTTTATGCATAGGGCTTGTGTTTGAGGGTATGTCCTTGTGAGTACAGGTACTCACAAAGGCCAGAAGGGGCATTTGATCCATAGAAAGCAGAATTGCAGAAGGTTCAGTTGCCTGACATGGATGATGGAAACTGAACTCTTCTTCTGCAAGACAATAATGTGCTTTTAATCTCTGAGCCATCAGGGTACCCCCACTGGCATCCGATTTGTATTGTTTAGAGCTGCTGGAAAATCTTAAGCTGTGTTTGACAAATGTTTTGGTCATAGTTTGGAATACAGTATTTCTATAGATCAAAGTATTAATAATGAAAATAGCAATATTAACAAATAAATGATATTTCTTTAAAAGATACATACCTAAATTAAAAAGAAATATTCATATAACAAATATAACAAAAATAGCATCATAAGAAATTCCTATATTTGTATTTGTTTTGTAAGATTTTTTATTATTTGGTGAAATAGTGGAGTATTTGGTCAAACAGAAAAGTTTTAATAAGTAATGAAGAAAGAAAGATCTGCTAATTTGCATTCAGCACTATCATGAATTACTTTAAGGTGTTAAATGGGAAAATGGATTTGAATCAATAAACGCAGGAAGAGTACATAAAACAGAGCAATATGTTAGATAGTTAAATACAAGAATTAGAGATCAGTTTAGTACCAATAATGCACAGAAACTAAAGAATATAAGAAAACACAAAACACAGAGGAATCAGGAGAGGCCAGTCTTTGCCCTTTCTTGTCAATCTGACTCCCATTCCAATAGTGACATGTCTAGATGATGAGGACCAGCAAATATTATTTGCCTTTCTATGAAAGGCTGCCATTAGTGTGGTTAGAGAAAGATCATTTCCACCCTGCTATACTCTTTTCCTGAAGAATGCAGCTGGTATAAGCTCAAGTGGACTGTGCACCTGCTTCTACCCTTTTCCTTCTCAGTGAATGAGCTATCTGCAGGAGGAATGCAATCATGTCTTTATGACCAAACAAGTACATAAAACCTAATAGCACAAGGCAGGGAATTTGAAATTGAATTAATCATAATTATTATGTTTATTGAGTGAACCATTTTATGCTTCTGTCAGATTCAGATCTTCTGCATTTAGTTAACAGACCAGAGGAGAGAGGAACATTCTTAGCCTAGGTTTTCCCAGTGTTTCACACAAACCATTCTCATATCCATCCTGTCACTCAGATGCCTCCTAAAGCATTTTGTTTCAACCTACATCCTTCTTTGTAACGAGTATGGTTTTTCCTGCCCGCCGCCTGGTCTTGTCCTGCCGCCGCACCAGCCCCAAACAACACACTGAGACTCTGTATTAGATATAATTCTGTTGGCCTGGTTACATGTTTCTTATCGGCTAGCTCTGCCTTAATTATTAACCCATTTCTGCTGATCTATGTATTTCTCTTACTGGGGAGCCGGCCGGCATACTGCTTTCTCCTGACTCTCCATCTTGGCTCCTCCTTCCTACTTCCTCTTTCCCCCTTGTCTCCTAGTCCCTCCTATCTTCCTTTCCTATTGGCCAATAGTGCTTTATTATTAACCAGTATGAGAAACATATATACAAAATGGCATCTCCCATCACTTCTTCAAGGGATGCAGCCCACAATAGCCACCTTTTGGTAGGTTGTGACCTGATGCTCTCTGGGACTGTGTTCAGCACAACATAACATATACAACCCATTGGTTTTAGTTAATACTATAATGCTTAAGGTTAAGAAGATGAAATAAAAAATGTTATTTTGGCACAGAAAATATATTCAAAACTATTAATTTTGGCATTCAATATTTGTTTTCAGGATAAAATACTTTATTTTCCAACACAATAAAAGAACAATATCTATTTTGTTATATAATTTTGTTTTAGGAATAAAAAAAATTAAAAGCCAGATGCAGTGATGCTCAAATCTGTCACCACAGAACATAGGAGGCAGAACTGAGAGGATCAGGAGTTTCAATTGATTTTCACCTTTATAGCTTATTACAAACCAGCTTGGGCTATATGAGACACAGCTCAAATAATGACAAAAGTAGTACTACTTAGTAATATTAGTAAATATTAAAATCTATTAATAGCCAACAGTATAAGTTATCCTTTCTTCAAATAAAGCAAGAGAAGAGGAATAGAATAAGAACATGTTTGAGAAAATTAGGAACAAATTCCATTTCTGCTCATGTGTTACAAACCATACATTTTCGTTATTGTAAATTGTAATTCCTTAGGATTTTTGACTTAATAGAAATTTGTCAAAATGATTTAGAGTCTTGTATTTTTTGATTGCTAAAACAAAGGTTTAAACTTTTAACCAAGTTATGCATCTTACAGAAAAACTTCCTTTTGAAAACCTGTATCAGAAAGGAACAATGTGGACTTGGTGGTGTTGTAAATGCTTTTTAAAGGTAAAGGCTGGGGGACAAATTCAATGATGTACTTCATTAAACAGTTGTAAGAGAAATACATAGTCAACTATCATGGCTTTTTTTTTTTTTTTTTTAAGAGACACTATTTTGTTAAAGTCAAGCAAGATGATCTGTTGATAAGTGGTAAGCATCAAACACAAATGGACATTTTTGCCAGGGCAGAGTTCAGGGTAAAGCCATAAGAACTGACCACAAGCAAGGTCAGTATGCATACAGAGAGTTCCATAGCTATGCCCATGTCTATGCATGCCAAGAACAAGCCATTAGCACCAGATTGTTTCTATGCAACAATATCATTATTCACAGACATATGTACTTGGACTCTCTGGAGTTCTTGGGTCCCTGTTAATCAGACAGTTTACCAGCATACCCCACTTCCATGGCTTCATACATCTGATAAGAGATTTGTATAAAGAATTCCCAACACCCAACAATAGAAAACAAACTGTTTGAAAAAAGTAGGCAAAAAACTTGACTAGACACTTCACCAAAGAAGATGTATGTATGGCAAATAAACACATAAAAAATGTTCAGCCACCGGTGGCATGTATAACTTAATTGATGTTAAATGTATGTCGATTTGGTGTAGTTCAAAACATGTTCATGTAACTAAATGCATGGTGAGAGATGAGCAAGTCCCTCTCGTCACTTGATGTTTAGGCATTACTAGTCTTTGTTCTATCAAGGGATTATTTAATTCTTGTTTTCCCCTGAGATTGCAGCAGATGCAGAGATTTCCCTCTCTCAGCAGTAACCACACCCTTTCCAGAATTCACATCTACAATTAAATCCATGTGTATATGCGTGTGCTCACATTCCCACATGCAGTTGTCTTAAAGGACCAAAAAAAAGTGCTTCCTGAGCCAGAGGAATAGAGGGTGACACCATAAGCTCTGGTGAAGATGATAGTGTCCTCTGTACAGCTGAGTCAAAATGGGCAAACTTCTGTACTGCAGACCACAAATGGCCTTGATGACAGCCTATCACTATCAGTCTGAAGAAAACCTTTGCAAAAGTGTTGACTCCTATTAAACAAAGTGACTTCTACCTTTCAAAGTGCCTGATCTGCCAGTGCAGCATCCTCAATCCATTTGGTTATCCTTCGCTGTGAATGTGGTCATGTCAGAAAATGAGATGCTGGCTGTCCACAAACTTTTTGAGGAATCGCAGACTGTTTTTTAATTTTCACCAAGCTGTTTACCTGTAGTTCTTTATCCCCAAATACAGTGTTGTGAACATTTTAATGATATGTGTGTAAAATGTGAATAATGGAACTTTGTTTTGTCTGTAACCTGCCTTTTCGTGTTGTTCCAGGATTGTCTGTAATAGAAAACAATATATAGTGCTCTAGCATGCTTGTAATGAATCACATAACAATTATAACTATCATGGCTTTATCCACTAAAACTAAATGTTCTAATGACGCCATGTGCTGCTGTGCCCCCAGGGATAAGTATAAACACACAGAACCAAAGTATGAATAACCCCTACTAATGGAGATTTCATTTTGGGAAAGATATTAAGACAACATACATCACGAAACAAAGTAAGTGTATGGTAAAGCAGCATTTGTGTCCTGGTTTCAAAACAAGTAAGTGCAAGAACAGGCTTCCAGAAAATTGTGAATGTGAGAGTTAAGAGTGGAATCTACCTCTTCTAATGTTTCATTTAGAAGGTTGTCTGTGGTATGTGGGAGAAGTGTTCACCTCACAGAAGAAATGCAAGAGAGAGGAGAGAATGAAAGGTACAGATCTAAGCACTATGGCTGGGACAGATGCCACACTCCATGCTTTTTCACCTAGTCTCTAGGCCCCCTGCTGATGACATTGCAAAATAAGAATAACTTGGTTTCTTTTCTTGTTCTCCTCTATTCTTTCCCTGTCTCAATCTTTCTGTTTCCTTATGCCCACTTCTCCCCTCATCTTCTCCCCTTCTCTTTCTCCTAATGCACTCTCCTCTCCCTCCATGCTCTCAATTTACTCAAGATCTTGTCCCTTTCCCCTTCTCCAGGGGACCATGCAAGTCTCTCTTAGAGGTCTCCTTGTTTCCTAGCTTTTCCGGTGGTATGAATTGTAGGCTGGTAATCTTTTGCTCTATATCTAAAATTCATATATGAATGAGTACATACCATGTTCATCCTCTGATGGTAGAAAATTCAGCAAAGGCAAAGAGCTTGAAGGTCAGAAGAATGAGAATGAAGAAAATGAACATATACCTATTAAATAATGTAAAAATAAAGTGCTTCTACACAACAATGTGATAATAGTGATGATGTAGCTCATGGAATGGGTAACAATGCATGTAAACCATACATCTGTTAAAATATTATTATCTAAAATATAAATGGATTTATTGCTCTATAAAATATGCAAATAAATTATCCAATTAAGAATTTGACAAAGGAACTGAATGAACATTTTTTAAAACCAAATGAACAATATATATATCATATATATATATGCATATATAGATACACATATGCCAAATGTCGACAGTAGGTATATATTCAATACTGTGAATCATCACAATTTTAGTGATGTATACTCACTATCATAAGCTGAGTGCTTATGCAGAGCATGGAAAATGAAACTTTTGGGGATTATTGTTGGAAATGTAAATTATACAACTTCAGGACTAAAGATAAGGAGGCACCCCAAGACAAATAAATCAGTGAAATCAACACACCAATTAGACAGATAAATAAGCATGTTTTCCACTGACATATTCTCTGCAGAAGCTCAGACCTAGAATCAACTGAAATTTTCATTTAAAGATGAACAGATAAGGAAACTTGTTATAGCTGCACAATAAAATAGTAGTTGGTTTTATAAAAGAGGAAAATATTCTGTCTTTTACAAAAAACCATGGATGAAAAGCAGAATACCATGCAAAATCAACTATGTCAAATTTAGGCAGCTAAAGACTATGTTCTCTCTTATGAAATGTATCTAAACATCTGAACTCAAATAAATGGTGCATTTTGCAGATGAGGAGAATGAGGCAGGGATGGTCAAAGAAAGAATGCCTGAGTTAAACCAAAGAAATAGGTTTGATTGTTTTGCTTTTCTATCTTTGAGACTTTTTTTTTAAATTTTTTTATATTTATTTCTTTATTTTATTTAATTTTATATAACAAAGTCCAATTAAATGAAAACAAACATTTATACACAATATTTGGGAATTTGGGCGTCGTTCTTTCCAAGCTACTTCCTGCTGGTAAGGGGCGCTGTCTTGGGGGGATTCAAAGAAGATTCAGAAATCCTGGCTGTAGTCTGTAGGGCTGTTTTGTCCAGCTGTTTTGAATGTAGGATTAGCTTGTACTCTGTTTCAGGCAGTCTGGCATGATCAAATCTCATTAGTCTGGAAGGATCTTTGAGACTTTTTTAATCACACATACACAAAAAGAAACTTAAGTCTAATTAATGTTTGGTAGTTTAATTTGATCTTTCTGCACAATGTTCAAAATTTGTAACAATGGGGCTGGTGAGATGGCCCAATAAAAAAAGGTATTCACCAACAACCCTGACAGCTGGAGTTGATGCACCAGACCTACAGACTGTACTCACAGATAGACACTAGGGAAGCCAGGAGTGTTATAGTCTCATGTTTTTGTCTTCAGTTGTAGTGCCCATGCTACCATCTCTTCCAGGAATCGGACGAAGGCCTAGAGATTGAAATAAAGACAAGACAGCGGGTCATTCGTTCAATGGCAATGTCGGAATGCCAAATGCCGAATGCTGTTTATTGAGGGGCAAGAACGGGCTTAAATACCGATTTACAATGGAAAAATTACAGGAATTTTAGGCTTAGCTCCTCCCTACAAGGTGTGTGTTGTCACGAGGTATGTATTGTCATGAGGTATGTGTTGTCACAAGGTGTGTGTTATCACGGAGTTTGTTGTCACCAGGTGTGTTATCAAAACGGGAAGAGTACCAACAACAGCCTTGGGGCAAGGAGTTCCTGCCAACAGCTTCAGGCTTGCTCAAGATGCCTTGGGGTCCTACATTCAGTGGAGGGTATTTACACCAATTTTCTACCCAGAAGGCTAGGAGTAAATGTTGTTAATAGCCTGTTGATCTTTACTCCATAGATTTTTGAGAAATACTTTATGCTGTGTTTAAACTTAAAGTGTATGAACAAAATCAGTTAAGATCAGGCAAAAAAAAGTGGTATGATTTAATGACCCTAGTGAGCAATGACTTTAATAAAATCATCTTCTAAAAGTTGCAACTATGAACATTTTTAGTTATGAAATTCTATCCTTGTTTAGCTTAACTTTCTTTCAACAGTTAAGTAATTTAGTTGATATTAGGATAATCTAGTATTTTCCCAAACCCAAATAAGTATATACATATATGTACATATCTGCATTATGTATTTATGAACATTTACTCTTATATATGTGCTAACCCCAAGATACTTTTTGTAGGTACAATTTCAAAACAGAAGATCATGCCTTTTCCTCAGTATTAAATTAATATTAAAAAGAACTGTATTGTAAAACAATGTATTACTGATCTTAACTCAGAGACCAAATTACATTGCAAAAATTATAAATATCAAATTGCAATAAGTGAGAAACAGAAATAAAAGTGAAAGTTAAATTTTAGAAATGGTGCTCCTTGGTATGCTCCTTTGCAAAGTGAGCATATTTTGAGTCATGTGACTGATGTGAAGAAATTCATCAGTTGTATCAACCATGCTTTTGAAACTAAATAAAGCTGGAGAACACATACATCTTTGCTTTGTGAAATTCAAGAAACAGGGGGAAAGAATCTTAATAACCCATTGGTATCCTAGCAGCTGCACAACCCACTCTGGCTGCAATCAGTCCTAGTCTCCTATGAGAGAACTGCAGAGGAAAGTGAAGGACAACCAATTATCTGGGAACAAGAGCAGCTGTAGCCCTGGGAACCACTGTTTCTATTGGGTGGAGTAAGGAGAAATTCTACCTTCTAAAAATCTCAGGGTGCTACTATAATAAAAAAGTATTTCTGGATAAACTTTCTGATTTATTTTCTTACAGTATAGTTTCATTTTTCATAATGCTCTCTATTGTCAGTCTCAATAGCAAATCACCACTGATTCATTTTACGTTACCTTTTGCAAGACACACAAATTGTTTTATGTCCTTTACCCTAGATTATATTTTAATGCTAATCTGTGGTCAGCTTCCTGTAGAGACATTTTCTAAGTTGTGCATAAATGCTCTTCTTTTTAGAGTGGAATGTACCTGCACAAAAGGGTATTAAGGTATATTAGCTACTTTGATTTTGTTCCTTTTATTGTAAACAAAGATTTGAAGATGATTATGTGGAATTTTCCCTCTAAAATTTCAAAAAGATCAAAGAAAAAAATATCAATGTAATTCATAAGCACTGGCAGTGTGGTTGAGTGCCTACACTCAAATCTATATGCAAAGGTTCACAAATCATCTTGTGAAAGATGATTAAACAGCTTATTGGCTGGCCTATGACTTCACATTTCTTGTTTTCTCTGCTTCAAACAGTACAGGAGCTAATTCATGGCTGAGTGGGTAAGAGCCCTTCTCTCTCTTCCTGTGGACCAAAGTTGGGTTCCCAGCCCATGATGAATAGCTAACAAGGCTTCTACCTGCAGCTCCAAGGGATATTGCATCCTCTTGTTGCCTATGTGGATACCTGCACTAACACATGTACACACACACACACACACACACACAAACACACACACACACACACACACTTTTTTCTCTTGTCTTTAAAAGGTAGTATCATAATCTACAATAGTTAATGATTATCTTTCCCAAGTACAATGAATAACACAGTCTCACCTTATATAAAATATTATTTGATTTTAGTGTTTCTACTATTATAACAGTCAATCATGTGCCTGATATTGGTGGATTCATACAATCATAAAAGAAAGGTAAGTGTAGAATAATACAAAATAATGTTTTCATAAAGAAAAGCAAAATTTTCTTGTTATAATGTTATATCTTGTCATAGATGTTATATCTTAGCAGACAGTTATGTTCTTTATAACATTTTAATAATACTTGTCTATATATTGGTCATGTCTTCTTATAGCTCCTGACACTTAAGTCTGACCAGGGGAAGTAAGGTACTGAGGAAAAGGCAAATTCACAGATACACAGAAACCTTGAATCTGGGTGGATTTTTCTCCCTGGTGGTAAAAATGCAGCACCCTGGAAGCTCAGCTTATGTATCATTTACAGTTGAATTGAAAGGCAGTTTATTGCATACATCTGGGCGAGGATGCAAATAAACAAGGAGGCAGAGTTCACAGAAACAGCTGGATCAAGAAGACAGTGTTAGCTAATCTTGTTAGGGGAAATCTCTGTAGGGGAGCACTCTATATTCCATGAATATCAAGTGATGAAAACCTATGTTGGACATTGTGCACACACTGCCAAAGTTCACACTCAGTCCAGAAGGTAAGGCTTTTTCATTTGTCCAAATGCCTGAGGCTTTGGTGTTCATGCCTATGTCAACAGCAAATGTTCATTCAGGATTTCACTCACTCAAGGCTTCCAGGACTCCCTCCATCCACATGTGTTTATACACACAATGCACACCTGTGGAGATAAGAGGACAACTTTCTGAAATTTGTTCTCTTTCCACCAAATAGGGCCCTAGAATGCAGCCCAGATTCCCAGGTTTGGCAGCAAGTGTAGCTAGCAGCTGAACCACCTCTCAGGCCCAAGAATTGTTTTTTGCTAATTCACTACCATAGGCAATTTCAATCATAACCTGGGGTCTGAGAGTTCATCCCCTGTAAACAGGGGAGCACAGCTGTGTGGACTCACTTCTGGGCAGGCATTCTTTCACAACTGCTCTTAGGTTTATCAACATAAGCATATGTGGACAGGACATCACCAGACTTCATATTTTATGTTGCTTCACATTAGTCCATTTCACATGTGACAGTTGCTTTAAGTAAAATTAATAGCAGTAATTCACTTCTGAACCCTAATATATTTTTCAGCATCAGACTGATTAATATTATTAATTAATGCGTGGTTCAGATTGCCAACACACATCAAGTTGTATGCTTCTAAGATAGACGCCTGCAGTGGGATGTGAAATTCCCTTAGAGAGACATATCTGAGACAAGGCTTTCCCATCACAGCAATAACTACAAAATTGCTTTGCACATTTTTGCTGTGATGAATGACACAAGGAGCAGAATTTATTTCTGAAGGTTTATTGAATTTCCTGGGTGATTAACTCAGTCAGCGTTGAGTGCATGTGGAGGCAAGGAGTGTTGCTCTGTGTCTACAAACTGAATGTCACCCAGAAATACTTAATTATCACCAAAAGTAAACCTGTAGTGCATACTTCCAGATTCAGCTTTCCCTGTTTATGACTGCTTAGAATATTCTAGATCTCCTTCATAACTTTCTACAGAAAAGGAAGGAAACCAATGTGTTTCACTTTCAGCAATAAGAAATTTTATTCTATTATGCCAGTTCCTTGCTTCCTTCCTTGGCATTTCTTGGAGTACTAATATCAGCGTTAATATGTTCTTCCAGTTAAAGCACAATTTCCCTCACCATAAATAATAAATCATCCTTTTAATATATGTGGAAGGTTGACTTGTAAATATGAAAGATTTATTCTAATTTATATGAAGCCTAGGAACTTTACACATAGCTTAGTTGACAGTGTGCTAGTTTCTCAAGCATGAAGTCATGTGTTTGACTCCCAGCACTGCACATACAGGGAAGGGTTGTACCCAATCCCAATCTTAACATGAGGCAGGAGGAATATCAGAGCTTCAAAATCATCCTCAGCTGCAAAGGAAATGTGGCAGTCAGTTTAGGAAACATGAGACCTTGTCTCAAACAAAAATATAAGAGGAAATATTTTAAAAAATACTGTATAATATGTTGTAATTATAAAATAAATACTTGAGTCTTTAATCTTCAATAGTAGATCCCAGCACCATGGGATAATGTATGGTTGTTGTTCAACAGCTACAGCATTAATGACTCAATTCTGAAGTGTTAGAACATGGCAGAGTGAATATGAACAATAGAAATAAGATAATTACATATCTCACAACATCCAGAAGCACACAATTTGAATGCCCTTGTCATAATAAAATGATAGAAGCTTAAAGTGATTAACATGCTGGCTACATTGGGTTGAACTTTGCTTAATGTATACAAAGATCATTAAACACTTAGCCTCATGAATGTAAACAATCCTCTGTAGCAACACAACCAACCAAATATGCCCAGTTTCTATAAGTGTACTTGAATTTTGAATATTTTCTTTCTTTTCATCTTTAAATTTTATTTTCACAAATTGGAATGATAAGAGAAAACTTCTGTTTGGCATTTGGCTTGTTTTTCTCTTTTATTTTCCATGTATTAAGTACATTGTCTCTGTAAATGAATGCTCATGTGTCTTTGCTTGACTCTGTTTTTGATTCTTTTGTGTATATGGCTAGGAGTAGAATGTCTGATTGTGTTATTTCCATACGTACTGAAGAATTGACAAGTGACTTGGCAAATAAGCCTGCTGTCCTGCTTCATTAGTTAATTTTCCTCATTTTTGTGTGCTAAAATATATGGCAAAGCTGTTTAAGAAAAATGTTATTACTGAGGGTAGAGTCAAGCATAGTGGAGAGGTAACATTGGTAGGAATTTGGGATTTCTGATCACATTTTTCCCTCAGTCAAGAGACAGAGAAGGATAAACACTGCTACTTAGCTCACTTTCTCCATTTTTATCTAGGACCCCAGCTCACAAAGCAGAGCCATGGAGAGTCAATATGCATCTTTTTATCTCAATTATCCTAAACTTAATAAGCCAGCAAGGTGATTCAGTAAATTCTCTCTCTCTCTCTCTCTCTCTGTATGTCTCAGTGTGTGTGTGTGTTAAGTGCTTCAGTGTAGTGTTGAGTTACATTTCCATAGTCCCTAATGGTATTGAGAATCTTTTCATGTGCATGTTGGCTGTTTTGAAATATCCCTTGGAGCTGTGTTTTTACATCTTGAAAGAAGCTGGATAAAGTCTTTGTTAATTCAACATAGTACATATATAAATATCATCTGTCACCTTTTGTGTCCTTACACTGAGCTTGAAAAGTTTTAATAAACGGGGACTTTTCTTATAGCACCTCTGGACATGAGTAATGTATTTTTTTTAGGCTGGGTTGTCTGTCAAGAAAGGTGAAGAGATAGCCTCAGTAACAATAGACTATTATATATTGTTATTTTGGCTGCATTTTAAAAAGAATAACTGACATAAATATGATCTTACAAACAGAAAGAATAATTCTAGAAAATAATAGTAATTCTAGGTCCTTAGAAAAAGAAAAAGGAATAGTGAAATATCTAAAGTAACATAGGCTGTTTCTCAAAAGTCTTGTGATGTTGAGGCCCTAACTACTTCAGTGAGAAATGAAACAAGGAAATGACTGTCATTATAGATAGGAACCTTCAGTGCACAGTGACTGGTCACATTTAAGTTCAAGACTGCCCATTAAGTCAAACCAATGCAACTGTGGTTAAGGAGTTATAGCTGAAAGGAAAAACATTAATAGCTCTGAAGACTGATTGTTTCCACATAAGTAGTTGACCAAAGGCAAAGAGATAAAAGCAGAAGCCTACTAGTTGGATAGTTGGATTTCCCTCACATTTTTTTTTTTTTTATATAAATACTTCAGAAATACTGTAACTATTGTTAGGAAAAAAAGCAACAAAATTGACTTTAACTTTGAATATATTTCATACTCGCACACACACACACACACACACACTTTCATAGCAGTCTGTGACATGTAACAAAACAAAATATAAGTTCTGAGACAAGTCTACAGGGGCCCTTGTAAGGAACTAAGACACCTTCAATTTCAAGATGCTGTGGCTATGGCCACTGCTGCCAACCATTAATTGCAGGAGAACCTCAAATGGCTCAGAAGAGAACAGTTCTTTCAATTCACAGCTGTGGTTCAAAGGAAGCCACAGTCCCTAAGGCAGGGCCCTTGGCTTTCAGAAAATAGAAGTCTGGACAGGCCTTCTACTCCACAGTCCACATGAAAGCAAGAAATACTACTTTCTGTACATAGTCCTAAAGGCGGTTTTTCATACACCTGAAGCTGAAGACCCTTTTTCAGATACTAGGAATTTAATACCCTTTCAGGAGTGCTTTAGTCTAATGAACTTAACAAGTGCTCTGAACTGCAGTGTTTTGGGTGTGTGGAGAATAGTCTTACATACCAGAATCAGACTTACCTCTTTTAATGTCTCCAGAAAGAAGCTTTGTATGATGGTTGTTGATCTGTCTATAATAATGGGAAGGGGAAAATGAAGAAACCAAATTTTCCTACTTTTCTAACCTCTACCAAGTAACACATTTCTGCTTTCAGATCATCATTTATATTTTACACAGAGGAGATTTTGGGTGGTGTTTATCTTTTGTTGCCTGGCTCATATCACTGAACATACTGTCCTCCAGGAAACTCATGTTGATTAGAGCAACACAAACTGTATCCATGTACTAAACAATCACAATATATCCAGCAAATATTTCCATTACTTACTCTAAATGTCATAAGTAAAATCAACATAAACATCTTTTTAAATCCATTTACACTTTTGAGAATTTTTATGTTATGTGATGGTGACACTTCTTGTTGCAGTCGTCAGTGGAAAGAGCTGTGTCCCAATACTACTCCCAAATAACTGTCTTCACAGAAAACTTGCCAAAACCTTGTGATTAAATTCCTGTGTTGGAACACAAATAATCTGCTTTCTATGATATATTAGGATTCTTTAAAGTGACAGAACTCATAGAATGAATCTATGTATAGAAAGAGGATTTATTACAGTGATTTACAGGTTGTGGTCCAATTAAAATAACAATGGCTGCACATGAACAGAAGACTCAAGAATTCAGCAGTTGTTCAGACCATGAAGCTGACTATCTCATCTGGTCTTCAGCAAACACCTGAATTCTTAAGGAGTGATCTCTAATACCAGTGAATGAATGAATTTACTACCCAGGCAAGAGTAGGCTGGCAACATGTTCTTTATATAGGCCACCAGAAGAAGGTGTGACCAAGATTAGAGGTAGGTCTTTCCAACCTCAAAGATGTGGAATAAAGATATGACTTCCCACCTAAAGACTCAGGTCAAAAGTAGATCTCACCACTTAAAATGATGTAGCTAAGTAAAAATCCCTCACAAGTAGCCCAGCCACTTTTGGGGTTTAGTTAATTCCAGATATAGTCAAGTCGACAATGAAGAATACCCATCATATGCAGGAAATGGCAATGAGAAGCTCCTGCCTACCCTTGCCCTGTAAATACTGGCATGCAGAAACTGCCTTCCAAAGTGAGATTTGACCTACTTTTCTGATGATCTTTTTGAGTTATAGATGTTAGTGTGCTATGTTGTCTCTGCTGCAGCTAATACCCATTTGGTTGACCTTCCTGGAGGGGATCTGGCCCAGGGCAGAAGGAGATGTGAGATAGGGATAGGACTCTAGGCTCTCTTGCCAAGTGAAGGGAAGAAATTTACCTTTACATGCTGTGGTTTTTAGGCTTGTCTGCAAGTTTGAACACATTCTCACAGTCTTTCACTATTCTGTTTGCCTGAAGGGGATGAAAGTTAAGACTAGTGGGATTTCTGCAGGTTTTCTCCATGGGTTACTGTAGCTATGTTGATGGCATTAATAGCCACCATTAAATTTTAATTTACTAACAAACACATGATTTAACAGATCACTAGTGAATATCAATTTGGTGTTTGCCAAGATTAATTTCGCCTTTAATTAATATTTTTGTCTACTGAGAACCTTAATAATGTCTAAATGCAATGTGCCTGGTAATCCTATTGCAGTTTTAGTGCAGAGCAACTAAAAGGTTAGAATTGTTACTGTAGTATTGCAAGCCCATTAAGGGAAAGCTATTTCCTTCTGCCAAGAATGGAATCTACTCCATGGTAAAGGAATATGTTTGTCTCCTCTCTTAAGAATTAATCCATTTATGTCAATGAGGCAAGCTAATTCACCAAAGCCATACTAAGATGATGAGATAATGTAACTTCCTTCTCAGAATTCCTCCTCTCTTCAGTGGAGCGACATCTATGTAGCTGTATTGAGTCTCCTTAGCTCTTCTCAGTCCTTACTTGTTTTGTGTTTCTTCTTTTCATAACTTTCTCATGCTTTTAGATATTTATCAAAGCTTTGATATGCTTTCCAGATACTATGGGCTATCTCACTCTTTGTCTGAATTTTTTCCCAACCCTCATCCACTATGCAGCTGTTTACAATGGACATGTCTTTCTCCCCTTCTCTTGCCTATCTTCCTCCTCCAAGCCACTGCCAGTATTCCCAACTTCTTTGCTTTCGGTTTTCCTTTACATGTTAACAAAATTTTCATAAAGCCTTTCTTCAAACTCATTATTAAATTATTTTATTAAGCCAACTAAGGACACCTAAAAGAGACTTACGTTTTGCTGGTTCTATGTGGCAACCCAAATTTTCTAGCAACAGAATTACCAGGAAAAAAAAAATTGCAGGGGCAGCCAGAATTAATACGCTAGTTGGTCGTGTCCTCAAATGAATAATTCAGGAAAGTCCAGTCAGCAGACAGGTGCTGGGTGAGTTCCCTGACACACTTTACTAGGCAGTGGCCTAAGTTGACTGTTATCTCTTTGTATATAAATGAATCTATGATTCTGAAAGCTGACGTATCTACTACCCACAAAGAATTCCTCGTCTTCCTTCTTGGTAAATTTATTGAGTAAGAACATTTGTGTAGTGTTCTCTTGTTTACAAATTTCTTTCTGTGACATTTCTCTATTGCAAATATAAAGTGCTGTCATTTGTTTTGTGAGCTTGTATACATTACTCCAGAGTTTGATAAGATGTAGGACTAAATGAGAAGAATGAAGTGTAAGAAGTATGGTTTTTCCTTCCCCCGCTGGTTTTTTCCCCGCCGCTGCGCCAGCCCCAATTAACGCACAGAGACTCTGTATTAGATATAATGCTGTTGTCCAGGTACTAGTTTCTTATCGGCTAGCTCTGTCTTAAGTATTAGCCCATTTCTATTGATCTATGTATTTCCACGTGGTCTCATCTTACCGGGGAGAGGTGGCTGGCAGTTCTGCTCTCTCCAGTCTTCCATCTTGATTCCTCCTTACTACTTCCTCTTTCCTCCTTGTCTCCTAGTCCCTCCTATCTTCCTTTCCTGTTGGCTAACAGTGCTTTATTCATTAACCAGGATGAGAAACATATATACAATGACATCTCCCATCAATGAAGCAATGAATAAAATTGCCAGTTTTTGGTAACCATTTATAAACATAAATACAAATGTGGAAATATGTCACATGGACAATGGAAAACAAGTGAAAAACTTTCCAAGAAATTAAATTCCATGGACAGAGAATAATACATACATACATATATATATATATATATATATATATATATATATATATAATAAAAATAATCATAATAAAAACACAATATTTATTCTGCATCTCTTAATCTCCTAGAGAAAATTTGCCTTCCTGTTTATTGACCCCCAGTGCTAACTTAGGAGCCATCTCAAGCAAAACCAAGGGTTAAAGTATCAAGAATAGATAACCCTAGGAGCTGCTCAGAGAACTATATTACTCATGTCAGTATTTTCTCAAATACCAGATTAAGAGAAAGTATGTCCTCTGTCAAGAACAGATAATGGAAACCTGTTTGAAAAAATAACAGAAAACAAAAAACAAACAAACAAACAAAAAAAACCCTTTGTGTGTCATGTTACAAATGATCACAATTACAGTGGAACACAGTGCACATCTTGTCTTCAGTCTGAGCCTGCTATGCATTTTGAACAGAAAACCACTAGAGAACAAAGAAGGTATGCCTGCTTGTCTGTACCATTGTTCTCTGTAACAATCCAGATCAATCATTCACTGTGTTACTACACAGCAGGTCTTGCAATTAGCCTTGGCTAACACAGTGCTTTATATTATGAGAACCATCAACAAATACTGACAAAGGCAGCAGCCTTTTCTATTTCTTCCTGGATTCCCTGTAAATCCCTCACACCCGCAGTTCCTGAGGGACCCTTTTCCCCAGCCCGTCATTGGTCTTTCCAGAAAGTGTACTTTTTCTGTATGGACTTTGCTTGTGTAATGAGCTCACAATGGATTGTTGTCATTAGTCATCGGCTCAAGGTAGAACTCTTAATCTTTCTGAAGGCATTTGGAAATAAAATCCAAAAAGTGGTCTTTGTTAGACTTAGTTATTTATGGAGAAGGAGAAGCAATTGACCTCTATGCCCTTGAGAGAGGCAATTGGACTGAGGACATTTGACTTCTATGGAACGAGTCATTAATCATGGGAGTGATTCAGATGCAGAGGGACAGTGCACAACACTCAGCAGAAGGAGTTCTTTTGAACACAGAAAAGGGATATGCAGGGATATATCTAAATTTCCTCTCCTTCTCCATGACCTAATTGATTTCTCAAAGTTCTTCTTGTCAAAAGCATGTTCATTGGCTCCAAGGAGGAGTTGTTGTAGAGTGGGCACATTGGTGATCAACCTCTTCCTAACACAGAGCTAGTCACTGAGGTCTAGCTTATATTTATGTTGGTCATAGATTTCTCACAATGACAATTTCACAATCATTCAGTAGCTGAACTCCTCCTTGTCTACCTTGGTTAAGGTGAGGGAGTGATCCTCTGATACAAGCACCACATGCTTTCTTTCTCTACTTGAGAAGACATCTTAACACAGACACATCCTTCTTGAGTGTTTGTGTTAAGCCTTGACAACTCTAGATTATTCGTTCTGTATGAATCTTTCCACTGTTGAGATCTTAGGGAGATGTTAAGAACGAGGGTTTTGCTTATTTTTTTACTCATCTTTGGTGTTAAATATTCAAATGCCACATGACCAAGGCAAGGTTGTATTCTAACTAATCTGAGACACTGATACTCTGGGCAGCAGACTTTTAAAGTATAAAACACCTAGATTCAGGAGAAATATAAATTTCCAAAATTTATTTCAAGGAAAAGCAATATGAAAGGATGGGTACTGGAGACTATGTTTATAAACTTGACTCATGGATGGAGGTGTGATATTTTCTAATGCAAATATATGCATCTCTTAAAACCTAAGCAATTACACTTTCCTTATCTACAGACTGAATGAGAGAGGAAAGCTTCTCTTCAAAGCTGGGGTACATTGTGCAATTCAACTCTTGGACAGCTATCTGCAGGTTAGTAAATGATCAACAGAGTGAAGTTCTTATCTTCTTTCATAGATAATACATTGCAGAGGCTTATAGGGATTGCTCATGAATATATGTGTGGCAGTGGTTTTTCCAGAAAAATCATACATAACAAGAGATACATAAGAGTCTTTAAGCACTCTCCTACTCTTAACTGTGAGACAGCAACTCCTGAGTAAATGTGTTAAGACAATGAATAATTCCAGTTTATTAGGCACAGATAGAGATTAGTTAAAAATCATATTGCTGGGGCACATTGTTCCACCCATGTTCCTAGAAATTTATATCAATTTGAATTATAATTTCTGTTAATTATAATGATTGGAAATTTTTTGACAAGTGAACAGAACTTAGAGTGATCAAGTTAGAAATAACAAGACTCCTCAGTAAAACAGTATATTGCCTTTTGTAGTGCTTTAATAAGTGTTGACTATAGCATCACTCTTTGTATCACTTAGACTATTTTGATTATGCTAAACTACTTAAAGCAAAATCATGTATGCATTGTAAACTGAGAAAAGGTTCACATAACTTAAAAATATCCAGTGTTTTATTTTCTGAAAAAATGTTTCACAAATGTTTTTGTAGAGTAGTCTGAGTGAGGGTGAAAAATTACCATATCCTCCAGTTCATCCCCAAATACTGTTAGCAACACTAATGTGGGTTTATTTCTGTTCTAACAGATAAAGAACATAAACGTATCCTTCTTATTGTTCCTAACCTGCAATACTGAGCTCAGGATGAATGTATTCTGTGCCTTTGCAAAAATCTGAATGCCAGGCAACTTCTGTACTTTTCCCTTTCAATTCTATAATTCCTTCATTCCAGGAAACAAACAAAAAATTTATCTCTTCTTTTGCAGAATATATTTAATTGGATTCCCTTCTAAACAAAGCCTTTGAAAAATGGTTGCTTTTACTTGCAGGGTGTAGTTAATGTTCACCCATGAGTTTGCAGGCCTTCATATATTGTTTGTTTGTATTGCTAAGTAATTAATATTCCAGTATCTGGGAACAGTGCAATTTATTCACCTGCTAAAGGGCATTCTTGTCTCTAAGATTTTCCTGTAATAAATAATGATATTATTAACATTTTTGTGTACAGAGAATCTACAAGTCATTTTGATAAAAACTTAGAAGTGATGGGGAATGTTCTTCTGTATGTGGTGAATATATGTTTCTCTTATAGGTTGATGAATAAAGATGTTTTGGCCAATGGGCAGACAGGATGTAGACAGGAGGGAAGACATGTTTTTAACAAGTATTCATTATTATCATTCATTAGGAAAGAAAGAATGTAACCACATTATCATTCCTATATTTCTAGAAAAAGTTTGCTGGGATATATGAGCTATAGAGAAAAAGTACATGGTAGAAGAATACAGAAGAATGAAGAAGGAAACCATCAAGAGAGAATGTGAGTGTTTTTCTCCCTAACACACAGAAATAAAAAAGTGAATTTCCCTTTGAGCCTTGTGCTGCTGGTGGCTAGTCCTCCAGGCAACAGTATCTTAGTTAAGCATGGTGGCATACATTTGCAATTCAAGCTCTTGGGAGATAGAGAAAGGAGCATCATAAGTTCAAATTCTAGTTTTAGATTATTGTGGACTCTTTGAGGGACTGACAAGAAAGTAAACAAGAAATAATAAGAGAGAAGTGAGACACACTCAACTTTGATCATCAGTCTTCCTTTCAAAGCAAGACACTTTTTTGTTTGTTTTAATCTACAGCATCAGGACAGTGTCAGAATATAGACTAGAATTATAGTACTTTGGGATGTTAGAATCCCAGCATTTACACAGGACAGTTAACTTTATAGCTAAGGTTTTTCAGTACTAAAATTATTTTGTTATCAATAACATCAATAAAACAAAAATGACTGAGATTATTCACTCACAGTGACCCTGGGGTCAGACTCCTGAGGATCACGCTTATTTCTGACTGTTCAGATGATTTCTACCAGTGTGTTGCTCAGCCAAGGCAAAAAGCACACAATCCATGACTTAAATATACTGACTGGAGATGTAGTGTAAGGAAAATACACCATCAACAAACCTGCCCAGTTCATGTACTCTTCCAGAAATATTCAGAAATTGCCAGAAACATACACATAAATGACAAAAGATATAGGAACAACGATAGTTTATAGGTGTTACACACAATTATAGCTTACCTATATTTAAAGCCCTAAATTCAAACAGCATTTATTGCTACAAATGTATTTGGAATTCTTTCTCTATTCAGTATGTTAGAATGAAAAGCATTCCTGGAAATCATCTTAAATTACAAATCCAGTCTAACTTCTATCAGCTTCCATTCTCTCCTGCCATGCTCAGGAGAGTTTATAGTCTGGGGATTGGAGGAGTTGGGATCACCTTTTATTCTGAGGTAGAGTAAGAGTTCCTGACCAGCTGCTTTGCTTGACTTTTGAACCCCAATATCTAACTCTGTGTATTTGATTTTTTTTGTGTGTGTGTGTGTGTGTGTGTGTGTGTGTGTGTGTGTGTGTGTGTGTGTTACAGTGGTATAGCAATTGCATGGATTATGCTGCAGGTTCCAGGTTTTAGTAACAAATAAGAGAGAGAGAGAAAAAAAAAGAGGAGGTAGAAGGGCAGAAAGAAAGAAATACAGAAAGAAGAAAGGCCAAAAAAGAAAAAAAAAAAAAACCCAACAAAAACAAAAACCATAGTGACCAAGAGAAAATAAGCACAACCAAGAGTTGACAGTAGGAATGATTAGAGTAGATAGGAAAGGATTTAGGGAAATACCAAACAATGTTATCTTTGCAATGCTCATTGCTCATGAGATATATATATATATATATATATATATATATATATATATATATATGTATATGTACGTGTGTGTATGTATGTATGCATGCATGCATGTATATATATATATATTCATAACTTCATAACACACACATATATGGTTTGGTAGAATATAACTCAATGATTTTCTACAACCTCAGACAAAGGAGTCAAGGATGACTCATTTGTTATGTTTTCTACTTTATCACTATGTTAGGAAAGTAATTCAAAGCACATTCTTGATATGATTTTATCATTGTAACACGAATAAATTGGAAAGAGGGAATGACAGTAAAAAATATTTGTATCATGTTGGTCTGAACAACTGGCAAGCCTTAGCTGAGTGATATGATTGTATCTGCAAAGACCCCAGAGGCTTATATATTGGAAATTAGGTGTCTAGATGTTGGCACCAATTTTAGGAGCATATGGAAACAAACAAGGTGGAGCCTACTAGAAGAAGGTCACCAGACAGACACAGGTCTTTGGAATATCTCATAACAGGCTTTTCCCATCACAAATTGGCCTCCTATATTTTCTTCTCTGCAACATGATTCTGCCCCCATGGTGTTTTGCTGACCATAGGCATTTAAAACTGTAAAGCAAAAAGAAATTCCTCCCCCACTGAGATGCTGATTTAACATATATGAATTACAATGATACAGATGGGACCGATTCCTGAGAAAACTGTGGGAACAAAAGAGATTTTAAATGTGAAATTGGCCACAAATACAGCAGGACTGTAATTGCAAACAGCATTTTCAAAGCAGTTAAAGCGACACATTTTCTTAGAATTAAAGAGAAGATAATCCCAAATTATACCGTCCTTCTTATAATTTGTATGACTCATTTCTATCTTTACCATTGCTGACTTGGTATTCTTTATGCCATTTTATTTGTTTGGTGTGTGTGTGTGTGTGTGTGTGTGTGTGTGTGTGTGTGTGTATCTTGCTTGTCAATTTAATTGCATCTGGCACCAACCAAGACCCAGTTTAGGAACTTCTCTGACTGATTTCCTTGATCATATTCTAAACATGGGCAGTACCTTCTGGACATGCTGAAGGAACATTTTGCTTTTTTTTTTTTTTTTTTTTTTTGTCTACTTGCCTTCAATATTTTGTTTTATTTATGCATATGGCTGTTTGCCAAATGGATGTTTATGCACTGTGATGATGTCTGTTGCTCTTAGAAGCCAGAGTTTCTGGGTATCCTGGAACAGGAGTTATGTACAGTTGTTAGACATCATGCATCATTTGAGTGCTTGGAAACAAACCCAGATTTCTGCAAGAGCAGCCAAGACTTTTTAGCTCTTCAACAATTCTCCAGCCCATCTCTCCCTCATTATTGTCGGCAAGCTCATCTACCCTGTTGCTGCTGTATCCCTTTGTTGGTCTTAGAATTAACTTCTTTAGGCTTCCAATACAGACTGAAGAGCAACAGTCCTCAGGGAATCCTCCATACTTTCAATAACCATATATGATTACTGAGACATTTAGTATTATGGAGTAGAAACTCCAGGATCCTCTACTTCTCCAATGTGAGACAGTTATTGTTGGATTATATGGACCATATTCTGTAGAGCAATTTAAGAAATCATCTCTTAATAGGTTTATAATAATTTTATAAGTTTAATTCTGTTGTTTTAGAGAACCCTAACTAATACAATGTAATTTTGACTAAGCCCTTTCTGGTTAAAAACTGTGATTTCACATTCAGAGAGCAAAATTAATTTCCCAGTCTTGGAGTCTTACTAATATCTCATGTACATGCATACCCACTTGTCTAAAACTACATAAATACATGGAATGTGAAAGCATATCTACTTCGTATTTAGGAAATTTTTATTGGTATTAAATTGTAACCTTTCTCCCTCAAATTTAATGAGTCTGCATACAATATTGTCAGTAAAATTATCAAGTATCCTACTTTTGATAACTTAAACATGATTAAGCTATTAAGACTAGTAGATTGTAATGTGCCTAAAGGTCAATAAAATTCTAATCAGTGCTAGAAATATTAGAAACAAGATCATCTATGAAATAATTGCAGACAACTTTATTATAACAGAAAAAGCCCATTCTAAAATATATTTAGGTAACCAAAGTATACTTTAGTACATGTACTTTAGTAGTATGGGCCAAAATTAATTTCATACTTACACCTGTCAGTTAATTCCAGTGAAAAGGATGAAGATAATTTCATCAAATCAACCAGTCTGCTTTATTGTGTATTTCAAAATTATATTCAATAAAATTGAAAGTAAGTGGTTTGAATAACATACTACACAAAAAGAATGCTTTGTGTCTTTCCTCCCACAATTGTGTTAGCACTTTTATATAAACAGTGTTTAGTACTTTTTTATTTTTTAATTAGCACACACAATAATGAGCTTCATTTTGACTTTTAATGCACACTTTATCAATCCTCCTGCTTCATTTCCTTCCTCATCCCTTGTGACTCACCCTCCCCAATCAGCTCTTACAAGGTGACATAAATAGATACACCAGGAGCTCCTTTCTTGATACAGTTGCTCTTGCATTCAGAACAACACTGCTAAATCCACTCATTTGTCTGAATTATAATGGAAAAAGTACTTTTCATTTTCCATATTTCTAACTTTTCTATAGATACCAACCAAAACCTAAAGAAGTTTGCATTAACACCAAGTTTTCTAAAATGCTTCAGGCCTCTTATTCTTTTCTCTGGAGATCTCTAGACCCTTCTAGAGCTGTTTGTAGAGCCCCCTTGCTGACTGTCATTCAGAAGCCATTATTTTCTCTTTTCTTTTTCTTTATCTCCCACTTCTGGCAGCAGCCAAGACTTACAGCTTACCTATCCTCTAGTTCTTCTCTCAAACATTAAGGAAATGATCTCCAAGGGCACTGTGAATATATGTGAAAATGATTTTATCAGTGAGGATAAGAACCCACAGAAAGAAACTTGATTGCCCAGGGCCATGTGTACCACATTGTCTTTACATACTTACTGATGAACACATAGAGTCCTTCCATTCTATAACTATCTTGAATACTGCAGGCACAGAAATGAAGGTGTCAGTTCCTCAGTCCCTCAGTCCCTCAGTCCCTCAGTCCCTCAGTCCCTCAGTCCCTCAGTCCCTCAGTCCCTCAGTCCCTCAGTCCCTCAGTCCCTCAGTGTGACTTGGAACATTTTGGATATGCAATAGACTTAGGTATGACTGGATCATCTGGCAGTTGTATTTTTGTATTTTGAGAAACTTCCACCCTGATTCTCATGGCATAATATTAATTATAGTAGCAACTGTCATTTCCTCTTTTGATGATGGCCATTCTGACTACAGCAAAGTGGAATGATAAGTAGTTTTAATTTGCTTATACTTAATGGCTAATGTGTTGCTAGTTTTACAAATATTTAATTACCATTTGAGTTTCTTCTATCTTTTATTTGTGCATTTAGAATCTCTATTTTTTTAATGTATTCTTTATATATTCTCCTGGCAGCTTGAAAGGCTTTCTTTATTTCTGAATGTTTTCCTCACTGTACATAAGGTCTTGAAATTCATGTAACCCCACTTGTCAACCTGTGCTGAGTAGTTTTCTGTCAACCTGACACTAGTTAGAATTATCTGATTAGAATGAACCTGTAGGCAAGCCTGGGAATTTTTTTTTTATAATTAGTGATTGATGTGCAAGGTACAGAAAAATAGTTCAGTGGAAAAAGGAGTTTGCCAAGCCTGTTGTCCTGCTTTGATCCCTGAAGCACACATGGTAAAGTAAGACTTGCACATATACACCATGACAAGCATGTAGCCCTCTCTCAAATAAATAAATTTAGAAAAGCATTACAAATCTACAATGGTTTAAACATATTGTTGGGTCCTCTTCTCTGTTCCACTAGTCATCATGTCTGTTTTTGTGCCAATATCATGCTGTCTTTGTCACTCTGATTAATATAATTTGAGAACAGATATTGTGGTAACTCTAGCACTGTTATTTTCACACACGATTGTTTTACTTTTTCATGTGTACTCTACGGTTGTCTTATATTTTTCTATTTTTATGTATAATTCCACTAAAATTGTGATGTGGACTACATGGAACATGTAAACTATAGAGATCTTTTATCCTTTGCTTAGGTTTATTCTTAGATAGTTTTCAAACTATTGTGAATGAGATATTTGTCTTAACTTCTTGTCAACAAGTTTGATATGGGTAACAAGAGAAGTTATTGAATTTTTTTTTGTATTGACTTCAAATCTTGGATCTTTACTAAAATTATTTCTCAGATATAGGCATTTTCTGAACAAATATACAGGGTCTTTCAAAGCAGAGAATCAAGCCATCTGAAAACAAGGACAATTAACACTTCCTTTCCTAATTGTATGCCTTTTGTTTCTCTTCCCTTATTATGTTAGTTAATACTTTAAGCACTATATTAAATAAGAGGAGAGAGATGGTATAACCTTTCATAATTACTGATTTTCAAGTAAATGTTTTAGTTTATACAACATAATATTATCTTTTGTATATAACCTTTATTATGTTGATATATGTTTCTTTAATTTTTTAGTTTCTTCATAATTTTATTATGAAAGTTTGTTGGTATCTGTCCAATCCTTTTTCTCTCTATTGAAATGATCATCTGGTTTCTGTCCCTAGGTCAACCTGTATGGTGCATTGCATTTACTATATGTAATTTTCATGTGCTGAAACAACTGGAATGTTCACTGGAATGAATCTCACTTGATGGTTTATAATAGCCTCATTGTCTTCTAAAATTCAGTTAGTGTCTATTTTACTGAGGATTTGCTTATAGGTTCCTTTATTATATACATATTTAGTTTTGGTAACAGGGTAACATTTGTTTGAAGAATAATTAAGACTTACTTCAATTTATTTTTGTTTCTTACACTATAATATTTTTCTTTTCTAGCTCCTTTGTTTCTTTATTTCATTTATTGCTCCACTTGAGTTATCAACTTGACCCCTTTAAAACATGAGTATCTGAAATTTCATCTATCTAATTATTCATACTGAGTTGGTAGACCAGGGAAGTGTGACAGAAGATGATTTCTCAGATTTTTTTGTAAAACTTTATTGTGTTTTGTTCATTGGTTGGCATAGATATGTTTTCTGGGTTTTATTTCTCCCTCATTTCCATGCATTGTATCATATGTGACTCAACTTGTCATCATTTGGAATCATGTTTCCTGTTGCTACTTGGATGAAAGATAATTGCAGTAATATATTTCATTGTATAAAATTTTGTGTTGGCTTACATAAAAAATCCTTTCATACTAATGTGTTCTTTATCTTTGGCTGAACTCAAAACAGAAACCCAAAGGCACTGCTTATGGAAATAAAAGTCAATAATTGTTCACAGGTGAAAGTATCCATATATATGCAGTAAAATGAGGAAGGAATGTAAATGGTAGAAATTGGGAGTAAAGTAAAAATAGCCAGACATTGGGGTTAGAGAAATAAGCTTTTTCCACAGTGTCATAAGTTAAAACCCTAATAAAGTTAAAAAACTAATAAAGGATTAAAATTTTTAGAAGATTTATACCATTTAACAATGGTATGAAATGGAAATACTCTGTACTTGGTCAGTATTTCTTGCTTGGATGACTTTCAGAAAGCTGACATTCATCAAAGATAGACTTGCTCAAGAAATTTGAAACAAAGAACAGGAGGTGAATCTATGTACTAATGTCTTTAGTAGTTACCTGAGCTGGTTATGCATCAAAAATTGTAATATATGAGATCTAGACAAGGTAGGTAAATGTACAGTGAATTTTTGCTGATACTGACTTAATTGCGTACAATTAATTCAGAGTGAGTCTGTGAGATTATGTCCAGAGGTTTTCCTGGTTAGTGGTCACTAGAAGAAAATTGTAGCAAGCAGATAGATATAGATAGTCACCAAAAAGAAAAGAAAGGAGAAAAAGACATAGATACTTGGCAAAGGTAGAAGATTCCTACTTATGGTAAGAGATGGAGCAATGCATCTTCTAAACGGATTCCAAGGCCAAGCAATATAGAAAGAATGAATTCATTGTAATTATACCTTTATGTCTTGGCATCCATCATGCCTATCAAAATAGGTCATGGAAGTAGTTTAGGTGTTGAAGTACTTACTGCTCTGGGAATAGTATCACTGACTCAGTGAGTTAGGACTTAATAAGACACTGATAATGTCAATATCCTCCTAATAAAAGTATGGTTCTGAAAACTGTTTGTAACCAAACTGCCCTTCAAGTACTAAAGACTCTGTACCTTGTACAATTGCTATAGTGTCTTGGAAATATTTCAAAATACTTCCTTTTCTTGAAAACTGCTTCTAAGTTTTCTTGCACTAAACATGATCTAGTGTGTGTGTGTGTGTGTGTGTGTGTGTGTGTGTGTGTGACATATACTGTCCCACACAGTGTTTTCCTGGCTAAAGAGAAGGTGGCAGCAACTCCTGAAAGATTTTCTCATCGCTCCTCTGTAATACACAGGCAATTAGAGATGGTAACAGAAAATATTTAAAAAACACCAGTAACTTAGATCTTACACCATAATGGAAGTTACTATGTATACCCACATGGAATACCATTCCTCAGAATACTTTGAGAAGGCATCGTTGACAAACTGAAAACTGAAGAATTTATTTAGAATATAGCTTTCCATCAAGATGAAGGTTGTCCCTTCTTGCATGCACAGTTCGGTTTTAATCATTTCTATAAAATTTAATTATTGAAACACCTTTGGAGCAGCTGATCTCTGTCATCAGATCTCTTCTGGAAGTGCTCCCTGGCTAAACTTCATGTTCTTGTGAGAATTTCATTTACTAAGGAGGAATGCATTCCCTTCTGTAACCTTGAGAGGGTGTAAAGGGCCTGGCCACATTCCTTTCTTTCTTGATCAGTTCACTTTATCCACTTTCCTAGTTTACTTCATGCTGCTGTGACAAGGTACTATGACAAAAGCAACTCAGGGAAAGAAAAAGGTTTATTTGGCTAACACATTATAGTCCATCTTTTAAAGTACAGAAGGAAACAGAAACCCAGAATTTCAAGTAGAAATTTGAATGAACCAAGTTTACTTGCATTTTCCTCAAGGCTGGCTTAGTTTTCTTTCTTCTGCAACATAGGACCAATTGCCCAGAGTGTCATGGCCCACAGTGGTCTGACACTCCCATATTGATCATTAAGAAAATACACCACAGATGAGTGTACAGGACAATCTGATAGAGGCAATTCCTCATGTGAAAAATCTTTCTTCCCAAGTAATTCTAATTTGTGTCAATTTGACAAAAACTAACCAGTACACGCTCTTTTGTCTCAATTATTATACCTTGAATAATTCACTTTTCCCTTTTCTACCCCAGGGTAATGGTTTGTCAGTTTTCTCACATTACTTATAAAGATTTATTACTTTTCTTAACTAGGAAGGAATAGGGGGAAATATCTTTAACCCATGTGATCTGTGTGAAAGTACAACAATATTTTTATTAATTATATAATATATATGTAAATATATAAAGCTAATAAAGTAGTCCTACATATTTATAGCCATATTTTTTAATGAAAATTTTTTTAGAAAACTATTTTAGATACTGGACAAAACTCAGTAAGTATAACTGAGAGGTCTTTTATAACCCTGTCCCTTGGTCTCACTCTCTCTAATTCATGTCCTTCACACAGTGGAATATTTATTGTAACTGATATACTGTCATTGACACAACTGTATCCCACCAATTCCATAGTTTGCTCCAAGTTTCTCTGCTGCTATTATGCACTCTATGAATCTGCACAGAACTATAGTGACATGTGTGACCGTTAGCTTTATTCAGTATAGTTTCATGCTCAGAAAATCCTTTGTGCTTTATTCTCTTCTCCCTTCTCCTCCCCTTTCCTGAATCTCTGATTTTTCTTTCGTTGCCTTTGTGTTTTCCTTTCCTAAAAAAAAAAAATATCATATAACTGGAGATAGTCAATACATTGTCTTTTCAAATCAGACACTTTATATGGTTGTATACACCTCATCTCCTCCTCATTTAAAAATGCCTTAGCACAGAGCTCTGCAGAAACAAAACGAAGATAAACTAGATAGTTCAGGAATTGTGCTTGTCATAGAGAATCTCACATGGGCTTATTCTTTAAAAAGTTTCATTCAGTCTCAATTTATTTTTTAGATATTTTTTCAAAAGGTCTTTCAGGTTAGTTTTGTAGGCCAACATTAGTTTCCTGTGTAGTAACTGTATCTGTAGGACTAAATATAGAATTGAGCAGCTTGTAGTCAAGAGCCAAACCACCAATGCTTGACTTAAGTGACTCTTAAGCTAACTTCATTAGATGAGTATTTTCTTTAATTCACTGAAAGGCATAAAGTTGTTTCCAATATTTTTATATAGGCCAAAGCAAAGCAATATTTACATTCCTTTCTTTGATTCAACTTCTGTTCATCCAATAACTGACTCAGTGTTACACTTTGCTTATGCCAAATTATTTTTGTCATGCACATTTAGATGTGTTTTCACTCAACAATTCAATGAGTAACCCTAGGAAGTATGATAAAATTCTTTTTTAGTATTCTTTTCAGAATACTCAATTTCTAAATTCAAAGTACTATTGTTAGTCTTTTAATAATAACTTCTTACAGTGATCTTTGATTATATTTACATCTTTCTATTTGTAATGAGATATGTTCTTATGTGTGAAAATATGCATGCATATTGTGAGTGTGTGCATGTGAGTGTGTAATTTTGTGTGTGTATTTGTATGGGGGTGTGGAAGTCAGAGATCAATATCAGGTATTTTTTTTTTCTGATGAGAGCTATGTATCTTGTTGTATGAGACAGGGTCTCTCAATTGATTAGTCTGGCTGTGAAGGGAGTTCCAAGAATCATTTGGTCTCTGTATCCCCAGCATTAGGATTAAGAGCTTTAATACAGGGTTAGATGCAAGTGCTGATTATGTGGCCAGCACTTTAGGAACAGATCTATCCCCTGAATCCTTTCTTTTTTACATTAGTGTTCAATAACATACTAACAACTCAATTTTCCTTTTTTAGGGTCCAAAGATGTTTGTGCCCATTTCAATCTATAATAAAAAGGAGGGAACTGAAATAAAAATAATAATCATCATTATCTGAACCCACTTCTCATTTATATCTATTAATCAATTCAATATAAACTCATATGACTATTGTCACTTAGATTTAGGGAGTTCCTTTAGTTTGCCAGACGGTAGGAAAATTATGGTCCCCTATTGGGGCTCTTAGTCTCATTAATAAAGGCACTTAAAAATGGACTCTAACTAAAGTTCTAGGGCAATTTTATTAGAGTTGAAAAGAAAAACACCATAGAGCAGGAAAGCTATAAATCTCAGAAGTTGTCCACATGAGGACATGAAGGAGAGAAAAGACAAAAAGCCATGGATCTTGAGTTATTCTAGCATAAATGTTAACCATGTGGCAATAGGCAGCCACTTGGTGGGCAGGGCTACTGTAGAGAAAGAATGAAGCCTGTGCAGAGAAAGATGGCTAAGTAAAGAGAGAGAGGGGGAGAGAAAGTTGTGCTTTGCTGAGTTATTCAGAAAAATCTGGCAGACTTGAAAGCAGTATGTCTATGCTCTGTAAGAGACTAGGCTAAGGGTTGGAAATTTGGGGAGGATATGCACATTATATAAAGGTAAAATTATTCTGCTTAACTCTTTAGTATGGTTCAAGATGAATTTGGCATTCCTAGAATGAGTCCCTTGACTACGTCATTCCCTAGATCCAACTACAGTGTTATGTCTTCAAGCAGACTGGAGATTTTGTTCTCTTGGACAAGTTTTCCCTTAATGAGACTTCACTGCTTTGGCAACACTATGAAAAGTATAAATCTTCCTACCCTCAGTTCTCATAACATTATTTTACCAGACAATATTTAGAGAGTGAGAGACCTCAGAACACTCAGCTTTTAAGAGGGACATCTCTGTAGAATCCCTCCCCTCAGAGCTCAGACAACCCTTTGGAAATGGAGGCAGAAAAAGTGTAAGATCCAAAAGTGATGGAGGATACCAAGGAAACCAGGCCTTCTAAATCAACAGGATCCACAGTCTTATGAACTTATAGAGACTAAAGCACAATGTATGGGTCATGCATGGGTCTAGATGTGAAATATAAAGTAGGCACATGCCCTCATCCCTAACCTAAAAGCTATGTTTAAAATATGCCCCAAAATGAAAGTTCTATTATCTCTGAGGGAGTCTCTCTGAAGAAACAATCCTTTCTTTTTTGTTTGTTTGTTTGTTTATTCTTCTCTCATAGGATACATCTGAACCTTAGCTTCCCTTCCCTCCACTCCTCCAAGTCACCTGGATCCCCACCTGTGATTTCACTCAGATCTACCACTGATCCTATTTTTCCTTCAGCAAAGAGCAAGTGTCCCAGGTATATTGATAGATTCATGCAAATTTAGATTCATTTTTTATCCAATAATTTAATGAATAAACCTAGAATGTATTGACAATTCCTTCCACAGTATTCCTCTTCAGATGATTATATTTCTCATTTAAAAATATTTTTATTAGTTGTTTAAGAACTTCTTATAATGAATTTTGACCATATTTATATTTTCCTATTGGTAATGGGGTGTGTTCTTTTGTGTGGAAATACGCATGCATATTTGTGCCCGTGTGCCAATGTGTGTCTATGTGAGGGTATTTTTCCTAGTCTTATTGTAACTTGTTAAGCTGTGTCCAGTTGATATCCCTGGAAGTCATGCTCTTTTCCAACACTGCATAACAAGTTGTGATAAGACTAAACACATACCCTTCTATCAAGGCTGAAAAAAGCAACCAAGTAGGAGGAGGCAAAAAAGAGCAGGCAAAAGAGTCAGAAATACTTCCATTCCCACTGGTGTGAGTCCCACAAAAGCCCCAAGTGTGCCCTTATATCAAGACTGGAAGGAACAACTCAATAGGAGAAGAGGAGTCCCAAGATCAGTCAAAAGAGTCAGAAATACTATCACTTCAACTGTTGGGACTACCCCCCCAACACATCTTATATGCAAAGGACCTATTGCAGAATAATGGAGGCTCCATGATTGCTGTTTCAGTCTCTGTGAGCCCCTGTGAGCCCTGCTTAGTTGAATCTGTGGGCCATGTTCTCCTGGTACCCTTAAAGGTAGCTTCATGGCCAACAGTAGACAGACAGACAGCCAAGAGAAAACTCAGTGGTACATTTGGAGGTTCCTCAGTTAATCTCATGCCAACATTAATTTCTTTTGAAGTTTCTCTTCTATTTTATTGATTTCTCTCTCTCTCTCTTTCTCTACATATATATGTAGAGTTTATTTTTTATGGGACTCCTTAATGAGTGAATGAGTAGGTATAGAATATTAATTTAAGGTGTGTTACAGTTACTTATATTCTCTAGAACTTTTATTTAATGACATAAAGATATGTTGCTTATGTTTATACTGCATTTGTTTAGCTCTGTGAGGTGTGATTATTTTCCTGTCTAAAATACCTGATGGTCTAATAAAGAGCTGAATGTCCAATAGCAGGCAGGAGAAAGGATAGCCAGGGCTAGCAGGCAGGGAGTATAAATAGAAGGAAAATCTGAAAGAAGAGAAGAAGGAGCAAGTAAAAACAAGGAGAGGAAGATTCCAGGGGCCAATCGCCATGTCACACAGCCACACAGCCACACAGCCACACAGCCACACAGCCACACAGCCAGCCACAGAGTAAGTGTGAAATTAAGATATACAGAAGTAAGAAAAGGAAAAAGCCCAGATGCAAAAGGTTGTCAGGATAATTTAAGAAATGCTGGCAAGAAGCAAGCCAAGATAAGTAAAACAAAACAAAACTCCAGTTTTGGACTCTGGGTGGAAACTCTACCCATCCCAAGAACAAAAAAATCCAAAAGAACAAAGAGCAAATTAGTAACAGCAAAGGATAGAAACAACCAACAGTAAATAGGTCTTTGATTCGTGTGAGCCTTTTCTTTGGTTCTTTTCCTTTTGTAGGTTTGTCTTGTCCAATTCTAATGCATTAGTTTTTGTTTTATCTTTAGGTTATTATTTATAGTATATTATGATATATTTCCTTAGAAGCCCCTTTGTTTTCTAAGGAGGGAAAGAAGGGGGTTGGATTTGGATGGGAGGAATGGTGGAAAGAAATGGGGAGAAGTAAAGGGAAGGGGAAACTGTAATCAAGATATATTATGTGTGAAAATATTTTCAACAACAGAATAAAACAGAGGAATTGGACTGTAAAAATGAACAATCATCAACCAAAAATGACAGAGATATTAGTGCAGTTGGGGGATGCAGAGGAAGGGACACTAACTGAATGTAAAAGAGAGAAAGGTTGATGTGCTTGGGAAGAAAACAAAAACATGCTCAGAATAAATATGATTATTCATTATGATTGGGACCAGGCAGGGTCTTAAATGCCTTCATCCCAAGAACATTGTAAATCTGTTGAGACTATAGCAGTAGAGATAATCAGGTACCTATCTAAAGAATGCTAATTTTTCTGCCATTGGTTTGAAAGGAAACAAAATGAAAACATGAGCAAAAAACCAAAGAAAATTGGAGATAACTGATGAGGTGGAGGAGCTGACAATCATCGGGACAGATATGAAAAGCTGAAGTGAACCATTTAGGTTTTGGGGAGTTAGAAGGTCTCACTATAATGAAAAAGAGGGGATTTAAAAATGTCAGCACAAGAGGACATTGGAATCAAACTTTGAAATGGTCTTAGGACATTCTTTAGGGAAAAGGTAGTAAATCTTCATCCTGGAGTATACAACTGAGGCAAGTGATAGGTCCTTTGAAATTTCTCCCATAAAAGTGATGGCTTTGTATGAGACAGAAACTGTTCCCACACACAGAGAAACTAACAGGAATGTCACATTTTTGATGCCAATAATGTGGTTAACTGTACAAACTTGCATTTAAATAAGAAAGCCTTAACAAAATCCCTAATATTAAATTTTATTTTTTCATTAAAATAAAACTCAGTTTTATTTTTCTATGTGTCTTTATTCATCTATTTTCCATTTGAATTTTTTCTACATACCACTTAAGGGAATTATTAAAACTCAGTTGCATATCCTTTTTAGGTGAGAAAGTAATAATCATTAAACATAATCATGACTTACTTAACTTTCTTACAGTCATTAAAATACTTGCTGAAAATATTTTCAAGTCTGGTAATTATCAAAATAAGTAGTAGAATGCTGTTAAGGTGTGTTTCTTCGTTGTTGCCTTCTAATTTTAAAGTTTTACTAGATAATTACGGTCAAATATAATTTTCCCATTTTTAGTTATTAAAACCCCCCCAAAATAAAAACAAATGCAACCGTCTATAGTCCTCGAAGTTTCTTATGAAAATATACATGTGCATAACTTCCTGAAATGTATTATTTTACCAGAAATAAAATCTCAAACAGAAGCTTCTACAAAGTAGACCTGACTTTTCTGGATTTTTTCAGAAGCCTTGGCAGATCAAACACTGGACCTTTGGACTCCTCAGAGCCGGCTTTAGCACTGGTTACTTGAAGTTGAGGGGATTCGTCTTGCAATTTACATTCTATTTACTACATATATGTCTGCCATTAGATGTGAGTACTGTGTGAGCACAAACAATCCTTACAAATGTCTGCCATTAGATGTGAGTACTGTGTGAGCACAAACAATCCTTACAATATTATACTCCCACTACTGTTAGCAATTTACTGGCTTCTGTTGTGTGTACCAAATACATGAGAAGTATTTGGTAGCAAGATGGGAGAGCTGGCAGAGAATAGTTATGCTGAAAGATCAGCATGGTGGCCCTTTAGCCAGTGAAGCTCAGTGCATATTCCATTCTCTTAGCAATGCCTCTCAGGCCATTCAGCCCAATGGGATTGGCATTTCTACGAAAGCAGAGAACTTTATTTCATGCCTCATGACGTATGTGGCTGTCAGGGAAGCTGGCTACAAACATAGATATGCTTCATTCACATATAATGGTGATAAATAGCCCAGTACCATAGCAAATTTCATTGGGAGACCCTTACACATTTTGTAAACCATTAGACATCAGCATATGTAGGAGGTAAGATATTGCCCAGGTCATGACATGTAAGATTGCTTCTCAAAAATCATGCTTTCATTTCTATCCCAATAAGCTTCACAATTGAGCAACTTTGGAATTAACATAGTTTATCTTACACTGTTTCCCAATGTTAAGAAAGTTTTAAGTCAATTAAAACTGTAAAACTCAATGTTGTCAGACAACTCACAAATAAGCATTTTTATTTTAAATTATGGGCCTGAACTTTTAGCCTTATTGTATAATCTGAATCAGTCTATTCTTCTTTGTAGTTCTCTCTGAGATAAGAGTTTAAAAAGCAGTTCTGCAGTGACTTGGCAGTTTCAGTTTATGGTACCTGGCTCCTGCATGTTCTTGTGAAATATATTATGGTAAACTAAATCATATGATATGCTCACATGCCTAAGAGACTGTAGAAATCATCATCAATCTTCATTCTCCTGCTTAGTCTGAGAGTCCCCAAGGAGAACTGTGAAACATTTGGTTCAGAAACAAAGATTTCTCTCTTTAGAGGCTCCTCTGGATCCTCCCCACTACCCTTTTATGTATCAGTCTCTCCCTGCTTTGCCCTTATTCTTTGGGTCTCCCATGTTCTCTCATAATGAAGCTACTCTCTAAGCTGTAAAGCTGTCATGTTTAGGTATCCATTATAGTGTTGTTCCTGTCTAGTGCTTTGGCTCTCACCGGAAATGCTCATATTGATGCTCGGGTACTCTTTCACTATAATAAAATCATTCCAGAGAGTAATTCATATGTATGCATTGCTCTTGAGATGAACTATTTGGGAACTTTTTAAATCATCTTTTTTTTTTTATTTCCCCTGTACTCAAGTATACATGAGTATCTGGATACATACATACATACATCTATTATCCCTGGATTCTTATTCTTTCAAAACTATTTTGTCATATCACAGATCTCTTCACTATAATGACACAGTTTCTTGATGTAGTTCAGAAATACTCCCAAATACTCAGACATCTGAGAATGTTGTGAATCCTACTTTTAAGTCATTTTGAAACATAGCTCACATAGTTTTGAATAAAACTATTAAGCTCTTATATTAGAAATTAATAATAA
This sequence comes from Phodopus roborovskii, assembly GCF_943737965.1. Taxonomy (NCBI): domain Eukaryota; kingdom Metazoa; phylum Chordata; class Mammalia; order Rodentia; family Cricetidae; genus Phodopus; species Phodopus roborovskii. Next base: position 7,536,456 of record NW_026126547.1, read on the forward strand.
GAAGGTGTTATATATGGTGAGTATGTAACAGTATCTTGGCCTTATCCCCTAATAGTCATGGAAACTAGACCATTATAGTAGTAATCAAGTTTATGGTAATGCTCAATACAATATATGCCTCTGAAGCTATATTTTGACTTGGTGCCTCAATGTTGAATTGTTCCTTCAAGTTTGCAATTAGCAAAGAATTCTGAAATCACTCCTTCCTAGGCTTCCCATTGTGACAGAGAATCTCATTTATAAGTGTAAGAGAATCATCCATTTGATAATATTTTATAAACTGAGCAGCTTGTATTTATTTTTAAGAACATATATGTATATGTACACATATATGCATGCAACAACTATTAAGGGGGAAAGAGGTCATGGATTTGAAAAAGAGCAAGCAAGGGAGGGCGCATGGGAAAGTTTGAAAGGAGGAAAAGGAAAGGGAAATAATGTAAATATTTTAGAGTCTTATTTATAAAAGAATTTAAGAAGAATCATGCGGTGACATATTATTTATGATTTATTAAAGCTTGCCTGAAGATTCACAAAGCAAAGTCAGCCAAGGTCATAGAAGCCAGGCACATACATTTAATCCCAACATCCAGAAGCTAGGCAATGGTGATACACACCTTTAATCCTTGGACTCAGGATTAAGAGGAAGACACATCTCTGTGAGTCCAAAACCATCCAGATCTACACAAGATAATCCAGTCCTAAAGAGAAACAGCTCACACAAAGGTGTTTTCAGCACTTTGGATCACACACCTTTAATCCCAGGACTCATAAAATTTATTCAAGACAGGAACAGGGGCTCAGAGCTGACATTCATTCTCCACCCATTTTGAGGATAGGAAGACAATAAAGTCCCAGGATTCTCCAGTCACTCTGAGGAGAGGCAATGGTTTGAGGTTTGGTGGAGCCTGGATCACCTTTTAGTCTGAGGTAGAATAAGGAGCTAGTGACCAGATACTTTGCTTTTCTGACATTCTGCTTGAAGTTTGAATCCCAGTGTTTGTGTCTGGGTCTTTTATTTTTCATGGTACAGAGTCAGCTATGAATTTTTTTGCTTACTATCTTTCATGACTTTATCTGAAATTTTTATATTAAGAAGTGTACCTGCCTTTAGTTCCAGCACTTGGGAGGCAAAAGCAATCAGATCTCTGTGCATTCAAAACCAGCCTGGTCTAAAGAGTTAGTTCCAGGACAGGCTCCTAAGCAATACAGAGAAAACTGTCTTGAAAAAAACAAACAAACAAAAAAAAAAAAAAAAAAAAAAACCTCAAAATCATTTGAGTCTTTGTTCTTTTTGCTTTAATGGCCTTGGTGGAGCAGATTGGAGGGAAGCTGTGATTGTGTTGGTCTACAAGATGGGAGAGCAAAAGAATCAGACTGCAGGCGTTTAGAAAGCTTTGTAAGGCAAGCATTTAGTGCAGCAGTTATCATATTTCCTGATCTTATCTGCACTGTGATAAGAAGATGACTTCTTGGATAAGAGAACAAAAGGTGGGAAGAATTTTGTCATTATGTTCCGTATACAATTAGAAGACTTTGTACAAGGTTAAAATTAAGTGGAAATTTCCAAGAATCCAACCAAGGCTCCAAGATAGAAAATGAAGCTGATTTTATTCCATAAACTCAGAAAACATATTTATTCAGATATGCAGAGAGTCTCTTCACCCTGCATTCTTTTCTGAAGGACAAGATACAAGGATAGAAGGAGGACCATCATGTGAGGATGGCCAACTATCATTGGGGGTGACAGAGTGAGTCACTAGAGAACACAGTTGCAGAGAAGGGGCAGTGGGTGGCTGATTTCAATCAACCATTCATTCAGCTAACAATTTGCTAAATCTTAGGTGCTGAAAATATAATAGTGTGAAAATGCATGTTAGTGAAATTCTAGACAACTACCATTGATAAGGCAATTTAATGACCGAATAATAACAACTATCAAAGAGTAGGACATGGTATTGTATAAGAAACTAGAAGAACAAAGGAAACCAAATTAAACTGAGTTATGGAGGGGAAAATTTGGTCGGGGAGTAAAAAACAGAAATTACAAAAATAAGAAAAGGCAAAATCATTTTGTGGGTGGGAGGAGGAAGTGGTGTCCAGTTCAGCTGACTGAAGCAGTCTCTCAACAGACTGCTGAAGATTATGTTATTTATAGAGAGTGAAAACACATAAATAAAAAGCCTTTGACTGACAAGTAATACATCACTTCTGATTTATAATATTTCCTACTCTAACATTTGTTTGATCTAAAGTGCATAATTGTGGTTCTTCAAACTCGTTAGTAAACTTCTGCAACTGAGGACAGAAAGGTCACTTTGAAATTTTTTTTTTTTAATCTAAAAAGCTATCTGATAGTCCTTTAATAAATCTCTGCCTCAGGAGCACACCTCACGGAAATTGGAAATTATAGAAGTTACGCTCTTCTTTGTCATTACAGGCCTGAACTTGACAGGTAAAAGAACTGCATTAAAATACAAAGAAACAGGGGTAAAATGAAGGTTTCATACAAATAAAAGCAATCTCAGAGAAGAGATTTTAGCGGAAAACAACATCACAGGCGGCACGGTGCTTTCATTAAGACTGTCAGATACATTTTCACCGAGCCAGAGATTTCTTTCTGGTTTTGGCTTCTGTGCTAGAAGAAATTTCATCCTTTTCCTTGGTGGTTTTCACTTTCATTTACAAATCTGAACCAAGCTAGTGATCTCCAGATTTTCCTTGTGGGCTTACAGTAAGAATTACAGTTCAAGTATTCAAATCAGCCTCTCTATGGAGGCAAAACTGGTCAGCCTAGACAATTTGTGGTTTGTCGGATCTCAGGAAACATGAACACTCATGGCCAATGGAAGCTTGATGATTAGCTGTGCAGATGTGCTAACTGAGAAGATCTTTACCAACAAGTCCAACCCCCTGGCAACCACCACACTCTGGTGTGGCCTCTGGCCTCTGGTCATCACTGTTGGGCTCTTCTGTGAGGAAACTTTCAGCTACTTTCTCTAAGAAAATGAGGATTTCTTTTTTTTTTTTGGCACAAAATCTTTTCAAATAATATAATGCACCGTTACAACCACTTTGCTGTAAAGGACAGAATGAATCATTTTTATGATTGAATTTCATTTCATGATGTGTACATGTCACAAGAAAATCCATACATTAAGATGTAAACATATACCAGTAATTAAGAAAGATAGAGAACAGGATTGTCATATTTGAGGTAAAATGAATGAGAAATAGATGCACACATAAACAAACACCTACCATGCTATGCAATCAAATGTTGGGCAAGAGGAAATCAATATCACATCTCTGAAGTTGTCAAAGGCAATGGAAGCAGAAGCATATCAAGGCTCTGTTGTTGGCTTCTAGGCTCTTCCATGTATGCCTGTAATTATTTCCATGTCTCTATTGAGAAATGAGGATATAAACTGCACCAGAGTTTCAACACTGACCGTGCAAACAAAATGTCAGCATCCAGAAATTAAATTGTTGATCAAAGTCCATAAATCTCTATTCCCATATTCAGCAACCTTGTCTTTTAAAAGCCAAAGAAAATAATTTGTTCTCAATAAAAATGCTATGAAAAGGAGGAAACTCATTGAGGGAGAAAAGCACGTGGAGTTTGTCATGAGTTTAATTTGCAGTGGTAAAAGAAGGCACACTGCAGAGAGCCTATGTATAGTTAAAATAAAGCCTTTTTAGTATTTATCTTTTACCAAAAAGAGAGACATTCCATGAAAATAATTGTAGTAATAGTGCAATGACTGGCCAGCTGATAAGGATCAAAGAAACAGGTGACATTCAACTCAGACATATGTGAGAGGCAAGGTAGGTACTTCTTATAAAACACATGCAAACAAATGTACAGTACAAGATGGACCTTGGTTTAATATTTACTGAAAACACTAGAACATCACCTCTACTATTGTTGTAAAGAAGTAAAATCACTCTGCCAAATGTAGGGATAAATAAAATAAAAATAAATTCCAAATTAAAATCAAAGAAGTCAGCAAAAGGTGAGTAAATAAATATCATATGCTACAAAAGAAAACAACCATATTCATGAAAGACAATAATGAAACTGTACCCATAGGACATTTTAACATGTTTTTCAAGGTACATAAAACATTACCAAGTATGTATGAGTATAAAACAATGTATAAGAAGATGTGAGACAAAGCCCACCAAAAGGAACAAGAAAAAAAAAAAAGAGTCTTCTAGAGTCAATGGCATCACATGAGGAAATTAAACCGATGCTCAGCTGAACCATTCTTCTACAATCAATAGCTAATAAATCCAAAGACAAAGCTCAAGTGCGAGGCAGAGGAATGGCACCTGTGCCACATCTCTGGCCTGGGAAGGAGTATGTCTTTCTGAGTTACTTAGATATACTTATAACTATGTTGAGATTGTCTAAACCCAATATCAGGAGGCCAAAGATTACCTTGGAGCAGGAAGTTGCATATGCCATTACCCCCTCCTGTATGAGTAAATTACAAAAACCTGTTAATCACTTAGGCAGGAAATAAAAAGCCCCTTAGGAATCTGTTTTCAGATACTCTTAAGATAGTATAAAGCTTGCTACCAATGTAAATCAGCCAATGGTTTTGTTGAGAACTGTCTGTTCTCAATCCCATATTCTTTGTATCTTGTGGTACTGTGTGTTTCTTCTAAATTCTTCCCATAGAAATCACAGTTAGGGAGCAGGGGCTTAAGGAAGATCTCATTGAAAATTTCACACTATGTTTAGTAGCTGAAAGACAAAGCAGATGGAAAAATCAGGAAGGACAGAGCTGACGTGAACAATCCCATCAATGAACTACACTAGAATTAGAAAATAAATTCTTCCTAAACTCACATGCAATAGCCAATAGGACAGATGATGTTTATGGTTATAAAATACACTTTAACAAAATTAAAATGACATAAATAATAGGAAGCAGTTCATAGATAAAAGCAGAATTCAGGTAGAAATCAATAAAAAGATATCTCAAAAAAGTTTTTCAAGAAATTATCTTTTCTTTATATTAAATATGGTTTATAAAACTCTGAAGACAAATTGAAATAATCTGAAGTGAAAGCATACCTTAGGGGCATTTGTAAGACTGAATGATGGTAATACAGGATAATTTGGGGTAGCAGTGCCTGTGCTGCATAAGCAGAAACCCAAATTCCATATCCTAAGCTTCCACATAGAGAAAGGAGAACAATTATGTCTTAGTGAGAAGGTGCAAAAGAATGCCCAGATGACTGCAGGATTCCATGCAATTTTACACAGAAATCCACAGGACAAAAACTAATACAGGCGAAGGATCATTCACTGACAATGTCAGCTAATTGATAGGCCTCTGCCTACATGAACCAAGGAAAACACACAAGACACAGTCCACCAACATTGAGATAACAGAGCGGTAGTCTTTCTCCATGCCACAAATATTAAAAAGTTAATAAAAATCATAGAAAGTAGTCTGCCTTCAAAGTTGAAAAATTAGCTAAGGCTGATAAAATTCACTACACAATTGAGGGTCACTCAAGGAAAATTCCAGGGCTGTAATAGATTGTTCTTTTTTTTCCCTAAAGATATTTTATTATTTTTTTCTTATTTTACATATTGATCCCAATTTCCTCTCCCTCCCTCCCAAGCTACCCGAATCCCACCCCCACCCTCCCCCCCCCCACACATTGTACAAGGAGGGTGATACCTTCCAGGAGAGATCAACAAAATCTGTTAAGTCATCATTTGGAGAAGGGTCTAGACCTTCTTCCCTGCCTCTAGGCTAAGGGAGTATCCCTCCATGGGGAATGTGTTCCCAACTTCCTTTTGTGTGCCAGGAATACTTCCTGGTTCCATTGTCAGAGGTCCCTTATTCTGCCCAGGCCTTCTAACTGAGACCCATGTTCAGGAGATCTGAGTGGGTACAATGCTGCTTTCCCAGCTATACTAAACTCCTTTCCCAGACAAGAACAGTATCACCCTTGACCCCTTGGTTTTTTGTATACTGTAGCCAATACTGAGGATTGTAATCATTCCAGTTCTCATTCTATTTCTCAGCACGGAAGGCATAAGTAATACTTCTAAGTCAACTTGTACATCAGAAGGTTTTATATTTTGGGTTTTAGCTGGAGAATTCAATAGGCCCACATATTGTCTTTAAGATATATAGCTTTAGATAGAGCTATAAATAGATCAGTAGACTTAGAAATATTTATATGTGTATCTGAACATTACTATATTCACTAATTTATGGATTTGTTAGCATTTGGCGCCTAGAATAGAACACATCTCAGTAATACTAATGTTCATTATTGACCAGACCTTGCTTTTAATACAGTTAGTAAGAAAAGACTCTATGGACAAACATCAAATTCTAGGATGGGGAAAAAAAAATATCAAATGAGTTTATGACATCATGTAGTAGCAAAGTAATAAAATGATGAAAACAACTTAAATAATAAACATGGTCTTTATAGTCAGAGGACCTAGTATGTGGAAGGGACATGGGCACAATTTGAAAAAAAATTCCAGTGGCTAAATCTAGATTAATTTTGCTGAAAATAATAGTATATTATAGTCCAGATTATAACTCAGATACAATGATGTAAATGATAGGATGAATGAATAAATGAAAAACAGACAAATGTACCTGTCAATACTCATTTAAGAAATTAATTCTACCCAGTAGGGCAGAGCAGTGGTCCTCTTGCTTGTATGCTTTGCCTAGTGACTTCATTCCATACAGTATAGAATGAAAAGTCTACCTTTTCCTTGTTCAGGTTGCCATAGTTACTGTTGGCATGGTAAAAAAACTTTGATATTATGCTCCATTGATATGAAGTAATGAAAAAAGGACTGTCTTTTTTCCTTACACTCACGTCATAATCATGTTTAAGCATACATGAAAAAAACTCCAAATTCAGACAGATGGCCAGGAAACAAAATAGCCTAAAATTGCATCACAAAACACTCAAGATCATCCAAACAACAATATTCTCACCAAGTGTCACAATCAAAGATGCCTAAGGAGATTCAATCATCAAATACACCTGAAATCCTGGAAAGAACACTGAAGAGTAGGTATGACATTATGAATTTGACTTTATTATTAAAAAATAGTTGGAACCTAGTATGGTGTCACAGTTCTATCCAAGCACTTGGCAGGTAGAGGAAAGCAGTCACTGGTTCAAATCCAGGCTGGGCTACAGAGTAAGACTCTCCAAAAGAAGCAAAATCAGTGTCAGAAATAAAAAACAAATCTATATTTTGATCAGTCACAGCAAATGCACTATATATATGGTAATGGGGGAACCTAGTCCAAGACATTCTATTCCATTATCACACAATTTTGCTTTGATTTTTGTTGTATTAGTCTATACTGCTTAGTTAAGACAAAGTATTCTAAAATTTAAAGACTTTTCACATGTTTACTGACATGTCTTATATTAATAAGCACACATTTTTGGTACAAAAATTTTTGTTAGAAAAACTGCTAACCTATGTGAATTACTGAATTTGAAAAGGCTAATATTTAAATTCTAGGTATGATTATGTTTCATTACTTAGGAATCAAAGGCAGGATGATTTGGGATTATACAGCACTTGGACTTCGAATTGATACACTGTCTGCATTTTTAAAATGGCAGGTATTGTGGGGAGGAGTATTTCAAGAATTTTGCCTAATCCTAAAATGACTTACAAAGTTATTAAGTGGTGTTGATAATTTTCAGAACAAGAAAATCCTCAGATATTTCTCTACAAACAAACTTTTGTTCTTGTCATCTGTAACGCTTATTTCCATAAGTTTCTCATAAAGAAGCATAACATATGAAGTTGCATGATAAAGTCAGGTTTGGTTTTCACCTTTCATTTCATAAAATAGGTCCCAAGCAAAGTATAACTTGAAAATCTATCTAGGAACTTAGGTGTCAAATATCATATACCCATGAAGTCATACCATTTATTTTGTGTCCTCAGGTTTTAGGTAATTGGAACTTTTTTAACCACACAGAGATATACTGAAGACTTCAAATAATTCCTGAGCTACAAATGTGAAAAAAAAAAAACTGTACTTTTAGAAATTTTAGATGTTTCATAGTATCAAACATAATATGTGCTTACAACTGAGTTAATTATTTGGCTCTAATACTTTAATGCATCATACATTTATCCTAAAATGTTAGCTTTTCACTGCATCCATGCCATTATCTATGGAATGAATTCAGAAATGAGAAATGAGAAATGCAGTATTTAATGGAGTATAATCATGTCTGCGGTGAAGAATGGCAGCGTTCCAAGCTGTAAAGAGTAATTCCCCAGTCTGCAGCAACAGAAAGAAAGATGCTTTTGATGAGTAAATACAAATGGCTTCTTATTTCCTTTGTTCCTGAATCACAGCACTAACCTAAAAACTAACCAGCAATAGTAAAGCTCAAATTATTCCTCACTTGTAGAAATGGAGAATGAGATATGGAAGGGATTTCTGAAACAAATGCTGCAGTCACAGGACTTCTCTGCAATAGAGGAAACAAAGAGCTTAATCTTGGGGGAAATGTTTTCCCCAAGTACCCTGTCTTTTATGGAAATGCTTTGTTTATCTTATTTTAAACCCTTCAAAGCTGTGGTACCATGGGAGCCCTAATCACCTATCAAGTATGAAGTGACAGTAGCCTCATGCTAACCATGATGTTCCCTGGTGAGGTGCTAAGACAACCATCTGCAATGATTCTGTCTTCAAATCCATTAGATTGGATCCTCTGAGGGAAAATGCACTTATAAGCACGTCGTATAATATATATATATATATATATATATATATATATATATATATATATATATACGAGTTTGGCTTACAATCTGAAACAGGACTTTCTCTGTGGAGCCTGATTATATAGGAAACTGATCTATAGCTCAAGTCCTTACTGATCTAGTTAGAGCTATGGCACCAGTTGCCTCTACACCTCCTAGTTCATACTGCTTCTCCTTTGGTCACTGATGGAAGACAAGCAAAGTACATTTGTAAGTAAGCTCTAGACAACTGCTGTGATCAACACCCTTCCTACCCATTCATTCTTTTGAGCCTAAGTATTGGCTTCTCACTTCTTTCAGCCTGTAAGAAATATTTCTTCATTGTCCTTACTTCAGGTTGTTCTCAGATTATTAATCTTATTCCTCCTTGCAACCATTTGATCTGGGGTTTCTGCCATACAGTTTGTTTTCGATGTCTATTTGTTTGAAATGAATGTGATGCTTTCATTAAGTCCATTATGAATACCCACCAAGTACCAGATATTTTACTGAGAGGAAAATATTCATGCTCATACAGAAAGAAGTTTTGTGGTGTTATGTGTATCAAATAGTGGAAGCTACAACTCATAGCAGATGTAAGAACTTGGGTGATATGTGATTCTAAAGTCTACTCAGGATCCCTGGAATTGTTGATGTAGCTGGAAAAAATACTATGCTAATATTACTAGGAAATCACACTAGGCAAATGGCATATGATGCAGAATGGTAAACCTAGATTGGTTGATGTAGACTTTACCAATTAAAATTATTCAAGAGATTAGGATAATAAGGTAGTGAGATTCAAATAGTGAGGTAGTAAGATGGCTCAGTGGGAAATGACACAAGCCTAATGACCTTAGTTGGATCTCTGAAGCCCATGAAAGTAGGAAAGTATCGACTCCAGCAAGTTGTCCTCTGACTGTCATTTGTGTTATCTCCCTGTGTGTGCACATGTTCTGGCCATCAATATCTAAGTATTCTCCATTCTCTGTATCCCCAGCAGTGATTATAAGTCATGTACTATTGTCTTCAGATTGTTGCACAGTTGTGGGGCTCACATTCGGGCCTTGCTTGCACAACAAGTATATTACTGACTGATCTACCTGTTCAGCCTCCTAGTTTCCCTCTTCTATTGCCTTGTTTTGTTTTAATTATCTTGTAGAATTTGATTTGCATGATTCGAACTTCTCATTTTTTAGCATGCATGTTGTACTTATATTTAATTTCTATTAGTGATTTATGGCTTTGAAATATGACTTTGCAATTAATTCAAACCTCTTTCAGGTATACTGATGCTAGTTACTGTGGGATAGATGTTCATGAGAAGAGAGATTGCTGGTTCTTCTCATCTGTCCCTTAGAAAGTGGCTCTAACCTATTTAATTTCCATAAGCTATAATCTCAGAATACATAGTTCATTAAGGTAATTATGGAAACAATTATCTGTTAAATCAATTAAGAATGAGAAGAGTAAAATGTTATTTTATTTCCCATATTTCCTTTCTAATGTTCTTCCTTTATGTAGACTCAAATACTTGATGTATATAATTTTTCATATTTTTAATATCTTTCTAATTCATGGCACAGTGCTTCTGTTAAAATCACTCTCATGTTTCCCTTTCCTTGGGAAATATTCATATTCTTCCTCATTCATAACATATGATCTCACTGCATAGAAAATTTTTGTCACCAAAGATTCTTTCTTACCAGAGGTATATGCCTGGGTAATAAAGCAAAGCCTACTGTAATTCTTAGACTTGCTTCTGCATAAACAAGGCAAATTACAACATTTGCCTTTCAAGATTTTTTTCCTTGCATTTGATTTTCTAACTTTTTTTTAATGGTTTATAATTATGTTTTGCTATTATTTTTTTATTTACTTGGCTATGCATTATCTGAAATTCTTAGAACTGTAGGTTGGTGTGTATAATTATTCCTGGTTAATTTTTTCTTGTTGGTTCCACTATTCCACATGATCCTTTCTTCTCCTGATACCCCTATGATGTGGATACCAACTTTTTGCTGGTCCTTTGGGTCTTGAATATTCTCTGTTGAAATTTATTTTCCTGTTTGTCTTTACTGCAGTGAAGGTTCCTGAAGCTGTGCTGTGTGTATTCTTTCATGACCACCATTTTATGCTTCTTTTTTCTACAAGTTTTCTTACTTTGCATCACTCACAATATATCACTTGTATAAATATACATAAATATATTTATATATCCTTTAGTTTGTTGGTGATTATTTTTGTTGAAAGTTCAGCATGTGCTGCTAGCCTGAATGAAGAGAGACAAACTGGTTCCAACTGTGAGGATTTATGTTTTTCTAAGGAGTTAAAGAGCATTTTCTTAGTTTAATTTTTAATTTCTGAAGTAAAAAGGTCAAGTCTACATAATACATAAAGGATACATTTCTGTTTCTCCCATGGTTTATAAAGTAGGGATGCTCAAGCTCTTCATGGCAGCATCTGCAGTGTTCACTCATCCTGAGATACTGCTTTCCTAAGCTGTGATTCTGTGCCTACACTGATGTGAACATTCTCACGTTTCTCCTTAAAAAGGAGTTTTGTGCTTTTGATTCTTTAGTTGTGGTTGCTAGTTGCACTTACTGTGAATGTGTCAGATAGTGACATCCACAAATATTTCACAGTGCTTTCTCCTTCCTAAGTGAAATGGAATCAAGTGTGCGTGGGTGTGGCATGGATCTTTTCTTTTTGCCAAGTCAGTCAAAATCTCTTACTAGTATGAGTTGTTCTGTGCACATTTCAAAATACCTTCTTAAGTAATGTGCTTATTCTAAAGCTAATAATTCATTAGAACCTAGGGAGTGTAGGAAGGTTTTCTATGTCTTTCTTGGCTCTTTCTTTAGTGTATCATGGTAGTTTTTGTTTGCCATTTTTAAGCTTTGGCACCCAAGAAATTATGGGCTTAGGGGGTTAACTCTCCAACTCCGGCAGGCAATTTATGTAGTTAAGATGCAACCTAAAGTGCATTGATACTACAGACTCACTGATCTTCACCCAGATCTATTCTCTTTCTCTAACTACATTGTATCAAACCAGTGTTGTTCTTTCCCAAAGCACTTCAAGAGCAGATGTCAAAGCTCCCAGTTAAAAGTCCTGTAGCCCACAACCTACGAAATCATTGGAGCTCTAAAACCCAAGGTTTCTTACTACAACCCGTGCCTTTACCATTCGCTCCCATTGAAACCTCTTTGGCTCTCTAACCATTCTTTCTCCGGAGCAACCTGGTGTTTCTGTGTGACCCTACAAGGTGAAGCATAGGACATCTCATCTCCATCTTGGAAACTCTGAGCACTTTGTTCTCAATTGATCCATCTACATCTCTTTCTGTGGCCGCATTCTATGGTGGGAACACACTGCAACACATTGCTACATTTAAAGTAGTCTTTCTGTTGAAGTTTTACTTTGGTTTTCCTCCTAGAGGAGCACAGAAGAAAATCTCTTGGATTTTCTCATTTTTATTTGTTGACTGTGCAGATGCTTGTATTCATGGTGCTTATCCAGAGACAATAAGAACATTTAAGGTGTTGGTTGCCTCCTGGATTTTAAGGAAGGGACTGTCGTATTTTTGCCACGGTTAGTGCACATGAGAGTTTCTAGTGGTTCTCCTATTACTGTTTTCCTATCACAAATCATGGCACTTTCACTTGTAATCTGGAGATGTAGCTCTCATCATCAGGTTTGTGCTTCAAGTGCTGATCCCCACTGACACATCACCTTGGCTGATCCTGTTTTAATTATAGAACTCTGAAATTATGGTTGTTTCACAAAGAAACACTTGCAGAATTTTTTTTCTTTTTAACCTACCAAATAAATGATGTATTATGGAGAACTCAACTAACCAATTAACTCAATAAGGCTTATTTTTATTTGCTATGTATGAGATTATACACTAAACCGACAACAGAATAGATCTATCAACCTTGATACTTTATTATTTATGTCATAATTCAGGCAAACATCTAAGCTATCGTGAAAGAATTTTTAAGGTGCATAAATGAAAAAAAAGTATTATATCACATGGCACAATGAAATAGTGTCTCTTAAATGAAATATTTAATGAGTTTTTCAAGTATAGCTAAGAGTGTGTTTAAGAATTGCATTTGCTACAGGAGAAAAAAACTAACAGCTTTTAATTTAGAAAATGATCAAATTAAAAATTATATAATACTGCCAACTCTAGCAGGAATAATTATAGTAATAATTAAACTATGCTGAAGATATTAACTTGGAAATATAATGGAATTACTATTTCTGTCATGTCTCAGATTAGGAGTTCACAGCTCTGGAGCTCCAGTCCCAGGAGGACTAAAAACTTCTCCTGTGGGAGCCACTAGCAAGTGCTGAGTTGCTCCATTTCCCAATCTCTGCTGCTTTCTTCTTAGCATTAACTATCCTTTTATCCTTGACTTTCTCATACCTAAGATCAGGTTTATGTCATTAGAAACTTAGCTACCTTTGTTGCCTCAAAGTTATGCTTGTTCTGTGTGCAGAACTAATACCAAAATTTGAACCAAAATAATAAGTGTTCTTATGAATATACTAAAATAATCAAGATGAAGACTTTAAGGAATTCTGTAAACTATACAACTATATCTTCATGATGAATAGGAGTCTGAAGCTATCTGAGTGTCCACTGTTAAGTATGTCAGGAGGGAAAGGTACACTTGAAGTTCTCCCACCCCGCAAACACAGACACTTTCATAGAATTCTAGCACACATTTACAGAATTCTAGTGTTATTTATATAGTAAACAGATTGAATTTTGAATATAGTGAAACAGTCATCTGAATTCAATATAATATTACAAATATTATATTGTTCAGGACCGTCCGTAAATTTCCTTTATGTAAGACATATCTGGGTTATACATGAAAATGCTCTTTTCTTGTTTGGCATAAGCTTACATTTCTTCACATAAGGTAGAACAGCATGAGATAGCTGGATGTAAAACCTTTTGACATTGTGACACAACATAGCATTCTATAAGGTTTACTATAGAACTATATGATCCAGCTACAAAACTGTAAAACATAAATCTCATAACAGTTTGAATCAGTTTAAAATTTTTATGTGGATTACATTCCCCCTGGCTATTTGCTGCCTGCAGGGCTGTGATTTGTCATTAGTGCAAAGCCTGAAATAAGACAAGAGGGAGTGTAGATTTACTTCACAATGGTGAAGTCTTCCTTCTTCCTGGATCTCTTTACTGTGGTTTCTAATGAAGAAATGGGTAAGGCAGTAGACAAATCTGTGAGACAAGGATGCAGTCATTGCAGAATTATGAGTAGACATTGGCTGGCATAGAAGCACTGGTTTTTGTGAATTGTAAGTCTCACCCTCTAATAGCAGCTGCCAGTGTTCTGAAGCCCCTGTATAGCAGGAGACATATAAAACTCAAATGAGTCCTTTAAAATCAGTCATGCAGTATTTTTTAAATCATCTTACAAAATTGTGGATTTGCATAAGGTTTCTTCATGTATCCTTAATTCTTGTTAATCTACAACTGAAACTCTGTTCTTTCCAATTCCCCACTTAAACTTTTAATTTTGAGTATTTCCTCCTTTCTTTCATGACATCTATGTCCTATTATATTCTGTATCAGACACTCTATTGAGGGTGGTTGGTTACTGAAGAAGGGAAAAATCACTCTTTGGGGATGTGGCTTGTGGCAGGTTGTCTAAATCACACATTCATCAATATATAGGCAGCATTAATTGGACTCATGGTTATTAATAACAGATTTTTAAAGGAGGAAATGAAATTGGTTAGAGGATAGGTTTGGGGGGACTGACCCCATCCAATCCATCCTTAATTTTCAAGTGTTTTTTCCTCAAAATTATTCTGAACAAATTATTCTGTGTCATGTGCTCACTTCTATTTTCACTGCTAAAAGTTATATGTAAAAAACAATGCTGTCATGTAAAGTTTCAGAGTCTAGCTTTAAAGACAGACTAATTTGAAATATGTGTTTTGAAATCTTATTACAGCACAAGTTCCCATTATTATAGAACCATCAATAGTTTCAACTCTACGTGTTTATCAAGTACTTTCTCTCTTTGGATCTAGGAAAATGTATCAAACTGCTGGTTTTTCTCTGGTTAGGCACAAGCATCTGAGATATGCTCCTCAAGGACTATCTCCATATCAAATCATCCCTAACATCCTATAGTGTAAGATTGACATAACTCTCTATGTTTTCATCTAGTATCCTATTTCATTGAGTATGGATTAAGGAATGCTACCAAGGATATGATAATATGAAGTTGTATCTATACATATTATTTAATATATAGCATATATTATATGTGTAGTATATAATATATTACTAAAAGCAATCTGATGAGGTCTCTGCTTCACTTCTTGCTTAGAATTATAGACAATGATCAGGACTTGAAAGCTTAATAAACCCTTTCCTTTCACAGGTTGTTTTTGGTCTATGTTTTATCACAACAACAAAGAAAACAAATGAAGACATGAGGTAAGTGGTGTTATACTTATTGCATAAAGTAGAACAGTAAGTTACATAAATCTATACTAAAGTAAACAGCAGAACTGACATTCGGGACCAGGGCACATGTTCCAGAATGAGACTTTGTGTAACCTCCAGGACAGGTAATGATACAGATAGTGAAACTCATGGTTAATTTCTGCAGAATAAAACTTAATTTGAATTTTATGAAAAAATAGAATAAAATAGAGAATGAAATTGATAGAAGAATATGTCCATAAATATTCCTCTATTTTTGTTTATTTCCCTTTCAGAATGTCAGATTGATTGCTAGATCATCTTCAAAATCTGAGTGGACAAGGGTTGTGGTGATATTTGTTGGTGCTTTAACAAATAATGCTGCAGAGCTAGCCAATAAGTTAGTCATCGACACCAGGCAGTTGTCGCACAAACCTTTAATCCAAGTATTCAGGAGACAAAAAGGCAGGCTTATCTCTGTGATTTTAAGGCTACCCTGGGCTATAGGAGATCAAACCTGTCTAAAAGAGAAACACATCCAGGCTGTGATGGCTCACCCCTTTTGGAATCACATGCTTTTAACCTCAGCACTAAGGAGGTGGAGACAGGGGTGATATGGCTTAGTAGAGAGAGCAATATAATTGTTGCTCATATTACTGGACCCAGTAGTTTGGGAAAATCTGGGTATACCCAGCTGAAAGTTCAATGGTAGATGAAGGGTAGAACACAGGAAGACAGAGCTGTTGCCACTAATGATGTCAAAGTGCAATCCAAAGGAGCCACTGATGCTACAGAGAGAAGGGAAAAGCATCGGGAAACCTTGGGGATCATTATTTTTATAGCAGGTATGTATATATCAATAAGGAAGATGGTATATTCATGAGAAAGGCAACCTGTTTCACTCTCCCAAATAATGGTAAACTAGGACTTGCTTTTAGGGCACCCCTTACCAAAGTTTTCCCAAGGAGCCCCTAAAGCAGGAGGGGTCTCTCAGAACTGCAACACTAGTGACATAATGAATCAATGCTCTATAGAGATCAGGCCTTTTACAGTGTGCTTCTGTTATGTAACAGGATGACACCTTCCTTAGCTTCTTAGTTCCTGTTATAGCGGGAAGAACCTAGCTGTAGTTTCAACATTTAAACACAAGAATGTGTTTTCAAATGGCATGTGGTACAACTGTGTTTTCTTGGCTACTCCACATCTGTGTAGAAATTCCAATTTTGTAATCTTACTTGTATAGGCTAAGTAACTGTTCCTGAGTAGTTGTTGATTCCAGAACCTTACAAAAGTGAGAAACTACCTGAAAGTTGCCAATGAGAATAACATAATCCTTACACAAATGGGTAAGTAAAATTAATTCCAGGGACTGTAAAATATTTTGCAAAGATCCAGTTCCTCAGTATTTTCAGGTTTGAGAGCTGTGTGGTCTTATTTTAAAAGTTGTTCAAAACGAATGTTAGATAATAAATCTGACATAGGTGTGGAGACATTGCTCAGCAACTAAGAGTGTGCAGTGCTCTTTCCCAGGATCTGAGTTAGGATTCTAACATCCCATGGGTTCCATGCTATTGCCTATATGTCTAGCTGCTGAGGAATCAATGTCTTTGGCTTATGCTGGTCTGTGCTCACATTCACATACCCACATACACATATAGTTAAAACGTTTAAAGATAGGGTTTTACAGTATTAAAACTTTGTTAATAGGCTCTGAACAAAGCAAAAGATGATCTCTTGGTGAAGTTTGCTTTTCTTATCTATTTATGCTTTTCAGAAAAGCTTGAAATATTTTCCATTGATCTACAATGCTAAGAATATGGGAACTTGTTACTGTGAATAACCAGTGTACTGTCCACTAAATAATAACATGAATGCTGAAGCCATATCCCAGTGGCAGCTATGTATTTTAATTTATGTATTTTAACTAATTTCCTGTTTGCCACAACTCTATTGTTAAATTCTGTAAATTATGTAACTGTTCCCATTACACAGATGAGGAAAGAGAGGCTCTAGTAGGCCATATATTAATACTGAGGACATGTGACTAAAAATGAGAGGAAGAAAATGTCTGCTTTTAGCCCTTCTGTTGTATTACTCCTTGTGGTTAGGTATAATTGACCAAAGGGAGCAAGGTTAATTTGATTTTAGTCCTTTTTATTTTATTTTTTTCTTGTTTCTCTTGTCTGTTAACCTCTTTAACTATGATTTGTTAAGTAAAAATTTTTAATTTTAAACATTTTATGAGAATGTACTATTGACTTAGTTACTGTTTCTATTGTTGCAGTAAGCTTTATGACCAAAGCTACTTGGTAAGAAGGATTTATTTCATCTCTGGGGTCACAATATATCACTGAGGGAAGTCAGGATAGGGATTTAAGGCAGAGAACCTGTGGGGACTGGAAATGAAGCTGAAGCTGTGGAGGATCCCTGCTTGTTGGCTTACTCTTCCTGGCTCTCTAAGCTTGCGTTCTTTTACTTCCTGGTATCATCTGCCTAGAGATTGCACTGCTCACAGTGGTCTTGTCCTTCCTACATCAATCATAAATCATCAATCATCTATCATCACTCATCAATCATCAATCAAGTAAATGTACCATAAGCCTATGGGCTTGCTTACTGGCCAATCTGATTGGAAAATTCTCTTATGTGAGGTTGGTTCATCTCATTGACTCTGGGTCAGTGCTTCTCAGCCTTCCTAACATTGAGTTCCTCACGCTATGGTGAGTCCCGACCACAAAATTACTTTTGTTGCTATATCAAGAGTATAGTCTTCTTAGTGTCATGAATCATAATGCAAATATCTGTGTTTTCCAATGGTTGTAGGGGACCCCTGTGAAAAGGTTCTTTGACCCACAAAGGGGTGGCAACCCATAGGTTGAGAACCAACATTCTAGATTGTGTCATGCTGAGAAAAACTCATAAGCAAGCCAATTAATTATATTTAATAGTGTGATTCATTACACCATTCTTATATATTAATTTTTGTTGTATTCATCAATTTAATTTATTCTGTCCCCTTTGCATTCCCATCCTTTTTTCCCAACTCTCCCTCCTACTTTCATTCATATTTATTTGTGTATATGTTTATGCTTGTGTGTGAATGTACATATATGTATGTATTTGTGTGTGTTTATGAGTGTGTGTGTGTGTATATGTCCTTATATGTTGTGTCCTTATAGATTGATTATGTGTCTTAATAGGTTCCATTCCTGTTGATAATCAAATCCTTGTTTTTCTATTTGTTCACTTACATTTCTGATGGAATACTACACATCCCTTGGCAATTATGAATCTGTATTCTATTCCATCTATGTTACATTTGCACAGTAGTACAAAGAAAACAAAGAAGTTAATTGACTCAAAGTTTATATAATATTTTAGTGGCTTGAACAGCTATCAACAGATCTGTATTAACCTATCTGTTCAGGCAAAAAAAAAATTGTACACTCAGAAATTTCTTAAAAGGCTTTTGTGTAACACTCACAGCCACATACAGCTTCATGACCTGCTCCATAGAAACAAGAGGTCACAGCAGGGGTGGGGAGCACAGTGGTGTAACTCCAGTTGTACAGAACACCAGTAACAAAATTACAAATTTGGACACAGCAGACTGTACGTATAAAAGATGCTCAAAACCCTGATGGCAAAGTGAGAATGGAACTGATGCGACTCTGTACTGCACTGTATGTTGGAGAATTAAATGATTTGCTTTGAAAATGCACAGGGAAGAAACAGACATATCCTGGTCATTACCAAAGGGTGAGAAAACTTGCATGTTCTTATACAGCATATACAAGCCCATGTGTATAAATTGTACTTACATAAAGAATTTGAAAATAGGTCCCTACATGTGATTTTTCCCATGCTCTCTTTCTATTTCTTTTTTGAGCCATAAATGTGCCTTTGATCACAAATCAGCCATCCCCCTCTAGTACAGCACACAAACTTAGACAATTTAAAGATATATTCATATAATATTGTCCTATTTATCTCTAATTTCCATAATGCTCACTTGTTCTAATAGTTAATCAGGCCTTTGGGATGAGAAACTCTACGATTTCTTTAATGACTATTAGTTGGAATTATAATCCCACTGTGTATCTCTGTTTAATGTGTGTGATAGATTTCAAGTTGCATTTATTGAGAACTTCTTTTGTGTTCTGCTTCCCTTTAATGTTTGTCTTCAATGGAGCAATCTGCTAGCAAATGCCTGTAACATTTGCCAGGATTTCATATTTTTGATCAGGATTTGTGCTAAATCACCACTCTTGGCTAAACATTTAAGTAGATGCTAGCTGAGCTGCCTTGTTAGGAGATACTTATATCCAGACTGAGAGAGAAACAACTCTGGCACATGTCACTCAATAATAGTATCATCACTTCTACAGATGTCTTTGTGCTAGCAAAGAGATATTAACTTAACTTGTAACAGGATGAAGTCCAAGACAAAAGGTAGAGTTGACTGAAGATCCAAGACTTAGAAAAATATTGCAGAATCTTCAGTCTATAGACATAAAGTTAATAATTATTTCAAACACCTTGGTAGGCCAATCAGGGCTAATATTGTGTGGACTGACTTCAAAATATAAGATAAAACATGATGCTAAAGCATTTTCTACACTAACTACCATTTTACATTTTTCCACTCAAAGCTAGGTTTTTCTCAACAGCAAAATATAACAATCCTAAATTCTCTACTATTGTGTCACTAATGAAATAGTTTCAAAGATTGTACTTATCCAATTTTTAGTCACAGAACTTATCAGAGTGGTCTAAAATGTGATATTCTTTCCATGTAAAAGTATATTGAAGAATGGTTTGAATGAGAATGTCCCCATAAGCTCATCTATTTGAGTACTTGGTCCAAAGTGGATGGAACTATTTGGGAATGATTAGGAGGTTTGGCCTTGTTGTAAAAGGTGCATTAAGGGTGTGGTGTTTTGAGGTTTCAAGAGCCCATGCCTTTTCAAGTTATTTCTCTGCCTCATGTTTGTGGATCAGAATGTGAGCTCTCAGCTACTGCTCTAGTGTAATGCCTGCCTGCCTGTTTCCCATCATGATGGTCAGGGACTCTAACCCTCTGGAATTGTGAAGTCCTACAAACTGTTTCTTCTGTAGGTTGTTCTGGTTATGGAGCTTTGTCGTGGCAATATAAAAATAACTAAGACATGACATTTACAATTTTATTATGGGTTCTTGGAAATATTGCTGCATTTCTTGTACTGAAGTTTAATATAAATGATGAAATATAGAGGTTAAATTCCATGAAATTTTCTATGGTGGTATTATGTAACAAATTAGCTTTGTGACCAGTAAAAATTCTGCTTAAGTCAGGTTGGCAAAGGCTCCATCTTCCTTGCTGTCCCCAGCATTTTAGAAAGCATGTGCTGGGACATTTTAAGTAGAAAGGAAAGGTGGTAGAATTGTGTTCTGGCAGATAAAGGATTAGTCCCGTCTTGCAACAATGATGAGAGGGTTACAGGATCAAGGAGTTTCTAGACTGAATTATTTGCAAGCACTTGTATGAGGATATGAAGTGCTCCCAATATTTTTCCAAAGTATATTTGGCATCAGAAATAAGCATAACATCCCAGAGTTGTAGGGATTATTCTTCCTCACTGTGGGGAGGGGAGATCCCTGAGTTTGATTCCTAATAATCTCCACCCAAAACAAAACAAGCTCCCAAACCAAACAAAACACAACTTTCACTACATAAAGAAATTTGTTTGCCCTTGAAGGATTGAGATGGATCTTGTAGAGATCTTTAAAGAATCAAGGGAAGTCAGAGACATATTGGCAAAATGTATGTTACTTCCAATAGCTAATTCCATGGAGATTAAAATATTTTCCTGTAATTTCTTCTCCCTAGCCTCCACTGGTCCAATATATATTCTTGTTACTGGGTTCTGGGTCAAATAAAAACATTTGTCACTGTGACAAGCACACAGAGTCAGTGTGGCAGAGAGCCAGTGAACCCATTCCCTTACAACAGCTTAGTGCCATGAACACCAGTCTATCTTTCCAAACGGGGCAAAAGAAGCAGGTTAAAGCAATTGCTCCAGATATGAAGCCCTCCTAAAATATATCATTACCACATCCATATTTTTACATTTGCCATTTTCCCAAGTGGTTTTTTTTGTATTATCTTAATATTGTCATAATCTATTTTTTTGGTTTTTCAGTCAAGTCTAAACTAATTGCCTTCAAGTATGACTAGCTACTCACAACCAGCAGCTGTTAAGGTGTTGATATGCCTTGGTAATTCTTACAACGATTATCTCTGTAAGTGGTACTCTGCCTTACCTCCTTCTAGTTCATTTTACCGTAGTGGCCACAGTGGTCTTTGAAACAGTAAAGTTCCTTGTGAGGCATACTTTCTCTTTGTTTGGAAGCAAAAGCCATGCACTAGCCTGCCAGTCATAGCATGAGCCAGGTTCCAAATCTCTGCCTGTGTTAGAGATCAACAGTTACTTTACTCTGTACTTGTGTTTTGGCTTACTATTGCTCGTGGTTCCACTTGACTACACAATACTGGAAATATATTGCTATTTTATGGGTTCATTCATGCTTCCACTGTGCCTAAAATCTTATTTGACACCAGGAATCATAGTTTGAATAGGACATTTGAAAGTTTTCTTTGAAAATCAAAATAATAATTTCTGCTACATGGCAGGAATTATGTAAGAATTAAATGACAGTATTTATGTGATATTTTTATTTTATATATTAAATCAACCTACAAGACAACAATTTTGAACATAAATTTTTAATTGAGTTTCTTCTCTCTGCTTTCCCCAAGTCTGCCTGCGCAGCTACTTCTGTCTACCCACTTCTAGCAGCCTCCTTTCTTCCTTCACATCACAGATAGTCCTGCGCCCTCCTTCTCAACACCTAGATAGGTTTTTAATTAGACACAAATAGAAACAACCATCCTTGACCATATCATCATTTTCTTACCACAATACAAGGATATCTCATAAATAAGTAACCCACAGAAGATAAAAATATCCACAACTCAACTCTAGAAACACACAGATGACCAATGGTCTGTGAAAAGGCAGTGGATTGTAGAAAATTCTGGATCAAAGAATATTTTGTGAAAAAAAAATCTTCATGGATGCATATTGAAGAGTCTTAGTAATTACTAGAAAATCTGAAATTTCTTGATAAATTTTAATTGATAAATAACAAAACTGAAGACTATATATAAACATGCAAGAAAAAAGTACATTTATAAATCAAAGAGGCACCAGTTTCCAAATGAATTGTAGGATAGTCATTCATTTGTTGCGCATGGTTAGTTACAAAAATTTGATTCTCTTCCTATGAGTAGCCATTGATTGCCAACAGTTCTTCCTTTATGGGTGGGACCTTGTGGAATTACTCTTTTATGTGTTGCTATGTCAATTACTGTCATCATTGTTCAGGTCTTGTTTAAATAACCATGTTTTTGATATCTCATGGCTATTACACCATCATCTTTATAACATACTGTTGAACAGATATTCTGGTCCTCTAGCTCTTGCAATATTTTGCTTTGTGGCAATTTTCTTTTTCTCCAAAGAGATGCTTACTTATCCAGTCCCAAAAGGTCAGCAGTGATACATGAACAACATTAAATTGACTTAGTAGGTATGTATGTATGTATTCATGTGTGTATGCATATTCAACTAGAATAATTAAAACAGATGTCACGAGGATGAGAGGCAATATGAGGCACTAGAAGAGTTGGTGTTGAGAGAGACAGGATTAGAAATTATGTAAATATAATATTCATGGATGAAATTCTGAAAAATAAATTCTAAAATATAGGAAGATAAATGAAAATTATGGTTTGAGAATTTTATATCTAGGTAATCCCAGAAGAAAATAGAGATTTGAGGTGAAATTTTCATCACACCTATATAACTTAAATGAAACAAGTAGAGTAAGAAATAGAAGAACAAAAAACCTTCCAAAAGATGAAAGAAAATTATTATCAAGTCATAAATACCAAGGTGATAAAATGAATAAAGGAAAAATGATGTACTCAAATGTTGGAATAATCCGTGGGGCTTTCACCATCTGCAGCTTCTTTCAAAAGAGATTGAAGAGATGAAGCCCTTAGGAAAACTTCACCAAAGCACAGGCCTAGCTGAAGGCTGGCACTTTATTTTGTAATTCATAGCAACAACAGACGTTATATACACATGAACAGGCTAATTTTATTTTGTAAAGGCTTTGTTCCAACTTTCTAATACCTTATTCGTGTAAATCATATGGATTAATACAGGAAACTAGGTACAGGTTTTTAAGTTTGTAGAATAGAATATATTAACAACATTCCTGCACAAGCTGAGAGATTTACAAGCTATTTTTTATACATTCACACATAATTTAGAAAATGTTTATTGCACTTTCCTTATGTTTGCATTTTAGAAGGAATGAAAGTTATGTTGTGTTAACTCCTATATTTTATGAATGTGCCTGCTCTTGCTACCACAAGTAGGTGGTAAACGAATGCAGAGAAATTCCAATGCAGCAGACAAATAAGATTTTCTTGTTAAGTGCCATCTCCTGCAGAGGGAGGTCAGGCTGGTAAGTGCCCTCTATTCTCGCTTATCTTGTACCCAGTCCTGTGTTTTTTTATGCCAAGCAACAATTTTCTCATCTATTCTTCAGTTGTAAGTTTCTTATAGCTATTTATTTATTTATTTATTTGCTTCATTTCCATTCTACAAAGATAAAACAAAGTTGATCCATTTTAATCTTCAAATTGAGGAATGTATGGCAATTTTGTTAAAATTCAGCAGTAGCAGCTGAATTAGGCAAAACTAATATATTGCTATCATTGACAGAAGCATTAGGAATTTTTCTTGTATCAGGGGAAATTACTTTATAATCTTTACAATTGAGAAGCATCATCCATTTCTCTTCAACAAATGCAAAGATGCTCTACATTTCTTTAGTTTTTCAATTGCAAAAAAAAAAATGTAGCCTATAAAAGGAAAATAGGTAAAGTGAACACATATATCTATTCCACAGATGCATCTTATGCACCAGTCTTTTAATCATCTTTCTGACTTTGAATAATAGACAAAGGGAAGAAGAACTCTAAAATGAGGGGGGGTTGTATCACACTAGTGGCATATTTAACATAAAATAGGAAGAAAATCTCTTAGACTCAAGAGATGGGTTAAATATCTGTTTTTAGTGAAATGGAGATATCAAAAAGGATTATTGTACTTTTGGTATATTTAAAGAATAAAAAGATAGTTAAAGTAACATATTAACTAGTGATACATATGGTAGAGGCACCTTCTTACAGGTTTGCTCAAAGTTCTGGAATAATGTCAAATACATTCATGATGTATACTTAGTGAATGATTATAAGGGAATTCTGTGATCTTCAGTGGGTACATATATTTGGATTTCTCCATTGGATGACACTTTGAGACATTAGAAAGTATAAGATTGATGTCTAGGGTAACAAGAATAGATTCTACCTCTATGAATTTTAAAGAATAAAAATGTTTCAAAAGAGCAGGCCAACACTCAATTATCATTGAAAGCAGAAACATACACACACTCATACACAATAAGGCACACAAAGAGACTGGCTAACAGTGCTTCTGTCAAAGCCAAAATTTTAGAGCCTTGCATGTACAATGGGGTTAATTTATCTCTCAAAATTGTCTAGATTGGGATTGCAAGGGAGACCATAGTGCAAATGAAGAAAGGGAAGCTGGTTAGCTCTTGTATCAATAACTCTCTTGTGGGAAATCTTAAGTCCCACAGACTAATTGCTTCCAGCAGTGAAAAGCTGATCATATCCTCCACCTCGTTGTCTTATAGCTAAAAAGAAATTAGGAAGCTGCCCTTTTAAATGTTTGCATGAAGTGCATTAATTTACTAAGAACCTGTCTGTCCACTCACCAGATGACTGTATGATGCCTGTTTTCTTAAGATATTCCAAAGGTAGGCTGTGGATAGGAGAAATAGAGAGACCAGGTACTACTATATAGCTTAGTTGGGGAAAGAAAGTCAACAAATAAAACTCCAGACAAGGCACTCAGAGAGGGTAAAACTATGTTACAGTTTTCCAATAATGATAGAAGACTTCAGGTTGCCTCAGCAACTACCTCAAACTAAGATCGTCAGAACATCCATAATTTGAAATATTGCTTGTGACTTAAACAGAAAGGAAGAACTGTGACAGATCCTAAATGGCAGCTACGTGTTTGCCTTCTACAATGATAGGTATAAATTAGGCACAGCCTTCATCATTCAGAACTGATTGTCTGGCCTCAAGATGCTCAGGAGCTACCTTACCTAACATCTGAAGTGTGCTGAGTTTTGTCAATTTGTGAAATTCTTATTGACAAATATTTGCCTCACTATTTTGTAACCAGAACATTGCTGTAGTCATAACCACTCATCCTGAGGCAACATGGGTAGACACACTGTGGCATTGTGTATCGCTAGACTTCATCCCATTCAGATGGGACCTTTTTGCCTAGAGACTAGTGAGCCAGAATCATAGCTTATATGAGCCCAGATTGCATTGGTGGAGTATACAGATAACCTCATTGAAATCACAGTTTAGGTAGTAATGATTTAGTTCCCCATCATGTCTTCCTTGTTTGACTCAGCTCCTAAGGTATGGCACTATAGTTCAAAGTTCTCAAAGGGCCTACACAGAACATTGTGGCCAGCCTTTCTGTTCTCTTTGTTTAATGGATACTTTTTTTAAACTGGAATTTTTGTTCTGTGGAAAACAAGAGTAGATTATGTCTGATTCAACCCAAAGGACAGTATGTCCCAATCGACACATGAACAGTTACATACTTAAAAACATTTTCCTGTTGTTTGAGTTCTTCATATATGCATATAATATATTTTTATCATAAAAATCCCTAACTCACTTCTAACACTTCATTCTCAGGATATGCATGTTCACTTCTCACTTTTATAGGACCCATTTAATGTAATTATTCCTGCCTGTATGACCACATATGTAGCTATATATTGTTTGAACTGAATCATAGCAAGACATCAATGCCAAAAAGGTCTCTTGTAGCAACCATCAACTGCCAATAGTTACTCAGCTAAGAGTGGAGATCAAATAGAATTCCCTGCATCATTTAGTCAATGCTGTTCCCAGAGACACTGATTGTTGAAATAAAATCACATTGCAAAATATGAAATACAATCTTATCATTTAATGGTCAGAGAGACTCTAGACACTGTCATAACAACACAAGCTAATTTCATTGCTCTTGGTAACCCATCATAACTAGATGTTAAGGATCTGTTGCTGAAAGCTCCACATACTATGTTTTCAGTACACAGAAATTACTCTAATTGGAAGACCTCTTCCCTTCTAGTTAGTTTCATGGTGCTAAAAGTTAGTATTCAGGCTTCTGGCCTGAATATAATATCAATAGCCTTACTCAATGATGAGCCTTGTTTGCTTTAATATCAACCAGCTGGATACTTTTTAAAATGTGGACTCAAGAGAATTTTTGGTTTTGGCAGTACAAATGCTTAGTGGACATAACCTGTTTCTTATCTTTCATTCCAGTGAGCTTCTTGTGCCCATTTGTATAAAATATGCCTCACTGTCTTTGTTCATATCATTTGTTTTGAGTCTATCAGATTCCATAGTGAGAATAGTAACTTTGTCCTTTATTTTTTGAGTAGTTTTGTTCAGAATTTACAGGGACCATCTTGTCCTATATTACACCAAGAAGAGAAGGCATTAACATTAGCTGTCTGAACAATAGTGTCATGTATACATTTCTGAAAGCCTTTAAAATTACTTCATGAATAATTTCAGGATAAAGAAGTTTTGAAAAATAAGTATTACATTTTAAATAAGAATTTAAATATAAAACATGGATAGGTTCCTGATGAGGCCACATATGCCTATAATATGAACATGTTCCAGATGTAGGTCATGAATTCACAGCAAAGGATGTGCTGCTACTGATTTCCCTTTTTGAATATTCGAGTTGAATTCTGCTTATGGTTACTTTTAATTCCCCTTTATCTTGCTTTATCAAATGCAATGATTTTTAAACTCTCAAAGATTATTACTTTGTTGTTATGTGGTCACCATCACCTTTCATCACAATTACAAAATGTTTCTTGATTTGATATATGTAAATATCAAGTACAATAGTTAACAATGCAGATTCTGTCAATATAATATATTTCCTTCCTAAAAACTACTTTTATTTTAAGGCTATTTGCCACAGTAGTTTTATGTGCCACATTTAATTGAGGGCAAAATACAGAGATTTCCCATGTACCCACTATCTAAATCATGCACAGCCTCCTCTGTGACCAATATTCCCTATTAGACTGATCATTTGTTGCAGTTAATTAACACATTTTGAGACTTTATAATTGAAGTATAATAGTTTACAACAGAATTCATTGTTTTTCTTCCCAATTGTATGGTTTTAGAAAGAAACAGTGAAATGTATCGACCATTATACCATTATATCATCATTCAGATAGTTTTACATTTCCATCCTTGCCTTTGACACTTCATCAGTTGCTCACCTTTAAACATATCATTACTCTTTTCATTGTTTTCCCTTTATGAGTGTCATGTGTTTCATTAATAGAGTATGTCTCAGTTTTTGCATTAGTTTCTTTATAAATCTGAAAACAGACATAGTTGTGAGAGATAAATTAGAACTGTGAGATAAGTTTTATTGTAGTATACCAGCACACTCTTTGGTGCCGGAATTTCAGCCTATTCTCACATCAAGAGGTAATTTATTGAAAAAAAATATATAATTCTTATATCACCTATTATAAGAATGTGCTTAGTTTTAAGTTACAAACAGCTTCCAAAATCACTATTATAAGGATTTATAGTCATCAACAATAAATGAAAGGTTCTGTGGTTTCACATCTTTTATATAATTTGTTATCTATGCTATGGAATTTAGTCATTAAGATAGGAATGTAGTGCTATCTCCTTATACTAATTCATAGTTTCTGATAATATGTGCTATGGAGTATGCTTGCCATGCTTATTTGCAATCTTCATATTGTTTCTGATGAATTATCTGTTAGGGTTGTTTATTCACTTTTTAATTGAGCTGTTTATATTCTCATGATTGAGTGCTGTGCATTTTGTACAGATTTTAGATAATAGTCCTTTATCAAATATGACATTTCCAACTATTTTCACTTGTCTTATATTTCTTTAGAACCATCTCCCACAAATCACAGAAATTAATTATCAGTTTTTTCATCGATTGGGCATACTGTTTTTCAAAATACCACCAACAAGTTCATGTAAGTCTAGATTGTAGTTATAACATGAATCTATACAGTATCAAATGATTTCTGTCAAAACTTAGTGTGATAAAATTCTCATTGAATAGCTGAACAAAAACATTGTGTTTGTCTATTAGCCTCAGAAAGACATTGACAAGTCATTGATTCTTGATGAAATTTATTTAAATGATACATTAGGGATTATAAGTTGCCTCTGTGTGGTTTGGTGAATGTAAAGAACCAGGATAATAGAAAACAATCTATTGTGGAAGAGCATAATAAATCATAAGTGAGTAACAGGGCAGCAAAGGAAGTCAGAGAAACACACAGCTGAGGTCTTAGAAAAGAACTAATAGCTAAGATTCTAGACAGGTACAGTTTCCCTGAGAACAAAGAGGGAGCAGAAAACAGATCTAGAGATTCTTGTTTTTATTTTCCCCTCTGAGTAGTATGGGAGATGAAAGTTCTCAGAAAGAAGCTATCCACTAAAAATAGCTTTAAATAAAACTAGGAAAAGAAGAGCAAATTAATTAAATATTGAAATGGGGACATCACAATGGATACCAGTGATTTCCAGAGGATCACTGGTAAATAATTTGAAAGACATATGTTCCAGTGATTTGGAAATAAAAAAGAAATGGATAAGTTGAATACAGGAGATATGAGCAAGTTAAATAGACCTGTAATTGAAAACTAGATTAAAGTGATAAAAAAAAACAAAATATCTGGAAAGAAAGGCTCACAATTGGATGGATTCATTTCCAAATTCAACTAGTCTCATAAAGAAGGGCTAATATCAGTGTCCCTCCAACATTTTTTATAAAGCATGTATGAAATTAAATCTACTAAATTTATTCTACAAAGCCAATATTACCCTAATACCAAAACCAATGGTTACATAACCTCAAAAGAAAACTGTAAACCTCTTGAATCCTTAATTCCTCTTGAATCCTTAAAAACTGTATTTAGAGCACAGTAAAAAATACCACTATATGAATAAGATATGACATAAAAATATATATATACAATGATGTAATTGACTTAGTTCCAATGGTAAAATGATAGTTCAACCTATATATGTAACTAGGTATAATCATTTAGTGTACCATATAAAGAGAGGGATTGAGCACTCTGTAGATATTATCATGTGAATAAAATAGATGGATAGAGAAAAATCACATATTCATTATTATTGACACAGAAAAGGCTTTTGATGAAGTTCAACATACCTTCATAATAAAACCTCAGAAGAAATTAGGGGCAAAAGGAACATAACAGAACAAAGCCTATGAATGACTAATCCATGCACATGTTATTCTAACAGGGAAATTTTAAAGCATTTCTTTTGATATAAAGAATGAAATGAAGGTGTCCATTATTTCCATTCTTTCTCACAGAATGTCTTAGCAGGAATTATAAAGCAAACCAAAGAAACAGCAGAGGATCAAGTAGGAAATAAAGAAAGCAAAGTAGTCCTCCTTGTAAACATGATTCTATACTTACAAGATCCTAAATCTGTTACCAGAAAACACGTAGGTATAATGAACAATTTCATCAGCAATATATCTAAGACAGTAGTATATAGCCATATGGCTTTCACAGAAAGTAAGAAGTAAAGAAGTGAAGAAATGAGAAGAAAAGAGAATGAAAAGAAATGAAGAGAAAAGAAAAGAAAGCTCAACTATATACACAATACCGAGGAATAAACAAACGTAAGAAGGAGAAAAGTGTCAATAAGGATAACTTTAATGACTGCAAAAAGGAACAGAAGAAACTAAAAGATGGGAAGACATACAGTGCTCAGGTATTAGCAGAAATATTATTGTTAAAATGGCCATCCAAACCTGGCAGTAGTGGTGCTCGCCTTTAACCCCAGTACTCAGGCTGGCAGAGACAGGAGGATCTCTGTGAGTTTGAAGGCAGCCTAGTATACAGAGCTAGTTCCAGGACAGCCAGGGCTGCACAAAGAAATCCTATCTTGAAGCAAACAAACAAACAAAAAAACACACAAACAAAACAATGGCTAGCCTACCAAAAGAAATCTAAAGATGAGTGTAACAACCACCAAAATCCAAAATCTCTGGGGAAGTGATGGTCTTCACACTTTACTGATACATTTGTTAATCACTTAGCAATCTCTTCTGCTTCTCTTAGCTATTTTGATGAAGTGAGATTTTTTTCTTAAAATCCTGTTTTCTCAAATGTGCTTAATTGATAGTAATTCTGAGAAATCTGTAAGATTATTTTTCACATTTATTTTATAGCTTATTGAAACATGCGAAATGTTTTAGAGAATTCAATTAAAACATCAATGTACGATGAATTATTTATAATCAAGTTTCCCATTGAATCATTCTTAGTGACTCAATTTTATTTTTAACTTTTAGTACATTTCATAGTAATTATAAGGGATGATAAAGATTCCAATGATAACACATATAAAGTATGCCAAGATACCAGTTAAAGACATCACTAACATGTTATCCTCAAAAGACATACATACAATTTAAGTTTCCTAAAAGTCAGATAATTATATATACTACTTATAGTAACAAAATAATTGTGTGGCATTTAAAAACAATAATCATGTTTTGAACACTTTGTAGTTCAGGCTGACCTCAAACCTGAGTGCTGGCTTTGCAGGTGTGTGTCACCAGACCTGGAAGAAAACTACACATTGCATTAAATTCAAAGTGTTATTGTTATTCTTTGTTATTTTATTGATAGTCTACAAAGAAAGAACCAATTCTAGAAATAGTTATTATTCAAGGAGCATAAGTAAAACCTATACTAAAAATCTCCATTTTGTTTGAAAAATGATATACCTACCTATAAGCATGCTATATGAAAAGTTATCAAAAAAAAAAAAAACAGGTGTACTATTTTTCTCCTTTAGTTGAACTTGACATAGACATAAGGGTTATTTTTTATCAATACTTAATAAAAATCAAAATGCATAGGTCCATGATTATATAATTGATTGAAGAGTATGTTTGAATGAACATGCACCTTGAGATTCTATGTGCCTCTAGTACCCTAATGTTCCTTTCTGATACATACTCCCAGTAACTATTATCAGTTCTGTTACCATAGCTAAGTTCTGCTCTCTTCTGAAACTTATTTAAGTAATATTAAGTAATATTAAACAACGTACTCCCCTCTTTTGTCTTTCTTCTTTTAATCAAAAGTTTTTAAAAGCACTTTGCAACATCTCTAGATCACACATTTTACTTTTCTGTATTTAGTTTTTGTACAAATGTAATATCTTAATCCATTCATATGCTGACCTGGAAACCTTTATAGTTTTGCTTTTATATTATTATTTTAACAATTATTTTGCATGTATATTAAACATATGGAGATATTAATTGTTCTTATAATTTATTATATTTTGAATGGCATTGCCATTTTCTCAATCAATGGCAACATATATATATATATATATATATACATATACACACACACACACATATATATATATATATATATATATATATAATCAATCTTGCATGAAAATTAATTTATCGCCCTTGAATTCTTTTGTATTTTTTTTTTTGCCATTCTGGAACATTAGCTCATGTTACTATGTCCATATGACAACTTAACTTATCAATAGACTATGAGACTTATTACATGGTCTTATGCCCCTTTGAACATTCTTTATAGAGGGATGCACAAATTTTCTGCTTTATTTTGTTGAATATGATGTTGTTTTAATGACTTGCTGGACATATGTTAATAGCAAGTATCTTGTCTCATTGAAGCTTGCTTTTCACAAACTCACTTTTTCTTTTTGTATATTCAAAATCTTATCCTTAAATATTGAAAAACTTGAAAAATTTTTCAGTTTTATTTTACAGGCTTGTCTTTTGCAATACATGAAAGAAAACTGAGCCTGTTCCTCACTGTACAATCTCTCATAATTGTCTGAAGTTATTTAAATTCCATTTAGCTTCATTTTTATTAGCAAAAGTGTGGGCCACTGTACTTCAGCTTTTAAGGGCAATTTCTTGAAGCCATTTATGGGGTTTCTAAGTTAATATCAAGAGTACTAGGTATTCTGATTTTGTTTTAAGCCTGGCTGAGGCAGCAACTTTTGTACCCCATGATTTCTACATGAGGTATAATAAATTAATTCTTGAAATGACAAGGAAGGATCTTAACATGTGAGCCTGATTCACATTTCCTAACTATGTAGTCCAAGATTTTAAAGATAGCAACATCTAAAAAGCCTGCTCCAAAAGATATGACAGACTTTGAAGACACCCCATGGAAGGTTTCACCAACCCCCTGGGGAGCGGAAGGGGATGGGATGTGGTTTGGTGGGGGGAACTAGTTTGACAGAAAAACAAACAGAAAAAAAAAAAACACATACATTACACTAACAGATCTGTACTTTCAGAAATCCGATCCTGATTTGTACATCTCCAGCAGCATTGTAGGCAAGGCCATGAAGCTTTCTGGGAAGAGGAGGCAAAATTTCTTTGGTCCAGGTAAGATGAATAAGATAAAGACAGCTGATACAAACTGAGATCAGACCTGAGCAAAGCTCAAAACAGCTTTTCCCACAGTGTCTTGAGGGAAAAAAGAGAAAAATAATATTTTATCATTTGGAATATTTGTAGCAGTGGCTGGACACTAGGGCATCATGCCCTTTGAAAAACCTCCAAAACGAAATTCTAAGAAATGAGAATGGACCAACACAAAGTAGAAGGTAGGTATGTTGTTGTGACCTGCTTTCCCTGCCATTGCTCCTTCAAAATGTTACTGGTGGTCTCTTAGTTCTTGTCTTTTATTAAAAGGAAGAATGTAGTCAAGAGCCACAAATAGTCTAAATTGAAGTTTATTTAGCTATACAATACTAATTGAAGCACACACTTCAAAGAGACATCAGAGTGGGATGGCCCAAGGTGAGAAAGCAAAAGTTCTAGAGTTGGACTCTGAGTTTTTTTCATATAATAAGAAGGTCCTTTTAGCTTGTAATTAAGGGTGGGCTAGATTTTCCTTTTAAACTATTTACTTTACCATGACCTTCTGGGAAAGAAGGTAACTTTATGTTGAATTTCAGGTGCTTTACATTTGAATATTGTGCATGTGTGCAAACTAAGAAAGTTACTGGTAGCTTGGTTTGTGATATAGTGGCAACAATTTGTTTGAATTTAAATGATATATATCCACAAAGGGACATACTGATAGTCAATGGATCTTGCCAAAGGCTCAGTTTTCCTTGGGAATCTCATAATCGCATAATTAGTTCTTTTTTTTTTTTAACCAAGCCACTATACTGTGGTTTATAGCAATATAAGTTTCTTTCAAGCAGATAATGTATTCTTTTGCTTGATTTCATACTTCTTTGGGTTGTGTGGGGGAGGAATATGCATGAGTGCAAGACATCAGCATATATGTGAAAGTCAGAAAATAATTTTGTGGAGCTGATTATCTCTTTCTACTTTTATGTGGGTTTTAGGAACTGAACTCAGGTTTCCAGGTTTTTATGGCAAGTACCTCTACCCTCTGAACCATCTATCTCACTGGATCCACTGATGATGTCTTGCCTGAAGATTATGAGAGTGGAAATGAAAAGATGGCCCTGTGGGTAACAGAGCTTTCCTTGCAAGCGTGAGGATAAGATCTGAATCTTCACAATTCATGTAAAAGTTGGGCACATAGGACCCCTAATTGGGATACTGCAGGTAGGGATGGATGGAAGATCTCCTGAAACTTATAGGCCAGCTAGCCTGATATATGCAGCAGAAAACCAGCAAAAAGTAACACACAGCAAAAGAGAAGGACTGATAACTAAGGCTGTCCTCTGACATCTATAAAAATGTAGTAGCACACACACACACACACACACACACACACACACACACACACACTCAGTCACTCTAGAAAATTGTAATGAAGCCAATAAACAATTTGACCAGTGCATTGTCTGCCTTATTGAGTAAGGAGTGTTAACTGAAGGCCTATCATTGGTCATTATTCTAAACACATTTCATGGTTAGATGTTGCTCACCAAGACCCTAAATATCAACTCAGAGAACAAAACCATTCTTTAATCCTATGCCTCTTTCACCATTAGCAAGTTTTAGATTTCTAATTGCAAACATATTTTGCGTGAAATATATTTTATTGCTGTTTAAAATACACTCAATGTGTCCAGCTGCCAATTTCCAAATCATTCTATTGGTTTTGGTATCAATAATTAGGAGTTAGAACTGCCTTTAAAGATTAGCAAATAAGTCATGTACGTAACAGGTCTCAATGAGAATGTTTGTAATTGATAAGGAGTTTTATAATATAATAATTATATGTAAAATGATAAGAGAGGCTTTTAGAGATATAAGCAAAACCCAGCTCAAGCCAATACTGAGTTTATTTCAGACATGGGAACTAAACAGAGTTGAAAAGAATGGCAGATCCCAGAAACTGACAGAATAACTAAGAACATGAGGAGTGTGCTGAAATGTCTTTCTGAAGTAACACAAATGTGATGAGACAGCAAATAAAATGTGCATACTAAGGGTGCAGATGACTTAGATATAATTCCGTAAAATACAGTGTGAAAGACATAAAATATCTAAAGTATGTTAATGCCTATGAAATGAAAACTTAGTTGAATGAAAACTAATAAAATTGGAATAAGTTTTTATACAACTTTAAACCCTTGTCACCTTTTAAATTTTGGCTTTAATCAACTAGACGATGTAATGGCTTTGACACCCATCTAACCTGGGTATGTATGTTAAAATTTTTCACCTTTAATGTTTGCAGAGTTTTTTCTTGTGAAGTTACCCGAGCTTAGTTGTGTTTGATTAAGGATATTTGGGTTTGCAGATTCTAGCAATCCTGAATAAAACTGCTATGGGAATGTGAGTACTGGTTTATTCACTTTGTGTGTGTGTGTGTGTGTGTGTGTGTGTGTGTGTGTGTATGTGTGTGTGTGTTTTAAAATGCTAGGCATAAAAAATCAGTAAGGACTTACCATAACAAGTTGTCTTTCAAACACTAAGGTATAAAAGTAAGTAGTGAAATATTTAATAGAATGTAATACTAATATAAAAACCAGACAAAAGTCATTAAACCAAATTGAGTTCAGAAGTACCTTTACTTCTGGCCATCTGATTTTCAGCAATGCTAAGAATACATGTTGTACAATGAATAGTCTCTTAAATAAATAAGGTGTAAATCGGATATAGATAAGCATAATAATGTTAGATCTTTACTTCACACTATATTCAAAACTCAACTTAAAAATGGTAAAAAATATAAGCATAAGACTTGAAATGGCACCCCCATCGCAGAGCATCTGCTAAAGAGGCCTCAGCTGGAGAGTGCCAGACCCCAGCTTGATCCACCTATCAGTGCAGAAACATCCTGAGTATGAGCCGAATCTTTGACCCCCCACCATCTATGACCTCCATCCCCAGACCTTGGCTAGAGGTGAGTCTGGGAACAATTTGGGTGGAATCTCCCCATACCCTTCCCCGGGAACTCCCTGGATTGGCCCCAGATCTCACTGCCCCTGTGGCCTGTCCCCATTGAGAGCACTCTTGGGTTTCAGAAACACAGCCACCCACTACCACCAAGAGTCTGCCCTCCCTCTACCCTGTGCCCTAACCTGCACACTGTCCTAATACTCTCCTTGAGCACTGGGATAGAGGGTGGAGCCAACAATCCTGACAACTTATGGGAACTTCCTGGAGCTGCTCTGAACACACTACACCTGCCAATCCACCTGGGACCACCTGTAATTTCCACCTGCCTGGTCTCTGACCCCCACCACAGATCATCTACTGGAGTTCCAGGCCTACCCAGACTCCATCTATCCCTGCAGGGCCACTATGAGTTCCTGCGGGCTGGATCTTGACCCCCATCACAGGGCCTCTCTCTGCCAGAGACTTCAGCTGGAGAGTGCCAGGCCCAGGCTAGATCTGCCTATCAGCATAAGGAACATGCTGAGTCACAGCCTCCAGGATCATTGACTCCCATCGCCAGTTTTCTGCTGGAGCCCAATCTTTGATCCCCATTGCCATCCTGTTCCTGTGGAGAGACCTCCTATAGAGCATGAACCACCCAGAGCTACAGACATGGAACCTCTGACCCACCTAAGCCCACTGGGAAAGTAGCATAGAGAGAGGGAGAGACCTGACCAGAACCTATTGGAAGAAGCTATGGGAAGACACCAATACAAGAAAACACCTAACTAAAGAAAGACAAGTATACCACTACCAGAATCTAGGGAATTTATACCAATTTGACCTTAACACCCCAAAGCAGATGAGGCAGAAGAGAACGACTTAAAATTTTTCTTCATAAAAATGATAGAGGCCATCAAAAATGATGTGAGAAAATCCCTTAAAGAAATGGAAGAAAAAACAAGTAAAAAATTGGAAGAAAAGAACAAATTTCTTAAAGAAAGTAAAGAAAGCCAAGTAAAAACAATTAAACAGGTGAAGGAAAGGTTCAACACTTGAAAACTGAAATTGAGACAGTAAAGAAAACACAAACTGAAGGAATGCTGGAAATAGAAAAACTAAGCAAACAATCAGGACCTACAGATGCAAGGTAACCAACAGATTCAAGAGATGGAAGAGAGAATCTCAGGCACTGATGATAAACTAGTGGAAATTGTTTCATTGCCCAAAGAAAATTGTAAATACAACGAATTCTTAACACAAAACATCCAGGAAATATGGGACACCATGAAAAGGCCAAACCTAAGAATAATAGGCATAGAGGAGGGTGAGGAAGCCCAGGTCAAAGGTGCCAAAAACATATTCAACAAAATCATCGAGGAAAATTTTCCAAATCTGAAGAAGGACATGCCCATGAAAGTACAAGAAGCATACCCAACACCACATAGGCTGGACCAAAGAAAAAAGATCCCTAGACATATAATAATCAAAACACTTAACATACAGAATAAAGAAAGAATATTAAGAGAAGTAAAGGAAAAAGGACAGGTAACATACAAAGGCAGACTTATCAAAATTATACCTGGCTTCTCCATGGAAATCCTAGAGGCCAGAAGGTCCTGGATAGATGTTCTACAAGTACTAAGAGTCC
Source organism: Phodopus roborovskii (assembly GCF_943737965.1). Lineage (NCBI taxonomy): Eukaryota > Metazoa > Chordata > Mammalia > Rodentia > Cricetidae > Phodopus > Phodopus roborovskii. The sequence continues at coordinate 7,574,075 of NW_026126547.1, forward strand.
ACGAATGTCAGCCCAGGCTACAATACCCAGCAAAACTCTCAATCACTATAGATGGAGAACACAAGATATTTAATGACAAAGCCAGATTTTCCCAATACGTATCTACAAATCCAGTCCTACAGAAAGTTTTGGAAGGAAAACACCAACCCAAGGAAGTTAACTATGCCCACAAAGACTTATGCAACAGATAATCTCAGGACACCAGAAAAGCAGAATAAATATACCCACAATACCACTACAAACAACAAATCTAAAACAAACAAGCATTAACAATCAATGGTCCGTACTCACCCTGAACATTAATGATCTTAACTCTCCTCTAAATAGACACAGGCTAACAGAATGGATACGAAGACAGAATCCATCCTTCAGCTGCATACAAGAAACACATCTAAGCTTCAAAGATAGACATTACCCCAGGGTAAAGGGTTGGAAAATGATCTTCCAATCAAATGGACCTAAGTAGCAAGCAGGTGTGACTAACCTAATATGTAACAAGTTAGACTTCAAACCAAAATTAATCAAAAGAGATGAAGAAGGTCATTTAGTATTGATCTCAGGAGCAATCCATCAATACAAAGTCTCAGTTCTGAACATCTATGCCCCTAATACAAAGGCACCCACATTCATAAAAGAAATGCTACTAAAACTCAAACCTCAGAAATAAATTTCACACACTTATAGTGGGAGACTTCAACATGACACTCTCACTACTAGACAGGACCACCAGTCAGAAACTTAACAAAGAAACAAAAGAACTAACAGAAGTTATGTCTCAATTGGGTTTAACAGACATCTATAGAACATTCCATCCAAACACAAAAGATTATATCTGCTCCACATGGAACCTTAACTAAAATTGACCACTTACTAGGTGGCATAACTAATCTCAAAAGATTAAAAAAAATGAAATATTCCCCTGTTTCTTATCAGATCACCATGCTTTAATATTGGAATTCAACAACAACACAAATCCCAGAAAACCTGCAAACTCATGGAAACTGAACAATGCACAATTGCACCATACCTAGGTCAAAGAAAAATAAAGAAAGAAATTAAGGACTTCCTAAAATTCAACAAGAATGAGTACACAACATACCTGTACTTATGGGACACCTTTAAAGCAGTGTTACTATGTAAGTTCATTGCACTAAGTGCCTATATGAAGAAAACGGAGGATAGTCACATTAGAGAATTAACAGCACAATTGAAAACCTTAGAACAAAAAGAAACAAACTAAACCCAGAGGAGTAGATTCCAGGAAATAATCAATTTGAGAGCTGAAATCAATAAAATAGAAACCAGGAAATAATACAAAAAAAAAAAAAAATCAATGCACCAAAGAGTTGGTTGTTCAAGAAAATCAACAAGATAGACAAAACCTTATCCAAACTAATGAAAAAGCAGAGAGAGAACATGCAAGTTAAAAAAAATCAGAAATGAAAAGGGGGACATTAAAACAGATACAGAGCAAATCCTGACAATTTTCAGGTTATACTTTGAAACCTGTACTCTACAATATTTGAAAATTAAAAAAGGAAATGGATAAATTTCTGGATAACTATCACTTACCAAAATTAAATCAAAAACAGACAAACAACTTAAATAGACCTATTACCCCCAACGAAATAGAAAAAGTTATTAAAAGCCTTCCAACCAAAAAAAAGTCCAGGGCCAGAGGGCTTCAGTGTAGAATTCTACCAGAAATTCAAGGAAGAGCTCAAATTGTTCCACACAATAGAAACAGAAGGTTCATTACCAAACTCTTTTCAGGAGGCCACAATCCCCTTGGTACCCAAGCCTCACAAAGACACAATTAAGAAAGAAAAATACAGACCAATATCCCTGATGAATATTGATGCAAAAATACTCAATAAAATACTGGCAAACTGAATCCAAAAATATATCAGAGAAATCATCCACCATGACAAAGTAGGCTTCATCCCTGGGTTGCAGGGATGGTTCAATATATTAAAATCTATCAATGTGATCCACCATATAAACAAAACTGAAAAAGAAAAACCATATGATCATCTCCCTAGATACTGAAAAAGCCTTTGACCAAATTCAACAACCTTGCATGATAAAGGTCTTGAAGAGATCAGGGATAACAGGAACATACCAAAGGATAATAATAGAAATATACAGTAAACCAACAGCCAACAGCAAACTGAATGAATAGTAGCTTAAGGCAATTCCTCTTAAATTGGGAACAAGACAAGGCTGACCTCTCCATATCTCTTCAATATTTTTCTTGAGGTTCTAGCTAAAGCTGTAAGAAAACAAAATAAGATCAAGAGGACCCAACTTGGAAAGGAAGAAGTCCAACTGTTTCTATTTGCAGATAATATGATAGTTTACATAAGTCACCAAAAATTCTCTACCAGGGAACTGCTACAGCTGATAAACACCTTCACCAAACTAGCAGGATACAAGATAAACTCAAAAAAATCAGTAGCCCTATTATATACAGATGACAAAGGGGCTGAGAAAGAAATCAGAGAAGCATCACCCTTTACAATACCCACAAACAACCTAAGGTATCTTGGGGTAATGCTTCCTAAAAAAGAGAAAGACTTATATAATAAGAACCTTGTGACTTTAAAGAAAGAAATTAAAGAAGACACCAGAAAATGGAAAGATCACCCATGATCTTTGATAGGTAGGATAAATATAGTAAAAATGGCAATCTTGCCAAAGCAATCTACAGATTTAATGCAATCCCCATTAAAATCCCAACATAATTTTTCACTGACCTTGAAAGGATAATAATCAACTTTATATTGAAAAACAAAAGACCCAGGGTAGCCAAAACAACCCTGTAGAAAAGAACTCAGGAGGCATCACCATCCCTGACTTTAAGCTCTCCTACAGAGCTATAATCCTGAAAACAGCTTGGTATTGTCACAAAAATAGACAGGTAGACCAATGGAATGGAATTGAAAATCCTGATATTAATCCACACACCTATGAACACCTGATTTTTGACAAAACAGCTAAAGGTATACAATGGGAGGAGGAAAGCATCTTCAACAAATGGTGCTGACACAATTGGATGATGGTGTGTAGTAGACTGCAAATAAACCTATGTCTATTGCCAAGCCCAAAACTCAAGTCCAAATGGATCAAAGACCTCAACATAAACCAACCACACTGATCCTCTTAGAAGAGAAAGTAGGATGTACCCTTGAACAAATTGGTGTAGGAGACTGCTTCCTGAACATAAATCCAGCAGCACAGATACTGAGATCAACAATTAATAAATGGGACCTCTTCAAACTTAGAATCTTCTGTAAGGCAAAGGACACAGTGGACAAGACGAGATGGCAGCCCACAGACTGTGAAAAGATTTTCACCAATCCTTCATCTGACAAAGGGTTGATCTGCAAAGTATACAAAGAATTCAAGAAACTAGTCAACAAAACACTAAATAACCCTATTAAAAAATGGGGTACAGAATTTAAGAGAGAATTTTCAATAGAGAAAACAGTGGAAAGGCTACCATAAATGCCCTTCCCTGATAATGAGATCAACAACTAACTTATGCATTATCATGGAGCCCTCATCTAGTACCTGTTGGAAACAGAAGCAAACACCCATAACTAAACCCTGAGTAAAACTAGAATCCTGATGCAGAGGGAGAGGACAAGACCAGGTTTCAGAAACACATAGAGACAGCTGACCTGAACAAGGAGGAGCTAATGGGCCCCCAAACTGATAGCTGGTAATCCAGCATTGCACTTACTCAGACCCTCTGAACATGGGTCTCACCTAGAAGGCCTGAGCAGTCTAAGGGACCTCAGACAATGGAACCAGGATGTATTTCTGGTGCACAAAAGGACCTTGCGGACACATCCCCCATGGAGGGATAATGCCTTAACCTAGAGACAGGAGAGAAGTCCTAGCCCCTACTTCAAATGACTTGACAGATTTACATGACCCCACCTGGGTGGCATAGCCCTACATGTGGAATCGGGGTGTGTGGGTGGGGAAGGTGGTCATGGTGCATGTAAATGGGGATAGAGGGTAAGAGGGAGGGAGGGTGGGAGGGAGAGAAAAAGGGAGGGAGGTAGGGAGGGAGGAAGTAAGAGAGAACTGGGGTCAACATGAAAATTAAAGTAATAAATTAATTAACTTTTTTTTTAAAGACTTGAAATGGCAAAATTAGCAGTATAAGCACAGAAGTGCTTGTGACATTGGTAATTAATTCTTCCAAAAGCACAGAGACAGTTTGAATGTGAATTGTCTTTTTGAATGCATTAGTTAGTATACCAAGTCACCAATTTGAAGTGATCTTTTAAATTTTATCACCCTTTAGGAGATGATAACTGCAGTGGACCTGTATCCATGTGAGGATGTCACTTCTGGTTTTTCTATCTGACATACTTCCCTAATAGAGAAACTACTAGACAAAATAATCCCCTAGCTCCTAAGCTGTTTCTTGTAAGTACTTTGTTGACCAAGGCATAAAAACAAAGGACGCAATCTGTATCTGGGATCCTGTTCAGTGTTTGAAAAGGAGAAAAGTCCAACACTTACCACACAGTAGTGTACCATCTAGCATTCTTTCTTGTGGAATAAGCTGGACACAGTTGCTCTCTGAATAATATCATTTATATGCTTATATTCTAAATGTTTATTTTATAGAAATTGAGAGTAGGATGGTGAAGAACATATTCAGAACAAAGGAGTAACTTTTTAATTAACAGTTGGGTGTGGTGGTATACTCCAGTGAACTAAGCACTCTAGAGGCTAATACAGTAAAACTGGAGTTTAAGACCAGCCTGTCCTACATCATGAGGTTATCCAGGACGAATAAATTTAAGAGATTATTACATAGTAAAATTAGTAGAGATAACAATAATCTTTATATAATTGAAAATTGCTGAATAAGTATTTTAATATGTAAGTTGGCATGAATTAGCTATTATACAATGTATATCTGTTCCAAACATCTTTGTGCGTACTATGAAAGTATCCAATATTATTGCCAATTAAAATAACAATGAAGAAAATTACAATATTAATCTTGTACTCAGTCTCATCATAATACACAGGTGTCATTCTCTTGTGTACTTCAAGTCTGTCACTCATCATTTGTAGTTACTAATGAGCTATATGTATGTCCTTTTTTCCTAGGGTAATGGATCATTTTCAGCTAGCTAATTCACTCCTTGTTGCTCCATGATTTCATTCTCACTGTTTCCTTTGGTGGTCTTATTGCTTATCGCCTGTGACATTTTCCTTGGCCTCCTACACATGCACAGTATGAGTTGTTTTGGATTAATTTTGTTGACAGAAGATATCTCAAAACAGACTCTGTCCTGTGGTTATTAGGGGTAGTTCTAATGAAGATTTATAATGAAAATGAACAAGCTGAGCAAATAAAAATATAAAATGTGCAGATTGAGAAAAGGGTCACCAGGAAGTGGATAACAGCTAAATCCTGTATTCAAGGAGATAAGTAGATTAAGAGGGCCCCTAGCAGTAGGATCACAGTGCAAACCTGGTACATGAGCTAGCTCATTAGAAACCATTCCTTATGGAGGGTATGTCACCCTCTGTGACAATAGGACCATTATATTATCATAGTACATGAGCTAGCTTGTTGAGTCTACTCACCATGATGGGATGCCATTCTCATTCTTAATGCATGGGAGAGGGGCCTGGCCCTTCCCCAAACTATTGTGCCAGACTAAGTTGACTTCTCATGGGAGTCCTTACCTATGAGGCTGAGTGGACTGGGGGGTAGGGGGAGAGGTGATGGTAGGTGGATGAAGGGGTGGGAGAGAGAATTGTGATTGGAATACAAAACGAAATAATATTTAGAAAAACAGAAGAAAAAAAGAATTTGAATGAAGAGAGTGGTGGCCTCAGGGCAAGATCTCACCCAGTAGAGCTGGGTGTGGTGGTACACTTTTAATTCTGGGACTGGGAAGATAAAGGCTGGTAGATCTCTGACACTGAGGGCAGCCGGGTCTATAGAGCAAAGTCAGTAACAGCTAAGCTTAGACAGTAAAGTGAACAATAAATAACAGAAAGCTGGTGAAGATATAATTGAATTAGGGGGCCATGTCCCAGACACAGTAAGGAGCAGATTTTTTTTTTTTTTTGGCCACATGGTTCTACCTTTAGAGTTAAGGGTAGAAGAAACAGGCTATGAAATTTGCTTCTGTGCCTAAGGAAAGCCACAGAGAAGGCTATTGTTTTGAAGAAATATTTGTGAGTTAGTACTTTGGGATTTTATTTCCTGAAATCAGTGCTCTGGGAGCCTAGTATGGGACATGTAGACATTGTTTTTCTTGGCAGTGTAAGCTTGACTAAATACTTAGAGAATGTAGCTGCCTTGTTCCTTGACCATATCAATTGTCTGAAAGGCATTGAATATATATATATATATATATATATATATATATATATATATATATATTGACAACTTATCCATGTTACTGTTATTCTCCCAGTAATTGGGAAGGTTAGGCAAGATGGTGACTGTAAGACCAGCCCACACCACCTAGCAACACCTGTCAAAACAAGTGAACAAAAACAAAACCCAGACCTAAAGAGTGAAGTGGTATTAAAAGACAAGAAAATTTAGGGGGTGTGAGTAAAAAAAAAATCCTCTCTGGGGTGTGGGTGAAATCTACCAGCTGACAGTCAAAACTAAAACCTTGCATCTCAGTTACCATTTGCTGTAAATGTTGCCTGTGTAGACAATGAAGTATCCTGTTCATACAGAAATACTTCAAATAAGAATCTTAAAATAGCAATTTCATATGCCTGAACTTTGAGCATATATGCTGTTGATTATGCACACAATCTTTCTGGCATATTTTTGGAAATCTCCTCATCAAGGCTATTGTGTTTACAGTGAAAACATCTTAACTTTCTGTGCAACCTTCTGACATAGGGGTTTTTCTTTATGAGCTGTCATTTTTCAACTCATTCAACTCCTCTGGAGAAGCATCCTATGATCTCATCCACAAAAATAAAAATGGTTCCTGAGCAACCATTTGATATCCACCTTCAGAAAACAATAAAATCTTATATGCCATTAATATAAAGACACTAAAAATAGCTCTAAAAAAGCCGACAGCCATCCATGCCTGAGTGTGTCTTAGTTGTCCTTTCTCTCAAGTGACTCTTTTTATTCATTACAGTCATTGCGTTTATGCCAAAGTCTTTTCTTAGTTCTGGGAACAGTCACCTAAAATGGAATGTGTCCATCAAATCTGTCCTCACAGTGTTCAAAGGAACCCTGTGTAAGAGTGGCAGAAAGACTGTAAAAGACAGACGATGGAGAACATCAAGAAAACAAGGCCTTCTAAATCAACATGATCAAAGCTCACATGAACTCACAGACACTGAGCAGCATGCAAGGGCTTTCACGGTTTCCAGTTAGTGTTTTTTTTTAGTGAAAATATCAAGTGTGGGTCTTTTATTCTTTTGCCTTCTCTTGGGCTCTTTTACTTCATTTTGTTTTGTCCAACTTTGATGTGTTAAGTTTTTGTTGTATTTTACTTTGTTTTATTATCCCTTAGAAATAGAATCCATCATAAAAATTCCAACTGTGCTTCACACTGGCTCATTTTGAAATTCTTTTTTGTGGCCAAGCAAAAAACTTCTCTTCATTTGAGGGGAGATGACACTCATCAAGTATCAAAATTGTGCTATGTCCCAGCTTACTGAACTATAAAAACACAGAACATTGATTTCTAACGTTATATTTGCCTAGATTTAGCTATGAAACATATAAATTTCTTGCCTAACAATGCTAATATATTAAACACCCAAAATGAACATTGGATCCAATTATTAGGAATGACCTATCCCTAAAGAGGACATATGGATGTTAATTGCTTTAGCATTTTGGAAGCAACATCTATGGCTCATGGGTGTATGCCTATAAGATGGATAAAGTAAAGCATATGATAATAATACCCAGACTAGGATAATAATAATAACCAGTCAATATAATAATTGGTATGATGTTTGACAAATTTGCAAATCATGTGGTCAATCTAGGAGAAAACTGGCAGTCCCTGGTAAATATAAATAAGCATATATGTGACACAATAATCCTACTCATTGTTATTTAACCTAGAGCAATTAAAAACACATATTCATTTAAAATTCTGTACATAAATGTAATTTTATAATAACAAATAAAAGTAACACAGTATCCTCTAAAGATTTAATAATTATGTGAATTATGGTAGACACCTGCAATTGCTACAACTCTGATCTATTTGGCATTTATTGAAAGTAGCTTATCCAAGAAGCTTATATGGAACAGGGGTACACTTAGTTTTATTGCATTTATTTATTTATTTATTTATTTATTTATTTATTTATTGGGTTGGTATGTGTATGACACCATATTTGTGGGGATCAGATTACAACTCATAGTATTTGATTTTCTCATTCTGACATGTTTGTTGGTTTATGGGATCGATCAAAAGTTGTTGGTGGCTAGTGCCTTTATCTGCTGAACCATATCAACTGCCCACAAAAGCTTTCTTGAAAAATTATGCTCATGGTGATTTTAGATGGGTAAGTTATCCCTGAAGCTCCTGGGTAGAAAGAAATATAACTACAGAGGAATAACATGGGAGAATTTATGCTGAAAGAACTGTTGTCCATACTTTGAGCAGCATTAAAAGAGACAGACACCTAGTTTTCTGTTTCTTTTGCTTAGCTCTAGGTCACCTTTCACATGTTTGGGGCATGAACACTTGTATTGTTAGTTTTTAGACCATTCCATGTCTTGAGGATTCAACAAGAGAGCCCTATGGAGTCAGCATATCATCACATTCACAGCTTTGGCTAATTATAGATAGAATATGAGAAATAAAGACAGCACAGATAGACAGCACATGTGGTCATGACTAGAGAAACACAGCAACAGCCTCAGTGGTTCTTTACCTGGGGAAATAAAAATAATAATAATTACTTCATACATGGAACTGTGAAAACACAGGAACATTACTTAAAAACTCAGAGCCTGGGCTTTTTACAGGGGTGAGATACACAGGCAAGGTGTCACATACATGAAAATTCCCTACTCTGGAAAGAAATCACTTACCATTTGAAAGAGCAGTGCTAAGTATAGCAGGAACTGTCCTAACTTTTGTCTTGAACACCATCCAAGCCAAGGTCAAAAGAAAGTCCTCTTAAGCTCATGAAACCCAGAATGAGAGGTGGGAAACCAGCATAGGACTGATCCAGATCCTCTGAACATGGGTGTCAGTTAGGAGGTCTGGGCAATCTGTGGGGACTCTGGTAGTGCATCAAAATTTATTCCTAGTATACAAATGGACTTTGGGAGCCCATTCCACATAGAGTGATGCTCTCACAGCCTAGACACATGGGGGAGGGCTTAAGCCCTTCTCCAAATGATAAGTCAGACTCTGAAGATCTGCATGGAAGGCCCCACTCTTCCTGTGGAGCAGAAAAGGGATGGAATAGGGGGTTGGTGGAGGTCAGGGGAGGAGGGGAGGGAGAGGGAACTGTGATTGACGTGTAAAACAAGCTTATTTCTAATTTAAATTTAAAAAAAAAGATTGCAAGTAAAGGTCTTGTTACTTTACACATTATGTCATCTGTGATCCTCCCTGTTGCCAATAGCTCCCATTCTACTTCTTCTCATTCTTTAGTTCAGAAGCACCATTGAACCCAACTCCCCAGTATCAACTGAGATTCTTCCTCAGTTTTTTTTTCCTCCCCTCATACTCCTAGTCTTCCTATGCTTTTTTCTTATTTTTGGTCCTTCCCTGTCTTTTATCCTGATTGATCCCAGACCCTAATGAATGCTAAGATCTATACAACTATAACTCTGATTTGTACTTACTATTAATAAATTTTTCTCTGAGTCATATCTGATCTTAAAGAACTATGTATTTTTCTTGCCAGATAAATGGTCCCCATTATTTCACATTGTAGCTCATGTTCAGTCGTTTTATTTTAACTCTAAGAGGCTAGCTTGTCTGCAAAGTTAAAGAGGATAAAACGATACAGTTTTTCCATTGAAAAACCATTTGAATTGTTAGTGATCTAGACATGTCATCTTATTTGCATATTGGATTTAGTAAGAAAGGGGTTTCCCATCAATAATGGACTTTATTTTAAATCTGAAAATAACCTATTTCACACAATCAAAAATGTTTATTATGTTTTCAGTATTCTACTCTGGCTAATAGGAAATCAACTGTATGTATTAAATTAAGGTAGGGATGGATGATCAGAATGGTTCACCACAGGATGACTTGACCTACTATTGTTTCTTCCCTTATGTGACCTATTATAATATTGGTGTCACTACTCACAGATTACAACACAAACAGAAAAGGAAAATCATCAGGTTAAAATCCCTTGGCACAACTGACTAAGTGATCATCATCAATTAGTACAAAAATTATTTCTGTAAAGTAAATAGAAACACAGTTCATTATGATTCTTCAGCATTGGAAATCACAGCTCTAATCCAGCAACATATAAAGAGACAGGGTAGCTTCTTTCCTTATCTTTTGGTGCCAACACATTCCAATTCCATGAACTCCTCCATGTTGCTGATTAGAAACTTTGTTAGTTTGCTCCCACACAGCAGAGGAGTTAGGGAAAATGTGTCCAGAAAATATATCTGAATTGGATTTGCTACAACTGAGCAAAGAATTGCTAATATTTCTTTACCAAAAGTCACTTAATTTTGTCTCAGGAATTTTCTTTTGTCATGAGCAATTAAGTATCAGAAGTTATTTGGAGAACTGAGTGGTACCTGAGTTCTGAATCATAATATGCTCTACGAATGTGTGGCTTGATTTCAAAAGAGTGAATTTGCTAAGGCAAGCATTGAGCATGTACTATGTATAGGAAAGAGGCAAACAGGAGAGGACTGTAACCAGGACAAATTGTATCTACTTTAACATTGTCCATAGCAGCCAACAAGAGATGGAAGAGCTGAAATTGAAAGTTACTCCCTTTAAATTAGATAAAGAATTGTTACAGAATTTCTTCTTTTTGTTCTCCATTCATGTAAGACAATTAACTTATAAAGTGAAAAGATTATTTTTTTTCTTGCTGATTGTTTAGAGGTGTTTTGATCCACCAGGAAGGACATTATGTAATCCTTGAGTATGAGCAAGGAAATTTCTCATCAGCTAGAATATGAAACTTGAAGAGGAAAGGTCGGGATCCCAAGTACCCTATGTCTTAATTTTATATTGTTGACACTTCTTTCCTCTGTTGAGTAGATAAGATGCTCTGGAAAGAAAAGGCAACTGTGGGGAGGAAGGGTTTATTTAACTCATAATTGCAGGTCATGATCCATCATGGCAGAGAAATCACAGCTTGGGTTCTTGACAAGACTGATTACGTTATATCCACAATGAGAAACAGTAAAATTGATCAGTGCATGCAACTGTTCCTTTGATTTCTCCATTTATATGTATTACATGATCCCTGCTTATGCAATGTTGCCATGAATATTGGGCAGGCCTTTCCCCTAGATTAACACAATTAAGATTTTCCTCTGCTGTAATGTTCAGAAGCCCATCTTCCTAGTGAATCTAGAACATGCTAAGTTGATAATTGAATATAGCTATCACTCCTTTTATGACATGGGAATCTTTTAAAGTTCTTCACATCTATCACTCTTTCTTCTAAAAGTATCATTGCTGAGACTAAGTACTTAAGACATAGACCTTTGGAAGAATTATACTTACAAAAGGTAAGAATGACTTTCTCTGTCATTTTGTTCTATTTTTTGACATATTTTCTCTAAATTCAGAAGGCCTGGAAATTCTTAAAATCAGGCAGTGAATTGGCAAGCAGATGGTAGTTAATAAAAGACACTTATGAGGTAAAACAGAAGCTATTGCTGCAGCAAAAACAAAAGAATCAATATTTTGATACATAGAAACTTCTCTGAAAAACATATTTTTCTAAGAATTCATTTAAATCATTTAAAAATACTTTCATATTTCTCTTTTCAGAGATGCACACCTGCCATAAAATTTCAACTAAATGTGAGAGAAAAAAGGTGCTTATGATCACATATACTTATGTAATTGTATTTAATCATAATTTTAAGAATCTTAGAGTTTTTTATTGAACTTTAAAGTTTTAAAGATTGTGAAATGAACAACTAAACTATATCTAAGAATATTAAGAAAACAGGCAGAATGTTAACCTTTAAAGCTTAGACTGAATAAATTAATAGATAAAAATTATCATGTCGGAGAATCTACAACCACCACTTTACTTGACAAACATAATCCATGAGTACATTCTAAATATCTGCTAATACACCCACAGATAAGTGCAGTCCTCACTCCTCATTAGAGCAATTTCTATTTACAACAATGGAGATGCCTACAGAGAAAGCACAACCAATCAAAATTCAGAGTTGGGGAACCCAGTACCAGTGGATCCATCTACAATACAACTCTTACAGAGATAGCTCAGGTAACATTGTGAAAGATTGTAAGATCCAAAAGAACAGCAAGTTGTTTGTGAGACTGTACTGGGTCTCTTGGTAAGGACAGAATCTATACCCATAAAATTTCACCAGAGTTATTGCCTAAAAAAGAGCTAAAAAAGATGACCCAAGCCAAAATAGATGGAAGGAGCTCATAAGTCACCAACCCTACACAAAGAACTAGAGGAAACTAAAGAACACTGAGAACATGAGAAATAGTCTTCCCTGGGAAAGAGCACACCAGTTCATTTTCTAGTACAAAATGGTGATCCCCGAAAAGACACATACCAGTAACATTATGCAGACTGATCAGGGCATAAGTAGGAAAATATATATATATATATATATATATATATATATATATATATATATATATATATAATAAAATGCCAATGACAAGGAGCTGATGTGTTTGTAAAAGCACAGAAAAGGGTCATGGGAGTGTTTGGAGAAAGAAAAAAGGGAAGGGAGAAACATTATTATAACATAGTTTCAAAAAAAAAAAATAGTACCCAAAGCTGAATGAAAAGGTAATGGGTCTAAGAAGATGGGGGTGGGATGGGAGTGGTGGAATATGGTTAAAACATGTTGTACAAACTGTTAAAGGAATAAGAACATGTCTGTGTGGTGGTGGCACATGCCCTTAATCCAAATACTGGGAGGCAGAGGCTGGTGAATCTCTGAGTTAGAGGCCAGAATCCAGGACAGACAAGGCTACATAGAGAAATCCTGTCTTGAAATACAAAAAGTAAATAAATAAATGAATAAATAAATATGTTTATATGTATGTGTGTATAACTACATATAAGCCCATAATCTGAATATTCTAGAAATCATACAAGGAATGACACACCAAAAAAGTGAATAAAGCAACATAAAAAAATCAAATAATTCAGAGATGACAAACAAGAACAAAAATATCAGTGATAAAGAACACTGTAGCTGAATCAGCAGAGGGTGCAGATAGAGCTGCTCCCCAGACTTTTTGGCCTGGTCAGGGTAGTCACAATCAACCAGGAACCAGCTAAGTGCCTCTGGCACAAGGCAATCATGTATCATCATACCATGAGCAGTGAGGTTTCCAGCCCTGAGCCTGGGAAAGAGGAAAGGCAACTGTGATTGGGGCAGACAATACTCAGCCATGCACCACCTGTGACTCAACCCACAGTCCTGGGACTGGTGGTCAGGCACCATTGTGGTGAGAGAGTACAGGGTTGGGGGTAGGAGATGGGAACACGTGGAATGGCTCATGGGCTGGGGTGAGTGGTGGATCTGTAGAGGTGAGAATGGTGAAAATGGGCTGATGTGAATGGCCTCCTGACCACCCGAATCAAGGAAGATGACTAGGCCTGAGCTATAACCAAGGGGCAGGTCTTGGTTTTGGGCCCGGGAGGAGCCAAGAGAGGGCTGTATTTGTGTCTATGAGCCCTGTCACTGATGGGGATCCTGCAGGGGTCTGTGGTCTGGGCTGCCATCTGGGGCAAAGTGGGTAGGTGTCTGAGGGCCATGCTGCCATGGTGGCTATACCAATCTGTATAGCCAACTGAAACAAAGGTGACAACCTAGCCCTGGCTTCTCCTGAAGACCATATATGGGCCCCTGTCGCCCTGTGGTTTGGGTTGAAGTACGTGGCCCATGTTGCCACCATGGACTACACAGATGCCTGGGATCTGGTTGGCCCTCCAACCATGTTGGAATCTGAAGATCATGTTACACCTGGGTGTCTGATGCATCAACCTGGATCCATGGAGACATTGTGGCATGGGACATGTCTGATTCCATGTTCCAGCAGAGGTAGGGGTCTAGGCTGATGTCTGTGGCTCCAGTTGCCACAAAGGTCTCTTCAGATGCCCATTATCTTGTCACCCACCTAGAACCATGTTGGTGCCAGCTATCCATGCTGCCTTATAGTCCTCCTATATTACTCAGTAAATGTGCAGGAGAGGGGACCCTGTACCTTACCTGAGTAAAATAGTAGAACTGGCCCTGATAATACGAGAGAGGGAGACCTGGATCTGAGAACCTGAGAGAACTCCTACCACTCCTTACCTTATGCTGCATTGAGACAGCTAGCACAGGCAGTGATAGAGAGCTTACCTTGGTAGTGATAAAGAGGGAAAGCTAGTGAGCTAACCAAGCCAGCTATTTCCCAGACCCAGAAACATGGCTGTGAGGTGTCCTACTCCAACATCCACTGAATAGTGGAACTGTTGAAGAATGTGAAGGGGAAAAACCTACAGATCCAAAACAACAGGATCTCTAAGACATAGAACAATAGGATGTCTGAAAGGAGCCCCTGGAGTTGTGTTCAGGAAGCGGTCTCCTATACTAATTTGTTCAAGGGTACCTCCTACTTTCTCTTCTAAGAGGTTCAATGTGGCTGGATTGATGTTGAGGTCTTTGATCCATTTGGACTTGAGTTTTGTGAATGGTGACAGGCATGGGTCTATCTGCAGTCTTTTACACAACCTCATCCAATTGGGTCAGCACCATTTGTTGAAGATGGCTGTCTTCGTCCCATTGTATAATTTAGCTGTTTTGTCGAAAATCAGGTGTTCATAGGTGTGTGGGTTAATAGCAGGATTTTCAATTCGTTTCCATTGGTCTACCTGTCTATTTTTATGCCAATACCAGGCTGTTTTCAGAACTATAGCTCTGTAGTAGAGCTTAAATGTCTCCTGAAGTTCTTTTATTGTATAGAGTTGTTTTGTCTATACTGGGTCTTTTGTTTTTCCATATAAAGTTGATTTTTATCCTTTCAAGGTCAGTGAAGAATTGTGGTGGAATTTTAATGGGGATTGCATTGAATCTGTAGATTGCTTTTGGCAAGATTGCCATTTTTACTATGTTTATCCTACCTATCCAAGAGCATGGGAGATCTTTCCATTTTCTGGTATCTTCTTTAATTTCTTTCTTTAGAGCCACAGAATTCTTATTATATAGATCTTTTACTTGTTTGGTAAGCATTACACCAAGATACTTTATGTTGCTTGTGGCTATTGTAAAGGGTAATGTTTCTCTGATTTCTTTCTCTGTCTATTTATCGTCTGAAAAAAATAGAGCTACTGAACTTTTTGAGTTTTTCCTGTATCCTGCTAGTTTGCTGAAGGTGTTTATCAGCTGTAGGAGTTCCCTGGTAGAGTTTA
This sequence comes from Phodopus roborovskii, assembly GCF_943737965.1. Lineage (NCBI taxonomy): Eukaryota > Metazoa > Chordata > Mammalia > Rodentia > Cricetidae > Phodopus > Phodopus roborovskii. The sequence goes on from NW_026126547.1 coordinate 7,589,696, forward strand.
TTGGGTCGCTTATGTAAACTATCATATCATCTGCAAATAGAGACGGTTTTACTTCTTCCTTTCCAATTTGGATGCTCTTGATCTCCTTTTGTTGTCTTATAGCGGCAGCAGAAACACATAGAGACAGCTTACCTGAGTAAGGAGGAGCTAACGGGCCCCCAGACTGATAGCTGGGAAGCAAGCATGGGACTGACTCAGGCCCCCCTGAATATGAGTCTCAGCCAGAAGGACTGAGCAGTCTAAGGGACCTCAGACAGGATGTATCCCTGGTGCACAAAAGGACCTTGATAACACATCCCCCATGGAGGGATAACTGCCTTAACCTAGAGACAGGAGAGAAGCCCTAGTCCATACTTCACATGACCTGTCAGATCTACATGACCCCTGACTGGATGGCATTCCCCTACATTTGGAATTGGGGTGGAGGAATGGGAGGGGAGGGTGGTTAGGTTGCATTTGGGAGGACAGAAAGGGTAAAAGGGAGAGAGGGAGGGAGGAAGGAAGGGAGGGAGGGAGAGAGAACTGGGATCGACATGTAACATGTAAAAAAATGAATTAAAAAAATGCTCTGACTCAAAAATTTAAGTTCAAGGACAAGTTACTGGGGAAAAGGATTTCTATTTTTGTTTCCACAGAAAATGAAAAGCTGTGGATTCCTTCCAGACTAATGTGGTTTGATCAAGCCAGACCACCTGAAACAGAGTACCAGATGATCTTACAATCAAAACAGCTAGACAAAGCAGCCTTACAGACTACAGCCAGGATTTCTGAATCTTCTTCAAATCCCCCATGACAGTGCCCCTTACCAGCAGGAAGTAGTTTGGAAAGAACAATGCCCAAATTCCCAAATATTGTCTATAAATGTTTGTTTTCATTTAAATGGACTTGGTTATAAAAAATTAATAAATTCTCGCCCCAGCGAGAACCCATTAGCAGAAACCAGGCTCAAGCCAGACCAAAGAGTCCTTGTGGCGCCCAACCTCGATCAGCAAGGAATAATGCAACTCAGGGAAAATCTTCTTCTAGCAGTTTAATCAGGATCCTTGAACATGCTTCTTCTGGAGACCCTGGGGAAATGCCTGCACATGCTTAAATCCCCTTGTGCTGACCAACCCTAGTGAGCCACGTGGACTCTGCAGATTGGCTGCTCTTAGGTGGAAGCAAGCAAACTGAACAGGCTTAGCCAAATAAGGACTTGTTTACAACAGAGAGTGCTCACCATGGGGAAGGAGGAAGGTGGAAGCCAGCACCATCTTTAAGGCGCTGCACTTGGCAGCTCTCTATAATTCCTGGCAATGAACACTTCAAAGTAAAGATGAATGAACTAAACTACTGTGTGAGTGAAAGGGCCACACTACAGCTTCCTCTACAATATTCTCTCTCTCTCTCTCTCTCTCTCTCTCTCTCTCTCTCTCTCTCTCTCTCGCTCTGTGTTCTCTTTCTTTCTCTCCCTTCCTTTTTTTTTTTTTTTTTTTTTTTTTTGTTGTTTTGTTTTGATTTTTGTTTTTCTTTTTAAATTTGGTTTTGATTTTGTGGGGGGGGAGATTGCAAGGGCAGATGTGAGGAGATAGAGAAATAACTGATATCAGAATGCATGATGTGAAATCCACAAAGAATCAATAAAAGTTTTTTAAAAATAATTTTGTAAATAAGGTTAAAATTGGTTGTATATTGATTAGAAGCCACTTTAGAAATCCTGGACTGGATCAGTTTTTCACTTTTCATTTTTAGTTCCCATGGACAAGTACTGTGTGTGCTAGAAGAGGTTGGAAAGATCACTCACAAGTTAGCAAATTTCTAAATTCAATTCCCAGCAACCATATACTGGCTCACAACCACCTATAATGGAATCCTTAGCTCTCTCTGGCATACATGAGACAGAAAAGTCTTACCTAACAAAAGTACATAAATAAAATACATACATATAAGTATGTGCTGAAAATGCAGCATGTTAGATAAAGAGGAACACATAGGACTGGCCTGGGTTCTTTCTGCCCTAAATCATGGTATCCCAACAATTCACCCACACTCTGTTGCAAAGAATCTTCCACCTTGGTTAGCTTTCCTGTGATTTGGATGTCAAACCAGCTTTTCAATTCTTGGCTTCTGTTGCTTGTCTTTCTCTCTCAATGTACATCATGTGATTTCTTATATGGCAGTGTTCTACTGTACTGGATTTGTGCAAGTAATAATAATATAACCACCCAACATGTACTAGGTGAGTTTAGAGTCATCTTTAAGAATACGGAAAATGCCTTTGGATGTTCACCATAACAATATGCAACTTCTGTGCTTTTCAAAGACAGTTGTCTTTAAGGTTAGTATTTAAATATCTATAGTTAACTAAACAGAATATCAAAAATTATCTCAAATTTGATCATCAAAATGATGGTTTAACAAATAGCTATATTGCTAATTTGTTAACTGATAAAAGTAATAAGGCTCTATTCAATTAGTGGTAGAACCAGTCTGTTAGGATTGGAATGAAAGTCCATGGTATTTCTGAAATAAAGTAGCAGTAACAATTAATAGCTGAATTCTGACATCCCTAAATAAGGTTTTTGTTGTGCTTATTAAATTATCAATATAATCTCATGCATTCTGTAAGTATTTCAACTTTTATAGTGTGTTTATTTACTCAAATTTATTTATTTTTGACATTGGTACGGTGCCCTCAAAATTGTTTTCCTCCTGCCGCTATCTCCCAAATGATGACATCACATGTGTGCACCACTACCCTTGCTTTCCATTTCAAGTTCACACTCACAACTCACCCAACCTTACATAAAATAACAGTAGCAAATGCAAGGTTAGAATTACACCCTAGATGTTCTTGAATTCCAGTCCACTTTTAAATGTAAGTCAGATTATAGCCAAGAAATTGAAGTGGACTGTAGATTTTGTTAGATGGTAATAAAAGAAGCTGTACCCCCTACTTTCAGTGCTCAAGGCTTAGTTTTCAGGTCTCCTTAGGTATCAGAGAGATGCTGGTCACAAGGCTCTTTCTGCATAGCATTAGAAGTAACTGAACAATATTAGGCCTGTGTAAGGATGTATAGAGGTAATAAGACAGGAAGGAGCCAGCTCATAAGATAATTGTTACTACTGGACTGTATTCTACTTCACAGTATTACCAACAACAGTAAAATGATGATGGGTATTCTTCTATTGTAGAAGGATAGCTGAGAAAACTGTGTGTGTGCGTGCGTGTGTGTGTGTGTGTCCAGCACAATCACTCAGAAGAAAAGTGACATACTATCTTGACAACTTGATTTAGACCTCCCACTCCCACTAGATTGCTTCACTGTTGTAGTTTTTAATACTAAGTCCCCAAAGAAGCAACCAGTCAAAGCAAGGGAATGAAAAGAAAAATCTGATTAATTTGTCAACATGAAATTGTAAAAACTGGAGGGGAAAACAGCAGAATTAAATTATGTAAATAGTTCCACAAGGTCTAAAGGAAGGAAGGGAAAGAAGGAGGAAAGAAGGAAAAAAAAATGTGTTGTGTTTTCCTAGAATCAGCCATCAATGCTTTAGGGCATGCATGCCTATATTTGAAGGGCTAGCTGTGCAGTGTTGAGGCCAAAACTCCCATCAAACTTAAAGACATGATTTAGATATGCACTTTATTTTACTCAATATTTTAGATGAAAAGAAACAAGGTAGACAAAATGGGATTTTGCCCACTCAGAAAGAAAAGAAAAAAAAAAAAAAAAAAAAAAAAGAAACACAGGTCTCACTGTTTAGTTGTAAAGGGGAATTCAAAGAGCAAGGCCAAGAGTACTGAGTACTGTTTTCTTGAGAGATTGTTTGGGAAACTGAAGAAGCAACCCTCTATTCCCTCTATTGTGAAAATTGTACACAAAGAAAAGCTGTGAATCAATCAGTAATGAACACAGGTGTGTACACATGGGACTAAATGTGCTTAGCAAAGTATATATAACTCTTGATTTGTACATCTGACTTTGCAAAATATTACATTTTTATTGGAGGGCAGAATTTCAGGAGTGTGTTCCAACTACAAGGAAAATACTCTCCTGTAAATGTTGCTATTTAAAGATATTTTGGCAGTAACTCCAGATTCAAGGGAGCATATACCAAATTCATACAGTAACACAAATAACTGCACTCACTCCAGCCAGCTTTTTGATGTTTCAGGTGCTATACATTCCAGGAATCAACTATTTAATTTTCCGTTCAATACAATGAGTTAAATCCTTGCTTTCAACCTTTGTGGAAACAAAGCAGTTGAGATTCAGAGGCAAGATGCTTTATGATGGCATTCCAGATGTGGTGTCAAGAATGGACATGTCTCTTCCACACTGACCCTGGGACTCATTGTGAGGAAGTAAGACTGCTCTGTATTGTCAACTATGGTCTATTGGACAATACATCACCATGTCTAGTGAGTCTGCTTCCACACCTGTTGCTGAGCATTTTTTTCAGATGCATCATTTACACACATTGGTTGTTCAGAGAAGTTGCTTCCTGCTGTTGAACAATTTAGACAAATATAATTTTCAATTGCATTTTTCGGGTGTGACCTATAGTTCCCAGCATGCATTTTGAATAAGTATGGCATTCTGGGTACATTGCTAGCTACTTTGGGCATGTCACAAGTCAGGTTTTTTGTTTGTTTGTTTGTTTTGTTTTGTTTTTTTGCTTTTGTCTTACTACTTAATTGTAATTACTTGGCTCTCATCTTTACGTAAAAAGTATATATCAAGCATTCTGTGCTCCCCAATATGTATTAATGTTTTATAATCTCATCTGTAGCATAAATGAATAGGAATGAAATTACTCTCATCTAGTGCACACACACATATAAATGCTGACTCCTGACAGAGGTTATTGTAATTCACTTAGTTCATGGAAATAAAGGATAATGGGACTTAACATCAATGAAACACTGATTCTAAAATTTTGGTCACAGGTATTTATTATGAAAATCTTAAGATTTACATGGTTAATTATAGTAGTTTTTTTCTGTTTTCACCTTGAAGGTTTTACATTCAGCATCATGTTCAACTGTTCTAACCTAAAATTTATTGTTCAAGAGATTGGTTCCAAGTACCACTACAAATTTATCCTCTTCTCATGAATTTCCTATAATCACATAGATTTCTAGAAAGCTTGACTGTTCTTTTTGCTCTTTTCTCTCTGTCCTCCTTTTCCCTCCCCTTTCCTCCCTTGGCATTCCTCTCCATTCCCTTGCCCCCTTCCCTTCCTTCTCTCCTTCATACTTTTTCTATTCCTCCATCAAGTAGACTAGCATTAGAACTAATAAGCAATTTACATTTTAATCAGTTAATTACTCATTTATTGCAAATTTATCATAATATTGTTTCTATTAATTTACCAAGTACATACTCAGTGGAAAATTTATTCTTGCATTTATGACTATAAGAAATTTTAAAGGAAACCACACATACATCACAATCAATGCAGTTCATTGGATTGTCTATATAAATCACCATAACATCTATCCCAATTTTCCCATACTCTGTACCCAGAACTTGGGAACTTATTTCCTACTATACTTCATCTGTCCTTGGATAAATGGTTCACTTTGACCAATGGAAAGTAAGCCGATATGATGCAGGAGAGCCATAAAATACCTGTTGCTGTGGTTTGAGTTCTAACTTGTTGTCTTTAGTAAATTTGTCACCAGATGGTTACAGCCCCAATGGATGCGTGGATTCATCTTCTTCCACTGTCCTCACAAATGACTAGCCTCTTAAATAATCTACAGGATATCAAACTACTGGAGTACAGATAACAAGGAAAGTGGATCAGGGTTTTAGAGGGAAGGGGTGGCAATCAGCTCCCAGTTCATGACATGGAGGCTTATTATTACCTGTGAATGCTCTTCCTTATCTTAGCTCCTATTTTAATTTGTTTCTCTGTTTTGCCTAGAGCTTTTTACCTTTCCTTTTATATGTTTTCCTTTGTCTTTTGGCTGGGTGATATCTGTCTAGCCCTGTGTGTTTCCCTCTTTTTCTCCCTAATTCTCTTCTCTTTTAGTCTCCTCCTTTGTCTAGATTTCTCCTACTACTTATTATCTGCCTTATTCTCCTTTCTCTGCCTGGCTTTCACGTGCCTTAGGAAGGCAAGGTGAAACAGCAAAACATATTTACATAATTAAACAAACAGTATAAACAAATATAATACATCTTTACATAATTGGCAAAGACAGCAGAAACAAATTTAACACATCTTTACACAATTAAAGTAATATTCTACAGCATAAACAAATGTAACAAATCTTTGCCTAGTTAAAATAATATTCTACAACAGAAGCATAGAGATAGGCTCTCTGGCCCAGTTGAGCCATGTTGCTGGTCCATAGGACTATAAACAGTATCAAGTTACTGTGTTTGGCAGAAGGTGTTTACTGGTATAAATTACTTAATCCTTTAATTATTTTTAGTTTCTGTCAATTCCTACATGATTTAGAATGTCTGTCTAGGTCATGCATTTCTCCACATACTTCGCATTCCAACAATCCATCAATAGGAGAAATTTTCACAAAACATTGAAAGTCTTCATCTGTGCTGGATATTTTATGCCAAGTTGAAAGAAGCTAACGTCACCAGAGAGAAAGGAACCTCAATTAATAAGATGTCTTGTAAGATTAGGCTGCAGTCAAATCTGTAGGGCATTTTCTTAATTAGTTATTAATGAGGAAGGCCCAGCCTATTATGAGTCATTCCATCCTTGGGTTGATCATCCTGGATTCTATAAGAAAGCAGCGTACTCAAACCATAGGGCACAAGCTAGTAAACAACACTGCTCCATGACCTCTGCATCAGCATCTGCCATTGTGGGATATTCGATCACCCTGTGAACCCTGAGTTTATGTTTGTATTAAATAAATAAAAATCAACCTTAGGTCAGGAGGCTGAGTTAGCAACTAGTTGACAGAAAGCAACCATAGAAAGTCATAGGGTGTCTGTAAAGCAATAGAGAGATTCACAGGAGATAGTCCGGAGAGACTTAGTATAGCATGGGTTCTTTTATTTTGGGAAAGTGGAAGGATGCTCTCTTTCCTTTAGAGATGACAACAAGAAGAGAATGTCAGCTAGTTGCTACTCAGCCTCTCTGAGCTAGCAAATTTTCTCTCCAGCCTTTGACTCCCCAGTCTTATTAATAAATAGAATAATAGAGATAAAATTAAAGGTATATTGGACAGCAGTGACATAGCTGGTACCTATGGGAAGGGAATTTCTGCCAGGCCATGGCCTGAGAGGTTAGGCCACTGACAGAGAAGAAAGTCAGTAACTTCAGAACCTCATTTTCTAGCTAAAATAGCAGCAATTTAAAGTACAAACTGTGCTTGTGGTTCCGGCCATGTTTGAGTTACTGTTCTGGCTTCCTTCAATGATTAACAGTGATATTGAACTGTCAGCCAGATAAAGATAAAGCCTTTTTTCCCCAAGTTGCTTTTATAATGGTGTTTTGTTTCAGCAATAGAAGCCATAGCTAAGGTATCATCTGTAATTGTTCCAAGAAGCTTCCTAGAATAGTGTACACAAGCATTTTCCCCTGTGTAGAGTTCATTAAGATCCCTAATAGCCTTTGATAACAGCCCATGAACAATATGTTAGTAACATTAGGCCATTAAGACAACTTTGAATTCAGAGATTATATCACACTTGGAAACTATACCTCTGAATCTAGAATTTTCTCTTTTATTACCAAACAAAAAATTGACTTAAATAAATGATTCAAATGTATTAATATACTTTTTAAAATAGTTTATTATACTTAAACATAAAGTAGCACTAAAAGATGTCATTAAAGGAGATCACTTACATTTGTGCATTTCTTTGAATTTGTTTCTAAGTTTAGAAAGGGTATGGTTTATATGTGGCAGACAACAAATCCTAGAATAAATAAATTTCAACTGTGCATTAATTGATGTGGTAATTCTTATCTCTAAAAAGTTAGATGAATAAAATTACCAAAAGAAAAATATATTTGCATGAAATCTAAAGGAAGATGTATTTTTCAAAAATAGAAAACTAGGTAAGCAATATATAACTTTCACATGTGAGTATCTTTATAGTATGTGGGAATGATGCTATAAATTTTGTGGAATTTGCTGATGTATGTTATTAATTTGTAACTATTTATTACCTTATTGAAAGAGAGCAGTGATGATAATACATTGAGTCTGATTTGTGTTCTTAGTCATTGAGGTGCAATGGAGAAAACAGCAGTGGGTTCCAATGGAAAGATACAGGGATAAAGCTAATAAACTGTGGTTAGCAGTTCTTGCTGTTCTTGCAGAGGACCAAAATTGTGTTCATATCATGAACATCAAGTAGCCTCCTAGCCCCTATGACTACAGTGCCAGAGGATCTTCCATATTCTTCTATTGGGCATAGGCATTTTCATGCCCCTCTGAGTGCGCGCACGCGCACACACACACACACACACACACACACACACACACACACACACACACACACACAAATAAAATGAAAAGAACAAAAAGATCTATATCACACATTATGGAGGTTTATAGCTCCCACCAAAATCTAAAATTTTACTTAAATCTCCAATGTCTAGAGTTCGTGAATCCTTTCCAGTTTATATTATTTTACTAAAAGAATAACACATGCAAGAGTAGATTATAGAGTTCATTTACAGAAGCATGTGTTATTCTTCAAGCAAAGTAAAGACTGTCATATCTAGTTAATCATTATTAGGTTTTCTCTGATTTTGGAAGATAGGGAAATTATCTCAAATTTGATAAGTCACATTGAATCAAAGGCTAGGGGCCAGGCCCCCTGTGCTATTGGCTTTAAATTTAAACAATACCTTAATGGATCCATGAGGCAAGACACTATCTCACAAAAGATTTTTATTTATCAATGTGAGCTCATGTAGTATGTCTGTCTTGCTGGCACATGAAGTAGTTTCACACTCACCATATCTCTCTTCTTTATAATCTCTCAGATGTCCCACCATCATTTTTGCATATACTTAACTTGCCTGTTAAGAATTACAACAGAAGACAAATTCTCCTGAGTCCTATGTAAATATAATTTGGTTAATGTGTCAAACTGATTCTTTGAATTAAGCAGAGAGTTGATATTCTAATTAAAGTGCATCACCTATAATAAGGACCCAAGTTTTCAGATGAGTGGGAGAACCAGTATTCTCATGTATGTGCTCCTCAAAATTACCATATTGAATTCTTAGCTACTATGGTGATGTTGTTGCAGGAATCAGTCTGGAATAAGAACTACCAAGAAGACAGGAGAGAAGATATATAGACTGAGGCCAGGCAGCTTCCATGTCAGGTCCAGTTTGAACTCTCATATTATATTCTAAAACCACAAGGTGTGGTGGGCATCAAGTAAGATTTTACAGATGTATGTGGCATTCAGGAGGTTTTTTAAAGACAAAGGACTATTGTTTAACTGTTTCTCCTGGTTATTATATTCTAGCTTGGCTAAAAACAGTATAAGGAGTCCTTTAAGTAAATCACTAAATAAATCAATAAATTAGTACCGAAAAAATTTTCTAGTTTAGTCTTTTCTACCACTGTAGTGATATTTTGTTTATACTCTATCAAATAAAGCTTGCCTGAAGATCAGAGGGCAGAGCTAGCCACCAGTTAACCATAGATGTCTGGAGGTGTGTACAGACAGACAGGAAGTGATGTGGCTGGCCAGACAGTGGAAGTGATAAGGTGGGAGGATACAGGAGTTCAGTGTCTTTTCAGCAGGGAAATTAGCAAGGTAGGTGTGGCTGTTGATTACTCCATTTTTCTTATCATTCAGCATTTCCCCCTATATCTGACTCCATGCTTTTATTATTAAGACCTATTAGAACTTGTGCTACATACAATATTCTATTTCATTTCCTCCTCTTCACTGACAGAACATCTTAAGTCTCTATCTGAAGAAATGGGTTAATACCCCATTGTGCTCAATTGGCTCTCATTTATATTTCTAGCCTTAACCCCTTTTAATATTTTTCTTTGACATTTTTCTTGCACTATTACTGACTGTTGATCATAAAAGCCAAATTCTTCATCAAGATTTCTTTATATCTATTCTTAGCAGCAATCAATTCTAATTCTGTAGGATTTTGGAGGACCATAGCTGTCAAAGAATCTTTTTTTTATTCCAAAGAGTGGCTATGTTTTCCTGAACATTTTTTTTTTCCTTGATCTAAGTAGAGAGCTGGCTATAGTGAGCCTGTTGGATGCCCATTGCAGTGACACTGGTGTTCATCCAACCTGTCAGGATCATTCTTATCAAGACTAGTAAAAATACAGGAGTTTTCCTATTTTGTGAATCTAGGGGATGTAAGTATTTTTGTCCCTTGCTTCCTGGGAGCACATCTAAGATGGGGGCAAAGAATACCAGTGTACAACTGTCTCCTGAGTAGCATTTATGAATGCCTGTGTCTGGTGAAATATGTACCTTTGGGAACTAGAACTTTTATCTAGTCTGATAGAACCTTTTCCCTCTCACATATTAGATATTGAAAGACCTAAAAAGTAATGCTAATGATGGACTAACCTAGAAATTAATATCCATTCCTTGGAATTTGCTAGCTTCCTCTCACAAGGCCCTGAGATAAGAAGAATTCACACTGCCCCTCCTTTCCTGTGAGTCAACAGGTGGTAAATAGGGTCAAGAGATAGCTGTAACTCTGGTTTGCCCAGACAAGATTAATTAGCACACCTGAGGCCCTAAGGTCTGCTAACCCTAATAGCAGACCATCCGGCCTCCAAGGGTCATGTACTCAATGGACAGAGGGTCCCACCCCCTCCCTAAGCTTGTGGGTTTGCCTTTAAAAACACCTGGGCCCAGGGGAGGGGGCTTCTCCCTAGCCTGCATGCTGGAGGAGCCCATTTGCGCAAACGTTTCCTGTTCATTAAAGCCTCTTGTGTTTTGCAGCAACTGGACTGGACATTGAGTTCTTGGGGTATTGACCGAACCTGGAAGACTCCTCATTCTGAGGGTCTTACAATATTTCCTATAACTTGAGCAGGAAGCCTAGTAAAACATGTTCCTTTTCCTTTGTTAGGTTTTGATTAGTCATTCCACCTCCAGTATTAGTAATGTGGCTTGCTTGTAAGCATATCTAGCAATCTTGACCAACAGAAAAGAACTCATGGCTAGCATTTACTAAAGTCAGAATTTTAAGATATGTCATTTTCACATGAAGGGTTTCTTTCTGGGTTCATTCTCATATTTTTCCTCCCAGATTCCCACCATTCAAAGGCCATTTATGACCTCAACTTCTTGTTTCTTTATGGGAGTTCCTTTCCAAGTCTCTATCATGGGGAAGTACACCACTTAGCAGTATTTAAGATAATCCCAATATGTTACCCCACAAGCCATATTGCTATTTTTTCCCCATCTGGCTACTCATTAGCTGTAACTATCTGCAAAAGGAGTCACTGGCCGTTTTCCTCGTCTGGGCAATTCCATCACAGGATGATGAAGTCTGAGAGATGATCTGTGGCTGGCTTCTTTCTCAGTAGAATGACCAGCTGAAGGAGATAAGGCAGAACTCTTCTGGTGGGCAGTTACTTATATTGATGAAAATGTAGGAATTGGAGCTGACCTTGAACTACTCATCACTCTAGAATAATTTGTGTCACAGGGTCAGAGATTCTGAATGAGGACTGAATGAGGATCAGGAGGGACAGCAGGGTGCATAGTGGCAGCTGAGCTATTTTCTCCATTCTGAGGTCATTTTGAGACAGTCCTTTTCAGAGGCAGGTTTCCTGGCTGAAGTCCTTAGCAGCCTCTGGGTGAGTGTGGTCTACCCGTTGGTTAAGGTCCCTACAACATTAAGCACTTTTCTGTTAATGCAAGCTATTATTTCAAGAATTCCTGGAGGCAGGTGTGTCTATATTCTCAGAATTTTCATGAGTCCTTTGATATCAGTGGAGGTGGGTAGCCAAATACAACCTCAAAAGCAGCTATCCATGCTTAAGGGGTATATAATGCACCCTTAATAGTAGAAGTAGCAGAAATTTTGATCAAGGGGAATGTTTCTTGGCAAAGTTTGGCCAGTGTTGTTTTCAAATCCTTTTTTATTCTTTACAACTATGCTTGAAGATTTGGGGTGTTACCCTATGTGCAAGCTGCAAGTGATTGTCTGTGTTGGTGGGAAAAGCTTCCACTTACCCTGAAAAGTGCACCCCATACCCAGAAAGTATTAGTACCCTCTGCTGCATTGAATGTCAGTAAATCCCACTTCTATATGTCTAAGTACATAGGATCTCTGTGTTTGTATCAGTGTGGGGGCCTTCGATCTCTGCTTGAGATTGTTCCAAGAACAGCGGAAACAGATTTTCTAGCTTATTGTGTCAGTGATAGCAAACTCTGTAACATTAAATATGTTTATAAAAATTCATGTGGGCAGATTTTCCCAGATGTGTTACTTCATGAGCTAGACTAGGCTAAGATTTCTCATCTCTGTCATTATTTTCAAGTCTGTAGCAATTACTTATTTCTCCTGATTTTTAGTTGCCTCTTCTTAACTTGGTCTTTTTCTTTCTTCTGGCTTATACAAGGAAGATCTGGGAGCATGGGCAATATAAACATTCCTTCTTTTGGTAATGAATGGGATTGCTGAGCTTTGCTTTCATCAAGGGCAGCTTGTTTGACTGACTGTCTAGTCTTTCAATTAATGTTTCCTGATTCTTTTGACTTGATCTCTTTGTGTGAGACTTGCAGAGCACTCCTGCCACAGTCAGGGTCTCAGACAGCTTCTTTGAGCTGCAGGATTTGGTTGCTGCCTCAATTTCTTTGCCCTCTGAAATGAGCAGCCACCTTTATCAACATATCTCTACTTTGAATTACTTGATTCCAGCTGTTGAATTCAGCTCCTATCAGTTATAGAGAATGGCTCATCCTTTAAATATAGCCATGAGAAGAAAACATCTTTTGTAATTTCTCTGCTATCATGAAAGATCTTTCCCTCCTCTTCAGGCAAGAATGTGGCCAGATAGCCTAGCTGTCCTCTTCTTAGATGAGATAAGAGCTTGACATTTCCCTTAGTTGACACATTGGAATGAGCTCATACTTGAAATGCAATGGACAGAGTCTGGCAGAGTTGGCAAGCCAGGTGAAGTTGGTCATCATTGCATCAGGGCAGATGCCCCTAGAGAGGCAGGATCAAGTAATACTTCAAACTCCCTTGGAGCCAGTAGACCAGCAGCATAATGGGCAAAATATCATTCTCTGGGGGCAATTGTCTTGGTTTCAGGTTTAACAGTCATTATAACCAGTATCTTCTGAGGCAGGGAAAGTTCTGGTTGTAAATTCATTCTGTAGCATCATGGGCCAACATACAGAATGAATATATGGGAACTTGCTTGTGTGACCAGGTATTCCCATACAGACTTCTCAAACTCTGTTAACCACAGTCAAATCTAGAGTTCCTTCAGAGGGCCATAAGGCATCAGGGGAAGGCCAATGATTTCACAAAGTGTTTAATTCAGAGTCCCCCATGTTTACTCCTTTGTCACTTGTAAATTCTCTTCTGTGTGCATGTGAGAGGGCAGAGAGGATAAAAGGGAGGGAGGGAAGGAAGGAGGGAGGCAGGGAGGGAGGGAGAGGGAAATGGGTTCAACATGTAAAATAATAAATTAAATTAAAAAAAATGCTTTGACTCCAAAATTTAAGTTCAAGGACAAGTTACTGTGGAAAAGGATTCCCATTTTTGATTCCACAGAAAATGAAAAGCTGTGGATTCCTTCCAGACTAATGTGGTTTGATCAAGCTAGACTGCCTGAAACAGAGTACCAGGTGACCCTACATTCAAAACAGCTGGACAAAGCAGCCTTACAGACTACAGCCAGGATTTCTGCATCTTCTTAGAATCCCCTTTACCAGCAGGAAGTTGTTTGGAAAGAACAATACCCAAGTTCCCAAAGATTTATAAATGTTTGTTTTCATTTAAATGGACTTGGATATACATACATACATACATACATATATATGTATGTATGTATGTATATGGGGTACAGAACTGAATAGAGAATTCTCAATAGAGGAAATAAAAGTGGCTGAAAGACACTTAAGAAAGTGTTCAACATCCTTAGCTGTCAGGGAAATGCAAATAAAAACGACTCTGAGACAAATCTTACTACTGCCAGAATGGCTAAAATTAGAAATACCAATGACAGCTTATGCTAGAGAGGATGTGGAGAAAGGGGAATACTCCTCCACTGCTTATGGGAGTGCAAACTTGTACAGCCATTTTGGAGATCAGTATGGCGTTTCCTCAGGAAAATAGGAATCAGTCTACCACAGGACCTGGCGATCCCCCTCTTAGGCATATACCCAAATGATCCATATCCATGCAACAAAGACATGTGTTCAGGAATGTCAGCAGCATTATTTGCAATAGCAGGAATATGGAAGTAACCTAGATGCCCCTCAACTGAAGAATGTGTAAAGAAGATGTGGCACATCTACACAAAAAGAGGAGCATGGTATCTACACAATGGAATACTACTCTGTGGAAAAAAATAATGGATTCTTGGAATTTGCAGGCAAGTGTATGGAACTTGAAGAAACCATCCTAAATGAGGTAACCCAGTCACAAAAAGAGGAGCATGGTATGTACTCACTTATATATGGATTTTAGACCTAGAACAAAGGATCACCAGCCCATAATTCACACCGCCACAGAAACTAGGGTACAAGCAGGATTCTAAGAGATTCCTATAAGGTTCCCCAATGAAGGGGAAAGGGGCACAGTCTTCTGGTATATTCGGAGTGGGGGAGGGAGCTAGGAAATGTGAGGGGGAGGAGAGGTAAGCATGTGGGACTAGGAAGATTGAGTCAGGGGATGAATAGATGAGAGAAAAGAGATAGTCCTTAAAAAAGGGAGCCATTATAGGTTTGCAGAATAAACTGACTCTAGAGAAATGTCTAGAGACCTATAAGACTGACCCCAACTAACAATTTGATCAACAGTGGAAAGGCTACCATAAATGCCCTTCCCTGATAATGAGATTGACGACCAACTTATCTATTATCATAGAGATGTCATCTAGTAGCTGATGGAAACAGAAGCAGACACCCACAGCTAAACACCGAGGCGATCTGGAATCCAGATTCAGAGGGCAGAACAAGACCCCGCTACAGAGACAGCTGACCTGAATAAGGAGGAGCTTATGGGCCCCCAGCATGGGAGTGACTCAAACCCCTGAACATGGGTCTCAGCTAGAAGTTCTGGGTAGTCTAAGGGACCTGGGACAGTGGAACCAGAATTTATCCCTGGTGCACAAAAGAACTTTGGGAGCACGTTCCCCATGTAGGGATACTCCCTTAACCTAGAGGCAGGAGGGAAGTCCTAGTCCCTACTCCAAATGGCTTGACTGATTTAAATGACCCGTCCTGGAAGGAATCACCCTTGTAGAGTTGGGGGGATGGGAGTGTAGGAGAGAGGGATATAGGGAGGGAGGTGGAGGAAACTGGGTTTTATATGTAAAATTAAAAAAAAATATTAAGTCCAATGTGTAGTTGAGAATGTTTACTGAATAAAGTATAAACACCATCAGCCTTTTATACAATGACACTCATATGTATGTACACATAAATCTGCTAAACATAGAGCACATGTCCACAGAACAAAATAAGAGAAAAAGTTTAATGAGGTTCCAAGAGTGGGATCTTCATCAGATTATAGCAACAGAGGAAGTTCCCACTCGTTGCAAGTCACAAGAGTTTTTTCAAGCAATCAAAGCTTTCTAAATGTCAACTTGGAGATTTTTTCAGCCTTGAGTTTGTGAAAAGTAAATTATATCGGTGAAGTCGCATGGTTGGTGATATTTTCTGCGATGTGCAGATTTACTAATCTATGCTATAGCACACAGATAGGACAGAATAATTCAAGGAGGTAGGGTGTAAGCACTTTTTCATTTTCTGCTCTCTGCTCTTCAGACAATGTATCACTTGAGGTCTAATAGTATTACCCTCGTTTACTTATAGGCATCAATAACAAAGATAGCTGAAAATTAGTTTTGTCAACAAAATTAACATAATGTAGCAATGTCAGACAAAGGATTTATGCTAAAAATACCAATAATGTACACAGTCATAATTCATAACTATGGTTATATTTTACCAATATTAAATTTTATAGGAACAGCTAACAAATGAAGGAATTCTGTAAATGGATTGCCATACATCTTTGTAAATATTGCTAATATAGTACAATGTCTAAAACATGATCCAATGCCTACAATATTATGTTATAAACACCATTAACTTATTATGCAATAACACACATATGTATTTACACATAATTCTGTTAATACACTTATGTGTACTTGCATATATGCATACATCTAAAAGATTTGTCTTAAAATTTCAATATGTAAGAGATTCTGTTTATAGCAAGTTTTTAGGGTTCTAGTTCAAAAATAACTTTTAAATAGTATTTAATTACAAAATGTGAATCTTTCCTTAAAATATACATGTTACTAATGAAGTGTGATAGGTGATTACAATGCAGGGAAATATGCTCATGTGCATTGTAGCAGCTGATGAAATGGTGGAGATGTAAGAAAGAAGTTTTCACCCTTAGTTTTTCCTTGAAGTGAACAGCCAGGTACAAAAAGTAAGTGTTTCAGTATGACACAGCATGTCTCTGTGTTAAGTTACTTTACTTCTGAAGAATTTAATGTCAGGACATTCCAATCAATACATGTTGGTAAAACAAACTTTTCTTTTAGCTTGGTGTCTTGGAAGAAAAATAATTAAACAATGTTTCCGGATACTTTCCCTTCTTGTATTGAAAAATAGAAGTCAGTGAACAAGATGAAAGGAGCCATAATAACAATGCAAGTGAATGTGGCTGTCAGCGTCTGAATTGTGGCACCAAGAGCACACAAAACACAGCCTGAAGTACTCACGGCCTTGGATGGGAGCTTTGTTTATGAACCACGGGACCTGCTTTTCGGCTCTTCATGCTGGCAATAACCAATCTTTTGCTGCCATATTTATGATGCTTTCCTTTCTTTTTTTTTTTTTAAAGATTATTTTATGCTTGGCAGTAGCTAAATGTTGTGCCTAGAATTTAAATGAGAAACTGTACTTTAGTCTTAGCTAAACAAAAGAGGCCATGGTTACTCCTGATTGATGGTTCACTGCTCTTAGAAACCTGAAACAGAAGGTTCCTGTATTGAACACCGTTATTATGTATTGTTATCTCTGTCATATATTAATCTCAATAGAAACATATGAGGAGTTAGGGTGCTCAGTGTCCATTGGAATAAATCACAGGGATGGAAAAATACCAGCACAAGCTGATGTGAGTTGCATATCCAGGATGTTTACCCACATGGAAAGTGAGTATCCCTGGGGTTTTCTGATTTGCAGTTGTGAGATGCAGTGGACAGGGCACTGTTGCACAAAGACTTCAACTACTCTGAAAACAATGCCTAAACACTGCAGTCTTAAGTCTAGGGTTCTTATGTTAAGAGCTGTAAACCCATGTGCATTACTAAGGACTTTAGGTAGTGGCAGGATGCTTTGCAGGGATCTAAATTAATACATTTGTTTTCTTTCTTTCTTTCTTTTCTTTTTTTTTTTTTTTTTTTTTTTTTTTTTGTATGAATGAAGGCTCTCCTGATGGAGGCAGATTCTGAGACCCATGACCAATTGGTTTTCTTTGGGAGGATGGATTATAGGAAGAAGGGAGGTCAGGAACACTGAACTGTTTTAGTAAATCTACTAAGTCAGGTACATTAGTCTCTAGCAAATCTCCAAGGGATTATCACATCATGCTGCACATAGACACTAAACAAACTACCTGTCCACCAAAGCTAAGGAAAAGCATTTGCTTGATTAACTTGAGTTGCTATGAATTCATAGATAACTAAGAAAGATCAGAGATTCCATGTCCTGGAAGTTGAGCACTTTTTAACTTTCTTTTGTGAGAAAAAGAAATCTAGTTTGATTTTTTTTTAAACAAAAACAGAAAGAAAACAAATTCACACAACTTTCTTGTTTGCAAGGGTTCATCTAGTGTTAATTACTTCAAATGTCAGAGCAGTTCTCACATTTTATTAGCTCTATCTCAGAAAATTGGGGAATGACAATGGTGTTGTGAAAGGCAAAACATGAATTAAATGATTGCTTTTGAAACTTCTAAAAGTACATATTTTGAAAAAATTCCATTATCTTATAAAATATACACCTTTGTGGTAATTCAGGGGAGGATGTAGATAGACAAAGAAATGTAAGCCCCAACTTTTGTATATTTATAGTTTCTGGGTTGAGATCCACTAGCTGTGTTGTGAGTTTTATTAATTAATTGGATGTGTGAGTAATTTCTAAAGATCCGTTAATATTGTATAGCATTAAATATCATATTGGCATTAGGAAAGGCTGAAAATTAAAAAAAAATGACTTCAGTATTAGCCACAAACTATCTGTAAGTATGATTTTCCAGTACTACAAATTCCAATTACATATTGCTATTTTCTTATAAAATTATAAGCTGAACGTTATGAGTATGGTACAAGTATGATAGTCACCTATAACATTACTTCCACTCTTGAGAGTTAACAGTACTAGCAGTCTTGCCTGAGAATCTATCACCAGTGTGTTAGATTGAGTTATTGCATCCATGTTCATGAGAGAGTACAGGAAAGACACAACAAGTAAGGAAAAGCCAGTCTGGGTACATCATGTTTGGATCCAGCAATTTGTCTGTGGAAGGACCATAGAATGACAATCAAATCCTTGATCAAGATTCTTATTGAAAATGTGAGGGAAATTTCTGTCATAGGTGATATGATTCTGTGTCCTCCAACGACCTTGTCTTTTAGTCAGTGGAATGACCTCGCCTATGGTAGATGCTTAGGGAAAGCCATCCTCATGGTGGTTCAGGGCAATACTGTTTGTGGGAGTGGTGTTTCAGGGCCAAGTGCTGTTTCTAATGAATGTGGAGTGCTGCTATCATGACAACTCTGCAAATGGAGCAATGACATAAAAACCTGAGGTCAGACATACAACAATGTAAGCACTGGTAAAGTTTCTGTGGTCCTTGACAATTTAAACTTTCTCTTGCTTTAGGAATGAATTATTAATGGTTTTCTTAATTATTATACTTTTAAATTAATTCTTGGCCTATGGTTAAGGTTTAATGTGTTAGGTATAAATTAAATGGATTTATTTACCAAAAATAATTTAATAAGCATATGCTTTGTTTCCAATACCTTCCAAATAACCTTTTTCGGCACACATCATACCATGGCTCTAAATTTTCTATATATTAGAAATAGATATTGTATATAATAATTCTAATTATGGATTCCCCTTTTACTAGTCCTCCCAGTTCCTTCACACCTCCTCCCATCCAAATCCACCTCTTTTGACTCTCTCTTTGAAAAACAAACAAAACAAACAAACATAAACCAGGTTACTAAGGATTATAATAAAACATAAACAAGCAATTCAGAATAAGAAGAAGCCTAAGTAACACAAATAGAAACATATATGTACACATTCCAGTTCCAGAAAAGCTAAACCCTGGAAGCTGTAATGTGTATGGAAAGGGCTTTGTAAAATAAGGAAAAAAGAAACAGAGAGAGAGACAGAAAAAGAGAGTCAATGAGACAAGAATAATGAAAGGAATGAGAAATAAAGAAAAAAGGAAGGAAGGAAAACAAAACAAAACAGACTCAATTTTCTGAAATAAAGAATCTCTGGAGATGCCAGGGAGTTCATTTTGCGTTAGCATGGGGCCTGTATTTATTTTATTTTATGTTTTTATTTTTTTTTCTTATTTTACATATTGATCCTAGTTTCCACTCTCTCCCTTTCTCCCTCCCTCCCATGCCACCCCCAACCTCCCTTCTCCACAGGGAAGGTCTTGCCTTCCAGGAGGGGTCAACAAAATCTGTCAAGTCATTTGGAGTAGGGACTAGGCCCTCCCTCCAGCCTCTAGGTTAAGGGAGTATCCCTCCATGGGCAATGTGCTCCCAAAGTTGGGGCCTACTTTTAAAAGTTGTTTGCTTACCCACTGAAACCCCCTTTCATTTTCAAGTGGGCGTCAATAGGAAATAGTTATGGGTTAGGGATTGGGATTGGTGTTCAATTCTCCCTTCCGGCCTGGGACCCCTCCTGGTGCAGACACTTGCAGGCACTGTGCCTGCTCCTACCTCTGTGAATTTATATGTGCACCAGGAATGTTGTGTTTAGAAGGCCTTGTTTCCTTGGTATTCTCTGTCTCCCACCCTTGCAACTATCCTTTATACTCTTTGTGCCTCCTCTCCTGAAGAATTCCCTGAGCCATAGGGGAGGGAATTTAGAAACACCTGGCATTTAGAGGTGAGTGTTCCCAAATCTCTGCTTCTCACTCTCTGAACGTTCTCTGAGTCTCCATTTGTTCCAAGCTACATCCAGAGGAAGCATCTCTGATGACGGCTGAGCAAGACATGGATCTATGACAATAGCAGAATATTTATAGGGTCTTTTAACTGTTGTGTTCCCTCAGCAGAAGAGAAGTATTTAATTTTTCTTAGGTCCCTGGCTTATCGAATCTCATGTTCTTGGCCACCAAAGCTTTTATGGATATGGGCCCTATATCATGGACTGTGCCATAAATTCCATCAAATATTGCACTGTGTCTCCCACAGCCTTTGTGCCACTACGGCACCAGTGAACCTTGCAGACAGGTCACTATTGTAAACTGAAGGGTTTGTAGCTGGGTTAGTGTTTACATTTTCTTTGATAGCTTGCAGAGCATGCCATCTCTGTAATTCTCTCCCTTCTATCAATCCTGATCACTCCTGTTCCCATGACCGCCAACTCCCAGTGTGCACAGGAGATATCTTCTATTTTCCCTTCCAAGGAAGATTCATGTTTTCGCCTTGGATACACCTTATAATTTAGCCTTTCTGCATCTATGGACTGTAGCATGAGTATCTTTTACTTTACAGCCAATATCCACTATGTACCAGTACCTACTGCATTTGTCTTTTTGGGTCTGTATTACTTTACTCAGGGTGACTTTTTCTGTTGCTATCCTTTTACCCTCAAAGTTCCTTCTTTTTAATGGCTGAGTAATAATCCATTGTGTATTTTCTTCATCTATTCTTCTGTTGAGGAGTTTCCAGGTTCCAGCTATTATAAACATAGGAGCTATGAACATAGTAGAGCAAGTGTCCTTATTGTATGATTGAGCTCTATCACAAACTTGGGGGTGGGGGCAGCATACAGTCAACACCAGGGTATGCAAAAAAATATTCACAAATGTGTCAAGAACTAAAGTTCTCTTTCTAAAGGAAAATAAAGAATCACACACTTTCTGATGGCAACTTTCTCTTTTCTTCATCTTGAAAAACATCCCTCTGTGAATATCTCTCTTGCCCATTTACATAGCTCTATATCACTCATTAATTAGATTTGCTTTGAATTTGCTCTGAAGTCTAAAACTAACTGACATTGTGACTGAGAATACGATTATTTTCTATGTCAGTCTGAGTAATAAAAAATATTTTAGTACTATTTCTGTTTATCAGAATCACACAGATTAAGCAGAAATCATGTTCCTGAACATCTAAAGTGTATGTGTGTATAATAGATGGATTATATACATGAGATAAAAACACAAGCAGTGGGAAAACACCCATAACTGTTATTAGACAATGAATATAGTGGCACTTAAGAGAATTTACAAACAGAAGCAACCAGTCATTTTCAATCAGAAACTCCATGGCTTTGTCAAGTGAGGCTCACCATCAGACGGTCAATCATCTGGTGGGTTGATCTGATGAACACTAGTTGTCACCTGCTGTGTACCACCATAACGAAAGCATTCTTTGGGTATATTCCCAAGAGTTGTGTAGTTGATCTCAAGCTCTACTACAGATCTATCATAATACAAACAGTGTGGTATTAACATAAAAGCAGACACCCTCATCAAAGGAACCTAATGGAAGATCCAGATGTCAATCCACACATCTTTGAACACTTGTTTTTTGACAAAGAAGCCAAAATGATACAATGGAAAAAAAGAAAGAATCAGCAAATGTTTTTGGCATATCTGGATGTTGGTATGTAGAAGAATGTAAATAGGTCCATATTTACTATCTGGCACAAACTCAAGTCCAATGAGTCCAATGGATCAAACAGCTCAACATAAATCCAGATACACTGTCCCTGATGGAGAGAAAGTGGGAATTAGCTTTGAAATCATTGGCACAGAAGTTAACTTCCTATATAGGATACAAGTCACACAGACACTAAGATCTATAATTAATAAATAAGAACTCATGAAACTGAAATGGTTCTGTAAGGCAAAAGGCCCTGTCAATAAGACAAAACAGTAGCCTACATAATGGGTAAAGATCATCTCCAAGTACACATCTGACAGAAGGTTGATCTCTAAAATATAAAAAGAACTCAAGAAATTTAGAAATCATAAAACCAAATAACCCAAGGTTTAAAAAAAATGAGGCACAGATGTAAACATAGAATTCTCAGCGTAAGAATCTAAACGGGCTTAGAAATGCTTAAAGATATTTCAATATCCTTAGCCATCAGTCAAATTAAAATCAAAATAAATTTGAGATTCCATCTTACACCTCTCAGAATGGTTAAGGTTAAAACTGCAGATGATAGTTCATGCTGGAGAGGATACAGAGCAAGGAAAATACTCCTTCATTGCTGACGGGAGTACAAACTTACATAACTAATTTGGAAAAAAATACAGCAGTTTCTCAGAAAATTGGAAATCAATCTTCCTCAAGATTAATATTTTCTTTGACCAAGGAATTGATGTCTTGCCTGACATTATCTCTTCCATCTTTGTATTCTGTTGATGATGAGTTTTGTGTTCGAGAGTACCTATATATTTCATTTATAATAATCCCCATGTTTAAGTAGTTCTTCATTATTCGATGTATATTTGCAAGTCTCAAACTGTTTTTGTTCCTTCTATATCACTTCTCATTTTTTTTTTCTAGATCCATTTAAGGAACTTACTCATCCTCTTTAAGGATATCTAACACATTCATTCATAAAGGCTATTTTTTGGGTCCTTGTCTTATATTCCAGGTATATTGAATTTCTCACCACCTATTGTAGTCTTTTTGTTGGTCGTTAGTGGGGACATCTTGTCATAGCTGTTAATGAGTGTGTTTTTAGCCTGACATCTGGTAATCTGGGTTTCATATAAAAGAAATTCTAGATGCTAATATCTGATGTTGTCTTTGTTTTTTGTTTGGTTATATGTTTTTGTTTGTTTGTTTTGTTTTGTTGTTGTTTTTTTCCCCTCGCTGATTCTTGGAGAGTGTGGTGACTATAGAATGCCTGGTAGGGTGATGCTTCAGGGGTCCTGCCTGGTGTGGCCATTGAGGGTCTTGTTAGTATATGTTTCTAGATGTTAAGGGCTGTCACTTAAGAATGGAGAGATTGGATAGAAGGGAGTACAGTGGGATACACAGGAGTGAGGGAAACACAGTGTGCTCCAAATGTCTATTTTTTTCCCCCTTTTGAATGGAGGCTAAGAGGGAGGAACAGTCACAGCAGGGGTTCTGCATCAGATCTGGGAATGAAACAGGAAATGCATTTGGAGGAGAGGGAAGAAAGTGAAGATCTGAGTATAAACTACCTGCTTCTCTTGCTTGCTTGGCCAGTGTTTTCTTATGAGTTGCAGCCCAGAATGCCAGCTCCCAGGGCTGCACCAAGAATAGTGCAAGGAAAGATTTCTCAGATCAGTAAGGAACTTCTGAAAATTTCTTCTCTATCTGAGGGCTAGACTCTTTTATCTGTGGGTAAATAAGGAAACACATGCTATCTGATGGTAACTTATAAATAAGGAAATGAGCCCATGATGGTAACCTTTTCTTTATCTTGAAAGAATTTTTCTTGACAACTCTGCACAAAGTTATACCATTTTACCTACAGTTGCACGTTTTTCTTTACATACATGTATATCTCTCCTGCATAGCCAAATATCTTCACACAAAGCTACATCTCTTTTCACACCATGAAATCTCTCTCCCCAGCGATATCTACCATCTACACAGCCACACATATCTACACAGAGTTACATCTATTTTCACAGTTATATTCTTCACATATCTGCATGCCTTCACACTTCATCTTTACAAAGTCACATCTCTTTACACAACCATATACATCTTTCTTCACATCATCTTTCCTTCACACACATCCCTCTTCTACACAGCTTCATATTCTATATCTCTGTACCCACTCAGTTATCTCTCTCTATCTCTCTGTCTCTCTCTGTATGTCTGCACATTCAGATACATCTCCCTAACAACAACAACAACAACAACAACACACACACACACACACACACACACACACACACACACATCTCTTATTCTTCCCTCACAATTCTCTCTGTGCACATTCAGTTACATCTTTCTATCAACACATACACACTTCTCTCATATTTCTCTCCTACTTCCCCCTACATCTCTCCTGCTTCCTCTCATAGCCAAAACCTCTGAACAAATATAAATTACATTTTTCAGGGGCACTCAGCTTTTCTTGAATAAACAGTAATAAACAGAGACCAACGGATGATACAGTTTCTCTCAGTCTAGGAAGGTCAAATTGACCAGCCAATAAGTATAGTAAGCAAGTAGCTCGGAGTAGTCGAGTTCTCATACAGAGAGGGACATTGAAATTCAGGACTTAAACAGTTGGGTGAAACTTGAGGTTAGGGAGTATGTGCAGAAAGTCCACAGTTGATAAAGTTATGTCTACTAAAGTTGCTTCTTGCTCTGACCTTGAATCACCAGGAAATAATAAATGGTGTCCTAGAAACTGGGATTAGAATAGTGGTAGACAGGAGAAGGAAGGGGGTATGTGTGTAAAGGGGAACAGTGGGCATCCAGTCTTGGTTAAATAGCATTGAGAAGTGCTAGGCTTCACAGAGGAAGGTGACCATGGAAAATAATAGTGGGCTCAAGGCTGCAGGCTTGAGTCTTTTACCATAAGAACTGATGTTCAAGAGATAGCTGCAAGTTTTAACTCCACAATATAATCTGTGAGTGTGCTCTGAAAGATACCATGTATCCTTTACTCTAGTAATACACAACATGCTTTCATTAATCAAATAATTTTAATTAATTAAACAAATGTGCATATTTAAGATGTAAAAGGAAATCCTTACAAAGCAATCACTTCCTTTAAAGGATTCAAGACCATCAGCTATGCTCTTCTGCTCTTAACTACTTTTCATGTATGTGACTTTTCTCAGTGCAGGGCAACTTTGTAACAAGGCACTGTAGGTGCTCAGTTGTGGAAATGATAGTAGTTTCTAGACAGTATCCACAAAAGTGATGTCTAGCAGAACAGTAGCAGGCTGAAATGCCAAGCTCCTCAGTGATATTGCCCAGATATTGAAGCTACAGTACTCTTGACTGTCGGTGAGTTTGGGTGTTGTTATTCAGAATACATATGAGAAAATGGCCAACCAAGTAAGAAGAATTTGTGAAATGTGAAAGTCTAGGACCAGTGAGAGTACTTTTGGACTATAACATAATGAAAGCAGAGATGTTTCTGATTGGAGTTAACCTGTAGGTACTGGGGGGAGAGAAATATAGCATCCTAAGTCTTCTTTCTCCATTTCGAACACTGGGCACTGTTTTGACAGGGCTGTATCTCTCAAAATTTTCAATCGAAAAAAGGAGGCATCAGCAGAAATAAATGAATTTTACATTAACATTTTCCATCCTTCATTCACTCTGCAGGAAAGTTGTTATTATCTCACTTTAGACAGTAGGAAAGTAAGAGTGAGAAGGTGGATTATATGCTTACAAGTTACTGGTTAAGTATCTAGCCCTGTAGGAGTCAAACTCAGTTCTGCTTGGCAGCAAATTATTCTATTACTACTATAGCATCAAGAACACGTCTCCAAATGGGGAAAAAAGGGAGTTGCATTTTGTGCTGATATCATAAAGCTGCATAATGGTAGCTTATTTTGAAGAGATAAGATTAGGATAAAATATATCTTGGCAGAAAACTTTCAAATACAATGAGGTAAATGACAAGAGAGAGCATAATCTTAGAATTGTTTAGAATGATAACAAATAAAAAAGCATCAATATGATCATAGGACCTATGATTGAAAATATCACTTACATAAAAGAAATGTATTAACAAAACTAAAGTTTTAAAGCAATGAAGGAAGAAAACTTATGATAAGATAATTCAGTACTTGAATTAAATTTGTGAAATATTTAATTCCATCAGGTTTAGTATCCATTATGAGAATTTTGTGTGTCCAGTGTGTTTGAAACAGGAGGCTGTGAACCCTCCAGCATCTTTTCCTGTAAATTGTCTGGGGAAATCTGTAGGTACTCTCACCTCCATGGCTCATATAAATTTGATAAACCCCAGGGATTGGCATTCATTTCTTACACCTGTCTAAATGTTGGTGCCTCAAAGGACAGCTCTTTGTGGATGCTCTTCAAGTGAAGAGAATGACCAACTTGCCTGTGGATGGCACAGTTAGAACACAGGAATTCTAGTGGAGTTCACTCTGCAGACAGTCTAAATAGTGTATCAGGGAAACAGGAAGGGAAAGCAGTTTCATCAACAGAGAAGAAATATTTTTGAGTCCATGAGACCTTGTGCTAATTATTACCCATTTATTTTTGCTCCTGGCAATAATTTATCATTTATATTGCAAAGAAATTTAAGTCTGCTAAAGATTCATAATTTGTAAGAAACAAGATAAAACAGTGTTCCATGCTTTTCTCCATGTAATTAATTATGACAACCTAAGTAGACATTTATCCAAAACATACTTACATTTATTTCTTTTTGTTTCAGAACAGAACATGCCTTGCTTTCACAGCCATGTAAGTAAGGTTTAGAGTGTTGTGAACGACCAGAGAGGGGTTATAACCTTCTTTGGAGCTCAGCAACAACTTCCTGGATTATGTAAAGTTGGCAGAATTAATTTCTTTTTAGCCATAGAGTCTATAAGCTTCTTTAAACTAGAAATAAAGAACCACTGTTGCTTTGAATTTTGGACCTGAGGGAAGGCAGAATTTTTTTTTCTGAAGGTGTGGTTCATTATGAGTAGCCTGCTTTTGGTTAATTTAGAAGCAGTTGTTTTTGTGTTTTCACCCACATGAAGTCTGAAATCACAAGAGTGACATCAAAGATCCTAAACTTTTCCCTTACACCTACCAGGGTATGACATTTTACAATGGTATGAGACCTGTAGCATTGTTTTAGATTTATCCCTGTGGGACCACAATCATGGGAAGAATGAGCTGACACACACAGTACTTTAAACATTTTAAACCTCTTAAGAATCCTAAACCTACAAGTGGTTGCTTGCTACTATCCATAAGCATTCATTTCTTCCTCTCTGTGTCCTTCCTCCTCTTCTGGTTCCCTTCCCAACATCTGCCATTAAAATCTGTACTAAAGTCTTGCTATTTTGTTGTTGTTGTGGCATTGTTTTCCTATGTTTCTTTGTTTAACCAATTACATACTTACCATGCCCTCCTGGTTATTTTTAATGTTCTCTTCTAGTATCCTCTGTAGAGCTGGCTTTGTGGATATACATTCCTTACTTTTTTATCATTGAAAGTTTTTCTATTCTCTTTCAATTATGACTGATAGTTTTGCTGATTATAGTACTTTTGGTCTGGCATATGTGGTCCTTCAAAACTTATGGAATGTCTGTCCAGATCCTTCTGGTTTTCAAGTTTTCCAATGAGAAGTCAGATATTTTTCAGACAGGCATGCCTTTGTATGTGACTTGGCAGAAAAATTGTAAGAGCCAGAGCTGGAGGGTAACCTCAAGTAAACATGGTTTTCAGACAAAATGAACAGTTGAATCTTTGAACTCATAGGGATTGTAACAGCATACAGGATAGTAACACAAAATAAAGACAGAGAAAATATCAGCATGAAGTGGTGGAGAATGTTGGCCAGAAATTTTACATCTAGCCCCCCTGATAGGTCAATCACACTAGAGGGCAGACACTCTCTCAGCAGTAGTTGGACAACAAAAATTGGACTTGGTAATAAAAAAGAACAAAAATCTTAAAGTTAAATTGATGGGACAGTGTAAGTAAAAAGAATGGATATGAGATGAGTTGGAGTGTGTAGAAATAATCAAAACACCCTACATGAATTTCTTCACCCTCCCTCTCTCCCTCCCTCTCTATTTATTTATTTTTGGTTGTTCTAGACTAGGTTTCTCTTTGTAGCCTAGGATATCCAGGAACTCACTGTGTAGAACAGGCTGGTTTTGAACTCACAGAGATATACCTGCCTCTGCCTCCCAAGTGCTGGGACTAAAGGTGTGCACCACAACCACCCCAAATGATGTGATATACTTTGATGATCTCATCATTGGAGGTCTCACCTTCTCTGAGGATTGGATAGAGGGTGGGATGGGGAAACGGGGAGAATGGGATGATGGCAGGGAGACAGGAATGGGAATGATACATAAAATAAAATTGTTTGTAATTTAAATTAAAAAATTAATTTTTTTTCTTAAAATATCCCAATGTTGTTCAACAAAAAACCTGAGAAAACTGTGCAACACTGAAGGTGAAAAGACGTTTCTGACTTTCTATTGTTATTCTTTGCAAAGGACATTGATACATTGATCTAGGAACTATAAAGACAGGAAAACCAAGGCTAGAAAGATGGCAAAGTGGGTAAAGAAAATCTGAGGTTAGACCCCAACAATCATGAAAAGTGATGGGAAGTACTGCATCTGGAACCCCAGGTTGGGGAGGTAAAGGCATAAGAATTTTGGAGGCTTGCTGTCAGTCAGTCCTTCCAAATAATGGATAATCACAAGGCTCTGTGACAGCACCTTTCTCACAAAGATAAGGTAGAGAAGCAATTGAAGGAGACAGTAGACATGAATCTCTGACTTTCAAATGGCCACACAGCACACAGGCATATGCATAATAAATTTCTCCCCTTTCATTCTCAAATACAAACATGAAGATAAAGCACATACAACTTGTAAATTTCCTTTGTTTCAAGAATGTTCAGTATAAAGATTAAAATTTCAGTCACCTGTTAAAACCTGACAAAACACATATAAAATAGTTTATTTATTTATTTATTTGTTTTACATGTCGATCCCAATTCCTCTCCCTCTTTCCCTTCCTCTCTCCCTCCCTCTCTCTTACCCTCTCTGCCCCCTACCATGCACAGTGATCACCCTCCCATCCCATCCCCCCACCCCAATTCCACGTGTAGGGCAATGCCATCAAGGTAGGGTCATGTAAATCTGTGAAGTAATTTGAAGTAGGGACTAGGACTTCTCTCCTGTCTCTAGGTTAAGGCAGTATCCCTTCATGGGGGATGTGTGCACCAGGAATACATCCTGGTCCCACTGTCTGAGGTCCCTTAGACTGCTCAGGCCTTCTAGCTGAGACCCATATTCGGGGGAGGGGGGGCTGAGTCAGTCCCATGCTGGATTCCCAGCTATCAGACTGGGGGGCCGTTAGCTCCTCCTTGTTCAGGTCAGCTGTCTCTATGTGTTTCTGCAACCTGGTCTTGTCCTCTCCCTCTGCATCTGGATTCTAGTTCTACTCAGGATTTAGTTATGGGTGTTTGCTTCTGTTTCCAAAGGTACTAGATAAGGGCTCAATGATGGTGGATAAGTTAGTTGTTGATCTCACTATCCGGGAGGGGCATTTATGGTAGCTTTTCCATGGTTGCTCAAATAGTTGGCAGCAGTCTTGTAGGTCTCTAGACCTTTCCTTAGGTTCAGTTTTCTCTTCAGACCTATAATGGCTTCCTCTTTTATGTTCATTCTCTCTCTCTCTCTCTCTCTCTCTCTTGTCTTCTACTCCTACCCTGATTCAATCTTCCTAGTCCCACATGCTTTTCTCTCCTCCGCTTCTCTTTCTCCTACTTCTCTCTCCATTCACTGACCCCCACTTACCATGTGCTCTGGGGGACTTGTCCCTTCCCCCTTCTGTGAGGGACTTTATATGACTCTCTTAGAATAACAATCCTATATCTGACAAAGGGCTGATCTCCAAAATATACAAAGAACTCAAGAAACTAGTCCAAAAAAAAAAAACCCACCAAATACCCTATTTAAAAATGGGGTACAGAACTGAAGAAAGTATTCTCAATAGAGGAAATAAAAGAGGCTGAAAGACACTTATGAAAGTGCTCCACATCTTTAGCTATCAGGGAAATGCAAATCAAAACAACTTTGAGATGCCATCTTACTCCTGCCAGAATGGCTAAAATTAGACACACCAATGACAACTTATGCTGGAGAGGATATGGAGAACGGGGAACACTCCTCTACTGCTGGTCAGAGTGAAAACTTGTACAGCCATTTTGGAAATCAGTATGACGGTTCCTCAGGAAATTGGGAATTAGTTTACCACAGGACCCAGCAATCCCCCTCTTAGGCATATACCCAAATGGTCCACATCCATGCAACAAATACATGTGCTCAACTCTGTTCATAGCAGCATTATTTGTAATAGCAAGAACCTGGAAGCAACCTAGATGCCCCTCAATTTAAGAATGGATAAAGAAGATGTGGCACATCTACACAATGGGATACTACTCTGAAGAAAAAAAAATGGAATCTTGAAATTCGCAAGCAAGTAGTTGGCACTTGAAGAAACCATCCCAATTGAGGTAACCCAGTCACAAAAAGAGGAAAATGGTATGTACCTCATATATGAATTTTAGACCTCGAGCAAAGGATCACAAGCCTGTAATTCACACCACTAGAGGAACTAGGATACAAGGTGTATTCTAAGAGATTCATATAAAATAGTTTCTTTTTTGTTTGTTTTTTATTATTGCAGTTCCACAATGAAAAATGATAGCACTATGCCCATAGCTACAGTTCCTCTTTTGGAATATGAAGAGAATATTAAGTTCTGGCGTCATTCTGGGAACTTATTTTTTTTTCTTGTGTCCCACATTTATTAAGGAAAAATAGCAACATAAATGGCCAATTCATTGTTCATTTACCACTCTTACTGCAGTGATCAACAGATAAAACATAACAGAAGGCAGCTTTCCTGGAAATTAGGCCATTAAGTTTAGATATAATTGAAAACAATCCTATTGAGTGCATTCTATGTACCTGTGTTCACCATGTGTGTTAATGCCTATAAATAATTTGAGTGACATAAAGTCACAATTTTCAGCAAAGAGCTTATTGGTATCTCTTCCATTCTCTTTGTCAGTGGTATGCCATAACATTGTTAATTTGAAATTATCGTGAAGGGAGAATTTGGCCTATTTCACTCAGTTTTTCTCTATGCTCTGGTTTCTTAAGCTCTTTTCATATAGTCTTAGGAACTATAGCAACACTCTACTCATGTTACCTCATATTCAAAGTCCTTTGTTTCTTTTAGTCTATCAAATGCAGACTTTTTTCTCAATCTGATTTGCAAGCTTTCCAATGGAAACTTGCCTTGTACTGTCAACATTAGTCTTCATCATGTTCTACACAGGATGGTCTTTTTAATGCTATTTTATGCATTGTATTGTGTGCTCCAAAAGCTGTGGGTTTATTACCATAGTCCTACTAGCTATTGTCTTATTTATATTTGAGCCAAGCTTAGTTCATTTGTTCCTTCTAGACTTTACTCTTATTTATTTTTCTTCCAGAACATCATTATATTCTTAAAATGACCTGTCTCTTCTCTGAATATTCAAATATTTCTTGTAAATGTTATGTCATTTGGCTGCAGTTGTATCTCAGGTATTCATCTAAATTACTGTGCTTTTTTTCTATAGTGACAGGCTCTTTGCCTTGTAGACTTCACTGGCTTCAGTGCTGCTCTCTTCCAGAAGCTATGAACATTCCTTCATCTTCCATCTGTTACTACACCACCTCCTTTCATGATGGGGTCAACTCTCTCATTTTTCCATATATTCTATTTTTTTTATAAAATCAAAGATTTCTGGTAATTTTGAAGTAAATAATATGGAAAATTATGGCAAGGATCACAAGGAGTAGTGAAAAATTCATATGCCATAGTTTCTTTGAGGACATTGCAGAAAAATGTTAAAACCAAGACAGACAGCAAATGTATTTGGGAAGGCAATATCCCTGAGGACATGAGGACATATAAGAAAAGACCAGGCTACCGAAACCCACAGAGACAGCTGACCTAAACAAAGGGGAGCTAATGGACTCCCAGACTGATAGCTAGGAAACCAGCACTGGACCACCGACTCAGGCCCCCTTATCATGGGTCTCAGTTAGAAGGCCTGGGCAGTCTAAGGGACCTTTGACCGTGGAAGCACGATCTATCCCTGATGCACAAAAGCACTATGGGAGTACATTCCCCATGGAGAGATACTCCCTTAACTTAGAGGCAGGAGGGAGGGCCTACTCCCTACTCCAAATGACTTGACAAATATTTTTGATCCTTCCTGGAAGGCATCACCCTCCCTGTGGAGTGTACAGCAGGGAATGGAATGGGAGGGTGGTCTGGGGGCATGGGAGGGAGGGAAGGAGAGGAAACCTGAATTGATATGTAAAATAAGAAGGAAAAAAAAGATAGCCAAAGTGAAATCAATTAATAATTTTTATTAGTATTTGAGTTGAAAAGTCCCCAGGAGTTCATATATATATAATTTGGGGATGGGGAGTTGGTGACATAAGAAGGAGGTACAATAGTGATTTAAATCCAGTTCTCACATATGAAACTCAAAAATACCATTGAAAAAGAAAAACCTTGTAAAATAAAAAAATAACTCAATTGAATGCAAAAAAAAAATGTACTGTAGATGACATGGAAATATAAATAATGATCAGGCTGATGGTAAGAATAGAGCTGACCTTTGGATTTGTAGACTACATAGCTGCAAATCAAACTGAAGTCAAAAGGAATATATATTTGAAAGTTACATTTATATTAAACATAAACATAATTTATACGTTGAATATTCCCTAAGCCATATAGTGATGATACTGCTTGTACATGGTACATCAATTAAATATATTAGTAAAATACTTAGTACATGTACATGGTGTGAATATTAAATATTGCAAGAATGTAGCAATGGTTTAAAGCATGTAAAAGAATATTGACAGGTTCTATGCAATCATTACACCCTTTTTTGGGAACGAGGCATGCATAGATTTTGGCTTTCAAAGTTCATGAAACCAATTCCCTCACAGATGCCAATGGACAACTGCAATTGATTTATTTATAAATTACATAATATATGGTTTTATGCTGATGTTCTGGTAAAGGTTACACAGATAAATATTCACAGAGACACACATTTAGAAAACAATATTTAAATACCTAGACAAATATATGGATATGGAAAAAATATTATAAGAAACACAGCAGAAGCTGTGTATGTGAAAGTAGTTAATTAAGTGGCAAATTGAAGTTTGTTTTGTGTAAAACAGCATGCATCAATCAAAGATATCCACTTTAACTTGTCTTTCACGTAGTGAGATTGCCATTTATAACATATCCATTGATTGTAATGCTTGAGACAGAATTATGTTTAATGTGTCATTGAATTCTGTTTTCCATTGGAAGTTTGGATGTCAGCTCTGCATCACTGAAAACAGTTACACACCAGTTTTGTGGGCTTAAATTAACTTGTGTAATGAAAGTGAATGAATTGATTAGGATTAGCATATGTATTTGTTGATTTTTCTGTTCATGTGTGGTGCATGTAAGTATAAAATTCTAAGGTCAGAAGTGGACATTTTATATCTTCTTCTACAATTTTTCATTTTAGGTATAGCTCTAGTGTCTCAATGAAGCTGAAGCTCAATGTTTTGGCCCGTCTAGTTAGTCAGAAACTCCTAAAATGTGCTTGTTTACAGCCATGTCCTCCATGTCCTGGGGTTACAGTTATTTGTTACTGAGGAGGATTCAAGTTAAGTTGTTTATGCCTTCACAGCAAGCACCCTGATCCAATAAACCATTTCCAAAGCCTAATGATAGCATTTTGCTGTTTTATTTGGATACATCTATCACTTTAGGATTATAAAGGCTTATAAAGACGAAAAGCAGAAACTATTATGGTAAGGGGAATCACATCTCCCCTTCCCAGTTCTTACTCATTATCTAAAATGTACAGTAACTTACAAAAAGACTTTATACAACAGGAGACAGCTGGGTAGTTGTACGAGGATACTATTTGCAATGTGCAGAAGTACGCTTCAGAAACAGGTGTGAAAAGTTGAAACAAACATATAAATCTTGTGTGCTTCAACATTTTTTTCCTATGAGTCAGGATCCACAATAGTTACACCATCGATATAAGCATTAAGCAAGTTGTCATCTGTAACATGCTCAGGACATTGTCACAAACACAGAAATTGTTACTCCAAGCTTTTTTGTTTGTTTGTTTTGTTTTTTAATAACAAAATCTTTACATAGCAATGATAATAGACAGATATGCTATACATAGCTACAGATATGCTACATAGCAATGCTAATAGACAGGATTATGTGGGTAATTATAGGTATTTTAAGAAAATGAGGTTTGGGGCAGAGAGGTGGCTCTGTGGTTAAGTGCATAGCTTTTCATGAAGAAGACCTGGGTTCAGTTCCCAGCATCCATAGGATGACTCACAATCATGTGTAACTCCAATCAAGGGAAAATGATACTCTTATGACCTCCAGTGATACTGAGAATGCATGTGGTGCACCTACATATATGCATACGAACATTAATACACATAAAATTTTAAAAAAAGAACAAGTGGTTCATAGAAAATAACTTTGCATATAGTCACAATTGCTCACTGGAAGTCATAGTCATCTTGAAAGAAAATAAAAATCTAACAAAGCATCCAAAATTAACCCTGGACTAAATTGTTACTGATAGAAATTAGGTATAGTTCCATTGAATACGAAGACTGAACAGGGCTTAATTTATCTTTAGTAGGGAAAACACTTGCTGGATTACATTAAGAATGGCTCAGTGATATGTAACATGAAGCCTGATGCTGGGCAGTTCTTCTGTCCTGAGGGACAGAGTAGAGTTTATGACACTACTTTCAAATGGTCTCATCGGGCATATCTTTGCATTGTATTTATCTAACAATGATTCATAGAAATTATCTGGGACATACAATCTTCATAATAAAATTATAAGCAGAGTAGCCTTTTGTCTGAACTGTTTATTTCTAAGGCAAAATAGACATTAACAGCTTAGAAGAAAAACAGGAATAGGCAAACAAATTGGTTACGGTTTGTCCACTAATGCTAGCCTAAGAGCTCATATGAGCAGATGCATCCCAACTACGAATTTGGCCCACATATTTAGTCAAGCCTCATCTACAAAATTTATGTAAAAGTTAATATTAGTAAAGGCCACAATGACTTCTTTCCATAATAGACAGAATGTGTGACATTGCACAAGCATCTGCAAGTGTAAAGGTAAATATAAGTGTAAATCAAATGTTATATACCTGTCCAAAGATAATAAATCTTATAATTGATTTTTTTCCCAAATGTGGTTGTCTCCAAGGAAAACAAAATGGATAGGATTTGTTTATTCATTCTTACTGGTTTACTAAGTTTTTACTGAGCATTAATTGACAAAAAACACTTGAAAGAATATGAACTTTCAAAATGAGTGAGCAGGACAAAATCACTTCTGAAATGCTTATACCCTAGACTACTCAACAAAGAATTTCATTACACCCAATTCCTTTGTTTGCTACACATTATTTTTATTCATTTCTCTAATAAATAACTCTCATCACTAACTGTACCTCTGGCCATATTCTTATGTTCTTATATTATTGCTTTTTTATTGCAGTTTTATGTTGGACATCAAATTTAGTAAATGTGATATACCAAAATTAAACACACTGTAAAATTAAAATGAAGACGCTTAAGAAGGTAGAGGTATGAACTGTTCACAGGGGCATTTGACCAGAGGAAGAATACAGGACGTGGCCAGGGAAGTGTTAGAAATTGTGACAGAAAAAGCATGGAAACATAATATTTTCATGACTTAGGTTGAGGCTTTAAAGAGGTGTCAAGGTTAGAAATGATTAGGCAGTCCATAAGAATAGTGACTTTAGCATCATCACCATTTCTGCAGAAAAAGCAGGGGCAATTTAGGGGGTGGAAACAAGCACCAATTTCTATATGGCTACAGCATTTAATTTTCTCTTACATCCTCATTTCTAACCAAATGAAAATATAATAGTTTCTTAAGTTGTAGGAAGAGAAATGGCCATTTTGTAGAAAGTCTTTAAATAAGATCTGCCTAGCTCACAGTTTTAAGCTATCTTCTCTTCATATTTCCGATGCCTGTGTATGAATGTCACAGATTCTCACTGAACATAAAAATCGCTGTTTGAGGGATTTGATTTAGAAACTTCCACAGATGCTTGATGTCATAGTTGGTTGAAAGTTCTCTGCAGAACCATGGGTGAGATTGTGGATCCCCACTGTTTGGATATCAGGATGTGGTATGGAGATTTAGAAGCAGGCTGAGCAGCAAGTTCTTGGGTGATTGTAGTCTGCCCACAAAATGGATTTAGCAACCTAGCCTTTCTGATTTCTCTTTATTTACTCATACATGAGATGAGCAGGTTTTTGAAAAAAGTGCTCCTCTTTCTTGGGCCACATATATGTGTACATGAACCACAACCTCCATAACTTTTGCCCAAGACTCAATCTTCAATCTTCTCTTTGTAAGTAAAATACCTCAGGTATTTTTCACAGTCAATTGAAATATTTCCTGGCCATGGACAAAGGCATCATACTGGTTTGGACCACATTTCTCTGTAATGATGTACAAGAGGCAGATAAATTCCATTATCATATAACTTATTAGTAATTGAGATCCCACTAATTCTTGGTCACATTCAACCAATGTAAAATTTAACCCTGGAATGTTCAGGTATAAATCACAGTGTTGGTAAATTGGTGACTTTTTCCAACAGAATATCTATGCAACCCCACCCAAGGCACAGTCACAGGGAACATTGTAGAAGAACTGTGGGAGTTGAAGGAGGGCTCAGAGGGCACTGTCCTGCGGAAATGGCATGGCCATTGTAGTCATGTACAATACTCATGTACCAATACAAAAGTGACTGCCTTTGTGGGACCTGTAAAACACAAGCAAACAAACAACAAATAAATAAATAAATAAATAAATAAATAGAAAGGAAGAAAATGAACAAAAGGAAGGGAGGCAGGAAAACAAGAACATCGGAGTAGGTGGGGGACTAGTTAGGAAGAAGTAAGAGGCAGGTGAGAGTAGGAGGGGGTAAGAGGATGAAAGGACTATGGGTGCTGAGTGTAATCACAGTGCATTGCATACAGATATTGTTGAAGGTAAAATTTTAAAATTTTAACATATGCATGAATTAGAGTGGAAATGAGAAAAATACTTGATAGTTATTTTCTTTATTCAAACTATTTTAAAATTTTTTAAAAATAATTCTTAAATTATTTTAAAATATTAGGAATACTTTTAAAAACCCCAAGTTTTTGTGTTGACTTCTTTAAAATTCAACCTATCCCAAAATGCGGTTTACCATTCCTGCTGGGAAGATATCATGGCTTCTAAGGAACAAAGATCACAAATGCTTTCCACACTTCTTGCTGCAATCAGAAATTAAACTTCACCCTTTCAAACATCATGGAATTGTGAATTATCTGTGTAGGTATCAATACATATACATAACTAAGGGTACATTCCGGGTTCTAGACTTGAGATGAATGAAATTTGGGCTGGGTTTTTATTGTGGGTTATAATCTACAGGTGGGAGAAATTATTTTATAGAGGGAAACAAAGATTAAGAGGAGTCTTTTGTTATATACTATGAGTAATGAGCAGTAAAACCAATGAAGCTTCATATACTTAAGGTAAAGATCTCCAAAAATATTCACTACAATTATAACCATAAAAATTTTTAAATATTTTAATGCAAATATTTGTAAGTCAGTCACATTCAATAATCAAAAAAACTTTAGTCTCAGGAATTAGTTTTGAAAGTCTTTCTAAACTTACTAATTTTACCAAAAACATATTGAGTTCTAAGATCAAATTTTCCCATCAAAATAGAGTATCAAAATATGAGCAAGATTTTAAAGTATTAAAATATTCTTTAGAAAAGATGAATATATCAAATAAACCTAGTGAATGTGAGACAACTGCATGAGTTACAAAAAAAATATAGATAATTAGGTTATTTTTTGACTCAGGTGAAGTTCCCTCCTCCCTCCACATACACACACTATTCAAGTTCTGAATAAAGCATTTATTAATAGGAATTCTTGAGAACATCATCAATAGGTGATTGCCACAGTAGAGGATATTGTTCAGAAATTGCCTTTGTATGCCATCATAGCAAAATGGGAAACAGCTGCCTCTGTTTCTACCATTGGACACCTTACTTGGAGAGTGAAAATTTAAAAACATGTCCCAAAGTTCAGAAGAAAGAGCAAGGGCACAAACATGTGAACTTATCATTCATTTTCTGGAAAAACATGGCACAGATGACAAACACCAGTGTTTATAACATGTAGTGTTCACATTGTGGCTGTTCAAACCATTCCAGAATATACTAAGCAAATATAATGTGTGTTTGTCTTATATTAGTCTCCTGATAAAATATTATTATTTAATAGGATTAAGAAAGCCACACAACCAACCTTTGCATTTGCCCACCAGGTGCTCCGTAGAAGGAATAAAAGAATTTGCATAGTTTGCTTTGAAGAAAGAAATGTGTGTGTGTGTGTGTGTGTGTGTGTGTGTGTGCACGCACATGTATGAGGTGGATTTATCCACCTCTGTCTCAGTGGTATATCTCTGATCTAGTTAATTCTGCTCACATTCCCAACATACTGTGCTTTCCTGCTATGTTTGACCATCTGTAGCAACCTTCTGCCTCCTCGCCAGTGGACTATGCACCTCAAAGGGGATTTCTGAAACAGCACCACTCCACTGAATAATCCTCACTACTCAACTACCACACTATGAAGCCTTTTCTTTCACTCCACAACTAATGCATACAGTAGAATGTCTGTATTTAAATAAAAGAAGACATTGATTTGTATTTGTGACATTTAGAATGTAATTCATCAACTTAGCCAATAATAGAGTAAGGATCTAGTTTTATTCACTATAATTTAGTAAAGGAAATTTTATTGGTATGGAAATCCTATAAATGTTCTGCACAAGCCTGAAAATTATCATTAATTGGCATGATGGATTTCACAGAATATAAAATATTGTTAAGTTGTAACCTTAAAGTTATCTAATTATCCCCTCACATAGCCTAGTAGAATATTTCAAAACTGCATTATTAAATTACTGATCATTGTATATAATAGAAGTTGGAAAAATAGGCAACTTGAGTTTCTGAATGCTTAAGAATCAAAGAGAATTTATGTGATAGATGGAAATATCTCTGTTTCAACAGGACATCCTGTGCCCGTTTGTTCTCTCCCATCATTCAGCTTTTATACGAAAGAGAAAAGAATGTGCCAGAAATTCAGGCACAGGAGTTTTGGGCTGTTTCTATTTCACTTTGCTCATCTTTTTTTACTCCATCTGACTTTTTTTTCCTCACTGTTCATGAATACTGGACATTGCTGATGACTTATTTGGGATGAAATCCATCTGGTGAAATGCTCTTTAAGAGAAGTGTTAGCCTGGCTTCTCATGTAAACAGTGACAGCAGAGCTAAGCTTTGCACTGGGTCAATGAGAAATCACTGAGTTGAGCTGTTTGGAGGACCCCTGGCTTACTCCTAGCAGCTGCCAATGTGAATTTAGAATTTCTATGTTCTCCTGGATAGCAAATTCATTTCTCACAAGTGGTGGCCCAACATGATGACTGCTAACTAGGTTCTTTATTGACATGTTAGTGGCCATTAAGCAGGCTCAGGTCTTGGTGGATTTGCATTTCTAGGAAGGTCACAGGCTTATGTTCTGCTCTTCTTTTTTCTTAGAAATGACAGGATTTGGTGTGGAAAGAGCTCCTAGGTAAGGTTGCTTCTCACATAAAATCCCCCTGAAAAATGATTACAAGCTTTTAATTATTTAACGCAAGTTTTAAAAAGATAAGTCTAATCCTCATGTAAGCAGTTAAACCTTGTTTTTAAATAAAATATTTTTCATCCTAGAAGGTGCTCCATACTCTACCATACAAGAAAGCAAACGAACAACCCACCTACAAGACAAATTCTCAATTTCTTTGAATTAAAATGAAATTCAACACAAATTAAACATAATAAATAGACACATTTGAGAATTCAAATTACAGTGACTATATTCTAATAGAGAATTTCTTTCTCTTGTCTCTCAACTCACTTCAGCAATCTCGCTTCAGATTTTTGTCCTTATTTCAAAACAAAATCTTAGAGTTCTGGATGTTGTCAGTATAAATTGTATGCTCCTGCCTTCTCAATGGGAAAGTTACATGCTGGTATATCTCCTGTAAGTACTTGAAACTTACACTCCCTTTATTTTCTCATCAACAGACTTATGTTTTATTATTTTAGTTGTTTTTACACAAAGGTAAATATCTTACACAAAGGTAAAATATCTGAATATTTTCTCACAGCTGTTTCAGATGTTTATAATATCTTTTCTTTTACCATATTAAAAAGGAATCTGCTAACATTATTACAGAAATTATTATTTGGTTGAGAATTCCTTGCCTCTTCAAACTACTGTGCCCTTCTAAGTTCAACATCATCCA
Organism: Phodopus roborovskii; assembly: GCF_943737965.1. Classification (NCBI taxonomy): domain Eukaryota; kingdom Metazoa; phylum Chordata; class Mammalia; order Rodentia; family Cricetidae; genus Phodopus; species Phodopus roborovskii. The sequence goes on from NW_026126547.1 coordinate 7,630,369, forward strand.
CAGAGTCCCCTGATGATTGTGGTACACATGCCTATAAGGATTTTTCCTGATTAACAAACTTCTCATTTTCTTTGTTTATCTGAAAGAAGATGGTTTATCATTCCATCTCTATAAATACAAGCTCATTTAATATTGTTTCTAACAAATTTTTTGTCTCCTGTCCATGCTCACAATATACATTATTTAACTTCTATTGAATATTCTTGTATTATGTCTTCCTCTCATTCCTTTTCTTGCTGTACGTCAGTTAATGACATCTAATTTCATATCTTTGTTCTTCAGTTTGTCCTCTGGTTGGCTCTTCTATATTCTGACTTAAGACTTCCTCTTTCTTAAAGATGAATTCCTCCTTTAATGTTGTTTTGTATGATAGGTTTTTGCTGTACACTGTAATTTTTATTATTTAAGGTACTTATCTCATGCATGAAGTGTTACATCTTGCCCATGATTTAATATTTTCATTTTTTTTCTGAATAAGTATTGCCTTGAGTCTTCACTTTAGAATGTTTTGTAATATGGAGGGATGGGTTTGGGATTTTTGTTGTTGTTGTTGTTATTGTTGTTTTGTTTTACACACCATATCTGTGTTAGAAGAGATATCTTAATAGGTTGTATTTACTGACTGATCTTTGACATTAATGGAAAACAATGCTCAAAGGGATATTGAGAAGCATTTGTATAATTAAGTGCTTTATTTCATTGTTCAGAGCTGGGATTCACAATCACAATAATTAGACAACAACTAAGTTGTGAAGAAACAAGTATCTTTAGTTTTCTAATATTTGGGGGGATTTCGTGTATGACATTTACCTGTCCCAAACTAGAATTTTCTACTATCTTCTCTGGTGACTATAACTTTTGCCTTCTTTCATCATGGAAGACAAGCAGCAGAGAGAGTGGATCATTATTTAGTGGAGCCTTTTTTTGTGCTATGTCCACAAGCTCTACTTCAGATTCTTCCACACATAGACACAAACATCCAGGCAGAAATTTATATCACTGAAGGGGAAATGGAGGCCACCTAAACATGGGTGGCTTGAAAGTGAACTTAGCTATCATGGTTCTTTGTCAACATGACACAGCCTGTGGCCATTTGCTGGAGATCTGTTTAATTAAATTTGACTGTAGTCATCTCTCAGGTATTATCTTGATTGTTAATTGATGTAGGAGATCTACCCAGATGTAGGCTCTGCACCATTCCCTGTGCAGGTGTTTCTAGGTTGTATAAATAAATGTCAGCTAATCATGGATCTGGAAGTGAACTATCGCATAGTACTCTGCCTGGTATCTAGCTTTGAGTTTCTGCCCTGACTTCCTTTAATGATGGATTGTAACTGTAAGCTGAAAAACTCTTAAGATGTTTTTAAGTAGTAATGTTTAATCACAGCAACAAAAGGAACACTGAAACAGCAGCATTCCCTCCATTGATAACACCTGAGTCCTCCTTTTATGATCGGTATCCTAAACATCTTAATACTTTTCTAAAGGTAGAGATAACTTGCTTCCTCTTAACCTTCACGTATGACTTCTGTGATATTGATCAATTTTCCTCTTATTGTCCTTCTAATGATGGTGTCTTCCAGGGTCTAGGCTATTTGTTCACTCCTAGAATTATATAGAATGTTAATACAAGATGTAAAATGTTAATGGATTTTGAGGTGCGGAACAGGGGGGTGATTAGCAGCAGGCTATAACTAAAGATTGCATTATTGGAATTACTAGAGGAGCATGAAGGACTCAAGAAGCAAGTTTTAAAATGGACTGCCATGTTAGACTCTTCTTCATTTAGGATCAGTAAGAAGGTCTTCATCAAATGCCTACAAGACTGACAAAATCTCTTCAAATTACACAATGAGAAATCAAATAGACCTCTTTTTCTTAAGAATCTATCTAATGGGAAATAGACAAATCTATGGTTTTCCACATGTATTTCTTTTCCATGAAGCCTTTGTCTTTTTAGTAAAGTTCTGAGAGAATGCAGTTAAAAACAAATGATCCCAAGTCATCCTTCCACCACATATGCCACTAAGCAACTGCATTGTTAGTTGTGCTCACTGGACTCCTGCTTTATTGGAACCCAAGTGAATCATTTGTGTCCAAATCTTTACATTTTTCTAAGTATATACAGTCTTGGAAAATGTCTCATTCCATTTTAAGACTTTATTTACTTTCACCAGTTAGCAGATGTTGGTACCCAGTACCCCAACGATCACTCCCCGATTATTTGGATTATTTTGTATCAAAATATCTGATATCTTTCCTATATCTTCCTATAAATTTTATATTTTACCAGCTTTATCACATTTATTTGAAGTTAAAACTTACTAGGCCCTTAATAAATAAATTAAAATAATTTTTCACTCAGACTTTTGGTTTCAGTATTAGAGTTGAAATTACATTTAGGTGAATAGTTTTCTAATATGAATTTCTAAAGTTACTCCATATTCACACTTATGTACTGATTTAATAATAAAAGCTGTTAAAACCATGTTCAGAGTACTAAACTGGCTGTATATTTTTATTGGATAAAGATAGAAATTATAGAATCATAATAGATAATAGAAAGTTGACAAATATACATATAAATTATACATGATACATATATGTATCATATTATATATGTGTGTATCATATATACATATATGTATATATATATATATGTTTGGTAGAGAGTAGAGAGAAATAGATGTCGGAAATATATACATATGAAAGATGATAGACATGTAATTAGATACTTTGTGATTTACCCTCATAATTCTAGAAGTGAGTACTGTCATGATACTACCTTGAATGTATCTTATTCATGGAAGAACATGCCAGCATGTTGGTCTCCTCTATTTACACAGCTTGCAGTGTTTTTCTGTTGTAATGCCTTGTGTAGCCAGCACTCAGCAGTGATTGGATGTTGTGATATCTTGTATAGTCAGTGCTCAGAGATGATTGGCTCAGGAGATCAGAGAAAGAGAAACTTTTCTTCTTTTTAAACATCATTCCAAGCTGAGCCAGCTAGTAATGTAATGAAAATGAACTAAATGCAAAGAACTACACAATTAGGGATTTTTGTTAGTATTTTAAAAAGTTACCTGACAATCACTCATTATTACTCAATGGACAAATGATGCTGTATGGATATGTCAATACAGTATGGCTCTGGCAGCAAAATAATAAAGATGTTAAAGAAACTGAAAATTCATTAGACAAAGAAAAGCTCCATATGGTGATATTGATAGAGAACAAGACAAAAATCACACCAGTAGGAAATATTTTTTTTCCAATTATACAATTTATTAAGGAAATGTAGTTAAACAATTATGGAAAATAGTATGAAGACAAATTTATTATTTTGCATATAGGGTACAAGCCCCAGAAATAAATTAACAGAAACAACTCTATTAGTGCTTTGGTACACATTTGCTTCTCTTCTGGCTGACCACCATTTTTCTTTCTTACACATATGGTACCAGTGAAAGATAATAATGCTATAAAACATATTTTATAATACAAAGAGATTACTGTGTGTCATTGCTCATGTTTTACAGCATATGTCAGCCAAAGCTATTGTTGTTTTGACATTATGTTTCATGGGGAATATACTTTAAAATTAATAAACAAGAGTAGTTGGCAAAAAGCAGTCTTAGAAAGCCAAGCAAACAAGCTTGATAATATTTGAGCGGAACACACTGTTTCAAAGTGGGGGGTATGGGTATCTCTAGTGAACATATCTTGCATATTATTCTCTCATGAGTAAGCCTAGGTTAGTGAAGTCTTTGTAAGAATTTAATAAACTTCATGAGCACCTCAAGCACTGGGAAATATCATAAATCCTGAATTGGATTATAGGGCCTACAGTCTGCAATGTTATTACTTACCTCGTAGATAATACAGCTTTTTCACTGCCAGAATAACTCTGCATGCCTATCATTCTTATCCTTGAAATAGTGAAATTCCTCTAGAAATTGAGTACAGTAAGTTTTCCTGAAAATACCTGACATAATGTAAAGATAATGTGTATTCCCCAGGAAAATAAGGATCTGGGTAAAAATGCCATAGAACACATTGGAAAAAATCTTTAGTAACTAAGGTGATTCTTCAGAAAATGATACTTAAAGGATAATTTAAAAATTATACCTTATATCTAAGCGTTGGTGGTACATGCCTTTAATCCCAGTACTCAAGAGGCAAAGGCAGGAAGATTTCTGTGAGTTTGAGGCCAGCCTGTTCTACAGAGTGAGGTTCAGGACAGAGCTCCAAAATAAAATAACACAGAGAAACCCTGCCTCAAAAGAAAAAAAAAACTAAATAAATAAATAAATCTTAAAAATTTAGCAAGTTTAGTTTGTAGGTTTGACTGTGCCATTCATTAAGCAGTAAACATGAAATATTACCCTTTAAATGAAGAGTATGTTACATGCTCTCTACAATAGAAATATATAATATGCATGGATCAGCTACTTTTTACTTTTATTATTAGTTTATGTCATAATATTATTGTAATGCTTAGTTTTTTTGTTATTTGACCAAAAAAATAAAATAAAAAAGAAAGTAAAGAAAAAGAAAAAAAGAAAAAGAAAAAACTCAGATGGAGATGTTTAGTTTGTCTTATGGTTTCAAAAAGATTCAGTCTGTCCTCTGTCACCTTCATTATTTTGGGCCTAAGGCAACAGGGAATGTCATGGCTGAAGTATTTGGAAGCAGAAAGATTCTCACTTTTTGGTGGACAGGAAGCAGGGAGACAGGAAGGTGCCAGGAAGCATGTTATAATCTTTAGAACTCAGGATCAGCTTCCTCCTGCCAGAGCATACCTAACAGGATTTCTGCCTCCTCCAAAAATTTCACCACCAGTTAAATTGCTCATCCCATGAACTTGTGAGGGAACATTTCATGTTCAAAGCAATCTCAGTTGCCTGATCCTTTATCCTCTTCCTTTCTCCCTCACATTTTCTTTAAGATCTTAGTAGCAAGGGATAGATTGAGATGAATGAGAATAGATATATTTAATAATGTCACTGTATTTGAAAGTTAATATAGTAGTAGTTTTCTAAAATGTATACGCATATGGAGTAATGTAAGTATAATCACCTCATAGTGGTGAACACAAAGGCCTGGCTGGTTATTTCTTGTCACCACATGAAGTTTCTAACACTAGGATTAGGTTACATATAGTTAACCCAAACACCCCAGTCTGTTTTCAACACTACAGATTATTCTCCGCAAAGGGAGGACCACACATTGCTTAAGACAACACTTACACAACTTATTGAACAAGTACAAGTTGAGCTGGCACCTACATACATAATTCAACTTTATATTCTAACAGCTGTGATATATGAAGGTACGCTGCACACTCCCAAAAGAGAAATGTAAACACCAATCCATCCACAAACCCTTTGGTCTGCAATGGTGTTTTGTCTGCAAGATAGGGCAACAGTGCAACCAAGCTTTTGGGAGTAACAATCCAATATGTGATTTGACTTAAGACCTACGCTACAATTAACCCATATCTGAAACTGACACCTTGCACAAAACCCTGAGACTAGAGAACATGAGAAGCTAGGGGAAACCCAATTTCTCAAAAAAAAAAATATAGTACTAAAATAGTTCCTATGGCATTCTACTATACTCATAGATCAGTGCCTTTCTCAACCACTATCAGAGAAGCTTCCTCCTGGATCAGATGGGAAAAAACAGAAAGACCCATATCCAGACCTTGCATTACTCAGTCCTAAATGGGATATCTCCATCAAATCCCTCTACTTAGGAGCCTTGAAAAAGAATAAGCATAAATATTGTAAGAATCAGTGGAAATGGAGGACACCATGGAAACCAGAAGCTTCATTTAGTGACAATGTATGTCCAGATGGGACTCTTTCCCTTGCATTATTTGGTGATTTCATCTAGATTGCCTTCATATATCCATATACTGTAGAAAAGTATAATGTAATAAACTTCCAGAATAACTGTCAAATAGTCCTAAATGTGGCTGTCACTCCCAGTATTTCCTTTGCTATCTATTTCCTTTGACTGCCTATATGATCCACTATTTCCTACCTCCATCCATCCACCCATAGCCATTCATTTTATTTTTCTTTCCTAACTATCTTTCCCCCTAGTCCCTTACTCTCTAGCTGACTCTATAGTTCTAAAGGTTGTGGCTTGGCTATCATTGCCTTAACAGTTAATATTTACAGATAAATGAACACATACCATATTTTCCTTTCTTTATCCAGGATAACTCACTCAGGAATATCTTTTTTCCAGTTTTAGAAATTTACCTAGAATTTCAAGATTTGGTATTCTTTAATGGCTGAGTAATATTCTCTTCTGTACTAAACCACTTTTCTTTAACCATTCTTCTATTGGGGGACATCTAGATTGTTTCCAAATATTGCATAATATGAGGATAGTAGTAGTGAACATGGTCTGTGGCAAAATGAAGTGTTCTTTGAGTTTATACACAAGGTGGTATAGCTCGATCTTGAGGTAGATCAATTCTCATCTTCCTGAGGAAATGCTACACTAATTTCCATACTGACTATAGGGGTTTGAGCCCCAACCAGCAATGGATGAGTGTTCCCTTTATTCTATATTCTTTCCCGAAAGAACTTCATCTCTAAGTGAATAGAACCCATCCTTATGAAAAAGGTCCCATGTACTCTCTCTCTCTCTCTCTCTCTCTCTCTCTCTCTCTCTCTATATATATATATATATATATATATATATATATATATTCCTCCACCAATAGAATCTATTCCTATGCTTATTGCTTATTATAAATCTTTTTTCCTGGACACTTACCATGGGCACTGTTTGCCAGTCAATCAAACTCATTGTAAATGCTGCAGGTACTTTGTTACTTTGCTAGTGAGTTTCTCTCTCTCTCTATATATATATATCTATTCCTAATCTTTGTTGTGATAATTTTTGCATGCATTTCCCCCCAAATATTACTGTGCTTAAATGTATGAGAAAAGTAAATCCTAAGTGTTATGTGATATGTTGATTGTGTTCTGACAAATAAAGCTTGTTCATTGAAGTCAGAGAAGCAGGGAGCTATAGACTGAAGTTTCTGCAGCCCTTTAGGCCCAAATAAACACACAGGCACTTATATTAATTATAAAGTGTTTGATTGATGTCTAAAGCTTCTTAATGGCTTGCTCTCTCTTAGTTATTTGCCCATTTCTAATCTCTGTATGATCATGTGGTCTGGGATTTCCAGGCAATGCCTGGATATCCTATCTTCTCAGTAGCCGCATGGCATCTCCTTGACTCTGCCTACTACCTTTCTGTATCCCTATTTGGATTTACTGTCTGACTAAATTCTGCCTGCCCATTGACCAAAACAGCTTTATTCATCAACCAATAAGAGAAATATATATTCACAGCATATAGAAGGACATCCCCTATCAGGGAGAAGCTACCAGTTGCCTCCTACTTACCTGCTCCTCCATCCAAAAGGGCTGATTTCCTATCCCAGCCCCACCAGACTACCTCTAGTCTCCTCTCTGTTTACAGTCCTCCAAACCTCTATTGTTAATTTAGGTCAGTTAGTGCCTAGCTCTGCCTTTTGACTCTAAGCAAGCTTTATTTTATATTCAAAATATCACAAAACATGTCCATGTTTTGTCTAAATATAAAGCAAATGTTTTAATTAGCATTGTAAAATTATATAAAATAATAAAATAACTATTTACAAATATATAGTGGCAAGAATTATGTTAACAATATCTAGTCTATTTGCATTGGACAAATTCAGAGAAAATACTCCATTATCTAGCCTATCTTGGTGTGTCCAAATTGTTGTACCTAATTCTGTTTCTATCCAAGCTAGTATTACCAACCCAAAACTATCTTTTCTATTTCTCAACCCATGGACTTTATACCTCATTATGAGTTTCTTTTATGAATTTGGTAATAGGGAAAAGTATAACTCTAACTATCCAGTGATTAACTATATGGGAGACCTGAGAAGGATATATTATCTAAGTAAACACAAAATGCTGAGCAAATATCTTCTAAAACTAAGAAATGACAGAAACAGCTGGCTGTCTGGGCAGTCACTTAAGGGTTCTCTGTAGCACTGGGCCATCATCACGGGCCTATAGGTCTAGAAGCAGGAATTCTGAAGGACTGTTCCACCTTATCTTGGCAAAATTTGGTAGTTATGTTGTGCCCTGCTTGTCCAATGTGTACATCATATTATTGTCAGCAGTTGAGGCAAGGGCAGTTTCTTGACCCAGTGGCTAACTTTTGCCGCAAATAAAGTAAGCCCATCATTTTCTCTGAAGTACATGGTGATACCAGAAACAGACATGTATCATTGTCATAAAAACAACAACAACAACAAAACTAATAGTTGCTTTTTTTATTAAAAGTAGAGTTAATAGTCTATGCTTTTATTCTATCATTTATATACCCCACTTTTACTTTTCAGAACAAGATCCCTGAATCTTTTCTCCATTGTTCAGTTTTTTTCTTGAACATTACCAATAAAAACTTATAACCAACACCCTTAAATGATGAGAAATATCTATAACCTACTGAATGACCAAAACCCACTCACCTCACCTCTTGGGAATGTGGATATTCTGTTGTTAAAATTACTACCTGTTGTCTGAATGTAAGAACATCTTTAGGGTACCCTGAAAAAAAATTTTAGGTAAGATATTCTACTAGAAAACAATGTAGTTTTCACTTAATTTAGACTATAGAAATTTGAAATCTGTCACTCAGTAATCAATTCTATTCTTCCTAAAACATTTATTTCCTGTGAATAATGTAGGCATGACACAGAGATATGAGTGAATAAGAAAGAAAATGAAAATGAGCCAGTGAGAAAGGGTATGACCTATTTCCTGTAATTTAGGAAGACAGCTTAGAAAGCAAAGCTATGTGTGGTTTCCAGTTGTCCTACTGGTTAAGGGGAGCCCACCAGAAATGATCAGGGAGACACAGTTGATACCCACTTGAAAGTCTTTATTTAATTTTGCTGGGACTACCTTCATGTATTTAGGTCCTAAGTATAGAACTGAGTGTCCAAAGCAAGTGTTCTTAAAGGCAGAAAACATGTGCTAGCATCTCACTTGGCAGTTGTAGCAGGGGTTTCATGCAAGCAAGCAATTTTTCAGAACTTAAAATAAGCAGTTTTCTGGAAAAGGGGGTTTACTCAAGCAGGCAATTTTCCAGAAGCTAATATAAGTTAGCTGGGGCACTTTGACCTTGGATTCCTAGAATAGAGCTGAATAATTTTCATGGGATTCTCCATCAAGGACATCAAATTCTAGTTAAATTTGAAATAGTCTCAGCAAGAATACAAGATGGAGGAACCTCTCAACTGTCTGGTCCTGTCTCACTACTTTGTGGGGGGGAAAAAGCAGTTCAAAAGAAACCTGGGGATCCACCTTCAAAGATCTCTTTAGTTAAATAGTTATTTAGAGAAGAATGCATTTGTTTGAAAAGGTCCAGTGACTTAGATAAAGTATATATAATTAATAAGAGATCATATTTACATTCTTATGCTCTCAGTGCCCAAATATAGATTGAGGGTCAGGACTGAGTATTAGCAACGTGGCTAAGAAAGAAGAATGTGGCTGCATGCACAGGCATCATGTAAGAAGAGTGAGGACAGAGCTATGTGAACAGAGAAGTGGGGCCCTTTAAGAGAAAATTATGTCTTTAGGTAAAATGTCTTCAGTCCCAGAAAGATGCATAAATTGTTATTGATAACAAAGATCCATGAAAGTTCTACTAAGAAAAATGCATTGATTTAAAAAATCTTGAAATGGCTATGATCAATTATATGACATATTTTATTCTGAGACAGTCTCTTTGTATAGCCCTATTATGCATGAAACTCACTATTTAAAACTGGCAGGCCTTAAACTCACAGTGATTTCCATAACTCTGCCTTCCAAGAGCTAGGACTAAAGGTATGTGCCACTGCTCTTGATCATGATTTTATTTTTTTAAAAATCTTCTTTTATTAACTATTGAAAGTCATTGATTGTCATTTTTTGTCAGCATGAATGGAATTAATTCTAATTATCTTCCTCCTCTATGCAAGCACATTGGGCACAGAAACAATGTAATATTTGGTTCATGACGTTTTCATATTAATCTTTATGATGTAAGTTCAATTTCTATTCATTTTTCCCATGATTAGTATGTGAATGTGTTGCATACCATGTCTAGTGTGAGTGCTGGGCAGTCACTAAACTTCACCTACTCAGATACCTAGTAATAGCTCACTCCAGTCTTTATAGTACATTGTTTATTGATGTTGTCAAGTGTGATTCTGAGGAGCGTCTGACCCTTCAGAAATGCTATTTTCTGACTTGCTAGGCCTTTTCAAGCCTATGAAAACTTTTCAACGTTTCCTATGAGAATAGTAAGAGTGAGGTAATTGTCTAGTTATGAGTATTCTGGCTGTCACAAAAGTGAAAGGTATTTTCAGTCATTGAAGTTTTGGGTTTTTATTCATATTTTTAAAAGAAGTTTAAATTATATTATACTCCAATTTATCCAAATTTTACTCATGTGTTAAGTATTTCATACATGTAAACAATGTTTTGATTATATCTATATGAACACCCCCACGAAACACCCTACATTCACTCCTAATATGTCCCCCAAACTTGATGTGTCATCATCTTCATAGTTGTCTTCTTTTTATTTATTGTTATTATTTGTTATTTCCCCTCTTCCTCTATCACCTGCCCCTTTTCATCTTATTCTACCTGACTAAATCCAATAGTATTGCCTATAAACTCACCAGTGTCGGCCAACCCTTCAGAGCATGGTAAGCCTTTTAATGTCGCATCCCCTTGCAAAAGGTATTATTCCTCTCTCCAGTATCTATCCATTAACTATTGCTACTATTTAGAGCCTACAAACTCCCAAGATAGTTTTTTAAACCAGGTTTACAGTACAAGCCATGTATTCCTTCCTGTTGATTAGGTCTCAAATCAAACAAAATAGTACATAGTTGCCCCCACACATATCATCATTGCACTAGTGGCTACATCTTGCTTGGCAGGTAGGTTTTATAGCTTCCAGGGTACAGCTCTGATTATGAGCATTAATATCTTCCTCTCTCTGCAACATGCATAATATCTTCCAGCACTATAAAAGCTAGCTATTAAGGAAGAACTTTTTCAGTCAGCTCCACATATATTTTGCTCTATCATGTATGTAATGCTAGTGCATGGTATCTTTAACAATAAGGAATTGTCATCTAGTTTTGGTAGTTGAGCAAGAACAATAGAATTGCCTGTGATGTTTTTAGGTTCTGGAGCTTCCTTGACCAATAAATTGTAATGAAATATCTTAAGACTGGCATTAGGGTTGTTGCCTAATAAAGCATGATTTCTAGAGCAAGCACTGTACCTACAGGGTATATATGGTCAAACCATCCACCTCGGCCCTATTTTAAATGAAAAATAATACTTTATAAAGTAATGACTTTCTATAAATTTTTTGCTTGCTTATTTTTTCCAGATATCCATTTTTTTAATTAATCTACACCATCTCTTCTCTTTCCAATGTTTCTACCCACATCCTCACTTAATCTCTTAATTCCCACTGTTATCTTCACTGTGTTTCATATTACAGCCTTCTGTTATCCTTTGCATATAACATCCATTCTCTTTTTTTCCCATCAAGGCCTTTTCTCTCCTCCTCCCTGGGGCCCTTTCTCACTAATCTGGCTTTTAATCTCATGTAATTGTTTTGTTTAACTGTTTTACTTTTTAAATTATGGTTTATTTTACTATATGTAAAATTTCCAAAAATCTGAGAAAATTCTTGTATGTTAAAGATCAACAGATTTTACCTTGACACAATTAACATTTAGTTCTTACTAAGTTGGTCTTTGCTATTGGTGAGCTTCTGTGATAAATGAGATGTTCCACAGCATGCCTGGATTCTAATTGCTGCAGGATGGCAAGACAAATGTGTCTTTAGATGCAATGATTCCTGCAAAATGGGGAGAGGTTTGAGCAAAATTGTTCTTGTTGAGATTCAACATCATATGTAGCTTCTACAGCAGATATAAATGACTGATTAAACTGATATCTCGAGTGTGTTTTTCCTTGAATTGTCCTGCATGTCAGTTGATTCTAGAATCTGTATTTATGTTTGTAAAACAAGTAGTAAATTACTAATTACCAGAAACACTAATTAGGAGAGCAAGCAAGCTGTACAGACCTAGGCATACTTTGCAAATGACAGGCCAGTTCTGGACTCAAAAGACTATATCCTAGAACAAGATAGATTTTGGTTAATTTTTCACTCCTTCCTGTATTCTAGGAATTTCTTCCTCACCAACTAGGCTATATACTCATCTTTGAGGTTAGTGGATTCATCCTGAATGAACCTCTACACAGTGAATATCCACACAAGGAAGAACAATAGAATGATGTGATGGGCTCAACTCTTGTGAATTTGGTTTTTATTATAAAAGAGAAGGCCTTTTGATTGTCCTCTTCTGGGTAGTGCTTTGTCCCTTGCAGGCTGGGAAACCTCTTTGCCAAGTTTGGTGTTCTGAGTTTTCCCCTAAATCTGTTTTCAAGCCTATTCACTCTGATGTGGGTCTGATAATACTTCCTCAGAGATTATGGCAGTTTGCTTGTATCTGTCCATGGTACTATTAACAACAGGTTGTCTGAATAAACAGTAGACAATACTAGTCAATTTTTTGCAATAAATTTAAGAGGAGAAAGCTACAAGTAGGAGGTTTGGACTGTACATAAAAGCCTTTGGTGTGGTACAGGTCCAGGCTCTCCAGATTAGTTCATTTCATCTTCTCTATAGTACTACAAATGGAGAAAGTTAGACCCAGGAAGATGGAGACAGTAGCAGGGGTGGTATGGCTCATAACTGGCAGAAAAGTAAAGGCTCATTAATATCGCATTCAATCTTTCTCTAAATAGTCAAAGCCACATTGACTTGGACATATTGCTTAGTATTCAGGATAACTAGAGAGACATTCTGATCTTGTTAGATGCAAAGACTGCTTATCTACCCCAAATCCAATTATTTCCAAACATATTGTAGGAGAAATTTCTCCTCCATAATTCAGCTTCCGTTTACACTGGGGTTTGCCTCCTTTCCCACTAAACAGCTTCAAACTGACAAGTCACAGCTTGGGAGCATTGCTCTTATCATTTCACACTTTATTTTCAAGACAATTTGCATTTGATTTACATAAATATGCATAATTGCATTCCTTTGAGGGTCCAGAAATGGATTTCTTTAATCAGGAAGCAGCTCTCAGGATCTCTTGTTAGTGGTACCATGTAAACTAGTAGTCTTTGTGAAATCATTTTTCAAAAGAAAAACACATTATTTGGATAATTTTGAGTAATGATCTAAATATAAGTCTTCATGGTGTGTGAGGGATATTTTAGTTCCACCAAAGTAATATACTGCTGGGAAAAGTCTTTCTTCTTACTCTTAATTTTGGGACTACCTAGGTGAGAAGGCTTAATCCTCACTAGTTTTCCATCATTGGCATTTCTAAATGAGAGACAGTTAGGGACTTCTGTTGGACAGAATCCACTCTGAGTCAAGAAAAGCCCACATACTCATACAAGCATAAAAGAACCTTGCCCAAAGCTATGCCTTCCATTTTGCTGATTTGGTATCACAAATACACAAAATGTAAAATTGGTGTAATTCATTGTCTGCATCACTGGGTGTCCAATGGCACACAAGAGCCTATGCTCAGTGCTATATGCCTTCTAATGTTAGTGTCTGTGCCACAGAGAATCTTCTTGTCATCATTTGGTGGATGACGTTGAAGGAAACATTGAACTTTAGGTGTGGACAGAATTAGTGGATGATGTTGGAAAAAGCCAAAATAATGGACTTACAAGGTATAATTTCAGAAATCAGACATGCCACAGATGCCTGTAGCATATAGTTTAGTTTTCAGGACAGCAGAGCATCCTTGCGTTATGTCTCCTGTTTTAGTATCTCAACACAGGCGACAGCCAATGGGCAGGCTGCTGTTTATACTGGCAAAGAGATACTTTTGTTACAGCAATCTACATTTTGTCCTAAATCACAGGTATAAGGATAAATGTGCCGAGGCAGGTGAAGGTGGTACTTCTTAGGTAGTACTTCTTCCAGGAGAATATAAAAAGAAAACAGTGTAGTTTGCACAGCACAAAGTGAAGTATTATTAACATATAATAACTACATGTATTTGAAGCTCCATAAGTGACAAGTTTTAAGACTAATCTATCACCCATTCACCTATCCATCAACCCATCTATCCATCCATTCACCTATTTATCTCTATTCAAGCATTTTTACTACCTAGAGAATACCATCAATATCAAAATATTTTTGTGACACCATATAGCTTTCACAAGCCCTGGTTTTCATTCAGGAAGTAGTGGTAGTTGTCAGAGAAACGGATCCCATATCTCCTCTCTTCTCTAATCATTCTACTCAGTCCATATGTGTAGACAGTTCCTGGCCTAACATGATTCAGCTGGCTTTTTTGAGCTTAGAATCTCATAAAAGAGACATGTAACCATTGAAACAATACCTTGGATTTTGAGGGTTTTAGTATATCTCTGTTGATCATTTGAAAATTTCATGCTTGCACACAACATGTTTTGATCCAATTATCTCATCTCCTCCAAGTTTCCTGTTTGGTTTCTGAGCTGGCCATGTGATTGTAGTCCTATTGTGATGCTGAGCAGCAATGCTGAGCTTCAGCCCCCAGCTAATAACAAGAACACAGGAAAAACAATCATCAGTCTCCAGTTGCTGCACCCCTGAGATAAGATACTAGCATTCTTGTGTTAATTAAATTTTCACTTTTGATATTTTTTTCTTTCCTTTGAGCTTATTGACTGTAACTTAATCTCAGTTAGAGTATCTGTTGTTCAGACCCATAGGAACTGGATGAAAAAGAAGGTTCTCAGTTGATCAATGAGGTTCCCCAGGTGAAATTTTCTCCCCTCCCCTGGCCCCAGAACTGTAATATGACTGAACTGGATGAAAAAGAAGGTTCTCAGTTGATCAATGAGGTTCCCCAGGTGAAATTTTCTCCCCTCCCCTGGCCCCAGAACTGTAATATGACTGTTTAATCACTTTGATTTGCTTCAGACTCTTTAAGCCAGGTGGTGTGTGAACTCTGCACCCTGTTTATTCAGCTGCACAGCCCAGAACCTACCCATCATCAGCTGGGCACATGGGTTACTCAACAGTTTGTCATTTCTGCATGTAGCCTTGCTTTCTAAAATTTTGTTGCTTATTTGCAATTAAAAATAACATCTAGTCACTATCACTTTGTATTAACAAATGCCTGTATTTTAATTTTAAAAAGAATGCATATTAGAAAACACAGTTTCACTTTTCTTCCAACTTTATATATGCCTTATACTTTGTGTATGTTTTATACCTTTTAACTTTAGATATAATTATGCCTATGTCTTAAATTTTAGATAATTACTGACAATATCAAAGAAATTATGTGAACATTTTGATGAAAATTACATAATTGGTGAACTAATTGAAATTAAGACAAGAAATTAATTTTGTAGACTAGAGAGAGATAAAGTCATATGTTTTCTTAATGCCTTTGCTTAATTAAAACTCATTTAATCATTGTCAGCTCATTGCAAGATCTTGGCCTAAGCAATAATGTAGGCATTTTGAAAGATTTCACTAATATTCAGCCTTAAAGTGCTGTATTTTAGGAGCTATTACTGAATTTTGTTCCAAAGGGTATAGTTTTGAGGAAGAAAGTGATAGGACATATTTTATATTTTTATATATTATTTTAACTTATAGAAAACTTAGACATGTGGTGGGGTATATCTTACTCAGTATCTGATTCTATGACAAAACACACAGATTGGAGATTAATGAAAAATGGAAATACATTGCATATATTCCTTGAGAGTTTAGCCATAGATCCAGATGCCAGCATAGTCAGCACCAGACCAGGGTGCTTTCTGGATTTCAGCAGGATATCCACCCACATGGTAAAATGAGAAATTTTTAAGAAGTTTCTTCACAAAGGAATTCATCATATTCATAAGGAATCAACACTGTATAATTAGACTCTTAGACTCAACTACCCAACATGGTTAAGCATGAAAGTGTTTAGAAACATCATAAACTGCATTGTATAATTTGTGTGTATTTCTGAAAGCTGTAAGCAATACTGAACTGGTTGCATCTGAATATGTGTGTATGTAGAGGGGGTCATGCAAATATTCAGTTCCTTGCAGTTTCCTCTGGTACTAATGGTGCTTGGTAGAAACACTAAGGTGAAGTAGTTACAGAATCATGTAATCTGTAAACAGGGACAATTTGATTTATTCATATTCTGTTAGTATCCCTTTTATTCTTTCTCTAATGTTGCTGCTGTAGCTAAGACTTTTAGTGTGGTATGAGTAAAGATGAAGAGAATTGGCACCCTTGTTTCAGTGAGTATTTGAGAGGAAATACTGTCAATTTCTTCCTATTTACTACAATGTTACCTTCTAGTGGGTTGATGCATATTATTTTTATTATTAATATCTCTGAATGTTTTATCAGGAAGAAATTCTAAACTACATTAAATGACTTTTGTTCATTTTTCAAGATGATGTTGTAATTACTTTCTAAGTTATTTTCATGTCATACTGCCTTTATAACTTGCTTATGCTAAACAAATCTTCCATCCTGGGATTAAATTTGGTTTTATATAGTATTTTCTTAAAGTGTTCTTGAATTTGATTTGCAAATACTTTTGAATCTACATTCATAGGAGAAATCAGCCTGTAACGTTTTATTTTTGTTTCTTCATTCAGCTAATAAGATGGAGCCAATGAACTAAGGGCTGAAGTCTCTGAACCAATAAGTCAAACTAAATATTTAGTCTTTCAATTTCATACACTGAACATATAGGAAACTGAAGGATATATAAGATCATCCTTTATTACCTTATGCTATGCTGTCATCATTCAGTACAACTTTAAGTACAAGAGTGTTTGCATTCTCTCAGTGTATTTGCAGTCATAGATGAGTAATGAGGTTTATTTTAATAAAGACCAGAAAACAGAAAGAACCTGATTGTATGAATTAGCCTTTGGGAAATGTCCATCCAGGGAAAATGAGTAAGTTAAAGGAGGCAGAAAACTCCACAGTGCAAGGTCTGAGACAGTAAGGAACTTACAGATGTGCTAGGGAAGTGTTGGTGCAGAACTTGCGGTGACCAGTCAATTTTTGTTTTAACTTTAGTCCCATGCCACCCAAAAGACCTAGGGTAGAACCAAACATAACAGAGAGAGAAAGACACACACACACACACACACACACACACACACACACACACACACACACACAGAGAGAGAGAGAGAGAGAGAGAGAGAGAGAGAGAGAGAGAGAGAGACTTTAGAAATTCAGTTTACTAATAGACTTCTGCTCCATGACAGGATTCCAAGGAAGAGAAATAAGAAAAGTTGGGCTTGGGACACTAATGGTTTTCTTGCTTGGAACTTAGAATTTCATTCCAAACAATGTCTATTGAATGGGAGACCCTGCTGTCTGTTCTTGTGAAAATGAAGTATGTTGCCATATCAGGAAGAAATATTCTAATTTTAGAAACTGTTCAAGTAGAATTAAAAGTAACACACATCATGCCTGTTACTGAAGGGTTAGACATATGTACTGAGAACTCAGCTACATTTATGTGAACTGTACAATTTGTGTTCCATAAGCTATGGCTTATTTTAAATTAATGATGCAGCACTGAAAAAATGGTCACTAGTGTTGGACAGAGGCTGTTCAAAGAGTGAATTCTCAAGAGGGCATTTTCTTATCTTGTTAAGACCTCTAAAGTAGATAGGTTTTTGTTTGTTCTATATTAGTTTTGAGTTCCTTTGAGACATCAAAGCAGCTGGATTATAGCTACTTTATATTCAGGAGACTGCAGTTTACTCCATCACATGACATGTTCTGATAAATTTATGGAGTAAATGATACTACTATAATGTTTTGAATGAGAAAATGCAAAGTAAAGGATGCTTAAATTATGATTGCATGATTTGAGCACATCAGAACTAAAGAAAGGGGAAAGTTTTAGTTCCCAGTTTTGGATATGAGAATCCAAGTTTTCAGGTCTTGTCTACTCTAACCCCTTCCACATTAGTGGGGAAGGTCATTTGGTCAACTGAGCTTTTTGAATCTCTTTATTCTGAAGAGCATGGCTATATTTTTCTAATCCTAAGAATGTGATGTTAGTTGCTTTATGTGTGAAACTGTAAGGCTGGATTTTTTATCTTATAGCAAGCCTTATTATTTTTTCTAAGAATCAGAAAGATGATTCAGCTGAAGCCATAAGACTGATTCCCTGAAATTTGATTAAAGTCCTTAGACAAGGTTTAACTGTCATGCACCAGAGTCTGCCTTTCATCCTGGAACATTTGACTACCATACGTAAGGCTCTGACCTTAATTCCAAGCACTACAAGCAAGCAAGCAAGCAAACAAAAACAACACACATGTGTGCAAGTGTGAGTGCACACACACACACACACACACACACACACACACACACAAAACAAAGAGCATCAGTTTGAAGCTATGAGTTTCTTCTCTAGGTTGTATAAGATTGAGTTAGTTTCTTGACGTGTTAACAGATTTTCTGATTTCTGGAAAAATCCTTCTGCAGAAGAATATGGGAGACTAATCACTTGAGGAAAAGATAATGAGAAGTCAGTGAAGAGAAGTTTAATGAATATAATACCTAAGTGTTTTGTAGCTAAGCACATCCATGGGGTTTAAGTAATGTTATTTCAAGTATACATAGTGGTGATGACTGAAGCTTCTGAAGGCTGCCTTTATTGCCCAATTCTTGTTTACTTACATAATGTGAATTTGGTGATAACAATTTGTAAAGGAGGTCTTGAAATTTAATTACATATGTAACTCTAAAGTGACTTTTAATTATAATAACCAATAAGCAAAATATATCATTATGAGACATGTTATTAAATATCATAAAATAACAATGGCCACTTAAGAAATTTCTTTTATGTACAGAGATACAGAAAGGCTCCCATTAAACACTGTCCACCTACAGAGTGAACACTGTATTAACATTAGATTATGTAGCTCAGAAAAAATAAAATAAATTTGCTTTTATATCTTGGTTAATATGAAACACAAGTGAAAATTTCCAGAATGCATTTTTAGTAAAATTGATTAACACATTCTAACACATTTAGTTTCCTGGTCTCCATCCTGATCACTTTCCTTTCATGCTTTAGAAATTGACAAATATTTATAGCACTGTGACTACTATTCTTGTAGGAATCGCCATGAAAATGTTTATAAGCATGTCTGTAATTGTACCTGAAAGAGTGTTGAGGAAGTAGTTTTGTATAATACTAGGAACCAAGAGCCAGTAGAACCAAGAAGAATGGTTCAGAGCCTACCACATATCAGGGAGAGGAAGCAGGAGGAAATGTGAGATATCAGAGAAAACTTTGCAAACACAACTTTGGGTGTCTCCAAAAGACACAAATAGAAAACTATGAGAAAATAACACTGGGCATTCAAAGGAGTTTGAACTCAGAGTTCTCACACTCGTTGAAAAATTTAAACCCTGCTCCAAATGATATGGAGAACTTGGAAGACTTCCCATGGAAGGCTTCACCCTCCCTGGGGAACATAAAGGGGAGGGAATGGGGTTGGTGGGGGAAACAGGGGAAGAAGGGAGTGTATGGGAACAGGGATTGACATGTAAAACAAGAATATTTCTAATTTAAATTTTAAACAATCAAAGAAAAAAACTTTATAAAATAAGATAAAGAAATTGCCATAGAGCTGACACTTAAGGAATGTTTTCTAAATATCAGCGATTCCTTCCTTAGGCTCATAGACAACTAAGAGCAGACAACTTCTACCCCAAGAATGCTTTGTTAAGTACTATTTATTTCATTTCAGCATAGTTCTTCCTCGGCTCATACCTGCAGCTCAGATCAATGCTCCGAAGTGGAAATGGATCAATGTTTTTGTGTTGTCTAGAGATGCCACTGATTAAATCTTCTTTCACATTTTTTTCATAAATATTCACTTTTTTCCCTACCTTTGCATTTTTTCTTTGTGTATACTCCTGTGTCTTTCACTTCATGCATCTGGATCCCATTCATTTTTCTCTTCTCTTTATATCCTCCCTCTGCCCTTGCACCTTCCCCCCGAAAATAAAATCAAATAATGTTGTGTGTTACCTTGGACACCTCTGGGGGGGGGGGTTGAAAAGAAGCAGCACCAAGTTTCAGGCACTGGGAGTGAGTGAGTAGCAGAGCACTTCTAATCCCAGAACCCAGGAGGGTGAGGTTGGAGTATCTCACCTTCAGGGTCAGCCTGGAATACTTACAGAAACCACAATTAGAACCAAATTTATTTTGAGACAAATAAAGAGGAAAAATGCAGCATCCCAAATATTATATGATGCAAGCAAAGCAGTTCTAAGCAGGATGTTTCTTTTTTTTTTTTTTTAATGATTTTTCTATTCCAACCCAGTTTCCTCTCCTCCTCCCTTCTCCCCACCTACACCTAACCTATCCCCCATCTCTTCCTCAAAGAGAATAAGACCTTGGGGAGTCACCCAAGTCTGGGATACCCAGTGAGGCATGACCTGGTCCCTCCCCCCTGAACCAGGCTGGGCAAATTATACCAACCACCATAGGTAATGGGCTCCAAAAAGCCAGTTCATGTAGCCAGGAAAAGTCCTGGTCCCACTGCCAGCTCCCACAACAGACCAGGCTCCATAACCATCACCAACATTAAGAAAGCCTAATTTGGTTCCATGCAGCTTCCCCAAGTTTCAGTCCAGAGTCTGTGAGCTACTAATAGTTGGGGTCTGCTGTCTCTTTGGTTTTTCTCATCATGATCTTGATCCTCCTTGCTCATATGATCTCTCCTCCTTCTCTTCAACTGAATTTCAGGAGCTAAGATCAGTGTTTGGCAGTGGATCATTGCATCTCTTTCTATCAGTTACTAGATATCAATTCTATAATGGGAGGTAATCTGATTAAAGAGGAAGGCTACTTGGGGCATCCTCTCCACTATTGCTAATAGTCTTGGGGTGGTGGTACTCCTTGTGGATTCTTAGGAATTTCTCTAGCACCAGGTTTCTCCTCAACCTCATAAATGCTACCTCTATCATGATATGTAGAAGGGAATTTCAAAGTGCCCGTGTTGATGAAAAGTTAAGATATCAAACAAGCTAACTTTAAAATTAAAGGTAGTAGAAGAAAAAGAAATTCTTGACATTGTTTCTGGAGATATATTTTGTGACAGATATTATGGAAGGGAGTATAGAATTTCTTCAAAAAGTTAAAAATTGAATTTCCATCCACTACATAATTACACTTTATCATTTTTGATACATACAAAACAAATATATGAATCTCTTGACATATCTCTGCCTCAAAGTTCACAACAGAATGTAGACAATGGCCCTAATATAGAGCCAAGCAGCTTGTGTTGATTGTTGAGTCTCTGGATAATAGCACTATGATGTACCTATATAATTACCTTTCTATTGGTGTGTAATCACTGTTTCTGTCCTACATTAGTTCTCACTACATTGGCCATTATTTATTTATTCTCTAGCTGAAGGAAGTAATCACTGAAACGCAGGAGGAAAGAGCTATAGCTGTAGATAATGTTTTTTAAGTCTCCATAGAGTAGAACAAAATGAATCATTCCATGCCCTTTGTAATGAGCTGTCTCAAACCATGCTCTTCTCTGAAGGTTGTCTATAGGAGTTTTAGACACCTACACAATGTAATGTGAATGTCTATACAGTGACTTTGTGCTGCCTAAAGCCCTTCATGACTGACTGCCAGCTAAAATAAAAACATTAGTGACATCCATGTCCTAAAGATCCTTGAGAAGAAAAGTAAAAGGAACTGAAAGTATAAAACACAGAGAACTCAGAAAGTTTCATTGAATATGCATGACAAATAGTAAGGGGGGAGTTATAGTTGAAAATTAATTGAAGTAGCACCTACCACTTTTCCTCTTTGGGATCTCCTGGCCTGGAAAATGCAGGCAGGTCAACTTGCCATGGCGGGCCAAACCATCCAATGTCTGCTGATATTATGGTGTTAGTCCTGCCTCCACCCACCAGGAGGAGTGTCTCAGCCTCCCCGCCCCCATATCTACCAGGAGAGTCATCAGAGTATTAGACCTACTTGTACCCACAGGAAGAGAACCTGGACATGTACCCACCAGGAGAGGAAGACACTCCACCTGCACCTACTGGAAGAATCGATGGGACGACACAATACAAGGACACATTTGACAACAGAAAACCATTATGAGGCCACCAGAGTCTAGAGACTCTACACCAAGAAGACTTGAACATCCCAATACAGATAAAGCAGAAGAGACTGACCTTAAAAACAACTTTATGAAGATGAAAGAGACCCTCAAAGAGGAAATAAGAAAATCTCTAAGAATTGAAGAAATGGAGGAAAAGACAAACCAAAAAATGCAAGAAATGATCAAAACTCTTAAAGCAAGCAAGGAAAGCCAAGAAAAAACAGCCAGACAAGTAAACAAAACAATTCAAACAGTTCAAGGCTTGAAAGCTGAAATAAAGACAATGAAAACACACACACACACACACACACACACACACACACACACACACACACACACCACAGTCTGAGGCAATGTTGGAAATAAAAAAAAAAAAAAAGAAAAGAAAAAAGAAAACTGGGCAAATGATCAGGAACTACAGATGCAAACATAACCAACAGAATACAAGTGATGGAAGAGAGAATCTCAGGCATTGCAGGTACACTAAGAGAAATAGATTCATCAAACAAAGAAACATTTAAGTCTGACAAATCCCTAGCATAAAATATCCAGGAAATATGGGACACCTTGAAAAGACCAAGCATAAGAATAATAGGTATAAAAGAAGGTGAAGAAACCCACCTCAAAAGTGCAGAAAACATTCAATGAAATCATTTAAGAAAACATTCCCAACATAAAGAAAGATAAGCAAATGAAAGTACAAGAAGCTTACAGAACACAAAATAGAGTGGACCACAAGAAAAGTCCCCTGAACACATAATAATCAAAACATGAAACATACAGAATAAAGAAATAATATTAATATCAGCAATGGAAAAAAGGCAGACCTATCAGAATTACACCTGAATTCTCCATGGAAACTCTGACAGCCAGCAGGCCCTGGACAGATATTCTACCAACACTAAGAGACCATGGATATTAGCCCAGACTATTATACCCAGCAAAAGCTTTAATTACTACAGAAAGTACTAGAAGGAAAACTCCAAACTAAGGAAGTTAACTACAGTCACAAAAACATAGGCAATAGATAATCCCATTTTAACAAAAGCCAAAAGAAAAATGGGGGTAAATCCCCATACAATACCCCCACCAGTATCTTTTCTGATCACCATGGTTTAAAGTGAGAATTCAACAACATAAATTGCAGAAACCCTACGATCTCATGGAAATTGAGCAATGCACAATTTCACCATTCTTGAGTCAAAGAAGAAATAAAGAAAGAAATAACAGACTCCCAGAATTCAATGAGAATGAAGATACAACATTCCCAAATTTATAGGACACTTTGTAAGCAGTACTATGGTGAAAATTCATAGCACTGAGTGACCACCTGAAGAAACTGAAGAATAGCCACACTAGAGAATGAATAGCACACCTGAAAGCTCTAGAACAAAAAGAAGCAAACTCACCCAGGAGGACTGGATGCCAAGAAATAACCTGAGGACTGAAATCAATAAACTAGAAACAAAGAAAACAGTAAAAAAAATTCGATGAAACAAAGAGGTGGTTCTTTGATAAAATCACCATGATAAACAAGCTTTTGGTCAAACTAACCAAAAAGCAGAGAGAGAACATGCAAATTATCAAAATCAGAAATGAAAAGGGGGACGTAACAATGGACACCGAGGAAATCCAGAGAAACATCAGGTCATACTTTGTAAACCTGCACTCCACAAGATTCTACAATTTAAAGGAAATATACAATTTTCTGAAAAGATATCTTTTACCAAAATTAAGTCATGAACAGACAAGCAATTTAAATAGACCTATACCCCTAATGAAATAGAAGCAGTCATCAAAAGTCACCCAACCAATAAAATCCCAGGGACAGATAGTTTCAGGGCAGAATTCTACCAGAAATTCAAAGAAGAGCTAATCCCAATACTCCTCAAATTGTTCCACACAATAGAAGCGGAAGAGCCACTGCCAAACTCTTTTTACGAGGCTACAATTATCTTGGTACCCAAACGATACATAGACACAACTAAGAAAGATAACTACAGACCAATATCTCACATGAGCATTGATGCAAAAATACTCAATAAAATACTGGCAATTCAAATCCCAAATCAAATCCAAGAACATATCAGAAAAAAAAATCATCAACCATGATCAAGTAGGCTTCATTCCAGGGATGCAGGGATGTTTCAATGTAAGGAAATCCATCAATGTAATCTACCATATAAACAAACCGAAAAAGAAAGAAGAAAACACACACACACACACACACACACACACACACACACACACACACACACACATGATCTTCTCACTGGATGCTGAAAAAGCCCTTGACAAAATCCAAC
This sequence comes from Phodopus roborovskii, assembly GCF_943737965.1. Taxonomy (NCBI): domain Eukaryota; kingdom Metazoa; phylum Chordata; class Mammalia; order Rodentia; family Cricetidae; genus Phodopus; species Phodopus roborovskii. The sequence goes on from NW_026126547.1 coordinate 7,655,012, forward strand.
ATCCCTTCATGATAAGTGTCTTAGAGAGATCAGGGATAACAGGAACATACTTAAACATAATAAAAACAATATATTGCAAACCAGCAGCAAACACCAAAGTAAATGGGGAGATACTCAATACCTCCTAATCAATAAAGCAATGCAATTTTTTTTCTCTTTATAAGCCTACTTATATTAGGTATTTGTTACTGGCTAACATAGAGATTACCATAGATTTTGATAACCACTTTAATAATTAAAATTAAGAACATATAAAGACAGAGCATTAATGGAGGCACAGTGAAGAGTTTTGAGAAATTTTCGAGAGATGAAGTATCAACAGGATGATCAAACTTCCAAGTTTCCTTCAGAGGACAGACACCTCTGGAGGGCTGAAAAGGAGAAAGCAAAGAGGACTCAAATTAGATTGAGGACCTGATATCCAATGGAGGGATTCTGTGTCATAAGGTGTCAGCTATGTTCGACATATAGTCTTCAGAAAACAATTCACCAGGTAAGTGTAAAAAGAATGGAAGAGAAGACACAGACCTTGGATCAGAAAAGAACAATGAGTTACAAGACAATATAAGCACTGGGGCAGGCAAGAAGGTAAGTGTAGTGTTATACATGTAAAGGAAGTATACAGAAAGGAAGCTAACAAAACAATTTGGGCAAGGTCTTTAATCAGCAGAGTCACAGGCTTACAGCCACAGGCAGCCACAATGAGATCCTGCATGGGGAGAGCATTCTGAAATATCAGACATTAATGCAGATGAACTGAATGATAGAATCCTGAAGGAAAAGAAATCGCTCAGTCACACAGGACAAAAGAACTTCTTTACACTTACAAAGGGAATGGGCATGCTGTAGTTCATTTGACCTAGTTAGGCCTAGACTAGGTGCCAATAGTCACAAACCAGGAGGCATTAGCTAAAGGCAAGGCTTGTCTGAGGTTGGTTTGGGTTTTCTTTCAGCTTACAAGAAAAAAGTAACTGCAAGGCACATATATCAGTATTTGTGTGTGTGTGTGTGTGTGTGTAAGAGAGAGAGAGAGAGAGAGAGAGAGAGAAGGGGGAGGGATGAGGAGAGGGAAAGAGAGAGAAAACTTAGGGGTTCTGTTATTATCTAACATGTGCCGAATTTAAGATGAAGTAAAAGTGCTAGAGAACCTGACTGTGGGGTCTGGTGCAGCTTTGATCTATTGGCATTTTAGGGTTGAGGAAAGGTCTCTGTCTCTTCCCCTGGGAGAACTCTTACAGGGCATCACAGTCTACTGAAAGCAATCCCTTAGGGACTGCACCATAGGCAATTTCTGGGAAGTTGTTAAAAGCACAAGTTTTTCCAGACTGATTAATAGGATATATATGCCCATGAAACTGTCTGAAGAGATTTGTATGGCACTTAACATTTGAAAATCACTAAACTAGGCAGCGAACACTGGCGGGTGCCACTTGGAGGAGGGAACAGGCGATGAAGATATGGGAGTGAGGTAGGCGTGGAGCATTGTGTGTGCCACGGATAGAGATGGAACTGGTGACATGACATCAGTGACAGATGTGAGAGACAGCTGAAGCGGTGTATCATGTTGTTGCCCAGTGGGTTCGATGGGATCATGTGCAGAAGTCTGGAGCTTAAGCAGATGCAGACTCAAGCTCAAAACAAGCTGCCCTGGCAGGAGGATCACCCTAGATCTCAATAGTGGAGGATCAAGGTGAGAATTTGTCCACTTTATAGACTGGATCTCCTGGAAGCACTATGGTGTACCATGATGCCAATGAGGGCCATGTGTGAGTCACTGACCCTGATTCAGCTTGTGTCTCGTTGATGTCTGAGGACTTGTTATTATCTGACAACATATGATCTTTATGACCAGTGCCACTTCTGTGGACCAGTGTGCCCTGACTCCAACTGATGTAAGTGCCATGCACTGCTACCTAAGACCTGGTGGTGTTTGGGTTTGGGCTGCTGCCAAGGGCCATGCCTTGGTCAGAAGTCCTACTACAGTAAGGATCAGAGTTGATATTCATGGCCTGTGCTATCTCTGAACAACCGAAGGGTGATGGGAGATGTCATTCTGTATATGTTTCTTATACTGGTTAATGAATAAAGCACTGTTGGCCAATAGGAAAGGAAGATAGGAGGGACTAGGAGACAAGGAGGAAATAGGAAGTAGGAAGAAGGGGTCAAGATGGAGAGTCTGGAGGAAGCAGAATGCCGGCCGGCTCCCCGGTAAGAGAAATACATAGATCATCAGAAATGGGTTAATAATGAAGGCAGAGCTAGCCGATAAGAAACTAGTACCAGGCCAACAGAATTATATCAAATATAGAGTCTCAGTGCATTATTTGGGGCTGGCGCAGTGGTGGTTCAAGACCGGGCGGTGGGTGGAAAAACCTTACTCCTTACAGAAGGGCAAGTGGAAGTTCAAGGTCTCTTCTGCAGCCTGAAACCATGGTGATGTCCATGGGCAATGCTGTTTCTGGGGGCCACATATATGTGTGTGGCTTATACTAGCAATGGTACCATGGTGATGTCCAGGTCCATGTTGTCACTGATGGCCTACTCTGGCACTGCAGCTGGGTCTGTGTTGATGTCTGGCCTGTGCTACTAGTGAAGGCCACATGGATGTCTGTGGTCCCTGCATAGCCCGAATCCACATTGATGTTGAGTGGCTATGTTGCCACTGGTGGCCATGGAGATTTCTGAACTCATGATGCCATCAAGAGCCATGTCTGGCTCCATGGTTTTACTGCTGTCTATTCTGTGCTGATGTCAGCCTGGTGTTGCCATCAAAGGCCAGGAATATGTCCATGGTCTATGCTGCAGCACAAAGTCATGTGGATTTCTGTGATTCCTAGGTGCACTGGAGGTCCTTGCCTGGGTCTGTGGCCCTACTGCAAACAAGAGCCCTATTAGTACACTGTGCTGACATACTAGTTGAAGCCCATGATCCATACTCCCATGGAAGACAAAGAGCAAATACACTTCTTTCGCAGTGATATAAAAACACTGCAGATGCACAGTTGAGACAAAAGAATATGGAAGACTTCTGTCACAACACCTACCTCTACCTTAATCCTATCCACCAAATTGTTAACAGCCCAAATAGGAAGCCAATGAAGAAAGTTAATAAAAACTGTTATAGAATGCTGAATTGTTACTCCCCACAACAGATGTCTTCTAACAGGAGTGTAGGAGTATAAGGACTCAGTTCTACTTAAGGGACAGGCTAATAAGGGTTGACCATGCTCCAGTGAGTATATAGATAACACAAATTGAACACTTTTAATAGGATGGAGGGTTCATAAAGATTGGGAGTGGACAGGGAAGAACTGGAAAAACAAATGTGATAGGAGTGTCTGATGTGAAAAACACAAAGATCAATAATAATGTTATGTTGGAATAAAAGAACACTTTATAAACAAACAAAAAATAAAAAGGATATCACAAATCTAGTTTATGACTCTAAAGATTGCACCTTCTATGGGCCAGTGTGATTTCTACAGAATCCATGTAAAGCATGTATAGTAAAAGGAGAGAACCAATTCCTCACAGTTCTCTAACATTGTTGTTACCCATGACACATGCATACCCCAACATATTTATACATACCCTACACACAATAATGATAATTAATATTTAAAATATTTTAAGTAAATACATATCCTGATCTTCATTCAAGAATCAATATTGGCAAGCAATAGATTACAAAGAAAATAAACTTAATGGTTTCAGATGAGTCTCAACTTCTGTTAAGATTGGGAATGCCTTACAAAAATGTATTACTGAAGTTAACGAGAATGAAATGAAGAGAGTGGCTTACTTTCTTGCACAGTCACTGCAATTGTTGTCCTAACAGGACCAAGTACAACTAACCTGTTCTCAGATGAATTCTATTTGGATGGATGAGAAATATTCAGGTAACACGACAGTGATGTACAAAAATTATACAGTAGTATAACTAAAATCAGAACTCTATTCTATAAATATTTAGAGTGGTGTCATGACTTTTGGCAAACTTCAGTTCATACTCTACTAGTGAGAAATATGGGTCGTTTAGGTCAAAACTTTCATCAAAGAAAAGATTTTATAATTTTTAAATTCTTATAAGTGCATTTAAAATTATAGTACCATGGAGACTTTTTCTCCATTTATAAGATTATAGATATAATGGAATGCTGCTACTTCATTCATGCTTAATAGACAAACCATTTATTAATGTTAAATACATATAACTTTCCTTGATGCCATATATAGAATTCTAAAGAAGGGCTGATCTCTACTTATCTTGTGAATTCCTACAAATTTAACAAAGAGCCCAAATCCAGACTCACAGTAATCATCTTCATCGATGTGATTATTCTTCATTCGGTCTTATGCAGTGATGTAAGTTCTTGGTCTTGATTTCATTTCAGAGGAGACTGAGAAGAGGGTCCTCAAGAAAATGTTTTAGCATGAACATTTAAAGCCACCACCCCTCTCTATGCTGGGCTCCTGGACAGATAGAAACATCTTCATCTCCTAACATGTGCAAAGTTTCATTTTTCTCCTTGTCAGGGAAAATAAATAACAGACATGGTGACAGGCACAGTATCTTTGCTAATAAAAAATCTGTGTGCATGGTAACAGCTATCTTTCCTTTTAGCTATTTATCTCTTAGACGTTTGCTATGACACCAAAGGGCAACTCCAAGAAGGCTATGTGAAACTAGATTAAGTAAAACAATCCAGGTCACACTGGTTGTTAAACATTAAACCTAATTTTATCGGCCTGTGCAACCTTTTATAACACATTTGATTCTGATTCTGAATTTTGTTACTGGACTTAGACATAAGCATTTAACATATGTACTGATTCTAGCATTTTTTATGGTTGGAATATGAAATTTTTCTCCTCAAGGGACCTTGTGATGAAAATTTCATTTACAGGTGGTGTAGCTATTGAGAGTGATTAGGACTACCATACTCACTGGGGTACTAACTTTATTAATTGATTGAGGAGCCCAGAGTAAATGCACTAGCAAGTGGAAGGTCCATCTGGAGGAAGGTTATCACTGGAGGCATGAATTTGAAGGTTTATCTTAGACCTTGGCTGTCTCTTTGTTTCTCTTCCTTGCAACAGTTTTCCTCAGACATGACTGATGCCCACAGCCTCCATCATGCTCTTCTACAACTTCCCAGGCCCAGAATCAACAAAGTTAAGTTACTAAGGACTGAAATATCTGAATCTAAGAGACAAAAATAACTCTTTTGTGTGCTTTGTCAGAGCACTGAAAAGAGAGTCTAAGGATCTTGAAAATTACGTCATCTTTACCAACTTTACCTCATGAACACAATAATCTCGCAGTACCTGGCAACTTGCAAGCAGTGAAAGAAGGATACTGGGAAAACGATAAACCCCGGTGGGCATGAAGTTTGTTCTTGCCATTCATTGGCCAAAAGAAGTGCACTGTGGCTCTGAGTTGGTGTTCACACCACTGTAATATATGACAGCAGCCATGTCTTCACAATGCCACCAAACAAAGTAGCCCAGATAACATTTGTCAGTTATTCAATGAAACAGGAAGCACTAAAATGGTGAAAGATGCAAGGGACAGCATGTCATTATCAAGTCCTGGTTTTGCATGTGAGCAACAAGGAAATAAAGAAAAAATACAGTTTTGTGTACAAACAGGAAGGAGAGGAAGGAGAAAAGTGAACAAAATTTATGAAGCTATTGGGAATTTGCAGAGGCTGTTGCATAAGACTAAGTGAATCTCCATTTAGCAGTTATCTAGAGGCTTATAGAAGAAAGCACTTAGACTCTGTCACCAGAACACTAACATTCTCATTTTGAGGGTAGCAACTACTAGCAACATTCACAAAATGATTGATATTTTAAGATTTGCATTAGCATTTGAATATACTAAGGGAGTTGTTAGCATCAAATCTTGGGCTCTGACAGTCCTAACAGCCTAGGTGTTGTTCAGGATTAGACAGAAGGCAAGAGGTAGAGATAGCTAAACAGTCCAGGCTAAGGTGTAATACTAGTATTATCTCCTGACATCCAGGTTTTACAACCAGGTGTTCTAACAAGTTGTCAAAACTATATGAAATCTCTTTCTTGAAAAGATACAGGTTCCTCCAATGGGCTGGCATCAGGTTTCAGACTTTTCTTCTCCCTAAAGGAAACTTCAGGAGTAAGTCCAATTCGTTGAGGACCATTGTTTCAATAGTCTGACAGTCAAAGAGAGGCGTTCTTGGCTCTGTAAAACAACTTTATAACTGCCAAGATATTTACAATAACAATAAGGATCTAAAATGTTTTGAGAAAGAAAGAGGTAGGGAAAAGGAAAAAAAAGAAAGGACAGAAGGAAATAATAAAGGAAAGAAAGAAGGGTAAGTAGCAAAGGCAAGGAAGGCAGGAGAGAAGATATATATATATATATATATATATATATATATATATATATATATATATATATATATAAAATCTCCAAGCAAAAATCAAAAGCAAAAATCTACAGGAATATTTACATTTAGAACAGATGAAAAAAATAAGTAAATACAATCCCATTATGACCTGGCAATAACATTAACAATGTACTTCTGAATGCTATTTTAGCCCTAGATTTTAATGGATTATAATAGGTTAATGAAGAAGGTAAGAGAAACAGCTTCAAAGAAAGAAACCTACCCATCCATGTTACAACCTGAAGTCAACTGATAACTTTCCAATTAATGAATGCAATGGTAGCAATTTTTCCATATCAGTCAGAACTTTGAAGATTTCCTAACAAGGTAAGAATTTTTGTGTCTCTAGAGGAAGGTTGCAGTAGTAACACAGATTCATTCCATTTAATCCTTATAGTTAATAAGGTTTTAAGCTATTGTGCATGAATTTGTTTGATAAAATTGAATTCAATTAAAATCTGTATGGTGCAGCCTAAGCCTCTTTGATGATATCAGGCTGACTTCTCTGGGTGTCATGTATCTGCTTTCATAATGCCCACTTGTTTTCACATTTTGTCTCTTGTAGCAATGTGTGGAAAACATGCTCATGAAGTTACTGCTGCTGAGAACCCCATCCTGTCATATGAGGTCAATGGAAATATATAGGATGAGGCACCCTTGAAAAACTCTTTACATAAAGAATTTTCATCTTTTCTCTGAGAACAGGAGGCTGCCTAGCAACCATTATCCTGTACAGGGAGAAGCAAGAAGACCACAATTTGCCATTTCTGTGCTACTTATGTACAGGACTCTGCTTAAGGAAAGAAAAACTAGTATCTTTTTAGCTTGGAACCCTGTCACTATTCCAGACCTCTCTTTATAGATGCACTTGAGGAAAAACAAGGCCCCTCAATTGCCTTCAACATGTTAACATTATTTTCCTCTGTAAGTCTGTTAATAATTTTAACATGACATGCAAAATCAAGGCCAACCGACAAGCTGATAATAGGAAGCACACACATTGAAAGCTAAGGCAGAACGAATCCTATTGAGTTTCAGTGCAGCCTTGTTCTTACTTTATCCTTTCTGCTCGGGTGAAAGGATTGCACTCAGTTGGAACTTAGTCATGCTGCAGTGTGCTTGTCTGAATTTTTGCACTTTTGTGATCAGAATGAAAGATGTGCTTGAGAGTTATTGGCAAAGTGGGTTGGTGAAAGGTTTTCAGTGCTTGGAGCTTATTTTTCTTTTATGATGATTTGTAAAGAGCTTTGGAAACAAAGTGCAAATCTTGTAGGCATGTCAGGATCAAAGCTCTGATTCTGATAGGTGCAAGGTCTAGTCCCACTTATCACACTCCATTAACTCTTTAGGAAGAATAAACCTGGACTGCTTTTCTTCCATACAGAAAAGAAACTAGAAAAGAATTCTTTTGATTCATCCTCCCATCTGAACTTCAGGCATCTGATGACTAATAAAAGTCAACCAAACATTAAAAATTAATGTCTCTTCATCTACAAAGTCAGTTGCAGTTTAATCAGGTCAGTCCAAGTCCCTCCCCAAAGCTGGGATAAGTCAGATTGGATTGCATTTATAGAGAAAAAAATGAAATATTTTGGGATATACTTGTTCTAAATCTTTGAACAGATCATTTTCTGAAGCTATCTGGTGTTTTCTTCTCAGAGCTCAGTAATGATGCAGTATTTTCTTGGTGGCACAGATAAATACCTTCAATGAATCACAATTATGACATGTCATGGTTGTCTGGAAAAGAAAAATCTGATTAGGGCAGAAGTTTACCTATTGGTTTATATTCTGAAAATTAATCCTTTTCCTATCCCATCAAAGTATATTGTGAAGCTATGGTGGAAATATTATAGAAAGAAGAATAAAAACATACACAACATGAGAGCTGTGAACAGCTAGGATTAATGACAAGATGCACTCTGCAAGCCCCAACTCTTCCTTTCATTTTTAAGGGTAATTAGGATATCAGTACTTTTGATCCACTTGCTAAGAATTCTGATAGCCAAGAAGCACCCCTGCTGGGGGAAGGTGAGCATGTGACCTTTTGTGGGGACAAGAATGGATAAACCACTCAGCTTCCCCATAACTGGAAGGCTATTCAGAGTTTGGTGGAAGTTGGCACCTGGGAGCAAGGAAAATGAGCACCAGCTGGAACATTTAAGACTTGTCCTAGCATTTCATTTCCAATAAAGGATACAATTACTTTCCCCTTGGCAGAAACGGCATCTCTAAGCTAGTCATTACTGGAGGTTTTGCCTCCTGAGACTCCTCCTCGCTATTGTACAGCAAGCAGCAGGTTCCTTATTAAACTGTGACCCTCAATCTGAGAGAGTGAGCTCACCTCCTGGCAGCCCTTCCTTTTCCCAACATTCTGCTCATCTCAGTGGGGATCCCCAATAATAAATCAGTCTGTGCACTTCTATGCACTGAACTGCCAAGGTGAAGAATAAACCACAATAACTCTCCTAAAATACAAGGAGCTCTAGATTCATAGGAGATTTTTAATCACAGTGGAAAGGCAAGGGTGTTAATGAGGTCTATAAATTAAGTTAAAAGAGGATAATTATATCCTATGTTGTAATAAAGGCTGGGGTGGCCAAATCATTAAGACACACTAAACACTTTCTAAGATTATGGAAATAAATTGTATAAAAATATTACTATAAACAAGGGGCCCATTTGTTGTTGTTCATATTAATTATGGAATGGAGTCTACAATTGCTGCCAGTGGGTACTCTGAGCCGATGAATAGCCTGGCCCTTTGGATATGGCTAATAGCTAAGAGGTAGCATTGTCTCACAGCATTATCAGCTGCTTCTACTAGAATCCTGAACCCCAGTCTGTGAAATTATAGTGAGTTCCTCTTGCTGACTTAAATATCTATCTATTCATTGTTTCATTTTGGCTTTTAGATGTTTATGCAGACATACACACACTTATACAAACATACATAAACACACACATACACACACACACAAATATATATATTATAGATTAGGCATATTTCCACATACACACCCTATCTTCCCTTCTCTCACTCAGCTGCAGTCCCTTTGTTCTAAATATTTTGTTCTAAATATTTTGTTCTAAATATTTTGACTTCTACTTTCTTGTAACATACACTTATTTAAGTATATATATTTAAATAATATTATATAGTATACAATAATATATATATATATATGATGTTATGTGTACATGGAGCACCTAGGAACCACAAACTGTCTTGCTGAGGTTGGGTTCATTCACTTAGTATAATTGTCTCCAGTTGCATCCATTTTACTTTAAATGAAAGTACTTCATTTTTCTCTGAAAAAAATTTTGGCGTGCGTATGTGTAAAATCATGTTTTATTTATTAATCTACTTGTTGTTAGACTCTATAACTGAGCAATTAAGAACAATGCTATGTGAATATGATTTGATATGCAATCATACAGATAGGATACAAAATATGAGGCTTAATAAATTTCCCAAGAGCGAAATCATTGGGTCACAGGAGAGATCAGATGCAACACAAATAATAAAAACTCAAAGATAGATATTTGGGTTTAAGTTGAAAATCAGAAAATCAAAGCAGCCAAGCAGCCAGAGAGTTCTTCCCTCCACCGAGGCTGGAGGCATCCTATCCTCTATGTGGCTGGAGACTAACTACAAGGACTGAGGCCTCTTTAGTGCTGGGATTAAAGGTGTGGGCTCTGTTCCTCTTTTAGACTGATTCACTCTCATGTAGCCCTGGGTAGCCTTGAACTCACAGAGATCCATCTGTCTCTGTCTCCTGAGTCCTGAAATAAATGTTGTGTGTCACCACTGCCTGGCTTCTATGGCTATAGCTAGCTTTGCATTCTGATCTCCAGGCAAGCTTTATTAGATCATAAACTATATGTCACCACAATCTGATTTTAGTGTTATTTCCGAACATCCCTGCTGACATCCATAATAGCTGGGCAAGAATTCATTCCTACCAACAGTATGTAAGACTTTTATCTAAATCCTTACTACAATTTGTTATCTGATTTTTTAATGACTCGCATTCTGAAATTTCATGTTTTTATTTGCATATCTCTATTGTTTAGTGATGTTGAATATTGGCCATTTGTATTTCATCTTCCTAGAACTGTCTTGTCTGTTCATTTCATTAGCCCAACTATTTTTTGGTTGCTTGATTTCTTGTTTTTTAATTTATTGAAGGATTTGTGTATTTCAAATACAACTTCTTTATCATAGGTATACTTAGCAGAGACTTTTCTCCCACTTTGAAATATGTCTCTTTGCTTCAATTCTTTTGTTTTCTGCACAAAAACCTTTTAATTTCAATTTCGTGAAGTCCTATTTGTTGTCAAGATTGTTGGCATTACTTACTGAGCTAGTAGAGTTGTGTTTGAAAGTCCTTTCCTATCTCCTTGTCATCAATGTTTTGCCTAAATTTCTTTCTAAAACTTTCATAATTTCAGGCATTACATTAAATTTTGTGATGCATTTGAAAAATAATTATTTTACATATTTAATTCTTTGAGCATTTCATATGATGCGGGTTTAACATATTCATGTCCTTGAATCTTTCACCTTACCACCCAATTTTGAGGTCATTCCTATTGTTTTTGTCTTTTTTCTTCATTGAGTTCAGTTTTTGCTTCCCAGGTAGTTTTGGGATTGGGACCTGCTCTGATGTGTGGTCAGCCTACCAAAGGTCACATTATTATAAACAAGCAAACAAAAAGAACCTGCCAACAGCTGCTAAATGCTAATAGCGCCTCAGCTAGTGGTGGGATTACATATGCATCTCCTGAAGTACCCTCCCTGCTGGGATCTTGTCTGCTTAGAGCCTGTGCAAATATTTGCAAGCTTTCACAACCACTGTGAATTTCCTTGAAGTTATCCACTACCTCTGGCTCTTGAGGTTTATTGTGGCACAGAGCAAGAGAGATGAATCCTGAAAGAACATATTTAACTAATGTAAAGGCTAACTGTGTAACTGGAGCAGAGAGGGAACACAACATGAGAGACTGGCATATACTTCTGTAAAGGGTATCTTCTGTAACTGCTGGTTTCTTTATTAGCTGGCTTTTGTTTTGCTACTCTCTGGGATCAACTACAGGAATTTTTGTCTATCATAATTAAATATAATATTCAACTCATAGATTTTGCTTCGATTTTTTTTCTTTTAGATACCAATCATTTCAACAAAGCCTGATTATGCTCTAATTGCAGACATCAATAATTGTTTGGAATGTTTTCCTGAAATGAGTGAACTCAGACACAACTTAATAATTAATCCAAGGATGGAGCCTTAAAGCAACTTTTTAAACTCTTTCCCATTGGTTTCTACTAATCATAGAATTAACAAGATGGCTTTACAGCCTACATATTTCCATGGAAATTGGCTGACTCAAAATAAACTGAAAGACTGCCAAAAATCAATATAGCTTATGTTTCTCTAAGCTTCTAAGCTTGCTCGTGTTCTGCAGATGATATTATATTTCATTTTTGTTTTAAATAAGGTTTGCCTTGAGAATTGGTCATCAGTATGAGAACCGCAGGAAAGATTTCTCACAGAGGCATCTGCACCAGCCTGAATTAGTCAAAAAAAAAAAAAAAAAAAAAAAAAAAAAAAAAAAACTAACAACTGGCACTCATTTCCAAGTGGAGTAGTATATCTAAAATGTTATAGATACTGTCTTATTGGTAGTTTGTCTTGCTTGTTGACTGAGAAGGCGATGTCTAATGGGATTCACAGATGAGCCTGTTACTTGAGGAGGCTGAAGAGCTCAGTAAGGTATGTGGAAAAATAAGGTGCCCTGTGTGTGTTTCAATCTCCCCACCTAGGAGTAGAGGCTTAAGGACAGCTGATGCTACTCAGAAATCAGGACAACTGTAGCACCCAGGTGTTTCTTAATGACACAAATATGTCTTCCTCACAATAGGCAGTGTTGGAAATAGCAGAGAATGGAAATATTGCTCCTAGACCCTTCTCATGGAATAAAAACAGATGCTGATTTAAACAAAAATGAAACAAAACAAACAATACCTCCACTTAAGAAGCTATCCCCTAGACCAACCACATCTTTATCCCACTCCAGGCTGTCTTGATGAAGAAGGGACCAGGGGCAGGCAGAGTACTGGCTTCTTAGGAGAGAAGAGTGACAGCTCTGAGTAAGACAGAGAGGAAACCCTCCACTTGTGTGGAAAATGACCCATATAAACAATCCCAAAATATGATTTAGAAAAGTGTGTGTACATACACATGCTTTTTTCATGTTTATATATTAAACCCTTAAGTATCCCTGTTTTAAATTGAAATCTTTTGGGTTTTATTTGCTTCATGCTTCTGTCAAAATATCACAGAATGTGGACCATCCCTCAGTCCTCTATATGCCCTGTTTTCATAAGGCTTTCCCCTATGCTCATTTCCATCTCATTATACTTCCAGAAAGTGGAAGGGTGAATATTTGCTTTAAGGAGTTTAGTTTTCTTGGAAATCAATGTATGAATACCGAACACATTGAGATTTTATGCTTATAAACAGTGTCTACATTTTTTTTTTAGTGGTATAACCATTGGCAGGAACCACAAACTCTTGGAGATCATTCCACACCCAGGACCCTACAAGAACCCTCCTAAAACACAATGGATCACACACACACACACACACACACACACACACACACACACACACACACACACACACACACAAACAAAACAAAACAAAACAAAACAAAACAAAACACTAATAAGGGTAATGGTTACTGGGAGAAGACAAAAGAGGACAATGGGATTGAACATGATGATAGTACTTTATATATAGAAAACACATGCACAAAAATGCCAAACGGTTGGGGGGGTGGCACACAGTTTTCATCCCAGTAATTCAGAGACAGAGGTAAGTGGAGACCAAACTGGTCTATAAAGCTACACAGAGAAACCCTGTCTCAAAAAAATAAAAAAAAATTGTCATAATGAAAACCATTATTGTTTATAATTAATATATGCAATAAAAGAAGTCTCTACAGTATTAAGAAACATGAACAAAATAAGAAGCTTGGACCAATAATAGTTGGTCACTACTTCAACTCCTGCAGTGTTGCATTCTTTGGTTTTTGTTAATAGATTACTATGATTGCTAAGGATTTCTTTGATACTATCATTACACAAATGTTTGCCCATTTTCATAAAATCCCAGTGTATTAATACCCCACATGCCCAGGCCTGCATAATACTACTTATATATGTATAGTTCATATCCTAAAAAAATATGAAAACTTAAAGAGAAGAAAACTAAAAATGAGACATAAAACCACTGGAAAATAAAATGGAATCCCCCCCCAAAGTCTATCAGAGTTAGATATCTAACCTAGAAATTAAGAATTATGTGATCACTGAGAAAGCCACCCAAGTTATAAACAGAGGAAGTGGATATATAAACGATGACACTACTTCTGCCACAGAGGGGCCTTCAAAGTCCCGTAGGAATATACTGTTTGATGCTTGTTTGTGCAGTTGACTTATGTGTTAGTGTAACCATCTTAGTATATTTATTTCATGAGGATATTGAGTGGAAGGTAAGCAGAGTTCCCACCTGACCTAGCACATATATTCATAACACCATATTACAGAACATCTATGGCTCCTGGAGTTTGTCATACAGCCTGTATTTGTCACAAATTTTTGTTTGTCTTTCCTTGTGTTTCAGACAATACTCTTTCCATTGGGCTATAAATGTGATATGGCCAGCATCCATAGAGGAACTAATGAATATGAATAACAAATAACTAGAGATGAATAATATAAACTACATTTACTCCAATTTGTATATTTATCTGAAAATACCTGCAATTATAAAAGTTATGCTTCTCTACTCTTTCTTCATCTTTTCAGAATTGTTAAACATAAAATGTATCAATGACACTTATAAGTTAATTTTAACTTTTCTGTATTTCAAACCCATTTCTTGAATGATTATGAGACACAGTCTTTCATTTCTGGCCCATGCATACTCTTAGTTGGATGACTTGTAGAACAAACAGTGTGTTCTCTGTTCAACTGGAATTGGAAACTTCAGAGAAAACAATGCAGGTTTCCTTGCACACATTTCATGTCTAGTGACATACTAGCATCTGTTTAATTTCCATTTTAAAAAGCCTACTATCATTTTAATTCCCCTAGGGCCAAGATTTATCGCTTCAGAAATCCTGGCAATCTTTCTTACCAGGGTAGTTGCCTGCTGGACTCAAGTCAAGAGATCCCTCAACAACTCGTTGTCACTATAAAAACAAATGAGGGTAAATACACTTTAAGCATGCAGAAGCTTCAGGCAGCCCCAGCTCATCTTTCACAGGATTCCAAATGAACACATCACACATCGGTCTCTTATTGCCTCTTATAGGAATTTTATTTGTTACTAGCCTGAAGCCATACACTCACTAGTGTTTTTATTGCTAACTTCAACCAACAACCTGTTTCAATGCACAGTATAAGGATCTCAAACAGCACCCCAGCTTCTGGGCTATGTATTCAACCTCTCTATGTTGAGATTCTGCCACCCCTCTCTGTAAGCTTCTTTTGACAATGTCTCCAACCAGGAAACATTAAAGGTAGCATAGGATTGTGTGAATCTCTCCTGTTCTCTTGGGAAGTTTAAAATGTTTTCCTGAACTTACAAAGATTCTGTGGAAGCAGTGGGGTAATTACACATTAAACTGGCCTGAGCATATTTTTCTTCTCAGTTTAGGAAGAAACTTAAATTCTGAATGCTTTTTTCTCTCTTGCCTGTTTACATCCACATGTGCCTTCTATATTCTGCAACCCTGCCTACTTCCAGTTTGCAAGAGGAACCTTGAAGTACACAGTGCATGCTTCAAAGGCATTTTACACAACGCCAACACATTTCACTTTTATTGGCTCAGACCCCAATGATTGCATTTGCAATTTAATTAAGGTGGGTTTATTTTTAGAGTTTGCTTTGAAGGACTAGTAGGAAAGAGGCAAGTTGTTTCCTCTCACTACCCAGGATTGGAAAACACACACACACACACACACACACACACACACACACACACACACACACACACACACACAAATCAAAGCATGAAAATTATTAAGAGAAATCAGACAGGCAGGTGACCCTAGAATTAAGTACTTCCTAAAATTTCACTCTGATTGCCATAATTTGGAGGAAGTGAAACAACTGGGTTTTTGTTGTTTTCTGTTTCATTTTAACCCTTTACTGCATTTCTTGGGATAATTTGTATTGGGGGAAAAAATGGGGGAAACGTTAGAGAGAGATGGCTCAGTTGCTTCTCTCAACACAGCAGACCGAGATTCAGTCCGTAGTACCAGTGTGACAACTCACAAACCTCTGATTCACACAGGCCTATGGAATCCAGCACCCTCTTCTTGCTTACATGTACACTGCCTTCATGTCTCATATTTATATGCATACACATAAAATAAAATGAAGTTACATATGCATATATGGATGTACATATATGCATATGTAACAATAATAATTTAAGAAGAGGCCAACCATTTGAAAGGGAAGAGGGAGGCACTAGAAGAGATATGAGGAAAGAGAGATGGGTGAAATGATTTCAATATGTTACTTATATCTTAACTTCTCAAAAGAAAATAATGGAAAGCTTGGTAGAAAGGATAGTCTGACCATGTAACACAGCATGAAGCATAGTTTTGCTGATTCTGCAAACATTAATTTTCTTCTCTTTTGATGTCATGAGTATACACTTTCAAGATATCAATGGTTTTCCATTCAAATGAGAATCTTTTCATTGTAGCCACTACTCTATAAATTACAAGCTTTTGTTCTTCTCACAAAGGCAATTTAACAAATCACAGAAGAGATTTGCTGAGATATTTTTTGGCAGTCCTGAAATTAAAACAATTAGGCAGCACCGGGTTCTGATTAATGGTGAGTATGGATATTTGGGCTGGCCTAAGAGAAAACCAATTATGTGTCTGGAAGAGGTGATAATGAATCTCTTCTCCTGAATTCATCTAAGAAGCCAGTTTATAGACGTTCGGCCTCTGTTTTAATACCAGGCTGTCTTTTGAAACTCGCTGCTATGTGTCATGCATTATGAACCTCTTCTAGCCAATGGGGAAAATCATGGTACAAATTCACAAACATCTATTTCTATTGTTCTCTGCCATTCATATTAAGTACAGTGAGAGACTTTTCTTCAAAGTCTAGGAGTATCACAGTTATCCCTTTTATTTCAAAGGAGGCAGAGGAACTCACCACTACCAGGCCATAGTTCCTCACAGGGGCATGAGGACTGGAATATGACATGTTCTATGGCCAGCAGTGCCTACAGTGTGCATCTACTTGAGCAGAGCCCATTGAGTTTTATTGCCCTATTGTAAGATATACTTAATTTGAAAGTTAAAGATATTTTCAGAGCAAATTGTTATTATTGTAGAGTGTGCATCCGAAGATGCAAACACACACCAAGCAAGGTTTCCTTGAGCATGTATGGAAATGTATATGTAGGAAAAGCTGAAAAATAATCATTGTGAGGAAGATCATCCTAAATTAATAAAAGAAGCTTGAAAAACTAAAGCTTCTACAGGTTTCCATGAAGATTTTCCATATTTTAACAATAATTATTGATTAGCTAGGCATTGAATTTTACCTTGAGTAACAGAGAAAAAAATCACACAAGATATTTAACTCAATGCTATAGTTTTCATCAACAGAGAAAAATATGTCAATAAGAAATAAATCTGAAATCAGTAAGCAGCCAACAGTCCTACCAAGCTATGACACATATGAATTACAATGGCCAAACTGAGGAAATTAAACTAAACAAAAAGGAGCAAATTGACTCACCCAATTAGATGGTAATCATTTGATAAGTATAATGTTCATTCAAGATGTGAGCATTGGGCAACGTGGCAGTGAGCAGTGACTGGTTTCTTCACAACTGCTTGAACTTACATGTTATGACTCGACTCTCTCCCCCCTCTCTCTCTCCTTTTTCTTTTTCTTTCTTTTTTTTTTCTTTTCTTTTCTTTTTTTTTTTTTTTTTTTTTTTTGGTTTTTAGAAACAGGGTTTCTCTGTATTGCTTTAAAGCCTGTCCTGGCACTTGCTCTGTAGACCAGGCTGGCCTGGAACTCATAGAGATCTGCCAGTCTCTACCTCCTGAGTGCTGGGATTAAAGGCATGCACCACCAAAACCCAGATACAAGTAATTACTCTTAAAACGAGCTGTTAATATTTACAAAGCAAATGAATCGTATATATTTTAATTTTTTCTTGGGTACCAACTCATTCTTGTACTGATTATACAGATTTAAATTCTGTCTGTGACCCTTATTTTGGAAATGAAATAATTGACATATTTCAATACTTAGCAAAATTTTCTTGTAATGATTTCTATTTTACTTTAACAAATTATGGATTGATTCCTGGAACACATATATGTACAAATGGTGATAATATCTTGTTCCATTCTCCATAGAAAGCAGAGCTTCTTTTCCTTGCAAGTGTGCATGCTACTGGAACAAATAGCTTCCACTTATGACTCATGATTCTCTTCGACCCCTGAGAGTTACCTGATACTCCCATTCATTACCTGTATCCCTTTCTCCTTGGACCATCAGTGCTTGCTGATCCTGAGTCTGTATTTTCAACATTTCTTGTAACTTCTATATTGTTTCACATATTCTAGCTTGAATAATAATGCTCAGGTTCAATTTTGTCTTTCCTTGTTTTACCATTAATAACAGGAGAAAAAGATTAGCAATGCTAATTTATTCTTTGTTCTATGCCATAATCATTTTGTACTTTCCAATGTATCTTTTATGTCCCACCTACATTTTTTATATTGCCTTAGATCATTAGGATATTTCCATGTCCACTGTTCATGGTGTCACTATCGGTATTGAAACTCTCATGCCACTCTGGAGTTCTGGTCAGTCACTGGTTCCTTAAAGAAATTTTCTCTGAAAAGCTCAAAAATGGCTTGTTTCAGATTTGTGCGTATTTCCATTTCCTTTTATTTGAAGTATGTGGTTTATGAACAAATCACTTGATTCTTCCATGACAAATGATCTGCATAACTGATGAATTATCATTACCTTTGTGCCCTTTTACTGTACTTTAAGTGATTATCAAAGATAAAAAATGAGAGGTTACTAGGGATAAACAACACCTCCAACACTCATGCTACTGGCGTAACAGATTGCCAAACCTATTTTAATGTTTAATAAATGTTTAAATTACATTTTGTAATTAGTGAGAGAGCTAAATGCACGAGTATACTAGTTATACTTGCCCATACATGTATATGAAAAAACAAAGGAATATCTCAGGTATATTTCTCTGTGAATCACTGCCTTATTGCATTGAGACAGAGTCTGTTATGAAACATAAGTTCAGAGTTTCCATTATATTGACTAGATAACAACTGGCTAGCACCTCCCTGACCTTGACTACTACCCCAGTAATGCACATGCAATCCTCTCCAGTTTTTTGTTTGTTAGTTAGGTTTTTTTTTTTTTTTGCATATAGGTGCTGGTGATTCAAAATTAGGTCCTCATACTTGCATATTTACCCATGAGTCATTTCCCATTATGTTTCATTCAGTAAAATTATATATTTCTGCTTTTAAATAGCATGCCCATCCAGGGAAACATCAACCACAACAAAAATATAGTGTCTTCATAATAACCTTCACATAATATTTCTCTGACTTCCCTGTTTGAGGAAAAGATGTCTGAGGCCATGCATTGGTAGTACTGGTTTTTAATCCCAACACTCAGGAGGCAGAGGCAGCCAGATCTCTATGAGTTTGAGGCTAGCCTTGTCTACAGATCTAGTTCCAGGGCAGGCTCCAAAGCAATACAAAGAAACCCTGTTTCAAAAAACTGGAAAAAAAAAGATGTCTGAAATATTATATAAACCACCACTTGATTTCTCAATTAAATAATTTAAAATTATAATTACTTTTACACCTAAACATATTAGAGGGTGACCTCACATTCTCTGATCTGGGTTTGACCTATTACGAACATACTATTTTAATTTATAACATTTGCAACAATCAATTAAGAACTAGACATCTTTTTACTAACAAAAGTCTATGCTGTATTCATGTTTTCTTATGTATATTCCATTCCATTTATGCTCCAGGATACTGCCTCAGATGTTGACTTTTTTCAACAGTCATGAGTGAGAGATTCCCAGTGAATGTTCCATGTTCTGGATCAATCCTACGAGCCATGAGTTCTCTTCCCAGACAGTGTATAGAACTCAGGATTTGGATCCAAAGCCCACTTTATATCAATGGCCCATTTTCTCTTTTGGTGTCAGTGATCTAGTAGAACAGAGAAATGCTTGGCTTTTTGAATACTAAACTAATGCACAAGTATAAAAGTGTCTACAGTATTTTTGAGTGTATCCTTGTACCTATAAATTCATCAGAACAAGAATGCACAATGACTCATTTGACAAAAACTTCATGGCTATTCTAGATACTTCTTATTGTCTATAAAATTCCTACCCTTAATGGTAAAGAAATGCCTAATATTTGTCAGTTGTTTTCCTAGTCGTATTTTGTTAATATGTTGATATTAGAATCATTAACCAGTTTGCCAATGATAGTTTATTATATTCAAGGATAAAATTTATTTTCAGTTTAATTTATATTAATCCAATTTTAAAATTTACTCCAGTCAGATATTTTCTCCCATTCCTTTCATATTTTAAAATGCATTTTTATTCTTTTCTCACAGTTTGAATTTTATTCTAAACTTTCCCAACCGACTAAAAATTTTGATTTGAATTTCATATATTAAAATGCAATTGTTATGCTGAAATTTTCTGTGGGTTTGACTAGTTCATAACACCAACCAAGCATTCATCATTTTATTCTCACATAAAACCAAAAAACAAACAACAATCTGTAGTCCATCATTTACCACTGCCAACACCTGCACCTGCCAAGTAAGTAAAGTACACTTCTTTTTACAAGCAATAAAATTAATTTCCTCAATATGTAATGCATGTTTAGGATTTACTCATGGGGGCAAGGGGGATGACACCTCAGGTAAAGGTGTTTGCTGCCACACTGATGATCCACATTCAATCCACAGAACCTACATGGTAGAAAAGAGAGAACTTCCGAAAATTTTCATTTGTACTCCATATGCTTCCAATTGTACACACACACAGACACACACAGACACAGATAAACACACACATATGCCACATGTACAAATACTCAATAAAATTTAAAATTTTACCCACTAATTGGCTATCAAATACTGATTGATTCACCTTGAAATAATACACATACAAATAAGGAAAGAGCAGGTTGTATTTCTTTGTTGAAGAATATCTATGTGTATAAGACATACTTATGTATGTAAGTATAATTACTGAAATAGATGTCATAAATTCAAGAAAACCTAGGGGGGAGAACATGAGGAGTTAAAGGGAGGAAATGGAAAAGGGAGGGACAAATTTTTAATTAGATCATAATGTCAAGAAATAATGATACAGGGGGATCTCTATATTTAGTAAGTTATCTGCCACTATGCCTGGCCATAAAATACAGAGTTTTTAAAGTTTCACTCATGTTTAGTTAATGGGTTGAGTCATCGTTTGATGCTAAATGGAATGTCACAGGCTAGGTAATTTGTACAAAAAGACATTTGTTTCTTACTATTCTGACAGGTAAGAGGCCATAAGCAAGGTCACAGCATGTGGTCAGGGACTTTAGCCTGCCTCTCTAGAGACAAGATACAACATGGGAGAGGCAGTGCTTAGGACAAATCCACTTGCACAACAGCTAACTCAGTTCTTCAGTATAGTTGAAAATGATTCAGGATGACAGACCTGGCCACCTTTGAAAAGTCAATCTCAGAACTGTCACCATACCAATCTAAGTCAACATGAATTCCTGGGAGAATTCCAATCCTAGCCCACTGATGATGTACTTTTTTTTCACTTTAATCTTCGATTTGTATTTCTTTTTCTTCAATTCCCCACAGTGCAGGCATTTGATCCCTACCCCAATTAAAGCTTTCAAAAGTGGTCAGTTACATATGAAGCATATGTTGACAGGTTCCCATGTAAAGGAAAGTTACCAAAAAAGCTGGTTAAATACTAAAAATGATTCAAAACTGGACTTCCCTGTGTCAGTGTTTCTTCATGGAAATTCACTGGTGCCTCATGGGAATTTGTTTTCTTCCCACACACTGATATCTATTTGTGATTTTTTACTATCCTAAAATGTATGTACTGTTATGTAACTGTTGTACAGATCTGTCCTGAAACAGTGACCAAATGTTCACATATCAAGACATGTACCACTGTTGTGTTTAATGTATACCTGTGTCCACATGCAATTGTGGGCATTTTTTTTCCTGGTCCTTATTGAAGTTTAATAAGGATCAGGAGAAACAAATAGGCTGAATAGATGTTTATTCAGGGAGAAATAACTCACAACATAGACAGATAAACACCAGCAGGTTCCTGGTCCCAAGGATGCCTCCCGAAGTGCTCCTGTCCCAGTGCTGCAAACAAGAGAGCTCTCCCAGCCCCTTCCTGAGACCTAGTTCCTCCAAGTCACATCTGGCCCTGTTTCCACCCCCCCATGGGCGTGGTCTATGCCACAGGTGCAGACAAGGTGAATATCTCACTACAGGTCCTAGAGACTGCACATTTGGGGCATGTTAAACAAGTACTTTACCACTTAGTTCACCTTTCTGGTGTCTGGCTAATTTTAAGTGAAGGATATACTGACCTAGTTTCAAGTATTTATACCTTAGTCCTTGGTACATTTGGATTTGGATGCAAAAATTTTGTCAGAATTACTATTTGTAAATATATTTTACCTTTATTTTATAAATGGTGGTCTGTCAGAAGAAACTATAAAATCAGTTTGGTGAAAATTGTGATTTAAAAACGTTTTAATTAAAATTGTATTGGGTCTATAGTGCTTTGGCTACTTGTCTGTTTCTATGACAAAATCCCCAAAGAAGAGTGATTAAAAGGACGACATATTTATTTTATCCCACAGTTTGATAAATTACTGTCCAGGATCACTACTTCTCTTGCTTTCAGTAGTTTGCTAAGGTAGGACTTAGGTGGCAGAGGAAGGAGCTGGAACTCATCATGTTCTTTAAGGGTATGTGTCCACTGACATCTCTTTCAGCTAGACTTCACCCTCACCATCTCCCAGAAGCAGTTATTATATGAGGGCCAAGTATCCACCACTTGAGCTTCTGAGATACTTTTAAAATCCAAACCATAACAACATGCTAAAAATGCTGAGTTTTTGAATATCAGAACATGGATATATTTCCTTTTATATAGATCATTTTACATATTTCCTTTTATATATATATCCTCTTCTAATCATCTCATTATTGTTTTTAGTTTAACATGTATATATTGTTTGCCTTTATGAATCAATGTAGTCTTTTTTTTCCATTTGTAGACTCAGTAAGAAAAATATTGGATCATATCCATATGCTCAGAAAGAGCATTTGATGAAATTTAACTCTTGCTTAGAATAAAAATCCTCTAAAATTAGAAGCTGTAAAACTCTTTATACAATAATGGAAGTGCTTTAAAAAACATAACTAATTTAAAACTATGGCTAATGATTGCCATTGCTCGAGACTAACAACAGGGCATTGGTGGCCTTTTTCCTCATTCTTACTCACTGTAAAGTTCTGTACCAGCACATAGAAGTGAAAATTGCATAAATAGAGATAGAAAGAAATGAATACAT
This sequence comes from Phodopus roborovskii, assembly GCF_943737965.1. Taxonomy (NCBI): domain Eukaryota; kingdom Metazoa; phylum Chordata; class Mammalia; order Rodentia; family Cricetidae; genus Phodopus; species Phodopus roborovskii. Next base: position 7,678,202 of record NW_026126547.1, read on the forward strand.
TTTATTTTGCTCATAAATAAAATTAGTACCTAGGTTGAAACTCCAAAGGAATGGATTATTTCCCAGAGCCAATGACCATAGAAGTTGATACAGCTGTCTGTATTTGACCATCCAATAATGGACATGCATAATTAAAACTAGTATTTCACTCACAATAAAATATTTTAAGTGTTCATGAAAAATATAATAATAACCCATTTCTAGTTTTAGATTTTGAGAATGAAACTTTGTATGTCCACAATGTATGCTCTATCAGCAATGTGGAACTATATTTGATACCAATGCCATGAAAACCCAAGATATACACAAATGTAATTATCAGATTGCTTATTGTGAGACTGATACCATTACAGAAAGTCTTTGTGTCTCACATAAGTAGAAAAGTGGGAAGAAGACTTGAACCATCTCTTCAGTGAGGTTCCATGATATCCTCAAGTGGATAATTTATCCAGTAAGTTTAGAAAACTAAGAAAAACTGCAAATATTATTCTCCATCTATGATTAATATGGAAAATAATTTGTAACAGTGACAGACAATAAATACTTTTGCAATGACATGTTGACAAAGATACCCTCAAACACTTGGTAATGAGAGAAGAATATGAGCTAAGACGGACAACGGAATAGCTGTTAAATTACATGAACATGAAAGGCATGTGTTACTTGCTCTAAAACTTTGACTTTAAACAGATAATCACATAAAGTCAAAACAATTCTCATATTAATTCTCATATTAAGTTATTCAATGAATCATCATTTAAATATAAATCACATTTATATTTTTTCATAAGATATGACTCATGTTTAGGGAAGTTAGCATTCATTTAAGCTATAGAATACATTGCAAATCTTATTAAGTATTTCCAGGCACACATATTTTCTTATGAAAGCATACCTTTTATACATACATACACACACACACACACACACATACACACACACAAACAAATACACCTGTCATTCATTGCTCCATATTTCACCAAGATGTCCAGGTTTTATGTGTTTAGGTAGTTTTATACATCACTAAGTATTTTATAGTCATACATTACGTCATCATCCAGGAATAATGGAATTCTATTTTTTCTTATTTCAATGAGCCTCTAAAAGATTTTTTTTTGATTTTTTGTTTTTGTTTTTTTTGTTTTTTTTTTTTTTGACTCTTTTTTGTAGTGATCATGTACTTCCCATTTCTGTCCATCTCCTAACTAAATATTTATATTAATCTATAATTTCTATTCAATCATTTTCCTTTCTATGATTATGCTGCACATAAAATTTGGTACAGTTCTCTGTTTGCTCGCAGTGCTTGCCACTTAACCTTTTCAATAATGATTGCTACATTTTCAACTCATTTGGAGATATTAAAGGCATGTGGGGAGAATCCATTTACTGATAGTTTATGCAAGAACCACTACCTCTCTGGTCTTCTTCTTTTCCATGGTCAACTTGCTGTCATGAATATATACTCTAATAAACTAGAGAAAAAAACACTGGACATCAGTGTCAAAACAGAAGAGAGTTTTGTCAAAATTATTTTGGTTTGAACAAGAAATTTATTTAAATACTACTTGTACTATTAATTTTGGTAAGCAATGAGTTATGAGAAAAACAAAACAGAAAATATGATGAAATGCTACTTTCAAATAAAATTTTATTTATTTTATTGCTTTAAATTATAGTCATGCACCTGTGCATAGGCATGTGCACATGAGTAAAGAGGTCTGGCCTGTTGGATGTTCCTGAGCTGGTGTTAGAAGTGTTTGTGAACTACTTGTTATGGATTCTGGCAATTAGGTCCTCTGAAAGATCACAACCTGAGCTTAATCACTGTTCCATCTCTCTGATCCATAATTCTATCTTATTAAACTGAAGAAAATCAATGACAATTTGCTTCCTGAGCCTTGGAAATAGGAATAAGGGTAAAAATATGTTGTCACTGGCCAGGGAGACAGACACTAGACCTAGTCATAAAATACAAAGAATAGCAAGTCAAAGTGGTAAAAGGAAGATAAGAAGTATGGGGGACAAACATTAGAACAGGAGCCCCAGATAAGTGCAATAATAGTGAGCAGAATTATTAATTGAAAGACAATTATCTTCTTCCTGTGATAGACGCAGAAATTTGGGGATGATAATCTCTGTAGAAATATCTTTGTGTTTCTATATATTTTTGTACTACTGGGCTACTGGCTTGCACCTAAAGTCCCACTCAGGAGTGTCCTGTTACAGTATAGTGAGCTTTTGTTTCTTTTGATTTTAGGGGAAAACTTAGAATGGAAATCCTGGGTAAATTGGTAAAATATTATCAGTGAAACAAAGCTGCATAAATAAAAACCATACAAAAAAAAAAAAAAAAAAAAAAAAAAAAAAAAGCTAAATTTCCCCAGGTAATGTTTTTGTGCTTACCAAACAAGTAAAGAAGTTGGTGCCTGCTTAGTGGTGGGAATTGAAACTGGAAGTTGGTAGGTACTGGGAGACCTGCAGATTCAAAACACAGCTGTGCTGGCAAAGATGTCTTTTCTTTGGTAAGTTTATACTGAAAGAAAGTCCCTATATCTTTAAGATGGAAATAGGCTTTTCAAAGATGACAACAGTGACAGTTTCTTTTCTTCTCAGAATCTTTGTTCCCATTTCACTTTTAACAGGCCATTGAAAATGTGGAGCCATTTTAAGAACATTAATCAAACTTTTTAAACCTTACAGTCCTCCTGTGACAAACTGAACAAAAAGAAAAATGCACACAATGGAGAATATCTTTAAGGTGAGGCAAAAGATGTACATAGATATATTTCATTCCTCAAACAGCATGCATATTCTAGAAACATGACTACTCCACACTCCAAGTGTCCTTATAAAAAGTCAAAGTCTAAGTTGAACTAGAAGTAAGTCCATTTATGAGTGTGTATTTATGATGAGATCATGGTGTCCAATTATTACTGTGTGCTTATGTTAAAGGTTTTTGATTAAGAAAGTTGCTACATATGAATGAATAGTAACATAATAATGGCATATTGTTCATCTGTTTGTGATGAAAGTATTCAGTTAATAAAGTTTATTTTCTCCCTCTCTTTATATATATGTATATATATGTATATATATACATATAGACATGACATATAAGATACATCATATATATCTAATATACGCACACATATATGGCTTGATGGCCCATGCTTCAAATTGCAACATGAGGCAGAAACAGAGACATGGAGTTAGTTCTGTGATTTTGAGACCCACCCGATCTAAATAGTAAGTTCCAGAAAAACTATGGTAATAACCTGTCCTACTAAAAAGAAAGAGAAAGAAAAAGATAGCTAAATAGAAAGATGTAAGAAAGACAGACAGGCAGAAAGAAAAGTTTGACTATAATAGTAAAGTAATACCTTACTCATGTAAAAATTGAATATTTCCCCATCTAAAATGGAATCTATGAAACTGGGATACTGATCAGATTTTTAAAAATTGCTTGTTTGATTTTTAAAAATATAAGTTGTATGTTTTTCCAGGCTAGCCTCAAATTCTCTATGTAGCTGTGAATCTTCAGCCCTACTTCCAACTCCAGAGTGTTGGACCATTAGGAATGCACTACTGAACTTTTAAAAATTGTAACTGCCAGTCTTCTACCTCCTTTTGATGTAGCTCTTGGTGCCATCTATTTGTAGTACTCAGGGCAGCAATTGCTGAGATAACATACTAATACTTTGTATTGATTTGGACATATCTTCAACAAATCCCATGACAGGTAGGTGGGTGTCCTCAGCAATGCTACGCTCATGTACATGGCCTTGCCCTAAAGCAGTAACTTTGAGCCTGTAAGTGAAGACTCTATATGAAGTTAAGCACTAGATGGAAGTTGCCATTTTCTAGTTTTTTATACATTGTGAGAATCAAGAATAATTGCTTCAGGATGAATTATTTTTCATTTCAATATTTAGAAAGTATTATGAAGATAGCATTAAGGCAGAATCAGCACTGATGTCTAATTAAAGCTAGAAATCATGGAGTTTGGCCGGAAAGCAGGAAATAGATACAGGTGGATGCCAGAATATTTTAGTAGATTGGAGCAATCAGCAATTTCAAAAGTAGGTTTCATGTACCAAGAAAGATATGGGCAGCACAAGTGACTTTACAAATTGCCAGCTGTGACAAGCCTGATTAGCAATGGCACAGTCCTTACTCCATCTGTGATATGTGTACTTTCTGTACAATTCTCTGGAGCCCAGGGACCTACAAAGCTGTACATGGCTGTGTTTCAAGCAAACAGAAGTGTAGCAACTTAACAAAAGTTTGTTTGATGATATATAACAAAAACAGAAAAAAATTTATAATCATGTAACATTAAATTTTAAGCAAATCAAATGATAGAAAATTAATATAAAATAATTAAAATGTCAATAACTTAATAAGGTATTCAATTTGTTTAAGTATGTATATGTGTATTATGCACATATGTGTGAATTTGTGATTGCATGTGAGTGAAAATATTTGTGTGTGTGTGTGTGTATGTGTGTATGTGTGTGAAGTCATGCTACTCATGCTGATTGCCTTCCTCAAGCAAATTTCTTGAGGCAGAGTTTATTGTTGAATCTGGAACTTGCCTTTGAGATCTGGCTAGCCATCTTGATTCAATAATTCCCTTTCTCTAACCCAACATCTGTTAGAATTGTGGACCAAGTGTCACATCTACCTGAATTATAAGTTGTTTCTTGGGATCCAAATTCCATTCTTAATGATCTCACTACAAGTGCTTTATCATGTGATCCATCTCCTTAGCTTATTGCATTAATATTTGATGGGAAAACAGTTACCTCATTTGTAAATTTTTAAAATTAATGTGAATTTTTGTTTAATACATCAAAGTTCTAGAGACCTTATAGGTCTGCTTATAACAGCTCCTATTACATTGAAAATGACAGCTTTTAAGTAAAGTAATTTAAGATGTTCACAGTAATAAATTAAAAAGACAGAATAAAATGTTTATCAAAGAGTTTATTTCCTGTCACCTATCCAAAATTTTCATATTTGTCTCTTTTTAAGAAAAAGTAATAAAACTTTCTGAAACAAAATAGATATCTGAATAGTCTATATTCTTTTAATGTAGCATTATTGAATTAACTGTGTTTAAGTGGTCAGATAAAATCACACTGAGTACTTTCCTGTTAGAAATAAGCTCCATTCATGGTTCTATGTAGAGGAACTTGAAAGGTTGAACAAAAACTTCTGCTTATTAAACAAAGGCTAAGGAGTCAGTGCTTCTTGTTTAGAGATGTAAGAAAACTGGTGTTTAGTCCAGGAAACAGAGATTAGGTTGCCAAAACCTCACAGAGTGTTGACTGGAATTATAGCAAAATCAAGTCATTGCTGTGCCTGGGGACAGAGAAGGAAGGATGAGGGACAGGAATCAGAAGAAACTGCAATATCAACACAAGTTGAAATATCATTTAAAAATGGTACTTCCTTAGCATGGCCAGTATCTTTCTCTTTTGTGATGTTTCTGGAATCAAGCTATGAATGATAAGAAGAACATAAGGAAACAATGGCCTGAAGAATAAAAGAAAAATTTTGTGAGCCATTACTGACTTCAAAATGTTACCCATCATATTATGTAAAAGTGATTGCATTCATACTTCATTGTTTTGCTGTGCAACTGCCCTCAAAAGTGGCCTGACTATATATCATTTCTAGAAAATATATTTTTGTCTTTAAAAATAATTTTGGTAAATCATATAGCTTTATATAATGATAGTGTAGCCCCCTTTGTATATGGCTGTTGAGCCAGAGGCTGCTACATAGGCATAAAGAGGGTAGGCAAAGTTGTGTACTCAGTTCTAAGGGGCCTCTGTAGTCAACAAACCTGGTTTGGGAGGGAGGCATATTTTATTACTTAATATTTCTTCATTTTTATCAACCTCTTGTGTTTTAATTTGGGGGGTGGTGATTGTAGAGACAGGGTAACAGCCCTGGCTGTCCTGGAACTTGCTTTGTAGACCAGGCTGCCTTGAACTCACAGAGACCTGCCTACTTCTTCCTCCTGAGTTCTGGGATTAAAGGCATGCACCACCACACTGGATTAAAATTGTGAGATTATTTGAAATAGAAATTCACCATATTGTCCCTCCTACCACATCCAGTTACCATCTCTCCAACTCCTTTCATGTTTCCTCTACTCTAAAGGTGATGTCCTCTTTTTCTTTGATTATTTTTACATACATGCATTCATATATATATATATATATATATATATATATATATATATATCACATTATACAAACACAACCTGCTGAGAATGTGTATATATGGTTTCAGGCATGAATCATTATAAACTGGAGTATATAATGCTCAGCCATAGGAGAGGTTAATTCTCCTTCTCGCAGCAGTCATAAATTGATCCTGGGACTAGTGAGTTCACAGACATTAGAGAGGAATATAATATGACTACTTTTTAAAATAACATATTTCCTCACTATATTCTAAATGTTATCCTATGTATACATACCTATAAGAAAATGGCTACAAGATCAAGCTTCAGAAACCAACAGATACAGCTGACCTGAAAAAGAGGGAGGTAATGGACCCCCAGACTGATAGCTGGGAAACCAGCATTGGACCGACTTGGAACCTGTGAACATGGGTCTCAGTTAGAAGTCCTGGGCAGCCTAAGGGACCTTTGACAGTGGAACCAGGATGTATCCCTGGTGCAGGAAAGGACTTTGGGAGCACATTCCCCATTGAGGGATACTCCCCTAACCTAGAGGTAGGAGAGAGGGCCTAGTCCCTACTCCAAATGACTTGACAGATTTTGTTGATCCCTCTTGGAAGGCATCACCCTCCCTGTGGAGTGGGGGGGGGATGATTGGATGGAAGGGTGATGGTGGGGGAATGGGAGGAAGGCAGAGGGGGAGGAAAGGGGGTAGAGAGGGAGGGAGGAGGGAGAGGGAACTGGGATCAATATGTAGAATAAGAAACAAATAAAAAATAAAAAAGCTTACCTTGAGAAAGACTCAGGCTACACTGGGATCCCCAAACCCAGTGTAGTCACTAGCTGTCTGATAAAGACATTCTATTGGCTTAAAAAAATGTAGCTTCTCATAGCTACATCAACCCCTTATCAAAAAAAATAGCTTCTTATAGAAAAGGAGCCTACAAAAGAAAACCACAATGAAGATACCAAAAGATCTAGGGCAGCCTAACCATTGCAGTTTTATTTATGAAGTACCTTCTGTATCTAGAATCAGGGAGTATCTCATAAGAAGGGTGGAAGCATTCAAAAAGCCATAATACTCGGAAACCTATTGTGAAACAGTCTTACATAAAAATGGCTGCATAACCAAGACAAGAAAAATGTCAGTTATCAATGCAGCTATTAAAGCAGAAGGGAGAAAATGTATTCTTTTTACAAAGTTTAGTTTTTGAGGTTTTATACATGTACACAGCAAAATATGTTGATTTCTATCACTATTGTATATCTTTTACCTCCATTCTCCCAACTCCTCCTTTCCACTTCATATCTCTTTGTTTTCTCCTCCTCCTCTTCCTCTTGTTATTATTATTGAGCTAATTGGTCCAATTAGAACCTCTTACATATGCACTAGTATTGAGCCATCCACTGGCAAAAGGCCACCAAACAAGAACAGGTTTCTCTCTTCCAGGAGCTATCAAATGCCATTAGGTATCAGTTAATGGTGCCCCCCCCCCACTTATCCATTCTGGAATTTTGGCTGGCTTGATTTCATGGAGTTCTCTTGCCCCAGTGCCCAGGTGCTATGAGTACATAAAGTAATGCCCATTTTATGTCCAGAAAACAGTATTTAACTGAACTCCTTTCCCATCACCCAGCTTTTAGATTCTTCCTACATGTTTTATGACTGTATTCACTGATGTCAACTGGAAAAATAGAATGTTCCCTTACTAAAGTTGAGGGCAGCCAAGGTATGTGTGTATAAACATAAATATATAAAAGTCATTTGACACATGGTCATTTAGCAAAATAAGAACAGTAGTTTCTTTCTTAGAACAATTTTCTCCCAAGTCACAGGTGTATGACTAGTTTACAGTATTAGCCATGACCTGTAAGTCAGGTGTCAAATTCAATTACAATGCAGTTGGTCATTATGTAACATCCATGACATTATACCAATGGAAATTTTTTGAATGTAAGGTCACTGTTTTACAGTGAAGGGTCCAATGACGGGTAAGAAAACTGATATCTCCAACAGAAATCTGTATATCCCGTTCTGCCAATATCAAAGCTATTCAACAGGAAGAAAGATTTTCAGTTGGTTTGATAATTGTTTATCTACAATTTGAAGCTAAAGTGAATACTTTATTCATCAATAGCATCTTACCTTGTAGTTACTACAAGTAACAGAGAACAATGGCAATATCATGTGATACTTTTGAGATCTTTGGGGTTACTCTGACCAAAAAGTTACAAATAGGTTTCTTATGGACATCGCTATGATTTTCATTTAATAATTCATTATTTATGTCTGAGGAAAACAATGGCTGCACATGCTGCCTATAGTTGATTTTTTAAAATTACATTTTAAAATTGGCTTATTAAATAGTGGGATTTTATGAGGCTTTTTAAAAAAATAGCTGTAATATTGATGAATAAATCTGAAAAGGCTACTCTTTTTTGTCATTTTTCCAGCCATATTTTCAGATTGAACTTTAAAAACCTATTACCTCTGTTAGAATGTAAAATTTTCCAAAGTGATTAATGTAGAGTCAGTTGGATTCATGGTTATATTTATTTTTATGAGAGATGTATTATGGACTTTGATCACCTGAACTTGACAAAGATATTTTACCACATCTTGAAACTATGATTAATTTGTAATTTTCAACCCACTGCAGTAGTGTGCGTATACACAGTTATACTGTTTATTTTCATAAGATATAAACACAAAGACTTCTCATACCTTCTAAAGAGTTTCCTACTATATGCATATCTAATCATTTAGAAAAGACTAAAGTTTAAAGTTTGAAGATATAAATTATACTAAAAATTTCAAATCAAAGACAAAAAATAATCTCAACATGTTTTTAAAAGGTATATTCTATTAATTTCAATGAAATTAACTTATTCACAAATTAAAGTAACACACTGACATTACTTAAGTGACATTAATTGTGAAGAACATTAACTTATACAGCACCATAATATATTGGATTAAATTTAACTTTATTTTTAAGATTTGATACAGGTGGAAAGGTACCTTGGTTAAATATTTTGGTAGGATAGGTCTTAAGTTACTATTGTTCAGACCTTTTATTCCAGCTACAGGAATAAGAGTATAAATAGCATAAATTTACAAGTTAGGTCAAAGGTAATCTTTCATGTAACCTGTAGTTAATTTGTTTGTGCTCTCATTTTAAAATTGTTTACATTTTAATATATTTATTTTATTTATGTAATGTAATTATTCATATTGAGACATGCATTTCTACCTGAGTGATGTGATATAATGATTAAGGACTGTAATGTTACTAAATAAAATATGAATTCCATTGAGTATTGAAGAATATTTTCCTACTATGATTCTAACAGCCAATTGAAAATAAAATGAATCTGAATGTGCCTTACTATTTCATTCTAAAGTTGATATCAAGAAATGTTATCTCAGATTATCTCTTTTGTTTACCCTAGGTTTTGAACACACTTGTATATAATTGTGTATAAGTCAGTATAAAACTTAAAATTGTCCTTTTCCACTTAAAAACATTTATTGGTTGTATTAAAATCTAAGTACATTTCATGCAGTTTTAATAATTTTTTATAATTCCTTACCATTTGATTCATTGTTTAAAAAAACCTATTACCTCCTCATACCTCTTACTTTATCTTAAATGTATTTTATTGTATCTATCAATTTTATTTTTTTTAATTTGGTTGCAAAATAATAGATTTTTAGGTGGCTTTTGTTCAGACATTGTTTCTCTAGGTTGACCCTCTCCCCCACTTCCTGTCTTCTGTAATTCTCATGGCCATGGCACCCTCCCTGGTAAAGTCTTTTGGCCTTTAGTATCCCTCTTTTCTACTTTCATGTTTGTTGGGGGATGTACTTCTGTATACATGTTTCTCTTATTGGTTAATGAATAAAACACTGTTTAGCTAGTGGACATGCAGGAAAGATACACAGGGATACCAGATGAGGAGAATTCTGGAAAGTGTAGGCAGAAAGCAGTGGCCATGTGCAGCCCAGGAGGGTAGGACATGCTTGGTGTTCTCCAGTAAGATAGAAATACAGCTATTCTATAGTTAATGGTCTTAAAGGCACATGAATAGGACCTATGTCTTGATACTGAATTGATGTAAGGAAACTACAGAAAGTGAGACTCCATCTTGACCGTAAAGAGACATCAGATTTCAGCACAGATTTACTTTAGCAGGGTAATTAATGGAAGGTTTGAAAGCACATTCATTTCCACAGTTTAGTCATCCAAGGCTTTGTGTGAGTTATGTACACATTTATTTATGTCTTTTCTATGATTAAAAGATATTCTCCTTAGTACTTAATCCTGAATTAGATATTCATAAAATCAGTCGGTCAATTTTCAAGGGGCAATTAATTTTTTCTTATTTATTTTTTATAACTAAGTCCATTTAAATGAAAACAAACATTTATAGACAATATTTGGGAATTTGGGCATTGTTCTTTCCAAACTACTTCCTGCTGGTAAGGGGCACTGTCTTGGGGGATTCGAAGAAGATTCAGAAATACTGGCTATATCTGTCAGGCTGCTTTGTCCAGCTGTTATGAATGTAGGATCACCTGGTACTCTGTTTCAGGCGGTCTGGCTTGATCAAACCAAATTAATCTGGAAGGAATCCACATCTTTTCATTTTCTGTGGAAACAAAAATAGAAATCCCTTTCCCCAGTAACTTTTCCTTCAACTTAAATTTTGGAGTCAAAGCATTTTTTTTAAAATTTACTTTATTATTTTACATGTCGATCCCATTCCCTCTCCCTCCCCTCCCTCCCTCCCTGCCTCCCTCCCACCTTCCCTCTCTTTTACCCTTTCTGCCCTCTCACATGCACTCTAACCACCCTCCCCTCCCAGCCACCCACCCCAATTCCATATGTAGGGGAATGCCATCCAGTTGGGGTCATGTAGATCTGACAGGTCCTGTGAAGTAGGGACTAGGGCTTCTCTCCTGTCTCTAGATTAAGGCAGTTATCCCTCCATGGGGGATGTGTTTGCAAGGTCCTTTTGTGCACCAGGGATACATCCTGGCTCCACTGTCTGAGGTCCCTTAGCCTGCTCAGTCCTTCTGGCTGAGACCCATATTCAGGGGGGCCTGAGTCAGTCCCATGCTGGCTTCCCAGCTATCAATCTGGTGGCCCGTTAGCTCCTCCTTGTTCAGGTAAGTTGTCTCTATGTGTTTCTGCCATGTGACATGTCCTCTCCATCTGTATCTGGGTTCTAGTTTGACTCAGTATTTATGTATGGGTGTTTGCTCCTGTTTCCAACAGGCATTAGTTGAGGGCTCCATGGATAAGTTAGTTGTTGATCTCAATCTCCAGGAAGGGCATTTATGGTAGCCTTTCCATGGAAGCTCAAATTGTTAGTTGGCAGCAGTCTTGTAGTTCTGTAGACCTTTCTTTGTGTTCAATTTTATCTTCAAACCAATATTGGCTCCCTATTTTATATTCTCTCTCTCTCTTTCTCTCCCTCCCTCCCTCCCTCCCCCCTATCTCTTTCCTGTCTTCTATTCCTAACCAGGCTCAATCTTACTGGTCGCACATGTTTTCCTTTCCTCCCCCTCATTTTCTCCTACTTCTCTCTCCATTTGCTGCCCCCCCACACTTCCCCTGAGCTCTGGAGGACTTGTCCCTCCCCGGTTCTGTGAGGGACTTGATATGAATCTCTGAGAATACACCTTGTATCCTAGTTCCTCTGGTGGTGTGAATTATAGGATGTTGATCCTTTGATCTAGGTCTAAAATCCATATATGAGTGAGTGCATACTATGTTCCTCTTTTTTTGACTGGGTTACTTCAAGTGCCATCCACTTGCCTGCGAATTTCAAGATACCATTTTTTTTTTTTTTTTTTTTTTTTTTGCAGAGTGGTATTCCATTGTGTAGATGTGCCACATATTCATTATCCATTCTTCAATTGAGGGGCATCTAGGTTGCTTCCAGGTTCTTGCTATTACAAATAGTGATGCTATAAACATAGTTGAACAGATGTCTTTGTTGCATGGATGTGCATCCTTTGGGTATATGCCTAAGAGGGGATTGCCGGGTCCTGTGGTAAACTAATTCCCATTTTCCTGAGGAACCGCTATACTGATCTACAAAATGGCTGTACGAGTTTGCACTCCCACCAGCAGTGGAGGAGTGTTCCCCTTTCTCCACATCCTCTCCAACATGAGTCATCATTGGTGTTTCTAATTTTAGCCATTCTGGCAGGAGTAGGATGGTATCTCAAAGTTGTTTTGATTTGCATTTCCCTGATAGTTAAGGATGTGGAACATTTTCTTAACTGTCTTTCAGTATTTTTTATTTCCTCTATTGAGAATTCTTTCTTCAGTTCTGAACCCCATTTTTTAATAGGGTTATTTGGTGTTTTGTTGACTATTTTCTTGAGTTCTTTGTATATTTTTGAGCTCAGCCCTTTGTCGGATATAGGATTGTTGAAAATCTTTTCGCAGTCTGTGGGCTGCCATTTGGTCTTCTCAACTATGTACTTTGCCTTACAGAAGCTTTTAAGTTTGAAGAGGTCCCATTTATTAATTGCTTCTCTCAGTGTCTGTGCCCTGGAGTTATGTTCAGGAATGGGTCTCCTACACCAATTTGTTCAAGGGTACCTCCTACTTTCTCTTCTAAGAGGTTCAATTTGGCTGAATTGATGTTGAGGTCTTTGATCCATTTGAACTTGAGTTTTGTGTATGGCGACAGACATGGGTCTATCTGCAGTCTTCTACACACTTTCATCCAATTGTGCCAGCACCATTTGTTGAAGATGCTATCTTTGCCCCATTGTATAATTTTAGCTGTTTTATTGAAAATCAGATGTTCATAGGTATGTGGGTTAATATCAGGATTTTCAATTCGATTCCTTTGATCTACCTGTCTATTTTTATGCCAATACCAGTGAAGAATTATGGTGGGATTTTAATGGGGATTGCATTGAATCTGTAGATTGCTTTTGGCAAGATTCCTATTTTTACTAAGTTTATCCTACCTATCCAAGAACATGGGAGATCTTTCCTTTTTTTCTTTCCTTTTTTTGGTATCTTCTTTAATTTCTTTCTTTAGAGCAACAAAGTTCTTATTATATAGGTCTTTTACTTTTTTGGTAAGCGTTACACACCAAGATACTTTAAGTTGCTTGTGGCTATTTTGAAGGGTGATGTTTCTCTGATTTCTTTCTCTGTCTCTTTGTTGTCTGAATAAAGTAGGGCTACTGTTGTTTTTTTTGTTGTTGTTGTTTTTGTTTTTGAGTTTATCTTGTATGCTGCTAGTTTGCTGAAGGAGTTTATGAGCTATAGGAGTTCCCTGGTAGAGTTTATTGGGTCGCTTATGTAAACTATGATATCATATCAATCTTGCCAAAAGCAATCTACAGATTCATCTAATACCTGTTGGAAACAGGAGCAAACACCCATACACAAACACTGAGTCGAACTAGAACCCAGATGCAGATGGAGAGGACATGTCACATGGCAGAAACACATAGAGACAACTTACCTGAACAAGGAGGAGCTAACGGGCTACCAGACTGATAGCTGGGAAGCCAGCATGGGACTGACTTAGGCTCCCCTGAATATGGGTCTCAGCCAGAAGTACTGGGCAGTCTAAGGGACCTCAGACAGTGGAACCAGGATGTATCCCTGGTACACAAAATGATTTTCTAACACATCCCCCATGGAGGGATATCTGCCTTAACCTAGAGCAGAGAGAAGCCCTAGTCCCTACTTCACATGACCTGTCAGGTGTACATGACTCCAACTAGATGGCATTGCCCTACATATGGAATTGGGGTGGGGGGATGGGAGGGGAGAGTGATTAGGGTGCATGTGAGAGGGCAGAGAGGGTAAAAGGTCGGGAGGGAGGGAGAGGGAACTGGAATCGACATGTAAAATAAGAAATTAAAAAAAAAAAAACAAATGCTTTGACTTCAAAATTTAAGTTGAAGGACTGGGGAAGTTACTGGGGAAAAGGATTTCTATTTTTGTTTACACAGAAAATGAAAAGATGTGGATTCCTTCCAGACTAATGTGGTTTGATCAAGCCAGACCGCCTGAAACAGAGTACCAGGTGATCCAACATTCAAAACAGCTGGACAAAGCAGCCTTACAGACTACAGCCAGGATTTCTGCATCTTCCTAGAATCCCCCACGACAGTGCCCCTTGCCAGCAGGAAGTAGTTTGGAAAGAACAATGCCCAAATTCCCAAATATTGTCTATAAATGTTTATTTTTATTTAAATGGACTTTGTTATATAAAATTAAAAAAAAAAGAAAAAAAGAGAAAAGTCAGTATTTAGAATATATTTAGAAATGATATTGATTCATGAAAACAAAAGTGGTATGATCTCCTCAGTTGCCCATGACTTCTTCAGCCATGGGTTTGTTAGCCTGGTTTACAGTACCAGACCTGAGTTCTCTTCTACCAAGCAGACCTTAAGTTTGATTAGACAGCTGTCACCTCCAAGATAAAAGTGTCACTATTACACCACTGAGATAATTTCCAGGTAGGAATATTGATTACTTTTTCCCTTGTCAGCTTAAATAAAACCCCTCATCCTCAGGGAGGAAGCTTCAAAATTTGTTGTAGCTAGATATTTTTTAAGCCAGTTTCCATAGCTTCTGAGTAGTTTAGCAACAGAATCACAACTTCAGGTTTTCTTGGTATCCAAGAGCAATGGCAATAACCTATAATTTAGGGGAGTCTCTTGGATAACTGTGATCAACAACTTGGAAGGAGGTTTTCCATGTTTGTCACTGGGGATTTTTTTTTTAAATTATTCTATGGCTCTTGCAAGGAAGCATTGTCACTCCATCTGTTCTAACTTTATTTCATATAGACAACATTATATGTTCCTGTGGCATTTTCATACAGTAATACAAAACATATTTATACTTAATTTGTATGTTGTGTTTCAAATTTATTTGTTAAGTGCTTCTATGTAATGTTAAATTGATGAATGATACCCTTTGTTCTAAGTAGCTATGACAATCAGAAGAGAAAGTCTTATGAGGTTGCTGAGTTTTAGGGAATTTCTCTGAAGAAACATCCATGTTTCCACAGAATGCATGGACTTCTCTCTTCATGTATATAGGGTATCTGGTTATCTTCTGAATCATAACCTTCTTTTAAAATTGAAATTCTCAAGACACTAAAAATTTATGTAAACTTGGCCATTAGTGATTATTTCAGTGCAATTTCAGATGCTCAGCTGTACTAGCAAATTCAGTTTCCTTGCAGTTACCGTATCTGGTTCTTGAGTGCTCCAGGCAACTTTGCAGCCTATGCCACCAAGATCCCGGTTCTCTCAGCAACAAACTCAGATAAAGAATATGCCTTAACACACAAGTACATGTGTATTTGTCGCATTCAGCATTGAGGAAATAGTTAGTAAAAAATTTGTTTAAAAAAAATCTACAGTGATAGCTTATAAGACTCAAGTCTCAAAACTTAGCTTGATAAATTTTCTGCTGTAAGAAGTTGTATTTTTTTTTACATGTATAACTTATTATAACTGCATTTTACACATACAACTGAGTAGTTATACTGCCTAATATAGTCATTTTATATAATAATTACATGCCAAATTAGATTGATAAACTTTGTATAAATTTGTATATGTAATAGATTTGCCAACAGTGCAAGGGAAGAAAAAAAAAAAAAAAACTAGAGTCAGGGGAGATAGAGAGAAAATGGTTTTGGCAGGAAGAGTCTTAATTAAGCAAGCATGGGCAAGGTAGAGTAAACAAGACATGTAGAATAATCCTGATGTAGTGACTTAAGGAAACTCCATTCAGAATAACTAGGGCTACAGACCTACATGAGTTGTTCACCTGTCCTGTTGATGAACTTAGCATCCCAGACAGATACAGGAAAAAAGCTGGTCATGGGAGTATAAGTAAAGAGTTCCAGAAGGGGTCAAAATGGCTATTCCCAAGCATGTGCATAGAACACTTCTGAATAGTGAGTTCTTCATGTAGGTTCTAACAGTTAATTTTCACAGGAGTCTGGTCAATGAGACAAGGACCTCACCTCATGCATGCTGATGGTGCAGTTTCACTCTCATTCCTAAAGACCTGGACAGATGAGTTTCCTTAACTGCTTTAGTAATGATTGTCTGTCTGATGCTGCCCAAATTCATCAACTTGTGCCTCTGCCTTAGTGCATGTTTGATTTTACTTGGTTTGTGGGTTAGTGTTAGCTTTTCTTTATTTTAAAATCTTTTGGAAAGCAAAAAGAGATTACCTATGTCTTAATTTTCTTTAAAACGACTTGGCATGTAGGAAGCTTCTGATATACATCTTAGATACTCATAATAATTACTAATAGAAGAATGTAACTGTAATTCATAAGCATTATAGAAGACTGCTTTATGTGACAAAGAATTAATGAATGCTTTCCAACTTGTCCAGTTTCAATAGATCTACATCAAATAACAAAACAATGATGAAGATGGATTCTGTGGATTATGCAATGATCACTCCTTTGTCCCGTTCAGCTTTTGAAAGTGAAGGCTGTTACTTCTTGCCTAATGATTGTCTGTCAATTTGCAGTGATGCCTGTAGACAAAATAGAGTGACATGGATTTCTGGTGAGCACAAGTGCTCTGGTATATTCAGAAACCCTTCAGAGAAATACAGCTGCTTTTTTCATGATTGTGTTTAAACAGCTCTATAACTTAAGTTTGTTTTCTAGTTCCTCAAGAGACTTCTCCCTTGTGTGGTCGAGTTGGACAATTTCATAAGAGAAGGTATATTTGAGGTAACATAGGTTTCCTTGCTAATTTCTATCACCCCAGAGCATGGCCCTAGTCCTCACTCTCTGCGCTTGGAATCCCAGGACAGAGAACACATGGACAAACATAAAATTAATATGCCTAATAGAGTCTAGTAATCATCACCAAAATTTTGTTGCCTGACATGTAGAAGCAAACTTGTGCTTGACATTAACATAAATCCCATGTTGTTTTCTTTATACTTAGGAAAATCTGAGAATTAGCTTATTTGGAAAAAATATTAATTATTTATGTTTTATTATTTGAATGATTCAATGGACTCAAAGTGGTACTTTTGTTAAGTGTTTCACTGTGGCAGCAGCCCCAATTAACACACTGAGACTCTGTATTAGATATAATTCTGTTGGTCTGCTGTTACTAGTTTCTTATCGGCTATTTCTGTCGTAATTATTAACCCATTTCTATTAATCTAAGTATTTCCAAGTGGTTTCATCTTACCAGAGAGTCAGGCTGGTGTCTACTCTCCCCAGTCTCTCCATCTCGACTCCTCCTTACTCCTTCCTCAAAACCTTCTGGTTTCCTAGTCCCGCCTATCTTGCTTTCCTATTGGCCAACAGTGCTTTATTCATCTCCCATCATTTCCTCTTTTCTGTCTAAATAAAAAGAAGGGTTTTAACCTTAACAAAGCAAATGATATAACACAACAATTATCAAGTAAGAATCATAGTTAATAATATTTAGTCCCTTTACATTTAGCAAGATTTGAAGAAAATATTCCATCATCTATCCTATCTTTGTGTGTCTAAAGTCTATGTAACTTATCTTTAATCCTAAATAAGGAAAACTATAACCATAGCTATTTGTCTTCAACTCCCTCAAAAGACCACAGAAGGATAATAAATAAACTCTAGAAATGTGTATTGTTCCATCTTCAGCCTATAGGCCATAGTGTGTTTGGCAGACTCCTCAGCAAAGCAGGAAACTTTAAACTGTCCATCTGTATTGGCAGTTTGTCAGGCACTTTTCTCTGTGTCCTGCAGAATGCCTGGCAGACTCTTCCATGCAGCAGGAAGTCTGTAGTAATTTCCATCTTGTATCAGCAGTCACTTTTCTGTGGGTCCTGTATGTTCAATTTATACAGCATAAAGTCAAACAGTCCAGACAAGAGCAGTATCTTGCCACAATGGCTAGTCTTGCTATGTTGAAAGTAAACTTCATAACATGTTTCTTCTATGTCCATCTTCCTTTCTGATGTTGATTGTGTTGCCAGGAGCATTTATGTCTCACTGTCAAGAAAAACCTTAAACCATTTTAAATGCCATATTCTGTAGGTCTTTGAAAGGTTTGAAGAATGCCTATCCACCTCAAATACATCTTGAAAACCTCAGTAACTTAACTTTAAGTTTTGACTGTCATAGGTAACTATCTATAATCTGTACTGTTATACATTATAATTAAATGAATTATATAAACACAATGACTAAACAAGAGGAGAAATATACATATCACAAAATTGACTTTAAATTGTATCAATAAATGAAAATCCATTCCAAAACAAAATATTCATATCTATACTATAATCCCCTTTTTACCTTTAAAAATAGATTGGTTGTGGTCATTACCATTTATAACCAACCCCATTTAAATGAATACAAACATTTATAAACAATATTTGAGAATTTGGGTGTCGTTCTTTCCAAACTGCCTCCAGCTGGTAGGGGGCGCTTTCATGGGGATCCTAAGAAGATGAAGAAATCCTGGCTGTAGTCTACAAGGCTGCTATGTCCCAACAGTTTTGTATGTTGGATCACCTGCGACTCTGTTTCAGGGGATCTGGCTTGATCAAGCCACATTATTCTGGAAGGAATCCACAACTTTTCATTTTCTTTGGAAACAAAAATAGAAATCCTTTTTCCTAGTAACTTGCCCTTAGACTTAAATTTTGAAGTCAAAGCATTTTTAAAATATATAAATTGAATTAATCCAGCAGCATTTCTTTTATCAGTTATTGTTATTTCCTCAGCAGTCAAACAATTTAAAGACAGCAGAATAGTGTATAGTATCCACAGTGCCTCTGTGCTTTCCATATTTACATGGCTTTTTTTATTACTCTGTTTCTTTTACTTTTTATTTTTACATTTTTTGAGACAGGGTTTCTCCATGTAACTCATACCTGTCCTGGAATTCACTCTGCATACCAGGTTTACTTTGCTATCACAGAGATTTGCTTGCCTCTATCTCCAGAGTTCTGGGATTAAAGGCATGTGCCACCACACCCAGCTCCTTGCTGTATTTTTAAAACCATTTTATTCCTTTTCTCTCCCAAGCCTACATATATTTTAGAACACACTGTAAACCTTTAGTGGTTCTCTTAATATGAATCTGTCTTTACTGTAAATCTTTATCTTTTTCGGGCCAGGAGTCTTTATCTGGTAAACAACATTGCTAAAATGAAAGTCATAGCTGTGTTAGCTGAGGTCTATCCAAGATGGCGGCGGGTACTTTTACCACTGGAACTGAGAGCTGTACTCACCACCTTGGTCTATGCTGCCATCCAGCAGCATCCTGCCAGCTTGAACATGTGATCACTGCCATTGCCAGCTCTAGTACACACCAATTAATTGTTAGCAGAGTTTCTTAAAACCATGCAGGTTTTTGCTGCTAATGCTTAGTCAGGAAACTTCTCTTAAAGGAGCCGCATAAATCTCTTCTTGTCTCTTACAAAACAGAGTCCAACCCCCCCCCCCCCAATGCTGTTAGCAAGAAGCCTTGCTTGTATTTTTTCTTTTGTTTTTAAAACCCTTTCTTAAGCTTTTATTAAGTTTTAAGTGGAAGTTCTTATTATCTACATTGTGGCACCATATGTAAGGAGTAAGGCTTTCCCCTGCTGGCCTGGATCCACCCGGTCAGCAGCCCCCATTAACACACAGAGACTCTGTATTTTATATAATGCTGTTGGCCAGTTATTTGTTTCTTATCGGCTTGCTCTGTCTTAAGTATTAACCCATTTCTATTAATCTAAGTTTTTCCACGTGGTCTCATCTTACTGTAGAGTGGGGCCGAGACCTCTGTTCCCTTCGGTATCCCCATGCTACCTCCTTACTACTTCCTTGAATCCTCCTAGTCTCCTAGTCCTGACTATCCTGCTTTCCTATTGGCCAAAAGTGCTTTATTCATTAACCAGTATGAGAAACATATTTACAGAATGATATCTCCCATCATCTCCACTTTTCTGTCTAAATAAAAAGGGTTTTAACCTTAACAAAGCAGAATATAGTTAAGTTATAGGGCTAATATTGACTATTGTCTGATCAGTCACCTCCATTTCTGGTGGCTCATGTCTTTTATTCTGAATGGATCTGGCCACCTGGGAAAAAGCCACACATACACTATACACTAATGGGTCACTTCTTACTCCAATACACAGTCTAAAGCCTAGCCTTTGCTTAAATGGAAGTGTTCACACAAGTTGAGAGCAATCCATTATCTATCAAGGAAGGGAGGTTGGGTTTCAATGTCAAGAAGGTCCTTCTAATCCTTGTATATTTGGATATATGAGGCTATGCTTATGACATAAACTTCAAAAATTACTTTGGTTTCTAAAAACAGGTCGTTTTTGTCCTACAAATATCCATAAATCAGGCTCCATGTCAGTATCACAGCAATTACATTAATTGAATATTGACCTTTACAGAAAATCCTTTTAGCAATTTTTCCCCATCTCATTTATAAGGGGACAGCTCCTGATATGGTTCTGTCTCAACCCAGAGCAAATGTTGCATTCAAAATTATTATTTTTACTCATGTTGACTCATACAATTATATGATCATTCCCTCTTGTAGTTAATGCCATTTTGAAAATATGTAGTCTTCCTTCTGTCTAGGCTTTGTTTCCCAGCTCTTAGCTTGTCTAGTATTCTTTAGTCTTGATCACTATTGCTACTGGGAGGGCAGCACCCCATTCGTTACTTAGATTGCCTAATTATTTCCCAGTTTAATAGCTCTCTTCTCTAGGACAGGATTATATTTAAACAATGATGGGTAAAGCTAATCATATAGAATTGTCCTTCTGTGGGAAGGAAGCTGCTAATTAAGGTCTTTTCTGGATGCCATGCAAAGAAGAATGAGCTAACATTGTAGCTCTGAAGTCAAGTTGAACATAACAAATGTAAGACTAGGGACCAGCCTTACAGATGTTATTCTTGCCTTGAATAATTTTTGCTATTTCACTTCATGTAAGCTATTACAAGGTTCATTTAAGGACTGAGTGTTATCTACCTTGGTATTTCCATGAAAATATTCTCACAATGTGAGAACTCAGACATAGACAGCATTCTTGGTGTAATTGTTCCTCTGGGAGAACTCACAGTTGTGAATGGTGAATGGTTACATCTTCATGCTTCACTACTTAATGTGGCTCCTACTAATTGCAAGGGATAGTTTGTTATTTCATTTGTCAGTATAGCAATGCCTGCTCTTGGCAAAAAAAAAAAAAAAAAAAAAAAAAAAAAAAAAGGAAAGAAAAAAAATCCCTAAAGTTCTGAATGTTCTTTCTTTAGTGTTTTTATTCAAACCTCACTAATCACCTTTCTTCTTGCTTTTCACTTAATACATGTTTTCCCTTTCAAAACCTTGTGTCTTTTTTTCTTACAATTTTGGAATTATCACTTTATTCATTCATTCATTTTTGGTAACAATTCCATTGATTTAGCTAGTTTTTGGTCAAATATTTATTTTGTGTGTGTTCTGAACCGAATTGTTTTTGTCTTATTGTTGTTATTGTTGCATTTTTTTTTTCTGTTTTTGACACTTAGGCAAGTGAGCAACATTATTTTTAGCTCCAGTCAAAATATCATTTCTATGAGATACTTGATCCAATTGACTCCCTTATATAGCATGATAGGATTTAGCAAAATGAAAAGGCATTTGATAAAGTATGTTTGGTAAGCATCAAGCCCAAGACCCCGAGGTTCTGCTCCATCCTTATTTATTCTCATGCAGGGTGTGAGTTCAAGCTGCACTGACTTCTGATAACAATGAAGAACTTCCTATGAATCTCCTAATACTTATTTGTGATTAAACATATTGAACTTAATACAAAATGAAATTCCCTCAAATTACTATCATGCATATTGACAGAAAGTGATGCCAGTAGCTCCAAGGATTGGAATGAGAATCTGGATGTTCTTCTATGATGCATTCCTTGGTTGTCACAGTAGACAATGTCATTTATCAACCCTAGGCTCAGTGAGCTGTTCCTTGACTATCACCTTGATTACTAGGAAGGAGAGAAGGGTAAAATCCACTCTGAGGGAGCACAGAGCTTACAGCATGGTCTTATAGTAGGATATATTAGTTCATATAATTAACCACATGTTTTGCAAATGAGTTTTCATAAACTTGACACTCTAAAGCAAAATACAAAAAATTTTCTTAACCCTTACTAGAAAGTATGTAACTTGAAGAAGGAGTCCAATCTGAGGAAATTTTCACATAAAGGCAAATAATATTCCTGTAATGAGAAACAAATAAATACTATCAGTGGAATGGCAGAGTAATTAGTTCTAGGTACTCACCTAACATAAACAATCAAAACCTCTTAAGTGATCAGATGAAGCTTTGGACATTTCTGGGAGAAACGTGCAATAGTTGCCAGGTAACAGGATCATGTAGAAAAAAGCATCTGGAAAGGAAAGAAGACTTGGTAGCAATTTACTTATGCATGTATATAATTTACCCAGAAATAGATATTGTTAGTAAATGGAAAATTGAAACTGGAGATTGTCTCCAACAATCAATATTTTTGTTGTTTGTGGAGCAGTTTTACAGGTGTCCCTTGTGTTTCCTCTTTGAGATGAAAGCATCCTGGTTCCTGGTATACACTTAAGCACATAACATGCATGTGAAGTAAATAAATTGAGAATGTGAGAAGCTCAATGTACAATAGATAAATGAAGATTCAAAATATGCTATTAATATATATGAAACATTTATGTATATATTAAATTTAAGAAATTAACTGCATTGAAAAAAGCCAGGTACCAAGAGACATATCGTAATTTTCCACTTATATAAGGTAATTAGAACAGCAAATGTCTTCTGAAAAATAATTGGGAGTCTGAGTGCTTCTATTTGGGGGTAAAGGAAAATAAAAAGGTATTCTTCAATTCATGATATTTTATTTTTGAGTTTTAAATGTTTTACAAGGTTTTATCTTTAAGTGTGAAACACCACAAAGTGATAGTGATACAGCTCTATATCTATATGTATAAATAGATACATATTTGATTTATGCAACATATGGTATTGGTAGTTGTGAGAAATATAAACTCATTTCATAAATTAAAATGCAATATGGATTTGTCATAGGCTACTTGAAATTTTCAGCATATTCCTGTGAAATAAGATGTATTATTTGTAGAGAAAAGATAACACACCCAAACACATAACACAGATTGTAATATGGGACTTGACTACAAATTTCCCTTGTTCTACAGCTTGAATATGAAGTATGAACCTTAGTGTCAAGGCTGCAATAGACTCATGTGGGCAAGGTAAACTGCACACTGCTTGGGATGTTGTTAGATTTAGGAGCTGTGAGGGGAACATGAGGTTTTCCTTATTTAAACTTTTGGATGATACTGAAGCTGCTAGACTAAATAAATGGACTCTTCCATCATCAGTGAGTACAGTAGCCAGTGAGAGGTGGAATCCATCAGGAGACCTCAGCTACTGTCACTACTCCTGTAGGTGTATGTGTCAGTCAACTATCTGCTGGTTTTCATTTTGGAACACTAATGCATAGACGGCACACCTTCCATGGATAGGCTATAATTTAACTTTGCTGCAATGACTCTGTCTGCAGAGGCATCAATTGTGTGGCCCTTGTCTTCTTGCATCACACATTACTACTTTGAAATCTGGGGCATGGGTTTATGATTTCATCACAACACTTGATCTTGCTTTTAAAGCGGGGCTCGTGGAAATGTTCAGTTCTGCACTGGGTTGCAGATTGATTATTTAGGAGATTATAGCTTCAGAAATTCAGAAGGTAAAGAAGTAACTAGTAAGGTTGCCTTTTCACCTATGTATTTGGTAGGTAAAGAATTTTAATTAGTTTAAAATTATATATAAAGCAAAAACATAACAGCAGCTGAAGCCATAAAGTACTGTGCATAGACACTACAGAACAGATTTATTTTCTGTTCCATTACTAAAAGGCAAAATGGGGATCATGATTAATAGCTTCTTCACCTCATATCTATAGCAGAGCTCTGAGCAGAAGTCAGCCTTCTAGATTAATACTTCATGAACTAGACCGGAGAAGAACCCTTGCCATATTATCTTAGTCTTGCCATCCTAAACAACAACCAGAAATAGACTCCTTAAATAGTGGTCATACTTCTTTCGGAGTTGAATGACATTGCATTGTGGATGCCTATTGTGTACAAGAGCACATTGTGAGCATGCACGAAGAGGTTAAGGAAATATTTTACAATGAATGTGAGACTGCAGAAGTGATTTTGAAAATATAATTTCTAGTCCTAAGAACTAATAAGAAATGTGTCAATTGAAGCTGACCTGAAAGATCTGAATGTACCCTTGAAGCACTTGTGTGACTTTTGGGTTATCTTCCTGTAAGGCTGTTTCAGCATTTATACATATTAGAGCTTTCAAGTACACACACACACACACACACACACACACACACACACACACACACACAGAGAGAGAGAGAGAGAGAGAGAGAGAGAGAGGATCTCCCTTATCACATCCCAACTATATCAATTTACTTTAAATTATGACTTATCAAGTGGGACTCCATTTTGCTTCTGAGAACCTACTGTCTCTTCTAGCTGTTATTACAAATAACCAAAAGGAGAGTTACTTACAAATAATAAAATTTATTGGGGTTACTTACAAGGTTATCAGTGAGGGATTACTTATAGGATCATACATTCCACAAAGGCAGCCAACAGCTGTGTCACTGAGAATCCCACTGCATTCTAGCTAATGATTCATGAAGGGTGCACCATTGGAGCTCCCTGCTTGACTTGAAAGTATAGATCACGGTATATTCCATAGGCAACTTAGCCTGTCAGAGAGTCTTTTCTATATAGCCATTGTTAACTGCTCATCTAACTTGGGAGAGAGGCCTTACAATCATATAAGTATTTGCTTCTCAGAATAGTTTCATGAGCCTCACCATATTACTCCAGGTAGGAATGTTTCAGTTGAGTAAAGAAAGCTCCAAAAGAAAAAAAAATCTGAAACTGACTCTGCCTGAATTTCTTCAAAAGGAAACCATGAAATCTCAAGGTCTAATTCAATAGCTCCTGTAATGTTTATATGTCTCCTATGATTAACTAAACTAGTATATTGAGTTTTTTATTTGACTCTCTTCCCATAGAGCATATAATTAGTGTGGCCTTGCTTAGGATTTGTATCATATAACACAAACATTTATTTTGTTTATTCTTATTAGAGCAATATATGTAGGCATATGAATAATTTAAGGCAATATAAAACAAAAGGAAGAAGATGTGGCAAAATATGTGATGTGGAAAGATAGAGGGTGGGAAAAAGAAACCAAGGACCTGTGGATGTGAAAGAAGGGGCTAGGAAGAAAAATGTGGGGGAAGTCAGGTGTAATAGGGAATGAAATTAGGGGATGGAAAAATCACTAAGCTATGCTTTGTTCAATAATGCCACATATCTAATATACTGTGTGCTAATTAAAAACTATTTTAAAATTAAAATAATAAAATGAAACAAGTATTAGTTAAAATAGTTATCCAGTTCAAAAATGGAAAATGAAAGCATGCCCTAAATTTTTTACTTTGTTCTTATGTCTGTCCTAGAAATAGCTGTCACTGAATATTGGTGGTGGCATGTCTTTAATCCCAGCATTCAGGAGGCAGAGGCAGGCAGATATCTGAATTTGAAGAAAGCCCAGTCTACAAAGTGAGTTCCAGTACATCTGGGGTACCCTTTCTCAAAAAGTAAAAATAAATAAATAAATAAATAAATAAATAAAGGAAGGGAAGAAGGAAGAAAGGGAGGGAAATTGTTATGTAAAAAATAAATAGCTCTCACTGTTAGTGCAGTTATAAATTTTAAAATCTGAAAATTCTCATTTTATATAATTCTGAGTTTAAGAACCAATGGTCAGTTGCGTCAAAGTAATTGTTTCAAAATTAGATAGGTTCTCATCCATGCTGTCAGCCTAGTGTTGTCATGTGCTTCATCAGAGAAACAAAGCTCAGTTAAAAAAAAAAAAAATGTGATGTGGTAATGTAGCCAAAGTGGCATACCTACTAGTATATATTTTCAAATATTAAAGTTATTGTATTTTCTTTCCAAGCATTTTAATACTTGTTGATAATTATATATTCACTACAACATAAGCTCAAAGAATAAAAGAAAGAATAGACCAAACATATGCCAAATAATATAAGAAAAACCAAATGTTTAACCATATTTGACATTTTTTATATTGAATTTATCTTTCAAAAAAGGATGGTGGTGATAGTGACTGGCATGATGAGGATGATGACAATTATTAGTATGTTGGGGAGGAGAATGTCTTCAGCACAGCTCATACGTGAAGTCAGAAGACAAATTTCAAGAGGTCATTCTCAAATTCAACCTGCTTGAGACAGGATTTTTATTTTGCTTCTGATAAACTGTATGCCCCAGGCTAAGTAAACAATGATCTTTGAGATAATCTATCTCCACCTCTTATTTCATGTAAGAGTGCTAGTATTCTTTAATGCCAGCACATTCTGCCCTTTTGGTGTGTTTTGGGCTGGGGCATTATGAAGAGCAAACTCTATTTGTCAGGCTTGCACAGCATGTAGTTTTAATCAATAAACCATTTCTCTATACCATAAATATATAGTACTCACTTGATATATTTGATTAATATTAAAGGTTTCATTTGATTATATTAATAAAACAGTGACTATGTCTTCAAAAGGAAAACTTGAAAACCCTCATGGTTTAGAACAAGAAAATTATTTATTTCACTATATATTAAATTAGAAGTTCATCATTTTGATCTTTACTGAGTGACTTAAACATAATAATTGGAAAATTTTCAATGATAGCAACTAAATAAACCATTCCAATGGCCTTCCAACAGTTTTCCAAAGGAACATGAATAGTAAGATAGTACTTGGCCAGAAAAAATGGCTAAGCTTATGTGTGTCTGTGTCTATAGCAAGGTTTTCTGACAGGAAAGGATGCACAGGAAGAGGGCAGAATTATCTTTGTACACAGCATCATCTTAGTGGAAGGCATTGAAAGTGAAGGGATGTAAAATTTCGAATTTAAACAGTGAAGTACTACTCAGAAGAAAAACATAATGGAATCCTGAAGTTTTCACAGAAATGGATGGAACTAGAAGAAACTATCCTGAGTGAGGTAACCCAGGCAAGCACACACACACACACACACACACACACACACACACACACACGACAAACACAGTGTGTACTCACTTATATATGGATTTTAGACATAGAGCAAAGGATTACCAACCTACAATTCACACCACCAGCAAAGCTAGGAAACAAGGAGGACCCTAAGAGAGACATACGTGGTCTCCCATAGAAGAGGAAATGGACAAGATCTCCTGAGCAAATTGGGAGCATGGAGGGAGGGGGAGAGGGAGTGAGGAGAAAGAAAAGGGGAGAAGAGGAGGCGAGAGGTACATATGAGGGAAGACTGAGACACGGAAAGAATATAGGAGAACAAGAAAAGAGATACCATAATACAAGGAGCCATTATAGATTTAAGGAGAAATCTGGCACTAGGGAAATGCCCAGAGATCTACAAGGATGAACCCAACTAACAATCTAAGCAATAGTGGAGAGGCTACTTTTAATGCCCTTCCAGGATAATGAGATTGATGACTGTTTTATATGCCACACTAGAGCCTTCATCTAGTAGCTGATGGAAGCAGAAACAGACACCCACAACTGAACACTAGCCGAACTCCTGGATTCCAGTTACAGAGAGAGAGAGAGGAGTGATGAGCAACGTGGTCAAGACCAGGCTGGAAAAACCCATAAAATCAGCTGATCTGAACAAGGGGAAGCTCCTGCATCCCGGTGTGATACCTGAGAAACCAGTATAGGCCTGACTCAGACCCCCTGAAGGTGGTGTTAGTTAGGAGGACTGGGCTGTCTATGGGGCCTCTGGTTGTGGATCAGTATTTTTCCCTAGTATATGAATGTGCTTTGGGAGCCCGTTCCACATAGAGGGATACTTGCTCAGCCTAGACACATGGTGGGGGGTGGGTGGGGCTAGGCCCTGCCCAAAATGATATGACAGACTTTAGAGACTCCCCATGAAAAGCTTCACTCTCCCTGGGGTTTGGCAGGGGTTATAGGGGGAGATGGGAGGGCAAAAGAACAGGGATTGATATGTAAGAAAATCTTGTTTCAAATTTAAATAACATAAGGGAAAACAAAAGATTTTAAATGTTTAGAATAGAAGGCATGTGTTTTGTCATTAGAACTTGAAATTTGGATGCTGAAGCCCCAATGGTATGGTCTCAATAGAGTCTGTTCAAAATTTAATATATTAAAACAATAACTCAGATTAACTCTGTATTTGGAAATACATTTGATACATATTTTAATGGATTTTTATTTAAATTAAAAGCAATCTTAGTTTACATACAATCCCAGTTGCCTCCCCTTCCCTTTCCTGCCATTCCCACCCAACTTTTCATCCAAGCCCCATCCACTCCCCAGGGAAGGTGAGGCCTCCCATGGGGGATCATCAAAGGCTATTACAATAATTGGGCAGGGCCTAGGTGCTCTCCTATGTATCTAGGCTGAGAGAGTAACCCTCCATAGGTTACATGTAGCAAATGCTACATGATAAACATATTAAGGTGATAGAGAATTTTAATGTTAGTTGTAAAAAAGACTTTGAACCAATAGAATTCAATATTTACTTCATGACAATGGACTTACACTTTCAAAGAAAGCAAATCTACACATAATGGAATATTTTACAACCCATCTTATAATGTAGAGAGTGTTAAGAATTTTTCTTCCTTTTAGAGCATTACTTAATAGCTTAAATCTATATTACCTTCTGACTGCATTTATTTTTAACAACAAATCATGTTGTATTTAATTGACTGGTTATGGTGATGGTATGGGAAGGGAGAATTACATTTTTTTTTCAGGATTGGTTTCCCTGTATAATACTCATTAGTATGGAGCACCGGGCTCACTGAGCTCTTGTGAGTGCCAGATAGTTATTTCTCTCCCCTATTATCTTTTGAGTCAAAATTGGGGCATGTAATTAACAGAGCAGTTAATCTAGCATCTGAGTCTACAGAAATCACATCATAGTACATTTAAGTTTCTAATCCTCCTGTTACAAATGTCTGTGTTCATTTTGATGGTAAAAAGCTTTGGGTTCATTGGGATGCCCATACCTCTGTTCATTGAAATATGAACTTACATGAGTCAGTTCATATCTGTGAGCCCTAGCTTTTGTTTGTGAGTTCCAGGTGATTATTTTTCTCAACTACTTTAAACAATCACACCAACATTTTATATTTATTTGTTTAGTGAAAATTATGACTGTTATACAAAACTGAGATGGCAGGATTATCTAGCTCTTAAACTGTACAAAATCAAGTTATCATTTAGAAACACATACCTTATTTTATCTCCTTTCTCTCTCTCTTTCTCTCTCTCTCTCTCTATATATATATATATTATATATTTATAGATACATATAGACATAGATGCACTTACATGAATACATATCACACATATATACTTGTGCACACTGTTTTAAAATGTCTAACCCTAAAATCTAAAGTGTGAAACACTTCTAAATCCAGTAAGTTTTCAGAAATAGCAATATGCCACAATGGGAAATTTTATACCTGACCCAATTAATGTATTATAGAAATATATATATGTATATATGATATGTGAAATATGAATGAAATGACAGAATGTGGATCATCTACTAATCTGGTCTCAAAACTTTACAGTAGATGATGCCATGGAACGTATGACTTCTGTAAGCACATATTACAAAAAGTGCATACCAAGTGCATACTAGAACACCATAAGTACCCTGGATGAACACTGGCATTGGGCAAGATGGCTCTGGACTTTGAGTTTTTGTACAAAACTAGGTTTCACTGTGGCATGTTCATGCATGTTTACATTATATATTCAAGCCTCACAACCTTTCCTGTCTTCCCTTCCCTATCCCACTGGTCTCATTCTTCTCAACTAATAGCCTCACTTTTACATCCTAGATTCAACATTGAGAGAAATTATGTGATATTTGTCATTTTTTTTAACAAAAGCAAAAGGTTGATTTCATATTATATGTTTATTGGATAAAAAAAGTTTCTAGACTTTGTCTTTTTAGTCAGGCACAGTAGTGTAATGTATAGCAAGATTTCTCAGTTTTAGAAGATGCTGAAGTACAAAGAAATAAATCATGAGTATAAATACTAGTGGAGGAGATAGTTGCAAATGTGTCAAAGTGTGAAAACCCAGTGAATTTTCGTGAACAGTATAAGGTACAGTTGTTTAACTCATCCTCAGATTCCTAAGTTGCTACAATGCTCCACTAGAGGAAAATGAATTCTTTTTATTATCTTTTTTAGTTGAATTTTAACAACATGGAGCTCTGCAGGATAGTACTGTGGAGATGTTATTGATACACAGTTGACCATCCTTAGTCATAGATCTGTATTTGCAAATTCACCTGCCTGGTAAATTATTTTTTTAACTCCTAGGTCAACTCTGTGGCATTTTTACAGTCATCCACTGACATTTTCCAGAGAGTGAAACATTTTATTTTTCAAGCATGGAATCCTTCTCTGAGATTGAAAAATGCTACTGTCTGCCTTCTTGTCTAAGTTTCTACTGCAATAAGCCTCCTCTTCAATTTGCTTAGTATAAATGCTTCAAAACTCAGGTATGTTTGTTAGTGAATTTACCATGTCATATACCCTCTGAGCATAGCTCTGGCATGCTATCAAGTGCCACATGTATACCAAGGTTGTCATGTGCCTAACGCGGGAGTCATATGTATTAAATGAAATGTGTTTAGATGTGTGTTGCAGTGCAGTAGGCTCTGATTCTATTTTAATGAATTTGAAATATATTCTGGTTGAGATACAATTAAATACAATATGAAACTGTATTATGTGGTGAAAATCTTTGCAATAATTTTACTCCGTGTTCAAAATTGATGTAGACTCTCTTCTCTCTGATCTCTCTCTCTCTCTCTCTGTGTTTGTGGTTGTTAGGATGGAACACATAGGTCTAATCCTTGTACATGTTGTGCAAGTTCTCTTTCACTGGGCTATATTATGGTCCCTCTTGATATTTCCTATTCAACAGAACAGGACTTTTTTTTTTTTTTTAATGCATTCATTCTTCTGGTTGCAGATTATTCTTTGAAATCAATCAGGCGATAACATCACAGCATGCTCCACTGAACTGACCATGGATTGATCAGAAAACCATGATAGGGGCTTCTCACCTAAATGTGATGGAGGAAGCCTTGCAGAGAGCCAGGCTTGAGGAGCTTATCCTCCTGGGGAGAGGAGAGGGCCATCACTTAAGCAGCCACTAGCCTAGGGAGGGGCCATACTCCAGAACCAGCCATAGATGCATTCAAGCACAGGATTTTGGGAAAAGGGATATATTTGTTCTGCAACATCCCTAAAGTGTAAGCAGAGAAAAACAAACAAAACAGGCATCCTTAGACTGCATGCCATGGTCTCATACACTATGCACTAGCCTGTTGCCCTTCAGCAATTATGATGGACTGGCCAGACAAAAATGACAAGGGAAGTACACTAAACACAGGGTCTAAAAGCAATGCAGCATGCAAAAGAATTAGAACTTAGAGAGTGGGGCTGCAGGAAGGACGTGGGGTGCTCTGTGGCATCGGAGCCACACCCTATTCCACAAAACTTGGCAGAAATGTGTCCTGGGACTCCTGCTCTTATCACATCTTTCCCAGAACAGTTTTCCCTCTTTCTGGGCCTATGTGTTGATATTTTCTGAAAGGAGCTGCTGTTCTTAGCTCTCAGGCATCCTCCATAGCACAGGAGGATATAAAATTCTGTTTTATCATGTATAAGATGATTTTCTATTCATTAATACTTTGGACAGAGTACAGTATACTTGGCTTTAGGCCTATTTAATTAAAATCCTTATTCGCTGTTAAGAGTAGGAAAAAGGCATGAAATCCCCAAAGTTTACTTAAGAGAAAGGGATAGCTTACCTCAGGGTCTGGGTCAAAAAACATTCTTAGTTTCATCCATGTGAGACAGCTGGCTTCTTTAAGAACTGGTTGTTTCTTGATGTTCAGGAAGCCCCTTTTATTTTCTATGGAAGAATTCTGGAGCTGCAAGGCATTTGTGAAACTACTGACATACTGATTTCTATATACACTATTCCCTGGAATAAATTTTAGCTTCTAAATTAAGCATAATAAGGGCTAAGCTGTAATAAATAATAAGAAAATAATTGAAGTGAAATGTTGCAATCAAAGTTATTTGCGTACAGCTTCTCTTAAAATACTGCCTTACCCTGAGCTTAAAATATTACATTGCCCATTGATCCATTTTCTTGCTTGTTGAGTGGAGAATCCTCCCTTTTAGTTTAAGGGAAGCCCTTTCTTCTTTTTGGCTTGCAGAATTGACAATTCTATTCTTTCTCTTTGGGGCAATGACCTTATTTTAAGTTAAATGAAGGTTGTCTGGACAAATGCACTGTTATGTCACAGGAGCAAATCTGATGTCTGCCTGTGTCTATTAACTGACTACCAAACTGGTAGGTTATACCTCCTAGGCAGGGCGACAGAGGTAAGATTACTTTCCAGACTGGATAAGAGAGGCTGGTGCAAGATGCCTCATCGTATTCATAACAACATGCAGTTTAAAGTATAAAATGGATACTTTTAGAAGTTTCCCTTTAACATTTTCACAACATGGTTGAACCCACAGAGATACCTGTAACCAAGAAAAAAGAATGCATGCTTAAAGTTGGTCTATTGTATAGGAATTTGCATAAAGAAAGTCACAGGCTCTGCACCAAGAGGAGTTCAGGGTGACTTGAAGCCTACAATAGGCTCACATAGTGTGGTATGCCAGAACTGAGCTTTGACCTGAATGACCTGTTGCTCAGTAGTTGAGTGTATTGTACAATTGGGTTGAAGAGCCATAAGTACCAGTGGATCCACAGATACTCACATTGGACTGACTGGATTTTCTACTATTCTAGAATTGTTACTTATTTTAGTTTAAACAAAGAAGAAAAAGAAAAAGATGATGAAGAAAAAGATGAAGGAGAAAAAGAAGAAGAGGAGGAGGAAGGGCATATTCATTGTTAAACTAAAATTTTAGGCATTTCTTAAACACATTGTTGAAATAAACAATCAAAACAAAAACATTTTAAAGGGAATAAAGGATCATTTAAAGTGAGCATGGCCCAGAAACTGAAATTTAGATTAGCCCAAATTCCATGTCACAATGTGAAAGCAGTTTCATTAAGTTTTCTACTTTTAGAGAAGTAAGTCATAAATCAAGGCAAATTCAAAGTACATTGGTGGTTGCATCAGAGAGGTGGTTATAGCAGAAGAGGAAAGCTTTTCGAAAGCCTCAAGATGCTGAGTACAGTCTCAGTATTTGGCTTGGTGGAAGCTAATGGATTGCTTAGTTAATAGATTCCAAACTTGTTTATTTTTCAGTCACATGGTTAGTTTTATCAAAGAGGGGGGCAAGTATGGCTGTTCTGGGGTCTAAACTTAGCCGAAGACAATTAACCTCTGGACCTGTGATGTTCCAATCTCTCCACAGTACTAAAACTCTAATTAGCCAATCAGATTCTTTCCCAGAGTTTGTTCACATCTACACCTTTTTTTATGTGTGGGTGCATAATTTTCCACTTTTGTTTTCTTATATATGCTGATGTACATGGCATTTTTTTCTCTTTCAATATGTACTTTTCCACATATCTTTTGGCTTAGGATTACATGGGTTAGATTTAGATTCTAAAATGATGTTTTAGTAATCCTTCCCAGGTGTCTAGTTAATACTGACATTTTCTTTTACTTTTTCAAACATAAACGTGCTTACTCTGAGATCTAGTAACCAAATTCTTCTCACTCAAACAAGCCCCTGACAGACAATTCCTTTCTAAGCTGTGCAGTGTACTTCATTTGTTTAGAGTGTGCAAGCTTCTACTTAAATGGTATAAAAACAAAAACAAACAAGCAAACAAAAAACAGGTGCATTTCTGCCTATGACATTATCAGCAAGCTAATCTTGCTGGAATGGCAGGAAAATGCAGAAATATATCTTAGCTTGCCTTGAGTGGGACAGATACTTGATTTCTTGTCTTTCCCCTCTGGAAAGACATTTCTTCTTAGGATGCTCTTAGCCCTTCAAAAAAGTCAGTTGTGTACATTTTTGGAGTCCATTGAAAAGACCGTAGTCAGCTGCTGGATTCTGGACCGGCTTTCTTTCAAGACATGAAGCATGTGTGGTAATGAGTGTGTATGTGTGTGTGTGTGTCTATATATCTATATCTATATATATGTCTGTAAGACAATTATGCTTCTCTTGAACTAAGTTTTTTATTCACTTTTATAGTAAAACTGAACACAATATTTTAGGAAATGGGCAATAGATTTTTTTTTAACATCATAATGACATGGTTGCTCCTTGCCATGGAGTAATTACTTAAGACCTCTATTTGACAATATCTGTTTAGTTTTTTGTCCTTTTCCCATCTATGTAACTATTTTTGTCCTCTAGAAAGCACTGAAATAATTTTTCATATATAAATGATTTTCATGTATACATATATTTCAAATGTTAAAACCGTTCAATATGAAAAAAAAAAAAAACACCTCAGTTGCTGAAATACTTTATGCCTCCTTCCACAGGGTTTGTGGGTTCCTTGTGGTCCTCACCTTCACCAACATTTTTCTTGTTTCTTTGTTTTCTTGATGCCTATCATTCTGACTAAGATTAGATGAACCTTTAATTTGCATTTTACTGTTGGTGAACCAGATTGGACATTTTCACCATCTGTTTACTGGTTAATAGTTGATCATTTGTGACCTGCATATTCTTAGACTATGCACATTCTCCATTGAGGCTATATTTTGTGGTAGTGGTGTGCTTGAGGTATCTAAATCAGTGGAAACTGATCAAATCATTATATTTAAGGTAATAGAAATTCAGAGTAAGTCTTTATAGTTTATAATACACAGTAGAATGACACCATGAACAAACTAATCTTTTTGTTTTGTTTTTCTTTTTTTCTAATGTGGCTTTTTTATTTTATTATTTTATTTTATACAACAAAGTCCAATTAAATGAAAACAAACATTTATACACAATATTTTGGAATTTGGGCATTGTTCTTCCCAAAGTACTTCCTGCTGGTAAGGGGCGCTGTCATGGGGGATTCGAAGAAGATTCAGAAATCCTGGCTGTAGTCTGTAGGGCTGCTTTGTCCAGCTGTTTTGAATGTAGGATCACCTGGTACTCTGTTTCAGGTGGTCTGGCTTGATCAAACCACATTAGTCTGGAAGGAATCCACATTTTTCATTTTCTGTGGAAACAAAAATAGAAATCCTCTTCCCCAGTAACTTGTCCTTCAACTTAAATTTTGGAGTCAAAGCATTTTTTTAAAATTTAATTTATTATTTTACATGTCGATCCCAGTTCCCTCTCCCTCCCTCTCTCCCTCCCTCCCTATTTCCCTCCCTTTTACCCTCTCTGCCCTCTTACATGCACTCTAACCATCCTCCCCACCCATCCCCCCACCCCAATTCCATATGTAGGGGAATGCCATCCAGTTGGGGTCATGTAGATCTGACAGGTCATGTGAAGTAGGGATTAGGGCTTCTCTCCTGTCTCTCGATTAAGATTATACCTCCATGGGGGATATGTTCGCAAAGTCCTTTTGTTCACCAGGGATACATCCTGGCTCCACTGTCTGAGGTCCCTTAGCCTGCTCAGTCCTTCTGGCTGAGACCCATATTCAGGGGGGACTGAGTCAGTCCCATGCTGGCTTCCCAGCTATCAGTCTAGTGGCCTTTAGCTCCTCCTTGTTCAGGTAAGCTGTCTGTATGTGTTTCTGCCACCTCTCCATCTGCATCTGCATCTGCATCTGTCCTCTCCATCTGCATCTGGGTTCTAGTTCAACTCCGTGTTTATGTATGGGTGTTTGATCATTATTTGAGGACTCCATGGATAAGTTAGTTGTTGATCTCACTCTCCGGGAAGGGCATTTATGATAGCCTTTTCATGGAAGATCAAATTGTTAGTTGGGAGCAGTCTTGTAGTTCTCTAGACCTTTCTTTGTGTTCAATTTTATCTTCAAAGCAATATTGGCTCCCTCTTTTATGTTCTCTCTCTCTGTCTCTGTCTCTCTCTCTTTCCTATCTTCTATTCCTAACCAGGCTCAATCTTCCTGGTCACACATGTTTTCCTTTCCTCCCCCTCATTTTCTCCTACTTCTCTCTCCATTCACTGCCCCCCCCACTTCACCTGAACTCTGGGGGACTTGTCCCTTCCCAGTTCTGTGAGGGACTTTATATGAATTTCTTAGACTACACATTGTACCTTGTATCCTAGTTCCTCTGGTGATGTGAATTATAGGCTGGTGATCCTTTGATCTTGGTCTAAAATCCATATATGAGTGAGTACATACTATGTTCCTCTTTTTGTGACTGGGTTATCTCATTCAGGATGGTTTCTTCAAGTGCCATCCACTTGCCTGCAAATTTCAAGATACCATTATTTTTTTCTGCAGAGTAGTATTCCATTTTGTAGATGTGCCACATCTTCATTAACCATTCTTCAATTGAGGGGCATCTAGGTTGCTTCCAGCTTCTTGCTATTACAATTAGTGCTGCTATGAACATAGTTGAACAGATGTCTTTGTTGCATGGATGTGAATCCTTTGGGTATATGCCTAAGAGGGGGATTGCCATGTCCTGTGGTAAACTAATTACCATTTTCCTGAGGAACCGCCATACTGATCTCCAAAATAGCTATATGAGTTTGCACTCCCACCAGCAGTGGAGGAGTGTTCCACTTTTTCCACATCCTCTCCAACATAAGTCATCACTGGTGTTTCTAATTTTAGACATTCTGGCAGGGGTAAGATGGTATCACAAAGTTGTTTTGATTTGCATTTCCCTGATAGCTAAGGATGTGGAGCATTTTCTTAAGTGTCTTTCAGCCTTTTATATTTCCTCTATTGAGAATTCTTTCTTCAGTTCTGTACCTCATTTTTTAATAGGGTTATTTGGTGTTTTGTTGACTATTTTCTTATGTTCTTTGTATATTTTTGAGCTCAGCCCTTTGTCGGATATAGGATTGGTGAAAATCTTTTCGCAGTCTGTGGGTTGCTGTTTGGTCTTGTCCACTGTGTCCTTTGCCTTACAGAAGCTTCTAAGTTTGAAGAGGTCCCATTTATTAATTGTTTCTTTCAATGTCTGTGCCCCTGGAGTTATGTTCAAGAAGCGGTCTCCTATACCAATTTGTTCAAGGGAACCCCCTACTTTCTCTTCTAAGAGGTTCAATGTGGCTGGATTGATGTAAAGGTCTTTGATCCATTTGAACTTGAGTTTTGTGCATGGCGACATACATGGGTCTATCTGCAGACTTCTACACACCCTCATCCAATTGTGCCAGCACCATTTGTTGAAGATGCTGTCCTCGCCCCATTGTATAATTTTAGCTGTTTTGTCGAAAATCAGGTGTTCATAGGTGCATGGATTAATATCAGGGTTTTCAATTTGATTCCATTGGTCTACCTGTCTATTTTCATGCCAATACCAGGCTGTTTTCAGAACTATAGATCTGTAGTAGAGCTTAAAGTCATGAATGGTGATGCCTCCTGAAGTTCTTTTATTGTATAGGTTTGTTTTGGCTATCCTGGATCTCTTGTTTTCCATATAAAGTTGATTATTATCCTTTCAAGGTCAGTGAAGAATTGTGGTGAGATTTTATGTGGATTGCATTGAATCTGTAGATTGCTTTTGGTAAGATTGCCATTTTTACTATGTTAATCCTACCTATCCAAGAGCATGGAAATATTTTCATTTTCTGGTATCTTCTTTAATTTCTTTCTTTAGAGTCACAAAGTTCTTATTATATAGGTCTTTTACTTGTTTGGTAAGCATTACACCAAGATACTTTATGTTGCTTGTGGCTATTGTAAAAGGTGATGTTTCTCTGATTTCTTTCTCTGCCTCTTTGTTGTCTGAAAAAAGTAGGGCTACTGATTTTTTTCGAGTTTATCTTGTATCCTGCTAGTTTGCTGAAGGTGTTTATCAGCTGTAGGAGTTCCCTGGTAGAGTTTATTGGGTCGCTTATGTAAACTATCATATCATCTGCAAATAGAGACATTTTGACTTCTTCCTTTCCAATTTGGATCCCCTTGATCTCCTTTTGTTGTCTTATAGCATTAGCTAGAACTTCCAGTACGATATTGAAGAGATATGGAGAGAGAGGCACCATTGTCTTTTTCCTGATTTTAGAGGAATTGGCTTAAGTTTCTCTCCATTCAGTTTGATGTTGGCAGTTGGTTTGCTGTATTTTGCTCTTATTATGTTTAGGTATGTTCCTGTTATCCCTGACCTCTCCAAGACCTTTATCATGAAAGGGTGTTGAATTTTGTCAAAGGCTTTTTCTGCATGTAGGGAGATAATCATATGGATTTTCTTTTTCTGTTTGTTTATATGGTAGATCACATTGATAGATTTTTGTATGTTAAACCATCCCTGCATTCCAGGTATGAAGCCTACTTGGTCATGGTGGATGATTTCTCTGATGTATTCTTGAATTCGGTTTGCCAGTAATTTATTGAGTATTTTTGCATCGATGTTCATCAGGGATATTGGTCTGTAGTTTTCTTTCTTAGTTGTGTCTTTGTGAAGTTTGGGTACCAAAGTTATCGAGGCCTGATAAAAAGAGTTTGGCAATGAACTTCCTGTTTCTATCTTGTGGAACAGTTTGGGGAGTAGTGGTATTAGTTCTTTCTTGAATGTCTGGTAGAATTCTGCGCTGAATCCATCTGACCCTGGACTTTTTTTCGTTGGAAGG
The DNA here is from genome assembly GCF_943737965.1 of Phodopus roborovskii. Taxonomy (NCBI): domain Eukaryota; kingdom Metazoa; phylum Chordata; class Mammalia; order Rodentia; family Cricetidae; genus Phodopus; species Phodopus roborovskii. Next base: position 7,717,280 of record NW_026126547.1, read on the forward strand.
CTTTCGATGACTGCTTCTATTTCATTGCAGGTTATAGGTCCATTTAAGTTGTTTGTCTTTTCTTGATTTAATTTTGGTAAGTGATAGTTATCCAGAAACTTGTCCATTTCCTTTGAATTTTCAATTTTTGTGGAATACAGATTTTCAAAGTATGACCTGAAAATTGTCTGGATTTCCTCTGGGTTTGTTGTTATATTCCACGTTTTATTTCTGATTTTGTTAATTTGCATGTTCTGTCTCTTCTTTTTCATTAATTTGGATAAAGGTTTTTCTATCTTGTTGATTTTCTCAAAAAATCAATTCTTTGTTGCATTGATTTTTTTGTATAGTTTTCCTGGTTTCTATTTTGTTGATTTCAGCCCTCAAGTTGATTATTTCTTGGTAACTACTCCTGCGGATTGAATTCGCTTCTCTCTGTTCTAAGGTTTTCAGTTGGGCTGTTAATTCTCTTATATGACTATCCTCTGTTTTCTTCATATGTGCACTTAATGCAATGAACTTCCCTCGTAGCCCTGCTTTCAAGGTGTCCCATAAGTTCGGGTATGTTGTATGTCCTCATTCTCGTTGAATATTAGAAAGTCTTTAATTTCTTTCTTTATTTCTTCTTTGACCCAGGAGTGGTGCAATTGCACATTGTTTAGTTTCCATGAGTTTGCAGGTTTTCTGCTATTTGTGTTGTTTTTGAATTCCAATTTCAAAGCATGGTGGTCTGATAAGATACAGGGGACTATTCCTATTTTCTTGTATCTGTTGAGGTTTGTTATGTCACCTAGTATGTGGTCGATTTTAGAGAAGGTTCCATGTGGAGCAGAGAAGAAGGTATATATTCTTTTGTCTTTCAATGGAATGTTCTATAGATGTCTGTTAACCCCAGTTGAGATATAACTTCTGTTAATTCTTTTGTTTCTTTGTTGTGTTTCTGATTTGTGGTCCTGTCTAGTGTTGAGAGCGGTGTATTGAAGTCTCCCACTATAAGTTTGTGAGGTTTTATATGAGCTTTGAGTTTTAGTAGTGTTTCTTTTATGAATGTGGGTGACTTTGTATTAGGGGCATAGATTTTCAGAACAAAGACTTTGTGTTGATGGATTTCTCCTGCGATGAATATGAAATGACCGTCTTCATCTCTTTTGACTAATTTTGGTTTGACATCTAACTTGTTAGATATTAGGATAGCTATGCCTGCTTGCTTCTTATTTCCATTTGATTGGAAAATCTTTTCCCAACCCTTTACACTGAGGTAATGTCTATCTTTGAAGCTTAGATGTGTTTCTTGTATGCAGCAGAAGGATGGATTCTGTTTTCGTATCCATTCTGTTAGCCTGTGTCTTTTTATAGGTGAGTTAAGACTATTCATGTTGAGGGTAAGGACCATTGATTGTTGATGCTTGTTTGATTTAGGTTTGTTGTTGGCAGTGGTATTGTGAATATATTAGTTCTGCTTCACCCTTGGTTTCTGGTGTAGTTGGATTATCTGTTGCCTACATTTTTGTGGGCGTAGTTATCTTCCTTGGGTTGGAGTTTTCCTTCCAATACTTTCTGTAGGGCTGGATTTGTAGATATGTATTGGGAAAATCTGGTTTTGTCATTAAATATCTTGTTCTCTCCATCTATAGTGATTGAGAGTTTTGCTGGACATAGTAGCCTAGGCTGGCATCCGTGTTCTCTTAATACTTTTAGAACATCTATCCAGGATCTCCTGGTCTTGAGGGTTTCCATGGAGAAGTCAGGTGTAATTTTGATAGGTCTGCCTTTATACGTTACCTGTCCTTTTTCCTTTGCTGCTCTTAATATTCTTTCTTTATTCTGTATGCTAGGTGTTTTGATTATTATATGTCGAGGGGTCTTTTTTTCTTTGGTCCAGCCTATTTGGGGTTCGGTATGCTTCTTGTACTTTCATGGGCATGCCCTTCTTCAGATTTGGAAAGTTTTCCTCGATGATTTTGTTGAATATGTTTTCGGCACCTTTGAGCTGGGCTTCCTCACCTTCCTCTATGCCTATTATTCTTAGGTTTGGCCTGTTCATGGTGTCCCACATTTCCTGGATGTTTTGTGTTAAAGGATTTGTTGGATTTATGATTTTCTTTGGTCGATGAATCTATTTCTTCTAGTTTATCTTCTGTGCCTGAGATTCTCTCTTCCATCTCTTGAATTCTATTGGTTATGCTTGTATCCGTAGTTGCCGATTTTTTGCCCAGCTTTTCAATTTCCAGCATTCCTTCCATTTGTGTTGCCTTTATTTTCTCCATTTCAGTTTTCAAGTCTTGAACTGTTTCCTTCACCTGGTTAATTGTTTTTTCTTGGCTTTCTGTACTTTCCTTAAGGAATTTGTTCATTTCTTCCACTTTTTTGTTTGTTTTTTCCTCCATTTCTTTATGGGATTTTCTCACATCTTCTTTGAGAGCCTCTATCATTTTTATGATGGTAATTTTTAAGCCATACCCTTCTGCTTCCTCTGCTTTGTTGTTGTGTTCCATTCTAGTTGGTGTAGATTCCCTAGATTCTGGTGGTGTCATGTTTGTTTATCTGTTGTTAGGTGTTCTCTTGTATTGCCTTTTTGCCATAGCTTCTTCCAGTAGGTGTTGGTGGGGTCTCCCCCTCTCTCTATGGTACTTCCCCGATGGGCTTATGTGGGTCTGAGATTCAATATCTGTAGCTCTGTATGGTCCAAGCTCTCTAGGAGGTTTCTCCACAGACAGGGATCCAGGGATGGGGTCAAGGATTAGGATCCAGAAGAAGATGCCAGCAGGTACTCACAGTGGTCCTCTGGCCAATAGCTCTGGCCAATAGCTCTGGCCAATAACTCTGGCCAATAGCTCTGGCCAATAGCTGGCAGAAGATGGCAAGGGCTGATCTGGAACTTGAGAAGGTTTTGCAGGATAGTCGGATCTCACAGGAAACTGGTGCTCTCCATCTGAGACCTTGTTCTTTGGCAGAGGCCAGGATTTGGGGGTCAAGGATCTTGCCCTCAGGAACTCAGAGTGGACCTACAGAGATAGGCAGATCTCTTGGAGGGGCCAGGTACTCCAGCATAGGACTGGAGGCGGGGTCAGAAACTAAGCCGGTGGAAATTAGGGTGGTCCCTTGTGGATAGTCAGGTCTCCTTTGTTCAGAGTTGCTCCGAGAAGTCTCCGAAGTAGGGTGGACTGTTGGCTCCACCCTCTGTCCCAGTGCTCAAGCAGAGAGGCACAGGGTAGGGGGGGTAGGATGGCGTTGGTTATGGGTGGGGGTGTATTAGAGCTCCAAGAGTGCTCTCAATGGGTACCAGAGACAGGAGCAGCAGGATCAGTGGCCAACCCAGGGAGTTCAGGCGGGGGAGTGGGGAAAAGAGGTTGTAGGGAACAGGCAGCCCTGATGAGGCCCAGACTCACCTCTGGCCAATAGCTGGCAGAAGAGGACAAGGGGCTGAGCTGGAACTTGAGAAGGTTTTGCAGGGTAGTGGGATCTCACTGGAAACTGGTGCTCTCCAGCTGAGACCTTGTTCTTTGGCAGAGGCCAGGATTTGGGGGTCAAGGATCTTGCCTGCAGGAACTCAGAGTGGACCTGCAGAGATAGGTGGATCTCTGGGAGGGGCCTGGGACTTCCTTGTTTTGTTTTTCTTTTCACAAGAAGAACATCAAAGAATTTCCAACATATTATATCCCAAGTTTTCAGCTCCAAACCTTGTCAATAAAGGACAGTTTCTGTTTTCTTAAATACCTTCAATTTTAATTTAATTTCATAATCCTAAATATGAATGTATATGAATGTTTTATAATCTGAGTCATTCATAATTATTCATTCAACACATTGATATTTAAATTAAAATGCCTATAGAAGAAAAATAAGTTTTAAAAAAGGTTGTATTCATTAGAACTTTTAACTCTAGGTTAGAAGATATATAATATAAAATGTTTATCCAAAATAGCCTTAACAAAATCTTTTTTTAACATAGCAGGATATAATCCTGTAAGTTTAAGTATTAACTCTTAAGTTGTGATTCTAATTTTCTAAGGTTTTATTAATAGTTATTCTTAAAATAAATTCTTATGAAGTCTCATACTGTAAAATTACAATTTTATAGTAATTTTAAAAGGATTGCTAGAGATAGAGAAGAGTTGGGTCTGGTATATTATGCTTAATCTATCATCTTCAGTCATCTGTTTAAATGTAGCTTAGGAAGATTAATGTGGAAGGAACTCCCAGATGTAAATTACCTTCAATGGAGTTTCTGATTATGCTTCAATCTCTATTACCTCCATTTCTAGCTCCCTTAGTACCTAGTCATTTTCTTTCTTCCATTAACACAGCAACAACACCTACCCTAAGCAGATGTCCTACACCTTACAAACACCTCTGCATATGTTTTGTCATGAATTTCTGTTTTTTTAGGTTCATATATATTCATGTTAGAATCTTAGATAACATATCAAAATATAAAAGAATGTAAATCAGAAAGTCCACACCACCCATAGTTGCTTCTGCTTACCTGTACACTAAATATTTACTTGTTTAATATTCTTCCAAGTAAATATTGTTAGCATTAATTAGATACATATAGACTGCATGAGTGAAAGATAACAACCTGAAACACAGGTCAACAAAATAATAACACTGATAGAGTAAGTGAATGAGTATGCACAATTTTCAAATAGGAAAAGAATTATAATATTGTGCACACAACAGAGTGATTTTTTTTTGTTTGATTTAATGGATTTGGGTTTGGGAAACTGGAGGGCAAATTATAGACATCTAGGCTGAAGAATTATAGTCAGAATCCCAAGGGATGAAGTTATAGATCCCCACTGTGTCTCCCTTCTCAGATTCCATAATTATAGACTGCACAAACAATAGGCTGAAGGGGAGGGAAGTCAGCTGCCAACTGTAGGGATTTTGAGAACATCCAGAAATCCAAGTTCTCTCAAAAAGAAGAAGTGATATTTAATGATATGCAATAAGATTAATCTAATGTTGGCATGTGTCACCACAGAAGACAAAAAACAAACAAACAAAAATGTATTTTAATGACTGTATCACAGTCTCAGAAAGAAGAATACTGTGTTTTCTCTCACAGGTAAATCCAGTATTAATCTGAGCTCCAGTTGTTAATGTGCATATCTAGGGAGTAATCGTGAGCAAAGTCAGGAAACAAGAAAATGGTCCTTATAGCTATGGCCAAAAAAAAAAAAAAAAAAAAAAAAAAAAAAGGAGAGTTCAGGGAAAATAGTAGAATAAAATAGAAGAGGGACTACTTGAGTAAAGTATATGGTAGAAAAGTGGGGGGGCAGCAAGCCAAGGAAGATGTGATGGGTGGAAATCAACAAAAATGAGACATGAATCACGAATATAAACTCTATACAGAGGCCAATATTTGGAAGTTAATTTAAGAAATATATTTATTTAAATCAAAGTGATATAGAGTAAATCTCTATATGTGTTTTGCCTCCACCATCTGCAGCTTTTCTCAGTACCATAAGTCTACATGCAATGGGTAGACTGTATCCCTGTAGGATGGATTTGGCCATCATTGTCATTCCTTGCATTGAGTATTTTCATTGCTTCTTTCATGACTCTTTTATTTCCTTCCTACCTTCTAAGACTCATTTCTGTTAGTACTAAATGACATTCACTTCTGTGTGCAGCAGATCATTCAATTACCCATTAAATAGAAATTTTATTACAAGTACATTTTAAACATAGGAAGAAAACTGCTGTAAACATCCATGGGCATGATTTGTGGGTACCTGCTTTTTCAAACCATTTGGGGAAAGATTAGGAGTTGAGTGTTAGATTGCTCAGCTTTCTCAGAAACTGTCAGGCTCTGATCAGAAATAGTTTGTAATTATCAATATTTCTACTAGCATCCCACTATATCACATCTGCACAAATGCTTTATGCTAACAGCATTCTGAGTTTTCCCCATTGGAATCCAGTTTAGAGAGGATGGAGCAATGAGGAAAGGGATCAGGCCATGCTGGGGAAAGCCACAGAAACAGCTGACCTGAGCAAGTGGAGCTCAGGGACTCTAGTTTGACAGCTGGACAACCAGCATAAGATAGAACAAGGCTCCCTGAATGTGGGTGTCAGTTAAGGGGCCTGGGCAGTCTATGGGTCCTCTGTCAGTGGACTTGTTATTTATTCATTTATTTATTTATTTTAAATGATTTCTACCTGTGACTTAACCTTCTGTTTTCCTAACCATGTAGTGGAAGGCAACTTTAATCAGAGCATCCTATTAGCTATTTTATAATTATACCTTTTGAATCATTTTTATCTGCAGGTCTAAGAAGCCCTAGCATGTTATAATCAGTGTTTAATAGACTATTCTGTTGATATCTCAGAGGACCAGAATGCAAATAGATAAGAGGACAGTTATGCATGAGTTATAAACTTTCAGAAGGGAATAAGTACTGTTTTGACACTGGGCTGAAGGCAATTCATATTTTGTAATGCCAAAAGAAATGAGTCAATTTAGTGACATCCTGAAAACTTTAATTGAGCTTAATTCAAAAGTAATATTATTTGTTTGGCAGAAGAAATGTTAAGTTAATATAGCTTTCAGGCTGTAGCATGGTTACTGTTCACTGTTACTTGCTAAATTTTCAAGCTAAAAGAACACCTAGCAGAACAAAAGATATTAAAATGTACACTTTTATAAGTAAAGAAGTACAAGTGAATTCAAGCCATGGACAGAGCAAAGAGAAGTCAAGTATCTGGAAATATTGAAGAGATTAATGCAATCAAAGAGAATCTACACAGTGGGCTGAGACAATAGAATAGGGCAGGAAAGCATTCACAGAGGGCTTCAGGATGCACACCTGAAAACACCTGAAAGGCTTCATTTGAAAAGAGTAATTGAATAAAGAGACCTGACAGGTAATACCACTTAAGCAGAATTGGTCAGGGAATAAGTTTTTTAGGTGCAGTCAAAAGTCCACAGATGAACATGAAGCATTAGTTATGAGACAAATGTGGCAGGCTACTTTACAAACTAGCAGAATTCAGCATTGTACATAATGCTGCTGGTTTTGCACTCATGAAAATGAAAAGAGTTATATGATCACAGAGGTTTATCCCAAGGTGCCAGAATGTTTCTGGGCCAGACAATATGTACCATGGCAAGAATCCGTTTATGAGGCTCCTCAATAAACCATGACCTAATCAATGAAAGTGAAGATTCAGTTACAATGGAAACCCCAGGATACTGGTGATTCCTAAACATGGAACATTTTTGTAGGGGAAGTGTAAGTTTCTGAGTAGGGCTATTACAAGAGAGAAGCTAAGAGTATTATATTAAGGGGACAGGTATATATTCAACCCATTTCAACCCAAATGCTTTAAAAAGGGCTGCTGGTTTTTGAGTTTCCTTTGCTCTGCTGTCCTTCATTTCTTTTGCAATGACAATCTTTACTCTGTAGCTCTATTTAGTTGATGTAACTTTTATTTTTGAGAGAATCATATTTAAGAAACTACCCTTGATCTCAGAAAAGACTTCGGACTTTGGAATTTTGAAAACTTGTAGAACTAATAAGGTAAGGGAACATTTTGAATTTGGACTGGATATATTTTGAACTATTAGCTGGCAAAAGATCCTTAGGGGCAGAAGTGGGATGTCATGGTTTTAAAATGAAAAGTTTTCTATAACTTCATTTCTTTGAAATTTTGAACATAGAACTTTATGAGAAGGTAGTGACTTGGCCTCTCTTGCATGGCCACAGCAGCTTAAACTAGGCACTTGGAGCAAGACTATATGTACAACACCCTTGACCTTGCATACTTCTTGTGTCAGAAACTATTTCATGGCTAATACTTCAGCGTTCTGCTACCAGCTCCAAATGGACCCTGGCATATTGTGTGTCTAAGTAAATAGTTCTTAACTTTTGAGTCATAATTCCACTGGGATTTTCTTATCAGATATCTTACATATCAAGTATTTACATTACAATTTTGAGCAGTAGCAAAACTTATAGCTATGTTGTGGTTTTATGGTTGGGGCTCAACACAACAAAGGAACTGTATTAAAGGGTTGCAGCATTAGGAAGGTTGAAAATCTCTGTTCTAGATGGCTGCTTTTATAAAACAATTTTCCTGAGCTTTTGTTTAGTGAAGGCTATGCATCCTGCAGTTGTTTTTTAAGTGAATTGCATTGTCACAAGTTGGAGGTATTGGTGGGCAGTATCTTCCCCTTGGGCAACTTTTCTATAGGCCCAGAAAAGAGAAGGAAGTTTCTATTTAACAATTAATTCCTCTTTAAAAATAATTTTAAGCTTTTAGTTAAGCATGTCCTTGTATGTAACACTTTTGCACACTTTTCCTTAAAATCCTGAACTTATTTAATATATCTCTGTCTCGCTTGATGTTCTTTTTTATTGCAGAACCAGATAAGAGTGATAAATAGCATCCATTAAGCATCAAAATCCTATCATCTCTTAAAATTTCCATAATGAAACACACTAGTCAGTTAATTTTAAAATTGGTCTCATACAAAATCTAGAGAAAGAGGTAGAATGCAAGCAGATTTTGTAGACAGAATAAGCCTCAGTGGTTACATCCCAGGAAAGTCCTTGTTCCCGTGAAATCTCCCAAGCCAGGCCTTCACTTTCTACATTTCTTTTGCCTTTCTGCTCTTCTGAATTCCAACCAGAATTGCCCATTAAACTGTGCTTTTGGCATTCAATAGTTCAAAGTTTCAAATTCTTTCACATTTCTTCCATAAATTAGTTACAAAATCTAGGAACCAGAGTCAAATTTGTAGCAGCTACAGGCCCATTCTTTGAAATGGTTTCTTCTGTTAGTTACATTGCCTCATGCTACAATAAAAAGACCTGGCAAAAGTAAAGTTTTATTTTAAATTTTATTGCCAAAGCATACATTCATTTGTGGCAGGAATATCTGGCAGCTTCTCTCACTATATTGACACTCACAAAGTGTGTTATGGATACATATCTTAAACTGGCTGTTGTATGTATGTATGTATGTATGATATATGCATGTATATTCTGGAACCCTAGTCCTTAAAATGCTGTGTCAATATTCCCAACTCAATCAACCCAACCTAGAAAGTTTTTCATTGGCATGCATACAGGCTTGTCTCTGGGGTTTCTAGATCCTTGCAAGTAGAAATACCTATTAGCATCACAGTGTTATTATTATTCAATTATTTTAGAGGTCTATCTCAAAATTAATTTTATCCTGTTAGGCATTATCCCCAAATTTATAGATATGGTATTGATATATATATATATATATATATATATATATATATATATATATATAAATACACATACATGCAGTTTTATATTGCTTTTTTGAAGATGCAAATAAGAGTTTGCAGATGATGTCCCTCTGAATATTCTCAGGGGGGTTCTAAATCCATTGACTTGCTTCCTTATGGGTGACACACCTATAAGAGCTGAAGGAGTTTGGCACTGGTAAATGATAGACAAGAGACACACCCAAGCCTAGGACTTTGGCCAAATATCAGAAAGTGGAGGAGGCAAAGAACAAAATCACCTGTTGAATTTATTTATGAAACCTTCCTTTCCCAGCATAGAATCATCCATTTCTTTGCAACTTGGCTCTTCCAACACCTTAATTACACCCAAATTGCTATTAGAACTATTTGAGAGGAAATTATTTTTTATCAAATTGGGGCATTTAATTTACTACAGTAAACATTGCAATTTAATATGGTAACATCCAATGTGTCATTTTGACTTTTTATACTTTTCAATTAGTAATAAACATTTCCATTTTGTTACGTTATGATGTTCTAATTATTTTCTGAGATTTTAGAGTTTTCCTTAGTGCTTTTCAAAATTTATTAAAATATTTTTATAAAGTGTGTCACTTTTCTTTCACACATGAACTGTGAATTTTCATGTTTCTTGCATGCCAGAAAATAATGATTATGTTTCATAGACTATATAGTAATATTTTAACATTGTATGTTAGTTCTGGGAGTCTTGGAGTGGAGCATAGAACTTTTGAAAAATAGCCAGTTGAGTTTGGAGGGCATTTACTCTCTAGCTATCTGTATTTATGAATTATACAAAATGAGGTAGAATTTCAAAGCTTTACAGTGTGATTCTTGTCTGGCACTGAGGAATGATATTCTATGAAGTGGTCAATAGTGTTTCTTCCACAACAGTTCTTAAGGAACGTTTTGGCATATTACAGATTGAACTGAACCCAAATCATAATCACTATCTGGCAGTCCATTCAAGTTCTGCTCTCTCCTTAACACTATATATTTCCCTTGACCCCCTACTTTCTGATTTAGTGATGAAAAGCTGAGGTTCTCACTATATCAACCCAGACACACACACAGAAAAGGAGATCGACCACAAACCAGAGAGTCACTCCAGATTATCAGAGCTCATCTTAGGGAACTTTCACTCAGATGCCACTACCAGCTCATGATTATTTGAGTGCAGGGACAGCTGAGAATGAAAGATGAAATAGGGAGAAATTATGCAAGATATTGTTGTGTTACATTCTAGACCCCTGAGCCAGGTGTACATGGAATACATGTAGAATATATATATATATTTGTATGCATGTATGTATGTATGTATGTATGTATATGTATGATTGGGGGATAGATAGAAAGTGATGTACATATGAAATTATCAGAAAATAAAAAGTACTTTAAAAAGAATGATAAAGTAACAAAGAGAGCCTGTAAATTATACAATTTGCAATAGATACATTGCAGTATGGCAGTAGTGTTTTCACTGTAAGTTGTAAGTAATACCTAATTAAAATGTTTATTTTTTTTATCTAATATAGAGGCTTCAAATGTCATCCTGTATTTTAGTTTAATAATAAGTTGATTTATTCTATTCACTATCTTATACTATCATAGTCAGTGTATTACATGCACTGTACATTACATCAAATCCTATGTTCTGTAACATTTTTTTCTACTTGAGTCATTATTGTCAAGCAATGAAGTATGAATAATTTTAAAAAGGTAAATTACCTTGTATCTGTGGAAAAGTTAACGTTCAGAAATATGATTTATACTTATTGAACAAGGTTTCTAAATAGTTCTTCTAGAATATTAAAATGACTGTCGATGTGCATATATGAAAGGCTAGATGGTACCTCCAGCCAAATTTCAAGAATTTCAAAATTGGATGTCTTTCCACACAGATATCCATTCAGATTTTTATCTTATGAAAACTGCTTTAAAATCTTGGATTTCTGAGTTTTCTCTTTCTCTGGCTTGTTTTATGTTTTCAAAGAATACTCCACTATCCCGGTAAACATTGTTCTTTCCACATAAGCCCTGGAGCCTCTTTATCCCATCTTGAAGGGTGTCAGTTCCACCATCAATTGCTGCTTGCCTGAAGCAAGAGCTTTAAGACCCTTCTGTGTCCCCAGAATTTAAACCACCATTACTGGTCAGAAACAAGGACTGTAAAACCAGGAGTTTCTATAAATCTGTGAATACAATAACCAAGAAAGGAGGTCAGCTTCTCATAATGATTCCTCATGGGTGCAGTGTTATTTATTTTTGTTTGTGGTGCTGTTGACACCAAGCCAAATGCAGCCAGAGACTTGAAGATGCTGCTCAGAGGAGGAGGAAAAAGATCAACAATAAGAAACAGTCTTAATATGTACACCTCTATAAAAAGCTTACCATATCCAATTGAGCTTTGTCCAAGAAAGGGGATAAGTGGGTTACTAGCTTTCTGGTAAGAGTTCAAAGCTAACATTGATGAATGTGCAAGAGTGCTACTTAGTCTAACACTGACTTAAAAATGGACAAGAGAAGTTATCAGCATCTATATTAAGTATCTCCCAAGAATAACCTTGGACCTTGGGTTTGCCTCTTCTGATGCTTCTGACATGAACAAGTTCATTGTGTCTATGTACAAGTCAGTACTTATGAGCTAAGAGAGCAAAGAAAGGAGGCATCTGAGAAAGTTCAGATTGGAAGATATAAGCCAATATAAAGACAGTTAAAGCCAGGAGATCACTGAACCATCCAGAATGAGAGGCAGTTGAAATGAAGGTGGCTCCAGGAGAGTGATAGTGGAAGAGGGTGTGAAAAGAGGGTGATCAGGTCATTAATTAGCTGACACAGTTCTGCATACAGATAGACCTGGTTTCTGAACAGCCTCAACTCCCAGCATTAGTACTGGCCACCCATTCTCATGCCCTGTTACTCATAGGACCACTGAGTAAAAGCCCAGTTGAAAGGAAAGTCTCAAACAGCAATTGCAGCAAATATACCACACTAACACACCACATTTAGAAGAGGGGTAATTGGGGGCAGGAGGAGGAGTATAAGAACTCTGTGATTCTTGTCAAATTTCATGAAGACCTCAAAGTGTTCAAAAACAGCTCATGAATAATTTATTAAAAGAATTCTAAGATTGATGGAAATGGCCCTTTCTCAGAAGAAATACATCACTAAAGTCACATTTCAAAAAAAGCCAATTTCCATAACCTAATGCCACAGTGTCTAAGAGTCTAAACCTTCGAGGTACCCATGGACTGCAAATTGCAATGTGAGAAAATATCTTTTTATGAAGTTTGCTTTTCAGTAAGGAACAGCTGTGTTATTTTCTAGCAGCCATCTGTTTTCTTCTGAAATAATCAGCAATGACTTCCTTGTTGGTAACTTTAAGCTATCTACTGGGGAATTTTTAGCAGGCTAAAGGTGGTCTTCCAAAGGAAGTACTTTGGAAGAGAGAAAGGGAAATATGCAGGGAAGAAAGATAGATGACATGGGCCAGCCTCCTGGTAGTGCAAATGACACAGGAAATATAAGGATAAAAGTTTCAAATCATTTGTTGTTAATTATTAAGAAAGTAATATATTTTATATATTTTGTTCATATATATATATATATATACATATATATATATATATATATAATCAATGAAACAACCACAACAAACACAGTGTATGAATGAAACACAGACACAGAATCATATGAACAACTAAAGATAATACACAACAACTATCACCTAAGGCCTAGAGATACAGTTCATTGGTAGAGAGTAATGTAGAATGTATAAAATTGAGGTTTAGAATATTAGCTCCACTAAAACAAAACAAATGAAAGTGAAAATACTACCTAAAATTATTAGATATAAATGAATAACTATTTCCATAAAGTGGGAAGGTAGGGTGTACTAAGGCTGTAAGAGGATGGGGAAGGTAGCAAGTCACACAATTCAGCTTCTAAGGCCTGTACTAGAACCCCAGACTGAATTTAATGGGATACATGAACCCTCCAAATTCCTAAGTTTTGCATGCCAGAATTCTTCTCTAGGGGCCCGATTGGGTTTGTTTACTCTGCCAGGTAAAGAACTGAAAGCAGGAAAAGCATCACTCTAAAGGAGCAGGAGGGAAATCTTGAACAGCACAAAGAGGAGAGACAGAATCATTAGGTCAAGAAAGGCATGTATTAGGGCAAAGGAAACAGAGGTTTGCAGCACACATATGGAGGGAGCAAAACCCTTTGCAAAACAGAAAGAAAGCTTGGGAAGTCAGTAATCTTGTCTTCTCTATGTCTGGAGATTTTAAAGTCTCTGAAGGGTCCTCCTCCCTTTACCTAGGGAAGATCAGTTTTGAAGACATGATGGCTGATTGTCCCACAACTGTTGTATAACATGTCCTAATTCTCCTTGAACTTGTTAAGTTGGTACATAATCATGGGGCCTACAGGAGAAGAAAAAGACCATAGGTATTCTTTTTTAAACGCCAGGCTTGCCTGGACATAACAGTGCATGTACACACCTTTAATCCCAGCACTCATGGAGGCAGAGGCAGGTGGATCTCTGAGAGTTCATGGCCAACCTTGGCTACAGAGTGAGTTCCAGGAGAGCCAGAGCTACACACAGAAACCCTGTCTGAAAAAGAAAAATAACAACAAAAAGATGCCAGAGTTTTGTCTGGAAGAAGGAAGAAACCAACCAACTTGGAAGCTACTAATTTTATCTCTCCATATGGGCCGTTCTCTCTATCTTTCTGCCTATTGGGGAGTTTGTTCAACTCCAAATCCCTCACCAACATGATGCTATAAGTGGAAAATTGCATACGTAATCTCATGTGACATGTCTCAGCCCAGCAAAAATATAACAACAATATATTTATAAAACACCCAGTTCTCTCTTCATGCTGTGTGTTTGTAAGGCAATTTGTGGAGACATAGTTCTAACAATCTCCACACACAGAATACTTATTCTCATAATACAAAATAAGACATTAAAGCTCAGAAATGCAAAATCATTAATTGCCCTAAGGATGAAAATCAGAAAAATTCTTGGATCTATCAGTGAAACTTTCAATAAACTCCCATGAGAAACATGCATATGTTGCACAGTAAGTTAGACCACATAATTTAGATTTTTAATCTTTGCCCCAATTTTGTCATTACAGGTTAACTCTCTTCTCAGTAACTTGAAGTAGATTGAATGCTATCAATTACTAATTAAGTCACTCCACATTCTGATAATGGGCTTGATTTTCATCTCAAATCACAAGAGATGCTATTTGAGATTCTAATACTCTAACTTCATTTTCCCTAGATAGCAAACATTAATAATACTTAGAGTGATTTTTATTTTAATGCACGGTGACCCAAAACATATGATGGGTTTCTCCTACAATATTTTCTTGACAAATCCGATGATCTTTTTTATCATAAATGATAAATTGCTTTTGCATTTGCTGTTTTGGATTTTGTTTTAGATAGGCTCTACATTCACTTATTTTATCACACTGACAAATTTTGCACATTTGTTTGGTTGGTTTGCTATCAAAGGTACCAAATATGTCCATTTAAGGTTGTCAGGTTAGTAAGAACTTATATTTCCTGACCTGACTTTCCCACTTTGTGCCAGTTAGTATCAGGCTGTGAAGTCAAACTGCCATCAAAAAGATGAAACTCAGTCACTGCCTACATGGAATGATAAAAAATGGCGTCATACTGATCAAGAGGGCTTCGACAAGTTTTGATCTTGGCACACCCTATACAAAAAGAATTGCTTTGTTGAGTTGCTTTCACTTTCTATGTTTCTTTATATGAAGCCAATATCATTCAAATACTACAAAGAATAAAATTAAAACTCCAAATAGAAAGGCAATAACAGAGGGAGTGTAACATCACATTCTCTTCAGAATGTCTTCCAGCAGATATTTTGGAATATAATTTGGAATCATGGTGAGATATATTTTCAAATAAATTTCAGGAAGCAGGAAATCCACCCACTTTCCCTGGGCTAGGGATTTAGATTTCGATCCTGCCTTGATTTTGTCATTACAAATTAATCCTCTCCTTAGCAACTTGAAGTAGTTTGAATACTATCAATTGCTTAAAAGTCACTCCAAGTTTACTATCAGTGTCGAACTTGAAAATGCAGAACTATGCCTCATGAAGGATATACTTGACACTGTTATTTTAGAAGACACTCAGATTGAGAGCTGGATTTATGTAGAGAAACCAATGGGCAGATTGGAAAATCTTCATATAACTTTGGAGTACATACAGAGCTGACATTTACTTTGAGTCAGACTCTAGACAGGTCTCAGAGCTTTTCAGTTTCTTAGTTATTTTACAGAGGTTACATAAGGTATTCAAAGTGCTGTTTCCATGGAGGATGAACTATCAGTCTAAAGTAAAGTGTTTTTTCTTTGTCCATTTGGGAGACACAGGAAGGGGTCACTAAAGGATGTTTCAGAGATTCAGGATACTGTACTCAAGGGGCAAGCTGAGGGACCATAGCTTGGAGGATGTGGAAAACAATATTTCCTGCATCCTTTGAGATAGAGATAACCCTGGTACCTGAGATCAATACTAAGTAATTATTTTCACAGATCTCACTGAGACATTTCTGTACTTTTTCTTTTATATAACTTAATTGATTCATCTTATATTAAAATAAAAACAAGAGTGTTTACTTTTAAGGCATAATTCAGTGGCTTTGATTAAGGTTATATGACTATAAATCATCAATACTATTTCCATATATATATATATGTGTATATATATATATATATAATTTTTTCTTATTTTACAATTTGATCCCAATTCCCTCTCCTTCCCTCACTCCCATGCCCCCCAAAACCCCTCCCATTCTCCCCTGCAAACACACTCCACAGGGAGGATGATGCCTTCCATGAGAGATCATCAAAATCTGTCATATCATTTAGAGTAGGGTCTAGGCACTCCCTCATGCCTCTAGGGTAAGGGAGTATTCCTCCATGGGGAATGTGCTCCCAAAGTTCTTTCATGCACCAGGAATACATACTGGTTCCACGGTCAGAGGTCCCTTAGACGGCCCAGGCCTTCTAACTGAGACACAGTTCAGAGGGTCTGTATTATAATATAACTATTTCCATCACATGACCTCTCCCATTTCCCCTTTACCCACCACTTGATAACCTCCAACCTACTTTTTAAACTTATGAATAAGAAACTTGTTTTAATCAACTCATGTGTATACCTTTGTGGGAGAATAGGAAGCAAGCTTGAAAAATAGGAAAGAAAAACACATAAACATTTTATATAGTATTTGTATTCATTTGTATGTAACTTCAAGGGAAGTGACTGGTTATAAAGATTTCAGAATCCAAAGAATATGAGAGTAAGAAGAATTAGTTAATGGAAAGATTGTTATCCTAAAAGCACTTTATTATAAGGACTCCAATATATATTACTGATATATATATATATGTATATATATATATATAATATGTATATATGTATATATATACACACACATTGTTTGATTTCTTGATATCCTGGGAAGTGAGCCAACAGCTGCTTCATAATATTGAGTCTCTTATTTAATAGTTATGTATATAGATCTGTGTCTGTGTTTCCTGGATTAGAAACACACTGACTATCATCTACATCTGGATAAGCACTGAGTCAAAAGGGGCCCTTGGTCAAAACCATCCAGAAGAAGAGGTCAGGTGACTGGAAAATATATTCATAGGTCAGGAGAAGTAAAAGGGTACTAAAAAGAATTTCATACCAAAAGTCACCAGGGGTAGTAATGACTGAAGTTTAAAACATATTCAATTATGTGTAGGATGATCTTAATACAACATTAATGAAAACCAAGTTATGAGTTGATTTTTGCGCCAGCCGGTCCCACTGCCACACCAGCCTCAAATAACATACAGAGACACTGTATTTGATATAAAACTGTAGGCCTGTTCCTAATGTTTCTTATTGACTAGCTTTGTCTTACATATTAACCTATTTCTATTAGTCTAAGTACTTCCACATCGTCTTATCTTACCAGAGAGAGGGGCTGGCTTTCTGCTCTCTGTCCTCCATCTTGAATCCCCTCCCTATTCCTTCTTCTCTCCTCCTAGTCTTCTAGTCCCACCTATCTTACTTTCCTATTGGCCAACAGTGCTTTATTCATTAACCAATAAGAGAAACATATTTACAGAATGACATCTCCCATCATCACTACTTTTCTGTCTAAAATAAAAGGAAGAGTTTTAACCTAAACACAGTCAAATACATCACAGTTAACAATATTTAGTCCATTAACATTTAGTAAGACTTAAAGAAAATATTCTATCATCTATCCCATCTTTGTGAGTCTAAAGTCTTATGTGTAACTTATGTTTAATCCTAACGAAGGAAATCTATAACCATGAATATCTGTCTTCAACTCTTTCAAAGACCACAGAAGGATAAATATAAACACTCTAGAAATGGCAGAGACAACTCATTGCCTGGTTAGTCACCTGACATTCTTCTGTAATGCTCCAATTCAGCCCATAGGCCATAGCGTGTCTGGCAGACGCCTCAGCAAATCAGGAAATTTTGAACTATTCACCTGTATTGGCAGTTTGTCAGTCATTTTGATCTGTGTCCTGAAGACTGTCTGAGAGACACTTCCATCAAGCAGGAATCCTGTAGCACTGTCCATCTTGTATTAGCAGTCATTTTCCTGTGGGTCCTGCATGTCAAGTTTATATAGCATAAAGTCAAACAGTCCAGGCAAGAGTAGTTTCTTGCCCAAATAGCTAGTCTTGCCATATTAAAATTAAACTCCATAACAAGTTTCTTTGAAATTCAATTTACTTTCTGATTCAGGTGATATTTCCAGGAACAGTTATGTCTCACTCTCAAGAAAAACCCTAACCAACTTTAAATGCCATATTCTGTAGTTTGTTGAAAGGTTTGAAGAATGCCTATTCATCTCTAATACACCTCTGTATATCTAGAAATCCTAACTAACTTAACTATAAGTTTTGACTATTATAGGTTATTATCTATAATCTGTACTACATTATACATTAGATTTCTAAATGAGCTATATGAATACAATACCTAAACAAGAGGAGAAATATACACATCACAAAATTGACCATAAATTTGTACCAATAAATGAAAATCCATTCCAAATCAAACTATCCATTTTTATACCACAATCCCCTTTTTACCTTTAAAGAGATTGATTGTGGTAAATAACCATTTATAACCAACTAACAAACATTTATACACACTGTTTGGGAATTTGGGTGTCTTTTTTTCCAAACTACTTCCTGCTGGTAGGGGGCACTGTCATGGGAATCCTAAGAAGACACAGAAATCCTTGCCGTAGTCTGCAAGGCTGCCTTGTCCAAGATGTTTTGAATGTTGGATCTTCTGGGATGCTTTTTCAGGGAGTCTGGCTTGATCAAACCATATTAGTCTAGAAGGAATGCAGTGCTTTTCAATTTCTGTGGAAACAAAAATAGAAATCCTTTTCCCCAGTAACCTTTTCTTGGACTTAAATTTTGGAGTCAAAGCATTTTTAAAATTATAAATTGAATTAAACCAAGAGTATTTCTTTTAACAGTTGTTATTTCCTCAGCAGTCAAACAATTTAAAGACAATATAATAGTGTATAGTATCCAAAGTGTCTCTGTGCTTTGCATCTTTATGTAGCTTTTTTATTACTCTATTTCTTCTACTTCTATTTTTTTCATTTTTTGAGACAGGATTTCTTTTGTAACTTTTATCTGTCCTGGAATTAACTCTGTATAACAGATTTACTTTGAAATCACAGAGATCTATTTGCCTCTGTCTCCTGAGTGCTGGAATTAAAGGTGTGTGCCACCATACACAGCTACTCTCTTTTATTATTCTTTTTAAACCATTTTATCCTGTTTCTGTTTCTCTCCCAAGCCTACATATATTTTAAAACACATTGTAAAACTTTAGAGGTTTTTTGTTTTTGTTTTTGTTTTATTTTTAAATGCAAATCCGTCTGTACTGTAATACTGTAAATCTTTATCTTTTTTTCTGGCCATGAGTCTTTTATCTGGCAAACAACATCTCTAAAATGAAAGCCATGGCTGTACTAGCCACTGTCTATCCAAGATGGCAGTGGGTACTTTTACTGTTAGAACTGAGAGCTGTGCTCACTGCCTTGGTCTACGCTGCCATTCAGCAGCATGGTGCCAGCTTGGAGATGTGGTCACTGCCATTGCCATCTCTCCTAAACACAATTAAGTTGTTAGCAAAGCTCTTAAAAAAGTTTTGCAGTTTTTTGCCACTTATGCTGAGTCAGGAAACCTCCCTTAAAGGAGCTGCTCCAATCTCTGATTGTCTCTAGCAAAACAGTCCAAAGGAGAAAAGTGGTGCTATCAAGAAGCCTTGCTTGTCTTTGTTCTTTTGTTTCTAAAGCACTTTCTTAAGCTTTTCTTAAGTTTTAAGTGGAAGTTCTTATTAGCCATGTTGCAGCACCATTACTGTCTGGGCCCCTGCCGTGCCAGGCACGAATAACACACTGTCATTCTGTAAAAATCTTTCTCTTATTGGTTAATGAATAAAGCACTGTTTACCAATAGGAAAGCAAGATAGGCGGGACTAGGAGACTAGGAGAGAGGAAGTAGTAGGGGGCATCCAAGATGGAAGAAAGAGAGAGTAGAAAGCCAGCCCCTCTCTCCAGCAAGATAAGACCACGCAGAAGTACTTAGATTAATAATAGAAATGGGTTAATAATTAAGACAGAGCTAGCTGATAAGAAGCAAGTAACTGGCCAACAGAATTATATCTAATACAGAGTCTTTGTGTGATAATTGGGGCTGGAGTGGCAGTGGGGCCAGACCGATAGGGCAAAAACATACTGGTAACAAAAAAAGATGTAGCAACACACATGAATTTTATGTAAGGCATCTAGCATACCCCAGGGAATTAACCAGTAGGCACTTAATCTACATTTTCCATTTCTTCTTGTATACTTTGTATTTTTTGCATAAGCTGTCTAATTACAATTGTAAATATCTTCTACTTTTGACATTTAGATGTAGGAAATTAGCCATTCCACTTCAGAGCCTCTTCATCCAGTCAGTGTTAGATCAGGAATCTTGTCTGTTCAGCTTGATTCATCAAACATGAAATGACTTCATTTGTTTCTCTTTCCTTTATAAGTTAGATTTATGAGTGAACAGGCAATGTTATTATGAGTCGCGGTGTCAAAGGTTTGCATGTTTCCAAACCAAGATCCTCAAGATAAGTGAATTAGGAGCTCAGGAGAACCCACTCCCTCCTCTGGGATAAATGATTCTATGTGAAGTGGAATGGCCAGTCTCAAGTAAGTCACTTCCCTTCTCAAAGATTTTTTTTTGTTTGAGAGAACAAATTGGAGTGTGTATATGTGTGTGTGTGTGTGTGTGTGTGTGTGTGTGTGTGTGTTTGTGTGTGTGTTCCCTGAATTCTGGGTTAATTTTTCAGTATTTTACCAAAAAAAAACAAAAAACAAAAAAACCACGAAGTTTAATGACACATAAAAACACACATTCTCCTCATTTGATGGCTAGCATTCTCATGTTCAAGTACAAGAGAGTTAAACCTTTCATAATTCTACATAGAATACAGGTACTTCAATCCATGACTAAAACCTCTGTGCTGGGGTTGTAGATAAGCAGAGATAGGGGGCTCCTAGTGGCTCACTATAGTGAGCTACTATAGTGGAAAAGGCAAGTCACTTGTTCAGTGAAGAGACCTTGCCTCAAAAAGTAATATGGGAAAGTAATGAAGATATCTTAATGTCAACCGCTAATTTCTACAAGGGACTGTGTGAGTGAATACACATGCACATGATATGTCACACACACACAAATAAATAATACGAAGGTTAATAAAATGCATACCCCTTACCTTTCAAATACATGCAGAATTGTGTATTTGGGTATGAATCTCATACCTTTGTGAAATTCCAAACCCCAAACAAAAATCCCTAACGTTGTTTATACCTATTTCCCTATTTCTATAATCACTGCTTTAGTAAATTATCTACTGTTCATCAATCCAATCCAAATAAGTATAGTTTTACCCAAATATTTTTCTCACCTAATCTGAACAGCAAGACATTGTAAAGTATTTAAAATATTTTCCCCCTATTATCTCAAGGGCAGTAATAACTGTCATTCCAGATGTGTTAGTTAAATACACATTGACTGATTGACTGTCCTAAAAGAGCAACCAGATCTTAACTTAAGACCACTCAGTGAGTTACATGAAATCCCAGACCCCAAAGTTTATCCACGTTAAATATTCTCATGTTGCTTTATTTCTCCTCATCCCCATTACCAATTGTTTTTCTTTTTTATTTTTATTAATTAATCAATTAATTAATTAATTTTTCCAAGTCATCAAAGTTTTCCCTTCCTCCATCTTCTCCTCTGAGTAGTCCCTCAACCTGCTCTCTCCCCTTCATCTACTCACTATTTTGTCCCTTCAGAAAAGGGCAGGCTTTGTATATTTTGGAGATCAGCCCTCTGTCATATGTGGGGTTGGTGAAGATATTTTCCTAGTCTGTGCTACCTTGTGGTATTTGTGGACTATGTCCTTTGCCTTATAGAAACTTCCACAGGACCCAGCAATTCAGCTCTTAGGAATATACCCAAATGATCCACATCCATGCAACAAAGATATCTGTTCAAGTATGTTCATAGCAGCATTATTTGTAATAGCAAGATCCTGGAAGCAACCTAGATGCCTCTTAACTGAAGACCAGATAATGAATATGTGGTACATTTACATAATGGGAAGTGATAAGAAAATGGTGTCAAGACCAGGCTACAGAAACCCACAGAGATAGCTGGCCTAAACAAAGGGGAGCTCATGGACCCCCAGAATGATAATTGGGAAACCAGCATTTGACTGACCCAGACCTGCTGTGTGTGGGTCTCAATTAGAAGGTCTGGGCAGTCTAAGCGAACTCTGACAGTGGAACCAGGATGTGTCCCTGGTGCACAAAAGGATTTTGGGAGCACATTTCCCATGGAGGGATACTCACTTAGCCTAGAGGCACGGAGAGCCTAGACCATACTCCAAAAGACTTGACAGATTTTGATGATTCCTCCTGGAAGCCATCACACTCCCTATGGAGTGTGTGTGTGTGGAATGGGATGGGAAGGAGGTTCAGTATATCAGCCAGTCACGGGATATCAAGTTGCATAAAGACTATGCACTTTCTTTTCTAGTAAAGCTGTAAAACGAAACCAATCAGGAGGAAATGATCCCAGGTCAGGCAACAGAGTCAGAGATCACTCTGCTCCATCTGCCAGGAATCTCACAAGAAGACCATCTGTAATACATATATAGAGGTCCCAGGTCTATTCAAAGCAAGTTCTCTTGTTGGAAGTTCATTATCTATGAGGCCCCATGATGAGCCCAGGTCAGTTAACTCCATGTTTTTCCATGGTATCCTTTATCCATCTACCTCCCATAATCCTTTATCTTCCTCTTCAGGATTACTGAGCTTTGCCTAACATTTGGCTCCTCAGAATCTGTAGGTTTCCTGGGTGAAGCCTCTCTGATGATTATTGGGCTAGACAATGATCTATGAGTATAGCAGAATATTATTAGGAATTATTTCATCTATTTTTTTATTTGTTGCCAGTCAAATTTGTTATTTTTCTAGGTCTCTGGGCTATCCAGCCTCTGTATTCTAGTCCTCCAGACATTATCAACAATTAATCCTTCATTGACAAATATAATTAGCTTCTTAACTCATTGTTGGTTTAGACCTTCCAGTTCTGTCCTGCAAGGCTTAGAATGCCCCATTCCTATCTTTCTCTCCAAACCTAAACTTCTCAGAGAGTCTCCTATAAAGAAAAGATGCTCAAAGCCCAGTCCTGCATTTTTTACTACTATTGTAACTTCCTCCCCTGTTGCTACCAACACTCCTAGTTGCTACCTAAGCTATCAGCTTTTGAGCAAGAACAGAGGTTGCAACATATACATCATCTCCCCTTGCTTATAAACCTGTAAAACCTCCCTTGTTTTAGTTTGTGTGTGTAGCTTCTCTGACCTTGATCTTTGGAATGTGGGAACTCACCCAGGAATTGCTGCACCCAAAAAACCTGTTTTACACTTTTTCAATTTAACTTGGTTCAGCCTCCTTTGTCAGCAGAGAAATCTACTTATTGGGAGGGGGCAGAAAACCTATTGAATATCATTCACTATGCCCAACCCCATCATTTATCAGGATGTTATCTCTAAAATCATAAATCGAATTCTCATCAGAGATCTTTTCAAGACTCCCTCTTCTCTCTCTCTATCTATAAATCCATATCTATACCTATATCATCTATATCTATATGAGATCTTGGGGAATATTCACACAGTGCTGATGCTTCACAGCTTGGGTTAAAATTGATATGTAAAGATTTTCTTTAGAAATTATATCAAAAGACAAATATGCCATATATAAAAGAAAACATTTTAAGCCAAATCTTTTCATTTCAGAAAGCTTTGTGAATTTTTATTGTATATATATATGTGTGTGTGTGTGTGTGTGTGTGTGTGTGTGTGTGTGTGTGTGTGTGTTTGTGTGTGTTTTGCTTGCACATATTGGCAACATGTTATCAGTATTTACATAAGCCACGAGTGGGCAGCAGATCCCCTGAAACTAGAATTATAGAAGGTTGGACAAGGTCATGTGGGTGCTGAGAACTGAACATAGGCACTCTACAAAATAAGCATATTGTCTTAACTACTGAAGCATCTCTTTAGCTGCCATTAATACACGTCTTATATTTATGGTTGTGAGCCTAGGCTTTAATGGTTGAGCTATCCCTCCAGCCCTCATTAACTTTCATCTTTAAGTTCTCAAATTGAGACTGTTCTTTTTCAATACAACTGCAATAAGTTTATGTATTTGACCAAGTTGATGCCTTTCATTTTTAAGACCTATACTAGAAAGAGCACTATGACATGGGAGGATAAAAATACACATAGCAAAAGAAGAAGGTATATTAACTGAGAAAACGAGTAAAGCCGGCTTGAGATAAAGGGGCTGGGGATGGGAACAAATAACAATAAAATATAATAACATGCATGTGTGAGGTGTTATAATGAAACACTTTGCCTGTATGGCAAACTAACAATAGTATAAGAATAAAAGAAATAGAAAAGCTAAGAAATCCATGAGAAGTTCAGGTAACTAGAGATTAATGATATTCTACATGATCAATCAAAATATAAATAAATTCATACTTCTGAACTATACCCCCTCTTTACATGCGAACAAGACATTCAAGAATTTGCATTCTCCATATTCATGAAAGCTGATAAGCTGCAGCACAAAGAGAGATGGGATTGTCCAAGGATGGAACTCTCAGTTTCTAGTCTGAATGTTTGTCTTTCTAAGAGTAAATCATTTCATAACCTCAGCATTTGAGCAAACTGTTCAGTCTGGCTGTTATGAGTAGTTTTTTTCTGCTGGCCTGGACCCACTGTGGTGCCAGCCCAAATAACACAGAGACCCTGTATTAGGTATAATTTTGTTGGCCAGTTACTAGTTTCTTATCAGATAGCTCTGTCTTAAATATTAACTCATTTCTATCCATGTAAGTGTTTCCACGTGGTCTCATCTTACCAGAGAGTAGGGCCGGTGTTCTGCTCTGTCCGGTCTCTACATGCTGACTCCTTACTACCACCTCTCTTTTCCTTGTCTCCTAGTCCCACCAATCTTGCTTTCCTATTGGCCATTAACCAGTAAGAGAAACATATGTACAGAGTGACATCTCCCATCATTTCCTCTTTTCTGTCTAAAATAAAAAAAAAAAGGATTTTTACCTTAACATAGCAAAATATATCACACAACATTTATAAAATAAGAATTACAGTTAACAATATTTAGTCCATTAACATTTAGTATGATTTAATGAAAATATTCTATCATCTATCCTATCTTTGTGCAGGTAAATTCTTATATGTAACTTATCTTTAATACTGACTAAGGAAAACTATAACAAATGACATCTCCCATCATCTGGCAACAAAAGTACTAACTAATATTAACAAAAGCAGACATTTGTAGAAGGTTGTTGCTGACAAAAAATAATTATATAGTTGTTATATTAGTCTTAGAAAATATTCAGGATCCAGACAATCACCTGGTCAGCGGCCCCAGCCTTATCCTCAGCTATTCTTGTACATATGCTTATGCTTGCATTTGTTCTAGATGAAGAACTCCACCTCAGAGCTTTCAGTCAGTGAAGATTAGATTGTACCATGTACAAGGAGCCAGATTTCAAAGAAAACAATTGTATTTATTTGTGTGTTTGTGTTTGTGTTTGTGTGTGTGTGTGTGTGTGTGTGTGTGTGTGTGTGTGTGTATTTATAGCTTGACTTGGAAACAAGCCTACTGAGAGACATAGGATTCTACTTTTAAAAAGAAAAATCAAATATTTTCTGTAGCTTGACCATTTTGTCAAAACATGCACCTGTATAATTCCATACATTTTTCTCCTTCAGACATTTCTCCAATTTATTTCATGCGGTTTGTTTTCCTTTGTTTCCTTCTCTCCCAAAACAGACCTATTTTGCCAATAGTACCTGTCATCATTACCAGACACAGGCCCTTTAAACAATGCCTATTTTTTACTTGTATGCATCATGACAGGATCTTAATTTGCACAAGAAGAACTTATGAGGAAATGACATATCATCATCAGCTTTTGTACAGCTTTTATTCATTTACTTTTATATTTCTTTCTCACTCAGGAATCAGAATTTAACTCCTCTAGATTTTTTTGCCTTTCTCTCCACTCTCCACAAATTCAATTTCAAATTAACCGCAACATGAAGGGGTAGAGTTACGATATTTAAGTCTAATTTCCTTGTCAATAGAGACATAAATGGAACAAATTTGTGGATGCTCATGTAGGCAAGAAGGGAAATTCATTTTACCTTGAGAACTGTACCTCTTCTTTCAGTAGGAATTACAGATTACAACATTCTCTGCATTCTCTGATTACATTAACTCAGTCCCCTGCCTGGCCTGGTCTTCTCTCTTTGAGAAAACCAAGCACATGTAGATGGTGCTGAGATGCTTTATACATTCAAGAAAGAAGAGTAAGTCTACTAGCTTCCCATTGTTTAGGACCCTGGCATCCCATGAGCCTTTCTCAGAGAGACACCTTGCTCTGGCTAGTAAGCAACTAATAGAATAAACTTCCTGACAAAAAGAAAGGGTTGAAATGAGGCATGCTGTAAAAGGTTACAAATCTCTCCTAGGATCATTGGAGATTAAGGCCCTCAGGCATTAAAATGTAGATGTTCATTGTGAGGCATCACTGTGAACCCCATCATTTAGTTCTAGAGCTCCACATAGCCTTCACTGTGGCCAAAGTCTAGCTGCTTTGCCTGTCCTAGCACTGCTGTCTTTCTCCATCTCCATGTGGTTTGAAAGAGATGATAATCCATGGTGTGCACAGAACTTCCCAGGCTCAGCAGAGATGTTGGGTCACAAGAAAAGTGAAGAACTTATTATAAGGGTATGACATGTCTGTCAAGATTAGCATATTTTTCTATTTAATTATTATTCATGGCTATATTGTTTCAACTATAAAGGCAAACCACTACATATTTAAGGAGAAAATGACACAAGACTGATGGGAAATCTTCTTCTGTATATATATTTCTCTTATTGGTTGATGAATAAAACATTGATTGGCCAGTAGGCAGGCAGGAATGATGGGTGGGGCTAGGAGAGAAAGGGAGGTGGGAGTGGGAAGCCATGAGAAACACCATGTAGAGACAGGGAAGCTAGAAGGTACCAGGCATTCTCTAGTAGGATAAGGTCATGTGGACTTACATAGATTAAGAGAGAGCTAGCCAAAGAAGCCCTAGCCATTGGACAATGGTTTACAAATTAATATATGCCTTTGTGTGTTTATTTGGAGCTAATCAGCTGTGGAACCATGCTGGGAAGAAACTCCAGAACCACAAAACATATTAACTTTTAAAGTAGTTGAAAATATAAAAGGAAAAAATTCTCAACTTTTTAAATACTTTTAAAATAAGTATTGCATTTTTGATACTTGCATTTGAAAAATATGTTTTGGGGGTAGAAAATTCCAGGCCAGTGTTATCCACAAACACAGATGCAGACACTATAGGTAAAAAGCATAGAAGTAAAAGAAACATATCACAGTCATGTTTTCTGAGCAGATTTTCCCCGCACCACTGCGACAGCCCCAAATAACACACAAAGACTCTGTATTAGATATAATTCTGTTGGCCTGTTACTAGCATTTCTTATCTTCTAGCTCTGTCTTAAATATTAACCTATTTCAATTGATCTAAGTATTTCTACATGGTCTCATCTTACTGGAGAGAGGGCCCAGCATTCTTCTCTTTCTGTTCTCCATCTTGAATCTCCTCCCTATTCTTCCTCTCTTCTCCTAGTCTCCTAATCATGCTTTCCTATTGGCCAACAGTACTTTATTCATTAACCAATAAGAGAAACACATTTACAGAATGACATATCCCATCAGTCATGTTCAGTGTATTCCTTGAATATGTCTCTGTATACATGCCATAGAAATAAAATGTGTACAGTAAGAATAGCTGACACAATCAAAAAATCAAAAACGATGAGTGACTGTTGATGAAGGAGAAGGTAGTTAAAATATGATACATTGATATTTAACTAGCATGCAGAAGTGAAGGGAGTTATAGTTTTATATAGCAGCATGAATACATTTTACCAAATAATTTTATACAAACAGAGCCAGATTCCATGGTGTATATATTTAATGAATCTTCATTTCTGTGAAGTTAAATTACATACTTTTGATCTATGGCCATAGCAGTAGGTTAACTGTTTCTTCAATAGGAGAGATGGACAATGATAGAGAAGTAGTTACATTGCAAATAAAAAAAAAATTGAAATCCTGTTCACACAGTTTATCACCCAGTTGGAGGTGGCAGGCTATGAGAAAGAAAATAAATAAAATACATAAGCTCAGTTAGTGATAAGAACATTGGAGTAAGAATTTTTGGTAACTGTGAAGACAGAACATGTCAAGGTGGAAGTGGAGTATGGGGGTGAGCTAGCTTCTTGTTCTCAACAAGCTTGTCAGAGGAGCTGACTAGAAACCTTTGTATACAGAGACCTGAAATAGGGTAGGCAAGTTGTGTCTCTTTGTGTCAACTGATTTTCTGAGCAGAGAAATGCTATTAGTGAGGTTATGTTATGAGCTTTCCTCTGGCTCCTGTGATATTTTCAAGGTGGCTGCAACCAGCCCAAAACATCAGTGAAATACAAAGTTGATAATAAGAAATATTAATGATGCTGGTATGCATATAGAAGGTTCGAGTATTTGAAAGGGACAAGAGAATATAATCAAGATATGACCATAAGCTTTCTAAAATGTACACATGTACACATATGCATATATATATATATATATATATATATATATATATATATATATTTCCAAATATAAAAATTTAAATTTTGTTACCCGGTAACAGGAGACAATGCCACTAACACAATCTATTGAATAAAGAGCCCAGTACATATATTTTTGTTGGTATGTGAGGTCCCATAGGACTCCATGCCAAACATGATATGGTCATTGATTGTCCTCCCAAACTTGATGGTAAAACCCTACTGTTAAAGAAAATGGAAGTTTGGGCAGGAATTTGTTTGATGAGAGTTGGAATGGGGAAAAGAAATGGAGGGTAGATATATTCAGGTTTTGTTTGGACAACAAAGATCCTTGCATAGATAGCACTAGAGCAACCAATAATGTTAAACATGAAGGGTTGTCTTTTCAAAGGAAAAAAATAAATTACCTATTTTCTCTCCAAAAAAATTGAGGAATTGAGATGACTAATACCCTGGATAATTCTTGCACTGTCTGTAAAGTTAGGCTATACCAGGCTCCCGCTAGCTCCCATAATCAGGACTAGAGGTGGCTAATAGACCAAATGACCTCTCAGCTATCTATATGTTTGAGACAATACCAGATCATGCCCTAAGCCCTTAGTATAACACAAATAGCCTATCTCTAGAACTCATCCTCATGGAAAAAGCTGCATGCACTTTGAGGACTGTTTCAATGTAATTATTCTTTATCGAAACATTTAAAACTACAGTTTAAAAATTTTCTCTTAGCGTTCAAGAAAAAAAAAAGCAACTACAAATAAGCAAGGAAACTTAAATATGAGTGAAAAAACTGACTCACACACATTGCTTCTCTGCAAGTTCTTTATTCTTCTTTCTTCTCTCCTGCTGTTACTGTCTGTCTCTCCATTCCTTTGTCTTCCCAATTCTTGTCTTCTTTTCTCTCTAATTCTTCTTTCCCCAGTTCTTGGGTGTAGAGATATTATGTGTATACATGTTTGCAATAGTAATAGACAATACATTGTGAGTCTTGAGTTTCTCAGGGTCAGCAAAACAGGTAAGATTTACACACAGAGCAATAAACTAAAACTACTAGGAAAAAATTTTAGCATCTATTACTTAGGGCTGTAGGTCAAACAGAGTCTAAGTTTAATTTGTGCAAGAAACAAAATCTGTTTCCTTCTAATGCTCTAGCCTTATTGGCAGCACAGGCCTTCAGGAAAGTTTACTTTTCCCTGAGGATGAGCAAATGAGCTGATTAGCTTTGTCTTTATTTTCTTGGCAGAAACAGAAGGAAGCAGTAAACCTCTGAGCTAAAATATTGAGTTAAAACAAGAAGTTTGAGAATCTTGTACTGCAGGATTAGTTTAGGTTATTGCTTCTCTATCTGCCAGTGAGGTAAAGCCAAGGGCATGGTGTATTTTCTATCCGTCTAGGTAGCTATGAATCAACAACTTTGGATGGGAAGTAATTCTATGTCCTTGGATATCTGGGAATCTCTTAAATGGGATGCTTTACCCTGGGCCCCAAAACACTGACCAAATGCCTGTCAATAAAGGTAATTGTAGGAAGGCATATCTCTGTAATTGCAATGGAGAGGGAAACAAGGACCTGATAATGGAAAACAGGCCTCACATATAGTTAAGGAATGTAATCAGTAATCTAGGACCTGTTAATGGAGAACACATAGCTAGGCAGCGTAATCAGTAAAACTCAAATGCATGGGAGAAAGTTGTTCCCAGTAAATGATCAGATGGTGCTGAACTGTGGGAAGTAAATCCCAAATTTGTTACAGAAAGGAATAAGCTACAGGAAGAATCTACAGCAACAAACAGCCAATTCATTCATGATATTGTAACTCCAGATGCAGATTTATACTGATTTCATCCATCACAAGAATCCTTAATATTTCTAAGTTATTTGTGATGCCAACACTCTGTATTACTGTGTGATCTTGTAGCTTCTAGCAATGCCACATCATGCATGTGGCAATATATTAACCCAGAAAACTTTATTTTTTCAAAGTGATATTATACTTGAATATGCCAAGATAAACTGCCTTGTGTTTACAAATTTAAACCAGACACGGATACTGGGTTGTGTTGAACTGAACATTTTCATGCTTCACATAGATCATTAGTTCTATTCACTTTGGTGTTTGCAGAGAACACCCTACATGTATGGTAGCCTCAAGGATAAAGAAACTATATTAATGAAAATGTGATCAGAAATACAAAGAAAATGAAGTACTATGTTGGATTTAAAAGAAGAGCATCTTCCAAGAGGAATGCCCTGCTGCGCACAGCATAGTGTAATACCAGTGCTGTGGAGAGTTACAGAATGAGTTGCTATATCAAAACTAAGAAAACAAAATAGTAACATACAACCAACCAAACAGACAAAGCCAATGAGCAGAGTGTTGTATTGTATCAGATGTTTCATTGGGGCAGGACTTATAATGCAGTCACTGTGCTTATCAGTATAGGAACACTCTCTGAATTGGGCAAGAGTAAATGGCAGATGGATCAGTATGGTAAATCCTGTAAAGCAGCCAAAGACTTCTCAGTAAAAGGACACTGAGTAAATGGGGAGGGTTATTGAACCATATCAAGGTGAAAGTAAAAATCTCTTTCTTTGCTACTATCTAAAGAAATCATGGTTTCCCTTCAACTTTGTTCACCTTTGTTTCCAAAGGTGTCTGTGTGGTTTGATCTTTCTTTTTTTTTTAACTTATTTTTCATTTTACATATAGATCCCAATTCCTACTCCCTGCCTCTCTCCTTTCCTCCCTCCTTCTTTCCCTCTCACCCCACTCACATGCACCCCAACCATCCTCTAACACTGCTTTCAAGGTGTCCCATAAGTTTGGGTATGTTGTATCCTCATACTCATTGAATTTCAGGAAGTCCTTAACTTCTGTCTTTATATATTCTTTGAGCCAGGTATGGTGCATTTATGCATTTTTCAGTTTCCAAGAGTTTGTAGGGTTTCTGTGATTTGTGTTGTTGAATCCCAATATTATAATATGGTAGTCTGATAAGATACAGGAGACTATTCCATTTTTTTTTTTTTGTATCTGTTGAGGTTTGTTGTGCTACCTAGTATGTGGTCAATTTTAGAGAAGGTTCCATGTGGAGTAGAGAAGAAGGTATATTCATTTTTCTTTGGATGGAATGTTCTATAGATGTCTGCTAAACCCAATTGAGACATAACTTCTGTTAGTTCTTTTGTTTCTTTGTTAAGTTTCTGACTGTTGGTCCTGTCTAGTGGTGAGAATGGCATGTCGAAATCTCCCACTATAAGTGTGTGAGATTTTATGTGAGGTTTGAGATTTAGTGGCATTTCTTTTATGAATGTGGGTGCTTTTGTATATGGGGCATAGATGTTCAGATGTGAGACTTTGTGTTGATGGGTTTTTCCTGAAATTAATTCGAAATGTCCATCTTCATCCCTTTTGATTAATTTTGGTTTGAAGTCTAACTTGATAGATATTAGGATAGCACCACCTGCTTCCTTCTTGGGTCCATTTGATTGTAAGATCTTTTCCCAGCCCTTTACCCTGAGGTAATGTCTATCTTTGAAGCTTGGATGTGTTTTTTGTATGCAACAGAAGGATGGATTCTGTCTTCATACCCATTCTGTTAGCCTGTGTCTTTTTATAGGTGAGTTAAGACCATTAATGTTCTGGGTGAGTAAGGACCCTCGATTGTTGAGGCTTGTTTGTTTTAGATTTGTTGTTGGCAGTGGTATTGTGAATATATTTGTCCTGCTTTACCCTTGGTTTCTGGTGTAGTTAGATTATCTGTTGCCTATGTCTTTGTGGGCATAGTTAACTTCCTTGGGTTGGAGTTTTCCTTCCAATACTTTCTGTAGGGCTGGATTTGTAGATATGTATTGCGAAAATCTGGTGTTGTCGTTAAATATCTTGTTTTCTCCATCTATAGTGATTGAGAGTTTTGCTGGGTATAGTAGCCTGGGTTGGCATCCGTGTTCTCTTAGTACTTGTAGAACATCTATCCAGGTCCTTCTGGCCTTGAGGGTTTCCATGGAGAAGTCAGGTGTAATTTTGATAGGTCTGCCTTAATATGTTACCTGGCCTTTTTCCTTCGCTGCTCTTTCTTTATTATGTATGCTAGGTATTTTGAGTATTATGTGTTGAGCGGTCCTTTTCTTTGATCCAGTCTATTTGATGTTCACTTTGCTTCTTGTTCTTTCATGGGCATATGAAATTTTACTCAATGATTTTGTTGAATATGGTTTCAGCACCTTTGAGCTGGGCTTCTTTGCCTTCCTCTATGCCTATTATTCTTAGGTTCAGCCTTTTCATTGTGCCCCACATTTCCTGGATGTTTTCTGTTAAGGATTTGTTGGATTTATGATTTTCTTTGGTCGACGAATCTATTTCCTCTTCTTTATCTTCCGTGCCTGCGATTCTCTCTTCCATCTCTTGAAATCTGTTGTTTATGCTTGTGTCTGTAGTTCTTTATCGTTTGCACAGTTTTTCTATTTCAGCATTCCTTCAGTTTCTGTTTTGTTTATTGTCTCTATTTTAGTTTTCAAGTCTTGAATCATTTCCTTCACCTGTTTAATTGTTTTTCTTTGCTTTCTGTACTTTCTTTAATAAATTTGTTCATTTCTTCTGATTGTTTTTTCCTTCCATTTCTTTAAGGGATTTTCTCATCTCATCTTTGAGGGCCTCTGTCATTTTTATGAAGATAATTTTTAAGTCATTCTCTTCTGCTTCAGCTGTTTTGGTATGTTCAGGTCTAGTGGGTGTAGAGTCCCTAGATTCTGGTGGAGTTATGCCTGTATTTCTATTATTAGGTGTTTTCTTGTATTGCTGTCTTCCCATAGTTTCTTCCAGTAGATGTAGGTGGGTTCTTCCTCTCTTTCTATTGTACTCGAAGATGGGCTTATGTGGGTCAGAGGTTCGATGTCTGTAGCTCTGGGTGGTCCAAGCTCTCTAGTAGGTCTCTCCTCATGCAGGGGCTCAGTGATGGTGCTCAAAGATTAGGCTCTAGCAGAAGACTGGTGATGGGAGTCAAAGATCCTGATGGCTGAGACTCAGGATGTTCAGCGTTGCAATAGGCACATCTAGCCTGGACCTGGCACTCTCCAGCTGAGGCCTCTTTAGCGGAGGCCCAGATATGGGGGTCAAGGATCCAGCATGCTGTAACTCAGAGTGACATTGCAGGGAAAGGCAGATCTCTGGGAGGGGTCGGGAACTCCAGTAGAGGGCTGGTGGTAGGGGTCAGAGACCAGGCAGGTGGAAATTATAGGTGATCCCGCGTGGATAGGCAGCTCTAGTGTGCTCAGAGTAGCTCCAGGAAGTTCCCAGAAAGTGGCAGGATTATTGGCTCCTGTGGTTTGATATTTCTTCTGCTTCTTCACAATTTCACTTTTTAATATACCCTTTGGCCACTGTTTATACAGAAGCAAGCTGTTATCTTCAGATTATATGTTACTATTTAAGTCTTTGAGAAACAATGTACTATAGTGCATAATTTTTAGTATGCAAATTTGCTTTTTGCCTTTCCCTTTTCCCCTCATTTTAATTAGCCCTATGACAAGTTCTGTAAGGTGTTTTATCACATTCACACATCCCCAGTTGAACACAGATAGACTTCTGTTCTCTAACCACTCCAGTTTACTCCAGTTTTGCAGTCCATATATATTCACAGATATGTGGCTTTCCATTAGAGTGTGGTTAACTTACCGCTGTCTTTAGAGAAAATTGAATCTTCCTGTCCTAGAAGCTACTAAGTACCATAACTCTTTAGCTAGGAGTTGGACTGCATGCAGCCCTCCTCTCCATGCTAGTATGCTCTCTAGCTTGAGATTGAATAGGTCTTATGCACACTGTCAAAATTTAATCACCTTGTTGCATCCAGAAAACAGTGCTTCCAAAAAAACTAACTACTATCTTGGGCTTTTACCATCTTTCTGCCTCTTTTACATGAAGAAACCCTGAATCTTAGACACAGGTGTGAAACTAATATTTCTTAAGCTGTTCCATTTGATGAAGAGGATGGAACAGTTCCAAATTTCTTTCATAAAGTCAGTATTGCTCTGACACAAAAATAATACAATAATTCAACAAAAAAGAAAATCATAAAAAAATCTCAGATATACAGATACAAAAATTCTCAGTAAAATAGTGAACTCAATAATACACCAAAATGATTGTCTTCCATGATCAAGTAACCGTCATTCCAGATATGAACAAATGATTTTACACAAATGAATTAATATATGAACTCTACCATATGAACAGATGCAAGGACAAAACCACATATTTCCCTTATTAGAAGGATATAAAGCCTTTGACAAAATGCAATAGTCCTTCATAAAAAACATGTTGAACAATCTAGGGACACAGGATATAATACAGACAATACTCAACAACCATACAGCCAACATCATATTAATAGAATAAATATTTACAGTAAAATAAGATAGAAGATAAGGATGTCCTCTCTATTCCTATCTTGACAATAAGAAAAGAGAAGGAAATAAGGAGGCAACAAACAAGAAAGAACAATATTCAAATTATCCTTGTTTGCAAATTATGTGATTCCATTCATCAAAGACCTAAAGACTCCACTCCATCAGACATTTCTACAGAGTATAAATTAGAAAAGTACACATGCATAAACATACACATGGATACATTAGCAAATGTTATATATATATATATATATATATATATATATATATATGAATAAATATAACAAGAGAAGTAAAAGACTTCTATAAAATCTTTATGGTATTGATGAAGGTATCATAATATGGAAAGAATTTTGCATCTATTTAGTCTTCATGTTTATGAAGTCCTGTGTTTAATGTATAAGACCTCCTATAGTGTCAAAATAGACCTCCTCCATGTCATGCAATTCTCCATTAATATCTATACAGTCCTCCAGAGTATATAGACTCCAATGTCTATATAATCTTCTACATACTGATACAACTTCTATGAATTCATAAATGCAGTTTCTTTGGTATGACTATTCATTCAGTACATGTTCCCATTAAAAATACATAAATATACAAATGACTGGGCTATCATCATAATCTCCATTTCTGCTATAGAAGAGCAGTTGCTATTTTTTGGTCAGATTTGAATTGTGTTTATCTGGCTTATTATTAAAAATATGTATTATGCAGATCATTTAAATTTTCCAAGAAATAAGAGAAAATAAAATGTTCCTAACATATGCAAGAGTGATTATATTATCATCTACAACTTATGATAATCAGACTGCATAAAAAAGATAGATTAGTGCATTGAATAATATAATAAAGAAATGTTAAATTATATTTTGCTTGCATCTGGAGAAGAATAATGTGTTTCCTATTATATCAAAACAGTAATGTAAATCTTTCTGCTAGCATGTTAAAGGGGAAAATATGACATTCTTTTTGTTTTCATAGATATGTAAAACTGTTTGATAAAATTAAATGTCATAGGGTTGGTCAAACATGAAGACCTGAAGAAGCTGTAGGGGCTGGAGACTTTGATACCACTCTGGGTACTGAGTGAGTTCCATTACAGACTGGCCACAGAGCTAGACTCTGTCTCGAAGAAAATAAAGCTAATTAGTTAGCTAGTTAGCTGTTTAGTTAGTTAAATCAAAAAGGAATGGAAGTGATACAAATTAATAGAAACAACTATAAACTAGCATGGATTTCATATCATTCCCATTTAAATATGTATTATAGAATTAAAAAATATTTAAGATATCAGAATAATCCTATCTGAACATTCCAGTTTGTACAAAAGGGTCAATTTAAACAATAGACTGTAAATCTGTTAGTGGAGGATATTAAAATATAATTCAGTTAGCTAATAGGATTATCTCCCTAGAGAACCAGAGGGAATGACAGAACTGCAGGGGACACATGGATAATTATACCAATATCTCCATGAAATTCATTTAAAACTCTGTTTATCATCTTGTATACTCCATAAATTTCAGTTAAAGCTTAGTTCCCCATCATGTATAATACTGTGACATATTATACCACTTGAAAGTGGAAACAAAATGCAATGCTCGTCCATTATCTACATGTTATCTACATATTGATATTTGGGTTCAAATCAATTCCATTAACAATATAATCCTCCAAAATGTCTTTCCATCATTTGTAAATCAACAAACCTACCTATTGGCAAATCTAACTCTCTTCTTCATTTTGTAAATGGAATTTTATTGGAATAAAGCCATAGATCATTATGTACATTTTATATTTGTGTGTATGTTATTGCTGCATTTTCAGGACAATGACAAGATGAGAGATTGTAGAAAAATTACATAGTCTGGAAACTAATTTTTTTTTCTGATGGCCTTTATTTCAAAAGCCTATTAATCTCTGCTACCAAGGAACCAATGACTCAAAAGACCATGGTCACTCTTAAAAAAGAATGGTATGAAAGTCTTATAAGTTATGATATATATGGTTTTGTGTTTTTTTTATGTTATATCTCTCAAAAATTCTTAAGATCCCCAAATTCCCTGAGTTTTCAGTTTCATGTTTTGCTAAAATGCAAATGTAGTAAATAATATACTTCAATTGTTTGAGAATTTGGTACATGCCTATACTGTATTTTGATCAAATCTAACTCTTCCCCCTTTTGATTTCCCCTATATTAGCCTGATTACTTCCTTTTCCAACTCTATGAGGTTCCCCCCCCAAAAAAATAACCACTATGTCTACATAGTGTGCATAGTGATAGAGTAATCTATAGGAAAGTGCCTGATCCTCCAGCAGGTAGGGATGTGGAAGGCCCAGTCCAGTTGGTCTCCACCTGGTGTTGAGCTGGATGGTGAGTATGAATGACTCAGACCTCCCAATCCACCAGGGGAGAAACACACACTGACCAAGGAGCCTGTCAAAGCAGGAACTTGTTTTATTGCATCAGGCATGTGCTTATATAGCATTGAGAAAGAGGGTGTGGTCCCCAGGATGGGGTGAGGTATAAGGGCCACTTATGATTCATCAAGTCAGTAATACCTAGGCAGAGACTGTTTTACTGAGTTACTTTATGAGGAAGTGACAGGCCAAAGACAGGTCACCAAACTCTAGCCAGGCTCAGTAAGTTTCACTAGGCCTTGCATCTGGTCCTTTTAAGCCCACAGGAATGTAGATATTCCTGAAGACTATCATCTCTGAAGATACATGACTCTTCTTTTCTAACCTTCAATTGCCAATAACTCCTCAGTTAATGGCTGAACTTCTTGACTTCATTACCCACCCACAGTGGTATTTTATCTGACTTGATCTTATGCATGTCTTGTACACACAGTCATAGCTGTTGTAAGTTCATGTTTACAATAGCCTGTAATGTCTTCCCAATTCTGCTTCGCTGAAGGTCTCTACTACTACTAGCTTGTAAAATAATTTTTCTCTGCTCTTATAGGTCACTGTGACAAATACCTACTAGAACAACTTCAAATATGGGATGATTTACTTTTGGCTCATTGTTTCATAAGTTAAATCCACAGCTACCTGGTCCTTCATGCTGGAGCTGAAGCCCAGAGTAGAAGGAATTTGTGCTATAGGAGAGTTTTTCAGTTCTTATCCAATCAGGAAGTAGAGAACAAGACAGAAAGGAGCCAGAGATAACATAACCCCTAAGAGCTGAACCAGTTACTTTTAGCGAGGCTCCCCCACATAAAATGTAAGCAGACTCTTAAAATAAACCTTGAACAAATTCTGCCAACACACTGACAAAGACACTATCTTGAAACTCTAGCCTTTCCCCTATTACCATCATCGATATACTTGATTGACCACTCTTATGAACACATCTTGACAGCCTAAACAAGGCAGTTTTTAAAAATAAAACAGTCATGTCTGGACAAACAAATTGGAGAGAAAGAACCTGAAGGCTTTTACTTAGCTCCAGAAGTTGCATTTAATTTCCAATTCCCCGTGTGTAAACCCCAAGTATCCTCTTTCTCTTTTTCCAAACCCCTTTTCTACTGTGATTGTTCCTTATTATTTGAAATAAACAGACCCACTAACTTAGGCCAGACTGGTCCATTTCTGCCTTCTGTATCTTTAAGATGTGTCATAAATCTAAGAAAAAGGAGTTAAAAGTACATTAGCCTGTGCTGGAATGTTTCAGATTCAAAACATGAGAGGACTATTCTGCTTCATTTTCTAATTCTTTTATTCTTGAATTCTTTTGAGAAGAAATACTCTAGTCTGCATTCATATAATCAATTTTGACTAAGGCATGCTTTTCTCTGCCAACTACCTTTACCATAGGTTAAATCAAAGAAATTGCTGTTTCCTTTGTATGTGTGCTGGAGAAGGGCAAAGAACAACACACAACTTTTCAGTCATATTTCAAAATGTAGAACCAACCATCTTCCAAGCCATAATTGTTTTTTCCTTGTCAATACATAATTCTTTTTTTATTTTTGAGAATTTCATACATGTATATAATGAAATATGATCATATCCACCCTCAATTTCTCCTCTTTTAAACTTAATTTATTAGATTACTTCCTAATTAATTTTTCCTCCCTCCTCTCCTTCCATTCCCTCCCTGCAACTACCCCTCAGCACTCCCTAAATCTACTTCTCATTCATTTCTGTTCAGAAAAGGACAGATCTCCTATGAATACCAACAGAAGATGGTATATGACAAGCTGCAATAATACTAAGAACCTCCCTGTGTATTAAGGCTGTTCAACATAATTCAGTATGAGGACTAGGTTCCCAACAGTCAGCCAAAGGGTTATATAAAATCTCTGCTTTCAATGTTAGAAGTCACATATACATAGAAAGAGGACACAGATCATTCCCATGCAAGTTCCCTGATTGTTGGTTCAGACTCCATGTACTCCAATGAGCCCATATTAATTGGTTCTGTGAGTTTTCTTGTGATGTCTTGACCTTGCTGTCTCCTATAATCCTTCATTCCTTTCTTCAGCAGAGTTCCCTGAGCTTAGCCTGAAGTTTGGCTGGAGTTCTCCGAATCTGTTTCTATCATTTTCCTGGATGAACCCTCTATCATGGCAATTGGGGTAGGTACCAATGTATGAATGTAGTAGAATACATTAGGCATCAGAACATTGACATTTTTTTTCTCCATTGCGTCTATCCTAGCTGTCTAGGCCATTGAGCTTCTTCATCCTGGTGCTTCAGGGAATGTCAGTGTTGGGCTCACTCTTATGGCATGGGTCTCAGGATAGAGCTGTCATTATCTGGCCACTGTCACAATTTCTACACCACACTTAACACAGCATATTCCATAGGCAGGAGAGACAGAAGGTCAAAGGTTGTATGGCTGGGTTGGAAGATTTGCTTGGTCACAGTAGATGGCTAGTTCAGGCTATTTATCCTCTATTTCTAGTTATCTTAGCTGTGGTCAGCCTTGCACTTCCCTGGGAGGTTTCTTCCTGATCCTGAAAAGCCTCCCCTTTCCAGTCATCTCTTTCAGTATTCTCCCCCTCCACCCCACCATCCTGAGGCCTCATGTTACCTTCTACTTCTACACAAAAGTGTACCTGTTAATCTCTTCTTGTTTCTTTTAACTTTCCATAATTTTAAAAATTGATTCTTTGGGAATTTCACATCCTGCAACCCATTCCCACCCATTTCCTCAACCCTCTGTATCTGCTTTCACTTATACTCAACATAGACACTGACTGCAGTAGGGACACAGACTATCCCCAAAACAGCTTGATCCTGGAAGTCAACCTGGCCCTGGGCATCAAACTGACTCCAGGTAGTAGTGCAACACCCCTCATACCCCCTCAGTATACAGGGTCTACAAGAAGCATCATCCTTGGGCACCAACATGACTTCAGGTATCTGCCCAGAACATTGGCATCTGAATTGCCTTTAGCCTTAACCTGAGCCATTGACATCTACTGGATCCATGGCTGGAATGAAACAGTCCCAGACATGGCCCTAGGCATCATCCCATGCCCAGATAACTCCGAGGCCATGGATGTCAGCATAGACACTCATTTTTGCATTATATCCAGCAATTTCATGTCCCTTGAACCACAACATAGTCACAGATAGCAACCTGGAAGCCAGGCATCCCTGTGGCCTTTCCTGGGAATCCAGACTATGAACATCAACACAAGATCAGAGTGCAAAATAGCTCTAGTGTAAGAAAAACATGGCTCCATGTAGCAGCTCATATTCAGGGTATCTTCACAGCTTTCAATGGTAACAGGATCCACTGACATTGACACAGACCATGGCTGTGATAAGGTTACAGTCCCAGACATGGCCACTGGCAGCAGGTTGGACCCCTTCAACAACCTGGCAAAAGGTGATGGTGCTGTCCACTCAAGACTTCACAGCTCATCACTCATCACCAACATTGCCACAGGTGATGGCCGTACATAATTCTTATCAATATGAATACTGTCTCTGTTTTGTTTCTGAAGCCCTCTTTGAAGTCCATATGTGACATTTCTATGTGTTTTTTTTTGTTTGTTTGTATTTTTCTTGTAACGCTAAATAAAATAAAACCTTATAATTGCTTTACTTTCTAGTGCAGTATTTTGTCCATTAGGGAAACGCCATATGTTTAAACAATAATTTACAACACAGATGTTCTACTTGCTTAAAGGTGGTAGTTAATTCATTTCCTTGTAAAGATTTACAAAAATTGATATTGCCAAATTCAAACACGAAACATATCTCTTCACAAACTTAAAAAAATGGCTGTGAATCATAGTAATTAAATGGACAAAGAAATTCCATTTCAGTTACATCTCTGCCAATTTTACTAAGCAGGTACTTGCTTAGAACACTTTCTACTGTTCATCTGTAATTTTGTCAATGCCAAAAAGAAAATTTTTTTTATATATTCCGGTGGTCCTTTTCACCTCCAATGTGGGAAATCAACTGTGCTCTATTCCTGAAAAATTGGTCAGCCCTAGAGAGTGTTAGTATGTGTCTAAATAAGACATCAAGAGAGTGGTGATGCACCATGAAAATATAAGGTTATGAGAAGAGAACAAGAGAGGACTAGGAGGCAAGAAGGACACATATGACATTACTGCAGGAAATAAATTCTTTTTGCTGGAAAAATT
This sequence comes from Phodopus roborovskii, assembly GCF_943737965.1. Classification (NCBI taxonomy): domain Eukaryota; kingdom Metazoa; phylum Chordata; class Mammalia; order Rodentia; family Cricetidae; genus Phodopus; species Phodopus roborovskii. The sequence goes on from NW_026126547.1 coordinate 7,758,951, forward strand.
GCACAGTGAAACCTAATTCTTTGTAATCTAATTAAAAACAAAGCAACTTTATCACAATTACTGAAACCTAATAAACAAAACAAAGGAAATCAACCACACACAAAAAAATGGATTGTTACAGGAGAACTAGAAAACTACCTTGCTCCATGGGTAAGGTACTTTACATGATCACAAGTTTGGACACAAATCTAGTCTCAACAGATACAAGAAAACTAAAATAACATTCTGTATTCTGTCTGGTCACCATGGATTAAAACTGGATAGCAACAACAGAAAGAGCAGAAAGTTGTAGAATATTATTTGACACTGGGAAGACATTTCACTGAAATTTGTCTAATAGAAAACTAAATGCCCAATAACAAGGCTGGGTTTTCAGAGCAGAGAGAATATTGACAAAAGGAAAGGGAGAGTCCTGAGGAGTCACTAAGTAGACATAGAGAAAGCAAGAAGGAAGGAAACATGAAAAAAGTAAAGGTAATAGATGCAGAAAGTAAATTAATAGAAAAAGAATAATTTAAGTTATGATTCAGTTAGAAACAAGCTAAAGTTATCAGCCAAACTTTCATAATTAATAAGAAATATTCATAGCAGCATTATTTGTACTATATCCAGAACCTGGAAGCAACCTTGATTCCCCTCAACTGAAGAATAGATAAAGAAAATGTAGTACATTTTCACAAAGGAGTACTACTCAGTTGAATAAAACAAAAACAAAGAAACAAACAAAATGCAACAAAATCTTGAAAAACCCAGGGAAATCGGAAGGAACTAGAAGAAACCATCCTGAAGGAGGTAACCCAGACATGGAAAGAAATGCATATTGGACTTAGAGCAAAGGAAAATCAGCCTACAATCCACAACACCAGACAAGCTGGGAAAAAAGGAGGATCCTACGAGATACATACATGGTTCCACAGAGAAGGGGAAAGGGACAGCATCTCCTGAGTAAATTGAGAGCATGGGGGAGGAAAGAGGGAGTTAGGAAAAAGAGAAGGGAAAAGAGGAGGGAGAGAGGTGGGCACGAGGGAACAGAATGATTGAGACAGGGAAAGAATAGAGGAGGACAAGAAAACTGATACCACAATAGAGTGAACCATTATAGATGTAAGGAGAAATTTCTTGATAGGGAAATGCCAAGAGATCTACAAGGATGACCCTAACTAACAATCTATGCAGTTGTAGAGAGGCTAACTTTAATCCCTTCCGCAATAATGAGATTGATGACTTTCTTAAATGTCATCATAGAGCCTTCATGCAGTAGCTGAAGAAAGCAGATGCAGAATTCAAGCCTAGCAATGAGCTGAACTCCTGGAATCCAGTTGTAGAGATTCAGGAGTGATGAGCAAAGGGGTCAAGACCATTCTGGGGAAAATGACAGAAACTGCTCACCTAAGTAAGTGGGAGTACACAGACCGATGTCTGACAGCACAGGTGACAGCATAGGAATGAACCCTGAACCTTGGTGTCAGTTGCAAGGCCAGAGTAGTCTATGGGACAAATAGTAGTGGAACTAGTATTTGTCCCAAGTGCATAAATGAGCTTTGTGAGATCATTCTCTACAGATGGGCACCCTGTCATCTTAGATACATGGGGGAGGACTTAGGTCCTGCACCAAACAGGCTTTGATGATCCCTCATGGGAGATCTCATCCTCCCTGGGGAGATGATGGGGTGTGGGATGGGGTTTGGTGGCAGTCATGGGAGGAGAGGAATGAGAAGGAACTCTGATTGGTAAATTGATTTTTTTTATCATGATTTTCTTTGTTGTTTTCTTTATTTTCCTTCTATATTTTTAGAATTTAAGTGGGTAACAATCTTGTTTTACATGTCAATCCCAGATCCCTCTCCCTTCCCTCCTCCCCTGCCCTCTACAGACCCTCTATCCCATCCCCTTTCTGCTTCCCAGGGAGGGTGAGGTCTTCCCTTGGGATCTTCAAAGTCTGTAATACCATCTGAAGCAGGGCCTAGGCCTTTCCTCAGGGGTCTATGCTGAGAGAGTATCCCTCTATGTAGAATGGGCTCCCTGATTCCATTCATACATTAGGGATAAATACTGATCCTCTACAAGAGGCCCCATAGATTACCCAGGCTTCCTAACTGACATCCAGATTCTGCGGACCTGGGTTGGTCCTATGCTGATATCCCAACTATTAGTCTGGGGTTAATGAGTTCCCACTGGTTTAGGTCACCGGTTTCTGTGAGTTTCTATAGCCTGGTCTTGACACCTTTTCTTATCACTCCTCCCTCTCCACAACCAGATTCCTGCAGATTGGCTCAGTGCTTAGCTGTAGGTGTCTGCTTCTGCTTCTATTAGCTACTGGATGAATGCTCTAGGATGGCATTTAAGGAAGTCATCAATCTCATTATAGGGGGAGAACATTTAAGGTAGCTTCTCCACTATTGCTTAGATTTTTTGCTGAGGTCATTCTAGTAGATCTGTGGGCATTTCTGTAGTGCCAAATTTCTCTTTAAACCTATAATGGTTCCATCTCTTATGGTATCTGTTTTCTTGCTCTCCACTATACTTCCCTCTGACTCAATCTTCCTGCTCCCTCATGCACTACTTTCCCCTAATATTCTCCCCTTCTCTTTCTCTCCACTCCCTCTCTCCTCCCCATATGCTCCCAATTTGCTCCAGAGCTATTGTCCCATTCATCTTCTCAGGGATACATGTATGTGTTTCTTAGGGTCCTCCTTATTTCCTAGCTTCTCTGGCAGTGTGGATTATAAGCTGGTAATTCTTTGTTCAATGTCTAGTACCCATATATGAGTGAGTATATACCATGTTTTTTTTTTTGTGACTAGTTTACCTTATTCAGAATGGATTCTTCAAGTTCCATCCATTTGCCTGGGAATTTCAAGATTCCATTGCCCCACCCCCAAGAGTAGTATTCCATTTGACAAAATGCACCACATTTTCTCTGTCTAGTCTTCAGTTGAGGGCCTTCTAGTTTGCTTCCAGGTTTTGGCTATTACAAATAATGCTGCTATAAACATAGCTGAACAGATGTCATTCTTGTATGGATGTGCATTTTTTGATTATGTGTCAAGTGTAGAATTGCTAGATCTTGAGGTAGACTAATTCCCATTTTCCCGAGGAGCAACTTACTGATGTCCAAAATTGCTGTATGTGTTTGTACTCCCACCAGTAGTGGAGGAGTGTTCCACTTTCTCCACATTCTCTCCAGCATAAGCTTTCATTGGTGTTTCTTATTTTAGCCATTCTGAGAGGAGTTAAGAGTGTATCTCAGAGTTATTTTGATTTGCATTTCCTTGATGGTTGAGGATGCTGAACACTTTCTTAAGTGTCTTTCAGCCATTCTAGATTCCACTATTAAGAATTCTTTTTTTAGTTCTGTACCTCACTTTTTAATTGAACTATTTGGTGTTTTGGTGACTAGTTTCTTGAGTTCTGTGTATATTTTTGAAATAGTGCTCAGTCAGATATGGGATTGGTCAGTATCTTCTCCCATTCTGTGGGCTGCTGTTTTGTTTTGTTGACTGTATCCTTTGCCTTACAGAAGCTTCTCAGTTTCAGAAGGTCCTATTTATTGAATTTATTACCTGGACTACTGGTGTTATGTTCAGGGAGTAGTCTCCTGTGTCAATTTGTTTAAGGGTACCTCCCACTTTCTCTTCAAAGAGGTTCAGTGTGGCTGGATTTATGTTGAAGTTTTTGATCCATTGGCACCTATGGTTTGTCCATAGTGATAAATATGGATCTATCTGAAGTCTTCTACACTTCAGCCTCCAGTTGTGCCAGCACCATTTGATGAATATGCTTTCTTTTATTCCATTGTATCACTTTAGCTGCTTTATCAAAAATCAGGTGCTCATAGGTATGTGGGTTAGTATCAGGGTTATCAATTCAATTTCGTTTGTCTACATGGCTATTTTCTGCCAATACCAGCTGTTTCAGGACTATGGCTCTAATAGAGGTTGAAGTTAAGGTTGGTGTTGACTCTGTAAATTCCTTTATTGTACAGGGTTGTTTTGGCTATCCTGAGTCTTTTTTTTTTTCATATGAATATTGTTATTTCAAGGTCTGAAGTATTATCTTGGGATTTTGATGGGAATTGCATTGAATCTATAGATTGCTTTTGGCATGATTGCCATTTTTACTATGTTGATTCTACCTCTATGAAAACATGAAAGATCTTTCCATTTTCTTGTAACTTTTACAAGAAGACCCCTGTTCAGGGGTTCTGAATCTATACAATGCTGGGTTCCCAGATATCAGTCTAGGGGTATCAGCTCTCCCTTTTTTCAGGTCAGCTGTCTCTGTGGATTTTTGTAGCCTGATCTTTATCCCTTTTCTTATCACTCCTATCTCTCTGCAACTGGATTCTGGTTTAGTGTTTAGCTGTGGGTGTCTGTTTCTTTCTCCATCAGCTACTAGATGAGGGCTCTATGATGGCATATAAGTTAAATATCAATCCCATTATCAGGGAAGGGCATTTAAAGTAGCCTTTCCACTGTTATTCTGATTCTTATTTGGGGTCATTCTTGTTGGACTCTGGACATTTCTCTAGAGTCAGTTTTCTCTTCAAGTGTTTAATGGCTCCCTCTATTATGGTTTCTTTTTTCTTTTTTGCTCTAATCTATTCATCAATCTTCCTGGTCCACATGTTCTCAACGCTTCTCCTCCCTTCTTTTTCTCCTAACTCTTTTCCACTCACTCCCCCCCCCCACTTCCAATATGCTCAGGAGATATTTTTCCTTTCCCCTACTGTGAGGTACCTTGTGTGAATATTTTAGGTTCTTCTTTGTATCCTTGTTTCTCTGGTGGTATGAATTATAGGTTAGTGATCATTTGAGCTCACAGTTAGAATTGAGAAAAATATCTCTTACTCATAGATCATTAGGTTTCATATAGTAAAAATGGCAATCATACAAAAAACAATCTACAGATTGAATGTAATCACCTTTGAAATTTCATGAAAATTATTCACAGATCATGGAAGGACAATTTTCATCTTTACATGGAGACAAAATAATCTGAGCATAGCCAAAACAATCCTGAATAATAAAGGAACTGTTGGGGATATCAACTTTTTAATTTCATAATATTGGCACAAAAACAAACACGTTGACCAATAGAAGAAGCAGACATAAATCTACACACCTATATATACATGTTCTTTGGTATAGAAATCAGAAACTCAAACTAAAAAAAGAAAATGTGGTATCCTTTTTAACAAATGGTGTTGACCAAATTGGAGATTTGCACACAGAATACAAATAGATCCATATTTATTACCTTGAACAAAACTTAAATATCAAAAACATCAGCACAAATCCAGATACAAAGAACCCATAGAAGAGGAAGTGTAGAGTAGCCTTGACCTCATTGTTACTTGAAAAGATATTTCTGAACCAAACACCTACAGTACAGGCACATAAGATCAACAATTAATAAAAGGGACATCGTGAAACTAAAATGCCTCTGTATGACAAAGGGTACCATCTTGCTGACAAAGTAACAAGCAGAGAACAGGAAAAAAAATTACCAACTGTACATCTGATATAGGACAAATATTCAAAATATTTTGAGAATTAAAAAAACTAGATACCAAGAAAATAAATAACTCCTTAAAAATGGGTTACAAATATAAACTGAGAATTCTCAGTAGGTGAATAGCAATGTTTGAGAATCAAATAAATGTTCAACATCCTTATCTATTAAGGAAAAGCAAAGCAAATCTACTTTGAGATTTTATCTTTCACTGGTCAGAATGGTTAAGATCGGTACTCAAGTGACAGCACACACCGGGGAGTGTGTAGAATAGAGGGAACACTCATCCATATCTTTTGGGAGTGAAAACATATGTATCCACTATGGACATCAGTGTGGGTGTTCATCAGAATGATGGCAATAGATCTACCCTAAGATCCAACTATACTACTCTTAAGCATAAACCCTCAAATTACTTAATCTTTCCACAGAAATATTTGTTCAACCAAGTTCATTGCTGTTCTAGTCATAATAGCCAGAAACTGGAAACAACCTACATGTCCCTCAATAGAAAAAACAAAACAAAACAAAAAAAAAAAAACAACAACAACAACAACAACAACAAAAAAAAAACGGATAAAGTAAAGGTGGTACATTTATACAATGGAGCATTGCTCATCCATTAAAAAATGAAATTATGAATTTCACATGTAAGTGAAAATAACTAGAAAAAAAATAACCTGAGTGAGGTATCCTAGACCTAGAAAGACAAATATAGATGCATTCATTATATGTGATTTTAAAATTTAAGTGATGGATAAATAGTAGAATCCATAGAATCACATGGGTTAGTTATAGCCAGTAAGGTTATAGGAGGTCTGATACATCTTATAGGATAGGGAAATATAATGGATAATTGAGTATGGATGTGGGGACTGGAATGGAAATATCAAGTGGAAAGCAGGATGAGATTGGGAGATCAGGGAGGGATTAATGGGAGGAGACAGCTAAAATTAAGGGGGTTATTTGAGGGCTAGTGATGGGAGATGCCATTCTGTATATGTTTCTCATACTGGTTAATGAATAAAGCCCTGTTGGCCAATAGGAAAGTAAGAGAGGAGGGCTAAGAGAGAAGGAGGAAAGAGGAAGTAGTAAGGAGGAGTCAAGATGGAGAGACTGGGGAGACGAGACGTTGGCCCCTTTCCCCAGTAAGAAGACCACATAAGACCATGTGGAAACACATAGAAATGGGTTAATAATTAAGACAGAGCTAGAAGATAAGAAACAAGTAACTGGCCAACAGACTTGTATCTAATACAGAGTCTCTGTGTGTTAATTGGGGCTGGCACAGCGGCAGGACAGACCAGGCAGAGGGCGGAAAAACCATACTCTTTAAAGGCTAGTGAATCCCTCCCCTCAGTGCTCATGAAAACACAGAAAGAAGAAGCAGGAAGAGTGTAAGAGTTAGAGGGAATAGAAGACACAAAGAAAACAAGGTCTTCTCTATAAACATGAAAAAGCTCATATGAACTCAAAGAGAATTAGGCAGCATGCACAGGCCCTGGACAGCTCTACACTAGGTCCTCCATGTATGTGTTACAGTTTAGTATTTTTGTTTTGTTTTTAGAATTCTTGAGTGTACAATGAAGTTTCTGCTGATTTTTTTAATTTTATTTTTTATTTTCCATGTCTATTGTAGTTCACTCTCTTTCTCTCCCTCCCTCTTACCCTCTCACCCCCATCACATGCACCCTGACCACCTTCCCTTCCCATTCCCCCACTCCAATTCCACATGTAGGGCAATTGAATCCAGGTGGGTTCATGTAAATCTGTCAAGTTATTTGAAATAGGGACTAGGACTTCTCTCCTGTCTCTAGGTTAAGGGAGTATCCCTCTATGGGGCATGTGTCTGCAAGGTCCTTTTGTGCACAAGGGATACATCCTGGTTCCACTGTCTGAGGTCCCTTACATTGCTCAGTCCTTCTGGCTGAGACCTGTATTCAGGGGTTCTGAGTCAGTCCCATGCTGGATTCCCAGCTATCAGTCTGGGGGCCCGTTACCTGCTCCTTGTTCAGGTCAGCTGTCTCTATGTGTTTCTGCAACTTGGTCTTGTCCCCTCCCTTTGCATCAGGATTCTAGTTTGACTCAGTGTTTAGTTATGGATGCTTTCTCTGTTTCCAACAGGTACTACATGAGGGCTCCATGATTATAAATAAGTTAGTTGTTAATCTCACTATCCAGAAAGGACATTTATGGTACCCTTTCCACAGATACTCAAATTGTTAGTTGGCCGCAGTCTTGTAGGTCTCTAGACATTTCTTTAGGTTCAGTTTTCTCTTCAAACCAATAATGGCTCCCTCTTTTATGTTGTTCTCTCTCTCTCTCTCTCTCCTCCTGTCTTCTATTCCTACCCCGAGTCTTCCTAGTCACAAGTGTTTTCCTCTCCTCCCCTTCTCTTTCTCCTACTTCTGTCTTCTTTCACTGACCCCACTTCCCTGTGCTCTGGAGGACTTGTTCCTTTCCCCTTCTGTGAGTGCCCTTATATTAATCGCTTAGAATACACCTTGTATCCTAGTTCCTCTGGTGGTGTGAAGGATGATGGTGTGTAGAAGACTGCAGATAGACCCATGTCTAGTGCCACACAGATAACTGAAGTCCAAATGGATCAAAGGCCTCAACATAAATCCAGCCACACTGAACCTCTTAGAAGAGAAAGTAGAAAATACCCTTAAACAGATTGGTATATGAGACCACTTCATGAACATAACTCCAGGAGAACAGACACTGAGATCAACAATTAATAAATGGGACCTCCTCAAACTTAGAATCTTCTGTAAGGCAAAGGACACAGTGGACAAGACCAAATGACAGCCCACAGACTGTGTAGTGAGATAGTCCTTCTGTGGCACTGACCACGCCCATTGGGGGGTGGAGCCATGGGCGAAAGGGACCTGTGAAAGGAGGTCCTAGGGGGCCAGGAAGGCGCTCTCTTTCTGGCGTGACTCAGATAGGAGAGGATCGGGTTAAATTTCCTGGTGTTCATCTATCTAGGTTGTAAGTTATTTCTCCCTGAATAAACATCTATTCGGCCTATTTGTTTATCCTGATCCTTGTTTACCACAATAAGACTGGGAAAAGATTTTCACCAATCTTACATCTGACAAAGGGCTGATCTCCAAAATATTCAAAAAACTCAAGAAACTAATCAACAAAACACCAAATAACCCCATTTAAAAATGGGGTAGAGAACTGAAGAAAGAATTCTCTATAGAGGAAATCAAGAAGGCTGAAAGGCACTTAAGAAAGTGCTCAACATCCTTAGCTATCAGGGAAATGCAAATCAAAACAACTGTGAGTTACCATCTTACTCCTGACAGAATGGCAGAAAAAAACAATGACAACTTATGCTGGAGAGGATATGGAGAAAGGGAACACTCCTCCACTGCTGTTGGAAGTGCAAACTCGTACAGCCATTTTGGAGGTCAGTATGGCGGTTCCTCAAGAAAATGGGAATTAGTTTACCACAGGACCCGGCAATCCCCCTCTCAGGCATAAACCCAAATGATCCACATTCATGCAACAAAGATATGTGCTCAACTATGTTCATAGCAGCATTATTTGTAATAGCAAGAACTTGGAAGCAACCTAGATGCTCCTCAACTGAAGAATGGATAAAGAAGATGTGGCACTTCTACACAATGGAATACTACTCTGAGGAAAAAAATAATGGAATCTTGAAATTCACATGGAAATGGATGACACTTGAAGATACCATCATGAAATAGGTAACCCAGTCACACAAAAAAAGAGGTACATGGTACTTACTCACTCATAAATGGATTTTAGACCTAAATCAAAGGATCACCAGGCTATATAATTCACACCACCAGAAGTTTCTGATTCTTATTCCTTCTCTTGGGTTATTTTTCTTCTTTTTGTTTTGTTGAATTAAATGTGTTTGTTGTATCTTATTTTTATTTTATTATTAGCTCTTAGAAACTAGTTTGTTTTTTAATGATACACAGAAAGATACTGGTTAGAATGAGAGGAGGAGAGGAATTGAAAAAAGTATAGGGAGAAGAAATAATAATCTGGATACATTATATGAAAAACTATTTTCAATAAAAGGAAAAGTAAGTTAAAAACTTCAACCTTAGTGGCTCAAGTCAAGAGAAAAGTAGAGATCAGAGAAATGTAAACAAACTTTGAGTGAAACTGGAGCACAGTAAAAGGATTGTACACTTGGTGAAGGATGTTAGACAGAATCAGCTAAACTTTCTGTATAACTTCTCTACCCTGTACTCTTAATATTCAAGTACCCTAGTTTTAAAGGTCTAAGTTCTGCTTGCCCCCCCCTTTTTTTTATTTAAGAGAACATAGCAATTGCATTCTTCTAAGAAAAAGTATGTTTGGCATGAAAGAAGCATTCTTCTTGCTACTACCGACAGAAGAGGAAATATAAACCTCATTTTCTTGATATAAATTGTGAATAAAGGTACCAGAAAAAACAATCACAGCTTATATTGCACCTTCTATAAGACCAACTAATTGATTAGAATTTCAGCGGTTTTAGAAAGATGGGCTATTGCAGTTGATCTTGGGCACCCTCTTTTTTCTGACCTAAAATTCTTGTGATTCTCAGATAAAGCATTTTAGATTATATTGACTTATCAATTAATTGGTTTCAACCAAGTCAGATATGAAGATTACCCTCAGACAGCATCTGGAAGCTATAGTGGAGACTTGTCCACCATGCTGATTCTTCTAATGTACTTTACAAGTTCGTTGGTTTACCCTATTGCTTTTCTTGTTACTGTAGAACTTTATGAACCTGCTGATACCATGGAACATGGAATTTAAGATATCCCAAGTCTGAGTCTATATTCCTGGGTCATGCATGGTCAATTTTATTGGGTCAATATAACCTGTCTTAGACTTGAGGTTGGAGATGTTACTTCTGTGGACAAGGTTTACCTTTGTAGTCACCTAAGAATTTCTCTTTGTATAAGGTTAAGAAATGATGACAATATGAACACTTTAAGTTTTCCTTTTAGCTCTGGACTTGCTAGAATTGTCTTTTTCATTGGTTCATCTTAAATATTTCAATGACTTACACATTGCTTTGCCAAGGACTGACAACTGCCTTAGTTTTGAGTTAAAGTTTGCACTATAATTATCCCCATAATAATTTCTTGATGATGCATATCATTCTTTCATGTTCATGTTGGAAGGAAAACATGTTTACCATCAGGTCCAAATCAAGGGCAATTGTAAATCAGGTGTCCACATTCTGAGTCATTTCCAGTTATTACGTTTACCTCACTGACTTATCTGATTTCTTCTTGTACCTGTTTCTTCCATCAAAACTTTCTCAAACTGCAAACCTCCCTGCCACATATCCTGCTTTTCTAAGTCAGATATTTAATAAATTAATAAAGAATACATATATGAAATGATATTCTCCAAAATCTCAAGTTGTCCTATCACATGTCCAGTGATATGACCTGATGGGGAGTAACTGTTGTCTCCTTCCCTAAGCCATTCTGACTTTCAGATCAACCAGAAGCAGTATTTCTGCCCTGTCAAGCCTTCAGATTTTCAATCAAACCAGAATCCTGCCAATAAGCATTAGGAAAATACCAAAGTATATAAGTCATCAGAAAATATATGAGATCAGTGATGACCAGTTTAGTTATCAAATCGACTCAACCTTGACTCCCCTGGGATGAGACTCTTATTGAGAGATTGTCTTGATCAAGTTGTTTTGTAGACATGTTTGGAAGCATTGTCTTGACCACTCATTAATTGATGTGGGGAGAGTCAACCCTGCATAGATTGCACTATGCTCTAGGCATAGATTGTTGACTGCAGCTGTAGAGACTGTGCTGAGCACAAGTCAGTATTCATACATTTGCTTCTCTTTGCTCTTGATCATAGATGAGATATGACCAGGTGTTTCAAGCCCTTGCCATTGTGATTTCCCCACAGTAATGGACAGTAACCTGGAATTATAAGCTAAATTAAATATCTTCTCTCCTAAATTGCCTGTTATCAAACAAGAGAGATGAAAGTAGGGGAAAGGTTTTACATGATTACTATATTTTGAATCCATTACTGTTTAGTGTGATTCATGATATTGGACTAGATACTTCATATAAAATATAAAGAAGGAAATTTATTATGAATTCACAGGGCATAGCTGAAGGGTTCCAGTGGTTGTGTACAATTTTGGAGGTGATAGTCTTTAATAGAAAAGTAAAATGATTGATTATTTCAGTAGCTGAAATAACCCTCTCATCTCTAGGATTATAATTTCATTTTCTTTTATTTGGTGTGAAATAGGCTCTCTCTGGTGTTTACCTTCCAGAGAGTTGCCCTTTGGTCCTGTCAAGATGATGCTATGATTCAGTGTAAAGCTGTGTTGGGTCTAAGCTTTTGTCTTCAATACACTTCATAGAATGTTTTTGTTTCCTCTCTTTTATTCATGCCTTTTGGTATTTTAATCAGCTATTATTCTGCACTCCAGGAAGGCTGCTGAGGTTGTTTTTTTTTTCTTTTTTCTTTTTTTCTTTTTAATGAGAACTAAAGCCTCATTGTCATGATCAGTGATAAGCTACACCAGTTTTATGAAAATGTAACTCCCAGCCAGAATTGAGTGATGTTCAGTGAACACTGAACTCTTAGACCAGAAAGGCTTTTAAACAGAAGTGAGGACACTGTAAAATAAATGACTTATTTTCTGACTTATTTTAAAGCTAATGGAAAAAAGAATTGCAAGATCATTAGGAGCTTGACAGATCCTTTGCCTCATTCCTGTCTCCTTTTCCAGCAAACTGATCTGGGCAGGTGTACAAAGTATTATAACTTGCTATGTTTTCAAGTTCAATGACTGACAAATGCTTTGGCCTGATCTTATGTGTTTTAGGATAATAACCTTTTACTCAAGAAATATGTACATTACATGTAAAACCCAGTTTTATAAAACATCCTGTTAAGTCATTTTTGTGAGACACCCTTATCCTTGCTACCAGATCACCCTCCACATACCTCCAAACTTTGGTCAGGTTTCTAAATTGATTTTATAGACATGAAATATACAAGACTGAGGGCATCTTGTACTATGATTCCAGGAATTCACCGAAGCCAGCATTGTCTGATAGGACTAGCTTCCAAGTGAGGCATCTCAGAGGGTCACGTCATGAGGTCATGAAGATGAAATGATGGAGATACCAGAATTTTAGAGATAGCAAGATCTTGGAATATCTACCAATCTCAGCTTTAGACTTACATGGGGTAGGACAGACTAAATCACACGGAGTACTTCCTGCCATCTATGAAAAGCCTTAAGAGTCATAAACCATTTAAGTCTGGGGATTGGGAGCCTCTTTACTTGAGGGTCAGCTTAGTGGGATAAAGGGTGCTTATCTCTCCTGTTGAAGCTCCTGTTCAGCACTGAAAGCTTGCTCTCCTGTTCAGGGTCCCTTCTAAGACAGCTCTTTTATGGGATAATCTGTCAGTCCATAGTTATTTCTGTGGCTTTGAGGTGTGCTTCTGAACAACACATAGGAAATGAAAATTAGAAGATAGTTTTGTGGAAACTGCTACACTTCACTTGGAACAACAGAGTAACTAAATCAAGAAAGGAAGCCAAACTCCTGTGTTTCATTTTCAGTCTGTCTCTTTTACTTTGGGTTAATGTATAGACATGAGAAAAATTCCTTTCCAAACAGATACTCCCTATCTGCAGGACTCTGGTACTGTACCCTGGAGCAGAAGTGGTCATATTAAAGGCACTGCATCAATCCCCTTATAAGAGATGTCAGAATAAGGGCACCTTCAGATCCAGAAAGTACACAGTGCCAATTAGAGCACACCTAGGCCACAACTACACAAGTGTACACAGCTCTTGCTCCTTGCTCCAATTAGTCCTGTATTTCAGCTGTAACTTCCTGTTAATGCCCTGAATATAGACTTGGGACTACTGAGTTATTTTATCAGTTCCTTTTACTAATGTCTATACATTAAATAATTCTCCACTCTGCTTTCCCAGGCAATCTCATTACTTGGCATATATGGGGTAGGTGGCTAAGCCTAGGTTATTGAGGAAGTCAGAGTCACATCATTCTCTTTGAAATCTCTGCCAGGATTACAGGGCCTGAAGGTTTAAACTCTTTGTTCTCCTAAAAAAGAAAAGGTTAAGCAGGAGCAATAAATATCATCATATAATAATTGCTATGGAAAATGTACTCAGTGGCAGCCCTAGGAAGCACTAGAAGAGTATTTCAATCATACATCTCCCAGAAGGTGCTCATGAGGGTAAGATCTGAAGCCTGTGTGGGATTCAGGTGACTATAAAAGTACCATGGGTGTGGCAAGACCAGACTCAGGAAGGAACATCCTGACAGAAGCCAAATGTAAAGACTCAGATGGCAGAAGAGCAGACCTGCCAGTCCTGGGCAGATAGCGCTGAAGAGAAGAGGGTCATATGGTGTGTGGTGACTGTATACAGGAAGCCATAAGGCAGATGCTTCCATAGTAGACACAGCATTTTGTTGAGGTTCTTGCACTAAAAGCTGAAATGTAGGTAAAAATGGTCCCAGGAGGAAACCTGAAGACTAATTCTGAGCCTGAGAAAATAAGAAAAAAACAGCCTCATGCATCAACACTGCTTGGAAAAGGGAGATGGAAAGAGGAAAACAATACCTTTTCTGTTGTAGAAGCAGGCAGACACCATAGGGTTGGGGGATCCTGGGGTCTTTCAGTACATATCTCATTAAGAAAGTAATTGTTTATCTTGTCTTCATATCATAAATTCAAACTCAGGAGTATTCTACTTGTTTAGCTTTCAGTTGCTTTCCTTTAGGAGATAAAACAGGACTCTTCTTATCTCAGAAGTTCCCAGAATTTCCCTAGGCATGGGAATTTCTTACAGTGTACATCAGAAAATTGTTAGGAGCCATGGGCCTAGCCATTTGTAAATGGGCTTACTATCCATCATCCGTAGTGTTTCTGTCAGAGGACACACATACTATAATGGAACTCCTGTTCCCAAAGGGGTCCCTGAAACAGGAGAAAACTTGTATCTCTTTGCTTACCTCATGAAGGTAACTATTGTTAGCAGCAACTTAGAGTCATTAAACCACTGCACAATTTAACTGCATTTTAAAGGAACTTAAGAAACTGAAATCGGTTAAGGACACATATTTATGTACAGTTTGGAAAACTGTACATAAATATGTGGTGTTGTCTAATTTCTTTTCCATCATGCCTGTAGCTGTTTGCAGTTTGCAAATTGTTATTATTGACTGTGTGTGGAGGTTTTTACAAGAAAGTTATAAAAACAACTTTTCACATAACCCAGCTGTACCACTTATGGACAGATACCCAACAAACTCTACATCCTGCTACATAGACAGTTGCTCATTCGTGTTACTGCTGCTGTATTAGCAGCAGGCAGGAAATGAGAAGAAGACCATATGTTCATCAACAGATGAGTGAATCATTATTTAAATGTGGTATATATACACAGCAAAGTTTTATTTAACCCTAAGAAATGTAGAATTAAGAAATTTGCAGGAAATTGAGTTGGACTAGAAATAATGTATTGCATGATGTAACTCAGGCTTAAAAAGACAAATGCTGCATAATCTTATTTATGTGTGAATTCTAGCTTTTAATTTCTGAATGTGTGTAATTTGTGTGCAAATGATTGTGGGCAGAAATCCTGAAGCCCAAAAAAAGGGCCCCTGAGAGTGGAACACATATTTTAAGAGAGGATTGTGGGAGGCTAAAAGAAAACATACGGCGTGATAGTGGAAGTCAGATGCTAGGGACAGAAGGGACAAAAGCAAAGGGGAGGAGGAAGAGGAAAAGGATCAAGCCAAAAAGACAGAGTATGCGTAAAAAGCCATCAGGAATACTGTTTTCATGTATGCTTATTGAAACATTAAACACATTAAAATTCTATATTATATGTGTACTTAATTGTGAGATGATCTGATTGGGTCTCTTGTTCATGAATTGGATCTGAATCCCACCCTCAACCCATCCCTCCATTCAATATTTTGTCTCCTGAGTCAAAATTTAATTAAGTTGTGTAGAGGAAATTGGGGCTTAAATCTCATGCTTTGGGCTGTCCTCGTCTCACCAGCCCACTTTCCTACAGAAGTGCTGTCATCATTCTTAATAAACTATTTCAACTCTGTGCATAACTTGAAGGGCCCAAGATTTTCTCCTTTTGGTGGTTGCTGGGACTTTCCTCTATGTTGGTAAAGAGGTGTCTGAGAGTGCACACTCACTCGTCCATTGGGGACTGTTCAGCTGAAGAGGTGTGGAGGAAAGGGATCTCTACCTTTCATCTGATTGCCCTCCAGTTGGGAGAGATTCTAAGCATCTTCCATCCCAAGCCAGAGATCTGAATCTTGCCATGCTAGCAATAGCCAGGCCAGATATGCCATCCGCAGCAGATACCAAAGTTGTCTGGGAACCAAGCCTGCCGTCTGCCCACAGCCTTGCCATTGGGAAGGCCTGCAGTTTCTTACTCTTGGTCCAATGTTCCACATTTCTTACCAAGCTATTAAAGACAGAGTACTAGGCCCTGCTTTAAGAAGAGTTATACCGTAGAGAGGTGCTTCTTCCTTACCTGGCAGCTGTTTTGCCTGTTGCAAAATTGCTCTTGTTGATATACCTCTCATTAACAGGACTCTTCCCCAGCTAAAATCTTCTGAGAGTTGAGAAGTTATTGTATCTCTGATCCAGATCACATTTCAGTTTTGGGAAAAATAAACCACAGGCAAGATGAGAATTCAGACTCCAACTCCTACCAACATGAGAAATCCAGAACAGCCACAAGCATAATATGCAATGGGAAGAAGCAAGGCAGCTCCTATGCCAACTCCCCTACCTCTTTACTTCTTTGTTCTCTGCAGCCACCCAACAGTGCCCCGTGTGCCCTGGATAGAGCGGTGGCACTTTTTAAGATTTGTTTCTAAAATTCCTATGTGGGCTCTTGAATGTTACATGGTTGAGTTGTGAAAGAGATCATGTAACAAGTGTTTTAACGACTAATGTAATACACACATTGTTTAGGGGCTATTGTAGCTGTACCCTTTCCTTTTCCTCATAAAAGAAGAGTGAATATCAGGTGACTTCTAATTAAACTCAGCCATTAGCTACTGTTGGAGCAAGGTTTTGGAATGGAGTTGTGATAATTCTCAATGTTTGTGGAAATACTTTAAGAAAACAAGAGTCTTAGGACCACAGTTGCTAAGAACTGTGGATACGAGTGAGTTTGCTTCAGTTTCCTCATTATGATTTGCTGTTTTTATTCAATTAAATGATTGAATATCCTTTATATAGCTCCATGCGTGGCTTGTTCTTTTCATTGTATAGAACTTGAACTTATGAGAACTTTATTCATGTGACATTTCCTAACCTGCAGTATATAAATTGTCTGAGGCTCTAAGTAAAGTTGGCTATTATGTAGGACTTCAATCTGCCTCATTTATTGATTTATCTCTTCCAGGTCCCACCTACAAATAGTGAAAAGTTGTCTTAAGTTGAAAGGAATGCCATATACTGGCCTGTTAACTTCATCTTTCCTCTACTCCACATGTAAGTGTCATGTGAAATAATTAACACTCTTGTGGTGAGAATCAGTGTTCTGTGAAATGCTTACCCCTCCTAACCATCCCAAACCCCTTGTTTTTCACATTGGCAGTCTCACCTATGATACTCTAAGGGTAATCAAGTGATACTCTCCCAAGTATCAGCATTAATACTTTCCTCTTTAGCAGGGGAGCAAGAATAATGAGGGGAGCTGTCTTACAAACAACAGACTTAAATAGAAAAACATAATCCTCCAGTCCAAGACTGTCAAGTGAAGAAGAGTTAAAGCTACCTCTGTAAACACAGTTCCCTAAAGGATGATCATGTTTCCAGTGCCATGGCACAGGAATAGAATATGGCACAACATGCAGCTGAGGAATTAATATGAAATGATCATGAAGCTGACCTTGAAGTAAAAAGATGAAGGTGCTGCTACACTATTGCTAGACCAGTAGATGTCACAACTATTATTTCAGTCTGGTCTAATAAAGTATTAGATAATTGAGTATTTAGGATGGAACAGAAATAAATATATACAACTAACACTGCTATATTCCTGGATATGTGTTTCATCCTTAAAAATAAGCACATAATTCTTCATAAATTCATCTGTATGCGACATGTATTTCAGAAAGCTGAATGTGTGCTTCATCGATGGAGTGTTTGTGTGTGAGAGGGATTCCTGGTCAGCACTACCAAGAAAGAAAAAGCTATTCTTGGACAACATGGCTTGCATATCTATTTTGATTCATAACTGGAATGTGTATAGTTTATAATATAGTAGTTACAAAGTTTGAAAATACAAGGCAAAATATTATTTACTTACTAGAATGGTTTTATTCATATGTTTCAGGACAAGATTGGACAAAATACTTTTGACAGTGACAAGAGCAGAATAGAGAGGTCAATTTCATTCTCCCTCAGCATTCTCCATTATGTCATACCACAAGACTATAGTTGCAGAGATGCCTTGCTAATGCCCAGGAGAATGCAGAATGGTTCGTTGTTTTGCTTGAAAGAAATGAAAAAAGAAGATGCAGAGCAGAACAAAGAGTGCATCCTTTTCCAGTACAAATCCTTTCTGCCTTCCTGCTTCCCAGTCCACTTCCACTCTGTCCTTTTTCCCAAGACTGATCTACACCCCACCCCTTCCCACTCCATATCCACTCTGTCCTACTAGCTTACCAATCATACCTTACTATCTTTATAAAACTTCTCATGAAAATACAGTTATATGTACATCTTTGAGTTTTACCTTCAAAGTTTTCCACATCATCTAAAACAGGTACTAGTTTGTAGATGTCTATCAATTTTTCTTTGCTGTGAGCCTAATCATGAATAATGATAGAAATCATTTTAACCTGTTCTCTCTACATATTCTCATTATTGATAGAGCCTCTGAATTCTTTCTGGCCATCTCTTTATTCCTCTCATAATAAAAAAACCTCTTTAAACAACAGAACAGTTTTTTTTTTTATTCTGGAAAGTGTGTGTTTAGAATTCTAGGAGGCATATCTGACTTTGCCCAGGCTCTAACTGATATTTTTGAGATCAACTTTTAACTCCAAAATTCTATCAAAAATTATTTATATTCTGCCATTGAAAAAGAATGAGTTTATAATTCAGTCCTGCAGAAACCAAAATAATTTTTATATACAGTTGACATAGTTTTAAAAATGTTTACTTATTTGTTACTGAATCATAAATTCTCCCTTTAAAATTTCTGGTTACTTACAAGAGTTTAACTATCTATGACAAATGAGTAATTTTTAAAGAAATTCTTTTAATTCTCATCCAATAATTTTAGTTTTTGGAAGACTAGACTTCCAAAGTCATTTTTGACAGTCTCAGCAAATGCTTATAAAATGCAGTATTGTTGACTATTATTGTGAAAAATCAGACCAGGTGTAGTGTCATAGTCCCAAAAACTACTGCAGCATTTACAAGATTTTCTGTGAATCATTGCTCTATGGCCTTTAGGAACCAGTCAAAAATGTAAGGATACCATCCGGTTACCTGGATAACACCCAAGGAGTCTATCCCAGAATTGTGTTGATGACTTCAGTCTCAGGCTATAAGACTGTAGATGTACTCTCCGCAGGTGATGCTACCTAGATCAGGAAGGCTGGAATCCTGGACCTCTACCAGTCATGCTTTTTGAGTTGTCCCTGTAGCACCATGCTGGGGACAGGGATGTTGGTGTGGAAGCAAATCATCCAGAAATTTCCACAGCTTCTGTGCTTAAATGCATTTCAATTGATATCCAAAATTTTATTAATATTTTTAATAAACACAGAATCTATTGAGTTTTAAAGTTTGTACTACTATGTTCATGGGGTCATTTGAAATTATATCAAATTAAACAATGAGATTTTCTTACTCATCTCTAGTAAAAGTACAAAATATATTGAAATATTTGTTAAAGCATAGTTCTATGGTTTACATGTTTTAAAGAAATGGCTTAGTACAATGTAAGTAGAAATTATTTAAAAGAGAAAGCAGTTAATTTATTTGCCATAATTGGGATTTAATATACTGATTACTTATTTTCATCTTTAATATACTATGCTTCTTTTCATTGAGAAACAATAATTTCTGAGAGCACTGGATTCATTAAAATGTACCACTGGTATAGTTTGGATAACAAAATGGTTTTTGATTTAAAAAATACTCTGTCAGTATGATTATTTCATATTCAGTGATTAATGATTTTAATATTTGGTTTATAATGAAATTGTATTACTTTGAATTTCTATGGCATTCTTTCTCTTAGAGCCTCAAGGACTGGCCTCTTTCATGACCTCAAGAAGTATCTGACAAGCATAATAATCTCAGTTTTCTGATGTTTAAAGTCATCAGATACTTCTTTGGAAAATAATGCACTTTTAAAAAAAGTCTTAATAGGAAAGCAGTTCAAACTGGCACCATCAAGACCTCTCATGTGTTGGCCATAAATTTACTAATACTCTACTGTTGTTAATAGCTTTACTGGTTTCACTGAACTTCAATGCTTGAGCTTAATTAACTTGAAAACTGAAAGTATTCTTTGAAAAAAACATGTTAACATTTGTCCCAGAAACTCAGAAATGTGTGAGAATTTTGTGAAGTATCTGTGTTCTGTTTAATACATTACAATATTAAGTTAGAATTTTATTCCCATGCTTTAAATAGACTCCTGTAAATTCTTATCAATGCTGATATCTTTCATTTATAATATATCTGGATATGTAACTGTTACTAGTAATTGTCTATGTTGAAAATGTGATATATAAAATGCACATTTAAATTATGTTCCAAATCTGATGACAAGTTAAACGGTGAAGAAAACAGCTACATCTTACAATTGGATTGGAATGGGGAGGTGATAGAAGGTAACATAAGTAATTAGAGTGAAGGAAAAGGTGGCCTGTGTCTACAATTCATGGGAAACTGAACTAGATACCAGCATAAAGGCTGAAGGAAAAAACAGAGGATATTACCATAATATATAGTAAATGAGTATCAACTGAATTTACTGACAACTGAAGTTGTCACAGATTGAGAAAAGTTTTAATATGTTGTACTAACTCACTGATAATTTCATACAGCTTATATTTATTGAATTTATCCCTTTCTACTCCTACTGCCCATTTGCTTCCAACAGCATGTCTTACATATTGAAATAATTTAACTAGTCCTATTTGTGCTATCCATACATTCAGGATTGTAGTTGCTTACTAAGGGCCATACATTAATATATATATATATTAATATATATATGGTTCTACTTTCACCAGAAGCCATTATCTATCAATAGCTCTGCAGTTAGACTAGGAGTGTCAAAAGTGCCTTCCATCCTCATGGTAGAATAAAATGCTGTCTGGCTTGACTTGTGCACGTCTTTGCAGTTAGCCATAGCAGCTGTGTGCTCACAAAGACAGCAGTCACTTCATGTCCTTAGGATACTCTTTTTTCCCAGTGTACCTGAACCACAGCTTCTTATAAACTGGTCCGAGTTTTATATTTTTTAAACTTTGGATAGGAAGAATATGTGACAGAAATTTCCCAATTATGGCTGGGCTTTCCCTGAACATTTATTCCCTGTATTTTGAACAGTTGTGTGTTTTTCCTGTCAACTTTTCCACTGTACAAAGAATCTTCTCTTATGAGGCCTGAAAGCTGAACAAATCTAGGAGTATAGATATGAATGAGTAAGCTAGTTTAGTAATCCATCCATAGCACAATAATAATAGTAGACTCACCCCAGGGTTCTTTGGACCCACAAAAAAATGGATTTTTCGAAAGATTTATAGTAGTGTGCATGTATTTACACCTGTTTGGTATTAAAGTCAATCAGAGCAGATGTTTACCACCATAATAATTTTTATTGTGCCATTCGTGATAAATTTCCAAACACATCATTATTGTAGTTCAGAGTTCACAGCTGAAAGAATGCTTACGTTTCTGCTGCAAGGTATCTTCTAGGATGATGAAGGCTAGACAGCAGGAAGGAAGGAAACTTCCTGGTCTGTACTAATTTTATTTCTCTGGGTATAATCAAATTTTGTGGTGTCTTCAGCAATACCAACAACTGGGGGATGACCAAGAGTAAAGCTAGGTATTATGGGGGTTCTGGAGCACTCCAAATCATTAACTATAAAACAGGTATCACACGTTTGGTACTGACTGAATTTTTTTTTTAATTTTAAAACATAAGGCAACAGATATAGAGATACAGCACTGGGCTGAGCTCCTGGAGTTCATTCAAAGAGAAGGAGGGATTATGTGATCAAGGGGCTTCAAGATGTTGATGGCGAAACCTATAAACACAGTTGACTGGAGCTAGTGGGAACTCATGGATTCTAGATTGACAGCTTGGGAGCCTGCATGGAGCAGAACACAGCCCTCTGAATGTGGGTGGCAGTTGTGTGACTTGCTGTTTGTGTGATCCCTGGCAGTGGGACCAGGATTTATCCCTAGTGCATAAACTGGCTTTTGGAGCCCATCCCTTTGGTGGGATGCCTTGTTCAGCCTTGATTCAGAGGAGAGGACCTTGATCTTGCCTCAACTCTATATGTCAGGCTTAGTTGGCTCCCCATAGGAAGCTTTAACCACTCTGAGGAGTGGCGGGGGATGAAGGAAACATGGAGGTTGTGGAAGGAGTGTAAGGAGGGGGAACAGTGATTGCCATATAAAACAAATTTAAAACTTAAAATATAAATTTTAAGTTATATTAAAAAATAAAAGTAAAGAAATCATATGGCTTTTGAGAAGATCATTTTTCCCTGTGAAAGGATCAATTAAACTATTTTATAGGAGTGTGTGTGTGTGTGTGTGTGTGTGTGTGTGTGTGTGTAATTAAGTCCCAACATCATCCTGGATGCTAGTCATTTATTCCTCTTGTACTCCTCCTTCTGTATATGTGGTTTTTTTGGGAGGGATTTTCTATTGGATGACAAATAATACACTGAAAAAGAACATAGTCTTTTAAAAATAAATAGAAAAGCCAGTTGTGGTGATGCATGCCAGCATGCCAGTAGGATTTGCTGAAGGAGAGAGAGGCAGAGAGATTTTTCTGTCAGTTCTAGAGTTTATGTCCTCTCCTTCTGTGGTCATTGATGGAGTTGAAGGCAGATAGTTATGGTTATGGATTTCCTTAGTTATGATAAAAAAATCAGTTGCATTTAAAACTATAGATTCATAAAGATAGGATGGATGATAGAATATTTATTTAAATTTTGCCAAATGGTAATGAACTAAATATTGTTACCTATTATTTTTACTTGATAAACGTCTTGTTATATATAATTTTGCTATGTTAAAATTAAAACCTTTCATTCATTTAGACAGAAAAGAGGAGATGATGGGGAATGTTCTTCTGTATGTATGTTTCTCTTATTGGTTGATGAATAAAACACTGATTGGCCATGTAAACAGGCAGGAAGAATAGGTGGGGCTACCAGACCAGGAGAAAGCTGGGGAGAGGCAGGAAGAAAGATGCCACCAGGAAGAGATGCCACGTTGTGGAAGAAGGAGTAATATGTCCAGACCCTTCTCTGGTAACATAAGACCACGTGGAAATGAATTAATAATGCATTAATAATATAATGCATTAATAAAAATGCATTAATAGTTAAGAGAGCTAGACAGTAAGAAGCCCAAGCCATTTGTCAAAGAGTTTATAATTAATATAAGTGTTTGTGTGTTTATTTGGAGCTAATCAGCTGTGGGACATGTCAGGAAAGAACTTTGATCAATTCTACCCTATTTTTTCCCTTATTAAAATTCTCTCTCTATTACTCCCCTTCATATCATCTCTATTCTACTATTTGTAATCTGATGGGAGATGTCATTCTGTAAATATGTTTCTCATAGTGGTTAATGAATAAAGCACTGTTGGCCAATAGGAAAGGAAAAAGGGAGGGACTAGGAGACAAGGAGGAAAGAGGAAGTAGGAAGGAGGAGTCAAGATGGAGAGTCTGGAGAAAGCAGAATGCCGGCCGGCTCCCCGGTAAGAGAAGACCATGTAAAAATACATAGATCAGCATAAATGGGTTAATACTTAAGACAGAGCTAGCCGATAAGAAAGTAGTACTGGGCCAACAGAATTATATCAAATACAGAGTCTCTGTGTGATATTTGGGGCTGTCGCAGCGGCAGGACCAGACCAGGCGGCGGGAGGAAAAACCTTACTCCTTAGATTTGGCGCCCACGTGGCTAATATGAACTTCCACTTAAAATTTAACAAAAGCTTAAAAAAGGGGTTTTAGAAACAACAGAACAGAAACAAGCAAGGCTTCTTACTAACTGCATTTTCTTGGTTGGACTCTGCTTTGTGAGAGACAAGCAGATATTCGAGCGTCTCCTTTAAGGGAGGAATCTTGACTCAGCATAAGGGGAAAAAAACTGCACAGCTTTAAAAAAGCACTGCTAACAATTTATTGGTATGTATGAGAGCTTGCAATGACAGTGACCACAAGCCAGCCGCATGCAGACCAAGGCAGTGAGCACAGTTCTCAGTGCTGGCTGTACAATAGCCGCCGCCATCTTTGATAAACCGCATCTGACACAGCTATGACTTTCATCTCAGCAATATTGTTGTTTACCAGACAAAAGACTAGTGGCCTGAAAAAGATAAAGATTTACAGTAAAGACAGATTCACATTAATAAAACCTCTAAATGTTTACAGTGTATTCTAAAATATATGTAGGCTTGGGAGAGAACAGAAATAAAATGGTTTTAAAAAGATAGAGAATAGCTGTGGTGGCACACGCCTTTAATCCCAGCACTCAGGGAACAGAGGCAAGCAGATCTCTGTGATTTCCAAGTAAACCTGGAATACAGAGTGAATTCTAGGACAGATAAGAGTTACACAGAGAAACCCTGTCTCAAAGAATAAAAAATAAAAAGTAAAAGAAACAGAGTAATAATAAAGCCACATAAAGATGAAAAGCTCAGAGAGAATCTGGTTACTGTGTGGTATTATATTGTCTTTGTATCTTTTGACTGCTAAGGAAATAACAACAACTGTTAAAACAAATGCTGCTGGATCAATGCAATTTATATATTTTAAAAATGCTTTGACTCCAAATTTTAAGTCTAAGGACAGGTTACAGGGAAAAAGGATTTCTATTTTTGTTTCCACAGAAAATAAAAAGCTGTGGATTCCTTACAGACTAATGTGGTTTGAGCAAGTCAGACCCCCTGAAACAGTGTTTCTAGTGATCCAATATTCAAAACGGCTTGAACAAGGCAGTATTGCAGACTACAGCCAGGATATCTGTGTCTTCTTAGGATCCCTATCAGCAGGAAGCAGTTTGGAAAGAATGACGCCCAAATTCCCAAATATTGCTTATAAATGTTTGTTTTTATTTAAATGGGATTGGTTATAAGTGGTTAATGATCACAACCAATCTTTTTAAAGGTAATAAGGGAACTATGGTATAGATATGAATACTTTGTTTTGGAATGGATTTTCATTTATTGATACAATTTAAGGTCAATTTTGTGATGTGTATATTTCTCCTTTTGTTTAGATATTGTGTTTGCATAGCTCATTTAGAAATGTAATGTATAATTTAGTACAGATTATAGATTGTTACCTATAATAGTCAAAACTTAAGTTAGGTTTTACCTATAATAGTCAAAACTTATAGTTAGATGAGTTAGGTTTTCTAGATATACAGAGATGTATTTGAGATGAATAGACATTCTTCAAAACTTTCAAAGACCTACAGAATATGGCATTTAAAATGGTTTAGGGTTTTTCTTGACAGTGAGACATAAATGCTCCTGGCAACACCACCTGAACCAGAAAGGAAGATGGACATTGAACAAACTCATTATGAAGTTTGCTTTCAATATAGCAAGACTAGCCATTTGGACAAGATACTGCTCTTGTTTGGACTGTTTAACTTTATGCTGTATAAACTGGACATGAAGGACCCATAGAAAAGTGCTGCTGATTCAAGATGGACATTGCTACACAGTTCCTGCTTCATGGAAGAGTCTGCCATACAGTCTGCAGAACACAGAGAAAAATGACTGACAAATTGCCAATACAAGAAGACATTTTAAAATCTCCTGCTTTGCAGAAGAGTCTGCTAGACACACTATGGCCTATGGGCTAAAGATGGAACATTACAGAAGAACTTCAGGAGACTGACAAGGCAAGACGTCTCTGTCATTTCTAGAATTTATATATTATCCTTCTGTGGTCTTTGATGGAGTTGAAGACAGATAATTATGGTTATAGTTTTCCTTAGTTAGGCTTAAAGATAAGTTACATATAGGACTTTAGACTCACAAAGATTGAATAGATGATGGAATATTTTCTTAAATCTTGCTAAATATTAATGGACTGAATATTGTTATCTATGATTCTTACTTGATAACTGTTGTGTTATATATTTTGCTATGGTTAGGTTAAAATACTTCTTTTATTTTAGACAGAAAAGAGGAGATGATGGGAGATGTCAGTCTGTAAATATGTTTCTCATAGTGGTTAATGAATAAAGCACTGTTGGCCAATAGGATAGGAAGATAGGAGGGACTAGGAGACAAGGAGGAAAGAGGAAGTATGAAGGAGGAGTCAAGATGGAGAATCTGGAGAAAGCAGAATGCAGGCCGGCTCCTGGGTAAGAGAAGACCACATGAAAATACATAGATCAGAAGAAATGGGTTAATACTTAAGACAGAGCTAGCCAATAAGAAAGTAGTACTGGGCCAACAGAATTATATCAAATACAGAGTCTCTGTATGATATTTGGGGCTGGCGCAGTGGTGGGACCAGACCAGGCAGCAGGAGGAAAAAACCTTACTCCTTACAGTAATCCACTATGTTCTTCCTTTGCCTTTATAGGAAAAAAAAAAAAAAAAAAAAAAACAGATAAAGAAAATCACCCCGGCCCTGAAATCCAAGCCAGTGAAAAACATTTTAAGTCTGAACACAGAATCTTGAAATTCTTTGGCCCTGCATCCAGAGCCAATGAAAGAAATATGCCTTCCTTGACCTCAAACTTAGAGCCAGATAAACTAAAAAGGCCAGTGAAAGAAACACAGTTTGGACCTGAAAACAGAGTCAACTCTGCCCCTGACTCACTGAACATGAAACCAACCAATCTGTAAGCAGGAATACTAACCCCTGAGCATAAAATCTAGAAACAGTTGTTTTCCAGAGAACCTCCCTCAGGATTTAAGGATAAAAATTAACTTTTCACCAGAGTTGGAGGAGATGGCTACATTTCTGCAGGATTTCACCTTTAGCAGAGAGAAGAAGAAGAAGGAGGAGGAGGAGGAGGAGGAGGAGAAGAAGAAATAAAATTTTGATCCAGGGTTGGGAAGAGCAGGAAAAATGGATAGCTCTGCTAGAAAGTTCCCTTGGGGAAACTGAGCACAGTTCATCTTTCCCTTCTCTCTCTTGGAGAGGAGCAGGATTGCTATGTCCTATAGGGAGACTATTACTCACTGCACCTCCAACTTCATGTACAGACTGCCTTTCCAGCATGTCAGGATTCCTTTCCCTTCAGAGCTGTCCTTTCACACTCTAATTCTTCTCATCTTTACAGCTCCAGCTATCTCCTGACTTCCAGACAAACCAGGCCTGACTTCCCTATGAGTCAGGATACCTTTACCTCCAGAGATGTCCCTTCACTGCTCCAGGTATTGCCTAACTTCCTCACAAGTGAGGATACCTTTCCCTTCAGAGCTATCTTATTGTGGCTCCAGACTCCAGAATTATCCCTTTGCAGGTCCATGTATAGCTGCACTTCCAAACAAATCGGGATACCATTGGTTCCAGAGATGCAACACTTGTTTACACATTTCCCTCTCTGGCTTGCAAGTTTCATAAGTATTATTAGTTAAGTGATGTTAAAATTTATGTATGAGTGACAACACTCATTTGATGCCTCACTCAGTATGTTTACCAATTTTATTCATTTACTCTCACATTTCATAGTTTGATTTTTTGTTACAATGAAATATTTAAAACAATGGACAAAGAGTGTATAGAAACACCTGAATATGGAAGCACAAAAGATGCCAGATAGCTAAATCAGTCTTTAACAATTAAAATAATGATGGGGATATTCTGATTTAGAACGATAATAGTAAAAATAGCATAGTATGAGCATAGGCATAGACACATGTTAGTAAGTAGACTAGAACTGAAGACCCATATATAATTCTGCACAAGTATAGACTCTAAATTTTTGACAAAGGTGCCAAAAATAGTCATTGGAGAAAAGGTAATTCTTAACAAATGTTGCTCAGAAATCTGATTAGATAAATGTAGAATGAAAAAATCATTCTTCTCCACTTGCACTTCCAAATGGATCAAAGGTTTCAATGTTAGATCTGAAACTGAAACTTAAAGAAGAAAGGCAATAATATTAGGCAAGGACTTTCTTACTAGGAGTCCAATTAATCAGTAAATAGGATCAATAAGTGGGGATTCATAAAATTAAAGAACAAAAAATTCATCTCTAATACAAAAGAAACTATTAATTAACTGAATGGAAAAAATAACTGACCATTTATACATTTGATAAAGTATTAGTGTCCAGAATATGCAAAGAGGTAGATAAGTAAAGATCAATAAAACAAAAAAAAAAATCAGTTCCAAGATGAATAGTAGAACTAAACAGGTTTCAGAAGAAATTCTAATGGCAGAGAAATATATTGAAAAGCATTTATCATCCAAGAAATGCAAAATAACTGCTTTGAGATTGCATCTTGCCACAGAAACAATGAATAGTTAAGATCAAGAAAACAAAAGGCAAATTAAGTAAATATAGTACTACCCAATGAAATCCTAAAAAGTAAACTGTTCCAAATATAATGCTAAATTGAACAAGAAAATATATTAATGAACACAATTTGTATATCTTTTATGGAAACTCCAAACACTAGAGACCAGTCAGAGGAGGAAGTACATTGTGATGCTACTATCTACATAATAAAAGATACACTACTGATTTTTCAACACTAGAAGTTCATTTTGAATAAACTTACCTAAAAGATGGGATTGATGAATTTCTATTTTAAAAAAGAAACTTATTAAAATATAAAAAGGTTAAAAATCATAGCCTCAATACCCTAAAGATCCTCTCAAATCTAGGCTAATTTATGTTATCAACTAAAAATTTTGAAGGTAAATAAGAAATAATACACAAAAATTTTATAATGAAAGAAATGGTTCACAACTCATTTAATTATGCAACCATTTATTTGATAGCAAAATCTACTGAGAATTTTACAACAAAGGAACAAACATACAAATTTATAAACTTGGATGCCATAATGGTTAAATAAAACATGCTTTTTAAATAATAATTAAGAAAACAAAATTATAAGAGCAGTTTAACATTTCAAAGGCAATTAACATAATTTAATAACTAGCCAAGAGCAGAAATTAATGGTAATTTCAAATGAAGCAAAATACTTTTCATAAAATTTAAAATGTGAGGTATTTAAAGAATAACTACTTGTGAAGAGTCACAAAAATCAAATTCTAAATCTGATAAAGGGCTCTTACCATGAAACATATAGCTTATAGCATTCTCAAAAGAACAGTATGAAAACCATTTTCCTTAAGAAAAAAAGGCAAGAACAACACTGTTATGATATATAGAGATATATTTTTCTTCATAATCAATTCTGAAGTGAAGGGGGATTTATAAAACTATGAAAAATCTCTACCAAACATACTTACTTCATGAGAATTTTAGGTTTTTCCCACCATGAGTAGAAATGATAGAAGGCTATGACCTCTTTTCTTCATTTTCCTATGAAATACTGAAATTATACTAGATTCAATAAGAAAGAGACATTAACACAAGTATAGAAGTTGAGAGGGAAGAGCTAAAAATTATTTTGTTCACAGGGGGCTTGATTGTGTATGCACAAACTACGAATCAACAAAACACCTCCTGGAACTAATAAGCAATTATAGCAAGGTTACAGAAAACAAGTTAGTATAATATGTTGAAGTCAATTGCTTTTCTATACACTAGCAAGGAACAAGTAGAATTGAAATTAAAAATGTAATATCACTTACATTAATAGAAAACATGAAATACTTAAGAAAGAACCAAATAAAATATGTCCAAGATTTACAGGGGAAAAGTTATAAAATCATAGGAGGGGAATCCAATAGATTTGGGATGCTTCACATTTATGTTAGGTTTATAATATTATCAAATGTGTTCTTTTTTCATTTTTATTATTATTTTTTTCTTATTTAAAATATCAATCCCAGTTCCCTTTACCTCCCATTCTGCTATGCCCCCTGATCCCATCTCCCATACCATTCCCCACCCACTCCACAGGGAAGGGTGAGGCCTTACAGGAGCCATCATCCAAATCTGTCAAGTCATTTGGAGTAGGGACTAAGTGCTCCTTCCTGCCTCTAGGTTAAGAGAGTATGCCTCCAT
This sequence comes from Phodopus roborovskii, assembly GCF_943737965.1. Lineage (NCBI taxonomy): Eukaryota > Metazoa > Chordata > Mammalia > Rodentia > Cricetidae > Phodopus > Phodopus roborovskii. Next base: position 7,788,927 of record NW_026126547.1, read on the forward strand.
GGGGAATGTGCTCACAAAGTCCTTTCATGTACCAGGGATACATCCTGGTTCTACTGTCAGAGGTCCTGAAGATTTCCCAGGCCTTTTCATTGAGACCCATGTTCAGGAGGTCTGGGTCAGTCTAATGCTGGATTCCCAGCTATCAGTCTGGAGTCCATGAGATCACCCTTGTTCAGGTCAGCTGTACTGTGAGTTTCTGCAACCTGGTCTTGACTGCTTTGCTCATGACTTCTCCCTCTCTGCAATTGGATTCCAGGAGTTCTGTTCACTGTTTAGCTGTGGGTGTCTGCTTCTGTTTCCATCAGATACTAGATGAAGGCTCTAGGATGGCATATAAGTTAGTTATCAACCTTATTACCAGGGAGGGACATTTAAGGTAGCCTCTCCACTATTGCTCAGATTGTTAGGTGGGGTCATCCTTGCAGGTCTCTGAACATTTTTCTAGTGTCAGTTTTCTCTTAAAACCTGTAATGGCTCCCTAAATTATGGTATCTCCTTTCTTGCTCTTGCCTATTCATTCCCCCAACTCAATCTCCCGATCCCATATATTCTCTTTTCCTCCCCTTCTCTTTCTCCTAACTACCTCTCCACTCATTGCCCCTCCCCACCCTGCTCTCAATATGCTCAGGAGAGCTTGTTCCTTTCCCTTTCTGTGAGGGATCTTGTATGAATCTCTTAGGTTCCTCCTTGTATCCTAGCTTCTCTGGTGGTGTGAATTGTAAGCTAGTGATCCTACTTCATATATGAATAAGTGCATACAATGTTCCTCTTTTTGTGACTGGGCTACCTCACTCAGGATGAATTTCAAGATTCCATTGTTTTTTTTGTTTGTTTGTTTGCTTTGTTTTTTTCCCGTTGAGTATATTCCACTTTGTAAATGTAGCACATCTTTCTTTTTATCCTTTCTTCAGTTGAGGGCCATCTAGGTGGATTCCAGGTTCTTAATTTTTTTCTATAGATTCAATGAAATCACAACACATTATTTTGTTATGATTGACAAACTGATCCTTAAGTTTAAAGGAGACAAAAGATCCAGAGTAGCCAACTTTAACTAGAACAAACTTGTATGACAGAGACAGCCTCACATTATACTATAAAGCTAAGGTGATCAAGACAAAGTGTTATTAGGGGAAGTAATTTAATGGATCATAATAGTGATGTAAAAATAAATGCATATGAACATGTCCAAGTGAAAAGGGAGTGAACATAGTTAAAGAGATAAAAATTTTTCATTAATATGAAAAATGGAAGGTGGGCTCTGGTGACACACAACTGTAATCCCCAGCTCTAGCGTGGAAGAGGCAGATGGATCTCTGAGTTTATGAGTTTGAGGCCAGCCTGGTCTACAGTATGAGTCCTATGACACCCTCCAAAGCTACAGAGAAACCCTGTCTCAAAAAAAAAAAAAAAAAAAAAAAAAAAAAAAAAAAGAAAGAAAGAAAAAAGAAAGAAAAGGAAGAAAGAAAGAAAAGAAAACTGGTACTGATGCAACAGCAGTACATTCATGTAAGAAAAATGATGACTCTAACCCTTCATAAAAATGATCTCAAAAAGATTCATACAAATAAATGGAAAATATAAAACTCCATGTACACGCAAGTCATTTGTTCATTCCCTGTACCTGTGGAGGTGACATTATGTGGCCATCAACAAGATGGCCTACATGGATCCTCCAGGAGGCCCTTGACCCACAGTAGCATCAAGCAGGCCACTGCACTGAAATACAGAAACAGAAATGTGTTCCTGGGCAGAACTACAAAGGTACACAGGTACCCTGGGCTCCAGTGAAATCTTTCTCTTCTCAAAGCTTTTCACATTAAGCCTGTGGTTAAGTCAAGCACTTCAGAAAATCTTATAGTTTCTTGAATAATTCTAATTTAGCCCTGACAAATCATATCTGTCATTTTTGTATAATATTTGTCTGTTTATCTTAATTATCACTTGTATAAATTTTTGTATAAGAACTGTGCTATACAAGGGTGTTTTTTCACTATCACATATCCTATGTTAAGCATGTGTTCATCTCAATATCTCAATAACAGTTTCCTCTCACCTTCTCACATCATTAGGCACCTTTGTTTCCCTAGACAGTTTAATATTTATGTAATATACATATGTATGTATATAACTTTATATACTATATAAAATCTAGGAAGCATAGGTGTATGAAAATATGTTAACTGTTCTAATGGCTAACCTGGACCCACTTCTGAAAAAAAAAAAGAAACATTAATTGAAGAATTGTGTACATGTGATTGGCAGTTGTACACTACTTTGTGTCATTTTCTTGATTGATAATTTATCTAGGATGGCCTAGATTACTGTGGGTGCCACCATCTCTAGGCAAGGTAGCTGAACATAAATAAGCCTTGGAGTAAGCCATTAAGCAATTTTCCACTATGGCAGGGGTTCTTAACCTGTGGGCTGTAACTCCTTTTGGTCAAAGATCATTTCACAATGGTCACCTTATTGTTGTTGCAATAAACATTGATGGCCATGGATGGCAATGGTATATTGACTTGGAAAATTTTGTGTAAAAATATTGTTATATTTGAGTCATATGATATGTATTTAGTTTTTCAGGAATGTCTAAATACATACTGATTTCCATGTTGGCTATATTGGTACATTCATGCTAACAAAGTATAAGGTCATTTTTGTTTAAATTTTCACCAGTACTTATTGTAATATAGTTCCCTTATGCCTGTTATTTTGACAGTGACTAGATGGAATCTTAATGTAGATGAAAATTTACATTTCTCTGATGGTAAATCAGGCTGAACATTTTTTTTTCTTTATTGATCATTTGTGATTTGTCTTTTGAGGACTGTTTGCTTACTTCATGAGCTCATTTATTGATTGAATAATTCATTTCTTATTTGTCAAACAGAGTTCTATGTTTACTCTGGATATTAATCCTTTGTCAGATATATAGCCAGCAAAGACTTTGCTCTCATACTACAGGTTTTCTTCTCATGTGGCATACTGTTTACTTTGCTGTATAGACATGTTGATTGCATGATCTTGTTTGTCAGTTTTGACTTTAATTGTGAGTGACTAGAATTCTTTTTAGAAAGTTTCTGCCTGTACCCAAGTATTAAAATATTCCCCTAATTTTTATTATAACAGTTTTATGGTTTCATGTACTAAATAAAGATCTGTGATACTTTTTTTTTATTTCTTTTTGCACAGGATGAGAAACACACACAGTTTCATTCTAAACATGGCTATTAATTTTTAGCATTATTTGTTGAAGCAGCTATTTCTGCCTCTGTGTATCTGTCTTTGTTTTGTTTCCATCTCTCTTTCCCTCCCTCTCTCTCTCTTCTCTCTCTCTCTCTCTCTTTCTTTCTCTCTCTCTCTCTGACACACATAAACACATCAGTTTGCAGGTTTTGCTCTGGTTTTATTATATATATATATATATATATATATATATATATATATATATCTTTTTTCCTGTTATTCATAGTTTTTCTCTTTCCATGGTGTCTCATTTTCTCAAATATTTTGTTAATTGGCGGCAGTCTTGTAGGTCTCTAGACCCTTATTTAGGGTCAGTTTTCTCTTCAAACCAATAATGGTTCCCTCATTTATGTTCTCTCTCTCTCTCTCTCTCTCTCTCTCTCTCTCTCTCTCTCTCTCTCCCTCTCTCTCTCTTCTGTCTTCTATTCCTACCCTGACTCAGTCTTCCTAGTCGCACATGCTTTCCTCTCGTCCCCTTCTCTTTCTCCTACTTCTCTCTTTATTCACTGCCCCCCCCCACTTCCCATGTACTCTGGAGGACTTGTCCCTTCCCGTTTCTGTGAGGGACTTTATAGGAATCTCTTAGAAGTTCCTGTGGCGGTGTGAGTTATAGTCTGGTGATCCTTTGCTCTAGGTCTAAAATCCATATATGAGTGAGTTGAGCAACTGTGGAGAGGCTACTATAAATGCCCATCCCTGATAGTGAGATCAACAACTAACTTATCCACCATCATGGAGCCCTCATCTAGTACCTTTTGGAAACAGAAGCAAACACGCATTAACTAAACACTGAGTCAAACTAGAATCCAGATGCAGAGGGAGAGGAAAAGACCAGGTTGCACAAACACATAGAGACAGCTGACCTGAACAAGGAGGAGCTTACGGCCCCCAGACTGATAACTGGGAATCCAGCATGGAACTGACTCAGGCCCCCCTGAATATGGGTCTCAGCCAGAAGGACTGAGCAGTCTAAGGGACCTCAGACAGTGGAACCAGGATGTATTGCTGAACCTTGCAGACACATCCCCCATGGAGGGATAATCTCTTAACCTAGAGACAGGAGAGAAATCCTAGCCCCTGCTTGAAATGACTTGACAGATTTACTTGACCCCACCTGGATGGCATTGCCCTACATGTGGAAATGGGGTCGGGGATGGGAGTGCAGGGAGGTAAGGGTGCATGTGAGGAGGCAGAGAGGGTAAGAGGGAGAGACTGAGGGAGGGAGGGAGGGAGAGGGAACTGGGATCGACATGTAAAATAATAATAAAAAGAGTTTTGTTAATTATTAATATATTTGTCTTGTTTTATTGTTCTGACACATCATCTTTACCTTCAAGTTTCAATATTTTTCTTCAGAATGATACCATTAGTTAGGATTTCCATGGTACTTATTTAGCTTATAGCATTTTTTATTTCTAGTATTTCAGTTTGGTATTTTTTTCAAAACATTTGTCTCCTTATTGAGTACCACATTCATATACTGTGTTAACTTTCTGTGTTAATTTAGTTGGTTGTATTCTCTTAGAATTCATTAAGAAATTACTTATGTCCTCTCTGGTTTCTTTGAAAACAATAATTTTGCTTTTGCATTTTTGGGGGATTTGATCTAATTCCTTCATACTTATAGCCATTACAAAAGATTGCTAATTTTTGAAGGAATTGCGTTTCCTTAATTTTCATGTATTTATTAATTTATTTCAATTGCCATACAGACAAATGTCTCTAAGCCTAGGTCAGTGTTTAGAGCCTTTATAGTCACCTTTCCCCACAGTGGAATGTAAGAGTACGGTTTTTCTGCCTGCCGCCTGGTCTTGTCCTCCTGCCGCGCCAGCTCCAATTAACACACAGAGACTCTATATTTGATATTATGCTGTTGGTCAGGTGCTAGTTTCTAATCAGCTAGCTCTGTCCTAATTATTAACCCATTTCTGCTGATCTATATATTTCTCTTACCGGGGAGCCGGTGTCTCCTGACTCTCCATCTTGGATCCTCCTTCCTACTTCCTCTTTCCTCCTTGTCTCATAGTCCCTCCTATCTTCCTTTCCTATTGGCCAACAGTGCTTTATTATCAAACAGTATGAGAAACATATACACAATGACATCTCCCATCAGTGGAAGTGTTTACATTTCTTAGGAGGACTACATTGTGGCCCTGTGGAGATGTGAATATTCTTTTATGTAATGGTATTGAAAGAACAAGACTAGAACCACTACTCTTTGGAATAGGGAATAACTCTCTGTAAAAAATACTAATAACATATAGGCCTGCTATAAATGCACTGTAATTGGCTTAAAGGATAATCATTTTCAGAAGGGAACACTGACCATATGATATGCTCTCTGATATTCTTTACTGCATATATGAGTAGAAAGAGAAAAAGCAAAGTAAGACTAGTGATTAGCATTTGATTTACTGGGTAAAATACAGGAGGGAAAACTCAATTGATTATGGAAGAACAAGAACATGGGGTGAGGATATGAGAAAGTTTTGGGTAAAGGCATAATCAAAAGAAGGAGGAATAGAAGCACAATTAATGAAAATACCCAGAGTCCAAAGCCTCAGGAATGTGAGACATGGGAACCTCACAAAGGTGTCTACTCTATGTTCTTTCAGAAAGCATATGAAAAGGAACATAAAAAGAAAATGGGAGGGGAATAAAAGCAAGAGAAAGAAAAAATGAGCAGTTGGCCTGCCTAATGCACATTAGCTATTAAATACAGGAAGAGTAACACAACTGTGAGATGTTCTGATAGATTTGGAAAGGCTGAAGGCAGGGATCAGCCCTCTGGGCATTCCCTCCTGGGTTCCAGGATGCCTGCTACACAGCCATTGGTACTTTATAGCTGGTCCTGTCAGCAAGTAGTCCCTCATGCCTTAGGTCTCAGACAGTAGTCCTCTAAGGAATCTAGTTGGTGATGCTGTCCCTGCCCTGACCATAAGCTATTTTACCAAAATCAAGTTAAACATGAAATAGTTTCATTGTATGCCTGCAGACTTTGATTCTCATTTCCCATTTTCCAAATTTGGAAATGAGAATCAAAGTCTGCAGGCATACAATGAAACTATAGCTATAGTTCTGATTTGATTTCTTCTCTAAATTTTAGATATAGTTTGTTTCATAGGCTGTGGTGTATAGATACTCTCTCTGAGTGTCTTGTGACTAACCCACTGAGGATTTTAAAAGTGCTACACTATTTTTGTAAAATGGTGTCAGACCACTGTTTTTATTAAGTGAAAATGGGAGATTTTCCAGCATTTCTCCTCCTCTGCTGGTGTCACAGACAACGTATGGTGCTCCATACTTTACATGGACTTTTCAAGTATTTGTAATTAGGAGCACAGTACTCATTTTGGAGGACTTTCTTTCCTATGCATGATTTCCCTCGGTGGGAGGAGAATTCTCACAGGATTATAACAGTCCCTTCAGGATGGACTCGGTAACTTTTCTATTCTGTTTGTCAGTATGTCCTATTTTACTTAGCTATCAGGCTAGCCAACCCACCTCTTGCGACTGTTATCCAGTTTTCCCCAGGTTATTCCCTAGAGTTAGCAAACCAAGCCTGCATTTCATCCACCCACTTGGATCTTCTGTTGTTTTTGTGAGACAGAGTCCCAAAGCAATTTTTAAAGTGTGATCCTGATATAGAACAGCAAATTGACTGAAGCAACTCCTGTGGAGTACTCAGAGAGAGTATTACACTTGCTTGCTCGCCTCCATTATGGCTGTGGAGAAAGGTTATGTGTTTTGATAAATTGTAATTGTGCCCCCATATTGGAAACAAAGAGAACATGGCTCCTTATCTAGCACATGAAAAAATAAATAAAACTGGTTGTATTTCACAATATATTATTTTTCCTTTAAAATAAAAAATGAAAATGGGTACTTAGCTAAAAAATACTTACTTTGAGAAGTGTTTTGCCTATCAATCTTCCATTTATGCTTATGTCCAAGCTTCTTATGTTTAAATAACCATGTCTAGAATGATGACAATAAAATGTAAATGCCAGTTATCTTTGTAATTTTATCTGTTGCTTTATTTGAATTCTTAACTCCCCCTTCCCTCTTTGCCTTTCTATTGCTGACCATCTTCCTCCTTCTTTTGAAACTTTAGGCCATACTCATGTAGAATCTCTTAGGCTACTTATAATATTTCTACATTTTAATTTTACTGCTTCTTTTCTAGCTCTAACTACTGAATTCAAGCAACATTTGTGTTAAGAGAATATGAGATAATGCACCACACCTAGTCACTTATTTATTGTCTTTATAGAAAACATATGCCATGTCTGTGATAAATAAACAAATTTTGGAACACTGTGTTATACAGGGAATGAACAATAAATAAATAAATAAATAAATATGCTAAACCAGGTGAAATGGTCCATTCCTACAACCAGCCATTGGAAGACAAAAGCAAGATTAGAAACTTGAGGTCAGCAAGGGCTACACACTGAGGCCCTGTTTGAAAAAAAAAAAAATTGCTTCATATTACATGAAATTATAAAAGTGGCAACTTCATAGACATGATATATGATAAGTAAAGTTAATGAACTGGAATAAAACAAATATATTATCTATGAAATTGTAAAAAATGCAACACTACATGTAGCTGGTATTGAGTGAAGACCACTATTCTCTCTCTCTCTCTCTCTCACACATCCACACACACACACATTATGGGGTAGGCTCCTATACCATTTTCAATGCAGTGATAATTTTTAAAAGCTTGTTTCTAGAATTACAAATAGAAACACCTTTCATCTGCTGAAGCTTTGAGCTACAGAGTCACACAAGCTGTCAGTGCAGACTGTGCACTGAAAAGTGAGAACTCACAGCCCTGTGCATGGTTCATGCTGGAAAGCTCAGCCACACAGCAAGAATTATATGCACAAGGCCACTCAGAAAGCAAATCAGTATATCTCCGAGAAAAAGACTTTATTACTTTAAGCTTCAGGTTGTAGTCTTCTTAATTTAACATGTTACAATTTGCAGTTTGATGAAAAATCTTAAATTCCAACTTTTTTTTTAATGAAAGGTGAATTAATTTTCTGCCCATGTATAGTGGGTAGTGAACCAAACCTGGTATTTGCATTATATGTATATAAGTATTTCTTATTGTGTCTCCAAAACATGTAGAAAATTCATATATACAAGTATACACATAATAACACATAAATACATACAAGGGTAAATATTTATGAGGAGAGCAGGTATAAAACCAACAGATGTTATATTCTGAACAATAAGACAGCCAAAGCAAAAGCGTTAAAGAGACCAAAGAAAAAGTTTAAGTATAGTCAACAGTTTTTATGTAGATTGTGACAGTACCTGAAATATAAAAATAAAGCATGACTCTTGACCTCATACAGCTCCTAAGATACTGAAGATGCCACAAATATAAACAATAGAACATCTAGAGATTTTAGATAAGACTTTTCTATTGGAAGATAATCCCTTCCAAGAATTCAAAAACAAGCTACAAAGCAGACCATGTTGAATATATGTTGAATTTTTCATCAATTCAATATATGCACATGAAGTTGCATTTGCGTGTGAGTGCCTTAAATACAAAGGTAGAGTTCTAGGGGACAATGTTGTCATGAATTGTACTGAAAAATATTTACTTTCCTTTAATCTGATTTTATTAAGTGCTTTAAAAAGTGAAATATATCTAAAAGCCATATATGAGTGAGTACAGGCTGTGTTTGTCTTTTTGTGATTGAGTTACAGACTTTGAGGACTCCCCATAGATATCTGCTCCCTGGCAAGCAGAGAGGGGATGGGATAGGGGTTTGTGTGGGAAACAAGTGTGGACAGGAGGGTGTGGGAACTGAGAGTGACATTTAAACGAGCTTGTTGCAAATTTAAATTAAAAAAATTATCAAAAAATGAAATATAGCCTATAGATGTAGCCCAAAGAATACATATGGGTCTGACTGCCAAATTGCCTACTGGGATCTGAGTCTCATTCATTCACTGGGATTTTCTTGTAAGTAATCCTGTCTCTATTTGGAATACACCTTTCTTTTTATTTTTTAAGAAAATTTCTACATGTGTAACTCAATTTGCTCTTGAATACATGATCCTCCTGTCTTGGCATCCTGAACTCTGGAATTAAAAGTACATTCCACCATACTTGGGAGAATGTGAGTAGCTTCATCTTTACATTGTTGAATATCAAATGGTCTTTAGGTTCAATTTGTTTTGTCAGTTAACTTCTTTGAACAATAACTTTCCAATTTTCTTATACACATGCCAAAATAGCTATGTACAGTTTTGGGGTACAGAGTTCTTCACTAATACAGTAAGCCCAGTGTAGTACTTACTTAAAGGTAAAACATTTACAAGTTAATTGTTTTGTAGCCATAGTTCTTATTGAAATTTTTATTAGATATATTTGTACATGTGTCCATGTACACAATTGCACATATGTCTTTGTCTTTGTGTGTGGGTGTATGTGTGTGTGTATGTGTCTATGTGTGTTCAGATGATCTGGTGCTTGTACATGAATGTTAGAGTTATCACCTTCCACCATTGAGCCCTGGGAGTTGATCTCAGGTCTTCAGGCTTGAATGCCAATATCTGTTGAGCTATCTTGCATACCCTTTATGATTTATTAAATTTGAAAATCCATGTTATATGACTGTGGCTGTTTGAATGTAATTGGCTCCCATCATTTCATAGGGAGTGGCACTATTAAGAGATGTAGCTGTGTTGGAGTGGGTATGACCTTTTTTGCAGGAGGCGTTTCACTGTCCAGGCAGGCTTAAGTTTTTCTGCTTTCAGTATATCACCCAGTGAGTCAGCTGAGCTAAATCCTGTGTTCAAGGAGATAAAAAGATTAAGACTAGGAATAAAGTCAGTGGTGATCCCAAGGTAAGATCTCACCCAGCTAAGTTTCCTACCTGTGGAAAGAAATGAAAAACAAGTTTAGAGCCAGGTGTGGTGTGGCACACATCTAATCCCAATGCTTAGAAGGCAGAGGCTGGCAGATCTCTGGGTTTGAGGCCAGTTTGATCTACAGAGAAAGTTTCAAGATATCCAAGCTTAGACAGTGAAGGACCAAAAGCTGGTGAAAATGTAATTGAATGAGGAGGCCATGATATAGTGCCAGTAAGCAATAGAACTTGCCAGCTTTAGCCACATGGTTCTGGCTTTAGAGTTAAGAGTGGAAGAATTATTTTGCAATTATGTGGAAGAATTATGTTTGCCTCTATGCCTGAAGAAATCTGATGAGTCCAGAAATGTGTCCAGTGAGTTGCACAATGGGACCTAAGTAGAGAGGCCATTGTGTGGATCTGTGAAGTTGAAGCCTGGATTTCTTTGGAGAATCCAATATGTTATGGATGAAAGAGCTGTAGGATACATGACCCCAACTGGATGGCATTCCCCTACATATGGTATTGTGGTGGGGGGTTGGGAGGGGAGGGTGTTTAGAGTGCATGTGAGAGGGCAGAGAGGGCAAAAGGGAGGGAAGGAGGGAGGGAGGTCTGGAGGGGAGGGAGGGAGGGAGGGAGAGGGAACTGGGATCGACATGTAAAATAATAAATTAAATTTAAAAAAAAATGCTTTAACTCCAAAATTTAAGTTGAAGAAAAAGTTACTGGGGAAAAGGATTTCTATTTTTGTTTCCACAGAAAATGAAAAGATGTGGATTCCTTCCAGACTAATGTGGTTTGATCACGCCAGACCGCCTGAAACAGAGTACAAGCTGATCCTACATTCCAAACAGCTGGACAAAACAGCCCTACAGACTACAGCTAGGATATCTGAATCTTCTTCGAATCCCCCAAGACAGCGCCCCTTACCAGCAGGAAGTAGTTTGGAAAGAACGACGCCCAAATTCCCAAATATTGTGTATAAATGTTTGTTTTCATTTAATTGGACTTTGTTATATAAAATTAAATAAAAAAAAGAAAAGAAAAAAAAACAATTTAACAACAACAAAAACATATACAGTCAAACCCAGGCAACAATCAGATCCAGTGAGAATTTTTTAATTACATTTACATTGACCTCTAGTATTTTAAATCAAAGAAAAGGTAAAGCTTATATATATATATATATATATATATATATATATATATATATATATATATATTAAAAATGTTGTAAAAAGAAATCTCCTCAAAAAGTAGTTTTTCAAATAGCAAGGGAGTCAATGTTGTTCTGCTGTTCTGCATGACACTGTTAACTGTCTCCAGGATATCATTTAAGTCTTAAGATCTCTAGCAGGATATTTGTTCTTTGGTTCTAGCTAATTTAAAGCCTGAGTTGAGTAAAACTATTTCTCCAAATTGTGATTTTTGACACATACACATGAAAGAATTGATCAACAGTCTCTTTCAATAGCTTCTGAAGATCAGGAATAATGAAAGCTTTTTTTTTCCCCTGGAGCCACAAAGGAAAGCTAACTACAATAGCATATTTTCAAAGGACCTAGTGTAGACCCTTGCAAGCCTAATGTTTGCCACTTCAGTCTCTGTGACCCCAAAAGAGCCCGGAGTGTGTCATGTTCTCCTGGTATTTTCTATCCCCTCTGACCCTACAATATTTCTCTTCCTCTTCTGCAGGCTTCTACAATTAGCTCTCTAGCAGGTTCATAGACCTAATCATGTAGCTACATTTAAAACTGAGGTTCATGATGGTGAAAATACAGAAATCAATTTGCACAAAGACTCGGCTAGATGAGCCAGGAAAAGCCAGATTCCTGGCTTCCTGTGTTATATCCCAGTGGAAACACTCAGAATATCTGGAAGCTCATCACAGAATTGATATCTACACATTTTATTGGAAGTTCTCACAGGCGCTTTCTGCTTGGCACTTAGAAGTATCATTAATACAAAAAAAATTAATTCAGCATAAACCTTGGCATCCAAGATTCTAGGATTATAAATCTCTCTGATTTGCATTAGAGGGAAAAGCAGAAAATCCAAGATATAAGACCATCAAAAAAAATCTCTTAATCATGTCTTTTAAATAATGAGTTTTTGACATGTTGTGTTAACTCTTGGGATAGCATTAAACTGGTGGGATAAGAAATACATATCTCTTAGTAATGAGTGGGTATCATCTAATATGTGGAGGGTGTTGATACAATGAAAGAGGAGAAAGGGACAATACATATTTTTACTACCCACCACTTCAGCTGAAACTTCAATGTTCTTCCACCTTGCCCTGAAGTCTACACCATCCACTACCATTTTTTCAGTCTTAATTTTTGGGGTGTAACTACCTAGTGTTTCTAGCAGACTACTTGCAGAATCAGATAATAGACCTGAGTATCTTGTATTGTTTTATGCTGGAAGAATATAGATTAAACAAAATGATGGTATGTATAGTAAGGAAATATTAAAAGAGAGAACTAAATTAATGTGTCTAAAAGAGTACACATTAGTACTTACCAGAATCTTGATTGCCCTTGGATATCTTCCCAAGCTTATTAAGATCTCTCAATCTTCACTGAAATGTGAAGAATGCATTATTGTTTCATTCAATGAATGCTCTTATCTGATTAGTTCAAAACAATAAATAATTAAACATTTCCAAAATTCCATACACAAAACAGACACAAAAAAAGTGATCTGACTCTGGGCCCCCTGAATATGGGTCTCAGATAGAAGGACTGAGCAGTCTAAAGGGACCTAAGACCGAGTTGCCAGGATGTATTCCTGGTACACAAAAGGACCTTCTGGACACATCCCCCATGGAGGGATACTGCCTTAACCTAGAGACAGGAGAGAAGTCCTAGTCCCTACTTCAAATGACTTGACAGATTTACATGACTCTAACTGAATGGCATTGCCCTACATGTGGAATTGGGGTGGGGGGATGAGAGGGGATGGTGTTCAGGGTGCATGTGAGAGGGCAGAGAGTGTAAGAAGAAGGGAGGGAGGGAATAAGGGAGGGAAGGAGGAAGGGAGAGGGAACTGGGATCAACATGTAAAATAAAAAATAAATAAAATAAAATAAAAAACTGATCTAGGTTGGAATTTTTGGGAAAATGTGATGTTACCAATATATTCTCTTGTAGTGCCCAGCAAGTTTTCTCATTAATACTTAAGTATACATGCCAGGTCTATGGGAAACTACAATTAAGAAGAAAGAGTGCTTTACTTGCATTTCACTGCCAGCATCTCCTAGATAGTGAAAGGGCTCTTTCTGTCATCTCTGACATTTCCGAAAACTTACTCTATCTCTGAAATTAACACTGGTTAATGTCACAAACCTAAAAACAGTCTCAGCAAATCACTGTTGGGAGTTGGGAACTAAACTGTCCTCTTACATACTGCTGTTTCCAATCTGATGAGAATTAGATAATCAAGCAAGGGGAGAGGGGCAAATGATGCAAATCACCATGGTCTTAAGTTTGATTTCAAGTTTCAAAGAGACTTTTAACTCTCCAGTCCATGTGGAAGTATGAACACTGAGCAGTCCCTTGGCTATAATCTGCTGTGGTATGGATACTTGAAGAACAAAGTGTTTTGCTTAGTGATTGCATAAACATTATTGTCTTTTGTAAATTTGGAGGAAACTTCACATCATTGCATAGCAATTGTGCCTAAACTCTACATTAACTGGATGCTTCTTTCAATTCAAACATAAATAATTATGATAGTTCTGTGCTAATTAATCCCTACACAAGAGGCGATCTTACATAACTGTTTTTCAGGAGAGGATGTTTTCCTTTCTCTGCCACATACTTAATAAACAGCTTTTTACTTTTTTCCCTCTTAGGGCACATGCACCAAATGATAATGCTTTTTCACAAATTATTTGGCAGCTGGTGGCAAAATACTTAAATCCATTAAATTAAGAAGCCATTTGCCAAGCCTACCCCTCCCTAAATTACACAATAAAACTAAGAGTAACAGTTCATAAAACAGAGTTCTACACACAAACAATTAGATTCAGAATTTGAGGTCTTAACTGCACATAAACAAATTATTTTTTCACTTTTGCTTCACAACAGGAATCCATTGCTGTGAGGGGAACGTGCCTACATTAAATTTGCAAATTGATTTTTGATGAAATAAAATTACCTGTAACCTGAAGAAAACCTGATGCCTTACTAAAGACAGTGATGAACAGAAGAATATAAAATAGCTGAGAAAAATGAAATTAAGTGGACTGCCATTAGGAAGTTTGCTATAGAGATAAGCATGAAGCATGCATTATTCATTGTTAGACAGTGAGTTAAGAACAGAGTTAAAACGAATTATTCTTTTAAGAAGCAAAAAAAAAAAAAAAAAAAACTAATGATAGAAATAAACCATTGATTTTTCTTAATACTGAGAGTGATAGACATGCAATAAATTTGATAGGTGAAGGGAGTACGGGAGTAGCAAGTAGCATCCCTACCCTCAGGATGGCAATAAAACCTGAAAACAAACAAAGGGAAAATCATGGTTGCAGCAACACAGAAAATGCTTTCTCAGTAGAGATCAGAGCATACCAGCTTGTGGATCTTAGATACACATCTATCTGTGCCTATAATATGGACTGAGGTTACCTCCATCTTTTGACCACACATATTCAGAAGCATAGAAAGAAAGGACTGGCCAGTTATACTACATCCAGAATAAAACAAACAAACAAACACACAAAAAAACTGCTAGGCTATCAATATATATTCTGTGCACATACCTATCCTGCTAATGTGTTCCCTTCATGTTCTTTATGAAATAGCCTCTACCTTATCTGAGCAACCAACAGTTCATATTGTTCCTGTCTTCATTGGGGATTGGTATGGAGCTAGCTGAACCTAGAGCAAATAATGAATAAGCAATAAATAATTATGTACAAACAAATTCTACAGATATTCTAAGGCCTATTAAGAGGTATATAGTTATAGAGCAAACCAATAATCCCAGATCTGGGACACAATTCAATTCACAGAGTAAAGATTGAGGTCTGCTTAACTGGAATATCCAGAAACATAATTTCAATGGAGACTTAATGAATAATTTGAAGTATCTGAAGGTTGCATTTGGACTAGTGATCAAGAAAATGAATGGTTCAAGAATCACTGGAAGGCTCTTACACCTTTTTATGGCTAGAATAACCAGGTATCTCCTCATATATCTCACAATAAAAAAATAAAAATCTCAGAATCAGAGTTCCTGGTTCTGTTAAGGAGAGAGCAAGAGTAACCACAATGAAATGAACCCTACTGTCCCTCATAATGTAATAATCTCTAAGACAAATACACTTGCTTAATCAGTATTCCATCTGCAGAAACTCCAGAAAAACTGGGCCCAGAAGTCCAACATTATGATCCAACACAGAAGCAAAAGTTGAATACATGACAGCAAAAAATGCAGGATACCCAATGTTTAAAAGTGCAGGTCTATCAGAAGAGTAGGATGCAAAGATTAGTGGAGAATATCTTCTCATTACACAAAGCCTTTCTGTACAGAGGTAAAAAGGAATCATGGCCGGAGTGAAGAGATTCAACTCTCTCATGCTCTTTCTGGATGATAATGCAAGAAAGCCCAAAGCCAAAACTGGGAATGAGACCATCAGCACAGAAATTTGATTTAAGTACATTTAAATAATTATAAACACAGACTATTTTCAAGAAATAAAATTATTTTTTTAATTACAGCATGAACTATCACATTCTTCTATCATGATGCAGTCAATACACCCATGTCAACACAGTAAACATATGAGAGAAACGAACAATTTGGGGATGGATAATAACAAAAAGAATAAGAAAAATTCTTGAAATAAACTCCCATATAATTCACATTTTAGGGTTATTAGAAGTCCCAGAGACTACCCAGGCCTCCTAACTGACACTATCATTCAGAAGGCTTGATTTGGTCCAATGCTGGCTCTCCAGCTATACAGCTGGAGTCCCTGTACTCTCATTTAGTCAGATCTGTGGGTATCTCCAGCATGGTCTTCACCACCTTTGCTCATCCCTCCTCCCTCTCTACAACTGGATTACAGTACTTCCGCTCAGTGGTTAGCTGTGGGTATTTGCATCTAATTCCATCAATTACTAGATGAAGGCTCTAGGATGGCATTTCAGATAGTCATCAATCTCATTATATGGAGGGGAATTTAAAGTATCTTTTTCACTATTGCTTAGATTCTTAATTAGAGTCATCCTTGTAGAACTCTGGACATTTCCCTAGTGCCAGATTTCTCTATAACTCATACAGCTCCCTCTATTAAGATTCTTGCTATCCTCTATTCCTCTCCTAACTAGGTGTTCCTGGTCCCTCATGTTCTTCTCTCCTTTTTTCCCTCCCTTCCCCTCCCCCCATGTTCCCACTTTGCTCCAGAGCTATTGTCCCTTTCACCTTCTCCAAGGGACCATTTGTGTCTCTCCAAGGGATGTCCTTGTTTCTTAGCTTCTCTGTAGGTATGGGTTATAGGCTGGTAATTCTTTGCTGTATGTCTAATATCCATATATGAGTGAGTAGATTCCATGCTTGTCTTTCTGTGATTGGTGTTTTCTTCTGTTTCCATCTATTAGCCTGTGACCAGTACTACATTTTGTAAATGTACCACATTTCTATATCCATTAGGTTGAGGGCATCTATGTTGTTTCCATGTTCTGCTTGCTACTATGAATGTAGTTGAACACATATCCTTGTTGTATGAATGTGTATCTTTTGGGTATATGCCTAAGAGTGGAATTGCTGGACCTTGCGGTAGACTGAAACTGAGAAGCTTCTGTAAGGCAAAAGACACAGTCAACAAGACAAAATGGGAAAAGATATTCACCAACCCCACATCTGACAGAGGGCTGATTTCCAAAATATACAAAGAACTCAAGAAACTTGTCACTAAAATACCAAAGAATCCAATTAAAACATGGGGTACAGAACTAAATAGAGAATTCTCGATAGAGGAATCTAAAATGGCTGAAAAATTTTAAATTGCTCAACATCCTTATCCAACAGGAAAGGGCAAATCAAAACAACTCTGACAACATCTTACACCAGTCAGAATGATAAAAATCAAAAACACCAACTACAGTTTATCCTGCAGAGGATGTGGAGAAAGGAGAACACCTCTACTGCTGGTGGGAGTGAAAATTTCTACAGCCACATTAGAAATCAGTATGGCGGTTTCTCAGGAAAAACTTGAGCATTTTTAAATACTTTTCCTTCTAAAACCTTGTGAGACCTGTGGAAAACTGTTCCAGGATCAGGCTTTTATTGATGGCTTGTGTTTATAATAGCTTAGTAGCACCTTTTATTCCAGAGGGGTTACTTTTTATATTATTGTTTCACACAAATCAATTATAGAGGCAAAAGTATAAGATCATCACTGAAACCCTCTCCCATAAGTGACTCTGTAAGAAGTGGACAGAGTGAAATATTTAAAGTATCAAAATATAAAACTGGTAACATAGAACTGATTCAATGCAATTATTCTGTTAAGTGAAGGACCTTTTCGCTAGCTACTGTGCCTAAGATGTTCAGAAGGAATCACCTTGCAATCAAATAGAGAAGGAACAGAGTAAATTAAAAATCAATACTTTTCCTGAAATGCCCCAGAAATCAAATTCTCCAGACATAGTGTCTCTTCAACATCTAGAGAGACAGATCAACATACCAATACAGAGAATATTAGTTGTCTGTAGAGAGGACAGGAAAGAAAGCCTAGAATCTATGAGTAATAAGAAGATTAAAGTGGTAATTTAGATGAAAAACTGGGAGCTGAGTGTGGATCAGCTGGGGACAGTAATCTTGTGTGTCCATTCTGCCGGGCTTCCACAGCTTCATTCCTTTTCCCCATGGGACTGTATTAAGTTGTCATGATGAAACCTGGACAAAAATCCATCTGGGTTTTGAGAAATGTGAGGGAGCAGTGGTTGTAAGAAACCCTCATGGAGTATTCTCCACAGCAATGGCCTACAGTGTAGAGGTCAAGTATTCCAGCCGAGACTTCAATAACCTGGAAGAATGTCAATTAGGCACTCCAACATCTTCCATGATGACGTATGTGAGGGAAAAGAAAAAGAGCATGAGATCTCCATCATTTGTAGTCACAGCAAAGTTTCAGCCTGGGCCAGCTTCTAGATTGGTTATCATAAGATACTATGCTAAAAGCCTAATTATCTCAGCTGCTCTCAGCTGACATGTTACATCTGGTTTCAGTACAAAACTGCAAAGCTTGCTAAAATGCTTATGATATGGAGGGGGAAACAACAGTATGAAGAGATAAAACAGGTGTTAACAGGAGAATCAGATAAAGCAAAGAAATGGGAGATATCAGATTAAGATTTCAAAATGACTGCAATTACTATAGTGAAGGGCCTAATAGAAAAAGGAAATAGCATGCTGGAACACATGGGTAACAGATTCACAGTGACTGAAGAACTCAAAGCTCCAGCATACTGGAATAAATACAGTGCTGTACAGAATGGAATGATTGTCAGAATGGATGTGGCCAAGGAAAGAGTTGGATCATTTTAATACAGCAATGGAAAATTTGAAAACTGAGGTATATAAATAAAAAAAATCAAACTCTTAATTAGGGAGGAGTTTGGAGGTCAGTAGAGAAGGAGAAGGAATGAGGACAGACAAATAAGATTCCAGAAAGACCAGAATATGTTACATTTAACTACATTGAATATAGTACAAATAATATATCCATAGATGCACACACAGCACACACAATTCACACACACACACACACACGCACACATACACACACACACACGCACACACACACACACACACACACACACATATATATATATATATATATATATAAAATGAAATTTTAAATAATGAGCAGAAAATTAACCCCACAAGAGCCATCTGCTAAGTAATAAAAATTCCATTTTCATGCATCATGAGAAACTTCTATTTGAGTTGTTGGTCAGAGTAATGAAAGGAACATCCAAGACGATTTAGGCTATTACTGTTGCCTACAGTTATATCTCAGGGGGCTTGAATGTAAGTCCCTATTGTTAAAAGCAATGCACAAGGCTTAGAAAATATGACTAGGATCTAACATGAAAGCCTCTTCACATGATCTAACTTTATTGTAGCTTAAAATAATATTTAAGCTGTCAAAAGAGAGAAGCAGTCAGCAGTTTTATCCAGCTGTGGCACATATGAACAATGACCAGCTTGACAAGATATCAACTAATGTGCAATACAGTCACTCACATGATGTTAATAACCAACAGTTGTCTAGTTGGACTTAAGGTTCACTCAGAAAGAGGAAAATAGTGCTGGTACTGAAAACCTAGCCTGCTATCAGCTTCTAGTGAGATCATAAATCTTAGAAGAGAACCTATTATACTCACTTTATTAGACCAGCACAACTCCTAATTTCACTCTAAATCTTATCCTTACATCTACATCTAAAGAAGCGTCTCTTTACAGCAAAACAGAGACCATCATACAAAACACTACCTGTCATTAAGCAGAGATCAAGAGATATGGGATACCACCCTAAAAAGAAATATCTACAACTCTTTTACCTAACACCTGGATGTTTCTGTGAAATTGTGTCTCCTATAAATGAAAAGGATTTGTTGACTCCTCATGGGTGGCCCTACCCTTTGGGAGGAGTGGATGGAGGTTGGCTTGGAGGGAGGCAAGGTGGGGGGGTGTTGGAGGAGGTGTAGGAGGGAGAACTGTGGTTATAATATAAAATGAAATTTCAAATATCAAAAAATAAAATAAAAAATAAAGAAATTATTAGGCAATAATGAGATAGCACCATAATGTTTAAAATACCTGACTTTTATTAGCTGACAATATAAATTGCTGGGAAGGGTAAAGAAAATAGATCTTCAATTCTTCTGATGATCCAAGAAAATGGTATAGCCAATTTGAAAGACACTTTTCCATTTCCAACCAAGGCTATACAGTACAGTAACTAAGTTACAAGATACTTACCAAGTGGATTTCAACACCTAGTCCAGACCAACTCATATACATGAAACTTTCTAGTTGTCTCATCTCTTTTCATATGTACATATATGAAAAACATATATATATGTACATATATATGTTTTTCATGTGCATGTTGTTTTGCCTACATATGAGACTGTGCACCCCATGTGTGCCTGGTACTTTCAAAGACTAGAACATAACATTGGAAGCCCTAGATCTGAAGTTACATGTGTTCATAAGTCACTATTTGGTTACTTTGATTTAACATAGTTGTCTGGAAGAGCAGTCAGTATTCTTAATCACTAAGCCATCACTCTAGACACTCTTATTTCTTTTGAACTTCCAGTGGAAGCATGTTCTTTCTCTGGAAGAATCAGCAACATACTTACTTTTCTTAATTCTTGTCATCACTCAATATCAATTTAATTCAGTGCTTTTGCAATCTGCTAACAGGATATGATTAATCAACAGGTAATGGCTACAATCTCAGAATCTTCACCCTAGAAATTGCACTTGGCCAGCTTTCATGATAGCTTTACAGTTGCTAAAACCTGACAGTAAACAAGATATCCTGAAGTTTTTTTAAGACCACCATTCAGAAGTGAAAAATAAACTAGCACGTCTTAAGCATTAGTGACTAAATATTCAATATATAATTCTATGTAAAAAAAAAAAAGTCAAACTTGAAGCCCATTCTATATGAAGAAATACCTTGCTTAGTCTAGACACAGTGGTGTGAGGGGTGGAGAGGTGCCTTGGTCCTGCCTAAATGAGATGATGGGACAGAGTTAGTACACTTCCTAGGGAGGCCTTACCCTCTCCAAAAATCAGATGGGAAGTGATGGGGAGTGGGAGAAGTGGGAGGACAGGAGGAAGTGGAACTGGAATTGTAAAAATGAAATAATGAACAAAATTGTTAAAAAATAAACAAAAAAAGAAAAGAAAAGAAAAAGGCAAACTAAAAAGGACATGAACTTTATGCTTATTAAGATGTGTTGAAAAAAGAAAAGCAATAAACCTGGAGTAAATATCTAAGGTTCTTAGAGACAGATCATGGTAGTGAATCAGAAAATAACAAAGCATTTTTAACAGTAGTATGAGAATTTTCTTTGGTAATATAATTACATATCCATAACTTCACATATGCCAATGTTCTTAGAAAAAAATTATATTCCGTATATGCAGTGTTAAAGAAATAAAATTGAAGTTACAGAATGACAGGATGGACTACAGAGTAGGGGTGTGTTAAAATAATAATATTTTCTTATAAATATGGCAAACATTGTCCCTAATAAGAGTAGAAAGAATGACTGGTCAGAGAACTTATGACACTGGATAGAGTCTATAAGCCTGAAACATATATGAAAGCACAAATTCATTAAACGCTACTCCAAGCTAGAAGGCCAACCTAGAGCTTTCATGGGAAAGAATCCATGCACAGTATATTATTCTATGTATGTTTCAAAGCTATGAATAGTGAGTGTCGATTTATAAAATGAATACAAGCACATGAACAAAGTTGGGTAGTGGTGGCCCAAGCCTTTAATCTCAGCACTCAGGAGGCAAAGACAAGTGGATCTCTATGAGTTTGAGGGCAGCTTGATCTACAGAGTAATTTCCTAGACCTCCAGAGATGTTATACACAGAAACCCTGTCTTAGAAAAATCAACCCACTAACCAACCAATCAACCAACTAACCAAACAAACAAACAATATAAACAGCGAAAAGCAGAAATAAAAACAAAACACAGACAAGAAAAAGAAGATTCCATCTCACACCTTGATTTAATTTATACTTCTGTGATTTCCCTAAAGGCAATATTTTTAGTATCAACCTTCACTTTAAACCTACATACTTATCTTATTAAATCAAGAAGCATCCCTGTGTTCTGTCACAATAAGTCCATACTGACTTGCATTTAAATTCATTACACTTTTATTCAAGATATGTCTCATTTATAATGAGAAGGAAACAACTTGTGTCACTATGGTCTTGTAATAGTTGACATGATGAAGATTGATTATCCTGCTTAAGTTTTCCACAGTTATGAGTTTACTTAGCAACCTTACAGTTCCTCAGACTCCAAGATTTTGACTGTGTTCTTAGATTATTAATAGATTTAATGCATCAGAAACCATGCATCCCTGAGTGTTATTCTGTAAGAGTCTCTGACTGATCATTCACATATGGCTATAAATTAAATGTTCATTTTATTTCATTCTGGTATCATTGACAACAATCCTATCAGACCTTGACCTCTTTGTATTCTGACTCACTCACATTCCTTTTCCAGAATTCATATATTAGATGTCTGGGTTCAGTACTTGAATTGTTTCCTAACCTAATGCCTTTGATTGTCCTTGTCATTATAACTACCATATATGTCACAGTTAGTCACTAACAACATTTTATATTCTAGGTCCTGCCCCAATTGACTTAACGAACTTGATGATGCCTCATGGAAGGACTTAGCTTCCCTGGGGAGTTGATGAAGGTTGGGATGAGTGAGTCAGTGTGGGGTATGGGAGGATTGGAGGGATATGGAATGAGAATTGATATGAGAAATAATATTGTTTGTAATTTAAACGAAATTTATTAAAAAATTAAATATATTTTAAAATGCATTGAATAACAAGAAAATCTAGAACTGAAATTCAGTATAATTACACAGCTATCAGAAGTGAAAACATATGACAGTAACTATTTCTGATTTTAAAATATGCACATAAAATTTCATGAAGATTAAATAAAATAAATGAACCACAATTGATTGTTTGATCATCAAAGATACAAAATACATTCTATAAATAAGTGAAGCTTTGTGAAAAGATGTTATCTAGCAAATGAAATTTTCTTGAGTATGGAAATTTCCTGCTATATAGTTGGAAGTCTTTGTTCTTAAGATGTTATAACATTTTAATCTCTTATAAACAAGGACCTTCAACTGTGTAGCAGGATAATGATGTATACAATTCTGGTACAAATTAGTACTTTCTTTCTGCTCAGAACTGAGTTCTTAAACATAACTAAACATTAAAAACAATAGTACCTCCAAAGGGAAACACAATATGTGAGGCCGTCAGGTCAATCTCTATAACCACATGAATAAAAGAAACAAGCAAATATGCAAAATGAAGTTATAGACACATGCTAAAATGCATGAATATCCTAGAGGATGATAGGAAAATTAACCACTGGACTTGTAGTAGTGACCATGAATGAACCTTGACAAAAAAACTGTATTAAATATTTATCAATGAACAAATTATGCGATCAGGCACTTCACCTAAATGGAGCAAACAAACTACAAAACATCAGTGTTCTCCTACTTAGACCACTTTAAAACATGTATGGAAAACATAATCCAATATCAGTAAAAATAGAAACTGAAGATGCAGTATTTAGAAACTTTAACTTACTTATTTTTGTTGTTTTATTTTGGGGTATGAGATTGACTCCTCTTTTCACTTTATATTTCCAGACACAGTCTCACTAAACTTCCTAGTCTAATCATGCATCTCTTCTGTTGCCTATGCTGTACTTAAACTTCCAGTCTTACACTCTTTATTCCTAACTGGTGGAATATAAACCTAATTTATTCACTCTTAAGAAAAAATTTGGTTGTGAGGAATAAAATATACATTTAAGTTTATATACCAAACTGCATATAAGTAAATGAATACATATCTTTATCTGAAATGTAGAACAGCTGGTCAAAGGAAACAACCAAGCAACACAAAGAAAATAAGTAAAAATATTAAAATTATCAAAAAAGGAATGATCAAGTTTGAAATTATTGGTAAACAGAAAACCTTGAAAAGAATATAAAAGATGTTACAAATTATTCATGAATAATTATAAAATGTGCATGTCTTTACACACAAAATGTTTTGTTCAAAGTTCCCATATTACAGAGGTTTATCAGATCTTGTCTTTCTGACAGCCACAAATATTGGAAGAACTCTGCCTTACTTTTCTGTGGTAGCTTAACCATGAGTTCAAATCTCAGGACAGATAACTCAAGAAAGAACACATTTTTAAAAATGTAAATCTTTTCCCTTTTATTTGACATAGATACTTTCTTCATACAATATAAACTGACTACATTTTTCTGACCTCCTTTCCTATCTGCATCCACTTCCTTTCTGATTCTCACTTAAAAAATAAATAAAGTCTTCTAAGACATAACAATGAACTATAACAAAATAAAACATAACAAGAAAACAAAACTGTTACATGTTGCAGGATAAATACTTGCACTGCCTCTCTGTGGTGCCAATAAAGCCACCTTAATTCAAGAATGTAGTTAGTGACTGACTGATTGGAATTAGCCATAGAGATCCTGCAGGATTGAGGAAGTCGGCTAGAGAGGGACAGAAAGAGAGAAGGCTAAGGGGGATTTCTGGGGCTATTGGATTTGGAAAAACATAGAGAGTAGTTCATCCCTCTGCTACTTCTTGGCTTTATTAGATTTTTATCTCAATTTCTCACTTGCAAATTTTTATTAATACTAGCAAAATTTGGGTAAAAGTTGCATATGGCATTATTCAACTATACCAAAATGGTTAACCTGCCACCTCTTGCTACCACTGTCACCATCACAGCCAGCTCCACCTCCCACCCCAAATCCTTCTGTGCAGTCAAGGATTTGTCTCTTACTGTCTTTCTACAGCAGTTTCCATCCACTGCCTGGCCCCTGCCATAAATGCTTACAGGGTTAGGTGCCCACTGCTGACTGTGTCCTCAGTTCCTGCCAAGTAGACTTTCCCTAGATATTCTCCCTTCAGCCACCAACCCAGACAAGCTGTGTGCTCTTGACACATGTTCACATCTGTTTGGGCTTTAGCTGCTGTCACTACCACCAAACTCATTCAGGGCTAGCAACACAGAAGCAACTGCAGGGGCCATCAACTCAGCCTGAGAAGCACAGTGGCAGCCCACTGTGATCACACCACCCACTGTACTATTCTGGCTGGCTGGGCACCCTGATGACCCCCTCCCAATGCACATCTCTGCTGTTGCCACAGTCAATGACTTTTATGAACTGAAAAGTCATCAGAACTAGTTAAACACCCGGGAATTCATGAAACAGGAATTAGGTTTAAATGGGGAATGTAAAATTCTTTCATGTTTTAAGAATTGGCAATATCAAAATGTAGGAAGGTAAGACCCAGTTTAGTGTTGCTATGGATGGCTAGGAAATGGGAAAAAATAAATGAGGTGATAAAACACTTAAATGGGATTAACATAATACCAAATTTAATTGCTATAAGCTTGTTACTTCATATTTTATTTTTAAAAAATGTTTCATACTATGTCAAGAATGAAAATATGAATGATAAGACACAAGACTTAGAAAAACATACTGTTGATATGATACAACATTTAGAAAAACTAAATATTTATAAGACACAAGCCTTTGAAAGACTTATGAATTAAAATTTAATTGAGAAGATGCAAACCTTAGAAAGGCTTAATATTCATAAGATGCAATCATTAGAAAGACTGACTACTGATAAGATACAAGTTTTAGAAATAAGAAAAAATTAAGTATATACAGACAGAATTCAAATCAGAACATACTATACCATTACATATGAAATTGAAGAGGAATGTCACAAGGTTATTAGAAAACCCACTTAGTTTATCCACTGACCATACAATAATGACCACCAGATGAAAGTCATTCCCTAGGGTTATGCAGAAGTTGATTGGAATCCTATGAACATTTTAGATTTGAAGAGATTTAAAGAAGCAGTTGTTTCATATGCTATTCATTCACCCAATGTAAAGCATACGTTAAACTCAAGGGCAACTCATACTAGAATTATCCCATTAGACTGAAAAAAATTTAGTTAGCGCAACATTGGAAGCTGCCCCTCAGTTATAACAAAGAACATGGTGAAAAGGCAAAGCTAGGATCATAGAACAAGGTCGGGCTAGAGTTATGGAAATTTCCCAAGATCAACTTCTTAGAAGGGCAGTGTGCTGACTTGCAAAGACAGTCTTGACACTCTGTTGTACAGCAGGTTTGAATGTATGCGGCAGGGTTGAAGAATCAGGAAAAAATCACTGAGTCATTTACTAAAATTATACAAGGCCCAAAAGAAGCTTTTACTGATTATATTACAAAAATAAAATGAACTTCAGCTGTAAATAGAATGATATCAGGTCCAGCAGTTAGATTAATACTAATTGAAACTTTGGCTAGAAGTTTTTAAGAAAACTCAAAATGTTAGCTGTCTTTATTGCAATAAACAAAGTTATTTGAATAGGGGATTTAGGAAAGACATTTCCAGAAACAATATTTTTGTTCTTTTTTTTTTTCCTAGAGATAATCCAAACAGAAGCCTCCAGCCTTTAGGAGTATGCAGAACATGTGGAAAAGGCTAGCATTGAATTGAATGTAGATAAATGATGGATAGGCAAGGTAACCACTTCCCACACTGAGGGGTCTCCTTCAAGTCACACAATATCAAATTTGGCTCATTCATTCTCTCTCAGCACAAAAGAAAGTCATCCTTGGAGCAATTAAAAACTCAATACCTTTTGTTTAAAAAAAAAAGAAAGAAAACTTCCTGCTTTGAATGTACCAAAGACAGGACAAGTTTAATGGATATGACAAAAAGTGCAGGAGTGGCCAATAAGCAAGTATTTTGGCATATTGTGATCAATAACTAGAGACCAAAGCTAAAAAGACATATAAATGTCATGAAATTGAGGGTTTAGTAGACAAAGGTGTAGCTGTAATAGTTACTAACTAAAAGTTTGACATCCAGATTGGCCTCTTCAGGAGGTGAATTTTCAGCTTCTTGGGATTAGAACTCTACCTCTGGTGGGGGGGAAGAAAAGAAAGAAAAAAAATCATGCACAATGGCTTGTGGGGTTGTTTGTGTAGGACTGAATGGAGAGAAAAATTAAAACCATATATGGCTAATACAGCAAAGCCTTTATGGGGAAAAGATTTGCTGCAGAAATGGAAAACACCTATTAATATTCCTTCAGTCTCAGAAAAAAACCCATAAAATAAATAATGCTTCTGAGAAACATATAAAATTCTAAAGAACATTCACAGACCAGAGAAGATGTACATTAACAGGGCACAACAGCTAGTGGTATTCAAGGATATAAAAAGCCCCACCTTTAAAATGGTTGGGAGAAACCTATATGGGTAGAACTATGGTCTTTGACACCAGAGAAATTACAGACACTAAAATAGCTAGATGCTCAATATATTGAATATTCAAACAGTTCTTGGCATACTCCAATATTTTCCATTAAAAAGAAATCTGGAAAATGAAGAATGTTAATAGTTTTAAGAGCCATAAATAAGGTGATTCAGCCAATGGGTCCAAGGCATATTTTACCTATAGATTTACTCAACAATATTTTGTTGACCTGAGAAGTGTTCTGGTGAATTGATTAGTGGAATTCTATTGAGAATATACTGCTTGTCCTGATTCTTTGAAGCTGATTTAACTTGGCTGAGCTCAGAGTTAGTATTATGTTGGAGAGGCAAGTAGCTGTGTGGGAAAACCAATGCTCACAAAATCATCAGAAATATATACCCATACTTTGGAAGAAAGGAGAATGACTTAGTATCATTAGTATTACCAGTAAGGCAAAATTGTTATTTAGTGATGAATTTTAAAAGATTTTCTTTTTTCCTCATTGGAAACAACAGATAAATGCATAGTTTCACAATATTTAAATGTTTTATAGTTGTGCTAAGGAGCAACTATTATTAGAATAAATTTTAGAAGAGAGCATACAGAGCAAACAGGAAAAAAATATTTGACTTTTCCTTTGTTCTTCTTTGAGGTATTTTCTACTGTCCTCATTCATCATCTTCTGAAAGGACAGATTGATCCTTTGAGCCCAGTAGTTCCTGCCACCCACCCAGAGTTGGAGGTTATACTTGCAACCCTAGGTGCAGTTGGGGATATTTGGTAATTGCATATCCTATTTGTTTTTGGTAATGTTGGTTTCAGAAAAAGATATCAATATTGAATTTAATTCAAAGACAATATTCTGAGAAGATCTTTTGTCTCTCAGATGTGAGGAACTTGTCTCACAAGTGAACTACCAGCCTAGTTCTTCATTCTCACATTGCTTTTATTTACTAAGTTAATGTCCACATGAAATGTAGATTGACAGGCCTATGTTTGAGCGCTCTGAAGTTATTTTCTGATAATATTTACTTTTATTTTAACTTACTGAAGTAGTCCACACAAAGAGACTTACTCATGGCACAGATCTTTATTTTGAAATACCTGGAAATTAGAGCTACATTTCCTAAGGCTTTCAGTATCACTCACTATTTTGGCAGAATTCCTAAAAGATCCAGTCTGAAGTGTTCAATAATATGACTAGTGATATAATATTTATTGGATAAACTAAAATTTAGTGTTTCCTTTAAAATTAGTAAGTAAAGGTGTTAATGATTAGAATTTGTTAATTAATAACCTTTGGAAGAATATCTACCATCATTGTAAATTTGTTATGATCATATAGGATTTCAGTTGAAAAACATTATTATAATTAGAAAACCTCATAATTTTTTTAATGATTCTGAAAAAATGATTCAGACTTTTATAATACCAGGCTACAGGGATTATTTCATCATTTTAAATTAAAATTAGGAATCTGAAATACAGATGACATATCTTCCAAAAGTTTCATATTTTCTATATTCTCACATTTATATACTAAAATAGCCTACAAACATGTTTCAGATGATTGATTTACTGATAAAACTGCTATGATTGAGAGTGCAGCAATGAGTTTAAATGAAAAGGTGATCACAGATATTTGTGTGTTAGATGGAAATCTTTTCAAAAATATGGCTTCAACTACAATGCTCAATCAATCCATTTTAAAAACAATTCTGTAATAAGAGTGTTGTACTTGTTCTCAGTAAAAAATCCAATCTGCTGTGTGTTTCTGATCAGCATGGCTTCTAGTAAAGCAAGCATAGCAGTGTGTACACACTCATCACTGTTGGGCAATTTGAGATATAATTGAGAACCATAAATTTTTGCCATATTTGCTTTACTCTATGCCTTGCTATTTTTCATTTTTTTCAAGACAGTATTTCTTTATGCAGCTTTGGAGCCTGTCTTGGAACTCACTCTGTAGAGCAGGCTACCCTTGAACTCATAGAGATCTGTCTGCTTATGCCACCAAGTGCTGTGATTAAAGGTTTGTGCCACCACGACCAGTCTTAATTAAAAAAATTTTACTAGCTTCTCAGTAGATATTACCATACTGTCTTCAACTAGATGTGACTGAGACCAAGGTCATGTTGGCTTCTTATGAGGTCTGGTTTCATAGCAAATGGTCCCATGTACATATTGTCTATTGGTCCCCACATCCTAAGGAGTCACTTATACTTTATGATGGCTATTTTCTCTTGATTTGAATAATTATAATATGCTTTAGAATAGCTTTCCAATTTCATTTGGACTGAAGACTATTTGTGATGATTCAAGTAGAAGCCTGGCTTGCAGAGAGCATGTTCTCAATGCAGTACCTGTGGAGTTCATCTTTCTTAAAAGCTACAGAAATATGTCTCCTACTGTGACATCTAATGCACCAAAGAACTTCTTGGGAAATCACCCATTCATTATGCCTTTGTAATTACTGTTTTCTGTCTGAGGAATTTTAACAAGCTATGAGACTTTGAATTATGAATCTGGGAAAGTTATAATATCCTAATTTGATGCAGCTAACTCTGCTATGCCTGATAGCCCATGCCTTTCAGGAAGCACTATCAGTAAAATCTTTATTTCTATGGGTTCATCAGAATGCTAACTTCTGGATTCTTAGCATAAACATCTGTCACCAAGTGTTGAACACTTGGGAAGAAATTGTAGTCAGTACTGAATCTTTGTCCTTAACAATTTTATCTTATGGAAGAAACAGTACTACATCAAACATCACTTCTTCATTTGTTTCGTGAGCTGAAAGTTTTACTCTTAAATTTTATTTTTACTGCATTCCAACAAGAACACATTTTGAGGCTTCTGATGCTTTGTAGAAGTGGATAGAATTTCAGTGATGACAGACTGCAGCAGGGGATCGTGGCAAAGGCCTGTAATCTCAGCACTTCAAAGTTATAGTCAGGATTGTGAGCTTGAGGTTAGCATGAGGCACGTGACTAGATCCTTGTCTAAACATTTAAAAAGAAACAATACACCAAAACAAATTTAATGATGATATTATTTCTTTAAGCTATGAGACAAGGTCTAAAATGAAATTCCTTTTAAAAATTTTAAATTTAGTGTAAAATATGAAATCAATATAGTAGAAAATGTTCTGTCAGTAAGTATTTATGAATGGTCACATACTAACTCTATATTTAGCATTTGCCTCAAAGTCAATTGGCACAGTATTTAAATTGCCTTACATTTTAATTTTCCAGCACATCGATTATCTTTACATTTATTATTGTGGGAAAGGTGTTCTACAGGGTGCATTTAAATTCAGATGACAACTTAAAGCAAATCCAGAAGATTGAACTGAAGTCATAAGTTCCTTTTTTACTGGCTGAATAATCTTGTTGCCCCTTAACTACATATTATATCGTGAGAACAGACCAATGTGACTGTGTTGATCAAAGGTGAGGCCTTTATATGAATGGACATGATTGTCTAATATAGCTTTGGACCAATAATCATGAGGCATAATGGATATAAGCAGCTGTGCACTCATCCATGTTAGCTCATCAATACTGGCCACAAATGGGAAGTGATAGAGTGGGGTGGATCAGCTAGTTAAGAGCTTCTCTGAAAACCCAACAACCACATTCACTGAAAGGATTTTAAAATGGATTTTAAACATATTTCCAGAAATTTCTTCAAACCAGTAAGTCAAAAAAGGATAGAAATTGTTTTAGACTTTCTAACATTCAGCAAATACTGAGATTATGGATATAGTCCTGTGCTTGGAAAAAAAAAAAAACAACTGAGTGATATGTGCATACATGTGTATGTGTTGTAAGTGTATGTTTGTGTATTTGTTTTTGCAGTATTCCTCATTTCCAATCAGCCAGGCCATGGTCAACCAAACTCTTGAGTCCCTTTGCAGCTTTTAAACTGCTAGAAATACTGCTAGAATTTAAAAGTACACTAAATATCTCCTGAATCTTAATCATTATCTTAAAGGTAGTCTATGATTTCAATTAGTACTTGATTTTGTGAAATGTTCCTAAACTGTTTTTTTCAAACAAGGCCTTCAACTTTCCCTCAAATATCCAGTTAAATAATAACAAATCCTAAAAATAATAACAATACAAAAAGCCTTTAATTCCTTTATTCCCTTAGCCTAGAGACAAGGGGGAGGGCCTAGGCCCTACCCCATATGACTTAACAGATTTTGATGATCCCTCATGGAAGGCCCCACCATCCCTGGGGAGTAGATGGGGGATGGGGTGGGGGGATCAGTGAGGAGTATGGGAGGATTGGGAGGGAGAGGGAACTGGGATTGATATGTAAAATACAGTTATATCTAATTTAAATAAAATTTATTAATAAAAATTTTTATAAAGATTAGTCTAGGTTATATGATTCATTCTTTCTCTCTACCCCCTTTTAGTATATGTGTGTATGTAAATTTCTTATGACATCTTCATACTTATAAATTATAAATTGATTATGTTCAGTTCCTACTACCCTCCCACTTTGATGCTTTGAAAATGAAATAAGGATATTTAGCAGGTGTGGTTGTTCATGCTTGTAATTGTAGTACCTAGGAAAGGGACACAGAGAGATAAAAACTCAAGTTAGTTTGAAGCTATCCAGAACTACACAGTAAGCTAAAGCTTTAAAGAAAAAAATAAAAATAGCGTGTGCTAAACTAGAGAATTTGATCGCACATCAGAGGTGGATGAGATATTTGAAAAACTCTGTATTTTAGAAAATAGATGTGGTAGTTCATAAAAATGTGAATATACCCTTTTACACATGTGAATATACCCTTTTACATATTTCTATACAGGTGGAGGTCAAAAAAAATCTATATAAATCACATTAAAGAACTGTAGTTTACGTTAAGAAGGATGAGCGTTTTCACAGATTAATTCTTCCCACAATTGAACATGAAATTTCTACCTTTTAGTGTCTTCAATTTTTTTTCTATCTTCAGTATCTTAAAATGTTCACAATAAAATTTTTTATTTCACTAGCTAGGTTCATTCCTTGGTTTGTTTCTTGTATATGTGCAAGGATGTGTGTGCATGTATGTGTGTGTTTTGTTTTAGGAATTATTTCCATGATATCTTTTTTTAGTATGTTTGTGAGGTATAGAAAATCCACTGACTTTTATATCCTGATACTTAACTGTATGTGCTCATCACTTTTTGCAATCTTTAATGATGTCTATAGGCTATCCTCTATGAACAATAATGTCATTTGCAAAATAGAATAACTCTTTCCTGATGGGAGATGACATTATGTATATATGTTTCTCATACTGGCTAATAATAATGCACTGTTGGCCAATAGGAAAGGAAGATAAGGAGGGACTAGGAGACAAGGAGGAAAGAGGAAGTAGTAAGGAGGAGCCAAGATGGAGAGTCAGGAGAAAGCAGTATGCCGGCTGGCTCCCCGGTAAGAGAAGTACATAGATCAACAGAAAAGGGTTAATAATTAAGATAGAGCTAGCCCATAAGAAAAAAGTAACCGGGCCAACAGAATTATATCTAATACAGAGTCTCAGTGTATTAATTGGGGCTGGTGCGGTGGTGGGACAAGACCAGCGGCGGCAGGCGGAAAAACCATATACCTTACACTTTCCCTGCTGATACAATTTTCTTTTTCTTGTATTGCTGTAACTAAATGTGAAACACTATATTGCATAGAAATAGAGGGAGTGGACATTTTTGTCTTATTCCTGGTCTTTGTGGAAATGTGCAAAATGCCTTGGTATTTCTTTTTTTCTCTTTTATATGATACTATCTAGAGATTCCCCATATATAGTCCTTGTTATACTTGTGTGGTTTATGTAGTGAATGAAAATTGCAATAAAATAATGGAATATCACCCTATGAACCTATAGAATGACAACACATTTAAACGAAATTTATTACAGTGGCTTAAGGCATATTGGTGAGGGAGTACAAAAATGGCTAATGCACACTGGAGAATCTGAGGATTTGATAGCTTCTCAGTTTCACAGTGCTGGATATCTCAGCAGTTCCAAACTGATACTGAAGGCCAAGAGGATATCAGTAGAGCTGATGGTGTTCAATCTATTATGGAAAGTTTGTGTAGGCTGTGAATGTGGTGAATGTGCATTCCTTTCCTTGGTTAATAATAAAGCTGAACTTATATCCTCAAACAGAATAAAGCTAGGAAAATAAGCCAAATGAAGATACATGGAGACAGAAGAGTGGAGTCAGCGAGAGATGTGATCCACCTGCCAGAAGAACAAGATGTGCTGGAGAATAGGTAAAGTCATGAAGCCATGTGGCAAAGTGTAGATGAATAGAAATAGGTTAATTTAAATTTTAAGAGATAGTTTGTAATAAGCTGGAGCTATAGGCTGAGCATTGTATAACTAATATAAGTGTTTGTATGATTATTTGGAACTGAGAGGTCAAGAAAAAAGAAAATCTCTGCCTCCATTTACATGTGGTTCAAAATGTGAAGCCAGAATTTCCATATAAGACCTAATAAATCTTTAAAAAAAACATTATAAACACAAAAACAGAGTCAAAAGCAGCTTCAGATTTCACTTCTCTCATTTCGGGCTGTGGTACAGAACTGCACCCCCTGTGTGGAGGGGGCTTGAGCTACACCATAGCAGAATCTTAGGGTCTTCCAATGGCTGTGGTAAACAGAGGGGTCTTACAGCCACTGAATGTGGACTTTAAAGCATGACCTCATGCTGCATGGTGTATTTAGAATTTTTGCTCATAGAGACAAAAGGGGTTCTAGATATACAGTAAGGACATATTCAGACCAGAAAGGCCTGTAAACAGGTTTCAGCATGTTTAAAAATGTGTGTATGCTTAGGAGAGAAATGAAAAAGAGTTATAAAATCATAGCTTAAAACTAGAGTGTTAAAATAATAATAAAAAATCCTTAAAAATAAATTAATATAAAAATAAGCCACATGAAAATGGAAAATACAAAGTCTGGATTATATGTATTATTGTATTACCTTTAAATATTTTAACTGCTAAGAGACCTTGGATAATGGAAACCAACCTAAATATTTTAAAATTATCATGACTTCTAATTTTAAGTCAAAAAACCTTGTTACTTTGGGAAAGAGTTTCTGCTTTTATTTACACAGGAAAGGAGAGACTCTGGATTCATTCCAGATTAAGGAAAATCAAGTTTGATTGATAAAGATCCCCTAAAATTTCTAACTACAAACATATGAAAAAAAAACTAAAAATCTATAAGATACATGATGTATATTTTAAATACTCAAACATAAAACAAAACTATCATCTTTGGATGATTTATGTACAATGCACAGTCTATACTTGTACTATACTTGTATGTTACCTTTAAAAGTTTATGTACTTTCAGAACAAGGGGACCAGAGACCAATAAAAATTGTTGTCCAGATTATCCAACATCCAAAACAGTTTCCAGACTGCTGACTGAGATGATCTAGCCTCACAAAATACTACAGTCAATGACTTAACAAATATCTTGATTTTCTGAATGTTTCTTCAAAGATTAGTACCTCCTACAAATCAACAAAAATTAGTCTAGAAAACAAAAGCAAAATTCCCAAAATACTGTTTATAAATGTGTATTTTAATTTAAGAATGGTGGCTTCAAATTGTTATTGGTCATATTCAATTTCTTTCTAACAAAAGAAAGGGGAATATGATATAGAAATGATGATGGAAAATGGAAGAATATTAAATCTACTCAAATAACAAAAACAACTGGAATTTGAAAATACTTTACATTGGTATAGATTTCAGTTTACTGATAAGAGTTTAAGGTTAATTTTTTATATTGTATGTATAGTTTGATTCTTTTTTAAAAGATATTGTGTTTTTATATCCCAATTAAAATGTAATACATAACTAAAGGAATAAAATTACAAAATAGTTATCTATAACATGCAAACTTATAAATAGTTAAGTTTTCTATATATACAAAGATATATTTCAGATCAAAGATGTACAAAGTATGTCATTTAAATGTTTGGTTTTTTTTTTTTTTTTTTTTTTTTTTTTTTTTTTGAGAAAGGGTTTCTATGTATACCTTTTGGGTCCTGTCCTGGAACTTGTTCTGTAGACCAGAGGGGCTTTGAACTCACAGAACGCACCTGTCTCTGCCTCCAGAGTGCTAGAAATAAAGGTGTGGGCCACCACAGCCCAGCTTATTAACTTGGATTAGACTTTTCATGAGATTGAGACACATCTTCTCCTGACTGCACTATTGTACTCCAAAAAAAGATTTTGCACATCATAGAAACTCCATATGGAGTTTATTTCCTTTTTGGAAAAAAACTAGCCATGTGGGCAAAGAAAGTGCCCTTGCCTCAATTGCTGTCACTGACCAAACTGTACCAGCTGAATATAAAGGAGGTGATTGCCAATATTCAGTGAGATAAGGCAGGACAGTCCTTCAGATTTTTCTGCTTCACAGCAAATTCTGTCAAGTATACTATGCTTGTAGGCCAGAGTTGAATGACCCAACACTGCAGTGGAACTTTAGGTTAGTCCAGGCTGCTTGAGTTCCCTGTCATTAGGTAACATTTCACCATTCTAGGGTCTTTGATAGAGTTGAAGATTAGATACTTGTAGTTTTCTTCAGTTATGATACAAGATAAATTAGGCACAAAGGTTTGGAATCAGAAAGATAAAATCGATGATATAGTATTTTCTCTAATTTTGTCAAATACAAATAGACTAGATTTTGTAAGCATAATTCTTACTTGATAATGATTTTGTTAATGATTTTGATGATTTTTACTATGTTAAAATTAAAACCTTCCTTTTTGATTAGGAAGAAAGGTGGATATACTGTGGGATAATTCTCTGTATGATATGAATGTGTATTTTTCTCATTGGTTAACAATAAACCTGAATTGACCTATAGCCAGTCAAATATGGCTAGGCAGGAAAGCCAAACAGAAAGGGTTAGGGGCAGAGTCAGACAGAAGTGTGAGCCAGCTCCCAGAGGAAAAAGATGTACTAAAGAACTGTAGTGAGATCCACCCTGCCCCCATCTATTACACTGACCATGCCAATTGGGGTGTGAGGACAGGTGAGGACCTCTTTTACTTCCTGGTCAGAGACAAAGCATCTAGAAGCATCCTTGGGACTGGAACTTGTGGAGGTCATCTGTTTCCCATGTAAGTGATTTCTCCCTAAATAAACATCCATCAACCTATCATTTCCCAGATTCTTATTTACCACATTTCAAAGAACATGTAAAATTACAAAGCTAGATGACAAAATGTAGATTAATTGAAATAGGTTCACTTAAGCCTCTGACTTCAACAACTGTTGAGGACCTGGGGGTGGTTGTCCATGCTGCAAGCTACTAAGTCTCTGTTACTCTCTAATCATTCAGATAAAATTTTATCTTTCTCAAGAACTCTGATGCTTTTGATGACTGGTAGCTTTGTCAGCTTAAAGCAGCAGCCAAGGCTCTAACTGTTACAAACCATGTTTCAGGAACAGGTATTTTAAGGTTTATCCATGTCAAGATAGGAAAGTGTAAGGTATATGAAGGTCTAAGAATGTACATTATGGAGGTCTGAGAATGGGAAGGTCTAACAAGGTGAATAAATGCAAGTTGTGAAGGACTGAGGATGGAAAGGTCTAAGATGATTAAATAAGGTATATGAATTCAAGTTATGAAGGTCTGAGAAGAAAAAGGCTTAAGTAATGACAGAATCATGATTTGAGACATTCAAATGAAGGAAACATGTTCCCAGTTTCTCTCTGATTATGCTACAGTTCATAGTCTTAACATTAATCGATAAAGTTTTAATGAGTACTAATTCAATTCTGACAGAATACTAAACACCATACTATACTACTATATGATCATAACTGTAGCTGTATGCTCAAAATTAAGGTGTTTTTCATTGTGCTAAAGATCTGTCAGTTGTATGTGTTAGTTCTTACAGCCAAATCATTTCTAACATGAGTATGCTGCTAATGTGCCTAATATTTATGTTTTCACAAACTCAAAGGATTCTTGTAAGTTCCAGGAGCCAAATTGGACCCATCAAAACAGGTCAGATTCACTCCAAATAAATATTCTACCTTTTCCTGGTCCCAGGACTCCTTTCCCTCACCTCGGGAATTTTCCCCTCAAGTACCAGGACCTAAGAAAAAAAATTTTCTAAACCTAACCTTGTCCTCTGTTCTGCCAACATGTTGCTAGTTCTCAAAGAGACGCCAGAGTTCCATACTGTCAGAACTGTGATGAAACAACCCCAGGATGTGGCAGCACTCCAGCTTTCTCAGGTCCCCCAAAGTCAATCAATACCCCCATGTCAGCAGGAAGCAGTCTTGAAAACTCAATGCCCTTATTCCCTGACCTGCCACTCCTAATTCCTCACCTTTTTAATAATAAAGTAAAGGTAAATATAATAAAGTAAAGTAAAGGCAGGAATGTAAGGATTCAGGCATCCACCTGGCCCACCCCTGTTACCTGGCAGAATGCACTCAGGCAGTATTCTGGTCAGCCCAGGATTCCATGAGTACTAGACTGTGGGTGTAAATGACCCCTTTAAAAGTCAGACCCCTGCCCACTTATGCTCTCTTCTCTCTATCTCCTGCTTTCAGTTGGCCACCAGCTACTACCCTCTTCTCCCCCTCCCCCTCTCTCCTCTTCTGTTACAAATGCCTCTATGTCTCTTCCCTTTTCCCCCATTCCCTTTCTAAATAAACTCCTCATTTAAGTTCTATTGATTCCTGGTGTGTTATTCCCTCCCGCCCTAGTCACCTCATTTGCTATAGAACCTACTATGCTCTCCCATTTGGTCCCTTACTTTGGGACCCCACTTACTTGGGACCCTCACTCAGGACCACTACACCCATACACCCTTGTCTAGCTTTTATTCCTATTACTGACTGTAACGAAAGAACAACAGTAAGACTCAGTCAGTAGTAAGCCTGTGCTACAGGCTGAGCATTCTGTAATTAAAATATGCTTTTTTTTGTAATTGTTTGGAACTGGGTAGTCAGGACAAAAGAAAATCTCTGCATCTATTTACACAATAAATCTGTTTCGAATGCCACATCAATGAAGGAATGTACCAGTGGCAGCAACAAAATAAAAGGAAGTTACCAGGGAGACTGAATGCAACAGGTAAAAAGAATGCTTTTATTCTTCTATCTCTTATCTAGGCTGCTATTATTGGTTAAAATATTTGAGTTAAGCTCATTTAAAACTCTGTGATTTATAATTCAAGTGGACAGACAAATTAAATATCTGTTGGCTGACAAAAGAATAAATGAAATGGAATATGTCCACAAAATAAAACAATTTTAGGACATTAACAGTCGTTATGTACATGACTCAATTGTAACAATGTTGAAAGAAGAGTCAGAAATGACCATATGTTGTGCAGCACCACAGAAACAGATGTCATTGAATATAGGGGAGATATAGTGTATGTTAGTGGTTGCTGGCTGTGAGGAGGGTGGAGATGTGGCAAGAGACAAATGATAGATTTCAGGTACAAGTTCCTTAGTAAGGCAATAGAACTAGTAACACTCACTGTTGTGATGGGCACTCCAGTCTGGGAATATACCAAATACTAATGAAAACTTAAATGCAAAAGGTGAGTTGTATGGTATTTTAATTCTATCTCAACATGTTTTTAAACATTTCGGTAAGAGTAAACTCAAGGTAGAATTTAAGAGAAGTAATAGAACTTATCAGGAAAATTTGACAAGATGAGAAAAATTCAAATGTTTACAAGCTCAAACGGAAGACAGTACAGA
The DNA here is from genome assembly GCF_943737965.1 of Phodopus roborovskii. Taxonomy (NCBI): domain Eukaryota; kingdom Metazoa; phylum Chordata; class Mammalia; order Rodentia; family Cricetidae; genus Phodopus; species Phodopus roborovskii. The sequence continues at coordinate 7,827,994 of NW_026126547.1, forward strand.
GTAACGTAACAAACACATGGTAGCATTCCTTAGGGAAAGGAGTAAGCTACAGAAGAAGTGGGAAGTTATGTAGAGGAAATGTTTGGGGGGTGGGAGAGTGAAGAATGTAGTAAGAGATATATTCACACTATACTTTTTCAAAGAATTTCATTTGCTTGTATTTATTTTTTGTGAATTTCATACATGCGTATAACATGTGCTGATTACAATCATACTCTATTCCCTCTTCTTGAACCACACTGTCTCCCACCATCATTTTCCTATCCCAATTTCTTTGTCTCATCAGTTTAAACCCCTCAGATTTCACATAGTGCTGCTAATATATGCATGAGTACAAGATCTTTTAAAGGTACATGATTGACATCTCAAGGAACTTGAAGAAAACAGACTCCACTTCTTTTAGTAGCTATCAATTGTCAATAGCTACTCCATGAGGTATGATTTTCTCTCTTGCCATGCTGGAGGTTTTATCTAGATTCATCTTTTACCTTTTACTATGTGTGTACATGTATTCTATTTGTGCTGTGTTTTCAATAATTTTTTTTACACTTTAGACAATATTCATGTTTGCTTCCTGTTTCTTTGATTAAACAATTCAATCAAAGGCAACTTGGGGGTGGAGGATTTACTTCATACTCTAGGTTGTATTCCTTCATTGAGAAAAGTTGAGTCAGGAGCTCAAAGGGAAATTGAAGCAAAATAACATGAAGAAACACTGTTTGCTGTGTCACTTGCTAGCCCATATTTAGTTTTCTTATACAATCTTAGATTATCAGCCCAATGAATTGTGGTACTCACTGTGAGATAGACCCTCATATATCAACTAACAATCAAGAAAATCCATCTTTGAAATATACACAGAGCTGACTTGAACAAAGAGGAACTAATGGGCCCTCAGACTGATAGCTGGGAATCCAGCAATGCACTGACTCAGACCCCCTGAACATAGGTCTCAGTTATAAGGCCTGGGCTGTCTAAGGGACCTCTGACAGTGGAACCAGGATGTATCCCTGGTGCATAAAAGGACTTTGGGAGCACATTTCTCATGGAGAGTTACTCCCTTAACCTAGAGGCAGGAAAGAGGGCCTAGTCCCTACTCCAAATGACTTGACAGATTTTGTTGACCCCTTCTGGAAGACATCACCTTCCAGAGGGTGGTTGGGGGTGAATGGGAATGTGGAAGAGATACAGGGTGAGGGAGGGAGGGAGAAGGAACTGGGATCAATATGTAAAATAAGAAGAATAAATTTAAAATAAGAAATATACACAGAGCAACACAACAAATTTAATTACTTGAGTCTAATTTTTCAGGTTTCAAGTTGACAGTTAATGTTAACTGGAACAAGCACTGTAACACAACATTCATTGAGTTTACTGTGGTTTCCTAGAGGATACAGAAAACTGTAGAATCAGGAAGAAAACATACATTTAAAGAAACCTGAATCCTTGAGCATTATCCATCCACTACAGTGATCATACTTCCTGGAAGGATTCCTAAGGCTCTAAGTTCTTGGCATCATTATCACGAACTGTATGATTGACAAGAATGTTATAGTTTAGAATTACTTTCTGATTTCAAAGTTGCATTTTGGAGATCATTACTAAAGGAACCCTGGGGGAATGAAAATGAACTAGTCAGTGAGGGAAGTAATTTCTTTTGGCTGTACTGCAGACAACTTGTACCTTCTTATCAAAATATTTTTAGTGTCCACAATATACTTCTTTCCAGTCCTGGAGGAAGCTGTTTGTTATTGGATTTGGTTCTTTTACCTGACACTGCTTTGTATCCCTTCCCATTGTAGCCCATTCAAAGTGCTCTATGCACATGCATCTAATACATTTCACAATGCTTTAATGGTCCATCAAATGTGATCATTATAATCACTTTGCATGCCTCCAAATTTTTTTCATTATGCTTAGACAATCTTTCTTTTTATTTTGTACACACAGTGGGCATGCTTTATTGTTATTATGAGATACCTGGGCAAGACTACTGTATGAAATAAAAATGCTTATTTTGACCACAGTTCTGGAGATTCACTGACAGGGTACCGTCATCAAATGTGCTCTCTTGAAGGTTTCATGTGCCACAGTGATGGAAGGGTCATAAGGAAGAGGGGTAGATTAAATTTGCAGAGGAAGTTCCAGGCTTAAAGAATAGCCACTTTGCTTCTTTCTATCAGGAGGCAGAGGCAGGGGCGTTTCTGTAATTAAAGTCCAGCCTGGTTTACAGAGTGAGTGCCAAAGTAATACAGAGAAACCCTGTCTCAAAAAAAAAAAAAAAAAAGTCTTGAGATAGATATCCTAAGGCCTCATGAGAATTTCCTGAATTATTCCTTAGGAACAGTTCTTGTGGACCAATGACCTTTTGCTATTATTGCCAGACTGAGGAAACTAGCTTTCTACATAATGATTTGGGGTAGGAGGAGGAAACTTAGTTTCCAAACTATAAAACACACAGTACAAGTACACATCAGAAAGTAAGACATAAAGATAGGGAAAGAGAGAGAGGAAAAGAGAAAAAAGGGAAGGGCAGCTGTATTTGACTCCTCAGCAAGTCAACAATTCAGGAGTCTACATGAAAGGAACATCAGTACTAAAATATAAACTTTGGTATACCACCATCATTTCCATAGAACAAAAATGGTAAACAATAACATTAACAACTATTTCAGATGAAGAAAAACCCATACCTTTTAATGAAATGAAACTGGGCATTTATTTTCTCTAACAGCCTTTAAAATAATAATACTCATTTTTTTCTATAATGAAAGAAAATTTTCTCTGTAAACAACCCATGTGCAGTTTCTGTGAGTTCCAAAAAATTATTACACCTTTTCTCTCTTTATTACTACAGTAAAATGAGAGTGGAGTTGCTGGCCAGGTGTCACATGGTGCAAAACTGAGAACAATTTGGTGGTCCTGTAAAAGGCCAAACCACGGATTGCCATGATTCAGCGATTCTTATTTGTCCACAGAAACCAATATGCATTCAGCATCTGAAGCAAGATTGTTCCCAACAGACATGCTGCACTTGAGGAAAGTGATCAACAAGTACAATTATCCCTGCAATGCAATAACTTGGGGTTTAAAAACAAATGAGGTGCATGCTACAACAGAGATAGACATTAAAAAAGACCCAGCCACACAAGACTGTTCCATACATAATTCCATGTCAATTGAGAGACACAGTATAATCCAGAGAGCATTAGTAGTATGGAGTAAATATTTTCTTGACTAATGCTCATATTATACACATATGTTTTACTAAGCATTTACAAATTTTACAGTTTATAAGAGGGAGGTGCTGGTACTAATGCGTAACCATTCCACATTGAGAGAGGCCAGTGGGCATATTCTACATTGAGAGAGGCCAGTGGGAACTGTGTTCATTCTGTCTTGAAACTACATCATGTGTGTGGGTTCCCAACATCCTCTCATAGCCACATGCCCAGAGCCAATTGTCCTGCCTTTGTCAGGTCCTTGGTTGCTGGTAGCTGTGAGCATGGGCAGTTCCCTAAAGGCTCACCCCAGAGATCATTGCCTGCCCCTGTCCCCAGGTGCCCAAGGTCTAGACTTTGGCCTGCCTGGGTTCAGCAGGGCCATGATCCCAGGACCCATTAGAATCTCGATACACACCAGAGGGTGGTGGGGACCTGGAGGCACTCCTCTACCAGACCTCCTGCAGAGGCCACCCTGGGCCTAGATCTCTTCAGTGCCTGGGACACCTATATGAAAGGTTGGTTTTGGGGTGTACAGTAACTTGGATGGACCTGCATCCCGGTGATGGTTAAGATTGCCCCTCCTGAGGATAAAGGCAAACTCATTAACTTTCTTGGACATAAAATCCACTCTCTAGAGCCTAAGATTCCCATATTCTTTCAAACCCTGGATTAAAAATGGAGTGGCAGTATCCTTTGCTTCCAAACCAGGGCCTCTGAACTGAAACCAGGACTGCTGGAGCCTCAATGTCTGTAAGAAGGATGCTGATCTCCAAACACATATCCACACTGCCACAGGAGCAGTGCCAGAACCTCCCATGGAAAGCTGGGAGAAGACCCAGACCTCCTGTGACCCCTCTCTAACCCCCATGCCAAAGACTGGAGCCTGCCAAGGGAACCCTGCTACTTCCCTTAATTTCTAATTATCTGAATCTTGTCATCTTCTTTAGAGATCCCAATTTAACATGGACTTTCATGCCCTAGCCCTACATTCTATCCCAATTTGGGACTTAATACTTGTTCCAGCTCTCTATCTGCTGGCTTGCCAAACAACAAAACAGTCTTCTGCCTTTAAGCCAACCAAAGTCACTGGACATTGTGACACTTCATTTATTTGCCAAATTTGTAAAGTTAAATATTTACATATTAAAACAGTATTTTCAATGAAAAGAGCTTTTCACACAAATATTTTCCAGCAGAACAAGAGCTAATCTAAAAACTCTTTACCATAAACTTCTTCATTGATTTGAGATACTAATCCTTAGACCAGTTTAGCTAGAGAGCAGTGAGAGAAAATAAACTGTTAATCACAGTGAAGAGTTTGGGTTGTAGTCTCAGAAATAAGAGTTCAATAAGAAAAACGTCTATAATCTGGTTGACCCTTAACAAAGGTGATTCTGGTTGGATTGTGAGTTACCCAGAAGCAGCAATTAAAGTAGAAGCTACAGAAGTACAATATTGGGTGTCAGCCAAGAGTTTAGAATTGATGCATTTGAGAGAACTATGCAATAGGACAACTGTGAGCAGAAAGGGTTTGCTGTGTTTAGTGATTGCTGGTCCTCTAGCACATAGCACGGGGAAAGTTAAAAAAAAATTGTAATTTTCAGATTTTTTTTCATGACACTGAAATTGATGCTGTGATACTTAGTAATATAGAAAATACCAGCAGGGGAAAATATATCTGAGGGAATAAATGTTTTCATTCATGTTTCTTAGAATAATGGTATTCTTGATGATGTATATTTTTCAGTTGTACAGTTGAAGAAGTTTGGAACTTCTAGATAGTTTAAATTCCAGAAATTAGTTCAGGGTCCATGGTAATATTAATTAATCAAACAGAGTTAAGATGTGAATGGTTCAAAGTATACAGTGAAGGGGATAAGGCAAAGAGAAGAGCCTGCAGAGCTCCGATATTTAGAAACCACAAGAAAGAAGAAAGGCCTGAGAATAAATAGTAGAAGGATGTCCTGTAGCAGTGAGCAATAAAAAGTATCCCAGAACCTAGACTCACCACTTCTGATTTAGAAAAAGGGTTTATGGAAGCCCAAGACAGGCATGCCAGAGTTGCCACAAAAGAACAGGATTCTTTCTTACACAACTCTCATTTTCTCAGCTTTCATATGGCCAACTGCCTTCGCCACACTGACTGAGCTCCTACAGAAACATGCATAAAAACAAGACTTGAGAAAATATTTCATGCACCTGCAACCCAATAAGGATTAAGACTTATAAAGCAAAAATAACCTTCATCATGGAATCAAAACTGGGTAAGGAAAAAAGAAAAAACAACCCTTGACAATTATTATCAAAAGGACGAAAGTTAAATGTTAGGACTGTAAACAAAGGAAATTATTTAACACTGTAGGTGGTAATGTGGTAATGGAATATTAGTAGATTCAATTTGAGAACCTTCAGAAGATTCCATAAAAAATTATGAATAGAACTGCTATGTTTTCCCGTAACCTCATCTCCAGGTACACAGCTAAAGAAGACAAGCAATATGCTGAAAAATATAAGTACTCTCATCTTCATTATTCATACACAAAGAAAGATAAGGAAACAACATAAGCACTCATTAGTAGAAGAAGTCTATGTGGTAGCTATACAAAATAGAACACCATTCAGATACAAAATGGAAAAAAAAAATCCTGTCACTTGCATTATCATAGATAAATCTGACTTAATGCCAGGTAAGTCCAACACAGAAAACAAATATCTCTAATATATGTAGAAGCATGTATTCATAGAAGTAAAAAATACGTGAAACCTTCATAGAACCAGTGGCTTTGGGGTGTTAAGGAATCTGTGGTAAAACTGCAAAGTTGGGTTTAGACAAAATGTTTGCAGTGGAACAAATCTTAAACATGAAAATTATAACTAGCAGTGACTTATTGCACAACTAAAAATTTGAGAGTAGATTTGGTTGTTTGTTAGATCCTTACCACAAACATGGTAGAGACATGAAAATGCATTTATTGTTTTGTAATGTTGATTTTATGATGATCACATTTCAAAAGATGTCATTGAGAAAAAATATGCATGAAATTTGATTTTCCAATTAAAAGGCATATAAATAGTATGGAAAACTAGTCGAAAATAACCCTGGGGTGAGTGCATGTAAAGGTCATATGTATTATATTCAGAAGTGATGTTGAAAAGGACAAATGATGAGGCAGAAAAAAAAACCCAGATATTAAGTGATCAAAGACGTATAGAGTAGGGGGGCACAAATAATCAGAATCAGCCTAAAGGAACTAATATTTTCACCTCAAAGTAATGTGAATCTTTTGAAAGAGCAAATAATAGTCATAACTTGGCAGGACAGGCTGGAAGAGTAGTGATAGATTCACTATCATGTCTAAAGCATGAGGGTCATGGAATGCCAGGAGGGACACAGCTGTGTTCTAAGCTGAGGACATACATTGCACAGCTGCAAGGGAATGAGTCCTGTAGGAGATATTTTCTTGGCAATACATGAGTTTCAGGGATACTGTGTTAGATTCATGGACATTGGTCAGGAATAAAATGATCTGAACACGTAAGCAGCTGGGATAAGAGTCTTCATCATTTGCTCAGTGTCTTAACACATGTTAGTCAAATGATATTATAGATTAGTCTATCTAAATTCACAAATAAACTTTATGCCAAAGACTGCATTCTGGGGGACCTTTTAAGATCGGGGTGAAATAGCTACTGAGAAAATGAATTGATGAAGAGAAATATCTAGCCAGTACGTACACTTGCACTGAAAAGGTTATGGATTTGGTCACCACAGATTAATAAATAAATTATGCCTCTGCTGAGCAGGAACAGATTTTTCTGGGTTCTTTTCTCTGGATATACAGCATAACAATTATTTGATGCCATATTCACATTGTGTGATTGTTAATATTTCTTTTCAACTTGGCATATTCTAGAATCACCTAGGAGATACACATCTGGGCATGTCTGCAAGAAACGCTCTATAATGTATTAACTGAGGTGAAAAGACAGATATTAAATGTGAGTGGTGCCATTTCATATGCAGGGGTTATAGACTGAGTAAAAATAAGCTGAGCTGTTGAAAGACACACAGAGCGCATGGACCCTCATGCCCTGACTCAGGAAAGGCATCCCCCCCCCAAACCTGCCCAAATCACTCACTAGAAGTGGTCTTGATGTAAAAGCATGAGGTCTTTTATATTCAAAGTGCACTGGGGTTCACAATCATGCACCACGCAGGGTTAGAGACTGAGTAACACGAGGGCAGAAGTAAGATAGCTTTTATAGGATTACAACAAAGCCTGTGCATCTTAAACCAATCATCTCATAGCATACTGAGCCTGCTTGGTGCAGACCAATCAATTTAAACCATACAGGCCCATGTCCCATAGACCAATCAGTTTCCCATAGCCCCGTAGGTCTGCCTTTCTGTGCAGCTCCTGGGTTACAGGTCCTGATGTAAATCTCAAAGAATGTGACCTTTAGTCTATTTACTGGCTAAGGGCAGGGTCTGGAATTTAAGGTTTAAACTTCTAGCTTCCTGTGGTCAGTGGGGTGTTAGGTTGTATTTTTCCATTCTTACATTGTACACTCATATTCAACATTGCTTCCTACAAATAGATACTGTGTAATCAGCCACTTCACCTTTCTGTTGCTTTAACTTCCCTGGCAAGCAAACCCTTCATTTGTTTTGGTCAAGTATTTTTTCACAATGAAAAAGAAATTCACAAACCATTAGCTACTTTTTTTGTAGCTGTTAAGATTTTAAATATTTTAAGTTAGCAGGCAAAATACAAGTATACAAGGATAATCTAGCATTTGGCCAATGTCAGTATCTTGGCACTGCTAAAATACATACGCCTGGTCTATACCTGGGGATGTAATGATGGCCAATATCAAGTTAAGAAAGCTGATGGTTTATGGAAAGATGGGGTAAGGACATTTAATGCAGATTGACAAATTGGTTTATGTGATAAGAACATGTTTTTCTGTGAAATATAAAAACGTTATAAATAGTGTCGTTCTGTAGAGAATTTAGAAAAATGAATCTTACTGGATATTTAGAAGTTAACTAAAAACAAGCAAACAAACAAGCAAAAAGAAGACATTGAAGAAAATGGGGAAGGGAGCAGAACCAATGTAAGTTTAGATGTTGAGTTGTGTTTAAATTGCTGTATGAAGGATGGGCTTGATAGGGTAAGAAACAATGTGTGACTGTACCATCTCTGTACAGCTTTCTTGACTCAATATTGTGTGTGACATTTTCCATTCAGATCCCTGGTTTGATTAACAAATGGTATGCCCACACTTAAGAAAGTACAATATGCCCTCTAAACTAGGTATTGACTTAATTTGACAGGTACAATTCTCTTTCTGTGAGTAAACTGAAATTCTCATTAGATTTTTTTGTGTAGAGTTAATCATTATAACTCAACACCCATAATGCTATGATATACATTGTAAGCACATGTAAGGGAACATACACTATTTAAGCACAAAGTGCTGGACATAGGGATGCATATCTCTAATTCCCATCCATGGACCATCTATCATTAATGCAAAATGTTTTCGGATACAGCTTTGGTGATTTACTTTTTTAAATAATTGTGACATTTTGATTAAATAATGTAGGTATTTCTTTTTTGGATTTCTGTAATCACAGAACAAATTCTTTGAAAATACCCTATGTTATGGGGAGTATTATGTCATGAGGTAACTGGAGGCATAAAGTAACAGGTTTGTTTATTCTCACTATGTATTGGGTGGGGTGGGCTAGTTTTTTTTTTTTTTTTTCTTTAGGCAGCATAATAATTGGAAAGCAAAAGGGCTTGTCAATGGGTGATGGCATCTCCATTCACATTCATATGACATTAGATCTGCCTTTCCTTATGTTGCATTTGTATGCTTGGCCTACCTAATAATGATAAGAGTTTTGTAATGCTAATAGATTGTGTGTTCCCCAGAGTGGGTGGGTTGTCATCAAGCAGTAAAGCATGCACTTAGTATTTAAAAGACTTTGGGTCACATGCCTCAGCTGACCAAAATTTCAAGCTGAGATTTAAGTGAAGTTGAGATTTTGCTGGATGAAATTTGCTAAAGAATAATTTGTTTAATCCCAAGAATTATGTTACTTCCAATTTGAGAACAAACCTAGTCACTATCAGAGAGCTTCCTACATATGCTCTACTTACTCAGAACTCATGGCTGCCAGATTCAAGTGAGGGCCCTGTTCCACAGTGGACTCTGTTTTTCTGATGAAGTACCATGCAACAAGGAGGACCCTAAAAGAGATATACATGGTCCCCCAAAGAAGAGGAAAGGGACAAGAGCTTCTGAACAAATTGGGAGCACAAGGAGGGAGAGGGAGGTAGGAGAAAGAAGAGGGGAGAGGAGGAAGGGGAAGGAGAGCATGAAGGAACAGGAAGATTAAGTCAGGGGAAGAATAGAGGAGACCAAGAAAAGAAATACCCATGATAGAGGGAGCCATTATAGGTTTGAATAAAAATCTGGTACTAAGGAAATGTACAGAGATCCATAAGGATGACCCCAATTAAGAATCTAAGCAATAGTGGAGAGGCTACCTTCAGTGTCCTTCCCCTATAATGAGATTGATGACTACCTTAATTGCCACCCTGGAGTCTTTATCCAGTAGGTAAAGAAAGCAGTAGAGATCCATAGCTAAGCACCGAACTGAACTCCTGGAGTCCAGTTGTAGAGAGGGAGGAGTAATGAGCAAAGGGGTCAAGACCATGCTGAGGAAACCGACAGAAACAGCTGACATAACCAAGTGGGATCTCACTCATGGACCCCAGTCTAACAGCTGGGGAACCGGCATGGAACCAAGCCAGGTCCCCTGAATGTGGGTGTCAGTTGGGAGGTCAGGGTAGTCCATGGGGCCTCTGGCAGTGGAACCAGTATTTATTCCTAGTACACAAATGGACTTTGGCATCTCATTCCCCATTGAGGAATACTCTTATCAGACTAGATACATGAGGGAGGGCCTAAGCCCTAACCCAAATAATGTCACAGACTGAAGATCCCTCATGGAAGGCCTTACCCGTCCTGAGGAGTAGATGGGGGATGGGGTGTGGCGGTATGGGGGACATGGGAGGTTGGGAGGGAGAAGGAACTGGGATTGATAGGTAAAATGAAATTGCTTCTAATTTAAATTAAAAAAGAGAAGAAAAAAAAAAAAAAAAGAAAAGAAAATCTCAACCTCTATCCCGTTAAACAATACTGAAGTCAGTGGGCTACAAACTGTAGTTTCAATGTAATTTTTCTAGCCCCAGGCTCAGTAACTTATGACCAAATTGTCATGAAAATCACAATCTCTAATGCACATGAAAATAAAAACAAAAGAAGCAACCAACCAAAAATGTACAAACTAACCCATGTAGCTTCTGCTTGAATGCTATATTTTTCATTGATATGTTCACTGAAAATTTTCATCACTAATTCTGCATTACAAATTTTGTATACAGAATAACACAACACAGTTTGATATTTCCTCCCTATTCACAATGTTTTTCTGATTCTACAGTCTCTTAGCATTTTCTAAATAACATTTTCCTGTGGCTGTGTGGTTTTGTTTTTGTTTTTGTTTTTTTTCCCCTTGTACTCCCAAACATCCCTTTAGTAAATGGAGTCACATTGCATGAAAAGAGACAAGAATTCAATTCACTCAAAACTTTGTTTCAACAGAAAGGGCATAAGTATTGTTTTATTCTGTATATAACTAGAGAATTGAATAAAAGAAATGTATTTACAGTGGCAATATTGGCAAATAGTGAGAACGAAAGAAATAGCTGGGACCAATTCTTCAGTACTGAGTGATAGAAATACACCATGAAGTTGAATTGACATTTCTAGTGATTGAAAGATAGCTTGAGTATAAAAGTACTTGCTGTGCAATTATAAGGGTCTGAGTTCTTATGTAGACTCCATGCACAGTCTCACACACCTATAATCTCAAGACAGGGGATACAAAGAAAGACCTGAAGAGCTTCCAGATCAGCAAGTCTCACTGAATGCTAAGCTCCAGGTTCCCTGAGAGACCAGGTCCCATAAAATAATGTGAACAGCAGGTAAGGAAGACATTTAAAGGCTACTTTGGCCACAACACCCACCAACATGTATGCACTTGCACATAGAAGAATTCACATACATAAATACATACATACATACGTAATACATACATACAGTCAACTGGAAAATTATAACTTGGCAAAATAAAATTAAGTACTATTACTAGAAAATGCTCTGAAAATATAAAAATGCTATATTAATTGTTAATATTGAAGACCTGCTGTAGTTTTTCATACTCACTCTGAAAAACGATAGTTGTTTATTCTCTAAATTCTTAATAAAAATATCATGATAATTCTAGTTAAAAAATTTAATTTTGCTTACATTTTAAAAATGAAAAATGGTTGAATCCCAATAGCTAACATTCCATCATTTTCAAAATTCTGAGTTTAGTTTCATCCCAGTTTCAGTGAAAGACTTTGATAGGAGTCCTTCTGGAATATTTTATTATTAGTTTTTATTTAACATTTTTTCTTAGTTTACATATACATCCCAGTTTCTTCTCCCTCCCATTATCCCATGCCCCCCACAGGACTCCCACCCCCCATCCACTCCTCAGGGAAAGTGAGGACTTCCATGAGAGATCAGAAAAGAATGTCAAATCATTTGGAGTAGGGCCTAGGCCTGCCCCCATGTTTCTATGCATAGCAGTATCCCTCCATGGGGGATAGGCTCCCAAAGTCCATTCCTGCACTAGGGATAAATCTTGGTTCTATTATCAGAGGTATCATAAACTTCCCAGTCCTGAGACCCACATTCAAGGGGTCTGGGTTGGTCTTATGCTGGTTTCCCAGCTATCAGTCTGGGGTCTAAGAGCTCCCACTTGTTCAGGTTAGCGTCTCTGTGGGTTTCTGTAGCCTGGTCTTGACCCCTTCTCTCATTATTTCTCCCTCTCTGCAACTGAATTTGGCTCAGTGTTCAACTGTGGGTGTCTGCTTCTGCTTCCATCAGCTATTGGATAAGGGCTCTAGGATGGCATATAAGGTAATTATCAATCTCATTATCAGGGACTGGCATTTAAGGCAGCCTCTCTAGTATTGCTTACATTGCTAGTCTGGGTCATACTTGTAGGTCTCTGGGAATTTCCTTAGTGTGATATTACTCATTAAACTTATAAATGCTCCTTCTATTGTGGTATCTCTTTTCTTGTTCTTTTCTAGTCTTTCCCCAACTCTATTTTCCTGGCCCCTAATGTTCTCCACTCCCCTCCTCTTTCCCCTTTTCTTTCACATAACTTCTTCTCTCACCTACCTTCATACTCCAGATTTGCTCAGGAGATCATGTCCCTTTGCCCTTCTGTGAGGGACCTTGTATATATCTCTTAGGATCCTCCTTGTATCCTAGCTTTTTTGGTGGTGTGGATAGTAGGCTGGTGATCCTTTGCTCTATGCCAAAATCCGTATATGAATAAGTACATACCATGTTCATTTATTTTTGTGACTGGATTACCTCATTCAGGATGGTTTCTGCAGGTTCCATCCATTTGCCTGTGAATTCCAAGATTCCATTTTTGTTGTTGTTATTGTTTTGTTTTTCCCCTCTGAGTAATACTCTGTTGGTAAATGTAACACATTTTCTTTATCATTCTTCAGTTGAGGGACATCTAGGTTGCTTCCAGGTTTTGGCTATTACAAATAATGCTGCTATGAGCATACTTGAACAGATGTCTTTGTTGTATGAATGTGCATCTTTTGGGCATATGCCTAAGAGTTGAATTATTGGATCTTGTATTAGATTGATTTCCATTTTCCTGAGAAACCAGCATACTGATTTCTAAAGTGGTTGTACAAGTTTTGCACTCCTATGAGCAGTGGAAGGGTGTTCCCCTCTCTCTACAATCTCTCCAGGATAAACTGTCCTTGATGTTTTTGATTTTAACCATTCTGACGTGAATAAGATGGTATCTCAGAGTTGTTTTTTATTTGCATTTCCCTCATGGCTAAGGATGCTGAGCAATTTCTTAAGTGTCTTTCAGCTAATTTAGATTCCTTTATTGAGAATTCACTATTTAGCTCTCTACCCCAATTTTTAACTGGTGTTTTGTTGAGTAACTTCTTGAGTTCTTTGTATAATTTGTAGATCAGTCATCTGCCAGACTTGGGGATGGTGAAGATTTTTGCCATTCTGTGGGCTGCAGTTTGTTCTTGTGAACTGTGTCCTTTGCCTTACAGAAGCTTCTCAGTTTCAGGAGGTCCCATTTATCAATTGTCGGTCTCAGAGTCTGTGCTACTGCTGTTATTATCAGGAAGTGGTATCCTTTACCAATTCGTTCAAGGGTACTTCTCACTTTCTCTTCTAAAGATACAGTGTGGTATGATTTATACTGAGGTCTTTGGTCCATTTGGATTTAAGTTTTGTGTATGGCAATATATATGGATGTATTTGCAGTCTTCTACATGCCAGCATCTAGTTGTGCCAGTTCTTTATTGAAGATGCTTTCCTCCTTTCATTGCATAGTTTTAGCTGCTTTGTCAAAAATCAGGTGTTCATAGGTATGTGGGTGAATGTCAGGGTTTTCAATTTGATTCTGTTGGTCTACCTGACTATTTTTGTGCCAATATCAAGCTGTTTATTTATTTTTTTTAAACTATAGCTCTATAGTATAGGTTGAAGTCAGGGATGGTGATTCCTCCAGAAGTTTCTTTATTGTAGAGATTGTTTTGATTATACTGGATCTTTTGCTTATCCATATAAAGGTGAGTATTGTCAGGTCAAGGTCTGTGAAAAATTGTGCTCTGATTTTGATGGGGATTGCGCTGAATCTGTAGAATGCTTTTGACAAGATGACCATTTTTACTATGCTGATCCTTCCTATCTAAGAACATTGGAGATTTTTCAATTTCTGGTATCTTATTTGATTTCTTTCTTGAGAAACTCTAAGTTCTTGCTATATAGGTAGTGTTTGGATAGCATTACTCAAAGACAATTTATATTGTTTGTAGTGATTGTAAAGGGTGATGTTTCTCTGATTTCTTTATCAGCCCCTTTATCATCTGTATATAGTAGTCCTACTGACGTTTGTGAATTAATCTTTTTTCCTTCCACTTTGCTGAAGGTGTTTTCAGCTGTAGGAATTCCTTGGTAAAGGTTTTTGGGTGGCTTATGTAAATTATCATATCATCTGCAATAGTGAAATTTTGACTTCTTCCTTTCCAATTTGTATCCCCTTAATCTCCTTTTACTTTCTTGTTGCTCTAGCTAGAACTTCAAATAAAATATTGAAGAGATAAGGAAAAAGTGGACAACTTTGTATTGTTCCTGATTTTTGAGAAATTGAATTGAGTTTCTTTCCATTTACTTTGATGTTGGCTATTGATTTACTGTGTATTGTTTTTATTATGTTTAGGTAAGTTCCTGTCATCCCTGATTTATCCAAGAATTTTATCATGAAGGGGTGTTAAAATTTGTCAAAAGCTTTTTCCATATCTAGTGAGATGATCAGATGGCTTTTCTTTTTCAGTGGGTTTATATGGTGGATCACACTGATGGATTTCCATATGGTGAACCCACCCTGCATCCCAGGGATGAAGCCTGCTTGGTCATGGTGGATGATTTCTCTGATGTGTTCCTGTGTTAGGAACCATCCTGTCCAATATCCCTGTCAGTCCCCCCCCCCAAAACAACCAGAGATTCTGTATTAGATATAAAGCTCTTGGCCTGTTAATAAATAATGTTTCTTTTTGGCTATATCTTTCTTAAATATTAACCCATTTCTATTATTCTAAGTGTTTCTCTGTGGTCTTATCTTACCAGAGAGAGAGTCCGGGCATCTTCCCTCAAGTCTTTAGACCTTGACTCTTCTCCACTACATCTCCCAAAATCCTCCTTGTCTCCTAGTCTTGCCTATCTTGCCTTCCTATTTGCCAACAATGCTTTATTCACTAACCAATAAGAGAAACATATTTACAGAATCTCCCATCATTCCTGGATTAATTTGCCAGTATTTTATTATTTTTGCATCAATATTCTTTAGTTCTTGAGGGATATTGGTCTGTAGTTTTCTTTTTCAGTTTTGGCAATGAACCTTCTGTTTATATTGTGTAAAACAATTTGAGGAATATCGGTATTAGAATTCTGCAATGAAGCCATCTGGCCCTGGGGCTCTTTTTTTTTTTTTTTTTTTTTTTTTTTGGTTGGTTGGGAGACTTTTGATGACTGCTTCTATTACATTGGGGGTTATAGGTATATTTCAATTGCTTATCTGTTCTTATTTTAATTTTGGTAAGTGATGCCTATCCAGAAATTTGTCCATTTGCTTTGAATTTTTGAATTTTGTGGAGTACAGGTGTTTAAAGTTTTACCTGAAAACTCTTTGGATTTCCTAGTGTCCGTTGTTTTATCCCCCTTTTCAATTCTGATATTTTAATTTGCATGCTTTCTCTCTTCTTTAATAAAGGTTTGCCTATCTTGTTGATTTTCTGGAAGAACCAACTCTTTATTATAATGAATCTTTGTATTGTTTTCTTTGATTCTACTTTATTGATTTCAGCCCTCAATTTGATTATTTCCTGGCATCTATTCCTCCAGATGAGTTTACTTCTTTTTGTTCTAAGGCTTTCAGTTGTACTGTTAATTCTGTAATGTGACTACCCTCCATTTTCTTCATGTGGGCACTTAGTGCAATGAACTTTCTTCTTAGTACTGCTTTCAAATTGTCCCATAAGTTTGGGTATGTTATGTCTTCATTTTTGGTGAATTCGAGGATATCTTTAATTTCTTTCTTTATTTCTTCCTTGATCCAGGAATGCTGCAATTATGCATTGTTCAGTTTTCATAAGTTTGTAGGTTTTTTCTGCAATTTGTGTTGTTTAATTCTAACTTTAAAGCATGGTGATCTTATACTTGAGAAGACACAGGAAGTTATTCCATTTTTATTTTTATTTATTTATTTATTTATTTATTTTTTGTATTTGTTGAGGTTTGATATGTTTCTGAGAGGGTGATCAATTTTATTGATGATCCCATATGGAGCTGAAGAGAAGGTATATTCTTTTTGTTGTGATGGAATAATCTATAGATTGCTCTTAAACACAACTGGGATAAAATTTCTGCTAGTTGTTTTGTTATTTTGTTATGTTTCTGTCTGGTAGTACTGTCTAGTGGTGATAGTCAGGGGTTGAAATCTCCCAATATAAATGTATGAGGTTTTATGTGAGATTTAAGTTTTAATAATGTTTCTTTTACGAATGAGTGTGCCTTTACATTTGGGGCATAGATGTTCATGATTGAGACTTTGCCCTGTTGGATATTTTCTGTGATGAATATGAAATGATCTTCTTCATATCTTTTGATTGATTATAATTTTAAGTCTAATTTGTTAGATAAGGATAGCTAGACCTGCTTGTTTCTTGGGTCTATTTGATTGGGAAATCTTTTCCCAACCCTTTATAGTAGATAATGTCTGTCTTTGAAGTTGAGTTGTGTTTTTTGTATAGAGCAGATGAGCAGATTATTAAATCTTTTTTTTTTTTTTTAGATTTGTTTTTGGTGGTGTATTGAGAATATGTTTGCTCATCTTTTTCTTTTGGCTTCTGTTAATGTGGGATTATCTATTACCTATGTCTTTGTGATTGTAGTTAATTTCCTTGGGTTGAAGTTTTCTTACAGAACTTTCTGTATGTCTGGACGTTTTAATTGGTACTGTGTAAGTCCAGTTTTGTCATGGAATATCTTGTTTTCTTAATCTATACTCATTCAGAGTATTGTTGGCTATAGTAGTCCTGGCTGGCATCCATGAACTCTTTGTGATTGTAGAATATCTATCCAGGACCTTCTGGCTTTCAGAGTTTCCATGGAGAAATCAGATGTAATTCTGATTCTGTAATTCTGCCTTTATGAGTTACTTGGCCTTGTTCCTTCACTACTCTTAATAATTTTTCTTTATTCTGTAAGTTTGGTGTTTTGATTATTATGTGGCAAGGGAACATTTTTTTGTTCCAGTCTATTTGGTGTTGAGTATGTTTCTTGTACTTTCATAGGCATGTCCTTTTTCAAGTTGGAAAAGTGTCTTTTATGATTATATTGAATATATTTTCTGTGACTTTGAGCTAGGCTTCTTTGCCTTCTTCTATACCTATTATTCTTAGGTTTTGTTTTTCACAGTGTCCCACATTTCCTGGAGATTTTGTGTTAAGGATTTGTTGGATATAAGATTTTCTTTGGTCAATGAATCTACTTCCTCTAGTTTATCTGAGATTCTCTCTTTCATTATAGTGAGATATTTACTTTGTCTCCTTCTGTGGCACTGACCACGCCCATTGGGGGTGGAGCCATGGGCAGAAGTGACCTGTGGAAGGAGGTCTGAGGAAGAGCCAGGGGAAGGCTGTCTTGCTGGCAAGACTCAGACAGGAAAGCATCCAGTGGAACTTGCTGGTGTTCATCTGTCTAGGTTGTAAGTTATTTCTCCCTGAATAAACATCTATCCAGCTTGCTTGTTTATCCTGATCCTTATTTAACAGCAATATCTGGTGTTAGAAGCGGGATAAGGATTTTCACTGGACCTGGGTTTCACCCAGGCAGCAGATGCTGCTCCCCTCCCCCACCATCCCCAATGGGCGTGGTCAGTGCCATAGAAGGAGACAAAGTAAATATCTCACTACATTCTATCTCTTGTATTCTGTTTGTGATGCTTGTATCTGTAGTTCCTGATCATTTATCCAGCTTTTCTATTTTTAGCCTTCTCTAAGTTTGTGTTTTCTTTTTTGTCTCTATTTGAATGGTTTGAATTATTTCCTTCATCTGTTTGATTGTTTTTTTTCTTGGCTTTCCTTGCTTTCTTTAACAGATTTGTTGATTACTTGCATATTTTACTTCATATTTTCCTCTATTTCTTCCAATTTTTTTTGAAAGTTTTCTTTCTATTTCTATAAGGGGTTTTCTCATATCTTCTTTGAGGGCCTCACACCATTTTCATGAAGTGGGTTTTAAGGTCATTCTCTTCTGCTTTATCTGCTTTGATGTGTTCAGGTCTTATTGTTGTAGAGTCCCTAGATTCTGGTAGTGTCATACTGGTCTTTCTATTGTTGAATCTGTTCTTGTACTACTGTCTTCCCATCCCTTCTTCCTGTGTATGCAGTTGGGGTCTGTCTCTCTCTACTCTCTTCTCCTGGTGGGTGTAGGTGGGTCAGGACTTCAATGTAAGTAACTCTGGGTGGTCCAAGCTCTTTTAGAGGTCTCAAGCAGAGGGTGTAGGAGGGCCAAGGTTCAGGTGAGAGAAGGCTGATGGTCCTACATGGAGGGGCAGGCTCACTATGTGCAGAGCCAACCCAGGAAGTTTCAAGGAGAGGGTAGAAGACTCAAGCTGGCCAGACACTTATCTCAAGCAGAGGGTGCATCAGGGCCAACGCTGAGAGGAGGGCAGTTTCCAGGTGGTCAGGCATGCTAGAGTGGGGTAAAATAGTTTTAATTATATTATACTAAGTTAAGACAGTAAACACATATCAAAAATGAAGCATGGGGGCATTAAAAATAGATACAGGGCCAATCAAGATTTAAATCTGCACACACGTCATACTGTATCTATATTGGTATTTTAAGTATTTCCTATTATATATGTGCTCCAAAGAACTTGAGCCAGTACCCATGTTCTGACATTTATAGTCACATGGTCTTTGTCCTGGGCTAATCCATTTGTAATGTACAGGTTTCCTTAGCAGGCATTTCATAATTCTATTCTCTCACTCTCAAGAGTGTCCAGTGTAGTTTTAACCCCACAGTTAAAGCTTCATGTGCATTAGCCTCATAGATTGGCTTCAGGGATCCTGACCTTGTAAAATATTCTCTGGCCTACATGGCTTTCCTTTGGTATATGTGTAAAAACTTCTACAACTTCAAACTTCTTAAATTCTGCATTCCTGTATAATCACCTTCATGTAGCTGAGGCCAAATGGGTAATAGCTGACCCTCTTTGGATCACAGCTCAGGATATTAAATGAAGTATTTTTTTTAAAGGTGGTCCTATGCAACAAGAATCCCTAGAGCTCTGATCTCTTTTTAAAGAAAATAAACTTTCTAATATTTGAATGTACGACTGTAACAATAAAGATGTTCCATTTTTGCCCAAGCTATAAGCTCTTCAATTATTGTCCTGCTTTTGTATCTCTATTCTCAATGTAAGCTTGGCTAAACATAGAATAATAAGCATATTGCCACTTGAATATTCAAATAGTTTCATATTTTCTCTTCAAGCTTAATTAGTCAATCATCTTTAAATTCACATTTTTTCAAAATCTAAGCACAGGAACAAAATTATTGATGAGTCCTTTGCCACATGTAATGTGCTTTGTCTTTGATTCAACTCCAAGTAGAATCTTCCTTTCTATCTATAATATCTTGAACCTCAATCATGTCCCTCATCTACCTTGTTGCAGTCAGGTTTACCTGCTCCCACAAAAAAAATAAATATTAATAATGTGTGTTTATCACTTTCTAGAATTTCTTTGAACTAATTCCTAGTAGTTTTCTAAC
This sequence comes from Phodopus roborovskii, assembly GCF_943737965.1. Classification (NCBI taxonomy): domain Eukaryota; kingdom Metazoa; phylum Chordata; class Mammalia; order Rodentia; family Cricetidae; genus Phodopus; species Phodopus roborovskii. The sequence goes on from NW_026126547.1 coordinate 7,847,748, forward strand.
TCCCTCTTCCAAAATCCTTCCAAATGTTAAAGATCTCATGGGCAACTTTACTTACATTAGTGACCTTCCTTCTCTGTTACAAATCCTAATTGCTAGTGCTACTTTTGTCACTATAATACAAGTATCTAATGGAACAATGTAAAAGTAGGATCTATGTCTTTGATTCATAGTTTCAGTACCTGGTCTGTTCAGTTGACCTTTTTTTTCAATTGTAAATTGGAGGATCAAAAGCAGAGTTATTCACTTTATGGAAGTTATAAATAAGGAGGGACACAGCAAGATATAGCCATGCAAGGAAGCCTCTCCAGCAAACAGTTTTTTTTTTCCCCAGTGAAGTTCCATCTCCTAAAATGTACATAACCTCCCAAAGCAGTACTGCTAATTGGGGTTAAAGCCTTCAACATGCAATGGAGTTTATGGAACAAGTGCACATAAATGGTATACAAACTGAAAGCAGCTCTCTGCACTTTCCCAAAGGCAACATAGTACATGACAGAGTCTGTCAATAATGCCAGGGAAAGCCAAACCTATGGTGATACATGAATGTTAGCATTTGAATAGAAGTAATAGGAACTTTAATCTTAGTTTTATATACAAACGCAAATCATAATATATCTGTATACACAGAAGAAATTTGTGGCTCAGAGAGATCATCTCTGTAGAATAAAAGCCTACCTCCTCTGCCTCCTCCTAGACAAGTCTCTGTACTACAATACAAAATCCCAACTTCATACCTGGTCACAAGGGTGAGTCTGAGGTTAGACTAAGCCAAACTTTTACCATCCCATCCCATGGAGCTTAGTATCAGAGGACAAGCCTCCACCTTTATCTTATCTTTTCAGAGAGCTCTACACTATTTATTGTTCATGCTACAACTTTAGCAATTCTGTCACAGGGACACATTTGACTCCCATATCACATGACTCCACTCCGCTCATTTGATTCAGTAGGTTCTGCACTCTATGGGACAAGGATTCACCATCACTCACCTGGTTACAAGGAGAATCTGATGTCCAAGGAACAAGGCTTTGCCTGGGAATCTGTACAAGAATCATTACTAATCATCATCACTATAGCTGAACTTTTCACAGGTATGCTCTGGGATATTTACCCTCAACTATTAAAGAACCCAATCAAACAAAAATGGAGGATAGAAATAATACTATCACCCTATAATTTCTTCCTTATTAACTTTCAATCTCTTTATTTCCTTTGTTTTTATTCAACATGAAGAAATGAAGATGTATAATAGAAATATACATCCAATATCCAACACCACAAGCGATTAAGGTATCAGAAAAATGTGTAAAAATACATGGAGGTTCCATTTCATAATGATAGTTCTTCTTAAGAAAATATAGGTGATTGACAAGATGGTTCATTGGGCTAAGATGCCCCAATGAAGATTCCTGGAATCTTCAAATTAGTAGATAACTGATTGATTCTCAGAAGTTGTCCTCTGACTTCACACACACACACACACACACACACACACACACACACACACACACATGCATACACACACACAAATACTAAATAAATAAATAAGTATTAAAAACTTATTTTTAATTGAAGCAAGAAAGTTGGCTCAGTAGTTAAGAGCATATGTTTCACTTCTATAATTCAATACCAACACTACCTTTATGACTCCAATATATCTATGGTTTCTTCTTACTCTATGATCAAAGTATTTGGTATTGTCAACAAAGTAGTTTTATCATAGAGTTCTAATGGACAGCAAGAATAACAACAAAATTCTAACTGGTTTTTGGGGTCTCTGGGATAGCCTACACAAGGTAGGTACAAGTGGCACAAATAATTTTAAAGTTGTTACCACTTTTAGCCATCAGGAAAAAATTAAATTAAAAATGTTTTGAATTTCAGCTAGAATGTTTAAAATCAAAATAATAAATGCCAGCAAATTCTACACATAAAACAATTCAAAATGAATTAACCACCTTAACATAAAACCTGACATGCTAAAAATACTGTGGAGAAATACTAGGAATAGATTTAGAGTTATAGGAATAGGCTAAACACTTCCCAAGACAATTCTAACAGCACAGGGAATAAACCCCCAAATCAACAAATAAGACTGTATATTATTAAAATAGTTCTTTACAACAAGGGGAAGTATCCTCAAAGCGAACAAACAGAATGGGAGGGAATTTTTGATAGAAATACTTTAGTCTGGGTGTTGATGTGCAGATTACATAATGAGCTGAAAAGGTAGATATCTACAACAAAAATCTGCGTCAAATAAATGGGCTAATGAAGTGAGCAGATATGCTTAAAGAAGATGCACAAATGACAAATCAATACTTTTTTGAAATGTTCAACATATCAGGTAAACACTAGTTAAAACCACTCTGAGATTCTATCCAACACTTGTCAGAATGGTTAGGTTGCTGAGACAATGAGAATAACCTTCTAGCCATGATTCAGGTGCACTGGAGTGGCATTTCTTAATGTATATGGTGGTTTTGAAGAAGAGAAAGAGGAAAAGGTACATTCTTTAGTGCACTCATTAAAACTGCAGTGCCTTGAGTTTTACAGTTGTGCTTTGTAAGTGATGTGTATGTCTGTCAGAACACAAAGATGCATTTTATGTTACCTTCTTATTGGAGAATGATAATCCTTACCTCAGTATATGTATTCATAAGTATCCTTGTATAAGTATATATGAATATTCATATACAGTATGATTTCACCCTGACAGCAGTGCAGTTTATAAGCAATGTTCAGTGATTTACAAAATTTGTATTGGTGGGGATCAGTTCAGTAAAATCGGATTCTTTAGTTAAAGAATGAACAAGAATATTTGCCTGCCTACAGACTCATAAGCTGTGTTGTTTAGAGGTTCCATTAATTCCCCATCCTCATAACTTCCTGCCTATTTCTTTCCAATTTCCCCAGAAAAAAGATACAGTTTCAATTTGACTTATAAGTACATTCCCTTTCTTTTCCGTTAAGCCTCCATGACAGATATCTAAATGTGTATGTATTTGACTTATGCATAGATGGTGTTATTATTGTTTATTTTCCTTTGTCAATACAGAGTTAAAGTTTCTGAGAAAATGCCTTTTTCTTTTTCTTTTTTATAAACAATTGTTTAGCATTGAATTTTATGATTCTTAATTTTCTGATAATATTTAATTATGAATATGGTCATACTTCAAGTGAAAATCTCATTCTGGCTTGGAAGAAAATGATCATTATCAGCATCATTGCTCTTCAGGAATATGTAAGCAAAAGCCCAGTTGTAAAGTCATTAGGATGATTCCACAGGGAAATTGTGCCTAGTACTCATCTGTCCAGTCAGTCCATTAAGATCCACTGGGCGTCTTCCAGGTCTTTTTAAACACAATTAGGCACTTATTTCTAATAAGCTCTAAGTAGCAGTCTGAGGTTTATTATTATGTAACTCTATCTTCTTTTATCTTCTTTCTTTCTCTTTCTTGTTTTGATGACCCCTGTCCTTATAACTTAGGGTCCTATTCCACTGCATCCTGCTCCCAGTACTGGTATGGTAGACTTGAATCACCACAAATGTCTGTTCTGTAAATATTTACAAAACTTTTTAGAGTTATAACTAGAATCAAAGTGATGATACAGAGAATCTGAGTAGGCTAAAGTGTTAAGGCAGAAGCACACATACAAATGTGTATATGCTTTGAAGCATATTCCAGGATGGCATTCATGAGTGAAAATCCATTTACATGAATCTACTGAAGGATAAGACTTTTACTATGACACCCAGATATAGAGTTTACTCCAAAAGGCAAGGAGGGCATGGCAACTCAACAGAACAATCAACACCAGGAGTCATAGGAAAGCAATGCTGGTTGATGAGGTTCTTTTGCCTTTTGCTCCTTTATTCTTGGAGAAGTCTTTGACATTATGAGTGGTCCCACTCATATTCATGTTGGTTCTTTCTTTGTCGGGTAATTTTTTGTGAAAATGTCTCCACAGACACAGAAATGTGCCCAACCAATTTCCTTGGTGATAATAACCTCAGTCAGGTTGACAGTGAAGATCACTCATTATATACCTATTTGTGAAGCCCTCTGTGCATCAGGGGCTTTTCAGAATTCTTCAGATATTACATGTGTGTAGTGCAGGAGTTGATCTTGTGTATGTGGTAAAAGACTGGCCTAGTGCAGGAAAAACTTAATGAGGCAGAGAGACTAGAAACTGCTATGTAAACAAATTAAAACAAGTGAATTAAAGATAGCCTGTTGCTGACATGACAGGTTGGCAAACTGCTTGAGGAAAGAAATACAAGGGCACAGAAACAACACAGGAGAGTTTTAGTCTTTCACAAATCATGAAGAGTACTGAAGAAAATAGAATTAGACCAAATAAGAGTGAGAGTTTCATTTGACAGGAAGTTTGAAATTGGTTCAGTTTCTGTGTAAAGGAAGAAAACACAGAATCTTTTATGAGTGTCTGGGTACTTGAGGCAGATGGCAGAGACTTAAATCACAACACACAGTGAATGAGAGGTTCTGGAAAGAAGCTAACTGCAAAGGCTGGTTTACTGATTAGAACATCAATGTCAGGGAGAGGCTTTGATATTCTGGGTCCTGAGTCAGATTATCCAGGAGTATCCTTAAGCACTTTTAGTGGATATTTATTCCCCTCATTGCATGATCTACATCTTTGTGACCATTTAAGTTAATCCTTTGGAAAGTATAAAGGGATGCCTAGTTCCACCAACCAAAAAGCTTAAAAATGTTGTCAGCATCTAGGTCTACATGAGTAGACCCCCCCCCCAACACCCTCTCTCCTCTTTGCTGCATATGACCTACCCTATATGCATACCTGTGTCTTTATAGAGAGTAGTCTTATGGTTTTAATTGTTCTGTTGCTGTCAAAATTTCATGAATTTTATACATCACTGAAAAATGGTATTTGGGAAAACCTATACTGTGGCCCTGAACCATGTACACTCATTTTTGGTTGCAGAATAAGGCATCTTTTGTTGTTTTGTGGTGGCAAAAGCTGTTTCCTTCGTTGACAACACCAACTTGGAGTTGCCTCTTGAAACATGGTAGTACCATTCCTGACTTCTAGACCATCCTCTTTTCTGTGACAAGTAACCCTGGGATCTGATGTTTATATGCCTCCTACCAAAAAAAAAAAGTACCTAGGAAGAGGGAAAATCCTCAATCTCTCTCTCTCCTTTTGAATTTGAATATCTTATGTTAACATCATGCAGAGATAATTAAACAATTATCTTTATGTCCACTTGCTATTCATAAGGTTACATTTCAGTTTTATAGAATTTTGAGGATGTCTTGCATCCAGTATCTATGGAAACCCTGTCTTACTAATAAGGGACCATTAAGCTAGTTTATGATTTTGAAACAAGTTTGTTATTTTCTCTATATCTCTGAATAAAAACACTATGATGTCCCTAAAATCACTCTATTTTTCCGCTTCTGACTATATCAACAAAAGACACTAGAAATATTCCTTTAAAAATATTATTGTTCTGACTCCATTCATGAGCAGTCGGTTCATGTTGTCTGCTAATCAGTACAACACACTGTAAATATGTTTAGCAAAATAGATGCAGTGCCTTATGAAACATATGTCTTTAATGAGGCACAACAATTTAGAAAGCCCTGTAAATTTAAAAGAAAATGCAAGATGCTGTGGCATTCATCCCCTCCCTCTCCATATTCCAACAATGTCTGCATTATATAACAAGTTTGTTGAGAAACATCGAGACAAGAATTCTCTTTCTAACATAATTTCTACAACTTGATTGCTGTGTACAGAAAACATAAATGCAATGAGCAATATGGAGAAATTAGTTCTTTACCAAAGCATGCCAAGAACATTTTTTTTTAAGACAGGAAGACGTTGATAAAGATGAATAACCATATAGATGTGGGTATCCTGTGAATATTATTTAAAACTGTGTACAGCCCATGCCTGGAGGTTGGGAATGATCTAGCTCACCCCCCTCCCCAAGCTCCTCACTGAGATTTATGACAAGCAGATGAATTGCTCATGCTAGTTTATGCAACATTATCAAACCATGGTTATCACTTTGCTGGTTTTCTTCCTTTGGGAAATGTCAGACCCAAGAGTGAAGGTTTCTGGGTAAGGGCACTAATTCTACATCACGCACACTGGTAATATTTTCCCATCTCTTCCTCCCTTAAAAAGCTAACCTGAAAGTTCTGGAAGAGATGCAAGCAGCTGTGAAGGTGACAGACTCTCAGCATATGTCCCTTCAGTTTCATGTGATCTCTGGACCAGGAGTGAGGCTGGATAAATGTGTGCTAACTTCTGGGAAACATTTTGGATATAATGTACACAGCCATGTGTGAAGAATTACAGGTCATTGGAATACACTTATTGTATTTTACATCTGGCTTAGGTAAACACCTCACCCTTCATTATAGGTTTACAGACCAAAGCAGCTGAACCATGGATTGTTATTACCTTTGAAATGTATTGATGGGTACTTAGTATTTGTGTGTGTGTGTGTGTGTGTGTGTGTGTGTGTGTGTGTGTGTGTGTGTGTGTATGTGTATGTAACAGTAACTAAGAAAAAATGCTAGTCTGAAACTTCAAACAGATCTCAGGGAAATGTGTTTTCTAGAAGCAGAATTTCCTATTTATTAAAAGAACACAATTTTTAAATCATTGTGATTGTACTCTAAATGTTATTGTGTATATCACAATGAAAACATGTGTTTATCTGAGCTCAGAGGGGAAGACATGGGTTCATTTTTTTTTTTTTTTTTTTGCAGCAGGAATCTGTTAATTATTTCACATCCAAACCTAGTTTATATGAAAGCTAAAAAGTTAAAAGCATCCATTATGCCCTTTGTAGAACTTAGTCCTTTGAGATGTGTGATTAGCAAAGTCTTCTTGTTTAAGGTATATGGCATTTTTATCACAAAAGCCAGAAATGCTTGAGAAAATCATGTGAATAAAATATAATGAGAAGTAAATAAGTCTAAATCTGTTTATTTAAGTGAAATGATAGTTAAGGATTATACACATGAACATTTATTTATATTGTACAAGATATATAGAGCATGCTTTATCCAGGAATGGGTTTCCTATCACTTCAGGTTATATCTGGGGATATAGGAAGGACCATATGTGGATGTTAACGTAGGGCTGCTTCCATCTGACTCTAGGTTTGGTCTAGGTTTGGGAGCACCCAAACTTTTCTGATCTTTCTATTCTGCCTCAAACATAAAGAACAGTAACAAAGAAAGAATAGTAATAAAAGAAGTATAATAACCTTCAGTTTTGCCAAAGAAAGGGAGATCTGAATTCTTTCTTTTTAGGTAAGTGGGATTGCAGTATTGAACAAGAGATATCTTGGAAGGATCATCATTCCTACCATCTTATCAGTTTTTTTTTTTTACATATATCATTTCAACTTCAAGTTTCACAATTGTCTTGAATGTATACAGCAATATTGTTCCCTCATTTCAGCAGGTCTTTGTTTTTGTCTGGGTGAAAGAATTTCCTGCTATCTACATTAATCCATGTTACCATACACTTGACTAAACCATTTACAGAGGAATTTGCTGACTGTGAACATGATATTTGTGACAGAGGATCTTACCATCTTGACATTTATGTGTCTCTGATATGTGAGATACCCACTCCACATATCAGAAATTATCTTCTCAGTCATGGACCACATCATTTCACACATACATACACACACACACACACACACACACACACACACACACACACACACTTTATCCATTGTATCAACAACAATGAGTGACTCTTCAAGTCCTTTGCATGAGAATGTGTGAACAAGTTTTTGTCAATATTCATTTGCTTAGACCCTCTTTTCTGATGAACTGAAGGACTCCAGTAGGCCAGAGAAGACTTCTGAATTTACAACCAGTATGTTGGACAAAATCAAATTTGTCATCTGATGGGGGAAATTGCCAGTAAAGAATTCCTGGCATTACAAAGCAGCATATTGGAAAAGATCAAGAATTTTCCACTATGTTTGGAAAAGTTCCTTTGTGCATAAATAAAGTTTCTGATAAGTCTATCCTCCAGCTGAATCAAACAATGAGGACTGCTTAGAATTTTCCACTGCAATCTCCACACAGGCAGAGTTGATCATTTGGTCCTTTTAGGCAGCCTTTGGTTATTAATTTTTGATTAAAGCACCCTGAAGGATTTCCTGAGTATATTGGGACAGGAAAGAGCCCATGAGGCTTTGAAGTTAAGGCTGACTGAATGAGTAATCTAACTGTGCTTTAGGCCTGCTTGTTTCTTGTTGGCTTGGATGTTTCAGAGAGACACTTGGTCCTTTTTCTTTCTTTCTTTTCTTTTCTTTTTTTTTTTTTTTTTTTTTTTTTTTTTTTTTTTGAGAAGTCTTGTAATGAATCACTTCAGGACCTGTGTAAATTTCATCAAATTCATGACTTCAAGGACAGGGTTGAATTTTGTGCTGTTCATTTTCCCTTGGTGGCATGAACACAAGCTATTTGAAAATCTTATATTTCTGTAGATGAACAATACAAATGAAGGAAAAAATATCCAGCTGTTTTGTGTTGATATGGCATTGCCTGGCAAATAACTGGCCCCAATGATATCTGTGAGGCTGCTCATAGTTCCTGTATGACCCAATACGCAGACCCTAGCCACTATGTAACTATTACTATCTGTGAGTTGTGTGGTTTAAGGGATACAGAGATGGTGTCCTGAAGGTCTGAACTAGCACTACAGGTCAGTGTTACATTTTTGTTTTTGTTTTTCTAGCCAGGAATATTAATGTAAGGGGGAAATTGGACTCTGGCAGTAATATAATGGGGGATGAGCCTCAATAATGTTTGAAACTGAGTTCTGTGGTTTCTGAACGTAGACTATGATATTTGGACATGTTGTTAACAGAAGTCAAGTAAAAAGCTTGGAGTTTAATATGTCTAACCCGTTGGAGACTTACCCAACTAATTGAAACCAAAGTCTGGAAACCATCTCTTTGCTTCTAGGTCTAAGTTTTGTGATAGGTAGTGAATGTCTACCACATGTCTATCATAAGTCAGTGGCTATATTCAGGATTTTAGCGAGGACTCCCAAAGTACTTTTCCTTTTTCTGTGGGCACTTCAAGGTTTTCTTGGGTCTAATAAGGCCAGAGAAGAGCAGTAGTTACCTCAGGTTTTAGTACTTGTGGGGCCTTATTATGAAGACCTAACATAAACATTCCTCTTTTGTTAACCATAAGGACTCACAGAAATGTTTAGCTATGAGCCTATGCTGGGCTATCCAGATAGGACAGTGCCCTAGCATTCTCAGAAACTGTTTATTTACTAGATTTCTTATACATTAGGTGTGTGTGTGTGTGTGTGTGTGTGTGTGTGTGTGTTATGTATTTTTGTATGTATGTATGTATGTATGTGTGACAGACAATTATTGGAGTTAACACTCAACTCAAGAACTTTACCTTTTGAGAAGGCATGTGTGCCATGTGAGGCAACTCTGTAGCCACAGGAAGCCTATTTATTGTGCTCAACTTATATATGGCTTAGGAATTTCCTGAGCTGAACAAAGGAAAAGCAGATCATCAAAGCACAAAAGAAGGAAGCCATTGAGAAGGAGTTGTGGTGGTGGAAGACTTAGTAATTGGGTAGGGGCTGTCAAAGAAAGCCTGGGGTGTGACTATCCATACTGATGTCTGCCTGATCTTTGAATCTAGTTTCAAAAGCAAACAGTAACCATATTACCAGAATAAAAAATGAAGTATCTTTTTCCTCTAGTGCTATGAACCAGGAATTCCCAGTGGGAATTTGTTCTAACAGGGTGTATGGGTTTGTTACAAACTAGGACATATAAGGATGGGATGTAAGATTTTGCACAAGCCAGTATATTCTATTGTTCAGTTATTGTTTGTTTGTTTTTTCTGCTTGTATGTGAGCATTAGAAGGAGACACAGACACAATAAGCCAATGAGTAAATCTTATCGATGAGGAGTTGGGGTCCATCCTAGATTTCAACCTTGAGAAGCTGTTGGAATAACCAATTTAAAAAGTTGGGGTTCAGCTGGGAGGAGTTGTCAGTGGTCTTTAATATAAGGACTTGAGAAGCAAAGACAGGTAGATCTCTATGAGTTCGAGGCTATCCTGGTCAAAAAGTGAGTTCCAGGACAGCCATGAATACACAGGAAAAAACTGTCTCAAAGAAAACAGGAAGCTGGGGTTCTTAGGGAAAAATAATTTTTTTTACAGAAGTTGCAAATAGTAACTATCTAGGGAAGCAGATATTGTGGATTTCATGGTGGACATGTTGGCAAATAAAGAGCTCTACACTAGTGGGTATCTGAATATTTGTGGTCAAGCCATGCTAGTAGAAGTTTTGTGAATATAGTTTGGACAGAGCTTAGTTTTGAAAAGATGTCTTTCCCTAGCTCTGTAGCAGAGCATCTACATAACTCTCTAAATTAATATGCAAACGTGTTTTCTAAGATCACATGAGAAAGGGTGTGGTGACCTGGTTGAGATCACCTGTTAGTTCCAATGTGGAGGATAGAAGACTGAAAAGTCAGTGAAAGGAAGTTAATTAAAGCAGTATAGATTGCCACCTATTGATTAAGAAATTAATTCTAGTCCATGTCACACACACCAGGATTATTCAAACCTTTTCTATACATTTGGAAAATATTGTATCCTGTACAACCTTTGGGCTACACTTGTCTACCTGGGTGAAGTTTTCCTTTAATCAAAGATGTGATCATTGTTTCCCCCACTGGCCATCCCGTATCTGGACTTTAGATATTGAGATGACTCTATCTTTTGAGAAGGAACAGCTATCACAATTCTAATTGTCTTCGTATGTGCAAAGTTCACATAGGAGAGATACTGGGCATCGACTTACCTTGGCTGATTGCAGACTCTTGCTGAAAATACTTCTGTGTCAGGTAAGGAGACAGTGATTGATTTTAGTCTCTCCATAAGGGATTCAGTCTCATATAGTGAGAATTAGGCTGTGTTATATGAAGAAGTACCAGATTACCTGGTATGAACATGGAGCCAATTATAGAAGTTGCCATGAGTGAAATTTATTACTTGCCACATTCTATTTACTTCCCTTTTCTCTTGACTTCAAGGCTTCCTTCAGGTTACGGCTTGAAGGCTATATCTAGCACAGAGGGAAAATGGCTTTGTGATTACCCATCTAGATTTTAAAAATTTTACTATTATATCTACAGAGTTATTGTTGATGAAAATCTCTATGAGAATGAAAAGGTTTTGGGGTACTGTCTAGATATAGGTTAGCCTGTTTATGTACATCCTCAGTCAGTCTAGAGTATAACAGGGCTATTCAGTGAGAACTTATAAAAGGCTTTTCTTTTGGGCCACCAACCAGATCCCAAATCAAGACATGGAAACTTAATAGCCTTGAATGCTTTTCCCTAATTTAGGACACACTCTGGCTAGTTTTTTTTTTCTTTTTCTTTTTCTTTTTTCTTTCTTTTTTTTTTTGGGGGTGGCGGGGGGTGGTGGTGCTTGTTTGTTTGCTTGATTGTTTTCTTTTATACTTTTTTTTTAACTTAGATTAACCCATTTCTCTTTATCTACCTTTTGCCTTAGTGATGCTTACTTTTTTTTTATTATTTCTTAAATTTAAATTGAAAAAAAATCTTATTTTATATACCAATTCCAGTTCCCTCTTCCTCCTGCCCTCCATCTCCTCCTATCATCTCCCTATCCCACACCCTATCCACAGAGCTGAACAAGTGAACTCCAGACTCATTGCTGGGGAACCTACAAATGACTGAATTAGGCCCCCTGAACTTACATGTCAGTTGGGCGGCCTGGACTGTCTATGGTCCTCTGGCAGTGGAACCAATATTTATCCCTAGAGCATGAATGAACTTTGGGAGCCCTTTCCTGTGGAGTGAGACTCTCTCAGTCCAGATATGGGGGGAGTGCCTCAGTCCTGCCCAAAATGGTGACAGACTTTGATATTGGTTGTTCAATTCTTCTTCTTCTTTTTTATTAAACCAATCAGATGCCTTAGCCAGGCAAGGTGAAACAAATGCAACATATTTTTTCATAATTAAACAAATGCAACATAAACCAATGTTGCACATTCTTACAAAGTTAATGTAATATTACACAGTGTAAAAAAAGGAAACACATCTTTTCCTGGTAAAAATAATATTCACATCAAAACCTGGACTTAGTTCTCAAAGTTTGATGTAATGAAAAGTTTTATTACTCATTTTTATGCCTTTTACTAAATACATGAAGGTATCACAGAATCACTGTTCTGATGATTATCTTAAAATGTCCATCAGGGTTGGCTTTGGGAACTGTATTTTCCAAGGTGAGGGGAGGTCTTCAATGGATTTAAAGTATGGGCCTCATTAATCCATCATTAATGTAATGACTAAGTTTTGTCTTTGTCTCATAGGTACAGTCAGTAGTTAAAATAGTATGTACATCCTACCAGGCAGCTCAAAGGAGATGGGGTCAGATGGGTAAACATGAGAATATCCAATTTTCCAGTGTCTGTCCTATAGAACAGCAAAAAAAAAAAAAAAAAAAAAAAAACAACAACAACAACAACAACAACAACAACAACAAAAAACTCCTGTAGTATATGGCAGTAAGTTTTTTTGTTTGTTTGTTTGTTTTAATTCTTCAAACAGACATGGGAGAAGGTGGACGTGTCAGGGCCTCCTGCCAGAAAGGGAGAGCATGAAGCCACTTGGGGAAGTGATGATGAATAGTGAGCACATGGAGGTGAAACAAAACATTATATATGATGTTGTGACCTGAGAATATGAACAAACACAAGGCAGGGTTTGGAGATTTGGATTGTTAAGACACACTCAATATTGCAGAGCTGTGACCACATATGAAGGATATAATAGACAGTGTTGAGGTGGAGAACAAGCTTTTTAGGGCAGGGAATCATCTAAAGGGAATCAGTCAACTAGTGTGTTCCTTCAGGAAGGTCTAAAGTTCTCTCATAGAGGACATCCTCATCCTGGAATATATTAACTCTACATAGCAAATTGACCCAACAAAACTTAGCCTCCCTCAGATAACTGTCTCTCATTTCTCTGGAGTAACTGGAAAGTGGAGAGTTTTTTGTTTGTTTGTTTGTTTGTTTTTGTTTTTGATTGCTTTTGTTTTGCTTTGTTTTGTCTTAATGTTTTTGGCTGACTTTGGTACCATACTTCTGTGTATGCCTCCATTCATTAGCACCCCTGGCTACCAACCATATTTTAAAGAAGAGAGCTCACTCTATTAGTAAAGTGTTTCTCAATCACTTAATAATCTTATTTTATGTCCACTCTCAATCTCATTTTAATGCATACATGTATTAATTATCTTGGCTTAACTTCCAACTGTGTAAACAAAGTGGTCCATTTTCTTTTTCCTGGAGTTTAAATCTAACACATTGATCTGCCTCATTCTCCAAAAAGGGTTTATCAAATATGAAAATTTTTGGTCTTCAGGGGATTTCTTAGTTTTATATGGTATGGTCTTCTTTCTTAGGAGTTGGAACTTTAAAAATACAACAAAGAAATGAAAGTGCATAATCACACTTCCCCAACCCAGTTATTGTTACTGCTTTTTGTTTCAACATTTTTAAGATCCTTATATTCCACACAGAGCATGCTATATATTTGATTTTCTAACCTGCATTTTTTGGATGGTATGTAGATATTTTTTTTTTGTTTTATCAGTAAGTGCCTTCCCTTCACTCTTCCCACTATGCTATAAATAACTTTCATATATTCTAATAAAACTGTTTTATTTCCTGAAGAATATATTTCAGTCCTATAGACAAACTAGTAAATATTTAAGCCATTTTCAACCATATCATTATTCAATTCTTACATTATTCCCTAAATAACACAAATATGTTTGACTCTTCATGTTTAATATTTAAAATTAAATGTTTTGAAGATGATTGAACATAACCAAATGTATACGGAAACTTTCCCAGCTTATTAAAGCAACATCTGTGTTTATCAAACTTATCTACCTTTGTTAAGCACTGTAAATAGAGTCAAGTGTGACGCTGAAAATTATGAAGAATATATTGCATCCTGACAAAGGATCTCATTGAAGGCTGACTTTCACATAAAGAATCTTTTCAGAATCTCCCTTCTTAGGACCTGTGGTAGACAACAAGATGCATGATATTTTTACCATTCTGCTCAATGACTATGGAAACAAAACTCACATACCAAAAGAAAAAAGATTTTGTTTTTATCCTGTTGGGAATTTTTAAAATAATCTCTTGAATATTAAGAACATTACCACGCTGATGTATTTATTGCATTAGATTATTTTCTTGTCAGTTTAGTGAAAATATCTGACAAAAAGCTTAAAAAAAGGGGGGTGGAGTGGCTCGCCCATGATGTCAAGTATGTATAGTGGACCTTGTTTGTATTCTAAGTGATACAAAACAGACTGACCAAGACATATGGACAGCCATTCACCTTCAAAGACACATTCTAGTTGCCAGCCAGGCCATCCACAAAAGGTTCCTCTTTCTTCACCACAGCACCACAAAGAGGAGTCAAGCACTCCCAACAGCCTGTGGAAGACATTGCAGATTCAAACTATGACACATATCCTAAAAACAGAACATAAGTCTCACAATACAAATATTTAAAATTTCATGTTAACTCCAATTCTTGTTCATTGTTATGCAGTATGTGAAATCTATTCATACTGTTTGATAATTAACCATAATTTTTATGTAAATTCACAGTAATTCCCTTTGTTTTGTATTGGAACATCATTATATGCAATTATTTTCTGTTAAAATGATAATAATAAGTTATCCATTTGAATATTCTGTACTAAAATCACATTTAAAAATACTTATTAATTTGATCAACTAGTTTGGGTTGATGTACTGTGAAGTTCTGATTTCTAACAATGACAGGAAAATTTTATCCATGATTGTCTCAACAATATGGCTGTTTAAAGAATACCTGAACAAGGGCAACAATGATATACATGCTAATATGGAAGGAAGAAATCCCATGGGGTCCCAACCCTAGGCAAAGATCTATAGCCTACTAAGGAATATGAGCAGCAGGAGAAATAGACTCCCCAGAGATCATACCCTAATTGGTTACACAATACAAAGTGGCTACTCCTGAAAGCCAGTATGTATGAATAACCCTATATAGGCTGAGCATGTTAGGTGTGTATATAAACATACACACATATGGTGTGTGTATGAGGGGTTTGGGTGTGTGTGTTTGTGTGTGTAACTGTAAAATAAAGAAAATGAGGTTGTGAATTAAAAGGGGATAAAATAGGGCATGAAAAGAATAGGAGAGAAGGAAAGGGCAGAGGAAAATAATATTTTAATTTCAGACAAAAACAAAAATTAACAAAAATAAATGTAAGCCTTAGAGAAAATGACATTAAATGTTCAACGAATATTCATAATTTATTTTAAATATTTGTTGGTGAAAAGTTCAGAGTCCCCTTAGTGCTATCTATATGTGGTAACTTGCCATCTACTGGACCATTGATAGCCTCTCAAGGATTTCATATATACAATAGAGCATGTTACTAGATTCATTCATGTAGTACTTTATTAGTTAGTTTATATGTTACTATGCTGTATAATTCAACTTAACTTCTATATACTTATAATCTAGAGATAAATCAGAAGTACTTATTTTTCTTTACCAACTAAAATCCAAAAAAAGAAATCTGAGTAAATCAGAAAATTAAGTACTATATTTTTTTTTCTTTTTTGCAATTGGCTTGAAAGTATTCTAACTGTGCTTTGGTACAAAAATTTAAAATAATACGTTGAATGAAAGTTGGAACTGAAAAGTAGACAAAGAAATGTGAATTTTGTCACAATATGGGCAGTGATATAAAGTTGAAATAATCCAACACTATGTCACTTAAAATTCTTTACCAACGCAGCTCCCTGAAGACCAGAAAGAGGCTGTTTGTTTAAATCTGGCAATCTTTGCTTTTCAGAACAGCAGGGCACAGCTGTTTTCAGTTCTTCAAACTTGTTCTTTTGTTCTGTAATGAAGAGTTTAAGTGGATCATATTCATTATATGAGAGGAGTAATGAGGAAAATAAAAGCATAAATTCGGGACATTGATCCTCATTAATTTTACAAGCTGGTAATGCCTAAAATTTTGTGATAGTTTTCGGTGGTCTGAACAAGCAATTAATCTGCCAGAAGTAAGGACAATAATGTCTAAAAATAGGTGCTTTATTTCTTTTTTCTACATTCTCTACTTCTTCCTCCTTGACATGAGGTATTTTATTATGATGAAAATCAACTCAAGCCCTCATACATGTTGAGCACATGCTATACCTCCAAGGCTCTCCCAAGCTCTGCCCTTAAACCTTATTGCTGCACATAACTCCCAAGTTTTCTTTACAGGGCCTTGACACAGAAAGGAGATTTAATAATTTACATATATTTTTCATTGGCTAGCTCACACTTTTCTAACCTGTTATTTTCAGGGGAGGGAAAAAAAAAACAGCACAGCTGTTCATTTGCACCTTTGATGCTATGTAGTATGGATACCGTATGGTATGGTTCATTGAACAAAATGGATTTTATTTGTAGAGATGAAATTTTAAAACACATTCTATTGTTCACAAAGGATGAGGCCACTCAGTTTGATATATCTCTAATCATGGTGTGCATGGACTGCAATATCAAAAACAATTATTTTTCTAAGGCCTTTGGAGGATTATTTTAAAATATGTATGGGAGTATAAGTAAGAAGATATTATCCAATTAGTTAATTACTGGGGGCCCTAGCTCTCCCCAGAAATGATTCTCTTGGATGTATGCAACTCTGAACCTTACTAGAGATCTGATATATCTAAATGAGCTGCAAGATTGCTGGGCACATCCTTTCAGTGAACCTTTAGCCAAGCATTTCCAAAGGGAATAAAATGTTAAAAGCATACATAAATTCTAGATAAAAGGGATAGGGCAGAGGGGTAGTTCAAAATGCACAGCTGTGTCTGCCAAAAAGATTGGCCTCTGCCCCTTCCTTCGATCTTTTGAGTCTACAAGTGAGAAAGGTGGCCCATAAAACAGTCAGTAAAACCAGAAAGAGATTTCCCCTGAGCCATCATACAGTTCTGAGAAGGAAAACTTTTCAGAAACATTCTTATCAAAGATGTGAAATGCCTTTTGGCAATGTTCCAGAGTTGGGTCTCAATATTCAGCTTTGAGCCAGGTAGGGCAATATAAGCATGGAGTTACCTGTGTAGTAATCAGATAGCCAGATGGCTAATTAGCATATATCAAACTAGAAGGCACATTCTGACCTTATTACAGAATGTAATGGTAAATGCCTGGATCTCCAGAGAGGTTTGCTTTTTCATGGAATAATACCTGGGGACTATCAGGCATCAAGCTGTGGAGCAGAAGTCATTTTGCTGCCTAGACATACTAAACAATAGGCACTCCATTTTAGTGGGTGGGTTATGCAGAGGGAGGAGATAGGAGCAATAAGGGTAAAGCTGTACAGAGTCAGTGTGGAGGAAAACACTGGAAACCAATATCAAGGATGAATGGAGATGGAGATTCCTAGGGTGGTAATACAGATCTATGACAAAGCACAGACTTCCTGGTCATGCCAGGCTGTCATTGTAAATGGCATAGGAACTTCAATATCCTGAGCTTAAAGTGAAGTATGGTATCAATCGGTCTTCCACAAGTCCTGGATGATCATACATAGGACTTTAAAATAGAGAGGAACTTTATATCACCCTCAGTAATTAGGTTCTGAGGCCTATGTTCATTTATGAAGGAATCAAAGATCTCAGATATCTGTACTTTTTTGTGCTCTCAGACTTTTCTATTTATTGGGCATTGATGATAATTGAAGCTGTATTGTTGGTATTCACTTTTGCAACAGAAATCTTCAGAGCAATCAAGAGAAGGATAAGTCAGAGAGCAGTTTTCTTCACAAAGGCTTCAAGGATCTGATGTAGCTTGCTTGAGTTTTGATTCCAAGAAACATGTACAGGCTGGGTGTTGTGGTCTATGTTTGTATTCTCAGAACTGCTATGGTAAGATGTGGACTAGAGACAGGAAAATTCTAGGAGGAAGTGGGTAGGTCAGTGATCCTGGTATACACAACAGTAAACAACAAAGACATTGTCACACATTGGGGACTGAGGCATATATATACACCCTCACAAAAAGGAACACACACAATCATATACACTAAATGACTTGACAGATTTTGTTGATCCCTCCTTGAAGACATCACCCTCCTTGTGGAGTGGAGGGGATAATGGGATGGGAGGGTGGTCGGTGGCATGGGAGGGAAGGAGGGAGGTAGAGGGAACTGAGATCAATATGTAAAATAAAAAAATACAATAATAAATAAATTACATGCTTTAAAAATATTCAAATATCTGACATATTTATTAAATTAATTTATGGTAAGAATAACAACCATTTGTGCATTTGCAGGTTTTAATATAAAAAAGAAAAATAATGGAACAATCTGTATTGAAGCACTTACACTCAGCCGAGAAGATCATGACTTCATTAAACCACAAGGAAACACTTTAGACCACAATTTTGTGGAAATAGAAAGTTATAACAGGAAAGATTAAATTTGTTTTCTTTAAAACTAAGTGAAACTAAGAAAAACTAAGAAAATTGAGTAAAACTAAGAGCAGTTGAGAACCAGTCTTTTAATTCAGATCACTCTAAAAACTTCATGTAGTTTTTCACTTGTGTGATAGGAGGAAAATATAGAATTCTGTAACCCATAGTCAATTATAAAGAGAATAGGGGCTGTCTATTTAGACCTTAGGAGGAGTTAAATTAAGTTATAAAAAAGCTGGGAATGTATAGAAGAGATATGCCATGGGATATGGAAACCACTGGAGATAATAAATGTCATAGTGGTTGCAGGAATGACAGTGTTTAGCAGGAATGATGCAATGTACTGAGAATAAAGGATTGATTACACACCTAAATGAACATATACGTGAATTCCCCAACCATAGGCCTCTCCTTGTTTATCTCCAAAATCGTCATTGTAACACCATGTACTTTTAGTGTGACTGAGAAAATACCATGATGTAAACAATACAAAGAATCCATGATAACCAGTTCATTAAACATTGACTGACTTACCTGACTCCAATATTTTTCAACATTAAGAGTCATTGACAATAATGTATATATTTAAGATATACAATAAAATATCTTGATAGGAATTTTATTTTAATTATTGTTAACTATTCCAATTTTTTCATCACTTCACTTTTCTATTCACCATACTCAATTATTCTTAATAACTGGATACTTGGTACATTTATTCTTATAATTCTTACTCATATCTCTGTTATAAAAGTTAATTTCTTTAGTTTAGAGAAAAAGTTTTAGTAAAACTTTTTTTTTTCTAAATGGATTGGCAAGACATATCAGTGGTTAAGTGTACTTGCTACCCTTTCAATAGAACAGTCTGGGTCGTAGAATTCCCTCATATTGGGCAGTCCATAATAGCCTATTACTTCAATTACAGAGAGTCTTAGGCCCCCCATGCACACACATGCACACACCCCCATACATAAAAGCAGATCTTTAAATGTTCTTGGTAGGAATTATTAAAGAGAAGTGGCAGGACGTACTTAATATTCCTTTTTCCTTGTGCTAGTTTGTTTCTGATTTTCTGCTGCTCTGTATATGGTAATAAAATAAGCTAATGCTGGAAAATGCTGAACTTTGTAATAAGCACCAACAGTATGATGGGCCTGGCTTGTCTACCTGGTTTGTGAGGGCTGTTTTTTAATTAAGTAATATCCAATATTCCATAATTAAGCCATTAATAATTGTGTTTAAAATGGCAACATTTACATTGAGAGAACTGACAAATCCTCAAAATAAGTATCTTCATATTTTATAGCTATATTTTATATTAATTTGCCAGTATATCTGTGTATATCAACCCACACTTACCCAATGTAATCATGCATAAATTGAATGAATATTGATTACCTACCCTATGTGATCTTCAATTTTAAATCATCTAATGAGGCAAAACTGCAGCTCTCCTTAAGGAGTGTTTAGCACATTACCAAATATAAATGACAGATATAAGAACCATTATCTACATCATAGTTCCTAAACTGTGTATAATGAGATAGGACTCAAGAAAGTCCTGTGCCTTCCTACTTCCTGACAATTACCCCTATTCTTGGACAAGAATATGATGGCATAGGCTGAGTGTTCTTTCTTACATGCTTCTGGTTCTGTGAATGAGAATTGTGACTGGTAACTGCTTATAGCAACTTTTCAGTCTCCTGTGGTCTGCCAAACATTGAGAACAGCAGGTACACGAAATGATTTATGGAAGAGAAGTAAGCAATACTTAAGGAGCCTCAAGATTTGGGTTTGCATAATGAAGACATGCAGAAGATTTTCATCATGTAGTTTTTAAATTTATTTATTTTTTTTAGTAAGACTAGATGTGCTTTGTAAACAGTTGTATTTTTATAGTTCAAAGGTTGAGACTCACATACTTTGTTAAACCATGCTTTTATCCACAAATGCATACTTCACATGGAACCATAATCTTTAAAATTTAACAGAAAAATTCTCATATATGTTGCTAGCTTTTCAAACCATGGATATTTGCAAAATGTCATATAGAAACTTTAAAATCCAGAAATAAATATTGAAACAGTGTTTATGTGACTTAATTTTAAATGTGTATGAAAATAAATCTTGGAATATTATGCCAATTGCATATTACCCCATCATACTCACAAATTTGTTCATTGTCTCTGCAGGCTTTGAACTGCTGCTTGGAAATCAGACATTGTCTCTTTACTGGAGTGCCACATGCTTTATTTAGATATGTAGAAGGAGGCAAAGAAATGAAAGACAGAAGTTCACTTTGACTTTTATGTTAGAGATCTTGCTTCACTCTGAGAAAGTAGACTGGAATACATAAGCAGTTCTTTCTCTTCTATTCTCAGAAGACCTATATTCTCTGTAGCAGATGGGAGTGCCAAGTTCATTTATTTAGCCATGGAATTGTAGCTGAATTAGAATACACTATATTTAAGTGGAATATAATTGAAAGTGTACCTCCCCATAAGATTTGATAAGCTCCATTAGCTATTTACCCGTAGCTGAATAACAGCAGCTACAATGACTCAATCCTTTCCTCCAAATGAAGGTGACCTATCCCATTCATGCTGCTCTGTAATTATTCTGTCAGTGAAAGGATGTCATTCCCATAAAAATCATCTAATTTCTCCAGCATGAGTTTTGATTATTCCTGTTTGGGTACAGAAAACTGAAAAATAATTGTCAAAAAATTAGCAACATCTTCGCTTCATTTTTAACAGTAGCCACATTTTCATATCACAAGCTGCAGAAAGTGTTCATTGAGCACTTACATCAAAGTCACACATTATAAGGCACATACAAAGGAACAGCAAATCTTCATACTACTTTTGTTCTTATCAGACACTGACAATTTAACAGTGACCTATAGTACATGTTCATTCATGGGTAGTTTGTGCTTTTCTAATTTAGAGAACCCTGCTTTGAGGAGACAGGAGTAATTTTATTCCTTTATTGTCTGGGTCTTGATAACCATAACATGCAAACAGCATGGGATGATCAAGATGTACATGTGATAAATGGCAAATGCCATCTGCTATGGGGAGAGTCACATGTTCATTTCTATTCTGTGGGCTATACTGATATCAGTCTGTGGTTCAGAAGTGCTATAAGTAAAATAGCTCCTAAACAAATGTAATCATGTGACTTGCTTCTGTACAGTGTTCTTAAATAACACATGATGAAAAGACATGTTGATATGGAAGACACCATCATGCTCTGAGCTTTACCATTCACCGCTATCTCCTCCCAGTACTCCTTATTTTCATTAATATAATAATCACCTATTCTGTCCTCCAAATAATTAGGATACAACACTAGAATACATTTCAGCTTTCAAATGCTCATTATTTCATGCTTAATAAGTCATAATGCCCCTTCTACTTTCCTTCAAAATATAGTGTCACTTTATCTTCTTACATTTCCATCTTTTGTGCCTCAGTCTGTTTCTTTTCACTGTTGTCTCTAGTCTCCTTGTTTGATATTCCATCATAAACATGGCCATAATGAAATTCCTCCTAAATGCAGCTTTAATCTGTCTGTGAGTGTTCAATAAATAAAACACCCAGCAATTTACAGACTTTCTATACTGTAAGGTGTACATTCTTAAATAATGCATATATTGATTTTTTGGATTCTTGTCACTGATCATATTTAATTTTAGCACTTTTTCATAACTTGGAAATAATACACTATTTCTACCCCCTTTTCTTCCTGCAGCTACCATTTCACATTTTTCTTCTCTTTCTTTAACTTTTTACGTTCTAGCAGAACTTTGTTATCAGACATCCCTTTTGCCATAGAAGTGCTATTTCTTAGACAAGTGGGAATAGCCACTTTTCAGCTTGTAGCATTCATTTCTTTTCTCATTTTATATGAGAGACTCTAGAACATGTACCCATCTCAGCATCTAGTTCCTACTCAGAACCAGGTTTTCAGCTCTTTGCATTTCTTCAGTGCCCTGTACTATCTTTTGTTCATAAAAAATCACAAAGAAAATGTAGTAAGCAAATGAAAAGAAACCATTAAACCATTAATTACCAAATAAATACCACCTTGCAGGCCATTATTTAGTACAAATTGCAGCTATATTCAAGGAAGGAGTTACACATGGTCAAGTGTCAGTTTGCATTCTAAATTCCTACTTCAGAATTGTTTTGCTATACTGTCCCTCCATGTAAAGTCTGAGTAAACTGCTTTAACCCACCCCTTGTTGGTTATCACACATATTAAAACTGGAGGATCACTTGAGCTCCTTTGTGTTTTTTAGAGACTTATTTTAGAAACTAACATATATGGAGTACCACACAGAATCTCATTGTGAGCCAAGCTGACATCCTAATCTATAGTTCTTGGCCTTATTCTTATTTTCACATATGAAATGTGGAAACAATGCTGGATTATGAATGTGCACTGTAGGTAAGGTAATTTCCAAAGTTGTTTTATTAGGCACTGAGATCAGCACACTGAAACACTAGGGAAACCTGAAAAAGCACAATATTTCTTAGAATTTCAAATAAGATTCATTCTGTGACTTAAATATTTTGTGTGTGTATGAGTGTCTAACTCTTTTTTATATAGTTTCACCAGATTTCTAGATTTTAATCATGCTGATAATTTAAAACAAATTAAAGATTAATTATTTCTCTACAACATTGCTATTTACTCTAAATCCTGAACAGAGGTAGATGTTTCAGAGTTTTAAATAATTTACTCATACCTAACCTGGTAAAGAGAAGACATTCTGTAATCCCAAGTGTGTAGCAGGAACAGGATTTGCCCTCCAGTGAATGGAGAATGCTGGGCAAGTACTCTCATAGATTAGTTGTTGTGCTTAATATCCCCTGGGCCCCAGATGATCTGCAGAGGTTCTTTCCCATCAGCCCTGAACAACTCCATTCTTTACTTATCCTTAATAATTGAAATATATCCCTTAGTATTATCATTATAAAAGCACTTAGCTGGTAGTCCTCAGG
Source organism: Phodopus roborovskii (assembly GCF_943737965.1). NCBI lineage: Eukaryota > Metazoa > Chordata > Mammalia > Rodentia > Cricetidae > Phodopus > Phodopus roborovskii. Next base: position 7,871,362 of record NW_026126547.1, read on the forward strand.
AAATTCAGATTGGACTTGGATACGAAAAAACTTTAGAATGTATATTTAAAAATTAACCAATTTATACAAATTATTTTCTCATTTCCTTTGAACTAGAAATATTGTGTTTTCCTCAGACTTTGAAAACAGTCCTTCTTGGCTAAAATATGTAGATAGTACAGTCTTCCTCTTATACTTGTCACTGAATTGCCCCTGACCTGACTCCAACACTTTTTTTTAAGTTCTGGAATTATGATTGGGTGATCATAACCTACATTTTGATGTGTAGTTTGTTTTGTTATCAGAAGAAATATGTAAATAATAATGAAGTCAGTGACATTATGACACTAGGGTGGGGGTCAAAGTAGATCTTCCTTTCCTGAATGAATTCTTAACTTCAGAAATTCCATTTTATTGATTTCTGTTTCATTTCCTTTGTTTTTAATTCTCCAAGTACATTTATTTATTGAAGAAGCAGATTATTATATCACACACACATACACCACACACACTAATATTTAAAGAAAATAAATTCATATATATATAAATATATACACATACATACATACATATATAAGTATATATGTATGTATGTATATGTGTGACTTTATTCCACCAATTCTGAACACCTGAGATTGGGTGAGGAATATGCATTAAGAATCCCTGGGATTATGGAAACCACTGATGGCAGAAATAGCTTGTTAAAGCAACCTCTCGGGCTGATTTGTGCACTCCAAACTATTTTCTAAGAATGTATGAAACCTCATGCTGATTGTCAGTACCTATAATTCGGGGCCCCTCTGTTTTATGATGTTGCATCAAATGACCAACATGCTTTGCTTTTACTGGGCCACATATTGAAGCCCAGTAGTTCAGTTGCTCTGGCACTTGGTACTAGAACTTTGTTTAACTTTGGAATAGCTGTTTATAGTCAACTCTTCACAAATTAGCAAAAGAAAAGTATTTTTATCTTATGTGATTCCACTGGACTTTGTGTATATTTCACTGCCGAGTCATACTTCAAGATCAGCATGCTCTCTTTTGGTAAGTGTATTTTGCAGTCTATACTAACATTCAAGATATTTTCAAATATATATCAGTAATAAATCATAACACATTAGGACTTATACTGTCATTAGCTACTAGTCTAGTATAGAGCATTTATTCAGCTCATTAATTTCAGAAATTAATTCATAAGTCTTAGTGTTTTTAGTGTTTTCCATTAAATGGAATGTTGTATTAGTTCACCCAGACAAACAAACTCTGAAATGACTTCTTTATTGACTCCAAGCATATGACCATTCTGCAACTGAAATGATACTTTTACTAAAAGAAACATTTCAAACAGCAAATGTGTTACAAACTGGTATTCTGATTACTTATAAATTGTGTATGGGATTTTGGTATTGCTTCATTTTATTTCTGCTTACAATCCTACACAAAACAAAAATAACTCCTGTTTATTTTGACTTGCAATGTCTGTCAGTTAAATCTTGAAGTGAAACATCTTGAAGGACAGAGAGGTGATGAAGACAAGGCTTCGCAAACTCTGGAGCTACATGAAATGGGAGAAGCAGTAGAGAGCAGCTGAGAAAATAGTGCCTGCCAAGAAAGCTTGCTGAAGTGTTATAGAATAACATGAGGAGGGGTCTTTTCTGACCCCATCAAGTGTGATTGCTGGTATTGTTACTAATATGCTAAGCTACCTGTCTGTTTATCTACAACCTATCTATCCTCTTTGTATCTATCAATCATCTTTCCATATACTGTCTTTTTTTTTTTTTTTTTTTTTTTTTTAACCAGTGGCTTTCTGACGGTATTTCCTTATGGTTGTGACATATGGCAGAGGGGAGTTGTTTCTCCCTACATAGCCAAAGTCCTACACGGCCAAAGTCAATCAGAGTGGGAGTAGAATCAGTATTAAATGATGAGACCATTTCCATGCCCTTGGCATAACAACCAGGAAAATCATGAGAATCTTGAAATTAGGAATCTCTCGAACTTCTATAACGAATGCAATACTTCTTTACAAACAGAAACAAACTGACTAAAAGATACCCAAGGCTGAGTTCCTCAGTTTCAAGGATGTTTTCATTCACATTACTTAATCTAGCAGGTAAATGGCTAGTTAAACTTGTTCCAGTACTTTCTTCCAATATAGGAACTGACCCATATTGACTGAGAGGTATCCAATGAAGTCCAAGCCAGGGTCCAGATCTATGGAACAAAATGCATTTCTTGCTCTGTCCATGTTTCATTTTCCATCCTGTCTCCAATTCAGCATGGTAATGAACAGAGGGAATCTACTATGTCTTTGCACTATGAGACACTATTGGTTCAGAGACAGAATAGGGGATTTTTAAATCTAAAACACCTTCTTTCCCACCATGACAATCATAAAGTTCAAAAATAAATTTGATTTAGTATTAATTCACAGGGGCATTAACACCATTGTGTCATTATTTTTTCATGCTTAAGATAAACATTATTGCAATAACCCTCATTTTATTTTAGAAGAGTTTGCCTATGATACAAGTAATTCAGTTTATATAAAATTTGAAAAATGTATTTTTTAGTACCTCTGAAACTTTGAAACAACTCCCTCTTAAACTCTTTGTAAACACAATTTCAATGATTAATTTTGATTAGTAACTTGATAGGTAGTATAATCTCCAGAGAAACAAATTTTTGGGCTTGTCTATGGGACGTTATCTGGACTAGGATACCCGAGGTGAGATGACCTGCTCACTGTGTGGGTGCTAATACCACATAGGTGGGCTGGAACCTCAACAAAATGAAAATGAGAGAGTGAGCAGTGCACAGTCACTCATCGCTCTCTGCTTTTAGACTGTGTGTTTCATGATTGTGGATGCAGTGAGGCCAGCCCTCATGGGCTCCTATTACCATGCCTTCCCTGAAAGTCTATATTTCCTACAACTGTAAAGCAAGATAACACCTTCCTCTTTAAATGCTTTTGTCTGGAGTTATGTTGAAGCAATGAGTCAAGTGCCTGATGCAATTATAAATGAAAATTCATATCTTTTGTTTTCAATTAACACATCATGTATATCAATAATGTTAAGCATGACATTTATTTTTCTTATAATATCTTTGTCAAAATGTAATTAAAATTTAATTGCAAGTTCTCCCTTTTACTTCTTCCTCCACTCATTTATCCTCTCCCTCCCAAATTCACACACCTCCCTTCTTCAACTTTTATTATTACATATGCATATGAAAAAACTTAAATCCATTCACTGTTTCTTCTGTGTTTACATTTCTTGGGCTGACTATTCTATATTAAATCTCTCTCTCTTACACTATTAACAGCTGTGAATTGCCTGTAGCTCTTCATCTAAGGCTGGGGCACAATGAGATTCTCCCATCTTCATTGGGATGAAACTTTTCTTAGAATTGTGTAAGTCTTGTTTAGACTGCCATATAGTTAAGATAGCATGGATGTAGCTTCAATGTTATAACTAAAAGGCACAATCTCAAAGCAGAGTTTCTGCTCATCCTACTCTCACAGTCCTCTCATATCCTCTTCTGTGTATGCCTCCTAAATCTTGACTGCAGTGATGCTGGGATAAAGTCACCTGGGACTCAGCATCCCATTCTGCATTTTCACTAGTAGTGGCTTTATGTAATGTTCTCCTGAAAAAAATAATTAGATGACAGATGAGATCTACAATTATCTTTGGGTATAAAGACAAGCATTTAGAGTGCAGTGAGAAATTATATTGCTTTAACACATGGTGCAAAGTGTGATTATGCTATTTGTTAATGACAAAAGGGAAGAAAATTAACTATACAGAGGAAAATAATTTTTATGCAATTAAGTTGAAGTGACCATCAATTGAAATTATTTCAAGTTAGTTAATATATTATAGGTGACTGAGAAAGTAGTTTTAGAACATACATCAAAGAAATAAGAAGTGACTCAGCATGTGCCATTAATAAATAATAACTAATAAAAATTTAGAGGTGATATAAGCAAGAAATAAAAATCCCATTAGAAAAGCAGGAAACAACTGTTAGAATGTCAGAAACAAGATCTTCCCATGAAAGAGCATCACATCCTCATACTGAATTGTCTGTACGGAAGACACTGGCAGTATAGCTTAGAGAGGAGTGGGGAATAGATGGCTCACCCTCATAGCTCTGTAAGAGATCCACTTTCAGGGAAGCTCAGACTTCACTAAAAATAATAGTATTGGGACGGTAATCCATAAAAAGAGTGACCAGAAAGAACAGCTGTAATGATGCTAATATATATGTTTAAAACAATATACACATATACTATATATATATATATATATATATATGTGTGTGTGTGTGTGTGTGTGTGTGTGTGTGTAAAATCAAAAATTAGGCTTTATGACAAGGACATTCTCTAACCAATTAAGAATTTTTGCATTGTCAGATGTGACAGATTTCAGGACAAAATGAAATAAAGAAAGTAATGAGTAAAAGACACCACTGAGCTACAAACTTCAGCTGAATTTTCCCTTGATCTTGATGGGAAAATGAAAAAGAGAAGGATTCTCAGATGTATAGAAAAAATTAGAAAGCAGGAGGACTAAGTGGGCCATATGGCTGCAGTGTCTGGAGTCATGAGTAACAGATACTGTGACCCTCATTTCTACTGATGCCTCATCAAAATCTCTTGGGACTGTAATATTTTTTTCATTTCCCCTTTAAATTAGACAGTATATAATTGTCTCCTATGTTTATATCTTGAAATATTAGGGGTTCTCATTTCTTGTTTCTTGTATTTTGCAGAGTTAACAGAAAACCTTATTTCTTCTGAATAAATTATTACCTGATACCCACCTTCACTTGACTTACACAATCTGATAATACTTGGTACACTCCAGCAAGGTAAGTTAGGTAAAATTTTACCTTTGAATGGATTTTCCTTTTGAAAGATTTGAATAGACTCGATATATTTCTCTTAAAGGACATACATAAATTTATTTGGTCATTTCAAGGTCCACAATAAGACAAATAATGCTCATCTAAACAAGTAAGACAATGATCTAGGAAGACAATGATGCCCCAAACCTGTTCACATGTGACCACATAGATGAATGATTCTGTCCTGGTTGGATGGAGTCAAAGATCTGAGAGGTGCAAGTTGTTCTGCATTATCTGTGCTAATCCTAACAGTGGAGCCAATGGTCCATGTGAGAGATGAGAGGAAGAATGCAAGGCCAAAGACTTGGGATCTAGAGCTAAGCAATTAGGAAATTCCAGAGAAACAAGAAACATAATGAATTCTGCAAAGCAAAAAAAAAAAAAAAAAAAAAGTGACAGTTTTCAACATGAGCAACAGAAAATCAGCATAAACAACACGCAAACTTGTTATCCCTGAACAGAATGAGAACAAAGTAGAGAAAGTGAATTGAGTAGGTGCTTAATATATAATCCATCAATTCTAGAATCTGATAACTGTCCACAGTACATATCCATGCTCATACAGGAATTGGTACAGACATGTCCATTATACTTGTGTTTTTAATATTTTTTAATACTTAAGAGAACATGAAAATAAGAGTGTTTGCAGAAAGCAAGTTGAAAAGAGGATATTAAAGTAAAAATTAGTTATACTGATGATATAGAATCTTATAGGCATTAGAGAAATAACAAGGCAAATATTACAGACAAACTTCCATAATAAACACCATTTCAAAACTGCTGAAGAAATAGAAAAATATTAAGCAAGAGTGGTTATTTAAATAGTAAACATAACTTTAATGAGCATGGAAAGATGGCAAGGGAAGTAGAGCACTGGCAGCTCGTCATAGGGTCCAATTCCCAGTATTCACATGGATGCTAACAATCATCTGTGACTCCACTTCCTCAAGAATCCAATTCCCTATTTTGGTATCTATGGACACTACAGTGAAGACATGTAAGCAAACGTGTTTAAATTTTTTTTTAAAAAATCTGTTACTATCATCATAATTTAAAAATTAATATTAAGCTTTAAGTAACTTTCTTGTCCTAAGAATAAGAATATGTCCGAAATGAAATTACCACTGTTTGAAAAGCTTATTGGCAGTTGGAGACACATAACTTGAAGAAAAGAACTCGCAATGTGAAATCAAGAAGAATTATAATGTATTTTCCTTAGCATAAAAATTAGATTCAATATTAATTTACTGAAGGAGAAGAGAATAGTGTTTAAATCCATAGCTACCTCAATCAGGACAGTAACATACATATAGAAGACATAATTTAAGAAAATATTATTAAAACATCACAAGTATGTATGAGAGAAAAATTGTAATTTTATGTTTTTGCATAAAGAAGTCAAAATAAATATTTTATAAATTCAGTAAAGTTTCAGTGTGTATAATTGAGTATCTTAAAACTATAAACATAAGGTTTAACCATAACATTTATATGAAAATATATGCAAATTAGTATTGTGAGGAATTGTACACATGTAATCAGTCACTGAGACTAAGCTTAGGGGCATGAGTATACCAGTAAACAAAGAACTGAAGAATTGTGGTTCATGAAAAATGACATAGAAGCAAGCAAATATATTGGGATCTCCAGAACTAGACAGAGCTACAGAGAGCAACTGAGAGTCTGGTGAGACTGGCCTGTAAAGCAAAACAGAACTCAGTGTATGATGAAGGACAGCAGAAGGGCCAATTGAGAGTGAAACAAGCCATATAACACATTGTTCCCAAATTATTTATGAATCAACACTTTTTCTATATTATTATTACTTCTAATTTAGTATATGGAGTTATATCTTCATGATGGAATTTTCATGCATGTGTCCTTATACTTTGTTTTACATCTCATTATATGTCCTCAAACACTGCCGTCCCCTACCTCTCTCACACTCCATCTGGTCTCCTCCTTTCCTCGTCCACTCTTGTGGCACATTTTGAGACAGAGTTTCTCTGTGTAAAAGCTTTGGTTGTTCTGGAACTTGTTCTGTAGACAAAAGTGGCCTTGAACTCACAAAGATCTGCCTGCCACTTCCTCCTAAGTGGTGGGATTAAGTGTGTGTGCTGCCACCAGTAGGTCTATTTTCTTTCTTCCTCCTTTTATGTTTTCCTCTTCCTTCATAATCCTCTTTTTGGTCTCATCACACACACACAGACGTCAGAAAATTTTAAAAAATGCAGTATTTTCTTTCTGAGTCTAGTTCGATTTAACAAATGATTATTGATTCCATACACTTTCCTACAAAGGGCCTAATTTTACCTTCCTTTGTGACTGAATAAATTTCCATTATGAATTTGTACCATATTTTCTTTAGTAATTTGTCATGAAATGGACATCTAAGCTGGTTTTGTTTTCAGGCTTTTAAGAAAATTACTGTACCAATGAACATGGATGTATAAGCACATCAGTGGTTTGATAACTCAGAGTCTTCTGGTGCCACCTGAGGATGGCAGAGCTGGGTGAGACAGTAGTTTTATTTTGAGTTCATTAAGAAATATTGTGCTGATTTGTTTGTGGTTGTTTGCTTGTTTTTGTCACCTTTACACAAGCTAAAGTCATCTGGGAAGAAGGAACTTTGGTTATGGAATTGCCTCCATCAGATTATCCTACAGAAAAATCTATTTGTTTCTTTTAGTTTATTTTGCCAGCTAAGCCTTCAAACATTAGATGGATAAGAATGGAGAGAAGTGGGCATATTTTCTCATTCTTGATTTTACAGAAAAAGCTCTCATCTTTCATGCATTTTGCAAACATGACATGCACAGCTTTAATTGTTCTGATGTCTGCTTGTTCTACTCAGATATTTTTATTAGGAAGTGATTTTCATGTTTCTTACAAGCATTTTCTGTATCAGTTATACTTAGGATGTGATTTCTCTCCTTAACTCTGTTCATGTGATACATTACACTAGCTGATTTGTTTATATTGAACCAATCTCAGCTCCCTGAACTGATAGTCCTCTTAATGTATTTTTGAATTCAGTTTATATGAATCTTATTGAGAAGTTTGCTCTTTGTTCATTAACATAATTGATGTTTTTCATTTTTTATGACATTATGTTTTTGGCACATATACATAGTTATGTGGGAGTATTTGCAGAAGATATTCCAATGTAAACATCTCCCCTTTCCTCTTTAGCCATAGTAGGAGATATGAACAGAAATAGAAAGTGGAGGGTGTAGAAACTCAGGGGAAGAACTCAACATTGCAGTCATGTAGGTACATTCCTCAGATCTAGTGCATTCTTAGCACACTGTTCACAAACTCTTTTCCCAGTGCTGTTCCAAAGAGCTACAGTTTTAAAATTGCTCAAATGCCAGCTCAGTGGACATGCGATCTTCTTTCTTACTATTCAAAAGCTACCATCTGTGCTGATCTTTAGCTTGCTGAAGCCAACAATTCTCAAAAAACACAATTATTTAAAATGCAAAGAAAATCATACAGCATTCTAATAGTTGAACTGTCATCTTGTTATATGTCTTTCATTTTAAATTCTTATATAACATTAAGGAAATTCTTCCCTACTTGTCTCCTGGGTAGAGACAAGACTTTGTTTCCAGATGGTTCTATATCATAAATTAGGATAAAGTGAAAGTGCAGCTTTGTGTCACCTATAAGTTAGTAAGTTTGGTGATATTGAAGCTTAGCCTACTGGTGCCCTATGTGTGAACCTCTAAATATTTGTAAACATTCCTTGGCATACATGGTGACTTTTATTGTAAAAGGACATGAACTGCAGTGTATCTTCATTCTTTCATTCTACAGTACATTTCATTTCAGCTCAGGTTTTCATAAAATTGTCAGTAAAATTTGACACACATATGAAATAATTAAATCTAATTCTTAATTCTACTATTTTCCCAGAAATTTTCAGTGAGTGATTTTTGAGAGTTCATCATAAAGTTGGGAAATAAACTGTAATTCCCATTTAGCTATTTGTTAGTTGTCATAGAGACCAAGGTCTCATTGGAAAACATTTGGAAATATGAATTCTTACTTTTATTCCAGGCATAGGATATTTCAGGAGGCTTTAGAATTACTGATAGTTTCTTTCAAGGCAAAGACAGAACAACAGAGCTTAAATTAGTTGTCTTTAGAGCAGCATATTTAGAAGTTAAGTTTGATTATTTTAATATGTTAGTGATTGAATGTATTTATTTTATTAATTTGTGTGCATGAATACTTTACTTGCACATATGTCAGCACATCATGTGTGGTCCAAGGATGAGTAGAGCAGAAATACGAATCCCCTAGGTCTAGAGCCACAAACAGTTGTGAGATAGCATGTAGGTGCTGGAGATTGAACACAGTTTTTGTGTAAAAGTGCTCTTTGGTCCAAACTCTCCAGCACCTGATGATGTTAATATAATGGGGTTCACAGTAAAAAACATAATAAACAGAAGAATTTAAATCTGGAGGTTTCCTAGAGTACTGTCTTCAAACCTATTTCATCTTTGGTGCTCAACATTTTTCATTTATGGCTTTTTTTCTCTGTCAAGGCTCAATAATTTGTTGGGGATTGTTCCTATTTTGGTTAAGTATTACCCTAATGAAAGAACTCAATAGTGTAGGTTTTAAATTATACCCTGAGAAAATAGCATTTTAACTAATCACACAGTCATCATCACAGCCTGTGCTCCAAATATTCTACTTGTGATGTGGGAATAAGTAAGATACACTTGGTCACATGAAACCTCATAAATATGTCCCAATTGGTACCACTTGTGAAATAATTTATTTCAGTTATTTCCAAACAAAAAGTAGTCTTTCAAAATACTTCTGTGGAAATGCCCCACTGAGTCTATCCCCAGGACCTCAAGGTCAATAAACACCTGCAGAGAATCACTTTAAACAAGAGGAAAACAGATGCCAGAACAAACTCAGACCCAAAGGGAAATCAAGAGCTAACCTGAAGGGTCTTGTCCAGTCTACCAGGTTGGGGAAAGTTTAGTAATCCAGTCTGTTTACTTGCATTTATACAATCAGAGAAATAACTAATAGGGACAAAAGGAACTAAGTACTTACTTAAAAGGGAACACTAAGAATATAGCTAAGGGAGGACGGCAGAGTGCAGTAACTGGAGTGACATGTAAAACAAACTTGTTTCAAATTTAAATTTAAAAATAATTATCAAAAAGAAGAATACAGCTAAGGATTGAAAAGGAAACAAATATTTCAAGAGAACAAAGGAACAGGGGACAGAGAAGCACATGGTAACTGAATCATTAGTGCAGTTTCACAGAAAGGTGAGTACAAACTTGTTCTTAAACTTCATCTCATTCCTTAACTGCTCAAAAGCAATCTCTTTGACTATAAAATTAGAAAGGTAATAAATAGTAGTTCTGAGATTAATAATTGAGGTTATAAAGAGATTAGCATAGATGCTCAAAAAAATCTCTAAAAAAATATTGATTTACTTTCTAAACTCCAGATTGCACCTAGTGTCTAATCTAAATTTGATTATTCAGGCAGCATTCTGGACATTGATTATCTTCCACTGGGGGCGGGGGGGGGGGAGAAACATTGGCAAAGAAAAGACTGGTCAAAGACACATGTGTTAGGATAAAAAAACAAAAAAACTATTCCATGAGAAGGAGACATTTGCCCTATGTCCTATGTCATAATCCCAAATAATGGAGCCATAGCAAGTGCATGGAAAGATATTTATAGAATATAAAAGAATTCACTTATGTTTGGAAAATTTAAAAATCACTTATGTGAAAGATCCCTGTCAACTTGATTTGTCATACATATATGCTAGAACAAGGAATTCTCGGGGTTAAATTCAGTACATGCTTAGATTTAAGAACTCTGACAAGACAGGTGTTGACCAAACCAATACAACTGATCAAATGGGGTGCTGTAAAGATTATGGGCCAGAGAAAGAAATCTCCATCTATAACCCAAAGACCCTCAGGTTAGCTATTCTTCTTGGCTGTAACATGAAATGCCAATACATTCCAATCACCATTACAAGTTTGACAGCAGCCTGCCATCCCTCTGTCTTTCCCAATCACTCATCCATTTCCTTTGTATCTCTCCCTCGCCCTCACTTTCTCACTTCTTCATTCCCTCACCTTTCGTTCACGCTTACATCCTGCTACCCTTTCCTTTCTAGGCCTTACCTTCTATCCACACTGAAGGGGAAGCTTTGGAAAACAACTTGAGAATTATTTATAGCTTATTTCATGGAATCAGATGTCTTGGTGTAGGATTTCTATTGTGGTGATGAAACACCATGACTGAAAAAACTTGGGAAGGATAGGAATCATTTGTTGTACCATTCCATATCACTGTATGCACTCAAAGGAAGTCAGGACAGGAACTGAACAGGACAGAAAGCTGGAGGTAGGAGCTGATGCAGAGCCATGTAAGGGTGCTATTTACTGGCTTGCTTACCTTCCTTGTTCAGCTTGCTCTTTTTTTCAATCCAAGTCCATCATCCCAGAGGTAGTACCACCCACGGATATGGACCATCCCCCATCAACCACTTATCAAGAAAATGCCCTACAGGTTTGCCTATAGGTTGGTCTGACAGAAATTATAGACATGTGTTTCTTTCAGAGTTCATACTCTTTAAAAATTAATACAAAGTTTGCTGGGATGGCTTGACTCTATAATACAATCTGTGTATTTCTAAGGTCTTTTGTATTACTTTTATGGGTGAGATATGAATAAATGTCTTCTTACCCCAGGTAGCGTAGACTTAACAAACTGAAATGTGGGACATGGTGAAGCAGTTAGGTTATTGAGGACACTTAAAGTAGTATGGACAAGAGTGTACTTAAAGGAGCAGAGATAACACAAAAGCAGCTGTATCAATGCAAAGCTTATCCAACATTGATGCTGACTCATAGGGAACTTTGTAGTTCCAGATGTCCCTGTATACATTACAGTGAGTTCTCTGGGCTTCCCTCCTCTCCAGACATGATGAACTTCAGAAGACATCTAATGACTACTAAAAGTTTTGTTCACCCAGAGCTCTGTATGTTTATTATCATCTCTGGGGTCTTTGAAATATCCCTCCTCCACCCATCTCTCTACATACAAACACAGCTGTTTTGAGAATTGGGAGAATGTAATGCTATTAGATTTCCCAGCTAGCCATGTAGGCCAGGGTCTCAAGACCTAGCAGCACCACAGCATCAAACCCATGGCATTTTATTGCTCAGTTCTTTGAGGGAAAACTGCTTGAACAAACTGGAGAAGTCAATCTTAGAAGTATATTCAAGAAGGTGCCAGATGCTAATTTCTGTTTATTTAGCAGCTACTGTGCCTGTAGTTCTTTCCCAGCCCTTCCTTATCACTTAGATAACGGTCATGTTGCAGAAACTACATATAAAAGTGAATCCAGAATTATAAATTGTTAGGGAATCTTGAGGGTAAATCTGCCTTATCTGTCTTGATGTCATTGAATCTAAGGAGTGGAAAAGAAGATTCCAGATATTATCCTGTCAGTAAGGCAAAAGAGAAAGGCGGAATGGGGGGATTTTGAAAGCAAAAGAGTTCCTCATTCAGGTGACCCCCAGAACTTCTTACCAGTTGAGGAATGACCTCACCACAGTTGTCATTTACTGGAAAGTTTGCCAAAAGAACGACAGCTTTTCTTTAATATATAATTTTCAAGTAAGAATTGTAAAACAGCAATTAACCAAGTTCAAGACCTGAGTTTATACATGCTTGGAAAGAACATCATTCCTCTTTAGGGTAGTTTCTGTGACTCTCAGAATAAAACTAGAAACTTATGTGTACAGTGGTGATATCCTCACTTCATTTCACATCTGTGTGATCCAGCCTGCTCTACACATCTTAGGAACCACCATGACATCTCATTTTTTTTCTTCTCTCTCTTTTTTTTTGTTTAATTTATTTTTTACATTCCAAACCCAATTCCTTTTCACTCCTTTCTTCCTACTCCCTCCTCTCTCCTCTCCACCCATCTGTTCAATGGAGAAGGTACGGTCTCCCATAGGAAGTCTACTAAGTCTGTCCCATCTTCTAGTTGAGGCAGGACCAAGGTATGTCTCCACCCCCACACCTCTGTGTCTAGGCTGGGCATGGCACCTCTCCATACAGAATGGACTCCACTAAGTTAGTTTGTTCATTAGAGTCTTAGATCCACTGCCAGTGGCCTCATATATTTCCCCTGTCACACCATGTTAAGGGAGTACAGTTTGGTCTTATACAGATTCTCCTTTTGTGAGACTCATTACATTCTTAACAAGCCTTTACAGATAGTAGCTTAAAAATCCACCATATTATATGTGTAACTCTAGGTGACACCTTCCCCTTCCTTTAAATGTCTCTTTGTTAAATTCTCATAGTTAAAAGTTGTTTAAAGTCTTTTAATAAACTTCAACTCCCCTTCATGCTGGCTCATCCTGGGATTCCTTTCAGCAGTGAGCTCAAGGATCAGGAGTCACATGAAGGAATCAGAAAGAGAATATTAGCACTGCTACAGGTGGCATTTGCAAAGTGGCCATTGCCTCTGCCTTCCCAGATGCCAGTCATTCAAATTTTCTGCATAGAGGGATAGTATTTAAGCATGTCGGCTCATGACAAGACTATTCGTGAAATCTAGGCTAAGCTTTCCCAAATTCACAGGCAATATAATAAGATCCTAACAAGCAGAGACAATCTCTCTTCAGGCAAAAATGTACAAAGGAATCACAATCACATGAAAAACAGAACACAAGTAAATAAGCCTTGTGGTATGGCTTCTGTGAAGGTAAGCTTTAAATTTCTCAATTTAACGTCTGCTGGCAATTTCTGAAGCAGGAAAGCTTCTATGGAACTTTAACATAATCATTATACTTTCCAAATGTGTACCTATTTATGGCATTTAATTTTAAACAGAGGTTTTATGGTTAAATACATTTCACTCAAAGATTGTAAGAGGAACTTGAATCCAGAGCTCTCTTGAAAGAATAGTTACATTCATTGCTAGGTCAAAATCCTATGAAACAAACATAGTAGGCTTCTACCTTTCCCTTAGGAGTCATGAATTCTAGTGATGTATTTTTGTTGGTTTCCTGTGGTGGAACAACTAGACAGATGGCGTTGAGACCATTAATTGTTAGCTATTTAACACAAAATTTCTCATTTCCATCATTAGTTATGGCTTGATATGTTTGATAAGTTCACATTAATATTAGAAGATTATTAGAACTTCAAAATATTTTACTTGTGAAACAGCTAATTTGCATAAGATGAAGAATAAATAATTGATTACACAGGTAATGAAACAAACATCTAAAAATGAATGCCAGCATGCAATCTACATTCTAAGTGCTCAGACTATTGAATGTTGGCTAGTACTCGTTTTCCTTTCATTAGTTATAGGTTTTTATTTCCCTGTTACATTCAGACTTATATTAAAATTATTGTCAGTTCCTTAAAATAAAATGATGAGACTTTTTTGCTGCTCAAAATTATGATTTTAATATCACTTTTCCAAATATTGTGATTAATTTAATTTATTTATATGAATAGACTAAAAACAATATCCACAGCTCTAGAGCCAAGATCTGAAGCATCCTTTAGATAGGAACTAATGAAATTATTTTTAATTTGAAGGCTTGAAAAAGATGAGGATATGCATGTCCATTCCTCTGTATCTATATAGCAACAAGTCCTGGTACTCAACATGTAATCAAAGGAAACAGTTAAATAACCCCTGTGGTCCAATTAAAATTTTAATTGAGGAAAATCATGGTCTTCACTAGAAAAGTTTTTAAAAATCTACATTTTGACAAAATTGGCTACAGCAATGGAAAAATACAAGATATACAATTACATTTTAGTAAAAATTATTTCAGGGCTTTGAGGACAGCTTTAATGCCACAATTATTTCCAAAAATAATATGGCTAAAATCTTCTGGAACTAGATAGGCTGTGGGCATGCATTGGCACAAATCCTCACAAAGGCTTTTTTTTGTAGAACCATAATCCACCTTCTGTTCATTGGCTCTATCCTGTCCTGGAGAGGACTGTCTGATATGGGACAGGATAGTTTATGTCCTCACTCAAACCAAAACCCTAATTTAAAAATGAAACAAAACAAAAGAAAGAATCACATTGTCTTTGGAATGCTTTACAGATAGGCAATATCCTTCCAGGAGTGATGTCTCATTTTTATTTTCCTGTTACAGCTAGGAGTTACAGAGGGCAGCTGACACTGTCCTTAATATGCAGATTAACACAACCATCAGAAGCAACCTAACCTCCAGCCAGGAAATTGAAGCAATTTCACCTGCATCCCAAAGTAAATTCTAAACAAGGATGGCAAGGATCAGGCTTTCCCAACACGTGCCTCTTCTTTCCACTACATAAACTGTCTCTCAATGTGAGCCACCAAAGTCTGTTCTCTAATAGGCTCTTAAAGCTTTGAGAGATATTTAAGAAGCCCCATTAGCTGTTAACTGAAATAAGAGTCAAATGCATAAATAGTGTCATTTTCCCACTGGCTTTCTTACCTTTGAAGAATCATAAAAGTATGCATCTTTCCTGAACTGGTAAGAGGACCTTCATGAATTCATTGGTCCTGAAAGCAAGGCAGGCAGCAATGGAAAGAGAATGGAGAGCTTCATTACTCTGGACAGGGCATATTCTCACAATACATTAGAGTAGAAAAAGGTAAATGTGATGTTATTAGCAAAAATATACAGCAATTCCAAATGTGCCTCCAGATCATCCTCATCACCACAATTTATGTCACATTTATACAGGTGATGCATATTTGTCTGTGACGTTTAACAGACAGGTAATAGGTAATAGGGACTGGCATTTTTTTAGGATGCACGTGCAACCTTTGAAAGGTAGTGTTTAGTGTGACACTCTTAAGTACATTTAGGGTTTGCTGGCTTCTCCAGATTCTCTCTGACTTTCTATTACAGATGGGATTTCTTCCTTTTGTGCATGCCCCTGCTGTCTGCCAGGAAACCCTTCCTGGTACCATGTCCTTTTTTTTGTGTTTTTAGCTGTTACTTGAAAAAAAATAAATAGCTTGCCAGTGTGTTTTATTACAGTGATGGGAAACTTACCATTACAATATAATTGACCACTGTTTACACATATGATTACTGAGACTCAATTATAAGTCAACCCAAAGGTTTCATGGTTAAGATGGGACAAGTCTGGAGTCAAAGTCAAGTTAGACAATGACATGTAGATGCTTGGCAGCACACAGCTCTCAGTTCTGTTTGAGGATTATTATAAGCATGCACATAAGCATGTATAGATATATAAAGGCCCATTTTCACTCCATTAGACAACTATTCAAAATTATTTGACTTTTGCTATATTGTATAATTTGGGTATTATATGGCTTGCCTAAGAGTATAGAAATCTTCCTTTTCTACTGTGCTTTCCTCACTCACTATCCTCCCATTTTTTAATCTTTATTTTCTCTCACATTAATTGATGCTATCTTCCTGGACTTTCCCTTCATTCAGTGAAATCAAGAAGGAAAAAAGGTGAGAGTGTTGTGGATACTTGAGGCTTCTTAGAACAAGTAATTTGAATGCAATTATACGTTATGAAGTTTTAGATTATTTATTATTAATTTATGTTATAAGATAATGTATTTATTAACATCTGTTTATATTCTGGATAAATTTCATATGTGAATATACTGTAATAATTACTTAATATTTAATAAACAATTTATAGTGATTCTTTACTATAACAAAATTTTCAAAGGCATCAAAACAATTAATTCTCTTGTTTAAGTTATCTTTTTAAACTGTTCTCATTATAAAACTTAAAGTATATAAGTGGATCACATTGTTTTCCCATTGTAAAGAGCTAAAGAGAAAGACATGCAAGTGTTAATAAATAACATCATCAACATTAATAGTTAGTGATAGTTATGATTTTACCTTGTGTCATAATTTTAATTTCACATTCATTCTTCATCTCTGTCTTTATTTTGCAATGTCTTGATGACCAGACAGGCAAAACACTGTCCCATAAATGTCAGGCCAGGCTCGAGTGTGTTTATTTTAAAATATTTATTGTCATACTCACTACCTTTCACCAGGACCCCCACATCTCTGAATCTTTTGGTAACTAACATTCCAAAACATGCAGTGACAGTGGAGTAAGGCTGCTTGCTATTCACAACAATTACACAATTTTGGATATGTTTTCCACTGAAATTTCCCAGAAGATTCTGGAAAGGAGGGCACAATATTTTGACATCTAGTCTCATAAAAATGATACGCATTCAAAAATATTTAGGGTATATTTCTACTACTCTAAGAGATATAGACAAATACTTGTTTTGAAGTGATTGATGTTCAATTCTTATTAATTTTGTAAGCAAAAGTACACTAACATGAATATTTCAGAACTGTGTATCATATGGGCAGAGCCTGGAAATTTCCCAATACTGTCACCCCCATGATATAATGAAGAGAAAGCTCTTCAAAACTATTGGTCTACTGGATTCTTCGACCCATGCTCAAAGCATGTATTCTCTGATTATACCACTACAAGTTTAAGCATTGAATTCACACCTCCATTAAGTTGGAAGCTAAATTGAATGCATATGTTGTCATTTTGCTTGGACTGTATTTCTCTTTCTTTACATGCTGCTTCCTCACCTGTGCCTTCTTATGTAAGGTAAACACCAGAGTTTTTGTGTCTTTTATTAATATAGATCCCTGGAGACAATAGCTGTGTAAGCTATGTTAAATGAGAGAAATTCCTAAAAATAAGTTTTAGGCTGACAGATATAGCTTGCTTGCACCTAGTATGAGTAGACTGAGTCAAAATTTCCAGCACTTTTTCTTATGCATTAAAAACTCAAGATCCAGTGTAACTGGAAAAAATTTACACTGATTTGAATTCAAAGAGTAAAGAAATAGTTTAGCACATATATTTGGAATGTTATTTTCTTGATAATTCTATAGCTGTATTTTGGAATAAATGAATAAGTCTTTTCCTATTTTTTAATCCAATCTATGTGATACAATGACTATTGCATGCTGATTTGCAAGCTGAAGTGATAGATTTTTTAATGAGAATAAATTCACACTCATGTCTTTGAGGAGAAGATCTCTTTTTCAAATTCCATGTGTTGGTGGTAATCAGTTATTATGGAGAGTGAAAATTACAACATGTTATTTTCTTCCATGGGCTACAAGAGTAAAAAGCCCCACAAAAATGTTTAATTATGAAGTCCCCTGACTCTTTAGTACTAGTAACTTCAAAAAGACAAGGGTAGATGTGACTAGTGAAATAGATGCCAACAAAGATCTTCAGTCAAAGCAAGCCTGATTCACAGCTCCCAGGTGCACTAAATGTTGGGATGAGAATCTGGGGAAAACTGAAGCAGGGAATGCTTGGAAGGACAGCTAAAACTGAGGGGAAATTGGGGGGTGGAATGGAAACTTAGTGCAGTGGAAATTTCCTAAAAGATATGAAGGTGATTCTAATGAGATCTCCAAATAATTAGGGAGATTGAGTCCCAACTGGCCATCTCTTATCACCAAATTAAATTTACAGTACCAGGACTGGGTTATATCCAATTGAGTCAATGTACAAAAGTCACATTGCAATCCCCCAAATAAACCAGACTGATACTGAGACAATAAATTGTTCTTTACAAATTGACAACAAGGCCCTATTGCTGAATATCACATCAACACAACTCTGAATATGGAGATGTCAAGCTGGTGCCTCCAAAGAACATTTCATTCCTATGTTCTAGGGTCTTTGGTATAGGAAGATCTTCTTCAGGCTACCAAAGAAAAAGGTAAACACAAGCCAGATAAATGGCATAAAATCTTTAATCTCCAGTCTTTCCTATCTGAAAAATATGCTAGGGCAATAGTGAGACAAAATGGGAGCAATCAATCAATGTCTGATTTGAATAAAAGACCACTCCATGAGATGGTACTCATCCCTAACACTACTTGGGGGACCAAGAACCAGATAACAGATATCCCAGAAATCTACACAAAAAACAAATACTACTGGCCACAGAAATGGCCTCTAATGACATTCTGATATACCAAAAAATGCGTGCCTACTCAATCAGCATCAGAAAAGCTTCCTCCTGCAGCAGGTGGGAACAAATACAGAGACCCATGACCAGAAATTAGACATATAGAGAGATGATGGGTGAAGTGTTCTGTACATATGTTTCTCTTGTTGGTTGATGAATAAAACACTGTTGGTCAATAGGGAAGCAATATAGGTGGGATTAGGAGAGGTGGAAGGTTCTGGGAAATGTGTAGAATGGATTCATGATGTGATTTCTGGAGAAGAAGAAGTGTGAATCTGGCGTCTCGGTAATATAAGACCATGTAGGAATACATATATTAGAAATTATGGGTTAATAATTAAGATAGAGCTAGCCAATAAGAAATATTAGTTACTGACCACAAGTTTCATAATTAATACAAGTCTCTGTGTTATTTGGGGCAGACACAGTTGTGGGATTAGGCTGGTGGGAAAGTGCTTGTAACATAGACAATTTCTAACACACAGATCTAAATGGGACATCTCCGTCAAATCCCTTTACCTGAGAGTTCATGTAATTCTATGGAAAAGAATGTCGGTGTGCCAGATCCTCTGTGTATATATTTTGTATATTTTGGCTTTCATTTATTATTTGTTTAGCTGTCCTTTGTTTGTAAATTAGTGGATCTCTGATTCTTGTGCTTGCTTTTGGAGCTCTTTTCCTTGTGTTGGGTTGCCTTGTCCAAATTCAATATGCTGTCTTTTGTTTTATCTTATATTTTACTGTTACATTTTGTTACTGTCTCTTAGAAGACCTTTCTTCTCTAATGAGAGACAAAAAAAAAACAAAAAAACAAAAAAACAAAACAAACAAACAAAAAAAAAAAAAACCCAAAATGAAGTAGCTCTGGACCAGTGGGAAAACTGAATTCTGTAAATTAAAATTAAAAACCATTTTAAAAGTTACTGTTATACCCAGGCATTGGTGGTGCATGCCTTTAATCCCAGCACTCAGGAGTCAGAGGCAGGCAGATATCTCTCTGTGAGTTTGAGACCAGCCTGATCTACAGAGATAGTTCCAGGACAGCCTCTAAAGCAATACAGAGAAACCCTATCTTGAAAAACAAATCAAAACAAAAAAGTTTACAGTTACTAAAGAAATAGTATTAACAAGAGAGGTTCTGAGCTTACTTGTATACAAGTATCAACACTCAACATTTTCTCCCAGGACATTAAGGTTGCCTGGATAGTTAGTTCCTCAATATTAAATGGTGTTGATGGGTGGAAGAGTCAAGGGTGTGTGTGTGTTTAACTAGTTCTAGTCCTGTGGAAGTCACCTGGTATGCTCTAATGAGACCAGCTCTCCTTGCATTTTACTCTATGAAAACCATCATATGCACCTGTGAGTGATACAGCATAAACAAGCACAGGCTCACCCAACACTTCATTTTGTGCTGCTGTAATCCAAGACCTGAGTTAATCTCTCCTGTCACTTAGGCAGGGAAACAGGAAGTTAGAGAAGCCTCTTACTGAAAGGTCTGACAAGAACACACCCTGTCTCATTGCCACTTATTTGGGGATGGAGGCAGCCAGCCTGACTACTGTCATATCTGACAATTTACATGCTTATCATGCCCAGTGTTCTCGAAGTCTCCAGTTGTCTGTTCTCTAACAGTGTGCTCTAGAGTATCTGAGGCCCATGTCTTCACCATCTGCCAAAGTCACAGGGCAGATAGGACCTTCACCCTAGTTGTTAATGAAAAGGAAACTTTGTCTTTTACTGGTATTCCCTTGGTGTGAATAGACAAATAGACCATGATTGTCTTTCTGGATCTTGGTTACCTTACTCAGGGTGATATTTTTTTTCTAGTTTCATCCACTTGCCTCTCTTTTATATGATGCCACTGGCTTTATTACTGAGTGATACTCCAATTTGTAAATGTACCACATTTTCTTTATCCATTTTTGGTTGAGGGGCATCTAGTTTATTTCCAGGTTCTGGGTATATTGCTATGAACATAGTTAAGCAAGTATCCTTGTGGTATGATTAAACAACTTTATGGTATATTACCAAAAGTGGTATAGCTGGGTCTTAATGTAGATTAATTCCCAATTCTCTGAGAAAGTGCCATATTGATTTCCCATGTAACTGATTTTCCAGAAATGGAGGACTGTTCCCCTTGCTGCATACCTTCCCCAGCATAAACTGCCATTTGTGTTTTTGACTGGCCATTCTGCCAAGTGTAAGATGTAATCTCAGAGTCATTTTGACTTAATTTCCCTGATGGCTAAAGATGTTGAACATTTTTTTCAGTGTTTCTCTACCATTTGAGATTAATCTGTTGCAAATCCTCTGTTTAAGTCTGTACCTACTTTTAAATTGGAGTATTTAGGTTCTTGAGTTCTTTATATATTTTTGAGAATAGCACACTTCACTTGGAATTAGTATAACAGGGACATTCATGGGCCTTATTCTCTGTAATTTAACTTTTAGTTTAGGAAGCTTACTTATATTCAAGTAGAAGACAACAATGGGCTATTTCGAGCTATCAACCAGGTTAAATGAAACTAAATGTTCCATTCATATTGCTCACTATGTTGACCTCAAAGCCCTTTAATTATGAAAGTCAAAGCGTGGCAAAAGTGCTACTGGAAATCTTAAGGATTTATACTTAGGCAGAATAAAATTTAATAAACTTCCTAAAGAGTTTAAATATATCTCTTCATGTGTTAACACAATATTCCCAAAAATACCTATAATTGAAAATTTCTCCATAAGAACATAAGGGTATGTAGGTGTCCTAATTGGAATAAGTACAGAATATCCATAGAAATAGAGAAGCTGATCAGTGATGAATCATTTTCGTCTTTTTGTTTCATTTTGCAATATACAGAACAGTTCAAGAATGAAATATAAAATAAATTACTTTGAGAAAATGTTATTCCTTGTGTAAAAAGGAAATTACTATACTGTCTCACACATAATTAAAAAAATAGGAGGAATTATGGTCTACTAAATCAATTACATATTGGACCAATGTTTTAGCTATTAGAGAAAAATGATAGAGAAAGTTAGTATATTCAGTAATATTATTTGTTACCAGAGAAAGTAAAACAATTTTATAGACGTGCAAGGAAAGCAAATTAGCCATTTGACATATGGAAAGATGTACCAACAATGGGAATTGAAAGTAGATACATGCAGGAACACAGTGTTCAATGAAATTGGGGAGTTCAGAACAGATATAGAAGAACAGAAATCCATTTGTCTTATTGTCAGCAATGAAAGTTTGCAGGGGAGTATATGAGATATGAGAAGCTAGTGAATACATACTAAGATCAGAGCCCTCTCAGTCTTTATTATTCAATAGCAAAAAATTAGCAGGACTTGAATTGCTAATGCTGAAATGTTGAATAGCATACAATGAAACAATACATGATATGCTAGAAATATAAACTTATTAGTCAAAATAAAATATGGCTTTATGTTAGCATAGAACAAAAATCTGGCTGAGCACCTGGCAAATGTGTTCATTTGAAAATGTTTCCCAGTGTACCTATGCTATGGTATCACCTAAAAGTGTGGTAACCACATAACACAGTTATATACATCTTAATTTACTTCATATTTGGAGACATTTCCACACTCATGCTGTCATTGAACTACAAAATAATTCATTTTTCTATTTCTACGCAGACTCATCGATGATTCTAATTTAGCATTTATCACAAAGCTCTGAGATAGGAATAAATTAGGAGAAGAATGGATAACAGTCATTGTGTATATTCATTACTTCTTACTTAGCATTTATCTGAAAAAAGTCATAAAATTAACCTTTTAAGAATCTGAATGGCAGATGTCTGGGTATGTTTTTGATACACACACACATACAAACACACACACACACACACACACACGCGCGCGCGCACACACACACACGTGTATGTATGAACAAATGGAACTTTGTTGATATTATATGATTTTAAATAATTTTGTTTATATGGCTTCCATTAACACATAAAAATGACTTTTTCTATATATTTGTGTGTGTGTATACACACACACACACACACACATATATATAATAAATATGTATTCTGAAACATATACAAGAATATAAATAAGTGCAAAATATTTAACTATATATAATTTTAAACTAAAGGGAATTATTATAAGCTTCTGTCCTTATTTAGTTTAAGTATATTTTAGAAGTAGTTTTTGGTGGGCATTGTGACAAACACCTACACTAAGTATCAAGAGGTTGAGACAAGATGATAGCACGAGGCCAATCTTAGTAACAAAGTAAGATCTCCTCTCATAAATACTAACAAAAACATAGGGAAAAACACCAGAAGCCTACATTTTTTATGAAGAAGTTATGCATCTACTTTTTGAAGATTCACATGATTATAAGGTTGTTTTGAAAAAGATAAGTGGCTCCTTAGAATAAATACATAAAACATCCATTTCCTGTGCTAAAAAAGAACAAGTATGGTGACTGTTGGGAATTTAAATTTCTTAGTAGCCATAATGTCTCAAACTTATCAAAGAAATCAAAAACACTGTGCTCTTTGAGAGATTCAGCACTGCCCATGAACAGTGGAAAGAAGCACCATGCTGTGCATATATAAATGAGTGCTCCTAGAATAGTAATATTTATCAGATTTTATACGGCAGCAGCAGCAGGGAGAATACAAATGTGTTTTTCCTTCGAGTTGTCACTGTATTGAGATGCACCAATTGCCCACATGTTAGCAAAGAAATGGTACTTTCAGAGAAAGGACAAAAGTACCCATATCCAGATGTGCAGTAAAGAAGGGTAGCAAACACACATTCTGCCTCCTGAAAGGCTAGTGTGTTTGCACTGTTATAACACCAATGCTCAGACTGTGGATTTAGGATGATTTCCAGTTCCAGGAATCACTGTTAGAATCTCAAAACAACATTCAAAGCCAAACAAGCAAACACACACACACACACACACACACACACACACACACACACACACGCACACACACACACACACACTTACACAAACACCATCCATGTCTATGGTTTCCAACTCATTTCAGTTTCTTGGATCTCGTTTTAATTGTGAATAGAAATTACCCAGTGGGGTTTTAGGAAGATACATTGGGATCAGTGCACTAAAATACAAGAGCACAAGGCAATGCCCAGTGTTAGTGTCAATATTTTAATGATAAATAATTTATAGTACCTAAATCAAAATTTGTTCCCAAAAGTGAAAAGAGTTATGGTGAGAAACATGGAAAAAACAATGGATGTACACAGAGCAGGAAGCAGTTACCACAACATAATAAAAGGGAAAAGACTTCTCTGACAATAAGGAAGTAAATTTCACCTTGGATATTCTAACACAGAGTTCAAAAGCATTCTTTTGTTACTCTGTTATTGACAAGGAGAGTCATCTGCAATGAGGAAGGCATACAATGAAACTTCAGCAACACAACAGCAATAGATTCCCAAGATTCTAACAGTGTGAAAAGCAAAACACATTCCTGGATTAATTCTTGTCAGACTGTTGCACAATAAATTAGAACTAATTTACACTTTTAACAAATATTTAACAGGCATCTCATTCTAAAAAGCTATGTTCAAAGAGTGAAAAAAAAGTAATATTCCCCATGCTAATTAAGGAACAGTGAGTAAATGTTTAGCAGACAATCAGGTGTGCATATGTTCATGCACTCAAGGAAATGCC
The DNA here is from genome assembly GCF_943737965.1 of Phodopus roborovskii. Classification (NCBI taxonomy): domain Eukaryota; kingdom Metazoa; phylum Chordata; class Mammalia; order Rodentia; family Cricetidae; genus Phodopus; species Phodopus roborovskii. The sequence continues at coordinate 7,896,003 of NW_026126547.1, forward strand.
TTCTGATGAGATAAATCAAAAAGACACCTGAGAAAAGTGAGGATATAGGACGACACAAGGATTTCAGTCAGAACAAATATAACATTTGTTGAAAGCAAATGCAAGTGTCCTGGCGCAGTTCTATGGGCAACTTCCAACATACTAAAGCATCCAATGTTGTTTAAGACAAGAAACCAAGGAGCAAAAACAGCTCAGGTATAAGAATAGAGAATGTTTGCAACATCTTTGACTTTTATTGGATTACAAAGACAGATAAGAGAAGCTTTGAGTGATTCTAGGCAAAAAAAATAATACTTACAAATAATAATATAATATGGTACATATTTTGACTTTTGTACAGAGGGTATAAGGCATCTGTGTGTTTATGTGTGTACACACATACATGTACATGTCCAAGTGCATGACTTTATTCATGTAAGATGAATGTTCATGCGTGCATGTGCATCCATATATGTACATATGTCTGTATGTTTTTCATGTGTGTCTTATGTACATTCTTGTGAATGAATGCTTGCATATGTTCATATATGTGTCAGAATGTGTGATAGTGTTATATGTGTGCATCTTATCATAATAATATTCAAGCTAAGACACAGTTGTCTGCAACAATAATCTTTGTTGGAATGAGTGTGGATTTTCTGCAGTTGGTATAATTGAGACTAGAGGAATGAGCAGGGGCTGAGTACAGTTCTAAGCACAGATGGTATTAAAGTATAACACATCTTCAATAACACTGAAATTTCAAAAGAGCCTGAAATAACTGCCTAATTAATAATGAACAGGACAGCTACAGTATAAGAAGGCCAAAAGAGAGTACAGACTTTGAAGATAAACACATCAAAAATCATATCCCTGCATGTTTTGAATGATAAAGATTAAACTGTGCATCAGTCTTTGGGATGGAAATTTCTTTTCTTACTAGTGTTTGAAAGTTTTTGTCGTTGATGATTTCCTTCATTAGGTTTTATGTAGGGGTTAATTCTTTCTTTCTTTTCCTTCCTTCCTTCCTTTCTTTTTTCTTTCCTTCCTTTTTCCCTCTCTCCCTCCCTCCTTCCCTTTCTTCCTTCTTTTTGAGCAACATCATTAATGAAAGTTAGTACGTCTACTGATGGTAGTGATCCTTCTGCCTCAGGCTGCTGATATCATTAATGCATTAATGCAGACCTATGCAGGCCCTGTACATGCTGTCTCTGTCTCTGTGAGTTCATGTGTGATTTGATCACATTGACTTAGAAGGCTATGTTTTCTTGTTGTTCTCCCTCCTCTCTGGATTCTTATACTCTTTCAAGCCTCCTCTTCTGAGGAATTCTGTAAGGGCAAGAATTTCATTGACAAGTCCCATTCGAGGCAGAGTTACTGTCTGAATAAAGCTCTTGCTGGTTCAGACAGGAGGCTTGTAGAGGGTGGGTTGGGTTTGTCCAAATAGCTTAGGGCCAGTGATTCTGTTCATACATGTATCATTGTTCTCATAGCTGTTTATTCTTGGAGAAATGTTTTTCTCAAAAGTTCTGTATCAAAAGGCTTTCTTTAAGATTTCTCAAAATTCTGTCCTCAAAAGTGTTGTCTCTAAAAGCTCTCTCTTAAGTTTCCTTAAAATTCCCTTCTTTAAAAATTCTTTAAAAGTTCTTTCTAGAAATTTTCTAAAAGCTATGTTTAAAAATTCTCATAGACACATCCTGGAAAACTCAAGGCTCAGAGTGGACATAACTTGCAAAACTTGCTGCTAACTGATTAAAGGGGAAAACTAAGGCTATCTAGTGTGAAATCCTGAGGCTGCACCTCTTAAAGCTGATGCCCTGGTGAGAAGGAATTTCCTTTCTCTTGTGCCTTTTTGAGAAATATGCATCATGCAGTATATATTCTATATGCATCCAACTTCATAGTAACAATATTCAGGAGTTAATACCTTGAATATTAATTGCTACTTTTGAAATATATGATAAAGGCTCCCAGAATCTCACCCTTTTTCAATTTATATTTTTTCTTAAGTGTGTAGATCTCTCTCATATGTGGATAAATAAAGTCTGAAGGTGGCTTGAAGTAGGATAATTGATTCATACACTGCTGGTATAATTTGGGATGAATCCTTCTAGAAGTGCTAAGGCTTCCTAATGGTTCTACAGAGATGACAGTGACTTCAAAAGCCAGGCATTCCCCAAGGCTTTGCAAGTGAGTTTTCCTCCAACAGAATACATGATGATCTTCCTAGGTCAGTCTAGTGATTTCATCAACTGAGATCTCATTGTATAATCCCTGCAGCCTGTAGCATAATGCTTTCTTTGCTCCCATCTGCTGCAAGATGGAGCTTCTCTGATAATGGCTAAAGGAAGCATTCATCTGTGAATATAGGAGAATGTCATTGGTCATTGGTAGTCTTGCAATTGCTACTGTTTTTTTGTTTGTTTGTTTGTTTTGATTTTTATTTTTTGTTTGCTTGTTTTTAACAGTAATGTTCGGTTTTACCCTAGAATCCTGGGCTGTATAGTTTCAAGTTCTTGAGAAACCACACAGATTCGGGTATGGGTTCTATCTCATGCCATGGACATCATATCTAAGCAGATATTGGTTAGCTATTTCCAGAAGCTAAAGCTACTGCTTTAGCATATCTTGTAGGCAGGACACCATTGCAAATCAAATGGTTTCTGTATGTCTTGGTGTTTTTGTTTCCATTTTAGTAACATTCAAAATAACTTCCTGCACTAAAGTAGGGGAGAAAGCTCCATGTAGGCACCAGCCTTACTACTCCACATTCAATGATTTGTGTATGTGTTGTTTTTTTCAATGGAGCTCTGAAGTCAGTTTGTGAAGAACAACCTACCATCTTGTTAACAGCCTGAGCTATTTATTTATTCTGATGGGAATCATTTGTGCAACCAACAACTCAAATATATGCAACCCAATTCCTGGACTGGAACTTCATTTGGTGCCAAGAAATGGAGAGCTGGGACCCTATCTCCCCAATTCTTTGGTGATTTCATTTAAATTGCCTTCACATATGTACATATGCATATATTTTAGGTGGATTCTACTGTATTATTTCTCCATACCAATATTCATTCTCTTATTCTCACTATCCCCCATCCCTACTTGATCATTCTGTTCTAGTATACCCTATCCACCCATGACTATCTTTTATTTCCCCTTCTTAACAAGAACTATATGTTCTCTCTAGTGCTGTATTGTACATTTGCCCTTTGTGTTTCTGTGGATTATGGCTTGATTATCATAGATTTTACAGCCAATATCTGCATATAAGTAAATAAATATCATTTTGGGGGTATGGGTTACCTTGTTTTCATTTTTTCTAGATCCATCTATTTACCTGTGAAATTCTGGATTTTATTTGTGTCTTTGTTTTTATGGCTTAGTAATATCCCATTATGTAAATGCACAATATTTTCTCTATTAATCTTTTTGTCGAGGGACACCTATGTTGGTTTAAATTTCTAGCTATTATAAATAGATCAGTAATGAACATGTTTGAGCAAATGTTACTGTGGTAGAATGAAGGGCCAGGTGGTAAATGCCCAAATGTTGTATATCTGGATCTTGGGATATATTGATGCCCTACTTCCTTAGGAATCCCCACAGAGATTTCCAAACATGCCATTCCCACATGCATTAGATAGATGTTCCCATCACTCCACATCCTCTTCATCATGAGCTGTCACTCATTTTATCGATCTTAGCATTTTCTGACTGCTGCAAGATGAAATCTCACAGTAATTTTACTTTGCATTTTCCTGATGGTGATATTAACATTAGATATACCAGAACTTAGAACAGGGAATGTTGTCATAGAACCCATACATACATAAATTCATACATACATATATCCTATTATTATTTCATATAGAGTTTCATAGATTTTGATCAACGTCATTTTATCCCTCTCCCAAATTCTCCCAGATCTACCAGGCCTCCACAAACTTTGTGTTTCTTTTAGTTCTGATTTTTGGTATTGTTATTTTGTTTTGTTTATTAAAACAAAACTTTCGTATATCTCAAGAAACCCTTGAGTAGATGTTGCTCAATGAATGTCAATGAATATAGACTTTTTTGGTTGATGTCAAGTAAAAACATTAAGGCTTATGAATCATTTATGAACTTCATGACTTCTTATTATCTGCAGATAATGACATTAGGTAAAATGTATTTTTTCATAATATATAAACTACAGTAAACATTTCTAAAAATAGAATCAAATTATTAACTATGATAACACATAGAAGTCATTCAAAGTTATGGAGGGAAAAACTTTGAAGAAATAAGCATTTAAAGAGTCAGTATGGTATGCAGAATTTATTTAGTCAATAAAATAAATTTAAATTTATAATTAATATTTTATTTTTGCTTTTGGTATTTTGGTTCATGTTTGTTTTGTTTTTCTTCTTAGAAGTAATTTTATCACATCAAATGTGCTGATTCTCTCTCTCTCTCTTTTTCTTACAGTCTTCAATATTTTTATCTCTTCTTCTATTTTGTTCCCTGACACATGGGCGCAGATGTTGTGGTACAAATGTAATACCTAGGACTAGGTGGTCCGTGCTCAGTGCATGCCCACATTTTAACCAGTCAGTTGTGTCTTTTTGTAATAGTTTCTGTATGCTCAAAAAAATAAAAAATAAATAAATAAAACAATTTGATGAAGAATGAAAGCTACACTTTTTGTGATATAAGAATATGTATTTAGAAAGAAACTATAGATTGTTCTGGTTTAGGGAACTGGTGGTATATAGTAGCTTCTCATCCATGGCCTCACCAGGTATATATACTTGCTTAAATTTACAGTGCCAGTCCTGAATTCTCTCCCATATTGGGGGCCTTGTATTTTCACAGAGGGTCTGCCTACTTTCTTCTGAAACTATGAGAGCTCATTCTTAGGGAGAGTGCTTCCTGATCAGATTGAGATCAAGTCCTGTGAAATATGTCCACAATTTGTAGTATACCCAGTGATAGGGCTTTCCTTCGTTTTTTTTTTTTTTAAGGGCACCAAGCAAGAACCTGTATTTGGGGGTCTCTTGGAAACTCTGAGATTTTGTTAATCTATAGTATTGTAGGAGAGCACAGTTAATTGGTAAGATTTCAATTAACTCTGATCTCTCTCTTTCTCTAAATACACACACACAAACACACACACACAATGTAAGTATATACTATATACTTTAAATTAGCTACAAAATATTTTTATGTAACCACAAAAGAATATAATTAATTATCTGTGGCATTTTCTAGCTATTCATGTCTCCTCTGCAAGAAATCACATATTATAAATGCTTCAGTGTCCCCAAACTGCATACATGTCCTAATAAAGTTTACTAACCAAATGCCCTTACTGTTGGGATGTCAAACTAGACAGGTGATCAAAATGAAATCTATAAAATCTTTGGTTCAGTGAGGGAGCAGGAAGAGTAAGTCAGGGAAAGACTAGAGGAAGGAGAGCACGAAATGGATATCATAATAGATGGAGCCATTATAGGTTTAAACAGAAATCTAATACTAGGGAAAAGTCCAGAGACCTACAAAGATGATCCCAACTAACAACCTAAGCAATAGTGGAGAGGCTACCTTAAAAGCCCTTTCCTGATAATGAAATTGATGACTACCTTATATGCCATCCTAGAGCCTTCATCCAGTAGCTAATGGAAGCAGAGGCAAATACCCACAACTGAATACTGAGCTGAACTCCTGGAATCCAGTTTCAGACAGGGAGAAAGGAGGAGCAAAGGTGTCAAGAATAGGATGGAGAAATCCACAGAAACAGGTTACATGAACAAGGGGGAACCCATGAACCCCTGACTGCTAGCTGGGAAACCAGCAAGGACTGATCTAGAAGCCCTGAACATGGGTCTCAGTTAGGAAGCCGTAATAGTCTATGGTTCCCCTGACATTGGAACCAGGATATATCCCTAGTGCAGGAACAGACTATGGGGGCCCAATCCCCATGACAAGGTATTCTTTTAGCCTAGGCCCTACCCCAAATGACTTGACAGATTTTGATGATCCCTCATTGATGGCCTCACCCTCCCTGGGGAGTTGATGGGTAATGGGATGGGGAGAGTCAGTGGAGTCAGTGGCAGACATGGAAGGATGGGAGGAAGAGGAAACTGGGATAAATATGTAAAATAAAATATATTAAATAAAAAATTAAACTATCTTTGGTTCAACCTTTGCTGATACAATATTATGAAAATATCTTTTACATTCTAAAAGAACATTTTTTTTCTAGACTGCAAGCCAGAGTTGGTACAACCTGAAGTCACTTATTATTTAAGAATCCTTTCCTACTTTGTAACCAACCTGTTTGTTTAATCTACCTTTATAGAACAATGTAAGAACCAACATTTCTTGCCTTAGAAATCCCATGGATTCAATGCATTGCTGTAATCTTAAGTTATATATTCTTCTATGTAGAAACACAAAAATAATGCATGTGTATTTGTTATGTGTGTTATATTAATCATCTGCTGAAAATAGAAAATAGGATTAATGTGGCCTTATGAGACAAACATCAACCATAAATGCTAGGAAACAGCATTCATATATTGATTAATCACATTTATTTGTTATCTGGGTCAGTTGGCATCAATGACTTAATCTCTTTAAGATTTCTGTCAAATATCTCTCATTCTTTCTCTTTGCAAGGCTTTATACACTGCTCAATAAAAGACAGAGAAAGCTCTTTGTTAGGAACAACAGAGGATACAGTCAGAGAGAAGTAAAGAATTCAACTCTGGGGGGACTTTTAGTTAAATTTCTTTGAAATAATTTTCCTCAATTGGACATGCTGCAATATTGGTAAGACATTTTTTAAGGGATTTTAAACTGTGGTACTTTGATGCCCAATCTGAGTGTCAAATCTACCCATTTGGATGTCTCTTGTAAGAAACATTTGATGCACTAATGAAGTCTTTTGGAGCACCCTATGTGAGAGGAAGATAGCTTGAACTCATGTGAGTACATAAGGAAGTTCCCTCTTTGGGGATGTGAATTTTGAGTATCTTATTCATCAAAATAAATAAATAAATAAATCAAAACAAAACACAAAGAAAGATACAAAAGCTTTAGGATATCCCAATATCTCCCATAACATCTCCTGCTGGTGGAGAGGTCCTGAGGAAATGAAAATTTGGACATGTCTATTAGGCCTAGTTGAAAGGTCAGTCTTGTTTCCTTTTTCCATTTATTTATCAAGTACAGTTTGGTTAAACTTCCAGTTCTATCAAAGAGAAAGCATGTGACATTCCCAAAAGCATGACGATTCTATTCCTCCCTTTTGAATTCAATACACTTTAAATGATGGCACTTTAAATATATTAGACAAAATGAAAGAGAAATGAAATAGACAACAATATTTTGGGAGAGTTCACTATCACTATCTACCTTTTAGTAAATGACAAAAGTAGCCACACAGTCAGTATCGAAGATATATTTAACATACTGAACAGAACACCCAGTAACAGAAAACAAACACAGTCTCCACTCCAGTTAGAACAGCAGGGCACATGTTTTAATTATTTTGATGTGTTCCCAGAACACACCTGCCTCACATCTAGCTTCTTTGTTCTTTCTTAAATCATAATCTCTATCATTTTGATGACTCCATTAACTACCGGGATAGAGAAAGATAATGAAGATAATGAGCCACCAAAAACAATCACTTCATGCAAATTCTCCAGACCCTGAAGATAGATCAGGTTGTATGGCAATGGATAATTATTCAGTGAAATCATGAAACTTATTGTGAGTAATAAGAGAATAAAAAGAGCTATCACTATCAAAGGAATGCTCAGTCTACCACCACTCAATTCCAGGCTTGAAGAACTCGAGTTAGAAAAGATTGTAAGACAACACTTGGATCCTGTGAAGTGAAGACAATCCAGGTTCTCTGAGAGACCCATCAGTGTTCTTAATCACTAAGCTCCCCAGGAACCTAGGAAATGAATTATTGAAGTTAAATTAGTACTAAAATTAGATACTTAAAAATCATAGAATCAGATTTTCTTACTTACTTTTCTTACAGAAAAAAGGGCTAGAGCTAGACTGAAAACTGGATTTTAACTTTGTAAATCCCATTTCAAGCTTTACACCTCTAGAAATACAACAAATGGCAGTGTATACTATTATAATTATAATAACTTATTTTTCAGAATCATGTTTATATTGTAATTTTTATAATATGTATTGTGATAATTATCATAATTTGTAACCTTATGCTTTGATGATTTGGATTCCATGGAGACATTAGTACATGCTGAGTACATGCTTTAACTTAGAGCAAAATTCCAGCCACTAGGACTGGTTTTAACACTACCATCTTCTTATGTCCTCGGGTGTTTCATAATATTGTCATGTATAGGTGCAGTCCTTTATGTGAGGGAAGTGGTGAAGGAAATTAACTATACAAAAATTGTATAATTAGGTTCAATTTCATCTCTGAAAACTAAAGGAAAGTCAAATATCGTTAAATGATGGAATGGCAGTTTCTATCTCTCCATTTTCACTGTTTGGTCTGTAAAGAAATAATAGTGGAAAAGAAAAAAAAAGAACAGGTGTCAGTGATGATTTAGACAGACATAGAGGTGACAGTGCTAAACCATGAGAACATTTGTTAATTTACCAAAGGGAGGCAGTGTTTCTTCTTTTCCCTTGTTACTCAACTATCCATATCTTTTATGGTACCAGACTTTTCATGGAGCTTATTTGGAAATCAAATTCAAGTATCTTATTTATCTGTCTTGATGAATTATGACACAATGCTTTCCACAAGGACATTTCACTAGAATGGGTCAGACATGACAGCAAACTGAACAACAGTAGTAGGACAGAATCCAGTCAAAGCCCTGTTGTGTCTGAGATATCGGAACACAGTATGTACTCACTCATATATGGATTTTAGACCTAGATCAAATGATCACCAGCCTATAATTCACATCACCAGACAAACTAAGATACAAGGTGTATTCTAAGAGATTCATATAAAGTCCCTCACAGAACTCGGAAGGGACAAGTCCCCCAGAGCTCAGGTGATGTGGGGGAGGACAGCAAATGGAGAGAGAAGTAGGAAAAAATGAGGGGGGGAAGGAAAACATGTGCGACCAGGAAGATTGAGCCTGGTTAGGAATAGAAGATAGGAAAGAGAGAGAGACACACACAGAGAGAGAACATAAAAGAGGGAGCCAATATTGGTTTGAAGATAAAATTGAACACAGAGAAAGGTCTAGAGAACTATAAGACTGCTCCCAACTAACAATCTCAGCTTCCGTGGAAAGGCTATCATAAATGCCCTTCCCGGAGAGTGAGATCAACAACTAACTTCTCCATGGAGTCCTCAACTAATGCCTGTTGAAAATGGGAGGAAACACCCATACATAAACACTGAGTCGAACTAGAACCCAGAAGCAGATGGAGAGGACAAGACCATGAGGCAGAAGCACATAGAGACATCTTACCTGAACAAGGAGGAGCTAACGGCCACTAGACTGATAGCTGGGAATCCAGCATGGGACTGATTCAGGCCCCCCTGATTATGGGTCTCAGCCAGAAGGACTGAACAGTCTAAGAGACCTCAGACAGTGGAGCCAGGATGTATCCCTGGTGCACAAAAGGACTTTGCGAACATATCCCCCATAGAGGGATAACTGCCTTAATCTAGAGACAGGAGAGAAGCCCTAGTCTCTACTTCACAGGACCTGTCAGATCTACATGACCCCAACTGGATGGCATTCCCCTACATATGGAATTGGGGTGGGCAGATGGGAGGGGAGGGTGTTTAGAGTGCATGTGAGAGGGCAGAGAGGATAAAAGGGAGGGAAGGAGGGAGGGAGAGGGAACTGGGATCGACATGTAAAATAATGTATTAAACTAAAAAAATGCTTTGACTCCAAAATTTAAGTTGAAGGACAATTTACTGGGGAAAAGGATTTCTATTTTTGTTTCCACAGAAAATGAAAAGATGTGGATTCCTTCCAGACTAATGTGGTTTGATCACACCAGACTGCCTGAAACAGAGTACAAGGTGATCCTACATTCAAAACAGCTGGACAAAACAGCCCTACAGACTACAGCCAGGATATCTGCATCTTCTTCGAATCCCCCAAGACAGTGCCCCTTACCAGCAGGAAGTAGTTTGGAAAGAACGACGCCCAAATTCCCAAATATCGTGTATAAATGTTTGTTTTCATTTAATGGACTATGTTATATAAAATTAAATAAATTAAAAAAAAAAGAAAATCACACATGACTTCTATGTAAAATATTGTAACACAGGAAGCAAGTATACAGTGTGGAGAGTAGAGAGATAAGATGTTATGATACATACAAATTATTATGCAATTGTCCTCAAATTTGGTCCTTGAATTTCTTTAGAAAGTGACAATAAATTATGATAGAAATATCCAGACTGAGAGCCTGGAGAAATGGCCATGATCTGCTCACAGTATGATTTTCATGAGATTCTTCCTCATTCTGATGTCTACATGTCAGGCCTACAACCTTATGTTCCCCCACACAGATGCTTAAACTATGAATCTCTCATATAACTTTCATCTTACTTTGGTTCAGTGGGAAATCTACCATGTAGTGGGAATAAGTTCAGGAATGTTAATCAGGTGAGAATCAAGAAGCAGTGTAATAAACACATTTTGACAGCTGTATTCATTAACAACTGATCTTAGAGAGAACACATTCAGGAAAGTGGTAATCAGGGGACCTGTCATGCCACATGGGGTAATCCAGTAGGCCAAAGAGCAGGGAACATTTAGCGACTAAAAATTTTACCATCATCTAGATGTTACATCAGGGGATATATCAGACCAGTTCAGAGTAAAGACACCTGAAATATGAAGTTCGCACAGTTGACATGTGGGCAGCACTAAAGAACATCTACACAGTTTGTGCAAGAGAAGGGGCAGTGGAGACAAAGTCACATGGAATAAATCTAACTGTTCCATTGGGAATCAGTCAGCAGGTGTTAGTGTGAGACAGATACTCTCATCATTTGAGGAATGGAAGGATGTAGAGAAAGATGATGGAGCTCAGCCTATATAATAGGAAAGTTTAAACAGGCAAATGGAACCCGGGCAATGGAAAATTTGGTATATGAGCAAACACACTGTGAGTAGAGCACCCTTATGTATATTTAAATTGTCAGATGTGCATAAACTTATGGCTGGAAAATGTATGGGCCATAACCAAGGAAACAAGGGCACAAGACATCACAGTTATTAACCATACAAATGCAATTGTATCCAAAACAAATAATATCTTTGGCTTCATTAATAGTTCTTAGGAATCCCTTTAACAGTTCTGTTGCTTTTTCACAATCATATTTGGCTGCCCTACAATGACAATATATATTTTCCTTTCTTCCTGCATGTTCTTGATAAAGATTTCCAGAAGGTTTGAAACTCACAGTCCTTCTGTCTGATATTCCTAAATACAGAGATGATAAGTATACCATGGTTTTCCTTTCAGTTTCACTGACATGAATTTTCATC